>NC_092812.1:24287817-29087817 GCF_040954645.1 Diabrotica undecimpunctata
AGCGTGACAAACGAATGGAGGGGCAGATACAATAACGAGCTAGAGTCTCTATTCGGAAAAGAAAATCTAGTCAGATATATAAAGGCCATAGACTCAGATGGGCAGGGCATGTGATACGCAGTAACGACAATCGCCTTATAAACAATGTGTTCTGGGAAATGCCAGAGGGAAGAAGGTCTGTAGGGCGGCCTAGAAAAAGGTGGAAAGATGCAGTCAAAGAAGATCTAGAGACAATGGGAGTGCGACAATGGGAATTACTGGCACAGGACCGACAAACATGGAAGGCAATAGTAAACGCGGCAAGGACTCACGAAGAGTTGTAGCGCCATTGATGATGATGATGATGTTGCAGAGTAAGGCAGTAAAGTAGTAGTTAAGTATATATTTAACAAGAGAGGTGAGAGCAGTTGCCAAATTGTGTGTAGCTAGGTAGAAGTGAGATTTCTTGGAAATTATTGCAATATACATATATATTCTTAGCAAAATTGTTGCCCTCTATTGATAATGTGCCAATATTTTATGAGATTTAGTTACTAGTACAGTTGTTCTTTAAAGTTTTAATATGCAATTTCCATCTTAATTCTTGATCGTACTGTATAATTAAATACCGCAACTTGAATTATAAATCCTAATTATCAAGGTCCTTCCCGCGATCCACCTACAAGCAAACTTGTAAATAAACATCTCGTAACCTGTTTATTTATGCATTTAGTCTGGGATTTAGAGTTACAAAGATTCGAAATAATTTAGTATGTGCCAGTTGCCCTTAAATTTACCCACGATCTTTATTTTACGCTAGCAAAGTAGTCAAAATGTAAATAAAGTCATTAGAGGACGGCGCCTGAAACTTCTCAATTACTTGCTTCTACTATGTGATTAGTTCTGGAACACATTTCTAACTTACTGTTTTCATCGTCGATTTATCTCGAGATACCTAACATTATAACCTAATTAACTAAAACCTCCCTTAATCATTCGACAACCACTAATGAATGGGTTTAATATATTTTGGTGAATTCCCATTTCCTAGGGGTTGTAGAGTTGACGATGATAAACTTGATTGGTTTTTTAAAGTTTGTCCTTGTTATTAAGTTATTAGTCATAGAACTTAAAATGAAATAATTCCCAGTAGTTGGCTGTATACCATAGCTAAAAAAGTTTTACAATGAAATAAAAAAACCTTAATGTAATTGGTATATTTAATAAAAAACATTAAAATAATGAAAACATCCAAACGGGTTACAATTATTCAAAAAGTTTTTGGTCCTATTAGACCATCATCAGTGAAAACTTGATTAAGACCATCATCAGTGAAAAATTGTGTGAATTACATTTTATTGGTTGAAAAGCCCCCATTGCTCTTTCAATCCCCGACGAAATTATAATTTGTTGACCTTTAAGTCCCACCGGTACACGTAAGTACCACTTCATTTATTTTACATTAAAACTACTCTGACTAAGAGATTATTTTCCAGCGGTACATCTAAGTCTAACCTTGAACAACGCAATTTCGTTGGTTGTAGTTACTCTCATGCGATGTGCAGTGCGCATTCTTCATTTGTTTGTATCATTGTTTGTAGTCAGGGCTGTCTATAAGTGCTTCCTTCAAAGTGTATTTTTTATTGAAATAACGTCTACAGTGTTTTGTTTATAAAAAATGGTATAAGTAAGTTTTTTGTTTAACTAATTATTGTTTTTAAATGGTTTTGAATGTTTAGTCACTAAAAATGACATTTGTTCATTGGTACTTGAGGGCATAATTGTAATATATTATTTTTCATTTCAGACATTGTCCACAGTGGTGAAAAAAGGGTTTGACTGAAACGGAATTGTTAGAACTTATAGAAAGTGATCGTTTTTTGAAGATTTTTTGCCTACATCAGATAATGCAGAAGATACTGATGTTGAATCAGATATCGATGACGAGCTGGATGTTACTACTGCTGGAATAGATTTACAAATAAATCGAGAAGAAGAGGCAAATACTGAAGACCCTAAATTAGTTCCTGATGACCAATCTAACGAATTACAAATTCAGAAACCTAATGAACATCAAGATCAAGAGCCCGATAACTACATGGAACCTGAATGTCCTGAAAGAAAATGGGACAAATTGGAAAAAAATACAGAAATTCCTCAATATACAGAAGCTGCCGTTGGGTAGAAGTTCATTTTAGAGAATGTGAGACCGCTTTAGTTATTTTTGTTAAGCTTTTAGATAAAAGCATAGAAAATATAACTTATCAGAGTAAACTTTATGCCACACAAAAGGGAAAATAACTGAATATGTCCAAGGAAGAACTCTTAGCATTTATCGGGATAAATTTTTTAATGGGCTACCATATAGTTCCTGGAATCCGAAATTATTGGTCACGTCAAGAAGATCTATCTGTTTAATTTGTTGCAGAAGCTATGCCAAGGTTTTAGACCATTTAAAGATTTTTGGACGTGATGGTAAAATATCAACATCCCAGTACCCCAAGTAATAAAATATTATAACGAATCTATGGGTAGTGTAGACCATCACGACCAACTAAGGCAATGTTACGGTTTATACAGAAGATCTAATAAAAATGGTGGCATCGACTTTTTTGTGCATGTCTAGAAATAAACTGTGTAAATAGTTTCGTTATAGCTAGAAAAGTATTAGAGCCACCTCCAAAAAATTTTTTGGATTTTCGTAGAAATCTTACTAGTAGCCTCTGTTTTGCTTTCCCCCACAGAACAACCAAGACTCCAAGAGAAAAAAAAGACGGCATAATTTTAGCGTTTCTTCGGAAATAAGATTGTCCAATAGAGGAAATCAATGGCCAAAATTTGTTGATCGAATACAATCTAAACCGATGTCAATTTGCTCTTTATGTAAAGTTTTTTTTTTATGTATTAATCAAAATAAGAACTGTTTCCTATAATATCATGAGATAAATAACTGAAATATATAGTTACTATAATAATGCCTTAATTTTTTCTTTCACTTTGAATTTATCCCAGGGGTACTTTTCAGTACCATATGTTTTAGTAACAACACATCAATTATGGAAATAAAATTGTTTAAAATTTATTAAAAAATGTTTATAGGATCTTCTTTAGATTAAAAAAGTATTATCTTTATGATATCAATATCTGGGATATAAGGATGGATCCGGTTACTGGTACTTCTAAGTACCTCTGGGGCTAAAAGTGTTAATATATATTTGCAGATTCATCTAAAAAGGGCAAAATCAAAGGTGGTAAAACTAATAATTTGAGCACAGAAAAACAAGAAGGATCTATGATTAAACAGGATCAGTGTTTGCAAAAATAAATAGCGACATTTTGATTTTTCTTACTCTGTTTCATAAATTTAATCACTATATCTTCGTTTTGACAATCAATAAAAAGGCAACATCTATATTTTTATGACTGCCCAGTTTTTATATGAACTGGTGCCATTAATCAGCTTTCTTTAATACCTATAGCCAGAAAAGAATTGAGTTATTTTTATTAAATAGGGGTAAGTGATGACTCTGGAAGATTTGTAAATTATTTCTCTCAGCACTCGAAAACCCAAAAATATAAGACTGTTGTTGCGATGGACGTCTCCTTCACATACAGAAAACCACATTGTCAGAAACCAGATAGACCTTATACTCGTAAATAGCAGATATAAAAACTCTATAAGCTCAGTTAAAATTTATCCTGGAGTAGATGTTAACTCAGACCACAATCCGTTAGTTGCTGACGTGAAAATAATATTAAAAAGAACTGAACTCAGAAAACAACAACCAAAAACTAATGTAAGAATGCTAAAAAACGCAGAAATAAAAAACGAATTAAAAAATAATGTAAATGTTAATATGCAAAAAACACTAACAAAAAAATTATGGATGTAAATAAAAAGTGGTGTAATATAAAAAACACATTACTGAAACCAGCTCAAAAAAGTTTGATACAACATAGGTCAGAGGCTAAAAAACAGTGGATGACAGAAGAAATACTATTACAGATGCAAGAAAGAAGGAAATATAAAGGAAAAGATCTGCAGAAGTATAAAGAAATACAACGAATAATTAAGGAAAAAATCAAAACAGCTAAGGAAATCTATTTCATGAAACAATGTAAAGAGATAGAAGAACTAGATCCAAAATATGATATGAGAAATATGCACAAAAAACAAACATCTGTTGTAATCTGGCAACTGCTGATTTGACGATTGCCAAATCTATCCCCTAATCTCTCAAAAGGTAATTGCTAAAAAAATTTCTAATCATTAATTGCAGTTAATCTCCAAAGAAACAAATATTTACTCATTGTTGTTTTATATAAATCAAAAATTGCAGAATTCATAACATAATATAAACAAAATGTACTTTTCTAAAGCTTTATCTTTTTATATTTGAAGCATACAGCATCTACATTAAAAAAACATGCCAGCACTGCTATACCGAAATTTGCGGCTATAATTAGCTTGTACTTTCGGTAAACTCAACCACAATCACTACACTATAACTAATATCACTAATATTATAGACATAATTTAGATTTACTATCATGTGCATATTTTGGTGACCCATAAGAATACTCCATTGTTATTTATCGATATATATCGACTATACTATTGCTATTTCTAGTTGTTCTATTTGATAAACAGATAGTTTTATTCCTATTAAACTTAAAAGTTTTCTCAATTTCATACAATTTCGATGTCAATATCGATCTCGAAAATAAAATTCATTAAAATGCACATTTCAAGTTAAAATTCTGAAATGAATTCGAATTATATTTTCGCATCAGCACAATGAAAATATCTTTTGCCAATCAGACCTTTCAAATCTGTTAATGCACCGTTAATCAGTTATGATGAGGGTAAATATAAAATTTAAATATTTAGGCGGCTTAGAGATTCAATTCATTTCAACATTTCATCCTTATGTTTCCATTTATCAGGAAATGAGATGTTACAATTAGCTTATTTAATAATTTGAACAAATAATAACTGGTAGATTTGGTCCTGTCTGTGGTCCTAAAAATATCTTTTTAAGTTAACAGGTCACAAGTAATAATAGTAATAACATAATTATTGTTCGTTTTATCATTTCTTCAACACCTTATCACAGAGGTACCACGTGTTGTCACGTCCAGCGCCGGTTCCAGACGTGACCTGGAGCTTCCTAGGCAGCCCCCGCTGGGCAGCAACTTTATACATGTATGTACTTGTTTACACTCTGTTCATGGGTGTGCATTTTATCCCTACTGTCAGATATACAATTTTAATCCACTTAAATATCATTTTTTTATTTTCTATTCTTTCATTTGTGATAAGCGTGTACAAAAACCTAGTCTTTTTATTTTTAATCTGCTGAAAGACTATAGTAATTTGGGCTGTAACATATCTCTTAAAATCCTTTTTCTTGGTTCTTAAAGAGTCTTTTCCAACAAAATCTAAGAGACTTTAGCGATGAACATGGAAAGCGTTTCCATCAAGATATTTTAACTATGGAAAACGATATCAATGAAAATGAAGTTCGAGAATGGTGGCGGAACAATTAAAGCAGATGTTCCAGAAGCAAAATAATCGACAAAATTTGTCACAGCCATCTTTTAATGTAGTAAACCATATCCGTATAGATGTAAATAGGTAAAAAATCTGTTATTTGTTTTTTGATTGTTACAAGAAAACCATACCTGATAAAAAAAACAACAACAAAACAACTTTTGTTGAAGTATATTACTGAGAAATCACTAGTATAACAGACCAGCATATCTGTGTCTGATTGACTTAAAGAAAGCTTTTGAAGCATACAGGGAAAAAAGGAGGTCTGTCAAATGACGGGCGAAAATGAGATAATTAGACCACATAGTGGCACAACCTGGATACTATTTCATGTAAAAAATTCACATTGATGAAAGAGGTGAGTCAGGATGTAACACATATTTTTATATTTGTTATACAGAGTAAAAAATGAGGCATGTTCGAGCGCTACAGGAAAAAAAGGAGGGCTGTCAATGTCAATGTGACTGACGCCGACGAAGCGGTTAATACATTTTTAGAGGTTATGTATGTTTATTTACTGAAGCTAAAAGGAGAATTATCAAGTTGTAAATATGTCTAGTGAGGGTGACGATTTTATGAAATGTGATGTTTTGGACAAACGAGAAAATAATTCAAAGAAACGTAGAAAATAAGGACGAATTCATGAAGTAAATAAAAAATTAAATAGAAAAAGCCATGTAATAGGACCGGATTGTAAGTACGTTAGGTTTAAGTGTTTTCTACAAATACCGGAACAAGCAAGAATTCAAATTATTAGAAAGTTTAACCTCATGAAGTCGACAAATGCCCAAAATATATACTTATGTGGATTAATTACTGTACAAACTGTACAGCAAGGAATACCACGAGTATCAGAGTACTCTGCACGTCTTCATGATGCCACCTTTAGTTATAGAATCCGTTATAATGTAAATGACGAAACACAAGAAGTTCTAGTATGTCAGAAGGCCTTTTTGGCATTCCATAGAATTGGGAAAAAAAGTTAGAAGTTCTACAAAAGTCACTAAAATTGACAGGTCACGCTCTAAAAGATACTAGAGGAAGACATGAAAACCATCGTCATCAAGTTGCTATGGAAACAAAAAACTGTATAATGCAGCATATAGGGTCTTTCAGCGGCAGAAAAAGTCAATATAGTTTGAAAGACTCGTCGAAATTATACTTATCTGAGGATTTAAATATTAACAAAATGTACACAATGTACGTAGAAAAATTTCCAGACATGCGTACTTCATACGAAATATATAGAAGTACTTTTTCAACTAAATTTAATATTTTCTTTGGTTTTTCAAGGTCCGATACGTGTAGTTCTTGTGATGAATACTTAGCAAAAAGTAAAAGTCTTGAGAAGCAGTGTCTACGAGTGAAATCTTAGGAGGAAATAAATAAATTAAAGAGATACAGAAAATAAGCTACATACACTTGAAGCTCAAGCATTTTATATTAGAAAACAAACTGCGAGAATAGCTAGTAGAGAAAATGTACAAACAGAGGCTATATGCATGGATTTTGCAAAAGATCTGCAAATACCCAATATTAGTATATGATGTTTACTATAAGAGACAATTGAGTTTATACTCGTTCATTATACACGTCTTGTCTACAGCTGAGTCCATATTTTATATATGCCTCGAGACTGTTGCCAAAAAAGGTAGCGATGACGTTTGTTCACTGCTTCATCACTATATCTACAACTATATTGTTCGAAAAGTACGAAACTTGAATATTTTCTGCGACTCGTGAGGAGGACAGAAAAAAACTACACTCTTCTTCGGTTCATTCACAACATAGTTCATCATGAGGAGAGACTGGACTCTATCCAAATAACTTTTCCTGTTATTTGGGGACATTTCTACCTGAAATGTGATAAAGATTTCTAACTCGACCCATCCGCGAGGTAAAAGCTGTTAGGGATCATCCTCGTCTTTTGTACTACAGAACAACATTCAATGGAACTTGTGGGACCACAGTAATAACACAGCAGAGATTGACTACCCCCAAATTGCCAGAAATGGAATTTGAGCTACCTCCTATGCTTATACAGGTAAAACCCCCCAATCAAATAGTTTTATAAAGCTTGCTTTTGTTATTTTTTTAGCACTTCAGCAGATCTTTCAAGCAAAATATACAGACCTGCAGCATCTAAAAAAAATTTATGGTTCAGATGCCTAACGTTATTTTGACGACCTTCCGCATCAATAATTTAGAGACCCATTATACCCAAATCTCGTGTAGACACTATAGAATTATCGGAAAAAACATAAACATTATTTTTGATAATAATCATTGTTTGTTTTCTGAAATAAAATGAATTTTTGTATCAACGTTGTTACTACTGTTCTTGACACACCTCCTTTTTACTTTAATATTTTGAATTAATGTGTAAAATTTCTAAATATTTGGCAAAATAAGGAAAATAGAATAATTTATGTTTTTGCAATTGAACTGAAACCTTATATTTAACCTCTGGTAATACCTTGATCTATGTAAATGACAAGACTATAATCTTTGTGCCGTTTTGAAGTATTAAAATCGCCTTATTTCAGAATGTGTTATTTTTGACATACCTCCTTTTTTCCCTGTACCCTACATTTGACAGAGTACGACTCAAAGATGTAATCCATCTTCTGTAGAATAGAAAAGTTCCCCTAAATATTATAAAAACTATTGAAAACATCTACCAAAACAACAAAGTGGACGTCAGAATTGATGGACAACTTAAAAAACCTATAGAAATAGGCAGCGAGATAAGACAGGGGGACTCATTGAGCTTTATGCTCTTCAATTTAATTATGGATGAAATCATCAAAACCGTTAAAAAAGGAAGAGGATATAGAATGGGAAACAAAGAAGTAAAAATACTCTGTTACTCAGACGACGCAATATTGATAGCCCAGGATAAAGATCGTCAGCAAAGTCTGGTCCACAGATTTAACATAAGAGCAAAATAATTTAATACGACAATCTCATTTCAGAAAACTAAAACAATAGTAATCAACAAAGAACCAACCCTGTCGTACGCCCCTGGTAGTGAGCAGAAACGTATATTTAACATAAGTTATTAGAAAATAAAGTACTTACACTACCTGCCAAGTTTGACAAGGATATGTCAAACAGTTTTAATGTACTGAGTATAAATAGTTTTTTAATTTTAAAATAAAACACCCTGTAACTCAGTAAGGAGACACATTTTAATTAATTGGTTTGGGTTAAACCGTAGTATTTTGAGCCCAGAAATCTATATTAAAATTATTTATTAATGAAATCATCATCATCATCATCATCAGTGGTGCTACAGCTCTAGTTGAGCCTTGACCTTCCCCAGTCTATTTCGCCAGTCGTTTCTGTTCATCGCCAACCGTTGCCAATTTGCCGCGCCGATTTTCCTTGCGTCCTCGTCCACACCGTCCCTCCATCTCAGTCGTGGTCTGCCTCTACTCCTATTTCCCACTGGAACCGATAATAGAGTTCGTCTGGGTGGGTAATTTTCATTTGCTCTTGACACATGTCCAGCCCATCTAAGCCTACCTATTTTTATGAAGGATATTACATCTCTACCATTTACTATTTTTTTATACTTCTCGTACAATTCGAAATTATATCGCCTTCTCCAAATACCATTCTCACAGAATGCGCCCATTATTCTTCTTAGTATCTTCCTTTCGAAGACGAGCAGAGGATTTGCGTCTGTTTTGGAGATGGTCCATGTTTCTGACCCATATGTCAGCACTGGTAGGATGAGTATTAATGAAATAGCCTATAATATATACATGACAAAAAAAAAAGAAAAAAAAAACTTTTTTTAATTAACAAAACAAAATCTTTTTAAGAGAGATTATGCAAGATAACAATAACTTGAGATTAATAAAACTGACAGATTAAGATAAATATAAATGAACTCGTATATTACAGTGAATAAATGTTGCACTTGTATAAGTTTCTGGAACTCCAGCCTGTAGACCGTTATATTCTCCTTCCATTACAGCCACACCGTCAGAAGTTTGAGCCATTAGTTTGTCCGCAAACTAATGGAGTAAATTTGTTAAAATTCTGAAGCATATACAATTTCCCGAGGAGGCAAGCAACTACAAGATGTACTAAAATTTGCCTGTTCTGTTTTAACAATATTTACCTATATTTTTGTATGCCAATTGTTTATTGGTGAAGGTGATACTTCAAAAGTAAATTTAAACTTTCTTTTGATGTTGCTTAGATTTATAGCCCAATGTAGGCGTCAAGGTAAACTAAATATTATTTCCTAAAAATTGCACAGCTAGTATGATTTTTACACCAATTTTGATTAAATGCCCAATGAAAAATTTAATTTTTGATATCTGATAGTAGCATGAACGAATTCTGTCACTAATACTAGTGCATATAAAGTGTTTGTGCACGATTTACTTTGGGATTGATCCCGATCACGTATCTTTTTCTCTATAACTAAAGATTAAATTAGTAAACACTGACCTTATCTAAAGTTCAAGTACTAATCGTCAAATATAGCTTAAGACTTGTTTTTTATATGTTAGGCTCTACCTCCGATTCGCAGTATATAGCAAAAAATCATTTTTCAAATTTTAAAAATTTATCAAATCAAAAATTATTGTTTTTTCTTTTGCTGTATTGAAACAGCTCCTATTAAATGATTGATTTTAGTTTTTAAATTATTAACTTAAATGTTTAACCAAGATTAAAAGGCAAGGCAAAGTCTTGTCTGAACAAGCGAGGCAGTTAATAGCAAATGCAATTGTTTTTAAGCAGCAAGAACAGAAATCGCGGATCCAGAAATTTTTGTGGGGAGGGTTTATGGGTCTTGAGGGTGATTTTGATATAGGATTTAGATTTTTGCACCTTTCAGTGGCTGATCCCCAGATCCCCTGTCAGGGGGGGGGGAGGGGTCATGGGTCTTGAGGGTGATTTTGGTAATATAGGATTTAGATTTTTGCACCTTACGATTGATATGATTTGTGCCTCATGTAAGGGAACCATTTTCTCAATAATTGTTTTAAGCAATATATTAAACCAACGAGAAGTTATTAAAACCCAAATACCCTACGGGTTTAAAGAAAGGTAAAACATTAAGGGGTCTTAAACTTAAACCAAAAAAATAATTTAAATCGACATACTCTATGACAGTAAAATCAAGTGTACAAGACTATTAAACTAAAGGAAAGTTATTAAAATATAAATACTGAAAAATCAAGGACTGTCAATTTAAACTAGGTATTTTAAATCCCACACTTAAATCCCACAATTATTTAATCCCACCTATCCTATTATATCCTATCCTAAAGTTAAGTAATTTAAATCAATAAATCAATGTAAGTGTAAACATTAATGAATGTATCTCTATCTTATCGTTGGATATCCGATATCAATTTGTAAAAACATTTATTTGTTCCTTATTGCTATACGGAGTGGAAACATGGGCTCTCGGAATTACAAGTATGAGGCGTATGAAAGAAGCCTTTGAAATGTGTGTTTTTCAAAGGATGCTGAAGATTTCGTGGACAGAGCACGTGACCAACAACGAGGTGCTAAGAAGAATAAGGACTGAGAGAGAACTCCTAAATATTGTAAACAACAAAAAAACGACTGGCAGTGTAATTAATATTTGCAGAAATATTCTGATATTTGGATACATATGAATATCGCAGTTTTCTAATACTTCTAAAATAGAATCAGGAAGTTTTCCATTATTTTGCACAATTCTTTTCCACTATTAAATCCACAGTGAAAACTGTTATCCTACTGTGGAATATGCAGTAGATGGTCCAATAATATCCTGGAAGGTGTCAAAATTTTTTTTTAGTTGTACCTAAAACATCACTAAGTCAAACTACTGAAATGAGAAATTCTGGGCTCCTAATAGTTTGCATTAATGCGTTGTATATTTTGATGATGCAAGATCGTTGTATATTTTGATGATTGATTCGCCCTAAAAGTAAAGACGACCTTCATGCCTTTCAACCCAACGAGTTTCACAAATACCTTGGACAGCAGCCCCCAGTTCCTTTATTTGTATTCACTAACGTATCAGACAGAGCTAATGCAACAACAATATTCACTTTTATATTTATTATAAATAAATTATAAAATGTAGGACACAGTCTCAACAATTATAATATATATTTAAATTACAAACAACCAATTCGTAGACAAAACTGAAGATAAGAAATACCTAATACAAAATAAAAATGTGCTGATTTCGTGCGAAAAGTCATCTCATGTACATTTAATGAGCAATAATGTGTGGGCGATAATTCTATTGAATTGAATTGAATTGAATTCTACGAATTGACAAAATTTGAAAATCGCGTAACTCTTAATTCCCAGAATTCAGGGGTAGCGTTAGTCGAGGTATTACGCTCCTTTCACACACTAAGAATATGAACGTTCGGTGGTTTTGAGGTTCGGTAGTTTTGACGCACGTTCAGAATTGATTGTGCTTTCACACAAGGCGTCACTGCTGCCGTACTTCAGTTTTGACCGAGTCGTTTACCTTATAACACTAAATGTAATTTCGTAAAATAAATGGTGCAGTGTAGATATGGAGTGAAATCAAATTATAGCGTTGTGGTTACTCTATCATCGAAAAAAGAGAAATAAGAATGACCGAATTCATTGGATCCATCCTATTAACGCAAAAAGATACGATGTTGGGATGTTTGTCACATTATTTGAAGATTTAAGGAAAGATGAATTAAAATTTTTCAGTTATTTCCGTATGTCAATTTCATCATTTGACGAACTACATGGTCAACTGAAAGAAGTCATTCAGCGTCAAAATACAAAAACGAGAAACTGTAAACCCGTGGAAATATTGGCTGTTAGATGTTTTAAAATAAGTTGATTTTAATTCGTGGTGTTTCAATGGTTTTAATGTGAAAATGAAACAGTTCAAAAATTGAAACATATCAAAAATTATTAAAATTATTTAATTATTTATTTATTAAATTGAACCATAAATGAAAAAAAATAATGATGTAGTGTTTATTGGTTGAAAATATTGTTGGGCTTGATGTTATGAAAAGGAATGGTTGTGAAAGGATCGTTGTGAATAGGAAGAGTAACTGGGATGGGAACGCCAGTAGTTAGTGTCTGCATTGGATTATAGGGGATGGCCAGTGACCCTTTTTTTGTTGTTTATATTTGATATGGTTTGAAGAACCGCCATCTGGCACTCAAGTATTTCTTCCCCACTAAACTTGCTCAAATGGGGTAGCAAACTTTGAAAAAATGCCATACCCAAGTTCGGGTAAGGTTTTTCAGGGGCTTTCGGTTCCAACACCTTTAAAATTTTTAACTCTACTTCATCCACTTGTTTGCGCCGCCTGGTTGCCTTGGTTACTTGGTTGAAGATACTACATCGATCGTTGGACTTGAAGACATTCCTACCGACCCTACAACACGAGGAGGTCTGGCAGCTAACAACGTACAACAAATTCTATGCCAGTATTTTATGTCAAGCGTTGGAAGCCTTCCTTGGCAAATGGATAAAATATAATTTATCTAAAACCTACATATTACTACAATATTACCTTTAGTCGGCCATATTATAGACTATAGCATTTACAGGGTGTTTCGCTTTTGTGCGTAATTTTTAATATTTAGGTTTATATCTAAAAAAAGGTTATGAACTGAATAAAAAGAATTTTATTTATTTTTTAACATTGAACCTGTAACTCAATAACGAGGCAATGTTTTGTGTATATTCGTTTGACTTTCGAACACTAAGCACAATATTCACACATATTATGGAACACCCTGTATATTCAACGTTAATTGCAACTATGTAAAATAAAATGTATTATAATATATAATTTTAATTGTTGTTATCAGAAATATAAATAATTTTGCTGTACTTATCAAATGCGTTTTTTTCATTATCACCTAGTTTTTCAAATTCACTGTAAAGTGCACTACACGCATCATTCCAAGCATTTCTCGTCAAGTTTCTATATTTATATATTTCTATTGTTTTGTCCCAAAGAACAGGTCTTGCTTCAACCAATGTTATTAATATTTCACTATCAATTTCAGATTCATTCATTCAGAATCATATTCATCACCTACTTAACAGCCCCAAAGTGTAAATAAAAAATATACCAAACAACCCAGCAAGGTACCTTCGTGCGACTGAATGACTGTATCATGTAAAAGGATACATTAAGTCACGTATACTACTAGGGTCGTAAGCACGACACGGCGCCGGCTGTTTGTAGTGGCAGTGGACGGCCTACACACGGCGATTTCACCGAACGTCTCAACCGCCGTGTAATGTGAAAGGTACCATGCTATTGCTTGAGTCACTATTGGAATGTCATCGTGCGTTCAAACCATCGCACGTTCAAATTCTTAGTATGTGAAAGGAGCGTTACTGTATTCAGAATTGTTGATTTTTTAAAGAGCAATGTAAAGGCGCTTCCGCATAATTCTACACTTACCCCTAAAATAAATAAGTTTGAATCATTTCAACTCTGGACTTGCTTATAGGGTTCATGAATTTTAAATTATATTTTTAGGATTATTTGATTGATATTTAATTTTGTTTGGGGGGGGGGGGGTCATGACCCCCGTGACACAATAGAAACATGTTGATAGAGAAACACGAAATTAAACATTTAAGGCTGCAATATCTGAGGAAAATCAAGAAAGCAAGAGATGCAAATAAATTTATAGTGTATACTGACGAAACCTATTTACTAACGAGCCATATTGCGAAAAACAATTTGTGTGATACCAGTAATAATGGACTTAAAAAACCAGTGTCAAAAGGGCAACGTTTAATTATTGTTGGGGCAGGAAATGAACAAGGTTTTGTTCCTGGTTTTTATTTAAGGTAGAAGTCGACGTCAAATTCTGAAGACTATCATAATGACATGAACTATGTAAATTTTAAAAAATGGTTGGAAGAACATCGTTTGTGTAACTTCCATCCGAATAGTGTAATAGTATTAGATAATGCGCCATACTATAATACACAGAAAGATAAATGTCCCACATCTGCATCGAACACACTTATCAAAGATAAGTGTGTTATGCAAGAATGGCTTCGGGAAAGAAATATTGCATGTACTGCCTCTAAGCTAAAGCTTGATCTCTATAACATAATAAAATTGCATAAACCTCGTTATGTAAAATATTCAATCGATAGAATTATACGAGCACAAGGACATGATGTATTTAGACTCTCACCATACTATCCAGATTTAAATCCTACTCAAATGGTTTGGGCAGCTTTGAAATCATGTGGGAGCCAGAAATGTAAACTTTACATTTACGTCAATCCAGCAGCTGTCGGACGAATTTTTTCAAACCTTTCCTGTGGAGGTGTCGAAAAAATAACAGACAAAGTCATCGCAACTGAACGTGAATTGATATCAAAGGACCCACTAATTGATGTAGTCGTAGATCGTATTGTTATTAATCCAGAAGAAGATTCAGATAGCGACGATTTACAATTAAATTCCGACAGCGAAAATAGCGACCTTGATGATATTTGAAAATAAAAACAGGTAAATCTATTTTTATAAGCTTATTTCCACAACCGTTGGAAACAATTTATTTTAACTAAATATCGCAATTCTCAGTATGAAACAAATTTAGCTTTCTAATTTAATAGACTTCCATTCAATCAATTCATTTTAATTATTATGACTAATAACTTCAGCAAATAACATATTTTATCAATTACCTCAAACATTTTAACTTTGATATTAGTGCTTTGATAATAAAAAATATAATTATAAACTTATTACAGTAATTATGGAGTATTAATATTACAGTTCAATGGACAACCTCTAAAATAATATTCGATTAGGCAACACCGCATCAACCAATGTCTGTTATGTCTGGTCGTGTCAAATCGTCACCGTTGCAGTTAAATCTGTTTTACTATAAAGGTAACTTTTGAGCTCCAAAGTGTTTTTGTACCAAAACATTTCAGGTTTCATAACTTATCTTAAAAAAACGTAGTAGATCGGATTTATTCTTAGTCGCTGCTTGGAATTTTCCTTCAATTTTCTTAGAGGCAATAATATCAAGTTTTTTGTCGGACTTTGTTTGTATATGTATATATATTTAGGGATTCTACAGTATTCACTGCCTTACCTCGCTCAACCGTTTCCATCTCTCTCTATTGTCCCATTCTCCATCGTTTAGGCCTCTCTTACTCATGGCATCGTCTACTTCGTTCCTCCAGGATTTTCGGGGTCGTCCTCTTTTCCTCCTTCCTTTGGGGCTCCATTCGGTTATTCTCTTTATCCATCTGCTGTCGCTAGTTCTTCTTACATGTCCATACCACTTTACTCTTTTTTGTTCTATATATGTTAGTATGTCTGTTTCTATTGATGTTCTTTGCTTTATTTCGTCATTACTTCTCCTATCCATTCTTGTTACTCTGCAGCATCTTCGCAGACATTCCATCTCTGTTGCTACTATCTTACTGCTGTTTTTCTTGTTTATGATCCAATTTTCAGCCACTTCTTCTTCTTCAGTGCCTTATCCGGTCCGGATGTTGGCCATCATCAAGGCTATCATGGTTTTGTTGACTGCTCTGCGAAACAGCTCCGCTGAGGTCATCCCAAACCATTGTCGGAAATTTTTCAACCACGAGATACGACGGCGTCCCGGTCCTCTTCTGCCAAATACTTTACCCTGCATAACAAGTTGAAGAATTCGATATTTTTCTTCGTTCCGCATCACGTGGCCGAGGTACTCAAGCTTGCGTTGTTTCATTAAATTAAGCACTTCTTTTTCTTTTGTCATGCGCTGTAGGACCTCAACGTTGGTGACATGGTCCACATAAGATATTTTTAGTATCCTTCTGTATATCCACATCTCGAAGGCTTCGATTCGTTTTTCAGTGGCTTGCGTCAGTGTCCAGGCTTCAACTCCATACAGTAACACTGGAAGAACGTAGCACCTCACTATTCGTATCTTGGTTCCCAAACTGAGATCACTGCAGCACAGCAAGGATCTCAACTTAATAAATGTAGACCGTGCCATTTCAATTCTGGATCTAATCTCTTGAGCGTAGTCCCATTGTACGTTGAGGGTAGTTCCGAGGTAAGTGAATCTGTCGACTCTCTGGATCTCTTCGCTACCTGCCATTAGTGCCCCGGGATCTAAATTTGTACGGCTGACAACCATGAATTTAGTTTTCTTAATATTAAGGTTCAGTCCGTATGTTACGCTCACAGTTCGCACTCGGTCTAGTAAGGCCTGCAGATCGTTTAGGCTGGTTGCTAGTAACACAGTGTCATCGGCGTAGCGGATATTATTGATGTATTCACCGTTCACTCGGATTCCCATGTCTAGGTTTGTGAGGGCTTCATTAAAAATCTCCTCAGAGTATATATTGAAAAGAGTCGGCGATAGCACACATCCTTGTCTTACTCCTCGCACGATCTTCACTTGGTCGGTCAGCTGGTCTTCGACCTTGACTTGAGCACGCTGGTTCCAGTATAAATTCATGATGATCCGAATGTCCTTCTCATCCAATCCAACTCTTTGTAGTGCGGTGACCATCTTCTGGTGCTGACAACGGTCAAATGCCTTGGCGTAGTCAATAAAACAAATATAGACATCACAACTGACATCGCGGCATCTCTGAAGTAGGACTTGTAAGGTGAAAAGTGCTTCACGTGTACCCATAGAATTGCGGAATCCGAATTGCATTTCACCGACATTTTCTTCGCATTTCTTGTAAATTCTGGCATGTATGATTTTAAGAAAAATTTTAAGTGCATGACTCATAAGACTGATAGTTCGGAAATCTTCGCACGTTTTCGCAGATCGTTTTTTTGGTAGCGTTACAAATGTTGACAATAGCCATTCCTCTGGGATATTACCTGAATCGTATATGGCGTTGAACAGTTCAGTTAACTCCTTCGTGCTCACTTCACTCATCACCTTAATAAGTTCAACGGGTATTTCGTCCGGACCTGTAGCCTTACCATTCTTAGACTGTTGTAAAGCAGCCTTTACCTCGCTTTCTAGAATTGACGGCCCTGTCATGCAATTTATTTCCGGAAGGTTGCCGCGGTCGTCCCAGAAAAGTTCTTCGATATATATTTTCCAGGTAACCAACTTCTCATTCACTGTCGTCGCCAGATTACCGTCTTTATTTATGAGGAGGTGTGTGTTTCTCCTCTTGTATTGACCAGTGGCTTCACGAATCCTTCGGTGGATATTTATATGATTTATATGATTATATATATATTTATTTCAGCCACATATGTCATAATACTTCGCACTAATGTTTTATAAATCTGCGTTTTTGTCTTCATATTTAGGTGTCTATCCCACCATACTGAGTTAAGTTGCCGGATTGCTGTTCTTGTTTGTCCTAATCTTTGTGTAATTTCTTCCTCTGTTGTTGACTTTTTTGTGATTATAAACCCCAGGTATTTGAATTTATCCATTCCTTTGATTGTTACGTTGTCATCAATCTGTATATCTTCTTCACTTGTAGATAGGTACTCTGTTTTCGCGAGGTTAAAAATGCGTTAACTACTGTTAACATAATCAACCCCGCCACCATGTCAGGTAATCTTCTCTCATAGAAACTGTGCTATCACACATTTCCAAGTCGAGTGTAGCACATTCCTAATTTTTAATCCGAATAACTATAGGAAGTTATTTAATTTTGACAAACCATAAAATCTTAGCTCAAACATTACACATAGAATAATGTGCATTATCAGTTGCCGAAAATTGTAACAAGTTAATTAATATACCGAAAGGAACCCTTAGAGTTAATAAGCAAAGCTCTTAAAAGCTAACCACCTTGATTAATATGCAAGCTTAACACGAGACATAAAGCTTCAAGACAATGCAAACTAGCATTCAAGAGAATGGGAAATGTTGCAGTAAAAGGCTCCAAACAAAGATTGTATATAAAGGACCAAGGAAAAGTTTTGTCTGAATATTTCATTAAATTTACAAATGACTTTTTAAAACAATGCTTCTTATTACTCGTCACCCTACGGACTACTGCATCATTACACAGCTGCAGAATAACAAAAGTAACGGCTTACAAGAAAATTAAATATTTAAATTGAAATACCATTCCGAATAAAACTTTTTATAAACTGCTTTTTAATGACAACTATTTTAATTTGTACTACCATTTACTTGAAAAGTCAAGGATTTAAATTACTAAACCACATATCTTGGCTTTTCTACTACTGGAAATTGTTCTATAAAATTCTTAATTTACAATTAAAATATATTTGTTGCTCTGTTAATAACAATTCGCCATATATATATATATATACAGGGTGTCCCCGAAAATAGTGCGTTCCTTTAAGTTATGAATATAATACACAATTTAGAACAAAAAAGTCCTATAATACTTTTTTCTAAACTTAACAGTTTCCAAAAAAAAACATTGTGTTCCATAAACGTAACTTTTTATTTTCAGAAAATTAAATAATCTGGCAACGTCATACGCAGTGAAAGCGCTTTTGAATATAAACTCGTTTGTGACTTAGGGTATTTAACATAATCCAACCATTTTTTTATTAATATTATTCAAGGTTGTTGATATCTGAGGAAATGTAAGTAATATCTGCAAAATAATTGAATTACATATTTCAGAAACCCCATAATTCCATTTTTATAAAATTTTGAGAAATTAGAAAAAACCTTATTTCATAAAATATTTTAAAAAACCTGTTGTGCTTTTAAAAAAATGAAATCATGAGATTAATGTGTTTTAATCAGTTTGCATAAAAAAGTGGTGAATTTTAGCTTTATACAGGCTGTTTCAAAAAAAGGTAACCCCGTCTCTAGGGTAGGTAAAAAACTGAAAAATAATTGGGGTTTGCTTAGTAAAAAATTTTTGTAACACCATCCGTTTTCAAGATACAGCGAGTTGAAGAAAAAAAATTTTACTCATTTTTTACGATTTTGCCGAAACTACTGGCAACATTGTAATGAAATTTTATACGAATATGTTTTGGAAGCTGATACATCGCATGAATTTGTTTTTATATCTGATTCTCATAGAGGGCGCTAGTTACACGGATCGTACTAAGTATTAGTCAATATAACTTTTTTAAGAGTATAATTATTAATCAAAATTTCAAGTATTTGTATACCGTTTTCGGAATATTTTGATTTAAAAATTATGAAGTAATAATTGATGCTGGTATAAAATAGTTAGTAATTAAACAAAACTCACAGGAAGAAAATTAAATTTATGACTAAGAACATAAAATAAAATTCAATTACAGTAAGTGTTCAAAATGCCCTCTGTTTTCGCGAATACACAAGTCTATTCTTTTTTCTAAAGATTCCACTAACCTTCTAAACGGTAGGGGATCAGCTATGATGCCATTAAATTGACGTTGAATTCTTTCTTCCAATTCTTGGCGTGAATTTACCTCTGCAGCATAGACTTTTTCCTTAATATACGACCAAACTGCGTAGTCCAAAGGGTTAAAATCGCATGACCGAAGAGGCCAATGAATCGGAGCTTCTGCACCTCTACCAATCCATCGATTCGGAAAATGATTACTCAACCAATTACGACACCTACTATCAAAGTGTGGTGGAGCTCCATCGTGCATAAAAGATAAAGATCTTCGCTCGTTTAGCGTTAAATCTTCTAATATCTCGAATAAGGAATTGTTTAAAAAATCAAGATACATATCACCATTTAAATTTCCAGGTAGAATATAAAGTTGCTGCTCAAACATTAACTTTAAATGAGTGTTGGTAATGTGATACCCTTTTGACTCGTGGATTCTCATCACACCAGTATTGTGCATTATGGGAGTTAAACATACCTTGTCGCGTAAAGGTGGCCTCGTCCGTAAAAAGAATGCATTTTAAAAAATTTGGATTGTGGGCTGTCCTTTGTTGCAATGTTTCACAAAAATTCACTCTAACCGGTAGATCATCTGGCAAGAGCTCTTGGACTTGTCTGTAATGATAAGGATGTAATTGCTGTTCTTTCAGTATCCGCCAAGTACTTGAAGAAGAAGTATTTGTTTGTCTTACTATATTCCTTACGCTAACTGTTGGATCTTGATCAAGTAAATTTAAAATATTATTTTCTTTATTAATTGTTCTTGTTGTTCTTGGTCTACCAGAATTTATTTTATTTGGTCTCACATTCCTAGTTTCTCGACAACGTCGTTCAACGGCTCTAAATGTTTTTTTACTTGGTAAGTTTCTTCTAGGAAACTTTTCTGCATAACGTGTCACAGCTGCACTAGAACATCCTAAACATTCGCCTAAGGTTAATAAAATGTCAGTGTATTCAACATTTGAGTACATTTTGATTTGATTTTACAAATAACAAGGTTTCAAAAGTCTAATTATTGTTGATTTATCGTCATAACAATTAATAAATGTCAGATTTCCATGGCACACTTAGAGAAAATAGAGGTATACCTATTAGAGCTTTATCATTACTACCAGCATCAATTATTACTTCATAATTTTCAAATCAAAATATTCCTAAAACGGTACACAGTATCCAGTTTTACCAAGATTATCTTTTTCGTGTAAAATTGAATGATGTTTAAGTTTACTTGAAATTTTGATTAATAATTATACTCTTAAAAAAGTTATATTGACTAATACTTTGTACGATCCGTGTAACTAGCGCCCTCTATGAGAATCAGATATAAAAACAAATTCATGGGACGAATCAGCTTCCAAAACATATTCGTATAAAATTTCATTACAATATTGCCAGTAGTTTCGGCAAAATATTTTTTTCAAAGCCAACCCCAATTATTTTTCAGTTTTTTACTTACCCTAGAGACGGGGTTACCTTTTTTTGAAACACCCTGTATATGTTTTTTTTTCTTTTTTACTTTTGTGGATTTTTGGGGTTTTTGAAATATACACATTTTTCAAGGATGTAAAAATAAGAAAACATGTTTTATATAAATATTTATTCAAAAATATGGGCATACAGAATAATATATCAGTAGTAATCACTCATCTGGTTGTATTATTTCATTTAAATCTCCCTCGCATGTTTTACAAATTAAAAATTTCTCCGTAAAAGTCCTCGACTTCTTCATTATCTGGTAGATACTTTTCCAGTTTTCTCAAGTCTTGCATCTTCTTGATATTAATAGGAATATGTCATTCGGTGTATGCTTTTCATGTAGGGAAATTAATAACATCCTTGTTGCTATTTCGTAGCCAAAAAGAATGATCTATCAAACCATATATGTGCTCTTTTTTAATAACAATTCCATCGTGGTCACTCGAATGAATAAAATGTCGAAAGTTGGATATTTTAAGAGCACTTTTTTGATCTCTTGGAATATTTCTGCTCAAAGATTCATTGGAGAGCATCGTCACCATCCTTTAAAGTTTAATATGTTATCAGAATTCGGCAAAACTACAGTAAATCGGTTTAAACTCTTTTTAGATGTTATGATAAGCTCTACATACTCTTTTAAAGTGTAAATCCTGTCTGATTTTTTAATTTTCCTTTTAAGAACGGAGAAATCCCGATCACACGCTAGAAATGAATGTCCCCGTGTGGGATAATATTGTTCAATCTTTTTGACTCTATTGGTTGAAACTAATGCAGAAACAAGTCTAACTATTGTATGGTTCTTGTTCTGGGCGGCACATGCATCCGAAAAGAAGGTGAAAATGGTTAATATTTTTAAATTCTGGATTGTTGTCAAGAAAATTTAATAAAAATGATACAACTTCGTTAGGCCTTTAGTTCCTTTTCCCTCATGAGACACATATAATTTACCTTATCATCTTTCAGATTATGAATACATAAAACATTAACAGTCAGTTGTCTTAAACAGAATGTTTCCTGGACAGGAATAACCGGTAGTTGCAGGTTTTGCATATAATCAATGCAAATTCCACCTACATTATCATCTACTTTACAAAGTTCTGAAATGGTTTTAAGCTTGTTATAAAATTTGTTTGCCCGTTTCTTATGAATAGTTTTTTTTGCCAGTGCCACTCTTTTTGCTGTTTCATTTAAGAATTTACTTTTTATTTTAGTTTCTAACTCTTCACATGTAGAGCAGGTGTCGACTTGTGGGCGACCGAAAGATAATGAAAATTGTTCTTTAAAAATCTTTTTATAATATGAATATTTAACGTTTTGTTCTGGGTGAACCTCTTTAAACAACTTATACGTTATAAAAATATTGAATTTTTCATTTAGATACCTATATTCTCTACTTTTACAATGGGCAGTTTTGACCGGAAACGAAGCAATATGTTGTGTGATTTAATCTACAGTGGAACCTCGATTATCCGTCAAGGCACCCGACCGAGGGTATGACGGATAATCGAAAAGACGGTTAACAGAACATTAAAAAAAATCATAGTATAACTCTCAAATGTTATTTGTATGTTTTATTTGACAATATAAGTGGGATTTATGTTAGTACAGTCGACTCAATTTGATTTAAAATATTCCGAAATCTTTGTTTTATTGTTACTTCACATTTTGCAACGGATGGATTTCTTAATCGACGTAAATCATCAAATCTACCTTATATGCTTCTTCTTGCCGAGAATACCACTCGATGAATTCTTGTATGTGCGATACAGCTTTTCTAGCTTCTTTACGCAAATCTTTGTGAGTTGCAATAGCATCATCAACATCGCCACCGTCAAAGTCTGTGTCAGATTCTATGTTTCGTCCGCCTCTATTGCCATTTCAACGATTTCATCCTCTGTCAGCAATCGATAGCCGTTTGCGATCTCATCACAAATTAACCATTCGTTTATGTCATCTTTAAGCAACGAAAACAAAACAGTTGATCCAACCATAACTTTATTTGTTACCGCATCACTCTCGGCTGTCACGGGGAGCATTTTCATCTTGAGTTGATTCAGGCTATAATTTATTCCACGCTCTTTTCAGCATTACTCTCGAAACATCAGCCCAAACATCCACAGCATTGTCGACTGCATGTTTTAAATGGTATGCTTTCCAGTACTCTGGCAAAGAATATTTTCTTCCATAACTAGGTTTTGAATAAATTTTTTTCTGTATCTTCTTTTGAATGTTTCAATGACCGATTGATCCATTGGCTGTATCAATGATGTTGTATTCGCAGGCAGAAAAGAGTACGTGATATTTCCATCGTCACTTCGCAGCATACCAGCTTCAGACGGTATATAGACTGCTGGTTATATTGTCACCTCGGGGGAACAAATAAGGGTCTAACCACCTTCTGTTATCTCCGGGTGCTCTGTAGAGGGCTTCAAATATCGCAGTCGAGAGCTCCTCTACCCAAGTCCATTTACTGGGTATGGACTTGTAAATATTTATCTTCTGATGGCTTGTTTTGAAAAAGACAAGATATTTCTTACATGACAAAGCTACACCAAGTCGAAATAAAGCATCAGGTCGTGGTCTTCTGAAGGCTTGTCTTGAAGAAGACAAGATATTTCTTACATGACAAGTGTAGGACCTGTAGGAGCTTGAGATGCCGTCATCACCACCGACCTCCCCCTGTAAGTAGTGCAGTGTTGTGTGAATTATTTTGAACATTTTTACTTGTATTTTTATGCATATTTTCACATGTATTTTTATTGTATTTTTTATTCAATAAATATTTTTCCCAGCAGCAGAGTCTCCAGAGGAGATGGGGTGTCATCGAATGCGATAGTCTGTGGACTAGTACGCATTTCGATGCACATCGCCCCGCCTCGAATTTTCCCATTGGCTCTTGACCTGGAAATCCCTATTTATCGCCCGAACAGCGCATATAAATATTGGCGATTTTCAGGTCAGTCCCTCACGGGCTCTCCGAGAGCTTAGTGCTCTCGGGGCTCTGCTTCCTGCATTTATTTTCTATACTCTGTGGCTGAGAATTGTTTCAACTTAACTTGGTGTTTTTATTTCAACGAAGAAATTGTCATGTAAGAAATATCTTGCCTTTTTCAAGGCAAGACACCGAAGATAAATATTTTCCAAGTCCATAACCCGAAAATGGACTTAAGTAGAGGAGCTCTCGACAGCGATATTCGAAGCCCTCTACAGAGCACCCGGAGATAACAGAAGGTGGATAGACCCTTAATTGTTTCCCCGAGGTGACATTATAAACATTAAATATGCACATAAAGGTCTTGACGTTTCTACCGTTAATATTAAACGCAGAGGGCAGCAGATGGATCCTACATTAGAACCTGTTTATAGTGGACCTAAACCAACAAAACATCAAAAAAAGGAAGACTTGCTTTTCCTGCAGCAATACCTTGATCCAGTGTGCCATCCATTTTACCACGGACTCAAGACTAGTGAGAATGTAAATGATGGAATTTAATGTTTTATTTTTAAATGATAAACATTGTTTTTTTATGTAGATTGATACCAGTGAACAATAAAAATAATTTTGCTAATTGTTATTACCCATTTCAAAGAGATTTATACTGAAGTTTAAATTTAGATATTCAATAAATTGTTGAATTTTACATTATTTTATAAATTGATTAAAAGTAACCATCTTTATTAAATATCACGTTTTAATTTCAGTATACATTTCTTCAGTTTTTATTTTGTAATAATTATGATATTCACGTATTTTATGTACTTCACTTTGACATGATTATATTGATTATGTCTATATATGGCATCTAAGATATTTGCCAAAACATGATATGTTAGTAAAATCATTTTTCACAATAGAATTTCCAAAATTAATGTACACTATTAGTTTAAGCAGCATTTTATTTATTTATATACGAAATTTCATAAAAATCTAATAAAATTTGAGCGAGTAAAAAATAAAAACAAATTGTCGTGAGGTTATATATTTTTAATTTCGCTCTACTGAAAACTTGTTCTATTTTACATATCAAGTTTTGGCAAGATGGCAAGTAGCTAATAATATTTATTTTACTTAAAATAAACATAGTGTCATTTTACGATTACTTTTGCGGGTCAGTGTTTATCTAAATCCGTCAAACTCATAATTTAAATACGTGCAAAGGCCAAAACGGCCTTAAGTGTACTATATTTATACACTGTTTATCCATTTTGCTTATAATTTTCGTTGTTCAGCAATTTTGGCTAAATTTAAAGATTTTTGTTTGTCAGGAGAATCTAATTACCGAAGATGTACCTTGGTTTTTGCACTTTCGCTTTGAAAGGCGTTGGGATAGAAACATGAAATAAAGACGGTTGGAAATAGGGAAAAAAGACAAGCCTGTAGACACCCAACAAGGCATAATTTTATCCATTCTGAGTATTTTTTAAAATTTCATGCTTTTTACCATTTATCAAATGCTCTGTAAACTTTGGAGAACGCTCGCTTGGAAACACGACTAAATAAGTACAAAGTTTTAATAAAAAAAGTTAGAAAGAGAGAAAGAAAACAAAAAAGTCGATACCCAACAAGGCACAGTTTTATTGACTCTGAATATTTTTTTAAATTGTATACTTTTTACCATTTATTCAATTTTAGAAATAGCAATAGAAATTCAATAGAATGAAAATTTTAGAAAGCGATCGCTTGGAAATGCAAACAAGTAGAAAGTTGCAGTAAGGACAGTTGAGAGAGGAAAAAAAGACGAACCTGTAGATACTCAACAAGGCATAGTTTTATCCTCTCTAAGTATTTTTTTCTTACCAAGACATCTTCCCCAATAAAAAAATAGACTTAGTAGGTAATGCATTTCCATTTTCATTTCATCCGTTATATTTTATGTTAAAACAGATACACCATCATCCCAATACAATCCAATTTTAATTACTTTGTAGAATTTTATTTCCCACCAAATTGATTCAACGGTGGCCCCTGATATATTAGTGCGAAAAATCAACACACGTAGATGATGTCATTTTTCTTAAAAATGCCATAAAACATTGTCTATTTTCAAGGATTTCTAATGAATTTATCTAATAAGTATATTTTTTTAATTGGAAAGTTGTCTTGGTAAGAAAAAAATACTTAGAGTGGATAAAACTATGCCTTGTTGGGTGTCTACAGGTTCCTCTTAGTTTCATCTTTCAACCGTCCTTATTGCAACCTTCTACTATTTGCATTTCCAAGCGATGGGTTTCTAAATTTTGGTAAATGGTAAAAAGCATACAATTTAAAAATACTCAGGGTGAATAAAACTGTACCGTGTTGGGTATCGATTTTTTTGTTTTCTTTTTCACTTTCCAACTGTCTTTATTAAAACTTTGTATCTATTTGAGTTTCCAAGCGAGCGCTGTCTAAAGTTTACACAAAATTGGATAAGGGGTAAAAAGCATGAAATTTTAAAAAATATTCAGAGTGGATAAAACTATGCCTTGCTGGGTATCTACAGAGTCCTCTTTGTTTCCTCTTTCAACCGTCCTTATTGCAACTTTCTACTTATTTGCATTTCCAAGCGTTCGGTTTTTAAAGTTTTCAGAAAAAATTGATAAATGATAAAAAACAAACAATTTAAAAAAACTCAGAGTGAATAAAACTATGTCTTGTTGGGTATCGATTTTTTCGTTTTCTTTTTCTCTTTCCAACTGTCTTTTAAATCTCTTTCCATCTGTATTAAAACTTTTTATCTATTCGTGTTTCCAAGCGAGCACTGTCTAAAGTTTACACAAAATTTGATAAATGGTCAAAAACATAAAATTTCAAAAAATACTTAGAGTGGATAAAACTATGCCTTGTTGGGTGTCTATAGGCTTGTCTTTTTTCCCTATTTCCAACCGTCTTTATTTCAATTTTCTATCCCAACGCCTTTCACAGCGAAAGTGCAAAAACCAAGACCAAAAAATATAATGTATGGGGAATTGTTATTAAAAACAGCGCGAGAAGTTTTAACAGCGCGACAAATAAATTTTAATTGTGATAAGAAGTTTATAGAACAATTTCCGGTAGTAGAAACATCAAATATGTGGTTCAGTAATCCAAGTTTTTGACTTGTTAAGTAAATAATAGTACAAATTAAAATAGTTGTCATGGAGAAGCAGTTTAGAAAGAGTTTTATTTGGAATGTTATTTCAATTTAATTTTCTTGTAAGCCGTTGCTTTTGTTATTGTGCAGCTGTGTAATAATGCAGAGTCCATATGGTGACGAGTAATAAGAAACATTGTTTTAAAAAGTCATTTGTAAGATCTTAAAAAATATCTGAGCTTTTAATGTCAATTAAGGTTTTGGCTTTAGGCTTTGGTTAACTGTTACTTTGGCTACATTTTGAAAGCGATTGAGGTAGTTCCTTAGAAGAAACCATTGCAGTTGTAGAAACAGAAATTGATTTCGTTTGAATTTTCTTTGATTGCATGCACATTTTAGCTCAATGTCCAATTTTATGACAGTTTTGTCAAGTAGCAGTCCTTGTTGGACATAGAGATCGAGAATGTCTTGGATGTCCTCAAAAATAATAAGTCTGACCAGGTTTTGTTTGAACACAAGCTAAAGTAGTTTGTTAAGAGACCATTAATAAAAACATCACGAATATAGTCATTTTTATTTTCTTCTATAGAAACTCCTTTAAAATTACAATTTTTAGCCAACAGCTTTAACTGTTGTGCATACTGATCTATAGATTCGTTTATTTGTTGTTTTCTTGTAGCTAAAATATGTCTCGGGCAAATCTCATTTGTAGGATTAACATAAAATTCTTCCAAAACTTTTATAGCAGAAATGTATGTTTTTGCTTCTGTTATGTAATCATACACTGTATGCGAGACAACATTTATTAAAAACATGTACCTTATCTTTATCTTCTAGTGATTTATCTTTAGATTTATTACTCTTCCATAAATTCTTGAATGTTTTATACCAATGTTTGAATTCTTTGACTATAATTTGAGAGTTTGGATCAGCTTCTAGTTTATCTGGTGTAAAGTACTTCTCCATTGTATATTTATGCGAATAAAATTGTAGTAAAATACCTTTTTGCAGAATTAGGCTTTGATTAATGATTTTTAGAAAATTACTTTCGACCATATGGGTGTGCACATGTCCAACAATACTTTCTACAACAATGACAGTAAAGAGAATTATCAGAAAAGTAGTCTGACCTTGTGGTTCTGCAGTGTTTTTATGTCTAAAAATTGTCATCTAATTTATAATCAATCTGTACATTATGTACTACCATCATTTACTTTTACAATGTACATTTGAAAAAAATGTCAAGCGTCAACTCTTTAATATATAAAAGGATATTTTTATGGAGGGTACAAAAGGGTATTTTGGAATCGACTGTTTTTGTTACTTATTCTGCGATTGTTCGGAGATACCGAAAGAGAATCATATTGATAAAGAAAATTCTATTCTCTAGACAATAAGGAAAGAATCCGTCCTTATTTATTATGCGATCGAGAAAAAACTTTTGGACAAAAAATAATCGGTGCGAATTCGTTGAAAAACTCGACTATTTTGGTATATTTGAAAATGTCTACTTCTCATCATTGACATCACGTTAAAATTGAAACGTTTTTTACATTAAGTCAGTTACTTTCATTCTTGTCGCATGACGGATAATTATTTTCTTAGTTCTTTCTTTGCCCTTTCGGCACTCTCAAAATATTTTATTAGCTGACTGAAATCTTGAATTGAAAATTGATATTTTAAAACTTTTAGTAGATATTTCTTTAGTGATAAGTGATAAGCTTTTGGAGAGATATAATTATAAAGCATCGAGAAAAATCGTAATTAGACTAAGTTGCGGACATATTTAGCATTAAAATGACCAATGTAATATGATGCCACATTATCGCCACATAATAAAATCGACAATGAGTAGTTTGGCAAATAGGTACTGTTAGTATCCTGTAGTTATCACAAAGGAAGGAAAAAATATTTAAATATCATTATCGATATTGTCTTTCGTTGTTTATAAACATTGATGCAGTTTCGCAATTTTATATAAATATTCTTTGTTTCCCCTAGTATCGTTAGCCAAGATTTCGTCTACAAAAACCTAGACACTATTGTATAGTAAACGGCTGTTGATAGTGTTGCAAAGTAATACATTTTTGACTGTTAAGTAATACATTGTTGTGAAAAATGAACCATAGAAAACTGTGTGTCTTTCGTTCAAATTGCAGATCGCTTGGGAAATTATATACCCACGTCTCGAATCATCTTATAAAAAAAACAATTTTTTTCAACAGCCGCCATCGTACTAGTTCCATCGACATCATTTTCTATTTTCATTGCTAGTCATAATTGTACAAAATGTGAGGCACACCTATTTTTCAATACGGAGATTCCATATTTGATATTTGCAATGTTGCCAGATTTGCCGTTTCTCTTATATTATTAGTAACTTTGGTTTTTCAAATTCATCACCCTGTATATTCAGTCGTTATTGGAATCTTCTATTCAATACGAGTTCAACCATATGTAACACTTCGCGTACGGAATAAAAAAGTTGGCTTTGGTTTTGTCATGGAAGTGTTGTCCAGTATGTAAACTATTTATGTTGATCATCCTTAACAACATTATCTTCATAAATTATTACAGATTTTGAAGAAGTTGTATTTACAACCTTCATCTGCGTAATTTTTGTCCGGAAATCTGTAGAAATAGAACTCACAAAGTTTGCCCACGATACTTTTCTGCTCACTTTTAGAATTCGTTTTGATTTTGCACTTACTTTTTAAAAAATGATGAACTCTTCAATTCTCCGTGTTTTTCCGTTTTCCTTGAGGAATTTATCACATATTTACCTATGAATTGGTCAGCAGCAGAAATAAGGCAATCCGTAAAGTGTGTTAGAGATTCATCAACGTTATTTCTAAAGATAAATTATATCCGTTAAATCCCTAAGAAGTTTACTAAGGAAATCCCAGTTTGCTTGAGAAATTTTCCATTTTTCATGAACATAGTTGGTTTTAGGTGAACTATTATAAATAAGGATTGGATTCTTATAATGATTACTATCATATAAATTTTGAAGAATGTTTCAGTGGTGGAGAGGAATGATTTTGGGATCACAAAAACTCAAGTCTATGGGGAAAAACGTTCCGGATAGTATATGAAAATATGTAGAGTCTCCAACGTTTAAAAGGTTAATATTGGTATTGTTTATTATCTGCTCGAAAATTTTTCCTCGACTAAATGTTCATTCAGGTCTTCATAGTGTATTATGGGCATTGAAATGGCCAACTAATACAAACGGAACGAAAAGTTGTTGAATAAGGTGGAATAGATCGATCAGATATAAGGGATTACAGATTTTACAGGAGAGGATGAAAATCATCGCAGTTACACTGTATTAGCGTGAATTTTGAGTGATGGATGATGTTAGTATCAATCGGATGATTTTTCGGATGGTTATGATAAATCAGAATGGTAATCATCATCGCTAGGTTCTTGGGAGATATTAGAGCTTGGCGAGTTTTCAGTTTCATTTAAGTCAATCTTCAATTTATTATTTTTTTTATTAGTTATTAAGTTTTTTTCATTATGCGAGTTATTCTGATTTTCACAGATCTTTCTGTAAAAATTGGATGTAACAGATGTAAATTAGAATTGTGACCTTATTAGCGAATTTTTTTGCCTCGGCATATTGGTCACTACAACCGAAAGTATTTTCTATAAATGCGATTATGTTGACCCTTCGTTTCTTTTTTGGTTTTTTTGGTATTTATTTTAGGGAGAGGCATCACATTAGAATTGTTCTGGATCAGTGGAACTGGTTTAAACTTCAGAATATCCTCCTTTGTTTGTAGAGGTGGGAGGTGCAATTGGCTGATCTAGTTCCCTTGTGTTTTTAGTAGGTTTCACATTGAAGTCTTCTGTATTTTCTTCTTCTTTTTCTTCTTCTTTTTATTTTTATTTTTATGTAGACAGGTCTCTTTTTGTTTTTCAATGTTCCTCAAGTAAGTTGTCGTTCTATCGTTTTCCTGTTCTTCTTACTGATCGTATACTATCTTCGATAGCATTTTGTACAAGATCGTGTGGAATAAAAGGGAAAATATTTGAGATTATTATTCTTTTAGTAGGAGAAATTAGAGAAATTTTAATATATCGACGGCGTAAAAGCAGGATCTCGTGGCAAGTGGCAAGATGATGATTTTAGAGGAGACCGTATCATATTTCATTTAGGGCGCATCTTATTATGTTTTTTGTGAAATAGGATTACCTTTGGTGAGCAAAATAAAACAAGCAAATATTTTTTAGAGTAATTTTGAATTTAAATAAAATGACACTAGTTACAAGGTAATGTTTTATCTAAGAGTTCACTTACGAAGTAGTGCTCAAATTTAAAATAAGAAAAACAACTTTATGTCTTTGAATGATTTATTAGAAAAATAATAATAACAAATTAACGTTGTCTTAATTAAAAGTATCAAATAAATTCTGGAAGAATTTATTCTTTTTTTGTTACCAAGTTACAATGTAAAGTTGTGACAACACAATTTAATCTTATAATAAAGTGCGCTTGCAGGTATTTGTGGCGACAACTGCACGACATTCTCCTTTTAATGCTTTTTCCTTGTCTTGTTCTTTTTAAGATCTTGCCAAATTTTTCTTTGGCAGGAAAAGCAAACAACCTTTTATCACTAAAATTATTTGGTGTTAACTACGATGAAATTAGTCTTTAACCTCAAATCCAATATAGATCTGCTCACGCCACTGGTGGGCAGGATTAGTTTTTCACTGATTTCTTCGTTGTACTAATTATTATTTGCACCAAAAAATGTAAATAAATGTTTTAATACATAGGTACGTAAATTGTCCAAGTTTATAATAACAGTAACTATAATTATGATTTATCGATAGCACTACGGTTTATAAAGATAAGAGATAAGCAGAAAAAGATGGCATGATTACTCCTTTATTTATACACGCTCGAACTCCAGTTTTGGATTTAAAACAAAAGGAAGTTACGTTAAGAAATACTAATATTGGAATCTCCAGTTATGCTTTATTAAGTCAAAGTGAGGATAACAGTTACCATGTTACCTAATATAATGTAAAAATAAAAACAAAAAAATTAATAACATGCGGGGTTCATAAAACAGTACTTTCCTGAAAGTTTTCGAGAGGGTTTTAAACTGTCTGATTCTTTTATACACTCGCCACAAAAAGTATCGCATAAGTTTCAAAACAAAAAAAAAGTTTAAAAGTAGATATAAATTTTAAGCAGAAGATATACGTGTAAAACCTTCTTTAGGTATTTAAGAGCAGATAAAATTCCAAAGTTGTTGAAGTGTTTTGTTTTTGTCAAAAAAAGTATAGATAGGTAATTTTTATTTTTATCATTTGCGATTTTTTGTGTGTAGTAAGTTTGTTCGCTTTTACATTTTAGAGTTTTCCGACTGAAATGTGAGTTCTTTTATGTCTGAGTAATTAATCATATTTTATTGGAGATAAGCAGTTGCAGCAATTCGTTCCTGAGGTGATGGTAATAAAATTAATCGTTTTTAAACTTTTGTGCAGGTTTATAGAAAATTAAGGTTACAATAGCAAGACATATCCAGGACTACAAATAAATATAGTACAATAGGTTAGTTTACAGCCGTTTGCATCTTTCGACGACTGTAAATGATGACCGCTCTCTAAAATTTTAAGAAAATTTGATAAATGATAAAAAGCATACAATTTTTAAAAATACTCAGATTAGATAAAACTATGCCTTGTTGGATGTCTATGGGCTCGTCTTTTTTCTCTCTTTTCAACCATCTTCATTGTAACTTTTGAACTATTAGTGTTTTCAAGCACCGCCCAAAAACCAAGGCAAATCTTTTGCACCTTCTCGAATTTTTTAATGTGATTATAATCGTAAATCTAGCATTTTCGTTAAAATGGCTGAATAACAAAAAATATAAGCAAAATAGATAAACAGTTTATAAATATAGTAAAGTACGTTAGTTTACAGCCGTTTGGACCTTTCGACGACTTTAAATGATGACCGGTCTCTGAAATTTTAAGAAAATTTGATAAATGGTAAAAAGCATTTAATTTTAAAAAATACTTAGATTGGATAAAACTATGCCTTGTTGGATGTCTATGGGCTTGTCCTTTTTCCCTATTTTCAACCATCTTCATTGTAATTTTGCATCTATTCGCGTTTTCAAGCGACCGCCCAAAAACCAAGGCAGATCTTTTGCAGCTGTTCAAATTTTTTAATGTGATTATAATGGTAATTCTTACATTTTGGTTAAAATGGCTAAATAACGAAAAATAATAGCAAAATGGATGAACAGTTTATAAATATAGTAAAATAGATTAGTTTACAGCGGTATGGACCTTTCGACGACTGTAAATGATGACCGCTCTCTGAAATTTTAAGAAAATTTTATAAATGGTAAAAAGCCTAAATTTTAAAAAATACTCAGATTGGATAAAACTATGCCTTGTTTCATGTCTATGGGCTTGTATTTTTCCCTCTTTTCAACCATCTTCATTATAACTTCGGATCTATCAGCGTTTTTAAACGACCGCCAAAAACCAAGGCAAATCTTTTGCACCTCTTCAGATTTTATAATATGATTATACCCGTAAATTTTCCTTTTTGGTTAAAATGGCTGAATAACGAAAAATATAAGTAAAACGGATAAACAGTTTATAAATATAGTACAATAGGTTAGTTTACAGCCGTTTGGACCTTTCGAAGACTCTAAATGATGACCGCTCTCTGAAATTTTAAAAAAATTTGAAAAATGGTAAAAAGCATTAAATTTAAAAAAAAAAATACTCAGATTGGATAAAACGATGTCGTGTTGGATGTCTATGGAATCGTCTTTTTTCCCTCTTTTCAACAATCTTCATTCATTGTAATTCTGCATCTATTCGCGTTTTCAAGCGTCCGTCCAAAAACCAAGGCAAATCTTTTGCACCTCCTCGAATTTTTTAATGTGATTATAATCGTAAATCTTACATTTTGGTTAAAACGGCTGAATAACGAAAAATATAAGCAAAATGGATAAACAGTTTATAAATAAAGTAAAATAGGGTAGTTTACAGTTGTTTGGACCTTTCGACGACTTTAAATGATGACCGCTCTCCAAAATTTTAAGAAAATTTGATAAATGGTAAAAATCATATCATTTTAAAAAATACTCAGACTGAATAAAACTATGCCTTGTTGGATGTCTATGGGCTTGTCTTTTTTCCCTATTTTCAACCAAATTTATTGCAATTTTGCATCTATTCGCGTTTTCAAGCGACCGTCCAAAAACCAAGGAAATCTTTTGCACCTCCTCGAATTTTTTAATGTGATTATAACCCCAAATCTTACTTTTTGGTTAAAATGGCTGAATAACGAAAAATATATGCAAAATGGTTAAACAGTTTATAAATATTGGATAATAAGTTAGTTTACAGCCGTTTGGACCTTTCGACGACTCGAAATGATGACCGCTCTCTAAAATTCTAAGAAAATTTGATAAATGGTGAAAATCATATAGTTTTAAAAAAATCTCAGATTGAATAAAACTACTGCTGTGTTGAATGTCGATTTGTTCGTCTTCTTTTCATCTTTTCAGTCGTATGTATTAAAACTTTCTATTTATTCGCGTTTCGAAGCGACCGCTCTAAAATTTTCAATAAATTTAATAAATTACAAGTTTAATTCAAATATACATTTTGATTAACCAAATTGGTTTTATGAGTACTACATTAACAATGCTTTTACAAAGTTTAAATAAGATATTTTTACAAAGTTATGGATTCCACCGTTACTTGATGGAAATTCATTTTATATAACAATAAAACACTGAAAATTATAAAAAATTACAAAAAATTACAAAAATTAAGTAAAATTAAATAAAATTAAAGTAGCCAAATATCCAGATGGGTATTTGTTTGTCCATAAACATAAGGACATAATTACTACTTCCAAAAGATCGTTGTGATGGAAATCATGACGACTGTATATTGCTTCCATTTTCAAATACCTATTGATCTGTAAGAAAATTATTGAACATTTTGTGATATATCTATGGACTTCAGCATAATCAAAACAGCCCTTAATAAATATCCCTACATCGCCACCTTCCTTGTCTCTACACACATACACTGCACTATATTGATTCGCATTAAAATAGTGATAATACTACAATCCAACTTCAAATAGCCCTAATTATATACCATATTTCTAAATATAGATACATATGCATAAAATCATTTTCAACTCATCAACTCCAATAGAAAAAAAACTGCCGCTCGTAAAAATATACCACATAGGTGTACTGTCTCTAAAGACAAAATATGAATACCAAATTGGACAAAAAAGTCGTTTTATGGAATTTTAGGACAAACAAAATTTTTTATCAAGAATGACATTTTTCGCTAAAAATAAAAAAATGCTCCTCTTGGGCACACTTTGCAATGTCGTTTCACCGTCAACCCATTTTTTGTGTGCCAATGTTTTCATTGGAATTAATCCATATTGGCAAGCTTTTTTAATTCAAAAGTGTGATATTTCCATTTCTGAATTCCAAATCGAATGCTTAAAATTACTACTAATTTACACCATAACGCAACAGTGCAAAAATGTGTAGATAAATTATTACATAAATAATAAACATAATAAAAATTTACTGGAAGCAATTAAGTGATAATCGAATGAAATACGTGACATTATGTATGTTTGATTATCAATGGTATTTCCTACGAACGAAATTTATGATTTAATAAGTAGAGATACATGACGTTATTCAATCAACGATGACACATGTTGTTGACACCACAAAAGTTACGTCAGTGTTTTGCATCAGGGAATTTTTTAGGGGTTACGTTTTTTGCGAAACGTATGCTAAAACATATTTACGATGGTCCCCGTTCTGAACTTTCTAAATCAGAGGCAATTAAGGAAATTATATAATTTTTATCGAAGATACCAAAATCGACCATTTATGCCAGGGGTGAGCAACCTTTTTAATATAAGGGCCAATTTAAATTTTAAAATTTTTCGGCGTGCCATACATAAAGCACTAATTAAAAGGTTAAGTGTCACCATATTGAAAATTTTAATGTCTTGGTTGGTCACCGATCAATTTTTTTTACACCTTTGCTGCGGTTACGAAAAATTCAATTATTATCTTGTATGCTTACCAGTTGTAATTGACTGGTACTGTAGAATTCTGTATTTAGATACACCAGTCGCAATAGACTGGTAGTTCTTAAGAAATGTGAGATCTATCTGTCAATTTTTAAAGATTTATGTGTAGTAATAGTTGTATACATACAAGGAATATACAAACTCACTGGAAACTGTATCAGTACCAGGCTATTCCTTTTGGTAAAGCAAAAATTGAAATTTTTAAGAAGTGCATATAATATTTTTAAATAAAATAAAACCAAAACTTTTATTGAGAACAAAATACATATTTTTCATAAAATATAACAATAATAAATGCTAATTTTAGTAAGAATAAGTTTTAAAATTTATGCATTGTGTTTAACACGTTAGGTGCGGATGGCCCATGTGAGCCACATGGTGCCTTCACCAATGTGCGGATGTCGCTCACGTATGCCATTGATTATACACATTTTTAAGATGTGTTTTTTTTGCCAGTAGTGGACTGAATTATTTAAATTTACTATCAAGTTTTTTGGATTAGGTATTCTTCGCATCGTTTCTCATCACCTTCGATGTTACATCGTCAGACTGTTAATGGCATAAATGAAAAAAGTATTGTTACTAAGCCTAAGAGGAAACAAATTGGACAAACTAGGACGATATTCAGTATTTAAAACAATTTTGCTCTGTAAAGTCTCAAGTATATTTTGAAGCACTGCCACTTACCCTAAGCTTTTCAATGTATCCATTACTAACAATTTTCTACTTTATTTGTAGCTTTGTGTAATCAACAGCAGCAGATCTGTATGATACTACTTTTGAAAATATAGACTACCTTATCTGTATTTTTAGTTTCATTTTAAGACACGTCAGTGGACCCTTACCCATTTAGCCTAAGATTTCATGACATCAAAAGATAAATAAATTTATTTTTATAGTAATTTGTAAATTGATAACCCAAAAACATAATCTATGCGTTTTCTGTAAGTTACTATATGATTTAAGTAACCAAAATGAAGTGCCCGTTCTGTTAATTATTTTTATATCTAGTTTTTAAACTTTAAAACCTATTTTTTCAAAACTTGTTTTTTTGATCCTCATCCATTTAGCCCTGAGCTCTTTATATATATATATATATATATATATATATATATATATATATATATATATATATATATATATATATATATACAGTGATGAGTGTCTTACCACCCGGCAAAATAGCGGAAAGGATAGAAGACAGATTTAGTTGTGAGATAGTACGAGATAAGGCTAGTTATTAGACGTGTCTATTTGACTTCAGTCATAATTATACGGATGACCTCGAAAATATTTTATTTTAATAATTTCTGATGTTAGAATAAATGATTAAATATATTAAGATATATTATAGTAAAAAACATTAATTAGTAGCGATTTTAAATTATAAATCTTTAAGTTCATTTAATAATAAAAATAACTCAACTGAATTATTTTACTAAACTAAAGGTAGGTATGTTTTGTACGAAAACAATTATTGTATGTGAAATTGGTGTAATAGTTCGAGACGTTGTCTATTGACAAGAAGATTGGGGTTCAATTCACACCAAGGGTAAAATTTTTGTTTTACTCAATCAAAAATAATAGAAAATATGATACATATTAGGTAACAAGTTTTCGAAAAACTCATTATTTACAATTTATTCTTATTCCAATGTTATAAAATAGAAATACAAAATATTTCAAATTCAATTCCAGTTTTACAGTCTTCTATGTCATTCTACGTCATTTAATGTCAAATCCATCACTAAATTCTCAGTGTTAATATCAATTCCTCTGTACAGGTAATGATTTTCAAAACAATTGACGACATTGGAATGGATGCGCGCGAACAGCTACCTGCTTTATAGCTAACCAAATCATCAAGCCTTCAAGTTATCAAATAATAACACATCGAGAAGTGTTTTTTACGGTAAACAGAAACTTTTTATTGAAAAAACAATTCGTGAAAAGGATTTTAACGGTCGAGGAAAAAGTGCAAATTGTTGTCTGGCATGTGAATGGATTATCAGACAACATGATTGGACAACAATTTGTAAATATGTTTCCAAATAGGCCGGCACCAGCACGATTCAGTCTATTATACGTAATTTTTTTACTTATGGATCCATGTTCGCTCCAACAGGAGTTTGCAGACGAAGGGAGGTAAATCCAGATTTGGAACTAATGGACACTTTGATTTGTGCAAGTATTGAGCAAAATCCTACCCAATCAACATCTCGTCTCGGAGAACAATATGGAATTCCAAGATTTAGAGTAGGTGAAATTTTGTAAAGACATCGATACCGTCGCTATAAACTTCATAAATCCAACGAACAATTCCCTGGGGATCAATATAGACGTTTAGAATTTTGTTAAACTGCAATGGAAATGTCACATCAAGATGAAAATTTTTTAGAGAACGTTTTGTTCACCGATGAATGTAAGTTTTCATTGCATGCCCGTCACAATTCAATCAATGCTAGGTATTGGTCTCGAGGAAATCCTGGTCAGATTTATGTCACTCGTACCCAGCGTCTTCGAAAAGTAAATGTTTGGGGAGGCATAATAGGGAATCATGTCATTGGTCCATTTTTTATAGACGGTACGTTGACTGGGCGGAAATAATTGGAACTTCTGCAAAATGAAATTGTCCCAGCCCTTCGTAATTTACCAATACCTTTCGATTCCATATGGTTTCAACACGATGGTTGTCTTGCACATAATTCTCGCATCGTCAGTGAATATCTCAGTGCGACTTTTCCTAATCGATTGATTAGTGGCCACGGAGATATTTTTTGGCCTGCAAGATCACCTGATCTTGCACCTTGTGATTTTTTATGTGGGGATATATCAAGTCCAAACTATATGAGAGATATAACGATGAGAACATCGTGCCTTGAACTCTGATCCATCAACTTTTATAATTCTTTAGTGACAGTTTGGGTTATTGTTCTGCTGATAATGAAGGCTTATTTGAACATATTGTAAATACGTTTATTTACCATATTTTTTTAATTTTGTAGAATTTTTACTTATTTAAACATTCTTTAAAAGTTCTTTTAATTTTGAAGAATTTTTACTTTATTTTCGAAAGTACGACGATACTGTTTTTTCAATAATATTTTTTGTTTTAACTTTAAACACTTCTAATACTAGTAAAGACTGACATAAATGTTTAGTGATTCAAAGCAAAACGATCTTTGCATAATTTCAAATTATTAAAAAAAAAAAAAGAAAACCACATGTGGGTTTTGAACTCTAATCGTCTGCGATGTCTGTGTCGCAATGTCGAATTCTTACCACTAATTCACGAAGGATTTATAATTATTCCGTGACAAGAGTGTATGAAACTCCTCAAATCATAGTAGAAATTATTCTTGGTTAATAATTTAAAACTTTAGATTAAATAATTACTATTAATTAAATTATTTTATTCACATTTTTGCTTTATTGTGGTCAATCAGTTTTTACTTTATGCGAAATTAAAAAATGGAAATACGTCACACATTCGACGTTACTCATAATAATTATGACCGAGGAGATTTAGCTCGAAGCTAACGTCTAAAGGTGTGAGACTATCGATAGTGGTAATGTAATTTAATATAAATTATAGGTTTCTCCGATTATTTCTCACCTCTACGAGTTTCATCTCTTTTTATTTCACAAGGTAACTGTGTTTTCTATCTCTTACGTTAAAAAGCCGAGTGGTAAGACACTCATCACTGTATATGTAAATATTATATTTCCGTTAGTATATTTATATTTTCGTTAAGGTCGATATTAAATTCCATTTAAATTTTCAATAGGCGTTAGCCAGCACTGATCTTTGTTGCACGTGCCAATTCATTCAATTAATTGTGATTAACGATAAACAAGTTAAAAAATGAAACGCCAATTATTAGCGTTATCAGTTTGTGACAGAAAACAATAAAGCAACTAACATGTATACCATTTAGCACATGAAATGTAACATGTCAGTGAGAAAACACATTTTAAATTCCATTGATTAAAAAATATCAGCTGTGGAAAAAAAGACGAACGTTCATATCCAACAGGACGATTGGTATAGGCTATCACATCGTTTGTGATAGCTGATATTTGACAGCTTTTTGTCCCGTTCTACTTTATTCCAGTAATAATACAGGAGATTTTAACGATATTTTTGGCGAATGTGTGCGTGTGGTTCGGATATTGAATACGAAATCTGTCATATCATTCGTCTAACAATATTTGACTTTATTCTTAGAAAAAAAATTAATTATAAAAACATAAAAATAAAATAAAAAAGTCTACATTATTAAATTGGTAAATTATACTTGGCAACAAAAAACTTTTATTTATATTTTATAAATATAAATAATATTTTTTTATAAAACTTTTATTTAAAATCCTTTATAATAGGGATATACAATAATGCTTATATATTTTATAAATTAAATTTTAGGTAATTTTTTACACATTATATTATTATATTCCTTATATTAACTTTACTTAATCAGTAGACCCATTTGTACCTTTTGGTGTTGGGCCATCCTTATATTAAACCTTATATTAAATTAGAATTGCTTAAATGTTTCGAGAGAAAAATTTTTTAAGGAAAATATATTAAGGAATCCAAGAACAGGGTTTGTGGCGTAGGCGCTACAACTTTGAGTTATATAGAAGTTTTGGGGAACCTGACGTTGTAAAATGTATTAAATTAGCACGCCTTCGATGGGTAGGACATGTAATTAGGAAAGATTGAAGATGCAACGATCAGAAAAATTTTCGACCGAAGACCAGGGGGAAGACGAGCCAGAGGAAGACCAAAACTTAGGTATCACGATAACATAGAGGATGATATAAAATCCATCGGAGTTAAAGCATGGAGAAGAGTTGCCAGAGACAGGGGCGAATGGAAGATTGTTCTGAAGAAGGCTTTGGCTCATAACGAGCTGTAATGCCACTGATGATAATGATGATGATGATGATTCCTTATATTAATTATAATTATGTTGATTTTCCGGGATTTTCCGAGATTTCCGGGGGATGGGGTGAAAACTATGTCATCATTATTAATACTGGGACAGACTATTCCAGCCAAATTAAAAAAAAAGAAGTTTTTACCGTGAATTTCAAATGGACTCAATTTTTCCGAGGTTACCCATATTTCCCGGTCAGTGAAAACTATGTTAGTCATATTTATTAGTACTAGTTATTCATATTTCGTCGAGCTACCCCAGATTAAAAAAAGAGGCTTCTAGCTGCAATGGAAGGAAAACATTTCTAAGCCACGAAGAAGTACAAACTTATCCCAAAACCGAGGAGTGTAAGAGGAAAAGGCAATGTAGAAAACCGGGAAAAACCATGATTGCCACTGAAACACCAGAGAAGAATGCAATAAAAAAACAAAAATCAAAGAAAGAAAAGTTAAAGGATACCAATAAAATCGAAAAAGTAAGACGAAATCTAGAAACATGTTTGAATTACTCTACTCAGAAAAGAGAGCATAGGAAAGAACAATCAAAAAAAGTAAAAAGATTTCAAGAAGCGTTCAGTGACTCATCTGATTCTGAAGAGTTATCCTTGGTATCAATGGATAATGACCACAGTGTTGATGAAGAAGAATGCTTATATTGTTGTTCTTTCAAATTTAGTGTTAAGTGGTGTAAGTGCAATTGTGGTCGCTGGGTACCTTTTTTATGTGCTGGTGTAGAAGGAAAATAATGGAAACGTATACATGTGATCTGAGTCCGCCAGATGCAAAACTTTGTATTTACCGTATAAGTCAAACTGAGTTATTTGCAAAAAACTGGTAAATTTTGCAAAAAACCTTAGATTTAATAAATGGCACTTTCTTTGTAATAGATAAGTGCTTTATTAGGTAAAATATAATGATTTTTTTCTTAGAAAGTTATTGTGTTTGTTAGGAAAGGAAGAAAAATTTGAAAATACCGAGTTTTACAAGTGCACTATGTAAATACAAATTTATGCAACTAACATTTGCAAATACATGATAATAGTCAGCCATTAACTATATTAGTGGTTCTTAATACAGATGTGGTCACTTGGATAACCTTATTTTCTGCGCTAATTTTCGGTGAGTGATCCCGCTGTAACTCTATTTCGGATATTCTAAAACTGCACTAACTGTTGTACCTGTGTTAATTTCGATTTCATCTTCTGTAATTGTTGACGTTGTTGGATCTGAGTCAATCATAAGATCTTTTGAAATAGATACTGTACTAGATAGATGCCTTTGTTTGGCTCGTTTTGATTTTTCTTCTCGAGATAATCTTTGTGAAGTGGACAACACTTTGTCCAAAGATCGAATAGGTAGATTCTCAGATAGAATGTTTTTTCGTAATTTCTCGTCCTTTGGAAAGTAGTGGAGATGTATATCTTTCGTACATCGAGCAGAACATTGTGACACCGAACAATATCTATTACTTTTCTTCTTATCGCTCATTATTTTTATAATTTGATGAAATTCATACCAGTTTTAAACTCTAATTTATTCAAATTTTTGACATTTATCCCAATTTTATTAGTTATCTATTTTGACAGCATTTGGCAGCAAGGTCGTTTGAGAACGCGAATTCTTCCGTCCCCATCCCAGGGATATCTCGAAAGCATAGCGCTTAGGAGTTTGGTACAAGAAAAATTTTATTACATTTTTTAAAATTATTTTAGTTTGTCTCATTCCTGTATATAAAAGTAGATACTATACTTACTATTGGCTTCCAGTTATTAAAATTTAGTAGTACCTAATTAATTAAAACACGAAATACACGTTTGCGAAACATCAAACAAATTTAACAAGATTTCTTGTTGAGTGGATTATCTAAATTAAAAAATCGCAAACAGCACGAAATTAAAAAGCATTTCTTCGTTAAATAAAAAGGAATTATTACTTAAAGTCCTATTTAAGAGTGCCTATCTTGTTTTCTTAAAACAAATCTAATCAGAGGACAAAGGGACCACCTTACTCGTTTTCTCCGTTTTAATTTTTCCTTTTTATTACTTTCATTGAATTCGAAAAGTTTATGGAAACAAACATAATTTCACTCCTAAACGAAAAAGTTTTTAGGTTTAAGCTGGTTTTAGAGGTATCAGTATTTGGTACGAGTGTTTAGATCATAGAACTAGTTATTTAAAACAAATTTGAGATAAGCCTTATGTTAATCAGTGTGAGGTATATTTAAAATAACAATTTGTGTAAAAATACTTCTTTATAATTAAGACGGTCAAATAAAAGTGGTGTAAGTCAGTTATTTATAATTACTTATGCTGATATTCTTTTTCTGTCTATTCAAATCTATTATAGTTCAGGAAATGAAGCTCGAAAAAAGTTAAAACCTCGCAATTTTTTCGTCCTTCATGGATTGAGTTGAAATTAACAGAAGGTAGGTGATAGCCCAAGGATCAAAATCTATATCGAACCGAAGTGCGCTGAAGGGTTTTAGGGGTGAAAACTACCCCTAATTGTCAAAAATTATAAAATAACATATTAAACTTGAATATGGGTAAGATTTAGTTTTAATTAGTTAAATAATGATTATTTTATACTTTTGAATAGAGTTCCATCATATTTCAACCCTTAAAAAGCAATCCTTGTCAGAGATTAATGTAAAAAATTACTAATTCTAAAAAAATGATTTCGCCTTGGATCGATTTGGATAAAAATTTGGATTTAAGCTCAACTCACCCTCTGCTTTATAGTTTATGTCATGCCGATGAACCCTGATTGTTTTTAGGGGTGAAAACTACCCCTAATTTTCAAAAATTGTAAAATAACATTACAAATCTTAAGATGAGTGAAATTTGGTTTGGATTAGTTAAATAGTGATTTTTTTATACTTTAAAATACAATTTCATAAATTTTCAACCCTTAAAAATCAATTGTTATGAGTGCTATAGGCGAAAACAATTTTTTGCCAAAATTTTGCAACTTTTCAACTTTTGAAAATCACCCTTTAAAACATTGCAGTTTTTATAAACTAATTTAATAGATATAAATTGAAAAAAGTAGAATTAAATACAAAAAAATTTATCAACATAAAAGGCACCATATATTCTTATACATTTACATAAATAGTTGAAAATATTTACATTTATAGGTAAAACAATTATAATATTAATTTTATTCGTCATCAATTACATCTTCATCGTGATCTATGTCATCCTCATCTTCTTCAATTATTGGTGGATTATTATTGTACCCTTCACCTGAGCACCCAGAACAAGTAGAGTTACAGTATAAACCAACTTTTCTGCACCCACATGAAACGCCGCATCCTTTTTTGCATCGGCAAAAAATAATTTTCAAAAGTTCATCGGGTGCAGGTTGTTTGTTCATGCGTAAGGGTAATAACAAACCATCTTTGGAATACCATCCCCAATCTGTTGCTCTGATATTTTCATTGCCAAGCCACTGTTGAATTTGGTAATAGCATCTTTTTGAATGCTCATCTAAGGCATCAACAGTGGGCAGAGGGGATGATAGCTTAACCGCACAGTTTTTTGTTGTAGCTTTGATGAACTGTTCGTACAGCATCTGCTCGAGAAAAGCTTCCAAATCTTTTATTTTTTTTAACTTGGTAAGCTGCGTGTCTTTAACAGTTCCGTACAACATTATTGCACAGTATCTGCCAGCATCTAAAATATCTTCAAGCTTAGCAGTACTACTGTAAAAAATTTCGGCATGTTCCCTCATGTCCGGTCTTTTTTGAAGAATATCAATAATTTTTTTTTACCTTTATTGTAAAAAGCAGATACAGTATCACAGCCAGTAAAAGCATGGGAAAAAGCTATTAATTTTGAACTATCTGGGTACCCTATTTCAAAAAATTAATTGGTTTTTTTAACGTATTTCCTTCATTTTTAACGATAGAGTGTTTCTTCAAAAACAATTTTGTAGAGGTTTTTAAGAGCTACAAGGATCTGTGAATTAAATCTTTTTGGAACCCTTGGTTTTTAAATGGGGTGAGTTTAAAGGGCTCGAAAAAGATGGTGCTTGATCGTAAATCGATGCTTTAAACGGCTATATCTCGCCAAATATTCATTGTACAACAAATCTAAATAAAGGAAAATTTTAGTCATTAAAAAAGCTACAATTTAGTACATTTTTATTTTTTTCATATATTCAGTTATTTCGGGGATATTTAAGAAAAGAAGGGTAAAAAATATGAAATTGTAAATCGTTTCTCGCTTTAAGCTGTACTTTTTCTAAAACTAAGCATTTTAAATGGGTCAAACTTCTTAGACGTATTAACAATACATGTACAAAGAGAATTGCAGAAGGGTGAAGATCAATTTTAATTATGTGGGTAGTTAGGGGGTTGTTTTCATCGATTTTTTCGTAAAAAAATGAGGTATTGACCTTATTTTCATCATAACTCACTCAATTTTTGAGCTAGTCTTTTTTTTTATCATAGGTCTGTTTATGCTCTTTAAAAAAAGGTTCTATGAGTTTTCTTCCAAAAATGCATCATTTTCCCGATATTTGACTTTGAATCTTTCAAATTTGGCATTTGAAGAAAACCGCTGAACATTGATAGGCCGTATTTCGGTTCCTATTATATCGCAAAAACATTTTAAAAAATGAATTGTATTTGTCTTTTTAAAAGGTACAAATTTGTTCTCTACAATTTTTTTGATAAAATGTACCATTTTCGAGTTATTCGCGAAAAATAGATTAAAAACGTCGATTTTTTCGTCTAAAAGTTGTTACTTTCAATCGCGAATAACTTGAAAAATATCAGTTTTACAAAAAAAATGTATAGATCTTTTTTTGTTTAGAATCACTTAGAATCACTTGTTTCATTTAGAATTTTTTAATCGAAACCTGTGGTTAAAACGTAAAAAAAAATTTTCACCCCCGAGATGGGGTGGCAACCACCCCAAGGCTTTAGCGCACTTTAGTTCGATATAGATTTTGATCCTTAGGCTATTACCTACCTTCTGTTAAAATTTCAAGTCAATCCACTCAGGACGAAAAAATTGCGAGGTGAAATGCTTCATTTCCTGGACTATTAGCGGGATTTACGATCCTGTATTCTACTAGATCTGCACTTTTGATGGCGACGCAGTAGGAACTTATAAATATCTGTTTTATTAATAAGAAAAACACTTCTTATTTTGTTATCAAATAGTTTGTAAAATTATTATTGTTGGTTTTCCGTATATTTTAGATTTTCAAAATAAAGTTGTTTTTTAAAAACTGTTTTTCGTGAACGAAAGTTATAATTCGGGTTAAGTCGATGATTCGAACGAATACATACCGTTCTGTGAATCAGTGTAAAAATTGGCTGTTTATCACAGTAAATACTAGATTTTAATATTGAACTGTAATATTATTTAATAAGAAATTGTCTATTAATAATTTTCTAACCAAAACATTCAGCTGTGTTTACATTTTTTGCCATATTTAACATAAGCCAGTCTATTTACTAACCTTGAGCCAGTCCTACCAAGGACTTGCTTGGCAAAGTTTTAGCCAGGCAACCAGTAATACATATATGCGTTAAAATTGCTGCCTATCATTGAAGTCGAAACTTTATCAGAAGAAAACAAAAAGTAGTTACTTTTGATTACATGAGTACCTAACAACAACTGAACAACTTAGTTTAAGTTATTTTGCTTTTTACCTTAAAATTACAATAACCTTACCATTAACCGTTACAATAATGAATAATATTATTCATTATATTATTATTATTAGTATTACACTGGGAAACAATTTGAAACTCAATTTCTGTTGAGTTAGATTTTTTAGCTGTTTTCTATAGAATTAGGCGTGCTGATTTCAAAACTGTTTTTACTTTTCTTCTATCACGTTACGTTCGATTTCTATGTGAGTGGGGCGCATGTTGGTGGGGGAATGGCGCGCTGATAACTGCAACTGGTCTAAACTTGACTTTTCACGTGTTCACTTCAGTTACTTCTGTTATACTGTGGTGAAACGTTGTGTGTTGGTTAGCAGCATTTAGTATTTCGTTACTTAAGTGTGTAGAACTACTTAGTGAACTTACTTAAGTGACCTAATTAGTGTGTTTGAACTGAAACGTTTCCTTATGGCTGCATCTGCTCCTACACGTCGTAAGTGCGAAAACAGTCCCGATTCGTTTTGTTATATATGTGGCAGTTTTACCATTCCCAATCAAAGGACAAACATCAGTACATTCGTCAGACAAGCATATTTTGCCTATTTTAAAGTGAGACTTGGTGATCAAGATAAAGAATGGGCACCTCATAAAATGTGTAAACAGTGTGTTGAGGGTTTACGGATGTGGACCAAGGGAACACGTGCTAAACTTCCCTTTGGTATACCTACGATTTGGCGCGAGCCCAAAGATCATTCAAGTGATTGTTACTTTTGTATAGTGAAAACATCAGGATATAACAAGAAAAACAAATGTAAGATAGAGTATCCTAGTTTACCGTCAGCTATACGCCCAGTGCCGCATTCAGCGGAAATCCCCGTGTCAGTTTTCAATGAATTTCCCTCTTTGGAAGAAGGGGAATACGGATATGGTGTAGATGAAAGCGACTCCAACGATGAAGATTTTGAAATTGAAGATGACTCCGTACGTAAGAGATTCGAGCAGCAAGAGCTAAATGATTTGGTACGAGATTTGGGACTATCCAAAAAAGCTTCAGAGCTCTTAGCATCACGACTGAATGAGACAAACTTGCTTGAAAAGGGAGCCAAGGTATCCTATTTTCGAACACGAGAAAGGGCATTTCTGCAATACTTTTAAAGTGATGGTTGATTTGTGTTTTGCCATAATGTAAGTGATTTAATGGAAGAATTGGGAATTTCAAACTATAACGCAACTGACTGGCGACTGTTTATAGATAACTCAAAGCGGAACTTGAAGTGTGTTCTCCTCCACAATGGAAATTTATTTGGTTCAGTTCCAATTGGCCATTCAGTTTGTTTGCGTGAAGAATATGACGACATAAAGAAAGTCATTGATCTATTGCAATATCACATGCACCAATGGATCATTTGTGTTGACCTTAAATTGGTCTGCTTTTTACTTGGTCAACAATGTGGATACACAAAGTATCCTTGCTTTCTGTGTATGTGGGACAGCAGAGCTCGTGCGCAACATCGGGTGCAGTCGAATTGGCCGCCAAGACCGGACCTGAGACCTGGTGATCCAAACATTGTAAATCAGCTACTTGTCGACAGAAAGAATATTATATTTCCACCTCTGCATATAAAATTAGGTCTTATGAAGCAATTTGTTAAAGCTTTGCCAACTGAAGGAGACTGTTTCAAGTATCTCGTAACAAAATTTCCTAGCCTGTCATTTGAAAAGATAAAGGCCGGTTATTTGATGGTTCACAGATTCGGCAGCTTCTTACAGATGAACATTCTGTGGTAACAATGTCAGAAATTTAAAAAGAATGCGTGGTTGGCATTCAAAAACATTGTTAAAAACTTTCTTGGAAATACACGAGCATTGAATTACGCCGACATTGTCCAGCAATTTTTGGATAGCCTCCAAAAGCTAGAGTGCAACATGAGCATTAAAGTGTCGGTAAGTATGCTATCAATGAGATTAGTTACCTTTTGACACGGGATGGCACGGATTGGTTTGCAGATTAGTTCTTGTCTCCAGGCAGTATCGTATGCAGCTAAGGTTAGGTCTGAACCCTGCTTGCTCAATAGGAATATTTCTGTTATAGATTAAGCGTTCCAACAATTTATAGACATAGCCCAACAATGCAATCGGTCGGTAGTTTTGGAGCTGATTATTCGCCTTTCCTGGTTTTAATATGTCTATAATGGACGCCTTTTTTAGTGTCTAGGGGATTTCTCCTGATTTTAACATATCTGTATAGAAATCAGCCAGCCATTTCCTAGCATATTTGCCACAGTAAAGTAAAAATTCTGAATGGATTTTATCGGAGCCGGGTGCCTTTTCAGACTTAATTTGTGATATTGCTGAAATAATTTCTTCTGGAGTAAACTCGTCAGAGTGTTTAGATGCAGGCGATCATGCAGACTTTAGTATTTTTAGTTCTTGTTCTACTTTGGTGTTGTGGTCATGATCTCTAGGTGCTCTTGAGGTTGCTACAATGTGAAAGGCTACTCTGTTACGAGCTATTGATACTTTGTCTCTAGTTGGGAGTCTGCTACTACCAAGTTTTCTAAGTAAAGACCATGCTTTTCTGCTTAATTTACTAAAGTCTAATTTTTCCAAAGTTTCCATCCATTTTTGTCCTCTGCCTGCATCCAAATTGTGTAGTAGTTTGTCCGCAATATCTCGGTCTTGGCTTTCGTTTCATCCCATCCTGGGATATACTCTTTACGATATTCTCTGGGTATAGTTTTCTTCGCTGTAGAGATAACCGCGCCAACAAATCTCATGTAGTTTGAACGTGTTGAGATTATCCATTACAGACATTTGTCCAATCTTTCAGTAAAAGTCGACCAGTCTGCTTTTTTAAAGTTCCACCTAGGTCGATGAAAAGATGATATTATTGATATTTTGATGACAACTTCTATTACAACTGTTCTATGTTGGCTATGTGGAAAATCTGGGAGTATTGTACGTGAAGCTGCCAGTGGTTGATTGTTTTCATTTGTGGAAACAAAACATAATAGGTCTGGGTTGTATTCTCGCCGCCAGACTGCAGATCGAAAAGTTCCCCGAACTTTAGCGTCAAAGACTAAATAAGTGTCAGCCTCTTCGCTCCAGTTTAGCAGAGCCTTGCCATTTTGATCACTGAGCTTATACTTCTAGAGTTCATGATGACTTTTGAAGTCTCCAACATAAACTGAGGGGTGTGAGTGGACGTGAATAACATGCGGAGGGCACAGAACTGCAGGAGGTTTATAAATATTGCTAACAGTAATTGCGCCAATTTCTATAGTAACCGTATGAATGTTATTTATGTCTGATGTAGAACATATGTGTGCATTTTCTATTTTGTTGCGAACATAGATTACCACTCCATAAGCTGGATGGTAAATTGCACCCAATAGATCATAGCCATGAGTTCTTTCTCTAGCGAGAATTTGTTCTTCGTTTTCTACATGGGTTTCCTGAATTGCGACCACGTCGATATTTTTTTCAATGAGTACCTTCTGAAGGTACTCACATTTACTTCTTTCCTAGGTGGCGTAGTTAATCTACCAAACAAACAGTGCGACTTGCCATCCTAGCCTTTTATATAGAAAGATTCACCATGATTTTGTAAAAATGATTTTATTTTATATCAATAAAACAATTTTGATACATTTCCTGGAAACAATATTGTTTGTATTGTATTGTATATTAGAATATTGTTTTAGATTTTTTTCAAATAAATTATAACGAAAAAGTGTTGAAAGTCTTCTGACTTTTTAAAACTGATATTAAGTTCTTATCTAAACCTTATAATACACTAAACGCTCTTTTGAACATCTTAAGCAAACAAATGAAAAATTTAATCGTCACACAAGCCTCAGTATTCTGAATAAGAAAGAGGCAAAGCAGTTGAGGGTAAAGTGATATACACACATCCTTTGGGGATGTTTATATAAGCTGTATGAGTATCTTGAATCAGGAAACACATTATGTCTGTGAAAATATAAAATTACCCCAAGAGTAAACTCTGCTTGCCGTGGTAAAAAAGTTTCTCATCGTTTTTTTCCATGTGCGTGTTCCACATATTCGTAAAAACTTAAAAAACAATTCGAATTTTGGAAAAATCCAGATTTTTCCGCTCCCGTAATTTTTCCAAGACACATTAGAAATACCCTGACAAAAGATATTCAATTTCACGGTATATTTACCTGATATAAATTTTCTTTTCGAAGGCATTTTTACGAATATAAAACTTTTCGCAGGTGTTGCCGAACGTTTTCGGCGGGAATTTTATTATCTTTTCTATCTGTATAGTGTAGAAAATCCTTCTTCGTAAATATAGGCCAGCTTTATCACAGCTTTATCTTAGGTCCTTATTAAAATTTGAAATTTATATTTTTGTTACTCGTTTGCTGATTTTAAAATTGTTCTTTTACAAGTATAACTCAGTAAACTACTAAAGTTCCGAAAATATACCAAAATTTTATTAAAGTAATTTCTTCATTCTTATTAATTAGTAATTTTTTCCTGTTCTGATATTTAACTTCACTTTCTGGAATACATATTTTTAAGGGGGCTCTTACAATCTTTCTTATTTTTGTTTTATAATTTAATATTTGTTTAGTTGGTCGATTTTTATCGATTCCGTTTATAAGATCTTTACATTTTGTTTTGTTTTTATTATTTATCGAGTAGATATTTAGTTTTTGTTGTATTTCTTCGTTTCTCTCTATATCAAGTGTTGTAATATCTTTCACTCTTCTGAAAAATATTATTTAGCTATCTTAGATTTTATATAACAAATATTGGACATTGTTTTATTATGGTTTTGCCATTATATCATGTGGGTTGTAAAGCTAGTTCGCGTCTGTAGTAGAAGACTACACGTGCACCCTAAATGAACTAGCCCCATAAGCAACCAGGCAATCTCGAATCTAGACCTACTGGCAAGAACACATCACGAATATAAGATATACCTCCAACCAACAATTTAAATAGACCTTCTCAGGTCCAAGCTACAAAAGGCTCGGACCAATCTGCCATATAAATATAGGAGGTATTAGTAGAAGATATTAGTAGGGGAGAGTGGTCCATAGTGAGACGGTTTATAGTCATTCGAGATTTTGTCACAACTTTTTCTATATATATTGAAAACAAATAATCCTCTAAATTGGCTTTAATTTACATAAATACGCAACAGAAATAGATTTGAACTTGAAAAGATAAGCGTAAAAAAATCTTTTTGTCGTTGCAAAGTGTCCCACTGTGTCCCACAGTGGTCCACATTGAGACACACCGTGGTTCGGAATCCTGATTTTATATTAATTGGAGTCATTGAATGCTGAAGTGCACTCGTAATACATTCTGGTATATCGTATATGGTCATTGCCTTAAATGAAAAATAAGCGCCAATAGCTAATGGTTGTAGTTTATTACTGCAATGGGGAGGATAGATTAAAATAGTCACTCTATTGGATTTGGCTAAATCCGCAAATTCAATTGAAAGATGGCTTTCGTGGTTATCGAACAACAGGAACGTTGGATTTTCGATTGAGGAATTTGTATGGTTTATGAAATGACGCATAACAAACAAGTCGCTGTTCATCCAGCCCGAAGGTGTTGCAAGTCCCAAACTACCAGTTGGCCCATTAAGAATCATATACGATTTAAAATGAGCCCTAGAAAATATTATAGCTGGTGGAATCGTGTTTTCTAAAGCACTTATGAAGCAGCAGGTCGTTACTAAAGATCCTCTTTCGGCAGTAGTTACTTGACTCACTTGTTTAACTCCTTTGCATGCAATCATTTTTTTTGGTTTCAGCACAGTTGTCGTCCCAGTTTCATCTAGATTCCATATTCTATAGCCATCGGTAAAGCCTTCGTGACCGCTCAAGAGAGACTACATCCTTCTGGTTGTCTGATACTTAAGTTAGGTGATCGTTTTAAAAATTCTCTCATCCATTCTAAACCGGCAGATCTATTTTCCGATCTATTATTCGAAATCTGACTATTATTTTCTTGAGCTATTTCGTATGCTAAACAGCGACATCCAAGAGTTGTTAGGCCATGGTTCATTTTTGAGCACATTCCGAGGTATTCTTCCACTGCAAATTCTAGTTCTTTCGACATAGTTTGGCGGCATTCATAGAAATGTCTCATTTTCACTTCGGTATCGGGGTTATTCCTTTGTTTTTCACGTATCTGAAATAGAAAGATTATTGTTTATTGAAAAAATAAAAATTTTTACGCGAACCTAACCGATCCTCATTTTTTTTACACATTTTACCTTACTGAAGTCTGAAATGACACCCCCGTCAGTTCTGCTGCTTTTCGCAATGAAAACCCTTCTTTTGTGACTAATTCCACGGCTTCACTCATTTGACTGCCAGAAAAATAAGCAATGTTATTCTTTCTTTTCCTATTTCTTGTCATGATCTACAACTAACGTCTTCGATGGTGTATAGTGAGACGCGTGTGACCAAACAACTCATTAAAACTAATCCAAAAAATGATAGAACAAAACAGAATTCCTCAAATTTGGAGATCAAGCATCCTAATAACTGTCTTCAAAAAAGGAGACAAACCAGACCTGGAAAATTACAGAGGAATTAATTAATTCACACAACACTAAAATTAACAACCAAAGTGATAACGAATAAACTGAATAAAATTATAATACCAGCAAAAGAACAACAAGGTTTTAGATCAGGAAGATCATGCATCGACGCTATATTTATAATAAGGCAAGTGCAAGAGAAATCAATAGAATACAACAAACCGGCATATCTTAAGAAGGCATTTGACCGGGTCAAATTAAAGGACGTTGTCCACTTATTGTACACAAGAGAGATACCTCTAGGAATAATCAAAACGATCAAAAATATCTACCAAAAACAACACAATAAAAGTAAAACCACCAGAAAATTTATCATGTTAATTTCCCCAAAAAAGACAAAATGCATGGTTACAACAGCAAATTTACTAAGACGTAAATTGGAACTGGAAGGTAAGATAATAGAACAAGTGATGGAGTTTAAATGTCTAGGCATCACATTATCTAGCTACGGAAAGCTCGAAACTGAAGTGGAAGATCAACTGAATAGAGCAAACAGAGCCGCAGGCTGCCTGAATGAAACAATATGGAGAAATTAAAATATCGGGAAAGAAATGAAAGATAGAATTTACAAAACAGTCATCAGACCAATAATGACATACGCGACAGAAACACGACCTGACCCCGAGAGGACAAAAAGGATGTTAGAAACAGAAGATGAAAACACTTAGAAAAATTGATGGTAAGACACTATGGGACAGAGCCAGAAGTACAGATATACGACGTAGATGCAAGGAGGAGAACATAGAGAACTGGGTAGGAAATAGAACAGTAGAATGGAACGATCATATAACAACAAACAGAGTAGTAAAGACGGCAAGAGACGGTTCCCTAATAGGAAGACGATCAGTAGGAATACCACGAAAACAATGACACATAAAAAACAGACAGCCATGTCTACATAAAAAGAAGAAGAAGAAGAAGAAATTATTCCACTTATTTCAGCTGAACTTGAGGAACATAATATATTCGGAAACACATATTCATTTAGCAATGAATTGACGATCTAAAAACCTGCTTCTCGTAAGGAATATAAAGATTTTAGGACTAATATTTGATGCTAAACTTAATAATTTTTGTTATATTTTTAATCTGTTATTAATAATTTTAAAGTGTATTTTAGATATTACTTCTATTCCGGTCAGTTGAAACATAAAATAGTTACAAAAGTTTTTACACAAAAAGTTGCTGGAGAGGTAAAATTTTTAATTGGAAAAACAACGGAAAGGAGCTTTCAGCTCCTCGATTAAAAATCCTTCTCCCTCCAGTGCAATAACGTAACTAGGGCTTTCACGCGGAAGTGCAGTTAATGTTCGGAACATCTGTACGTATATTCTTTCCATATTATTTTATACTTTTATTAAAGTAATTCGTTTTATGCAAATTATTTTTACATGACGTGTGTCTTTGGATATTTTAGTGAAAATACCAAGCGGTATCTAGTGACCGAAATAAAGAGATAGAGAATTCAGGGTATTAGATTTGATGCTACTTCAATAATTTAGAATGAATTACTTGCAAAACAGTTATGTCGCCTGGTAAGAATTATGTGATAATAAAAAAATATTGAAAAGCATATAGTACCGTGGTAAATATACAAATTGTATATATTTTTGTTGGTATATGCTTTGTACAGGATCTATTGTATCTAAAAAGTTAAAAAGAGGATAAGTTGTTATTATATCTAAAATACATTTTTTATAGCTCAGCTACATGATGAAGAAACTACAAGAAGAACATACCAAGGCTGGCCTAGATACTAACCTCGCGAAAACAGAGTAGCTATCTACAAGTGAAGAAGACATAGAAGATCTACAGATTGATGACAACGTAACCATCAAAGGAAAGGATAAATTAAAATACTTGGGGTTTATAATCACGAAAAAGGCAACAAAAGAGGAAGAAATTACACAAAGATTAGGACAAATAAGAACAGCAATCCGACAACTTAACTCAGTATTGTGGGATAGACACCTAAATATGAAGACAAAAACACAGATTTATAAAACATTAGTGTGAAGTATTATGACATAAGGGGCTGAAAATTGGATCATAAACAAGAAAAACAACAGTAAGATAGTAGCAACAGAGATGGAATGCCTGCAAAGATGCTGCAGCTGGCAACTAGCGACAGCAGCTGGATAAAGAGAATAACCGAATGGAGCCTCACAGGAAGGAGGAAAAAAAGACGACCCCGAAAATCCTGGAGGAACGAAGTAGACGACGCCATGAGTAAGAGAGGCCTAAACGATGGAGAATGGGACAACAGAGAGAGAGATGAAACGGTTGAGCGAGGGAATCCAGTGAATACTATTTTATTTAATTTTAACTTTAGGTTACATTATCGAATTGATTATAAAAGTTTGCTATAGTAATCTTATAAAAAGTGTAATGAAGTTACCACAAAATGCTTCCACGTTTTCCGGAGACACTTGGCAAATGGGAGCCCATTTTGAAGCTACTGAACTATCACGTGAAAAGAGAGTGTCCTTAAAGTCAAATCATGACAAACAACAAGGCGAGTTACCAACCGCTAATGCAATAAAGCGGTAAGTTTAAAGATATGATATAGTAGGTGAAAACCTTGTCCGTACGAACCATTAAATGACAGAAACAGATGCTTAGAAACACTATAATACTTTCAGGGAATGGCCCGAGGAAAAAAGAACACACAAGTGAGGTCGATCCTTCCATATCATAATATAAGTGACTAAGTTCTAGCTGGTTAGCCAAAGCAAACGTTTAAAATAAAACTTTGAACAAGCTACATCAAGCAAAAAGACGAAAACGTCCAAATAAGCTTGCACGTGATTTCATTATTTTGTACAACAATTCTCGACATCATGTTGCCAAATCAGTGAAAGGAAATCTACAACCAAAGAAATAGAGGATATTAAAACAACAACCTTACAGTCCTAATTTATAACCTGTTGATTTTCACATCTTTGGGCCACTGAACAAGACGTTAAAACGTGATCGTTTTTAGTTGGACGAAGAAATACAAAATGCCGTAAATGTTCGCCAATCACGACAAAGATTGTTACTTTGGTCGGCCAACCACAGCGCATGTTATTAACTGCGCCGTCATTGGCCTCTCGGCGGAAGTGTGCTGCAAATGCTCAAACACGATGTGTATAAAAGAGCAGCACATCTTCCGATCGGGATCCAGTATCCAGTCGTTATACACTACTAGCCCCGTGAGACCTTGTTGGTTCGGTGTGCTACCACGCTACCTTTGAGTTTTATTATTTAACCAATATCCTACTATCGTCGAAGATGTCGAAATTCAAGAATAGTTATCCAATTTTGAAGTTAAATCATCAAGTGTGCAAGAACCGGCGTGTCGACTACAAAACGCTTCCTAACAGTAGAACACGACTTTCTGAGATAGAAAAGACATTGGTCTTAAAACTATTTCAGATTGTGTCGAACTGACCAGAGCGTTATTTGGGCCTGTCACGGTAAAGAGCGAATGAAAGCCCCGACGGGGACTTGTAATTGCTTTTCCGATCAGGTTGAGCTGCAATAACACTTCGTCTCCAGAAACCTTATGCAAATAGTAACTATAAGAATTACTGTTAGCGAAAGGTAGCAATACGAAGCGACTGGCAGCAGGAAGAGTAGACATTGCCGGCATTCTTGTGCCTCTCTCGAGAAGAGGGAACGCGGCTACACGAAGCGAGAAGGCCGACATCTCTGTTGAATTTGAGGTATACACCACGCATCAGAATTCTAACACAAATTAAGTCATTGTAAGAAATATTGTCTGTAAGAAAGCTCGAACTGTTAGAGAATTCTGATTGCCGGTGGCCCCTCACCTACCACAAAGGCTCGGCGGAACTTCTTGCCCGTAGAGGCCGGTATCTCAATTTAACTCCTTGAAACGAAGATGGACTCTCAAAACCTGAGATCCTCTTCGAGAGCGGCGGTCGTAGATCGTCTAGAAACCTCTGAAAACCAGGAGGACGCTACGGCCGTACGACATAAAAGAATTCTTCGAGAAACAGTCACAAGAATTCTTTAAGCAGGGTATACATCGGTTGGAGAAACAATGGGATATGGGCCTTAATTGTAGTGATAATTATTGGTTGCAATGAAAATCACATTTTAAACCAATTATATACAAATTCTGGAAAAATGTACAACCAAAATTACTTGTGTATTGGCTATCAATCTTGTAGATAAACAGCATGTAAATGACTGAAAGTATCTAAGGGTAGTATGTTTACCCTAATAATATCAAATCCTGATTGTTTTGTGCATTTTGTGTTATATGTTTATGTTTGTGTAAAAACAGTATCGTAATTGTGGTTAAATAACGTAAATCGAGTAATAGTAGATTTCTGTTTTGTATATTGCGAGAGGTGTGTGGTCAACCTATTAAAAGAAAGTAGGTTTAAAAGTGCTCTCTCGGAAGAATTGTGAATTTGGGTATGTATAATTTATATTTCATTTGAAGATCTATCAGATGCTATAACTATAGATGCAAAGAAGAGTTTGAAAAGAAGGAAACTCAGAAATATAATTCCATTCATGTAATAAAGGGACAAGTTCAAAATTATTAAATTATTGTTTAAAATTAAAGTAAAAGTTTTTAGTATAATCATATTTATGTATAATCAATTTTAATAAATTAACTTTTTATATTGTAACGTTTTTGTCAAAACAGTAATTAGAGTTTGCTACAATAAAAGTGACCATACACTAAAATTCTCAGTTGTAAATAAATGGAACAAAAAATTGATGCGATCCTTGAAAAACTATTAAAGTTAGATCTGCTGGAAAAAAGAATGGAAGACAAAATCGACACAATTACTAAAGAGATGGCAGGACTAACAGAAGAAAAGAGAGATTTAAAAGAAAAGAATCAAGAACTTCAAAAATACTGCAAATTCAAAAAATAAAGGTAGAGGTATTAGAAAGAGAATTAAAAAAAAAGAATCTGATCATCCAAGGAATAGAAGAGATCGAAATTGACGACGAAACGCAAATCAAGCATAATATATCAGAAATTTCAAGAAAATTGCAAGAACTAAATACAGATCAAGATATTATAGAAATACGAAGACTTGGTATCAAAAATATTAATGAAAAGTTCTTATTTATTTTTCAAAAAATTACAAAAACCAATATTTAAATTTCTTATGGGACAAATACACTCAAATTAGAAATGTTTGGAAAGGTCTTTAAAATCCCCGCCCATTGTGACGTCAGATTTAGGTAGTCCATATTTCTGATGCTTTAGTCACTGGACCTTATATCTTTCTGATATTTTAAAGACAAACAATTTTACTTATTGTTTTTATTACAAAACAGATTGTAAAAAAATCTTAGATGTTAAAAAAATATTTTTAAATATTTTTAATATTTTTTGTATCGCTACAATTACCTAATAGAGAGAAAATAAAATGATTGATTTGATTATTCTTGAGTATTCAATAGTGATTAGACTGTCTATAAAAATTATTAAATGTTTACTTTTTTTTATTTCTTTTCAAAAATCATTGGGTATCTGATACCCAGGACTTATTTGAAAAAAGATAGTTTATAAGACTAAGAGACCACAAAAAGTTTTAAAAGACAATAAAATTAAGTATTGTATTTCCTTTGTACAGTTCATCCAATAAATTGAACAAAACACCATAAAGGAATTAAAGATAAATTAAATGACACAGATATCAGATGAACCTTACTCCCAGCGTTCTCTAATTCCTGCTGAAATTACCTGAAACCGATATAAATTACGGTACTCGTAATAAGCACAAATAAAGCGACTACGGATTCAGGAAACATATTTACACTATCAGACCATTTGTAATCTAACGAAAGTCGTTTAGTAAACAACCCAAGCCGTCACACGGCTATTACTTTTGTTGGTCCCTTCTTTTGTTCTGAGCTACGTCACCGTTGCCGATTAATATAGTAATTAATAAGAACAACATTAATAGAATCCGAGAGTCAAATGAGTTACACTTCTATTACAGTGAAAGCAATAATAAATGTTTTTATTATTGCTTTCACTGCTACACTTAAAACAACCCGTAAAATAGGGAAAATTGAAAATTTTAATTATACACAGGGATTTTATAATATTAGAATATGTCACACAAGCTGCACAACACGATAAAAATAATTTTAAAAGCACTAAAAGTAGTCTAGGAGCCAAATGGGGGGGGGGAACTTTTGGGGGGTCCCTTGGAAACGAAATCCAACTTTACAATGAAGATGGTTAAAAAGAGGTAAAAAGACGAACCTATAGACATCCAACAAGCCATAGTTTTATCCAATCTGAGTATTTTTTAAAATTTTATGCTTTTTACCATTTATGAAATTTTCTTAAAATTGTAGTGAGCGGTCATCATTTAGAGTCGTCGAAAGGTCCAAACGGCTGTAAACTAACCTAGTGTACTATATTTATAAACCGTTTATCTATTTTGCTTATATCTTTCGTTATTCAGCCATTTTAATCAAAATGAAAGATTTATGGTTATAATCACATTATAAAATTCGAGGAGGTGCAAAAGATTTGCCTTGGTTTTTGGCAGTCGTTTAAAAACGATTAACGTTTAATTTAAGGCAAACACAAATCAATGTAGAAGTTTAAATGGCGATCTCTTAACAACAAGAACAGACGTACTAAACCGATGGACGGAATATTTTAACCAGATACTTAATATAGAGGAAGAAGAAGAAAACCCGGAAGACGAAAGCTGCTAGGTAAGCGGAGCATACGAGAGGGAGGAGGATCCACCAACGATCCTGGAAGTTAAAGACGCTGTAAACAAACTAGCTAGAAACAAATCACCCGGAATAGATAATCTTACAGCGGAATTATATAAAGAAGGGGGCCACGATATGATAATAGCGCTACAGCAGCTTATAAAAGAAATATGGATACAGAAGTCCCTTCCCAATGATTGGAATATTGGAATACTTTGCACCATACACAAAAAGGGAGATATCTTTGAATGCTCTAACCATCGAGGAATTACGCTCCTAAATGCAGCGTATAAAATATTCTCCAATATACTATGCCATCGTATGGCACCATATGCAGAGCGAATAATAGGACAATACCAGGCTGGTTTCAGAGGTGGTAAATCAACAATTCATCAGATTTCAACCCTGAGACAAATTCTAGAGAAAACACTGGAATCCGGTGTAGACACGCACCACATATTTATAGACTACAAGGCAGCCTACGACTCTGTAAATAGAAGAGAATTGTTTAGAGCAATGATAGACCTAGGAGTACCAAATCAGTTGCTAAGTTTAACCAAACTAACCCTTGAAAAAGTTGAATGCAAAGTACGAATCCAGGGGGAACTCTCTGAACCTTTTAAAACAAATAACGGGCTACGTCTGGGAGACCCACTCTCCTGTATACTATTTAATCTAGCTCTGGAAAAAGTAATACGTACGTCACAAATCACAACTACCGGTTCAATATATAACAAATCTGTGCAAATCTTAGCATATGCTTGTCTTCTCCGGTGTAATTAATAAACGTATGAAAAACTGATTGCAACTTGGTGCAAGTTTCCATGTTTATTTGTCCAACTATTGCGCAATATGGTGTTATATTGCGTAGTTGGCCGGTACGCTCTTATTGTGGCATTATCTTGAAGAGACAATGCCATTATGGTTTTATTGGGTGGTGGAAATAAAACACATTCTTTCTAAGAAGAAAAAAACTCAGCTTCAGAGTCTTAGAAATAAACAGAGCCCTTCGAGCAAAGTGCTCTAGGGAGCTACCCTACACGGGTAAAACCATGAGTTAGACACTACTATCACTACTCACTCGAGATCCGAAAATGTCCCATATTTAAAGATAAATTAACTTTTATATGAAACCTTTTCATTTCTAAACCAATTAAATTGAATTATATGTTCCAGAAGGAAGGGCGATGAATATCGAAGTGCGTGATTGGTGGCACTTGATGACATGCTGATGATATCAATATTGTTGGGAGAACGGAAAACGCAGCACGAGAGGCGTACGTAGCATTAAAGGAAGCGGCTACAAAAATGGGTTTAATAATAAACACCAATAAAACAAAATACATGAAAATAGGTACGCAACCACAAACACTACGGCCACTTGTTATAGAAAATGACGTCATCGAAGCAGTAAACGAATTTGTATACCTGGGAACGCTCGTCAATTCTGAAAATGACACTACCGCAGAGATAAACCGCAGAATTTGCAGGGCTAATAGATGCTATTTTGGGCTTAATCTCCTTTTTAAATCTACAGTTATATCAAGAAATACAAAAGTAAAACTCTACAAAACAATAATACGCCCAGTCAGTCCTAACATATGGTTCAGAAACCTGGACTTTAACAAAAAGCAATAAAAACATATTAGGATGTTTCGAAAGAAAAATACTAAGGCGCATCTATGGAGCGGTAAATGAAAATGGTGTCTAAAACACATAAAGATAGGACGTTTGAGGTGGGTAGGCCATGTAATGCGGATGGAGCAAACCGACCCAGCTAGAAAAACGCTCCTTGATAGACCTATTGGTCAAAGAAGAAGAGGAAGACCCAGAACAAGATTCTTAGATAACATAGATGAAGACATGAGAAATATGGAAATATGTGCTTGGCGGAGGAAGGCGATGGATAGGGACGACTGGAGAAAAATTCTTGGGGAGGCTAGGACCCACACAGGGTTGTAAAGCCAAAATGATGATGATCACATTATAAACTTCAAGGATGTGCAAATGATTTGCCTTGGTTTTTGGGCGGTCGCTTAAAAACGCAGATTTAAGGTTACAATAAAGATGGTTGAAAAGAGGGAAAAAATACGAGCCAATAGACATCAACAGGTTCTATCCAAGTTAAATAGGACGCTGGTCAACTTCCTTGAATTCAAGTAGTGTTGTATTGTAAAATTAAAATGGTATCGGTGTCGAAAAATCGAAAACGAGAAGTAAACACAAAAAAAAGGTCTGAAAGGAAGAGTGTTAGAATCATGGAGTTATACGAAGCTGAGCAAGCATTATGGAATGTAAGGATAAAGGAATATAAAAATAAGGATGCTAGAAGTACGGCATTTTTTCTTTTTTATTTATTTTTTCTGGATTTGAAGCTCATGTATCAACATATCAGTTCTGCCTCCTTTACAATGGCTGTTTGATATCCAAGTCATTTAACCGTGGCAACCAACTTGGTACAAGTACACTTTGTACCTTGTACAAGTGCACTTGGTCCAAGTTGGAATCCAAGCATTCTCGGATCGTGTCAACCCGCCTTTATAATCACATTATAAAATTCTAGGACATGCAAAAGATTGGAAATGGTTTTTGGGCGGTCGCTGAAAAACGCAAATAGATCCAAAGTTACAATAAAGATGGCTGAAAAGAGGGAAAAAAAGACGAGCCCATAGACACCCAACAAGGTATAGTTTTATCCAATCTGAGTTTTTTTTAAAATTTATGCTTTTTACCATTTATAAAAATACAAAATACTGCCTATAATACTTGCTTTTTCAAAAGTACTTTAAACATTTTCATTTAATATACTATAATTGTGTATTACACAATCTCCGTAAATGACTTCAAAAAGGTAATATAATTAAAATTTAGGAAAAACTACAAAAGAGCAGCTATATGAAGAAAGGTTTCTGAGATATTAACTTTTGTATATCATAAAAACTACCCCCTTTTTTAGCAGTCAAACTAATTATAAACCTAATATCCACAATTTATGAGGTAGAAACACCTGGGACTTTGTACTTGTTTGAGACATAAATTCATATCACTTGGGGCACAAACTTCTAGTTAACTGGTAAATGATCGTTATACTAAAACTAAAATTAAAGGACGATTAGAAGTAGTTTTACTCCGGATTACTCTTTAATAAAATCGCTTTAGCCAAATTAAACGGTAAATGAGAAGTTAGGTCTTAGTAGTTATTAGTAAGTGCTTTTTAAATAAAACAAAGTTTAGCTCTTCTTAAAGAGAATATTTAAGTAAGCGTTTACCTTTTACCACGTTGTCTCTAAAAATGGTTTATATAGGGTAAAATTTCCTATTTCTACACACATTATGAAAAGGTCGATAATTATCGCAATCGATAAAATCGATAATTATACAAAACACCTAAAGAAATCTCAAAAATCAAATATTGTGTTATTACTGAAAAAATAATGAAAATCTATCGTTTTTTGTTTAGAGGTCAAAATTTGTTTGTTTTGTAATATTCTGTCCAGATTGGAAACTTTCGTAGATTTTTTCTGTAGGGGTCTTAAAAAACTTACAGGTATATATAAATTCAAACAGTAGAAGTCGTTTGTGCGTTTGCCAATGATATTTCATATTCGGAAAAAAAACGAGAAGATAATTACGTATCAGAAAGATTAGGGTACGGACATACCAAAGAGACCAAAGGTTTACATCGATGACGGGCAGAATATACCGACGATACCTTCCTTTCAGTGTGCTTTACGGTTACTGAGGTGACTGACATGTATTCAGGGAAAGTTAGTGACAACAGTCAATGCATGTCTTCAAGCAAAAAGTAGTGGATCATTTGTAATTCTTTAAATCGCCAGCTTTCGGCTCATCCTATAAATAAAAAAAGGCAGTATCTAGGAGAATACCATTACCTATTTAAAGAGCTTAAGAAAGACCACAGATTTTGTGCTAATATGAGAATGAGTCTGGATACATTTAAGTATACTTATCATACCATCCGTGTCTCTGGCGAATGTCACGTGGGAATCCAATAAAATTGTAATTTACAATGTATATATATATATATATATATATATATATATATATATATATATATATATATATATATATATTGTTATGATTGTTTATTTTGACTTTAATCTTAGTTTATTGAGCCAATAAAAAAATATAACTTATTTGTTATCAAAAGTAAAATAAACTCCTTATATTACCTGTGTTCGATGGATTCAAAGATTTTCTAGTTGTCTTTTATCGGGATAGAGAAGAAGGATATGAATAAAAAAAATATTATATTACAAAAATTTACGTTTCTTTATTTTATATGAACGAATAAAACAATTATCAAATTATGTCGTTATCTTATCAATCAGCACACAAGAAAATAAATCAAATTTTTATAATAATAAGATTTTAAATCTACATACATTTATATTAAGTGAAAACCAATTTTACTTAAATTTTTCTTTACTTGAAACAAGAAACAACAAAACTTTAAACTTTTGATTGGCCTAACAAAACCTCAGTTCTTAAATTTGAATGCTAATGACCATGATGTCAAACCGATCCTTCACAGATATAAAATTCAATTGTACAAAACACTTACAGCTTATTTTCTTATTGAGTTGTATGTTGGAACATACCCAGAAAAATCCAGTCTCCTTAACGATGTGATCTCTCCTTTTTGGCACCTAGGCTCCTTCCTAACGTCTCTGCAAACCTGATGCACTAACCAAAAACACCTGATGCACTTCTCCAAAAACTCAACTACTTATTAATGACACAAGGACCTCCTTTTGTCAACTTGATGCCGTAAAACTACTTTCACAAATCTTCACAAAATGCCAACGGTAGATACAAGGACCTCTTTCAATCTATTTGCTATCTCCTTCTGCAAAACTATTCAATTCTTTTCACAATGCCGGTATCCAACTCTCGAACCACACCCTATCTTGAGACAAACGACTGTTTCCTTCGATGACCAAATTATAACTGACTTCTCCGGTTCTCATGATCGGCTCACAAATTCCCATTTAAAAAACGACCGTCCAATCAAAAGCTCAAATTGTGTTTACCATGATTTTGGAAAAGCCTAATTTCGGTTTCAGAGAAAAACTAAATAGCTTACTTTAAAATTGGTTTTGTCAATACACAATTTATACATATTTCAAAAGATTAGAATATGGTCATTTAATACTCGATTATACAAACAATGAAAAGATTAACTTACAGGTAAAATGTGTTCTAATTCTAAACAAAGGTTTTTTGATAATTTTGTTTGAAACGGAAATTTGTTTATATTGATATCTTAAAATTTTATTTCGATGGATTTTTTTATTTATTTTTCTTTGGTTGGGAAAGAAGAAACATAACAATATATATATATATATATATATATATATATATATATATATATATATATATATATATATATATATCTACGGCATAAAGTGGACTCCGCCCATGTTAAAATTCAGGTTCAAGTGAGCTCCGTGGTCAAGTGGCCACCGATATACGGAGCTCACTTGACCATTCCATAATATTGGCTCTGTCGATTCGTCAACATGTATAGTTTCGCAATTTTTAAAAATTTTGTGGAGCCCTTAAGTACCCCTGTATCATGAATGTATATCGCTTAGTTCACGTGTATATATTATAGGGGTCGTTCAGATCTTGTTCCGTGTATATTGGAACCATACGTATATCGGTTTAAGTAAGCTCTGATAGTTTGGCAACTATGGGATTAAGCCGTTTATTTCCAGCGTGTATTCTAAACGGTTCATATAGACTCCTTACTTTTGTTATCATTCATACGCATTACAGTATGTAACAGATATGTGTACTACCAAATACCTGTTTTTGGTAGGTACGTGCTTTTCTAAAAATAGATTTATAGATACAAAAGGATTTCATTACCAAGTTGGATGTGTTTTTTCATATGCGAAAATTTCCTAACGTATTTTGTTAACGTGAGTATGTCTTTATACGTTTTAGTTAAGAATCCGGTTAATAAGAACTTCTTTTATTTCATCCATTGTTTCATGATATCTTATATACAGCTTTTTTATTATTTTATTTCTTCTATTTTATTATTTTATTTTTTTCTGGATTATATTTCTTATTATTCTATTTTTTAATTTTGAATAGAAGGTTATCTCAAAATAAATATTTAAGTGCTAAAATACGAGTAGATATTTTTTTGTTAAAATGGGTAGTAGTGCACAAAAAAGGGAAGAATGATTAATTTTTCTAACATGAATTATACCACTTCACCAATATTACATATTTCTGAATGTTTTATCTCGTATTTAGGGGTAATATGTAATCAATATAAGTGGAGTTAGTGTCAAATTTGCAATGATCTTAATAAGTAATAGCTTACTGACTGTACTTTACGTGTTCAGTTCACATAAATAAACCTTGTCCCTTCAAAAAGAGCGATTTGAACGGTAAAGTTAACTAAGAAAGTGTGATAAGTCTTGTACCACCCCACATGCACACAAGTTAACCGGTGTTTGCAGGCAAGAGTCCTCCTGGCAGATTTAAGGAAGATAACTACCATAAGGAAGTTCCGTTCGAGGGATTAGATGGCGAGGAGCAGCTTATTTTTGTTTGTATATCTTGCAGATGTGTTGATATAGCCAGTTTTTCCTTGATTCTAGTCATAAAATGGGCTGGTATTCGTGGAGTGGATGTCACGAATCTGGACTTTGTTTTTTTTTGCTCTCTAGCTACTTATCTTCGGATATTAGGTGGATTGATAGCTACGATATTGTAGAGCTTATGTGTGGATATGAGTCTTAATATTCCCCGAATTTGGCTGACTAATTTATAACTAAATATTTTATAAGTTATTTAAATAACTATTTATAAGCGGCATTTAGATTAACAAATACCACTCCTCATACCTGATATTTTTCGTACTTCTCTTCGCTGTGTTGGGCAAGATTTAGTATTTGTGACATATATGATCTAACCTGTCATATATAGCCACTTTTGTCTTTTAATTTGAGTTGTTCTTCTATTATCGATTTATATTAAGGATCACGTACAGAAGTATTCTGTATAGCTGACAAAATAAATAGATATATTGGCTGATAGCTTTTGTGGTCGTTGGAGTTTTTGCCAGGTTTAAGCAAGGCAACAACTTTGTCTTTGCTTTGATTGTCAAAAGACCTTGGATATTAGCCATTGTTGTATTTTTAGTTCAAATTTTATAGTTAGTTTTGTGCTCAGATCCTCAGCCAGGAGCCGTAATATTGTTCATTATATACGTGGATAGCGGATCCAAGCTCAACATCGTTGAAAGGTTCTCTCAGCTGACTGGTTTTGTTTTCTCTCATTATAAGTTTTTCTTTGCTTCTTTGCCTGCATTTAATATGTAATTTTCAGCGATTAGCTTAATACCAAATACCATAGGATTGGCCATCTATGTGCTTCCTGCATTTTGTTAAGCGCATATGTAAAGTGGAGTATCTTTATCTCTAGATATTTTATCGCTCTTAATATTTTTACACATAATTAGAATAGTTGGTCCTAAAAAGGACCGATTTGACAAAAAACATATTGAACGGGTGATTTAAGAATTAACGATTACTTAATTATTCATTACCCAGGGTACGCCCGATTGCGGTGGTCTTTAGTACTTCAATTTTCGTCAACGCTTCTACTTTAACCTTCATAAAAAATGACTAATCTTTCACTTTTCTGTTGCTGTTATTTTAAGACGATATTTCGAGTCAGATTTGTATAGTAATAACTATAGTCAATATATAGTCTCTATAAGTAAATGAGTTTGTGGTATCGGTTACAACTCATATATATTGATAATGAGGAAATAAACAGGTTAAAATAGGTGTAGAAAATGTTACCTACATATATCGGCACCATTGTTCAGGAGATGGGTTTATCCCAGAGATCAAAGGTTACATACTTTTACAGGCGTATTCTAGGTTCTATTTATATATTTTTATTACTAAAAAAGTGTATTTATAATAAAGGCCTTAAACTATCTGCAGATTCCATGAATATTAGAATATATGGAAATTAGCAAATTAAAAAATACAGACATAATTCTGAATGACCAACTTGAGACAAACAGTTATCCCCTCCTCAACTTATTCAGTTACAAAATATGACGTGTAAACGCATACCTGTTTAATTGTTAGATAAAATGAATTTCCATCAAGTAACGGTCGAATCTATCACCTACTAAAAGAGTACGAAAAGACCTGCTTATGCTTTAGAGTATGGGTACTTTAGTACAAAGTACCCTTTGCTTTTGCCAATTGCTTTGTCACTTTCTCAGCGATGGGTCTCCCTTTTGCTCATCAATAATGTTCCCGCTCGATATAGTTATTCTAAGATATTCAGATTTCACTATATGCTCTACATTTGGTTTTATCTCCTATTAATTTACAACTACGACGAAATCTTTATAATATATCTGATGCATTGATATTAAAGTGAAGTAGAATACTTGGTAGATAATATTTATTTGTTTTGAGTATACTTATTTTACGACCTAGTACATGAAAAAATAAATACTTGTGTGCTCAGTGCTTTCTAAGTCTGTAAAACATAAACATGCTTCCATATTAGATTATACATTTATTAAGAATGTCCACTCTCTGAATTGAAGTTTTTATCTTAAAATATGACTGTGTCCCACAATCTTTCACAAAAGTTATTCTTTTCTGAAATTTTCTGAATAAGGTTCAATAGATTTTTATATTTTGTTTTACGTTTTAATCTTTAAATCGGAGTTCATTTTTTGAAAAACTATAAACATGTGACAACAAATTGCTATATGAACGGCGTTATGCATCACTAGACCCAGCCCCAATTTCTTAAATTGTGGATTATGGCGCTTTCTGGTGGAAAAGAGGAACAACAGGATAATATCAGATGTAGACCAAACAAAAGAAATTAGGACACGCATTGAAATAGCACGTGCATTATTTTTTAAACTTAAAAAGTTTCTTTGTTTTCGGGATATAAAGTTAGAGCCTGAGAATGCTTCGATGTTACGTGTTCTCTACTTTTCTTTATGGCTTGGAAGCGTGAACACTAAAACAAGTCCATCTGAATAAGTTAGCCGGCTTTGAATTTTGGTGTTACAGAAGAATCCTACGAATATCATGGATTCAAAGAATGTCAAACGTGGAAGTAACTAGAATGATAGGAAATGGGGCGGAAATATTATTAACTATCAAAAGACGAAAACTTAAGTACTTAGGACATGTGATGAGAGGGCAAAAATACGCATTATTACAACTTATTATGCAAGGCAAAATCCGAGGAAAGAGAAATGTGGGAAGACGAAGAATATTCTGGCTTTAAAACTTAAGGGAATGGTTTGAATGCAGTAGTGCAGAACTTTATAGAGCTTCAGTCAACAGAGTCCGTATAGCCATGATGATTTCCAACCTTCGATAGAAAATGGAACTTAAAGAATAAGATAGAAAAAAGCATAAACTATATACGTAATAAATTCCATTAACCTGTTAGTAACGGATAACCAGATATATTTAAAAAGATTAAGTACCTTTCTTTTTATTTTGGATTTTGAATTTTGCATAACTAGAGCAAGCGACTAATTTTTGTGTATTAGTTTTGGACCAAGCGCCTCTTGCGAGGGGTTTAATGATTGTAAATCGAATATTTGGCAACATAGAAAAAGCATAAACTATCTACGTAATAAATCCCATTAACCTGTTAGTAACGGATAACTAGATATATTTAAAAAGATTAAGTACCTTTCTTTTTATTTTGAATTTTGAATTTTGCATAACTAGAGCAAGCGACTAATTTTTGTGTATTAGTTTTGGACCAAGCGCCTCTTGTGAGCGTTTTAATGATTGTAAATCGAATATGTGGCAACATATGTAGGCAACTTGTTGAGGCGTTTAGGTTAAGAAGTAGTTTCAGTTATTGCTTAAATTTTTCTATAATAGTCACATTACAGAAGAGCTAACACAGAAAGAGAATACTTAACAAAAGACATAACATTAAGTAAAATGTATGAATTGTATATTGAAGAAGCAGACAATGACCTTGTTAAATTTTCGTTTTACAAAAAAATGTTTTTAACACGATTTAATCTTCAAAGAAAAAAGTTGAAAAAAGATACTTTTAGTAGATGTGATTGTTTCGAATTAGAAATTAAAAATTGCGCAGATAACGAACAATTAAGCGTTAAAAAAAGAAAAAATGTGCACTTAGAAGAAAGAAAGCTAGACATGAAGATAAGCAACGATCAACCAGAAGTGGAAACCTTTTCTTTTGATTTAAAGAAAAACTCTTCCCCTTTTGAGAATTCTAATAAATATTGTATATTATAAGCGTCAATTATGTATTTACAACCTTGGTATCCATAGCGCCAAGGATAAAAAAGGTCATTGTTATATTTGGATAGAAGGTGAAGCTGGTCGGGGAGCCCAGGACGTAGGCATTTGTCTTAAGAAACACATTGAAGAAAATGTTACTTCTGCAAAACATGTAATTTTGTGGTCAGACTCTTGTGGCGGCCAAAACCGCAGCATTAAAATAGTTTTGATTCTGAAAATGATTTTGGAAACTCATCCTACCATTGAAAAAATTACATTACGCTATTTCTTTCCTAGTCTTAGCTTTTACCCAATGGTAGTGATTTTGGAGATTTTGAAAATGCCCTAAAATTTCAACAACGTTTATATACCGTTGATGATTATCTAAACGTGATGAAAAAATTCCGTAAAAAGAACCCACTAGTAGTTCACAGAATGAAAAAAGAAGAATTCGTCAAGTTAAGAAGAAATACAAGCAAATCAACAAAAGAGACCAATTTAATAGATCTTGATAAAATATTAAAGTTAACAACTACAATTTCCTAAATATGGAACACTTTAAATATCTTAGATAAATAATCACGGTTAATAACAATGCCACTAAAGAAATACAGATCATAATTTAAACTTTTTACCTATTTTAATACATAGATGCTAATCATGGACAATGACTAAAACGGATAAGGAAGAACTACGAATATTTGAAAGGAAAATAATAGGAAAATTGTTTTAATACATAGATGCTAATCATGGACAATGACTAAAACGGATAAGGAAGAACTACGAATATTTGAAAGGAAAATAATAGGAAAATTGTTTTAACCTCATTATCATATCGCTACAAATCCGTATAGAAGAACACATACTGAATAAAGAAAGCTCTTATAACGATATTTTTTAGGAAAATAAATTGCTTAAGGCAGATCGTACACATGCATAGACGCCAAGATGTCAAACTTGTAAAACTGGTATGGAAGGAAGTTAGCACAGAAGAATACCACTTGGGCGTCTCAGTATGCAATGAAGAGAAAACATCCAATCATATCTCAAAAAATTAACATCGTGAAGATTCTTCTCTGAACCCCATAACAAATGGCTAATCTTTTATTTTTCATTAAAAATTTAAATTTTAATAAGTCACGTAAATAACGTTTTAAAAGTGCCTTTCCTGAGATAACTTTTTTTAAGCCTGGTTTGTTTGATTACATGTAATTGATTTGATAGTCCCCAACAGATGAGTATTGACTATAGGTAGGATATAGTTGAACAGGCATGTGTTGATAAATATGATGGGTCGGTAGATAGTCTCATTATTCCTAAATCTGACCTCATGTTACCTTCCCCCTTCATTTTTGGAAGTCCTAAAGGCATTTTTTCTCTCGGGGCATCCTCCCAATTTAACTTGGCAATGTAGTTATTATAGAGCCTTTGGATATAGCCAGCGCAACTTTGGCATTGAGATTTAGCTTCTTACACGACGTTGTTGTCTTTATATATGTGTTTGGCCTTGGCATTAGTTCCGTTCGGTATTGGTTAGTACGCGGACCTTTGTAAGTCGGAAAATACTTCTGATGGCTTTTCTAGCAATCCTGATCTAATTAATACCTGAGTTTTATGTACATTGTTTTGTTAGCGTTCTGGCCACATATCCACACATTAGCACTGGTTTAATCACTGTTTTATATATCCTGATTTAAGAAAGTCGTATTAGACCTCTGAATTTAAAAGTATTATAAGAGTTATTAATACATCAGTTAGCTACCTGAATATTCCCTTTTATTTCTTATATTACAACGTTATCTACGATATCTAAAATGTTGCAATCCTTTAAAATTATATGGGTCTATTGTTACATTATGCCCTACTCTACGTCATCTCTTTTGTATGTTAAAGAACATTTATATGCTTTATTACTGACTATTAGACCGTTTTTTATGCTAATATCATTATTTTGTAGCATTCTAATAATTTATGGATTAAATCCCGATAGCAAATTGATATTCTTCACTTTCTCGGAAAAATAATATTCTAACACACAAAATCCTATTAAATTGCCAAAACCTTCCTTGCATATTCTATTCACTCATGAGGGGCAGCAGCAATATCAATACCATAATAAGGCGTATAGTACTGGACTGGCTAATCGTTGGATAATGGGAAGCATGAGTGTAGCAGTTTTAATGTTTTCGGGACTGCTACCTGGTATCGGGGAGCAGAATTATCATTACCGAGTTAATGCATATAGGAATTGTTGCTTGAACTTTATTATTATTAAACAACACTATATTTCCTAGTAAAATAATCATAAATTTACAGTAAGAAAAATTTTTGAACGTTGGTTATGAAAACATCATGTACATACCACCGGGTTCACTATGTCCATATCCAGCAAAATCCTTGTAATAATGATACTGGAAACCAAAGATGAAAATATGCTCCAAGAAACTCTGTGTTATAAAACAGTCGAATAAAATACAGATTCTCCATTCCAATAATTAAAAAATAATGAACAGCTTACTAAAATAGAAATAACGCCTATTTAAGATGTAATACATTAACGGCCCAAGGGACAAAGCACTCCTAGCATATGCTAATAATATAGAACTCATAACTCTAATGAGAAACTCTTCCGCCACAAACTTCAATAAAGTGAAGAGAGCACAAAAAATGTTTGACATAAAATCAACGAAATGAAAACCAAATACAAGCGAATCAACAGACAACCAATCAACCAATTCAATAAATTTAGAAAAAACATTAAAGTCAACAACTACAATTTCGAAAGTATGGGACACTTTAAATATCTTAGATCACTAATCACGGTTAATAATAATGCCACTAAAGAAATACAGAGCATAATTCAAACTTCAGACCTATTTTAATACATGGATGTGAGTCATGGAGAATGACTAAAACAAATAAGGAAGCACTCCGAATATTTAAAAGAAAAATAATCAGAAATTTTTATTTAACCATCCATCCATCCAATGGCGCTACAGCCCAAATCGGGCCTTGGCCTCCTTCAACAGGCTTCTCCAACCATCTCTATTTACCGCTGTTCTTTTCCATGAACGAGTTCCCAGGCAGTTCCTGGCATCCTCATCGACTTCATCTTCCCATCTCTTTATAGGTCTTCCAACAGGTCTTTTTCCCTGCATTCTTGCATTTAATAATTTTCTGGGGATTCTATTCTCATGCATGCGGACCACGTGCCCTGCCCATCGTAATCTCTGCAGTTTAGTATGTTGTGCTAGAGTTGGTTCGCTTCGAGTTTTATTCGAGTTTTATTTAACCCCATTATCATAACTACTATTTAAATGGGAATAAGCAACAATTAGAGGTTAAAGTTAGTTTATTGACGTTTCAATTTCCACTTCGGAAATCATTCTCACCAATGTTTGTATTTTGAGAACGATTTCCGAAGTGGAAATTGAAACGTCAATAAACTAACTTTAAGCTTTAATTGTGGCTTATTCCCATTTAAATAGTAATTACTTTAAAATGCCACAAGAAAATAGCTTCAGAACTCATTATCATATCGCTACAAATCCGTATAGAATAAGAAAACATACTGAATAAAGAAAGCTCGCATAACGATATTGTTCAGGAAAATAAATCCCTTAAGGTATATCGGACACGTGCAGAGACGCCAAGATGTCAAACTTGTAGAACTGGTGTGAAAGGAAGTTAGCACAAAAGAATGCCACTGGGGCATGTCAGTATACAATGGAGAGAAAACATCCAATCATATCTCAAAAAATGAACTTTTCATTTGATTGCAGATTCGTGGAAAATGGATCAACTTGGAGATAAGTTGTAATCAGCGAAGACCTACCCAGTGTTGTAGCGCTACGTATTGATAATGATAAAGAGAAAGAAGAAACAGTGACAAAAAGCAACAAAAATGGACTATGGAGCAAAGCTGCTTCAAAATCTTTGATTGGAGAGGATTTAAATGAAAGTATAAGAAATACAATGGATGGTTGATGGATTCGAGAAACTTGAGACTTAAGAAAGGCACTCTCCGAAACAGTTGTAGTGATAAGATAGAAATAATTTTGTAGAAGTTTTGCTGTTTTATTGTTAAACAAAATGGAATTAACATACGACTTTATATACGCTAAAATAACTAGACAACTTATATGATACGGACATATAAGGAGAAAGTTTAATGATACAATAATCTACCCAATATTTGTTATGAGTAAAAACGATATGAATAAACAAAATAAAGAAAACCATGGCAAAAGGCAAAAAGAGTAATGATTTAAAAATGAGAGAGGTATCCTGTGGATAACATGTGCTTAATTAGGAACGAATGGAGATGAAGATCAGAAGACGACAAAGAACGTTTTAAATTGATAAATGTATACAATTTTTAACAATGTATATTTATAGGTCATTATTAGGGTCAACGTTCTAATTTTATGTAAAATAACACTTTTCAAGTTGGATCGGTTACAGTACAGCACGGTGGAATCAAATACACCCAAAGTTAAAAACTATCGATGTTTATATGAAAGATGAAACCTTATGGCACATGACCGTGCAATCTTGACACCTACACATTATCACATAATTGTGAACGGTATATTGTACCTAATTACTAAGAAGTTTGTTATTTTATTCTAAGAATAAGTTTAATAATTTACGGGAGATTTAATGTATTTAAAATTTTACAGGATCCGGTATCGTAATAAGAAGTCAAATTTCACTACAACTCCATTAAAACGTGTTCAATTTTACTTTGGATATTCTTTTTGTGAATATAATAAGTAAAAATACAGTAAGTTTCATCTTCTTATTGTGCCGTATTCTAATTAAGGTTAGCGATTACTTCTTTAAACGCTTCCCATAAATTAATATAGTTTAAATTTAACTACTTTATGATACTAATATTGCACGTCATAAATTGCAGGAATTGAAAAATTACAAAGATCTCCTGTTTACAGAGTTTCTTTTAATTTTATGTAGTTTATTATAATCCTACCGAAGGGCTTCTACTTTCTTAAACTGTTACACGACTACTCTACTCAATGTTAGTACATTTAGAGACTAAATGTTTAAGTGCATATACATTTTAACAAAAAATAATAATAAATAAAACGAAAACTAGCCATTTCCAAGTTTATAATAAATACTTTTTTAAGTTTGAAAATAATTAAAGCAAGTAATATAAATAACCACCATAAAATATTTAACTACATTAACCAAGTACCTATTTGTGAAATTTCTCGATGACTAAATTGATTGATATTTAAATAAATTTGAAGTTCCAAAACGTACCTGCTGTAAAATTTACAAATCTACGACTAATCAAATTATTGGCAACATCGGAGGAGTTTAGTTTTGTACGCAAAGAAATGTATACGGATCCCAAAAGTGTTTTAACCTATTACGGAGTCCACTTAATCCGACGTGTTGGTCGGAGTCCACATAAAGCGCTACCCAGATAATAATATACACGATGTATATTCGCCTGGAGTTAGTATAATACCGTTTTAGTACGGAGCCCCCATTAACCGCTAGATCTATATATATATATATATATATATATATATATATATATATATATATATATATATATATTGTTATGATGTGTTTTTTGTTTGAATGATGAGCAATGAGTATTTTTAATAATATAGGGTTTTTATCGCGGTTCTCAAAGAATTAGCTTGTAAGTACTTTTTAAAATTATCTTTATTATAACTATTATGAAACACACATATATATCTAACCTAGTCAATGTAAATTTAAAATAAACTATCTTTAAACTGATATTCTTATAAAACTAATTAAATTCTATAGACAATCTAAAATTTAAACAAACTATCTTCAAAATTGAAATTGTTATGACACTAACTAAATTATATTAACAAAATTTTGTACCTTTCTTTCACTGAATGCCTAAATGAACTGTTTTCCACTAAGTATATTCTAATCACCACTGAATGTCTTCGTACTTCAGTTATCCTTGTTTTTTGTGAAATTACTTTTTCCAATTATCAGCTTCTACCAATTTAAGATATAGTTTTCTTCACCAGCATTTATACACCACCAACCAAACCAGCAAACAGCATTTATATTTATTCTTCTTTTCAATATACCAATATCCAATTATTATAAGTTGATTTATACTAATCTCCAACCATAATATAATTTAATTTCTTCCAATATACCTTTTTTTATCTTCAATAATTATTTGTGTATAATTATAAATGTGCATTAAATTATATGCATAATTTTTAATCTTCATTTAACTCACTATATTAAACTATTGGACTATTTGTACTTGATTCACTGACTCTAACTAACTTTCATAATAAACTGCTTGACTTCTGACTAAAAACTTAAAAAACTGCCATCTTGAATCCAAATCACGGGTATTTATATGTTTTTGGATTTCTAGAACCATCTCGTAAGATATCATGTTCTATTCAGTTCTATTTAATACATGTCTGAATTTTCTGCAACAAACCATTTCGCAAACATGGCCATCTCCGGAGATCCAGAGAATTCCATTCTTTTCTATTAATAATTTTGTTTACATTTAGGTTTTTCAGATCAGAATATATAATTAAATTAGTAACTAACACTCTAATTTAATAAAATACACATTTCAAACAATATATTATATAACCCCACTTTATATTCCCTTATGATTAATTTCTATCTGTCAAATTACTCCGAGAGTATTTTTGGTTGCCTATGCACATGGCTCACTTATATATATTTACAATATTAAAATACAACTTTTTACAATTATTATATGCTAATTTCTTAAAATGCCCTCACATAAATAATTTTTATAAAATTCTCTAGTATATAACTTATTTAAAACAACCAAATATCTAATATTATGTAGTATATAACTTATAAATTATTTTCTATAAACCCTAATCGTATCAATACCCCAAAATAATATTTAAAATAAATAATTTACTTATTATTTTTTTAAATATTAATTTTCTCATACCTTATTAAATTTAATAAATCAAAAATTTTTTTTTTATTTAAAATGTGTTAAATACATCCCTGTTCGCTGTCTATGTCAAAACAGAGAACAACGGAGCACAGTTCGGCTATTCTATGGTCAAACTGTCATGTCAAATGGAGCAATGGATGCGATATCAGAGAATAAAATATAACCTTAATTAAAAATATAATAGATATGGTGTTCTGTTTATTTATAGACAAAATCTAGGAATTATTTCCATTCAAAATAACTTCATCAATATAAATTGGTAAGTTTTTCCACTTTATTATATTAGAAAGACATTTTTATAGCAATTATAGTATCTAACCCCAAATTATGATTTTTAGGGTATCAAACAATTTCCATATGTACAAAATTCAACAAGTATGATGTCAAATTTATTCACAACAAAGAAATCTACCATCTATCTATGAAATGGATCTATCAGTAAGTTTTTTTTTTAAATTCTTTTCTTTGTTTAGTTGACATATTGGGCATTGGTTAGTAATTTCCTTTGCTATACTTATGTCATTCTTTGCAAAATAATTGTCCCTAAATAGCATCCATAGCTTTCTTGAACCAATATGCATATAATTGTTATGTAAATTTTTCAATATTTTCTTTGCTAAAGTTCTAGTTATTACATATACTTCTATGCCATTTATTATTTTATAATATACCCCATCTTTCCTAAGGACTTTTTGTTTTTCACTCAAATTGATCTGATCTCTTATAATTTCTTCTCTAGAATATAATCCAGTACTTTCTACTAATTGATTTAATCCAATTTTTATTGTTCGCTGCCCTTTTTGTGATGTATTTTCTAACCTTGATAAAGCATCTGCCACTATATTGGATTTTCCAGAAATGTATTTGATTTCAAAGCAGTATTCACTAAGTATTAGACTCCACCGATGTATTCTACTGTTTCCATATTTGTTATTTAATATAGACGTTAAAGCTTGGTGATCTGTTTCTATTGTAAATTCATTACCCAACAAATAAAATCTTAATTTTGTGATACAGTGTATTATACTTGCTAGTTCTAATTCTGAAACTGAGTAACCCTTTTCATGTGGCTTTGTAATTCTTGAAATGAAATGTATTGGGTATTCGACCCCATCATGTATTTGTAATAATACCCCTGATAATCTCTCTATTGATGCATCTATTCTTAATATGAATGGCTGTGTATAGTCAGGATAGTATATTTTCAAATTTGACAGAAAAATGTTTTTAATTTCTTGGAATGCTAGTTCTCTTCTCTGATCCCATCTCCATTTTACACCTTTTCTCAGTAGTTCAAGTAATGGAATTTCTTTTATACTTAGATCTGGTATCATCCTTTTATAATAATTAATTATTCCAATAAATCCTCTTAAAGTTCTTAAATTGTGTGGTGTTTTATATTCCTGAATGACTTGTGTCCGTTCTGGATCCATTTCGATTCCCTTAGTGTTAAGTTTATAACCTAGATATATTACTTCTTTTTGAAAAAATGTACATTTTTCTTGATTTATTTTTAGTCCAACTTTGTCTAATCTATTTATTATAATTTTTAGGTGTTTCTCATGATCTTCAGCCGTTTTAGAAAAAATTAAGATATCATCAATGTAGTGAATTACAAAATGTTCATATTGATCCAAAATATCATGAAGACATCTACATAGAGCACTGCAAGATGATTGAAGTCCAAATGGTACTACTTTGAATTGATATACTACTCCATCTATCTGAAATCCTGTATACTGTCTACTTTTTCTTTCTAGAGGTATTAACCAGAAACTATGCTGTAAATCGATTTTAGTGAAAAATGACATTCCTGTAATTCTTCCTAATATTCCATCTATACTCATTGGTGCTTCAAATTGCTTTTCAGTAATCTTGTTAATATTCCTTGCATCCAAACATAACCTGATTTCACCTGATCTTTTTCGTACTACTACTATGGGGTTAATAAAACGTGTGTCCGCCTTCTCAATGATCCCATCTTCTAACATATTATTAATTGTTTTGTTTACTTCTTCTCTGTATTTATATGGTATTGGGTATGATTTTGTTTTAAAATCTTTTTCCTCCTTAACTCTTATACTATGGATATAATTCTGTGCAATTCTATTTTCTTTATTGACAAGTCCCTTGTGTTGCTGCAATATGGAAATGACTATTGATTTATATTCTTCAGGGCAATTTAAAACTTTCATCATATCTTCTTTTTTACAAATAACATTATTCTTCATTATGTACTCATTATTCCTTGCTTCCAATTTTACGCACTCCGCCTCGTAGGCATCCATCTGCTTAAAATTTCCATTCCTTAAATATTCACTACAATAATTATTCTTTACATTCTTCTGGGACATTTCCCTATCATCAAAATACATTTCTTCTTCATAAACATCATTATTTTCTTTTAATAATATCCTATCAACTCTTATTCCTTCTTCTACCTCATCTTTCTGCATAAATTTAATTATTTGCCCTTCCAAAGTTACCATTTTTTCTTCAAAATCTATCTTTAGTTTCTTCTTTTCCAATTCATCATTTCCCATTAATATATCAACACATAAATCCTTGACAATAAATCCTTGCATATTAATTTCTTTATTAAGAATATTAATTTTAAAATTGGCTAGTTTATCAATTTCACCCAACTTCTTATTATTTGCACCAATAATTTTAATTTTTGGAATCTTTATTATATCTGATAGTTTTAATGTATTAAAAATAAAATTCTCCGAGACTAAAGTACTTTCTGAACCAGTATCTATCATAATCTTAATCATTTTATTTTTGGCCAAAGCATTTATATAAATTAAATTAATAGATTCAATAATTTTCTCTTCATCTAAAGAAATAAATTCAGAAGGTTTTTCATAATAGCAATGGCCTAACTTGTAATTCAGAAAGTTTACTGCACACAATTTTGATTATTAGAATTGTCAGATTGTATCTGACCACTTGGATCTGATGTCCTATGTCTTTCCCTACTATGACTTCTACTCACATTTTCTTGCCTTGTACTATTTCGTTCCCTGTCTTCGCAGCTCCTATTCCTTCGAACGCAATTTACCTGTCTGTTATAGTTAGGTCGCTCTGTATTTCTTCTATTGTTAAAATCTTGTCTATTATTATTAGTACTGTTATTAAAATGTTGTCTATTATAATTACTGTTATTATTATTAAAATTTTGTAAATTATTACCATATCTATTATATGATTGTTTAAATTGTTGATTATCATTTTTATTATATTGAAAGTTATTATTGTTTTTTCTGTTGTTATTATTACTTGTCATATTGCCTCTTTGTATTCTTTGAATAAAATTAATAAAACTATCTATTGTTTGAATATTTTGTACAGTTACGGTTTGCACAACATCAGCATCAAAATGTCTAGATACATTTAAGACTGTTTCATCCTCTCTAAGTGGTGGTTCTAAATATTTTGCAACTGTTATCAATTTCAATGCATAATCTACCATATTTGATTTTAAATTTTGATTATACTTTCCAAAATATAGAATTTCTCTAAACTTTGCTTGCTCTAATTCACCCCAATAATAATTTAAAAATTTATTTTCAAATGTTTGAAAGTTATCTAAATCATTTTCAATACTAGCAAACCAAGTTGCTGCATTGTCATTTAATGTCATTCTAATATAATCTTTAATATCATTAATATTATTCACAAATCTTAATTTATGTTTTAAACTATTTATGTATACTCTAGGATGCAAATTTTTTATATTACCAGAGAATTTAATCCCAGTCTCATTTGTTAAATTTAAGTAAGGTCTCCCTATGTCTCTCATTTGTGAAATATCATCTATTCTCTGTTCCACATTTCTTATTTGATTACTATTTATTTGGATATTTTGTTGTATATCGTCTAATTTTTCTTCTGTGTTTCTCCTGTCTTCATTAATTTTTACTTCTAAGTTACATTTCTCCAACTCTATTTTCTGTTCTATATCTATTTTATTATCTTGAATAATCCTCTTTACTTCTGTCCTCTCATTTTCTATCCTTTTCTTGTAGTCATTCCGTATACTTTTTATTTCATTTGCTACTTTTTTCTCTGCAGTTTGAAGTTTTTTATCCATTTGTTTTTCTATTTGCTTTACAATTTTATTATTATTATCTTCTATTTTCTTTTCTAATTTTCTATAATTCTCTTCCAATTTCTGTTCCATTTTTTTCATGTCCTCTTTGACTTCTTTTGAATTCTCTTCCATTTTTTTTGTATTCTCTTCCATTTTCTGTTCTATTTTTTTTATGTCTTCTTTGACTTCTTTTGAATTCTCTTCCATTTTTTTCGTATTCTCTTCCATTTTTTTCGTATTCTCTTCCATTGTCTTGTTCATCTGCATCATTAATGACATCAAAGCTGCCATATTGACATTTTCCTCTCTTTCTGGATTCATTTCTGCAGTATCTTGTGGAACTTGAACTAAACTCTCCTCTTGTATAGGTTGTGTTTATACTTCCACATCTTCTTCATTCTTTTTGCTTCTTGTACCTTTCTTTCCTTGAGACATTTTGAGACTTTACTTGTTCAAATATAATTAAAAATAAATTCTATACTTTTTTCTTTCTACTGATAATTAATTTAATTATATGAGAGCACTTATCTTCCCAAACTAATTCTTTTAAATAGAGAGCCACCGCGTTGGGTGCCAAATTGTTATGATGTGTTTTTTGTTTGAATGATGAGCAATGAGTATTTTTAATAATATAGGGTTTTTATCGCGGTTCTCAAAGAATTAGCTTGTAAGTACTTTTTAAAATTATCTTTATTATAACTATTATGAAACACACATATATATCTAACCTAGTCAATGTAAATTTAAAATAAACTATCTTTAAACTGATATTCTTATAAAACTAATTAAATTCTATAGACAATCTAAAATTTAAACAAACTATCTTCAAAATTGAAATTGTTATGACACTAACTAAATTATATTAACAAAATTTTGTACCTTTCTTTCACTGAATGCCTAAATGAACTGTTTTCCACTAAGTATATTCTAATCACCACTGAATGTCTTCGTACTTCAGTTATCCTTGTTTTTTGTGAAATTACTTTTTCCAATTATCAGCTTCTACCAATTTAAGATATAGTTTTCTTCACCAGCATTTATACACCACCAACCAAACCAGCAAACAGCATTTATATTTATTCTTCTTTTCAATATACCAATATCCAATTATTATAAGTTGATTTATACTAATCTCCAACCATAATATAATTTAATTTCTTCCAATATACCTTTTTTTATCTTCAATAATTATTTGTGTATAATTATAAATGTGCATTAAATTATATGCATAATTTTTAATCTTCATTTAACTCACTATATTAAACTATTGGACTATTTGTACTTGATTCACTGACTCTAACTAACTTTCATAATAAACTGCTTGACTTCTGACTAAAAACTTAAAAAACTGCCATCTTGAATCCAAATCACGGGTATTTATATGTTTTTGGATTTCTAGAACCATCTCGTAAGATATCATGTTCTATTCAGTTCTATTTAATACATGTCTGAATTTTCTGGAACAAACCATTTCGCAAACATGGCCATCTCCGGAGATCCAGAGAATTCCATTCTTTTCTATTAATAATTTTGTTTACATTTAGGCTTTTCAGATCAGAATATATAATTAAATTAGTAACTAACACTCTAATTTAATAAAATACACATTTCAAACAATATATTATATAACCCCACTTTATATTCCCTTATGATTAATTTCTATCTGTCAAATTACTCCGAGAGTATTTTTGGTTGCCTATGCACATGGCTCACTTATATATATTTACAATATTAAAATACAACTTTTTACAATTATTATATGCTAATTTCTTAAAATGCCCTCACATAAATAATTTTTATAAAATTCTCTAGTATATAACTTATTTAAAACAACCAAATATCTAATATTATGTAGTATATAACTTATAAATTATTTTCTATAAACCCTAATCGTATCAATATATATATATATATATATATATATATATATATATATATATATTACGTATTATATATTTACATTATAATAATAACGTAAGGTAAAAACCGCTACAGGAGAAAAAGCAATTTAAAGCTGCTTGTTGAAAACGCACTAAGATTTATTTTTAAATTTAGCACACGTGCCTGTTTACCTATATATCTTGTAAATAACAAGTTAGAGCAATTTAAAAACTCCAAAATTACAAATATACTTCTGTCGCCCGATGTGCCAAAGGTTAAATAAAAAATTGTATTTTAAAAGAGAGCTTTTCCTAACTCTAGATCGAAATGGCAAATGAATCGGTTTTTTTTTGAAAAGGCGTACGTAACATTTTTTGACATATCGACTTTTTGTGTGATTATGATATGTATATGTATGATATATATATATATATATTATATATATATATATTATATATATATATATATATATATATATATATATATATATATATATATATATATATATATATATATATATATATATATATAGCTGTCTGTATATCATGTATCACAGAATTTTATTTAAAAATCCTTTATAAAAGGTATATAATTAATTATACACAAACAGTAACTATTTTAATACAACAAAGTAAACACCTGATAAAAAATATTTAGGTCAAGGTTGCTGGTTTGGCAGATATTATTGTTCAGACTTAGTTTCTCCTTATCCAAAATTTGTGCGGTTATATTTTGAAAATGAAATCTTTGAAAAAAATGTTTAAAACCAATCAATGATGATCAAATGGAGAAAGATCCTAGACGTGATAGCTGACGTGTTGTTTTCCACTTGGAGGAGGAACGCTCAGGTCTTCGTGCAAGTTAGCAGAGAGACATTGTTGTTAAAAAATGGATTATATACCTAACTAAAATTAACCAGTTCATTCAAATAGAGGATCAGTTCAAGTCCTTAAAGAAGGAGTTAGAAGCAGTTAAACAACAGCTACAGCAGTGTGTTGGTGGTACAACTAATATGGAAAAATGATTGTAGGAAGTTGAGGATGATGCTGAATGTGCTAATAATTTTGTGGTGAATAGCATCTTATAATCAGCAAGTAGTATCATTCAAGAAACAATATATGCTGATCGCAGCGCGCTAACTTCCATCTTCAACAATATTGGTCGTTCCCAGAACGATGTAGTGAATATGATACAAGTCAGGCAGGTATCAGAAGGCAAAATCAGGCCAATAAAGTACCGAAATTTAGTAAAAAACCTAAATTATAAGACCAATCGCTTTGAGAGTGGCATAAAAATAGGCTATGATAAAACGAAACTTCAATAGGAACAATTTAAAATTATTTCGACAGAGTTAGGTGCTCAAGAACAGAAAGAAGAATCTGATTTGACTATTAAATTTTTAAATGGACTCCTGATAGTTGCTAAAAAATCTCCTTCAAAAAACCAAACTCAATAAATTAGAATCTTGGGAGAATACATACTAGACTAGATAAACTCTGAATCTCCATCTGCCAATGTAAGTATGATGTAATCATTCTCGTAGATACTTGGCCAAACCTAGATTACTCAGATAATAAATTGTCAAATTCTGGTTATCACATTTTCAGATTGGGTCGTAAATTAAGAATTAGAAAGAAGATGGTCAGTTCACTTTCACAAATAACGAAGCAATTGCGGGAAAGTGGATAATTTTATTTATCTGTGAGTTATTATATGTAGAAGAGAAAAGACATAGAAAATTAGACCTGAATGCGAATTGGCACAGCGAAATAAAAAATGGGTAGTCTAAAATTACTTACGAAATCCAAATATGTATCGAGAAAAACAAACATATAAATTTTTAAGACCCACAGTTATAATAAGGTATGGACAATAAAAATATTAGATGTGGTAAATAGGACAGGTGGAAAAGAAAAATACTCAGAGCTATAATATAGGAAAGTTTGGTAGTTTGGTACGATGGAAGGTTGCGTAATATGAGGTTCTTGCACTCTTAACTGGAGCATAGAGCATCGGTAAAAACTCGCCATTAAGTGTTCTATTTTTATTAGGCGGCATTAAGGCCTTCACCTCATTCCAAGACTTTCCTTGATCTCTGATCTCGTCTACTATTGATCTTCTCTGCGTTTGTGCTGGGCAGCCTTTGTTTCTTTTTTCTTGGTGAGTACGCTCTAGGGCAGTTTTTGCAACACAGGAGTTATTTTTACGAAATTTGTGGCCGATCCAACCCCTCTCTATGAACTTTGTTTCATTATATATATCCCCTTCTATTAAATCAGGTATGACATGAAGTTAGATCTTCTTTCTGATGGTGTAATGAGTTCATGACTGCAGAGATATACAAGGAGCAGGATTGTATTACAAGCCATTTGTGTGGCTTGTGGGAAATATCTATATTTTTGAAATATCTAATGATTTATTTATATTTTAGCCCTAAGCCTACACGGCTTATTGACCATAAAGAAATAAAAAACTTAATTAGAAAAATTCTGATAATGACTGGTAATTGGTAATATATATATATATATATATATATATATATATATATATATACACTCCTCCAAGAAATTAACGCACCACTTTGAAATATTAAAATATTTTATTAGCGTTAATAAAAATTTCCATTGTAATGTTATATTTTGCAAGTCCCTTGTATATGCTATTCGTACACTCTATATTTATTGACTGTGTTTTATTGCTGTAGTTTTTTTTGCAACAAAACAAAAATATGCAAAAAATGCTCTAATTCTATAAATATAATATTTTCCAAGTGTTCACGAATTTTATTCGGCTACTGTTTAATTGTTGATTATTGTTAATTGTGTTTATTATGGAACGTCAATCACGTAATTTAACCCAAGATGAATGTGCCCAAGCAGTGATACTGTCGGGAGAAGGTTGGAGTTATCGAAGAATTGGTCATCGGTTTAATGTACCACACACATCCGTCTCACGGGTGTTAGAAAGATTTCTCGAAACAGAGGATCATACTCGCAGACCAGGGCAAGTACGAAACCGGGTAACTACCCCTATTCAAGATCGATTTTTAAGAATTTCTGCTCTTCGACAACGTTTTGTAACACATCGAAGTCTACAAATTTAGCTTCGAGACGTGCATGCTATAAAATTTAATACTGAAACTGTTCGCCAGCGTCTTAGGGAATACAACTTAACACCTAGGATTGCCGCCCGAGGTCCTCTATTAACTACAGAGCATCGAAGGGGGAGACATTTTGCCAGAGAACACGTTAATTGGTTAGAGGCTGAATGAGAACGAGTTCTATTTACTGATGAATCCCGATTTTGTTTGTGCAATAACGACAGACGTGTTCGTGTGTTGCGACGACGCAACGAACGATATGCTCAGTAGAACTTCTCACACACCACATATTTTGGTGGAGGATCCCTTATGGTGTTGGATGGTATTTCTTTGACCGTACGTACGGACCTAGTGGTCATACCAAATGGAACTGTTACAGCTGAAAGGTACATATTGAAGATCCTGGAGCAACATCTAGTATCATTCGCTCCTTATATCGGTGAAAATTTCTTACTAATGCAAGATAATGCCAGACCTCACGCTGCACAGATCGTTAGAAAAGAGGTAGAAATTAACACTATGGAATGGCCAGCTCATAGTCCGGCTTTAAATCCGATTCAAAATTTCTGGGATATCCTTGGTAGGCGATTAAGAGCGACACCGATCCAACCAAACAACTTACAGGAAGTGGGAGAGAGACTGATCCAGATTTGGAGAGAACTAGACCAAAATGAAACACGGCAAATAATTTTAAGTATGAGCCAACGACGTAAGGTTGTTATACGTAGTAGAGGTGAAAACACTCATTATTTAGACTTTTTTCATATTTTAGTTTACTTTTCTTGTCATTATTTTTTTTAGAATTTTCCGTTTTATTTTTTTTCTCTCCTGTACTTCAACATTTTCTGATGATTAGACACATTTTTATAATTACTAATAAAATGTAAAATAAATCTAATAAAGTTTTATTTATTATTATCTGCCTGTTTACAGATACAATTGATTTATTGAAGTGCTGCGTTAATTTCTTGGAGAAGTGTATATATATATATATATATATATATATTATATATATATATATATTATATATATATATATATATATATATATATATATATATATATATATATATATATATATATATATATATATATATATAATATATTATATTTCTTGCTATATAGAAAATTCGATTGATTTATGAATGAAGTAGACGAGAAATTATTTCGTTCAGTTTTAACAACGTACATCAAAACAATGATTTAATTATGAAAAAATCAAAAAATCGTCTCTTTTTGAGGTAGGTAGTTCTGGCATTTTTGATGATGGACATTTCAATTATTTTTGCTTTTAAAGACTTCAAAGCCATTCATTTGAGACCTGCTAAATTGAAATTTGTTCATAATTTGTTTAAACAATTTAAAAAAGCCGAGTAAAATTTTTAAAATTTGAAGTATTTTTCAGTATTTTAAACCTTCTCAGTTCCATTAAAAATTTTACCAAAGAATCTTTAAAAAGATCTGTAATGTAAAATTCAATTTGATTCAGTTTACGTCATCATAGCAGCTTTATCAGGTTCTATTTTTTTTCGCCAAGAAGTTAATTTTAAATTATACTATCGCAAAAACCATTTTACCATACGTAAAGGACACAATAAAAAAAATAGGAAAGTGCTAAGAAAACAAAAAATGGAAACTATATTTAATATCGACAGAAAAATCTTAACTATTTTACTATCCACAAGAACAAAAATTGTGAGAAAAAATTTCTTTGTTAGAAAACCAAGAAGTATACGAGATTTCATGCAGGGACTGTGACAAAACGTACATACATCGAACAGACCTATCGAAAAATTCACGTTAGACGAGAAGAACATCGAAATGCCATCAAAACGTCATCCCTTGCACAACATGTCTCAATAACAATACAATAAAGCTAAAGCAAACGACGATGTTAGCCAACGTCCCAAACTCGCCATAAAGGGTGTCCCAAAATTTACACAAGACTTGAATGGAATAGAAAACACTGTTTTTTCTATAGATTTTAATTTTTTTATTAAATCATAAAGTAAATAAAATAGAGTTATGTACGGAATATCACATCAGCCAAATGGTCTCCATGGTTTTACTGACACATACGCACTTTTTTGTCGAGATATTCCATGACAATTTTGTACATAATTATGTGGCTGAATTTCATTGATTCTGTGTTGAATTATCTCCTTCAAAGCACAGGTAGTTAGCATAGACATTTGACTTCTAATAACTCAATAAAAAGAACTCCAATAATGTTAAATCGCACGATCTAGGTGGCTAATTCTGATTACCGAAACGAGAGTGTATACGACCGTAAAATATGTTTAATATGCAGTATTTAATTTATTTTATGGACTGTATGGCATCTGGCACCAGCTTGTTGAAACCATATACGGTTAACATCCATGTCATCCAATTTAGACAAAAAGAAGCCTTTTAAAATATTGCAATAAAGAGCAACAGTAACAACCATTGCTTGAACAGCCTTATTTTCAAAGAAGTATGGCCAGTGACACGTTGTGGATGCAATTTTGCGACAGTCACATGTAGATCCTTAGAAACCAAATGTGGCAATTTTGACGATTAACAAAGCCATCAAGATGAAAATGTACTTTACCATTTAGGATGATTTTGCTCGAAAAATCAGCATCCACTTTTTGATGTTCAATAATCCATTTAACGAGCTTTCTTCGCTGTACATGATTACAAAACGTCAGTTCTTGTCTCAAATAAACTTTTTTAGCATGGATATGAGATCATCAGTGAGCATATGCTGTAGACAGCTTCATGAAATTTTCAATTCTTGTAAAAGACGTTGAATTGTTGTTGCTTCGATATTGAATGTGAGCGGCTTGTTATTGGACGACCAGTGTGTTTAGTATTACTAATTGATCCAGCCTCCCTGAGTTTTTTAATTACTTTTTTCACAGTTCACGAAGTTATATCAATATTCCGACCATATTTTGTACGAAAATCTCGAACTCTTGCCGCCAAACTTTTATTATTTTTAAAGTATTGTTTAAAAATGAAAATCCGTTGTTCTCTCGTGTAACGCTCCATTTTTACTAAACCTAAACTTTACTGTGAGTTCTCAAACTGTTTTCTTTTTTTTGTTGTTTTGAAAAAATGGCGGTAAATTTACATCTTTTGTGAATTTTGGGATGCCCATAACATGCATATATATATATATATATATATATATATATATATATATATATATATATATATATATATATATATATATATATATATATTGTTGTGATCTGCTTTATGATGTTTTATTATTAATTAACACTAATTTAATTAATCCAATTATTTAATTAAATAATTCACTAATTTATGCAGAGTCATACAAATCAATTACTATTAAAAATTCTCAGGGTGCCTTTTTAATTTTACTTTATTCAGTTTACTTTATATATCTCTTCTAGTGGGTTCAGTATCTCCTAGTTGCTCATAATCGGGATAGAACAGGAAACGGAACTAACATTAAAACAACATAAATATGCACACAAATTATTATTTATTTTCAATAAGCAATACGATAAATATTAATAAATAACTTTTGTGGGCAATTATCTTTCCCAACTAACTCCTATACTCTAAATTTAATTTTAATTACAAACTATCTATTGATCTGTTTTATAATAATATCTACAAAAAAAATTGACCATATAAAAATATAATTTATTCACAAAAAAAATAACTCTTTGAAACTTGGAATCTTAGTTCGTATGCTTATATTTGATTTTATCTTTAGAATATCTTAAAATTTTCTTTCATTTAAATTATTTTTTTACACCAATGATGTCTCCTCTCAATCAAACCACAGTTCCTTCCTTGATTGATTATGTCCGGCTACCATCAAATCTTTCCCGTTCTCAGCATCGATCCAAACCGCATACCAGCAAACTACTCCTCCGAAAACACAAGCCCAAGCTTCTTTTGACCGGTACTCTTTATTCACAAATTCTCCTTTCTTTCTCAATTATATCTCGTGGACTATGCAGACTCAAAAGAGGTATTAATCTTCTCGATTTTGATCTGCTCTCAGCTTCCACCTTTTTCACTAACAAACGAAAACACTGGTACTCAGATTGACTACACGAAAACACGTCTTCTCTTCTGGTCTGCCGGTAACATAATAATTCTTTCAATCTCTCCCAGACAACCTTCTCAACTCTCTCATTCCCACCATTCCTTTTTTAACCAATCATAAGCATTCAACTTTTCCACTTATTTTCGATTTAGAAAATTTCCAACATGATATTTAAAACAAATAAACTACTTTCACTCAAATTACTTTTCAGAAACCATTAACAATTTTGCCTTTTTCAACAGAAATAAGTTTCCAAATTCTTGTTATCTCATATCTAAATCTAATTCTTATTTACTTTCGAAAAATGCCCACCGCAAAATACAATTACAAGTTTATTCCTAAATCTATAATTATACGGGTTCCATTGTCCTTTCACTATTCACTCAGTCTTTTACGGAAAAACTCGTCAGGGTCCCGTCACGGAACAATGTTTTCTCTTATTCTAACTATTACAAATAAGTACAGGGTTGTATTTTAACTTATATGCCCGCGGTATATTAAAATAATAAAAAAACTCTTTATTCTATTTCTGATCGATAAACTGATCCATTACAATATATATATATATATATATATATATATATATATATATATATATATATATATATATATATTTAAAATATATTCAATGGTTAAATAGCAGAGGTTTTATCGGTCAATAATTGGCAAATAAAAGTCGTCAACTACTTTATTGATTTATTCAAATACGTTTCGCTTTTATTTTTAAAAGCATCATCAGTTCACTACAAATAAAAAAGATTTTAGACTATAAGTAAACAACCAACAAGGTTCATACTTACAAAAACAATTTGTAGGTTTTTTTAGATGTTATGAAAACTCTACGATAACTTAACATATAAAGATTAACAACTAGACGAGAGAAGCGAAACAAAAAATACAAGAAAAACTGTTAGAACACTATTGTTCATTTAATTTTAACCGATGGCTTCATTTGAATGTTGGTTTAAGCTCTTTCGAAGGTCAAACCACACTAATCTTTTCGATCCTTTTCTATCAGCTCTAGGATGTCATAATTTTCACATGTGGCTTATTGTCGTACATGTGTTTCTTTGGAATGCAGGAAGGAGGTACCATTATTGAGGGAATTAGAGAGCGGAACGGGGACAGACCTTTTTAAAAAAGGATTACTTTTTTCTTTTTCTTTAAAAAAAACAAACAAAAAAAATAGAAAGAAGAATAGGAATGACGTTACTGTCTTGTAAGGGGTTTTTTTTATATTTTTTTATTTGTTTTGTATGATGAGAGAGTACATAAAGTACATAAATGAGATATAGTATGCTGTAATGTATTTTGTGCTCAACCAAAAGAGTTTTTAGTGTAACATTGATTTTTGTGATTTTCTAATTTTGTATTTGCATGTATTTTTGTATTGCAATTTTAATTGATCTACTACCATTAATCATAAAAAGTCGGGGGACGTTAACTTAAATAAAAAATAAGATATATATTAACACTATCATCAATATTTTGGTCTTTTCCCAAAATGTGTATGTATTTATAAACTATAGCTATCCGTTTAATACAATTCCCTAGTGCACTACCCTTTTTGTTCTTTTTAAACATTTAAGGAAGGTAAAGGTCTTAAAGTGTCACATAACGAGACTTCTTTATCTGGGCGGTAAAATACTACACTAAGATGTACATCCGTGATGCCATTTCAGTAATGGCGTAGAAAAATAGGGTCCATCAGATAAAAACTATTTTCTTGGCCTAAATAAGAAAACGTTTCGAGGACCATAGGCCTGATCGCTTTAAAATGATGGAAGATGACTTATTAAAAGGTTCTAGCTAAAATATTTAAATTTATAGTTCGTGATTTAACTGAATATATTATATAATAATACGGGGGAAAATTGAACACATGCCGTAATATACAGTGTGTTTCAACGATAATTTCAGCCCCTCACAAACTCAGAAACCGAGAGTTTCTTCAAAATTTCAAAAAACACATCAGTTTATTGATGTGTATATGATATATTTAATGATGTGTGTATTTATACGAGGGTGGATTGATATAAAACTAGTCTTTGATAGAAAAAACAAGTTTTTTGGAATTAAATCGATTTATTTCTCAACATAGTCCCCTTTTACCTCGATACACTTAGTAAGACGATGTTCAAATTTTTTTATCCCATCCGAATAGTACTTTTGCTCGAGCTCTTCAAAATAATTCGAAATTTCAGCGACGACTTCATCATTTGTTGCGAAATGGCGTCCTCCGAGCCATTTTTTTAGGTTTGGAAACAGGAAATAATCGCTGGCGGCAAGATCTGGGGAATACGGTGGGTGCTCAACCAAATCATAGCCTAATTCGTGTAATTTTGCCATAGAGACGGCCGATCGGTGAGCCGGTGTATTGTCTTGGCGAAATAGCACTTTTTTGGGTTCCAAACCGGAGCGTTTTCGACGCAATTCGGCTTCGAATCGATCCAATAATGCTGCGTAGTACTCACCATTGATTATTTTTCTTTTTTTTAAGTAATCGATGTGGATGATGCCCTTCGCATCCCAGAAAACAGTCGCCATCACTTTGCCGGCCGAATGTGCACTCTTTGCCTTCTTCGGTGGCCCTTCGCTGCGTTTGCGCCACTATTTCGACTGTTCTTTGGTTTCCGGTGTATAATAATGCACCCAGGTTTCATCAGCGGTGACAAATAGGTTAAAAAAATCCTTCGGATCGCGCCGTATCATCGCTAAAAGCGTCTCCGAAGTGGTCACACGTTTTTGCATTTGATCGATTGTCAGCAAACGCGGCACTCATCGCGCGTATAGCTTTTTCATGTCTAAATGATGGTGAATGATGTTGTGTACGCGTTCGTAGGAAATGTATAGGACCTCTATTAACTTGCGGAGCTTAATTCGACGATCTACCATAATCATGTCCTGGACTTTGTGGATCATTTCCGGCGTGGTGACTTCATTTGGCCTCCAGGGACGCTCATCATCAAAAACACTCGTACGACGACGAACAAATTCAGCTTTCCAAAATTTTACTATTGCTTACGAAGCTGCAACCTCACCATAAACTTCGTCCAGGTCGGCTTTGATTTGCACATTCGATTTACCCTTTTTGTGGAGGAACTTAATCATCGAACGATACTCGACTTTTTCCATTTCTCCGAAAACAACAAATTTGCTTGCTTTTGAAGTCTGTAAAAACCAAACTAATTGTTTTTAAAACTTAAAATTTTGACAGACGTCATATCATGAATGGCAAATGTCAACACCGAAACCATTTGGGTATCAAGTAGCGCAATCTATCAAAGACTAGTTTAATATCAATCTATCCTCGTAATATTGATTTGCCCCTACTGCCCGGCATCAAACCCCAGTTTGTTTTTAAAAAGCAAGTGTGGTCAAGTGGCACATCATTTAATAGGTAATTTTTTTTCTTTACACAACACTCTATTTTTTTTTTAAAAAGGTAAAAGAAATAATAAATTAGACTTACTCACTCAAACTATCCTGTATTATTGATTGGAGAACTCAAGTCTGCTATTGTAATTGTTTGACAGTAAACGGGGAAGAACTTTCAACCATCAATTAATAGAGTACCGGCATGTAAGTAATGTTTTATTTATTTGTTCATTTATTAATTTATTACAGTTTAATAGACTATTTTACCAATTTGTGGGTCTTACCTTGTCTGCTTAAACATTTTATTCATTTTAAAAAAACCACAGACATGTAATATTGGCATAATTACTGTTTATATCATCTATCTTTGTTTATCTTTATTAGACAACACCCTAATATGGGTTTATTATTTCAGCATTTATTTAACTTTGTATCGAGACCTGAAGATGCTTTGCATATTGTAGAAAGCGAAACCGGTCGTCTGGATAGTTAAATTAAATTTATTGTGAGTAAGTCTAATTTATTATTTCTTTTACCTTTTGAAATGGACTCACACAAGCAACACATTCATGATTTTTTTTTAATTTACGGAATAACTTAAAGATCATTTTGGATTTAATTAATTTATTGGTTGAACATCAGTAATAACAAAAAACATACAATTTAATCAAATTAACCAATTAAATGTTCGAAATGACCTCCTGTGACTTCCATACAACAATACAGTCTATTTTCGAAGCCTCGTCATACATTTGCAAATACCCCCGGTGTTAATAATCGGCATTCTGTCACAATTTTTAGACGCAACTCTGCAAGATCTGCAGGCGAACAAATCCAAGGGTGAAAGATCCGGTGATCTGGCCAGCCACTTTATTGGACCCCTTCTGCTAATCCAACGCCCTGGAAAACGTTGACTCAAAAATTGTCTTACGCGTTTATCATAATGTGGGGGTACCCCGTCCTGTTGGAAAGTCAGTTCATCCTCTAAAAGATTATTATCAGATTCCAATGTGTCAGTCAATTTAATTTCTGCGGTGTTTTGTGTATGTGTGTGTCTCCATGAATAAATGAGAATTACTGTTACTCCAATAACGAAAATTATGTTTATTAACTTCACTGTTTAACGTAAAAGTAAAAAGCAAAGTAAAACTCATCGGAAAAAAACATATTATACAACCGATGTTATTTGTTATTTATGATTTCACTAAATTATTCACAAAATTGAAGCCGATCAGGATCATCTTTGTTTAATTGATGAAGTAATTGTGTTTTATAAGAGTGAAATTTATGGGATTTTATAATTCGATAAACACTATGCTGATATACCAGATTCACGAGATAGTTGTCTGATAGACTGTCAATTATCCATTTGTAAATGACCCAATACCGCCACTTCAACTGCTTCATTTCGCACTCGATCTACGTCGGTCTACTTCGTGCTTTGTGTTGTTAACGTTACTCGTAGCTTCAAACTTTTCTTTCTTGGTGGTTTGTATTAAAGATCCTTGCCGTAGCCTTAGCACGCTGGTTATTTCCATAGTATAGCTTAACTAATTCTATTCTTTCTTCACTAGAATATCCCATTTCCCATATCTGATTAATCAGTCGTTGACAAACCTCAAATCAAAGGTAACCTTATAAACGCTAAAGAAAATAATTAGGATTCATTATCTTTTTAAAAAAAGTTCATATAAAAAAGTAATATTTTTACAAAAAGAAAAAAATTATCTTCAATACAATAGCGTGCATGTAAGAAGAACTAGCGACAGCAGATGGATAAAAAGAATAATCGAATGGAGCCCCATAGGAAGGAGGAAAGGAGGACGACCCGGAAAATCCTGGAGGAACGAAGTAGACGATGCCATTAGTAAGAGAGGCCTAAACGATGGAGAATGGAACAACAGAGAGAGATGGAAACGGTTGAGCGAGGGAAGGGAGTGAATACTGTAGGATCCCTAAATATATATATACAATGGCGTGTTGATATCGATTTGCAGGTTGATTGAGTTATTATATTGGAGGTTACTAAGAACATTTAATTGGTTAATTTGGTGAAATTTTAAAGTTTTTTCTTGTTATTACTATTATTCAACCAATAAATTAGTTAAATCCAAAATTATATTTACAATTATTACGTAAATTAAAAAAAATATACCGAAGTATTCACTTCTGTATCCACTCCCCAAGTGCCAAGCGTAGTTTTTTTATAGAAGTTAAAAATTTTTTTTTTGATAGCTATAAATAATTTATTATCAGTATTAATTTTCACATCATCATTAGACGTACTAGATACCAAACAAGATTTTGGCAACAGTTAACCACTCTGTATTATATTTTATGAACTTAATAAATGTGGTACCAGTGTAAGTGCTGATATTTCAATTATTTTCAACTAATGTGATTTCCATCCGAATCGTTCTCGTTTATTTTGGAATTTGGAGTGGTTAATTTAACTGGAAGGTATTAATTTGCATATTTTCGACAATATTTCCCAATTTCTGACTTTTTGAATAAATAAGTAAGTTGGGAAGTTAGCTTTTCCATATTGTTAATTAATTTTACCTAGGAGGAGCTTTCTTATAAAAGCGTTGGGCAAACTTTGAACACACTTTTTGAAAGCATAAAAGGTTAATAGATTAGTAATTCCCTTTAGAAACATTCGTTATGCTTGCTTAAGATGAATTTTTAATAATGGTTATTGAAGTAAATGCCAAATTTCTATGAAGTAGATGCCAAAAGGCTCGGTTAAATGGAAGTTGTGAAAAAGAAAAAGAACAAAAAATGGTGCAGTAAGCTAGCAAACCACCTATTATTAAATAATTTTTTTATTGGTTCAAAAATCGAATTATATATCAAATATTCAATTATGACACTATCAGGCAACGAAACTGAATAGTTCGTCCTTGAACATGTAAGCTTTATTTGAGATTAAAACAAAAGTATAAACTTTAACCATGTGTGTAAAGAAACTACTTTTTCGGACAAATAAAGAAAATACTTTTTTTATTCTATATACCGTATCAAACTTGTAGGTTTTTGGCAGAGATTTATATAAAGGATTCACCAGTATACATGAGAAAGACCTACCCTTAACTACACCTACTCTACCCACCCTACTAGACCAACCCTACACTTTGTAAGGTATTTACGCTACCAAATACCATATAGTACAGGTGAGATCTGTTTTTATTTGGCAATTTTCCATATGAGTCTATTTTTTTGCTGGAATCACTTCAGGATGTACCTTCTACTGCTTATTTCAAATCGAGTGGGCCCTTTCACAAAATATTTAATCGCGCAGACAATAGAATACCTATGATCAGACCCATGCAGTGGCGTTGCAATATTAAATAAATTAAATTATTTGAAATCGCACTAATTACAAAATTATTACTCACTTAAATAATAAATAGAGTTTGATTGTATACAGATTATTTTATGGATACCAAACTTTTTGTTTGTTATAATACCATCTTTAATAATTGATAATCTATACAGTTTGGTAAAAGTTAATTTCTAATTAAGTATCAGTTACTTTATAACTGTAATTATAAAGTCATTATTAATGACTCCTTAACGACTCGTTGAGGACATACAAAGAACTGATAAGAATTATTTCCGAGAATTTCTTGTCACTAGATTTCAAACGAGTTAGTAAATTAGTCTCATTATGTTGTCAAGTCTCAACAAGAAATTTAATTTAATTTACTTACAATTTAATTTAAATCGTAAGTATTTTTTGAAACGCCACTGCTTTGTTTGGTAAGGCTTTGCTGTTCCTAGAAATTTCCACCACTACAGTTGAAACATACTCTATCAATAATCACGATAATGTGTCAGTCGCAAACTTTGAGCTTAATTTTTTATTTAACAAAATCTGAAAAAGATCGAAAATTGTTGCTTGTGCGGTCATATTATTGCCCATAACTCGAGAGATATTGCTCCTATAAAAAAAATTAGAAAGTAAATATTTGGTACTTTAATTTTTACATAATACTTTATCTAGAAATTGAAAATTTAATGTTTGTAGTTTATAAAATAGCAATACATACCCGAGTCGATAGCCGTAAAGAGCGGTTTGTTTTGATATTGCTGTCGGTGCGAGTTTGATAGTGATCGCTATTGTGTTATTTTGTGAATTTGTTTAGTGCAAATTAGGCCCATAATTTGGTATTCCAAAAAATCTAAGTATGGAAGAAGATGCTATTGGAGGTCATAGACCGCCCGATGAATTACATTCCGTAAACACGTCTGAAAAAACTAATATTGATGATAACAGGTCTGTAAATACTTTAATTGATTTTGAAAACCGGTATAAACCCAGCGATAAGGCCCCATTCTTTGTATATATTGAACACAAAAATAAAAATATCGGTAGGTTATTTCCAATGAAGGTAGGACATTTTTTATTAAATGATTCGTCTATTAAAAATGATGTACTTGATATAAAAACAGTTGGCATTAATAGGGTAAAAGTCATTTTTAAAACTTATTCTATAGCAAATAAAATAATTAATCATGATTTAATAAATAAAAATGATCTTATAGCTTATATTCCAAAATTTTATACACATAGAAAGGGCATAGTCCGTATGGTTGATACTTTCTTTTCGGAGAATTATTTAAAGGATGCGATAATATCCGAGAGACAAGTGGTAAATGTTCAAAGGATGCAACGAAAAGTAACGAACAACGATGTCACAACTCAATTAGTACCAAGACAAATGATAATTGTAGAATTTTTGGGCAACGAGGTTCCACAAAACATAATAATTAATTTATGCAATTTTTCAGTAGATCCATACATACACCCGGTAGTGCAATGCTATAAATGTCTCAGATATGGTCACTCCTCAAAACAATGTAAATCTAAGGACAGTAGATGTAAAAAATGTACAGACACCACCCATACTGTAGAAACTTGTAATGAAAATAATCATTGCATATATTGTAAAACCAACGATCACACCTCGTTGTCTAGAAAATGTCCAATATACGAGAAACAGAAGAAAATCAAAGCAATAATGGCATCAGAAAATATAACATTTAGAGAAGCAGAACAATTACATAACAATCCAAGTTACGCAAAAATAATAACTAATAATAGATTTTCTATTCTAAATAATACTTCCAATTTTCCAAGTTTACCTACCTCGTCTAACAATGTCCCTAATTTCACATTAAACAAACCGGTAAGGAAAACTATTCACACATCTACAAATAATAAACGTAAAGCAACTTCTCCACCAATTTTACCCCATACCTCTGCGTCAACTCCTAGCAAAAGACCTACCCCTAAATCTAATCCTATAATACCCAATCCCTACAGGGACGAATTTATTGACTATAAAGAGAAACTTATATTACTTGTCACATCTCATATTAATCAACTTATGTATACCAATAATCAATCTCAACCTATATGCAATTTAGAAAATGAATTAAGAAAACTTATTTCTAATAATTTAGAAGAAACAGGTAATAACACAGAAACTGATAATTTAGCGACAAGTGACAATGAAAGCATTCACTCGTATTATTAATTTCCAAATGCACAGTCAACTTACTCAATCTTCCTTAAATATTTTACAATGGAATTGTAGATCGTTAGTAAGTAATAGGGATAATCTGATAAATTATATTAATAATTCTCATGTAGATATTATAATTTTATCCGAAATTTGGTTGAAAAACCAAATAGACTTTAAATTAAAAGGGTATAATTTTGTTTCAAAATGCCGTGAAGGTGGCTATGGCGGTGTAGGCATTTTCATACTAAAGGGCATTGATTATCAAATAATTAACATTAACTATAATTTTAATACCGGAATAGAAGTGTGTGCAGTCTTACTTAACAAAATTAATATATCTTTTGTGTCTATATATAAACCATCTGACATCAGAGTAGAAAAGACTGATTGGATACATTTATTTGAACAATTCGATTATAATAAAACAGTTTTTTGTGGTGATTTTAATGCCCACCATTACATGTGGGGTCCGATCCCAGATGACCGTAATGGTAGAATATTAGTCGAAAGCATGGATTTTTTCGAATTAGTTTCTCTAAATGACGGAACACCTACTAGAATCGCCGCGAGTGGCAATCATTTTGCCGTTGATTTGACTATCACCTCAGCCTCATTAACAAATCGTATAAACTGGTCAGTATATCCCGACACATTGGGATCCGATCATTTTCCTATTAAAATAGAGCTTAAAATGAATCCTACTTCTTTCCTAATTAATCCATCAACAAAATGGAACGATTGCCACGCTGACTGGAAGCTATTTCAGACAGATTTAGACAAACAATTATCCACATTTTTATCATCTAATAATCTTTCTAACGAAGAGAAGACAGCCCTTCTCTTTCAGACTATCTCTCTAGCTGCTTTCAAATCTATGCCCATAAAAAAACCTTTTACTCCCTCAATTCCAAGGCCTTATTGGTGGGATGAGGAATGTACATTCATAATAAAAAAACGATCAGAAGCATTGAAAGCGTATCGAACCCAAAGTAACCATAATAATTACATAAACTATAAAAATATAGCAGCCCAAACCAGACGATTATTTAAAACAAAGAAAAAAAGTAGTTGGATAAATTTTTTAAATAGTCTAAACAAAAGCACACCTCTTGCAAAAATATGGTCAACCGTCAGATCAATTTCCAATAACTATCAGTACAACAAAAAACCTCAACTTTCTGAAAATCTCATTAAACAGATGTTAGACCAACTTGCACCTTCATCTGCCTCTGGTAATGTTGGTAGGATTAAAGAATTTTTTCGTTTTAATACTAGTGTAGATTCCATGTCAAAACCTTTTACTCCTTCAGAACTTGATTTCGCACTAAAAAAAAAAAGCAGAAATACAGCCCCCGGTTTGGACGGTTTTACTTATAAGATATTGGACAAATTGCCGTCAAATGCCAAAGATGTTCTCTTACAAATCTTTAATAGTTGGTGGTTGAAACAAGAATATTGCCATACTTTAAAAAATATTATCATATGCCCTTTACTCAAATTTAACTTAAACCCAGAACTTCCATCATCTTATAGACCCATTTCTCTATTATCATGTGTGACAAAATCCTTTGAAAGGCTTATAACATTTAGATTAGAACATTTTATTGAAAGTAGTTCAGTTTTTCCCTACTCACAGTATGGATTTCGTAGAGGTCGAGGTACCATTGATGCTCTCATACATTTAGTTACGGATATTCAACTCTGTTTTTCAAAAAACGAATTTATGCTATGTTTGTTTCTAGATTTAAAGGGTGCATATGACGTGGTTGATTTGGATATATTATATTCAAAAATGGTGGGGTGTGGTATTGATAAAAGATTATCTGTAAATATAATAAATTTGTATGTGAATAGAAAAATATACTTACGGGACCATAGAAATGTATTACACGGTCCAAGAATATTATATAACGGTCTCCCACAAGGCTGAATTCTAAGTCCTTTATTATTTAATGTTTATACTGCAGATCTGCATGGTTTGATGGATGAAAAATGCAAAATAATTCAATATGCACACGATATATGTTTATATACCAGCCATAAATCCTATGAAGATTGTATGTTAAATCTAAAACTTAGCTTTAGTAACTTAGATAAGTGGGTGAAACAAATGGGTTTTAGTATATCACAAGAAAAATCTTCGATTGTATGTTTCACTAGACGTAGACAAAAAATCACAGGCAAATGCCAGATAGGTGATTATAATTTCCCCTTAGCAGAAGAGTATAAGTATCTAGGCATGATCCTAGATAAAAAAACTCTTGTGGTCCAGCCATATAAAGTACGTAAAACAAAAGTGCGAGCGTGGAATTAACCTTCTGCGTTTCGTTTCTAAAAAAAGATGGGGTGCAGATCAAAATATCTCTTTAATGTTTTATAGATCCTACATACGATCCATTCTGGATTACGGCTGTGCTCTTTACGGTTCAACATGCAAAACAAATCTATTAACTCTTGACAGAATACAATTTAAATCAATAAAAATTTGTCTAGGAGCTATGATGTCTTCACCAAACCAAGCAGTTCTAGCAGAAGCCCAGGAACCACCTTTACACATACGTAGGCAAATGTTAGCCAACAAACGTCTAATAACATACAGATCGTTTAATACAACTATGGTTCACAAAATAGGTTTACTTTTGACAGAAAATTTAACAAATTCTTATTGGAGAATAAAAAATTCTCCTCCTCTTGCAGAATCTTTTATTGATACGAATTCATTTCAATCTTATATATTACAGCTCCCAAAATTTCCTTTTTACATACAAGACTTTGAAGTTCTGATAGACAAACCAACCATTATAATGCCCTCTTATTCAGACTTGCCAATTTTAACTAATATGATATTTAAATCCATACTAAGCAAATTAGGGGAAGATTTAACAATAATTTATACAGATGGTTCAAAAACTGTTGAAAGTACTGGTTTCGCTTTTTTTGTTTTAAACAGCAATTATGTTGAGAAATATCGAATTCCTGAATGTTGTTCTATTTTTACAGCCAAGGCTGCTGCTATACAGAAAGCACTAACTTGGTGTGTCACTAATTATTGTGAGAACATCGTAATAGTATCAGATTCTCAGGCAGTATTACAAGCTATTCGTAGCCATCCATTGGATAGTTTTCAAAACTCCATTATACTTGATATCAAAAAATTATTACATGATCTAAAATTCACAAAAAAAACAGTTACTTTACTCTGGGTTAAAGGACATAATGGAGTAATTGGAAACGAATTAGTGGGTGGTATGGCAAAAAATACATCTGAGATATCAGAAATTACAAATTTTTACTACTTTAAAGATCTTTTTTCTATTATCAGGAGTATTGGCAGGGAAAGATGGATGTCAAAATATAAAGAGGTTCAGAAGACTTCAAGAAACCATTACTTTTCTATTCATCCATGCTTACCAAAAAATATTCCCCATTTTAATTTTAACTATAATAAAGTACATTCTTCGTTAATAACCCGGTTAAAACTTAACCATGGCCTCTTTCCAGAGCATCTGCATAGGATTGGAATCTATGAAACCCCTTTCTGTCCTTGTGATGGTAAATCTGTCGGAGATTTGAACCACTTATTTTTCGATTGTCCTAATCATAGGGAACAGACTCGAAGCCTATATCTAGATTTAATTGATCTCAATATTAGCCTACCAGTTAACATCAGCAATCTGACAAATCTATATATAATATTCTAATCAAGTTTATAAACGATTCTAAAATAAAAATTTAAACTTCCTTATAACAATTTTCTGTGGCAAAAAGATTTTTTGTCTAATGCCATCTCACACACACACACACACACACACACACACACACACACACACACACACACACACACACACACACACACACACACACACACACACACACACACACACACACACACACACACACACACACACACAAAATAGCAATAATTGGGAAAAAAGCGCAAAAATGTCCGTAAAAAAATTGTTAAATTACAAAATTATTCTGTGCCCAACATAAACACGTTAAATAGTCAAAATTTTTGTTACATATTAAGAAAGGGTCAAACTTTCAGGTGCACTTATATACAATAATTTGTGGTGGTATTATTCTTAGAGCCAATTAGCTCGTTCCGGTATTCACAACTGCGTGATTTTATACGGAACAATAAAATAACTGAGCTTAATAGAATTAATATTGGGCATTTAATATAATAATAGAAAATCCAGGACTTGGAAAAATAAACAAAGAGTTAAGATAATATAAATATTGGTTATTTCTATTATTTTTACAAAACATTTTCGTATTTTTTAAATCCAGTAAGAATTGTTACTAAAATAACAAATAACAATGAGAGATATTTTTAAATTTTAAAAGTCGTAAATTACGAATAATATATTTATTAAAATTTTAAAATTACAATCTGAATATTCACATATTCGTCATCGGCGTACTTAAATGAAGTCAGTTGTCATTGAGAGCTGGCCACCTCTAGAAATACCAAACAAAATACAAGAACTTTTAAAATGTATCTTAAACGTGTTCAGGATTTTTGAGACTACACCGCGAACCGCGAACGTTGAGTTTTTCATTCGGGACGTGCTCAAACGAAAAAATTCGGTCTCCGCAATCGTGCAAATTTCTAACGCTCAAGCGTTCTCCCTGCGGATTAGTTCAGTATGTGATCCGCGAATTCAGCTTATGTTGTGTACACCTCACTCTAAACAACCTCTTGGTTTTTGAGCAATTAAATCAAAATAATGATCTTTATGCGATCACAAACAATCACAAATTATTTTCTATCTCGATAAAGTTCAACGGTGTTCTACTAGATCACGTATACTAGTTCCATGTTCCATTTTGTTTATAACAACTCTTTCATCTTGAGGAATATACTTCTTGGTTTTTATATTTGCAAAATTGTTTAATTATTGCTGATGACGTAAACATTTGTAGAAAAAGCAGGGCTAGAATCACACTTACTTTACTTTTTCGTGTCTGGATCCGACTACAGTTTTTCTGCCCAATATCGGGCTACGTCTACACCCTTTGTATTTGCGAGCCATAAATCATCGAGGGTGCACTGTGATGGGCAAAGTCTGCATACTCTCAGGTGCTACATGTTCTGTATTTCCCCACATTCACAAAGTGCGTCGCTGTCTGTCTTGATGCCCCATTTAATCAGGTTCTGTTTTACAGGGGCAACACCTGTGCGTATGCGATTCAGTGTCCGCCAGGTTCTCCAGTCCAGGTTCATTCCATTAGGTCGTTCTGGATGTAGGGGGAACAGTTCGGGTGGTTCGACGCTGACATTTCTCATAAACCTTTTCCTTGATTTAAGTCGGCTGATTCCTGGTGGTTCGTCAAACCCGTATAATTGGTGCCTTTCATCGAAAGTTTGCCTGAACTTCTCCACATATTGTGAGGCGCATCTACGGTCATCTGGTGATGAGAAATCCAGCTACCCGGTACAGTAGGGGTAGGGGGGTAGGCTTCATACAACCGGTAATTATTCTGCATGTTTCATTTAACGCCGTGGTGACTTGTTGGGCGTGTCTAGATCTACCCCAGACGGGACAAGCATATTCCCCTGTTGAGAAACATAAGGCCTCAGCTGTTGTCTTCAAGACCTGGGGGTTTGCACCCCACTTGCTCCCTACAAGTTTCCGGAGAAGGTTGTTTCTCGTAGAAACCTTTTGTCTTGTGTTCTGACAGTGGAATTTATACGTTAGTGACCGGTCTAGTACTACTCCAAGATATTTGGGCTTATCAGTATGTTTCAAGCGTTGTCCCTCCCAAGAAACATTCAGCTTTACATGCGCATGTAAAGCTAGAATCACAAAACTACTAACAGACCTAACAGCGACAGCAAAACTAATGAAATTGCTTATAAACCACAGTAAAATCAAGTTTAAACCGACTAACAGACACACTAGAACTGGGAATTTGTTAAAGCGAGGTTTCTTTACTTGCGTTGTATTAATTTTTATTCTAGTAAAATTCTGAGGCGACCTTCACGAAATTAGCGACATGAAGTAGTTGGAAGAGTCCATTAACTCTTTTTGATGTAATTTTTCTTTTTCAATTTTATTAGAATCTATATCAAGGATATTAACCAACAGCGGTTTTATGTACTTTCGAATGTTCCCAAAATTGTTAAAATAAACAAATATACTTTGTAAATCCATATACAAATACAGAAAACATAGTATGAAGCTTGGCACTAGTCTACAGTACCGCTTACTGTACCACTTTTTTATGCAGATTTCACTAATAATGACTTTGAATTAGTGAGAAAATTTACTTAAGTAAATGATGTTTTTGATTGACTGCCACTTCATAACGTAGTGTTTTCTTGCACTGGTGTCTACATGTCAGCAATCTGTCTAGCGTGATACCCAAGTAGACTGGTTTCTCGGTTTATTTAAGAGTGACACGTCGGGATTTCATCTTTCATAAATATTTGCGTGTTGCTATACACATTTTTGACGCCCAAACGTATTGTTACGAACATGCATTCAGCGTGGCCCGTGTAACGGCTGCATCTCGCAAGTGACTATAACTTTCTAGCGATATCGAGTGCGAGAGAGAACAACAATAACTCAGAGTTACCAGCTGAAGTCCGTTTAAAGAGGTTTACTCTCCGGACGCTGGAACTCACTTAAAGCATGAGTGTATGTTACCTGAAGTAAAATTTAATTAAACATTAAACATCAAAAAATAATAATAACATTATGTACAATCTTTGTTAACTTTATATATTTTAAAGGGTTTTTACCCTAATATTTTGGTGGCTCAGGCATGTTAACCTGTATTTTTAACCTGATGATGGAACTGTTGTTCCGAAAACGTTCGTGTTTTTGATGTAGCCCTTTTAAGGGTTTTTTAAATATACCCATTTACAAAGATTTAACCTCTTTTTTGTGATACGTGGTATACAGCCAGCTACAGGAATTATTTTCCTTTTGGATTTTGATACAGATGACTTAAATCTATGGTGTATTTTGATGAATTGGACACGACTCATCTAAACATACACCTGTATCGAGAGATATAAAAGAAGTCGACATGTATTTGTCTGATGATATATACCCACAAAAAAATTCGAACGGAGATTGGAACTGTCCATTACAGTGGTGGAAAAACCATCGCCATGTGTATCCTAACTTAACCACTATATTCATAAAATATTGTAGTATTGTAACAAAATCTGTTCCTTGTGAACACATGTTCAAAATCTGGTTTAATTTTAAATAAAAGAAGAACACGGCTAACAAGAAAAGTGGAAAAACTTTTTAAATGACATCTAAAGTTTTTAAATGTCAATTTAGACGATTCGCGATTTAATAATTTGTAATGTAAATGTAAGTACTATTTGTATATTTAAAATGTCAACGACCCACCTCTAGTTTCGTATATTAGGATCGGAACCAGAGATATGTAAAATATCTCTGATCGGAACTATTCGTCTCACCAATGGGCAATGGGCGTCAAATATGGAGGAGAGACCAAGGGGAAATATGATTGTTATCCTTGTCGTATTCGCTGAAAACATGATTTTATATTTGTGTTAGATATCCTGTTAAATTTTACCATACCGACCATAAACTTTTACCTACACTGTATATGTTACTCGTTAATTAACACTATTTTGTATTATTTTTATTCTTTCATTTGAACCTTGAATAACATAAATTATGTCGTAGATTATAAAGTTCCTTTAAAGTATAAAATAACTGAATAACCCCAAAAATTGACTTAGCTGAATAAATATTTGATCAACCATTAAATAATTTATGGCCAACAGCCAGTGTAAGCAGGAATGATAAAGTTTTTACGCGTTTAATATTTAAATTGATCACCTCGATGACTCAGCGGACTAGTACAATCACTTATACGTGAGTAGTTTAGTGTATCCATCGACAAAGCCATGCGTTGGCCAGAAAAATAAACATTTCAAACGTATCAGTATAAAAAAGCAAAAAACAAATAATAGAGTATTCTAGAAAAAAAGATAATCAAATAGCAAACTAGCGATAAAAGGTATAGAAAGACTTTTTTGGGGCAATTAGCTTTTAAAACACGGCCTCAATGACGCATCCAGGGGGGTTTTGGGGGGTTAACCCCTTCCCAGGGCATACTAAGTAAAAAAATATGAAGATAATTAGAAAAATGTAACTTTTCATTCCCTTACAATACAAAAAATCCAAAACGCTTATTTAATAATTAAATTACCACCAGTAAAGCAAAAATTATGAACATTAGAATTAAATTACCACCTTAAAAAAACTTCGGGAATCACATAATTCTCATTGAGTTTTACGTTCTTCACATTTGCATAAAAAATATTTTTGCTGAAGTGTAATAAAGTTAATAGTTCTGAACGCTTCACACTGAAAAAAATAATTTCTTATGTCAGTAATATTATTAAAATTGAATTTTGGTATTAAAAAATCGGTTGCCTGTAAAGTCGGTTTTACGGGCGAAGATTTTACGTGACAACGTCTTTTTCTCGGTAGAATATTTATTGATATGAATATTATTAAATTGCAGAATAGGAACAAGGAATTGAACGAAAATAAGAATTGCACAAATTTTAACTATAGAAATATATTTTGTTTACTAAAACATTGTACATCTAAACTTAAACTTAACTAATTTCTATTTGAGTGATTTTGTTGAGGATAGGACGAGGATAGGAGAAATAGCATCGCACCAGCGGACCGATCATGTTTGAGTGGGAGAGAGACGCAAGGCATTCGCCGGTCCGGCGACTCTCGTTCGGTGACTCATCGTAACAGACGTGAGCGGGCGTTACACTTTTTCATGAGTGACTCCGAGCCACAACCTAATAAGACGTTGTCACGTCAAAAATATCTTTTAAAATGATGTTTTTAGTAAATATCAAGTTTATGGCGTTTGTTTTTTTAATTACTTTCATTTATATTTTTGGATATTTTGCCATTTCCACCAACCAGGGATATTTATCAAATATATTTCTTGTTTTTTAACAGAAGCACGAACAATAGTTAAAACCCCATAGTGAAAGTAAAGCTGTAGCTTCTAATTCAAGCAATGAAATATTTTACACTCAGCATTCGATAGAACTTGATTTTGGTTTATATCTTTGTAAATCAGTAAGTATATGTAAGGAGAATAGAGGTTAACGTATTTGCGTGACGGTCTCGACATACAAGTTTTTGACGTGACAACGTCTTAAATTAGGTTGTGGCTTGGAGTCACTCATGAAAAAGTGTAACGCCCGCTCACGTCTGTTACGATGAGTCACCGAACGAGAGAGAGGCCCGCCGGACCGGCGAATGCCTTGCGTCTCTCTCCCACTCAAACATGATCGGTCCGCTGCGCGCGCAGCACTAGAGAATTAGGCGCGTTGAATCGGTGCGTGCTTGTGTCTCTGTCTTTCTCGAGCGTTCTTGGCGTTGGAAAACCGAGAAAGCGTCATAATACAAGTTCACACGTGTGGTTAAAGTATCGTCAGCTGTGTCTGTAGTGAAAATGTGGAGTGCTTAGATTCGTCATTTACAACAACTACAACAATAAAGGTAAATAATTGTACACTAATATTTCATTATCGTAAACTATGATTGATTGATTAATTGTTAGATTGACACAAAAGTTGAGAAACTGAGTTTATAGGTTATGTCATACTATTGACAAATGTTGATAGTGTTAAGTAAATTATTAGTTTAAATCACTCTGCAATCAATCGTAATTCAGTCGATTGAGAAGAAACAGCGCGTTTCAACTGCAAACAACTATTGTGCAATTTAATAATATTCATATCAATAAATATTCTACCGAGAAAAAGACGTTGTCACGTAAAATCTTCGCCCGTAAAACCGACTTTACAGGCAACCGATTTTTTTTTTCTAAATATTTTGTGAAAACTGAATTTATTTTTTTTTACAGGTAGACGATGGTACTAGAAAATCCTTGGACTCCGGATTCTAAAATCAAATTTCCATCTTCCAGTTCCAGAAATTTAAAATTTAAAATGAGTTGGTTAACTGACTTGAATTGGCTGGTATATTCCTCAACAATGGATGCTGCGTTCTGCAAGTTTTGTGCCTTATTTTCTACTATTTTAGGACATCAAGAATAAAGTGCAGAGAAATTAGTTAAGACCCCATTTATAAATTAAAAAGACGCAAATGTTTAGACAAATCGGCTATTTTTTTTTACAATATGCATTGGAGAAAAGAACAATTTAATTAATGTTTAATAAAAGATGAAAATTGCAAATAAAGAAAATATAGAGAGTCCCATAAATCCATTAGGTTTCTTGCTAAAATGGGGCACACTTTTAGAGGTTTTCTTCCATTATATTGGCCCAGAAACTTTATCAATGTATAATTCATTTAACATGGATATGGATACATGCCAATACAAAGATTTATTTGACAAATTTAAGGCCTATTGTAAACCAAAAACAAATCTAACTATTGAACGTCACAACTTTTTAACCAGGAGTCAAAAACCGAAAGAAAATATTGACGAGTTTGTTACAGCACTGAAAAATTGAACTTAAATGTGAGTTAGACAAATTGCGAGAAAGTTCGGCGTGTGATATGTCCATAGTGTGGCTTAATCCTAGCAAACGAGGTATTAAAGAGAAACTTTTTTAGTTTCTCTCTAAGAAGAGGACATTATGCCAGGTTCTGTTAAAAGAAAAACATAAGAACTGTAAATGTGAATGAGTATGAGCAATATGAAGGAAAATATACTAACAATGACTGTACTGAAAATGATTTATTTGTAATTAGGTCAATTTACATATTATCGATGATTTATGGACTCTAGATGTCGAAAAAAATAAAAGAATTTTGAAATGTCAATTAAAAATAGGTGCGTCTTTTGTTAATTTTAACAGTTTATATATTAGTGCTGATATTACACCTACTAATGTAAAGTTAATGCCATTTTCATTAGATTCAATTCCTGTATTAGATAAATCTATGAATAATTAGTCATATTAAACCGAAAGTCAGTGCTCATTGAATTTGCCATTGCAGATATTGAGTGTCAAACCATAATTGGTCACCCCAAGTGACAGTTAAATCTAATTAAAAGAATTATGTCAGTAAGTTACAAACATGCATCAACTCATTATGAAGATGTATTTCACGGTTTGGGGTATTTACCCACTGAATGTCACATAAATGTCAATCCGGAGATAAATCTAGTTATGGATCCTCCAAGAAAAGTTCCTTCTGCTTGACATGACCGGAAAAAGTCTAAACTAGAACGTGTGGTTTTATTGAAGACGATTTGTGAACGAGTGAATGGAGCGAGTGAATGGGTGACTTCGTTAGTCAGGTCTAAGGTTCAAAAATATGTCTAGGTTTGTTTGGATCCAAGAAATTTGAATAAAGATATTAAACGGTGTCATTATCAACTTCCTACTATTAAGAATTTCATATCAAAATTAGCAGGTGCAAAATATTTTTCCACCCTGGAGATGCACAGTCTGGATTTTTGATTTAACTAGATGAAAGTAGTTCTAATCTGTGTGCATTTGGAACTCCCTTTGGGAGGTACAACTTTCTTTGTCTTCCATATGGAATTCGTTGTGCTCCAAAAATACTGTCGGACTTGCTGATATACCAGGTGTGTTAACCCTATAACGCCGAATTTTTAATGTATTCAAAAAAAAAATTTTTATTTCTTATTACTTATTTTGCTATTATTAATTTACAGATTAAAAAAAAACAGTTTTTTTTAAATATTAGGTGTTTTTTTGAAACGTTACGAAATCGTCACAAAAGTCCTTTGTTTAGAAATAACTCATGATTTAAATTTTGAAAAGTTTTGATTTTTTGCTTAATTTTACATACACAATAATGCACAATATCGATATAAAAGACATAATAAATTTGAAAAACATCAATTTATTATAAATTAAATACAAAAATAGAAGTTATTATGTAGTGTGGAAATGTATAAAACAGTTCTTTTCCTTTGTAATGCACAGGTGTACTTTACATTTGGTGCACATATATACTGGAGCACTTCTACAATTGATATTTTTACACCTACCCCTATCTGTGACCATGGGCAAGTGATCAAGCCCATCTAGACGTATGTCTGCTACCGGAATACTTTTAGTGGCTGGACCTAGCTTCTTCTTTTTTGAAAATTCTGCATCTGTGCTGGTTTTTGATGGACGACCCCTTTTTGATTGTTGGGTTCTTTTCCCTTCCAATAGCAGTGCCTCTGCAATGCTCATTTTGAATTCTTGGAGATTAACTATGTTTCTTTTAGGTACCTGTAAGGATTCGCAGTCTCTTCTGTAAATGAGCCAAGAGTTTACCACAGTAACATCTAAAAAGTGAAAAAACAATTTGTGATAGAACTTTTTAGATCTAATATGAATTCTGTAAAGAGCAATTAATGCATCCATTAGGTCCACTCCACCCATAAATTGGTTATAGGTTTTGACAATAGCTGGACAGGTAATTGTAATATTCTGTTTAGTCTTTTTGTCATATCGCTCGCATGGTTCAGTAGGTTCTGCAGACGAAAATGTTGATAGCAAATTGACTACCCGATTATCAGCCCATTTTACTGCTCTGACTTCAATATTATCTACTAGGGTCGAGACTTCTTGGAAGGATCCTTTACCTTTTTTTAGTAAATCTTTATCCTTGTTTAGAGGAACTCCCGATAAGCGATTTATCCTTACTGTTCCAAGGCAATAAATTTTCTTTTTTGCCAAATGCACCATCAGAGCTAGAGAGGTAAACCAATTATCGAAATATAGGAGATGATTTGCACCTACAGGAATATGAGTGGCTAATTGCAGTACCACATTGGAACTAGCTCCTAAATCTGGTTCTCCAGTTACTGGTTGGATTTTTTCAGAATATATAAAAAAATCATACATAATTCCTTTCTCATCAAAAAGAGCAAATAATTTGTAGCCCCATTTGTGTGGCTTGCTGGGTATATATTGTTTAATGCTAGATCTGCCTTTGAATGGTACTATCTGTTCATCAATACATAACATTTGAGGCATTGGAATTTCTCTAAATTTCGCCTGTAAATGATTTATCAATGGCCTTATTTTGAATGGTTTGTCATATGTGGTATTATCTTCTGGTATTGTCGAATTATCGTTAAAATGGATTTTGGATTTTATTTCTTCCCACCGATCCCTGGTCATTACTTCCGATACAATTGGACAGTTTAACTTAGTTTTCCAATACAATCTTGAGTTGGATAGTTTTACCATGGACATTGCCAATAAGGACCCTAAAAATTGTTCCAATTCAGGAATTGACAATGACAGACTTTTATTGGGATTTTCTTGAATGGCATACAAGTTTGACTGCTCAACTATGTGAGTCAGAATATCTTCCGAAAAAAAATTTCTAAAATATTCCACAGGTCGCTTTACAACTCCAGACGGCTCTAGTTGACCTAACCATATAGGAAGTGGTTTAGCAGAATCTTCAGTTGACACATGTCGCCAAAGTGGATAGGTTTTACGACTCTTTGATTTTAATGTTTCTGGTGCAGCTACCGTTTCTCCACTGGCTTCACTTTCTTCAGTACTATCGTCAGATTCATCTATAATAAAAAAAGAGTATAAATGAGTCATTTCAAACTATAATACAAAGAGGCAAAGCAGTCAATACAAATGACTAGAAAATTATAAAAAGAACTATAAAAATAATTACCCAAATTCTCGAAATTAATATCAGAACCATCTACAGTATCTGTACTACTCTCATCCATTAAGGGAAGACGTTTTTTGCCATAAAACGCTGCACAATCCATAATTATTTTGATCAATCTAAAAAAATCCAAAAGACGAGAGTGACGATTTCGTAACGCTTAAAATTTTCAATAAAAATACAGAAAAATAATTAATTTTAGCACATATTACCTTCGCCAAACGATAATCGTCCTTCTAGAAGTATGTAAAAAAAATCCAACGTTCATATGCTGCTTGATTCCAATTTATAACAATAAACACTCCACAGTACACTATAACCTAACTTTTCATTAGTGCACTGTCAAACAGAAACATCTCACGTGAATGTGCTTGTGCCGCGCGAACGTAATCAAAACGGGTTTGCTATATTTTCACTGAAATGTAACGATACCGATCCCGTCGGCGTAGCCGTCCTACATGGGTTATTTTGTGCATAAGACCAGTGTTTATCAAACGTTACGAAAACGTCACGCTCAGCGTTATAGGGTCATCTTGATGTATAGGTAATGTCATCTTGATGACATTCTTACATATAGTAATACAATTGAAGGACATAATGATATTCTATAAAAAATTCAAAAAGCTAGAGAAGTCAACTTAAAATTTAATATAGACGAATTTGATTCTTACTATCTAAAGTAAAATATTTAGGGCATATTTTTAGTGCTTTAAGTATGTGTTCTAATAAAAAGAAAGTTGAGGCTATTTGTCAACTAGAAAGACCTAAAATGTATCAAAATTAAGACGGTTTTTGATAAATTATCTTGGTATTTACATAGATAATCTGCAGATGAAACGTCAAATTTACAAGCACTTAAAAAAAAATGTTGTTGCTGGGACAATGTACAACAAAAAGAATTTTGAATTTTTGAAAATAATTCCAAGTAGAGCACCAGTTGATCCACGTGATGCAAAAGATAATTATGTATTTTGGAAGAGTAACTTCCAAATAAGGATTCAAACGAATTTATTAGTAAGTAACTTAGCAGTCAGTCCTCAAAAGTTACAGGAAATTAAAACAGCAGTAATTTAAGAAGAAGACCTACAAATTATTGCTTATTATTGTCAAGATAGCTGGCCGAATTCGAAAAATGAGGTCAGAGATTCGGTTAAACCATATTTTAATTTTTGCTATGATATACATGAAGTAGATGGACTGATATTTAAAGCGAATCTTTTGGTGATTCCCACTGTTATGCGTTGCCAAATTTGGAAATTAATTCATGAAGGGCACCTCGGAGTAGACCGCTACTTAAGACAAGCTCGTACAGTAGTATTTTGGCCGAATATTAGTGTAGACATCAAAATCAAAATTGGAGTGTCTGCCATGTTTAAAATTTCGGAAGCCAAATTCATCTTAAGGCAGCTACACACCTTCAATATCACAGCAAACAAACTTAATATGAGAATATCAGTAGAAAAAACTAAATATATAGTGATCAGTAAAGAGCCGAGTAGATGCAAAATAGAAATTGACGGCAAAATTGTAGAACAAGTAATGAAATTCAATTACCTAGGAGTAGAGATCACTAGTGACAGGGATATAAGAACAGAGACCACAAGGCAAGCATCAAAAGCGGCAAGAGTAAGTGGTTGCCTCCGAGAAACCATATGGAGAAACAAATATCTGACCTTCTTAACGTGCCCTATCAAGTCCCCTTGACGTTGGCGATTAACATGGCGAAACTGTCTCTGTCTTGAGCTATTCTAAAGAGTTGCTCAGCTTTCCTCATTCCTGTCCACTCCCTGATATTCTTCAACCAAGAGGCCTGCTTTCTACCAATTCCTCTGCGTCCTTCGATTTTACCCATCATAATAAGTTGAAGAATATTATATCGGTCTCCCCTTACTACGTGTCCAAAATAGGCCAAAAATAGGGCTTACTACGTGTCCAAAAATATCTGACCACGGAAAGCAAAATGAAAGTATACAAGACAACAGTAAGACCAATCCTAACATATGCAGCGGAGACAAGGACCGATACAAAAAAGACGAAAAAACAAATCAACAATATCGAAATAAAAGTATTAAGATCAATAGCGGGCATATCATTAAGAGACAGACAAACCAACAGAAGTATACGCGAACAATGCAAAATTCAAAATATTAACAGGTGGATAAAAACAAGAAAAAAAACTGAAACGAACATGTAAACCGAATGGGACCAGATAAATTAGCGAACATCTGTAAAATCAACAAGCCGTATAGCAGAAGACCCGTTGGAAGGCCGCCAAAAAGGTGGAAAGATAATGTACAGTCAACAACGACTGGAACAGAATAAGGGGCAGACAAACAGGAATAATCCTAGTCGCGCGAAGAAGGAGAAATTCATCTTTAATACTATTTCCACATCTTCCACCAACATTACCATGGCAAAAGGTAGGTCAGACTTTTTTCATTATTTAAAATTAAGTTATTTATTGGTGATTGATTACTTCTCACACTATTTTGACGTAATTTCGTTACAGTTGAATAACGCTGTAGAATTGATCACATATTTAAAATCTTTATTTGCTCGGTATGGTATACCAACTATTATTATGTCTGTTAATAGTCCTCCATTCAGTTCCAAAGTGTTTAAAACATTTATTACAGCTTAGGACATTAAACATGTCAAGTCAAGCCCTAATCATCCACAACGTAATGGACTTGTAGAAATAACAGTGGGAACTGTAAAGAATATGTTTAATAAATGTCGAAAATCAGGTACAGACATCTATATTGCTTTGCTTCAATATAGAAATGCAATAGAGGCTAGTGGATATTTCCCAGCTTAACTCCTAATGCCATGCTGATTAAGGACTAAACTGTCAAAAAATAACTTTAAACCTGAATTTATTGAATATGATAAATACCAGAATTTTCTTAAGGTTGATCTTCACCCTCGATTAATTTGTTTCTGATCCTAGAGATGGCTCTACTGCGGCATGCTACTGTGGAAAATTTTTTAACTTAATTGTAGATTTCTACATGATGACTCTGTAATATTTTCAAATCCTAACATAAATTGCAGTTTTCTATCATTATATCCATTGGCTAAGTTGCCAAGTTGGGTAAACAGTAATTTTATCAAATACACTATAACTTAATATACTTACTAGTAGACCAAGTAAGCAAAGATATCTTTAACAACATCTTTATGTATAATACTTTACTGCTCTGCTGTGTCAGTCGGAATCAAATAAACATTCATATTATCTAAACAATTTTATCGACAAAGAAATTAAGTAGGTACTTGCGGCTATATCTGTGAATATCGTATTACCATTAAATTCGTACATCATATATTATTACATTTTGGTTGATAGTTAAAAATTAAATGATCTGGTATTATGTAATATTTTAGTGGAAAATAACAGAAATGTTATGCGAACATGTCTTCCTTTTGGTCTGTTTATTATTATCTATTACTATCTCGGTCTTTGTGGATTAATAAATTTTACTATGTCTTCCTCTTCGTTTATATTTCTATTTCTTATTTCATGCTTCATTAGTCTTTTATATTCTACGTGTTCTGGCTTTATTGGTCTGTTTATTCTTATAATTTTTCTTTTAATAATACTTACTTTTTCTTTATCTTTTGTCGTAAGACACATTACTTCCGCTCCGTATGCTATCATCGGTCTAATTGCTGCTCTATATATTTTTGTCTTTGTTTTTTTTTTATGTTTTTTTTTATTTTTAAGTAGGTACTGGGTGATATTTCCAAAACACCCAGTTCTTCTCCCGCCTTGTGTGCGTGGTAGTCGTATGTTGGATCTATGATTTGGAGTGGTTAATACGTCTTTACTTGGAAAAAAGTAGTTTTTTTGAGTTTTTTCAAAAACGAAAACATGAAGTTTGCTTAAAAGTTGTCAAAATACTTCTAGTCATTACATATACCTTCTCAAATTTTTTCAATTTTTTTGAATTTGGAGTTTGTCTTTTGGGGGGTGCAGATCAACCTTAATGAAAAAAAATGACAAAATGAAAAAATATGATCAATATTGACAGTGCTATCTTTAATACTTTAAATAAAAATATTACCCAATTTTAAGAACCCTGCCTAAAATGTAGAGCCTCTCCCAGGAAAATTCTTGGTGCGCCCCGGCCCGGGCCGACAATAAAAGACGAAACGTTTAAATAATACCGACAGAAGCAATAAATTCTCACAAAAAAATATTATCCATCAAAGAGCACACAATTAAAGAATAAAAAATATATATCTCAAGAGCTTTAAAATAGTGGTGGTATTAACTATAAAATCTCAACGATTGGTAGGTTTTGTTTACTGACAAAAAGAGAGTTAGCTTCAAATCTGCTGATATACGAGTACTTGAACGTGTCTGGCGTACAAACAGGAGAGAGATTTGCTCGTTTATTATATTCCAAAGTGACGGCTCTCTAATATTTTCGGAAGATTTCCCTTCGACAGTCGTATACAGTTATATATGTGTGAGATTTAAAATTCGGCCAACCTGGAACACAAAATACTTTAACAAATACTGTAATTTACCCCTTACTTTGTATTCATACAAGATAAAAGATAACGTCCGTCTCTTGTGGCTGGGCAGATTATCGACTTTTAATATAATAATCACCTAACAAACGTGACCCTATTAAACGTTTATAGGATCATCTTAAATTAAGCGAGTAGGGTACTAGAATTTCCCTATGCATGTGGGGCTTGTAATTAAAAAATGATTCCCAAGAGTATAGTTAGGGACTTAAACGCTAAAAACGCTAAAACTGTAGGTTTATAATATGTGTAATAAACATAAAATATTTGTAGTAAATCCGCAGATCTTTTTATTCATAGAACGGTACATTTTAGTTTATTAGTCTCCAGAATAAGAATGATTCCAAATATCCGACAAAAAATACGATGATTAAGTCAAGTCAAGTCAAATTTATTGATGACATGCGACATTATACAAAGTAAATAATGTATGAGACAAGTCAAAGTTACAGACATATATCTTAAAAGTATATAAATTAATAAACACGATAAAACATACTTAAAAGTTATTTTTAGAATATGGCTCTAGCTCACAAATGTATTGATGTACACACCTCCGAAAGTTTGGCTGATGTAAATTCATTCGTATATCTATTGGTAATTTGTTAAAGAAACTTATGGCTGCATAATGTGTGCTACCTTCCAACAAAACAGAACGATGTTGTGGAAGCATAAAGTGATTGTCTCTGAATCTTGTTGAATAAACATGGTTAAATTGAAATTTATTAAATTCATAAATTTTGCTATGTAAATACATTATACACGAAAATATATACAGACCAGGAATTGTAAGAATATTGTTTTGTCTAAAGATGCCTCTACAAGGATCTCTAAATTTCATTTTATACATTATCCTAATAGCTCTTTTCTGAAGTGCGAATATCTGCTCTAATTCAGAGGTACAACCCCAGACTTCAATGCCATATTTGGCTATTGAGTAAAAATGGGCAAAGTATACTGTTTTTAATATTGATGTATGAAAGAGACGTGAAAGAATTCTCAATGCATAACATGCGCTACTCAATCTGGATTTCAAATTAGAAATGTGGTTTGACCATTTACAATTACTGTCTAGAAGTACCCCCAGCAACTTCGTGCAGCCTGTTTTATCTATTGCTGCTTCTATAGTGGCTTGATGGTTTAATAAATTATTTGACGTGAAAATCATATACTTTGATTTCTCTTCATTCAAAACTAATTTGTTGGATAAGAAATAACTGTTGATGGTGGATAGTATCTGTGTAGTTTTATTTTGCAAATTTTGATCAGACGTTCCTGTGACTAGAATGTTGGTATCATCCGCATAACTGATGATGTTAACCCCAGTCAGTGAATTAGTTACCAAAGCTATATCATTAATAAATGCTATAAAAAGTAGAAGACCCAATACACTACCCTGAGGGATGCCATAATGGATATCCAATGTGTTTGATTCGTTTACAAGTTCATTAGATGTTATCTTTACTTTTTGTCTTCTATTCTCTAGGTAGGAAGTAAATTATTTTAGAACTACACCACGAATACCAATCCCCTCAAGTTTTATTAGCAACAAATTATGACCCAAAGTGTCAAAAGCCTTGGATAAATCGAGAAATAAACCACATCCCTTCTCTCGTCTGTCCAAAGCATCCAACACTAAGCTGACGAAATTTGCAAGAGCTGTAGTTGTAGACTTAGAAGATGTAAAACCATGTTGAAAATTATGCATCTGTTAAGGTCATCTTTATCACCACTTTTGAATAAAGGGATTACAACAGATAGTTTAAACATACTAGGAAATATTCCTTGTTGAAAAGAGGCATTATGTCCGTCAGTGGATCTGCGAGAGCATGAATGCATTGTTTTAATAACTTAGGGGAAATTTGATCAAAACCACAACTGTGTTTGGATTTAAAACTTTCGACTATACTAGTTATTTCCTGTGGGTTAGTTGGATATAAAAACATAGAACAACTATTACGGTTTTTTGATGCTGATGTAAACCCACCTATTTTAGTAGGATCCAAAGCGGCAAGTAACTTTGGAGCCATTTCAACAAAATGGTGGTTAAATTTGTCTGCTAAATTACTGTTATCATCACTAGGTACTTTTGAGTTATTTTGTTTCCCGACTGTTAAGTTTACTAAATGCCAAATACATTTCATTTTATTTGATGATTCGTTTAACTGTCTCAAGAAGTGACTACTTTTAGCTGCTTTTAATTTAATTGAATATTCTGCCTTTGCCATATGAAGGACTGGCCTAAGATTACTATTTTGCTGATAGATCGTTTCTAAAAATTTTAGCTGATCCCTTAAATTGTACAGTTCCTGCGTAAACCAATTTGAACATGTACATTTTTTAGGTTTACATTTAAGTAGTGGAAAATAGGACCGAAAGTAATTTTGGATAGTATTTAAAAAAGCTAATGATTTATCCTCAGCAGAAATTGTATTAAATACCTCTGACCAATTTGTTGGCTCAAGGGTTTGAACAAAACGATTTATGTTCCTTTCACTATATGAACGGATGAATATATAGGCATCATTGTCTGTGTTAATGCTACATTGGAACAATTGCGCACGATGATCAGAGATAAAACCTTCCACAACCATTGTTTTTTGTGGGTGATTTATGTTTGTAGCAATATAATCAATTTGAGTTTTACTAGTTGCAGTTACTCTTGTATAATCATTCACAGTTACGGTTAAGCCATAAGAATCTAAAACATTCACCAAGTTCTGTTTAATTAGTGCCTTTGATTTGAAATCTATATTAAAATCACCTGTTAATATTATAGCCTTACCTTCGGAGACTAGCACATCAAGTATTAGATCCAATTTTGACATAAAAACATCAATAGAGCTACGTCCAGGCAGATAAATACACAACACAACACAATTAAAAAGGCAATACTCTATTTCAACAGCACTCACTTCAAAATTATATTTCTCAGATTGAGAACATATATTAGAACGTTCCTTCCAAACCACACCCTCTTTCACATGGAATGAAGACCCTCAATATTCCCCTTGGTCACGACAGAAAGATGAAGCCAGAGAAAATCCATTTATATGGTGTAGTTCTAGTTGTTCTTTAGATTTCCAGTGCTCAGTTAAACAGACACATATATTATGTAGACCTTCGTACTGCAAGAAGAACTTTCAATGCTTGTTGATATACATTGTATATTTTGATGAAGTAAGCCAAAACTTTTTTGATTGGAAGTTGAAGCATTTTTACCAACTGTGTCAAAATTAGGAGAATTGAATACTTCTAACTTATCCAATTTAAAACCAGTTTTCTGACTAACACTTGGGATATTTAATAATGTAATATCTGGATCAAAAACTAAGCTTCATCTGTCTGTTTCTTCTTGCGGTAAAAAAACGACTTACAACAGCTCCGTGAGGCCAAACTTCGGGATTCATGGCCTTGTTTAAGTTCCCTGAACATATATTTACTTTGAACGATGAGTAAATTGTTGGATGTTTTGATTGAATCATTTCACATGTTGCTTCAGGAAAATTCACTTTAATTAACTCGGTTAGAGAGTCAGTTGTAGTTTCTTTATTAATTCTTATAACATGTAGAGTTGAAATTTTTGGAACACCCTTAACCTCATCGCTATCTCTATTGCTACCTTTTATAATTTTTCTTCGTCCGTTAAATTGATGTCGCCTAGGCCTAATAGTTTTCCATTCTTGATCATTTTCCGCCTCATTTATATGTATTTCATCGTTAGTCGGTTTTTCGTCCTGTACTAAATTAATGAATTGATCCATTTTTAATCTGTTTTTTTCAAAAAGCAGTCCTTTCGAAACATCTGTTTTTGTTATTGTTTGGGAATTCCCTTGTTTATTTACGTCAGGCTTTTTCTGGGTAATTACCAGTTCACTTTTAGCTGCTCTGGCCATAAAGTTTTGTTTGTGTTCTTCTTTCTTTTTTTCGGCAATATTTAAATTCGTAATAGTACTAGTTCGTAATAGTACTAGTAGTTCGTAATAGTACTAGTAGATGGCGTTATATGTATCTTTGGTAAACCTGAATTCTCTTTTAATTGTTTTAGGAGAAAAATTAGATCTTCTTATTCTTGGCACATTTTTCTAGGTGATATGTAAGTTTACTTACAGCGTCAAGTTCCTTTTTAATGGCAATGGTCCTGTCTGATAATGTGTCACAATGAGAACAGGTTATGTTATCTACCAAATTTACCAAAGATTTATTGTCGCTCTTGCTGTTTATAAATTCACCAATTTTATTTATATAGTCAATCACTTGTGGATTTGCAACATTCACTGGTACTTTTAACGTCACAATTATGTCGATTAGTTAATTTTTCTTTAATTTATTTAACTTAGTCGTTAACATGGTTGTATCACACGCCGCCATCTTTTTCAATTAAGATATCCATACCAATAAACGGGTATTTATTAAAATCATAATTCAGAAGGAGATACTTTTTTTCTCTCAGGAAGCTGTCCACTTTCCATCCATCGATTTTCTCATCCATCTGATTCAAAATTAGACATATTTAGCTCAGTAGAGAAAATATATCAATATTTACCAACCCAAAAAAGCATATAGAGTGCTTATACTATGTAAAATTAAATTGGAAAAGTCTAATAAAATTAAACAGAACATAAGGAAAGAAGAGCTAAAACTGTAAAATCTTTAAAGATGATGATCGTTATATAAATAATTAAATATGGTTTACCAAAAAGTTTTCCTGTAATAACACAACAATTATTTTTTTTGTATAAACATAAGGAGTAAAAGAAAGATGCTTTTATAATTGAATTTTAGCTATTTCAAATAAGGATAACAAACAATCGTAAATGTCTTTTCAATCTAAAGCCAACAGATGCATTATATTATATGGGCTTTTGATTTTCAACTATGGAAATTTCCTGAAAAATTCAATAGACTGCATCCATAATTTTATGCACCCAAATAACATCTGGTCCAGATCTCTGATTATGTTACAAATCTCGCAAATATTGTTCTAAAATATTTTGATCTCATGCAAATGTGCTGGATAACACGCGTAACCAAACTGCATTTTACTAATAGTGCTTATAATTTCACGGTTGTAATCATATTTGCTGTACCAAGCATTTCTTCTCAATTTGGTTTTTGCCACAATTACATCCACTTGTTAAAAATTTCTGGTCTTGACAAATTTATTTTTAAATTTAATATGTTAATTTCCCCAAAAAAGACATAATGCATGGTTACAACAGCAAATTTACTAAGATGTAAATTGGAGCTGGAAGGTCAGATAATAGAACAAGTGATGGAGTTTAAATGTCTAGGCATCACATTATCTAGCTACGGAAAGCTCGAAACTAAAGTGGAAGATCAAGTGAATAGAGCAAACAGAGTCGCAGGCTGCCTAAATGAAACAATATGGAGAAATAAAAATATCGGGAAAAAAACGAAAGGTAGAATTTACAAAATAGACATCACACCAACATACGCAGCAGAAACAAGAAACAATTAATAATTAGGTAAGAAATAGAAGAGTAGAATGGAACGATCAGATAAGCCGAATGACAACAAAGTCGAAAGAATAGTAAAGACGGCAAGAGACGGTTCCCCAAAAGAAAGGCGATCAGTAGGAAGTCCACGAAAACGATGGAATGACAACTTACTGGACGCACATTGAAAAAGAGAAGAGAGAGAAACAGACAGAGTCATGTCTATATAAAAACAAGAAGAAAAAGAAGAAGAAGATAAATTTATTTGTTCTTCTTTAGTTAATTCACAACTTATTTCTTCCTCCTATAGTATGCTTTCTTTGGCAATGTTATCTGCGACTTCATTGTATGTTACACCGCGTGTGATTTAACCCAGAAGTATTTAATATTTTTATTAAGATCTTATAAATTTTTTGTATGTATTGGAATTGGATTTTAAGTTTTTTAAACTTAAATCTGTAAAAATAATTGCATTTTTTAAATCTTCCCGTTGTACATATTGTAGTATTTTATTAATCTAATCTATTGTCTTTATTTATTATAAAAGGTTCTACATGTATAACACTTACAAGTTTATTAAAGTCTTTATATATTTATTACAGTTTTACACTTATCACTAAGAACTAGAACACAACTACTTTAATTTATATCATTTATGTACAATATTTATTTCGGACTAAAAACTAACTTCATATTTAAAACTAACTGTGTCTTAAATAAAAGGTCTCTATATTTATACTAAACAACCGTTAGACTAGAATTCCAGCGATTCCCTGAGAAGGTCACCTGGACTGGTTTCTCGTTCGACCTGTTTCTGGAAACTTCGAATCGTAGGAGACCTGTCAGATACGACCTGGGGTTTTTGCCGGCTGGTGTATGATCTAGAAAAGACTTGAATGGAATAGAATTAGAAATATAATGTTTACAGTTAAATATGAATCATATATTTATCGTAACAATATCCTAATGCTTTTTCCTAATCCCCAATCTTATATAATGCATTACGGAAAAATCTGATAGTAGACATAGTAGGCTGATATCACGAATACTTGTGACAACTAAAAATAGGTCTTAGAATTAGAATTAGAAATATGCTTTATTGTCACTGAAAATTATTGAACAATTTTATGGACAAAGCTAAAAAAAAATCAGTCAAAAAGTACAAAAAGTATAAAAAGTATTAAACAAAAACAAATAATAAAAAAACAGAACAATACAATTTTAAATTAGTAAAATTATTGTATCACTTACATAATTTGTACAGACAACAACAAATGAGACAAATTGTAGCCACTGCTTGAGACACCCAAATGTAATTATAAACAATACTAATTTTGTTTCTTTGTTATACATTAAGAAACTCGTCAACTGAATAATATGGTCTTTCAGAGAGATAGATTTTTGTCATCTTACGAAACTTAATGAAAGATGTTGCGGATTTAATTTCTCTTGGAAGGTGATTATAAAGTTTTTTTGCACTATATAGAATAGAATTCTTTACTAGCTGAGTGGACGGGATCGGCAAATAAACGTTACGATCCGAATTTCTAATGGATTAGCCATGATCAGGTCTATCGGGAAAAATGTTTAGAAGCTTGGGAATCAAACAAACCGTTTCCAAATAAATAAAGAGGGAAGCGTCAAAATTCCGTGATTTTTGAAGTAGGTCTTGCAATGAGTTGTTTGTTTGAGACCAAATAGATAACGAATTGCTCTTTTTTGCAACTTAAAAATAGTATCAAATTGGGCCGCTGTACTAGAACCCCAAAATGGAAGCCCATATCGAAGATGGGACTCGAACAATGAGAAATATGCCATTTTGACAGAAGATAAATTTAGTGCCTTCGAAACAGATCTTATTGCAAAGAAAGCTGAGGCTGGTTTCTTCCTTAAGGAGTCAGTATGCAAGGACCATTTAAGATCGCTGTCGATAAGAATACCTAGAAATTTCACGGAATTAACGATACTGATTTGGCTCTCATTCAAAAGCAAGGGTTGAATGACTCCTGTCTTACTGTGATAATGCTACTGTCTTATCCACGTTGAAGCTAAGTAAGTTGGAGTCTGACCAAGCCTTGATTATAAGCAAATCAGCGGTTATAATTGAATGAAGCGTTGAAATATTGGAGCTGCTCCAAGCAATACTGGTATCATCAGCAAATAGACAAATTTTCCCCTTAATTTTCAAGTAAGTGATGTCATTAATGAAAAGTAAAAAAAGAATGGGACCTAATACTGAACCTTGCGGTACTCCACACTCAATGTCTTTACAACTAGGGTCGGTGTCTTTTATTCTAACCAATTGTTTCCTACCTACCAAGTAAGTTTTGAACCAATTCAAAGACACACCCCGAATTCCATAAAAAGTTAATTTTTTTAATAGAATGTCGTGATTTACGCAGTCAAAGGCTTTGGAATAGTCGCAGAAAACGGTGGCGGAGAAGAGGTTACTATTTAGTGATAGATATACCTCATGTAACACAGAAAACATGGCATCACTAGTACATTTATTAGACAAAAAGCCGAACTGATTTTGCGATAAAATATTATGTTTAAGGAGAAAGTGCATAAGATAAGTCGAACTTTTATAAGCCTTTCAATAATTTTTGATAGTGCTGGTAACAAGGCAATAGGTCTATAGTTGCAGGCATCAGATTTGTCTCCACCTTTATGAAGAGTGTTACGTAAAAATATGAGTCATAGTTTTAACCTTTAAACATGTTTTTATTCACTAATAATTCTGTTTTATTGTAGAAATTTTGGCGAAGGATCTAGATTCAAATTATGGTGAATCATCCAACTAGATGCTTCTCGATTTTTCGATGCAAGACAATGCGATCTTTCGATGCTGTTCTAGTATATCAGGATTTCGTATATAAATACAACATTTTTATATGGAGGGACAGTTAATTCTCAAGACCCGCGCTCGCGAATTTGTTACGTACGGATATAATAAATTATTGTCAGATAAGTTAATATAAATAAAGAAATAAATTAAATCCGTAAGTGTTATAAATATTGAACCTTTTAATAAATTCACAACAAATGGTGTCAGAGTGAGATCGAACATAAATTAGACTTATAATAATAATACAAGTGAATATTTGTAAATTGTGAAAATGACGACGATTTATGAGCTGACAGTGATTAATTTAAGAAGACATCTCGAAGACAGAGAATTAGCTTCTACCGGAAAAAAGGCTGAGTTAGTCCAACGACTAAAGAACGCTTTGCTAGAAGAAGGACTAGATCCAGAGACTTATATATTTGAAGATGCTGTCATCTCGTCGATTTCGAAATTGGAGAACAAAGTTTCTGACGATATTTCGAAAGTTTCTTCTGATGTAGCCAAAGTTTCCGGCGACATCGCATCATTGGAGAACAAAGTATCCGGCGACATCGCTTCTTTAGAAAGCAAAGTTTCTAACGAGATTTCTTCTCTGGAAAGCAAAGTTTCTGCTAACATCTCTAAAGTCACTTCAGAGATATCTGCTCTTGACGATAGAGTGTCTTCGTTAAAAAACCAAGTTGCTGCCGATATGTTGGCCTTCGAAGAAAAGATATGGAAAGAGATGGAAAGGAAGATGGTGGAAACAGGGACAGCAGAGAGAGGAAACAATCCAATTACAGTGGAGATAAAAGAAGACCAGACGAAATTTAAGTTGGAGACACGACCGAAATTTGAAGGAAGTGGAGGTTCTATTGATGTTAAAGTCCCAACTTTCGACGGAAAATCATCATGGAACAACTACATGAAACAGTTCGAATCAGCCGCAAGAGCGAATGGATGGTCTGAAAAAGAAAAGGCTGTAAACCTGACTATCGCTCTTCGAGGAGATGCCTTAGATGTGCTTCAGACCATAGCCGTAGAGGAGACCGATGATTTCGAACAACTGAAGAAGAGGTTAAATATGCGATATGGCCACGAACATTTGGAGCATGTATATCAGTCACAGCTTAAAAATAGTAGACAGAAGAAAGATGAGGCTCTTCAAGAATATGAGGTAGATATTGCCAGATTAGTACGATATGCTTATCCAACAGCTCCCGAAGACATGATGGAAAAATTGGCCGTTCAAACGTTTATTGATGGTCTTCGTGATCATGAAATGCAGAGAACACTACGATTAGCTCGTCACAAGACGCTGGTTGATGTCTTATTCGCCGCCCTCGAATACGAGTCAGCTACGCAGGCCTCTGGAGGATACAGTAAAGTTAGGACTGTAAAAGAGGAAGGAGATGAAGATAAACTTGACCAGCTCGTTAATATGATGAAAATTATTACATGCAAGAAAACGAAGACCATAAAATCAAGAAACTCACCATCAGGAAAACCAGAACGAGTTGGCTTTAGGGGAGCAGCTTCGACCCGGAACTTTTCCAAAGACCCTCTTATACTAATAGCTTCTTTGAAATGTCGTGAAGATAGTGTATATGTAGATGGAGAAATTAATGGTAAAAGACATACGTTGTTGGTGGATACCGGAGCGACCAGAACCATTATACGCCCAACAGTTATAAACAGCCGTAAGAAACTATTACCAACGAGGTTGCGACTTCGGACCGCTACAGGTGAAAATGCCAACATTCATGGAGAAATCCAGGTACAATTGGGAGTTGGAGCAGAAAAGTTCGTCCATACTGTTATAGTTGCTGACATCGAAGAGGATGTTATATTAGGAATGGACGTAATGAATATGCATGGATTCCAATTGGATTTTAAGAATAAGGTAATCAAAGTTGGCAACGAGGAGGTATTTCTTCATCCACATAATGACAACACCGTGCAAGCAGCCATTACAGAAGATACAGTCGTGCCTGCGAGAAGCGAAACGATCATAGTAGCGCGACTACAGGGAATTGTAGACGAAGGGACACCTGTTATGATGGAGCCTTGGAACTACGACGATGAGGTTGGCCGTGGAATCATAATTGGAAAGGAATTGGTGACTTCGGCTAAAGAAATTCCTGTGAGACTTATCAATGTCAACGACTACCCAGTGACCATCAAGAAAGAGACAAAGGTAGGAACTTGTGTACCTGTGACATCCATAATCCGTCAGGCGACAACATCTGATAATTCCAACGACAAATTCGACCAAATGGTTGCAGTTGCAGGACAGTCTCTAAATCAGATGGAGAAAAGGAAATTAAGGGAATTTCTTCGGCAGTATCGTGATATTTTCGTACCGAAAGGAGGAAAGACGGGAAGAACTACCGTTGTTAAGCATAAAATTGATACTGGTAATGCTAAGCCAATTCGTCAAACAGCTCGACGATTACCACAGGCGAAAAGAGAGGAAGCTGAAACGATTGTTCAGGAAATGAAAAAAGACGGGGTGATAGAACCTTCTACGAGCCCATGGGTCTCTCCGGTGGTCCTGGTTAAGAAGAAAGACGGAACGACGAGGTTCTGTGTGGATTACCGTTTGCTGAACAACGTTACCAAGAAAGATAGTTATCCTCTGCCTCGGATCGATGACACATTGGACACATTGGCTGGAAGTAAATTATTTTCTACTTTAGATTTGAAGTCTGGATACTGGCAGGTAGAAATGGACCCAGTCGATAAAGAAAAGACAGCCTTCACCACAGGATCTGGATTGTGGCAATTCAACGTTATGCCATTTGGACTTTGTAATGCTCCTGCGACATTTGAGAGGCTTATGGAAAATGTGTTGAGAGGGTTATCTTGGAAAACATGCCTGGTTTATTTAGATGACATAATCGTCTTGGGGGAGACATTCGAAGATCATTTGAGGAATTTAGAAAACGTTTTTAATCGACTTAAAGCTGCCCAATTGATGCTAAACCCCAAGAAGTGCCAGCTATTTCAAGGTAAAGTCAATTATCTGGGTCATATAGTCAGTAAAGAAGGAGTGGCCGTGGATAAGGGAAAAATCGATTCCATTAAGGAATGGCCAAAACCAACTGACAAACATCAAGTGAGAAGTTTTCTTGGACTATGTACTTACTACCGGAGGTTTATTAAGAAGTTTGCAGATATCGCTAAGCCATTAACGCGACTTACAGAGGAAGCAAGAGAATACCGCTGGGATATAGACTGCCAAAATGCCTTTGAAACGTTGAAAAAGCATTTAATAACAGCACCAATTTTGGGGTATCCACTGCCAGAAGGAGAGTTCATCTTAGATACGGATGCAAGTAATGTGGGAATTGGAGGAGTGCTGTCTCAGATTCAAGGAGGACAGGAACGAGTCCTCGGATATTTTAGTAAAGTTCTTTCAAAACCTGAGCGGAATTATTGCGTCACGAGAAGAGAACTTCTAGCAGTAGTTAAATCAGTAGAGCACTTCTATCAATACCTCTATGGAAGGAAGTTTTTAATCCGAACCGACCATGCCGCCCTTAAGTGGTTGATGCAGTTTAAGAATCCAGAGGGTCAGATAGCCAGGTGGATCGAACGACTCCAAGAATACGATTTTAAGATTGAGCACCGAGCCGGAGTTAGCCACAGAAATGCTGATTCTCTTTCCAGAAGGCCATGCCCCGCAGAGTGTTCCCACTGCAACAAAACGGAATCCAAGGAAGCAGCAGTGCTAAGAACGACGATTGTCAACGACGACTGGACGCCTACTAAGATAAGGGAAGAACAAGAGAGAGATCCAGTTATACAGAAAATCCGAAAATGGAAAGAGGAAAACCGTCGACCACCTTGGCAGGAAATATCAAACCTATGCTCAGTAGTTAAGACGTATTGGGCCCAGTGGGACTCATTTATCATCGAAGATGGCTTGCTCAAACGAGTCCTGGAAAATGATGACGGTTCAGAGAAAAGAAGACAGTTGGTGATCCCAAAGAGCAGAATAGCCGAAGTACTTCGTCAGTTACACGACAGTTCATCGGGAGGGCATTTTGGTGTAAGGAAAACCCTTCAGCGAATTCGGGAACGGTTTTATTGGATGAACAGTTCCGACGACGTAAAAGACTGGTGTAAGAAATGTACTATTTGTGCTACGAGTAACGGGCCTCACCGGAAAAGGAGAGCTCCTATGAGACAATATAATGTTGGAAGCCCGTTTGAAAGAATAGCTTTGGACATTGCAGGGCCATTTCCAGAAAGTGAAAATGGGGGCAAGTACATGTTGGTAGTAATGGATTACTTCACTAAGTGGGTCGAGATTTATGCACTTCCAGACCAGAAGGCCGCCACCGTTGCAGATAAGTTGATCCAAGAATATATCAGCCGATTTGGAGTGCCTTTGGAGATCCATAGTGACCAAGGCAGGAACTTTGAAAGTGATCTATTCCAAGGAATATGTGATAGACTAGGCATGAAGAAAACAAGAACTACCGCGTATCATCCGCAATCGGATGGTATGGTAGAACGAATGAATAGGACAGTTGGCAAGTATTTGACAAAGATGGTGTCGGATCATCAGCGAGACTGGGACCAATACCTTCCGTTCTTCACAATGGCCTACAGATCTGCTGTTAACGAATCAACGGGCCAGACACCAGCCAGAGTCCTATTCGGACGCGAAATGCGACTACCTTGTGATCTAGAATTTGGGTGTCGACCTGGAGAAGATGTAGCAGGTGAAGATTATGTGATCGAATTACGAAGAAGAATGGACGATGTACATGAGTTGGTCCGTTCCCACCTTCAGATCGCTAGCGACCGAATGAAGAAACGGTACGATACACAAGCCGAAAAGGGTTGCTTTAAGAAGAACGACAAGGTCTGGCTCTATAACCCCAAGAAGCGAAAAGGTTGTTCTCCCAAATTGCAGCAGTTTTGGGAAGGCCCATACCTAATTATGGAGAAGATCAACGATGTCATCTACCGAATAAGCAAGATTCCGAAGGGAAAGCCGATAATAGTACACCATAACCGGCTGGCGTCTTTCGAAGGTGACCACGACGTAGAGGAAGAAGTGGAAGTAAACCAAGTCCAAGACGTGTCTGACCTCACGTTTGAGGAATTCATGGGTGCCTATGAAAGTACCGGTAAAGCAAGACATGGTGTTACCACTGAAGAAAAGCAAGATCTACTCGCGCTCCCCGATGACTACTCGCTGGCCCTTACCATCCCGGCCAGTATCAAAGACGCACCAGGGTTGGCATCCGTCTTTCGAAGGAAGTTTGGTCGAGTTGCAGAACTTCAATGCCAAGTGCCAGCTCCCGGTAAAACCTTGAAACTCCAAGATGCATCACGTTACCTTTTCTACCTGGTAACAAAAGACACTGCCCGTGACCAACCTACCTACCGAGATGTATGGGAAGCCTTACTTCAATTGAGAGGGCACGTACTAGAGTCCGACGTGCAAAAGTTAGCCATGCCAAAGTTGGAGTGCCGCCAATTAGATTGGAGGGTTATCCGAAATATGGTGGAGGAGATCTTTAAAGACACCGAAGTCCAGGTGTTAGTCTGTTGCAATCCGCATAGTTACTGGTGCGGAGAGAAAACCGTCCCTTGTCATTTTTATACAACTGGAAGTTGTAAAAGAGGGTCCAGTTGCCGATACCAGCATACCGTTCCAGTTCTAGTCCCAACAAGGTTCCAGGAGGAACCATCTTTTGAGAGGGGGGCAATGTTACGTAAAAATATGAGTCATAGTTTTAACCTTTAAACATGTTTTTATTCACTAATAATTCTGTTTTATTGTAGAAATTTTGGCGAAGGATCTAGATTCAAATTATGGTGAATCATCCAACTAGATGCTTCTCGATTTTTCGATGCAAGACAATGCGATCTTTCGATGCTGTTCTAGTATATCAGGATTTCGTATATAAATACAACATTTTTATATGGAGGGACAGTTAATTCTCAAGACCCGCGCTCGCGAATTTGTTACGTACGGATTGTCAGATAAGTTAATATAAATAAAGAAATAAATTAAATCCGTAAGTGTTATAAATATTGAACCTTTTAATAAATTCACAACAAGAGGAATAACGATGGCAGTCGTTAGGCAGTTAGGGAATGTACCTTTTTCAAGGGAATCATTTACTAGCGAGACCATGACCTCCAATACATTATGCGGAAGATTTGAGAAAATTTTATTAGATAATCCATCTGTACTACAGGACGATTTGCTTTTTTCTTGTCTTGATTAATCAGTTATTAATAGAATCAGTGATTAATAAATCTTTCAAATGTCGCTAATTAGGTTGCTTAACTGGTATTAATAAACAAGCTACTTATTTAAAAAAAAAGTGATAAAGGGATTTTTCACGGGAAGTAGCGAAAAAGTTATTCTTAGTATTTATAAGCAAATAATTTTCATGTTTTTGTAATTACATTTTGCAATATTGGAAATGTTTTTTTTATAACTTTTTAAAATTCTTTCGGTAGAATAACTATCACAGAATTATTGTAAGTTCATATTTTTCTGTCTTATGTTATTGCAAAAAAAGTTATTTGGGATATACAAATGGAATAACTAACTGATGTATCTTTACACGGTATAGTAAAATAATATCAAGGTTGTAGGTTTATTTCTACAATAGCCAAGATTTATTGAAATTAAGCATTCTTAGTTTTTTTTACAGTTTTCTAAGTAATAAATTAGTAAATCAACATTTAAAACTCGACATTTCTCAGCTTTAACAGTGTTTTATTAAATAATATTTACCTACAAATCCGTTGAAAATGCTTTACTTTTTACCGGTATACAAAAGTTCTTAACCTCGTGCATTTAGACCTTAAATTGTTAATAATTTAAAAAGTCCAGCGAACCCACTGCAGGAAATACAGGTTTTGGTTATCGAGGCCCATAAAATTGAAACAAATTGTCGAATACCTGGTCGGGTTAAAGTCACGGGAATATCTTATTTCTCTTTACCACCAAATTATGATTGTCCCATGCGCATAAAACTGGAAATACGGCACTGGATATCGAACGTGCTGCAAACAATCTCGAGCCATAAAATTAGTCCAGATATTCAGAAAATACTTTTAGTCGTAACCGAAGTAGATGATCGTGACTTTTGCTCCAGTTTCACGGATGATCCATAATTTTTTGATTTTCAAAGATCATTAATTTTATAATTAATTGATTGTCGTCTGTGATTAAAAAATAATTGTATATCAGATCGATATTTGGAATTAGTATATTTATATGAGTGGTTCTAATAAATTTAAGACTTAAAAAATTTGCTTGGGAAAAATAATTTTAAAATGCGAAAAGTGAAAGTTGGATTTTTATCAAAATTAGTAGTATAGAAGTAGGTACCTGAAAAAAGTATTTAATATAATTCAAGATATATTCGGTAAGAATACAAAACATTATGAATTAATTATTTTGCTACTTATAAATCACGGCATTATCACAAACAATAAGAAATCAGAGTCCCTATTATCTCAAAAACCAAAACTCATTCAGATATTTCCCATCTGTAACATTTAATGATAGGTATTTTAGTTTATAATTAATCAACTGTACAAAAATCGGCAGACGCCTATTCTGTAATATAGAGATTTCAAATGTGATGCTTGCAATGTTGCCAGATTTACCATTTTTATGATATTATTTCCGGTATAACCAATTCCCCGCTTACTGGACAACGGCTCCGGGCGGATGAGCTGATAAGTGGAAGGGCACCTGTTTGTCCTAAGATTGGTAAATCGCTCTTGAAGACGGATGAACCTATTAATAATGTTCAATGGCATAAAGATGCAGAAGGCAACGGGAAACCACTCCATTAAAGACTCGGAAAGTACTCCTAGTATCATCAGCAATAGGATAACTAGTCAAAGATAAGATAATACTGACCATGGGATTCGGATAGTAAGATCCGACAGAAAAGGACAATCACAAGATAACAAGGCCTTCTCAGTCGCCAACAGACGAAATCCTTGCCAATCTAGTGCAAAGAAAATGCTCGCGATCTGCACATGGAATGTTAAAACATTATACGAGGCCGGTAAGACTCAATGCAATCAAGGAAATGGATGGACTATCAATAGACATCATGGGAATAAGCGAAATGAGATGGATAAACTCTGGGCAATGTGAAATTAACAATTATCACATATATTATTCAGGTAACCCTAACGAAAGACACGAAAATGGAGTAGGTTAAATCTTAAATCAAGAAACAGCCAGACCTCTTAAAAACTTTGTACCCATATCGGAAAGAATGATCCTCCTTCAACTTGATATCTACCCAATAACAACTTATATTATCCAGGTATATGCCTCTACAGCTGAAAAACCAGACGACATAAGTGAAGCATTCTATAATGAATTATCGAACACCTTAAAACACCTTCCCAAAAAGGATCTAACCTTGGATTGGGAGGGAATTTGTCTCAGAAGAAGAGTAAACACCTACTTCAAACTCCTATACAGAAGAATATATACGTGAAAATTACCTCAAGATACTTCAGGCTACATAGCAAGAAATCAAATAGATTACATTATAATTAATAAAAGATTCCGTAACAGCATTACATCAGGCAAGACATACCCAGGAGCCGATATCAAGTCAGATCATAATCCACTGATTTGCAAAATGAGGGTCAGGCTAAAGAAGATTCGACGTAGTGTCAATCCAAAATATGACATCGGGCTACTTAAAGACCAACGCACAGAACACAGTGTAAAACAGTATATACATAGCAATTTGAATACCGTTATTTAAACGGATGTAATAGACCAGGAGCTTGAAGAATTACACAGAGTCTCACAAGACATACAAGAAAAATTCCTCAAACCATCAAAAATTAAGAAAAAATTGTGGATGACAAATGAGACTTTAGATATGATGGAAGAGAGGCGAAATGTCAAAAAGAGATCAAAAAAGCAATCAGAATGACTAAGGACATACAGCTGAGAGAACAAGGTGAGGAAATAGTACAGACAACCAAGGTAATCCACTACTAAGTGTGGAAGAGAGACTAGACACTTGGAAGAAATATGTGAAAGTAACATTTGCAGATGAAAGGCAGATTGGCATTGAAGACATAGAATGCCAAACAGGACCCTCGATTACCATTGAAGAAGTCACGGCAGCTATTAGAAAAACTAAAGATGGTAAAGCTGTAGGGCCTGACAAATTGTATACAGAATTCCTGAAATGTATGACGAACAAGGAATAAAATGGATAACTACTATATTTAACAAAATATATATATAACTGAAAATATTCCCCAAAGCTGGTTTAAGTGGACCTTCGTAACCACACAAAAAAATTAAATGCAAAAACATGCGAAGACTATAGAATAATTAGCCTAATAAGCCACTTACTTAAAACGTTTTTAAAAGTGATACATAACAGATATTTAGTGGCTCAAAACATGTACACCTAGACAATGATGATGGAATATGGATTCCGCAAACGTTTTGTCTTCATGACATAGCCCGTTTGGGTTTTTTAATTTTATATATCTTTTATAAAGGATTTTAACAAATTTTTTTTTTTAATTAAAAGATGTTATAGAAACTGCGGCATCACCTTACCACTCCCACTCAAACGTTGTGAACAAGTGATTATAACTCGACTACGATTAGGACATACTATACCAACCCATATTCACTTAATAAATAAAGAAGCTATCCCTTTCTGCCACAACTGCAAGACACAAATCACTGTTAAACATATTCTGTTAGAATGCAAAACATACACCCAAGAAAGAAGAAAAAATAACCTCTCTACGAACATGAAGGATCTACTAAGCTGCCAGATCAACCAAGTGCTGAAATATTTGAAAGACATTAAATTTTACAGTATTTAATAGATATTTAAGTTATATATACATTGTAAGAAATTGAATACTTGTAATTTGTGTTTGTACCCCCTGCTAATAACTCTTAGTAGTTGATGCAGGGTCATTTTTGTTTAAATAAAAAAAAAATAAGTTAAACTGCCATTAAATCGTATCTAGTTTTATTTCATTAAAAAGCTGTTAAATGTAGCCCTAAATGTCCTAAATTTAGAGTATATTTTAACGTTTTTTCACAAAACATTTCACTTTTTATTATAGGCGGTAAAACACACGAATTTTATTTCTCCCAAAAGAAAATATTCTTCCAGTTATCCCCCCTTTTGGATACTACCTTGTGTATGCTGCTGTTTTATTAAGCTGAATTAATTAGGGTTGAAAAGTGGAACAGGTTTTAATTATTCTATAATTCAAAGTAGTTACTAAATTTTAATTAGTTTTAATGTCTGCATTAAGTGCCTAAAGCACTTTAGAAGTTTATCTCTTGAAACAAAGACAAGAGGTTAAATTTAAAGGTGGTTTACAAAAGAAAGTAAACAAGACTGGGCGAAAACTGACGTTGGGATATGAATAACTTGTTACATTTTACATTTAAATTTTAGAATAAGAAGTTGACATTTAAATAAGATGTTGAATACATAAGGAAGTTAATTTAGTATTAATATTATATATATATATATATATATATATATATATATATATATATATATATATATATTAAATTTAATTTTATTAAAGCTAAAGACGACCCAATACCAATTACGACCCATTTCCCATTTTATTATTAATTTAAATAGTTTTGGAATAAGTTTCATGCCAGATTTACATTCTTGACACAAAAATTGCAGAACCCGATTCTTTTTTAACTCCACAACCTTAATCTCTGGCAAACAAAGACCAGAACAATAAGTATTTTTGTGAATAGGTCGCTCACATGTATTACAATAAAATATTTCTTCTTCAGTACCGTCTTGCGGTCATTCCATACACTTCATTTTCTGATTTAAAATTTTGAAAGTCGGACCTGTACACTAAAAGTCTGTTAATGAGCTTTATCGGTTGCCTTACAGATAATGGATAAGTTTTGTTTTTTTTGTGTTTTGTAAATTACCACAAAAAAGGGTAATAATACAGAGTTATTTTCAGTTAAAAGCAGATTAACCAATTAGTACACAATCAAATTAAAGACACTTTTATTTGAACACAGAGCCTAAACTAGATAAAAACATTGGATCGACATAAACTTATATCTTTGAATGGTGAAATGACTGTGAAAACTAATAGTTTTAAGTACTACCTAGGATCGGTATTACAGAGTAATGAGGAAATTGATAAAGATGTTCGCAGAAGAATTCGGGTTGGATGGATGAAGGAGAAATAAGTGAAAGGTGTATTGTATGACACAAAAATATTACAATAAAGCTGAAGAGAAAATTATATAAAACAGCCGGAAGACCAGCTATAATGTACGGAACTAAATTTTAGACAATTAAAAGAATGAGAAACAGCCAATGCACCTGACGGAAATGTAAATCCTTAGATGAATGAGTGTAGTGACAAAAAAGGATAACATTAAGAATAAGTATATTAGGGAAAGTCTGTAACGAAAAAGCTAACAAGAGTAGATAACAAAAAACTGTTCGTTCACAAAAGCTTTACGGAGACCACGTTGCTCATGTTGGGAGCTTCATTGGGGGGTGAGGAATATACCCCCCAATGAAGCTGTTGATACAGGAATAACATACTAAAGACATATAGATAAATAAAAGGTAGATTATAAAAAGATAATAATTAGATAACCAAATATAACGGTTTGACAAAGAAAAGAAATACTAAATACAGCTAAACTGCAAAAATTAGGGGAAAAACCTGAGACGTATAGAGGGACGTAAGATTAAATTCATTAGACACTAAAATTTCGTCAGAAAACATATCAAAGAATTATCAATAAAAAACTATATAAATGACATATTTACTTATAAGCTGAAAGAAAAATTAGATCTTCCATAAAATACTTTAAAAAAGTTATATCGTCAATAAAATTTTATTTAAATAGAATAATAGTCTCAAATTGTAGGATTTTTAAATTCTTTGGTATATATTGAAATCCCCTCGTATATGTTAAAACACCGAAGAATATTTTCAATGTATTTCTGTTTTCTATCGTACGTATTGAAACACCGAAATATTCTTTCAATCCTTTTTGCGTCGCCGAGTCGATAATAAACGCATTTTAGGGTTTGTTTATATATCACAGACGCGATTTCTTTGGTATTTTCTTTGATCGTTTCCGCTTAAATATTGCTCCTAAAATAAACATCCACTTAGATCGCTGAGAAGGTTTTGCGGGGAAGAGAATTACATCACTCTCGCTGAGGCCGCTGTCAGGGGCAGTTGTTTTCAGTGTTAGTCCAAATTTGTAATGTTTTGTGGTTTTTCGTCACTTTTCATGGAAAATGTGTAGCAGTGTTAAATTTTATGTGAAGTTAAAATAAGGTTTGGGAGAATCTTTGAACAGTCAAGACGTTATGATTGTTGGCGTCAAGAACCGGCAAATTTGTTAAAAAAAAGTGATTTATACTCAATGTAATGTGTCAGTTCTAAGAGTAATCACTGTTTTTATTTTATGTCGTCTCTCACCTAAGAGATTTGTATCAAAGAGATTTGCGGCGTTTCCAACAGATTTGAAAGGTACCCACATGTGTTCCAGTTTTTTAGGAAGCCGAGTCTAAAATTTGCGTCCCAGTGAACAACTTCCAGCCTTAATTTGTTTGTCCTAAGAAGCCGTTTCAGAATATTTCCGCAGTTTGTTCGTGTGACAGAGAGTGTCCAGTTCCTAACCCCAGAAATTTTAAAGAAATTTTGGTGAAAACCAGGTAACTCTTTTGTGTTGATTTTTAAAGGAAAAATAAAATTTTTTAATAATAATTGCTTTCATAACAGTTTAAAAAATTGTAATAATTAAAATTATAGATGTTAAAGCGTGGCTTAGCTGTCATATTAATTGTTCTCAGTTTTAAAATTTAATATTGACATAATCTGACAGCTAGCTTTATTTTTTTGACATTTGGTAAATACCTAATCATAACAGATCTTGTTTTGCTTTGTTTTTTTAGAAAAAGGTTAACCTTTAGGTATAGTCCCATTTAAAAAGATATTTTTTTATTTGTAATAATTTATGTAATAACTTCAAGAGTTTGTAAACTGATAGAACATAGTAACTTTGTTTTTGATATTTTGTATTTTATTGTTATTATTTATATTTTGCAGTGAGACAACAACAAATAGTTAATTTTTTCCCTAAACCATTTTATTTATTCCTCTTAAATAACTTTCTAACACTTTTTTTGTGTTATTAGGAGGGAAGAGCCTTTTCTTATATCCAGCAGGAAGATTCTTCAAAGCGGCGTTCTTATTTTAAATAGCTTGAGAACATTTTTGTGTTTTTTTTGTCCAGGAGACTCATGTAATTACCCCTTTGTTTCATTTTTGTAGTTGCCCCAATCCCAAACCCTTGCCATTCACTTATCCACGACCCAGTTCTCCAAATAACCCCTGAGTAGCCGTCCGCAACAGTTTCGTTTTATTTTGCTTGCCTTATTTTTACCCCAATCATTTCTGTCCCAAATTTTCCACCCCTTATAATAATACCCCATGTGGTAGGCAAAATAATCGTTATTAAAGAAGTCTCAAAAATGATGTTTATTAAATATTCAAAAAAATTAAAAACAAATACATGCTAATATCAGCAATTAGACAACAAGTATTTATTAAATACATGTTGTAATCCATAAATATATGTACATAAGCGCATGCACTATCGAGTTTACCGTCCGCGTCTTCTCCACTCACTTCACGAGGATGTTGTTGGCAGATTGAAATTTTGCGAGTGGTACCTCGGACACCGTATATTGCTAATAAAGAATTGCTAATATAGAATTCTTTAGCAATATACTGTGCCTCGGATGCAATCAGAATGATCCGCAGTTCCAGCGTTCCATTTTGTGGTCGGACGAAGCAACCTTCTAGCTGAACGGTACGGTCAATCGGCATATACTGCGTGTACTGGAAAGACCAGAATCCTCACGTTCTCACGTCTTCATTGCTAAAGAATTAAACCTGTCTAGGGTGTGTGTGTGTGCAGGTATTCATGATGGAGGTCTCATGGGTCCGTACTTTTTTGAGGGTAATTTTACTTACAGTAACCCTTTTTCAAATCCCTTTTGTTCTTTGAATAAATTCATTTTACACTGCATTTTTTCTCTGAATGCAAATTTGTGCCTGACGTATGCCGACCCCTATATAGTAAGTAAAAGGATTATGTAACTTTAGTAAATTTTATTAAGATTATTGATTATAATCACTCTAAATCAAGAAGTTTCATTTTAAAGTAAATTTCGTTTATCAGCTCACTATAAAAACAGTGTAAAAAGTATAACAATTACCTAAAATTTGTAAATGATGTATTATCTGTTTGCGTTTGTTTACTAATTAAAAAAACACTTATCATAAGTTTTTCTCGCTAAACTTGATTTGGAAATTCATGATAGCATAGTTTTTATAGGAGACGTTTATAACGCCTTTACACAAACCTTATAGAAGTAATTTGGCCACCCCGATAACCTTCGAATACAACATAGCATGCAAATGAGCTGTGCCATAAAAACTGTGCTATCATTAATTTTCAAACGGAGTATCGTTAACACGCAGAGACAGATCTAAATCGTTAAAACAATTAGCACTCCATCGCAAGCGATATTCCCTGTTCGAAGTCAACTCGTCAATCCAAAATAATCGATTTAAAATCCTTTCTAACCCTTTTGGTCTTCCCTTTTTTTGGTTTTAGTAATTATATTGATAAAAAGATAAACTTATATTTCTGACCTTTACATTGTAAATTCTTTTCATAACGATTTTTTACGTATTTTCCCGACACTTCGTAAAAATTTAGACTGTTATACAGTCATAAATCAAAATAATTTTCTAGTGTTTTTCAGTAAATCCATCAAATTTGCTATTACATGAACTAAACGATGAAAAACCATTTAAAAGCCGAAAAATCTATGACCCATAAATATAATTTGAATTCAAATGTTCAGTAATATATATTCATTTTTATAAAATATGGCTTTATTTATATTTGCCAAGCTAGCTCTAATGAACATGAACTCAATATTTATATACAAAGGCATTTTATCACATATTTAGCAGGCGTTTGATAGTCAACATTTTATAGACCTTTATGTTCGACAGGCCATAATTTATTTATAAAATAATGGTTAATTAAAATATAAATAGATTCTATTAGATGGATAAATTCGACGTAAATTACATTACATAATTACTTATTCGTGTTTGGTAATTCTTAATTCTGCATCATGGATGTGTGTCAATATGATAATGTACACATATTCTATACGAAGATCAGACTTAGGAAGAAAGCGACCTCTATATGAAGCAACACGAAGTTAGGAGACTTCTCTTCGATGGCAAAAGTAGGTGAACTATAAATACAAGCTTACTGAAAGCTATTGGACAATGTTAGGAATATCCTGTTATTCCGACAATACATCTACAGTTAGTCCTTGAAAAACACCATTGGTTTTGAAATGGACGTTGAAATGAAAACAAAACGATTACATTTCTTTTCCATTAGAGCTCCTCTATTATTCTAAACATTTTTCTAGGTTTCTTCTCTTATCAGGAACACTTATGGGAGCTTGAACTGAAATGAAATGATCTTTATCTTTATGATCCTTATAGTAACATAACATGCCTGAGTATGTCAGTAGCAACCTCTATATAAAGCAAGAAGAAGTAAACACAGCATGGCTCCTAGTCAATTAATGGCACACAAGCGCCTTCTTGGGTTAGTTTATCAATCTTCTCATTACCTACGTAGCCTTTGTGACCTGGAACCTAGGCTAGTGTCTACCTATTCCAACTTTTAGCCTGGGAGAGGGTACCCAAACAGTTCCACACAAGTTTTGAATTAACTTGCATAGAACTGAGAGCTTTTAAAGCTACTTGACTATCGTAGTAAACCACCATTAAGTTAGTCTCCACTTAACGACGTACTATTTCCATAGAATACCTTTGTACAGCAGTAACTTCTGCCTGAAATACGTACGTATGAAATACATATCTTACCAAACTGGACCTGATTTCTGTTCTTAGCCTTGTGCCATATATACCAGTCCCTGTACCTTCATCTGTATACAAATTTGAGTTTTCTATTACTGGCGGACCCATTTTCCATTCCTGCCATGTAGTAATTGGTAGTATGATAGTAAAATGTTTATTAAAGCTATGCCTTTGGAACATTAGGTCTACACGAACGCTCAGAAAGGGGTCCGCCTTTATCTTCTAATTGGTAGCCTTGTTTGATTGAAAATATTTACAAAAAGCTTAATTTTGAAAATAATTTTCTAAAATATTTTTGCCTCTGTTCTTTTTGTACTCTATTTAGAAGTAATAAAGTTTTGTAAATATGTGAATGTAGTGTACGTAAATATTTTTGCAACTATTATAACTTTAGTAGACAATAATAAAGACCGGCTTTTAAACACACCTAATAATCGAATAAGTAATGCAAATCGAAAATAAACGTACGATTCTGTCCAGATCCCCAAAAGTGCGACCCCCGCTGCCTTGCGGTAGACACCTATCTATTCTTTTTAAAAGTATACTTTTAAAATATAAATAAAATATTTTAAAAACTATTTTAATATTATAATTATCACAATAATGTATAGTACATATACAGTATTTTGCAACAAAAATAATAAAAGAACTAAGAAAAGTAGCACGGTTTGTTCTCTTAGAAATGAACCATTATACTATATTGCTTACAAAAATATCGCGTCTTATGTGACGTCCCCCATATTGCAGACCGCCGCGACTATTGCTGCGATCTGTCCGCTGCGACAGATCGCGTCCTGTTGGTCTGAACCTTTCGTGAACCAAAAAATATAGAAATTATATTTGTGGGTCGAATTTGAGAGATGGCAAAATTGAGAACTTGCTGAATGAAGTTGAAGTAAGAGCATGGAAAGCTTTTAAAAGAGCTGTGTCTGTACCACGTGTCTAAAAATTCACCTCCTGGATGCTCATCTCAATTTCTTTCCAGAAAATTTAGGCGTTATAAGTGATAAACATGGAGAATGGCTCTACCAAGATATACAGGGTGAGTCATGAGGAACTTTACATACTTCTACCATATGTAGAGTCCCTCAGGGAGCATATCATGTGGCCACTAAAAAATGTCAACTCCTCTTCTTTATTAATTAACAGGGTGATTTGTGTAATTGACCATTTATTTCATTTTACTGTAGTGTTTATACGGCTCATTTGATTTTTTTAATTTTTGCATGATACAGTACACTACTATCAAGCATTCGACTGGTATTAGCTAAACTAAAAAATTCCAGGACTGGCTTTGGAAAAATTAATTTAGGGATTCGTATTAAATATTACACCCTGTATATATTTTTTTTTAAATGCAATAAGTGATTTTCAAACTACATAAATAGCCAATGAAAACGACATATGCGACAATGTTGTCGCACTTTTATTAAATTTTTAGTGAACGATCAAATCTTGATCTTGATCTTGATCTAATGAAGTATCAAATTATAAGGTAATTAATTTAAACAAATGTTATAAATTTCAAACAGTTTAATTAAAATGATAAACTGAGTCACTGCACAACAAAAAACAGTAACTACTAACAATAACGAAGAACAATTTAAAAAAAAACTAAAAATATGTACATAGTTATGATAAACCCATAAATTAGAACTGGAAAAGATACAATAATGGTAACAAAATAAAAATAATTCAAAATAGATTTTCGAAATGGAACCCTGCAGCCTCTACACATTGTTGTTGCCGAATTGTTAATTGACGTATTGAATTACGGATACTCTGGGGATCGTTTCTAATAGTATTACAACAATGTATAATTCTATCAATTAATTGTTGTCGGTTATTAATATTCACTGCGTAAACTAGTTGCTTCAATCGTCCCCAAATATGGTAATCAACGGGATTGAAATCAGGGGATCTTGAAGGCCACGAAATAGGACCTGCACGTCCTATCCACCTGTTGCCATAAACATTATTGAGATGTTGTCTCACTGCCAGTAAAAATGTGGGGGTGCCCCATCATGCTGAAAATACATCCCTCGGATAGCAACGTTCGCGTTGGCAAGCAAATTCGGCAAAATATTTTGTAGAAAGTTCAAATAGACCTGCCCTGTTAAAGGACCATCAAAAAAGTGAGGACCTACCAATTGGTTATTTATGACACCAATCCACACGTTAACCGAAAACCTTAACTGAGAACGACGTTCTCGAATAGCATGGGGATTTTCTTCTGCCCACACATGTGAATTTCATGAATTATTTATCCCGTCTCTGGTAAATTGGGCTTCATCTGTAAATAGTGTCCTGTATAGCGTTGGTCGATTATTGTTAATCCATCTACAAAATTCCAACCTATCGATCTCATCTCCAGCATGTAGTCGCTGAACCATTTGAATGTGATATGGGTATAGATTATTTTTTTGTAAGACTCTACTTACTTTTGATTGAGTAACATTGAGTTCTCGACTTACTTGTCTAGTGCTTATTGTAGGGTTCATAGTAACGGCGTCCATAATGTCATCTTCCTGCGCTTCATCTACATGTCTCTCTGTTGTAACACTAGGAATGCTTGTTTCTCGCAAATAATTAAAAACTGACCCAAATGTTGGATGACTGGGAGTTCGACGATTAGGAAATCTCCTGCGATATTCTCTACTAGCAGCCCTACCATTCCCATTACAGAATCCATAAACAAATATTATGTCTTCATATTCTGTGGTCGAAAACTGATGTGGCATTTTAACGAAAGTAACAACAGCTCTACCAAAACTAACACAATGTACTTAACGTAGATATGACAGAAGAAATATGTATTCTTGTACACATAAATAACAATTGATAATGACAATAATGACAATGGGTATAAAATATCAAGAAACCTCAAACGGTCAACGCCAACCTTCATTTTAAACTTTTTTAGATTTATTTTTATTTAGTACAGGTGATGCAATGTATTATTATTTGATATAAAATTTTAATCATTTACAATCAACAAAAACTAACATATACAAGAGGTTTGACTTTTTAATCAATTTAATTTATTATTTATCGAAAATAATGCCCCAATACGATCTATGAGTAAAAATTTAAAATTGAAAAACAATTGATTCTATCGTAGAGATAATACAAAGTGACAGTAAAGATGTTAATTTTCTACGTATTAGATTATGTTGTAGGAACTCATTTTAATTAAAATGTTTGAAATTTATAACATTTGTTTAAATTAATACCTTATAATTTGATACTTCATTATGGTTGTTCTATTTTTGGTAAGATTTGATCGTTTACTAAAAATTTAATAAAAGTGCGACAACATTGTCGCATATGTCGTTTTCATTGGCTATTTATGTAGTTTGAAAATCACTTATTGCATTTAAAAAAAAATTATACAGGGTGTAATATTTAATACGAATCCCTAAATTAATTTTTCCAAAGCCAGTCCTGGAATTTTTTAGTTTAGCTAATACCAGTCGAATGCTTGATAGTAGTGTACTGTATCATGCAAAAATTAAAAAAATCAAATGAGCCGTATAAACACTACAGTAAAATGAAATAAATGGTCAATTACACAAATCACCCTGTTAATTAATAAAGAAGAGGAGTTGACATTTTTTAGTGGCCACATGATATGCTCCCTGAGGGACTCTACATATGGTAGAAGTATGTAAAGTTCCTCATGACTCACCCTGTATATTAAGGTTATTCATCCTTTACTCTTAATCTCAAAAATAGTCATCAAATATAATATAAATAATTGATATTTAATATAATGATAAATGTTGAATATTTAAATATTCATTGACCTGGGTTTATTGAACGTATTAGTGGCCGCTGTACATAAACATAAACATTAAGCTGACATTGAGGAGTCACATATATTTGGACATTTCTTCTTCTTTAAGTGCCATCTTTGCGACGAAGGTTGGCAATCATGATGGCTATTCTAACCTTCGAGGCAGCTGCTCTGAACAATTGCCTTGAGCTGCAACCAAACCACTTTCTCAGGTTTTTCAACCAGGAAACGCCGCTTCTTTCTACGCTTCTCCTACCTTCTACTTTTCCTTGAATTATGAGTCTCAAGATGTTGTATCTTTCGCCTCTCATCACATATCCGAGATATTGCAATTTCCTTTCTTTTATTGTATTTTCCATTTCCCTATCTCTGCCTGTTCTCCTTAACACTTCTGTATTCGTGACTATATCTACCCATGGAATCCTTAACAATCTTTTAAATGTCCACATTTCAAACGCGTTTAGTTGATTTATTGTATTCCGGTTTAATGTCCATGATTCAGCTCCATAGTAGAGTACACTGTGTACATAGCATTTGATTAGCCTTATTCTGAGGGCCAATGTCAGATCGTTGTTGCATAAAATCTTTTTCATTTTCACAAAGTTGGCACGTGCTCTTTCAATTCTGACTCTTATTTCTGCAGTATAATCGTTATTTCCTGTGACTATTGTTCCCAAGTAAGTATATCTTTTTACCCTCTTAATCTGCTGGCTGCCTACCGTTAATATTTCGTTTGCATTGTTGTTCTTGTTAATTTTCATTAATTTGTTTTTTTGATATTAAGAGAGAGTCCGTATTCTCCACTATATCTTAATATTTTGTTCAATATTCTTTCTAAGTCTTCCAAGGTATCGGCTATTATGGCTGTATCGTCGGCATACCTAATGTTGTTAATTAAACGTCCGTTCACTTTTATGCCGACTGTCTCGTTTACCAAAGTTTCTTGTATGATTTCTTCAGAATAAGCATTAAACAATAACGGCGACAGTATGCAACCTTGCCTGAAGCCTCTCCTTATCTCTACTTCTTCTGAGACTTCTCTTCCAATTTTCACATTCGACCGTTGGCTGTAGTATAAATTTGATATCAATGTTATATCCCTCACATCCAGATTCTTGTTTTTGAGTACTTCTATAAGTCGGTCATGTTTTACCATATCGAATACCTTGTTGTAGTATGTAAAACATTCATAAAGATTTCGATTAACATCCAAACATCTTTGGGTCAGCACGTTAAAAGAAAATAGTGCCTCTCTTGTGCCTACTCCATTCCGAAATCCAAACTGGGAATCACTAATATCCATCTCCAGTTTAGCGTGTATTCTATTATGGATGATTTTTAGCAGGGTTTTTAAGGTATGTGACATTAGACTGATCGTTCGATAATCACTACATTCTTTGGCATTTACTTTCTTTGGTAGACAAATAAATGTTGATGTCAGCATTTCACGTGGAATGATTCCTGTGGAATAGATTGTGTTCAGTAGTTGGACTAAAAGATCTATGTTTTTCATTGACCGTTTTTAGCAATTCACTTGGTATTTCATTTGGACCAGCAGCTTTATTATTTTTCATGGACTTTGCTGCATGTATAACTTCTGACTTTGTTATTTTGGGTCCCTCGTCTTTACTCTGATTATCTTCATATATATTTTCCTGTCTCCGGTCATGGAATAATTCCTCTATATATTCTTTCCATCTTCCTAATTTTTGTTCTGTCTTCACTAAAATGTTTCCTTGTTTGTCCAATAGTATTGTAGATAAAATTAGTATCTACACAATAGGACAAACATAAAGAATGTCCTAAAATGAGAGAGAGAGTATAACATAGGTTGCTGGATACAAAATATGAGAGCTCTTTCATGTAATATAAGAATGTCTTAAACACTAGCGGTTCAAAAAGCTATCCAATGGTAAAAAAAAACGATTTATTAAAAATAAAAAAAATGAGAAAAACAAATAGCATAAATAAAATCAGTATACATACATAAAAGACTATACAAAATTCCTACTACTAAATACTACTTACTAGTTAACAAGTCTTTCAAAACGTCTATGTGCGGGTTATTGTCCATTTTAGGTCACTATCACGAAAATCCTGAATTACGAGATGTGGAGATGTGGCAACCATGTGTCAAAAGCTACCCAGAGAACTATGTGAAAACTTCAAAACACTTCTAATGTATACAAAAACGGGCACTACTGTATTATAATCAATATGTATATATCTATGATTATAAAATTGATTGCTGTTATACCAACAGTGGGACAAATCTTTGATAGATTTGGAAAGCACTTTATAACTTTATGAGGAGTAAATCCTTTACGGATTTTTGAGGACTTCTGCCAAACAGAGATGTTGCTTCGTCCCCGATTTTTCGAGGAGTCTTTCTTGGAAGAGTCTTACTATAAAACGAAGCACTGTTGACAATGTTGTCATTTATATGTATACAGAATGGGTGAATTTTTGTCAAAAGTGGAGTTAAATACTAAATTAAAAATATTGATAAATAGTTTTTACATGTTCGAATGGATTTATTCGAACAAGTACGCTTGCGGTTTTTTTGTTTTAGCTGCTACCCCAGCTAATTCTTTAACTTTCTTATGGAGATTGATGTTATCATATTTGTTTTGTAAGTCTTCTATTTCTTGGCATTTTCCAGCGAAATAAGTCTCTTTAGCTTCTCTTATTTTCCTTCTTATTTGATTATGCAACTGTTGATACTGAGTTATGTTGATATTCTTTTGCCTTCTTCTGTCCTCCATCATTTCCAAGATTTTTTTCTGTCATCCAATCTCCTTTCTTGCATGTTGTTGTAAGTTCTCTGTAACTTGGTTCGATAATTTCATTTTTAAAGAATTGCCACTGTTGTTCTACATCGCCATCGATTGATTCCGGTGTGGATTCTAGGTTTGCATTAATTTCTTGTTTCAATTTTTCTTCGACGTCTTCTGTTTCTAATTTTTGTATGTTTAGTTTATTACTTTTGTAGCCTTTTTGTATCTTTTTTAAGTGAAGTTCAGGACACGGGACCCTAAACAGGTACTAGTTTCCCGGGTCAGGAAACCTCCGGAATCTGCGGAGGGCAGGAATTGGTTCATTTTCCCTTATGGAACTATCTTTAAGAATTTAAAGAGTTCCCACCTGCTACTCTAGGATATTGGATATTTATAGGTATAAATACAGTACATCTGTAAAAGTATTATCATTGTAGTCTTGTATTTAGAGTATTGTTACACAACGTTAGGGTAGGTGAGTTTCATGTGTTAACCCACATGTTTCGCTCACTAATAGTGATTATAAACAAAAGTTGATTGTTAGAGAAAATAAAATAATATAGTGAATTAAAATACATTTTGTTATGAGTTCGTTTAACTAAGGACCCAAAGGCACTTCGCTTTAACAGCAATCTATTTGGTCTGTTGGTCGATTACTGCTGGACATTAATCCGTGATGCTCCAGAGAATATATGCCGAAAAGCAACGCGAAAAGCCAATGTAAAACACCAACCACAATATTTTAAAGAAAGCGTACCACGAAGGGCATACTAAAATTGATATATTCCCGTACAATGCACAATTTTTGGTACCAAATTGAGTGTGGGTGATAGAAAAAATTTAAGAGTAATTCGGCTTTCTAATGATATTGTATATAACAAACGCCATGTTCTATCCATGGCACAATAAAGTTGATTTTTGTTGACTATTGTAATTATTATGCCATGGAAACTAATAAAATTTGGGATATTGCTGATTTAATACTGACATATTCAAATATTCACAAAATAAATACCGTTTACAAAGAAATAATTATTATATTATTATGGAAACCCTTTTTGGTAAATGATAATAGTGATTATTTATAATGTTTTGATTTACCAAAACAGGTTTCCATGAAAATAAAATAATTATTCCTTTGTATATACTGTTTATTTGATTAAAATGTTTAGTATATGACATTATTTACAATTATTATTCTCCGTGGCAAACTTTTAATAAGTTTGTGTGTTACTGCAACAATGAAAACCTTAAAATATGAATTTTGTCATGAAATTTGGCATATGGTTTTAAAATAATATTCCGAATAACTTTATATAACAAAGATTTGTAAGGTAAGAATACAAGATTTATTAACAGGTTAAGTGACATGACAGGCCAATGCTGACTCATACATAAAAGTTATATACGGGCCGCGTGATGCCGACGTGGACTCAACAGCGGCTTCTTGAACTCATTTAAAATACACGAAGACATTTTGAGCCCGGCCAGATGGTCTAGAAAGCATACTTGGCCTGTGCCTCTGAGATGTCAATGAGGACTCACATGGCACATAATGTTTATAAGTAACAATTGCGTAATTATATATTTTTTGTTATATATTCCTAGTAAGAACACATTTTAGGCAAAATAAGCTTTATTTTGCCTAACATCGCTGAGTTTGTAACTATTTTCCATAATGACTGGTGTAACAATAAAATCTCCTAATACGTTCCGAATTACCTCTTCCTTAAATTTGGTAAATGTCATGCTTTTATTGGTAATGCTTTAATGCGCGACATAGACATTTATAAGTGCTGTGCCAGTCAAGAGCTCCATCAATAATTTTCTGTACCATTTTATTCCATTACGTAGGTAATGGAGAATTATAGCTTTTCATTTGATCTGATATATCAATGAAGTTTTTATATTTATTATATTCGATGACATTCTATAGTTTGACAACATCACCGCGTGCCTTCTGCATTGTCACCATTTCGTCAGCAAATTTGGTACTAATCATCAGCACATCTCGCTTATCTCTCCTCTTCTGAACAACGATGCCCGAATTACTTTGTTCAGTTACATGTTCGTCTACTTTTAATTTTTTGGAGATGACATTTTTGGGATTATATTTGCGGTGTAGGAGTTCATGTGCAAGTGTGACATAATTGTAGTAGTTATCAATCGCAAGTGTTCGTCCTTTGTCAAGCAGTACATCCATAAGTTTCATCACTACATTTGTTGGTACAGTGCTACCTTCAGCATGTTCTTTTTCACAATACAAATTAAAATTGTAGGTATAGCCACCTTCCAGACAAAGTTTGAATAATATACTGCTTGAATTTTAGTCGCCCTTGAAAAGGCACTAAAGTTTTGTCAATCCACACGTTTGTGGCCTTTGGAACGATGATAGCAGTCTTGAATTTATCATGCAGTCTGCTAACCAAGGAAACGATCTTCTGTAAACGGTCATCTGTTGTTACTGAATTATCGTTGAAATGCCATAAAATTAAAATGACATAATCCCATCCATATAACTATACACAGGAATCGTTTTATTTCGGCGACATCACAGTTGTACCACACTGACACTGCAGGGTATAACGATTTGCTTCTTCGACATAAAAATTTAAAAATAATCAAACTCAGTTAAACAAAATAAATTAGATATTTAACATCATGGACAAAAGACCATCGTCTACAAAATATGCGTAGAAATGAACGGGCGATTTGTTGTAGAAGTTTTCGGACAATTGCGTATGAAAACCTGCAGAATTAGTCCTCAAATGTAAATTTCTGTAAATTTTCGCTGTTGACAGGCCCCAGACAATAGCCTCATTCATTGCATTGGATACTATTGGTTCTTCTAAAATTTCCTGTTCGGAGACTGCAGAAAGTTGGACAATGACAATGATTCCATAGCAGCATTAACATGCTCTCCGAAATTCGTGTGTCCTTTTTCTTTATTGGTAGATGCCGATCCTATGGGTTTGGTATTTCTGGTCACACGTTTTCTTTTTATTCTGTTCTGGTGTATTCGATTCATTTTCACTATCACTAGAATCAGTTGGTTGGTACTCATATAATTGCATATAATTTTCAAGTTTTTGTTGCTCTTAGAGCCAGTCGCAAAAGGCAGTTTTTTTAATATTACTGTTGAAAATTAGTAATTTTTGATATACCACGTATGTATTATTTTGTTAAATTTTGTTCTTCGTTTTCTGTTCTAATCTCTAACTTAGATCGCAAATCTTTTAAAAAGTTGACTTGCATTGGTGTCTTATCATTAACAATGGATACCGTAACTTGGGGTAACTTGAGACAATTTGTAGACACTATTATTTTTCGTCGATTTGGCATCCCGGTTAATACTGTTAGTGTTGTTTTGATAGCAAAAGGTAGCTAACGTGTGGTTGTTGACCGTTAGTAATTAAATTCTTTTGTCTTATATAAGGTAAGTTGATAATTTTTTTAATAAACATCAACTTTAAAATTGCCAAATTTCATGTAGTACATAACTTATATAATAATTCTATGACTAATATCCGAAAACAAGCAATTGTTGGAGAAAACGTAACCTCTAATATTAATATTGGTGTGCCGTAAATTTCATTGCGGCGTTGCCAAGTTTATGGCTGCTATAAAATATGAATTCTCGGCCTGACCTTGGTTGGTCAACTTGAGACAACTGTCTCAAGTTACCCCACCACAAATTAGATACTATAAAAACTAGTTTCTAACCTACCTACTTACCTACCTACCTACTTACCTAGCAACATACCTTTTTTTCATTATTGTTTCAGGCTCAGGTATGGTTCGAACGCAAAAAAGAATTTTGGGATCTAGAAAATACCGAAATTTCTCGGAGGAGCAACTTCATAAAGCAGTGGAAGCTGTTAGGTCCGGGATTTCTTTGAGGAAAGCCGAAGAAAAGTTTGGAATACCACGATGTTCTATAAATAGAGCAATAAATGGAAAGAACACAGGAAAGGTTGGTAAACCATTTATTTTAAATGAAGTTGACCAAAATGCTTTAGTAATGTGTCTATGTTCAGCTGGGGATAGGGGCTTTCCTCTCACACTATACGATATTAGACTCATTGTCAAAGCATTCCTCGACCGTTCTGGAAGAAATGAACATAGATTTAAAAACAACATGCCAGGTAGAGATTTTGTCATGTCTTTCTTGAAGCGTCACCAGAATACTTTGAGTAATAAAATGTGCCAAAACATAAAGAGATCTCGAGCCAAAGTCGACCATAACGCCATAAATATTTACTTTGATGAGTTAAATCAGTCAATGGAGGGAGTTCTTTCTCATTCTGTCATTAATTATGATGAAACAAATATGACAGACGATCCTGGTCGTAAAAAAGTTGTTGTTAGAAGAGGGTGTCGATATCCTGAAAGGATTATTGATTTTTCTAAGTCAAGTACGTCTGTAATGTTTGCCGCTGCCGGAGACGGGACACTTCTCCCTCCATATGTAACATACAAAGCTGAGAATATTTATAATACCTGGACCGAACATGGCCCTAAGGGGACAGTTTATAATAGAAGTAAGAGTGGCTGGTTCACTTTGGAGATATTCGAAGATTGGTTTCGAAAAATTGCCTTGCCTTATTTCTCGAAACAAGATAAAGAAGAGAAAAAAGTAATGATTGGGGATAATTTGGCGAGCCATATATCCCCATATATATTTTTCCGCCCACTTAAAATTAAGTGGCGTGAAACTTTAGATTCTTGGAAAACAAAAAATCGTGGAACTGTGCCAAAAGATACATTTCCTCGTGTATTAAAAAAATGTCTGGTGGCAATGGGAGAGAAAAATCTTTCACAAAACGTAATAAGTGGATTTAAAGGAGCAGGGTTAATTCCACTTAATCGAGGAGAAGTCTTGAAGAGGCTTCCCAGTAAACAGGCAGTAGAGGATGGCAAAGAAAGTGAGAATACCGTTGCCTGGGTAACTACATTTCAAGAATATTTAGAAGAAAGTAGAAGGAAAGAGACACATGGTTTAAGAAAACAAAAAAATAAGAAATTGAATGTTCCTGCTGGTAGAGGAATCTGTGAAGAGGATATAATAATTTTGGAAGACAAACCAAAGCTAGAAAAAAGAAAAGAAGCCAATTAATGGAAAAAAATAAAGAAAAACCATCATCTAGTAAGAAAAGGCAAAAAAACAAGTAAAGTAATTATGTCTAGTGAAAGTGACGAAGACAGTTGCAATGAGGTTGTATTTGACGACAGTTCAGATGATGACCGGGATTCATTTCAAGCAAAACAGATTGACAATATTGAAGACAATACTACTGAAGAGACTAATGACCAGGATAATATTTACTCTCATCAAGATAAACATCCTCTGCAGCCAATAACTAAAAAAGTTGGATGCTTTGTCATAGTTAGTTATGACTCAAAATTTTATCCTGGGGCAATTGAAAAGATTGACGGTAAAGGCGCAATAATAAGTGCAATGACAAAGACTTCACGGGAAAACTGGAAATGGCCCAAACCTAAGGATGAACTGTATTATTGCTGGCAGGACATTGTAGGTGGTATTAAACCGCCTAAAGCCCTAAACAACCGAGGTATTTTTTCAGTACCCGAACTAAAATTGCTATAATTAATTGTTTTTAAATAAAAGTTTTGAGCTCTCTGTCTTTTTTATTAACCCAAAAAATATTCTGAATGTCTCAATTTAACATAACACTTTATAATTATATTTTCGGTGTGCCAAGTTACCCTATCAATGCGTAATTTGAGACAGACATAAAAAAAATTGAAAAAACTACTTGTGACAAAATAAACAGAAATATTCTATAAACATATCATAGTTACCTGCGCGACTAATGTTTTCAAATAGTTTTTGAACATAAATTTTTTCTCCGTATGTAATAAACTTCAGGTTTAAGTTAAAAAGTGTCTCAAGTTACCCCAAATTACGGTACAGTTTTTTGTTTTTGCATTTTCTAAGAGTTTCTTTTTATTTCGCAGAATTTGTTTAGCTTCATACTCATTACTCAAGATCATTTTGATTATTCTAGGATATTTATTACCAACTTTGCCTACTCTAAAGAAAGTAACCGGGGTTGCGTCACATTCTACAGTCTGTAAAATTTCTTTCAAAAATGGTTTGTCTTGATCTTTTTTAGTTTGAATATCACCTGTAGATTCTGGTACGCCTCTGACAATAACTTTTTTGGCACGATTGATACGATCGATGGCTTCATTGGCGATATTTTCAGCAAATTGTGGTGACGAATGTTGGTCAGTAGATGATAATTTAATTTCAAGTTCATTGAATTTCAGCAGCCTTTACATCTATTTGGCTAATTGTTAATTGCAAATCATCATTATATTCCTTAGGTAGCCGTTGAGCAGCCGTTACAAATAATTTTAATTCCTCTTTTGCAGGCATCGCATTGTAGCGCAGATCGTTCACGGTTGTCGATCGCTTTCGAACACTTTGCGCAGGTTTGATTACTTGTCATGGTGGGAGTGAATAAATGTAAATAAAAATGTAAATATCTCTGACCTTGCAATACGATGAATTTATTAACACGTGGATATGGATACAATTTTCTGGAGCCAAATTCATCAAACAGACTGGATAACACTTTAACTTATGTACACTACTTTTAAAATTCAACTTCAGACAGTTTACTACCGCTACCGCTAAATTCAAAAACTACAAGGACTATCCAAATTACATGTGTATTTCCGAAGGTGCACTAGTCTAGTGATAGTGATACTAGTGATACACGGACAGAAGACAAGAACCACAGTCTATGAAAGGTAGCTGACTGCAAGAATTTGGCATGTAGAGACAAAATATAAAGTAGAAGAAATTGACTCCAAAATAACGCACTGACTGAATAATTGAAAAGGACTCTATAGGCTAATATTAATAACAGAAATAGGACATTCTTCTTCTTACGATGCCTATCCTTTCCGGATGTTGGCGATCAACATGGCTATCCTAACTTTGCTTGCTGCTATTCTGAATAGTCTGTTTGTCGATGTATTAAACCACTTTCTCAGGTTTTGAAGCCAAGATATTCTTCTTCTCTCTGGTCCTCTCTTTCCAAATACCTTGCCCTGAAGAATGAGTTGCAACAAGCCGTATCTCTGGTCATTCCTCATAACATGGCCAAGATATTCTAGTTTGCGCTCTTTGATGGTGTTAATAATCTCGCATTCCTTGCCTATTCTACGTAGGACCTCAACATTAGTCACACGATCCACCCACGAAATTCTTAAAATACGTCTGTAACACCACATCTCGAATGCCTCGAGTTTTCTTAAAGAAGCTTCGGAAAGTGTCCAGTACTCTACTCCGTATAATAACGTAGAAAATACATAGCATATAATGAGAGAGATTTTGGTAGCAAGTGGTAAATCGTGACTTCTGAAAAGAGACTTCATCATTATGAACGCCGATCTCGCTTTTTCTATGCGTTGTTTTATTTCACTGGAGTGATCCCATTAGCTGTTAATGTTGGTACCAAGGTATGTGTAGCTGTCCACTCTGTCTATTGGATGTTGGTTAACCAAAAGTTGTGTATTTAATATTTCGCGCTTACTGACTACCATGTACTTTGTTTTCTTCGTATTAAGATCAAGTCCGTGTTCTCTACTTATATCTGATATACGCGACATTATTCTTTGCAAACCGTCCAGACTATCTGCAAAAACTACTGCGTCGTTGGCGTATCTAATGTTGTTTAGACGTATTCCGTTGACTAATACGCCTTCTTGTAGTTCGCCTAGCGCTTGCTCGAATATATATTCAGAGTATATATTAAATAACACCGGGGACAGAATGCATCCTTGCCTCAATCCTCTATCTATGGAGACTGCCTCTGTCAATTGGTCATCCACTTTAATATTGGCTGTTTGGTTGTAATATAAATTATAGATGATTCTTAATTCCCTATCATCTAACCCCACTTCTTTCAAGATGTTTATAAGTTTATCATGCTTTACTCTATCAAATAGGACATACTAGAATAAAAATAACGACTAGTAATATCAAAATATTAAAAAGAAGAATAAGATTATCTCACTCAGTGACATAAGAGTATATAAAGACTTATTGTAAATTTTGATCACATGAAAAACTTAATTCGAATCAGTTGAAGTTCACGTTTGACAGAAGTTACAGTGTGAAAACTGTTTTTTGGTGACAATTTATTATAAACGATTAATGTTATTTTATATATTTAATAAATATATAAATAAATATACAATATTTTTTAGAAATTTATTTATAGAAATAAGCTGAAAAATATTGCCATGCCCCAGTCAGATTAATTACATAGTCATCGATTTTACCCAAGGGCGTTTTATTTTGTTCTTGAATGTACGTACTTTATATAAAATGAGCTCAAATATTTCTTTAAGATGAGAAAACTTACTGATTAATGATTGAATGTTTTCAACGGATCTCAAACTTTCGTCACTCAATAAACATCATTTTTCTTTTAATAATATTTTCCTTCCAGTAAAATTCTATCTCGCGAGTTTTGTTTAATTTATGTGTTGCTTTTACATATCTTTGTTTAACCAAAGTATTATGTTGCGTAAGTTTCACGAATAAAATTTTCCGATCATACCTCTTTATTTCAGTATTTCATTTATTTAAAAAAATATTAAACCCTAAAACGGGGTTAATTTTCATTTACTTAAGTAATTTTACACCAGAAGTGTAGAATATATTTTTTATTTAAATTAATGTGTACCGGCTGCAAAGACTATTGACACAAACAATACTGTGTACAATAATTACAAAAAGCACATGTTACTAATTGCTACAGTTAATCTGTAAGCTTAGAACCTATGACTAAATAATACAACAGTTCTATCACTAAGTTATCAGTTAAAGGTAAAGTAAATGGAAAACAAGGGGTCATATTCTGTTGAACAACTGAATGTCTTTCAAGAAACCAATTAGGTTAAATACTTGATCGGGTGAGTTTAGAACGTCTTTGATATTTGACTTAAGTTTATGTTGCATTCTGTGTTTTGCGTACCGGGGACACTCGATCCGAATGTGTTTCACAGTTAATACACTTGAGCAAATTTGACAATTGGGCTTCGGCTTGGACTTCATTAAGTATTCATGTGTGAGTCGGGTATGTCCTATTCTTAATCTTCGAATGACAGCTTTTTCTTTTCTAGAGATTGTTGGAAGTTCAATTTTTTCAACAGTCTGCCGGATCTCATGTAATGCACTCTTGCTTGTGTTACAGTAGGTTTGCCAGGTATGATACTTTTGTTGCTTGAATATTTGCTTTAGGTCATTACGGATTTGAATATGTTGGGCTTTTGAGGATTGACTGTTTACACAAGAAACTTGTTTGGCTGCTTGGTCTGCTTTTTCATTACCGGAGATGTCGATATGGGATGGTAGCCAGATTATCGTGACATTTACACCTTGAAAAGCGAGTGCACTGTAAGTCCTATTTATTTCTTGAACTAAGGGATGCTGAGAGTATAGACTTTCTATCAAGTATAGTGACGACAGGGAGTCTGTTTTTTTCCTGAAATTAAAGGTGCCAATCACTAAATGTAAATAAATACCTCGGCTACCTAATTATTGGCAACACTGCCAATCACTAGCATTTGCTATAATATGACATTCAATTGTTGGCATTAACAAAAATAATTATACTTATGTAGAAAATAAGCATAAAAACGAGAAAACGGTACAATGTAATCTAGAGATGAACCTAATATATCATTCTATATATCATTCTCAAATAGTTGGCGGGATTTTGACGATTATAGTATTCTACGCCCTACCATAAATAATACATGTTGCCAGATCATTACAAAAGTGGAAGTAAGTACTTACAGTGAATTGCTCCTTAATTATTTAAAAATAAAGTGTCCACTGCCAATAATTGGGCTAGTGCCAACAATTGAGTGGTTTACCCTACAAGACAAACTGATTACATGGCCTCTCAAACTTCTGTAGTAGCGGATCTTTACCTCCATACCTACAAATAATTTAAATCACCATTTAAAACCGTCAGAAATAATAAATGTTAACGTGTTTTTACCTTTCAATTTTTAACTGATCTTTTAGACACTTTCGCCATTCTCTTTCGACTTCACTTGATACCATCTTTTACACAAATACTAGATATAACCTCTTCCATTTTAGTAAATAAAAATGTAGTGTCTGATGCAACTGTACAAACAAACAACTCCCTCTAAAGTACCTAAGTAAGCAAAATACATTTTCACGCGTAACAAAATGAACAGAACTGTGATTGTCATCTTTTGGTAATTTGCACAAACTGAACAAAACTTTCACAGAAATATTTTTTTAAATATTTAGTGCAGTTTGGTTAAATACGATGGATTTATGTCAGTTTTCTTGGTCTTAAAATGGGATTTAATGCATTTTTGTTTGGGTTTGAATTATTCATCCAATATATATTGGATTTAAAGGACATTGAGTGAAATGAATAGTTCACAATGTAGAATGAACTGAACCAAGTAATTTGTAGTACATATTTACTTAAAAAATGTCTAAAACTGGATTTATTGATTTTTGCTCAGTTGCTCAGTTGCTCAATTATACAGTGTGGTGGAAAGATGACCCTTCTTTCTTGGTACTGTTTTTTATAAGCAAAATTAAAGCTTCTGTAATATAAGTACGAAAGTAAGTCCATGAATACTTTTTTGAATAACCCACTTGAGTAGCTCTGGTTTTGTACTACCAGGTGTTTACACAGGCCAAGACAGTGTGTGTAAACATCCTGTGGGTCCACTTCTTTGAGCGAATGAAGGTTCTTTTGCTATCAGAACTATATTTAAAGCCATTGAGTTGGATGGCCAGCAAGAACTAGCAGACTGGTAGAACCAGACTCTGGTATACAGTTCGTATAAATTAAATATAATTTATATTGATTTAATAATATAATGAAAGCAATACGTACAAAACTTTTCCAGAAATCACTTTAACACACTATTAAATCAAAATTAAACACTAATTATTATTGATTTGAAAGCAAACATGATAAGGCAATAATCGATTGCAGGAGCTACAGAGGGACAGATACCAATAGTGACCATACACTAATAATGTGTCAAGAACAGTGGGAAGGAGGGAGAAATGGGGAAAAAAAAGAAGAGAACGTCCAAAAAAGAAGTGGTTGAAAGCAGTAAAGCAAGACTTGTCAGAAATAGGCTTGAGAAATTGGAGAGAGAAAGCAAGGGACCGAAAAAAATGGAGGGAAATAACCAAGTATTTAGAAGCCAGTGGCCTACAAGACATGTAGCGCTGTTATATATAAATATATATATATATATATATATATATATATATATATATATATATATATATATATATATATATAGACATAGTAAAAAATACGACCGTTGATTAAATTTGGAATATATTCAATGGTTGAATAGCAGAGGTTTTATCGGTCAATAATTGGCAAATAAAAGTCGTCAACTACTTTATTGCTTTATTCGAATACGTTTCGCTTTTTCTTTTTAAAAGCATCATCAGTTCACTACAAATAAAAAAGATTTTAGAATATAAGTAAACAAACCAACAGGGTTCATACTTACAAAAACAATTTGTAGGGTTTTTTTAAAGATGTTATAAAAACTCTACGATAACTTAACATTAAAGATTAAAAATTAAACGAGAGAAACGAAACAAAAAATACAAGTAAAACTGTAAGAACATTAGTTCATTTAATTTTAACTGATGGCTTCATTAGAACGTTGGTTTAAGCTCTTTCGAGGGTCAAACCACACTAATCTTTTCGATTGTTTTGGATCAGCTCGTCATAATTTTCACATGTGGCTTGTTTTCGTCCAGGTGTTTCTTTGGAATGCATGGTGCAGATTACGATTCTTAAGGAAATTATCAAGCGGAACAGGGACGGACCTTTTAAACAAGAATTCATTTATTCCTTTTTCTTTAAAAAAAAAAAACAAACCAACAAAAAAAAAAGAAAAAAAAAAGGAGAAATTTGGAAAGAAAAATGGATTGAAGTTACTGTCTTGTACGGGGTTTATTTTTATTTATTTTGTATGATGAGGGAGTGATATATCTGACTCAAGTTGTCGATGTCGGTTCTCTTATTTAGGGAGGATGGATGTTTAAGAATTTGACACATTTCAAGGATCGATCGCTTATGATGATTTTGTTGTTTGCACAGTATTTTGGTATTCGGGAAGTCGATACTGTGTTTGGTTGAAATGGCATGCTGTGCAACCGAAACACCCAATGGGCTAACATTAGCGTCCATATCTAACAAAATACAGATTAATAAGTCCCCCCTCACTCCTGAACAAACCATTAAATATGCTTCGCTCCCGTACTTCCCACAAATCACTACCAAGCTTAACAAACTTTTCAAAAACTTACCTGTTAAAATAGCCTTAAAAAATACCAGAACCTTAGGTAAGTTATTTTCCAAGACAAAAACTCCATTGGCCCCTCTAGAACAAACTAATGTCGTCTATCAAGTACCATGTGCAGAGTGCAACTCCTGTTACATTGGCCAGACCAGCCGCTCCCTTCAAGGTCGACTAACGTCCCACAAAAGCGACATTAGGATTTCTAAACCATCTTGTGCCCTTGCACAGCATGCCATTTCAACCAAACACAGTATCGACTTCCCGAATACCAAAATACTGTGCAAACAACAAAATCATCATAAGCGATCCATCCTTGAAATGTGTCAAATTCTTAAACATCCATCCTCCCTAAATAAGAGAACCGACATCGACAACTTGAGTCAGATATATCACTCCCTCATCATACAAAATAAATAAAAATAAACCCCGTACAAGACAGTAACTTCAATCCCATTTTTCTTTCCAAATTTCTCCTTTTTTTTTCTTTTTTTTTTGTTGGTTTGTTTTTTTTTTTTTAAGAAAAAGGAATAAATGAATTCTTGTTTAAAAGGTCCGTCCCTGTTCCGCTTGATAATTTCCTTAAGAATCGTAATCTGCACCATGCATTCCAAAGAAACACATGGACGAAAATTATGACGAGCTGATCCAAAACAATCGAAAAGATTAGTGTGGTTTGACCCTCGAAAGAGCTTAAACCAACGTTCTAATGAAGCCATCAGTTAAAATTAAATGAACTAATGTTCTTACAGTTTTACTTGTATTTTTTGTTTCGTTTCTCTCGTTTAATTTTTAATCTTTAATGTTAAGTTATCGTAGAGTTTTTATAACATCTTTAAAAAAACCCTACAAATTGTTTTTGTAAGTATGAACCCTGTTGGTTTGTTTACTTATATTCTAAAATCTTTTTTATTTGTAGTGAACTGATGATGCTTTTAAAAAGAAAAAGCGAAACGTATTCGAATAAAGCAATAAAGTAGTTGACGACTTTTATTTGCCAATTATTGACCGATAAAACCTCTGCTATTCAACCATTGAATATATTCCAAATTATTGGAATTATTATATATATATATATATATATATATATATATATATATATATATATATATATATATATATATATATATATATATATATATATATAATATATATATATAATTATTACCGATAAGAGAAACTGGATTTTAATTGTACTTGGCACATGGCTTCCTCGTTTCAATCCTCCTCGAGGATTGAAACAGAATTGTTTACGTTCTTAGAAGTTAGAAATATCAAGAAAATCGTTTCAAAAACTATTGCTTTTTTTTTCAATTGACCTCAAAAACAGATTAGTTTTGTCTAACAAATCAAGCAATATTTTTATAATTGGCCCTTACCAGTACACGAATCTGCAAAAATTGTGTTAGTATCTTTACACACTTCAATTTCAAAGATTATATAAGTTTGATACTGATGCGTAGAGGGCAATACGTATTTTATAAATAAATAATTTGTAGGATATAAATGACTAAGATTAAGAGTTAAACTGGTGTTATTGTTATAAATATATTCAAACTAATTTAGGAGTTAATGTACACGTATGTCTGCATGGTGACTGAAAGAGTTAACTTAGTTATTTGGTCTCATATTGTAATCCCCTCTATTAAAACAGATTAACGTGATTATTGTTCACCAATCTTTTGTTTCTACAACTAGAAAATTTCCGTTTTGTAGCTCAGTTTATTTACACGATTCTATTACATTTTTGATTAATTCTACTGAAAGCTTGCTGAAAATGTTTTAGTACAAAGGATTTTATTTGAGAGTCTTTTTCGGCCAAGCGAAATACCCACTGGTAAATGTGCGTAATCATTAATTCGAGCTTCGGAACGTTTGAAGATGATTTAGTTTATGCGTTAAACTCCCACTCAATTTCAGACGTACCGAAAATAGCGTCTAGGGATTTTAAGGCCAGAAGGAAAGAAAAAATCTTTTTAAATTGATGAGTTAAAACTGATTAACGACACATAAACAAACCTTTAAACACTTAAAGTAAGTATATAAGATTCTTTGACAGTTTTTATGTTTAATCGTTCAGTTTTGAACGTTTATTAAAATACCTGTTCTGAAATTTAAATAATATATATTAATATATATATATATATATATATATATATGTATGTATATATAAAAGACCTACAAGTTCTTATGAATAAAATCACGTATTACAGTCAACAATATGGACTCAATATAAACGTTAAGAAGACCAAACTTATGATAATTAGCAAGAAAAGGATAACAGAAAGTCAACTCTACGTCAACCAATGCCCTGTAGCAAGAGTGACGCACTACAACTACCTCGGCACCATAATAAATGAAGAATGGACCAACAACCATGAGATTAGAGCACGCATCGGAAAAGCTAGATCCACCTTCAATCGGATGGGGGCCTTCTTCAAGAGTCACAACCTCTCTCTTGATACAAAAGTAAGAATGCTGCGATGCTACGTCTTCTCTGTCCTCTTTTATGGTGTTGAATCGTGGACCTTGAACAAAGATATGTGCAGAAAACTGGAAGCATTTTAGATGTGGCTATATCGTAGAATGCTTAAGATCCCGTGGACTGACCGAATCACAAATAAGGAGGTCCTCAGAAGAATAAATAAGAACCGCGAGGGTACTGACCATCATCAAATCTCGAAAGTTACATTTCTTCGGACATATTATGCGAAATGAATCCAGATATGCTCTCCTTCAAGCCATCCAGCAAGGACAAATATTTGGAAAACGAGGTCCAGGAAGAAGAAGTACATCTTGGTTAAAGAACCTCAGAATCTGATTCAATACAACATCTGTGCAGCTTTTCCGCGCTGCTGCAGATAAGATAAAGATTGTCATGATGATCGCCAACATTCGTAACGGATAGGCACATCAAGAAGACGAAGACATACATACATACATATGTACAGTGCCAGTCAAAAGTCCGTTCCCCCCTCGTATCTTTTGACCGGTTATTGTTATAATAGAGGGAGGTAATAAATAGACGTATGCTTCTCAACTAGTCATAACAGGTGACGTAGTAGTGACAGATTACGCTACAGCGCCACTGTGGCAGATAATTTTAAATGGGACCTTATGGCAAGTGATACCTCGTTTGAAAGATATTGAAAATACCTATTTAGTCATAATAATTTTGTTTAAGTTTAAGCTCATTTTGATGAACAAATTAAATGAATACTAAAATTATAGCTTCTCATTTAACTAATAAATATTTAACAACCAGTTCTTATAGTAAGTGTTCAAAAATGTGCTCCATCTACTGCCTATTTTTTAACTATTGCCGTACTCTTTAAAATGTGTACCTATATTCTTCAACAATTCCTTGTTTCAAAATGACAATATTATCAGGTGCTGTAGCGTAAACTTTAGATTTCAAGTATCCCCACAAAAAAAAATCTAAAGGTGTGAGGTCCGGTGGCTGAGGTGAGCTGGCCATTCTATCATACCTCGTCGTCCAATTCATCTACCATGATATTTCTCATCTATGTGAGTATGTGTTTCACAAAAGACGTGAGGATTTGTGTCACTCTGATACCTCACATTGTATGTGTTAATATTCCCATTGAGAGAAAAAGTACTTTCATCACTAAAACAAATTGATTTTATGTAATCGGGCTGTTGGTTAATTTATTGGACATATTTTCACAGAATTCTAGTCTTCGGTCGGGGTCATGATCTGAAAGTTGGTGCACAATTTTTAATTTGTATGGATGAAATTTGTTTTTAGCCAACACTTGGTGTACTGTTTTTTGACTGATTCCATAGATATATGCAACTTGGGCTGTAGAAGAAGTAGGGCCAAGAAATTCGATAAGTAGAGATTATTGCATACATATAAAACTAACTATCTTTACCTAAATTTTTATGCAATTTAAGATTGTCAGGAAAAAGAACTAAAAGTTTACAAATGAAAAGAAAACTTAACAAAGAGAAGAGGAAATTGAGTTCAACCAAAAGCTTGACCCAGGTTCTCTAGGAATCAGTATTACCGACAAAGTTTACGTAAGAGATTAAAAAAGTTATTGATGCCTACGTTCTATTTTCTCGTGAAGAATATGTAGATCCTTAATTTATTATGGCAGTAGATGATGATTCCCCCATAATTAATGCTATGAAAAAAATCGCCAAGTTTTGGAAATTACCATTAAGATCAGACCAAATATGGTATCATTGGTAATTATATAAGTTCAATTGAAAATAAAGCAATGTTTTCTTTTACATTTTTAATACTTTTTATAATATGATTCAGGGATGTTTCTTAGGGTATCTGCCGTCCATGTGCGAGAGTAAGTTAGGTGCAATCCCCAAACCCAATTTTAGACAGTTTATAAGCATTTGTAAATCAAAAAGTTAAAATAATTTTACGTTAAAAAAACAAAATTGCAAGAAGCATAAATAATTTATTTATAGAGAAAGAGATATTTTTAATATTACTATTTTTTATATAGATTTTTAATTAACTTCTATTAGTGAACAGTGTGAAAAGTATCTGATGTTTTTAGATATTTCTATGTGGTGCATCATTTTTAAAAATCCGAAAAAGTTTTTTTTGGGGATTTTCTCTATTTTATAGACTTCAAAAGGTTTTTTAAGGTTAAATAAGGTCCTTAGATCATTCCGTGGTTTTGGTTTGCTTAAAAACCATGGTTTTCACGGTTTTTAAGGGGTTTGGCAGAGGTCAATCATATATTTTAACATCGACACAACCTGAAACAATTTTCTCACATTTTTACTTTTTATGAGATTAAAAAATAAGACACAGTGCAATTTTTGTATTGTTATATACTCGTAGGTTGAGTGTACAAAACCTAAAAATTTTTTTTTGAGGTGGCTACAGGTCTATTTTTTTTATTTTGTGCATTTGATCAAAAAATCTCTGATTTTTTTTCAGATTTTTTTGTATGGTACCTACTTTATCTTTAAAATTCCTAAAAACTATTGATTATTAGGGGATTTGATATATTTTGAAGTCTATAAAATGGAGAAAATCACGCAAAACCACTAAAAAACAGTTTGTCGGGTTCTTGGAGCTGGCACAAATCACGAAAAAATCTGAAAAAAATCAGAGATATAGTTTTTGATCAAATACCCAAATTCCAAAAAGTGGACTTGCAGCCATCTCCAACAAAAAAAGTTTTCTAAAAGCCTCAACTAAGAGCGTGAATGTTTTGAAATTTTTAAATTGATTGCTGCATCCCTCAAAGGTCGGGGAGGGGGTGGCGGATTAAAATTGCACTGAGCCCTATTTTTTAATCACACAGAACGTAAAAAAATGAAAAAAATTAAATTCTGGGAGCGAGGGCATCTTGCTTATCGTACCCTTTGTAATTTTTACTAAATGCAACGGATTGAAGCCCATTCAAAATGATACCTTGCTGTTAAAAGCCAGTATCTAAATGGTTTTCTTTTTGAAAACTTTTGATTATCATATTTTATAGCAAGCACAATTATTATTTTAATTGGGCTTTAACTTAAAATTTAAAATGCTTACCTATACTCTCAGTGAGGGTAGACGAAATTTACAGGAAACTTACCTGGAAAAATACAATTAGGTAAGTAAAGTAATGAATATACGTTTAAGTGGTTAATATATAATTAGCTCCAGGAAATATTCAAACAAAATACGTTTTATAAAAAAGATGTTAGAATAGGGCGGTACAGTACACTGGCTCGAAGCTTCATAATATGTTTTCTGTACATTTAAAATCGAATAAAGTAATTTTACTATTTATTTATTAATTATATTTCAAACAAACTAGATTATACTAAAATATTTTAACAAATTATTATGTTTACACTTTCCAGTATAATTTGGTACAAATCCTAAAAAATCTTTGGTAAAATTATACAGATCCGTCGCTAATAATGTAACCCTTTCAAAAGATTTAAAAGAAAATCATTATAATTTCGATCAATTTTTTTTTAAATATAACTACTAACCCCATCTATCTGTCAAGTACCTGTAGCCGACTCAAGGATTCTTCTGTAATTCCCAAATATATCCGGTAGATGAGCCCATTCATCAACTTGTCACTCACGCCCAGAATCAGAGCGCCAGCCAAGATAGCGTCTCCCTCTTTTCTGTTAAGAACGTCCAACCGTTAAGACGTGTTTCCGAAGTGGGTCTCATTTAGAGGTGAGCTAAGAAATCCTTTTCTTGTCCATATTTCAGATAGATATTTATTTTTAGACCCTTATTGGAGAGGCTATAATGCTGATATATTTCTAATACATGTCTCAAGATAATACTGGTATGGAGTTATTCCAGATCATTGCCCAGTAGCGGTATCTCTTTATGGAATACCTAACCCCTCTTATCTAGGATGGTGGTGGATTGATATAGGATGGAGCCGAATCAATGGTCTATTTGGTTGACTGATTAAATAAGAAAAGAAACAGAGCAGATTCAGGTTGTACCAATTTTTATTATATCTTCTTTCAAGAAAACGGGAAATGATTATGAACTCAAGGAATGAAAATATAGTGAAGTGTTTTAATTTTATTTAAAGGTTTAATTTCTCTATTATTCCTAGTTGATAAATAACTATATTATTTTCAATGTAAACAAATTTCGAAATTTGGGGTTAATATATATATATATATATATATATATATATATATATATATATATATATATATATTTATATATATATATATATATATATATATATATAAATATATATATATATATATATATATATATATTTATATATATATATATATATATATATATATATATATATATTTATATATATATATATATATATATATATATATATATATATATATATATATATATATATATATTCATTTTCTTTATAACTAATTCTTAATTTAATACGATACAAAGCTTTTTGTTTATGATAATGTAAACATAAAATGGTATTTTGGTATCCCTTTGGGATGACATAACTTTTAATGTTTTCTTTTTGTTCATTACTAAGAAATAATAAAGTATAGTTTTTGTTGTAAACCTTCGATAAATCTTAATTTTTTCTTTGCTCGTCCCCTTCGAGGATAAACCAGGGGTGGCGTCCAATAATAAATCATAATTTCATATTATCTAATTGTGCCTGGATTTAAGATACGATATAGATTCTATATGTTTAAAAAAACCCCGCCCAACACTCTTCGACAACGAGCGATTCTGGCCTTGCATATATCATTGTAGTACGCAGTGCTACAATAATAATAACCATTAGGTGAATGCGAATAAAAAATATATTTTTACTAGTTTGTCTGATAACCGTAAAACGCTGACTTGTATGCATATTGGAATTTAAAATATTGAGAAGGAATTGTCCCTTATTTTCAATGTCATCAATTTTCAGTTTTGTTCTTTTCTTTGGCAGCCTCCAGTTATTCACAGAATTAATACAACTTACGAATTTATAAATAAACTAGCTAAAATATAAATATTTTTAATATTTCCTCAAATATTAAATACTTTTCGTTTGGAGAATTCAATAAAAATTTATTCAGTTTCTCCCCTGTAAATGTATTCGATTTTTTAAGTTTGTATCCAGCCGATTTTCCTTTACTATTATTCTATTCTATGAGTTTAGAATATGTACTTATGCCTAGATTGTCACTAATAAACAGATGTTGGTTTTAGTTTAGAATAGCTGGGCCATAATGTAAAAGATATTCTGTTTTCACCATTTCATAAAAGTATCATTCACTATCCATAATGATGATAATAATAATAATACTAAAAAGAACTATTATATTAAATCAAATCGAATAGCACTATTAAGATATAATATATGTTAGCGTCATATGAATATTGATATTTGCGTCAAATAAAGTTAACGGTATGTTATTTTTACTTTTTTCCAATAATACCTTGTAGAATCCACACTCTTGACCCTCAGAATATGATGACTGTATACTTATACCAGATTGTTTTTTGTGACATGTAATACCAATGGTGTTAATAGCGACCTCAAAGCTTTCCATGAAACAGTAATAATATTTGTAAAAATTATTTATTAAAGTCGTTTATCCCCTATTTCTGTATTCCATCTAGTGTAAGGTTAAATATCTTGTTTGTCTTCGACATATATCACTATGGGAAAATGATCCCTTCCGTACCATTGTGTACTAGCTTCCCGAGTTATATTTTGTTGAGCAAAGTAATATTAGTGTTATTAATGATAGTTTTTATTATGTGTGTATGTCTATTACTATTTTGCTTTATGAATTAGATCCCCAAAGTGGATTGTGTCCATTTAGATCTCTTATTATAATCTTTGACGATGAAATTTGATCTATAATATGAGTTTTAATGGCTACTGGTATTGCTTTATGGTTGGTCTGTAAATGTATTAGTCTAGATTTTAATGAATTGCTAACATAAATAGAAATTCCCTTTTTTTTTCGTACCGTACCGTAATTCTAATTCTAGGGACGTTCACGAAATTAATAGCAATATTTTAAAAGAAACTTACCAAATAGTTTTTACACCTTTGATTGCGTTTCAGGCGACATTTTGCTCCACAAATAAAATTACTATGGAATCAGAGGTATCTCTCTTAAGCTTATAACTTCTTATCTACGTGGCAGACACCAGGCGGTAGTGTCTACAGGTCATCTCTCTGATTTTATATCCGTAAAACCTGGAGTCCCATCAGGTTCGGTCTTAGGACCTCTTTTCTTTATTATTTATGTCAACGATTTACCTAAATTCATATTTCCGTACAAAACCATACAATTCGCAGATGATACGACATACATTATATCAGGAAAAAATCATTATGATTTAAAAATGTCTCATGAGGAAGTTTCTACTAAATCTAGCTCATAGTTTACTGCAAACAAACTAAAACTTAACTCTGATAAAACGCAAAATTTGGTTATATCTGCAAGTAATTTACACAATTATCTAGATAACAAAGAGAGTGTTAAACTACTTGGAATAAACATAGATAATAGACTAAACTGGTCGGTTCATATCTCACAAATTAAGCTCATTATTTGTTATTAGCCAGATAGCAAGGGTTGTCAACTTTGCAACATTAAAAATGATATATTTTTCTTTATTTCACTTTCACCTAAACTGTGGTATAATCATATGGGGTAATTCAATAAATGTACTTCAAATTTTTAGAATGCAAAAGAAAGCTATCAGGATTTTAGCAGAGGTTAGTTATCTAGAATATTGCCGACCTTTCTTTATCAAATTCAAAATTATGCCGCTACTCTGTTGATATTTTAAGTTCTAACTGAAATTCACAGAAAATGTGTCTATTTAATAAAGCAGTCTGATGTCCACGTTTACAATACGTGAAACTGTCACTACCTACCCACAAATCGCTGTAGATTTTCAGAAGTCTTTCAGAAAAAAATTGTCTTAATTATCCTATTACAATATTTTACCAAAAAGTATTAAACAACTGAGTTGTAATAGTTTCGATAAAGTTATAAAAAATATCTTTTAAAACATTGTTTTTACTGCTCAGAAGAATATATGACTCATTGCAGAACATCCACTGAAGTGCTTAGCGTAACTTTGCCATAAATCTTTGTCTGTTTTATAGTTACGTTTTATATTCCTTTTTTATATACTATGTATTTTATATTTTTTGGCTTGCTACAAACAATATTTGTATCTGTTAAGGTGGGTACACATATGCGAGCAGAACTGTTCGCGAACCGTTTGTGAACGCTATATTCGTCTATTTGTACGACGGGACGAACCGCTTGCGAGCTGTTCGTTCGTTGCTCGGCAGGAACCACGGCCTATCGGTTTTTGGGACGAACACAAAGAATGTTCGCAGTTAAATTTGGACGGTGTTCGAGACTATAAATTGTTTCTGCTAAGTGTGCGATGAGATCATTCGGTTAAACAAAATTGCTGAACGAGCGCGGCTTATTCAAAAGTAACGAGAGAAATTAATAACAGATAATGTCAACAAAATACCGAAATATTTAGAATAACGAAGTAAATTAATTCTCGGTTTGTTATTAGATACTTAGGGTATTGGACAGTCGAACATAAACATATTTTCAACGAACTGTTCGCGAACAGCTCACGAGCAGTTCGCGAACAGTTCGGCTCGCATATGTGTACCCGCCTTTATGTAGTTAAACAAATACTCTACTCTACTTCCCCACTAACTTTTTTAAAATCACGTCTGTTTTTATGAATACCTGTAAATGGGTTTAATGTTGCTAATTTTTGGTCAGTAAAATTCTTTTTAGTTCCCCATTGTGTTGTTCTTTAACTTGGGTCTTTTCCTCAGTCAAAAGTATATTTTTGTTTATAGAAAGTTATTTCAAGCTGGACATCTACACATATTTACATACTGGAAGTCTACCCCGTTTTTATGCAATAGAGTAACTAGCCAATGTTAGAGTTTTGTTTTCTCGTATTTATTTTACTGCGTGCGCTTCTAGCGAATGATTAGTGAATATATTAATTTATAAAATAAAAATTGTTTATTTCCCATTCGCATGTTTAGTTTAAACAAAATGTTTGGTTACAAATACAGGAATATAAAACGGAAGTGGAAAATACATGCAGCCGTTCTAAATGTGGAACATGCCAACGACCATCGAGAAATATGGTTGAGTTAACAGCTGATTCAATACCGAGCTTTTGACACGGCTTTGTGTTTGCTAAATGTGTGTAGAATAGCGCTTGAAACTCAGCCCTGTTTCGATCACGACTTTGCCATTTGTATGTAAATTATATATTGATACTGGTTTATCTTACATTTCAATTTGACGATATCGAAAAATTTTAGTAGTGTCATTTATCAGATTTATTAGCAATTACTTATCAAGATCTATTAAAGCTTGTTTTTATATCAGATCAGTGTTTGCACTTTTTAATTAGTAATATAAATATACATTACATAAAATTTTTTCCTGGTGAAGCCAGGACTGTCAAAAAACTTATAGTAAAAAAACTTTTATTAAGGTTGATGACTAATGATCTGTAAGATCATTAACACATTTACGTCGTTGATGCATTTATGTAAACACGAATTCAATTGGAACATGAACTACGCACATAATATACCATTGATAGATTGTCCAACAAATGTGATTAGGGTAGGGTCGCCTATAGTGGACCGGCACCTAAATTGGACCTTTGCAGATTTGAGTGAACCGACAAAAAGGGATGCTATCCATTAATACCAACTAGAAATACATCCTGCAACCTGTTAGAATTTCAACACATTTGTAGCTGTAAACAGCGGTTGAGAAAATATTCGTGTTTTCGTGAATATTTAACTTCCGATACAAAGATACTAAGTACTACTTACCGTTCAAGTAAGTAACCACAACATTTATAATATCTTTATTTCTCAAGATTCATTAAAGAGCCAAAATTTAGGAATTATTTTCGTGACCTAACCTCCAACTGGTAAAGCCCGTTGTGGGTGAAATTTGATATTGTTTGGCTTTAGAACAAGGTTTTCTAAATTTGACCAGCAATTGACTTGTAAATTGAACCAGTCCAATTTAGGCAACCGTCCAGTCCCATTTAGTTCTTGATAGATTTATTTTTTATTTCAGAATGTCATCACGCGGCAAGTGGAGTACAAAAGATAGTGGTATTTCCGCTTTTCGTAATGGTTCTTATTGGCTTAATGAATAAGCAAGGTTCTTTACAGTACCTAAAGCTACACTAAAAAGACATCTCGAAGAGAAAAATAAACGAGCAAATAATGCAATTAAAAAAATGGGCAGGTTTACTTATTTATTGACGAACAGAATTGGCTGAGCATATTTTAATTTTCGAAGAGCGAATATTTGGGATGTGCATACGAAACTGGCATTTGAATTGGCAACAAGAAATAATTTAAAACACAATTTCAACACAGATAAACATATGGCAGGTAATAAGTGGTATTATGACTTCATGTCAAGACATAAAGAAATATCGTTACGGCAGTCAGAGAAAACATCAATAACGGCTACAGGATTTACCAAAGCATGAGTTGATCAATTCTATGAACTTTATCAAATAATTTGTGAAGAGGAAAAATTGACTGCAACACGCATATTCAACGTCGATGAGACAGGCTGTTCAACCGTACAACGGTAATGTCAGAAAGAAAATATTAACCAAGAAGGGAAAACATCAAATTGGGAGCATTTCTACTGGAGAGGGGAGGGTAAATACTACTGTGGTTTGTTGTGCTAGTGCAGCAGGGCAGTTTATACCACCCATGATAATTTTTAAGAGGAAACGTTTTCAAGAGCAACTTTCATTAGATGCTCCTCCGGACAGCAATATCACTATTAGCGATACTGAATATATCAGTAGCAATCTTTTTGTGACATGGCTTAATCATTTCGTTGAAACAGTTAAGTCAAGCCCTGAGGCCACTGTTTTGTTTTTGTTGGATGGCCACAGCACCCACAGTAAAAACTTAAAAGATCTACACATTGCCAGGTCACCAAGTCACACCACACACAGACTTCAACCTTTAGATATTGGATTCTTTAGAGCCTTTAAAAATGGTTATGGACAGGGCATTCAAAAATGGTTGCGGAATAACGTAGGTCGAACTCTATCAATGTTTTAGTTTTTCGGGATAATTGGAGAACGCTTTTCATGCTATACATGGATTTGGCCTATAGATGAAAATGTTTTTAAAGAAACTGATTTTGCAACTTTAATGATGTTTGACGGTGCACCAAACTCTAACCATGAATCCCAACAGGAAGCATCCTCTTCTGAAGAAGATAATATTTCATTGGCAGAACGAACCAGGAGAACAGCATCACCTTCCCTAAATACTATTTCAGTTCAGGATATTTCGCCGTTACCTATAAAGAAATCAAAATCATCAAAACTTTGCCACACCCATAAAAGGACGCATTTAAATTGACTTAAATTGAGGCATCTAAAGTAAAATCAGGTAAAACTACTTGAAAATTGTCAAAAATTGGTTATGAAAAAAAGGTAGCAAAATTACTGCCAATGTATTAAGAACTAAGATATTTTATTGTTCAAATTGTAAAACTTAAGATTGAGATTCATTTTATTACATGACAATACAGATTTTTTACATTTAGGTTAAATTTATCAGTTAGAAAACGTTGAATATTAGTTTATGTTATGTTAATATATATTTTTTAACACGTTCTTCATGTTTAACTATAGGTTTTAATATTGATCCAATTTGGGACTAATGGTCCAATTAAAGATGTCGGTATCCCAAATTGGACTTTTGTTTATATTTTTTTTATTTAAAAAATAAAATATAAACTACCATGTATCTATTATTTGTGATTTTTTGGAATATAAACAGTATTTAGTAAATGATTTTTATGATAAAATTTTGAAATATTTATTAACATGTGTAATATAATAGATATTTGAAAAGTGGTCCAAATTAGGAAACCTTACATTAGGTCATGGATAAAGTAAGTTTTTCATTTCTACTTTTTTGGGAAATGTTCAAAAAATTCTAATTTTGTTGCATGTTGTTCTGAAATTTTCAAAAAACAAAATGTCATACACATTTATTACTTTCAAAATTGTGGTACTTACATTTTATTAAATATATTTTAAAATTCATAATAAAATTTAACTGACCTACATGACCCTCCTCTCCCCTAAATTAGATCATAAATTACGTTGTTGCATATTCGCATCAACGACCGAATAAGTGTAAAATGTCAACAAAAGTCTTGGGAAGTATGAAAATAATGTTCGGGAAAGTACATAAACAGCTTTTCTCTAGACGTACGCTACAACTGTTTAGTGTTTATCTGATTGAGTTCGAGTGCATGTTTCTGATTTGTTTTATGTAAAATATGCCAAAATTTTTTACGCAAAGGCAGCTGCAGCTGGTTAGAGGAGGTGGTACTTGAGATAAGCGATGAAAATGGTAAGTAAGTATATCTTTATTCTTGGAGGTTTGTGTACGTCTGAACCTATTATTTTTTATACCTAAGTATTATTCAGCAAATTTTTCTTTCTTTCTAGAGTAAATTGACGCTGTCTATATTCTACCCAACCTATATTAACTGATCAAGATTTAGGAATGAGTTCGGCCCTGAATGAGCCACCGAAAGGCGTGTTTATTTTGGTCTCAACAAATTTGCAAATTTTATGCAGTAATTATAACATTTTATTTATAAATAGTTAAGTGACAATTACATGAAGCACCAGTAAGTGAACACATCATATTAGTTTTCATTAATATAACGTGATCAACCAGTTTTTGGTTGATTTTTAATTTAACAATTATCAATAAGATACGACTCAAGAAATATTATTCCAGTTTTACTATCTGTTTGATTACTAGGCAGGTCCGTATTATTTTTAAACACATGTTCCGTGTTAAAATCAAAAATGGAACCTAATATTCAGAGTCTCTCTAACATACCACAAGTATCGCAATTACAGACAAATACCAATAAAACCTATTCATCAGCAGCTTCTACACAATTTCCCTCAAAACACCAAGCAATTGTCTACAGCGCTTTAGAAAATACTCGACTGCAAGATTACTTAATTCCTTTGGGTAACCTAATTCATCCCAAAAATATAATATTTTCCTCCCGACTATCCAATAATCGGATTTGCATGTACCTTGCAAATAAAAAAATCGTGGACGAATTCATGCAAAACCGTGGACACATACTTATCCAGAACAATATTGTACAAGCTAGAAGATTAATCTCACCAGCGGAACGTATTGTTTTTTCAAACGTATGTCCAACAATACCACACAGTCTGTTAGTTGATTATCTACAAAGTATTGGACTTAATATGGTCTCTCCTGTCACTTTTCTGAAAATCAGTTCCACCCTTCCGGAATATAATCATATTTTAAGTTTCAGAAGACAAATATATGTCAGTCCCCATAATATCTCCTTACCCGACTCATTCACCTTAGACTTCGATAATACAACATATCGAATATTCTTATCTCAAGAAACTATGGCCTGTTATAACTGCAAAAAGTCTGGACATATCGCCACCAACTGTCCCGATAAACTAGAATCAACAACAAATTTAATTGATTCTAATAACAGTCAATCTACTACTTCTTTCACCCCCGACATCATGCCTCAACCTGCATCAACATCCATATCAAACGAACAAATTTCCGTCCAAGAAAAATTAGCAAATAATCTGAGCAATCCTAATGGTCAAGAAGAAGTCAACACCTTGGAAAGCTGCAAAGTAATCAATATCGATCTTCAGCCAAAACGTAGTATCAACGATGTTCTTACGTCTCCAGAAACAACCCATACAGAAAAATCATTTGCTGTACCTACATCCAAACCTAGAGCCAAGAAAGTTAAAAGCAACGAGGAGCCTACATGCATAAAATCAACAAAATCATATGACCTTGAACCTGCCAAAGATTTTATCCAAAATCATTTACCCACATTTGTTCTCAACTTTGACCAATTAAATCTACTTCTAAGCAATGTTAGCGGCGTGCAAGATCCTTCTAACATAATTCAAGAGTTTACTTCCGACCTTTTGGGATTAGTTCATATGTTAACTAAAGTTCATCCGCAATTAAAAGATAGATCAACCAAACGTTATATCACCTTCTTAAGAAAGAAAATCCTCCGGCACTTGGGTAACGACATTTCTGAATCCGAGGGCGAGTCATCTCAGGTTAACCCGTAAATTCATATTTTTCGTATATAATACAATTCACTAAACTACTGCAATGGAATATAGATGGATTTTTCCATCGACTCCCAACCTTACAAAAACTTATTTCTGAATTCTCTACCGAAATAATATGTCTCCAAGAAACAAATTTAAACCCCCAAAAAAACTATAATTCCAAATATTTTAACATTTTTAGAAAAGATAGAGTACATGACAATAATTTCTCTTCGGGTGGTGTTTTGACACTTGTCAAAAAATCTTTGGTTGCAAATGTCTTTCCTGTCAATAGTAACATTGAAACTATAGTTATAGAGATCACCGCTCCCGTTCCAATTTTTATTTGTAACATTTACCTTCCATCTAGTTCTTCAGCTACATATGAAGATTTAAAAAGTCTTATCGAACAGATACCCTCTCCTCGAATCATCGTAGGTGATTTTAACGGTCATAACTTTATTTGGGGATCTAAGCGTACTGATCACAGAGGAAAACTTTTAGAAAAGGTAATGCAGGATCTTCAATTAAATTTTCTAAATGATGGTTCACCTACAAGATTTAACATCTGCACTGGAGAATCCTCCGTGATAGATTTAAGCCTCTGTGATCCAGGTCTTGCTCCGCGTCTCTCTTGGAATGTTCTTGAGTATACTTATGGTAGCGACCATCACCCTATTACCATTGAGAATCTCTCAGGTCAGCCTTCCCCATTATCCTTCTTGCCCAAATGGAATATAAATTCGGCTAAGTGGATCGATTTTGAAAATTATATAGATAAGGCTTTGGAGAGTCTTATACTGAATGATAATATTAACGATTCTTTAGGTACTTTTAATAGTGTCATTCTGCAGAGTGCGGAGCTCTTCATCGGCAAAACAAAGCCCATTAAAAATCATGTTTCTGTGCCTTGGTGGAATTCGGAGTGTAACGAAGCAGTACGTGCCAGCAAAACAGCTTTTAATAGATTTAAGAAGCATAAAACACTCGAAAATAAAATTAACTGCAAAAAAATGAAGGCCAGAGCTCAACGTTTAATAAATCAAACAAAAAAATCCAGTTGGGTCCAATATGTCTCTAGCATTAACAGCTCCACTCCTGTAAGAGAAGTATGAAAGAAAATACGTAAAATTTCTGGTATAAAGGAGTCATCCCCAATATCTAGTCTCAAACTAGGTAATCAAATTGTCACCTCTCCTCTTGAAATTGTTAATACATTAGCTAAAAACTACAGAGAAATGTCTTCCAATGAAAATTTTGACCCTGTATTTCTGGAAAATAAACTAGAGGCCGAAAGGTCTAACCTCTATTTAGAAAACTATAACATTCCATTAAACGCTCCTCTTACGTTACAAGAACTAAACAACTCACTGAACGATCTAAAAGAAACAAGTCCTGGTCCTGACGATATCCCAAGTATTTTCTTAAAGCACCTACCCACTTCCGCTAAAAATTACATGCTTCAATTATTTAACTTCATTTGGCAGCGACACCAGTACCCATCTGTTTGGTCAAAATCTATCATTCTCCCATTTCTCAAAAGCCAAAAATCTCGTCTAGACCTCAATTCCTATAGACCGATAGCCTAACTTGTGCAATGGGCAAGCTACTAGAAAAAATTATTAACTCAAGGCTGATTTGGCATCTAGAAAATTCGAACTTACTTATAAACGAACAAAATGGTTTCCAACAAAACCGATCCGGTATAGACAACATATTGGACCTGGAAAGTGATATTCACGAATCTCTGGCTACAAAACAACATTGTATCGCAGTATTTTTTGACTTAAGAAAAGCATTTAATACATGTTGGAGATTCAACATTTTAAAAAAGTTACAGTCATGGAACATTCGTGGAAATTGCCTTCATTTTATTAAGAACTTTCTAGAAAACAGATCTTTTCGTGTAAGAGTTAACAACTTCTATTCCGAAATGCAGGAAGAAGAAAACGGTATACCTCAAGGCTCAATTATTAGTCCTACACTTTTCTTAATTGCTATTAATGACATAATCAAGAACCTCAAAAAACCTTTAAAAGCACGTTTATATGCAGATGACTTGGTGGTTTACGTAAAAGGCAAAGATATTAATTTAACTTCAACAATTTTGCATACTTTCTTACAAAAACTCGAAAAGTGGTCTCGCGATACTGGTTTTCAATTCTCGGTTACAAAAACCGTTGGTATGGTATTCTCAAAAAAGAACTTCTCAAATAATCCCAATCTTCAGTTTTTCAATACACCGCTATCCTTCAAATCATGTGTAAAATTCTTAGGTATGTGGTTTGATAATCAACTTACTTGGAAAGAACATATTAGACAATTAGTTTTGACTTGTCATAAGAAACTTAACCTAATGAGAACACTGTCAAATAGATTTTGGGGCTCTGACCTCTCTACCTTACTTACAATCTACAGAACTCTAATTAGATCAAAAATTGATTATGGATCAATCGCTTACGCCTCTGCTTCCCCCACATTGTTAAAACAACTAGACTCTATTCACAACACAGCACTTAGACTCTCTCTTGGCGCATTTCGAACGTCACCGGTGGAAAGTTTATATTCTGAAAGTGGGGAGCCTTCATTATATCACCGCCGAATTTCCTTAACACTTTCACACGCAACGTCAATAGCCTCAAATGTAAACAAACCTCTATTTAATAATACGTTCACTAATAAATATATAAATCTCTTTACCAATAGTACCAAACATAAGCCTTACTATGAGCGAGTACGGTGTTACCTGAGATGTCTTAATATAGAATTCCCAATTACCTTTCCAATCAATATTAAAATCCCCTCTCCTTGGAAAATTAATACCCCAAATTTAAATACTTGTCTAACCCAATACAACAAACATATTAACTGTTACGCAGAGATTAAGAATAATCTAGATCTAATTCTCCGTCAGCATTACGAACATTGCTATAAAATCTTTACAGATGCATCTAAGTGTGATAAAGGAGTAGGTGCTGCATTCGTTACTCCAAGCGATACATATCAATTTCGTCTTCCAACCTTCTTTTCGATTTTCTCCGCTGAGCTCTATGCAATGTTTAAAGCTATCATGCATATAAATTCTAATAACATTCCTAACTCTGTTATCTTAAGTGACTCACTAAGCGCCCTTCAAACCCTTAAACAGATCTATCCTAAAGGTCCCCTTGAGAAACTGATAAAACTAGAACTCATGAAGGCTCAAGAAAATTCTAGGAGTATCAGATTTATATGGATTCCATCCCACATTGGTATTGCTGGCAACGAAAGTGCGGACCAGTGCGCGAGTGAAATTGCTAAATGTGTCGATATAGAAAAAGCCGAGAATCGAAATACCGCGAGTGATATAAAAGCTTTTATAAAAAATCGAGTTTTGTGCAAGTGGAAAAACGAATGGCAATCTTCTCAAACATCACTGAAGCAAATTAAAAATGACGTTACAGCTTGGCAACCTTCAACCAGGAACAGAAGAGAACAATTGGTGATAACTAGATTACGAATTGGACACACGAGACTTACTCACTCATATTTACTGTCCAAAAGTGATCCACCTATTTGTGAAACATGTAATGTACAAATAACCGTTAACCATTTATTAACTGAATGTCATAGATTTTCCCATTTTCGTCTTACATTTAACATACCTAACAGTTTAAGTAATTTATTAGGCACTAATTTTTCTGTTATTAATATCGTAAATTTCTTAAAATCTATAGAAATATTTTATAAACTCTAATTTTGTAATTCTGTAGCCGCCGCTAATAACCATTATGGTGGATGCGGCTGTAATTTCTAAATAAAAAAATAAAAAAAAAAAAAAAAATAAAAAAAAAAAAAAAAAAAAAAAGATTTAGGAATACAACATCAAGAAGTATTAGAAGCAACGACAGGAAGTGGCAAACCGATTTGGAGAGCTGGACAATTCGTGCAAACAAATCTACCTGTATCCAAAGAAGAGGAACAAATTTCTGTCACCATCGGATATACCAGTTTTCGGAAAAATACACACGCCAGAATAACATACATATGAAACGTATCGAAATAGTTTTGTTCTCGGAAAACCTCAAGGAGATATGTATCTACATGAACTTCAGTTAGTGTGTGCCAGTTTGTGGGTCTTAAAATAAACATCTCCAAAACAAAATTCATGACAAACCTAGTACCTAGCGGAAATATCAATATTGGAGACAACGAAGTAGATCTGGTGGAAAATATATATACCTTGAACACGAAATAAAGATTACAAGAGACAACCAAACATGCGAACTACGAAGACGAATAAACCAAGCATGAGCAGCCTAGGAAAAACTCAAAGTCATCTTTAAAAGCGATATACCAATTTCTTTAAAACGTAAAACATTTGACCAATGTGTGTTGCCTGCGATGACCTATGATGCCGAAACTTATTGACAGCTACAACTTCTAAAACGCTGCAAATAGCTCAGAGGAAATTGGAAAGGTCAATGCTGAGTATATCGCTTCGTGACCGAGTTAGAAATGAAGACTTAAGACGAAGAATAGGAGTTACTGATGTAATTTCCCGAATTGTCACACTGGAAATTATTGCATAAAAAGGGTGTACATATGTGAAATTATGAATATAATTTCAGTGTATGAGGACTGTATTATATAGGGCTGGTTCAAAATAAATTAGGATCAGTAGTAAAGGGTTATATACAGAAAAATCGGTAAGATAGTTTCGAAACAAATTCAGATTTCTGCTTTAATCTGGAGCCTTCTAAAAATTGCAAGACATGACCAGACGATGATAAAGATGTTAAAGAAGACATGGGGAATCTAAAATTTGCATTCCACGACATGTCTATTCATCTAGGCAGAAATCCTAACGAATTTGTTTCTCGTACTCATACAGAGTAGATCCGAATAAAATGAAAAAGACAGTAAAGATTTGATAGTATCTTACCGATTTTTCTATCAGATGTCGCTATTGCGTCCATAACGAAGCCATGTTATTGTTGCTTCTAATAAGACAGAGAAGATTTGATTTCTTACCGATTTTTCTATCAGATGTCGCTATTGCGTCCATAACGAAGAAATGTTATTGTTGCTTCTAATAAGACAGAGAATTTTATTTTTCACGTTAAGAACGGCTATGAATAACTATTCTGATGAGACTTATTAAGTCGAAATACGTATCAATAGATACATAGACGCTTTGAACGTGAAATCAAATCTTTTCTGTCTTTTTCATTTCAGGTTATATACAGATTATAGCAAATTATACAAAGTCTTACCAATTCTTCTGCTGTACATACACTCGCGGTATGTACAGGGCTTCACTCGAGATTGTTCTTCATACGGGGAAGCTGTCCGGGTACCGGTTTCTGAACACGTGTCTCTTGGTACTAACACTAAGATGACGAGATAAAGCACATTTACAAATAGTATTTGCGGTATTTTTCGCGTAACTATAAGCGGGAAAGAGATAATGTCTGTTGTTAGCGGCAGTCAATAGTAGAGAGAATACCTCTGTTACTAACGATAGTCAACAGGCAAGAGAGAGTACGTCTGTTCCTAACGATAGGCAGCAGATATAAAACTTGTTTCCCGAGGTATCTTCTATATAAACTATTTATTGAGTTTTGATCGTAGAATTTTTCTTCAAAAATATGAGAGGTTTTATATTATGACGAAAAAGTCAGTGTCAAAACCATGTTTACACCTTTGCTAAAAATAATTTTAAAATCAGTGCATTCAAGTTTTTCATAATGAATGACAGTCCTATTCTAAAACTTACATTTTAACGTAAAAAATTTTATTTAGATTATAATTTTAGAAAAATATTTAAAAATTAAAACAATAATTAAATTAAACATAGTACTTACCGGTTTGTTACAAACCGTGCAAAATATATGGTTGTCATCAATGATTTTAAACTCTGTGTGTGTGTGTGTGTGTGTGTGTGTGTGTGTTTGGTGAGTTGGCTTGGAAACTAGTCCTTTAGCCACAGAATTGTAATGTAAGATATTAGTTTTTAAATAATGTAACCAACTTTAAATAAAAAGTTACATATTAGTTCGTATACTTCTCTACTATCTAAGGAGAGTAAATGGGTGATGTTTATGGGAGTCTGAATTTTAAGTTCTGATAGTTTTGAATACAGCTGATCTGTTTCATACCTATGTTTATCGCACTTAAAAAGAATATGGTTGATGTCACATTGTGATATATTATCGCATGAGCATACCCCAGAAGGGATAATATTTAACTTAGCCAAGTGAGCTGGGAATGCACCGTGATTAGTTTTCAGTCGAGTAATTGTGGCTGTCAACTTCTTTGGCATTGCATATTTGAAAATATAGTCAACATCTTGTGGTAGGGTAGGGTGGATAGTATAATATTGATTATTTGAATTCGTTGCTATGTTTTTCCATTTTTCTTTCCAATTTATAAAAATTTTGTTATAATAATGTTGTTGTAAGTCCTCCAATGTAAATATGGGAATATAGAGTCCAACATGGGTCGCATCTTTAGCAAGCTGGTCAACCAGTTCATTTCCCTCGATACCTATATGACTTTTAACCCAAATAACTGTATTATCTTTACTATATATTTTATTTTTAATAGCACAAAGAATATTATTTCTTTTATGTTGAGTCATATCTGAGTTTAATCCTTTAATGACCGATAATGAATCTGATAATATTACTGCTTTATTTAAATTGTGTAAATCTAGCCAATCTAATGCTTTTTCGATAGCTACCGCTTCAGCAGTATATATTGAACAATGTGATGGAAGTTTAATTTTCAAAGATTCGCTTTTATGTGGAATGTAAAAGCGATTGTTTTTTGGAACCATCGGTATACATTATTACGTGATCATTATAGTCACTCAATATGGATCTAAGTAAGACAAAGTTTATTTGTGGGAAGTCTGTGTACTTTGGTATAATGACTTTTGGTTTATTTAATGTTACCTGAAAATTAGCTTTATATATTGGTAATCTTTTTTCTTTGCCATAGATATTAGGATACTCATTAGTTTCTAAGAAAGCATCAGCAAGTGGAGGAGAATTTTTTATGCGCCAGTATTTATTTGAGAGGTTTTCAATAGATAACTCATACAGTTGACCAAGTAGATTATTATTATTTAATCTTAGCTTCAGGATATGTTTAATTGCCATAATTTCTCGACGATTTTGAAGAGGTATTTCATTACTTTCAGCAAGTAGTACAGGGCAAGGAGTAGACTTCATGGTGCCCAAGCATATTCTTAGACATTTAAACTGAATGCGGTCTACAGTTAATAAGCGTGTGTTACTGGCGGCACCATACAGAATGCAACCATAGTCTACAATAGATCGCACGTAGGCTCTGTAAAACATCAATGCAACTTTGGGGTTAGCACCCCATCTTCGATTAGTAACACATTTAAGAATATTAATACCTTTTTCACACCTACTTTTTATATATTCCACATGTTTTGACCATAAGAGTTTGGGATCAAGAAGAATGCCAAGATATTTGTATTCTTTGACAATAGGTATATCAAATCCAGACAACTTTATTTTGTCAGGCGTACGAATCCTATGTCTAGTGAATATCATTGTGGCTGATTTGTCAGGGGAAATGGTCAGTCCATGATTTTTTACCCAGTTATTAACGTTTTGCATGATGAATTCCAGAGCCTCCAGGCAGTCAGTATACGAGTTACGCTCTGTATAGATGCATATGTCATCAGCGTATTGGATGCAATTGATTGTGTTGTCAAAAATGCCATGAATACTTGCTGAAAATATGTTGAACAATAACGGACTTAAAACTGATCCTTGTGGAAGACCTGTATGAGCAATTCTAGGACCGTGTAGTTGGTTTAAATGATCTTTAATATATATAACACGATTATTATAAAGATGAACAATATTAGTCGCTATATTTTGAGGTAATCCTATATCATATAGTTTTTTGTGTAAAATGGTTAAATTAACAGAATCATATGCCCCTTTTAGGTCTAAAAACAAACAAGCAAGATAATTGTTTCTGGAAAACGTTATTTGAATGTCGGTAACTAAATGTGATATTGCATCCAGTGTACCAACACTAGCCCTAAATCCATATTGTGTACTTGGAAGGATACTATAATGTTCTATAAGCCATTCTAATCGAGTCTTAATAAGTCTTTCAAATGTCTTGCATATGCAAGACATTAATGATATCGGTCTGTAAGAAGAGGAGAGTGTTTTATCTTTATTAGGTTTAAGTATTAAACAAATAACTATTTCTTTCATATGATCCACATATCTTCCATTGAAAAGCCAATCGTTGAAAATTGTTAGTAAACTTTGTTTAGCTATAAGAGGTAATTCATATATTATGTTATAAGTAATTTGATCGCGCCCCGGAGCCGAGGACTTTGAAGACTTGAGTGCAGCCTCAAATTCTATCATATCAAAACTTTCCTGGAAAATATTGTATTTACAAGTTTTACTGTTATCCTGAATAGGAAGGTTAACATATGGCGGAGCAAATTTGTCGAGCAACTCTTCTATTAGTTCATTTGGCAGGGGATATCGTCTTGTACGGTAATTTTTATTCACTAGTTTATGAACAAAATTCCAAATTTTACTGATGGGAGTATTTTTGTTTAAAGTATTTACAAAGTTAATCCACGAACTTTTTTGTTTGTTTGTAAAGAGGAGTTTACTTTTGGCTTGAATTTGTTTGTATTTAATATAGTTTTCAAAATTTGATGCTTCAATGTATCTTTTGTAAGCAACTTTTCGTGAAATGATCATATTTTTGCATTCATAATCCCACCAGACTGGAATTCGAGATTTTGGCTGAAAGGAATTTTTGATATTCATAGAAAATGAGGCAGCATCGTCAATTGTCTTTAACAGGAAGTCAAAACGTTCCGCTGAAGTGATATTATCGGTTATATTTTCGGATAATGTTTTTTCTATATGACCTTTAAAGATATTCCAGTTTGCTGAAGACTCTTTTCATTTAGATGAAGGAATTATTGTACATGGGTGATAGTCCAAGTCGATAGTGATTACTATAGGTAAGTGAGTTGAACCCAGAGTATCGGGAACAGGATCCCATGTGGTGTATCCAATTAGATTTGGTGTAACAAGGGATAGATCCACCATTGATGGAAGTTCATTAGGTCTTGTTACTTTGGTCGGTCTATAGTCGTTTAGCAGAACTAAATTACTGTTATCTAGCGCGTCTACTATACACTTGCCCTGAGCGGAATCCTTCAAGGAACCCCACCTACTGTGGTGTCCATTGAAGTCCCCACCAATGACAACCCTACCACTAAATTGAGTTAAAAGCTTTTCCCAATCTCTATTATTGACTATTACTTTGGGTGGTTTATAAATACAAACGATTACCAATTTAATTTGTTCTATAAAAACTGCACACGTTTCAATACCTTTATTAAAGTTTTTCTTTACATTAATTTCAGTAAAACAAAGGTTATTTGATATGAGGATGGCTACACCACCGTAATCATCAGGTCTATCGCTTCTAATAACGTTGTAACCTGTTAAACCAAAATTTTTATTTTTAGAAAGCCATGTTTCATTAAGCAGAATGACATCAACAACATTGTGCTCGAGATAATTAAGTAAACTAGGTTTATGTTTATTTATAGATTGACAGTTCCACTGCAGTATGTTAAATGTCCTGTTGTTCCCCATCGCTTTCAATATCTGTTAGGTTGTTCAACATTTTTTCAATTTCTTCTTTTGTATTTTTTTGTAAGTTAGGTAAAAATATTTTAGGGTTAATTTTCTTGATGATATTTTCTATCAAGGCTGGAATTTCATTGATTATTTTACATTCTATTTTTTCTTTATACGCCATAAACTCGTCCCTGTAGGGATTAGGGATTATAGGTTGGGATGAGGTGTTTGTAGCATTGGGAAATCTTGGGAAAGTTGGTGTCTTTTTGATCGCAGTAGGAGAGATAGCTTTACGCTTGTTTCTTGTTTTTTTAATGGTAGGTACATAGGATTGATTTTGATTTGTACCTTCAGGGATGTTAGGGGTTAAGGCGGGGAAATTTTGTATAGTATTGAGGATATCGAATCTATTATTTGTAGTTACCTTGGCGTATGAAGGATTGTTAGCTATGGTTTCTGCCTCTTTAAAGGTAGTGTTTTCTAAAGCCATTATTGATTTTATTTTGTATTGGTGTTTAAATGCAGGACACTGTTTAGAGAGTGAGTTGTGTTCAGTGGAGTTGCAATGTAAACAAAATAGAGAGTTAGTGCATGTTTCATTATTATCATGAGTTTGACTACATTTTTTACAACGATTTGATGTTGATTTGCATTGCCGAGCAGTATGACCGAAACGAAAGCAATTAAAACACTGAACAACCGGATATATATATTGTTCAACATTAAACCTAACCAAGTCTAAATTAACAGTCTTAGGAATGCTATTTCCTTCAAATGTCAAAATGACCATCTGGCGAGGTACAAGAATTGTTTCATTATCCGAATCAATTATTTTCCGTTTTAACCTTTTTACTTCGACAACATTTTTATCTGAAACAATATTTTCTAAAATATACTTTTCATCCAAAAACGTATCGACTTCCCTAATAATTCCCTTCTTTTGAGTAAAAAATGATGGAATATACGCTACAAGTTTATTATCCTTAATAAGCTCATGTTCAATTAGAGAATTTGCGCAAGTATAAGTTCTAAAAATTACTTTTACCTTATTTCTGCCAACAGCTTTAATGTCTAGTACATCGTGTTTAAAATATTGGTTTTTAAATAGATAATGACCGACACGTACTGGTGATAAACGGGACAAGTTTTTGTCTGTAGATTCTACAAAGACATTATAATACCCTGAATCATTTATTTTATATCTGTTATTTAAATTAATATACCTTTTGTCTTCCGTATCCATTAATGATATATTATTCTGGGGTGGCTCAACACCACCCCCCGATTCACTCATAATAATAAATAATTAGATCCTACCTTTTTTGAAGATCGGTTGGTTTATTTTCAAATTAAATACCTATTAATTTGATAATAGCACTAGTTAAGGACCCGGCACAGATTTATCGAACGATGTTCACCTGTTAACTGTCCAACGAATACTGTGATTTTAAACTCTGTTTTACTATTAATCCATTTTTTCAGAAGAATTGACTTGGTACTTGAACTTTGTTTGGACACTTTCAAACACTTTTGATAAACACTTAAACACAACTTTACTGAACCAAAAAATACACCAAACTGAACTAACTGTAACTACGGACAGAACGACAATTGTATTTTGTCTTTTGGTAATACAAATTCTGGTAGTTTGTTATTTGTTAAGCTTTCGGGAAAAATCATATTAATTTATGATTTACGATTTTATTTAATTCCGGCAACCGGATTATCGCGATTTACTGTTCATATTGTCAAATTATGCTAATACCAATAAGGGGTATTCACGAGGGAAATTTGTACCTACCTCGCTAAATTGCATGACGCGTTCTCAGATATTTGTCTATATTGTTGTATATCTAAAGATATGCACTTTTAATAAATGCATATGCAAATGCATATTTCCCAAGCTCTAATGATGATGATCCAATGTGGTTGATAATTTAAAAAGCAAATGCTCCTTCATAAGCTTCTTTATGCTTCTATATTAGAGTAATTAATAAAGGAATAATAAAAAAACAAGTAGTTTTAATTTTGTATTTCAATAATTTATTATTTTCTTTAATTTTCATGTATTACTGATTAAATTGTTTTACAATAAATATTGTTTGACTTCGTATGTTTTTTTTAATTCGCTGGAAATAATAAGAAATCACAGATGATTCCATATAAGTTTGATTGTGTATATATGGGCAGACACAAAACTGCGGTAACCTATTTGTGTTAAATTTATAGAAAAGCACGCTATCAAAGAATGCAATAAAACACTAGAAAAGAAACCAATACGTGTAAACTGCTTATTAGAACGTCCAGCAAATTATAGACGATATAATTTGATATATATTACCTGACTAACAATGAGTTAACTTTCGTGGAAAATAAATCTTTCAGAAAAGTTTCCTCTCTTAGATTTATACGGGGCGGTATAAGATTTATATTTCACATGATTACGGATAACGCAAGAGATAGCAAACAATAAGTGCGAGGATTTAAGGACATCAGAGTAGAGATATCGTATTTGTACGCTACTACTGTGTTAAGAACAAGCATAACCTACATTATATCGTTTTATCTGCTGTATACTAACATATATTTAAGAATTTACAAGTAGCTTTAAATTGTGATAATATACTGATATTATACACATTTTGAATGAAATTCTTCTCAGAGCCCTCTTTCAGTGGTGATAGCTTCTTATGTTTTGTAGAATGTAGAAAATGGGGCGGCCAATAGAGCCTGATACACTGCGACCTTTGCAGATCTATTGTGTTTCCCCCTTATTTTAAAGCACTTCATCTAGCTTGGTCCTCTTAATGAGACTCAACAGCCTTGATAGTGGCCTTTTCATGTAGCCTGGTGCTTCCGGTTTTTCCTCTCCGAGTTCTAGAAACCGCATTCGTGCGAGACCTTCGCAATGGCACAGAACGTGTAGAGCGGTTTCCTCTTCTTCCAGACAGAAACGACAGGTGTCCTCTTCTGTCAGGCCTATGAGACTCAGGTGTCTATTGAGTCTACAGTGCCCAGTGAGCAGACCCACTATCATTCTGACAGTCCTGCGCCTGTGCGAAAGTAAGTCTGCTGTAAATTTAGCCGAATGTCCTTTGATGAACTGTTTGGCCTGCCTCTGTCCTGGTGAGTTGTTCCACCACTCAAGAGACTTCTGTTGCACCCATTTGTGTATGGCTGCCCTTTTTATCGTATTTGCGATTCCAAAGAAGGGTTCCGGACCAACCAGTGGCGTAGATGCGCCTTCTCGGGCCAATTCATCGGCCTTCTCGTTGCCACGATGACCCTTATGTCCCGGCACCCAGGCAAGTGTCAACCTGTTTTGACTTCCCACCTGAGAGAGGACATCCAAACAGTTCCATACCAGCCATGAATCGACCTGTACCGAACTGAGAGCCTTTAGAGCCGCTTGACTATCCGAATAGATAACGATGGAGTCGTTATCTACATTTCGGCCGATTAGTTCCATAGCGCACCTGTGTATAGCAGCTAATTCGGCTTGAAATACGGTCGCGTATGTTCCTAGACATACCCGGACTTCCGTCCTTGGTTTTATGCCATATATTCCAGCCCCCGTACCTGTATCCGTTTTGGAGCCGTCCGTATACCATATTGAGTTTGCTGTTAGCGGCGGACCAGTTTCCCAGTCCTCTCTTTTTGGTATTATAATTTGAAAATTTTTGTTAAAACTATACCTCGTAACCATTCGGTCTACAGGCATTCCTAGAACGGGGTCTGCCTTTATGTCCTGGTATAGCCTTAAGTTATCAGCTCCCTGCATCATACTTATTGGAGCTTGGCCTTGGATCAACCGATGTACTGTTGATCTGGCTTCACTCTGTATGTATATATGCAGAGGAGGTAGGTTTAGCAGAACTTCTAGCGCGTCCGTTGGGGCTGTTCTCATGGCTCCGGTAACACTCAAGCATGCAAGCCTTTGTGTGCTACTGAGCAATCGAATCGCCCCGGACTGTTGCGTTTTGTTCCACCACGCCACTGAACCATAAGTTATCATGGGCCTTATAACCCTTGTGTACAACCAGAGGTTCATTTTAGGATTTAACCCCCAATTCTTACCACACATTCGTCTACATGTGTTCAGGGCCATAGTGGCCTTCTGTGTGACTTTCTGAATGTGTACATTCCATGTCAGCCTCTGGTCGAATATTACACCTAAGTACTTGGCCTGACTTGTGAATGGGATTTCTACTCCCTTGAGCACTAGTGGCTGTAAGCCTTGCAGTGCTCTTTTTCTGGTGAAGGGAACAACAGATGTTTTTTTAGGGTTAACCTTCAGGCCTTCTTCCTCACACCAGCTGTCCACAATCCTCAGAGCGACTTGAAGTCTCTCCGAAATTATTTTGGTAAAGCGTCCTCGGACTACAATTACCAAATCGTCCGCATAACCCAGACAGTAAAAACCCTCCCTGGTCAGTGTATTAAGTAGGTCGTCCATAAGCGTAGCCCACAGTAATGGGGATAAAACTCCTCCTTGTGGGCAGCCGCTTCCTGCCTTCGCTTCAATAGTGGCTTCACCTAACGAGGACACAATGATCCTGTTTGTTAAGGTCGCCTTTGTCCACTCGCATATGAAGGCAGGAACTCCTCTTCTTTTAAGCGCGTCCGTTACAGACTCGAAGGAGACGTTATTAAACGCTCCCTCCACGTCCAGAAACGTCGCCACCGCTATCTCCTTGTCATCTAGCGACTTTGAGAGCAGTCTGTTAAGATCATCCAGCGCCAAGTCAGTTGACTTTCCTGGCTGGTATGCATATTGGCGATCGCTAAGTGGATTCTCCATCAGCACGTCGTCCCTAATATACCTGTCTATCAATCTTTCCAGCGTTTTTGCTAGGAAAGAGGATAGACTTATTGGTCTGGTCTTATGTTTTAGGCATGTCTAAAATTATTTAATACAGTTTGAGACAAATTTAACAGTTTCCAGGATTATATCAGCCAAATGAGCATTTGTCATGAAATTAAAAATGTATAATAGGGAATTTGATTTGGAACAGACGGACGAACAAGAAATTAAATGGACTACATCCTAATAAGATCAAGATGGGTGTTGTCGGACATCAACTGTAAAACATATCCTGGCGCAGACTGTGGAAGTGATCATTAACTCGTGGTATTGAACGTTCGACTTCGTTTTAAAATCCCCAAAAGAAGACTCCTAAGAAAAGTTATGTCTCTAAATCCATCAAAAATCAATGACTTTCAACAAAACCTAGAAGAAGCTCCTTTTTTAAACCAAGTAGATAGTGACCCTGAGAGCACTTCGATCTATCTCAAAGATAAGGTAATCGAGGCTGCAAGAGACTGTGAGGCAGCGGTTTCCACGGGCCTTAAGCCATTGATATCCGATAATACGTGGACTGTGATTAAACGCAGAAAAGAACATAAAACTAGATACGGAAAAAACGATGAACACAGAACATTATCGAAAGAAATCAGAAAACAGTGTCGTAAAGACAAAGCAGATTAAATCTCTTAAATATTCGGAGAGATAGAGGAACATGGCTGTCGAAATGAACCGAGGGATTTATTTCAGAAGACCAAACTCCTTACCAGAGAGTATAAATCTCAAACGGTGTCTGTAATAGATAAGAAAGGTAATCTAGGTAATCTAAAGACCGATACTGACAAAATATTGGAAACATGGTGAAACTACCGTGCTGAGCTATATAAAAATAACGAGGTACCAGCAGTAGCCCTCTGACTACCCTAGAGAACCTACTGTCTTACTCGCTGAAGTCAAAGATGCAATTAAATGGCTAAAGAGACATACATCCCAGGCATTGATTCAATACCAGGTGAAATACTACAGTTAGTAGGTAACAATGGATGACATATCATCCATTCTATCTCTGTCGCTATTTGGAATTCAGAAAAATGGCAATCTGATTGGTGTAGCTCAATTTATATCCTGCTACATAAAAAAGGAACTACCAGATGTAAAAACTACCGCACACTGTCATTAATAACACAAGCTAGTAAAATCTTGTTGCATATCATCAAAAACAGATTAAAAACCTATCTATATTACCAAATACCTCAAGAACAAGCTGGTTTGTCAAGGGTAAAGGTACACGGGAACAAATCCTGAGCCTGAGACAACTAATTGAAAAGTCTAGCATTTGAAAATTCTTTGGATATGTATTGAAATCCCCTCGTATTTGCTAAAGCAATCGAAGAATATTTAAGTGTATTTCATTTCCCATTCGCATGTATTAAAACACCAAATTCTTCCAATTCATCTTAGCGTCGCCAAGTAAAATAAACCATTTTTAGAGTTGTTTATATATTTCCTTGGTATTTTTCTTTGATCAAAACCGCTAAATATTCTGCGTTTCAAATAAATGTTCCAGTTTATGTAAAATACTGTTTGTGTTGACAGTAATAAATGTTTAATTTATCTTTCTGAACCATTTTGTTATTTTAGAAAAATCTCCTAACCCCTGTTTGTGTTCTTTATTTTAGAAAAGAAGAGCCTTTTTCCCTTTTCCAGCAAGATTAGGATTCTTCGAATCGGCGTCCTTATTTCAAATAGCCAGAGGTCTTTCTTGTTGTTTTTGTTAACTCTTTGGTCTAGGAGATTCATGTAAGTACTTGCCATTAAGTACCCTTTGTTTAATTTTTGTAGTTGCCCCAATCCAATCCCCTTGCCATTCAACTTATCCACGACCCAGCTAACCCTGAGTGCCGTTCGCACAATATCGTTTATTTTGCTTGCCCTATCTCCACCTCGGTAACTTCTGTCCCAATTTTCAAACCCCCTTTTCATACCCGCCTTTGTTGAGCTGGAAGCACCTTTCTTTTCGCTCCCAGAAACTTCAACACTGGTCTGTTCCACATTTTTTGGTTAGGCTAGAGCCATTTTAATAGAAATCTGCCATTTGTCGTTTTGCTTAAAAGCCAACGAAGTGTACCTGGTGCCGATTCATCAAGTCGAGCATCAGTTTTATTTTTTAATGTAAATGTGTTAGTACCATAAACAGTTATGATGAATAGTTTTTGATTATAATTTTTGTATGTCCTTTTTTTGTTTTGGTTAATTCCCTGAAGTCATGACGTATTGTTGCAATAGTTAGAAAATGCTACTGTTGTTCCAACCTGGATTCTGTTTGCCCTAAACGAAAACTGGGGGTATTGTAGCATTTGAAAATTCTTTGGATATGTATTGAAATCCCCTCGTATTTGCTAAAGCAATCGAAGAATATTTTAGTGTATCTCATTTTCCATTCGTATGTATTAAAACACCGAATTCTTCCAATTCATCTTAGCGTCGCCGAGTAGAATAAACTATTTTTAGAGTTGTTTATATTTCCTTGGTATTTTTCTTTGATCAAAACCGCTAAATATTTTGCGTTTCAAATAAATATTCCAGTTTATATGTTTTGTTTATGATAAGTTAGGCGAATAAATTTAAAAGATCATGAGATCACTCTCGGTAAAGCCGGCTGCTGATTAAGGCGTGCTTAGTTTTGTTGGAGTCCGAATTTAGCATCAAATTCGTAATCTTTTCGTTTTCCTTTTTTTTTTATCATGGATATATAATATAAAGTGATAATGGCAGTTAAAATGTGTAGTATTGAGCAGTTAACAATTTCAGTTTAAGTGAGGTTTGGAAGAATGTTTATTTCCATCCTCGTTTTGTCCCTCTCTGGTTATCATCCCAGGCTTTTTGGCAGTTTGGAGATGAATTTGTTCCTGTTCAGAAAATTCCAGTATGATTCCGGTTTCAACCTTCAGAAACTTTAGTGCTTTTGTTTTGGTGAAATCAGGTAACTTTTTGTGTTAAATTCTAAAGTCAAGATAGACATTTTTTTTTCATAATAATGTTGCTTTCATTATTTAAAAAGATATTTTTTATTTGCAATCATTTTTTATTTGCTACAGTTTATAGCACAGTAACTGTCCAATATCAAATCTTCATAATTCATATCCGAAATTGGACAGTATAATTTTATCACCCAGTAGACCGAATGAATCTATTTGTTATTAAATACACACACGTAGTTAATTAGGTTACATACACATTTGGTCAATTATAAATAATAATTTGGACATCAGTCAAAAGTACTGACAAAGTTAAACAATTTACATAAATTAAATACACATATCACGCTAGGTACGCGAAAAATATTGACCCAAATAGAATTTATATAAAACTAATATCTCTTGACTAGAGAAGCATTCAATCAATATTCACTCAACGAACATATAGTCTTCAACGATCAACTTCATCAGTCTCTACTCAAAGTAATCCCGGGTCTACACCCATAGTGTACGTCTCAACAATAAACTCTGCTACTATTATTTGGTGTTTCCATTACAACAGAACGAACATCTTCACTGAGCCAACGAAGGGAATTTGTTCAGTAACATTTGTACGTTTTTTAGCAATAGAGTTTGTAAACGAATAAGACATAATTATGTAAGTTTCTTTTTCTTTATTTATTTTGGTATGAATCTATGTAACTAATACTGTAATTTTTTGTGCTATCTGTATTTGTGTAAGCTATCTGTATTTGTGTAACTGTTTGTGGTGAGACACAATAAATGTTTAATTTTTTGTAAACCATTTTGTTTGTTTATCTTGACTAACTCTCTAACCCCCTTTTTTTAGTTTCATTTGAAAAGATATATTTTTTATGTTTAATAATTATTTCAACAGTTACAACTAGCTGTTGTAATGGTTATAATTTGGCACCTCGAATCGGCGTCCTTTTTAAATTACTAGAGGTATTTCCTGTTTCCTTTTATTTTGTTTGTCCCAAAAGATTCACGTTAGTACCCCTTTGTTTCATTTTTTTGTAGTTGCCCCAATCCGACCCCTTGCCATTTACTTATCCACGACCTCAGCTCTCCAAACAAACCCTAAGTGCCGTTCGCACAAGTATCGATTATTTTGCTTGCCCTATCTCCGCCCCAATAATTTCTGTTCCCAATTTTCTACCTCTTACAATAATACCCCATGTGGTAGGCAAAAATATTTCGTTACAGCAACAGTACGACTAGATTAGAAAATCTCAAACCAATTCAAGATCGAGAGAGGTGTTAAAAAACAAGGATGTGTGTTGTCACCAGACTTTTTCAACATTTATGGTAAATATGTCATGAGGATGGCTTTAGATGGATGGGCCAGTGGAGTAACAATGGCTGGTAGGAAAATCTTTAATTTAAAATTTGCTGATGACACTACACTTATAGCAGCAAATGAGCAAGAAATGTTTAATCTCCTGCGAAGAGTTGAGTATGAAAGCAATAAAGTTGGTCTGAAAATCAATAATGCTAAGACAAAAATAATGGTGGTCGACAGATTACATACTATTCAACTGACCAACATGTTACAGGAATACCAGATAGTGGACAGTTTTGTCCACTCGGGTCTAGTATAACTTACTAGTGATGGTAACTGTGAAACAGAAGTTCGAAGACGGATCGGTATGGCAAAAAATGCGATGAGTCGCCTAACTAAAGTTCAATAAAGACAGATCTATCTCTCAAAATATCAAGATAAGACTGGTGAATGCCCTTGAGATGTGGTGCTGGAGAAGAATGCTGCGCATACCTTGGACAGTTCGTAGGACTAACGTTCCATTCTAAACCAACTCGAGATTAAAAAAAAGGCTGTTCACAATATGTCTTCAACGTATTCTGCAATTTTTTGGTCACGTGGTTAGCAGAGGTGACGATAGTTTGGAGAGAATGATCGTTTTTGGAAACGTTCGCGGGAGAAGATCAACAGGACGATCACGAACTAGATGGTCCGACCAAACTCATTCTGCGAAGCTCAAGAAAAGATTATTATCAGTTGTTATCTTGGTGTCTTGTCGTTATTAGCTTCTTAAATAGTTTAGCAATTACCGGTAAGAGACTAATAGGATGATAAGAGGTATATTCGCGCGGCAGTTTACTAGTTCTATGGATCATTATTATATCAGAAATTTTTCCATACCAAATGAAGACAAAAACAAATATATGGTCATGGGAGGGACAGATGGGAAAAAAGAAGACTTTAGTGTGAGGTCTGTAAGTGGTTAAAGCCATAGTTTTAAAAGGGTGGACAAATTTGAATACCTGGGTGTAGTTTTCGATGAAAATGGAAAAGAGAAATGGGAGCTCGAAGCCAGAATAGCTAAAGGAAATAAAAAATTAGGTAGTTTAAGAGGTTTACTAAACTCAAAATACGTTTCTAGACAAGTTAAACTCAGAATACATAAAACAGAAATTTAACCCACAGTAACATATGCCAGTGAGACATAGACATTAAATAAGAAGGAAGAGGATACTCTGGAAAGATGGGAAAGGAAAATATTGAGACGCATATTCGGAGGACGGAAGACAGAAGATGGTTGGGAGAGAAGAACCAACAATGGATTAATGGCTTTATACAAAGAACCTACCATTACCAAGTTCGTCAAGGCACAAAGAATCAGATGGTTGGGACATGTGGAAAGAATGACAACAAACAGAATGCCTAAACTAGTAATAACCAGTAAATTAATCGGCCTCAAAAGAAGAGGTAGACCCAGAACGAGGTGGATTAGTAAAGTGGAGAAAGACCTTAAACACGTGAAGGTGAGGGACTGGAAAAGAAAAGCACAAAATAGAAGCGAATGGAAAAATATTGTACACCAGGTCCTTCAGAGTAGCTAAGAATATTCTATATACATATTTAATTTAAAGTAATTAATTAATATTAGGATTATGTTTAAAAAAAATGCTCTAGGCCTTAACGGCCTGTTGTGCGTGAAAATAAAGTACCAACTGTATTTTCAATACAGTTGGTACAATTTTGAGCTTCAGTAAGGCATTGAAAAGTTCTGTTATCATAACCACTCCTTTATCTGTCTAAGATAGTTACTGTTATAAGGTCATAACCTGGAACTTTTTTGGTTTTTAATATACATTAAATAGCATTTTTTACTTCTCTTTTAGATACTGGTTTAATTTGCTCACCTGGCGGTTTAATTGTTGTTAGACTTTAGTAAATAGCTTCATCTCCTTCAGCACTAACAGGGAGTAGAGGTTACAAAAAGTTCTTTAAGAAATGAATTAATTAAAAATCTAAAAAAAATATTCTTCAGTGCAAAAAAGGTAATTTTTAGAATGTATAAAAAAATGTTTAAACAATTTCTGCTCAAAAATTTCGCCAGGCACCCTTCAGATTTGTTTAGAGGAGACATTTTTCTTACGGTGAGCCACTTCACAACATGGACTAATTATTAATTCAACTGTCAACAAATAAAAAAAACCCAAAATATTTAAAACAATTAACTTTTATCATTATATCTAGTAAATTTTGTTTAGTGCTTACGTTTTTGTGAAAGTACTAAAACGTATGATGCATGTTATAATTAAAGGTTTCCAGATATGTATGTAAAAAACATTACTGTAGCTCTTTGTACATTGTAATGTAAATGTTAATAACACTAAGTGGTTGAAGCGTACTCTCTAAATAAAAAAAGTAAGCACTGATTCGTTTAAATGGTACACGCATTCGAATATTTTATATGAAGTAGCGTTCGAGTAGGCTTTATTTGAAATTTTATGGAATTAACAAAGTGAAGTAGGTAATAAATTTTATTATAGGATAGAAGAGATTGAGCAGAGTTTAACGAAGTCTACAATTTAGTAATTAAGTCCCATTTCATTTGTAGCAATCAATTCTAGGTTCTAATTGTATTTAAACGCTTACTGGCATCCTCTTTAATCACAGGAAATGTTAGTTTAGCGTTGTACTTTGAATTCTTGGTGATTGATTTTCTAAAGTAAAAATGTAGGTGAGGACAATAGTTCCATTAATTTTTTGATTCATTTCAATAATGGACCCCGATTCATAGTAATACAAGCAAAATTGTTTATACTCTTTATAATAAGAATCGAAATTTCAAAACTTAGATGACGTCTACAATAAAGATTATTTATTTAAATATTTATACAAGGTTAAATGTTTGGTATTGATTTACTATGCAAAAACTCTACGAAATACCCGCAGTTCTTTTAACAGAATGTCCCAATAAATTCTATTCCCACGTCCACGCTTGCGATCTCTGGGACATGCATAGCATAAAACGGGTGTACGTTATATAGCTAAAGGGAGGGTGCAAAAATGAGTTTTCAGCACCAAAAAAATTGCAACAAATTGGACAAGGTATGGTAACCCTAACAGAAGAGTTCCTAGTCCTCTAGTTCAGTGATTCTCAACCTGTGGTCCGCGGACCACCTGTGGTCCGCGAACGGTTTTTATGTGGTCCGCGAAGTGAACAGTCATAAAATAATAATCAATTTAAATCTTGACTCTTGAGACGTAAATTAATGCGTCGGCCTATTTTTCTTAACTCAAAACCTTTCCAGGCGACCATCGCGCCTGAACGCAGGTTCATTCCCCTCAATCTTCCGCGTATTTTCCCTTACGAATAGTTAGTTCCGTTATCTTAGTTTAGTTTCGGCCGCTGTCGTGTACGTACAGGACACTGCGTCTTTGATCGCGCGATCGCGCCACTACTCAGTGACTCAGTGCTGACTCAACTGTCAATTGACAAGCGTGCGTGTTTTTTGCTTGGTGATTGTAGTTTACTAAAATGAGCAAACATATGAAACTTTCGGTTTTTTTAAGAAGACGGATAGTGAGAACGTTAAAGCAGGATGTTCTACCAGTAATATTGCCAGTGATAGCACAATATTAACTCAAACTGGTCCTAAAAGAAAGGCTGCTAACCGTAAGTACAATCCCGACTACATAGCATGTGGATTTACATTCATTGAAGAATTTGGTGTCCAGTTACCTCAATGTGTAATTTGTGCGGAGGTATTGAGTAATGAGGCAGTGAAGCCAGCAAAATTAACTAGGCACTTTGAAACAAAGCATAAAAATTTTGCCGGAAAACATGTAGATTTCTTTAAGAGGAAGGAGACGGAACTAAAATCGTCAAAAAATATCCTTAAGGCATACTCAACTTATGATAAAGCTAATTTGAAGGCGTCATATCAACTTTCAGTTAGAATCGCAAAAACCAAAAAACCCTTTACTGTTGGTGAGGAAACCAAAATATTCCTCTTTCCAATGACACCGTTAGTAGGGAAATTGAAGATATGGCATCAGATGTTGAAACCCAACTTCTAAAGAAAATTCATTCCTCAAGGATTTTTGCTGCACAACTTGATGAATCTACAGATATTACCAATAAAACTATTCTTCTTGTTTATATACGATTCATAGATAAAGACAACAAAAAATTATCTGAGGAGTTCCTGACCTCGATTGAGTTGCAAGGTAACACAACCGGAAAAGACATTTTTAAAGCCATTGATGGATAATTCACACTTAAAAGACTGTGTAGTACTTTGCTCTGATGGTGCTGCGGCAATGACAGGTCACAAAACAGGCTTGCCAAGTTTTGTAAGGAAAGAAGGAAACCGTGATATTGTTTTAACACACTGTAGTATTAATCGCAAAATGCTTGCTGCCAAAAGATTAAGTCCCGACTTAAACAAGGTTTTGACTACTGTGGTAAAGGCCGTGAACTTTATAAAAAGTAATGCTCTTAGTTCGAGATTGTTTGCTTTGTTATGCGAGGACATGGGATCTATCCATTCCAATCTCCTTCTACATACCGAAGTTCGGTGGTTGTCCAGGGGCCGGATTTTAGCCAGATTTGATGAACTTCGAGATGAAGTATGTATGTATCTTGATGAAAAAAAAACCTGATTTAGCGGAAACACTGCGTGACGGAGAATTTATGGCCCAGTTAGCTTTTTTAGCAGATATTTTTGAACAGCTCAACATATTAAATCTAGGCCTGCAGGGACCATCTAAAACCGCATTTGACCTTTGGTAAAAAATTGATTCATTTAAGAAAAAATTTTTGCTATGGGAGCTGGAAAAGGATCGTTTGAAATGTTCAACTTGTTTTCAGATTTTATCTCTGAAACTGAAGGCTTAAATGAGAATGTTTTACATTCACTGGTTAAGTCCTACATTAAATCGCTTCAAGATTACTTTGAGAAGTACTTCCCTGCTGATACAGATGTGAGGAAAAATAATCTGTGGGTGATTGATCCCTTTTTAGCTACCCACGATAATAATCTGTCTATTCAGGAAAATGAACAGCTTATTGAAATTTCATCCGATGATCATTTAAAAGTGATAAAATCTCACTGCGAAAATGTTGCAGATTTTTGGATAGGGTTACTTGATGAAAGTCCACTGTTAAGTGAAAAAGCTTTGAAACTTCTTCTTCTTTTTCATTCCACTTATCTCTGTGAGGCATCATCCTCAACATTATATGTCATCAAGAATAAACACAGGAATAGGTTGCTAAATCTGAATGCTCCTATGAGACTGGCGTTAACTTCTTTCGAGCCAAATATTGAGAAATTGTCAAGTGAGAAGCAAGACCAAGGGAGTCATTAACGTCTTAATTTGGCGCTATCTATGACTTTTTATTTTGTTTTTTATATCTCTTTTGTCTTTCACTATGTATTTTCTTTTTTTATTTTGTAAATAATAAATTCATTAGTAAAACTTCAGTGTTCATCTCATTTTACCTATTATTGGGAAATATTAATAATAATATCTAAGTGGTCCGGCAAGAATTCTGAAGGAAACAAGTGGTCCTCAGTGGTGAAAAGGTTGAGAACCACTGCTCTAGTTTACTCTCATAAGAAACAATATACAGCCGAGTTTACATAGGTAGTAGATAACAAACGTGTGCCACGCTTTAGTAAGTTACGCTCCGTGTAAACTATTAAACTCGTGAAATACGAAGAGTCAATTCTTTTAATGAATCGAAATAATTCCGATGTTAAGAAGATCGAACTTGTTTAATGTTTGGATCATGTAGTCAGCTATGCAAGAGCATAAATGTATTAGTTATGGCAGCTTAGTTTTTAAGAATGAATGACGCAGACACCAGACACCAATAAGTTTGTAATATTGTATCGAAATGAGCTAGGTTTGTGAGATCCGACCAGAGAGGATTGTAAAAAACTCTTGCAGCTACAGCAACAAAATTTTGCAAATCTGCTTGTGAACAGGAGTCAGCAATAGCAAGGTTGAGAGAGAGTGCACTACAATGTACATAAAGAGCAGAAGAACATTCTTAACGAATATATACTTGGGCACATGGGCACCATGCAAATACCCACTCATAGCTACAGCCCATTGTAACCTGACCAACGACATAAGAAGATTCACGTCCATGCCTTTTCAGAGCAGTAATTATTAGATTTGCAAGACCGGATCCTGGGAGCATATAGCGCAGAAACATAGATCATTACAGAAAAAACAATAAACCTTTTGAAAAAACAATAAATTAAAACTTTTGAATTGAGAACGATATGATAAAAAGTCAGCTTACTGTGATTGCTAATTTCAATAATAAACCTTTTTTTTATGAGAGTGAAAATGTTCTAAACACCGTACTATTGCTCTATGTGTGTTGGATTCAGGGCAGAGGAAAACATCCGAGCCCATTTCCCCCTGTGTAGAGGAGGTCCTGCAAACGGATGCCTTCCTGTTGCCCTGTCTACCAACTAAAATCACCCATTCTTCGTCAAGACACCCCCGTACGTGTTCAGTCAGTGAACGAAACTTAGAGATGCCTTGCGCTGCCTGAATTGATAATGATTTGTTGCCGGTTCTTAGCTAGGAGCGGTAAGGAACCAGAAGAAAATGTATGTAAAATAGAGACATGGCCTTGCCGATGGTATTATCTAAGAGCGGTAAGGAACCAGGGGGAAAGTATATGGAGTGTATAGGTATCCTAGGTATTAGGTTAGGTTAGTAATAATAAGTAACAATAAGTAAGTATAGTAAATAAGTGTAGTACATACATATATACTTACATACACATATACACACCTACGTACACACACATACATATGTACACACATATACACATATCTATATATTCCTACATAATAATTAATGATAACCAATTTTGAACGGAGGCGGATTGCCCCAGATCACTCTCACCCTGTCTCAGTTTTTTTCTCTATCATGGACTTTCTCTTCATAATTTTTGTTACTTTCAAAGAAATTCAAAGTTTTCTCTGCTTTCCATAGCGACCTGTATCAAGTTGGCAGAGGATATCTCTCCTAGCTTTGTTCGCATTTTATGTTATTCCGACGATTGAGGTTTGCACCTCAAGATACAATGCTCCGCATCGTCTTCTACATTAGATGTGACACAATTATCATCGCTGGTTTTTCGTATATGTACAATACGTATAAGACCTGAAAGATCCATGTCCGGTCAGGAACTACATAAAATAAAAATTTACTTGCTTGAACTTACATTTGTACCACTCTCTCACAATGGGTATTAATTTTTTGGTCCATTGTGCCTTATCTATTTGTCCCTTTCATTCTGCTTATCATTCTGTTAGTAATTGTTCTCTAATGGAGGCTCTGACCTCAGGTAGGTGGCCGTCTAGAGAGTTATAGAGCGTCTGCCGTTCTTTCGCTGGGAGGTGAATGGGGTTACCTGTAGGGCCATCGTTGAAGTAGTCCTGTACGCACTTGTCACTTTTAAAAGGAGCTTTCGCTGGGCTCTGGTTATCATGTCTCTGTACTTTTTGTAATTTAGTACATCTGCCCAAATGGGGGTTCCATATAGGAGGGTCGACTATACCACTTGCTAGTACATTCTTCGTTTGTGGCTGCTTGGGCCTCCTATATTCGGCATGATCCTTTGTAGGACTGCCGTCCTTTCTTCCGCCCTCTGGACTACATTTGTCAGGTGTTTCGTGAACCTTAGGCCTGTGTCGATGTATATACCTAGGTATTTTGCACAGTTTGTAACGATGCTCTGATCGTTTAACAGTTCAAACCGTGGGAGTGTCAATATTTGCGCATCCACTTCTACAACGTGACGGCGAAGTGGGATTCAGAACGGCTATTTAAGGCGTGTGAATAGCGGAATTAGACAGTCTTGTAGCTAGCGCTCTAGGCTCCCTGACTCGCCGGTGTAGTGAACCTGCGAGCCATCCCGGACAGAGAGATTTCCGTATTGAGGATCATACTCTGTCCTTAACCAAGCGGAACCCATCGGTGCTGTGTATTGAACATTACCGTGGATCTGCACAGAGCCAAGCCGGACAGAGAGATTTCCGTATTGAGGATCGTACTCTGTCCTCAGCCAAGCGGAACCCATCGGTATTGTGTATTGAACATTACCGTGGGTCTGCTATTTCATTTCTTTATTAGTAATAATTAGTTTCTTTTCTTTTGTAGACGTTCGCCGGGGAATTCATTCATCGCGGGACCCAGACGGGAACGTAGAATTCATTTTATTTTTGTTTTATAAGTATACAACGTAGAATTCCTTTTTTATTTTTTATTTATTGTATATATACTAAATAGATTTATTTTTATTTCAAACCTGTGTTTTACTGAGTCTATCGCCCCGAAAGAGCTACCCATCACAAGTTTGTAGGCATTATAATAGTACTACCAATTTGAAAAGTCATCTCGGGTCTTCGTCGTGCTCCTTTTAGTATGACCAATTCCGTTTTGCTTCCTGCCAGTTCAAGATCGTTTTTAGCCATCCAGCTGTTGACTTTTCTGCAGCATGTGTTGACTTTATCTTCGATTTTCCAGTTCATGTCAGTCGTGACTAGTATATAAATATATAGTGATTAGTATATAGTGACAATAATAAATCTAGAAACTGCTGAAAAATAGTAAATTTTGAAAGAAACGATGCAAGATCCAGTTCGGTACAACCTGATCTACCTCTAGACAAATATATTTATACCCTTTGCCATTATTAATATCGATCTCCTGTTTAGTTACAGAAATTGTTCTTCTCCGAGCATGTCCTTTTTTTCGCCCCATTGTGAAAGAAGAGATCTCTCAAATAATTAAGTCTCTTAATAATTCCAATTGTTGGGGCGTTCACTTACTTTATTAGCCAGATTTTAGAAGAAACTTTTACCAAATAGTTTTAACACCTTATAATCCAATATTTTATTGGACTTACAGTTTCACACAACTAAGCAACTCTCAATATGGATTCAGAAGTACTCGTTCTACTACGAACGCGGTATGTAAGGTTGTGAGCGAGATAATTAAGAAGCTTGATGGCGGTAATCGTATAGCAATTTCACTTTGCGTCTTGTCGAAGGCTTTTGATTGCGTTTGACACGACATTTTGCTCCACAAATTAAATTAATATGGAATCGGAGGTATCTCTCTTAAGCGTATCACTTCTTACCTATGTGGAAGATACCAGCAGTCTGTAGTGTCTAAAGGCCATCTCTCCGATTTTCTATCCGTAAAACATGGAGTCCCACAAGACTTGGTCTTAGGACAAGTTACTATTAAATCTAGCACATGGTTAACTGCACACAAACTGAAACTTAACTCTGATAAAACCTAAAACTTTGTTATATTTGCATGTAATTTATATAATGATCTAGATAACAAAGTAAACTATTGGGAATAACTATAGATGATTGATTGAAACTGGTCGATTCATATCTCACAACTAACGAAAAATCTATCAAGTTTAATATTTGTTATTCGCTAACTAGGAAAAATTGGCTACAAGTAGCGTACAATAAAAAACAATGGAAAGGAAGACTTGAAGAGGCTTATGTTCAGATGTGTACGTGAATGGCTAGACGAAGAAGAAGAAGAACTAGGTAGGGTGGTTAACTTTAAAGCATTAAAAATGACATATTTTTCTTTATTTCGCTCACGCCTAAGTAGGTATGGCGGTTTTTGACAAAACACCGGTTTTCGGTTATACCGGTTTTTTTGCTTACGGTTTAACCTGGCGGTTATAACCGGCCAAAATAAACCGGTTTTTCCAAAAACCGGTTTTCGGTTTTTTTTAATAAAATAGGTTACATATTTATTGATTATTATTAAATATAATATAGCGTAAGATTAATATATATATATATATATATATATATATATATATATATATATATATATATATATATATATATATATATATATATATATATATATATATATATATATATATATATATACCCGGTATTTAGGCAGCACACGCCCTTCCGGTAGGGATCTATGGAGGAGTATCACCAGGCCGCAAGCCCTTATCTCTTGCCGTACTGCTCCACCATAGGCCGATCAGATACCAGCATATTCTATCTAGACTAAGCCACAGATTCATTTAGAATTTTAAACTGCTGCGTTAGCCTTTTTGTTTTCTATACACCGAGCTGGGGATTGAACTGACATCTCTCGCAGTGAAGCGAAGGAGAAGCCAGCCGCCTAGCCCACTTGGCTATCCGATCGACTACTAGATTAATATATACATATTACAATAATATACAATAAAAGAATAATATAAGTAAAATGAAATAATATTTTAAGTAAAAAAGTATAGGTTAAAAGGTTACAAATAGGTTATATTATATGAAATGGATTTAGCATTATGTTGGCCAGTATTTTTCATGAAGCCTATGGAGAAAAACTCGATATATATATAACCATATATATGTTGGTCGGTCAAGCGGCTTCTCTCATCTGACACAATATCATATCATTCAATGATGACACCAGTCTCTCTGATGCCACCGAACTTCCAACCAACGACATGTATTTTTTAGTTATAAAAGCCAAGCCTGGCATACAGGTTCTTTTCTGCTCCTAGAATGAAAACAGATCACTTAATCTCGGCAGCAAAGGCTGCTGCAGATATAGAGTCAATCAGAACTGGAACCACTGTTCACCAACTCCAGATCGTGTGAAGACCAAAGAGGGTTTGATTTTAAACTCACTTTAGCTTCTTCATTCTGGAAGGAGCAGGAAGGAGAAAGTTTTCCTATTTTGGTAAGATACATCCTAACTTCCGAGCCTAAATTGGATGTGACTGTCTCCGCCATAGACGGATTCAGATATAGTTTTTTGAACCTCGGGTCCGTGATTGTAGCTTGGCAAAGCAGCGGGTTTCGTAAAAGCTTAGTGTCCCTCTCTTGAAGGCTAGTTATAAGCTATTGGCATAACTGTTGGGCTGTACTAAGGTTTGGCTTGAGGTTTTTTAAAGATCTTTCGATAATAGACACAAGGAGGATAACATGGCTAGCAGTAATGTAATGGGAACCCGAGATCTCCTTTGTGGCCTCATCGAAAGGCGATAAAATTTCAGTAGTCAGATGTAGAGAACAGTAAACCAAAATTATTATACTACTGCTCAACAAAGAGAGCTAAAATAATTCAGGTTCTATTGTCATTGAATATATTATGAGAGTAGAATATAATATGCAATTATTGTATTTAATTAATGATGCAAATTTAATTTACCATTTAAAAATATAATCTTCTAAAATACCCACCAATTTTCCTCTCCTCCCAAACCCAAAAAATTCCCCACCCCAACCATTTCAATTTATAAAAAATTTCCCAAAATCTTTCAAATGGGATTTAAAAAAAATTATATCAACATAAATATAAAAATAAATTGGATAATGCAATTATCCTTTTATTTTTACTACCATCAAAAAAAAATTATCATGTATTACTTTTAACACGTTTGTATATTTGTATAACACATACATTTTAACTCATTTAATACTTCCTGTATGGTGTATCGTTTTTAAAACGTAGGGAAATCCTTGGAGATTCGTATTCATAATCGGTAATTTGATATTCATAGTCAAAACATTATTTTTGGTAATCAGAAAAAGCCATTCTCCCACTTTCAATGTCAAGAGTCAAGTGTGAAAAATAGATGATGTACCAGATCGCTTCTTATGTAAATATTACGACTACAAATACCTTTTCAACGAAATATTATAATAAAACTTAATTGTTTCTGGCTGATGTGAGTTTGCACTTTCAGTTTGTTTCTGTATTTATAAAATAAAATAAAATTTGAATTATGGTTTTTATGGAATAATTACTTGTGAATAATAATTATGATTGGTATCCAAAATATTACCTAACCTAATCCTAATTACGGTAAAAACCTAATAACCGGTTTTTACTTAAAAAATAAAAAACCGGTTATAACCGGGACAAAAAAACAACCGATAAAACCGGTTATTGCGAAGTAAAAAAACCGGTTTTCGGTTAAAACCGGTAGGTTTTTCCCCTCCCTACGCCTAAGATATGAATTAATCATATGGGTCAATTCAACAAATGCACTTCAAATTGTTAGAATGCAAAAGAAAGCATCAGGGTTTTAGCAGAGGTTAGTTATTTAGAACATTACCGACCTTTCTTTATCAAATTCAAAATTATGCCGGTACCTGCTCTGTTGATATTTCAAGTTCTGACTGAAATTCACGGAAAACGGGCTCATTTAATAAACAGTCTGATGTTCACGTTCGCAATACGCGAAACTGTCACTACTTACGAACAAATGGCTCTAGATTGCGCCTCTCAGATAAACATTGTCTTAACTATAACTGTTATAATATGTATTTTACCAAAAAAATATTAAAGTACTAATTCAAATTATGCTTCAGATATTGTTCTCAAAATAAAAATTTTGCTTTAAAACTTTAATATTTGGAAAATGATCTGATTGACAAACAATATATATTTTCAAATAAAATTTCAGTTTATTTCGTATAAATGTAGTAGATGATTTAGGCCTTATTCATCATACTTCATACATATTAGTTTCTATATTAACGAAATTTTATATGTACTATCAAATAATAAATTAATAAAAAAATCAAAGCATACATTTCATGTCAGACATTAAAATCTTTAACTGATTTGAACTGGAACGACAAAATGAATAATTTTTTTCTTTTTCAGAATTATTTCCACTTTATTGGAAAATTAGGGAAAGCATGAAATAGCGCCAACCCTTCCCTTTACCGCATTTTTCGAATTACTTGGTACGAAAATTAAAAGGCAGCTTTTACAGATCACTTTGAATTAATTGCTTTTGAAACATCATTTAGCTTTGACCATTTTTCAGATGACGGTTAAACCACTTTGTGAAAGCAAGTATTAACACAGATAAAGTCCATTCACTAGCAATATAATTACAGACACTTCCATCTTCTGGATTTATAATTAACATTTCTGAGTTTATTCATGCAGACGTGAATATCCTGCCACAACACAGTGTTCTTGTCTAGTAATTGATATCGGTATAACAGTGTAACGGATAGTTTTCATTACCCAACTTTTTACGTCCACTGCTGAAATTTTTTTCATTTTATTTAGATGCAAATTTAGAATCTTCTCTATAAGAGTTCCAAGTCAATACGCTCACATTATGTAGACAACTTGAGAGGAACGGTTTAACTAGTTATAACATTCCAGGAGTAAATTTAGAATAATTATAAATTGTATAACAATAAAACACTGAAATTGTTTTCAAAACTTCCACAAAATTTATTATAATATCTTATCACTACAGCTGTTTCGGCAGAGTGCCTTTCTCAAGTGATCTATTTTTGGTATGTGTTTACACTTTATATTCTTTAACTGAATAGGTTGAGGAGGGGAAACTGTTTGTCTCAAGTTGGTCATTCAGAATTATATTTGTTTTTTTAATTTGTTGATTTCCATAGATTCTAACAAAGATAGCTTAAGGCCTTTATTTTGGATGTGAAGAACTTGAAATTCGTCATTTAAAGAATGATTATGATCTAGAAGGTGAAGTGCGTATGTATAATCTGTTTTTCTATTATTAAAAGCTCTTTTATGTTCTGCTATAGGTTTGTTAACAGTTCTACCAGTTTGACCGATGTAAGTTTTTGGACAGTCGCCACATTTAAGTTTGTATACACCACTGTGTAAGTGGTTTTTTTTGGCGCTTGTTGTTTTTAATATATTTGTCTATGTTTTTGTTTGTTCTGAAAGCTAGTGGTATTCCTTTCTTTTTTTGTGTTTGGCTATTTTTGTTAATATCTTGCTTGTATATGTAATCAAGCAGAAGGTACTGGGTTTTTCTCTGGTGGTGGAAATACTAGTTTCAGAACCTTCTTGTGTAGTTTTTGAATTAAAAGTTTATTAAGTATTTGTTCGTTGTACCCAATGTTAACTACTATTTTCTTAATGATAACATGCTATGAAAGGTAGCTAATTTATGTTGTGTAGGATGGGATAATGAATTAAGTATAGTCGTGTCAGGGATGGGTAGGTTTATGAAATACGGAGAACTCATGTTTGTTTTTACGTCTGATAATTTTTAAATATAAAAAATTTATGGATTGATTTCTGTTCTTTTTCTATTGTAAATTCAATATGACTATGCAATAATTTAATATACGATAAAAATCGGTCAAGTTGCCTGTTAGTTCTGGTAAAATATACCAGTAAATCGTGTATGTATCTTCACCAATATAAAAACTATTTAAATATGGGATTTTTGAAATCTTTCAAAAATCCCAGTCAGATCCATAAAAATATCTGATAGCAATAGACTTAGAGGATTACCCATTCTAAGTCCTGCACTGTTATTTGTATATATTTGATTATTAAATTCAAAGTCGTCAGGGTTGTGCGGCAAATAGCACTTTTCACTCACACGCACACATAATTCATTTGATTACCTGACATAAAATTTCACCAAAATGTTTATTTTATTATTAAAAAATACCCTGTTAAAATAGCAATACCGGTTATTAGTCTAAAAAGAGAAAAACGGTTATAACCGGGATAAAAAAATAACCGGAAAAAGTGATTATTACGGAGTAAAAAACCGGTTTTAGGTTATAGCCGGTGGGTTTTCCCACCCTTAGTATAATATCTATTTTTCGTATTCCTCGTAAACCAAATTCCTGAAGCATTTAGCAGTCACGGTATTAAAATGCTTAGGTTTTCCAGCATCCGATCTTGTTTATCTCTTTTTAACAAAACTCTTCACAATTGTAGAATACGGAATTCCTGTTAGAAAGGTCAGTTTTCTTATAATACCGCCTTTACAACTATTTTTAGGATAATTTTACAGATTTTTGTAATGTAAGGGTTCCAGTAATAGTGCCGTTGTTTTTTTATATCACTTAAAAGATTGTCCACTATTACACTTTCTCTACTACTACTACTTGGGTTCTTTTTCTCCCATGGACGAAAACCTGCAGGTGATTTTTCCTATGATCTAAACGTGTTTTTTATACACGGATAGACAGTTCCAAAAAACAAACAACAAAAAAAAACTATTATAACGACCGATTTAAAATTATTAGACGATAAATATTAAGAAAGAGAAATTAAACTTCGTTTCTACTTTCAAGGACACAAAAAACACGTTTATTAACGGAACCGAATTTAAAATTATTCTGCACATCATATTTGAAGCATTATGTGGTTAAAACATTTCATTTTTGCTAGTGCAAAAATATTTTAATTTGTCTGGACTAAAGGTGGTGTTTGTTTGAATTTGCCGACAGCGACAGACGGTAGGAAGAGATGGAGGTAACTTTACTTCAAAATGAGTAAAGTACGAAAATATCCAAGACTTTAAATAAAAAAGAGAAAACAAAAAAGTTAAATAAACAATATTAATTAATTCAAATCAGTTTAATCATCTCAGTTCCAAATTATACAGATAAGAGCCTAAGGTCCAATGATCCGACTGACCGAAGGCTTTTTACGCATCGAGATAAGGAAATTAATTAAATAATCCAACAACAAGAAAGCGCAGAACCGTATTTTGATAATTGTTAGTTGGGTTTAAGTAATAATTAACAAAAATTATATGAGTGGCGAAGATGGTACCAAGGAGAGGGAAAGTAATAGTGAACATAAAAATATTAAATGATGAGTAAAATACATGGTCAGAACACCGCCAAGATCTAACAAAAAATGAAAGAAAATATAGAAATGATAATGAATATGGTAAGCAAAATGAATGACAAAATCAACGATATACCAATAGAAGTTAGTAAAACTGGAGAAAAGTAAAAGTAGTCCCGTGAAAGAATTAAAGAACTGGGAACTGAAAATAAAAAATTATTGGATAACAATTACAGATTTAAAAAATATTATTGAATTGAACGAAAGGGAAGAACTTATAGAGAGGGAAGAAAGAGCGAAGAAATAATTAACGCCATGGAACATTTTCTAAAAGATTCCATTAAAAGAGATGTGAAACTTGATAACGTAATAAAAGAGGAATTAGAAAACTAAAGCAGCTTCTGGAGTTTTCAAAATAAATTTTGTGACTTAGAATGAAGACCTTTGTATGGAGATGGTGTTTACTTAGAGCTGAAATTGAATCGGAATTGTGAGCAGAAATTTAATGTTCATAAATCCTATTTGGGATTCTGCGATGTGTTTGGCCTATATAGGATCGGGGGCAGTCTACACAAGTCTTCATAAACTCTGTGTTGTTCATTTGGAATGTTGCTTTTGATTGATCGGACAAGAGAACAAGTTCAGGCTTTAACAAACATACGTTTGCTTAATAAATGCCTTTTCATGCTCAGATTTTTGTAGGATTAAACCGTTTTGGTTTGTAAGCAAATTGTAAACAAACGAGATATGTCTCAGTGCAGAAAATGTGTCAACTTCCCTGTCGCATTTTTTTTACAAAATCTGCATCTTTATAAGTTAAGCCCTTTCTATCATCAGGTTGCAATTTAAAAAAATTTTCTAAAGGTGACATAACTTATCACAAACTTTCTACTGGCAATGAGTAAATAAAAAAAATCGAGAATAGGTAAATCAAATGCTGTATTCAATGTGCAAATAGTCGCAAAGCAAAAAATATTTTGCTCTGTTGATGAGTTAATTGCTGAAGCTAATAAACAATTGATACCGTTTCTAAAACAGGCTTTGCATATACAACACCAAAATACCACATTGAACATCAGTTAAAGCTTCTACCAAATGAAATCTTGTAGTTGACTTTGCCAAGAATTACGTGACCAAGTACAGCAGTGAAATTCACAGTGCCACACTATAGTGCATCAAAACAACAGCTAAGTCTTCACACATATATCCTCTACTTTATCAATAGAGATACAATGTCAGCCGATATGCAATCATTTTGCAGCTTCTTACAATGGATCGTATATTTGAAAAAGGACGAATTGAGGATTTAATATTATTAAGGATATGGTAAGCGTAGTCAACAAGAAACGTATAATATCTTTAATAAATTTTATCTTAACTGAAATCCCAGAACAAGATCTACTGTCACTAAATTAATAAAAAAGTATAACAAAAGTGCTTAAGTAAAAGATTTATCCAAATCAGAACGTAGAAAAACTGTATCAACTGAAAAAAAATCTTTAGATGTTGAAAAGGTCAGTTGAAAGATGGCAAGAAGAATGAAACAACACGGAAGATGTGGCACAGTGGACGAAAATGCTGATCCCGAACATAAGAGATTGGGTGGACTGTGGCCACAGGCGACTGGATTATTTCCTGACGCAGGTGCTCACAGGACACGGGTGTTTTAGGGCCTACCTCTATAGGATCGGAAAGGCTGATACAGATGAATGCCTATACTGTGGATACTCGGACACTGTGACACATACGATGTTAGATTGCAGCAGATGGATAGTGGAAAGGAACAGAATGGAGAGAGAGACAGGTGTGAATTTTGTTACAGTGAGAGAAATGATTGAGAGAATGATTGAAAATAAATTAGTTTGGACTAACATACACAGCTATATCCGTGCAGTGATCAAGAAAAAGGAAGAGGAAGAAAGACTGCTAAACCAACGCTAAAGGTAAGAGTGAATGATGCTGAAAGGTGAAACTAAAAAAGTGGGTCACACTGTGTGAGTTGGAATGCGTGAGTCAGACTGTGGGAAAGGAGGAAATGCCCATCTGGAAATAATGCCGAACTAGGAGCGATGAGTGTCTTCTACGCGCTACCTGGAACGAGACAGGGAACCTCCTTGCTGATGAATAGAGTGTGGATGTGTATGAATGGAGAATGAATGAATAAAGGTAGTGATTCGGAAGTGATGCAGCGGCCATTCCGCTTCCGGATCGCTGGATGACAGAGGAGGGTCTGGTTTAGCAGGTAGGCATTCGGCGTAGACTCGGCGACGAGAGGGTATTTTAAAGTACCTCGGGAACTATCGCCGGGAGTACGAAGAACGAATCCTGCACTAAAGTTAGTCAGGCGGCGTCTTGGATTGAGATTCCAGACCCCCCCTCTATAAAGACGAAAAAAAAAAAAAAAAGATGTTTGTGTTCAGTTAAAAGCGCGGTTCACTTTACGCTTAAGAACAAAAAATTAAAATATTTTTTATCGTATAGGCGAAAACAAAAATTGCCTATATTTTAAGAGACTTAATAGACAATATTAAATAGGTACATCGAAAATAGTATTTGTATGAAAATTTCTAAAAAAAAATTGGTTGTATATTTACACAACTTGTTCTACATAAAGTAATTGGATGTAATATAATCTCTACAAACTGTATGTAACCTACATAATTTTCCTATATGCCGCGCTACCAATTTCATAAAAGTATTTTCGCAGCGAGGGATTCTGCTGTGTTGTCGTATTTAGCCCTATAGCCAGCGACATGGGAATACAATTTTTGTGTTTTTAATATTCCTGCTTAACAATGAACTCATTAATTTTAATGCGTTAATTCTTATTATACGGTTTTCTACCTCTATTATGCCTTACTGCTTACTCAGTTCGCTGCCATATTTTACAAAAATATAAATATACGCTGCAGGTATTTAGAGTGTGGGTAATTTTTGTTTTAAACGGAATTTCTACAGAATTTTTACACTATAGGATTTATAGTTACGAATAATTACTTCCATTTAGTTTATCTTCGTGTACAAAGTAGTGCAATTGACATGCACAATTAAAACTATTGATAGTGGTAAATGTTGAATAACAAATTATATAACGAATACAGCCACGGCTGTACAGAAAATATTTGCCTTATCTGCAGAGATGAAAATAAGTGTATGATTGTAAAAAAATAAAGTAACTTCGTTATACCAGTTCCAAGTCAGCGATCTCAAAACACAAGAGTTGAGAATTCAGGAGGATACGAGTAGTAACAGCTCGCTAAAATAACCAGGGTTAATTTGAACCGGATGATGTGAGGGAGCTGGCTAGAGTGTCAAAATATCACGATTCAAAACATAGATCGGTTCCTTTGCCTACAATAAGTAGGCAAAACCACATTCCAGTCTTAGTTATACAGAATTCCTCGAGCGTGGCCACGGTGATATCTGAGACACATAAACTCGTTCATAAACAAACACCCTCCTCAACAACAAATTACCCACCGGACTGCCCTCGTGGTTTCCTGATTATGCCTGAGCACCCTGTCTTCACTCAGGTCGCGTTGTTTTCAAATCTCTGAACTGTTCTCCACCAATCTCATGACAAGCATCTCTCTCATACTAACAGAGTGTGTGAGAGAGTGCCTGGTATTTCACAGTACAATCATTTCACTTTCTGTCTTTCCAAATCTTTAAAGTATGCCCTGAAATATCCATGTTCTGTGGGCATCTACGTCAGGAGGTAATCCAAACGTCGATGTCCGCAGTCCATCCATCTTTTCAGGTTAGGAATCAGCGACTTTGTCCACTGCACCACCCTCCTCATCTTGTGACATTCCTCTTGCAGCACCATAATGGACCTCTTCCGTAATTATGTTTTAAACACTCCTTTGGTTACCGTCCATCTTCTCGAGTTAGGAATCAGCGACTTTGTCCACCGCACCAACCTCCTCATCTTGTAACATTCCTCTTGCAGCACCATAATGGACCTCTTCCTTAAATTATTTTTTAAACATTCCTTTGAATACCGTTTCGGTTCCTTTGACTGACACATTACCCAGAATTTTCCGCGATTGCCTAGCTCATAATAACATTAACTACCTACAACCATTAAAATAATCTTAATCGTTTTTGTGATATAATTGTTTTGAATTTTCACCATATTTCTTACAGTTCATTTATGAATGTAAAATATTGATACGTGTTTTAGAGCTGTTTGTTGACAGTTCTATTTTTTTAATGAATTTTGTTGAATTCTTTATACATACATTTTACGAGAATAATAGTCCAGGGGAATAAACAAAAAAGTAGCCTGTTTGTACACTGACCCGGTTAGACAAAACGATAGTTGTTTTGAGTACTATGGATCTCTTCAACAACAACCTATATTTTTCCTGTAGGCTATTTTTTTACTTAATTAATTATTAACAACTTAAGGTCAAAAAGACGGTAAATTTTAGCTTGTTTCGTCTATCAGCAAAAGGTGAAGCATTTGACACAAATTTGAGAGTAAGAAACTTATAAGTCATATAAAAATCGTCAAAATGGTCGTTTTAAAATGTTTCTATCCTTATTTGTGGCCTAGAAAGTTGTAAAATAAGTTATAAATTTAGATTTTTTAGAACTGTTAATAACTTTTTTTTGTGAAGGTATATTTCTTTTGGATATGCCAGAAATGATATCCAAAAATTTTGTAAACCAGTACCAAATTCCTAGTTAGTATAAGGCAAGCTAAACTGAAATTGTCTTATCAGCAGAACATGTAAAAGGAATAGAAGAAAAAACTGGCTGTATCCCGAGAACACAGTACCTCCCCAAGAGTCACAAAAATTGTCAAACTAGTTATCTCAGACAATATTGAATTCTACACCAGGACTGTTTTCGATATCAAAAATGTGACTACAGCTAACCGTCATGACACTGGAAACAAAAAGCAAGATATGGAAAGTGATGTGATATACAGGGTGTTTCTATTTTTATGCAACAAAATTCAGAAAGTGATTGCTATAGTGATAAACTTAAGATCATCATGATCAATGGCGCTACAACTCTTCGTGAGTTTTTATAGTGATAAAATCCACCTATATGTGATCAGTGTAACGTCCGATTAACAGTCGAACACTTTTTAACAATTTGTTACTGATGGAAGAAGGACAAGCTGGAGAGAAACCCTGGTATTAGGAAGGTTCAACTGCTAGGGATGTTAACTACAGGGTCTCGACATTTTGTTAATTTTTGACTTTTTTTACACCTGTTGTAATGTTACTTCATTCAATAGTCACAATATCGTTCGGATATTTCCTCTGTATACAAATATATCAATGAGTTGAATTTTTGCTCTTTGATTTAAGAATAAACTTGAATCCAAAATAAGGAATAACGGGTTTTTTAAGATTTAAATTTATCATTTCTATCACAGATATTGAAATCGAAATCACAACAAAATTACGAAATTTTTCAATAATAGCAATAACGAAGGACCAATTTATTTTTATAATATCGAAACATTTATATCATGCTGTTGTTGGCGTAGTAGGAGGTAGGCACCTAAATATTACTAAGAGCGATAAATCCTAAGAGCCATCATAATAGTAATAAATACTTTACCTAAAACTTTAACGCACGAAATGGGATTCAGGAAAAGGAAATATTTTCTGAAAGCCCGAAAGGGAAACGCACCAAACGGGAATATACCGTTAATTTTGGCGTTTTATTCGATATAGTTATATTCTTTTGTTGGAGTTAGGTAGAATTCTATGGTCGTGTTGATACCGTTTTCCCGGCAAAACGGAAAACGTTATGATAATGGTGTAAAAGAGTCTTAGTTGTTCTCTGTCTTACTAACGAGTCTTGACTTAACCCTTTCGATACTGTTGGGACTTAAATTTTTCCAAATATTTCCATAATATTGAATGTTTATATAAATGTATTTAACCCTGCAGTAGTGCGGCTGATTTTTGTCGCGGCATTAGTACTTCGGGGTCTAATAGACCCAAAAATTCTAATTATACAGTTTATGTGTTTTTTGAAGTGCTGAATATTTTATTGCATTGCGGAATTTTATTTTCTATAAAAACTATATATGTAAAACGTAAATTTATTACAATAAGATAAATTAAAAATAAACAAATCGTCAAAAAATAAATAATATATATATTTCTTTTTTTTTTTTTTTTTTTTTTTTTTTTTTTATTTCAACTTTAACGTGCTCGGCTACTCGGCTACTATGGCCACTTATACAGGTACTATAACATAAATTTTCATTAAACAAACATTAAGTGTTACATTAAGAATATGTTACAATAATACGGAATGATAATAATATGTTATACAATGTCTAAATTAAAATCTAATTATATTTTTTGATATAAGTGTTCATCTCTAAGGAATTGTAGCACAGCGTTTATTTGGTCAGGGTTATTTAGGATATCTCGTACTTCACTTTTGAGTTTGTATTGTAATCTTCTGGCCAAATGTTGATGGCATTCAGTGAGAATATGTTTGATTGTCAAATATGATTGGCAGATTTGACAGGAGGGACGGATGCTAGAGGACATTAGGTAGCCGTGTGTGAGTTTTGAATGTCCTATCCGAAGTCGTCTTATCACAATGAGATCTCGTCTTGAGAGGGCTGAATAGTCAAATGTAGGCTGACTGGTTATTGACGGTTGTATTTCGTGTAAGATCGAACAGTTAGAGTTCCAATGCTGCTGCCAAAGGAGTCTGGTTCTTCTTTTAATATATGATTTTAGGTTCTTACAAATTTGAATTTTATCGGTGATTTCAGGTGATGCTGTAGCAAGTTTAGCATAGTGATCTGCAGTTTCATTGCCTTCTATACCAATATGAGATGGCAGCCAGATTATGGTAACTGTTATGTTTTGGGACAAGATAATTTGGTAAGAGTCTAGGATCTTTTGGACGATTGGATGATCAGTAAATATATTTTTGATAGAATAGATTGATGCTAAAGAGTCTGTGCATATGGCAACCTGCTTATTAGGTGGAGATATATGGTTAAAAGCTTGCAATATACTAAATAATTCGCCAGTATGAACGCTGCTGATGGCTGGTATAAGTGATGACTTAATTAGTGAATGAGAGGTTGTAACAGAGCAGCCTACTCCTGTGTCATTTTTTGAGGCATCCGTGTATAATATTAGGTCGTATTTATTTGTATCTATAATGTCTTTAAATGCATTTATAATGATCTCTTTCGGATGTTTATTTTTATCGAAGTTGATGAGCGAGGTGTTAAATTTGGGCGTGGACATGATCCAAGGAGGAGATGGAGGGAGATAAAGAGGAAGGGTATGTGTAAGAGAGATATCATTAAGTGTCTGTGCTAAAATTAGTGGAATAGGTTTTATTGGTGGTAAGAAATTGGTATTGTGTAAATTATACGTGGACATTACAAATAAGGGATGCACTGGATTAGAGGGGTTAGCTGATACCGATGCTGCATAAGAGAGTAGCAGTTGTTTTCGTCTTATACAAAGAGGAGGTTCGTTAGCTTCGCAATAAAGATTATCTACAGGACTAGATCGAAAAGCGCCAATACAAAGACGAAGGGCTGTGTTGTGAATTGAGTTTAGAAGGTTAATATATGTTTTGGAGGCGGATATATATATGTGACAACCATAATCTAGCTTGGAGCGTATTAGTGATCTGTATATTTTAAGTAGTGAGTTTTCGTCAGATCCCCAATAATGATGTGATAGAGTTTTTATTATGTTTAGTCTTATGCTCGTTTCTCCTTTTATTGCAAATATATGTTGCTTCCAAGTTAGTCGTGAGTCAAACGTTAATCCGAGAATTTTGCATTGTTTAACAACAGGAAGAGGGACATTGTTGATCAAAATAAGTGGAGATGGAGAAGGGGGACGTCTACTAAAGTTTATAATTTTAGATTTTACATAGGATAAAGATAACCCCATGTCACTAGTTTTTTTTAAAAGTGTGCCAACAGTAGTTTGAATAAGCTTTGAGGTGGTAGAAGAGTTTTGTCCATGACAGTAAATTACTAGATCATCAGCATACATGATATGTTTAATAGGGGAAATGAGGTGAGAGCATAAATCACTTATTGCTAGATTAAAAAGTGTAGGACTTAGTACCGATCCCTGAGGTACGCCATCAGTTTGAGTATGAGTAGAAGATAAAATACCGTTGACAGAGACTCTGAACGATCTAGAAGATAGAAAATTTCGTATGAAGTTAAATATATTACCATTAATATTAAGAAGGATAAGTTTGTTTAATATACATTGCCTACTTATAGTGTCAAAAGCACCTTCAATATCAAATATGGCAGCTACGACTTCTTGTCTTTTGTTTAAGGCCTCTGATATATGAGTTTGGAGGATTACAAGGTTGTCTTGGGTTGAACGGTTCTGACGAAATCCTGACTGTTCACTAGCAAATATCTTATGTTTTTCAATGAACCATAGGAGTCTTTTATTAATCATTTTTTCGAATATTTTGCACATCGTACAAGTTAGTGATATAGGTCTATAAGAGTTGGCCAAGGAACGTTCTAGGTTAGGCTTTTTAATAGGTATTACGATAGAGGTTTGCCATTGATTGGGAAATTGGTTAGATGACCAGATTAAGTTATACATCTCAAGTATTTTGAGTAGGCTACAGTTTGAGAGCTTTTTGATTAATGTATGGAATGTCGTCAGGACCAGCGGCATTGTTTTTACAAGTTTGTATGTATTTTACTTTTGAATTTAGTGTCGAAGTGCGTTGCTAGGGTTTCACCGATTTCTTGGTTGTCAGTGCTTGTAGTGTTATTTACAGCAATACTAGAGATTTTGAGGTTGGTGTTGTTTCCTTGGATTTGCCTAATCTTCTTCCAGAGATCCGCCGGATTGGTGCTTAAATTAATAGAGGATACATATTATCTCCAAGATGATTTTTTACTTTGTTTTATAATAAATCGGGCTTTGGCTCTGGTTTTCTTTAGTTCAATAAGATTCTCCAGATTTTTGTTTTTACGGTAATTTTTAAGAGCTAATTTTTGTTGTTCTGTTGCAGTTTGGCAAGATGTATTCCACCAAGGTACTGCCTTTCTTTTATGGGAAATACTATTTTTGCCTATGTGCAAATTTGCAGCTTTAAGTATGGAATCTGTGATTAATAATAGATTATTGTTAATATTGTCGGATAGGGGTAGAGAAGGTAAGGTGTTATCTGTTTGTGAAGTATAGTCTATCCAGTCGGCATTTTTTAGCCGCCAGAAGTTTCTGGTTATAGTTTGTTCATGGTTGGAGATATCAGATGATACAAATATTGGAAAGTGGTTGCTGTCATATAGATCATCGGAAGTTTTCCAAGTTAGTGAAGTATATGTTTTTGGGTCGCTAAAACTAAGATCTATCGCCGAAAATGTGCCAGAGGAAAAGTTCAGATGCGTATTAGAGCCTGTATTTAGTAGACAGGAGCCTGTGCAATTGATAACGTTTTCTATAGTTTTACCTTTGCCATTAGTGTGGTTTGACCCCCACATAAAGTTATGAGCATTGAAGTCACCTACTAGAATATATGGAACGGGGAGCTGATATATAAGATTTAGAATTTCAATTTCTTTAAGGGGGTAGTTAGGAGGAATGTAAACACTGCATATCGTAAGTTTATTAGGACACCAAGTAGTTACGGCGATAGCCTCGAGTTCGGTGGTGATGAGAAGATGGGATGAATATATTTCACTTGAAATAAAAATAGATGTCCCACCACTGACTCTGTCACAATTAGTTCTGATATAATGATATCCTTCGAACTTTTTTAGTGTGGGAAGCTTAGATATTTTTGAGTTCGTTTCTTGTAGACATATGATATCGGGTTGTTTTTCTGTCACTAGTTGTTGGATTCTTTCAATACGGGGAAAGAACCCATCACAGTTCCATTGGATTAAATTGAAGGTGAATCTTGAGTTGAAGGAGTAAGGGGCAACTGAGATGGTTGTTCTGGCTGTTGGGAGAGAAGGGTTTTGGTTTCATCATCGGTTAGGAGTTCAGATGAGACGCTGATATTATCAGAGTCATCTGAGTTTAGCTGTCTTTTGATTTTCTTTTGAAGTCTCGTAAGTCGATTTTTAAGGGATCTTTCCTGAGTTTCTGAATGGAGAACTGTTATGTCTTGTAATAGTCCTTCAATATTTGACGTAAAAACAAAAGCTTCATTAAGTGGACTAGGATTACCATGTGTATTTTCTAGGAAAGCAATAAACTGAGTCTCGGTCAAAGTTAGACCAGATGGATTATTTTCATAAATGGCCGCTACGGATTGTAGTGAACTAGCTGTTAGATTATGTTCCTCTGATTTTGTAGTTTTTGTTTTTTTCTTGTGAGGTTTGGAGATAGTGTTTGTTTTTGTGGATAACGGAGGAAGCATTTGGTTAGACGCTGGTTCGGGTGTACTTGTTGAAGATAATAGAGAAGGAATATCAGAATTGCTGTCTGTTGATATAGCTCTTTTTTGTCCTTGTGTGGGTGGAATTGATGGGTGTATAGTTTCAGTATCTATTTCAGTGTGGGTTTCTGTGCAATTTAAAGTAGTTAGGTCTGATTGAACAGGAGTGTTTACGTCAGAAATTATATCAGTAATTTCAGATGTAGGGGGCTCTAGATGGGGTAGTTCAGTTTGAGAAAAAGTAGTTGGATTATTGGTACATGAGTCAGCGGTATGTCTGACCTCTTTACATAAAAAACAATGCAATTTATCCGTAGAAATAAATATTCTATAAGGTGTGTTTTCGTATGTAATAACGAAGTTTCTATCTACTGAAAAGTTCCCTTTATCGGGGATAATATACGTTACTCTTCGGAAGCTCATTATGTGTGCATAACCTTCTCCGAGTGCACCACATTTCACAAATGACACAGGAGAGACCAGCTGTAATCCAATATCTTTAAGGGCTTTCTCAATTATGGAATGTGGAATTGAAGGAGATACGTTAGATATAAGAAGGCGTTTAGCTGGGGTGATAAGTCTTCTGATGGGAACTACTGTTGAGTTGATAGAGATATTTTGATGTGTTTTTAGAAGGTTATCGACAACTGTAGGCGAGGAAAGATAAATACAGATGCGGTTATTTGGAATACGTGATGCAAAGGTAATGTTTTTTGGGGTAACAATGTCCCCTATAGCTTTACCATAGTCAAATAAAACAGTATTTGGAATAGCGTGCATTAAAATGGCTTGCTCCTTACGTGGGAAAGTAGGAGGTGGAGGTTTGGATAAAGTAGCAGCGACATATGATTTTGTGGGGAGGACTTGTGGAGTTGTGAGGTTTTGATTTAAGTTCATTTTTGTGAGTATTCCTGGATACCAAAAACACTTCACTTAATTTTTAGTATTGCAACAGTCGTCCTATTAGGACACTGTGGATAAAATAATAGGAATATAACAGTTACCTGTATCTGCAGTTTTCTTTCAGTTAAATATAATAATATTATAGTCCAATAATAATTGCTGTTTCCATAACACACAAAATAATTCGAATTATCACATCACAAGGTAATGTTTACTCGTTGGCTACCTCAATGGGAATCTTGAATAATAATTAATTGTAATATAACTATTAAATACTGTTTAATATACACACAATTATTAAAAACTAATAGGAGAACTTTTAATTATCAAGTTTAACTTTGACAGTTATTTGACATTTTTAAATAATATATTTTGTTACAATCATAATGAGTACAATGTAAAATAGAAAATGATAACTTTTCTTATTATAACAAGTATTAAACAATATATTGTGGCGAAAAAGCTAACAGAAGTAGATAAAAAAAGCTTCTCGTTTACCAATACTTCACGAAGACAACGTTGCTCAAGTCAGGAGCCTTATTGGGGGTGGGTAACGATATGGATGATAGCAAAGTGCAAATTATAGACAGATAGATAAACGACAGATATTAATTAGATAACAAAATATAATAGTTTGACACGGAAAAACAAGAAACACGGAATACAGCTAAACTGCAAAACAAAATGGGCTCCAATGAGTTTTACCCTGAAACTCATGAACAAACTCAAGATATTTATAGGTATACAGATATGGATTACGAGAAGGAGAAACAAAGATTATTAAAATTGTTTGAGGAAGTATCGAGGAAATGTATGAAGATGATGATGAACAAAATAAAATTGACCATGTAGAAGAACGATCTGACTGTAGTGATACTGAACAAGAATTTGAAGACGATTAAACAGAGGAAGAAAATGTTAGTTTCAGAAGGGAGCCGTATTTTATAGATAAAGATAAATTAACAAAGTGAAAAACACATTGTCCACCGAAGAATGTAAGAATACCCAGTACCAATATATTTGTACGATTGCCAGGTATAAAAGAATTTGTTAAAACTCAATCAATACCTATTAACATCTGGAATTGCATTTTTGTTGAAGAAATGATAATCTTATATTTAAAGCAGATTAAAGCCTTTAAATAACTGAAATAAACTTCATACGAAAATGAATTTATTTAAAACTCTAATATCTCAACATAAAAAATAATTATTAAATGAATATTGGACTGCAATCTAATTCGAATTTAATAGCCATTGTTTCGTTTATCTTAAAATTATATTTAAAAAAAAAACAGGAATTTCCATAAATCCTATACTTAATTGTTTAAATTCCAAGACATAATATATAGATACATCTGCAATTAACCATAAAAAGTAAAAATAGTCAATAAATTAGTTAACACTCACATTATAGTTCGATGACATTCGTAATCATCTGAGACTGGTGAAAACAGGTGCATTTGGGATGACCTTTTTCTGATCCCCAAACTAGCCGTCATCTTCCGACAAAATAAAGCGAAAAAAGAATGACAAAAGACAGTGACGGTATGGAACCTGGCATTGAATGTGCGGGGGAGCGATTGGTATAAAAATTGTGTATGAAACACACATTTTATGAAATTTACCACTGAACTTCAAACAAAAGAAATATTTATGTCAAAATGCATATTGCTTGGAGATTAAAAACTGACTTAGAACTGAAATTAGATTTTGGCTTTTTTATAAATTAGCCCTAAGCTAATTAATTTTTGGGGAGGGGAAGTGTAGTTTTGTTCAAAATATTTGCTCCCTTGCGAAAATAATAACGCTTTAACTAGGTGATATGCCAAAACAAACAAAATTTTGAGGGTTTATGTTAGATTAATGCTTGAATAAAGTAGTTTAAGAAAGAAAACGTGCTCGTTTATGGAAATATATATGAATACTCTAACCACAAACATATCTAATTACGAAAAGGAAACTTTTAAGTACTTTCAGTATTGAAAGCGATAAAATGAATAATCTCTAGACAGGGTTAATTGAAAATACAGTCTCGTCAGAAGTTTTTAATTTAAGGGAAATTAACATGCCACATTGCCACAATATTTACATGTTGCAAACTCACTATTTTTACACATTTCACAAGAATATTTTGATTTCTTGCCGTTATCATGAGGACATGAATTACATTTCATAAATTGCGGTTTCTTCTTTGTCTTTCCCTCTCAATCTTTTTAATACACACCTTATTTTCGTGGGAATTTTTAGCCTTTGCCATTAATAATCATTTAACAAGCTTATTAAACTGTTATCTGTCAGTTCTTGTGTGTATATTGTCAAATTGTGAGCAACTTAGGAGAAATCTGAATATTTCGAGAGTCATAGTCAAATGAAAAAATTCCACACTTCCATCAGTTCCATCAGTTTTGTGAATTTTTAATTTCCATGAAATATATAAACTATATATATAAAATATATAAACTTTTATATCAGCCAAGGCAAGGAGGTTCTCATTGCCGCTTATACTCATTTATACTCTTTTTTACTCCCTGGATATTTCAATAGATTTTTAAAAAGCGTCAGTGTGATTTTTCAACTGCTTTTACCAAAGATATACTCGTTTTAAACATTTGAGAAAAATGTTCATGATTAGAGGCCAATAGAACTCTGTGTCTGATTTTTTTTTTAATTTTTTAGTACTTTGGAAGGCTCAATAAAAAATACTTTCGAAAATGGGAGTATATTATGATTGTATATACGAATATACTCTTGTAAAAATCTAAAAAGAATCATCTTCTTCATAATTAATTTGTGCTTCATTATTTTAAACCTGCCCATTGTAAAATTTATGTTTCGAAACAATATTGTCATATTTATTTAATAATATTTCTATTTTATTTCTCTGATTTGACAATAAATTTTGCTTCGAAAAGCTCTGTTGGAATTCTTTGATTAAAGTTTATTGAGTATCCTGTAATAATAATATTATTTTTAAATTTTTCAATCTTTTCTTCAGTGTTTGCATTCAATCTTTGATAATTTTTTAAATCAAAATCTTGTTTTATTTAAAAATTCAAAATATAATCTAATCCAAGTAGAACATCATACTCGAAATATTCATCATTAACTACAAAAAGATATTTTTCTTGCTGTCAATTAAAGCTTGCTATTGCTTTGATTATATAAAAGCCATATATTATGGCACTGGAGCACAAATTAGTCAAACTTTTCACGTCTGAATCGGAATCAATAAAACGATATAACTGTTATTTCAGTATCTCTTCTTCGACAGCCGTTCGATCTGAATCCGATTCAACCAAAAAGTCTAACTAATGTCTCCAAAATCTTCTCACTTTCAGTGGTTCGGGCAACTGCTTTAGTGGCGAAGAATTAAACAATATTAAATAAATTGTTTTCTGTTGACCTGTCGCAAATTTGCAAATATTAGTTGCTTTCAATATATGGCTTTTATTTCATCAGAGCAATAGAAAGCTTTTGCTGAAAGCAACTAATGTTTGCATATATATATATATATATATATATATATATATATATATTTATTGATATGATATAGGAGAAAGAAAAATAGTGATTAAAAATAATTTACAAGTTATATATTAGATAATATTAGATATTAAAAGTAGTTGGTTATTTTAATAAGTTATATACTAGAGAATTTTATAAAAATTATTTATGTGAGGGCATTTTTAAGAAATTAGCATATAATAATTGTAAAAAGTTGTATTTTAGTAATTATGATTTTGTAGATATATTTAAGTGAGCCATGTGACTAGGCAACCAAAAATACTCTTTAAATTGACAGACAGGAATTAATAATTTGCGAATTATAAAGTGGGGTTATAATAATATGATGTGTAAAATGTGTAATTTATTAAATTAAAATGTTTAATTTATATAAGTTACTGATTTAAATGTATACTCTGATCTGAAAAGCCTAAATGCCAACAAAATTCTCGATAGCTAAGTAAGGAATTCTCTAGATCACCGGAGATGGCTTTGTTGGCGAAATGTATTGTTCCAGAAAATTCTTTAGATATAGATGGAACAAATCGAACATGATTTATTGCCAGATGATTCTAGAACATGAAAAAAGATATAAATACCCGGTGATTTGGATTCAAGTCAGTCAGTCAGAAAGTTTAGTAAGAAAGTCCATTCAGTTAGTCAATCAGTTATGAGTTTTTAGTATAAAAATTAGTTAGAGGCAGTCAATCAGTTACAATTGTTCAATATAGTGAGTTAAATCAATATTAAGAAACAGTATAAAGAAAATAATATTGAAGATTAAAAATTATGTTATGTATAAATGATAATTGGATAATGGAAGAAGTATTAATTGAATATTAAAATTAAATAATATATTTGGTGATTGGATATTGGTATATAGCAAAGAAGAATAAATATAAATGCTGTTTGCTGGTTTGCTTGGTGGTTTATAAATGCTGTGAAGAAAAATATCTTAAATTGGTGGAAGCTGATAATTGGAAAAAGTAATTTCATAAAAACAAGGATAACCGAAGCTGAGAAGAAGACATTTGAGTGGTGATTATAATCTATATAGTGGAAAACAGTTCATTTAGGCATTCAGGACAGAATGGTACAAAAATTTTGTTAATATAATTTAGTTAGTGTCATAACAATTTCAATTTTGAAGATAGTTTGTTTAAATTTTACATTGTCTATAGAATTTAATTAGTTCATAAGAATTTTAATTTAAAGATAGTTTATTTTAAATTTACATTGGCTAGGTTAGATATATATGTGTTTTTCATAATAGATGTAATAAAGATAATTTAAAAAGTACTTACAAACTAATTCTTTGAGAATCGCGATAAAAACCCTATATATTATATTATTAAAAATACTCATTGCTCATCATTCACAAACAAACAATACATCATAACAAATTTGGCGCCCACCGCGGGGCTCTCTATTTAAAAGAATTAGTTTGGGAAGATAAGTGCTCTCATATAATTAAATTAATTTTTTATTAGAAAGAAAAAATTATAGATTTTATTTTTAATTATATTTGAACAAGTAAAGTCTCAAAATGTCTCAAGGAAAGAAAGGTACAAGAAGCAAAAAGAATGAAGAAGATGTGAAAGTAGAAACACAACCTATACAAGAGAAGAGTTTAGTTCAAGTTCCACAAGATACTGCAGAAATGAATCCAGAAAGAGAGGAAAATGTCAATATGGCAGCTTTGATGTCATTAATGATGCAGATGAACAAGACAATGGAAGAGAATACGAAAAAAATGGAAGAGAATTCAAAAGAAGTCAAAGAGGACATAAAAAAATGGAACAGAAATTGGAAGAGAATTATAGAAAATTAGAAAAGAAAATAGAAGATAATAATAATAAAATTGTAAAGCAAATAGAAAAACCAATGGATAAAAAACTTGAAACTGCAGAGAAAAAAGTAGCAAATGAAATAAAAAATATACGGAATGACTACAAGAAAAGGATAGAAAATGAGAGGACAGAAGTAAAGAGGATTATTCAAGATAATAAGATAGATATAGAACAGAAAATAGAGTTGCAGAAATGTAACTTAGAAGTAAAAATTAACGAAGACATGAGAAACACAGAAGAAAAATTAGACGATATACAACAAAATATCCAAATAAATAGTAATCAAATAAGAAATGTGGAATAGAGAATAGATGATATTTCACAAATGAGAGACATAGGGAGACCTTACTTAAATTTAACAAATGAGACTGGGATTAAATTCACTGGTAATATAAAAAATTTGCATCCTAGGGTATACATAAATAGTTTAAAACATAAATTAAGATTTGTGAATAATATTAATGATATTAAAGATTATATTAGAATGACATTAAATGACAATGCAGCAACTTGGTTTGCTAGTATTGAAAATGATTTAGATAATTTTCAAACATTTGAAAATAAATTTTTAAATTATTATTGGGGTGAATTAGAGCAAGCCAATAGAGAAATTCTATATTTTGGAAAGTATAATCACAATTTAAAATCAAATATGGTAGATTATGCATTGAAACTGATAACAGTTGCAAAATATTTAGAACCACCACTTAGAGAGGAAGAAACAGTCTTAAATGTATCTAGACATTTTGATGCTGATGTTGTGCAAACAGTAACTGTACAAAATATTCAAACAATAGATAGTTTTATTAATTTTATTCAAAGAATACAAAGAGGCAATATGACAAGTAATAATAACAACAGAAAAAACAATAATAACTTTCAATATAATAAAAATGATAATCAACAATATAGACAATCATATAATAATTATAGATATGGTAATAATTTACAAAATTTTAATAATAATAACAGTAATTATAATAGACAACATTTTAATAACAGTACTAATAATAATAGACAAGATTTTAACAATAGAAGAAATACAGAGCGACCTAACTATAACAGACAGGTAAATTGTGTACGAAGGAATAGAAGCTGCGAAGACAGGGAACGAAATAGTACAAGGCAAGAAAATGTGAGTAGAAGTCACAGTAGGGAAAGACATAGGACATCAGATCCAAGTGGTCAGATACAATCTGACAATTCTAATAATCAAAATTTTGTTCAGTAAACTTTCTGAATTACAAGTTAGGCCATTGCTATTATGAAAAACCTTCTGAATTTATTTTTCTAGATGAAGATAAAATTATTGAATCTATTAATTTAATTTATATAAATACTTTGGCCAAAAATAAAATGATTAAAATTACGATAGATACTGGTTCAGAAAGTACTTTAGTCTCGGAGAATTTTATTTTTAATACATTAAAACTATCAGATATAATAAAGATACCAAAAATTAAAATTGTTGGTGCAAATAATAAGAAGTTGGGTGAAATTGATAAACTAGCCAATTTTAAAATTAATATTCTTAATAAAGAAATTAATATGCAAGGATTTATTGTCAAGGATTTATGTGTTGATATATTAATGGGAAATGATGAATTGGAAAAGAAGAAAGTAAAGATAGATTTTGAAGAAAAAATGGTAACTTTGGAAGGGCAAATAATTAAATTTATGCAGAAAGATGAGGTGGAAGAAGGAATAAGAGTTGATAGGATATTATTAAAAAAAAATAATGATGTTTATGAAGAAGAAATGTATTTTGATGATAGGGATATGTCCAAAAAGAATGTAAAGAATAATTATTGTAGTGAATATTTAAGGAATGGAAATTTTAAGCAGATGGATGCCTACGAGGTGAAGTGCGTAAAATTGGAAGCAAGGAATAATGAGTACATAATGAAGAATCATTTTATTTGTAAAGAAGAAGATATAATAAAAGTTTTAAATTGCCCTGAAGAATATAAATCAATAGTCGTTTCCATATTGCAGCAACACAAGGGACTTGTCAATAAAGAAAATAGAATTGCACAAAATTATATCCATAGTATAAAAGTTAAAGAAGAAAAAGATTTTAAAACAAAATCATACCCAATACCATATAAATACAGAGAAGAAGTAAACAGAACGATAAATAATATGTTAGAAGATGGAATCATTGAGAAGGCAGATACACGTTTCATAAACCCAATAGTAGTAGTACGTAAAAGATCAGGTGAAATCAGGTTATGTTTGGATGCAAGGAATATTAACAAGATCACTGAAAAGCAATTTGAAGCACCAATGAGTATAGATGGAATACTAGGAAGAATTACAGGAATGTCATTTTTCACTAAAATTGGTTTACAGCATAGCTTTTTGTTAATACCTCTAGAAAGAAAAAGTAGACAGTATACAGGATTTCAGATAGATGGAGTAGTATATCAATTCAAAGTAGTACCATTTGGACTTCAATCATCTTGCAGTGCTCTATGTAGATGTCTTCATGATATTTTGGATCAATATGAACATTTTGTAATTCACTACATTGATGATATATTAATTTTTTCTAAAACGGCTGAAGATCATGAGAAACACCTAAAAATTATAATAAATAGCTTAGACAAAGTTGGACTAAAAATAAATCAAGAAAAATGTACATTTTTTCAAAAAGAAGTAATATATCTAGGTTATAAACTTAACACTAAGGGAATCGAAATGGATCCAGAACGGACACAAGTCATTCAGGAATATAAAACACCACACAATTTAAGAACTTTAAGGGGATTTATTGGAATAAATAATTATTATAAAAGGATGATACCAGATCTAAGTATAAAAGAAATTCCATTACTTGAACTACTGAGAAAAGGTGTAAAATGGAGATGGGATCAGAGAAGAGAACTAGCATTCCAAGAAATTAAAAACATTTTTCTGTCAAATTTAAAAATATATTATCCTGACTACACACAGCCATTCATATTAAGAACAGATGCATCCATAGAGAGATTATCAGGGGTAATATTACAAATACATGATGGGATCGAATACCCAATACAATTCATTTCAAGAATTACAAAGCCACATGAAAAGGGTTACTCAGTTTCAGAATTAGAACTAGCAAGTATTATACATTGTGTCACAAAATTAAGATTTTATTTGTTGGGTAATGAATTTACAATAGAAACAGATCACCAAGCTTTAACATCTATATTAAATAACAAATATGGAAACAGTAGAATACATCGGTGGAGTCTAATATTGAGTGAATACTCCTTTGAAATCAAATACATTTCTGGAAAATCCAATATGGTGGCAGATGCTTTATCAAGGTTAGAAAATACATCACAAAAAGGGCAGCGAACAATAAAAATTGGATTAAATCAATTAGTAGAAAGTACAGGATTATATTCTAAAGAAGAAATTATAAGAGATCAGATCAATTTGAGTGAAAAACAAAAAGTCCTTAAGAAAGATGGAGTTTATTATAAAATAATAAATGGCATAGAAGTATATGTAATAACTAGAACTTTAGCAAGGAAAATATTGAAAAATTTACATAATAATTACATGCATATTGGTTCAAGAAAGCTATGGATGCTATTTATGGACAATTATTTTGCAAAGAATGACATAAGTATAGCAAAAGAAATTACTACCCAATGCCAAATATGTCAAATAAACAAAGAAAAGAATTTCAAAAACCAGAACACATATAGATCTAATGTTGTATATGAAAAACTAAATACAATGTACATGGATTTTATTTCAAATTTAGTTCCAAGTCCAACAGGAAAAAAGCATATACTAGTGATAGTTGATTTATATACAAAATTTATTAAACTATATCCCTGCTCAAGAACAAATGTTAAAACATTGAAATTATATATTAATCAATTTTTCGAAGAAATAGGACCATTTAGAAATTACATAATAGATAATGCTACATATTTTAACAACCAAAAATTTCGAGCATTTTGTGAGAAAAAGGGAATCAACATTCATTTTACAAGTATCAGACATCCTCAGGCAAATCCTGCAGAAAGATATATTAAAGAAGTTATAAAATATTTAAGAATAGTGTGCCAAGATCAACATGAAACGTGGCAGCAACATATACCACAAGTAGAATATTTTTTAAATAATACACATAATTTAAATACAGAGGAAGTACAGAATATTTAATGTTTGGCCATATAGGAAACAGAAAATGGATTAGTGAATATAATCAGGATATGTTAGAACAAGTAATGCAGAAAGTGAATAACCGAATTAGGAGGACAGCTGAAAAATATATCAGAAGACAAAATCAAAAAATAAAAAAACCAATCACATTTCAAAAAGGAGACCAAGTGTTAATTCGTTCACTTAGAAAAAGTAATGTTAAAGAAAACCGTTGTAAGAAATTACAACCAATATTTGAAGGTCCATACAGAATTGAAAATCAGAATGGACTAAATAGTTATGTCTTAATAGATACAGATAACAGACCTAGAGGAATTTTTCATATCAACGACATCTTTAAGTATTATAAAGAGAATGAATAATGTTTTCTATACTTTTAACACTAATAATAACAAACACTAACAGCTTACTAATAGATCCATTTCATAGATAGATGGTAGATTTCATTGTTGTGAATCAATTTGACATCATACTTGATGATTTTATACATATGGAAATTGTTGGTACCCTAAAAATCATAATTTGGGGTTAGATACAGAATTGATTCTATAAAAATGTCTTTCTAATATAATAAAGTGTAAAAACTTACCAATTTATATTGATGAAAGTTATTTTGAATGGAAATAATTCCTAGATTTTGTCTATAAATAAACATAACACAATAATAGATGATTAGATGATATGTTTATTTTCTCATAGAGCCTCCATGGCTTTATTTGACATGACAGTTTGACATAGACAGCGAACAGGGATGTATTTAACACATTTTAAATAAAAAAAAATTGATTTATTAAATTTAATAAGGTATGAGAAAATTAATATTTAAAAAAATAATAAGTAAATTATTTATTTTAAATATTATTTTGGGGTATTGATATGATATAGGAGAAAGAAAAATAGTGATTAAAAATAATTTACAAGTTATATATTAGATAATATTAGATATTAAAAGTAGTTGGTTATTTTAATAAGTTATATACTAGAGAATTTTATAAAAATTATTTATGTGAGGGCATTTTTAAGACATTAGCATATAATAATTGTAAAAAGTTGTATTTTAGTAATTATGATTTTGTAGATATATTTAAGTGAGCCATGTGACTAGGCAACCAAAAATACTCTTTAAATTGACAGACAGGAATTAATAATTTGCGAATTATAAAGTGGGGTTATAATAATATGATGTGTAAAATGTGTAATTTATTAAATTAAAATGTTTAATTTATATAAGTTACTGATTTAAATGTATACTCTGATCTGAAAAGCCTAAATGCCAACAAAATTCTCGATAGATAAGTAAGGAATTCTCTAGATCACCGGAGATGGCTTTGTTGGCGAAATGTATTGTTCCAGAAAATTCTTTAGATATAGATGGAACAAATCGAACATGATTTATTGCCAGATGATTCTAGAACATGAAAAAAGATATAAATACCCGGTGATTTGGATTCAAGTCAGTCAGTCAGAAAGTTTAGTAAGAAAGTCCATTCAGTTAGTCAATCAGTTATGAGTTTTTAGTATAAAAATTAGTTAGAGGCAGTCAATCAGTTACAATTGTTTAATATAGTGAGTTAAATCAATATTAAGAAACAGTATAAAGAAAATAATATTGAAGATTAAAAATTATGTTATGTATAAATGATAATTGGATAATGGAAGAAGTATTAATTGAATATTAAAATTAAATAATATATTTGGTGATTGGATATTGGTATATAGAAAAGAAGAATAAATATAAATGCTGTTTGCTGGTTTGCTTGGTGGTTTATAAATGCTGTGAAGAAAAATATCTTAAATTGGTGGAAGCTGATAATTGGAAAACGTAATTTCATAAAAACAAGGATAACCGAAGCTGAGAAGAAGACATTTGAGTGGTGATTATAATCTATATAGTGGAAAACAGTTCATTTAGGCATTCAGGACAGAAAGGTACAAAAATTTTGTTAATTTAATTTAGTTAGTGTCATAACAATTTCAATTTTGAAGATAGTTTGTTTAAATTTTACCTTGTCTATAGAATTTAATTAGTTCATAAGAATTTCAATTTAAAGATAGTTTATTTTAAATTTACATTGGCTAGGTTAGATATATATGTGTTTTTCATAATAGATGTAATAAAGATAATTTAAAAAGTACTTACAAACTAATTCTTTGAGAACCGCGATAAAAACCCTATATATTATATTATTAAAAATACTCATTAAACATTAATTTTAAACTTTAATCATAAACTATATCGCTGGAACTTGTTAATAGACTTTATATCTCTTTTATTATTTAGTTTATTAATTATTTTTTTAAATCGCTGTTCTTATTGGCAAGTATAGGAATAGATCTTTTACACTTAAATTAACAACTAATTGATTCAAACATTGATTTTCAATGGATACTGTAAAGTCATACGTATCCCAAGAGTATCTGCCAATGGCAGATTTTTTCTCATAGAATCGGATACCTGAGTGCCCTCTCATGTAAATTTCGGTTAGTACCTACGCTGTTGACTGACATTTCAGTTAGTAGGCCGTTTGCAGTGAGGCTAAGTGCTTGCGGGGTTAGTTCGACCCCAGAGTGTTTTTCACGTTACAATTGTCTGTTTTTACATTTTTATGTCAGCAGATCTAAAAGTGTTCTACTAAGTAAATTTAATGATTTATTATTTATGTATTAAAATGTATTTAAATTATTTTGGAACAAAAGATACATCTTGGTAGATTTATTTTTTTCTACGAAGGTAGAAATCCCTGGAAATAAAAACTTTAAATGAGATGAAAGAGTAATTGAATAAATATATTTAAGACAAAGATAATAAGACTCAAGCTTTTATCTTTTATGATGAAATAAATCATCTTTTTATTTATTTAGAAGAACAAGTTGTTTCTGACAGTGAATAAAGTGATGAAAAACAACAAGAAAGGAAGATCCGTCTTCAAGTTAGTTGGCAGTTATAAAAATTTCTAAACGTCTTTTTTAATTAGTATATTTGAAATTGTTCTATTTGTCCCTAAGAAAAATAAGATATGATCTATGAGTAAAAACTATAAAAAATAACAATGTTATTCGATATAAGAACTGTAACTCCATGCCTGTGTTAGACTTTATTATTACCAGAGAAATAGCTCGAATCGTTTGTAGGCGTGAACTGAAAAAAAATCTGCCTACCTGATGTCGCTGATACCCAGTTTATCTGTATCTATTGATGCTCATATTCGCATATCGGTGAGAATGGAGACACTAAATCTGGTCTGCTGCTATATTCCACCGTATATAGAGGTATATAAGTACGAAAATATGTTCAATGCAGTTGTGGAAGAGTTTAGGCCACTGGGTAACTAGTGCGTGGTGCTCAGACTTCAACGTAAAAAATGGGGCTGGCCGATCACTGAAACTCGGGGACAAATATTAATGGAATGGATCAGGGCACCAGACCTAGTGTTTAACACTAACACAGTTGTGGAGAAAACATTTGTTAAAGGCGATTCCAGATCGTATATCGACGTGACATTCGCTACCCAGGGAGCCGCCCGATGTGTCAAGGACTGGGCAGTACTGGCGGAGTACACCGATTACGGCTTCTCGATTGCCAAGACGGAGGCCATTTGAGGTAGATACAAAACTTGCCTGCCGAGGTGCCGGGAATAGCAGGTGAACTGGGGAGTATATGATGAGAGTATTAGATGGAAGGTACATGGGATTTAACGTCTTATACCTTTGGTGGAAGGCCTTGAGGAGGTTATGAAAGCCGCAGTGCATATAAGTAAAATTGGAACTGAGCATGTGCGTAGAATGCTTTACTGGTGATGTGTCGAGATAGAGCAACTGAGGAGAGAGTGCGTGGCCCTTCACCAATACTTGGCAAAGGCGAGAATACGTCAGAGCGCAGAAGAGATGTAACATGTGAATACGTCTTACTATGCAACAAAGAAGGAGTTGAACAGGAAGATTCGAGCTGAGAAGAAAAGGCACTGGAGAGAAATATGTGACAATGTGACAAGCTGGATGATGACATCTGGGGTGAAGGGTATAAGATCGCAATGAAGCATTTCGACACCTGTGCTCCGTATGTTATGTCATTGTGCCAGAAGCTGGAGACAGTCACCGAACTGTTTCCACAAGGGCTGTTGAGGCTGTTATATTATTATTTATTAGTAGCTGAGTGAATCTACTATCAGTGTTTTGGAAAGTTGGCTTGTTAAAATAAGTCTAGTAGAATTTGTCATCATCTGAGAGATAGGTAGTTTTAAGACACTCTTCCAATTCCCAGAATTTAGTAAGGTTTTTATTAATGTCACTTTCAGTCGAAACGTAGTAATTCTGTGTTTGATTAGAGGATTTATTAGTAGACATATGACCCGAAATAATCCTGTTTTGTGTAGTATGGGACCAACGTTGGTTCCCAATTTAATTTGGTTAATGCACAATACTTCCCAAAATGTGTCCGCACTAATAAGTAGGTCAATATTGGCAGGTTGGTAGAAATTCTTAAAATTCTTGTCTGCAAGTGTAACGTCTTCTTCTTCTTCTTTTTCCTTCTTGTATGTAAGCTTTAAAGCCTGTTTATTCTTAAATATTAGCCTCCTAAATTGTTTAAATTGTCGCACAATCTTTTTCTTGGTCTGCCAATATTTCTTCGTCCATTTGATGACTTATCTCGTGTTATTCGCACTTTCCTATCCTCTGCCATTCTACTAATATGTTTCCGTTTTGTCACACATCCATTTATGTCTTCTATATTGCATTATTATTAATGGACGAGTTTGAACTTGTTCTCCATTTACTGTGACTAAGTCTCGATGTTGTTTCATGAACTCATGGACAATAGTTTTACCGGATAAGTACAAACAGATACCACTATTGTAAATTTTTGAGTAGAATAAAATGTTTTTTAGATTAACATTATTTCCAATGGTTAAAAAGTATTCTTTAAGTGAAATATTATTTAAGAAAGTAAAAGCTATAGTTTAGTTTTTGGTAGAAAAGTGTTGGGCTGTTGTTGGCTGAAAGCGGTTAAGTAGGTGTAAGGTTTGTTGATAATGTTGCTATTATCATTGCTATTGGATATTATTTTTTATATTATTTGTTGATTTTAATATTTTTCATTTTAAATGTTGTTAAACCGTACCTTCGGTTTAGATAGGTGCAACTAATTAGCTGATTTATAAGTAGTAAGCAAGGTTCAGTACACACTTTGTATAAGATTATTTTGATTAATTAAAATACAAAATGAAATTATGGATGTGACTTTTATGTAAATTATTACTCCTCACTAACACTTTCCCCAACCACTGATCCAATAAACTTACTTTTAGTTTACAAATTAGCGAAACTTTAATTGTATTCGAAAATTATACTTTATTTAATAGTTGAAAGTACATCTCAGCAAAAACGATTTAATTTAACGAGAATACTCCCAAGCTATGTATGCAGTGAACTGCAAAGGGAGACACATGTGCACCTTTGGTTACATACACCGCTGGGAAAAGTTTTATTGCTACATTTTCTATATAAACTAAGTGAAAGATAAGATACTATATAATTTGATTGTGTTTCTTATTTCGTAATGTCCGATCTATATGTTTCACTGTTACAGAATTACTATCCAGTCTCTTTTATTGCGTGATAATATCATTGAAAGTTAGATTATAAGAATACTCCTATTTTACAGTGAGACTATTATATATTTCTGCTCATATTTTGTAAGACAATAGCATTGCCTATATCTATATATAACCTAATAGATTTTCTTTATACAGCCTGTTATTTAATCAATTATGCAACCATTCTAGAGAAGTATTTTTGTAAGCAAAATTAATAATCCTTATGCTTTTAGTAATATGTAGATTCATGAAATTTAGTTTAAGTCATATTTTCCTTATTGTATTTATTTTAACTTCAGAGACCAAATCGATTATTATTGGGATGAATAAAGTTCGGATTATATGCAAAATGCATTCTATTGTCTATTTTGCATATTATACATATTTTTTTGCACATTTTGTTTGCATAGTTTATTTCAAAAGTTAACCCTGGAATGCCACCTGGGTTAAATTTGTACCCCAACCTTGTTTGAAAGTTAAACCAATCTGTAGTAGTGAAGGCTGCGGTCACGTGCGCCTCGGTAGTTTCATCATTCGTGATGGCATTTTAAAGGGCCTAAAGGAGGAGGAGAAATCTAATAGGATCGCTCTGACCATGTAGAGTCATCAAATCCTGACAAACTTCTAATGCTATGTCCAAATTCTAATAAGCTGTGTCCTAATCGACAACCTGCTACTTCTAATCCAGAATACGTTTCAATGCACTTTCTAGATAGCTTAAAACACCTTTGATTTCTACAGCAGGGGATATTCTCCTGTTAATTACACTATCCCAATACTTATATAAATCAACAATTTCTAGCTGTTGAATTCTAGACTCTCAAGAGACCAAGCGGTCTCGTCATCATTGTTTGTTAAGCCACATCAACTTGAATGCTAAACGTTTAAGAGATAATTAAGAAAGATTTTTCTCAGATACATTATGTGGCTTAGGATGTGTTCCGAAATTACTCGACTTAAATATGTGGGAGGCATATACCAAGGATTCAAAAGTTTTAAACGGTAAAAAATGCTACAAATACACCTCATATTTGATACTAAAGGGCGATGCTCATTCAGATGGGTTACTTTGAAGTAAGAATATGACCCAGAACTGTTTCCTTTCCATAACGAACAAAACAACAGACCACTGTTAGTATTACGAAAAGTTTTCTTACACTTTCTTCACAGTCAGTACTCTCCATACTCATTGACATTGGCATCATTATACTATCTCCAGTTTCATCATTCTCAGCTTATTCTACCGAATATGGTGCAGCGTTCCGAACATAATCCTTCTTCATTTCTGCCCACGATTGTCTAATATCCGCTTTTATGTACCATGCTCTAACGGCTAGTTTTTTTATGTCATCGTTCCATCTTAAATTCGGACATCTTCTTGGTCTCTTGATGCCTCTTGGATACCACATCTTGGATTCTGTTAAGTATCTACCATGTGCACCATGATTTGTGTGATAGTTTTACCTGGTATTAGTTATTCATATTTATTTTTAATTTTTTTTGTGAGAATGACTTAGCATGTAAAAGTCCATGGCCTATTTTAATTAGAACTTTTTTAGATGATTCGTTTTTATCCCCATCCTAGTTTTGTTAACAGAAAGAATTTTTAATTACTATCCGCTTTATAAGCTCTATACAAAAATTGACCCGAAGCAATTTAATTTGCTAAAAAATATATTGTCGGTGTTTTATTCCTTCCGTCTTTTAAAAAATTGCGAGAATGAAACAAATCAAGTTCGAGGGAACGATCAATCTTTTCATCGAAACCAATTTAGAATAAAAACGCATGGGTGCGTTTTTCCCGTTGGTTTTCGCGTGTTCGGAATACGGTGATATTGGGCAGTGATGTCCCAAACAGAAATTATTAGTAACTTACAGAATTATATCTAAAAAATACAAAAAAGAATTATACCTAAACGAATAAGAGACAAATAGAAAATACCTAAAATGCATTACTAATTTTTAACAAAAAGGAAAATATTTAGGGATATCACTTGTATATCGTCGGTATACTGCGAAAACCAGGTAAATGTCGAAATACCGAAATCGAGAAAAAACGTTTTTAAAGTTTAGTTTTTTATTGTGAATTAAGCAGTCAGCTTGTTTTTGATATTAGGTATTCTAGTGAATGATGCATATATCTGAAATGATATTCTATCATTAGTTTGAAAAAGTTGAGACACCTATCTGAGTACTCCTAAATTTAAGTTGGAAATGCTATCACTTACCTGGTTTTACCTGCAAATCTAAATAAATCAGTTACTCTTCAAATAACATATTTAACACAAATATAATAAACCAAGTATAATATTTTTCAGTTTTGTAATCGAGATATGAAGCTTTTACTAGGTAATAGCAATGTTTTAAGGTATTAGTCGATATTTATGACATTTAACTGGTTTTCCCTGAAAATTTTATTAACAGCTGTTTGTAGTTATAGTTATTTATATGAATGATAGGCAGTTTTATAGAAAAAACAAATTTATTTCGAATATAATAATAACAATTTATGAGGCTTCCTCGTCCGATTCGTCACTGAAAGCAGGCTCTGGCAAGATGTCTGTTTCATCATTTCCCGTTTTCAAATTACGATACCACCCTTGACATTCCTCCGGTATCACTCCCTTATCACATAGCTGTACCAAATATCTCTTTTTTGCTATGCTAATTGGCAAATGTTCATCATAAAGATCTTCAAGATTGCTTGTTTGTATTAGTTGATAACTTGGCGTGCTTTTTTCTTGTTGACTGCCGTGCAGTATCAGTAAGGAAATAATTGAAGCTTTTTGACATGTCATAATTAAAATAGATTCTGTTTGACTCTCCGTTCACGAATCTTATTCTTTTTATCTTCAACCACATTATTTTTTTGCCGCTTTGTAAGTAGTAAGGCTGCAACATGCTGATTACGATTCTGTCTTCTGCATGTATCAGAAAATAAACGTATTTCACTAAAATATTCTGAAACACATTTTGATAAGTAGTGGAGTATAATGCTTCCTATTTCAGAACTTCCTCGTCTACCGTTAATTTCTGACCAGGCAAAACAGTAAGCTGCATTTGGTAATGCGGCTTCATATACACACAAATTGTAGAATTTTGTTTTTCAAGATTACATACTTCTTTTCTTTTCTGATATCTGTCTTCGATTCGATTTGTCAGTTGGATTAGCCCTATCATATTTATTAAAAAATAAACATTGATCTTTTTTAGGAACAAAAAAGCTTAAATTATAATCGTTAGAAAATATTCTTCGATATATGTAATTTCGCTAACACCTTCCAGTTTGTTCTGCCCACAGTCATTTATATAAAGTTGGTACATTTTTCTTATACTTAAATTTTTGTCCAAATATCTACGCTTTGAACTTTGGCGAATATAATGTGGGCCCATGGTTGGAAACGACTCAATATGAGCCTTCACGATTTTTCGGGTTTCACTGCTTGTTTTATTTGGCGGTGTATGCTTGCCTCTTTTATCCGTATCTGCATAACAGGCTAGAATATCAGTTTTTCTTAAAACATCTTGTATTAACGACGCTGATATACGAAGTGTCTTACAAAAAAATTTCTCACATACTTGTATGTCTTGACCATTCAAAGAAAAGTAACACTTTTTGAAAAATGCACGGATTTTTTTTAAACTTCGACAAACTGCAACGACTCTCTTTGGTAGCTCCATTTTAATACGTGCAATAAGAAAATTTTTCTGGCCTATATATTCTAACTTCCAATGATCACGACATAGTCTTTGTCTGTAATCTTTGGTGGTGTATTCTTTTTTTATCTCATAAGGCAAACCCTTAGCACGCCCCCTTTTTGCAACATTTATTACCCATTCTTTGGAGTTAGCTTTTCTCCAACGTTTTAGTGGATGTACGTCTTTCCATACGTTGTCAAAAAGTAGATTTAATATTCAACTAGCTATTTCAGTTGACACTAAATTGTTCGTGGGTGCACCTATTTCAGTATTTTCTTTCTCATCATTTAGTCTATCAACGTCAACTGTTTGTAATTCATATAGACTTCCTAGAGAGAGTAATCCCTTTTCACTTGGCTGATATGTGGGGTCTACATCTGAAAAGTCACTATCAAAAATTTATTCCATCATTGAGAGTATATTGTTTTGAGAATCATCAAGAATAGAACTGGTGTCTTCAATTTCAAAGAAATCTAAAAATCACAATATATTGCACAACAAGTAACTAATTAATACCTATTAACAAAGTATTTCAAAACTTTCTTCCTAGTCACAAATCTAGAAGACAAGCAATTTTATTTAATAGTCTGCTTAATTTTAGCATAATCTTTTAACTTAACACTATTAAGATCATTTATGGTTTTAGCTTAGTAATCATTTCTAAATTTAACTCAACCCGTTTTCAGGTAAAATGAAGTAAGTGTACTTAAAGGTTTTTACTAGTCGATATGAAAGAGAAATTTTAATAAATCATACACGTAAAATGTATTAAAGACATTTATCACCATTTTACTGAATATGGTATGCAGTAGTAAAAATATATTGTTGTCCGGCATAATAATATATGTGGGCTTACTTTGTTTTACATGCAACAGAACTTTAATTTTATGGAAGTAAGTAGCGATATATTGTTTTATTTGAAAATGAAAATTTGGTTAGGTGTAACTTATTTGTTTATTACACAAATTATCTGCTGAACGGTAAGTCGTATCATTTATTGGGTTTTACCTGTATATAGAGCGGAAAAAGATGAGAATTTTGGTATACATACCTCAATATTTTAAAATTTGTCATTTACCTGCTTTTCGCAGTATACCGACGATATAAATAAATAATTCAATAAATAAGTACTTTGTTTTCTTTTTGACAAACATAGTCTGTATAAAATTGGTCATATAAGTAAAAAAAAAACGAACAATGACAAAAGTCTTTGTGCCATTTAACTATGGACTGTTGTGCAATAAAGACTTCATTAAGTTAGTTGTTACCCAAAAAAATCCCCGGTTTGGGAATAATAAACCACTATTAATTTTTTTTATTTACATCAACTACCTCGACAACTATGGCCAGTGGTACAGGGAATAAAAACGAATAATAATTATATCAGTTTAACTAATGTGTAGTAGGATAAATCTTCTGGTAAAGTTGAGCGGTTTTTAGAAACTGTGTAGTTTTTGTGATCTCTGTAGGGTTGATGGGTATTTTTGGTGTTTGGCAGTGTTGAAATTTACATTACATATGAAACAGACAGAATCAAAAGCAATAAGAAATTTAAAAACTAATACTTTACAATTACCAAAAAGAAGAAAAAGTAAATAGTTTTAAAACAGTTTTTAAAAGTAAATAGTAAAATATCAGTATAAATAATAAAGTAAAAAAGACATCTATTGCGATCTGGCAACTGGTGGTTTGAGGGTTCTGATTTTATTGCCAAATCTATCCGCTAACCTATCGAAGGGCAATTGCCAACATTTTTTTTGAATAATTAATTGCAATTAATATCAAACGAAACAAATATTAATTTATCAATGTTGGCAAAAGTATAGAAAAAGTGCCGATGAAGTTAGCTACAAATGAGGGACAGATTTCTATTTGGCAGTGTTGCCATATCACAAATAAATCACGAAAGAGCATGCGATATAATATTAATTAATGTTACTAAACATTCTTTTTAAATTTTTAAAAGAAGTTTAATAAATTTAAATTTAATTTAATATAATTTAAATTAATTTTAATATTTTATTCAGGTACCATTTCATCCCAAAATTATAAGAAAATAGTCATAAAATTGAAATCTGCTGAACATCTGTTGCAATCTGGCAACTAGTGTTTTGAAAGTTTTGACAGTATTGCCAAGTTTATTTGCTAATCTACCAAAGGCCAATTATAAACTTTTTTTTCTAATAACTAACTGCAACTAATATCAAAAGAAACAAATATTCATTCGTTCGTGTTTTATATAAATTTAAAATTTTTTTTAAAAATGTACTGTTTCAAAGCATATTTGAGGCATAAAACATATACATAATAAGGACATGGTAATACAGCAAACACAAATTTGACGGATCATTTGTAGCTAACTTCATCGGCACTTTCTCTTTACTTTTGCCTTAATGTTTTATGTAAGGTATAAAATTGCAAAATTCATAAAATAATATAATAAAAATGTATATTTTAAAAGCTTTATCTCTTTGTATTTGAAGCATGTAACATATACATTATAAGGACATGGCAACACTGCCAACGAAATATTTTGTTCTGTGAAATTAAATTGACTGCTAACTTGAGGCTATCTTCACTGGAAATGTGAAAAACGTCGAACTTATATTAATAATATATAACTATTGATATTTCCATCAAATCTTGGAATTATAGCTAAGTTTGCCATTTATATTTTTGGTGCAATATGTGAAGAATTTGTCGAAGTAATTTTTTTTATTTGTAAAATTTAAAACAATAAAAAAATATAATATAATAATATAAAATATTTCATATAACTAATTAAAAAAGCGTACTCTTTCTACTACTATCACAAAAAGAATTAATAGGCAAAGAGAAGTCTGATTATGAACAAAAATCGCTTACCGTAAATGCGGCACTTATTATTTCGTACTGTTAAAACTTCCAAGAATTAATATATTTATTCGACTTTTTTACACAAAGGTTAAAAGCAGACTAATATATAAAAGTTAAAACTAGACTAAAAACATAAAAATGTTACAGCTCGTAAAATTATACATAAGTGTCTAAGACAGATATAAATTACCGTTCAAGGGTTGATATTCTTAAATACGAAACATGGGCGTAGTTAGGCCAATACATATATAGGAGGGCTCGTTAAATATCGACACGAAAGAGTGGAGAACTGCCCGCTGTAATATCTCAACTTATTTCTTGTTGATAGAATAAGTTCTTATTTTTTTTTGGAAACTGTGTTTTCTCACCAGCTTTTACCCTACTTACAAGCGTATGAGATAAAAATTGTTAAAGTTATTAAAAATGTTTAGAAGTTAAAAAGTCAGCCCTTTTTAAAAATATTTTTTTTATAACAAATTTAATAAAAACTTAAGGTTGTTATTTTACACACCTAAAGATGAAGCCATAAAAAATCAATTGAGATTCACAAAGATCTTCTATAGTGACTGTTTGGGCAAGTACAGTTGTTTAAAGAATCCTTCTCCATTGGAAAACAAATTGAATAACTATTTGGTCGATCTGTTTAATATTTGGCATATTTTAATGAATTATTAACTGCCATAATTTTGAGTAGTTATGCTATATATAATTGTGCAAAAATACAAAGTTATTAATATTTATAAATTACTACAAAAATAAGGGTTGTTTGCAATTATCTCGTCAATTATTTATCTGTTTTAGTTTAGATACTCTCAAGTATCTAGACTCTAGTTTTTTTCTAGACTGTATAAGAAACGTTTTATAGACAAAAAATATATTTTTAATTTTTTTTTAGATTGTTTAAAAAAGGAAAGCAAAATCAGCTGTTCGTCTTAACGTATTTTTCTTCTGCTTCCTCTCATATCACTTTTAGAACCTTTAAATATCCGCTTAAGATTTTTTCAGCTTTTTTTCTTCCTTGACTTGGGTATAATGTAGTGTACGGATGAAGAAGAAGGTGGTCATCCAAAAATGTATGTGTAGCAAATGTATGTACTATCAACTTTTTTGGGATGGTTGCAATTTCTTCTAATGGATCACTTTTAAAAAACAGGTTAAAGTTCGACAAAAGAATCAACAAAATATATTGTGATCTAAATCCTATAATGTTTACATCTAGTACAATATCAACAGCCGAACAAAGGTATTCTACTACCTTTGTTCTTCTACTACTACTACTAGAACTATTGACTAACCGTCATACAATTACAATTTATTTTCGGAAAGAATAAAAGTATTCCAGTGGCTGCAGCATCTAGAATCACTCGATTGGCTATTATCCTAAGATGATTGGGAATGCCGATGGTCTATCGAGTCTTTCGATGACATCAGAAACAGAAATCTCAAGTTCTCTTTATTCTTTCAGTTTAGTTAATTGTATATTAAAAACAACAAGAGCCAAAATAAAAAGCACTTACACAGTGGTGTATACAAACTTAAATGTGGCGACTGCCCAAAAACTTACATCGGTCAAACTGGTAGAATTTTTAATAAACGAATAGCAGAACATAAAAGGGCGTTCAATAATAGAAAAACAGGTTCTACATACGCACTTCACCTTCTAGATCAGAATCATTCTTTTAATGACAAATTTCAAATTCTTTACATCCAAAATAAAGGCCTTAAGCTCATGGGCGTCCACAGGATGAAAAACTGGGGAGGGTGGCAAATTTTCAGATTTGAGAAATAAAAAAATTGGTTAGATAAGCAATAATAAATATAGTCGTAAATTGAGAGACTTCACTGAGAAGGGAGAGGGGGAAGGGGTTTCTCTCAGAAAAGTTTTGAAAATAACGTTTTCGGGGCCAAAATTATATATAACTCAACGTCTTCATACAAAAATGAAGCAAACTAAATATAATTTAAATATTTAAAAACCTTTTTAATGCTTTTTACAAAAACGTGTTAAAAATTTAACAAGTTTATTTCTTCCTGGGCAAGCCTTTGATTTGTGAAGCAAGTTAAATTGTCTGTTCCTAAACACTATTATTTAAACAACAATTTACGCGGATCAATTGTAAATTCTTGTAAAACTTTCTCTACAAACTCTTCCTCTTTTAGTAATATTTGTTTCCGATGAATGCTCATTAGAGCTAACCCATTAAGGCAATCTTCGACCATTGTACTCCGCAACCATGTTATTCTTCAAAGACTGCTGAACGACCACTCAACTGTAGACGTAGTGCAAGGCAATGTTACGAGAATTTACAGCAAGTTTTTTGTTAACGGATAAAAAGTAGTGGACGATCGAAGCAGTTCAAAAATTTTAAGGATGTTGAAGTTGTCTAACTCATTATTAAGGCGTTTTTTATTCCAATGTTCTCCAGCTCTGCATATATTCCATCTATTTCATAGTGGTTTAAAAATTGTCTTAGTTCTAATTTAAGGCAATTTAACTCAATTTTTGAAAAATGCTTGGAATGCAGAAGACTCAGAGCGAAGGCTGGAGTATTTTCTTCTGAAAACCGTATCTCTAGAGAAGATATGATAGAATCCAGATACGGAAGAATCATGGATCGCCTTCAGTGTTCATTCAGCTGGTTGATTGCTTCTATGCTGTTGCTTGTTTACAGTTCTAGGGGTAGATAATTCAAAACTGCATTCTTCGGCGTTCTTATTGGTTTCATCCAATAAAGTATTTGTTATGTTCTCTGCTTTATGTCTGTGATTTTTTAAAAATATCCACGATTTGACGAATATGTTCCGCTACCTTTAAAACATTAGTTTGCGCAGATTGTAGGCGGTTAACTATAGGCTCTAGGTATTCAGAATATTTTGCAATCAAAATGACAGCGGCGATAAATCCTGACTTGGATACTGCAGAATGCAACTGATAAGATGTTTTTCTAGTGGCTAACGGATAGGGTTTGCAAGGCCTGTACAGTTTCAATGAAATTTTTTCGAAAAACCCTAATTACCTTGTATTTCTCGGACCACCGTGTTTCGCAGAGGCTAGGGATATTTGCTATCATATTCCTTCTTAATACTGATTTACGGAAGAAATTGGTTATATCTTGTGATATAACCAATTTATATATGGTGTGACGCATAGTGAAAAAAAAAAAAAAGATTTGCTGTATTTTTTCCTTAAAATTGCTTGAACTCCACCTTCCTTTTCCGACAGAGTGGAGCAACCATCAAACCCCAGGCCGACACATTTGAGTGGATCAACTTCATGATTTTCAGTCAAAGCGATACATTGATATCGGGTAGACGTGTTTATCGATAAAGTCATTAAGCTCCCAGTTTTTGTGACAATTAGAATATTTAAATTTCGTGGTGTTTAAAAATATTTACATATTATTGTAAAATAGTGATAAAAAGTAAAAATATTCTCCCCTGATGGGGGAGAATACCAATAAGACGCCAATGCGCGAACTAAATACTGCTGAAGTTGTTAGTGTTAGTGAACAAGATATGGATACAGGAATTAATACCACCGTTTCTCCTGCTACAAGGGAAGTAAAACTTTTTAATATTAATTCTAATAATTACGACTTTCAAAATTGTTGTGTATATGTTGAAAAGACCAATGATCAGAATATAGGCCGATTGCACCCTATGGTTGTGGGTGATATTTTACATCAAAAATTAAAAATCAACAATATTAAGGAAATTAAAAGTATAGGAAGAAACCGTGTTAAAGTAATCCTCAAATCTATTTTGGATGCAAATAAATTAGTCAGTAATAGTCATTTAAAAGACGATAATTTAAAGGCGTACATTCCCAATCACCTCTTAGAAATCAAAGGGCTGATACGTGATGTCGATACCAAATATAACATTGAATATTTGAAAAAATATATGACCTCTAGTTCACAAATTATTGATATTAAAAGAATGCATAGGAAAATAGAAAAAGATGGAAATACAGAATATGTACCTAGACGTAATGTTATAATTACATTTGAAGGCAATTGTTTACCAAACTATGTTTATGTAATTAATTATGTATATTTTCAAGTTGAAAAATTGTTAGGTAAAGTTACACAATGTTATAAATGCCTCAAATTTGGACACATTTCTAGACAATGTAAAGGTACACAGGAATACTGCATACGATGTGGAGAAATAAAAACTGATACACATGCATGTGATGAAAAAAAAATGTATTGCATACATTGTAAAAGTGATAAGCATATATCGATCTCTAAAAACTGTCCTTTTTTCGAACATCAAAAAAAAATAAAAAATATCATGATTGAACATAAAATTTCATATTTGGAGGCCAAAAATTTAAACGATTCTTCTTTTTCTGGTCTTATTTGTAATAACAGATTTGAAATATTGTCAAATTCAGATAGAGAGTTTCCAAAATTAACTAACACATCTGAAGTTAATAAACCTGCTTATTCCAACCTATTGAGGCCTAATTTACAGAAAACCAAAAATATTAGTCAACCAAGTTGTAGTAAATCAAGCACTGATTATAGAGAAAATAAAAAAAGAAAAGTATCATCTCCAACTTCCGAATACCCTACATCTCCTCACATCCCTTTCAGATTTGGACCATCTCAACCTTTACCACCCTTAAACAAGGAAAGTTTTTCAACTGTAGACAATGATAAAAATAAATAAGTAGATTCTTTAGTAATTCTTTTCTCAGATTTTATTCAAAATATTAATTGTTTAGAACAGGCAAAATCACTTGATATCAATATGTTAGCCAAAGGTATTAATAATGTTTTAGATAATATTTTAAAAAAATAACTAATCTAATTACTTTCAAAGCTAAACTCAAAATAATACAATGGAATGCTCGATCAGCTGTTGCTAACAAAAACAGCCTTCTCAACTTTTTAATAACCGAAGATATTGATATAGCTTTAATAAGTGAAACTTGGTTTAAACGGGATGTTGTTTATAGTTATAGAGGTTATAATGTAATACGCGAAGATCGGGATGACGGATATTCCGGAGTTGCTATTTTAATTAAAACTGGTATTCCCTTTGAAAACAAAAAATTAAAAGAAATTATAATAAAGAATTGCTTGCTTGTGGTATTAAAATCAACTATAACAAAAGTCATTTAACTTTACTCTCTGTATATAGGTGTCCGAAAGCTAAAACTAACACCGAAGATTGGGATAAGTTATTTTCTCAATTAAAACACCCTTGTATCATTGGAGGAGATATGAACGCACATAATTCTCTGTGGGGCTCATCTAAAAATGATAAAACAGGCCATCAAATTGTGGAGACAATTCAGAATCTAGATTATGTGGTAATGAATAATGGACAACCAACTTGCCAAACGAGACCAGGAAACACAGATTCCATGATTGATGTCACATTTAGCTCACCTTCTCTCTTTGATAAAATTTCGTGGTCTGTAGATACTGATACTTTGGGATCAAATCACTTGGTTATAAGGATTGTAATCAATATCTTGGGAACTGATGCGAATATCATTTTTCCCAGCAGTAAGTGGAACATTAAAAAAGCCAATTGGTCATTATACTCTCAGTTTATTGAAACCTTATTAACTAACAACCCTCACGCCTACTCAGACACGCAAGAAAAATATAATTTCCTTATTGACTGTATTAATGAAGCTTCTAAACAATCAATTTGTCAATATAAATCATTTAAATGTAAAGCAAGGAAAATGAACAGGAAAAAAGTTAACTTTCCACTGCCTCTAAGTAACACATGGGTAGACGACTTTTTTGATAAAATAGCTCCACCTTACGTAAATAATCAGATAGATGTAATACCATCTGAAACTCTCTCATCTGATCAGAATCATTTTCTCTTAACACCTTTTTCAAGAGCTGAATTAGAGTTTGCCCTTGATAATCGCGTTAGTACCTCACCAGGATATGATGCAGTCAAATATCCTATGATACAAAATTTGCCAGATAACGCAAAAGAATTACTTTAAAATATATTCAACCAGATAATTTTTGAGGGTAAAGGCATAATCGATTTTAAGCGTATTATAGTTGTCCCTATTCCCAAACCGGGAAAAAACCCTAAATTAGCTGAAGCTTACCGACCTATATCATTATTATCATGTATATTGAAGACTCTTGAACGGATGATTAAAATTAGGTTAGATTGGTGGCTAAGGGATCAAAGTCTCTTACCCGCTAACCAACATGGCTTTAAGAAAGGTTATGGAACCTTAGATTCCTTAACAACACTTGTTGTAGACATTCAGAATAGTTTTTCCAGGAACAGTTATGTATATGCTTTATTTTTAGACATCGAAGGTGCTTACGACTCGTTATCTCTTACAATTCTCCAAGAAAAAATGATTAAATTTTTTCATATTCCAGCGCAGTTTGCTTCTAACGTTGTGAACTTGTACACAAATAGGATAATTTATTTAAAAGACAATCATACTCTTATAGGACCTAGACTTAATAACAAAGGATTACCTCAGGGCTCCGTTTTGAGTCCTATTTTGTTTAACATTTACACAGCAGTTCTACACAACATCACTATTACTAATATTGCATTTAATATTGTACAATATGCTGACGATTTCTGTTTGTATACAGAACACAAAAAATATCAGCAATCTATTGAAAACCCGAATGAAGTGTACGGATTCCATAAAAAATGGTTTATAGAAAATGGTTTCGAATTATCCTGCAGTAAATCACAAGTTTGTTTATTTACCAGACATAACTTTCCTAATGCTAGTACAATCAATTTAGGTGGGCACCAATTTTCCCTTAAAAACACAATTAAATATCTGGGAATGATACTCGACCAGAAATTGACCTGGAAGTTACCTATTGATGACATGTTGAACAGATGCAATAAGGGATTAAACTTTCTTAAATCAATTAATAAAACTTGGTGGGGATCGGATGTTGAAGTAAGTTTATTATTTTACAAAGCTTACATACGATCTATTTTGGATTACGGAAGTGTTTTGTATGGATCAGCAAGTAATGTACTACTAAATAAAATCAACGTTTTACAGAACTCAGCCTTACGAATATGTTTAGGAGCCATGAGATCCACTCCAGTACAAGCTTTATATTTGGAAGCCTTAGAACCTCCTTTAAATATAAGACGAAGGTTTTTGTCCAAAAAATATTTAATGAAAGTATACATACTGAACTCATCTCTATACGAAAAGATAGTCACTTTGAATTGCCATGACCTGACAAATAAATATTGACAAAAAAAGAAATCTCCCTTACTTTGCGAAGCGTATAATCAAAATATAGCACTTTTAAAAAATATAGATAGAACGAACTACATATTCAAAAATTACTCTTCTTTCTTTTTACATACAGATATTATTGTACCAAATTATAGTGAAAATATATATTTAAATAAAAATATTGTTCTATCTATAACAAGCAAATACAAAGAGGCAATAGCTCTATATACAGATGCGTCTAAATCTCCAGATGGAACCGGATGGGCTTTTTTTATACCATCGGAACATATAGAAAAGAAATTCAAACTGAACCCGGAAACTTCGATTTATACAGCAGAGGCTATTGCAATATATGAAGCTTTATTATATGTAGCTGAAGTTGAGTTTGCCCATATTCTAATTTTGTCGGACTCCTTAGCAGTGTTAAAATCCATTGGTAAATATGGACCACCTAACTTACAAGACTGCCCATACATTTATAGAATTAAACATATTATTCAAACTCTTTTAACTAAAGGAATCAATGTACATTTTCTCTGGATTAAAGCACATGCAGGATTTGAACATAATGAATATGTCGACTTATTAGCCAAAGAAAGCATTTTAACCGATACTGGTATTCTACATAAAGTAACGCTTTCTGACAGTATTGTTTCTTGCAAGTTAACATTACTTCGAGAGTGGAGCTACCAGTGGAAGGAATACTCTTTTGTGAACCAAAATAGATACTCGATAATTCAGCCAGATATTCCCAAATTTCCTTGGTACAAGTCTTTTAGAGCTTCCAGGAGGCACATAACCTCCATTATTAGAATACGTTTCGGACACGCATGTTATCCAAAGCACTTATTTAAAATAAAGGTTTTGGAGGATGACAAATGTGAGCATTGTGGAGAGGAAAGTGATTTAGATCATATATTTTTTGGTTGTTCTAAAAACAAAGTCTTCTCATCCAAACTTATAAATGATTTATTAAAATATAAAATAGCAGCTCCTTGGAATATACTATATTTATTATCACTTGGCTCTGTAGATATTTACAACTCCTTAATTAAATTTTTAAAAGACAGCAAATTATCATTATAATTCTCTAAAAATTATTTAGTTAATCTTGTTACCATTTGTATAACGTCCTCCTCCGCGTGACCTAGTGTTGTTGTGTCTTATATAAATAAATGCCTTGATAGGTCCCTAGGCGAGAAGAGTGTGTCCCTGTTCTCCTAATATCGATGTAATAATCTTTTATTTTGATAGGGCATTTAGGTAAAAATTATAATGATGACTGTCTTAGTCCTTTTGTGTCTGGCTGTATGACGATAAGTCTAAGCCAAAAAAAAAAAAAAAAAAAAAAAAATAAAAAAAAAAAAAAAATAAAAAAAAAAAAACTTCATGATTTGTCAGGAAATCATCAATTGCAATGCTTGGTGCGTTCAGAGCATCGAACTGAACAAACCCTGGAAATTCTTCACGAATTTCTTCTGCTTCTTCATCAAAATATCTCAAACCAATTGACAATTATTGTTCTTTGCCTGAGATGTCATCTAATATTGCGTAGTAGTTTGCTTTTTTGACTTTTTCAAAAATTTCTTTTTTAATAACGTGGCCACAGATGTCAATTATTTCATTTTGTATCCTCACTGCCGTGTACCATTCTTAACGCCATGTTCAAAATGCGCCTGCAAAGTTTTGTCTCCGGCATCAATTCTAAAATTACACAAGTCTTGGAAAATACGCTCACTCGATTCTTTCCCTCGAAGAGGTAAATCATGAAGAGTGCCTGAGAAGATGATACATGAGATAACTGAACACAAGACTTTTCTGTTAGTTTCTATTGTTTTGCTCGCAAACTCCTTGATCTGAATGTCAACTGGTTTCGCTGTTAAAAAAGCTTCCGCAGCCTCGCTAGCCATCTTACGATATTGATTTTTTGCATGATCTTTGCAACACGTGTGGATATCTTTGCATTTATTAATGGCCCTTATCATAAATGACCCCAATGTACCTTTGATTGTCCCTTTCGGCGGAGGAAAGATGGCACATAATTTACAAAAGGCTGCTTTCAAGCGCTTTGAATATACTATTCACGGGCTATACAAGTCCAATTAATTAGGGTTAAATTTTCTTTTTAAATGTGCAGCATCTCTCACAAAATCATAATCTTGAGGCGGCACCCAAGTTGCTTTCAGCAATTTCATTTTTTCTTTAACTGACAATGTATAATAAAAACAATAATAAGGAAGAAAATCGAAACGGAATTTTTATGATTGAATATGTTAATAAGTATGGTATAGGTACACACCTACATGAAAAAATTTCTGAGTTTCTATTAAATTTAGGTTTGCATTTTTAAGAATAGTATCTGCATTTCGTAGGTGGGAGGGGGGGGGTCCAAATATTAATTCTTGGCAGCCCAAAATAATAATTTTTGCAACACAAAATATTATTTTTTTCCAAAACTTGTTCAAAAAACGTAAAAAATTACAATATTTAGTTTTGTTTTAATTTTTGTCCATGACTTTATTGTGACTCAAAATAGGTATAGCCATTGCTTCAAGAAAAAGTTTTGAGGTGATGTCAAGAAAAAAAATGGTCGTTTTCTTTAGTCTTTCTTAATAACCTATAAGTTTTTTTTCCACATGTATTGGACACTCGTCATCATTAGAGATCTAAAAATAAACTGACGCCATATAAAATCTAATATGACGCTCATAGGAAAGGAAAAACTTGATTATAGTTCCATCTAACCGAAACTTGGTAATGAAAAACTAGCTGGAAATTATTACGTTAAAAAGAATATTTTTTTTTTAATTTTCTCGCAAACTAAATAATGTAAATTAATTATGTGTACACTATCCATCAAATTTTCTAAAAACGGCAGCTTTATATATATATATATATATATATATATATATATATATATATATATATATATATATATATATATATATATATATATATATATATATATATGTCAGCATCCAAAACATCCTTACAAACCCTTAATTCAGTGCATAATACTGCTATCCGCCTCTGTTTAGGAGCTTTTCGTAGCAGTCCAGTTGAGAGCCTCTACCGCGAAGCCAACGAACCCCCTCTTTGGCTTAGGCGCCAATATCTCCTCCTTTCTTATGCTGCCTCTACTTCAGCTAACCTTTCTAATCCAGTACACACACTGTTGACATTACCCAACTATACTAGTACTCACCCTCCTGCTCCACGCATACACACTATCGCCCTCCTACTTCCAACTTTAATACCACATATAAATTTATCCCTAACTAACCCTCTCCCGATCCCGCAGAATTCTCCTTGGACCAAAACTTTACCGAAATTTAATGTGTCACTTACAAAGTTTAGTAAGGCAGAAACCAACCAGGATTTGATTAAGAAATCTTTACTAGAAATTCTTAATTTTAAGAAATTCGATCGGGTACTCTTCACTGACGCATCAAAGAGCGAAAAGGGGGTTCATGTCAAATACCTGCCACATGCAGCGTTCACACTGGTGAACTGTATGCTATTTACCAAGCCTTCAAACTCTGTACAGCACCCAATCAACATATTGCCATCTATACAGACTCCCTTGCCTCTATCCAGTCCGTCAATAATCTATTTACTACTCACCCTCTTGTAGAAAAAATCCATGACACTTACCAAAATCTTATCATCCACGACATCCATATCACTATCATATGGATTCTCTCCCACATCGGTATTATGGGTAACGACAACGCCGATCGCTTTGCCAAAGAAGCTGCTGTATCCAATTGTACACCACATAATATACAAATTGCCAGTGGCCTAAAAACTAGTATAAAGAAACTTGTACGAAATTACTGGCAGAATAATTGGAAACAATCCACTACATTTTTACACCAAATAGATCAGACGATTGAGCGGTTCATTATCCCTGGTATAACTAGAAATGAGATGGTTGTTGCTAGAAGATTACGTATCGGTCACACCAGATTTACACATGGTCACCTAATGAATTCTACACCTAAGCCAATCTGTTAGTAGTGCCAATCTCCACTAAGCGTTCTACACATCCTTGTGGACTGCCCTCATTACAATAAACGACGCCAAGAACTGGGCATGAAGAGCGACATCACAGATATATTATCGAACCAGAGTCAAGTCATCACAGCTATCCAGTTCCTGAAGCTAGAAAACTTACTAAATAATATATAACTATAGTATATTATAATATGTAATTGTACCTTATATATAATTGTATCCACGGTGCCTCGTGCTAATGGCCGAAGCTGTCACAAGCACGTTAAATTAAATAAAAAAAAAATAATAATTTTCTAAAACTTTCTCTATTTTACCAAATTTCGAAATTTGAAAAAATCTATCAAATGTTATCACAACTTTTCAAAAGGTAAAAGATGCCAGTTTTTTTGCATGAAGCAATGTGATTGCAATCCAAAAAGTTATAGGCAAAGATTAAAAAAATATATATTTCTTTATTTTTTGCATTATTTTCTAGGCATAACTTTTAGCAAAAGATAATATTTTTACACTTCAAAAAATGCCTAATAGCCTATTCGATTGAAAATTTAATTTCCTTCAAAAAACCTTAATATAACAATATCAAAAACAAAACACACATCTTTTTTTTTATATTTAAGTATCATACGAACATATTCAATAATAAAAATTCCTTTTAAAAATGATAGTCAAAACGAGTCAATAGCATAACTAATCTAGTATCAAAATTTACCAGTTATAGCTTACCAAGTGGAAACATTTTTCCGAATATCCATCGTAAAACAAATGCATCAAAGACACAAAACACTCGTACAAATATCAAAATTCGGGAGATCACTCTTGCAACTTATTACTTTTACATCTACTATCTACTAAAGCTAAAGAATGACTAAAAAACTGAAATAAATAACGAATCCAAGAGCAAAGCTTGTGCTCAAAGTTCAAAGAATCTAAAATTCGTTGAATTGCATATTTGGACTCATTAGTTGTTCTTGGAAATACATCCGTTTGAGCTAAATGTATTCCCAGAACTCATAACGCCATCAAAATATTTGGTTCTGCGAATTCAGGGGTGGTTACTGTTGCTTTCAGATCTAAAAAATATTAGGTAAATAAAATAATAGCAGATTTCAAATTTTCATTAAAGTTTTGTTAAGTTTATGTGGTTTTTTTGTCCCAGCTAGAATGTAGAAACAGACTGGTTGCATTTAAAATCAAGATTAAGTTACAACTTTGTATTTTTCTATATTGCTTATTCACCAATTTTACACTAGCCTGCTCCCCCCTGTGGACTCCCATGCTAAAGCTATCTTTATTAAAATATATTTAAATTAACAAATTAAAAAACGCAGACATAATTCTGAATGACCAACTTGAGACAAACAGTTCTCTCTCCCTCAACCTATTTCGAAAAAGACTATAAATTGTAAACACATCCAAAAATACAATAATAAATTTTATGAAAACAAAGTTTTCAGTGTCTTATTGTTGTATTATAAAATTTTCCGTTAAATTTTGAAGATACATATAAGAAACTATCAAGCAAAATTTGCTAATATGGAAAGTAATAGATTTTACGATATCTGGGTGATATGAGTCGGTATCAGATATGTCATTGAAGTGGGAAGGGTGGCAGCCGTAGCTCAGTGGCTATGTTACCGCCTGACTAACTTTAGTGCAGGATTCGTTCTTCGCACTACCGGCGATAGTTCCGGAGATAGTTCCCGAGGTACTTTAAGATGCCCTCTCGTCGCCGAGTCTACGCCTACCTGCTAAACCAGACCCTCCTCTGTCATCCAGCGATCCGGAAGCGGAATGGCCGCTGTAAGGCCGGAATCACTTCCGAATCACGACCTTTATTCATTCATTCTCCATTCATACACATCCACACTATACTCATCAGCAAGGAGGCTCCCTGTCTCGTTCCAGGTAGCGCGTAGAAGACACTCATCGCTCCTAGTTCGGCATCATTCCCAGATGGGCATTTTCTCCTTCCCCACAGTCTGACTCACGCATTCTAACTCATACAGCGTGTGCGTTTTTAAGAAAGGGGTGAATTTTTCCTAATGCACTAGGGTGCATTTGGTTGATTTCTATGTAGTTTTAGTACCTTAATATCTACAAGTTGTTTAGAATTAAATTTTCTTTTGAAATGTCTATCTTTTAAGTTAAAAATATTTGTTTTGGCAAAAATGTGTTCAAAAAACGCCACTCGCGATTTTTCTTTTTGTCCCATAACCTATACTGCCTTCCTAAGCAAAAAGGACGTATCTCAATTTTTTTTGAAAATGAGATTTTGGTGGCATGGTATTTTTAAACAACTTCCGCATCTATATACCAAGCAAAAAAGCCATATCTCAAGTCAAAGTACTTTAAAATCACTTATTAAAAAAGACGTATCTAAAAAAGTCATGAAATCCTAAGCAAATATACCATATCATATTTTACTTAGCATAAAGGTCGTAACTCTGAGATGCAGCCATTTCGCTACCTGATGCCCAAACTGAATGGTCCGCTGTGATAAGGAAAATAGACATATTTAAACATATTTATACGTCCAAGCCGCTAAGTAAATCAGTTGAATAGTGTATACTTACGGAGTGAATGAATGTGCATGTGTTTAATAGTTGATTGTTTAAAATTTGCTCAAAAACCTATAATAATTAAGTGTATAGTTGAAGAATTAGTTCCTTGGCTCCTGATTTGTTTTTACTACTCTCTTATAGACACTTTTATATATACTCTTCAGGTAAATATTATTCACTTATTAAATACAGTATTAAATAACTTATTTGATGCTTTAGCCCAAAAACATGGTGTTAAAGTTAGTTGAGGAGAATCCACAGAATTGACAAATCTGAGAGACAATCTTTTACACCCCATAACGTTTCTGAAATACCCATTAAACAAAGAACTGTACAAAATAATAATGGCTTTAAACGAGACCACTTATTTAAGTACTCACTAAAAGAAAATGACGGTACAGCTCAAACGGTTTGTAAGTTCTTCTTTCTAACCACTCTTGGGTATGAAAAGAATAATGACAAGGTTTTATGAAATCTTCTAAAAAGTGCTAAGAACTCAGTGGTCCCAGCCAAAGACAAAAGGTGTCTGAAGAAACCTAGAAATAAAATAGATGATGAACCTATTAAAACTCATATTAATTCTTTTAAACCTGCCATTTCACTGTTTCATGAGTGTACAATGAGAGTTTTGTTCGAATTGGCAAAAAACAAAAGCAGTGTAAATCGTTTGCTGCCTTGTGGCATGAGGGCATGTTTGGAAGAAGCAAGGATGAGCTCATCAGCACTTTTAATTAATTTTTGCTGTCAAAAAGAGATACTAAACGTGTTACTATCTAGCTTGATAACTACACTGCGGAGAATAAAAATTGGTCTTTGTTTTCTTTTTTTTCTGCACATACTTAATTCAGAGGAAATTGTTACTTCTGAAATTGCTCTTAGGTGTTTTGAACCAGGACATACATTCATGGCAGCAGATTCCTTTCATCATAGAGTAGAACAATCAATGCAAAAAATGGGAAACAAACTCTACGATTTCCAAGATTTTGTCTCTGTTCTGAAAAACGTGTCAACAAAAACTGAAGCATATCAAATGGTGACGAGGATCTTTTATCAGTGGCGAGATTATTCCTCAACCTACAAGTTAAGTAACACAAAGCCTAGACCATATCTACACGATATGGTAGAAGTGATAGGTCATAATACAATGAAATATAAAAATGATTTTGATGACCAGGAATTTATTGAACTCGATTTTTTAAGTGCAGAAATAAAAAAAACTAACAATTTACCAGAACCAAAAATGCAAACAAAATTTTGTGGAATTTCTGGGAAAAAAAAAGAAGAATATAATTAACATCTAGGGTTAATGGAAAAGAATAGGTCAAAGTTTTGGGAAAACATTCCAGAGAATTCAAATCAAATAATAATTGATTGTATGTATATTTTAAGTTTTTTGTTTAAATAAAAGTTAACTAGTTGTGTTTCATTTGATAAATATTTCATATTACTTATTATTACTTACTTAGTTATATTTCTATAAAAAGGTATAGTTTGAGTTATATTTCAATAAAAAGAGGAATAAATTCATTATTTCATCATGCATCTAAATAAATGTGTCTGATGTATTTTAAATCTTGAGAATTGTTATTACCTTGTTGTTTTAGTCAATGAAAAGGCAAGAAACAATATTTTTAATAAATTAGGAGCATTATTTTATAAAACTGCAATAATAAAAAGTTTTAGATTAATTTCTAATTAGTAGATGATGTATTTTTTAAGAAAATATTTAAGAAAGATAGTCTTACATTTTTGACATAAGTCTTTTACTTTTAAGGCTGATGCTTAGCCATAAAATATACACATGAACTTAATTATAACCACTTTTAAAAATGTAAATGAAAGGAAGGAAGTGAGTGAGGTTTGTGGAATTACTAAAATGAGATTCCCTAAAGTTGCCTTTCCTTGAAATACGCCCTTTTAGGTTAGGAGGGCAGTATATTCCAACGGGAATATAGGTTATGGGATCGCTTCACAGAAAAATAATTTTATTCTTGCTCTTTAAAATGAGATTTGGTAGAAGTCTTTAGGATGCACTGTATTTAAGATACGATTTTTCCAAATTTTAGAAAAATCGTATCTTAAATTTTTACCTTTAGTTCTAGTGAATTTGTCCAGTTTTGCCAAGCTTATGTTCTAAATGTGCTCCTCCTCGTTCAAGACAGACTTGATTATCTCAGGTGCCCGAAGAAGGCTCTAACGGCATCCTTTAATTCACAGATGGTTTGTGGAAGACGTTTAAAAACAACAGTTTTAGCCATACCCAAATGTATGTGTCTGGTAGTCTAAGGTCCGGAGAATGTGAAGGATAAATGAAGTCAGTAAATCATGAAAAGAATCTTCGAGAGTGTCCCTGAAGAAATTGACGAATTGCTACAGCAGTATGACAAATTGCCCCGCCCTGCTGTAAAAATTGGTCTCGAAATTCCAAATTACGCCCACATAGATCAGGAATGAAGAGTTTTAAAATTTGTATGTACCTCTGTTGATTAAGTGACTTGCCTACTATTTTGTTCGATAAAGTTGTGACCAATGATTCAGTGTTCCAAAACTGCACACCAGACACTTACTTTTGCACTATGTTTGAACTTTTTCTGGTCTGGTAAAGTCCAGAAATCAATTTGTGTGATGATTTATATGGCCCGACAAATTAAAATGTGCTACGTTTGGAACACAAACGAAAAAATTCAGGATTTTCATACTGTAACTCAAGATTCCACTCTAATGCGATAATCTTAAAGATGTAATTGTTGATGTACCTGATCACATACGACAATACACCCAGCTCCTTCAGGATTCTTTGCAAGGAAGTTCTTTTTAAGCCAAGATATAACGCTGTCATTGCCTGGTTGGATTTCGGATTTTCCAAGATTCACTCAAAAACATGTTCATGGTTATTGTTGTTGTTAAGTATAATGGGACGCCCTGAGTTTTCTTTTCGTTCGTACAATACATTATCCGTATTTCTGAACTATTTAATAACCTTCAAAATTACAGCACTACTTGGAAAACGTTTATTAAACCTTTGTGTGAATTAATCACACACGAAAATAATGCTTCACCAGAAACACTTTCTCCTCTGTACTTAATAGCATTTTTATCAATTGGGCCTTACTAATTAATTGTTTAAGGATTACTTGATAGGTCTATACTAGTTAATTTGGGTATGACAGCGCACACAACACACACCTATGTTTCAGTTTCAGTACTGTTTATTTCGGGCTATACTGTACCGATAAAAACACTATCATCCGCAAAGCAATGGCATTGCGGATAGTGCAGTGCCAACAGTTAAAACAGGATTGGAGAAAACATATTTTGGAAGAAGTGTTTTAACAATAAGACAGATAATTGCAAGCCAGTTGTTAAATTGTTTGTTTACCTATAGAAATACAGAATCAACGGTTACAGGCATTAGTCCATCAGAGAATATATTTAAAATTAAGCCTAGAACGTGATTTGATCTAATTAAACCTAATAATAAAACTCGTATTGCAGAATCAAAGTTGTCCAGTGGTATAAAACTATATAATATTAACGAAGTTGTATATGTAAAGAATAAATTAAGCTAGTTATGGTGCAGGCATAAGATAGTACGAGTTGTAAGTGCGTTAACATATAAGTATTATACAAATATAGGAAAATATAAATTTTGTACATGCTATTGATATTCGTACATATAAATTTGAGTAAGATACCTGTATCGAACAAAAACTGATAGTTTCTACTACTGAAGAAATTGTAAATGATTCTGTTACAGAATCAGTTACACATATAAACAATAATAACGAAATTACCAAAGAAGTATCAATAAAAAACCAAGCAGTAGAGAGTCCTATTAGTAATAATAAGAATGAATCCAATAATTTTAATGAAAAAACTGAAAGGATTTTTTATAAGGGTTCAGATTTTCTACTACCTACTCCAAACGTTACTGGTACTCGTTTAGGTAGAGTAATTAAAGCCTCTAATAAATTTGATTTGTAAGATTTGTTTATTTAAATATTTTTTTAAGTGGGGAAGATGGTTATGAAAGTACCCTTGGCTAAAGAGACCACTTATGTTTTAGATACTGTGTCTTATGTCAATCAGTCAGTCATAGTTCTATCAATAAACAAGTTAGTTAAATCTACGTGTGATTTATTTATTAGTACTAATATATGTATAATGAAAAGTTAATTATTTATACTATGAAATATATAACAAGAAGAGCAAATAGGGTCTTGATCAGTCCACGGATTAAATGACCATCTGTAGTGCCTTACTCTAGTCAAAAAGTCTACCAAATATAATAGCCCTCTGGTTCGTATTTTTGTTGACTTCTACAAAGCGTACAAAACCATTTACAACAGTTATAGGGTACACATTTAAACGATAAGAGTAAGACTAAAGGGTATTGGCGTCGATGGAAAGAAACTAAATCGTCTACTATGTGCCGATGATATTCCTCTCATAACAGATCACTTTGGAGAAACCAGAGTTATGCTACAACAACCACAGCAAGTAACAGAAGAAGAAGATGACGAATCTTGCCCCTAATGAGCTAATAGAAATCGAGAAAGGGCCCATAGCAGTTGTAGATGTGTGTATTTGAGCCACGAAGTAAGATTAACGCGTAACAACGAAATATGTGAGCATTGGGAAAATGAAAGACTTGTTTAAAACAAATGTCCTAATTCATTTAAAGTAAAACATTTCAACCGGTGTATTCTAACAGTCCTAACATACAAAGCAATAATCTTGACTCACAAAAACATCAGCAGGAAAATTGAGAAGGAAATAACGTAAATGGAGAGATCAATGCTTGGAATAAGCTTAATGAATGGACTAAGAAACGAGGAAGTTCACAGACGAACCGGATTGGAAGACATTAACGAACGTATTACAAGGCAAAAATGAAGATGAACAGGACATTGTGCAAGAATGAAAGACGATAGGTGGACAAAATATTGCTTAAGTAGATACTACGGGTAGACAAGCGAAATCGGGGAACCCCCAACGCGATGGAATGACGACCTCAAACGAATTGTGACCAATTGGACAGCAGATAAGTAGAACAGTAACAATTGGAAATATTTGAAGACAGCCTGTATTTAACAATGGATAAATCAGTGCTGATTTGGATGTTGAAGTTCTGCTAAAAGCTAGAGTCCTGAAATCAAGAGGATATGTGCTTATTTGTATTCTATATATTTTTTAAACGCAAATTAGATCACAGTTTTAAATTAAACTAAATGTACTAGTATGTTTTCTTTATTTTTGATAATATCTTCTACGTTGAGGGTGATCATTGTCAGAAATGGTGCTGACAAGGATTGGTTTTCTTCATTTGATAATGTTTTTTCTCTTTTGTTAAGTTCATTGGTGGAAAGATTAGCTGGTTCTTTGGAGATTTTTTAAGAAAACAACGGCGATATTTTTATAGGTTATAAGTTTTATACGTTTTATAATTTTATAGGCTTTTGTAAAATATTGCGTATTTATTATGGGACGTATATATAGGACGTAGCTTTTTCCCATTAGTTTATCGTAAAAAGTTTCCGGGTGATTGAAATTCCCTGTATACTTATTTGCATCTATTATGCTGTCGGTGGTTTAAAAATTATTAACCAAGTTTGCAATATTTTTTTCTTATAGATTCGGATGCTATTTTTCATAATTAAAAGCACAGAAACCTAAATGCCAGAAGTTCTTGGAAATAAGTTTAGCTATACGAAGCTTTCCAACTCCCCTGAATGAACACTTAACCTACTTCCGAGGAAAAACATCGTTAGAGCTTAACGGAATAATATTGTTTCGTAAACACATATCAAATTATTACTTACACAATACTCGTAGAAAAATAATATTAATGAAGTTTATAAAACTTTATATAAGTTTATTCTAGGGATAATGGTGGGTGTATAAATTATGATTATTACATAAATACATGGACAATTCTTATACTTTCCGAAAAAAAAGAGCCCTAAATTTTTATTATTACTTAAGATCTGTAATTATGCAATGGGTAGTCTGTTTAAATATTTTAATAGTACACTAATAATATGTTGAGCAAGAGAAAATACACAACTTCGTCTTCTGTATTACAGGGTCTACAAGATTTTGAGATCTGGTCTTATTTATAATTTTGTAATTATTATAATGTACTTTATATATAATGTACTTTTGGTATTACTTTATTTTACAACTTTTTTTGGTTTTTTGTATTGGACATTATTGCTCTTATGTAAAGTAGGTACGTTTATTGACGTTTCAATTTCCACTTCGGAAATCGTTTTCAAAATACAAACATTAGTGACTAATGTTTGTATTTTGAGAACGATTTCCGAAGTGAAAATTGAAACGTCAATAAACGTACTTTAACCTTTAATTGTGGCTTATTCCCATTTAAATAGTAATTACTCTAACGTACCACAAGAAAATAGCTTCAGAACAATCTTATGTTCGGGATAAGCATTTTCGTCCACTGTGCCACATCCTCCGTGTTGTTCCAATCTTCTTGCCATCTTTCAATTGATCTTTCCCTTTCCTGTCTTCTCTCGGCCACAGTAAGGTTTGGGCCTCTTCTATCATAGAGCTCTTTTCTTTCCACCGCCAAAACATGCAACGGAACACATCCAGCGATGGTCCACAAGGCTGCCGCAGACATAGTCCTGTAGGCGCGTACCACTCGCAAAGACTTGTTCTGTCCACTCGTGTCATGAGTTTCCTATAGTCCGTTATCTCTACCGCCTCGCTTCAGACTGGTGCTGCGTAGAGGACGATCGACTGTACAACACTCTGTAAGACCCTCCTCTTTTCGGATTTGGGTCCCCCAATGTTGGGCATCACCCTCCCCAACGCAGCCGCACTATTCCACCTCACGCACGTGCTCCGCTTATTTTCCATTCTGGTGCAATGTCACTCCTAGGTACTTTACTTGTTTCTTGGGTGTTAGACATGCTCCCGCACATTGCAATTCAATACTTTGCCTGTTCCTTGTCCCTTTCAAAATGATGGCTTGGGTTTTCTCTGCCGCAAGTTTCAGTCCGTGCTGCGTTATCCATTTCTTTACGACGCGGCCTGCGTTCCGAACCCGGTATTTGTGATCTGGCTCATCCAGGGCCACTACCAGTACAGCGAGGTCATCCGTGAATGCAAAGGGGGTTGTACCCTCTCCGTATTCACAGTGCATAACCCCGTCATATGCCAGATTCCATAGCGTCGGGCCCAAGACAGATCCCTGGGGTACCCGGTCGTCACATCCACGATCGTTCCCTTTTCCACCATAATCCTTCTCTCGGACAGATACTTCGCCACTACATTCATCAGGTAACTAGGACATTCTCTCTGCTCTATTGCCTTCATTATCTCGTTCCACTGTAGCGTATTGAATGCATTCTTAACAACAGCAGGGCCGCCCAGCGATGTTCGTCCCCTCTGTTGCGTAATGCTTCGAGTACACTCATAATTGCATCAATCGTGCTTTTCCCTTTACAAAAACCAAATTGTCTCCGAGATAAACCACCTGACCTCTCAATCATGTCGTCTATGCGTACTCGCAGCATCCTTTCATACAGCTTACTGATGCATGGAAGAAGAGAGATGGGGCGATACTTTTTCCTAGCCTTGGGGAGCAGTATTAACCTCGATGTCCTCCAAGGCTCAGGAAAGGTTTGTGCTTTCAGCAGTGCATTCACATGTGTTCCAGAAGCTACGCAGGCTCCGCCCGTCCTAGATCCTTCACCGCTTCAGGTGGTATCTGATCCAGTCCGGGCAACCTACCAACCAGCTTTTCACACAGCTCTTTCCAGTGCCTTCTTTTTTTCTGTACGGATTTTCCTGTACAGTTCCCTCTTCCTTGCGCGGTACTCCTCCTCGATCTCCTTGATGACCTCAGGGCTGATTCCTTCTCTTCCTCTTGCTCTCGTTAACCTTCTTCTCATTGCTATACATTCATTTCTTAGTGCCTTGATGTCCACATTCCACCAGTATGGCATCCTGTTGACATCTTGGCGACCACTCTTGCTTCCTTCCGTCGCTTCTTTAATGACTTTCTGCAGGCTTTCCACCGTCGGTGATTGACCCTACATTATGCTCACTCTCCGTTTAATCAGCTCCTCGTATACTCTCCAATCATTCCCATCGCCGCATCTGCCCCCGACGTCCCGGACGCACTGACCGTGTTAGTGGTCCCCGTTCCGGTTATCGAGAACTCGATGTACTGATGTTTAGTTCCGGTTTAGTCTGGCAAAACCTTCCAGCCTCTTGCTTTCGACGCTATTCCTTGTGTCGCCATGGTCACGTTGATGAACATACCTATACCTCTTCTAACAAACGTAGGCTCCAGACCTGTGTTCAGAACCACTAGGTTTAGAGTACCCATCCAGTCAGTTAGTATCCTGACGAGTATCGGTGATGTGAGATCCCCACTCCGCTGCTTTTGCGTTAAAATCTCCCAGTACTACGTATTGTCCTCCTGTGTTTCCCATTTCCTACATGATCTCGTCTATCTTCATCGCGTACTCGCCTACCGTCACGTTTAGAGAAATATAACAGCAGACCAGCCGCACCCCCTTCATCCGAACAATTACATATACTTCTTTCGGCTTAATTTCATACACTCGCAGTTTCCTATTGTAGATTCGTACAGTAGCCCTCCCGGTCGTATCTACAAACCATCCTCTTCCTTCACCGCTGTTGGATTTGGTTTCGCCGTCACCAGCACATCGATGTTCTTTTGTACTGCGGCAGTCTCGGCAAGATCATGTGCTAATCTTGCTGTTCCCACGTTAGTTTGGAGCACCCTCAGCTCTCGAGTCATGTTTCCTTTGTTTGCCATTTCTAAACCTTGGACTTCTTTAGCGCTCTCTTTTACACTCTCGTACTCTTCTTGGGACTAGTCCTCAGTGATTCCCAGTTTCAACCAGTCGGTTGAACTTTGGGCATATTCTTGAATTCGCCACATGCCCAGTCACGTCGCAGTTTAGTCATCTGGTTGTTTCTTCCTGCATTCCAGCGCCATGTGACCCTCTTTGCCACATCGGAAGCAACATCCTCTTCTGTTCTGCCCCTTGCAGTGCAATTGTTTGTGTCCAAAGGCGAGACATCTTAGGGATCTAGGTATTTCTACCCTTGATTCTATTACTCGGCAGGATGTGTAGTCTACTTTTATTCTTTTCATTTACAAGATCTTTTCGGCAGCGTCTTCATCCACATCGATCACGGCACTCATCATCCCTCTTACTGCGCCTCGCGTCTCGGTCCAAATTTTTATGATGTCACAGGCCCGGTTTTTGTCAGCTGCTTCCTCTGTGACCTTTTGGATCTCTTCTTTCGTTGTATTGGGTGGGATTTCCTGTACCAAGAATCTTCTCTTCACGATGCCTCCTTTTGCCACTGCTCTCGAAACGCATGTATTATCAGAGAGGAGTTTCTTCACTTCATCCGCCATTTCCCGTCCTCCGCCCAACTCCAGTGATATTCCTTGAACTCTAGTCTGTCTGATCCTTTTTATGTCAATGTCCTTTCTTCCTGTCAGTTTGTTTTTTACTTTTAGTTTACTCATAATAACATTGTAGATAAAAGCTTTTTGGGATAAAAAATTTCAATTTGGCGATAACTATTAAGTGAAACCTTTTGACATTTTTAAAGCTGAATATTTTTGAGATTGTCCTTATTCTCACGCGAAATTAAAGTATTTTGTGTATTTTTAGAAAAGTTATTAATTAATTTAATAATTAAGCAACAAACTAACAAAAATAACTTTGCGAACACTTATTTTAAAGGATTTTCTATGCTTTTTCAGTGAAATTGTGTCAAATTGTTTTTCCGTATAACCGTTGATTTAAATATTATAGGGGTATATTTTTATAGAGGTACCCAATATTTTTATCAACGGTATAACTTACTGGTCTTCACCTTTAGTATTTAAAATCAAATAGCGACCTTATATTGTTTACATATTGTTTATAAGTAAAAAATGACGTTTAATCTTTTGTATATTTTGTTTATTATATATTGTTATCACCAAATTTATCACAAGCAGTTTTTAAATACCTGTACCAAAGAGTGTCACGAAAAAGGCTTTTATTTGATAATTTCTCTAGTCTATCATCCTACAGAAGAATTTTAATGCCATATCATATATGGCATATTAATTTGTTATATTATAACAAATTAATGACGTGCTCGAAACATCAAGGCATCAAAAATTGTTTTATCCAAAAGTTGTTAAAACATTAAAGTAAAAATAGTACAAAGCTTTTTACCAAAAACTTAAAGAAACCGGTACTAAACTATTTCAAACTAAATTATCAGGGTAAATTTTATACAAAAGTTAGTCAGACCATAAAAGTTTACCAAACTTTGAAAAAACAAGGAACGTGAACCCTCTGGAGAAAGGCTGAAAATTTTACTTTAAATGAATTCCAAGGAAATCCTTCAGCAAATATATCCAGCTGAGAGAATTTAACAGATATTTTCTCAAGGTGGATTCACTACATTTTCGGCTCTGGGGATGAAGGCAGATACAAACACGTATCAACGAAATGCCAGTATGGTTTTTGGGAATTCGCTAAAAAATTGAATTTGGTATCGTAGAAAACAAACGTATGTACAGAAAAGATTTGAATTTTCGACTAAATTTGTGAGTTTATGTAAAATAGAGTGTCAAATAAATAAATTAAATATCAAAAAATCTTATGCCCCATCACATAAAATACACACACACATACATCTACATATACAGGATGATTGATTAGTTTAATAAAGATCACTAGATTGTTTTGATAGAGGCATGGGAGATAATCATATAATCATCTAATCATTTAATACAAATAAAAAATGAAACGATCATTTCTCTTTTTCTCTTACTCAATTATTCAGAAAATAAACACAAAATATTGTACACACCCTCTACCATACAGTGTGTAATACAATATTAAAATAGTAATACACCTTTATACTTAACGGTACAGTGTCACCTAAAGAATTAACTAAACTTAAAACAAACAAAGTAAAAAAAATACAATATTATTTATGAGAGCACTTCGACCTTTTTCTATAAAATAATCTGTAACAAATCAAACCCCTGACGCTACGCCTATGGGGCCTTCAGCTTCTAAAGGAGAAACAAGAAGTAACATTATTCCTCAGCAGGAACAAGAAGAAGAGGAAATAGCATTAAACAGTGAAGTGATAAAAAACTATTTGCCCATGGGAAGACCAAACAAAGTAAGAATACGTAAGTACTTAAATCAAAGTCGCGAATCAAAAAAAAAAGTTTTATTCAAAACTTTTTTTGAAGTCCCAATAAAACGTAAAAGAACAAAAACCAGGAACAAAAGAAATACTACAAGAATATGCACAATATCCGCTATAACAATGTGTAAACCTTTCTTTTTACAGACCTTGAGAATATACAGTTGCAAAGTCAATGCAGCATTGAAAGCTATGAATTGTCCAATGGATGTTCGAGATTGTCGTGTTTAAAGTGAAGGTCATAATAAAATTAACGATAATCGTGTACAAAAAATAATTGAGCACATAAGAAAATTCCCTAAGTACAAGTCACATTACAGAAGAGCTAACACAGAAAGAGAATACCTAACAGAAGAAACAACATTAAGTAAAATGTATGAATTATACATTGAAGAAGCAGACAATGGTCCTGTTAAATTTTCGTTTTACAAAAAAATAGTTTGAACACGATTTAATCTTCAAAGAAAAAAGTTGAAAAAAGATACTTGTAGTAGATGTAATTGTTTCGAATTAGAAAGTAAAAATTGTACAGATAACGAAAAATTAAGCAAGTTAAAGGAAGAAAAAAATGTAAACTTAGAAGAAGCTGAAAATGCACAATCTAGAAGAAAGCTAGACATGAAGATGAGCAACGATCAACCAGAAGTGGAAACATTTTGTTTTGATTTAGAAAAAACTCTTCCTATTCCGAGAATTCCAACAAGTATCGTACATTGTAAGCATCAATGATGTATTTACAACTTTGGTATCCATAGTGGAAAGGATAGAAAAGGTCATTGTTATGTTTGGATAGAAGGTGAAGCTGGTCGGGGAGCCCAGGAAGTAGGCAGTTGTCTTAAGTAGCACATCGAAGAAAGTGTTACTTCTACAAAACATGTAATTTTGTGGTCAGACTCTTGTGGCGGCTAAAACTGCAACATCAAAATAGTTTTGATTCTGAAGACGATTTTGGAAACTTATCCTACCATTGAAAAAATTAAATTACGCCATCTCTTTCCTGGTCATAGTTTTTTACCCAATGCGAGTGATTTTGGAGATACTGAAAATGCCCAAAAATTTCAACAACGTTTATATACCGTTAATGATTACCTAAACGTGATGAAGAAATCCCGTAAAAAAACCCACTAGTAGTTAACAGAATGAAAAAAGAAGAATTCGTTGGAACAAAGAAGTTGGAAACTATGATTACAAACCGTAAATCAGACATACAAAACAGTAAGATAAGCTGCCTTAAAACAAGAGAAATTGAAATATGAAAGGATAAACCACTGAGTATTTTTATGACAACTGATTTTAACACAAGTAAAGTTGAAGTAGATCTTCACAAGAAACTTCAAAAAGGACGGCCCGTTGCAATGCAATCCCTAAGTAACCATTTGATTGCTCTTTGGCCTACAGGCAAGCCACTTTCTGTACCTAAGCTTAACGATTTAAGATCTTTAATGCACCTAATACCAAATAATGCAAAACCTCTGTATCGCTTCGCGTCGTTTACGGCAGCTTTTAGGTTTTCTCCCATGTAGGTCTATCTGGTCTTTTTTATTATAGTTTCCAACCATATTGCAATTTATTTTCACCTGTAACGAAAACCTGAGTATCAGCTAGAAACCAAGTTAAGTATTGTCTGTATATAACAGTGATAGGAGGTAATTGGGAACGAATCTGTAATTACCACAAAATTCTACCCTTCATTTACCTCTTCTATATACTAAAATGCGAGGCATAAGTTAGGGATATAGCTTAATATTAAATCACCAATAATACAATAATTATACAGCTGTAAAAATCAATTGTCACTTATCTTCATCAAAAAATCATCATGCAACCTCTTATGTCCACTGCTGGATATAGGTCTCTCCAATTTTTCGCCACACTTCACGGTTCTGTGCGTTTTGTTGTCATTTCTTGGATATTTCTTTAATATCGTCCATCCAGCGTGTTGGTGGTCGTCCCCTGCTGCGTTTGTCTTCTCTTGGGCGCCAGTCAATTAGTTTTCTGGTCCATCTTGAGTCTTTTAGTCTCGCTATGTGGCCTGCCCAATTCCATTTCAGCTTGGCCAAACGTTAGACGACATCAGTGATACCTTTTTCATAGGTCTTGGTTCCTTATTTTGTCTTTTTTTGTCACGCCGAGAATCGATCTTTCCATGCGCCTTTGTGCCACTCGCATTTTTAGTGCTGTTGTTTTTGTAAGAGTGAGAGTTTCTGCTCCGTATGTCATAATAGGAAGAACGTATTGGTCAAATGTCTTCCGTTTCATACCTATCGAGATGTTGGTCTTAAAGATGTCTCTTAGTAAACCATACGCCGCCCAAGCAAGTGTTATTCGTCGTTGAAATTCACAAGTCTGATTATCCTTGCTTATTCTGATTTCATGATCGAGATACATGTACTTTTCTGTCAATTCTACCACTTGATTTTGGATGGTGAGGTGTTCACTGGGAACCAAATTTGTCATAAATTTGGTCTTACTGATGTTTATTTTTAGACCTATTGTTGAACATACGTTTTCTAATTCTTGTACCATTTGTTGTACTTCACGCAGATCATTGGTAATAAGTACTATATCGGCACTCGAGCTGAAGTCTCTAACTTTTAAAAGCATTTTGATTTTGGTCAATAGGACGCTTGGATCAAAAGATATCGAATTTTTACTGTCGAGCTGAACAAATTTTATTGACATTTTTTTTCTACGGGATGATTCTTGGTAAATCGATTTTTTTGCATTTTTACCCTCCTACGAGGGGGTTTTATGGGGAAGCCCGGGGGTAAAAGTAGTAAACTTTCTTGCATCTTTTTTGGGGTCCGAAAATTAATATTCTCGGCAAAATTCAGCTTGCTTGTAGGATTTTTAGAGATTGAGTGGCATTTTCGTCTCTGACAACTGGAGTATGGAGTGAAGAAGAGAGGTACAATGACAAATTCGACAGAGCGTTTTTAATAACTGTTTTATTTTCGATGTCCTCATTTGCCCCTATCCACATTTACTTTAACTGACCTTATGATATATGTGTTTATTTACATTACATTTTTTCCAATATGATAAAATCTCCTGGTTAAATCCAGTTATATAAAAGCATCTAAGCGTTAAATCCCAAAAATAAATTAAAAAGTAAATTACCACAAGAAAATAGCTTCAAAACCATATTAGGGATAACGTCTCCTCGTTTTATAAAAGCACAAAATTCCTCGAAAATAGCTTCAAAACAAATCTTCATCATTTGGGAGTTTATATGACAAGATATACGAACGCAAGGCCAGTCCCATATTTTCGGGCTAATTCTCTATGGTCCTTAGGCACAATTATTCCGTAACATTCTTCATCATTTCAGTCATTGTTCGCAGCCGGTACATGAGACATTCCGGTATTATTACTTAAAACCTTTTCAGGCCGGAATAAGCTATATAATGTGTAAACTGAATAAGAAATATATGCTTAGCGTGTAATCCGTGTATTTCGGACCTTCCTATCAGAAGAAATCACCAAAATTTAGTGATATTTACGAGAACATTATTTTAAAACCCATATCATGGAATATTTATGATTTACAGAAGACTTGCATAAGGTGGATTATTTGTTTCCTGTGGCGATATTATTTCATTATATTTTCAGATAAGTTATTGTTATATATTTAATAATCACTTTTTTGAAATATGTTTTCGTACTAACTCGTACTACTCGGAATCAGCGTTTATTTCAAACATTTAGATAACAGTATCAACTTAAAACTACCAAAATTAAGTAAAAGTTAGCCAAAAAGATTAGTCTGAAATATTTTAAATTAAAATTAATAAACTGTTTTCGGGACACACTTTTATTTGAGACACGATGTAAAGTTTATTGAGATAATTTCGTTGCACATACTTGACACAAAGGTAGATACTATAAATATGCTCCATGTATATAAATTTTTTACAAAAACGGCACGAAAACAGCATTTTTCGATCTTTACACAACCAACAACGTTCACGTTTATTTTCAACAACTTTCACTCTCTCTCTCTTTCCATGATACTATAGCTAAGTAACTCCGAAACACGTTTTTAAGTCTTCTTTGCTCCTAGATAAAGTGACGCCAAATATGTGTGAATTTTATTGTTAATTATTTATCAGCGTTTCAGTAAATTTCTATGGGTAAAATCAATATAAAGAAAGTAATCTTATTTTTTGTTTCTAACATGTCCAGAAAGTATATTAGAAAGCCTGGATCAAGAAGATATACAGACTACACTGCACAGACATTGTAGGAGCGTTTAAATGTAATAAAAGCAGAGAAATTGCTCACTGAGAAGTGGAGGAGAAGTACAACATATCAAGAAGAACAATTTAAAACAAACTTAAAGAAACATACCTAAGGACACCTGGAAAAAGCCCATATTTTCTTTTCAAGAAGAAGATTTTGATCAGTATATTTTTGTTTTTTGTTTGTTTTTCATGTGATTCGGATCACTTTATGGTAAAGTCCGAAATAGTTTTTCCGTTTAGATCCAAGAAAACAAAAGAACCACCTGAAAACACAGAAATTGTTAACACAACAAATTACAACCTGGACATATTACAACATGAAAGTAAGAGAACACTATATCAACGAAGACTAAATAAAAAATTAGTATACATAATAGAAAGTGTATCCGTGGAAGAAGTATATAAAAATATAATAGACAGTGTGAAAACAGCGGCAAAAGAAGCGCTTGGTTTAAAATCCCAACGACACAGTAAAGGGCTATGGTGGACCGAAGACATACAAAACCTAATAATGGAGAAAAAGAAAGTGTACGCACGGTGGCTAAGTACTAAACATCAAGTAGACAAAGACAAATATCTGGATTTACGAAGAACAACAAGAAGAGCAGTAATAGCAGCAAAAAAAGAAATGTGGGATAGGAAATGCCAAGAGATCAACACTTACATAGGCGGAAGGAAGTGTTTAGAGACATGGAAACTTTTAAACAAAATAAAGAACACAGAAAGAAATACTACTTCTATTCAGTTAATAACAACAGAAAAATGGAAATAACACTACGAGTATTTGCTAACAGAAAGTAGAGCAGAATATACCACACAATCACCAACGAAAGTATTCGTTGAAGGCGAAGAGATAGTAGTGGGAGTTGATATGGTAAAGAAAGCTGTAACTGAACTAAAAAATGGTAGAGCTCCTGGCCCAGAAACATTCCAGCCGAATTAATAAAAGGTGGCACAGATAAACTCTTTCTAGCACTTACTTAGTGTATGAACAAATATTTAAACGGTGTCACACCACCCAATCTATGGAAAGTAGCTTATATTTCTTCCATCCATTAAAAATGAAATAAGTTGGACTGCTCAAATTACAGAGGAATATCGGTAACTAGTACACTAAGAGAAGAAAGTTGGAATATTTTGGTCATGTGATGAGAGGGAAAAAGTACCGATTACTCCAGTTAATTATCCAAGGAAAGATTTAGGGCAAACGAAGCGTGGGGAGACGACGTATATCTTGGCTGCGCAATTTAAGAGACTGGTTCCAGTGCACATCTAACCAATTATTTAGAGCAACAGCTTCAAAGATACGAATAGCAATGATGATTGCCTAACTCCGTAGCGGAGAGGGCACTTGAAGAAGAAGAAGTACACTAAGCCGGGTGTACGGACGTATTCTTAGAAATCTCATTGAGATAGAGTATAGTGAACAAGAAGAAGAAGAACAGGCCGGTTTGCGCGCCGGAAGGACTTGCACAGATAATGTTTTCTGTCTAAAACAACTAATCGAAAAAAAATTAGCAACCAATCAAGAGACCCATCTCATGTTTGTTGACCTCCGTAAAGCATACGACAGCGTTCCTGTGACTAAATTAAGGAAATCACTACAAGAAACTAACATTAGCTACACTCTAATCAAAGCTTTAAAAAATCTATATGAAAATTCTACATCACAAGTAAAAATTGGCAACATACTATCTAAAAAGTTCATCATTAACAAGGGTCTGCGCCAAGGATGCTGTATTTCACCAACGTTGTTCAAGATATATGTTGCAAAAACACTAAATCAGTGGAAACGTAAATGTCACGGTATGGGTATAGACCTCGGAGAGGTTTGTTTATATACCTTACAACTTGCTGATGACCAAGTCATCATAGCTAATGATGCAGATGATCTAGAGTATATGGCAAGGAAACTAAAGGAGGAATATGAACAATGGGGTTTGGAAATTAATGTGGAAAAAACTAAATACCTACCCATAGGAGTTAAGTTATCCAATATCGAACTGGAGAATAATAAAGAAATTACATCATGTAGTGAATACACGTACCTGGGAGTAATCTTCGATAGAACGAGAAAAGACGATGAGGAAATAAAGAAAAGGGTAATACAAGCTGGAACAACAATTAGCTGCCTAAATGGAATACTTTGTAGCTCCGAAATAAGAACAAAGCGAAAATACAATACATATGAAACACTAATTAAAAGCAGCCTACTTTACGGAGCAAAAACTTGGCAAATAACCGAGAACAACAAAAAAACAATTAGAAGCTGTAGAAATGGATGTGTTTAGAAGATCGTTAGGTATATCCCGCAGGGAAAGAGTTTGAAATGAGGAAAGAAAGAGTTTGAAATGAGGAAATAAGACGACGAATTGGAGTAGACGGCTACTTAACAACAAATATTGAGATGAAATAGTTAATTTGGTATGGTCATGTTCAAAGAATGGAAGACACAAGATTGCCCAAAAAGATTATGAAGTGGGTGCCACCAAACTGTAAAAAACGAGGAAGACCCAAAAAGACATGGAAAGAAGGGGTAACCAAGGCAATGAATACAAGGGATCTTAGAGGAGGTCAATGGGACTATAGAAGGACTTGGAAGTTAGGCATCGGACAACATCGAAAGACGTTCTACAACAGAATTGTGTCATATTATTAAAGATTATTTGGACAGATATAGTAGGAAGTTACAATTTTCCAGAATAATTTGCCTGGTTTAGAATAGACCAATTTGTTTATTACCAGATATCCAGGTATATTTTGACGCTTCGCTAAGAATGTCAAGCGTACAAGAGCCAATGAAGAAGTAAATGAGACAATAATAAGGAGCTCCTTTAAAAATTTAGCGACCGAAATATTAGATGTACCTTTAAGGAACATATGGAATTTTGACGAAACAATCCTTACTGAGGATCCAGGAAAAAAGAGGGTGCTCGTTCAGAGGTTGCAAGTATCCTGAATTAATTCGAAATGCATCGAAGACATCCATCAAAATGTTGGGTGAAAGGGTGAGGGCCTTTTTTCTTCTTACTAATCTGAACTGAATACAAATTCACTTGCTAAATTGGAATCTGTGTATCTAGTCGATAGTGCCAAGTCACAATGTGTATGACCCTTTATAAATCTCACTTAATTAGGTTTGTTAAGTTGCTAAAGAGTGTTGTCTCGATACTGTTCGTCAGTATTTTTTGTATGCATTTGCCAGTGTATGCCTATTCATCTGTTGTAACAATTTTTTTCCAGTCACATTTGAATATGATATCTTGCTAATATCATCAATAACTAAGTTCCATAGTGTTGTTAATAGTGTTCTTTCTTGATGGAATGAATTCCTTAGCTGCTCTCAAGTTGATGATTTTTCTATGTGTCTCTGTGGATGGTATTCTGCATTTTAGTTTTCTGATAAAACTCCTGTATGTGGTCCTAGCTATTACGTATTATTTTTATCTAGCTATGAAGAACGGAGAACATGAAGCATATTTCTTCTAGTAACATTCTCGACCATAAAGTGGTAAGAGTCTACGTTGGGCTCTCTAAAGGTCGTGATTATATCAATATACTTTCACTTATTTTTAGGAGCATTGGTCAATTTTATAGTCACATTTAAGAATATTCTGTAAATTTTTGACTTTTAATTTTTTTAATTATAAATTTATTAATATTGTAGTTAATAAACTGTAAAAAAAGAAAAACAAGTTGAAATATAAATTATAATGACATAAACGCGAAAAGGCTAATGAAAAATACGTATTATAATCAAACTTAAATGAAACCACTAATGATTACCGTTTGCGTTCTGCAGGTAATAATATACCAACGAAATAATATCAAAGCAGATACGATAATAATTATGACATAATAATTCCGGATCAAAAAGAAGGCGAAAAAACATATTAAATTCATTTAAAGGCATACTGCCAAAGGATTTTGTTTCTTTGCTTTCTTCCGAGAACTAAATAATACCAATTAGTAACAAACATTTTATTTCCGTTCAATAAACCATAAATAAATATAGGTTTTTAAATTGTATATAATTATAATGAGCTGCACGATTTTAGATTTTTAACAAACGAAAGTACAAATAAAAGGTCTTTTAGAGATATTAAAATAGTAATTGTTTATAATTTATTAAGATTACTGGATATAGAAGAATTTTCAGATATAGTATATAGTAGGCCCATGTTGACTAATTCTCCTCCATCCTTTCTTGTCCATTGCTTTTATCCTCAAATTTGTAACGTCGCGTCTTTTTAGATCATCTTTTATATCTATTCTCCACCTTGCTTTGGGTAGACTTCTTCTTTAACGTCCTCCTATTATACTTGATAGTAGCATTTTCGCTAGTTTATCCTCTGGCATCTTCTGTATGTGTACCAACCATCTTAGTCGTTGGGTTCCCCATATAACTCTCTCAGGTCTTCATTTGTCCTTGTGATCCAAACGCCGTTCTCCATTTTTCTTCCAAATATTTTCCTCCATGTCTCTGCTGCATAAGTTACTATAGGCCTAATAACCGTTCTGTATATTCTTCATTTGCCCCTCTTAATATATATATATATATATATATATATCTATCAATATATATCAAGCTCAGGTATATATATACACCGCTCAGGCCACGTCAGTTCAGACCACGTCAGCACATACCGTTCCCGCGCATACAGCGAGTATAAAAGCAGCCACACAGGGTAAGACCGGTTGTCACTCGACACTGAGGAGTAGGCAGATTGAGACCTCAGTGCCGAGAGACAGTATCTTGCAATATAGAACACGATACTGGTACGTCTCGAGTGAGGGGAATAGGCAGATTGAGACCCCGAACTTGAACAGAACCTTATCACTCTTGATAATGGCTCCAAAATGGGTGCCGAAACGTCGAGTTTTAAATTCTCAACGCGGTTCTTCCCGAGAACTCAGTAATTTTCATTTATCTGACCGCGGAAACTTATCCGAACATATATATATATATATATATATATATATATATATATATATATATATATATATATATATATATATATATATATATATATATATATCGGTACCTCGGAGGTAAAGGACACATCATTATTTAAAATTTTTTTAAAAATGTGTAGTTGGACATAGTGTTGTTTACCTCTAACAACTTTTTTAAATAATGTGACATTGCATGTTAAGGTCTTTACGAAATAAACAATACAAACACGTTAAACAGCCTATACTATTATTTTATTAGAGGTAAATATTATAATGTTATAATAATTAAGTAAAATTATAGACAAGTTTCAAAATTGTTAAAGATGCTCCATATCATCTTCATCTTCTTGTGGCTACATCGCTATGTATTAAATTTTGATAAAACGCATGACAAACTGACGGAACAAAAGGCAGTAGTGCAATTAAGTCATTGTACTTTTGTTTTGTGATTGGTAATGGGATTACTGAGACTTGATTTAATTGGGCTGGAAACGTTACTTGCTGTCTTCGATACCTCATGAAGTCCACTTCATACATATTTTGATTATTGAAATCGGTCTTATAAAAGAACTTTCCAATGTGTTCTTGTTGGACTTGTAGGAAAATACATGTTGACAGTAGAACAAGGTCTTTATTAACATTTTTTTTTCTACTTTCAAAAGGAGGATTAGATGACAATTTCTTATCGAACAGCGTTTTCAAGCTTTTGAAATCTGCAAGTTCCATATTGTGCACTGTGTATTTACCTAATGTTTGCCTAACTAGTTGTTGCCAGTCCCATGGTGTTAAAATGGCCAAATTGGAGAGTTTCTTTCGATTAAAGCATGAACAGTGTCTGCTTCCATATGTGTGTGCCCTTTCAGTAAAAACTTTTGAGTGATCGTCTTTATTTGCAGTATCCAAAAATAGCACATTATAAAACTTATATTTTTATTTTGTCCATAGCAGTCATTGGTCCAAAGAGTGATGTCCTCTACTTGACTACCTGGAATTGTATTGTCAGCCCATTTCAAAATTGACGAGGCAATTTCATTTGCACCTCGAGCCCCTTTCGATTCGTCCCATATCATACATTGTACAGAAGAATCACTGGCATCATGTAATGTAAAATTTAATATCCAAAGCTTCCTTTTGTAGAAAATAATACAATTGTTTGTTAGTGGTGAAGGCAAACATTTTTGCAAATCACCAGATAGTACTTTGTATTTTGGTGACTCTTTAGCTATTATAAAGTCCAATTGTTTTAAGTTATACCGAGTTTTAGATTCAATTAGGTGAGCATCATGATCAGCCTGTACACTGGTTAGTTCATCTGCAGTAAGATTATTTTTTAATTGAGCGGTGAATGTACTGCATGTATCGCAAATCTCTCTTTCGGGCGGTTTAAACGACAAGAAGTCTTTATTAAAAATATCTGCGTACAACCACTTTTTTGCTCTGAGCTTTGGATATACATGTCTTTCATTGCATTCATCAATGTACAGTTGATACATCTTCTCTATTGTAAGTTCTGTGCCCAGATAATCTCTCTTACTCCTTTCTCTGGAATAATTACTCTCGTATTTTGGGAATGATTTAATATGTTATATATGTATACTATTTACGACTTCGGTAGAAGTTTGATTGGTTGGCGTGTGTCTACCTCTTTGATCAGCTTTTATTAAACCTACTGGCTCAATTTTTTTCAACATATTTACTACTACTAAATTAGATATACAAAGTGTGTTTCCAAACATAACCTTGCACACCTTCAATAGCTCATTGTTCACTGTAAAATGGTAGTGTAGTGTATTATTTTAGATTTGGTAGAATTTAGATCTTTTTTCTTGATCGAAGAGTAGGTTGGATGTCGATACATGAGAAGATAAATTACTTTTTAAGATCTGAAACGTTTGTCTCGGTCCAGTATGAGTTGAAAATTTTTTGTCTTTCGTATTCTGGCCATCTTTTAAATCATTTCATGCGACACATGCAAGGAGGCTTTAACATTTTTGCGGGCATGTCTTTGCCCCTTTTACGGACATACTTTTCTTTCCCACCAGCTATTTTTCGTTTGCGAACATTACAGGCCCAATTTTGTTCATTTACTACACGTTTTTTACCTTTTTGTTTGCACTTAGTTATATTTTGTAAATTTCTTTTAACACTTTTCTCTTCTTCTAAAATAACTTCATTATGTTCATTGAAATTGCCTGCATCACTGCTTAGGGATAAATCGTTCTAAAGAAGATTTTTTTTATTGCCCCACTAATCGCTAATCGTAGGAGTAATAATAGCTTTCTCTTTTACCTTTGTTTTCGCTGGTTTACTTATACGTCTAATATCATTGTCGTCCGATTCTAAGATTTCACCACTTAGAGGCTCATAGATTTTATCAATATCCAGCTAACAAACCAGCTAAAAGAAGGACTTGAATAGTGTTTTATTATAATTTATGAAAATATTTTAATTCAAAAATAATGTTAAAAAATAAAAAAATTAGACATGACTTTAAATTATTATGTTTAATTTCAAATCAAGAGCTGTCATTCGTTTCTCGTAAAGTGTAGAACAAAACTATATTGAGTTGTGGCATACCAGAAAAATTAAAACACACTGGAAAAATTAAAAATTTAATTTGAAATTAATACAAAATGAATAAATTTTACAGTGAACAAGTCTGGAATTTAAATATATGTATTATAATTCGAAACTGCTGAAATAATAGTATTTTGTTACATCTCCATTATTAAAAAATTCTTCAAACATTTTGGACATTAACTCAACCGTCTCTCTGGTTAATAAATTTATTAGATACCGTTTTTTTGTTGTTAATAATAAAAATAATATTTATCTAAACACATTTTTGAACGTTATTTTTTTTTATTTAGATTTAGTGCAATTCCGTTATCTGTGATGGCAACAATGAATTGTTTCACGAACCATTGTCTCCAGTCTGAACCAGAGATATTTAAGAGAGGCTCTCTTATATATCTCTGATCTGAACACTGGTTTAAATTGGGAAAAAAAAGTGTACCATTTCTATATGACGGGAAGTGTAGAAGGGTACATAACACAATTTCCGGATGGTAAATGAGGGTGCACACATATAGTAGAGGTAAACAACACCAAGTCCACATAGTGTTGTTTACCTCTGACTGGAAGTGGACTTGGTGTTTATTAAAAAGTCGGTAACTTGCCGTAAAATTGTATCTGGACATAGTATGGTTTACCTATGTGTAGAGCCAGAAAAGTTATTTTCAAAAGTGTAATAATCTAAATTTCGATAAAAATGGACATAGTGTCCTTTACCTCCGAGGTATACATATATATATATATATATATATATATATATATATATATATATATATATATATATATATATATAAATATATATATATATATATATATATATATATATATATATATATATATATCTACGGCATAAAGTGGACTCCGCCCATGTTAAAATTCAGGTTCAATTGAGCTCCGTGGTCAAGTGGATACCGATATACGGAGCTCACTTGACCATTCCATAATATTGGTTCTGTCGATTCATCAACATGTATAGTTTAATAATTTATAAAAATTTTTTGGAGCCCGTAAATACCCCTGTATCATAAATGTATATCGTTTAGTTCACGTGTATATATTATAGGGGTCGTACAGATCTTCTTCAATGTATATTTGAACCATACGTTTATCGGTTTAAGTAAGCTCTAAGAGTTTGGCAACTGTGTGATTAAACCGTATATTTTCAACACATACCCTGAACGGTTCATATGGGCTCTTTATTTTTATCTACTGTTCGTAGACAGTGCAATCTAATACGCATTACACTGAGTAACAGAGGATATCTTTTTACCTGGTATAACTACGTACTAAAAGGGAACTGGTTCTTTAAAAACAGGTATATAGATACAAAAGGATTTGGGCTTATTATTTAATGAAATATTCGCTTGCATAGGAAATTTTATTTTTCTGCATTTTTAAAAATGTTGTTCTTTTATTTAATATAATTTTATTAGTTCAATGCCGAACTCGATGTTTTTTTTTTAATTACAGAAATTTCCTAATATATTTTGTTTACGTGAGTATGTCTATGTACGTTTTATGTAAGCATCCGATTAATAAAAAGTAATTTTATTTCATCCAATCTTCTGCGATATCTTGTATAAAGCTTTTTTATTATTTTAGTTCTGGTCTTATTTGTGTACTACATATGATATCTCGATAAAAGGTTATCTCAAAATAAATATGGTTAAGAGCTACAATAGATATTTTTGTGTTAAAATTGGTAGTAGTGTGCACAAAAAGAAAGAATAGTTAATTTGTCTAAAGTGGTATATTCGGCAGCAGATGCATATAGTGCAAGCGTCTATGTTTTAAGGGCGGAAGGATGTGCACCTCATTTTTAGCTAACAAGCTTGCGAACAATATTATTTCTGGTCCTCAATTTACCTTTTAGTTTTAAACAATAATCTGTGACTGACCCCGTGCGATACAAACTATTTTCAAGGAATTTATAGGGAGTCTACGTTCAACAATTTCATGACATTATTGGATGTTCAATTTTGTGAAAGCGTTTATGTTAGGGAAATTGAAAGAGCACACACGAGCTTTTCAGGGGTTTTGGCTGAAAATTGATTCATAGTTTATTTGTATTGTGCAATAATAGGTGTATCGTCTATATAATAGAAGTCCTAGTATCTACCGGTATGGATCGTTCGTTTGTGTAAATGTTATACAGTGTAGGTGTCTTTATGCTACCCCAAGCGAGACCGTTCTTCATCTGCTATTCTTACCATTGAGTGATACAAAAAATATTCTCTTGTGTAGGCATACGCAGACAATATAAGTGAGTTTGTTATCTAAGGGGATACCATATAGTTTTTGAAAAAATATTCTGTAAGTTAAGGTGTCGTAAGCGGCATTTAGATTGAAAAATACCACCACTGATACCCGATATTATTCGTACCCATCTTTGATTTAGTATTTGTGATGTACATCACTTTGAATAGCTGACAAAATAAAGATATTGGCCAATAGTTTTTGTGGTCGTTGGAGTTTTTGCCAGGTTTAAGCAAGGTAACAACTTTGGCTTGTCTCTAGACTTTGGGTATCTCCTAATTTGAATACAGTTGTTCATCATCTGGATAAGCCATTGTAGTGTTTTTGGTCCAGATTTCGTAATAAGCTTTGTACTCAGATGCTCAATGTCGGTATTTGTATTATTTTTCATTAAATATGTAGATGGTAGATCCAAGCTCAAAGCTTTTTCCGATAGAAATAGTATGTCTATATCTATAATGTGGTTTTCAGCGATCAGCTATATACCAAATATCCTAGGTTAGGCCCTATATGTGTTTCCTATACTAGAAATTAGTTAGATTCGTGTTTAGCTCATATGTCGGATAAGTTTAAGTAAAGTAAAGTTTCTTGATTTTTAGATATACCCTTAACAGTTATAGACATATGTTATTAGAATAGTTGGTCCTAAAAAGGACCAATTTGACAAAATCATATTAAAGGGGTGACTGAAGAATTAGCCGATTAATTAATTAATCATTACCCGGGGTATGCCCGATTGCGGTGGTCTTATTAGTACTTCAATCTTCCTAAAGGCTCGCTTTTTAAACCCCATAAGTAATGCGTAATCTTTTACTTTTTATTAAAAATTTAAATTTTACATGCCGTGTATTACTTTTTGAAGATATGTCAAATCAGATTTGTATAGTAATAATTTTAGGTTCTAAAGAGCCTCTTTGTGGAAAATAAATAAGTTTGTGATATCTGTCACAACTCATATATAGATAATAAAAAAAAAACAGTTAAAATAAGTGTAAACAATCTTAACTACATACATCGTCGCCACTGTTCAGGTGAGGGTTTATCACAGATATCAAAGGTTACATTTTAATTCAATGTTCTATTTACGTATCTTTAATATTAAAAAAGTAGAAAAACACATGTTTATGCTTTTATTTTTTTTAATCTATTCTATTTTCTTTCTAGAGTTCCGTCTTTTTTGAACGACCTGTGTTCTTTTTTCAATTGGGCACTTGTCCAAAGCTATGACAAATACTCCTCTGCTATTTTACATTAATATGACATTCATTATTTTCTCTAAACACTCTGTCCTCTGCTATTCTACATTAATATGACTGATTTATTTTATCTTTCTTGCAACTATTTTAATGTTTATCCTGTGTATCTTCTTCTTCTTCTACTATTTCTTTTTATATAGACATAACTCTGTCTGTTTTTCAATGTGCCTCCAGTAAGTTGCCTTTCCATCGTTTTCGTGGTCGTCCTACTGATCGTCTTCCTATGGGTTAACCGTCTCTTGCCGTCTTTATTGTTTTATTTGTTGTCATTCGGCATATACGATCGTTTCATTCTACTCTTCTATTTCTTAACCAGTTCTTGATGTTCTTCACCTTGCATCTACGTCGTATATCTGTACTTCTAGCTCTATCCCATAGTGTCTTACCATCAATTTTTCCAAGTGTTTTCATCTCTGCTGTGTCATATCCTTTTTGTCCTCTCTGTGTCAGATCTTGTTCCTGCCGCGTATGTCATTATTCGTCTGATGACTGTTTTGTAAATTCTGCCTTTCGTTTCTTTTCCGATATTTTTAGTTCCTCATAATGTTTCATTTAGGCAGCCTGTGGCTCTGCTTGCTCTATTTACTGGGTCTTGCACTTTAGTTTCGAGCTTTCCGTAGCTGTAGATAATGTGATGCCTAGATATTTAAGCTCTAACACTTCTTCTATTATAATGACCTTCCAGCTCCAATTTACATCTTAGTAAATTTGCTGTTGTAACCATGCATTTTGTCTCTTTTGGAGAAATTAACATGTTAAATTTTCTGGCAGTTATATGAAATTGGTGCAGCATACGTTGTAAATCATTTTCACTTTGAAAGAGTAGTATTGCGTCGTCTGTACAGCAGATTATTTTTAGTTCTTATTTTTTATTATTTCATCCATAATGAGGTTGAATAATAGAGGACTTAGGTAATATCCCTATTTTATTTCATTGTCACCTTTAATAGGGTCGGTTAGTTCTTCTTCTACTTTTACTTTTATTGTGTTGTTTTGGTATATATTTTCAATCGTTTTGATTTTTCCTAGAGGTATCTCTCTTGCGTACAATAAGGGGATAACGTTTTTTTAATTTGTGTATCTTCTGTATATCATTATTTCTTTTGTGTATTAAAAATTAAATTTTGGTTATTATTTCTTAATATTCTCTTAACGTGTTTATTAATTGTCTTGTTATATGTGTATCAAGATATGTGTGTCATAATAGATTGTAATGCATATTTCATTTAATGTAATTAAAGTGCTCTTTGCGTTTGCCAATTACTTTCTCACTTCCTCAGCGATAGGTCTTTTTTTCCTCATCAATAACCTTATCCTCGCTCGATACAGCTATTTTTACCCTCTATAGTCCCGTGTGTACTTAAGGCAACAAAAGAGTTTTTGATGCAGAAAACTTTTTTAAAACAATTTCCGACTCTAGTATGCCCTCTGTTAATTTCAGACAACATTTGGTTATAAATTTTAATAGACTTTGTGAACCTATGATGAAACCTATATGGAAATGTTTAACAATATGTCAAATGGACATGACTGCCTTATTAGTTTGTATTTTCGATCGTGATTTATTGTTATAAATTGTGTACAATTTATATTAAAATACATACAGAGGCATTATATCAGCATTTAGATATTGATTACTGTTGACATTTGTTTATTTTATTGTGTTGTTTCAGTACTGTGATAAAAACAGGTATGTTGCTTTGAATCCACGCTGGACCATACTATTTTAAATTATTTCTTTAAGATGGATACAAAGACGTTCTACGGGAAAAGCAGTAAATATCCGAGGAATACAAAGACTCTGACTTTGATAGTGATAATAAGAAAGTAATAATGAATTTTCCAGGTACTCAGATATCAATCGATCCAGGATCAAATAAAATGGAAAATGAAGACGATTTGTACGAAGCAAATTTAGACCAGGATACCCATTTAGATTTAGACCAAGATGAAGATGAGGGCGATACCGATAAAACAGAAAAACACACTGAACAAAATGTGCTCAAAAGGTCAAAAATGATCGTAAAAAACATTCAGTGGAAGAGTGGTTCCCGAACAGTATTTCCAATTCCAGAATGGAAAGGTAATTTACCAACATGCAAATTATTAGAACCGGAATCCCCTCTACATTATTTTAAAAAGATGATATCTACCAATATGCTGGAAAACATAATAGAACAAAGTAATTTGTATGCACTGCAAAAGAATATAAATAAACCATTGAATATGACACTAACATAATTAAACCAATTTATTGGATCTGTTCTACTGATGTCAATATATGGCATGCCAAGGACAAGATCATTTTGGCAGAAGGAAACACGTGTTGCTCAAATAGTCGATACTATATCTAGGAATCGCTGGGAAGAAATAAAAACTAAAATGCATTTCAGTAATAACGAAAATATGGTCAACAATAATGATAAGTTATACAAAATTAAATCGTTCATCAACGGTTTAGTTTAAAATTTTCAAAGTATTCCAATGAGTGAAAAATTGTGTATTGATGAACCAATGATACCATTCAAAGAGGCACATTCTTTAAAACAATATATGAAGAACAAACCCAAAAAATGGGGATACAAGGCATTTGTTTTGTGTGATAGCAATGGTATTGTTTATAACTGGGAATTATATACAGGAACTGTTAAACATCCTCTTCATTTACCTAATGTAGACACCAGCGGTAATGTAGTAATAAGAATGTGTGAGATAGTCAAACCAAACAAATACTATAAAGTATATTTTGACAACTGGTTCAATAGCATTCAGTTGCAGATTGAAATGGAAAAACGTGGACTGCAATGTTTGGGAACTGTTCTTCCAAACAGATTGCCTTATTGCCATTTTTCTGATGACAAGAATATGAAGAAACAGGGCAGAGGTACTGTAGAAGAAAAGCACGCTACAGTAAATGGCATAAGACAAACAGCGTTAAAGTGGTACGATAATAAACCGGTTAATTTGCTTAGTACATTTGTTGGTTCTGAGCCTACTTCGTTAGTCAAGAGGTGGGATAAAAAACAAAAATCAAGAATTATTGTATGCTGTCCAAATTCAGTGCAATTTTATAATACATTTATTGGAGGTGTCGATCTTATGGATTCACTAATTGCTCTTTACCGAACAGACATAAGATCTAAAAAGTGGTATCTAAAAATATTTTTTCACCTTCTGGATTTAGCTGTTGTTAACAGCTGGTTGTTGCATCCTCGTGATTGCGATTACTTTGAAATTAAAAAGAAAAACCAGTTGCCTTTGTTACAGTTTAAGTCCCACTTATGAAGCGTACTGTTAGTAAGAACTGACCAGATCAAAAACAAAGGACGTCCCAGGCTCAGTGAAATTGAGAACGAAATTGTAAAAAAACAGAGGAGAGGATCTACTGCTATTGTACTACCAAAGGAAGTTAGGCTTGACCAAAGGCCAGTAATTTCTGAAAAAAAGGGAAGATGCAAAAAACCAGGATGCTGTAATACTTCTAAAGTAATGTGCGATAAATGTAAAGTTGCTTTATGTTTTACAACTACAAATATTTGTTTTTTTGAATGGCATAATAAATAAGTATATAACTTGTTTCGTTAGTTTTTGCTAAACACTCCCAAAACACTTCCCAAACGAAATTTAAAAAATCTAAAAAAATTACTAGTTGTTGTAAATGGATATTTGAGCACATATACAAATTAAAACATTTTATAAACAAACAAGTTTACAAAAAAGTAGGGGCAATAGAGGGCTAAGATATTTATATTTCACTATAATATGCTCTATGAGTTGGTTTTCAATTCAAATTTGCACCTATGACGAAATTTATAATATCTAAGATCTGGTGCTTTCATATGAAACTGGAATAAAACACTTGTTAGATAATATTTATTTGTTTTGAGTACATTTTTTTTAAAACCTAGTATATAAAAAAATAAATATTTGTCTGTCAACAAATTTCTATATAAAAGTACGAGGCACTATTATTCTTATGCTGTGAGCTTTGCTGCTCTGTTACTTTTATAACGCTTAAGCTATTTTTAATTTATTGTAAATATTTTTGAGGTGTGTTTAGTTAAATGATCATTTTTAAGGTTAGTACATTTGATTAAATGACATTGACATTAATTTGATAGTTTCCATTTTATTAGTGTTGATGGTATATGACTAGCATCTGTTGGTACTATATATCAATTTCAACATGTGGAAGTGAGAGCACTTTCTTGTTAGTAATTTCAGTTTAAATTTTGACGAAACCAGAAATAACCCATAATATTCTTTCCGTGTGATCTTAGTATTTCCGTTGATTAAATAGTATAGGGTATCCAATATTTCAATCATCGGTATGTCAGAGTGATTTTTATGAATTTTATATATATTTGCAAAATGAAAAAGAAAGTTTAGTACAGGCAGTTAAACAGCTGATCTGTCAATTTAGAAGTAAGAGCAAGTACCAACTTGCTGAAAAGTACACCCATACACAAAAGGAATAATAAAATGTACTGCACAAACTATAGCGCTATAAGCTATATATAAGCTATATCTCTATTAATAATTAGGATATACAGTATTTTTTCTAATACACCTGGAACGATTGAGTAAATAGGTGAACTATAAAGTAGGTGAATATTAGTGTGGAATTAGAAAAACTTAATAAATCGTTGATCAATTATTCACTATTAGGCAGTTAATGAGAAATGTTGGGAATACACATAAAAAAAATCATTAAACTAGTTATTTATAGATTTTAAACAAAGACTGATATAATCATAAGAATAAAACTATGAAATACCATTACAGAAAAGAATACTGTCGACTTATTTTCAAATGTACATTGATTTCAAACAGGAAGATTCCATTCCAAACTCTATTTAAAAAGTAAAATCAATAAACAGATAATTATATACATAAAGATTATACAAATCGCAAATATTGGAAAACCTAAATATGCGTGGTCAAAATATTAAAAATCAAAGTGCTTTAAAAAGTGAATGAACTCGCCTAACAGCTGTTTTGAAAACAATATATTATGAAACGAATTGGGGATATTATATTACACAAACTAAACCGCTTGTCTACAAAAAAATCAAGAAAATATGACACGACAGGAAAGACTAATGACTTTACAGCTAATTGCCACATAAATATCAATGTAAAGCAAAAATACTTATTTAGATAAACGTATAATGTTTCACTAAACGGTAACGAAAAATGTTACAAATAAAGGTTAAAATATGCTTTTCAATTCGCGGTAAAAGATTTAATAAAGTTCAGCACACAGTATAAATTCGTAACAAAATTCATATACCAGTAAACGGTACTCGATACAGCAGCAAAGTAATTTTGGCAACAAATATGTAGGTTGTACTTTACCCCATTGGAATCATAGTACCCGCTATGGAAAATGGTGTCTTCTTTGACATCCAGCAAACCACAAATGTGAAATTAGGAAAGATTAATGCGAAATTAGGAAAATTCAATGAACCGTTGATCAAATATTCACTATTATATACTTAATGAAAAATGTTGGGAATAAAAAAAAACATTAAGCTAGTTATTTATAGATTTTCAACAAACATATGATATAATTATAAGATTGTAACTAAAATGCTATGGAAGAACTAGGCATACATAAGAAAAGTAACTGCCAACTTACTTTCAAATGTCCAGTGACCTCAAACAGGAAGATGCCCTGTCTCCAATCGTGTTTACCATCGTTTTGGAGAGCATCTCCCGGAAAGCAAATACAGAAAATCTCACAGTTTAATAATTAAGGTCCTCATATTATACGGACCTTCGACGATAAGTTTAATATAGTAGCGAAAATAATTATTGGTAAGCAAAAAACATTAATACATTAAATAGAAAAAAGCGCAAAAAAGGGTCCTCCAAATCAACGATAATAAAAAAATATATGGCTATCACTTTGAAATGTTTCATCGGTCTAAATATTTGGAATTTAAAAGCACTTTTAACAAAAACACTACAAAAGAGAATAACAACAGAATACAAGCTGGCAATTGCTACGTTTTAAGCAAAAAAATTAAATCCAAAAATACATCCCGCAGTAAAAAAAATAAGAATCTACGTACGTAAGTAAAACACAAACAATGAAAAAATAAAATAAGAGCCGATTGAGCGTCGTAGAAAGAAATAGATAATTATGTTATGAATAAGATCACAAATCAAGACAAAGTGCAAAACAATAACTTTAGCGTTGAGATTTAATTTCTTGTACGACGGTGCAATTTTTATATACCTGTTTGACCTTAGCATTAGTTCCCGGTCGTAAAACACTTCTGAGGGCTTTTCTAGCAATCCTGATCTCAGTAATACCTGAGTTTTACTTACATTATTTTATATATCCTGATTTTAGTAGTTCGCATTACACTTCTGGATTTAAAAGTGTTATGAGGTGATACATATATCAGTTTGCTACCTGAATTTTCCCTTTTATCTCTTATGTGACAACGTTATCTGCGATATCTAAAACGCCCCAATTTTTCAAAATTTTATGGGTCTATTGTTGCGTTATATGCTCTATTCTACATCATCTCTTTTGTCTGTTAATAAATATTTATTTGGTTTTATCGTTACTATTATACCGTTTTTTTTTGCTGGTAATAGCATTATTCTATAGTATTTTAATATTTAATCTATGGATTAAATTCGGATAGCGGATAGTGATATTCTTTACTTTCTCGGAGAATTTATAGTGTAACACACAAAAACCGTATTAAATTGCCAAAAACTTCCTTGCATATTCTATTTATTTATGAGGGGCAGCAGCAATATCAGTACCTACCATAATAATGCATATAGTCCTGGACTGGCTAATCGTTGGATAATAGGAAACATGGATGTAGCAGTTTTAATGGTTTGGTGACTGCTTACTGAAATCGGGGAGCAGAGATATCAGTACCAAGTTAATGACTAGAGGAGTTGCGGATACATTTTCTGATAATTTAGTTCCTCCCTTTTTTTTTAAATATACTATAGAAGTCTCAAGTACAGGTCTCATTGGTACAGGTAATTGTGAAAGATGCATAAGGTATTTAGACATCGTTTTTTGTAAATTGAATGTTTTAGATTTTCAGATGTATAAACTTGACGTGAATTAATTTGGACTCGATTAGTTTAGGCTCTAATAGGTATACTATTTGTAGGTTAAACTCCCATGCTATACTTTAGCAAAGGCCTAAGCAATGTCAAAAAAGACTAGCACAATTTTTTTTTCTAAAACGTATTTCTCAACAAGTTTCTCACTTAGTTATATCGATAATTCTGTATATTCAATTAATCATGAGATACTTTTTATCTCTGAATAAAAATTATCGGTTTGGAATCAGCTCCTTTTTTTATTATTGGTTTCATTAACTTATATAAATAAATATAACCTGATTTAAAGTAAAGCTGAAGTTGGTTTTTAAATGCACACTTTAATACTCTGTTTTTGTTTGCCTTATTTTTAGACCTTTTGCTCAAGCGCCCATCTCCATTGTCTCAATCATTAATTCAATTATCTCTCCTTATCTCTTACTAACAACACATCGCTAGCATACATCAGGCACCAAGGAATATCTCCTTGACATGTTTTCGTTAATTTTTCCAACACTAATTAGAAGAGATAAGGGATTAGCACTGACCACTGATGCAATACTATTCTCAAATGAAATTTATCAGTCTTACCCTCACTTGTTCTAACATTAGTTTTCCATTACTTGCCTTATGATAAAAATTGCATCCGTTGTTGATTTGCCTTGCATGAATTTAAACTGAATATTTCTGTTTCTTCCTGTATCCTACTATCAATTATTCTCTCCCATAGTTTCATGGTGTTACAGAGTAGTTTTAGGGCTCTATAGTTTGTACAGAGTTTACCATCTACTTTGTTTTTGTATACAGGTACTAAAATGCTACTTCTCCATTCATCCGGTATTCGCCTTACTTTCAAAATTCTATTAAATAGTCCTGTTAGCCAACTTGTTCCTGATTTTCCTAATGCTGATCATAAATATCCAGGGATGCCATCAGGACCTATGCCTTTTCTTTTTTCATCTTATGTAGCTCTTAAATTATTTCCGCGGTCGTCATTTTCGGCACCATTGCTATTACTGTCTCTGTTGCCTCTATACGTGCTTTCTCAAACTCTTAGTTTAATTGGTCGTTAAAGAACTCCTTGTAGCTATTTTTTACATCCTTTCCTTGCATAAATAGTTTAATGTATTTATTTCGTATACATTTAATCTGATTAAAATCTTTGGTTTTCTTTGCTCCACTTTTAGCAATTTTGTATATGTTTTTTTCTTAGTACTCAGTTCATTGTACAGCTTTTCATGCGCTGCTACCTTAGATTGTGCTACCGCACATTTGCTTCCTCTTTATCTATTTGATACTTTTGATAATCTTATTCTGATATTTTTTCTTGTCCCTCCTTATATAATCTTCTCTTGTCTTTTATATTGTCTTAAACATCGTCTGACTATCTATATTTACCAATTTTTAAGTCAATTTTCTGAGATTTTTTCAAGTATTTTAGTTACACCCTCTTTAATAATTTTTGACACATTTCTCCAAATTTCATTATGACCTTTTTCCATATTCCAACACATTCTTTTTTTATTTCTGTTCTAAATTGAACTACTTTGTCGCTTGTTAACGTCAATTAATTGTTTTTGTGACTCTTCTCGATATTTTGGTTTTATTTCATATTTTACTTGTATATCTAGTACCAGCACTTTATGCTGTTGGCTTACAGTTTCACTAATTATTATTACTTTAGAGTCTTTACATAAGGGATTGGCTTACGATCCATATTTGGAATTGATTTTGTCTGCTTTTAAATTGGATAAATTGGCTTTCTCTTTTCTAAAAGCATGTACTAACAGTGGACTAGGTATGGCCACTGTTAGTACATGCTACTGCTAATTCCAGCATATTATCTGCCATATTATTTGCTGCTAATAGCATTCTAATATTTCATCTATAGATTAAATCCGTATAACAAATAGATATTTTTCACTTTCTCGGAGTAATAATATTCTAACATAAAAAATTCTATTAAATTGCCAAAACCTTCCTTGCATATTTTATTCACTTATAAGGGACAGCAGCAATATTAGTACCATAATAAGGGTATAGTCCTGGACTGGCTAATCGTTGGATAATAGGAAGCATGAGTGTAGCAGTTTTAATGTTTTCGGGACTGCTACCTGGTATGGGGGAGCAGAGATATCAGTACCAAGTTATTGCATATATGAATTGTTGCTTGAACTTTATTATTATTAAACAGCACTATATAAACAGCACTATATTCTATAACACAAGAAACACTGTTATAAAACAGTCGAATAATATACAGATTCTCAATTCAAATATTCAAAAAATTAAAGAACAGCTTACTAAAATAGAAATCGCCTATTTAAAATGCAATCCATTAATGGCCCAAAGTATTAAGCACTTGTAGCATATGGTAATGATATTGATCTCATAAGAAACTCTCTCCCGTCTGCGACATCTTCAACAAAGTGAAGAGAACACGAAAAATGTTTTACTTAAAATCAACAAAATGAAAAACAAATACAAGCGAATCAACAGAAGAGAGCAATTCAATCTAGATTGTGAATAAAACAAGTGATTTTTTTATCTAAGGGGACGTCATAGAATTTTTGGAGAAATTTTCTCTAATTTAATATGTCGTAAGCGGCATTTCGATTGACAAATACTACCCCTAATACCTGATATCTTTCGTACCCGTTGTTGATTTTTGCAACAACGGGTACGTTATTACATACTTTATAAGTATTACGAATAAAAATAAATAAGCAAGAAGAATGTAAGTGTACTATATTTAAACCAAGTGACAGAAAAAAGAATATTATACATACATGTACTTCTAAATTAAAAATTATATGCCTGACAACGCAAGATACAAAAAACAATGATTTAACATTGAAAACAATGATAGCTTGCACAAGCGACAAAGTATTTAAAACGATAAGGCCGAACATATTATATGTAATTGTAATAGATATGTTGGCTAAAATTATACCATAAGACACCGAAATATTATATCTATGTGTTTATGTGTATCTAAAGTATAGTAGTATATTGAATTCCCTACATTAAAAAATCGAAATATTTAAATTAGACAGTAAAAAATTATAATTTTAAGATTGATTTATAAATTATTATAATTTAAATTTTACTGCTTGATGAAGCAAATATTGTAAGTCATACACTATAGCAATCGAAACATCGGAAAGTACATTTATAATATAATAAATATTTCAGTGCCAATGTATTAAAAAAAATTCTAGTACATAAACATGGACACTTGCCTATTCAAAGTTTATAATAGACACTAATTTCAGTTTATCTATAATTAAAGCAAGTAATATAAATTATAATTATTAAAATATTTAACTACATTAACCAAGTACGTATTTGTGAAATTTCTCGATGACTAAATTGATTGATATTTAAAGAAATTTGAAGTTCCAAAACGTACCTGCTGTAAAATTTAAAAATCTACGACTAATCAAATTATTGGCAACATCGGAGGAGTTTAGTTGGGTACGCAAAGAAATGTATACGGATCCCAAAAGTGTTTTAACGTATTACAGAGTCCACTTAATCCGACGTGTTGGTCGGAGTCCACATAAAGCGCTACCCAGATAATAATATACACGGTGTATATTCGCCTGGAGTTAGTATAATACCGTTTTAGTACGGAGCTCTCATTAACCGCTAGATCTATATATATATATATATATATATATATATATATATATATATATATATATATATATATGTTTCAAAAGATTTCCGCGATTAGTACAATTAAACCTAGAGCTAAAATCTCAACCAGTCTTCCGGGTTCAACAGCTTTAATTTTCATTGCGCCGAGCTTTCGACATCCTCTCTGATGTCTTCTTTAGGGCTTCCGAGGCCTTAGTCTCCCGAGACCCCAGACACTACTACACTGATCAATAATCACTTTACAGTAGCAGAAAATACACAAAATGTACATCAAGAAATGATGAGCTTTATATTACACATAATCAAAAATATATTACAAAAAGACTTTCAATTCTCACGAAATAAAAATTTATGAGAATCATGTAAAAAAGATGAAAACAAATATGAAGATGTGTTTAGTTTATCTCATCGACATTACATGCTATATCTACCTCAGACGTCCTATCTTAATCTATTTTAGGAGATCTGGTTCATGGTACATTCTATAAAGTTCAAAGTGGTATCGTTATATTCAATCTTCATTGAAATTCACCGCTTCACTTTAGTACTTTTCTTCTTTAATTATTTTAATAATTATAACAATATCCAATAACACTGCAGAAAGTGAAAGATGTTTCTCTACTTTGAAATTGATCAAGATGTTTCTAAGGATTACAATATCGGAAGAAAGACTGATATCGCGTGCCGCATTGTCCATCAAAAAAACTATAGTAGGAGAAACTTCTGATTTCAACAAAAATTGATGAAAAGGTTTAATTCTTATAGAAACAGAAGTATAGCCTTTAATTTTAGAAAGTTGGCTTTTGGTTAGTACTTATTTATTTTTTTGTATTCTCGAATTAACGCCCCCCTAAACAAAATATTATCAGCCGCCATTGACTCTGTTTGCTAGATTAAAGAAGATAAATACCACGTTAACTTTTTTGGCAATAAAATCAGTCCGTATCGATAGTCACACAATGAATTTATTGCAATAAAAGACGTACGTGATTTTCACAGTTTTTATTCTGATAGTTAAAGTTTTTATAACAAAGTTTTGTACACAGAAATAATCTCAATATAAACAGGGTCCGATTGACCCATTTTACCACTTGGTGTAACAAAAATTTTTGACGTATTAATTTCTAAAATCATAATGAATAGTTTAAATTATATATAGAAATTCAAAGAAAATATTCTCATTAATTGAGAACATTCAGAAATATTTTTTATGAATTTATGATAAACTAAGTGGCGTCCCGGGTCTTTTGTACTCACTTTGCCTGGATAAGGGTTAATCCTCCGCTAGGCACTCCAAGTTTCATACGATCGCTGCTCGCATGGCGCCTGAGAGACTGTTGTATTTGCGTACATATAGAAGATTTATGAAGAGTTAGTAGAGATTTGTTTAAATAAAAATACAATAATATGAATTTGAAATAAATATTTTCCATGTAAAGAAGAATAATTTACTATTTTTGTTGTGAATAAGCCACAATTTTACTTTAAGTTTATTTAAATAAATTATCGAATATTGAATTTAATGCAAATAATATTTTAGTAAGTTTTGATATAAATAGTTTATTTACAAATGTGTCATTAGATAAGACTTTAAAAATAATTAAAACAAAATTAGAGAGTGATGATGCATTGGCAGGTAGAACAAGACTTAATGTATCAGCTATAATGGAGTTATTGACATTGAAGTTAATGGCACTGGTCAAGCCAAAAGGCCAGTCATGATTTCGTATAGTTTTATCAACCATTGCTTACATTATATACATGGTCCATTGGGATACAATAATCTTCTTACTGTTTTAGTAAATGCCTATTTTTATGAAATACTTATAAGAAGCAGCGTTGGTCTCGTTGCATTCATTTAAATCAATGGGATCTTGAAACGTATGGCCTGACGCTCCAGTTGCCATATTTGGCCTTTATATACGAGCCTGTTGTGGCACCCTACAGCAATATGACTTGTTTTTTGTTTTAAATAAAAACCGTAATTTTTAAAGGTTTCTATAATTTAAATTTATTTATTTACTTACAAAAAAGTACATGTACATAAAAATAAAAATAAAATTAAAGACAGTCAAGATTTCCTTTCACGCAAAAATAGTCTATGTATCTGTTGATACGTATTTCGCTTTAATAAAGCTCATCAGAACAGTTATTCATAGGCTTTCTCAACGTGAAAATTAATCTTTTCCTGTCTTTGTGAAGCAACGATAAAATGGCTTCGAAACGGACGCAATAGCGACATCTGATATTAAATCCATAAAATAGTTTCGAAACACAATTCAGATAACTGCCTTAATCTGAACCTTCTATAAATGCAAGGTATAACAGACGCTGATAAAGATGTTAATAGAGACATGGGGAATCTAAAATTTGCATTCCACGACATGTCTCCTCAGCTAAGCAGAAATCGTTAGCGAATTGGTTTCTTGTACTCATACAGAGTAGATCCGAATAAAAATAAAATTAAAGACAGTCAAGATTTCCTTTCACGCAAAAATAGTCTATGTATCTGTTGATACGTATTTCGCTTTAATAAAGCTCATCAGAACAGTTATTCATAGGCTTTCTCAACGTGAAAATTAATCTTTTCCTGTCTTTGTGAAGCAACGATAAAATGGCTTCGAAACGGACGCAATAGCGACATCTGATATTAAATCCATAAAATAGTTTCGAAACACAATTCAGATAACTGCCTTAATCTGAACCTTCTATAAATGCAAGGTATAACAGACGCTGATAAAGATGTTAATAGAGACATGGGGAATCTAAAATTTGCATTCCACGACATGTCTCCTCAGCTAAGCAGAAATCGTTAGCGAATTGGTTTCTTGTACTCATACAGAGTAGATCCGAATAAAAATAAAATTAAAGACAGTCAAGATTTCCTTTCACGCAAAAATAGTCTATGTATCTGTTGATACGTATTTCGCTTTAATAAAGCTCATCAGAACAGTTATTCATAGGCTTTCTCAACGTGAAAATTAATCTTTTCCTATCTTTGTGAAGCAACGATAAAATGGCTTCGAAACGGACGCAATAGCGACATCTGATATTAAATCCATAAAATAGTTTCGAAACACAATTCAGATAACTGCCTTAATCTGAACCTTCTATAAATGCAAGGTATAACAGACGCTGATAAAGATGTTAATAGAGACATGGGGAATCTAAAATTTGCATTCCACGACATGTCTCCTCAGCTAAGCAGAAATCGTTAGCGAATTGGTTTCTTGTACTCATACAGAGTAGATCCGAATAAAAATAAAATCAAAGACAGTCAAGATTTCCTTTCACGCAAAAATAGTCTATGTATCTGTTGATACGTATTTCGCTTTAATAAAGCTCATCAGAACAGTTATTCATAGGCTTTCTCAACGTGAAAATTAATCTTTTCCTGTCTTTGTGAAGCAACGATAAAATGGCTTCGAAACGGACGCAATAGCGACATCTGATATTATATCCATAAAATAGTTTCGAAACACAATTCAGATAACTGCCTTAATCTGAACCTTCTATAAATGCAAGGTATAACAGACGCTGATAAAGATGTTAATAGAGACATGGGGAATCTAAAATTTGCATTCCACGACATGTCTCCTCAGCTAAGCAGAAATCGTTAGCGAACTGGTTTCTTGTACTCATACAGAGTAGATCCGAATAAAAATAAAATTAAAGACAGTCAAGATTTCCTTTCACGCAAAAATAGTCTATGTATCTGTTGATACGTATTTCGCTTTAATAAAGCTCATCAGAACAGTTATTCATAGGCTTTCTCAACGTGAAAATTAATCTTTTCCTGTCTTTGTGAAGCAACGATAAAATGGCTTCGAAACGGACGCAATAGCGACATCTGATATTAAATCCATAAAATAGTTTCGAAACACAATTCAGATAACTGCCTTAATCTGAACCTTCTATAAATGCAAGGTATAACAGACGCTGATAAAGATGTTAATAGAGACATGGGGAATCTAAAATTTGCATTCCACGACATGTCTCCTCAGCTAAGCAGAAATCGTTAGCGAATTGGTTTCTTGTACTCATACAGAGTAGATCCGAATAAAAATAAAATTAAAGACAGTCAAGATTTCCTTTCACGCAAAAATAGTCTATGTATCTGTTGATACGTATTTCGCTTTAATAAAGCTCATCAGAACAGTTATTCATAGGCTTTCTCAACGTGCTTCACAAAGACAGGAAAAGATTAATTTTCACGTTGAGAAAGCCTATGAATAACTGTTCTGATGAGCTTTATTAAAGCGAAATACGTATCAACAGATACATAGACTATTTTTGCGTGAAAGGAAATCTTGACTGTCTTTAATTTTATTTTTATTCGGATCTACTCTGTATGAGTACAAGAAACCAATTCGCTAACGATTTCTGCTTAGCTGAGGAGACATGTCGTGGAATGCAAATTTTAGATTCCCCATGTCTCTATTAACATCTTTATCAGCGTCTGTTATACCTTGCATTTATAGAAGGTTCAGATTAAGGCAGTTATCTGAATTGTGTTTCGAAACTATTTTATGGATTTAATATCAGATGTCGCTATTGCGTCCGTTTCGAAGCCATTTTATCGTTGCTTCACAAAGACAGGAAAAGATTAATTTTCACGTTGAGAAAGCCTATGAATAACTGTTCTGATGAGCTTTATTAAAGCGAAATACGTATCAACAGATACATAGACTATTTTTGCGTGAAAGGAAATCTTGACTGTCTTTAATTTTATTTTTATTCGGATCTACTCTGTATGAGTACAAGAAACCAATTCGCTAACGATTTCTGCTTAGCTGAGGAGACATGTCGTGGAATGCAAATTTTAGATTCCCCATGTCTCTATTAACATCTTTATCAGCGTCTGTTATACCTTGCATTTATAGAAGGTTCAGATTAAGGCAGTTATCTGAATTGTGTTTCGAAACTATTTTATGGATTTAATAAAAATAAAACTTTACTCTACATGAAAACTTAAAATAAAGGGAACAAGGGCTTTGGTATTTTATATTTTCCTTGCGTTATATGCTACAAAAAAACAAGATATACAGTAATGTTTTTAACAATTAGAGCACTTCAGTGAACTTTGTGAGCTTTTTCTTGAGGCCTCCTTGAAACCCGATTGTTCAGAGATCTTCGCATAACAAATAGCGCAACGTCTTCTAGTAGCTCGGCCAACATCTTCCAGTATATGTGAGTCTTCCTCGGACTGCATTTACAAGACACGTTTCCGTTAGGAGTTCCAACGCCAGCTTTCTGTACCATTTTAAGCTTCGCCTTAAGAAAGTATTATAGGCTTTTACTTGATCGGATAGATCAATAAATGCCTTACATTTATTATAATCTATAACTATTTTTGGCTTCAAAATGTCTTGTCCCCTTTTCTTCACTGGAACCATCTCAGCCGTGTGCTTAGTAGTTAGAACAGAACATCGCGTTTATCGCGCCATTTTTGTACCACAATTCCTTCCTTACATTCAGCAGCAATCGTTTCATCATTTTTAAGTTTGTTTTGAATAACATCTTTTGGGTTGAATTTTCGGTTTACACGTAATGTTCCTACAAGATGGGTATTTCGCTTTCATAATTCAGTTGCTAACATACAAGAGGTATACCAATTATCCGTGTAAAGTGTGCGTCTTTTGTCTAAGAGATTGTCCATTAGATCCATGACAATTTTGGATGGAACTGACATTTTCTCGTTTTTGGATTTACCACCATATATACTAAAGTTATAGGTATAACCCTTTTCAAAGCATAACTTGAACAACTTAATGCCAAACTTATGGTGTTTGTTTTTGATATACTGTAAAAACTTTAGCCGTCCTCTAAACGGAACTTACGTTTCATCGATACATACAGTGTGTAAAAGCCAAATGGAATAAATTCATTATTTAGGTTACTGTACATATTTAAAAAAATCCCGAAACACGTCAAATTTAAATTATAACTTGACATTCTTTAACGTAAAAATGCAACCCCTACCTTCAACCCCCTTAGAATGACAGGTACAACTCCCAATTTTTAAAACAGGAAGTATAGGCTTGTGATATATCGTTTGAAAGGTCTTTTCATTCTTCATTCAAAAATGTTGTCGCTTTCAAGTTTATTAAGATTAATTAAAATAAAATAAATTAAAATCATGTGGTTACCGAAATTCGCTACAATACAATCAAAAACTAAAATGTAATGCAAAACGTAATAAAATGTAGAACACGAAAAAGAACTATGAATGTTAATGAAGTAGATGTTCAAAATCTTCACCGCGAACGTCTTGGCAACATCCTAATCTCAAATAAAACTGTCTTCTAACATTATTTAACATAACAGGCGTGATCGACCTAATCGCAAGCGTTATTCGTTCTTTTAAGTCATTTAAATCAGAAGGTTTAGTTTTGTACACGTGGCTCTTCACAAATCCCCATAAAAAGAAATCTAATAATGTAAGATCAGGTGATCGCGCTGGCCATTCAATCGATCCTCGCCTCCCTATCCACCGATTGGGAAATATTGTATCGAGGTACTGCCGGACATTAAGTTGGTAATGTGGTGGTGCTCCATCCTGCTGAAACCATATCGTATTCGCTGGAACTTGAGGGTTTCCTGAATCAGGACATAAATTTGCCAACGTTGGAATGACATCATTTTGAAGTAGTGCCAAATAATTGTTGCCATTCAAGTTGCCCTCAATGAAAAAGGGACCAATGATATTGTTTCCTACAATCCCTGCCCAAACATTAACCTTTTGAGGGTATTGAGTGTGTTCTTCTTTCATCCAGTGAGGATTTTCCGTGGCCCAGTAGCGGCAATTTTGCCGATTAGCATGACCGTTAAGTGAAAAAGTACACTCATCAGAAAACATAACGTCTTCTAATTGGATAATATTGTTATCCAACATGTCCATCATTTGCTCACAAAAAAAAGTTCTCCCATCAAAATCGTCTTCCATGAGCTCCTGAGTAGTTATGATCTTATAGGGATGCAATTTATTTTCTTTTAATGTTTACTATCGATGTATGGCTAGCATTGAATGTAGTGGATGCCTGTCTACTCGATGTATGTGGATTTTCCTGAAACTCAAGCAACACATCTAATTTGAGTTCATCACTCAGTGCATTGGCAGCTGCTTTTTATATCTGCCTTACATGACCAAACTCGCGAAACTGCTTCTCTATTTTACTTATTGTTCCTTGGGATATAGGCGGTAAATTAGGAAATTTCTCATGAAATAGGCGAGTTACTTCCTGTTGTGTTCAGGTGTTATCTCCGTAACCAATCATTTGTAAAACTGTTATTTTATGCATTTCCGTTAATCTAACCATTTTTCAGAATTGAATTAAACGAACTTTTTACTTAAACTAAAATACTGACAACTTAAATAAAACAATTTACTAATGCGTGTTAAAATAACGTTGCCACGGAAATTCTTTAAAGTTTTTTAATGGTTACCATCTAAAAACCACATTGCTTCGGTTTTTGTTCACTTTCTCATTATCAAGACCTAAACAGGAAATAAGTTTTGAGTATATTTTAGCGAATTTCGGTAACCACATGATTTTAATTTATTTTATCTTAATTAATCTTAATAAACTTGAAAGCGACAACATTTTTGAATGGAGATTGAAAAGACCTTTCAAACGATATATCACAAGCCTCTACTTCCTATTTTAAAAATTGGGGGTTGTACCTGTCATTCTAAGGGGATTGAAGGTAGGGGTTGCATTTTCACGTTAAAGAATGTCAAGTTATAATTTAAATTTGACGTGTTTCGGGATTTTTTATAAATATGTACAGTAACCTAAATAATGAATTTATTCCATTTGGCTTTTACACACTGTATATTTTCTAAAGGTACAATCGAGCTCTGAAATTCTCAATTTTTCTAATAGGGGCGTCAGTTTTTGCAACCTGTCGTCTAAAAAATTGCATTATTGCTGAAATGAAGCATCTTGAGTAAAAGTTGAAACCTGTTGCGAGTCATAACTTTGCAGATATAAATACTATATATTTTGTCTCGAGACCAATAGCTCCTCACTACAGGAAATGGACATAAACCCATCCAAAGAATAATTCCGAATAGTTTTTCTATTTGATCTGTTTGTTTGAGACCAGTCCAGGAATTTACGCGAGAATTAGGATAATCGTTTTTCTCAATGCACTGGTCAGCATAGCGATTAGTTTCAGTCACTTAAAAGTAGAAAAATAACTCATAAATCCAAAAAAATATTTTTGCCTATTACCATTAAGTTTATGATATCCTCATTTACAATTTGTAAAAATGGTATGAAGTTTTATTGTACATAGTTTCATACAATTCCGCTCGAAATCCAGACCATTTTCGTTTGCCACAAAATCAAATTTCTTCAGGTAATTGCCACTGACTGGCTTCTAGACATATGTAGCATTAGTAACTTGTTGGTCCTCTTCTTCGTCACTTGATGAGAAAACCTGCATTTGTTGAATAACAACTTCAAGGGTATCTGCTATATTGTGTTGTGGTTTATTGACTGGTTGGATAATTTCACTAGATGTCGATGCACCTAAATTCACTTCGTGTAAATTGGCAGTGCGTTTTGAGCCACAATATTTTTGTTAAAACTTTCTTCTTCTTGTATGGCTGATATTCTGATGAATCAGAGTCAGACTCGTTCTCTGATTCGGCTTCAAATTCATCTGATGTTCCGTCGGGTTCAAAATCGTTCACATCCTCTTCGTCGTCAAAAAACATTCTTGCAATAACTTTTCTAAACGTTGCTGTTCTTTCTCAAAAATAGACATCTTTACTCATCAAAAGTTCAACAACAACTGAACCGATCCGATATTGTAAACAACGTTCGCACCGTGACGTAAACCTTTGCGAGTTTGAAATCTGTGAATATATTACATCAGCACGGTGTGGTGGTGACACATTGGTATGGCCCGAAAGCAAAAATTGAAACTCAAAGGCCGCTTGAGACCAACGTGTCACCATTTTTGTTTTTTTTTTGTTAAATTGCAGGTTTTTTATTTTTTTCAATTTTTAATAGCACAAAAAGTTATTTATGATTATTTTCATTTAAGAATTGAGAAAAAAAAAAATTTGGCCCCACGAACAGAATTTTTTTTGTCCATAGTGGCACTCACTGTGTTAACATAAAGTAAAAAATCATGAAAGCTTAAAATATCTGAACATTATATTTAACAAATCGTTATCAAATTATTGTGTAATAATTTTGGCTAAATCAGTAAATAATTTCGAAAATCAGATGTCACTAACGATTCAGCAACTCACACTAAACATTTTTATACCAAAATAAACTACATAATACTCGTATGTTAAGCTAAGACAGAAAGTAGATATGTTATCATATAAACCTTGGATTTCCATCATTCTACCAAAAAAATCCCTAAAGATTTACGAGCATTGCGTCAGTGTGCCTCTAGGTACGGGCGAAGTTGATGTAAAAACTAGAACATCTGTTATCTAAGTAGGTCCTAATACTTTCATTATTTTTTTATCAACCCGGGATTTGCTTCTTAAGTTGTGCCTGGCTTACAATGGTTCCGATACAACTTAGGATTTTGGTAGGAATTACAGCAACAAAGGAAATAAACTGTATATAATGTATGTTGTTCTAAATTTTAACCCTTATACAGGATGCACAAAGATAATACTAACAAAATATTGTACTATGATTCTGGAAGTTTTTTATTGGGGAGTTTCTATACTATCTACTGTATTTAATGGGTATTAATCACAATTTTAGTTGAAAGCGTTATATTTAACGTTTCGAAAATGTTTCAAAAATACAAATTAAACAAAGTATATTTTTTACTTCGTTCTAGAAAAATATTTTGATAATTTAATTTCATCTGGCTCATTCATACTGAGAATTCAGTCTTTAATGGAGGATAGCTCATTTGATGACATTAAATTAAATCTAACTCGAGAATACCGTCACAAAAATTGTAGCATATGCCTTGTTTTTAAAAATCAACCACACCCAATTACCATAGTAAAATTCTTTCGTTAGTAACTCCATTGTAAATCATGAGGAGAACCAAGAAAACACTTATGGTATTATCACTTTAAATTGACATTTACATTAACACGTGGTATAATATTGTATATGTTACAATTTTTAAAAATATGATGCATATACGAGAAGGTTCGAGACGACACACTCCAGAATATACGGTGGTCGGACCAGGGCATTAGCAATAATGACCTTGGCAATTTAGAACATACGGCGCAAGAACGAATAAAGACGGACTAATCGAGAAGATTCTAGAATTAATATTTCTATATATAAGGAGCGCCCTTATTAGTTTAGTTCCGTTTTGATAATGATATCGTGTTTTAAATAAATAGTTAGATCAATGGTGTCACGTGTGTGGGATAATTTATTAATTTAAAAATAAATTAAACAGTGACTATTAAAAAAGTGTTGAAAAGTATTGTTCGTCGGAAATATTCACGTAGTTCGGTAGTGATTTTTGTGAGAAAAAACATTTGGAAAGTATGTGTGTGCCTGACCAAAGATGCAGCTTGTAGAACTTTCAGTAAAACAGTTACTTGAACGACTACAAGAAGGGGATAAAGACTGCAACGGGTCCAAGAAGATCCTTCAAGAACGACGTAGGGATGTTATTAACAAGAATGTAGATGACCCAGAGACATTCCATTTTCAGTGAGCTTTGAAACAGTTTTAAAGAAAATTTAAGAGACTTCTAGAAATAATAACTATAGATTTAAAAATATTTCTCAAATAATTGAAGAAACTTCTAGAAAGAATGATGAAACTACTCAAATTATTAAAGAAGCAGCTAGTCAAAACAAGGAGAAATTCGAAAATATTTCTAAAGGATTCGACGAGATTAGTCAAGTAATTAAAGAAGTATGTAGACCGAACAATGAAAAAGTTTAAAGAAATTTCTAGAACATTCGATAAATTAGAGAAAAATGTAGATCATGTACAAGATTATGATGATCATGTGATTGAACAACCACAGAACATGATAACCATTACAAAAGTGCTACTACCAATTAATGCAGTAGTTTTAGATTCTGTAGTGAAAGAAGGATCAGCGAAGGACGAAACGACACATCTTATGAGATTCAAATTGCCATCCTTTGATTAGAAATTTGGCCCTCTGAAAATTTAAAGCTATTGCGACAACCAATCATTGGGCCGAACAAGAAAATGCTATTTCCTGGATTATTGTTTTACAAGGTACTGCTGTGGATATGCTAAGATCGATTTCTAGGGGTCAAAAAAATATGTTACAAGACCTTGTTAACTCGAGTTGAAAAACGCTATGGAGATGCCCATCTACAACAAGTCTACAAAGCACGAATAAGAAGTATAATTCAATGACTAAGTGATAATTTGCAAGAATTTAAAGCAGATGTTACTAGCATAGTGCGGTTGGCTCAACCAAAGGCACCATACAACATTTTGAACCAAATTGCTGTAGATACTTTCATCAATGGACTGGGAGACAGTGAACTACAGAAAGATTTACGACTAGAAAGACCAAAAGTTTTAGATAAAGCGGTCGCTATTACCTTGGATCACGAAACAGCCAGTCAAACTTCACGGTGCTATCGGGTACAAATCACTAAAGAAGGCAACGAACAAAACGATGAGCGTCTGGAGAAAATGGTACGAAAAGTAGTTCGTAACACGATGCCAAAGAGAGGCAAACACAGGGCTGTAAGAACAGCTCATCGTGTAGCTGTTGATGACACCATGTTCAATCAGACGATCCATGTAAAAGAAGAGTATTGGATTGGATGCTTCGGGGCGAGAGACCTTCGTTGAAAGAAAATAGTATACGTAGTTCAGAAGACAAGTCTTACTGGAGTTAATGGAATTGTCTAGTATTAAAGATGGTCTTCTATCTAGAATCTAAGATCGATGATGGTACAGAATCTAAGCTTCAGTTAGTTGTACCTAAAAGTAAAGTATCCGAAGTATTGCGTCAGTTACATGACAGTCCATCAGGCGTACTCTTTGATATTACTAAGACTCTGCATAAGGTTCGAGAACAGTTCTATTGAGTGAACTGGAAAAATGCGAAGTATATTTCTCGTTTTCCATAAATTCGTTGTCCTCTTTCTTGCGTTAGTCGTCGTAATGAAATCACTCCTGTTCCGAGGCATAATCTGTATGGTTTTAAAGTCTACCAGTAGGGTGCTAACCTGGCTGTAGACCCCCTCCTCTTAAACTAAGGACCTCTTATACTAAATTAATGTAAAATATATTATTAGTTAAAATCATATTTTTGCTTGTCTTCCACAGTAGTCCAAATATTGGGGGAATTTTCTATTAACTTTCTCAGTACAGCGGATCGTTTAAGTCAAATAGTGTCATTCCTAATCCAAAATGATCCCAAATTCGTAAAACATACTATATTCAACAATGTAGCAAAAATATTTAAATATTATTTAGAACAATACAAAGAGTAACAGCAAGAATAAGTGACAAACTTTAACGAACAAACTTTCTCAATAAAATCAACGCAACTGTTTTAAAACTACAGAAAAATTTATTTTTAAAACCATGTCCTTGAAATAAAATACTTTTCCGGGTATTTTCTTACACAATTCCTTGTTTGCAGAGAAGTCCAAATGCACTCATAACTCTCTGTGGCCTGTAATCGTGAGTCATAATATACATTCTTATCCCTCTTTGTTCGCGTATTGCTGCTTGTTTTATTAAATCTTCTCCCTTCGCATGCTCTCAAATTCTTGGTAGATTAAGTTTTCCTGAAAGCATGTAGTAGTATACGTTGTTGTATATATTTTTGGGTAAAATGGAAATCAAAAAGAAAGGGGATAAGAGTTATTTGCGTTCTTCCTTTTATTAAACAATTTTTTTTGAAATATAATAAAAAAATACTCACAGCGTTTTCTTTTCGTGCTTTTGTGTTGCTAATGTCCATTTATTGAACTGCATGAAATGGGGTTTATAAGTAGGAATGTCTACCAAAGAATGTACTGTATAAATAAAAAAGTGCTCTTATTTGTTAAATTTGAATGTTAAAATAGAAAATGGAAATCATTATCCCAAATTTCATATCCATGTCATTTCTTTACGGGTCAAATTCCTTTTTTTTGTATTTTGCCCACAACTATATTCGAAGTAATAAGTATTTTGTAGTCCTAAGCAATTTTGACGCCCATTAGATCTAATTTAGTTATCGTAGGCTCCAAATATCCGGTATTTCATATTTTTTTGATTGCAGCATCATATAGTCCACATATATCGATGGCTTAACACTAGAAGCACCAGAGCGGTCATTTTGACTGCTTTTCATTTTTGACACTCTGTATTACCTATTGATAAATGTTTTAGAAACTTGATAATTCATGACTTTTCCTAGATCTATTTGAAGATTATAATTTCTCTTTTACGGGTACTTAGCGTAATTACTTTTTAAGTTATGGTAACGTATACCTAGAACTACCATATAGCAGTCATTTTGACTGCTTTCTATTTTCGACCCTCATTAGTCTAGAGTATTACTCATTCATATTTATTTTACAAAATTTATGATTTGGGACTTTATTATTTACTTGAGGATTATAATTTCTCTTTTACAGGTACCTAGTATAATTACATTTTGAATATATTTATGTTGATGTCTACCTAGAAAAATGCGGTCCTAATGACGAGGTACTCTAATTTTTGTTCTACTTTTCTGAGAAGTTTTTACTTATTTTATGTATAAAATACATCGAAAATATTTGTTATTATGTAGTTTTAGTATACTCTTTGCCATTGCATGTTCAATCTGTATTTTGATTAATTTTACATTGTGATTTTTATTATTTCTGCTGTTATCATGTCTTGTCGATATTTGACTCACCAGGGGCTATTAGAGTGTCTACAGAATTTGTCAGAAGATGAATCTGTAGCAGAGTTATCTGATGAAGATATATCCGATAATGAAGTTGACGAGTATGTGCCTAATACAGTTGATCAAGGACATTCATCGGGCAGTGATTCTGAAGGTGAAGTTGAGATTGAGGTGATGCCCAGTACTTCTGCTTCAACTTCGAATGCAGACTTCAATACATCTTCAGAAATGATTACCAACCAGGTAAGAGGAACTCGCAGAAGCAATTTAGAGAATTCTTCCATAGATACCATAGGATGGGAGTTACTTGACAACAATGCTAGTACACCAGGTAAGCAACTATATGTATTCACTTAGGTGTATAATATTTTTGAGCATATTCTTCTTGATGTCACGAATATTGGCGATAATCATGGCAATATTTACCTTATCTGCAGGATGTTCTTCTTCCTGGACCCCGTTTTCCAAATATTTTTCCTTGCAGGATGGCTTGTAGAAGGGCGCATCTAGATTCATTTTGCACTCGAAATATTGTAACTTTCGAGATTTGATAGTGGTCCACGGGATTTGAAGTGTTCTCCGATTTAGCCACAGCGCGAATGCTTCCAATTTTCTGCATATATCTTCGTCAAGGTCAACTATTCAACACCATAAAAAAGAACAGAGAAGACGTAGCATCGCAGCATCCTTACTTTTATACCAAGAGAGAGGTTATGGCTCTTGAAGAAGGCCCCCATCTGGTTGAAGGTGGATCTAGCTTTTCCGATGTGCGCTCTTATTTCTTGGTTGTTGTTCTATTCTTTATTTATTACGGTGCCATTTTATTTAAATAAATAAATAAATGAGTATATACCTGCATACTAATTTATCTAGTTGCTAACCCCTCATGCTAAGAGAAGCATCATTAGAGATTCTGCAGCTAGTGCATGGCGGCTGTTGATTGATGAATGCATAATCCGTAACACAAAATCATGTAATGTTGCTGAAGGTAGAAGAAAACTCAAAGATGAGAATTGGCAAATTTCTATTGAAGAAATCGAAGCATTTATATCCTTACTGTATGCTAGGGGAGCTTATATGGCACGAAATGTTAGCATAAAGATGCTGTGGTCTGGTACATGGGGTCCAAAATTTTTTTAAGAGACGATGTCTAGAAACAAATATACACAAATAATGAGTTTTATCCGTTTTGATATGAGAAATACCAGGTCTGAGCGATTATTAACAGATAAATTTGCACTTGCGTCTGGAATATGGAACCCATTTATAAAGAATTGTATATTATGTTATACACCTGGCGAAAATATAACTATCGACGAACAGCTTTTTTCCACGAAGGCAAGATGTCGCTTTACCCAGTACATGGCGAATAAACCCGATAAGTTTGGAAGTAAATTCTGGCTTGCAGCTGATGTCGAGTCCAAATATTTGTTGAACGGATTTCCTTACCTAGGGAAAGATGAACAACGACCAGCCAATCAACTTCTGGGGGAACATGTTGTTAGCCGTCTAATGAAACCATTTATAAATAAAGGAAGAAATGTTACGAAGGATAATTTCTTTACCTCCGTAAAGTTGGCAAAAGACTTACGAAAGAAGGCTACCAGCATTGTTGGAACAATCAACCGAACAAGAAAGGATATTCCGCAGTCAGTAAAAAATGAAAAGATGGAATTGTACAAAACAAAAATTTTCAAACATGAAGACTTGCCGCTAACGGCGTACCAGGGAAAAGTCAACAAAAATGTTCTAGTGCTAAGTTCTGTACACTCGAATGATATTAAAATGGGCACAGATAAAAAGAAAAAACCGAAAACCATCATCTTCTACAACCAGACAAAATACGGAGTAGACGTTGTAGATCAGATGGCTAAACTGTATTCAACCAAATCTGCTTCAAGAAAATGACCGTTGCATGTTTTTTTTTAATATTTTAGATATGGCAGGAATAAATGCTTGGGTTCTGTATAAGAAAGTTACGGGCAGTCAAATATCTAGGCAGGATTTCCTACTTTAGTTAGCAGAAGAATTGCGAGAAGATCACATGACTAAGGGCAGGACAACATCAACGGATACAAATCTAAGAGGTACAAAAAAACCATCAAATAATAAACGTAAGCAGTGTCAAACAGGGAATTGTAACAAAAATAAAACATTTGAAATTTGTGTGTGGGTCATGTACAAGCAAAATTGAAAAATTTTGCTACTGCATAAATTGTACTTAAATAATTAAATAATTTATTTAAATATATTAAATATGTCTTTTATTATTAGTTATTAACTCAATATAGGTTTTTATCAAATAAAAAAGAATACAAAAACGGCTGGCAATAGAAAATTCTAATATCCGTCATTTTGACCGCCGGTGGTGCTTCTAGGTATGCACCAATGCTGGTGCTTCTAGTGTTAAAGCACACTAATTGAGAAAATCGATTTTGAATGTTTAAACTCTTGTAGCACAGCGTTACAGTTAATATTAAACTTTACATAATTTTTTATGATACGCCATTAAATGGATATTAAAATGAGTAATAAAAATAAATACCTTTCCTCACAAAAAAAATTAAAGAAGACTTTTCTTCAAAAGCATGAACATACAATAGTTGACAATAAAAGTATGGACATACAATAAATAATTTTGATTTAATTATTGGACTTTTTACGTAAATAAAAATAAAGAAATAAGAGAAAATAAATTGTTTTCATAAAACAATAACATAAAACAAGTTTTCTATTGGAACTCTGTCGTTCAAATTGACCTTGGTCGGTAGATAATCTATCGCGTCTTTGGGTTAACTCCAAAATGACATAAGTATAATAGATCTTTTTTCTTTGCCATAGAGATTGGCAGTTACTTGGAGTATTTCTTTTTAAATGAGACTTCTTCCCAGGTAGTTGATTTTCTTGGACCCCTTCGTGTGGCTGATACATCAAATAGTAGAAATGTTCATCATATAAGTTATATTTATACTGTTTGGTGAATGACATACTTTTTTCAAAACGAAGCTACTTAAGATTAAGTCACTTAACAGTTTCATTATTTACGTTCAACTTTGTATCAATAATCATGAAAGTGGTCAGAGCTTGAAAGTCAAATATGTCCTCATGGCCTAGAACATTTGTTTTGTATTGCCGTGGTTTGATTCTCGCCATTTCGTTAAGGAAAGCCCATTCTCGTGTAGAATAAACTGATTTGTTTTTTCGAGCCCTCCGGATAGTGGTATGAAATGAATCTGCTTCTAAATACAAGTGGCTAGTTTCCATGAATTTTAAATCAATTGTATCTAGATGTTGAATTTTATTTACTGCATCTAACATGGCTGCTGCCATATTTTTGTTACGAATTTAACCCTCGCAAATATCGGAAAATGTGCTTACATGTTTGATAGTAATAGGAAGTTTAGAAATATACTTCAAAAAACAGTATGCAATTTCAGACGATCCTTTTCCTCCATTTGTTTCATCCCACACGTAACAATGTCCGTCACTAATACAATAATCAAAAATATTGTAAACTTTAAAAAATAAAGTTTGTCTGCAGTAAATTTGAGCATCACCAACATAGGGCACAGATAAAACTGCCAAATGAAAACTGCCAAATAAAAGTCAAATGAAACAGATGGAAATGTTACACCTTTGTCATCTATTGACCCTTCATCTTAAGAGAGTCGGTTTCTCTCTTTTTAGGAGCTTGATAGTCATTTTTTAAGGTGTATTTGTCTGAAGCATTTTTATAACTATTGCAGAGAGAACACTTTTTTGGTTTATAAAAACTTAATGATGGTTCGCAGCTATTGAAAAGAGATATGTATACATTTATATTACACGTGGGTATATTATTCTCCTGGCAAAGTTGTTTATAGAGTCTGTATAAAATGAAGACATTTAAATGTCACGATAAGTAAAGCTTCTTTTAATCTTTTCTACAATATTGACTTTCCATACGAGGAAATAAATCGATGTGCTCCTTAGCTTTAGTAATTATATTTGCATCTGTAGTATTAGGAGCCTTACGATCTTTTCTTTTATCTGACCCTACATATGCTCCTGAATCGCCACGTCCAGCTAGTGCAATAATACTTTGAATACTTTTAATGCCCTTTAGAGTTTTCTTGACGTGACGTGCTCTTAAGATTAAATTCTTTTTTACAACTGCACAAATGAATGATTTTTGTATACCTGGCTGCCTGCTATCTTTCAGCTGCCAATAATCTTTAAATATCTTTTCTCTTTGCATTTGATATATTTTTGGAAGCATTTTAAACGATATTTAGAGCAGTCAACATATTACTTTTTTTTGAAAGGGTTTTTAGCTAAAACGGTCCTTTTCAGAAATTTATTATTAAAAAAAAATTATATAGTTAGGTGTGCATTGTGACTGAATTTAATTATTAAATGTATAAATGATTTGAATCGCGGTGAGGGCAGTTGTGGCTGTAGCCTCAACAATAGACAGGTATAATTTTGTGCAATGAAATCGGGAAACCACAGAAAACCGATCCCTCCCTGTCCGTGGCAAAGTATTTAATAGTTACGGCGAAAATAGAGTGGAGTTGCCTCCAGGATATCAATGTATTCATCAGGGAGTTCGTTGCTGGCAAGGGTTAGCAATTTAGTGGGTAGGAATGGGAGTTTGCGTTTGGGGTGTCTGTTGAATACTTTGCCAAATATTGAGCAGGTAGTTTTAATAATATTTTGGACTCTGAAGTTTTGGCCACAAATGGTTTTGATTGTATAACTCCTGTTCAAAGAGAAGAACATCTTATTTATAAGCTGGATATTCAACAGTTGATGTATGAGAGCAGAGGGGTAGTCAGGCTGTTTGTTGTTTACTCTACGCAGGATTCCATGTTTCAATCCCAGTAGTTGTTATGTAAAGCGGCGATTGAACATGACATAAAGATTTGTTCTATATTCAATCACCGGCCTGATATATGTTTTGTACGTGTTTATAGGTGTAACCGACTCTTCTCCTCACCCTGTTACAGGTTGCAGCCAGATCGGCCCTCCAGTTTAGTGTTGCTGTGAACACCACACCGAGGTACTCAATCTGATTGCGGAGTTGCAGTCGGTCGCCCCAGAGTCTGAGGTCGATTCTTGCGGCTACATTATGTGTAGTGTATCCGCTAAGATTTTTGATGTCTAAAGAGAATCAATTGAGTTTTATTAGGGTTAGGTGTTACTCTCCATCTCCCGCACCACCTGTCGACCAAATCAAGGTAATTTTGAGCAAGCCTACATAGAGCAGTGTCGTCTGCGTATAGTAAAGGAAGGGTGCGAGTGTCTCGTGGGTTAGAGAAGTCGCTGTTGTATATGGTGTAGAGTATATGTGTCAACACGACACCTTGTGGAACTCCTGCTGTGACTTTACCTGCTGATTTTACGTTGAATGACATACGAATGGATAAATTTTAACGAATGGAAATGGCAGGCCGATGTTCAGTAGTTTCTTGACCAGTCTAGCATGCCAGACTTGGTCGAAGGCTTTTTGAACATCTCAGAAAAATGCCTAGTGATAGTTTACCGTCATGTAGACGTTGAGTGAGATGTGTGACAATTTCTGTCAATGCAATTGAGGTGGAATGACCTTCTCTAAAGCCGAATTGGAATGTAGGGATGATATTATGTTTTATGGTAAAGTCTACGAGTCTCACTTTAAGCATAAAAAGCATACTGCAATCTAGGTTTTATCGCAAGAAACTTTCGACACCTTCGAGACTACCCACTATGGCAATTTCTTTCCTACTAACAGAATTTAGGAATCGTTAATGAACTAATTAAGTACGGAACGGACAAACTACGCAGAATTATACACGAAATGTTTAGTAACGCTATAAACCTGAACGAAATACCAGATGAATGGTCCAAAGCATATATAACCTCGATACATAAAAAGGGAGATAAGAAGAAATGCGGGAACTACAGAGGCATCAGTGTGATAGCATGTATGGGCAGGTTATATGGAAAAATACTGAAAGAAAAACTGGAAAAATCTATCTCAAATAAAATCGGAGAAGATCAGGCGGGGTTCACGGCAGGAAGATTTTGCATATACCACATATATACACTCCAACAATTAATTGAAAAAAAAAAATGGCAAAAAATAGACCAGTACACATGGCATTCATAGATTTAAAAAAGGCGTATGACACGGTCCCCAGAAAACAACTATGGAACATGATGAAGGAAATCGGAATAACTCAGAGGTTAATATAAGCCGTAAAAAACCTTTACAACAACAACAAAACCGGCAATAAATACTCCAACGAATTTAAGACCACAAAAGGCTTATTGCAGGGATGCTCTACATCTCCGACACTGTTCAAGATATTCCTCGAACAAATATTAAAACCATGGAAAAGGAAATGTGAAGGAATAGGAATACCAATCCGGGACAACTTCTTGTACACATTAAGCTTTGCAGATGACCAAGTGGTAACGGCTCAAGATGAAGAATATCTGTGCTATATGCTCCGAAAATTAGAAAAGGAATACACAAAAATGGACTGGAAATAAATCTAGAAAAGACCGAATATTTAACAACAGAGCAAGAACCAGTGAGAAACTTGGAAATGGACGATAATAGGGAAATTAACGGCACTGACAAATTCAAATATTTAGGATTCTTACTCTCAAAAAATGGAACCACCGAACAAGAGATAACCAGCAGATTAGCACAGACAAGAACATGTATTAAACAAATGAACGGGGTACTGTGGGATAGACAGATTACCAGAAATACAAAAAAGAGAATTTATAACACCTATGTACGCAGTATAATGACCTATGGAGCAGAGACTTGGGTAATAACTAAACGAAACAGCTCCAAAATCACAGCAACTGAAATGGAGTTTATGAGAAGAAGCTGCAGAGTGACAAAAATGGATCGCATCAGAAATGAGGAGGTAAAACGAAGAATGGCAGTAGAACAAGATATACTCAGCTACATCGAAGCAAAACGTTTAATTTGGTATGGACATGTGAGAAGAACAGATCATAGAAGGTAGATAGCAAAGATTTCGGATTGAAGCCCAATAGGAAGGAGAAAAAGAGGTAGACCCCGAAGATCATGGAGGGATGAAGTGGACGAGGCCATGGAAAGACGAGACCTTAGAGATGGAGAATGGCAGAACAGAAAGGACGTTGGCTGAAAGAAGGAAGGCGACGACAGCTGTAAAAATCCTTATATAGATAGATATATAACAGAATTTAGACACTGGGAAATGAGTCTAATCAATCTTATGATCTGGTGGGTATAAAATATGTAAGATTTAAGCACTCTGATGGAGTATGTTAGGGATCGAAGATGAGTGACCTTTAACTTGGGATATTCATTTGATTTTAATAAGTTTTTTAGGAAAATTTAATTAAAATTTAATTAATTTAATTTGATTCAGTTTAGTTTATTTTAATTTTATAATTTGTTTAACAATATTTAATACTCAGTTTTTAGTAACAGAATTTTTTGTATATTTTGTACAGTCAATGGCGGTACCAGTCGGGATACTGCAATTTACATAAAAAATACCATCATGTTCACACACAAACAAACTCATCACTACTGATGACAGCTAAAAATAGTATTTTCTGTGTAAGTTCTACGAACAAAGATTCTATGAACTTTAGGATTATTAATAGCGGAATTTTAACTAATATATAAGAGTATATTATACCTAAAATATCAGTTTTTTTATTACTGATTAAAATGTTTCATGTAAATTATTTATTCCCTTAAGTAATTCTTTCACAGACTATAAGCTAAAATCTATAATAGTTTTTTAAGTTTAATTATTTGCTCATTCTGTATAAATCGAATTGAAATTGAGCATATTTTAGAGAGCTTATTTAAGCCTCCCTATGCCCTATAAACCAGAATTATTGTCCCCTTATCCTTTAAAAATTATGAATTTCATGACTCATCGAAAAAGTGTGTCGACACAAAAATGTTGAACTCTAGATAAGGCCGAAGTTTAAATGCAAAATGTCACCGTGAGAGCTTATCATTTTAAAGTATTCTCTTTAACTTGTCGGAAATTCTAATTCAAGAGAAATATTTCATGGAAATTGCCACGGAGCGACTGAATCAACGACGGTAGTTAACGCAGTTTTTACTGAACGATTATTACTCCCTCATATCAGTGGTATAAACTACGATCATTCATTCTAAAAACTCATTTCAATATGTACTTAATAGATATTTCCTGTCACGTACCACAACCCTGCAATTTTTTCACAATTAGGGGCGTAAAATGTTCGAATTTATAGAGACAAGCATAGAACTTTTTTCCACAGATATACATAAAAGTATAAATAATGGAATACACTACACGGTTTTATGTCGTTTATTGACACTAATATTGATACATTTATAGAATTTAAAAAATATTATATAAATTGTAATAATGAAACCGGAATCATCAACGCAAAAAATATAAAAAATAATTTTTTTCTAAGCTTCTCCTTATGCTATTCTTCTATCAACTCCTTTAATTTTTTCGTGTCTCTTGAATAATGTTAAATTTTTTTTATCGAATTTCGTCTATTCTTTCACGTATATCTGTTGTGTAACTTACAGAACCTATAGAAATAGGAAGCAGAATAAGACAAGGGAACTCATTGAGCCATATGCTCTTCAATTTAATCATGGATTAAATCATCAAAAGCTTTAACAAAAAAACAGGATACAGAATGAGAAATACAGAAATAAAAATACTCTGTTATGCAGACGATTCAATATTGATAGCCCAAGATGAAGATAGTCTGTAAAGACTGGTCCACAGTTTTAACATAAGGACAAAAGAATTTAATATGACAATCTCAATCCAGAAAACTAAAACAATAGTAATCAGCAAAGAACCAACAAGATGCAAAATAGACATTGATGGCATCAGTATTGAACAAGTAATGGAAATAAAATAGATTGGAATTACACTGTCCAGTTATGAGGACCTGAACAAAGAAGTGAGAGATCAAGTACAGAAAGCAAATAGACTGTCAGGATGCCTTAATAACACTATATGGCGAAAGCAACACATTAAGACTGAAACGAATTCAAGAATTTATAAAGCCAGTGTAAGACCAATAATGACATATGTCTCAGAAACAAGATTCGACACAGCTACAACACAAAGGCTACTGGAGATGGCAAAGATGAGAGTGCTGAGAAGAATTACAGGAAATACGCCGAGAGATCGAAAGAGAAGTAAAGACATTAGAAGAAAATGTAACGTGCAGTGTATAAATGAAGGGACACAAAAAAGAGTGACAACTTTCCATAGAGGTATTAATCAAATCAGAATTGCTTATAAAGAGGAAGAAGAAAAAGAAGAAAAAAGAAATATCTGTTGCGCTTAAGTTTTACTTGATATTTCCCTTTTTCTTTCTTTGTTCCTTCTTACCTTATACACTCTTGTGAGAAATCTAGTTTCCTCTATCTTGCATATATAGCTGTAGGGGAGGGTGGGGTAGATTTGGACATTATTTTTCAATAGGGAATATTTTCAAGATTTTTTAATAATTTATGACAGATAATGTACAAGTCAATAGTTTTATCTGTTGTCTTTGAATATTTATCGACGAAACTACGAATAAACTAGTCAAACATAGAAAAAATACAAATTTTCTTGGGGCAGATTTGTACAGCTGTGGGGCACATTTGGATCATTCAGATAAACATTTGTCTAAGCCTTATAAACAAAAATAATATAATACAAAAAGTACTTACGAATGATATTTATTGGTTATAACATGAACATATTTGACAAAGAAGTTATTTAATGTTGTAAGGGAAAAATGAGATATTGAACTTTATGTAAGACGCTTGACGAGATTTCTGTTGGTTTCTAAAGGTATAGGAAGTTTTGTCACAATATCGGCTCTGGATACAGTGCTAATATCATTTTCAGTAGGATAATAAAAGCCACTGTTCAGTTTGTATCGTAAAAATTTGATTGTTAGTTCCTCATCCACTAGTTCTTCTACACGGCCCACAAAGTGAACAACCGTTTTCTTTGTTGCAAATTATACCAAAACGAAGTCACCTACAAGAACCTTTTCATCATCCAAAAGACTATTTATTGCCTCCTGATCACTGTTCACATCTATATCAGAATCTGAATTACAATCAGACATCGTAGCGCATACGTCAGATCCTAAGGAACTAGAGTAAGATTTGGTTTTGGTTGCAATGTCGAGTCGAGGTTGCAGGAAATGGTCGAATATCTACTAATTTTGCACGTGTAGGAGATTGTGCTACTCCTAGGTAAGAAGCTTCGCTGAAAACATTTGTTAGCACCTCTTCCACTAAGTCCGTAATAAATTCCAGACTATCATCTCCTTTCATAGGCATTTCGGGGGTTTGGGAAAGAGCTGAATTGTTCATAGCATTTATTTAAAAATCCTCAGAAGGTATCATTGGTACAGGGTTATTTTCCACTTGTAAACTTGTGGAAGGTCCATGGGTGAGCACTCCAGCAAAATCTGAATCGTCAAAATAAAAATCTGTTTCCTGGCCAGAGTCCCGTTTTTTCGAAAGCCTTTGTTATATTAATAGGAGTAAACGATAACAAATATGGCTGGGCTGTCAAACTTGCAATATCGTAGATCGTTATTGCTTTGCCAGGGTTTGATAAAATTAGTATTTGCCAAATTTATAATTGACCATAAAGTCGGAATAGTTTTGAAAAAAAAGTTCAACGTTGGCTTTATTAAAACCGGACGTGCGAGCAATGCTGATATTTACCAGTTTTCTATACAACAGTTTTTGGTGGCGTTTCGTGAATGAACGCATCCATTCGATTCCTGGCATCTGACTTTCGTCCCAAGTAGCTGAATATTTCTTATTCAGTTTCTTCGCATATTGAAATGCTAATATTCTAGCATGTTTGTAGGTAAGTCCAAAATTCATTGATGAAGATTTATGTAGATAGGTTTCTAGCTCTACTTCGTCACCAGCAGTGAAAACTTGACGAGATGAATATTTTGAAGTTGAGGGTGATTCCGCACTAACGGAGTTATCACTTTCACTTCCTGAATCTAACTCATTGGCTGGCCTCTTTTTCTTGGCATGGACATTGCTGCTGCATTTCGAATATTCCGCCCATGTACGATTACTTCATTTATGACACCACCCAAATCTTCTGTTGAAATGTTGGCTCGATCTATTGTGCTTTTATAATTACGCACCATTCTGTAAAAACTAAAAAATATAAGTTTGGCGCATGACTGAGTAGATTTTTGAATCTATGATGCTCATTTTATATTAATGCTCCATTCTAACAATGAGTTTTGGTTTAAATCTATTAATTTTATAATTATATTCAACAAACAATACATTTAATTCAAATGGGGCACAATTGGACTAGTCCAAATCTGCCCCACCTGATTTGTCTAAATGTGTCCCACAGTCGTTGTATTAAGGTTATGGTTACCAATACACTACACTTTTCCAGTCAAGGATAAACAAACTGGGCTATTTACAAGAGAAAAATATTTATACTCTTATAAACACAAAGCGTGAATACTTACATTAGTTCTTCAGTAATTTTTAGAATTTTTTTACCAATTAATATCACATTTTACTTGAATTTCTACACTGACGCGGTAACGACACCAAAATACGTACGATCTGAGACGCAACTAACTTCACAATGCACAATGGTAAAATTGAGTTGTCCAAATGTACCCCACCCTACCCTACCACCTTAATTGTTTCAGTAACTTTTTTTAAGCGTTTTGATATAAGTTCTCTCAGATTATTTCATTTGCTATTCTGACTTGTTTTGTTTTTTCACCAATCTTCGTGTTTTGTTTGGCTCATCAAACTTTGTCCTACTATATTAACATACTAACTGCAATAAATGTGTAAACGCGTAACTAGTATAGTATATTTTATTACTTTTACCTGCTTTATTCCATATGTCTTCAATTTATCTTGTTTTCTATCACCAGTTACCACCAATACCAAATACACATATGCTGTTACATATTCAATTACTGTCATAAATAAGGACTTCGTCCTTTAAATTTCATATACATTCATCAATAAAAAATCGTTTTCCAGGATTGGCTTGTTCTTTGAAAATGTCATTTCGTCTGTCTATAAATAGTCTTATCTTATACAGTATGTCAAGGTTAGGTAAAACTGTCACCTCGGGGGAACAAATAAGGGTCTAACCACCTTCTGATATCCCCGGGTGCTCTGTAGAGGGCTTCGAATATACTGTCGAGAGCTCCTCTACTTAAGTCCATTTTCGGGTTATGGACTTGGAAAATATTTATCTTCGGTGTCTTGCCTTAAAAAAGGCAAGATATTTCCTACATGACAATTTCTTCGTCGAAATAAAAACACCAAGTTAAGTTGAAACAATTCTCAGCCACAGAGTATGGAAAATAAATGCAGGAAGCAGAGCCCCGAGAGCACTAAGCTCTCGGAGAGCCCGTGAGGAACTGACCTGAAAATCGCCAATATTTATATGCGCTGTTCGAGCGATAAATAGGGATTTCCAAGTCAAGAGCCAATGGGAAAATTCGAGGCGGGGCGATGCGCATCTAAATGCGTACTAGTCCACAGACTATCGCATTCGATGACAAAACTCTCTCTACAGTTGCTGAATTTTCATTTAGAAGGATATTTTCTATTAATTTTTTGAACATGGTTATGGTAAAAGCTTTCGAGGTAACATGATTATTATGAAAAGGATCATTTGACCAATATAAATCTTTGTCTGGTAAAGGGTGCAGTCCTATTAAAATTAAAACACCTAGCAATGCCCTTATTTCTTCTCCGCTAGTGTTTTTGTAATTTTTTGCTGTATTTTATGCAGCATATAAATTCGTTTGAACAACAATTTGTTCTATTAGATCACACGGGAAAATATTCTCAAAATAAAATATTGGTTGGCTTTTATGGGTGAATTGAACATTTTACTGTAGAACAGACTCAAATTTTGGTTTTTCTGGAACATCTGTTTCAGAGGTCAATTGTTCAGTAAAATTAGCGTAACCACCGAACTCTGTTCTATCAAGACACTTTGATTTTCTTGTGGGTCATTCTCAGATGTTTCTTTAGTTGTGGAATTTACATCAACGGGTGTAGAAGGAACAGCTTTATCAGCTTTACCACGCAATTGTCCAATTCTTCTATTAATAACATCTCCATCAGACTTATCGCAAATAGAAGTAGATGGGGTTGGTATAAAAATGTCATAATATAATATATTAACTTCAGAGTCCAGATCAACATTAGACCAATCTTCTTCTAAGGCAGCAAGGAGTTCACCTTGTTCAATTCATAATGCTAAAATGTAACAGAAATTTTAATAATTTTGACGCATGACTTTTGGTTTTTTTATGAAATTGGACAAGGGTAATAATTTTCCCACCAACTTCAAAGACAAAAATCACTATCTTTTTATAAATTTGTATAAAAAATTACAATCTATTTAGCTTGCCCAAACAATACCTATGTATATCAAAAATACATTTACTTTGTACTGACCAGAATTTTTGGAGCCGTTTCATCAAATAATTTGCGAAATTAGTAACAAAAATCAACTTTTAGTGGCTAGAAATATCATAACCTATCAACATCTTCTAATTGTCAAATGTCAACTAAAAATCAGATGCGTCGAATAACTGTCAGAATAGTTGGTGTATTTGTCCATGAAACGAATACTTAATATCACAAAATTCAACATTCTGTGTATTGGCAGCGACAATCGAAATTTGGCGGCAAAGTAAAGTGGGAAATATGTTGCCGTTAACTGATTAAGGGTTAAAAACATTGGAGGAGAAGGTACAAATATGGACTACCATTTTGTTTATTGCTGATATCTTAACTATTTTTTGTTCAAATTGTTTTGCTTTTTTGTGCTAACCTGTTTTTTTTGCCTAATAATATATTTTTCTGAAATGCCATAAAAACACTCACGGTGTCATTTAAGTAAGAAATGACAAGGTCATAAATATGGCCTACTAGTAAAATATTTTTATTTTAATTTCATAATTTAAGTACAATATTCACACTAGATAGGGAGATAAATTGGTCATCTGATGAGGTATAACAAATATCTCATTCAAGGAAAAGTGGATGACCAAGAAGATATCCAAAAATAAGGAGAAACTTATACATGCAATACCTATGCAAGTCTTATTATATAACATTCGTCATATGTCTTGTTATGTTAATAGCCGATGTCCGCAATGAGCAGGGCAATAGAAAACTAAAAACAATATTTTGTTACTAATTAGCTTCAACTAACCAGTAGGTGGTTATTTTTTGTATTTTATTTAATATGTATTTTTTTAATATTCATAAAATACATAAACAAATGAACGAATAAAATGTAAATAATATTAGATAAAGATTATCATACAAGACAAGAATTTTCAAGGAGGTGCAAAGCCCCAACAATAACTATATTCCATATTTCTTGTGTCTCAATTAGCCCCAAGCTCTAAACTCCCTCTCACAGAGCAGAACGCGCAAAATTCTGAAGGAGAATCTCAGGAAAGAGCAAGCAAGCAAACCACCACTATTTATTTACTTGATTTATTACGTTTTATCAACATCCGTAGAAATGTGAATTGAGTGCTGAAGAAATGGGTCTCCCGACAGTTGAGTTTTTGCAGCCTCCTAACAAAACGCAAGTGATTATGAAGTGCCAAGCACAAAATTTTTTTTCGAAATTTCGATCGAGCTTGAATTGCTGTTGGCAAGAGGAAATGGTGTTAGGGTTGGGATGGTAATTGTATCGAAAAATTTATTTATTAAACTTATTTATCAAATGTATTTATATTTTTTATAAACAGTACTGAAGACGGAGTTTAATTTTTTTTTGTTTACCTAATTTTTTTTATTTTAAATCTACTTTATGTTTCACTATTTAAGTATACAGGGTCCAGTACTAGTTGAATCGTCCAAGCAATCGGTTCTAAAAGCTACACTTAAGGCTAATTAAACCAAACAAATTTGTTTAGCGTTGTTAATTTTTTTTTCTCTTGTTTTTTTTTTTATAAAAGTGCAAAATAGTTTAAGCTTTATGTTAACGAGGGTATGATGGATAGGCGCAGTGATACAAATGATTTTCATGTATTTCCTTTCAATTAGCTATAAAACCTGATATGTAGTCTTATAGGCTATTGATTATGTTAAAAAAATAGGGCTAAAACGAACTACACCGATAGAGAGGTTTTAATATTTTATATTGTACGTGGACTCCCAAATTTGAAAAAACCGTGGAGTGCTACCATTTTAAGGGGTGCGTTTCAGAAAGGGGTGAATTTGTTCCTATGCACTAGGGTGCATTTTGTTGAATTCTATGCAGTTTCCTATCCAAATGTTATCTTTTAAAGTGAAAATAATTTTTTATGACAAAAAATATATTCAAAAAACAAAGCACAAAAAAAGGAACACACCAGATTTTTTTTGTACCATAACTTTTATCCACGGAGGTATAGGTAAATGCATTGCTTTTCGTATAATTTTTATTTAACACCATAATCATTCAGTTTACTTTTTGCACAGTTTCCAATGAGTTCCTGATTCAAAAAAATCAGCGTTGTTTACAAAAAATATTGTGGCGATCTGATCCAAATTCATCTATTGAGACTTATACTTTAAATACTGTAACTTATGGCACTGCTTCTGCCAGCTTTTTAGCTACGCGATGTGTGCAAGAAGTAGCTCACATTTGCTGTGACAAATTTCTTAATATTTCGTCTATCATTTTACACGATTTTTACGTGGACGATCTTCATACCGGTGCCTCTACCTTAGACGAACTTAAACATATTCAATCTTTAATCACTGAATTACTTTCAAAACATGGCTTTCATTTAAGTAAATGAAAATCAGATTCGACCGAATTAAAAATCGATGATATAGATAACACTCTCTTGGACATAGGTTCCAATGAAACTGTCAAAACATTGGGTCTCTTCTGGAATCCCAAATTGGACGTTTTCTTCTTTAATGTTCAACCTACTACAAACAATTCTAAGATTACTAAGAGACACATTCTTTCTGCAATTTCAAAGATATTTGATCCTCCTGGTCTCTTAGCAGAAGTTACCGCTAAGATGATTCTACAAGACTTATGGCGTCTAAAAATTTCCTGGGATGAAGTTGTATCCATGGATATTCATACAAAATGGACAAATTATCAATCCCAATTAGTCAATCTTAATAAATTATAATTCCCTAGATATATTACTGTTTCCAATTTTACATCCATACAATTACATGGATTTTCCGGTGCGTCTACTGCAGCATATGGTGCTTGTATTTTTATTCGTTCCTTAGATGCTCAGGGAAATATAAGTTGTCATTTACTCTGTGCCAAAATCAGGGTAGCTCCTTTGAAACATTTTCTTACAGCTCTTCGACTTGAACTTTCTGGAGCCCTACTCTTATCCAAATTGATGGACAAAATAAAGCAATCATTACAAATTAATTTTGATGAAATTGTTTGTTGGTGTAATTCCAGCATTGTTCTAGCATGGATCAATATATCTCCAAACTTGTTAAATCCTTTCGTTGCGAACTGGATTTCACAGGTTCAATCCTTGACTAATTTTAATTCCTGGAGATATATAAACACACAGGAAAATCCTGCAGATTAATTGTCACGTGATATTTCACCCACGGCACTACACAATTCTGATCTATGGCTTCATGGCCCTCCATGGCTTTCATTATCTGAAAATTTCTGGCCTCATCAACCCTCCTTCAAACAGGTTAAAATTCCTGAACTTCGATCTAGTGTTAATCTATCCGCAAGAATTTCCATGAATCTCGACATTATTTACAAAATTTCTTCCTTAACTAAATTACAACGAATTGTAGCCTACATATTACGTTTTTGCAAAAATTCCAAGCTAACCATGCCAGAAAGAACCTTTAACGATTTAACATGTGAAGAAATTGCCTGTTCTCTGATTTGTCTTATTCGCATTGTGCAAAATCAGTCTTTCTGTGATGATTTCACACATCTCAAGAAATATGGCAAGGTCGTTCATAAAAGCAAACTTCTTACCCTGAATCCTTTTCTTGATCAAGGTGATATTTGAGTTGGTGGAAGAATTCACAACGCTCACATACGCTGACTCATACGAGAGAAACCATCCCATCGTAATTCCACAAAAACATCATTTTGCAGACATACTTGTACGGCATGAACACATGAAATTACAGCATACTGGTCCACAGCTACTTTTGTCTTCCTTGCGAGAGAAATATTGGCCTCTCAATGGACGCTATGGCACGAGAAAGGTTGTTAGAAATTGCATCACATGTTTCAAGGCAGCTCCAAAACTCGAAACTTATTTAATGGCTAATCTACCTTCTTCACGTCTTACTTCTTCACGACCCTTTACCCACTCGGGACTTGATTATGCGGGACCCTTTCCTTTAAAGGACCGTCTTACGAGAAACTACAAGACTACTAAGGGTTATGTAGCACTTTTTATTTGTCTGGCCACAAAGGCTATACTTAGGGATTGTGAGTAGTCTAACTACGGAATGCTTTATAGCAGCTTTAAGACGTTTTACTTCTCGACGGGGTAAATGCGCTTCTATTCTTTCCGATAATAGGAGCATTAACAATGAACTTTCCAACTTTCTCAAGACTAACAATCCTTACATGACACACTCTCTTATGAGGGTATCGATTGGACATTCATTCCGTTCACCTCACTTTGGTGGTATCTATGAAGCGGGGGTAAAATCGGTAAAATACCATCTTAAACGAGTCATTAGCAATACGGTTCTCTCCTATGATGAGTTTTCCACTGTTTTGATTCAAATTGAAGCAATTCTCAATTCCAGACTTCTTTTTCCTATGTCTAATGACCCCTCAGACCTACTTCCTCTCACACCTGCACATTTTCTGGTTGGATCACCTCTCACATCAGTTCCTGACCGCAATCTGTTAGATGTTATGGAAAACAGATTGAGCAGATTTTAAAATTTGCAGCAAATGGTGCAATGTTATTGGACACGATGGTCTAAAGAATACGTCTCTTCTCTTCAGCAACGTGTCAAGTGGAAGAAACAAAACGTCCGGTTGTGAAGTTATGTGTGCTACCGAACGAAAATCAACTTTAGTTTTTTTATGTTTAGATTAACTTTACAATTTCAGCTCGATATTGACTTGCGGACTTTATACATTTCAATTTTTGAACCCCCTTATGGCGTTCAAAGAGGGCGGCTTATGTTAAAACCTGAGTGACCTGACGACGGCCTTGCACGGCGCAAGCATAGCTTGGCGACAGCTTATCGCTAAGCGAAGATAAGAAGTCTTGTTACGTCTTAATGGAAAGATATGTGGCTGAAATTAACACTCCTTCGGCAAATTCATTTCTGTTTCAAGTCATCGATGTAACAACATGTAGTATATTAATTATATTTGTTATATTTTTTATTTTCATTATTACAAACAATTAAGTTCTTTTATATTATAATATTTACATAGAAGTATTAAATAGTTTCATCTACGGTCTTGAGTTCTTTACTAAAACCACGGAAGTCCACATAATATTTAGCAACAAGTAACTGGAAGAACTCAAGATTCCATTTTCCACTGAACAGTTACACAACACTAGTTTTTTCTCATATTTTTATAGACTAAAATATTAAAATAGTGTCTTGGGGGAGACTTGATTACTCTTATCTGTTAGACATGATCCCGGGATCAAGTCTCCCAGAAACTCCTTATAGATGAGTATTTTTTATTTTATAGATATTCTACGTCAATACGAAAGAAGGGAAGGAGCCAAGAAAAGAGCACCAGTCGACAGCCAGAGGTTAAAAGAAGCTTTTGTAGACGTTATTAATACTGGTATGTACCTCAAGGGAATTTCAAGGATTTCCTAGGTTAATAAATTGACTAGAAAACCATTCATAAAAGGTATTGCCTTACGTTTACGCTATAGTGCGGAGATGCACCATCTTGTTGGAAAAACAAATCATTTTCTGAGTACCTGTTATCATTTTCGATTATATCTTTTACCATGAGATCAATTGTGTCCAAAAAGAGAATGGCCCGAAAAAACATAAGATAAATTCCTGTCTATATTATTAATTTCAATGACTGTTGGGTATGTGTTTCGTAGAACTCTAGAATTTTCATCAGCTCAGTATCGGCAAGTATACCGATTTACAGTACCATTTCTAAAAACCAAAAGAAGATTAATCCAAAAAATAGATAGTGACTAGAAAGTTTGTGACTTCCCCGTGTGAAGGGGCCGTTCAAGTAAAATACCTTCACGGCTTCCCCTGCTTGTCGAAAAAGCCGATTAAATGGAGCAGCTGCCCGCTGTCCATTACCCAAGTTCCTAACTTATCCCTGTGTGATAGCAAAAACGCCCAACTATCATACGACACTCACATCTACCCATCATACACCTGTTTCAGTACTCTGTCAACACTAGTTTCTTGAGATTTGCTAAAAACCAGATACTTGAGCTATTTCTTTAGTACTTGAAGTAGTTCCAAATTTGATGATGATTAATATGACCTAAAACTGCTACATCTGCCGCTTATAACTCGTTTTTTACACTCCTTTTTTTACTGAGCTACCGATTCCCTTTCATAAAACTTTTCAACTAGTTTTAATACGTATGACTGATGAAGTTGCTTATCTTGATGAAGTTGATTAAATAGTTTCTGCCCTACCCACAATTCGCTTCCTTTGATAGATTGCATAGTGTACAGTGACTTCTAGCATAGAGAAGCGTCAACTTACAACAGCTGTTTACATGGTGGTTACTGCGTTACAGATTTTATTTAGGTAAGCTCTCGTAATTCCATAATCATATCAAAAATTATTGGTCATCCATTAAATTTTATGTTTTATTTGTAATACAAGTATTATATTATTATATGTACATATATAAAAAAATTTGTGAGATATTTCTGGTAGTGATTATAACAAGTCCTTACAATGTAATGTCTCCAATTGTAGACAATTGTGTAAACGGAAAGTTTTATTTTTTTAAGATAATTTGTTTATTTCAGTAAATCATGTCTAGGAGGAAATTTTTAACGGAAAAACACCTTCTTGAACAGTTAGAAAAAGGTCTTTCTGATATAGAAGGCCTTGAAAGTGATTGTAGCGATGAAGATATTATAATTCCAAAATAAATTGGAGATCCTTTATCTGATGATATGGAGGATATACTTGAAAAACCAGACCAGTTCTGTGATGATAGCGAGAAAATAATTATTGATGAGGAGCAGTAGTAAGGGCCTCTTAAAGATGTATAATTAGACAATATAAACCATATGCCTGTGCACACTGGGGTGTCCCTTCCTGGGCGATGCAAGAATGTTGGCTGCAAGGGCAAGTTCAGGTGGACTAGCATGAAATGTAAGGTGCATTTGAGCCTTGGAAAAGATCGCAACTGTTTTGAGAATTTCCATGAAAAATAAATACTTAAATTTTATATTACTTACATTTTATTGAAATGTTTACTGTATTTTCTTTTCAATAAATACCATAATTTATTTCATTGGCTACCAATGCTTACAATTGTAGACATTCTCTTTTTCATAAACTAGGGGGCAAATTTTTGAAAACACAATCACAGGGTGTTAAGTATCATATTTGACCGATATATTACCCAAACCATAATTTTTATCTGTGGAAACAAAAAATTGTAAGTCAAAGGGCTAATAATGTGCCACACATGGTTTATTCCCTATTTAAAATTAAGGGTTTGTGGTACTGGAAGAAAGGAGGTTGACAAATAACAGGTGTTTATATCGTTAAAAGATGACCCATTTGTAATAAAAATCGACCTGTTTCAGAATTTTATATAGCCAAAGATAATTCAGATAATCTAAAAGAACAGAAAATTAGAAACTGCAAAGAACAGAAGAGAGAGGAGGGAGATAATAACAGTTAAAGACCTACAAGGCCTATAGACAGCTTATATATATTTATATTATTTAAATTAAAAATGTTCACTAGATAATATGATGTTGTCAACACAATTTAAAGATGTTTTGTCGAATAAAATCCAAAGAATATATTTATGTATTAATAACTAGATTAGAAGATATACCTCCCCACAAATATAAAATTCTAGTGAGTACTTTTTTTATTTTTTTGTATGATTCACGAAACCCAGTATTATTATAACATATTTACCCTCCTAGAGCTATTATTTCTTGTTAGATTTTATTACAGCTCTTACTTTTTTTCTCACTCTTCGCCCCCAATACCAAATATTTTCAGACACACCATACTAGAACGTCGGCTTTCGTAAAAATTTATTTAGTTTTTACAAGAAATCACGTTACGGCGGAACAGTATAGGGCTCTCCGTCGCACCTCAATTCGAGATGACGCTTCCATCACAAGAAATTGTCGTTGTTTTTGCGAAGGGGGATTTCTTTGGCAATCTGCGGTAGTGTTTTCGCATAGTGCGGCTTTCTTGAATTCAAATAGTATAGATTTAATACCAGGGAGGTTTTTGTGATATTTATCACTCTATCCAAACGGGAGTGTTCGACAATTTAGTATTTAATTATGTTTTTTCTAATGTTAACACTCATATTAAGATGGCCTTACTATTGTCAAATATTCCAAACACCAAATAGGCAAAATGCCTCTATTGCATCATAACTTTTGTAGAAATCTTTTATTTTTATACCGCCTCGAAAAACTTAAAACAATAACTGTAATACCAAATTATAGGTGCTTTAATATTTCTACAAGCAACAAAAATTATTTTTGTCTTAAACTCTTTCAATTTTCTAAATTTTTCAGGGTCTGGTTATGTATTTCCAGGCGCAACTACAGTAATGTACTTAAATTACAACTTCACATTTTTGTTTTTGCCCGTAAATATTCTTAATTTCCGTATTAATATTATTTCTAATATACTTTAATACTTTATGAACCTCCGACTCTTCGCTATTTTTGTAAACTTGCTTCATAAACTTTAAACACTTCTAGAACATCATTTTCATAATATAAGTGTTAAATTCGGCTTATTTTTGGTCCACAAATCTTCTTAACCCTCGGGCGGGCGCGTTTTTCAAAATCGCAAGAAAAGCGCGGCGACACTTTATTCTGCAATCAGAAAAACGTCTAAAATTTTTTATATATGTTAATATAAAGTTCAAAATATAATTCCGACGATGAGTCATGGTGTTTTTTATTTTGTTAATACCACCTTTTATGAAATTTATATATTTAATTAAAATAAATAATTAAAATAATTTTTTTGTACTACATACAACGTTTTGTACTTTTCTCTAAAATAATATTCAATTATTTTTTCAATTTAGCAATTCTGACTTTCAGTTCAACTTTAGCGATCACAAAAACCTTCTAATACTGTTTTTCTCGTGAGATTTATTACTTTATAATACGTTCACCATATTGGATTCGCCATTTTCTGTTTTACAATTTGGAGTCGTCATCAGCGACCCCAAAAACCTAACTACTAACATTTTTTAAAATTTTGAAAAAGTTAAAAAGTAAAATAAGCAGTTCAAATAGTTTCTAGACTTATTGTATAAATAAAGTTTTTAGTATTGACGCAATTTCAGTACCTTTCAGAATAGTAAGTTTTAGATAAAACTCACTTGTACGAAAAAGCGACAAAACAAAAAGGTCTGGTAATTATCGAAAAGTAATTATTAATGCTATTTGTTTAATAACATCAAAGCAAAAGTCCCGATGTAATCTGACGAATCCAACAGGTGCTTATAAAAGACTCTATTCCTTTTATGTCAATAAAGCGTTTCCTCTACTTTATAATGAAAATGCATTCAATGGCAACTAGTTGAATATTTCTTATTTTAATTACTCTTTTGGTGTCGTAAAAGAGAAAAAGATGGAAGATGCTTAAGAGACGAGAGTTTTAAAATTAGAGCATATAAATTATGGACTTACTTAAAAATCTAAAATCGATATTAGTATAATCACATGAATAGTTATACTCTTTTCTAACAAAATTCAAAGAAATATTGTGGAATGAACTTATTTTGCCGTTTTAAAAAATGAGCTCATAACAAGAAGGGCAACGAATTTTATACTGCATTTAAAAAGTCATGGATATTAGCTAGTCAGTTTAAATATATACCAAGTTCTATGCATGCGATATAATTTTACATATTCAACATATCTATACCTCAAAGCAACATTGAAATGAGTCCCAAATTTTAGTACACTATTTACATAGATTTTCCTTCACTCTATACTGGTAACAAAGAGATATATGTATTGTAACGATAAGACTACCACAGAGAATTGAAATACTATTATAAAAATAATACCTCAATCAACGACGCAACGGAAGCTTATCGTCTATGCTTCGCCTAGCTCAGTATCTCAAGTGTGAGTTCGTCTTATTTTAAACTAGAAATCAAACCATGAACCCTTAGCTGATAAAAAATAAAACAATCTTTAACTAATCATTTTTATTAAAAATAGGAAACAATCAACCCTGCCAATGCTTTACAATGAATATAGTGAGGGTGATACTTAAGGCAACGATGGCATCAATGGGCTGCTTGTGTGGCCTCCCAATTAGACGGTTAGGTCCTCCTGTGAGCTGCAGTTATTCCATGTGTATGTGGCCTCCCAATTAAGTGTTAGGTCCTACAATAGATTCGATAAATTTTCATAACACGGTCAGTAAAATGATACGGCCAATTAATACAGCCAATAAACCGTGAATATGGTCGATGAACACAAGAGAATGTTGCAGACTATAAAATGAAGCTTATTATAATTCCTACCTTCTTTTATAAATTTCAATTATAAACAAAAAATAATCCCACCATGAAAGGCGATTGGCAAAAGTAGGAAGGAACTGCATGAAGTTAGCACAGATGTCATAGGATGGTCCTATATAATGGAATTAGCTTTTCTGTCAAAATAGAACAGAATATTTAGTCTACCGGACACAGAGAGAGAAAGCAAATATTTATTCTACCGGAAAGAAAGAGAGAAAAGAAAGACAGAGGGCGCCAACTACTTTTTAAATAAAAAATAGTAAAAAAAGAAACTGGAGGTTCAATTAAAATAAAATAATTATTTAAATATAAATTAATAAAGATGTGACGTTAATAAAGTTACAGTATATCAACACAAGATTTTGCTCTGCAATGATTAAACCACTATATTCTTTTCAAAGTTCATACAGAGTGAAAACAAAAACAGTGAGATATCTTAGTGTTGAATGAAATCGTTACTTCAAATTATTTTATCAAATCAAATCAAATTATGTCACAGCGACACTGGGATATTTTGCCAATGCCACACCGTCATAGACTTGTAGCTACAAGTTTATTCGCGTTTATTCACGAGTTACTAATCTGTTTCTAGTAAAAAGTTCTAGTTTTAAAAAATAGTTACGGAGACTGAAAGAAAGAGGAAAAATTATAGTATCCATATTGAATGATAACAACAATGAATCAATCAAAAGGTAAATGATAACCATTAGTAATGTTTATCCTACGAATAACTTAATCTGAAAAAGTAGCGTGTTTGTGTAAATGGTTTCCTTATTGGCTAAGTATGATGAGCAAATTTAGAAATAGGTACGCAAAAATTCTAAACAGATATAATAATTTTGGTTTTCAGGTGATGTAGAGAAGGAAGAGGTCGGCCTTGCTGAAACTGCTTGCAAATCTATAGCAGAATATACTGCAGAATACTCTGCCCAGTATTTTCATGGTTTTAATCCAAGTGATTCAGAAGATGTAGATGGTACAGATGAGAATCCTGATTACGCTTTACCTGACGCAAGATCAAGAGTTACTCTTTACCACAAAAATGTTGTTCATGAAAATGAATATCCGCATATATTGGATAATTTAAGGACACCTTTCAGCCAAGCTGATGATTTGAGCTACACCGATGAGCCAAATGAGATGTGTGAAGTACAAATGATAGATCCTAGTCTACATGAAAAAACTTCTAGAAAATAATGATTTACTTCAAGAAGTGGAAGAGAAATGCAAAGAAACATACGATTGCAACAAGGCAAAGCTATTTGTCAAGGTTGGAAGGTCTTACAGTCTTGGTGTGATTACACGACGAAAAAAAAAACTAAAACCGCCATGCGATAACTGTTATAAATGAAGATTATAGGGAATCAGTACTAAGAAAATTTTATGAGTTAAGGGACAAGACTCGCTAAAGAGATTACATATCAAAATATATGATTCCTATTTGATCTAACAATGAAACTAGTAACCGTAAACGTTTAATTAATAAGGCCTTACCATTTCCTATCAGATAATAAAAAAATGAGAGTATGTAAAAATTTTTACTGCTACGCCTGATGTTTCAAACAATGCTGTCGCAACAATTGTTACTAAAGTAACCAAAACTGGATGTGTGGAGGAAGAGAGAAGATGAAAACACGATAATCGTATAAACAAAACTGAAGAACGAAAAATTGAATACATTATGCAGCACATAAATTCGTTCCCTAGTATCAATCACATTACCGTAGAACGAGAACAAACAAAGAATACCTGGAAGGGTCACTGAATTTAGCAATAATCTATAGACTGTACAAAGAAAAAAATGTATTGAAAAAAACAAGATTATGTCAAAAAATCAATTTATGAAAGAATTTTCAATACAAAGTTCAATATAAGATTTCCGGAGAGAAAATCGAAAAGTTAAACTTGAGTTAAAAATGTAATTTTCATTATAATAAAATGTGGCTTAATTCCATATAAACATAATATTTAATTATATATGTTTTAGATGGCAGCGAAAAATCACCTGATCGGTTAACCTTTCAGTAGAGCTTGTTTAGGAGACCGGTGGGAGTCAATAACGGTCAATTCTAAGGCCAATCGAAAGCTTTCAAGTTTCTCTGGCTCTGTAACTTCTTTTCATAGGTACATTTATCTACTGTGTATCATTGCAGTGTTGATGCTCGAACTGTAAGTTTGTAATTTGTAAAACAGGTGCAGTGGACCGTGTGCGTCTAGAGAAGTAATAGAATTTTGTGACTTGTAAGTCATTGTTTTATAATAAAACTTTTTCAGATACTAAGGATTATGAAAAAGAGCAAAAAATATTGTTAGGACTTTTTGAAGAAGTTTCGGCGGGTGATGAGTATGGTGATGAAGAGGAATCGGAAGAAGATCATGTAGAAGAAGACTTGGAGGGAAACAATCATGTAGAAGAAACGATTAATGAAATTCTCTGCGAATTCCTCTAATCGTTTGAAGGTGTAAGTTGGTTAAATGTACTGTAGAAGATGGTCTATGGTTGTTTTGTACACTCTTTTAAATGTTACAGCAATAAATTCCTTTGTTATTTACAATTATAACATTCCAAAATCCGCAAAGACCCGACAAGAAGTTTTGACAAATTTAGCATTTAGCCTTATCTACAAACACCAGAAGAATGGAAGCCAAAATGTCTATGTACCCAAGACTATAAGGATTCGACTAAAGGAGATCTGTCATTTGAATGAAGATGTCGTCTTGCCAGTTCAAAAAACTCCGGGACCAATTGAGAAGTGTGGGGACTTTGAATGGAAAAACAATCGAAAAACGAAATATTTTTGTTTGATTTGTAAGTATCTTTGTTTGGAACATCTAAATCCAATTTGCAATTACTGTAACAATATTCCAGCTTAATTTTATTACGTTTTTTGCCGTCTCTTATATTTTTTTAAGATAAGTGTTAGTAAAATAATGTTTTATTTTTGTTTAAGATAGTTCTTGAAGACTGATATGTTATGATCTAATTTTAAATTAATTCCAATTTTTTAGTAAAAAGAGAATAAATCAGACTATTACAAAAATTATGGACTATTTTTTGTGCTACGTAAATAAACATTTTAAATACAACAATTAAACAAAATATATCAATAATTATAAATAATGTTAAAAAAACTACAAACAATCTTTTATTGAAATTTAAATAATAAACTGCGTCTAATGAAAGGTTAATAAACATCTTAGAAAAAACAAATACGGATAACAGGTCTGCAAATACTTTAATATATTTAGAAAACCAGTATAAAGCCAGCGGTAACGATCCATTCTTTGTGTATATTGAATACATAAATAAAAATATTGGAAGATTATTTCCTATGAACGGTGAAGGTAGGACATTATTTTTATTAAATGAGTTTTTAATAGAAAATGATGTAGTCGATATAAAAGCAGTTAGTATTAATAGGGTAAAAGTCATTTTCAAAACCTATTTTATTGTAAATAAAATAACTAATCGTAAATGAATAAATAAAAATGATCTTTCTGATAGCTCATATTTACTTGATCACTGATTACCAAATAAATATATCTAATTAACTTTCATTTTATTACCGGCATAGACGTGTGTTTATATACCGTGTAATATCAGGGTAGAAAAAGAATATTGGGTTCACTTATTTGAACAGTCCACTTGTACTAAACCAGTCTTTTGTGCTCATAGGGGTATGTGACGTTCGATTTAGGATGACCGTAATATTAGTCGAAAGCATTGATTTTATCGAATTAACTCTATAAACGATGGAACACCTACTAGAATAATCCCAATTGGCAACCACTCTGGCATTGATTTCACTATCACTTCAGCTTTATTAACAAATCGTATAAACTTGTTAGCCTACACTGACACATTGGAATTCTATCAATCCTATAATATAGCTTAAAATGAACACTTCTTCATTTCTAACTATTAATCAATTAACAAAATGGAATAATGGCCGCGTTGACTTTAGGTTGTTTTACACAGACTTAGAAAAACAACTCTCTACACTTTTATCACCCGATAATTTTTCAAACAATGAGAAGAAAGTCAAGCTGTTTCATATTATCTCTCTAGTGGCGTCAAAGACTATGGCTCATAAAAAAACTTTTACTCGTGTAACTTCAAGGCCTTATTGGTGGGATAACGAATGTAGAGATAAAATAAAAAAAACGATCTGAAGTTTTAAAAGCATATAAAAAGCAAGGTTACCAGAAAACTTACATATATTAAAAGATCAGTGCTGTTCAAACCAGACGAGTATTTAAAATAAAGGAAAAATGGAGTTGGATAATATTTTTAAATGCTTTGAACAAACACCCATCTCTGTTAAAAATATTGACATCCGTTTTATATTTTACAGCTCCCCAAATTTCCTTTTTACGATCAAGATTTTGCAGTTCTTATAAACAAATCAACCGTCATATTGCTTTCTTATTCAGACTTCCCAATTTTATCTAATCTTCAATCCAAATCTGTAATAAGTAAATTAGGGAAAGTTTTAACAATAATTTATACAGATGGATCAAAAATTGAAGAAAATGCTGTTTTCGCATTTTTTTTTAAACAACTATGTTGGCTTTTAAAAAATATCTAAGAGGATGCAAAGTGTATGGAATTTTATATTTTTCCTAATTTTAATAGATTTCCTTTTTGTAATATTTTAAGACAAAAGTAATGCATCAAGTAGGTTGTGCAGATAGTAGGTTATGGACAACATCGCATAAAAACACTATCTGTCAAATATTGTTGTTTGTAAACAGACTTAAGATTTGTGAAATAATGTCGCAAGTAGAAAAAAGAAAAGTGGTGGAATATTTGTATAGAAAGGGTGTCCGAAACGTTAAGAAATTAGTGCAATTGACTGAACTCGGAAAAAGTGCAGTGTATGAGACAATAAAGAGGATAAAAAAAGGCATAATTATGAGACATAGACCAGTTTCTGGTAAACCGCGTAAGACTCGCGGAAATAATTTAAATGCTTTAGTGGCTTTAGAACGACAAAATCCGCACCTAGGGTTTCGAAAATTAGCGAACAGATTGGAAACGGCTCATGTTTTATATCCAGAAGGGTGGCGTTTTCAGCAAGATAATGCAAAATGCATATTATACTCAAGATTGGATCCAAGAAGACGAATTGGCAACAATTCCGTGGCCAGCAGCATCTCCAGATCTTAGCCTCATTGAAAACATATGGGGAGTGATGAAGATTGAAGTAGAACGAGCAGCGCCACGAGATAAAGAAGGTTTGATTTGGTCAGTTTTACAGGTCTGGAACACCATTACCGAAAATTATGGCCTTGACCTAGTCTTTCTCTTAGTATTTCTGTAGTTTACCGGGTTTGACTCCGCGTTGAATAATTTTGGTTTTGATAAAAACCATTATTTCGACGACGTTTCGGCAAGGTCGTACTTGCCATTGTCAAGTCAGTAGCGCTTCTGGCTAATGCTTGAAGTTAATCTCCAATTAACTTCGTTCATGGTTTTCAAAAATCTCGTGGAAAATTGGGAATATTTTTAGAATAAAGTCAAACGGGGCTATGGTTCCTATTCCTGATATTCGAGGTAAGCACAAAAACCTTAATATCTCTTGCAAAACGGTCTTCATATATATATATATATATATATATATATATATATTCATATATATATATATTATATATATATATATATATATATATATATATATATATATATATATATATATATATATATATATATATATATGAAGGCAAAATAAATGCATTATTTTAAAAATGCCAGCGTTCACCGTCAAAGCGCAGCGCCCAGCATCGAGCCAGATATTGGACCATAGTATTCGAGCTTAGTATTTTTTCGACCCGCGACGCTAGAACTCGACACTACGAGACGCCGACCACCGATCCTCGGTCCGGCTAAAGGATCGTATCGATTGCCAGGTAAAATAAATTCTTCTTCTTCGTCTAGCCATTCACGTCCACATCTGAACATAAGCCTCTTCAAGTCTTCCTTTCCATTGTTTTTTATTGTACGCTACTTGTAGCCAATTCCTGCCGGCAGTCCTTTTCAGATCATCTGTTCATCTCATAGGAGGTCTGCCTCTGGGTCTTTTGTGTTGGTATGGTCTCCAGGTTAAGATTGATCTGTGCCATTTGTTTAGATCGCTCCTAGCTACATGTCCAGCGTATTCCCATTTTAACTTTAATGATTTTCTGTCTTATCCATGTGTTTGTTTTCTTGTCCTTAAGTGATATACCTAGCATTGCTCTTTTCATCGCGTGTTGAGTGACTCTAAGTATATTCATATTCTTTTTTGTGATTGTCATGTTTGTGCCGCATAAGTTAATATCGGAATAATGCATGCATCAAAAACTTTAGATCTAAGATGTAATTGAATTTGTTGATTTCTGAGTATATAGTTCAGTTTACCGAATGCTGCCCAAGCTAACTTTCTTCTTCTTTTTATTTCTTCAGTTTGAATTTCCCTATTTAGTATTATTTTTTGTCCTAAGTATATATATTCTTCAACTTTTTCTATAACTTTATCGTTTATTATTGTCACGGTGTCTTCGGAGTGCATGACTTTTGTTTTGTTTAAATTCATTTTCAGTCCTATTTTAGAAGCTTCGGTATGTAGTTCTAAAAGCATGGTTTGCATTTCTTGTAGGTCAGTAGCTATCAGGATTATGTCATCTGCAAATCGTAGATTACTGAGGTAGCGGCCATTGATGTTTATTCCCTTATATTTCCAATTTAGGTTTTCAAAAACGTCCTCCGAAACTAAGGTGAACAGTTTGGGTGATAAAGTATCTCCCTGTTTGACTTCCCTGTTTAATGGTACAGGGTTCGTGTGTTCATTTTCATTTAGGTAGTATGTAAGCTGTAGCTTGGTTCATAGTTTCTTTTATTAAGTTAATATATCTGCTGTCTATTCTACAATTTTGCATTGCGTTTATTACGGCCGTGTGTTCTATGGTATCGAAAGCTTTTTCGTAGTCTACAAATGCTAGGAAAACTGGAAACTTGTATTCGTTACATTTTTCTATTAATATTTTTGTGGTTAACAGGTGATCGGAAGTTGAATAGCCTTTTCTAAAACCTGCCTGTTCATATGGTTGGTATTCGTCTAATTTCCTTGTTAGTCGAGTAGTTATGACTTTGGTGAGTATTTTAAACAGGTGTGACAGTAGGCTGATGGGTCTGTAGTTTTCCAATTTTCGACTATCACCTTTCTTGTGTAATAATATTACTTTAGAGTTGTTCCAGCTCTTAGGGACTTTGCCCTGATGTAAACAACTGTCCACAAGCTTAGTTACAATTGCAATTAGTTCCTTACCTCCTTCTAATATAATATCTGTGGTAATACTATCTTCTCCTGCAGCTTTATTTCTCTTCATGTTTTCCAATGCTGTAGTTACCTCTGAAATTGTTACTTTTGGCATTATTTCTGATCCAACATCTTTTATTAATTTCCGTGCTGGTCTCATCTCATCATCTTGTTGATGTGTTCTGTAAAGTTCTGTGTAAAATTCTTTAATTCGTGTCAGTATGTTTTCTCTAGTTGTGATTTCATTTTCGTCTTTTTCCATTAATGATATCATCTGACGTCGTTCTAGTGTCGGTCTGAGGCATTTCATACTCTCATTTTTTTCAATAGTTGTTGTTATTAATTTTTCGTTTTCTTTTCTTTTTTGTTGTCTGATTCCTTTTCTAATCTGCCTATTAAGTTCTCTATATTCGTCGGTTCCCCTTTTGTTAGATTTATTTAAGATCTTCCTTCTTTTTATTTGTTGTAATATTTCTTTGTCTAATTCATTGTATGTTGTTTTTGGTTTTTTCAGTTGCAGAAGGCTTTTATTCACTGTTTCGGTAATAAGGTTATTCAAATCATCAATATCATTGGAGTTTATCTGCTGCATGCTAACTTGATTTAATGCATGCGCTATCTTTTTATTAAATTCACTATTTTTGATTTCTTCAGATGTCCATTTATATCTTGTTTCATGTATTCTTTTTCTTTCTAGTTTTTTGTTAATTATTAGTTTTGTTCTTATTAGTCTATGATCGCTTCCTAGGTCAAACTGATTTAATACTGATACGTCTTCTACTAGGTTTCTATTCTTCGTTAAGATATAATCTATTTCATTCTTTGTCTTTTTATCGGGGCTCATCCATATCCACTTTCTGCTTGGTTTTTTATTGAAAAAGGAGTTCATTGAGTACATGTTATGTTCATTCATGAAATTGAGAAGCATTTCTCCTCTATCGTTTCTTTTCTATCGTTTATCGTTTACCTTACTTACTTAATTACCCATGATAGGTAAAATAAATGCATTACATTAAATGCGAGCCTTCACTGTTAGTGCTATGATCTGGGCGAGGATACGATGCGATGGTGACAGTGACTTGGGTGGATAATAGTGCACATCGACATTTCAAAGACTTCAGTAAATAGTAAGTAGTATTTTAGTTCTCATGTAATAATTTTTTAGTACTTTTGGATAGTTTCTTGAAGATAGATAGATATTTCTAAATTACAGGTAAGAGCTCTCATATTTATATCCAGAATGCTATATTTATACACGCTCTCGTATTTAGGATAATTTTCTTGATTGTCCTATTCAGTAGATACTAATTTTATCTTCAATTACTACTTGCATTTTTTATATAGCAACAAAATATGTTTCTATTTTATTTTCTATTATTAATACACAACAAAACCGATATAAAATAAAATCGGATTTTCAAAATGGATGGAATTCCGCATTATTCACGTTAGACTATATATTATTGAATTATATTGAACTCTAATATACGCTATAATAAATTACAGTTTTATAAATTCTATTAACATTACTAGCATGTAAAAGCTTAATGAGAAATTTTCTATTCAATCCTCTATTCGCTCTTTTACATCCCTCCAAATCAAAACGTGAAATGCAAATAGACAATTAACGGATTTGCGGCGACTAGCTATATATCCCTAAGGAACTCTTGGTATAGGAACGAACAAATAGCAATTTAAACCATTGTTTCTTTTTTGAAAGTGGGAACTTTCGAGTTTTAAAGTGAAATTAAACTAGATAAAGTGCTCGCTAACAAGTGAAATGACCATTAAGTTGAAAATTCGTTGAAAGATAATTTTAAAAGCATGAATTAGAAAATTCCATTAAAAGCAATTTGTGTACTTCAGAATTCAAAATGTGTACTATAATATTGCTAGTGCTTTGAATTTACCGAATAGTCTACACAATACGCCAAGATTATTTCAACCAAATTGTTCTTAAAACATGAGAAAATCTTTTGAGTGAAAGTGAAAAAGCAAAACATCATATAGACCCTATATAAACTCTCTATAGATTCTAAATATACATATATTGTTGAAGAAATGAATAGTTACTTTAAAAACAAATTCAAACCTTATATTTTATACTCTATACCGTTGAATTTCTCTGTGAAAGGATCATTCATTTCTTCAACTAAATATAGGGCATCCTATTTAAAAAAGTCGACAAAGTCATCACTTCGACAAATATAACAAAAAAAATTAGGTGAGCCACAAAAATAGGACCGAAGATGTAGGAATTAACAGACCCGAACCACATTAAAAAAGATGCATGCATTGACCATTTAAAGAAGTTAGATGCGAAGGAATAACAAATAACATTGGACCACACACATCAAAAATCATTATAAACGAAGAAGTTCACATAAGCATGAAAGCAGTCTCTCAAGGTTTCTCTCTTCATTGCAAAAGCGTCGAATGTATAACTTCAATGTTTTAAATGACATACGTTTAGATAATAGTGAGAGCCACTAATAGCCCAGTCTGGTTATACAAAAATCATCAATTTCACGGCAAAATGTTTCGCAGATATCTGAAGCTTTTAAGACATAGGTTGGGGTTACTAGATGACAAATAGATAAAAAGATACTCCTATTTTTACCTTGCGTTTTTTTTAAACAATAATTTATGGTCAGAATTTGATTTTTATCTATAAGTTTTTTCCCTTATAATTTAAATAAACAATACTTATACCATTTTTTTTATATCAGGAATATCTTTATTTTCCCGTTTTTTCAATTAAAATTGATAAATAATTTACGGAGATATTTGCAAAAAAGCAGTTTTTTGCACTAATTTATAAATATAATTAATTTTTTTATTAACAAAATAAAATGTTATTAATACATTTTAACATTGAGGAATTACCGTCCTTTAAATTTGTGCGAAATTTCCCCCCGATCGGTCAAATAGTTTAAAAGTTATTCAATTTGTTTATCCCTGGAACTAATTATTTAAACCATTGATCTTGCCCTATGAATGATGCTAGATACATTTAACAAATTTCATAGGATTCTTTAAGACTTATACTATCTCAGAAGTTAAATGAATATTAAGTTTTCATCGAAATTATTTACAAAATAAACGTTTGAAAAAGGGGTATGTTTTTTACTTATAAACAATTGTAATAACTTCTATATTTTTTAAGCTACAGACTTGTACGTACAACCATTAGATAACTGGTAAAAAAACTCACATTTAACAAAAAAAATAAACCTTCTATGAATAATAGGAACGAAGTTAGCGACAATTTTTTTGTTAATTATATCTCCATTGTTTATAAACATTAAGACGTAAAATTTGCACAAATTTTGAATGAAAATATAAAATTTATATTGAATTTTATAGCTATAAAATTCATCCAATTTTTCGAAACTTAAAACCTTTCGAAACGAAGTTACTTTCGAAAGATCGACATAGGAAAGTGGAGGGGAAACTGTTTTAGCTCCTCGCTGCAAAATTTAATATTATGGTTAAGGATTTATCATTTAAAAGCTTCAGCAGTTCTGTACGAATTTCATCAGGTCCATTTGCTGTTCCATTTTTAGCGTTTCTTATTGCGTATTCTACTTCTTCTTTCAATATGTCTGGCCCAGTTGCATTGATTATCTGAGTTAAGTGGTTTCTATCGTCTTCAAATAATTCATTCAAGTATTCTGTCCATCTTTTTATTTTATTCTCTAGATCTACAATAAGATTTCCATCTTTGTCTTTAAGTTTACCTATTTGGCATTTCTTTATGCTTCCTGTTATCTCTTTTACTCTTTTGTGCATATTGAACGCATCGTACTTTTTCTCATAGGTTTCCATTTCTTCACATTGTTCTTTAATCCACTCCTCTTTGGCTTCTTTTATTCTCTTTTTTATGTGTTTATTAATTTCTTTGTATTTGTCTGGGTAATTCTTCAACTTTCTTCTTTGTTCCATAAAGTCTAGTATATCTTGTGTCATCCACCCCTTATTCTTTGTTGTTGTTTTTGTTTTTGCTTACAAACAGCAGGAAAGATGTTTCTTTCCTGCTGTTTGTATAGCTGTATTTATGTAGGTACTTTAATTTTTGGTTAACGTTGTTTGTATCGTTAATTTGTTGCTGCACTGAACAGAGGTTTTCATTTATTTCTTCTCCTGTTTCTTGTCGTATATTTTTGTTTCTAAGTTTATTTAAATCTAGTGACTTTCTGTGTGGTCTTCTAATCTTTTTTGGTCTCGCCTCTATCACAGTAACTACAGGGTTATGATCTGAGCCTTTATCAGCTCCTGGGTACGTCTTAGTACATTTAACAGCATTATGATACCTCCTTGCTATCATAATGTAGTCTATTTGATTTCTCACTATTTTTTCTTTGGTATGTTGTGGAGATGTCCATGTATATAACCGTCGAGGAGGTAATTTGTCGAAGTCTTCACTTTGGCAAAATTGAATCAATCGATCTCCTCTGTCATTTGTTTCCAAGCCCATATTTTCCTACTTGTTCTCCTACCTTACATTGATCCACCTTGGCATTAAGATCGCCCATTAATATGTTAATGTATGGAAAGACTGACTTAATAAGTGAAGACAAACAACCTGCAACAAAAAGGTTTAGACCTGACAGTGAAGTCGAATAAATGAACCAAATTTTAACTTTTAAACCAATGTATGTAAAAAAAATAAAAAAAGTCAAGTTCAATAAACATTGCAAAATTTAATAAGGCAAGTGATGAAAAAATCGACTTATTTTATCAAAGCAGTAAGGCAGATTAGATTAATATTGTATATCATATTTGTAAGAAAAATAGAATAAAAATCGATATTGTTAATTATAAAAATACAAACAATTATAATTAATATAAGGAATATAATAATATATTGTGTAAAAAATTACCTGAAATTTAATTTATAAAATATATAAGTATTATTACATCATTGATATAAAATGAAAAAACATATGTTGATTTTCCGGGATTTTCCGAGATTTATGGGGGGTGAACATTATGTCATCATTAATAATACTGCGACAGACTATTCAAGCAAATTAAAAAAAAGTAAGTATTTAGGGTGAATTTCAAATGGACTCAATTTTTCCGAGTTTTCCCATATTTTCCGGCCAGTGAAAACTATGTAGTTATTCATATTTCGACGAGCTACCCCAGAATAAAAAAAGAGGCTTGCAGCTGCAAAGGAAGCCGAGATAATGTAAATTTTTCCTACGTGTTGCAATTTGAAGTTCCGATGCCGAAAAAAAAAACGGAGCTGAAACAGATATCCTCTCCACTTTCCTATGTCGATCTTTCGAAAGTACCGTCCTTTCGAAAAATTAGATAAATTTTATAGCTATAAGTTTCAATATAAAGTTTAGATTTTCATTCAAAATTTGTGCAAATTTTACTTCTTAATGTTTATAAACAATGGAGATATGATTTTTTTAAAAATAGTCACTAACTTCGTTTCTATTGGTCATAGAAGGTTTTTTATTTTTTAATGTGAGCTTTTTTACCAGCTATCCAATGGTTGTACGTACAAGTCTGTAGCTTGAAAAATATAGAAGTTATTACAATTGTTTATAAGTAAAAAACATACCCCTTTTTCAAACGTTTATTTTGTAAATAATTTCGATGAAAACTCAATATGCATTTAACTTCTGAGATAGTCCAAGTCTTAAAGAAACCTATGAAATTTGCTGAATGTGTCTAGCATCATGCATAGGGCAAGCTCAATAGTTTAAATAATTAGCCTCAGGGATAAACAAATTAAATAACTTTCGCACAAATCTAAAAAATGGTAATTACTTGATGTTTAAATGTATTAATACTATTTTATTTTGTTAATAAAAAAATTAATAAAATTTATAAATTAGTGCAAAAAAACTGCTTTTTTGCAAATATCTCTGTAAATTATTTATCAATTTTAATTAAAAAAACGGGAAAATAAAGATATTCTTGACATAAAAAAATGACATAAATACTGTTTATTTAAAATATAAGGGAAAAAATTTATAGACAAAAAATCAAATTGTGACCATAAATTATTGCTTAAAAAAACACAAGGTAAAACTAGGAGTATCTTTTCATCTATTCATCATCTAGTATCCCCAACCTACGTCTTTAAAGCTTCAGATATCTGCGAAACATTTTTCCACCATTTTTTTTAACCAGACTGGGCTATAAGTCAAATGTGATAATGGGGCAGGTGTGAGTACTGTAGTGCCCAAGGTATCCAGTCACGTCCTCACAGTAAATACAGCACATGTGGAGTGTTTCTGTGTTGCAATAAAAAAAACTCCCTTGCGATTAACCATGAGATAAGTTTGTCAAATCATAATATTAATATTTTTAATTTTATATTTGTTAAGAATAATGTGCAACTTAAGATATTTTAGAACTACTTTAGACAAATAAAACAAGAAATTGTACAAATATACAAATAAAATATAAAGCCCTATATTTACTTATTTCCTGACGGTAGTCCTGACCTGACGGCCCAGAAGTCCAAATTTTTGTTTTTTCCCGTAAATAGCTATTATTCCTAACAACAACAAATGTTATTCGTTTTACACGTTTTTATGCCAAAAATGTAAAAATATTTGGATTTTCTCCTAAATCTCTGTATTTGGGCAACAAAGGGTCAATCATTTGTCAAAATTAGTTTTGCGTTGCAATTTTTTTTATTTTCGCAGGATAAACAAATTAGATTGTTTAAAAACTGTTTGATGAATCCGTTTTATATTTATCTACTACAAAAGCCAAAAGCTTTGACCCAAAATTGAAAATTATGAAATTATTTTTTCAAAAGATATTAACAATCACAACGTTTTAAAATGTTTATCTCTGTTTACCGTCTATTAATAAAAAAATTGAAAACAATATGAAAAACATTTTTTGGATGACTTTTGTGATTCTACCCATCTTCTTCTGGTGCCGTACGATATGCAACGTGTAGGATTTTATGCAGGTTGGATTATGCGTAAGGATCCTTCTTCTACAAGGAAAAGTAGAAGGAAAACGAGGACCAGGATGGTGAAGGATTTCCTAGCTGAAAAATCTACGTACATGGTTCAACACAACAACCAAAAAACTTTTCAGAGCAGCAGTTTGCAAAATATAGATTGCCATGATGGCCGCCAACATCCGAAACGGATAGAAGGCAAGAAGAAGAATCCTTCTTCTGCTCTTCTTTTCTTTATGTTTTATTAATATACTATATATAGTACTTTTTCTTCTATTCTATTAATATCAGGTATGTCGCACTAGTTTCTTATGTCTCTGAACCATAAGCGTCTGAGAGTGACTCATGATGAGAGTCTCAACCGTGTGCTACTTGGTTCTCTCCGACCTTAAATTTTAACCATTAATATGATTTTAAAAATATTTGTATCCTCTTAAAATATGGCGTATATATGCGACCTTTCGCAGTTTAACGATGTTAGGATCCTCTCTGGGTATTATCATTTCTTAAGACTTATTCATTTGTAATATGGTCGAACCATGGAATTTTAAGCAACCTTCTGAGGCACCACATTTCGAATACTTTAGTACGGTTTAGCAATCTTACTTTAAGTGATCAGGTCTCGTTAGCGTACATTATCATTGGCCATATGTAGTATGTTAGAACACGAATACGGAGAACCAAAGTAGTTTTTGAATTTGATAAACGTATTTCCAGCTATTGCTACTGGTACCTTCACTTCACAACTCCAAAATGGTTAAATTTCTCAACTCTGTCTTTACGTTGTAGCATTTACAAATTCTTTGTAAACCATGTTGTTTGTTTATCTTGACTAATTCTCTAACATTCTTTTTTTTTAGGCAAAAGGTATATTTTTTATGTTTAATAATTATTTTAATAGTTACAACTAGCTGTTGTAATGGTTATAATTTGGCACCTCAAAGCGGCGTCCTTTTTAAATTGCTAGAGGTATTTCCTGTTTTCTTTTGTTTTGTTTGTCCCAAGAGATTCACGTTAGTACCCCTTTGTTTCATGTTTTGTAGTTGCCCCAATCCGACCCCTTACCATTTACTTATCCACGACCCCAGCTCTCTAAACAAACCCTGAGTGCGGTTTGCACAAGTATCGATTATTTTGCTTGCCCTATCTCCTCCCCAATAATTTCTGTCCCCAATTTTCTACCCCTTATAATAATACCCCATGTGGTAGGCAAAAATATTTCGTTACAACGTTGGTTGTTTATTTTCAACTGTACTTGCATACAATATTATTGTTGAGAGCATATTCCTCTAATATATACATTATTTATTATCTCTTGTACCTCTTCTTTGTTGTCAGATATGACAGCTGTATTATCGGCATGACGCAAAATATTTATAGGAATTTCATTTATTTTGAAACCTTTTTCATTCTGCTGTGCAAGTTGACAGAGATTGTTCACACATAAATGTTAAAAATCAGAGAGAAGAAGATGGAGCGCCACGTACTTACTTCTTTGTACTTGTTGTGTATATAGCCTTATTATTAAGGATCTGTGTTGGAGATCCTTAATTTTACCTTTTAATTCCAACTCAGCTGTTGGATCATCGCCATATATTTCCATTAAGACCAATCTTTCTTAATGCTTGTATTAACGCATGTCTTACCTTGTCAAAAGCTTTTTGGAAATCGATAAAGCAAATAAAGACATTCTTCCCATGGTGATATCATTTTTGCAGCAATAACTGCATGCAGTTTTGACTACTTACTAATAACGCTTTGATAATTACTTAATATTGAAGAGTTTAACTATTTCTACATTTACTTTATCGGGTCGTTTATTATTTTTCAAAATTTGCGATCGCATATCCAGTTATGATTCTAATATTGGTGAGCTAGTTAAACCTGTATTTTTATTCGTAGCACATAAGCTTTGATCGTCACAGAAAAGGTCTAGTATACATGTTCGCCAGAATTTGCATATTTTTAAATAGTTACAATGATATTGCTGTTCAAACTTTGCATACATTCGTGATTACTGACTGGTTTAAGCCCTTTCAACTACAAACCTCTCAGAAATAAGAGTTTAAAAAAATTAATTGAAATGATCTTATAGCTCTTAAAAAACCTATAAAATGGTTTTTTAAGCACCTTATAGCTTCACAGCCAAACCGAGTTATGAGTAAAAACCAATTACATATTTTAGGAGATATCAGAAGACGTATACTGAACCATTGTAATATACACATATTGTGCTATTATGGCACATACATAGTTTCACCTATCCTTACAAACTAATAAGGTTTGTTTTTTTAGTTAAATTATAATAAAAATATTTTGATTGAAAAATTGTATTTATAGTTTCAATGAAAAAAAAAAAAATACTACAACTATTCAACTAGTTGTTAAAAACAACCAACGGCACCAGTCCAATTTTGAAGTAAAACCTAAATCCAAATTTCCATGCAAATCAGTGGAGGCAAGGTATTCAATGACATTGTTTTAATTATAACTATTCTAGAGCGTGACAGTCTCAGCTTGTGTAGAGGAGGGACGCTGAACTGAATAGGGTTCCTTCAGTACTCTTGTGCAAGACAGACTGAGCGGGGAAGTCCTCAACCCCGGTACGGCGCGTCCCAATGGCTGATAGGACACGTTTCTGTAGATATGCACGACAGGTATGAATAAGGCTTCGCCAAATAAGTACCCGCGGATCAACGGAGGACATGACATAGGTCAGCAGCTATGTCATTAGTGACCCGTGGCTGAGGAATACAATTCCTGACAGATACGGTACCACAAAGTCGCAGGCGAAAATCAAATACTGATTTAACCGGCTGTGATACTGCGAACACTCACCAACCCGTCTGACAAGCGTGGTGTTTTAATGCCAATATACCCCTCAAAACACAACATGTTGAACTTGAAACAAAATGGGACGATACCCCAGGTGGGTAGAGCTAGCAGCTTAGAATCCCACATAGGAAAACCGGTCAGCTTCACGGATTCTGGGGGAGGCACAAGCCCAACAAAAAATATTTACGAACAAACAAAAACAGTTACTACTAGCCACATACAACATCCAATCTATGGCTAAAGATGAAAAGGTCTACGAATTAGAAGAAGAACTATCCAAGATAAAGTGGGATATTGTAGGACTGTCAGAAGTGAAAAGAAGAGGCGAACAATGCATGCATCTAAACTCTGGAAATCGCTTATACTATCCAGGGAAATAGACGAAACATATGGTGGAGTAGGAGTTCTTGTCAAAAAGTATCTCACACCATACATTTCTACATATAGAAGCTTTTCTGATATAATAGCTTATATTACAATAGATCTAGTTAATAAAACCAAGATCAAGGTTATACAAGTGTATGCTTCCACAACAACACATCAGGAAGAGGTAGTTGAAATGTTCTACGAAGATTTAATAAAAGCATTAGAAGAAAATGATACAAAGTATACCATCATTATGGGAGGTTTCAACGCAAAATTAGGTAAAAAAGAAGAAAATACTGAAACTAAAATAGTGATGTATGGTTAAGGCACACGCAATGAAAGAGGAGAAAAATTATATAACTTCTTAGAAGAACAAAATTTATATGCAGTGAACACATACTTCAAGAAACCAGCAAACTGAAAATGGACGTGGATATCTCCCGATAAAAAGACAAAAAACGAGATCGATTACTTCTTGTGTGGGAACAAAGACATTTTTGAAGATATAACTGCTCTCAATCGATTCACAACTGGCAGCGATCATCGTCTTTTAAGAGCAAGGATTCATGTTAAACAGACGAAAACCAGTAGAAACAGGCCACATAATCATTGTAATCAGATAGATCAAACTAAAATACGACAGAAGGGAGATGAGTACAGAGAAGTCTTAAGAAAAGAATATGTAGAACATTATCAACAAGAATACTCCGACATGAACACACTTAATAAATAAATGCAACAAAAGCTCTTGAAAGTAGGACTGACTGTTGCAAAGAAAACGAAAAATAAAGAAGACAGAGTAAGTGATGGAACAAAACGGTTGACTGAAAAGAGACGTACATTCCTAAGCGAAGGAAAGCGAAACACCAATGGTTTCAAATAATTGAATAAGCAAATAAAGAAGGGAGTAAAGAAAGATTTATTATGAAAATCTATAATGAAAACAAGGTAGAAAAAATAATAGAAAAGAACCGTGGCCTGAAATACTTAAGATCAAACTTAGGAAAGCCTATAATAATCTCATTGAAGGATAAAGATGGAAAAGAAATAAGAGAAAAGAACGAAATCCTAAAAGTTACTCAAACATTTTACCGTGATTTATATTCTTCAAATAAGAACCCAGATAACACTGCAAAGGAAGATCTTAAGAGAAAGATAACGATTGTCAACTCAGAAATACTCCCTAATATAGAATCCTCCGAAATAAAACAAGCCATGGCACAACTAAAGAACAATAAGGCTGCGGGACCAGATGGAATACTTGTAGAAATGTTCAAGGAGGGGAGTGAAATTATTCTCGAAGAATTAAAAAAATTTTTCATCGAATGTCTTCACAAAGGAGAAGTCCCAGATGATTGGAATGAAAGTTCGACAATACTTCTCTTCAAAACGGGAGACAGGGGAGATCTGAAAAACTATAGACCAATCTTCCTGCTGTCTCAAATGTACAAACTGTTTATGAGAGTAATAACTAACAGGTTAACGTTGAAGCTCGATAGCTATCAACCGGTAGGAAGGCGATGGATAGAAACGACTGGAGAGAAATTCTTGAGGTGGCTAGGACCCACACAGGGTTGTAAAGCCAGAATGGTGATGAAATTGCACAAAACTCTAAACTTTGTTCTACATTATATTCATTTAGATTAAGAGAAGAATACAAAGATTTTCTTTTACATAAATTGCAACTACACCTTGTTTCTTTTTTACCCTACAAAACAGATTAGCTAATGAAAAGCCGGAGTTGCTAATTAATTTTAAGTTTTCTTCACTTTTCCAGTGCTCCGAAAAACATATAAATCATATGCATAAGTCATATAAATTTTGACCCGCATGAAAAGCATACAATTATACGATTTTTTTCTAGTATGGGTAGCATTCACTCTTTTAGTAAGTGAAGTAAAGGATAAGAAGAACCCAAATCCAAATTTTCATGCAATTCGACGATGACACGGAAAATTAAACAGCATTGCCGTATTTCACGTTCATTTACTGGCCTATATCTTTCATAAGAAAAAAATCAAAGTTACAGCTTTTGTAGCACTTATGTAATCTTAAGTATTAAAAATATTTTTAATCATTGTCGATAATTTTCTAAGTATAAATAAGTTAGACGTGTTAGAGGCACGTTCGTTTCTGCTTGGTTTACCGTTTTATCAAATAACATTTCAGCTTTACTCACACAACTTTAAAAAACAGTACATTCAGCAGCAATTCATTAGTGGTATGACTAACACAAAGTATTTACATATAAGTACACCCAAAATTATTGATTCTCCAATAAAAATGTAAGAACTAAAAACTATTATAGTTTTACTGCTAACTCGAGTTACAGACCTGTTCCAATGAATTGACTAATAGCAAGTTTTGGGCGTTATCGATTTATCTTTGGTTTGGACGAATCACATTGACAGTTATTTACACCTTCAAAAAACAATATATACATTCAGCAGCTATTCATTAGTGGTATGACTAGTATCACAAAGTATTTAAATACACACCCAAAATTATCTACTAACGAATAAAAATGTAAGAACTTAAAACTAGTCTTACTGATAAAGCGAGTAAAAAACTTGTTCCGAATTGAATTGACTAATAGCAAGTTTTGGGTGTTATCGATTTATCTTTGATTTGGACGAATCACATTGGCAATAATTATTTCTTGTGGAATAATTTTCTTTTAAATAGGAATCTAGAAATTTTTATCAATTTATTTATTTATTTATTTTATATTAATTATTTATATGATATCAAAATAAAACAAAACAATATAATATTCGTTGAAGTACTTGTAAATATTTTATACTAATGCGTCACTCGTACCTATACAGAGTGGTCCTTAAGTAATTCTACAAAAAGAAACCCTAGATTCTACACTTTAAAATATTACGATTTAAGCGAACTTGCTTTAATAAAATGTTGATATAAATCCTTTTATCCTATGACGGCCGATATGATCAGTGGGGCGTTAATATTTAAATCCGATCGCTTGAAAAGTAAAAATATTTAATTTTATGTTCAGTAAAAATATTGGATTTTACTGTATCAAAGGCAAATAAAATGAATATAATATGTATATACAGGGCGTGTTAAAAGAAGCGGGACGGAATATTTCGAATACTCGAAATTATTTGTCGACATCAAATGTTCATCAAGGTCTCTATAAGTCTCTATTTTGCGTAGAGTGAAAATTATACGAATGGTTTTGCATGCAGTAAAATTGGAAAATACTTGCCAAGTTGCTGGTATGTCCAAATTTGAATAAAATACATCACAGACTTTACTTTCTGCAGACACTGTAAATAGTTACATATAACAGTTAAATATAACCTTGAAACAAATTGGCACTAAATCACTTCCGAGTTTTCAGCAAAAAAAAAACGTTTAAACACGTGTAGTCCAGTAATTAATACCAAAGTTGAAAGTATGCAGTCCAGTAATTATACCGAAGGTACTTTATCGTTTAACTAAAACACATCACAAAGTCCGAATTGAATTCCCGAAACACTTTTTTGTTACTTCTTTTTAGCAAACGATTTGTCCTATTCACTGTCTGATATTTCACTATCAGAGTCGTCACTATCTGAATTGTCTATCCAAATAATTAGAGGCCGGCCTTCACCTATAACTCGTTCGATTTGAAAAGACTAAACGATTATGTCTTCCGTATGTCTAATACAATTTTGCCATGGTTCTGCCTTTATTTGTTCTAGCCATTCTTTCCATAAACTAAGAACGCTAGCGTCATCTGTTGTTTCGGATGCATGTTTATCATAAAAAAATTTGGCTATACCCCAAACTAACGCAATTGCATTATAGTGGCAATGGTAGGGCGGAAGTCGAAGAACCTCATGGCCATATTTAAGAGACATTTGGTCAGTAACAAATTTCTTTTGAATTTTGTGCTCTCCACACCTTTGAATTAAATCGACTTTTAATAATATGTCACTTTGATAAATTTTCTTTTCTATCAACCACAACTTTGTTTTTTTTAACCAGCTGCTTGAAGGAAATCTCTCTTCTACTCTTGAGTGGTAGTATGCATTATCCAACACTTTTATGGCTGGTCGCTCCAATCTTTTTAACAAATTTTCTTCACACCATTCTTCAAAAATATTTGCATCCATATTTCCATGGTAATCACCTGTATTCTTTGTGGATGATAAAATTAAACTAGCGTCAGGAATAAAACCCTCATAATTTCCAGCATGAAGTATAATGTAGCGTTTACCATTACCGGAAAGACTAGAAGAATAACATTTCGTGGTGCCATCTTGCCAGGATGATTTTGACATATTTCCTTGCCTCGGACTGTCAGAAGTTTTACTGTTCATGTATTTTCTTAAAAAATGCCACTGTTTTAAAACAACATTAGAGAGTTTACACAATACTTGTTTATTATTTGTCTTTTCATATCGAAAATCTAAATGTTTCAGCATTCTCCACAAACTTGTTAAACGAATATCACATAGTACCTTGTCTATTATTTTTTGTAACTTAGCACTAACTGTTACATGTTCTTAGGCTTTATATATATTATATATAATATTTTTAATTGCAAGTTGGGTTGACTGGTGCAAATCTAAAGTTTTTGGGTGTCAACGAGTTCTCTTGCTTACTTTATTTATTTCATCCCCACTCATATTATTAATTCTTCGGAATGTCCTGTCTGAGATACCTCAAGCATCGCATGTGCGTTTCTGAACTGCCATAACAGATGTCAATGGACCCATATTATTTTTTTCCAAATTGAAATAACTTTCGACTTTCAGAACTAAACGCAGTTCTTCTGGAGATACTCTACGTTTCGACTGTATTTTATTTTCTTCTAAATTACTCATTTGACTTTAAAGTACCGCTTCACTACACCTCTATAAAAAATAGGTACTTATATACAACTACTACACCCTAAAAAGGACGAGGGTTGTATAATAGACGAAACAATTGAACACAAATTATTTAACAGCCAATGCTAAACAAGCATAAACACTGCATTGATTATGATTGCAAAAACCGTTCACATGTTTTAAATAAGATTTTTTCTGATTATGTATTTTGTTAAATTATTAAATAACACCAATACAACCTATGACCATCAATTAATTTTTAACGATAAACAGAAGAGGAATATGATGACGTTTGAATTTGATCTACTTTGTCCATGACAGTGTCGTTAACAGAAAGATATTTTTAAACAGCATGAATCATTTTTCAATGATTGTGTGAATTTAAGAAATACATTACTTAACAAATTTTTAAAGTGTGTATAAAAGAGATTACATTTATTATGATACATGGTATTTACTCCTTATTTTTCAAATAATGTGTTCTTGTAAAGGCATACAGTTGATTATTTGGTAAACCTACATTATACGTTACTTCAGAAGAAATTAAAAAAAAATTAACATGTAATAAATTCACTGTTTAAATAAATATTCCGTACCCGTAGTATTGCAATAAAATATTAAAACCAATAAACCATAACTTGTTGAGCCGTGCTGATTGAAACAACAGAGCAGTAAAATGTTATTCATAATGATAGTGTAAAATATATCGCCGCTTATCTGGTCCGCTAGTAATAAAATTACCAGGCTTTAATTGCAAAGCAGTCTTCTTAGGTGGAAAATATTAAGAAAGATACTGGGTATTAAAGTAGAGATTTAAAATTTAATTTTTTGCTATAATTTCGAGTTTATAAACATTTATGTATAAAAATTTACAACTGGGTGCTTTTGAGTATGAGAAATTATAATTTGATGCATTTTTTGATGTAGCTGATAGAGGGCGCCACATATGCTACATATGCAGCATAAATTTGCGCTTAACTTTTTTGCTCTTTAAGTTAGCGCTATTTTTGTAAGAAAATATTAAAGATAAATTATTTTAACAAAAACAGGTATACTTCTTAATAACTTCAAAACTTAATAGTTTTCGAGATAATCGCATTTTATAAATCAGCTGCATAATAATTCTTAGTTATGATATTTGTGGGTTATAGCACTGACTGTCTGTGGATAAGCATAATTAATAGTTTATTCTTATAAAAACAACTTAAAGGTGATAATTTAACATCACAAAATGATTTTTAATGGATGAAAAATGTGTTATTGGCGCGAAGCTTCTATCTTCTTTAGGTGCCGTGCCTGTATTTAGACGTTGACCATCATTATGTTTAAAATCTCTACTCTCCATCAATTCGTTTTTAGTAATCATATATTTTTTAATGTAAGTTGTTAATAAATTTCTTTCAAACTATAATCAATATAATAATTTAATATTTAGTCTGACTTTGACGGGTCTGTCAGAAGTAAACAACGTATGCTTTGTTGATACGTTAGCAGGTGGCGCTACTAGCAAAATACTAATTTATTGAATTTTATAATATGTTTAAAACATAAATAAATAATAAAATAACTTTATTAAATTTTAAAAATATAGAAAACATAGCATGAAGCTTCACGCTGGTCTACAGTGCCAGCTACTGTACCTACCACTTTTTTTTAAGCCAGTTTTGATACCAGTAAACAACCTTAATGCATTACGGGAAATTTTACAACTTTTGATAACTAAAAATTTGTTTCGATTAATCAGTGATTTTTCTAATCTAATATCTAGTTTATTTTGGTTTATTAAACAAAAGCAGAAAATGCCGAGGGATAATAATTTTTCTAATACGGATAGGGTAAGGAAAGGTATATTGGTGATAAAAATGAAAAATACTAATAATATAGGAATTCGAAAACTAAGCAAGAAATAAGTTTTGCTTTATTACGTTACTTTTTATTTGAAGTAAATGTTTAGAAGAGTTAATTTAACAAAAAATCATTAATAATGATATAATGATAGTAAATGTCAAATTGACATACAAACTTATGTTAGGTAAGTTGGTAACACGGTAATTTATATTGGTGATAGTGGTTAGAAAATTTGGTGATATTATGGAAATTGTATATTTAATCAGATATTTAAAAATTTTATTCCATACAACGATCACATCTATAATAAAGTTTTTCATCGGCGTCAGTATCTTCGATAGATATGCAAATCTCGTGGTATGGTGTCAAACAAGATGAGCACTGAATCCATTGGGCTCCATTTCTTTTCTTAACATCAGTTGAATACAGGACTCCACATAAGCCACACGCCCAATCATCTATTTTACTTTTTTTTTGCTTTTTGGACAGATTTGTATAAAGTCGAGGGCTGTTGCTGAAGATTTTCTGTTACTGAAGTGCTTTCATTTCTCGCATTTCGCACTTGAGTCCCTTTTTCTTGACCCCTCTGGACGTTTTAAAGCTGTTAGTGTTTTCAAAATATGATTGACTGTGGCTTTAGGATTTTAAATAGAAGTGTCAGGTGCTGCGTCAGTTAAAACTAGAGAAGCAGGAGCTATGTCAGTTAAAGATGAAGGCCGTAATGCTTCTTTTGGAATATCATCTCCGTTTAAAAGACATATGACTGTTTTTTTTTTAAAGCATTCTCAATGTTTTTCTTTGTAAAGGCGCTTATGTAAGCTGGATTCAACATGGAATGGCAGTTGCTACGATTTGGAGCATCCGTAGGGTTATTGCTCATATAACGATTCATGCTATAGCGCCAGTAAGTCTTAAGTGGCTTGAATAGTCCCACGTCAAGTGGTTGCATTAGATGAGCGCAATGAGCTGCGAAAGTAAATAGGTAAACTTGATTATCTTTGGCTATTTTCAAAACTTCAGCTCTAATGTGGGCAGAATAAGAGTCCATCAACAAGACTACAGGACGTTCAGGCGGTATCGTAATGATAAAAAAATTTAACCATGCCAAAAACAATTCAGAATTGATCCATCCTTTAGGAGATAATTTTATTAATGCGTTGGGAAGGGCATCATTTTTAAGTGTATCATTCCATCTAATACCTTTAAAGATTACCATAGGAGGAATCCATGTTCCATCAGCAAAAATGCATGCTAACATAGTTTGAGTTTGACCTCATTTAGCGTTCTTTTATAAACATACTTTTTACCAATGCCGGTAACAACTTTGGAAGGTTTCACTACATACGATAATCCAGTCTCATCGCAATTCCAAATTAAATTCGGTTTGTTTTTTATATTGAGTTTCGTAAGAACATCATTCAGTTTCGAAAAGAAATCTTTGATCATAAATTTATTAGCCATGGATGCTCTGTAGGCCGAAAGATTTTCTGGCACACAAAGGCACAAGTTGTACCTACTTTTAAAACTATTTCACCACCATTTGCTTGCAATGCAGTTAGTTGACGGCAAGAATTTCTTCCGACCATCCACTCTAGCAAGATCATAAGCGTATTTTCTAATTTGATACACGGTTAGTCCAAAACCCAATTCTTGCATTTCTATAATATAATTGTAAAGCCTCAACTCTAAATCACATGACAATGCAAAATTCCTCCCCAGTTTTCTTACCGAATCCTCTTCATTCGCTAGGTAACGTTTCAAAGGGCTCTATGGGACTTCTACTCCCTTTGCAGCTTTATATATAGTCTTACCTTCATTTCTTACTAATCTGATTAAAAATAAAATTAAATAGGTTATTTGGTGATTAAAAAACGTTAACAGCTTTTAAAAATAAAATACATTTACGGATTCCCCAAAACAATACCTTTTGCATAGTATACTACACTTCTCTATTTTATTTTAAATAAAAGAACAAAATATATCCAAAGTTAACGTCTCAAAAGTTCTTGAAAAATGACTGCAAAAACACTAAGAAACAACAATAGCAATTTAAGGAATAAAAACTTACCTTGGCTAAATCACGAATTCAATGCATCTTTTTTTTTATTGATACTTAGTTTATTGAATGGTTTTATAAAGTTTTTTAAAGAAAACTGCAATCATTCCAATAAAAATGTAACCAAATATGTAACAGTCTTTCACATTCAATAAGAAATGACTCCACTATCGCACATTGGTCAAAACAATCTGTTTACCAAACGCAGGTGCGCAAATTACTTGTATCACCAATATACCTTTCCTTACCTATAACAGATACGATTGCTATTGATTGTCAGCAACACTAACTGGCGTGCAGCTAAAATGGAATGTTTAAAAAGATACCCAAACAGAAAATCATTACTCCTGATTAAGGAGATGGTTCGCGTTGACGATGATTCTCAAGTAAGTAACTACACGACGTTTATTTTCAGCTTTAGGAATCAGCAAACTTCAGGTTTTAAAAGTCCTACACCGTAAGCATTTTTCCCTTACCATTTTACACCTGTGCAAACTCTATTACCAGAAGATGTACCTTTAAGATGCAGATTTACAAATGATATCCGAAACAGGCAAAATCTTGACCATTCTTTTATCGATAGAATATTATTTACGTACTAAGCTACATTTATACGCCATGGTGTTTTTAATTTAAGGAACAATCATTTCTGGGAAATTGGATATCCTCATGTTAAGAAAGAAAGGCATTTACAACATGAATTTTAAATAAACGTATCGCGTAACCATCGTGGAATCATTGGTAACCATTTTTTAGGTTTTGATTATGACTAATTTAATATAAAACGTAAAATGTTTGATATAAAATCCTATTATCCTGCTATTTAGTCTAATTATTAATTATCCTACTTATATATTTATTTTCTTACATATTTCGTTACCTATTAACTTTAGATAAAGGTATTTCATTCGAAAATTCAAAAGTATTGATGTTTTTGTACATTTTTTCTTCATTGCCTGGAGTAATACATTAAATCAGAATTATGCAGCTGATTTGTAAAATGCGATTATCTCGGAAACTGTTGAGTTTTGAAGTTATTAACAGATATAGCTTTTTTTGTTAAAATAATGTATCTTTAATATTTTTAACACAAATAGCGATAACTTGAAGAACAAAAAAGTTAAGCGCAAATTTATGCCACGTATATGGAATATGTGACGCCCTCTATCAGCTACATCAAAATGTGCATCAAATTATAATATCTCCTTCTCAAAAGCATTCAATTATAAATTTTTATGTATAAATATTTACAAACGTGAAAGTTATAGCGAAAAAAAAATTTTAATTTCCACTTTAACGCCCTGTATCTTTCTTAATATCAACATTTTACTAAAGCAATTTGTCTTAAATTGTAATATTTTAAAGTTTTGAATCTACTGTTTCTTTTTGTACAATTACTTAAGGACCAGCCTGTATAATCAGAAGATCTTTGTATCTTTTGTTGAACTTACCTTTTTTGATTAAACTTTTTATTTAAAATATATTCGTTAAATTGTTGTGAGATTTAAATAAATTTGTTCACTATGGTAGCTTGTGGTTGTTTCTGGCATGTGGAGATTGACCGTGATTTATCTAACCAGATCTTCCGGCCTCTGTCTCTCTTGTCTTCTAATTTTTGCTGGAGCAGTGACAAGGACATTGATGGACGTTGATTAGTTGATTATCGTGATTTAAGTTTATAATTCTCTATTTAGGTACATGTTCGTATATAGTGTCTTTTATGAACGGTATTTTCAGGTATTCATGAAGAGTTCTGCATATCCCTACAATTCTATGCCGTGGGTCCAGATGAGTTTCAATATAGTTTTGTGTATTGTGCAGTATCCATCCACACACAGATTATATAATCTTATATAATCAGCGTAAATTATGTATTTAAGCGACTAATTATAGATAGATACAAGGAATTATTAGTTATGTGTTGACATAGGTAAAGTGTAGACATCGACTTTTTTTTATTTACACAAAAGGCAGTAAAAACGTTAAATTTTTGCAAAACAAATCAAATATTTATTGTGCTTCTCCATAGATCCACGCTATCAAATTGTTACAGATTATAATATATATATCAAATTTATAATGCAAATATGCAATAACTCCAAAATAAAATGTGCAAATTATACCTATATTCCTCCCTATAACAATAGTTCGAAACGGTATTCGGAATAGAGCATATTGAGCATATTTATTCAGAGGATTATGACCGGATCCCATTAGAACTGCCACGATAGTTATTTAATTAAAGCCTTTTAATGCCTCAGCGAATTTTGGTATATTGAATATTATATCTTCCTGAGTTCAACATTCGTTCATTCTATTCCTACCGCAGATTTTATGCAGTTGACAGCGTGTACAAAACGTAACTGTTATTAGTTAGGTAGTTATTATTAGTTAATTTTCCATAACAAAGTTCAATTTTACTCATATTTTGCAAGAAATAATTAAGTTTTATTGATTAATGTATATTATTTATACAGTGATGAGTGCCTTACCACCCGGCAAAATAGCGGAAAGGATAGAAGACAGATTAAGTTGTGAGATAGTACGAGATAAGGCTAGTTATTGACGTGGCTATTTCACTTCAGTCATAATTATACGGATGACCTCGAAAATATTTTATTTTAATAATTTCTGATGTTAGAATAAATGATTGAATAAATTAAGATATATTATAGTAAAAAACATTAATTATTAGCGATTTTAAATTATAAATCTTTAAGTTTATTTAATAATAAAAATAACTTAACTGAAATATTTGATGAAACTAAAGCTAGGTATGTTCAATCCAAAACAATTATTGTGTGTAGAATTGGCGTAATAGGTAGAGACGGGGTCTACTGACAAGAAGATTGGAGGTTCAATTCACACTAAGGATAAAATTTTTGTTTTATTCAATCAAAAAATAATAGAAAATATGATACATATTGGGTAAAAAGTTTTCGAAAAACTCATTATTTACAGTTTATTCTTATTCCAATGTTAAAAAATAGAAATGCAAAATAATTCAAACTCAATTTCAGTTTTACAGTGTTCAGTTGTGATTGCAAAATAATCCGGTTAAGACTGTTTAATGCCAAATCCATCACTAAATTCTCAGTGTTAATATTAATTCCTCTGTACAGGTAATGATTTTTAAAACAATTAACAACATTGTAATGGATGCGCGCGAACAGCTGCCTGCTGTACAGCTAACCAAATCATTACGCCATCAAAAATAATATCATACCGAGAAGTGTTTTTGCACGGTAAACAGAAACTTTTTATTACAAAAACAATTCGTGAAAATGGTTTTAATGGTCGAGGAAAAAGTGCAAATTGTTGTCTGGCATGTGAATGGATTATCAGACAACATGATTAGACAACAATTTGTAAATATGTTTCCAAATAGGCCGGCTCCAGCACGATCAACAATTCAGTCTATTATACGTAATTTTTTACTTATGGATCTGTGTTCACTCCAAGAGAAGTTCGTAGACGAAGGGAGGTAAATCCAGATTTGGAACTAAGGGACACTTTAATTTGTGCAAGTATTGAGCAAAATCCTACCCAATCAACATCTCGTCTCGGAGAACAATATGGAATTTCAAGATTTAGAGTAGGTAAAATTTTGAAAAGACATGGATACCGTCCCTATAAACTTCATAAATCCAACGAACAATTCCCTGGGGATCAATATAGACGTTTAGAATTTTGTCAAACTGCAATGGAAATGTCACATCAAGATGAACATTTTTTAGAGAACGTTTTGTTCACCGATGAATGTACGTTTTCATTGCAGGGCCGTCACAATTCAATTAATGCTCGGTATTGGTCTCGAGGAAATCCTCGTCAGATTTATGTCACTCGTACCCAGCGTCCTCGAAAAGTAAATGTTTGGGGAGGCATAATAGGGAATCATGTCATTGGTCCATTTTTTATAGACGGTATGTTGACTGGGCGGAAATACTTGGAACTTCTGCAAAATCAAATTGTCCCAGCCCTTCGTAATTTACCAATACCTTTCAATTCCATATGGTTTCAACACGATGGTTGTCCCGCACATAATTCTCGCATCGTCAGTGAATATCTCAGTGCGACTTTTCCTAATCGATTGATTAGTGGCCACGGAGATATTTTTTAGCCTGCAAGATCACCTGATCTTGCACCTTGTGATTTTTTTATGTGGGGATATATCAAGTCCAAGCTATATGGAATTGAAGACGATAGGCCTAATTCTCTCCAAGAATTAAGAGAAAAGATCTTTGATTCAATGAGAGGTATTAGTCCAGAAACATTAACTAATGTTAGACGAAACTTTTATAATACATTGGGTTATTGTTCTGCTGCTAATGGAGGCTTATTCGAACATTTATTGTAAATACATTTCACTAGAATAATTTTTTTTATTTTTATAGAATTTCTACCTATTTAAATATTTTTGGAAGTACATTTATTTAGAACATTCTTTTATGTTTGAAGAATTATTACTTTATTTTCGATAGTACGACACTGTTTTTTTTAATAAGATTTTCATGTTTTACTATAAACACTTCTAATAAAAACTGAAATAAATGTCTAGTGATTTAAAGCAAAACGATATAATATCTGCATAATTTTAAATTTTTAAAAAAGTAAAACCTTCTTGTGGGATTTGAACCCTGAGCGCCTGCATGAGAACATCGTGACTTGAACTCTGATCTATCAAACTTTTATATTTCTTTAGTGACAGTTTGGGTTATTGTTCTACTGCTAATGAAGACTTATTTGAACATATTGTAAATACGTTTATTTACAATTTTTTTTTTAATTTTGTAGAATTTTTACTTAAGCAAAACGATCTCTGCATAATTTCAAATTATTTAAAAAAAAAAAAAAAGAAAACCACATGTGGGTTTTGAACTCTAATCGTCTGCGACGTCTGTGTCGAGTTCTTACCACTAATCCACGAAGGATAGAGGTTACTCCGTGACAAGAGTGTATTAAATCGTCACATCATAGTAGAAATTATTCTAATTATTCTTGATTAATAATTTAAAACTTTAGATTAAATAATTACTATTAATTAAATTATTTTATTCACATTTTTGCTTTATTGTGGTCAATCAGTTTTTACTTTATGTGAAATTAAAAAATGGAAATACGTCACACATACGTCACACATAATAATTATGACCGAGGTGATTTAGCTCGAAGCTAACGTCTAAAGGTGTGAGACTATCGATTTATAATGCTTATTATAGGTTTCTACCGATTATTTCCCACCTCTACTATTTTCATCTCTTTTTATTTCACAACGTATTATATTTTCTATCTTTTGCGTTATTTTGCCGGTTCTTAAGGCACTCATCACTGTATAAATAGATAATAACTATTATTAATTCTTCTTGTAAGGTATAAAAAGATTCGTTTCAAAATTTATTTTACAACCATTTATTCAGATGGTGTAAAAACTTCGTTCGTTTTTATCGTAGTCGTTTCATATTGTAATTTAAATAAACATGTTTGAAGTATTAATTTTTAATTTACATTTTATATTTATTTAAATCATATACATTAATTATTCAAATTTAAATATTTCTAACAAAATAATAGTAACATTCAATTACTTTTAATTGAAAAATTTAATATATTTATTTTTTCGGTATTTTCCGATTGTTGCAGGAGGTAAAAGTAGACATGTTCTTATTATTTTCTTGAGGGTCCCCAATTAATTCTCAAAAAAATGCAGTTAAAAAATTCTACTTCCTACACGAATTAAAGATCAATAAACGAAAACAGAGTAAATATTACCCCTACTTCGCGCCAAATCTGCACAGGTTGGTGACACTGAATTCACGTCCAATAAATAAGAAAAATAGGACATTTCTTCATGAATTTATTCGAGAAGTCAATACTGGCAAAATTGGATGTGAAATTGTACTTTGTACACAGCAAATTTGACCTTGAATCTACTTCATGATTTGATTCGTAAATTTATTGTTGGTGTAAATCGGTTATAAGATTTTTTACTTGAAAACGATGATTTTTTTACAGATAGGCGGGTATTATCGAACTAAGGAGCAATAAAGTACAGGTGGACACCAATAGCTGCAACCTTCAAGGTCATTCTATCCGGTATATCGACGAATGACTATTCAGTTGTTTGAAATTGAACGAAGGGTAAACATCCATTTAGTTAGAATTGGACACCAATTTTAGTCGGTTTGCAACATTGCCAGATTACTTCGTAATTCGAGAAATAGTTATTTGTAGAGTTCTCATATAAAAAAACTAAGAGGTGAAATATTTTTTATTATGAATACCGTGCCGTAAAAAATCGGATTCTGCGTACACAATCTCGTGAAATCATCTATCTATCTAATTAGCTTTCTTCAGTCCATCTTTGGACATAGGCCTCCCCAATCCTTTTCCATTCTTCAATGTCTGTCGCTACAGTCATCCACCTAGAGCCCACGTGCTTATTGATATCATCTGCCCATCTCATTTGGGGGCTTCCTCTGCTTCGTTTATATTCCCACGGTCTCCAACTTATAAGAATTTTGTTCCATCGGTCTTTTTTTTGTCTTATATTGTGTCCGGCAAATCTCCATTTCAATTTTCATCTTCTTGTCTAACATCCCTCACTTTTGTTTTCTCTCTTATCCACTCGTTTCTCTTTTTATCCATTAGTCTTATGTGCAACATTTGTCTTTCCATTGAGTTTTTATGATTTTGTCCATGTTTGCTTTTGTAAATGTCCAGGTTTGGGAACCATAAGTAAGAACAGGGAATACGCATTGATTGTATACTTTGGTCTTAAGCCGCTCTAAATGCCGCCCATGCCAGTCTAACTCGTCTTTTTATCTCTGCTGTTTGGTTTTTTCTTGTTAAGTTTTATAGTTTGACCCATATATATATATATATATATATATATATATATATATATATATATATATATATATATATAATCCTAAACTTGTTCTATTTCATCTTGTCCGATCCTCATTGTGATGTCTTCACCTGTATTTGTTATGATTTTGGTCTTGCTGTAATTCAGATTAAGGCCTATCTTTCCAACTTCTACGTCCAGTTCTTTCATCATTTCAAATAATTCTTCTATTTTATCGGTTATCAATGCGATGTCATCAGCGTACCTTAGATGGTTCAAGCGTTGTCCACAAATTTTTATACCTTTTTCTTCCCATTCTAATGTTTTAAAAATATCTTCCAGAGCCAAATTGAAAAATATCGGTGATATTGTGTCACCCTGTTTATTTGTATTGATTGTGTTCCTTGATATACTTTAATTGTTGTTTTGGCTTCCTTATATATATTGTCTATTAGTTCCGTATATCTGTGGTCAATTCTGCTGTTAATCAAAGAACTTAGAACTTAGAACTTTTCACTTCCCAATGTTCGACACTGTCGAAAGCCTTTTCGAAATCTATGGACGCTATATATAGAGGAATGTGGTATTCATTTGCTCGTTCTATAAATATTTTCATACTTAGTAAATGGTCACTTGTGCTGAATCCCTTTCTAAAACCAGCTTGTTCTTTCGCCTGGTATCCGTCGAAGTTAAAATTTTTGTGTGAAGGATAATGGATTACGGATAAATTACGGATTCCTTCCAGTTGTCTGGGAATCTTTTTCTTTTTTTTTTTTGAAATCATTTACTTGGTAAATTGATGGTATATTTATATTATAAAAAATATGTTATTGTTTTGCAAACTTAGACTATAATTTTTTTGTTATAATTCAAATATAAAAAGAGGTATTAGTAAATATATTGAATTATCGAATAAAAGAAAAAAGTTTATATAATATTAAATGTTTATAGGTGTCAGTTTATCCAGCTTCTTAAAAATCGCTGAAGAGGTTCGTGAGGCGGAAAATGGAGAAACCCTTGGATTCCCAACATCTAATAAACGACAAAAAAAGTCCTAAAAAATACAGCAAGATGCATCTGATCAAGGTATCTTACGGAGACAGCTATATAATTTGCATCTTAGCGATCAAAAAGTTCCCACAATTAAGAAAATTCAGTAGTAAGCGAACTGAATTATGCATGAAGTAGAGAAAGGTTGAGAAGGGGATTTCATAAACTTGGGTTTCGCTGGAAAAAACAGTCGACGATAGAAAAATCTTGATAGAAAAACATGAAGTTTGACATTTAAGGCTGCAATACCTGAGGTACATGAAGGGGGCTAGAGAAGCAAATAAATTTATGATGTTTACTGACGAGACTTATTCATCAAAGAGTCATATTTCCAAAAACAATTGGTGTGGCACCAGCAATAATGGACTTAGAAAACCAGTGTCAAAAGGGCAACGTTTAATTATTGTGGGGACAGGAAATGAAAACGGTTTTGATCCTGGATTTTATTTGAGGTGGAAGTCGACATCAAAATCTAGAGACCATCATGATGACATGGACTTTATAAATTTAAAAAAAGGATTGGACGAACAAATTTCGAGTAGCTTGCCTCCAAATAGTGTAATGGTGGTGGATAATACACCATACCATAATACACAGGAAGATAAATGTCCCATATCGTCATAGAAGAAGACTTAGAAAAAAAAAATTCCATATACTGCTTCTATCTTGAAGACTGATTTGTATAACATAATAAAATTGCATAAACCTCGGTATATAAAATATGCAATCGATAAAATTATACGAGTGCAAGGACATAATTTATTTAGACTTCCTCCATACCATCCCGATTTGAACCCTACTGAAATGGTTCTGGGCAGCTTTGGCATTCTATGTGGGAGCCAGAAATGTAGACTTTATACTTACGTCAAGACAGCAGCCATCGGACTAATTTTTTTAAACATTTTCTGTGGAAGAATGAAAAAAAAAATAACTGAAAAAGTCATCGCAACTGAACGTGAATTAATATCAAAAGAGCCATTCATTGATGTAGTCGTGGATAATGTCGTTATCAATGTAGACGAAGGTTCAGACAGCGAAGATTTTCAATCAAATTCTGACAGGGAAAACAGCAATTTTGATAATATTTGAATAAAAACTGTTAAGTATATTTTTATAAGCTTTTTATTTTACCTAAATAGCATATTATTAACAATCTAATTTAATAGACTTTTGTTCATTTTAATAATTATTACGAATACTTAACCCAATAACATATTTTATCAATTACCTCAAACAATTTAGATGGTAGTGCTGTGATAATAGATATATTATAAAACCATTACTGTAATTCTGTAGTAATAATTATTTTACAGTTTAAAAAGAAACCTCTAAAATAATAATCGATTAGGCAACGCCGCATAAATGACCCTCTCTATCGCTTCTCTGGCTCGCGGTTTCAAATAAATATATGTATACTGTACTTTATATTTATTTGAATATCCGTTTTTTATTTATTTATCCTCGTCTGTGGTTTTGTTTTCTGACCTAAATCTTTTGTAGTTATATTTATCACATTTTTCTATCGAAGATTTTTCAATACAGACTTTTAGAAATAAAATTAAATTGCTTTAAAATATACGCAAGTGTATGAATAGGTATACGGTAACCGGTGACCTATATTTGGCGATTTATTTATAAAATATTAAATTTCATGAGAGGCTTAATAATTGTATAAAATTAGGATTAGCGAAAACGAAGTCTTCCAAAGACATTGTTCGAAAACCCAGTATGTGGTCTCGTCCCTTTCCAAATAATGAAATAATTTACATGAAATTTTGTTTGGGTTAATCCAGTGGACCATTTCTTGTTTCACCACCGCCTACAACTATTTTTTAATTATAGAAAAAGGGTAAATACGCAAAAAAAAATTGTTTTATTGATGTATAAAATATGAAATTGCCGTAGCGTTTCAAAGTTACTTTTTAATAAATATCCAGTTTGTAGAGACAGAAGTGCAGATTTGAAGTTAATCATTCTAGTGTATCCATAAAAATGTCAGCCAGGGAAGCTTAATGCCATTCTTCTTAATAAGATTTGAGATTTTATTAGAAAATTAAATTTAATCTAATTTAAAATGTTTCTAGTTCATGCAAATATTGAAAGTTCTGAGATTTTCGACTATTTCCACTGTTTTTATGATCTAATATAAAAGTTATTTCATTTATTTTGACATTTTATTCAGTGCAATACCAGAGATATCGTAAAATTTTTAAGTGCTTTCGATTTGAAGTCTTCATTTTTTACTTTTGAACAATCCCAGCTGATTCTCTCCTCCATTTTACGGATTGGAGATTTCTTTTAAGAGACACTTTTAAATCATTATTTAACATAAAAACGTTAATTTTTTTTATATCTGCAATGTTAAATGGTTGAATGTCTAATTACCGAAGATTAAAGTCATAATGTTAATAAATAAACAAATAATGAATTTTAAAAATTGGCTATCTCGGTTAAAAATGGTGTTTTCATCACACATGAAGCTAATGCCTTACGCTATGCTAATGACCTATAAGACGTTGGAATGGAATCCGGTTTGCCGTATTTTTCTATTGGGATGATAATATACTTTCAACTTTTAGGAATTGTTGTTTGTCCTGTCTCTATTGCAGTATATACATATATTTAAGAGATATTTTTCTGATTTATTGGCAAATTATAAAGCACGGAATATGAAATATTATCATATTTATCTCGGTTGGTTTGTATCCATGACGGTGACATTTTGATACGAAACTTTTCTATCCAGTTCGAATTTGGGTCTATTGGTAACCTATTGTGTACTTTCCGATTTTTATGAGTTTAACTTTTTCTAAATTTTTTAAATTTTTTAAACCATCCATTTTTATAAATTCAATTAAATTTTCTCTATTTGGAGTTCTCTTATACTTGGTAAAAGCTACTTTCCTTTGATCAGTAGCGTTTTTACATGTTTCGTTCTACAACGGCTTCGAATAGTGATTACGGTGCTTAGACCTACCTGAAACTTTTTTTAGGGATAGCGATTTATACAGCTGCATTTATCACAAGCTATATCTCTGTATTCAATACTAGTTACATATAGATTCCAATTTTCATTTTGTTACTGCCCAGAGAGTTCAGCTAAGTGGTAATCATCTTTAACATCAAGTGTAACCTATATAAGTAGGTGATTTGATCCATGTAGTTCCTCTGTCTTCTGTGTAAAAAATTGTACAGACTTGAGTCAATTTCTCTTTTACTACTTAAAGAAACTAATGTTGCAGATCCGCTGTTTAGAAAAACAAGACTACATTGGTTTATTACATCAGATAAAATATTCCCATATGTGTAATTAAATTTGCAACCCCAAGAAACATGGTGGGCATTAAAATCACGTACTATTAGAAAAGGTTTTCAAACATTGCTACTATCCGTTGCAAGATAATTCGGATGGAATTTCCCAGATTAAGTGACTGGCCCTATATCAAGCACAAAGTGATTGTATTTCCATAATGCTGTAACGAATAGTCAGCCTTAGTCTTTCGTTACATTAGGTTCAATTTTAAATTATGTCCAAAGTTTAAAGGTACTTTACTAAATGATACAAAGTAGGTGTAGCGAGGTACGTATTTCAATTTTGAGTTGTTAACGATTGGTAAATAAAATTTTAAGCATAATTTTGTGTACCTATTTAAATTTAATCAGTTAATTGGATTAGTACTTGGAATTTAGAATTACAAATTTCTAGGTACGAAAAGCCAGTGTTTATAAGAGATTAGAAAATTTCTTGGAAGTTTATTCAGGTAAAAGAATACTGTTTACTTAATATCAAATAATCACTAAATGGGCTTCTGCGAGAAGAAAGTTTTTTTGAAAAGAACTTCATTTTTATTTTGTCATTCATTTACAACAGAAGTCAGTGTAATAACTATAATAGGAGTGATATAAAAATGATTAATGACGTCCTGTACATTCCTGCCACTATTTCAGAAAGTGAAGACGAGTCTGAACCTGAAAAACTTTCTGGTTATATTCATCTCACATACGATGCAAGCAAATCGTGTTTATCGTTTACAACGGTAATTACTCTTTAAAAATACTCTTTAGTTAACCTTCCTAATACCGGGTGAATTTTAAAATGACCAGTACCAGGTTGGGCGACTTCCCACCTCAGTAGTTTGGTTCACTTTTCAGCGCAAGAATTCTATGTATCTCATTAATCTTACTATTTTTTAACTCTTTATTGTCTGTGTACTTTGTTTAATACCAATTCAACAAATTAAAAATCAAAGACAGAAGACAGTCACATTCAGAATCTCACCAAATAAACAGGTAATTTTAGCAGTCATCAGATATCAGACGTACTTAGGGCTAATTGCACTTTACAAATTTTTAAAGAGACAATCCCAACTATAAAGTATGCTTCGAAGAATCTAGACAGAAATATGCTAATAAGCGAATTATAAAAGTCTCGACTGTGCAATAGCAAGAATGGTATTTCAAAGATAAAGGAAAAATATTACAATCAACTGCTTATATGTAAATAATGTGACTGCACATCATGGCAAGTAATTAGTACAGTCACAAGTAACCATTTTCCAAAACTTTCGTCTAAACTGATAAAATCAGATTTGTAGACCGTGAAAACACTCGCTACCACGTGGGGAGAATTCTTCCCCACATACATTTCCGCAAAATCCGACCAGAATATTTAATTTTCTGTTCGCGGTATTTTGGGTTTCACTACTTTTTTCTGCTCATAATACATCAACTACCAATGTCCTAAACCGCCAAAGCGATTAATTAAACTCAATTACAGATAAATAAAAACATTAGACCTGGGGCGACAATTCGCCCCATCCGGTATTAGAAAGGTTAATCATATTTACCCATTAATTAATTCATAAAAAACACAAAATTCCGAGTAGAATTCCTTAAAAAGTAAAATTACATATTTTTTCTTAGGTCTTCTTTCGACAATGGTTAAATCAGAATTGATCAAAAAGACGATTTTTTTGACGTAACTGCCACGATTCACTGTGTACGAACTTGTATAAAAGACGGTCCAGTGTTGTGAAAAAAAAAAAGAAAGAATTCTGATGCCCATCGAGTATTACTGAATTTTCTTTTATCAGATATACGGGAAACAATATATCATATGTATTCAGTGAATAATTAACTTTAAATAAACTTTTGAGTGAATTAAGAAACAAAGAAATAATCCCAGAGTGTCATAAAACTACTTTTTGGAGCTTTTTAAACTCTAATGGTTTTATGTTTAAAACAGTAAATACTCTTCAGGCAATTATGGAATCCAGCCGTTTAATAAAGTGGAGGTTCGATTATTTGGAAAGTCAAGGTCTTTTATGAGTGAAGGGAAGAACTTGTATTATTTGGAGGAAACTTGGTTCGATACCCACGATATAGTTAAAAAATGTTGGACCGATGGTAACAAAAATTGCGTCATTAATGTTCCTCCCTCTAAAAGGAAGAGAATTTGTATTTTACATTGTGGGGGAGAATCAGGATGAGTAGAAGATGCTTTATTACACTCTACTAAGAGTGTAAGTGATTGTCGCTTAGATTATCATAAAGATATGGACAGTACTTTGCTTTAAAAGTGGTTTGAGCAGCAATTACTACCTACATTAAAAAGAAATCAGTATCATTGTAGACTAAAGAGTAAAATTTTAAACACTAATTCAAACAAAGCTAAAATTCAAGAATTTTTATCAAAACATGAAATATATTTTATGGATTCTTACACAAAAAACAACTTGTAGACTATTAAAACTAGTTAAATGTGAAAAAAAAATAGGTTATCGATAGGCTAGCTGAGAATTATGGCCATACAATATTAAGATTATTTCCTTACTATTGTGTACTGAATCCAATAGAATTGTTGTGGTCTCAATTATAAAGTAATGTGAGGGAAAATAATAATTCTCCTAAATCATTTTCGACTGTTGTAGATTTAATTAAGACCGAATGTAATAATATTAAAGCAGATAATTGGAAAAAATGTATAGAGCATGTCAAAAAACTAGAATAAAACGACTTATAGTTCCAAAACATTATAAATAGAGTAGTTATAGATTTATACGATAGCGATGATAGTGATACCGATTTAAATATAGACAATAGTTAAGTTTAAAATTATTTTTTTTTGTATTTTGTCACTATGTGAAATATATATTTTATTATAAATGTATTACTTATATGTATTTTTCTTATACTTTGTGGAATTGCCGTAATTTTGATTAAATGTACCAGTATATACGTCCGACCCTGTATACAACTATACCTAGAAGATTAAATCCGAAATATTTTGCAACGAGGTATACATTAGCAAAAAATGCATTCCACTCTTGCAGTGATATTTTCTTTCTGGGTTCAATATATAATTAAACTATATGAATGTTTTTTTAATGACAACAGCTTAAGAGCAATACAGTTATGAGAAAAATTTACTTTATTATTAAGTATATAGTAAATGTTTTCTTTAATTAATATAGCTACCTCTCCATATCCGTCTGGACGGTCTTTACTACTAACATTGAATACTTTCCTCTGTACCAGGTAGCAGTATGAACAGTTTCTCAGACTCATTCTGTAGAATTCTCTAAACTATTGACGGGTTTTGAACTTCTAGCTGGAACATAAATTATTTTACAATTTTTTCTAGTATTGCCAAAATTTTTCTAGAGATTTGTTGTAGTGATCTATTAATTTTTTGTATTATTGGGTTATTGTATCTTTCACCATCGTCGGAGTGTAAATTTCTAAATAGCCATTTATTAATTTCTTTACTTAATTCATTTATTAGGCCGCTTTTTGAACAGACATGCGGATAAATATTTTAAAAACAGATATTTTTTTAACCTATTTTCTGCTAAACCTTGATATTGGGTATATTGCGGATATTGGATTTGAAGCATTTACAATTACTACATAATTTTTTATTAATACGGAATTATTTTTAAGACACTCGTATAAATATTTCATTGATCCATTATAATGAATAAATTTATGTTCACTATAAATTAATCTACATGTACCTAAATTAATTGGGAGTAAGGGATTCTCGAGTGCCGTTATCTGAATATCAATGTCACTTGCGTTACTCGGTAGTGTTTGATAAATCAGACATATTTGTATCCGTATTAACCATATCTTCATTTTGATGAACCTCCAAAATGTGTTTATAATTAGCCCTTGGTTCTAAAGCTCTGTGTAAGTTAAAGGAAACAAACCCTTAAGTTATTTTAATAATTCGTAATAGAGTTTTAAATTTAATTAATTACTTGTGTTTCGGATTGAAATGAGATCAATTCCGAGAACGTGATATTGGTAGAATAATTATTAAACAGGTTATTGTTATTGTAAGTAGACCTTGGGGACCTTACATTTAAAGTTCTATTTTTAATCGAAAATTAATTCACAATGAATGTGGGCTTTATTATCAGTTAAATAATATTGAGGATCTGACTCTGTGGGATTGCGTTTTTTCAATTTTCTCTGCTTTTATTTTTTTATTTCTTTCATGAATTTTTTCGTGAAGTGTTTTGTATATTTTCCTGTAATTTTAAATGTAATACGATAAACTATGATCATTGTTTTCAAATGCGGTTTATATCTAAAGCAGGGGGTTCATGGCAGTGTGTTTTATATCAAAATCTAGCAAAACATATAGGAGAAATCTAAGTTTTTAAGACCGATAAGTCTGATCTTATACGTATTGACGGCTGTAGAAAAACTAGTCACAGGTACATTAGAGATGGTGTATTGATTGAAAGTCTGATATATCAGGGACAATATGCGTGTCGAGCAGCAAACTCTACGGAACGGGTACTGTACCATATATGTATACTGGATAGAGTACGTTCCAGAAAAGCAAGAGGTGATGTGTATATATCTCGATATAGAAGGAGCATTTGACAACACCTTCTAAGAGGCAACCATAAAGGCGATTTGTTTAAAGGAATAGACTTCTAATCAGCACATATAACAAATAACTAAGAATTGTATATGCATAATTGATATAGTCGCCAAAGGGTCTACAAAAAGTGCAGGAATATAGATTGGATGATGAGTTCTGCTTGTTTTCAAATAGACCTTTTTTTGTTCTTTGAAAACTGTGTGCTTTCCTATATACAAGATTATTTTGTTTTTCTGCGAAGACTGCGAGATTTCCTTTAAAAGAACATCTGTTGTAAGTAACAAGTTCATTTAACAAGAGAAGCAAATTATGTCCTTACAGGAGGAGCTAGATACAGTTAAGCAATAGCAGCAGTGTGTTGGTGGTACAACTAATGTGAAAACATTATTGCGTGAAGTTGAGGATCTTATTAAACGGGCTAATAATTTGATGGTGTATGCCATCTCAAAATCAGCACGTAGTGTCATTCAATAATAAATAATTGGTGATAGCAGCGCACTTACTCTAATATTTAACAGTATTGGTCTGTCCCAGAATCGTGTAGTGGGGCATCTGAAGGTAAAAACAGACCAGTAAAGGTGGTGACCAAAAACCACAATTTAATCAAAAATTCAATTAATAGGCGTAATCGCATTGGGACTGACACAATACTAGGCTATGATAAAACGAAACAGGATCAGTTTAAAATGGTCTTGACAGAATTGCGTGGTCAAGAACAGAAGGGAGAATCTGACTTGACTATTAAATTTTTAAATGGACTCCTGAGAGTTGCTAAAAACCCTCCTTTAAAACACTTAACTTAAGAAACAGTATTACTATTTATTATCAGAATATTGGGGGAATACATACTTGATAGATGAATTGCAAACCTCTATCTCCCAACGTAACTCTGATGTAATCATTCTAACGGAAACTTGGCTAAATTGAAACCAAAATTACTCAGATATTGAATTGTCAAATTCTAGCTACCACAGTTTCGGATTGTATCGTAACTTAAGAACAGCAGCATGGAGGAGGAGTTTTAATTTTGTTACGAAACTATTTTAAAGCTAAACAAATCAAAGCTAACAATAGAAATATTGAGCATCTGTTTGTTCAAGTAGATTATGGACTTCAATAATCTTGAGTGGAGTATGACATTCCTTCGAACTCATTAAAAGATATTCACCTTAATCATTGATCGACTGTTCAAAATGATAAATACAATACCCCAGATGTACCTGTATTGTCGACAAAAATAATTTACCACTGTCTTTTTTTTCTTCTTCTCGTAGCACTACAACCCGGGGTGGGTTTTGGCTCACTGCACAACTTGCTTTCATCTCGAACGGTCGTCCATAATAGTTGGGTCAGTGGGTCCCCCATTGTTCTTAGATCTGACCACATATTGTCTCTCCATCGCATTCGTGGACGTCCTAAGGGCCTTCTTCCTGTGGAGGCTTCCTCCCATAATAACTTGGCAACTGGCTTCTTGGCCTTACTCAAATGAAGAGGGCTTGAATGTTGACTGAACACAAAACCGATCCAGCAAAGTTACTATGCAAATGCTTCTTTCACCTAAACCTGAGGAAATCACATAATATACCAAATAAGTATGTCAGTATTTTTGGATCTTTGAGTCTATAAATGGTCTTAAGGAAAAAATGAGTTATGGTCCTAATAATATTCCGACATATTTCTTTAGAAAAATGTGTCTATAGTTTATCTAAACCTTTAATTTATAAATTTTTTTTTGAGACTGCACACCTTCCCTAGTAAATGGCTTGACAGTAATATAACTCTGGTATTTAAAAACGCTGACAGAGATAATGTACAAAATTATACGCCTGCTGTTATATTATCTGCCGTCACTAGACTTTTGAACTAAATCTTGAACAAATATCTCTGTTGAAATTTTATAAATCTCTTGAGCAACATGGATTTTAGCTGGGTAAATCTACATCTAAAAAATATTGTTTTAAAAGGTAGGTAGCCTCTGACACAGTAATTTATTCTTTGCTCATCTTTAAAATAAGATGTTAAACAGATTAAAAGAAGAAGGTTAGAATATCTCGGACACATAATGAGAAACGACACTAAATACTGATCCTTCAAGGTAAAGTATTCGGAAAGCAGGGAATTGGGAGAAAAAGAATATCATGGTTAAAAAACCTTGGATGCAGTGGATACAAAAAACCTGAGGAAATGGTTTTCTACACAACAACAACTAATCGATTTGAAGCATCAGTTAATAAAATAATTATAGCCAGAATGATCACCAATATTTGAAACGAATAGGCAAAAAAAGAAAAAATTAAGATGTATTGGCTTTCCTAATTGGTTCCTTTAATGGTTAAGTAGTTATTTTGATAAAAAGAGTTCAGCTTGTTTTTATGAAGGGCTCACTCTCGATTTCTATCTTGGTCAGTTCAAAGGTCGAACAAGGTTCAAATGTGGATTCTCTTGTGTTTAACTTGTTTATTAATGATATTTCTGAGGTAATAGTTTTATCAATTTTTGCTATTTGTTGATGACCTTAATCTGTACTTTAAAATTTCAATATATATATATATATATATATATATATATATATATATATATATATATATATATATATATATATATATATATATATATATATATATATATATATATATATATATATATGAACCCCTTTTATAGACCTGTATAAGCTGTACAAGGTTCCAGAGTTTTAGAATATGTTTCATGGGTGAACATGTATGAGTAAGTATAATAAGCAACTTTTTAGTTCTACTCAGACGAGTGAAAAGCACTACACGGCTTAGGATTTCTTCTGGCTATGATGACTTTGTTGTTTGCTATACGGAATAGCTGTGTTGAGGTCTTTCTATACCATGCTCTCAAGTTAGCAAGCCAGGAAATTGTTTTTCGTCCTGGGGCCCTTTTTCCTTCAATTTTACCTTGCAAAATGCATTGGACTAACTCATATCTGCCTTGATTTCTCATTATACGTCCCAAGTACTCCAGCTTACGGCCCTTCACGATGTTGACCAAATCCGCGGTAGTGTTCATCTTCCGTAGTAGGTACTTCTTCATTCGTGACTTTGTCTGTCCATGGTATCTTCAGGATCCTTCTGTATAACCATAGCTCAAAAGCCTGAAGTTTGGAGAGAGAAACACTGAGTACACGTAACATTTAAGGAGCCTTATTTTTGTTTCTAGGTTGAGGTCATGGCTCTTCAACACAGAGCTCATAGTCAAGAATGCACTTTTTCCTTTCCGATGCGACATTTAATCTCTTGGGTATTGTCTCACGACTCATTGATTATAGTTCCTAAGTAGTTGTACTGTCAGATACGTTCAATTCATATTTGGTTCACAATAATAGGACGCTGATTGAAAATATAAAGAGAAATTTTATTTCAAATTGGACAACAAATAACTACTTACAGTATTTACTTAAAAATTTCCGGTAAAAACTAAAATTTGAGCTTTTTATTTAACAGTGTATGTGCAATATATTTTGGCATAAACTGTTTAACATGTGTTCGTGTTTATTGGCAATAATAGTAACGATATCATCTCGCTTCTTATTTACTTTTATATCCAGCATATATAAGCCTTTAACATGAAACTTCAATTAATTATTTGGGATATATCCTAAAATGGCAATAGCGTTCCGTGCTAAATATAATTTTAAGCTCAGGAAATATATCAGACATACTCAGGTAAATGTTTATATACAGGGTGGCCCATTTTAGACTCCTCGATTTCTGTACGGAAAACGACTTAATACTCAATGCTTTTTTATTGACAAAATACACAGGGTCATTAACATTACAATTTAAAAATAATATGAATTATACAGGGTGCTCTAAAAAGAGTGATGTATCAAAGTTATAATTTTTATTTGGGAACACTCTATATTTGATACCATTTTTGAATTATCCGTAAAAAATAGGCTATAATTTTATACAGGTTCCCTCTACCTAAATACAGGGATTTTTGATTTATTTTGGGTTTTCTAAAAATGTAAGGTTTTAGAAAAACTTACGTATCTACGAATTTAAGAATCGGACACAAATTTTTTCTTGAGCCATAATAACATACTATTTATTATATTTAAACAGATGTTTATTATAGCAAAATTTTTTACAGGATGGTCAAAATAATAAATTGTTTTATTAGCAAACTTAAAGTTTATATACGTACTTGAGTATTTTAAATAACACCCTGCATTTTATTATTTTGTCATATGGAAAATTTACTTAGGTTTCAATCTATAAAAGAGTTTCCTATATCTATCTTCCCTCATTATTAAAATATTTAAAGATTTCCTAATTTTTAAGCTTTAACAATTATTATAATCAAGTATGTCTTGATTATGTAACATGTATCACCAAATACAGACGATATACCTAAAGTAAAATTCCACTATTTGGAAGAGTGATTTCATCGTTTAAACTACGAATATCCTCAAATTTAAATGTAAACAGCTGCACCCCAAAAACTACCCGTTTGACCACGAGCTGTCGTACAGTGTAGCCGATTCTTGTTCACAAGTAGCAGTAAACATTCTTGAAGCAGCGATTATTACCGTTATAAAAATACCAAAAAAATGAGTTTTTTCAATAGTAAAATTGAGCACAAAATTGTAATGAAATAAATTTTATTTACAGTTCAGTTTCGTTACATATTAGGTTTATAAAATAAAAATCGATATTTTACATTTCATTCCTATTCCGTTTCAAAGACTTGAGCTTTGGTAAAGCATCGTAACGGTAACACCACCGCACCTGCCGAAGCAAGAAACATTCATTTACATAGGCTATTCATTTACATGGACTAACAACCGAGTTGTTCCAAGAGAAGACAGCAAAATTCTGATATTGATTTCAAAAATGAAAAGCCGCAAAAGAGACGGAAAATGTTAAAGTCAGAAGAGAAAGTAGTGATACGATTTGAATGAATTGTCAGCAGAAAACTGGCATCAAATGTTAGCCAAGCGGTCGATATTTGTAGCAGTTTAACAAAAGTATCCGGTAGCTGTATTTATTGTGAGCCTAAAAATACATCGGAAAATAAAAAGCAAGGAAAAGGTAAAATTAGAGGTAGAAAAAACATTGTTTTGGATGACGAGACAAGTAGTGTTATTCGACGAAAAATTCATTGATTTTATTTTCTGAGTAAAATTACAAAAAGTACGTTATTAGAGAAAAAAGAAATTATTTTGTGGAGAAGAAAATATTTAAAAGAAATACGCAAAATTCGCAGTATTGGACGAAAAGAAATCATACAGATATATAAATCTATATCAGATTTATAGAAGGCTGCTTTGCAAGATTAAAAGCTCCATCAGGAAAGGTTTTTAATCATTACCCATATAGGAAGTGATACAGGGTTCCTTGATGATTGTTTGCTTCAATTTGAGTCAAGAGAAACATGAGATTATCATGAAGAAATGACTTCCGAAGTATTTGAGCTCTAGTTTAAGAGGGTCTTAATAAAATTAAACCTGGTCAGGTCACGTCAATAGACGTTTTAGCGTACCTTTCACGACAGCCGGGTAGTATCAATAAGCTTTCTGCAAATTTATTTGTTTTTATAGTTTTTTGCTTATAGCATTCTGTATTTTTAGGGGAATGTAGGAAATAAGCCACAAAATATTTATTCATATGTTTAATTTACTGACGTTTCGATCTTTATATAAAGAGACCGTTTTCAAATATACAATAATAGTTATATTTATTTTTCTCTAGCTTTTTGCTTGTGGAGTTCTGTATTTTTAGGGAGAATGTTGTAAATAAGCCACAATATATCTAATTACATGTTTAATTTACTGACGTTTCGATCTCTATTCCAGAGACTGTTTTTAAAGTTAGAAAATAAAAGAAAATAAATAATATAAGATTTTAAAAACAAGATGATATCAATATATACCTAATAATAATAGACAAATAAAATAAATATAACTATCATGTATATCTTTGAAAACGGTTTTTGGATATAAAGATCGAAATGTCAGTAAAAACCTGTAAATAAATATATTGTGACCTATTTAGAACAAATAATATTTAAAAAATATAATATAATTAACGTTAAAATAAAAGTTAGTCTACGCCACTGGATTTTCTTACGTCATTCTCCACTTCTCTGCCTTCAAACGATGAAATCACTCTTCCAAATAGTGGGATTATAGTATCGCCAAGATACTGTCATCGATAACATATTTAAATTTTTATAATTTCATCACACAAGAAGTTTTATTATTTTAGTTGAAATTGACTTACATGCGACATTGAATAATATTCTTATTTTAAATGGCATACCCTATATTCTATACCGTATCCTGGAAGATATTTCAATTATTTTTCAATCCATGTAAGTGTTTTCTATATCTAAACCCAATAGTTTGAATTTTTACCCCAAAAAGTGGAGACGTCACTATTTGGATTCCAGGAAAACGTCACGTTGGTTTTATTTGTTCCAAAAAAGAAAGTCGGTAATACTTTTATCCACTATGCATGACACTGCCACCATAGACTAAGAAACTAACAAACCAGAAATAATTCTAGATTATAGTGCCACAAAAGGCGGTGGCTATTGACTAAATGTGTGCATTATATTCTGTAAAAAGAATAATAACACGATGTCCATTGATTATATATTTTGCTCTAATGGATATGGCGGTCATCAGCGCGCATGTTTTGTGCCTATAAAACAAGTCTCAGATAATGTCGCCGAATTTTTCTAAAGAATTTAAGCTTGAGTTTAATGGAAGAACATCTTTTAGAAAGAGCGTCAATAGGACATCTTCCTCGGGATATTCAAGATTTTCTAATGAAATATAAATCATATGAAGAACTTAATATAACAGAACTGCAAAGCTCTAGAAAATGCCGAGGTTTTGCAAAATGTCCAGGCTCAAAGAATTCTATCAGTGTGGTCTAACAGTTAGGTGTGGGCTATCTAGAATATTTGTATACAAAATGCATTCAGAAACCACAATTATCTGCGTAAAATGCCAGAACAATGATCGGCAGTAATCAGAAGAAATCGAGTAAACATGGTACATTGTAGGTGTGTAGGTATATGGTTATATAGCATGACATGCATTTTTATGTTTATTATTTTATGTAACCATAAACTATTTTTTAAATCGTGTCTATAATTTTGTTAAAAAGCGCCAAATCTGTTAAAATCAACTAAAATATGTTTTGTATATAAAATACATAGCGCGCCTGCTGTAGCGTTAATCAATTTTGGATTCTGATATAGGGACAATTCACATTACCTCAACGTGAGATTATCATGCCCTCAAACTGCTCATGGCACGTGGCGCCGTCCTGATAAAATCAGATAACGTTGGTGTCTATATCATCCAATTTGGGCAAAAAGAGGTTGGTAATCATCAACCCATTGATAATAGCCATTTTCCTCAAAGAAATATGAAGTGAAGATGCCGCCAGCCCAAAATTCACACAAAACAGAGTCTTTTTCGGGAAATATTGGACGCTCTTAGATCTTATCGATCCCAAATTCGACAATTCTCTTTGTTTACGTACCTATTTATCTAAAAATTGTCCTCAATGGTGAAAATACTTTTCATATGAACATTAGTGTCAGTTTTTAACTGGTCAAGAGTCCATTCAGTGAACACACGCCAGTTTTCACATTTAATAGAACGGCCAGTTTTATGAGTAACGTGAGATCGACTGTCTCGGATTCTCCTGCACACTCTTACGATTAGCAGAGATGTTTTTAAAAGATCTCGTATTTTGTTAAAGTAAGGGGTTGGTTGATTGTTTACTGAACCAGTGGACTTAAATTTAATTATCAAACTGCGAATGTAAGACGACTATGGCAACCGTAAAATAAGCGAAGCGCTAGAAATGCCCCATGAACAGAACACTTATTTACTTAACAATTTTATTATTTGCACGTGTTGTTGTAAGCTATATCTATTTATAGCGATTTGGTAAAACAGACTGAATTAATGACAGCTAATTTGGTAGATGCAGCTTCAACAACATAGCCGCTACCAACTGTCAAGGTTCGAAAGTTCCTATTGGAAGACCATTATGATTATTATAAAAGTTTTTTATTGGTTAACTGTGACTAGCTATATATTCAATGGTAAAAACGACATCCAAACTATACATTTAATCGTTAACATGGACCGGCGTTATTCCATAAAAAAGGATGTCCGAACTGGAACTGGACTCATCAAAAAAATTTTAATTAAATTTGTGGTTAATTTCCAGAAAATACAATAATTAAGAACCTGCTCTTTGTACGTTAAAACTGGTAAAGCTGGGATCGACGACATAGGAATTACTACTCACTAATTTGGTTTTTAATGATTAACATCTATCAATTATACTTCTAAATAACCAATTAAATCGGGAGTTTTAATTAACGTTGCGAGTTAACAGCAATACCCCTCAATATTACATTCAAAGCTTTTAATTTTGCTGTCAGGTGCTACGGAAAATCCTCGGATGAATTAGCTTTTGATCTGACAAACAAATAATTAATTATTCTATCATTCATTGATAAGCGTTCAGTCGGCACATGTTTTAAAAACGCATCAAATTATTCGGAAGGCAGAAGGCGCCTCAGGTGGAACGTTCCGGATGTACTTTGATTTTTCGTGAGATTGGATTTTGGCAATTTCAAGATTTAATTAGAAAAATATCAAATTCAAAGGAAATGTTTATAAAAGGGCGTCATACTTGCGTAAAGAAATAAATAACAAACAAATCCGAGCTTATTTTTGAATTTCTTAGAATTTCATCATTTGTAAGTGTATTTCTGTATTTGGATATCAAGGTATGTACTGGTATTAGGTAATAATGATATTAGGTAACTATGACAAACTGTCAATCAGCTTTTCTAAGCGTGGTGGAATATTATTTTTTGTCTGTTTCTGAAATTTATAAAAGAAAGTAAAAATTATTATAAGGTTCATTTTATCGTCTGCAAAAATCTCTTGAGTTTATTGGGTTTACTGAATATTTTATTGGATAATTTCTGCAATCCTACGGAAAAATATATTTATGGAATTTTTGGGACTAATCAACTGCAGCTATATGTAAGACCTAACCACATGCTCTGGAGGACCTTCCCATATAATTTGGAAGCAACTAATAATTAGAAGGAAGCAGCTTATCGATGTCATAAGTATCAGTTCCAAATGTATTTAATGTAAAACATTCGGCAGGGTTGTTTTGCTACTTAAATATTATTTTTTATGTTGAATAAATATGATTAGTTAAATCATTGTTTTATTTGTTACCAGCTAAATTTTCATGGTTTGATTCATAGTTTAAGACAAGACGGATTCACACTTGAGAGACTGAGCTAGGCGAAGCATAGACGATAAGCTCCCTTAGTTGATTGAGGTATTATTTTATAATAAGTAGTATAAACTTTTATATAAATATTCACATTTCAAACTTAATATGTTAAATTATATTTTTATCGTTTTATTCGATGTAATCGTTGTAATCGACCTGTTTGTGTAAAAGGGCTAAGAATCAATTTACTATACTTGTGTACTTTACTGTACTTAAAAAATGTGTTTATATAGGATGAAGCCACAATTGGTTGTAATGATAATTACATTTTTAATTACAAAAATTTGACGTTTCGATTTATACTCTAGAAATCGTTATCAAAAGATTATTTAGAATTTTGTTGAAAATAATGTATAATCGCCAAAGTTGCTTACAGGGTTAGCCGTTACCTAAGGTTAGGTTATTTCACAAAATTGAATAATCAAAACACTTTGTACGAGAACAAGGTAAATGGATCCAATTCCTTCAGAATTGCGGCAGATGCAAAATAGAAGGATATTATTTTTCAACCATAGACGTGGCTGAAGGGCAGAAAGGTGAGTGAATATTTTTCTCGCAGAAAACATTCCGTCGATAAATCTTCTAGGCAAACCAGATATATTAACCGAAAAAGACAGAAGTGAAAGTGTTATTTCGAATAACTCCACCATTTTATATTAAACAAAAATCTTTAGCAAACTCTGACCAGATTAGTCTAGTTAATATTTTTCATGTAAACACATTTATTTCTGGATTTAAGTATTATGCCACTAACTTCACTCATATATATATATATATATATATATATATATATATATATATATATATATATATATATATATAGTAAGAAAAAGTAGTCCAAAGTTTTTTGACTAGTTTGGAAAAAATATATGTAAATACTTTTTTCTTTTTGGGTGTGGTAGTCAATAAAAAATAGAGCTTTGCTAAGGCGTACTATTTATTCTGAATCCAAGCTTTCGGTGGTTTTTTGCCACCTTTATCAAGGTCTACAAAGAAAATTACTATGTTGTAACAATTTGAATGGTGCCAAAAAAAGGCTATAAAAAACTATAAAAAACTTACCCGAATGTAAGATTCGTGGCATAAACAACAACGTTAAATAACATGATTATACTGAAGTTGCAACTAAACTTAAAAATGTTACTGTTAAAAAAACACTTTAAAAATTACTAAATACGTTAAAAGTTAAAAACAAAATGAAGGACGACATATTAAAACAGTCGTCGTTGCAGACTTGATTTCAGTCATATTTCACGAGCAGAAAGAGAAAGTGGGTGGACAATTATTGTTTAAATAGTTTGGAGAAAATACAAAAAACAACTTTGAAAATAACGTGTCATAAAATACTGTTTATGAATTTTGAGTACTACCAACTGTATTACCAACTTGAAAATAAGCGGGAAATTAAAAATGTTATCTATAACATAAGCAATCGAAAGAAAATAGTATTTAGTAAATAGGTTTAGAAAAAATAATAACTCAAACAAAACAAAACTGAATTAGTAACTGAAGTTTGATCACAAGTATTCACCAAATTAATACGAAAACTTGGCAAACACATAGGTTTACTCTCTGCAGTGAAAACTTCATCGTCGGAAGAAGATTCCGACTCATCGGTAAATAATTCCTCTAAAAAATAATAAGATCACTGTTGACTTTATGTTTGTTCCATCACATTAAGGTATACAAGGAAATGAAGTAGCAGATAAGCTTGGCTATCTTTTAGCCAGGACTCCATTCTTATTAATGAGGTTTTTTCTGATGACTTCAAGTCAGAAATAAAATATAAAGTGTTGAGTGCCTGTAGGAATAAGTGGAGTGCACCGTAAGGTGAACTCAAGGAAATCGAACAATTAGTGAAACCGTGGCTCCAACCCACAGCGAATAAACACGACCAAGTGAGAATAGCGCGTTTGCGGCTGGGACACAGGGATTTGACACATAAACGCCTCTTTGCGCGAACTGTGCCGCCAATGTGTGAGAATTGTCAAGTAACACTCTCCGTGTAGCATATACTAACTTGGTGCAAACATATGAAGCACCAAGAGGGAAGCACACTATCCCAAATAATATAAAGGAAGCCTTAGGAAAAAACATGAACATTAAAAAACACAATAAGTTATTTTAAAGACTCAGGACTGTATCAATTATTGTAATTTTTTTAAAACTTTACCTGTATTATATTTTTTAGGTCGCTAATAACCCTTGTGGTTCCAGCGTAAATAAAAAAAAACTTTAACTAAAATATAAAAATTTTTCTATACTAGTAGCCAGAAAGAAGGTAAAAACTATTTTCATGTGAAAACATGTACACCACTGTTTCGACACGATTCCAATTATCATTTATTGATTTGTAACATTACTAATCAATGTAACGTCCGAAAATGTCCGATAAAGGCCACTGTGTTTATTATTTTCTATCGTGACCCGATTCTCATCACTTTGCGCGAGATGCATTGATGATGTGATCAAATAGTGAACAATTTCCTGAATAATTTGTAACGTTCAACATCCCCTTTCAGAGCTTTGTCGATCAATCAATGTTTTGCTTCCTTAGGTTAGCTATATTATCACTGCATATTTGCTAAAGTCTCGATTTACTCTTAAGTTTGAACAAAATTTAGGGCACGTTACATGCCATCTCGCATCACTAAATTGGGGCAACGAGAATTTTGCCGAAAGTAAATAAAATATAATTATTTTATACGGATTTTCCAATGAATTAAAACTACGAATGAGAAGTGTATAGAAATAAGAAGAGTATTATTATATAAAAATAAGATATTACATCCTATACTTCATTTCAGATGTCCGTTCAGTAAAGGAATGTGCAATTTCCATTTGAAAACCATTATTTAATAGGCTCCATAGTAATAAGGGTTTTAAAGAGTCTCCTAGACAAAAGGTATTGAGCTTATAATGGTTTTATTTATAAGTGTAAAACGTACATGGGCGTGCAAATGGGTTTCACAACATTTATTACATATGCAGAAGAAGTATCACTTTTTTTGATTTTTAGCAAATTTTATAGAAAGGGTGTTTCAAAAAAAGGTAACCCCGTCTCTAGGGTAGGTAAAAAACTGAAAAATAATTGGGGTTTGCTTAGTATAAAATTTTTGTAACGCCATCCGTTTTCAAGATACAGGGCGTTGAAGAAAAAAAAATTTTACGCATTTTTTACGATTTTGCCGAAACTACTGGCAACATTGTAATGAAATTTTATACGAATATGTTTTGGAAGCTGATACATCCCATGAAATTGTTTTTATATCTGATTCTCATAGAAGACGCTAGTTACACGGATCGTACTAAGTATTAGTCAATATAACTTTTTTAAGAGTATAATTATTAATCAAAATTTCAAGTAAACTTAAACATCATTTTGATTTTTAGCAAATTTTATACAAAGGGTGTTTCAAAAAAAGGTAACCCCGTCTCTAGGGTAGGTAAAAAACTGAAAAATAATTGGGGTTTGCTTAGTATAAAATTTTTGTAACGCCATCCGTTTTCAAGATACAGGGCGTTGAAGAAAAAAAAATTTTACGCATTTTTTACGATTTTGCCGAAACTACTGGCAACATTGTAATGAAATTTTATACGAATATGTTTTGGAAGCTGATACATCCCATGAAATTGTTTTTATATCTGATTCTCATAGAAGACGCTAGTTACACGGATCGTACTAAGTATTAGTAAATATAACTGCTTTAAGAGTATAATTATTAATCAAAATTTCAAGTAAACTTAAACATCATTCAATTTTACACGAAAAAGGTACTCTTGGTAAAACTCGATACTGTGTACCGTTTTCGGAATATTTTGATTTGAAAATTATGAAGTAATAATTGATGCTGGTAGTAATGATAAAGTTCTAATAGGTATACCTCTATTTTCTCCAAGTGTGCCATGGAAATATGACATTTTTATTGATTGTTATGACGATAAATCAACAATAATTAGAGTTTTGAAACCTTGTTATTTGTAAAATCAAATTAAAATGTACTCAAATGTTGAATACACTGACATGTTATTAACCTTAGGCGAATGTTTAGGATGTTCTAGTACAGCTGTGACACGTTATGCAGAAAAGTTTCCTAGAAGAAACTTACCAAGTAAAAAACATTTAGAGCCGTTGAACGTCGTTGTCGAGAAACTGGGAATGTGAGACTAAATAAAATAAATTCTGGTAGACCAAGAACAACAAGAACAATTAATAAAGAAAATAATATTTTAAATTTACTTGATCAAGATCCAACAGTTAGCGTAAGGAATATAGCAAGACAAACGAATACTTCTTCTTCAAGTACTTGGCGGATACTGAAAGAACAGCAATTACACCCTTATCATTACAGACAAGTCCAAGAGCTCTTGCCAGATGATCTACCGGTTAGAGTGGATTTTTGTGAAACATTGCAACAAAGGAGAGCCCACAATCCAAATTTTTTAAAATGCATTCTTTTTACGGACGAGGCCACCTTTACGCGACAAGGTATGTTTATGTTTAACTCCCATAATGCACACTACTGGTGTGATGAGAATCCACGAGTCAAAAGGGTATCATTACCAACACTCATTTAAAGTTAATGTTTGGGCAGCAACTTTAGGTAACAAATTAATATGTAGGTTATCATATTCTACCTGGAAATTTAAATGGTGATATGTATCTTGATTTTTTAAATAATTCCTTATTCGAGATATTAGAAGATTTAACGCTAAACGAGCGAAGATCTTTATTTTTTATGCACGATGGAGCTCCACCACACTTTGATAGAAGATGTCGTAATTTGTTGAGTAATCATTTTCCGGATCGATGGATTGGTGGTAGAGGTGCAGAAGCTCCGATTCATTGGCCTTCTCGGTCATGCGATTTTAACCCTTTAGACTACGCAGTTTGGTCGTATATTAAGGAAAAAGTCTATGCTACAGAGGTAAATTCATGCCAAGAATTCAACGTCAATTTAATGACATCATAGCTGATCCCCTACCGTTTAGAAGGTTAATGGAATCTTTAGAAAAAAGAATAGACTTGTGTATTCGCGAAAACGGAGGGCATTTTGAACATTTACTGTAATTGAATTTTATTTTATGTTCTTAGTCATTAATTTAATTTTCTTCTTGTGAGTTTTGTTTAATTACTAACTATTTTATACCAGCATCAATTATTACTTCATAATTTTCAAATCAAAATATTCCGAAAACGGTACACAGTATCGAGTTTTACCAAGAGTACCTTTTTCGTGTAAAATTGAATGATGTTTAAGTTTACTTGAAATTTTGATTAATAATTATTATACTCTTAAAAAGTTATATTGACTAATACTTAGTACAAATTATGGTAATATAATAGTAAAAACAAATTCATGGGATGTATCAGCTTCCAAAACATATTCCTATAAAATTTCATTACACTGTTGCCAGTAGTTTCGGCAAAATCGTAAAAAATGAGTAGAATTTTTTTTTCAACGCCCTGTATCTTGAACACGGATGGCGTTACAAAAATTTTTTACTAAGCAAACCCCAATTATTTTTCAGTTTTTTACCTACTCTAGAGACGGGGTTACCTTTTTTTGAAACACCCTGTACATTATGTATATAATTAATTGAATAATGTAATTTGCTATTTAAGTAATATAAATGTCAGTATTTTAAGCAAAACAAATTATTTTATCGAGAGTTTCGCAACAATCAGTTTTCTTTTTTAAGATTAAAAATTTGTCAATGTGTAATAATTTTATTTTGTACATAATTGTAATAATTTTGAAAATTTTTATTAATAGTAATGGAAATAGTACATATTGCTATAATAAAAATTTCAAATAATACTAAATAGCTAATTATATAAGAAGATTAATTATATAAGAAGAAATTAATGGTTTCACCAAGATGTCTAATGTGTTCTCCAAGTCCCACATTTTTTCTTCTTCTTTTATCACATGTTGAATGCATTTGTTCCAGTTTAAGGCAGTGACGTTGTGTAAAGCGTGTTTAAAAAGTTCTTTAACTTCTGCGAATTTGTAAGTAGTGTTATTTCTTGCCTCGTCCCCTTTTACTTGGGCCCAAATCAACTCTATAGGATTTAATTCACAGTGATAAGGCGACAATCTGAGTACTGTAATGTTAAGTTTTTTGACCATTTCGTCTACGACATACATTCTTGATGCGTTTGCAGGTATGTGTTGCCTAGCGTTCGCGTAAGCTCCAATTTTAGAAGGTCATCTCCAAAGAATATATTTTTATTAATCAACCTCTGTCTAATATTCTCTTTCTTACAAGCTGTTGTAGGAAACTGTTCGGTTTGCGTGCATGATATTTGGCATTTTCCATAACGATAATCGAACCTTCTGCTATAAATTTCAACATTTGTTTAAAATATTCTTCAAACATATCGGCGTTCGTGTCCTCGTGGTAGTCGTCCATTTTTTTGGATTCAAATAGGAGCAACCCTTCTTTAAGAAAACCCTTAGAACTCCCAATGTGGGTAATTATAAGCCTTCTTCCTTTTCCCGACGGTGCTTTAATACCTGTGGACAATCCCTCCAACACAGTTTGGCGGTTGCTTTTAACATTTTTGTCTTGCCATACCTTGGAAACCGTATGACCTTCATTGATCTATGTCTCATTTAAATAATACATTTTTCGGTTTTCTTCTTCAAAGATACTCCAAGAAACGATTTCCGGACTGTCCATTAACATTGATTTTCTGTTAACGGTTTACCACGAAAAATTTAATTCCTGAAGTATCTTCCACAATCGAATTCTACTGATACCCAGTACATCATCATCTTGCAATGGGGCATGAATTTGTGAAATTGTTGGAATTTCTTTGGCAGAATAAAAAGAATGAACCTTTCTTCGAATTACACTTTTAACATTTTCATTAATTTCCAGTTGTCGTCTCCCTGATTTTACAACAGGATTCGTGATGACCCCTTCCTTGTCGTCCTTACTTAAATTATAAATTGACCTCTTGGAACAACCTGTGTACTTTGCACACATCTCCACAACACTACCTACAGAGCACGGTGGATTATAGTGTTGTAATGCTTTGAAAACATTTAATATAATCTTTTCGTTGGCCGAGAAAGCAGTAAGGTTTAGCAGTTTTGCTGGAGAAATATCCGCCATGGCGCCGTTACGAAAATCTACCAACGAGTATTTGAGATTTTCAAAGATTTAAAAGTGTTTACAACATTTGGAAGTTGTCCACTTTAAAAGTAATTAAACAATTACTTTAGAAACTAATTATATAATTGCTCATGCACATTAGGTATAAATTATTAAAATGCATTCCATGAACTTATGCAATTAAACCAAGTGTAACTACCAGGTATAATCATTATTCGTAATTATTAAAATGTATTGGATGTCATAAATTTATTAATAAAAATTGTATATCCTAGCTCAAAAAAGCTGAGTTTAGTTGAGTTTGAACATCGTGTGAATTATAAGAGATGAAAAAATATACCTCAATGTCTATTATCAATAAAGTACAAAAATATTGAAAAATATGAAGATCTGAAATTTTATGTTTGCAATGTTGCTAGATTTACTAGTTTTCTGATATCATTAGTCACTTTGGTTTTTTAAATACAACTCTCTGTATATTGTACCTTTATTGAAGTCTCCACTTCACCATTTCAACTGTATACAATGCTGTTAATTTTATATAGTCAGGAACATCTTATCAAGGTAAAACAAACAGCCTAGAAAGGCCTAATCGCCTCAAGAAATTTTTTAATTCAAATGACAACTAAATTTAAACATAATAATTAAAAATTTACATTGTGAAATTAATGTCTACTTAGTCATGTGTTTAAAATATCGTCTGTTGTTAATGTGACAGTATCCTAACCATGCTAGAATGCGTCTATTACATTGCTCCATGTTGCTCTACAAATAAATATGGATTCATTGATAATTATTTGCCCGAGCTCTGCAACACTTGCTGCTTAGTTTTACGAATTCTACTTTTCAAGTATTCCCAATAAAAAGATATTTCAGGATTCAAATCGGGTGAATAAGGTGGCCATTCAATGCTACCTAATCGTCCGGAAAATGTCTAATCCATCTTGCTGAAACCATATCTCATTAAAATTGACTCTAAACTTGTTTTTTAGGGCAGATATAATTTAATTTACAAGTAGTATTTCCTAATTATCGCTTATTAAATTTTCTTCTATAAACAACGGCCCAATTAGCTGAGTATCCACTATACATGACCAGCCATTTTTTTCGTTACATGACGGATCAACAACGCGATATTTTAAGAAACTCTTGATTAATAAATTGACTTGGTGGCGTTTCTGATTAGTTTAGCTGCAGAGTAACCAAGTACTAAGTTGGTATCAGCGGAGAGAAAGCGAATGGTCCAAAGAGAAGGCATTTGGATTGAGGAAATATCGTAGATGCCTGGAAAACGCATACCTACTTTTAACTAGTAAGTTTGTTTGCGATAATAGAAATATTGCGACTATATTTATATTATAGCCGTTTCTCGCATCCTAGTTTTACAGCTTTCTATCTCGTAAGTCATCATCCTGTACCACCATGCCTTTCGGTCATGGCTTGTCTAATGCCCTTCGACCATGTCTTTATTTGGTCTCTTCCTTTTCTCTGCACTGGTCTCCACTTCATCATTTTTTTTGGCCAGCTGTCTCTATTCTACATCTAATTTGTACCATCTCAAACTCTTGACTTTAAGGGTGTCAATTATTTTTGTTTTAAGACCCATTCTTTTTCATATCTCATCATTTCTTATTTTTTCATGGAGTGTTATCCCACAACAACGTTTTCAAAACCCCATTTTCATTGACAGTAGTTTGACTTTTTTAAACATTGTGTCAGTTGCCAGACCTCAGCATCATAAGCTGCGATGCTATGATCTTTGAGATTCTAATTTGTGTATCTTGTCTAATTTGTATATTCCAGAGCACGAAATTTAGGTTTTTTGTCACCTGCTTACCTTGTCCAATTAGTTTCTTAATTTCAGTCTCACTAGAGCCCTCTTTAGTATTTGTAAGTCCAAGGTACTTGTAAAACTCAAAATTTCTAATTTCATAGTGGTCTAACACTAGATTATTTCGATCTACTTTTCCAACACCTAAAGATTTCTGTCCTGATGATGCCTCTGAAGAAATACCCCTGAAGATGCTCTAGGAGCGAAGATACTTGGGCAAGATTTAGTAAAAACTGTGCTCGATATCTACCTTTTATTTTATTAAAACTAAAGATTTCACTTTATCAACTTTAGAAAGCTTTTTCACGACCTCAACACTACCTTATATATACCAACAACCAACAACATTATTAACTATTATTGTACTACTATTATGTAATACAATTGGTTAAACCATCTAACAAAATGTTTAGAATACCATTCTGTATCTTATTTAAATTAGTTAACAATTAAAAAAAACTAAAGTACTTACTCGTTATCAATAGGAAGAAGTTAACTTTATAACGTACCTGAAAAGAAAAGAAAAGTTGAAATTGAAATTTGTAAAAATATTAACTTTAAGCGTTATTTAGCATACTATTTCAACGCTATCTACAAAGAACTAAGGGAACACACATTACAAACGGGAATTAGAGCACAAGCTTCGGTAAGGGAGGAGTATGTATCAACCTGATAAAATGTATAACATTCTTCAGGAAATAAGTAGGCTAAATGTAAACATATTAGAAATAAGTGAGGCATGATGGCCTTATTCACGATACCTTTCGACAAAAACCGGTACTTTATATTATTCCGGAAACATTGACGACGAACAGAGACGTAGGAATAGCAATTATTGTCGATACCAAAGTCAATAAAGAATTACAGAACATCTCTCACAGAATTAAATTTAATTCAGGTAATTAAGATGAAATAGAAACATTTTACCATACTATTGAAAATGCGTTGAAAATAATTAAGCACAAATGGCTTTAGTCCGTCCTAATAAAAGCCAGTAAGACCTAAGCTGGAACAATAGTGAGAGACCTGCGCCTAAAGGACTGTTATTAAAAATGAAATTGGTTAATACAATGTTTTGCCAAGAACAAAGGCTAATAATGACAAAAACTTTCTTTAAATTATCTGCGACACGATTATACTAGATTCTCGCCACCAGATAAGCCGAAAAAAGTCGTAAGGAACCAAATAGATTACAAAGTGATCAGAGAGAGATATAGCAATAAAATCAAGGCCGTGAAACGATATCCAGGAGCAGATGTCTCATTAGATCATATAGACTAGGGAAATAAGGAAAAAAGTACCCTGTTTGTGACACTGAACCAGCCAGGCAAACGATAGTTATCTTGAGTAGTTTTTAAGGTGAATTTTTGAATACGCTTGTATCACTCAAGATTACGTGATAGATTCTTGTTGTGGCGCAAAGTGAAACTTCATTAAAAATTGGTGGCGCTCCAAGAAAAAATTAAGAAAAATTAAAAGAAAAAAAAACTTTTTATTTTTGCCATACAAAAGTGAAACAAAAACAGGAAAATATAAATTTATTATGTATGAATATTTTTGAAAGCATTCAATGCACATATAGGGTTGATCAGGGCAACCACAGCAATAAGTCATTACTTTTTTCACTTTCTTTCTGGCTTCGAATCTTCCTAGAGAACCAATTAAATTCCTGTAACAAGGCTTGCAAATACGACGATTTTTTTTGTCGTTTGTCTCCTTGATCAATGCATGTCCTGTTTTTTTATAGGTTCTTCTCTTTCCTCTATGTCTAAAATTTGTTGAACCAGCTGTTTTCTGAAACTAATTTGTATATTCCTTTTCTTTTTTTCTGAAACCATTTTCATTACTAGTTAAGCATTGACTACACTTATACCCAGTAGATATTCCATGGTAAGCTTCCTGAATCTCTTTACCCCTTTTCGTAAAGTTGTCGCATAAGAAGACATTTGATCAGATATTTCTATGCCAAATTTATCTCGATTGTAAGCTACTATCATACTTGGTTTCATTTTAGGTTCCTTTTTCTTCTTTTTCGTCAGTTATTTACTAGTTGATGTTTTCGATGCGGTAGTGTTCTTTTTATTTTGTGAGGTATCGATCAACTCAGGAGCATGTTTGGTAGACAGTAATTTTACATCACGGGTATCTCGACACTTGAGAATTACAATTTCATTTTTGTCCTCTCTACTTACACATTCACCTTTCTTCAGTTTTTTCATCATATCTTCTTTTGAAAAATGTTTTCTTGTGGTCCTAACAGTACCGTTTAAATGCGTATTTTGATTTAAGAGCGATAAAGCCAAGGGATAACCAGTGTAGAAGTTATCGACAAATAACGTACTACCTTGATTTACAAGGTCATCCGACAATTTTAGACACACATGATGCCCTAAACCTAAATTTGTGTCAAATGTTTCTGCTTTGACTTCATAAATGGCTGTAGTTCAGGTATATCAATTTGTTGCACATAGTTTGAATACTTTTATTCCATATCTGTGTGCTTTATTGGGAATATACTGACGAAAAATTAGTCTTTCCCTCCAGGGAACCAAAGTTATATCAATAACAACAAGTTCTCACCCGGGATGTACACATTTTGATATTTTGAATTCAATGCGTCAACCAAAGATTTGATTTTATCAATACGACCTTTATTGGGTATCGCTGGATCTGTAAAATGTATAAACTTCAGTAACAATTCATATCTTTTTTCCTGAATATTTTCTAGTTTTACCAGAGCCATCCATTAAGTGAGGCCAAGAAATTTTTTAGTTCATTACTATTCGTAGGAATCCATTTTGTTAATCTAGACCGACGTTGTATTCTGGTTGTTTCGATTACATTTGCTGCATATTTATTTGTGTATGCCACAATATTCTCATCATCTACAAACACGCAGTATGCCTGATAAGCTATTATATCTTTAGAGATGTCAATTTTTAGTCCAGAAGGCCCTAAAAAATTGTAACTTAATTATTCATTTAGTAAAGCATTCATATCCATATTATTATGAAAAGAAAATGTTTTATAACATCCTGTATATTCTGACCACGTTTTCGTTTTGAATTTCTGGTTCTAGAACATTTATTTCTATAGCTTAAGCTAACTTTAAAGCTTCTAAAATCTAAACGAGAGCTGATAGCAGATCTTAATAGTGTTTTTTTTTATAATTAAAATATTAAATAATTTTTAATACCTTTGCCCCTGTTGCTGAGACGCCCATGGCCGTATTCGCAAATAGCTATGCGGGTGGTCTTGTTTAGCATTAAAAAATTTTATTGCAACCTATCGACTTTCCGAACCACGAAATTTTCAAGTACAGAAGGTCCTACTTATCAAAAGACGCCGCCGAAATACTATACTTTAGGGTAGGGATTGGATTAATTCTTTTCCGGTTTCAGGAGGTTTCTGTTTGATAACTTTAGTAAACATCGTCGTAAAGTATTTTATAGTATTTTTCTGTAAGAACCTAATACAAAAGCTTTAATATCTCCTCACGTTTTTTCTCGTTACTTCCCATATCATTAGATCCTTTTTACCTTCCTAGACATACATACAGGCGGGCCTGTCATTTTTAAGTGGGGGTTATCCCACCTTTTTTTGGGAAGTTTGTGAAATTTTGAAAGGAAGAATATTACTTCTGAGAGGGCGGTCTTTGAGTAAAGACGCTTGCTTATCTTACCGTTCTCTGTGAATTTTTTCTTTAAGTGTGTATATACTTAAATATTTGAGTTTCTTAATCTAATACCATATTAGATTAAATATTGTTATAAAGTACTATTATTTTAATTAACTTCAGTGCTTGATACTAGTAACGTAAAGTAGCTTCAGCGAAGTAGTGCAGCAGTCATCGAGATTTCATTGTAAGTTATCATAGTCATATTACTTTCGAATATCTGGGCGAATAATATGGTATGTAATCATATTACCCAATTTATCTTATCTTATCTTTGGTAATTTTACCCATCTATCTTTTTGTTTATTTCTGTATCTTTTCTAATACATATATCTGATCCTGTTCTATCTGTACTTATTTCGTCCGTTGGACCCATTCCCAGTTCCAAAAGTTAGTTTCGAAACCACGACTCGCTCTCCACCAACCATCTGGCTGCCGTCCGCAGTGTCTCCATTGGTGACCTTTCTAGCACCATCCAAAAAAGGCTTCCGAGGATACAATAGATAATTTTGTTTATGCTCATATTATGTGTTTAAACCCAGCGCTATTTGGGATTCTAACTAATTAATTTGAATTAATGCGAAATGATTTTCCTTCTTTTTGTAGAAGAGAGTATCAAAATAGGATCATAAATAAAAGTGTTATTTAATATAAAACTTGTTACATCCTAAAGCGGCAGTTTTTTATTTATTTATTTACGAGTATTTTTTATATTTCTAGTAACTAATAAAAATCGCGTTATTGACAAGTATAATTTTCGTAAACAACCAATATTCGTGCCTGCTCGTTGTTAGTTTTGATTAAAATTACTAGATTTATACAAAAAATTATGCAAGTTCTAAGCTAACAATGTTTTCAGGCTTCGATGCAAATCAACTAATGAAATTGTTGCTCTAATTTTGCATTAATCACATAAGCTTATTTTGCAAATACTACACATTCCATGTCACGAATATTTCAGATTAATTAACTTACTGTAAATGAAAGCAACCAATGCGATGAGTTTTATAAACACAAAAATAGCCATAAATTAGAATGCTTTCATAAAACAGTTTATACAGAGTATTACAATAGGATTTATTTCCCAAGTTTCTGATTGACTGTATTCAAAATATATGAGGCTTAATATAATTTATTGAACCTTCGTTCAGCTAAAACTTCGAACCTAAATGGAAGATGATATATTCCCCAAGTAACGTTTGAAACTGTTACTCGTAGGAGAAGCTGATGAATATTTTTTAGTTTTAAACTTTGGCAACTCACAACTTCGTGATCATTTATTTGAATCTCAAACTTTTTAAAGTGGTGATAAATGTAGCGATAAGATTAAAAACTCCATGAATTGACGAGCTCGATGAAAAGTTGTGTAAAATGGGCGACAAGAGATGTAAACTTAAATGTTTGTCTTACGACTGTTATCACCGTCTGATAAAGGTAGATCTTTGCTTTAATTAAAAAAAAAAAATTAAATTCGTCTGAAATTTATACTACAAGTATGTAAGAACAGTGAATAATGGCTACGATTGCTGTTAGAAATTGTTTAACACATTCGTCATCGGTAAAAATCTCTGATGTAGACAGGTATTGAGATAGTCAGCTATTTTAATACTAAAATTTACCAGTGTCATAGATTTGTTCCCATTTCCTTTGCATACTCTTTTATAAAGAATTCAACTATTTATAAGTGTGAGATCTACAAGATGGAAAAGATGGAGTTTAATTTTGTATCTTTCGATGAGACTGTCTAATAGGTCTACTCCACCCATGTGCTTGTTGTATTCTTTGACAAGATGTGAACATAATACCTTGATTTTTTATTTTTTTTGTTTTGGCAAAACTATCTACTTCTTGTACTTGTACTTATTATATGTTTACTGATGGTTCAAAAAAAGGGAATAGCACTGCTTGCGTAGTATTCTGGATAACAGCAAAATTGTTATTACCTGATGAAGCAGCCACCATCTACACAGCCGAAATGCTGGGTTTAAAGTTTGCTCTTTCTCACACTTTGACAAAGGAAATGAAGAAATGTGTAATATTTACAGACAGTAAAAGTGCAGTAGAAAGATTATGTGTAACAAATAAATCCAAGCAATTATTTTGACTTATTTTGATATAGAGATTTTAAAATTGTACTATGAGGTTTCAAAGCTCGGAGGAGAAGTTATTATCGCATGGATCAAAGGCCATTCTGGGATAAAGGGTAATATAATAGCAGATGCTTTGGCAAAAGAAGCATTATCAAGCGGAGAAACCATAGACAACAATATTCTACCGGTGTCAGATATAGATGTATGTAGTAAACATCGGCTCAAATTAAAATGGCAAGCCAATTATACGGAATCCGAAAGACAGTCATCCTTTAAATATTGGCAACCCACACTTCTTAAAAAAAGGTGGTTTTATTCATGCTCTAACACCTTCAAGAATGTACAAAATGAATCTAGCAGACACTTCAAAGTGTACTTGTGGCAAATATGGAGATTTAACACATATCCTATTAGAATGTGTAAACCAACAAGGAAATATTACATGTTTTTATGAAAACTTACGTAAACTAAATGTCTGTTTTCCATTTTACATAAATGAATTAATTTTCTCTGGAAACGTAGAAATCTTTAATTGTATTTATCAGTTAATAAGAAATTGTAAATATAAACTTTAAACAATATAATGTACTAACCATAGAATTAAGATGAAACTTGTAAGCAATTTGCGAACACACCAATCATGTAATAAACCTTTTAGTACGAAAAAATGAAAAAAAAATGGGAAAAAAATAAACAAGAAAAATAAATAAATAAAAAAAAATATGTAAAACAAAATTATTATAAAAGGTGACCAAAACAAAATAAAAAATATTTATATACATAATATATACAATATCAAGAAAGTAATATAAGGAAATAATAAAAATAAATAATATAAAAAATAATAAAAATAAAAATAACAAAATCACAAACAAACAGAAAAAAGAACAGTCAAAACAAATCAATTCTTTAATTTACTTTTAACTTACATTTAGTACTAACTGGAACTCTGATTGTTCTTCTGTGAATACAAATTACAAAATAATCTGGTCAATTGGCTATGCCAAGGCCATTTAAAAAAAATCTACTTCTTGTATAGACAATTGCCCAGCAAAATTAGATATAAGTGTAACATTTTTGTTATCTTTTCAAATAACAGCATGCGATACATACTCGTAGGATGTGCCTCTTTCTTGCTTCTACAGTAAACCCTGAAGAATTTATTTTTAGGAATATTTCGACACATTCCAACCACCACATTGGCACTATCCTCCAGATCTGGTTCTGTATTTACACAAGCTCTGTTTTCTTGACCACTTACATCACATAACAGAAACAGTTTAAATCCTTATTTATGTGGTTTAAGGGGCCAGTATTGTTTGAGATAATGCCTGGTCTGAGTTGCACATAGTGTTCATCTAGACATAAATATTGTTTACCCACAATTTGCATGTGGGTCATCTTTAGGTTTCATTTTTAAATTATCTGTAAAATGAATTACTTTCGTAACATGATCAAAAACATGTTGGCACATTGTTTCTTTTATTTGGGTCAATCCAATATTTTGAGACCAGTAGCAACGTGCATTAGGCAAATACATGACTGATATATAGAGAAGTATTCCAATAAATTTACTTTTATCACCTGTGACAATAATGGCTGGCTAAGTACAGTTTTCTAAATAATTTTTGCTCTCCAAGCGATAAAACTATTTGACCGATCTAGCTGAGATTTAGCACACTTCAATAACTCATTAATTACCATAATTTCAAATAGTTATATTACATGGCCTTATGCAAAAAACAAAGTTATTAATGTTTATAAATTACAACAAAAATAATGGTTTTTTCAGCTGTTTTTTTATTGGCCTATACTGTTTTTATTAGTTCTCCTAAAAATTCAGTTTAAATTTCGTATTGTTTTGAAACCCATTTTGGATGTCTTGACCTAAGTGGAGAACTATAAGTGAGAACTGCATGCCTTATTGCGCAAACTGCAACGGGTCAAAGATTTATCGATTGATTATAGCCTGCAAAATAATTACATAATGTACTGAACCAGTCGTATCAATTAATTTCATAGACGTACCAAAATATGTATATTGTACATAATAATACAATAGAACCACGTTTAGTTAAAGGTCAAGGGAAATACAAAATATTGTAAGTTGTAGTTTTTTTATTTACCAAGGGTTTATGTAAGAGAGCGTGGGGGTGGGTTAAGAATTAAAAAATTATTTTATTATCTTTATAATATAAGTTATTTACAGTAAATGCTTTTAATATTCATTTGCACTGCACATTTTACTCGGAAATGTTTGTTTGCCTAACAGTTTTACCTATTTGCTCAACATTAAAGACATTTCCATGTTAACAAGGTTATCAGAAGATTTATAGATACAGATATATAGATTACAGATTAGTTATTAGGACCTAGAATTTAGTGTGGTTCTAATCGGTGACCTCTGAGAGATTAACATGTGTGGTTCTAATCGGCGACCTCTGAGAGATTAACATAAACATAGATATTTATTAAATCCCACATTGCCTTTATTTGGGTTTTTGACCATTCGAAGGCACTAATACTTTACTTAAGCGATACTCCCAAACCGGTTGCGAATTAATGGTGCCATAATAAAGTTGTCATAATAGCACTTGTGATTGGAAGTAGTTTGTGTATTGACAGTGAAAATGACGAAACTTTTTTTTTATTTATTAATTATTAACAGGGTTATTAGCATCTTCTTCTGATGGCGCCGTCTCCTTTCGAAGGTTGGCGATCCAAATGGCAATTGTAGTTTTGGAAACTGCTGCGCGAAAGATTTCCTCAAGTCTTTCAGCCACGAGTTCTGGCGTCTTCCTACTGATCTTTTGCCCTGTACTTTTCCTTCCAGTATAACTTGAAGTAATTCGTATCTTTCGCCTCTCAACACATGACCCAAGTATTGCATTTTCCTCTCTTTGATTATTCTTAGTAATTCTTTTTGTTTACACATGCGACGAAGTACCTCAACATTAGTAATAAATTAGTACCTCAAAGACGAAGTACTCAAAGTTATTAGCATAAGAAAAATACAAAAAGTAATAAAGACGTACATAGGCATATACAAAATATCAATTACATAATAATGTATACAATATATATTTTAATTATGTGGAGACTTCAACGCAAAAATTGGCAAAGAACCTAACCTAAGACCGGCAATAGGACAACACAGCCTCCACGATATCTCAAACGACAATGGACAAAGGGTCGTAGAGCTAACATCGGCTGACAATATGCTTGTAAAGTCTACTACGTTTCAACATAAAAACATTTATAAACAGACTTGGGTCTCTAATGACCACTCCACGAGGAACCAAATTGACCACGTAATTATCGATGCTAGACATAGAAGTAATGTGCTAGATGTAAGAAGCTTCAGGGGAGCAGATGAAGATACAGACCATCACCTAGTAAGAGCAAAAATTAGGTTGAGAATATCTTCAGAGAAACCTAAGACCAACGAAGCATTGGGACAGTGGAACATCGAGAAAATGCAAAATGAGGAAATCCGAGAAAATTACAAACAAGAAATTAAACAGCATCTAAGTACAGTAGACCAGAGCAATAATGTCGAAAGGCTGTGGCAACAAATGGAAAAATCAATTACGAAGTCAGCAGAACTAATAATAGGAAAAAGCAGAAAGAGAATAAGGAAATGGTTTGATAGAGAATGTCAAGAAAAACTACACGACAGACAGATAAAGAAAAACATTATGCTTCAACAAGGAACAGCAGAAAGTAAAGAAAACTATGCAACTTCACGCCGAGAAACAAGAAAATTAGTTAGAGAAAAAAAAAAAGAAATACGAACAACAGAAATATAAAGAAATGAAAAGGAATAGGCAATAGTCAAATAGTCGAGCATTTTATAAATCAGTGTCAAATGAAAAGAAAGGCTTCAGACCTAGATGCGTATCTTTACTCAAAAAAAATGATGCATTAATAATAAATGATAAAGAACTGCTCCAAACATGTCAAGACTTTACTAAACATAGATCAAGAGGAAGAACATGGAGAAAATATATATTTTGAGAAAAGCTCCAGGCTCTTACAATATACTGGCTGAATTCCTTAAGTGCGGAGGAGAAACTCTACATAGACAAATACACAAACTAATAACACTTATATGGAACGAAGAGAAAATACCAACAAAATGGCACGAAAATGTAATAATCCCCATCCATAAAAATGGGAGACAAAACCAAGTGCTCTAATTATAAAGGCATCTCCCTACTTATTACGGCATATAAAATCTTATCGAACATCCTATTAAGTAGGCTGACACCGTTTGTAAAAAATTTCATTGGGGTATACCAAGCCGGCTTCAGAAAACATAGATCGACCATAGATCAGATCTTTACTCCAAGACAGTTCCTTGAAAAAGGATGGGAATCCAATAGTACTATCCATAATATCTTCATAGATATGCGGCAAGCGTACGACACCATTCAAAGGGATCAGATGTGGAATGCAATGGCAGAACTTTCAGTTACAAAAAAACTCATCCAGCTTGGTAAGTTATGTGTGAATAGCTGTAGATCCAGAGTACGGATAGGTAACAAACTCTCAGAATCTTTCGAAATAAGCAGTGGCCTGAAACCAGGAGATGCGCTGTCACTTCTCCTCTTTAATATCATCCTGGAGAAAGTAGTAAGAGCAGCACAACTTAAAACAGAATTACTGACAGTAAATGGATCAAAATTACTACTAGAATACGCAGATGTCATTGAAGTTGTGGGAAACACAGTCACCAATATGAAGGAGACTTTTAGTAAATTGGATGCAGAGGCAAAGAAAACTGCCTTAAGGGTAAACGAAGAGAAAACCAAATAAATGTGCATCAACAGACAAAAGGGACGAGAATGGGGCAAAATGTTACAATAGAAACTGAAAGAAAATTTAGATGTTTTAAGAGGAAAATGCTCAGAAGAATCTTTGAGCCCTATCACGACATTAATAGCAACCAATACCGAATAAGAACAAATGCTGAGGTCAAGCAGATGTATAGAGCGAGCGATGTCTCTGATGTCTCTGACTCTAAAACCAGCCTTAAGTTAAGTGGAAGGTTGGATACGCGCTCACTTACATTGAACTTTACCCACTCCCTCGTACATATATATCACAATCTTCACATATTCACCAGGAACTCTTTTCTTATTGAAGCCCACCACAGAATTTGTAAAAACAAACTGCATAAGCGAGTAAAAATGAGCAAATGGCGAGAATATTTAATTATTGTGCCAACTTTTACACTATCAATTCTACACTACAAACTTTTATCTGTGTAGTCACATGTTTCCATAATGGTTGTCAGCGGTTGTTATTAACGACTCTCACTTTTCAGATTTAGTGCTCTCGAGCGATAAACTGACGGTCCTCAATAAACGTCAACTTTCCGTTACCATTTGCAGACAAAAAACCTCCTTTATTATTTTATTGTAAAACGCTTTATTAAAAACGTTATGCAAACTTAATAGGAATATAAATATTGCCATACGGCAAGTTATTTTTTGTACACTGTATAAATATAATTACAAAGGTTATCTCTACACGCTAAAATAAGATATATTAACTTAATCCCTGTACCTACGAGGTCTGCAGAGTGTTATAAATAGAATAATAAAATAAATAAATGGTCAAATAAATATCTCCCAAATCTACCAAATGTTCGCCATGAGAAAATTCTACGCCAAATTATTATATAGCTTTTACCACTTAGCAAAATAGAACCATCAAAAATTTAATAAAACAAGTTAGTTACGGATTTCGTGATTCATGGAAGTTTTGATGAATTAGTAGGCTTCCATACGAACTGTTAGCCGAGTTTAATGTACAGGCCTAACATACTTCTAAGAAAATTGCGTGTTTATAAAATGAGCGTTGTTTCTATGGTTTGTTTTTTAACCAGGAGAAGTAAACTAAAAAGACAAATTTACACACAAGAAAGTTACTAGGAAAGTCACCAAATACATCTTTTTTTTGGTTCATTATCTCGGCCTTGCGGTAATCCAGTAATCAGTATCGGACAAACTCACACGTCGATTCTAACCTAACTTTGTTTGTTTATGTTTGAATAATAATTTTTTTCAATTCACTTCCAATATATATTTTTTAAAAAGGAAAAGACAGTTAAGATTTGATTTCACGTACAGGGTGCCTGTGCATCCGCTTATACGTATTTCGGCCTAATAGACCTCTTCAAAACGGCTTTCACAGTCGCTGTGAACGTGAAAATAAATATTTTTTCTGTCTTAGGAAGCAACTCTAACATGGCTTCGTATAGACGCAAATAGCGACATCTGATATTAAAATCCGTAAACTAATTTTCGAAACCAAATTCAGAATTTTGCTTTAATCTAAGACGTTGATATTTATCAACGTCTGTTTTGCCTTGCAATTCTTAGAAGGCACAGATTAAAGCAAAATTCTGAATTTGGTTTCGAAAATTAGTTTACGGATTTTATATATATTTTGTTTTAACTCTTTCATCGTATGTTGCAAGGATAGAAGCTCGACCAAAAATATTTTTAGGACTTACTGTCTACTAGATCTTACTGTTCCAGTCTGCTTATATTCCTTAATTGTTCCGTAAATAGTTGAATTCGCAACACCTAACATTAGCACAGTACTTTAGTAAGTCTTGATTTTAACAATAACTATTCTGCAAAACCAAACTGTTGCCTGTTTTATTTTTGCTACTATGGCTGTTATCTTCATTCCAGGATTATCAATTTTTATTTGTTTGTACATGTTTATAATGCATTGTTTTTCATTTGATGATAAATGACACAAATTTACTGGGCATTTTTTAGATGGAAAAGGATAATTACCACTAGTACTTGGCGTTGAATCCATATTGTTATCTTAATAACACTAATACTTCGCTCAATAGTTCTGAAAAGAACTGTTTTTGATATAAATACAAACAAAAAATCTAAAAATTAAAGGAATAACGCAGAAAATACAAAAAAAATCGTCGATATAAATTTTGAATTTTAAAATTTCATGGATCTCATTAGTGTCAAAATGTCATAATTGAGTGGAGTAAACTTGCCTGCGGTTGGACCAATTACAAACAAGCATTACGGCGCGATAAATTTGAATTACTCCTCCTGGTTAAAAAACAAACCATAGTATTTATCAAAGCGCACTATTTAGTGTTATATTGAATTTCCTGTGGTATCCCAGTCTATCTGTGAAAAAATCATCGATTTCATGTCAAAAACTTATAACTACAAGTTTTTAAAAGATTCTAAAAGGTTTTTAATATAATTGATATAATATGCATTGTTTGTAAATGTGAAGTATATATATATATATATATATATATATATATATATATATATATATATATATATATATTTTATTGAGAATAACCCGCATCAACCATAGATGGTTATTAGCGGTGGTACAATATAGACTAATAGAACGAGCTGCACAAAATAGTGGTCTTAAAATCAATCAGACCAAAACAAAATATATGCAGGTAAGTAAAAACGCAGAAATAAGGCAGCCACAAAATATAACAATAGGAGAATACAACATAGAGGGGGTAAAAAACTTTATATACTTGGGATCCCTAGTCACGTCTGACAATAACGTTACGGAGGAAGTGAAGAGGCGAATATTTATTGCAAATAAATGTTACCATGGCTTAATTAGACACCTAAGATCAGATAACATCGCAAGAAAGACAAAATTCCAAATATATAAAACCCTAAAAAGACCGGTACTCACATATGGCTCAGAAACCTGGACACTCACTAAAAGAGAGGAAACGTTGTTAGCCACCTTCGAAAGAAAAATCTTGCGACACATATATAAGGGCACAAAAGAAAACGGAATATGGCGAAGACGATACAACTCTGAACTATACAAAATATACCAGGATCCGGATATTATCACATTCATTAAAATAGGACGGCTGTGTTGGATAGGACATGTAGAAAGAATGGAAGAAGGCGAAATACCAAACAAAATATTCAAACAGATGCCAGTAGGAAAAAGAACAAGAGGAAGACCGAAACTGAGATACTTAGAACAAATAGAAAATGATATAACAACCTTAAAAATAAAAAACTGGAGAAAAAAAGCACGAAACAGATCAGAATGGAGAAGAATCCTGGAACAGGCCAAGACCCAAAAAGGGTTGTCGAGCCAGTGATGATGATGATGACAATATAGACTATAATATATTATAATGATTAATATAAAATATAAACCATAAAGTTTTTACAAAGTTAATTATAATTTAGAATTTTTCTTGAAGTATCACTTATATTTGATTATACAATTTTGTTTTCTTTGAAAACCTAACGATTTTGTCACAATCCGCACTGTCTAAAGCGCACATTATATCATTTGGTAGTCCAGTAGCTTGTCTTTTCATTTAACATAATTGACAGTCTATAACAATGTATGTAACAATGTCGCCTACAGTTATATTGGTGTCACAGGCGTAGCATATTCTAGGAGGTTCCTTCCTTAGTAGGTGTTCGTGCGTCAGTCTGGTATGTCCTATTCGGATACGATGTAGTACAACCTGGTCCCTTCGCCTTACTAAATTTGGTGTTTTCGCTAATAGATCTTGGTTTGCTTGCCGCAATTTATGATTTGGTAAGAGTTGCCATCTTCGTAACCATAAGTTTTTTGTGTACTCATTGATGCATTTTTTCATATCTGAGTGAGGAATTTGGTTAGTTCTCTCATCGGATCTCTCCATTTTACAAGCTTCTTTGGCCATTTGATCAGCTATCTCATTTCCTGGTATCCCCACATGAGATGGTATTCACACAATATGTAGTTGTTTATGATTATTTTGTAGAGTCACAAGGTGTATTTTAATCTGTTCTAAAATCGGATGATTCGGATATATTTTCTGAATTCCCTGGATTGCACTTAAGGAATCTGTGAATATTACTGTCATGTCTTCAGGTCGATTAAGAGTTTGTTGTACTGCCTTGGATATCTCAAAAAGTTCAGAAGAAAATATTGGGTAGTCCTTAGGTAGTGGAAACTTGAGCACAGAATCCTCTGTGACAATGGCGGATCCTACTGTTTCCAATTCGGGTGTTTTTGATGCATCGGTATAAAATAATTGACAGGATGAATATTTATTTTTAATATTGTAGAAGTATTGGAGAAAAAAAGATGAAGGGGTATTGTCCTTAGTATAAGTTGACAGATCTGTGTTACAATATGGAATTTGTATAGTCCAAGGGCGAGCATAATCAATATTGTTGTGCATAATACCCGGAAATGTGAAGTTGCTAATTCTTTTGCTAAGTGATGGTCGAAGATTAGTGAAGTGTATATGTGTGAAGGAGCTATCACTCCTTCCAGAATTCCTACCGAAGAAATAGTTTCAAATGTGGAAGCGGCACTCCGCACAATTCCCAAAATTCCAGCCGACCGTATCCGCTTTGACGTCGCTAAATGTCTTGATACAGACAAAATCCCTACTTCCAATATATTTCGTGAGGAATTCATAGCTCTCAAAAATCTCCGTTCTATTTCTGAGATAATAATCCTTCCTGCAGACAAAGGTAATGCCACAGTCATCCTGGATACTCCTTCCTACATAGAGAAAGTAAACGACTTACTTAGGGATACATCCTGTTATAACACAATTTCTCGAGACCCCACTCTTAGAGTCGAACGCGAAATTTCCCATGCCATCAAACAATCCGATCTTTCCGATGATGTTAAGAAGTCCATAGTTCCGAAAAACTCCATCTGCCCCAGAATTTACGGTCTTCCCAAAATCCATAAAGACAACGTACCTCTTCGTCCCATTGTGACTACGATTAACTCTCCTACCTACAAACTCGCAAAGTACTTGTCGAATCAGTTTAAGACCTATACTGGTCGTACCTCTTCTTATGTCCGAAATTCCACACATTTCATCACCTTAATCTCCTCCCTCACGGTCGATCCCCAAGACATTCTCGTCAGTTTCGATGTATCATCCCTATTTACTAATATCCCCATACATGACTCTCTAGTTGTTCTGCGAGATCACTTGACCAATGATAACGAGTCTTTGGTTTTGGCAGATCTTGCGGAACAATGCCTCCTTTCAACATATTTTTCTTTTAGAGGCAATTTCTACAAACAAATATCTGGAACACCAATGGGTTCTCCCCTTTCCCCTGTCATTGCTGACATTTTCATGAAAGCCTTTGAGTCTTTAGCCCTAGAATCTTACCCCTTAAAACCAAAAGTCTGGTTCCGCTACGTTGATGATACATTTATCATCTGGCCCCATGGTCAACATACCCTTTCTCCCTTCCTAGATCATCTTAACTCACAACATCCGAGTATAAAATTCACAATGGAAGTAGAAAATAATCGGTCCCTTCCCTTTCTCGATGTGTTAGTCACCTCCAAGCCCAATGGCCGATTGGGTCACTCTGTTTATAGAAAAAAGACTCACACGAATCGTTACCTACATGCTTCATCACACCACCATCCTGCCCAAAAGAATTCTGTGATCAACTCTCTCATCCATCGGGCCATTTCGATTTCTGAACCTGACAACCTTAGAGAAGAACTTGGCCATCTGCAAAAAACCCTTGTCGCCAACGATTACTCCAAGTCCACAATTCAAAATATTACACACCGACATCTACATCCCCCTTTACACCCTAGGACGACAAATTCATAATCTTCGGGTAATACTCCTGTGGCTTTTCTTCCGTATATTCGAAGTGTCACTGATAGGATTGGCAAAATTCTTCGCAAGGACGGTATCAGGACTACTTTTCGACCACCCAAGAAAATCTCACAATATCTACCCTCTCCTAAGGACCCATTACCGCCCCTATCTTCCTGTGGTGTCTATTCTATTCCTTGTTCATGTGGACAAGTGTATATTGGCGAAACTGGTCGTTCCGTGAAAACTCGGATTCAAGAGCATCAAAGATGCATTCGATCAGGTCTTTTCTCCCATTCTGCAGTTGCAGAACACTGCCAAGAAACCGGTCATTCCATATTGTTCGAAAAAACTCATATTATTTCTAAGAGCCCCTTCTTTTATTCCAGGAAAATCCGCGAATCTCTAGAGATCCGAAAAAATCCACATAATATCAATCGAGAGGAAGGATACTACTTGTCTTCCATCTGGAATCCCAGTCTAGAGCCGCCGTCCGGTCCCGCTACCACAATGCAGCCACATGATTGGCCAGCGCGCGCTTCTTGACGTTCGCGCCACGGAGTGTGCCGATACGTCCCGACACGACAGGTCACCGCGACTATAAATAGAGCGGTAGCGGAGTAATCGTCGGATTCACTCCCTGCCTCTCGACGCGTTAGTGTTCTGAGCTGTTGGACGTGAATCCCTGTCCTGGCATTTGGTTTTCACCTCTGGCTGCGTTGAGTAGTTGAGTTACTGTGACCAAATGCCCATCTTGGTAGTTAGTATTCGCCTCTGGTTGCGTTGAGTAACTGAGTTACCGTTGCTAACTACCCATCTTCCTGTCTTTTGTTTCTTTTTCTTTTTGTTCTCCTGAAGAAGCTACATACAATTGTAGCGAAACGTCGAGATGAACCCACTTTTGGGTCACTCACAAATGACACGGTCCAAACCCAGAAGACGAATAAACTATAAAGTTGGAATATTTTGGTCATGTGATGAGAGGAAAAAAGTACCGATTGCTCCAGTTAATTATCCAATTATTAAGCTTGATTTTAACCGAAATGTAATGTTAATATCGTACAAAATTCAGATATATTGACATTAACAGGTTAATGTAGAGTTTAACTATTCTCCTCGGTTAATGTTGAGTAATATGTTAGAAAATAATACAACGTTGCCAATTGTATAAAAAATACCTGCTATTTATTCAAACAAGACAAACTTCTGTGACACTTAGAGTTGCATAAAATATTAGCTGTCTTACAGTAGCACTTTTTTGAACCACATTTATTTTGCGCCAGCATCTTTTATATCCTTGACTACCACATAGAGATGAAGTTGCTGCAATCTTACTAAGAGATTTTTCAACAACTGAAACTTTTTCGGTAGCAATAAGAGGAAGCGGACTACACTGAACTGATTTCTTGTAAAAACGTGCCCTTTTCTGTCCCCATTTTGTAATACATGTTATCTTCAACTGTCATAACAACGCCTAATGTATTTCTTGCATCAGCTCGTCCTCTATCAACATCGGGGACAGGTAATATAACAATATCATCAATTTTTGCAGCCGGTAATAATTTATTGGAATTTAGTTCAATTTTTTTTGCTCGTTGAAGCAAACCATCTTTTGTTTTAAATCTATTTTCAATAATAGATTCTCATTTAACCTTTCGTTAAATTCGTTTAAATCTTCAAATGTTCCTTTGACTTCTGGGTTAACTGGAGAAAGAAGATTTACAGAAAACTAGGAATTGTTGATTTTGTTTTGTATTTCGTTTCTTTCATCGATTTCTGTCGTAACGATGGAATTTACAGATGTCTTGGAATAATGTTTACAGAAGAGCTAAATTTATCATTTTCATTTGGTATGTTTGAACTGGTTATAAAAGTTGTACCTGTAAGTTGTAAGTAATCAAAAAATGAATAACAATAATTATTTACTACCCATAGCTTTACAATATACCTGTAGTAGTTCTCTTATCATTGTTATGAGAGTCCGATGAATTTGTTTTAGCAACTTTGCTATTATTATTGCCACCTTCTGCACTATTTACTTCATCTAATAAGCGTTGAAGATCTTCTTCGGTATCTATTTCATTAACACAGCCCTTTAGAAAGATAGAATCAGATAGACGAACTTTTATTTTGACCCAAATATTACTAGGGAGACTGTTTTATTCCTACATCTATTCCTATGAGAACAAGAATCATAGGAGACTTCACCACAACAGAAGGGCTCCTACAGGATTGTTCCACATCTCCATCCCCATTCAAAATATAGTTAGAGAAAGCCTTGACTACATGGAAAAGAAAATACGAAGGCATGGGAGTATCGGTATGAAACAAATACCTATATACGCTAAGATTTGAAGACGATTAAGTAGTGATTGCACAAGACCAAGAAGACCTCAGTTACATGATACAGAAACTACAAGAAGAATATACTAAGGCTGGCTTAGATATTAATCTCGCGAAAAGAGAGTACCTATCTACAAGTGAAGAAGACATAGAAGATTTACAGATTTATGACAACATAACAATTAAAGGAAAGTATAAATTCAAATACTTGGGGTTTATAATCATGAAAAAGGCAATAACAGAGCAAGAAATTAATCAAAGATTAGGATAAACAAGAACAGCAATCCGACAACTTAACCCAGTAAGGTGGGATAGACACCTAAATATGAAGACAAAAACACAGATTTATAAAACATTAGTGCGAAGTATTATCACATATGGGGCTGAAAACTGGACAATATTTCGAATAAAAAAAAACCTTCTACATGTTAATGCGAGTTGCTCTATTGTGAGCACTATTGTAAACCTATTTTACATAAATTTTTTAATTCTTAAATTATTTAATTTGGTAAATAAACCTTTCTCTTCAATTTGGTACTTTCAGAGTTTATGTGGACCTAATAGTTTGCTCATTATAGTGTAGATAAAAGCTTTCTAAAATTTTGCAATATTGATATTGTCCCTATTATCCCTCTAAATTAAAGTATTTTGTGCATTTTTAGAAAAGTTATTAACTATTTTCAAAAAGTTGACTTTTGAAGCAATTCTTACAATAATTAAGCAATAAATTAATAAAAATAATTATTATTTTTTTTATTTTATTAAATTTATTAAATATTGTTATTAAATAATCCATTTAAATGATTTTCTATGCTTTTCAGTATAATTTACCCTTTTCACCTTTAGCATTTAAATTAATAAGCGATATAGCATTATTTATGTATTATTTACGTTTATTAATCTTTTGAATATTTTGTTTATTACATATTATCGTAATAACGTTGTTGTTAAATACCGTATCAAAGAGTGTCACGAAAAAGGCTTTTTATTAGTTAATTTCTTTGCTGTAAGAAAATACTTAATTAAAAAACATTTAGTACCATTTCCTTATCAGTAAACTCTAACTTGTCAGTTTATACATGGCAAATTTTAAAATAGGAGCTCAATCTTCATGAAATTCACCTTCAAAAAAAAATATTGCATTTTTGGTCATTTTTCTGTATGAGTATACGATATTTGCAGAAAAATTATATAAATTTTATCGCTACTTCACTCGTTATGATAGAAGTTAAAATTGTATTACTTTCGGTATACATCTTGCTTTTGATAATAAAGAAACATTTTATGAGAACTGGGTAATAAAGTCTGAAACGACGTACCGAAGAAATTTTGTTCATAAAAATTGGGTTTTATTGTCAAATGACCCATATATGAGTAACAATTTCTTCAGTTTATAGTGATAGGGCTATGTATACACGTAAAATTTCGTCCATTTTGTCGATATACTTCTTCAATTCATATATATTTACTTTACATCCGAAAATAAAACGAATAAATGAATAATGTCGTTGAATACATTCAATGGTGTCGTGAGAATTTTCGCAGTCCCACTGTAAATAATTTTATTCGTCAACATGTAACAGTTTTGTTATTTTTTATTTTGTATACATAATAACAATAACTTTTAAAATTTTTCCTAATAAGAAAAAAAAAAACATTACCTTACAGTCTAATTAAAAATTAGATCCATACCCATAATTACTGTCGTTAGTATCTTGATTTCAATTGTAAGTGATGACTGGGCTAATTGCTTCGATGCGATTTTCACGAATCTATCATTGTTTTATTAATTTTTCACATTTCCGAACACTTTTTTCCCAAATTGTACGAGTAGAAGTACTCAATGCTTCTTGCCATGTATCCAAAACTGCTGCATCACTGTAACCGTTGTGTAATTTTATTTTTCGTTACAAAAAAGTTTGCAGATTGGATTTTCGTTATTTTTATGGGAAAAAATAATAAATAAAATTCTAAGCAACATTTTTTTTTTATTTTGGAAAAATATAACATTATGCAAATAAGAATGAACTTGAATGAATAATGAAGAACTTAAAACAATGTTTAGAAACAATGAAGATTTTTGGAGAACAGTTCTTTGTTTTGATGAAGCAAAGTGTAACACCATACTTTTCGCAGAACACATGTGTATAGCAATTGCATTGTGAAAATTCTTTACTGGCATGCCCTGGAGCTAGGCCCTTTCTCTTCTTTAGTTGTAGCGCCTCCTCAGTTTCACTTGCTGAAGGTCTTCCCCTCTTTGCAATCGTGAATGAATCTCCTCTCCTGCATCAATACTTCTGCCAGTTGTGCTCTAAACTGATGCTGTGTAACTTTAGGCTTCGCACCAGCTCTATGTTCAGCTGAATTTTTGTAAAGAATCCAACTATTAGCAACGGCCAGATCTAGTAGATTGTAAAATATTCTACAATACCATTTTTTACTCCCTTATGACTAATTTGTCATCTTTCCAGACTAAGCTACTTATTTCCACACCATCGCAAGTACCAACAAACTCTACACTAGTTCTTCTTTCTTCATTTTTCATAGCCTTTTCAAATTCAAACTCAAATTCTTGAATACCAAGAATTGTTTGGAAAGATATAGAAGGAGAGGTACAGAAGAATGATAATTGTCAAAATAAAGCCTGTGATTTATATTCCTGGGAATAATTATAGCCAATCTCACCACAACATTTGCAGTTGCTCCGAGATCAGGTTCAAAAGCAGGCCTTTTTTGATAATTCTTGTCCTGTATATAATTCTATACGGTACGCATATCCACAGCTACTGCATAAGATAAAAAATTTAAAACCAAATTAATGTGGCTTGTTTATTAGGTAATGCTTCATTTAGTGTCTGTTTTGGCAGAACAAATTTGCTCATCAACCAATAGGTACTGTTCCAAAGGAATTCCGTCCGAAAATGCTTCATCGAGGTGGTCAAGAGCGGTAAGGGGGCAGTCTTAATGCATTATGTCCAACACACAATCTCGTCTACTATAAATGTTTTTGGTTTTTCATTTCTTTTGGGTAACTGTAGTAATTCTGGCTTGAAAGAATCCCGAGGAAATGAAACATTTGATTCGTTAACCATTATTTTATAAAATGAATGAACAAATTCCTATTGTATGTAAAATTACTGTCCAGGAATTTGTTGGTTGCTTATTTAAAATTTTCGAATGGTATGGGGCATTATCGAAAACTATAACTGATGGTTGGAGTCCAAGTAAACTTGGAAGCAGTTTTTCTTTAAAACCGTGTCATAAATATCTTCGTATTCATGTTATCGTGGTTATCAGTCATTTTTGATTTTCACAAGATCAGCTTCATCTATAAAATCATATTTTCCACCCGTATGCGATATAATATATCCGTTTTTCTCAGTACCGGTATGCTTTATGGATTTTATCTTGTTCTGCCAAATCCTTTTTATTCTACCTTTAGCAAAAATCCACGTTTCGTATAAATAAACAAATGAATCCTGTTATTTTTTAAAATTATTGTAGTGTCTTTTGTAAAAGACTCTAGCTCTTTTACACAAGGCCTTTCTAGTATCTTCCATTTTGAACCAAAGTCCAATCTGTTCCGAGACAGAGACATATTTCTGTTTTTTTAACTCTGTCTCTAGAGAAACATATTTCTGCTTTTCAAGCATTTTATACATAATATCTCGGATTTTAAACTTACAATCCTTAGGAAGATCTTTAGTCTTAGGGTGTGATCTATGTTTATATTTTAAGACCTCTACTTCATTATTTACACTTTTCTGTTCTTTAAAACCGATTTAAGTTTTGGGGTCACTAATATACAATACATAATACACACGTTTATGTACCAACTAAACTGATTGCAAAGGCTTTGGCATTGACATTGGCTTTTTCAGCAGTAAAATAACCGAACAAATTAAATATTACTTGATTTATATCTAAAACAGTTCTCGCCTATGGCACCAGTCCTGTGGACAGTCTACTCTGTGAAGCTGAAGAGCCACCCTTAAACCTAAGAAGAAAATACTTAACTCTACCGTATGTCTCGAATATAAAATCTAACCCAAAAAATCCAGCTCTTCATTATGCTGTTGCTACAGCATGATATCAAAAAAGAAATAGAGTTTCTGTACCTTTCTATAAACGAGCTAATAGATTTTAGTATTGAAGTACCTCCCATTTATCCTACCTGTGAAATAAATTTATGTTGTCCTTGGGTTGTTTCCTCTCCGCTTTGTAACCTTAAACTTACAGCATATAACAAATATAACATGATACCCAATTTTTTAAAACTCACTTTCTCCATGTTATCACACGATACAAAAATTACCATTTTATATACACGGACTCATCTAATACCATAAATGGAGTAGGAGCATGCTTTGTGATATGACATGAACATTCCATCTATAAATTGTCTCCTAAGACAAGTATTTTTACAGCAGAACTATTTGTCATCAATAAGGCCCTAACCTTTATTCTAGAAAAAAACTGCCCAAATCTCTTATAATATCTGAATCACTTAGTTGTCTGACATCAATTTCTCAGATTTAGCCCTCTCATCAACATTACAGCAGATTAAGTTAATTTTATACCGTATATACCAAAACAATTTGACAGTAGAGTTCCTCTGGGTACCGTCACATGTTGGAATAGATGGTAACGAAAAGGATAATCTAGCTAGGTCCGCAGTAACCAGTACAGCCGCATCAGTGGAAAATCTAACGGTGCATTTAGATTTAAAACCTTACTTAAAATCACAATTGCACATGTTTGGCAAAACCAATGGAATAGAAGCACCACTCTAAATTGATAGAAATAAAATCTTCCGTTCTTCCATGGAACTTCTGGCCTTCAAAGCTACAACATCAAGTCTTAATAACACGTCCCAGATTAGGACACATTTTTACAATACATGAATACTTGTTGAAGAGAGAAGAAGAACCAGTGTTTTGTTTGTGAATGTAAAGTGACAGTGAAGCACATTTTGATTGACTGTCCAATATACCCAGTTGAAAGACTATATCACCACATTCCAAAAACAATAAAAGAACTTCTAGGAGAATCTAAATATGTAGCTGACTTGATAGAATTCTTGAAATCTATAAACTTTTTTAATAAAATTTAATACATCTATAATATCTGCATGTCTTGTTGGGGATTTTCTCAAGTGTTCTTTTGAGTTGTTCATAGAAGTAATCTTTAATATGTTCGTCTTTATCTTCTGTCGGAGCATGTTCGGATACAATTGGGATATTGTACCATTTTCCTTTCAGTCTAATATAACAAAGTCTTTCACTGATGGGCGTGAAACTTATAATACTGTTCAGGTATTCTTCTCGAACTACGAAACCTGTGCCAAATTCGTGTTTTCCTGTCTGGTTTCCACTGTAGAAAATGACCGCCTTGTTCATTTTTATGTTTCCCGTGTCTAGCCACCTTAGTTCTTGTATTGCCGTAATGTCCATTCCTACTTTTTCTAATTGTTTTATTGCATGGGTAGCTGCTCCCGTCCGGTACCAACTTAGAACATTCCATGTTCCAACATTCAAAGTTTTTTTCCATTGCGATCGTCGTTTTCCATATGTATCTGTTCGATTCCGAGGCAAACTTGCAGTTTTCATAACAGACTGTTTTTTAAAGGGCAGGTTGTTGGCCTTTCGCTTAACACTCCTCCTTTATCCGGGCTTGGGACCGGCAAGAAAGACTGTTAAGCTACTCGATCCACCCAACAGTCATTCCGGGCGGAGTTAAGATGTTATCCGGGTTCCGTTATTTTGTTAAACTTACTATTACTGTTTTGCTAGGATTGACAGTGAGATTTAGTACTGTGTAAACCTTACCAACGAACTAAATATATAATTAAAAGGGATGGAAATCGAATTAACTAAATTTTCTATGATTTACAAAATAAAATTCCTTTTCTGTGTAATAGTGGGATAATAAAAAGTGTTAAGGTTAAAAAAATAGGTCATTTGTTAATAGTTTTTAAATACTTTCTAGACTTAGTGTAATTCATGTATGGCTTTTAAAATAAAGCCTAAACCACATTTTAAAGAGTAGAATTTATGTATTGTCACGTATATTAGTGGCAGATAGTTTAGTATTCAATTTACGGCAGTGGTGAACGTGCAAATCGGTTTCTACCATGAAATGCAGTGATTATCATATTTATCGACTAGAGTAACAGGTATATACTGGAAAATTGCCAGCCGATCGCAGTTTATTTATTTAGTTGTACCACAAGAGCCGCTGCGTATGGCCAGGATTGTAATATTTACACTGTAATCACCTTAAATGTGAATAAGTATCTCTATGAATGTAATAGATTAAATGTTGTCTAATTGAAAAAAAAAAACTAGTCCGACATGTGATTCTATTAAATAAGTTTTCATTAATAGATAGTGATCATCTAGTTGTGAGAGGAAATAGAGGAAAAGTAACAATAAATTTCAAGAAGGAAAGAACCAAACTTTTAAAAATTTAGGAACTTACGAATTGCACATCTCAATAAAACCCTTTTTAAGGTAGCATTTTTTTAAACGCAGTATGTTCAACTAGGCGGTCTTTAAAACTGCTTCTTCTCATGACGCCGTCTTCTTTCGAAGGTTGGCGATCCAAATGGCAATTGTAGTTTTGGAATCTGCTGCGCGAAAGATTTCTGCGGATGAGCGGTCGAACCATCTCCTCAGGTCTTTCAGCCACGAGTTCTGGCGTCTTCCTACTGATCTTTTGCCCTGTACTTTTCCTTCCAGTATAACTTAAAGTAATTCATATCTTTCGCCTTTCAACACATGACCCAAGTATTGCATTTTCCTCTCTATGATTATTCTTAGTAATTCTTTTTGTTTACACATGCGATGAAGTACCTCAACATTAGTAACTGTTTGTACCCATGGAATTCTCAATATTCGTCATTTAAAACTTAAAGAGAGAAAATAATTTAACTTAATAAAAGTGTTCTCAACGACGCTGTGTAAACATCTTGTAGTAAATAAAATAAAACATCTAGTAAAATAATCAATTTGACTGCATAAATCCTAGTGGAAACCTAGGTTTCCACCCAGCGTAACTAGAACTAGAACCAAAAAATTCGATATTTGAATTCTTCGTGTAAGTTTGAGTCGATTGTTATACGATTTCACTAATTTTGAGTCATTTTTGCCAAACTTGCGGTCACAAATTTTTAAATGAAAATGACATTAAAACTAGAACTAAATATTCGACCAACAAGAAGACGCGAGGCCTCTCTTCAGAGCGAATTAAATCTTTAAAACGGCAGTGGGCGGGACATTTAGTAAGACAAACTGATCATATATGGTCCACTAGAATGACACTGTGGTATTCAAAAGGCGTCAAGAGACCAAGACGACGTCCAAAATTAAGATGGGACTATGACATAAACAAACAAGCAGAGACAACCAGGCAGACAAAAGCAAATATTAGATAATCGTGAGCAGAAATATCGAGAACTATGTAAGGAAAGCTGCACCATAATCGGTAGAATAAGGTGAGAATATATATATATATATATATATATATATATATATATATATATATATATATATATATATATATATATATATGAAAAGAGAAGTAAAAAAGATACAAATAGAAGAGTAAACTGAGAACAAATGGGAAAACATAAAGCAAGTAATGAACAAACCAGCAAAAGAATGGAATAAACAAGAGAACAAAAAGACTGGTTCGACATAGAGTGCCAAAAAGAAATAGAACTAAGAAAATCATTAAGGATGGAAATGATCACGAAAAAAACAACAGAGACAAAGAGTAGATATGGCGCAAAGACAAAAAGTAAAGAGGGTGCTCAGAGAAAAGAAGAGAAAACACATAGAAAATAAGCTAAAAGAAATAGAAGAGAATTACAGAAATAAAGAAATAAAAAACCTATATCAAGGTGCTAGAAACGAAAAAGGAGGTTTCCAACAAAAACCCATATTCGTTAAAAACAAAGCAGGAAATAATATAAGCGGTGAAGCACAAATAGTCGAAAGATGGAAAGAGTATTTTGATGAATTAGTAAATGTCAATAAAAATAAGTCAAACCAAAGAGAATGTATGGAAGCAGAAGCAAGAATCGAACACTTAGAAGACATAGAAGATAATTCACCCAGTAAAGACCAAATCGAGGAAATCATAAAAAATCTGAAAAACAATAAATGCCCTGTAAGTGATAACATAACAGCAGAGATGATGAAATATGGTGAAAAACTGCTAAACGATTGGATATATAAGATCATAAAGGAGATATGGATAAAAGAGCGAATACCAGAAGATTGAAAGGAAGCAATTATTTGCCCATTACACAAAAAAGGAGACAAAACAGAATACAGTAATTACAGAGGAGTAGCGTTACTAAATACCGTATATAAAATCCTATCAAAATCCATAAAAGATAAGCTAGAAAAAGAAGTTGAAAATATAATAGGCGAATATCAGTGCGGATTTAGATGAGAAAGAAGCACAACGGACCAGGTATTCGTAATCAGAGAATTACAAGCAGAAAGCTATAAACAAAACTTACCAACGATAGTGCTATTCATTGACTTCCAGTAAGAATACGATAGAATAAAGAGGAAGGAATTAAAATAGACCCTTGAGGAACTGGGAGTTAGCAGAAAGTTGCGTAACATGATACATCTTACTTTAGAGAATACAGAAAACAGAGTCAAAATAAACAATCATGCATCGGACAAATTTATAGTAAACGAAGGATTAAGGCTTCTTTGACTCCTTTGTCATCATTACTACTCAATTTATGCCTAGAAAAAAATAATGCGAGAAGCGAAAATCAATAGAGAAGGATACCTATATCATAAAAGAGACCAAGTTTTGGCACTTGTGGATGATGAAGTTGCTGGCAAAAGGAAAAAAAGAGCTACAGGAGATAGTACAGAGAATAGTACAAGCAGCAAAGAAAATGGGACTTTACATAAATGAAACTAAAACAAAATGTATGCAGTGGACAGATGATCAGTTCAAGGATGGACAAAAGTTTAAAGTAGAAGTAGAAGAAAGACCGTCATACGAATTCGAAATTGTAGAAAGATTTACATGCCTAGGTGCAATAATATCACGTAAACATAACATTACAGAAGAAATCATCATCATTGGTGCTACAGCCCTATAAAAGAGCCTCGACCTTCCCAAGTCTATTACGCCAGGTCTATCCATTGCCAGTTTGCTGCGCCTATTTGTCTACCATCCTTATCTACACCATCCCTTCATCTGAGTTTTGGCCTACCCCTACTTCTACTTCCCACAGGTTGTGACATAAGGATTTTTCTAGGAGGGTTGTTCTGCTGTGATCTTGCCAGATGTCCTGCCCATCTTAGTCTTCCTATTTTTATAAAGGATACTACGTCTTTACCTACCGACAACAAGGAGGTACAACTACGAGATATATCACAGATATAAACATATATTCACAAATATATGTTTATATCTGTGATATATCTCGTAATTGTACCTCCTTCTCCAAACACCATTTTCACAGATACCACCGAATATTCTTCTCAGGATCCTTCGTTCAAATATAAGCAGGAATATAAGCATTAAAGAAGAAATACAAGCTAGAATAATGGCAGGCAATAAAAGTGTACATGCTCTTAGTGGAATGTTGAAAAGCAAGGTTTTATCAAGAAAGGCAAAAATAGAGTTATATAGAGACATGGACAATGACAAAAAATGGACAAAATTTACTGGAAATATGGGAAAGGAAAATCCTGAGGAAGATATATGAAGGAATAATAAGGGACGGTGTATGGATAAGAAGATTAAATGATGAGTTAAAGGAATTATATAATCAACCTAATATAATAGGAGTCATAAAGGCACAGAGACTAAGATGGCGAGGTCACTTAGAAAGGATGCCAAACACGAGGACACCAAAAAGGGTACTAAACTACACTATAGCTTCAAAAAAGAGAAAAGGAAGGCCAAAAAATAGATGGAATCAAGAGGTAGAAAAAGATATGGAAACAATTGGACTTGTTTCCATATCTTTTTTTTACCATAAGTACAATGTTTCCATAAAAGGCCAGAAAAGAAAAATGAATTACAAGAAGGAATGGAGAAAAATCACATATCGAGACAGAGAAGATCTCAGTACATAAAGAAAAGTGAAAATAAAAAAAGAACAAACTTTTTAAGCCATGGGCCTCTACGGCCTTTAGTGCTATTATATATATATATATATATATATATATATATATATATATATATATATACATCTAGCGGTTAATGTAAGCTCCGTTCTAAAACGGTATTATACTAACTCCAGTAAAATATACACCGTGTATACTATTATCTGAGTAGCGCTTTATGTAGACTCCGACCAACATGTAGGATTAAGTGGACTCCACAAAAGGATAAACCATTTATGGGATCCGTATTTACCATTCTGTGTACATTTCTAAACTCCTGCGATGTTGCCAATAATTGTATTAGTAGTAGATTTTCAAATTTTACAGCAGGTACACTTTGGAACTTGAAATTTATTTAAATATCCATCAATTTAGTCATGGAGGAATTTCAGGATTATTTGGCTAATGAAGTTAAATATAAATTGTTAACCGACACATAACTTTAGTTTACTTTTTAGTTTTAATAAACAAGACGGTAATTTATATTACTTGCTTTATATATTTTCAAAAATAAAGTGTCTATTATAAACTTGGAAAAGTTAAGTTTCCATTTTTATTAATTAGTATTTTTTGTTAAAATGCATTGGCACTGAAACATTTAGTCCATAAATGTACGTACATCGGATAGAGTAATCGTGTAACAGTTTATGAAAGTAGAAGCCCCTTCGGTAGGATTATAATGTTTGTTACCCTATTAATTCAAGAAAACTGTACAACAGGAAGGTCTTTGTAATTTTTCGATTACTGTAGATTATGACATACAATATTTGTTTCATATCGTAGTTGAATTTAAACTACAATAATTTATAAATAAATCTTTAATGACATAATTTTTTACTGTCTAATTTCAATAGGTATGTCGATTTTTAATTAAAATATTTAATGCATTAAAGTCGCGTAGAGATTTTCACTAAACATTTAATTTTAAAGATATTATTATAAAAGTCCAAAAAAAGTATAAAAGTCTAGGGAATTTAATATCCCACTATAGATTTGTTTTATAGATTATCGTAAAGCGTTCGACAGAGCCAAATGGATACACTTATGACTGATACTAAAAGAATTAGGTGTACAACAACACCTAATTTTGCTTATAACTGAACTGTTCGAATACACTACTGGACCATTTAAACTAATATTAAAAGAAAATTGAACTTCAAATGGTAGATTAGCTAACGAAATATAAGTATCTGGGAAAAATTTCTCAAACGATATTAATATTGAAAGAGACTTTAAAGAGCATCTGACACAGCATGCTAAACCGTAAGGCGCCTTAACCAAACAATATGGATATTTGAGAAAAATTATAGCTCGTTTCAGAAAGAATTGTAAATATAACATTAATCTAGATTAAGAAGAAACGCTGAAGAAAAAAACAGTAGCGGTTAGCCTAAATAAAGAAAGGCAAAAATAGATTATATTTGATGTTGTGAAAAAATCACCGTATGAAAAACATGTCATAGTATGGACATCGTGCGCGGCGATGCCTCTGCCGTCTGCCTATATCGGAAACTTTTACTACCATTTGACTATTTGTGTACGATTTTGTGTAAGGTTAAGTGGCACACCACAAAAAGTGTTTTTATTTTCTCTTTTGTTTAATAATTAAAATGTATTGCTATACTTTTAGATGTTCCAAAAAAAACAAAGGATAATAAACGTAAATTATGAGGTACAAAATTCTATTATTTTCTATGCGTAAGTTATTATAGACACATAGGCTATCACACAGTTAAAAACTATGAAGACCTACGAAAAAAATACAGTAGACTATGACTACATTTGTGTTTTAGCACTATAGTAAGAACAAGATAAAAATCTAAATACCTACATAATTATATTAACGAGAAGTTAATAAAACTTTTGATAGTTATCAGTAAGAGAAAGCCCATTTCAGACTAGATTATGAAAAATGTTGTTGGTTTTACAATATCAGGTACATTTATATAATGATAGGAATACAAAAATAAAAAAACAACTTGCTTTTTCAAAACAACAATCAATCACTTCATTTTATCACAAAAACTTTAAAAAATTGCAATGTAATTGAACCCATTTTGTGAGCTATAACACTCTTATGCGCTTTAGGAGCACAACTATCAGCTAAATGTTCTTCATGTGGGAGTCCTGAGTAATAGTACTCCAACATGGTTCTCCTGTAAATTGTCAAACTTAGTCTTAGATAACAACGACAACCTTCTTAGTATTTATGTACAAGATACCGTCTACAATTATGTGATTATGTGTACGTGCCAATATTCTTTTAAAAGAGATTAATAAAATTCGCGGGTAGACACCGCGACATCGGTATGTCCCGTAGCGATAAATTTACCATTTTATTGTAATTAGCATTTAAAAATGAAATTTTCATCTTTCATACAAACATCGATAGTTTTTAGCTATGGATGTATTTGGGTCACACAATCCTGTAGCAGATTTAGTCTAAAAAGTTTTATTTTACGCACAATTAGCACATTGGCTCTGGAAATGACCTATACATATACATTATTAATTATTTCCAATCAAGATTTTTAAGCAGCTCTGCACCATTGGTTCATTTTTGTTGCTTTTTTATTTGCCCTTTCTTTTTATCGTCATCATTATATAGCGCTACAACACTGGGTGAGTCTTCGCTAACTACAACTTTTCTCCACGTTGATCGGTCTTCTATGAATCTGCAATCAAATGAAATATTAATTTTTTGAGATATCCGATTTTGTGTCCGATCTAACTTAGTCAATAAAATTAATTCTCCTGGACTTATAAGAGCTTTCTTCATTCAGTATCTGTTCCTAATCTATACGGATTTGTAGCAGTATAGTAATAAAACCTTATTTGTTTTAGTCATTCTTCATAATTCGCATCACTATATTAAAATAGGTCTGAAGTTGTTCTTTATTTCTTCAGTGGCTTTATTATTAACTGTGATTATTGATCCAATATATTTAAAGTCTTCCATACTTTAAAAAACGTAGTTGTTGACTTTAATGTTTTATCTAAATTCATTGAATTGGTCTCTTCTGTGTATTTGCTTGTATTTGGTTTTCACCTCGTTGATTTTAAGTAAAACTTTTTTCATGCTCTCTGGACTTTGTTGAAGATGTCGTTTAGGAACGGGAGAGAGTTTCCTATGAAATCTATATCATAAGCATCATTCTAGGAGCTGCTTTGTTAATTGACCGTTAATGGATTACGTGTTAAAAGGACGTTATTTCTATTTTGGTAAGCTGTTCGTTCATTTTTGATTTATTTGAATCGAGAATCTGTATTTTATTAGATCTCTGGTTTATTTATTTGTTTCCTGTATCGTTATTACAAGGAGTTTGCTGGATACCGAAATAGGGAATCCAGTGGTACGTACATGATCTTTTGATTACCAACATTAGAAAATTGTAACAAAAAGGTAACTGTACATTTGAAAGTAAGTTGACAGTTATTTCCTTAGGTATGCCTAGTTCTTCCATAGCATTTTAGTTACAATCTTATAATTATATCATATGTTTGTTTAAAATCTATAAATAACTAGCTTAATGTTTTTTTATTCCCATTTCATTTCCCATAACATTTTTCATTAAGTATATAATGTTCCTAACTTCACATTAATCTTTCCTGATTTCACATTTGTGGTTGCTGTATGTCAAAGAAGACACCATTTTCCATAGCGGGTGCTATAATTCCAATGGGATAAAGTACAACCTACATATTTATTGCCAAAATTACTTTGCTGCTGTATCGAGTACCGTTTACTGGTATATGAATTTTGTTACGAATTTATCTTGTGTGCTGAACTCTATCAAATCTTTTACCGCGAATTGAAAAGCACCTTTATTTATAACATTTATTTTTAACGTTCTGTGGAATATTTTACGTTTATCTAAATAAGTATTTACTATAGTGTATAATAGTTGTAATTTTATTTTACTGTTTGTATCTATATAGGTATAATTTATAATATATGAATTGTCTTATATTATACAAAATCATCCTATTTGTGTAAAGTGATATTTATGTGGCAATTAGTTGTAAAGTCATTAGTCTGTCCTGTCGTATCAAATTTTCCTGATAATTTTTGTAGACAAGCGGTTTAGTTTATGTAATATAATATCCCCAATTGTTCTCATAATATTTAGGTTTCAAAACAGCTGTTACCTACGCTAATTCATTCACCTTTTTAAAGCACTTTGTCCAGTTTTCTGTAAAAGCATATTTATTTTACTTGTAGATTACTCCTTGTTAAAATTAATTTCTTAGGTAAGCCTTGTTCGGCATTAGTATTCTATGGTTTCATTCTTATGATTATATCATGTGTTTGTTTAAAATCTATAAATAACTAGTTTAATGTTTAATGTTTTAACTGCCTAATAGTGAATAATTGATCAACGATTTATTAAGTTGTTCTAATTCCACACTAATGGTCTCCTATTTGATAGTTCACCTATTCACTCAATCGTTCCAGGTGTATTAGAAAAAATACTGTATATCCTAATTATTAATATATAGCTTATATATAGCTTTTACCGCTACAGTTTGTGCAGTACATTTTATCATCACTTTTGTGTATGGGTATACTTTTCAGCAAGTTGGTACTTGCTCTTACTTCTAAATTGACAGATCAGCTGTTTAACTGCCTGTACTGAACTTTCTTTTTCATTTTGCAAATATATATAAAAATTAATAAAAACCACTCTGACATACCGTTGATTGAAATATTGGATACCCTATACTATTTATTCAACGGAAATACTAAGATCACACGGGGAGAATATTATGGGTTATTTCTGGTTTGGTCAAAATTTACACTGAAATTACTAACAAGAGAGTGCTCTCACTTCCACATGTTGAAATTGATATATAGTACCAACAGATGCTAGTCATATACCACCAGCACTAATAAAATGGAAACTATCAAATTAATGTAAATTTCATTTAATTTCATTTAAGGAAACACACCTCAAAAATATTGAAAATAAATTAAAAATAGCTTAAGCGTTATAAAAGTAACAGAGCAGCAAAGCTCACAGCATGAGAATAGTGCCTCGTACTTTTATATAGAAATTTGTTGACAGACAAATATTTATTTTTTTATATACTAGGTTCTAAAAAAAGTGTACTCAAAACAAATAAATATTATCTAACAAGTGTTTTATTCCAGTTTCATATGAAAGCACCAGATATTAGATATTATAAATTTCGTCATAGGTGCAAATTTGAAATGAAAACCAAATGATAGAGCATATAGTGAAATATAAATATCTTAGCCCTCTATTGCCCGACTTTTTTGTAAACTTTTTTGTTTATAAAATGTTTTAATTTGTATATGTGCTCAAATATCCATTTACAACAACTATTAATTTTTTTAGATTTTTTAAATTTCGTTTGGGGAGAGTTTTGGGAGTGTTTACCAAAAACTAACGAATTAAGTTTTATACTTATTTATTATGCAATTCAAAAAAACAAATATTTGTAGTTGTAAAACATAAAGCAACTTTACATTTATCGCACATTACTTTAGAAGTATTACAGCATCCTGGTTTTTCGCATCTTCCCTTTTTTTCAGAAATTACTGGCCAGTGAAGGGTTTGGTCAAGCCTAACTTCCTTTGGTAGGACAATAGCAGTAGATCCTCTCCTCTGTTTTTTTACAATTTCGTTCTCAATTTCACTGAGCCTGGGACGTCCTTTGTTTTTGATCTGGTCATTGCTTGCTAACAGTACGCTACATAAGTGGTACTTAAACTGTAACAAAGGCAACTTCTTTTTAATTTCAAAGTAATTACAATCACGACAGCAAGGGTAATCACAATCACGAGGATGCAACAACCAGCTGTTAACAACAGCTAAATCCAGAAGGTGAAAAAATATTTTTAGATACCACTTTTTAGATCTTATGTCTGTTCGGTAAAAAGCAATTAGTGAATCCATAAGATCGACACCTCCAATAAATTTATTATAAAATTGCACTGAATTTGGACAGCATACAATAATTCTTGATTTTTGTTTCTTATTCCACATCTTGACTAACGAAGTAGGCTCAGAACCAACAAATGTACTAAGCAAATGAACCGGTTTATTATCGTACCACTTTAACGCTGTTTGTCTTATGCCATCTACTGTAGCGTGCTTTTCTTCTACAGTACCTCTGCTCTGTTTCTTTATATTCTTGTCATCAGAAAAATGGCAATAAGGCAATCTGTTTGGAAGAACAGTTCCCAAACATTGCAGTTCACGTTTTTCCATTTCAATCTGCAACTGAATGCTATTGAACCAGTTGTCAAAATATACTTTATAGTATTTGTTTGGTTTGACTATCTCACACAATCTCATTACTACATTACCGCTGGTGTCTACATTAGGCAAATGAAGAGGATGTTTAACAGTTCCTGTATATAATTCCCAGTTATAAACAATACCGTTGCTATCACACAAAACAAATGCCTTGTATCCCCATTTTTTGGGTTTGTTCTTCATATATTGTTTTAAAGAATGTGCCTCTTTGAATGGTATCATTTGTTCATCAATACACAATTTTTCACTCATTGGAATACTTTGAAAATTTTAAAATAGACCGTTGATGAATGGTCTAATTTTGTATAACTTATCATTATTGTTGACCATATTTTCGTTATTATTGAAATGCATTTTAGTTTTTATTTCTTCCCAGCGATTCCTAGATATAGTATCGACTATTTAAGCAACACGTGTTTCCTTCTGCCAAAATGATCTTGTCCTTGGCAAGCCATATATTGACATCAGTAGAACATATCCAATAAATTGGTTTAATTCTGCTAGTGTCATATTCAATGGTTTATTTATATTCTTTTGCAGTGCATACAAATTACTTTGTTCTACTATGTTTTCCAGCATATTGGTAGATATCATCTTTTTAAAATAATGTAGAGGGGATTCCGGTTCTAATAATTTGCATGTTGGTAAATTACCTTTCCATTCTGGAATTGAAAATACTGTTCGGAAACCACTCTTCCACTGAATGTTTTTTACGATCATTTTTGACCTTTTGAGCACTAATTGTTCAGTGTGTTTTTCTGTTTTATCGGTATCGCCCTCATCTTCATCTTGGTCCAAATCTAAATTGGTATCCTGGTCTAAATTTGCTTCGTACAAATCATCTTCATTTTCCATTTTATTTGATCCTGGATCGATTGATATCTGAGTACCTCGAAAATTAATTATCACTTTCTTATTATCTAAGCAACATACCTGTTTTTTATCACAGTACTGAAACAACACAATAAAATAAACAAATGTCAACGGTAATCAATATCTAAATGCTGATATAATGCCTCTGTATGTATTTTAAAATATATTGTACACAATTTATAACAATAAATCACGATCGAAAATACAAACTAATAAGGCAGTCATGTCCATTTGACATACTGTTAAACATTTCCATATAGGTTTTGTCATAGGTTCATCGAGTGTATTAAAATGTATAACCAAATGTTGCCTGAAATTAACAGAGGGCATACTAGAGTCGTAAATTGTTTTAAAAAAGTTTTCTGCATCAAAAACTCCTTTGTTGCCTTGAGTACACACGGGGCTATAGAGGGTTAAAATAGCTGTATTGAGCGAGGATAAGGTTATTGATGAGGAAAAAAAGACCTATCGCTGAGGAAGTGAGAAAGTAATTGGCAAACACAAAGAGCACTTTAATTACATTAAATGAAATATGCATTACAATCTATCATGAGACACATATCTTGATACACATGAAACAAGACAATTAATAAACACGTTAAGAGAATCTTAAGAAATAATAACCAAAATTTAATTTTTAGTACACAAAAGAAATAATGATAAACAGAAGATACACAAATTAAAAAAACGTTATCCCCTTATTGTACGCAAGAGAGATACCTCTAGGAAAAATCAAAACGATCGAAAATATATACCAAAACAACACAATAAAAGTAAAAGTAGAAGAAGAACTAACCGACCCTATTAAAGGTGACAATGGTATAAGACAGGGATATTACCTGAGTCCTCTATTATTCAACCTGATTATGGATGAAATAATAAAAAATAAGAATTAAAAAGGGATACCAAATGGAAGAAAAACAAATTAAAATAATCTGCTGTGCAGACGACGCAATACTACTCTTTCACAGTGAAAATGATTTACAACGTATGCTGCACCAATTTCATATAACCGCCAGAAAATTTAACATGTTAATTTCCCCAAAAGAGACAAAATGCATGGTTACAAGAGCAAATTTACTAAGATGTTAATTGGAGCTGGAAGGTCATATAATAGAACAAGTGTTAGAGCTTAAATATCTAGGCATCACATTATCTAGCTACGGAAAGCTCGAAACTAAAGTGGAAGACCCAGTGAATAGAGCAAAATAGCGAATAGAGCCACAGGCTGCCTAAATGAAACATTATGAAGAAATAAAAATATCGGAAAAGAAACGAAAGGCAGAATTTACAAAACAGTCATCAGACCAATAATGACATACGCGAAACAAGATCTGACACAGAGATGACCAAAAAGATATGAAACAGCAGAGATGAAAACACTTAGAAAAATTGATGGTAAGACACTATGGGACAGAGCTAGAAGTACAGATATACGACGTAGACGCAAGGTGAAGAACATCAAGAAATGGAAGAGTAGAATGAAACGATCGTATAAGCCGAATGACAACAAATAAAACAATAAAGACGGCAAGAGACGGTTAACCCATAAGAAGACGATCAGTAGGACGACCACGAAAACAATGGAAAGGCAACTTACTGGAGGCACATTGAAAAACAGACAGAGTTATGTCTATATAAAAAAAAAAGTAGAAGAAGAAGAAGATACACAGGATAAACATTAAAATAGTTGCAAGAAAGATAAAATAAATCAGTCATATTAATGTAGAATATCAGAGGACAGAGTGTTTAGAGAAAATAATGAATGTCATATTAATGTAGAATAGCAGAGGACAGAGTATTTGTCATAGCTTTGGACAAGTGCCCAATTGAAAAAAGAACACAGATCGTTCAAAAAAGACGGAACTCTAGAAAGAAAATAGAATAGATTTAAAAAAATAAAAGCATAAACATGTCTTTTTCTACTTTTTTAATATTAAAGATACGTAAGTAGAACATTGAATTAAAATGTAACCTTTGATATTTGTGATAAACCCATCACCTGAACAGTGGCGCCGATGTATGTAGTTAAGATTGTTTACAATTATTTTAACTGTTTATTTTTTTATTATCTATATATGAGTTGTGACAGATATCACAAACTTATTTATTTTCCACAAAGAGGCTCTTTAGAACCTAAAATTATTACTATACAAATCTGATTCGACATATCTTCAAAAAGTAATACACGGCATGTAAAATTTAAACTTTTAATAAAAAGTAAAAGATTACGCATTACTTATGGGGTTTAAAAAACGAGCCTTTAGGTAGATTGAAGTACTAATAAGACCACCGCAATCGGGCATACCCCGGGTAATGATTAATTAATTAATCGGCTAATTCTTCAGTCACCCCCTTAATATGATTTTGTCAAATTGGTCCTTTTTAGAACCAACTATTCTAATAACATATATCTATAACTGTTAAGGGGGTAAATCTAAAAATCAAGAAAGTTTACTTTACTTAAACTTATCAGACATATGAGCTAAACACGAATCTGACTAATTTCTAGTACAAGAAACACATATAGGGCCTAACCTAGGGTATTTGGTATATAGCTGATCGCTGAAAACCACATTATAGATATAGACATATTATTTCTATCGGAAAAAAGCAAAGAATAACTCAAAGTAAGAAAGGACAAAACCAGTCAGCTGAGAGAACCTTTTAACGATTTTGAGCTTGGATCCACCATCTATATATTTAATGAAAAATAATACAAATACCGACATTGAGGACCTGAGCACAAAGCTTATTACGACATCTGGACCAAAAACACTACAATGGCTTATCCAGATGATGAACAACTGTATTCAAATTAGGAGATGCCCAAAGTCTAGAGACATGCCAAAGTTGTTACCTTGCTTAAACCTGGCAAAAACTCCAACGACCACAAAAACTATCGGCCAATATCTTTATTTTGTCAGCTATATAAAGTGATGTACATCACAAATACTAAATCAAAGATGGGTACGAAAAATATCGGGTATCAGTGGTGGTATTTTTCAATCTAAATGCCGCTTACGACACCTTAACTTACAGAATATTTTTTGAAAAACTATATGGTATCCCCTTAGATAACAAACTCACTTATAATTTCTGCGTATGCCTACACAAGAGAATATTTTTTATATCACTCAATGGTAAAAATAGCAGATGAAGAACGGTCTCGCTTGGGGTAGCATAAAGGCACCTACACTGTATAACATTTACACAAACGAATGATCCATACCGGTAGATACTAAGACTTCTATTATATAGACGATACACCTATTATTGCACAATAAAAATAAACTATGAATCAATTTTTAGCCAAAACCCCTAAAAAGCTCGTGTGTGTTCCTTCAATTTCCCTAACATAGACGCCTTCACAAAACTGAACATCCAATAATGTCATGAAATTGTTGAACGTAGACTCCCTATAAATTCCTTGAAAATAGTTTGTATCGCACGGGGTCAGTCACAGATTATTGTTTAAAACTAAAAGGTAAATTGAGGACCAGAAATAATATTGTTCGCAAGCTTGTCAGCTAAAAATGAGGTGCACATCCTTCCGCCCTTAAAACATAGACGCTTGCACTATATGCATCTGCTGCCGAATATACCTTGTTAGAAAAATTATTAAATTATTATGTTAGACATATTTATTTTGAGATAAACTTTTATCGAGATATCATATGTTGTACATAAATAAGACCAGAACTAAAATAATAAAAAAGCTTTATACAAGATATCGCAGAAGATTGGATGAAATAAAATTAGTTTTTATTAATCGGATGCTTACATAAAACGTACAAAGACATACTCATGTAAACAAAATATATTACGAAATTTTTGTAATTAAAAAAAACATCGAGTTTGGCATTGAACTAATAAAATTATATTAAATACAAGAACAACATTTTTAAAAATGCAGACAAAATAAAATTTCCTATGCAACCGAATATTACATTAAATAATAAGCCCAAATCCTTTTGTATCTATATATCTGTTTTTAAAGAACCAGTTACCTTTCAGTACGTAGTTATATCAGGTAATAAGATATCCTCTGTTACTCGGTGTAATGCGTATTAGATTACACTGTCTACGAACAGTAGATAAAAATAAGGAGCCCATATGAACCGTTCAGGGTATATGTTGAAAATATACGGTATAATCACACAGTTGCCAAACTCTCAGAGCTTACTTAAACCGATAAACGTATGGTTCAAATATACATTGAAGAAGATCTGTACGACCCCTATAATATATACACGTGAACTAAACGATATACATTTATGATACAGGGGTATTTACGGGCTCCAAAAAATTTTTATAAATTATTAAACTCTACATGTTGACGAATCGACAGAACCAATATTATGGAATGGTCAAGTGAGCTCCGTATATCGGTATCCACTTGACCACGGAGCTCAATTGAACCTGAATTTTAACATGGGCGGAGTCCACTTTATGCCGTAGATATATATATATATATATATATATATATATATATATATATATATATATATATATATATATATATATATATATATAAAGCCAAAAAAAAACAAAGTGAAGTTAGTTTTTCAAAGAATTAGTTAAAGAAAATAGTTGCCGGATAGAATATGGAGAAGTTACAACGTAGGCCATAAAGTAACAAACTTTTTACTTTCAGACAGCTTATAGCTTTGAGAACTACTGACTGGGCTTACAGTTAGCCCTAGACTCCAGCACAGATCAGAGGTAATGTAAGTCGATAAAACCACACCAGCTCCAGGGGGTCATGTAAGATGCCCCCATTTTCAGTTTTTATTAATCAACAAAGTTAACAGTCTATTGCATTTACCTTTATAAATACCATGAGGACTGTTTTTTAATACTGATGTCCTTCCAATGTCTTTATGTGGCCATACAATGTTTTTAACAACTTTTTATTAAACTAATGATGGAATGATTCAATTCCGAAAAGATCTTCTTTAAAATAAAAATTTTAAGCTTTTAATAAGCATTTTTTATACCTTAATACACACGAACACCACGTGCTATTTATTTTATACCTAAAATTTAGCAAAGTGTTAAATAGAGATTAAGTTGGTTGAATGTACTGTAAGTTAAATATTAAGCACGTTTTAAACTCACCTGATCAAAACTTTAACCTGATTGGTTTCTTAAAAGAAATTTAGTTTTTTTTTACAGAATATGACCCTTTGTTTTCCATCTATTTCACCTTTAATTTATAACTTAGTGATAAAATTTGTGCTTATAGATTAACTGTAGCAATTATTTGTATGTTCTTATTGTAATTATTTTATACAATATTGTTTGTGTCAATGGCCATTGCGGCCGAGACACATTAATTAAAAAAAAAAAACCGGTAGAAGTTATACTTCTATACACGCATTCGCCGTTAAAAATTTATATAGGAGTCAATCTGCACAATCATTACATATGTAATGCTATAGGTAAGAGAGAGCAGAAAGAGAAAACGAATTAGTTATATAGGTATATGGTGCATCGTTTGCTGTATATAAACATTTGACCTGTAATAGGAGTATAGTAAATGAAGGATTGTATCAATATTTTAATGAAAATATATATTTATTTTTATATATGTATCAAAGGAGTTGAATGCAAAAAAAAATTTACACATACTCTGCAGTAAAATTCATTGTTTATTTTGTTATTAATATAAAAATTACAATACAATAAATACACTGCAACATAATTCAATATAATAATACAATATAAAATAATAATTAAAATGTAATATTCATAAGTATTTAAAACTGCCAACTAATAACTTACTTTACGAAGATAAAAATAAAAAAACAACTACTCGGATTATGTTGTAAATTTTCATTTTATTTTAAAATTAATGTTTTTTGCGTATATTACATATATTTAATAAGATTAACGTGAGGTTTTTAAATATTTTAAAAATAAAAGAGTAAATTCATAATTGGGATTCGAACTCACAACTACCAGCGTATGAACCAAACACGTAAAGGATTTGCCAATTAGACATGACAATAACGGATTTCAAAATTGAAAGTTCTCGGTAAAACAGTGATTATTTTGAAATACAGAAGACTAAAATAATTATAAACGTTTAATTTTAAATAATGTAAAACATATGGGGTTTTAATTGAACAAGCCTTGTAATTCAGATTTAAAATATGAAAAACCAATGGATTGAGTTGAAATATCTACAACGAAATTTACAGATTATCCACCACAATGGAGCTCAAAAATTTCTGTTGAAAAATATGTGTTGTAAAAAAATTACTAAATCCCCACTAGAACGCCTTCTAAATTTTCTTTGTTAGCCGGAATTCAAACATAATCGGAAATGCGTTGTTTTATTGATGTGGTCTAGTCAAAGAGTTGTACAAGCACATTTCGCATACATACAAAATTTCAAAATTGATTATCTAATCGGATAGAAAATCTGTGTTACCGCGAACGTTACAAAATATATTGGATTTTGGTTTTGGATTATTTTTAAAAAATTTTGATGGTTTCTTTCTCGGTACTGTGTCTTTTTTGTTGACATATTTTGGGATCTATGTTTATATATTTTTCAGTTATTTGTATTAGGTCCTGATTTTTCATCTGTTTTTTTGTTAAGTTTAACATTAGGGACCATATTTTATTTAGTTTCTAGTAAGATCTTGCTTTTTAAAAGTTGAATGAAAAAAGTAATGGGTTTTTAGTAGGTTTAATATTAGACAAATAAGTACATATACCATTTAGTTCATATGTAAAATCTTGATTCTTGAACTATTCATTAAAAATGTAGAACGTTTATATTTTAGCTTCTAAAGCAAGTTGTATTATATTTTCTATGTAAATGCATCCTACCCGAGAGAACTGTTACGCGAATATTTTAAGGCTAAATCAAATTTCGAATAACTCAGTAGTTTAAGAAATTCAGTAGACTAAATATGAAGAATGTGCAGATATCTTGGCACTATAAAAATATTAACGGAGGACAAGGGATAGACGTACTAAATCCTCAAATATGCTTTTTAATGAGATCTTTAATTAAATGCGTACTTTCTTTCTAAATTGATTTGTTTTTAATTATCCTTATGAAACACCCAATACCTCTTGTAGTCTGGTAAAATAAATAAATTTATTAAAACGTAATTCGGTACAGCTTGAAAAAATTTTTATATCAAAGTTGAAATTTTGTTTTAGTTGAAAACAAAAAGAATTTTCAAGAAAGTGTATAATTTATATAACGATATCATTGTTTAAATAATAAAAATTGGGTCATTTTTGCACACAATTCACTTTTTTCAACTGCTGCTGCAATTCATGTTTTTATAAAGGTTTTTGCAATTGTTTTCTCCGAAGTTGAAAGGAAAACCTTTTATTTAAGGCTAACTTAAATTTGACTTTTAATTTTTTTTAATAATTATTTAAATAAATCTTGAAAAACAAATTTAAAAAACAATTGTTATTTGCGATGTGAGACATAAGCAGTTTAAATATTTTATTTTGCAGGAAAAGATGCGTTCTTGAAAATATTCAATAGTTTATGAGATATTTAATTTGTATATTAAAATGCCAGTATTTTTTCAATTGCAAAAAAGCGATTGTTGTTCATAGGGTATAAACTTTTATCAAGTCTCATTTTCTTATTTTATGTATATTTTTAACAAATGCATTGAGAAATCAAGATTATAATCAAACTTTAGTTACCCTTTCATCGGCGTCTTTACTTTTCATACTTTCTCTCACCTTTTTATAGCATTCCATACAATTTCGCCTTTTTTAGTACCTGGACCTTCGTGTTTGGTCAGTATATGTTTTGCCTTAAAAGAAGACTGAACGGTTGTTTGTTCTGCAGATTCAAACTTATTGACAAGTTAAAATGCGACTTCTTGGCGAAATTTTATGAAAGGCCATTTAGCATTTCAGTTTATCCTATTGTAAATTAGCACTTTTTCTTTTTTATACCACTTCAGTGTCTCTCTAAACTGAAGACAATGAAGTAATGTTGAACCCTTCCATAAGTACCACATAAGTCAAAAATAAACATCCTGATCTCCTTCAGAACGTTTCAACAAGAACGATTCATCACCGGCTTCAGAGAGATCCAGCATTATCAAGTCGACGTGCTGCAAAGCAGCTATTGCTTACAAAAGCAATGAAGAAAAAAGATTAGATTTTTGTAAAAGGTATCAACATCGGACACCTGAACAATGGAAAAAGTCATCTTCAGTGACGATAGTACGTACAAGTTTGAGAAAGAAAGCTCCAAATTTGTTCGTCGTCCACACACCGCGTCAAGGTACGGCCCAAAATTTCACAGTTAAAACCGTCAAACATCTTCAAATTGTAATGGTATGGGATGCATTAAGTGGAAATAAAGGAAGGGCACGGTTGTATTTCTTGCCAAAGAATGTTACAATGAGGGCAAGCAACTATGTGACTGTTCTAGAACAACATTTATTTAACTTGTGGGAAATTCACAAATGCGACTTCTTTATGCACGATGGTATCACTGCTCACAAGGCCAAGAAAGTGTGAATGTTCTTGAATGATCACAATATTAACATATTTTAATGGCCAAGTAACTCGCCCGACCTTAATCCCATCGAGAACACCTGGAATATGATGAAAAATAAGGTTCAATAGTGTCGACCGAGCAACATAAATCAGCTGCAAGAGGAGTTGAAGAGGTTGTGGGTGACCATGGAAGAAGAATATTTCTTGAACCTTGCTCGATCCATGCCCAAGAGAATCCAGCTTGCCATCTACTACAAAGGTGATATCACAAAGTACTAATTTGTAAAATTAAAATAACAATTATCCTGATTTATGTGTTTTATTCACTGTGTAAAGATTTTTTTGGCGGCAATGTAATATCTAACTTAAACATGCTACAAAAAAAACAGTTTCATAACCTTCATACACAATAATAATTAATGTTAGAAGAGAATGTAGATGTACTCTCAATATATGATAATTAATTTACGTACGCTTTGTGACACCCAGCACGGCACGACGCAAATTTACGTTCGTGTGATTCAAACGTGTTATTGTTTTGACAGCATCTGTCTTGGAATTAAAAATAACATATATGCATATATTAATGTGTGTACATTTACATTGGTTTATGTATTTAATTGTTGTAGTATTGTATTAATTCTCTATGAAATACAGAGTTGCTTTCTATAAATTGATCGGAATCTTTTTCGTTTTGGTTCATACATTATGATGAGATATTTTCATTTTTGCCTTTAAACCACTTAATATATTTAGGTGCCAAAAATTCTTTACACTCCTATTTTATAGTAAAGAAAACACATTTTTGGAGATGCCACTTATAGATTGAACATAGATTTAAGATGGAACATTGAGTGTAAATAAGAAACACAACTTATGCCAAAAAATTATTTATTTATAAAAACATATGGGATTATTTGAAAATTAAAAAATAAAAAGTAGCTTTGATCATAAAAAGCAGTTAGAAAAATAATGTTTATGTCATTTGTTATTAATACCTGGACTGATGCAAAAAAGTTTGGCTAGACTGACGACAGATGTTGTATTGAACCAAATTCTAAGGTTCTTTAACCAAGATGTTCTTTTTCTTCCTGGACCTCGTATTTCAAATATTTTTCCTTGCAGGATACCTTGAAGGAGAGCATATCTGGATTCATTTCGCATAATATGTCCGAATAACTGTAACTTTCGAGATTTGATGGTGGTGGTGAAGTATCTCTCGGTTCTTACTCATTCTTCTGAGGACCTCCTCATTTGTGACTCGGTCAGTCCACGGGATCTTAAGCATTCTCCGATATAGCCACATCTCAAATGCTTCCAGTTTTCTGCACATATCTTCGTTCAAGGTCCACGATTCAACACCATATAAGAGGACAGAGATGACGTAGCATCGCAGCATTCTTACTTTTATATCAAGAGAGAGGTTGTGACTCTTGAAGAAGGCCCCCATCCGATTGAAGGTGGAGCTTTTCCGAGGAACGTAGCACTACCTTATCAACCCTATCAACAATATCAAGTCACCTTAGACAAAACTGTTATTTAAAAAAAATCTACAAATAAGTGTACAAAAATAAGTACTACAAATAACACTATTTAGAATCTCTGTGGTACTAACTGGGGTGCATCTGCGGACACAATACTAATCCACTATATTGGCTTCTCATCCTCAGCCGTATACCTACACCTGTTTTACGAAGACAAAAGGCTTTGATAAAAAAAAACAATCGAAATTAAATAGTAAGTTACAACTTCCAATCCATGCAGACATTCCGAGTTTAGCAGCAAACCAGAAAACTACCAATAGTAACGGCCCAATAGCTAACAGTAGATTATTTCAATGTTATCTCCAGATGGCGCACGCGGTGGACTCATGAAGCTCGACCTGAAGTATCCAACCTTATTGACCCAGTCCAAAAGCCTGATAGCTTCAAGCAGTCACGAAACATATGGAGGAGCCTAAATCGTATTATAGTATCTTATATTATAGTATAGTATAAGATATTATATATATTATAGTATCTTAGGATTTCCTGCACAGGCACTTATAATAGCCTGCATACGTCTTGGCATTGTGTTTATTACATTTTCAACACAAAGTTGATCTAATATTTTATCTTATATTGTCTGAAGAGCCGCACTAAGTTTAGGCAACTTGTTTGGGCGAGGTAGCCAAATCCTGAAGTCTTCCAAGTATTTATTAACAATTCTAGCAAAATGGGGCGCACATTATCGTTCATAAAAATAAAATTAGTCTTATGAATGGCACAAAAGTTACCACATTGTTATCTAAAATGGTTATTATATACCTTGCTTCTATCAAAGTACCTCCATCTACAAGAATTAAGTCATTACAGGCATCGGAACTTATACAAGCTCAAACTATAACTAAACTTTCTCGATAGGTTATTCTGTCGGCAAAATGACTCGGCAAAACCTGGGTTCATCCGGGAAAAAAACATTACTCCAATCTGTGTAATCCCAATTTTTGTGCTCCCTTGCAAAAGCGAGTCGAGCTTTGCGGTGTTCCATCGAATTCGCTCCATAAAGCCGTCGATGAGCTATACACCTACGTACATACACATTTTGGAGTTCGTTCCGGCCATTTGCCAGCTCAATTGGAATTAGATGTCTATTCTTAAACACTAAAAAACCAAAAATTGATCATCGCGTGCCTATGTTGTTCTTCTTTGGCCTCATCCTGAGTTTTTAGTATAGTTGCCGTTTGGACTGAACTGCTGAATGGCTCTTTAAATAGCACGATGCACAAAATCGAACTTAATTTTTCTGACAAAATATAAATTCCTCTTGTTTATAAGAAATGTTATCAAAAATTTAAAATTAACACTGGTAAACACACAATCTTCTGGCAAAAATTTTTTCACTTTTTTTTAGGAAATTTGTGGAAATGTCTAGGAAATAACTCAATTTCTTAAAAAGAAATAAATTGTTTCAAGTTTTGACTTGAAGCAATTACTAATGGTGTACTTAATGAAGATACTAGCAAGACCGAGATTATTAGTAGACACTTATGATTGGTTGTCTTATTCGAAGACCGTGACTAGAAAAACTAGTCGGTGATTTTTTTATAGCATCCTTGATGGTGCAGGTATTAATGCTTATTATTTATAGCGCAAATACAACCAAACTCTTCCAACCAAACCAAAGATCTTCTTGGGCCATATAGCACTACTGTTGGTGACTTTGCAACTAAAAAAGAGTTAAAAATACCAACTTTGTCCAGATTTTTGGCTCCATAATTTTTAATACTCTTGGTCAAGAGGACTAGCTAATACTCAAAAACTAAGAAACTTAATCTCCAACACACAAAGATGTCAAGTTTATCTTCGATCTGCCAATAGAAAAAATTAAGAAAGAAACCTGTGCGTCCGTTGCAAAGCTTACCTGTTTGCCGAACACAGAAGACAAATTTGTCCAACTTATACCGAAGAAATTTGAATTTTGTTTGATATAAACATGTTTTTTTTTCTACTTACTTAGATTCTTTTTTTAAATTTTGCGTAATAAAAAATTTAAAATACACTTTTTTTGATTTTTTAGCATAAATTAAAAAAAAACTTTCTGTTGTGTTGTATATGACATCGCGGTCCCGTTAATCACCTTTTTTCGTCTTTATAGAAGGGGCGTCTGTAATCTTCAAAAGACATCTCAGTCCAGGACGCCGCTTGTCTGACCTTATAGCAGAATTAGTTTTTCGTACTCCCGGCGATAGTTCCCTTCTTCTTCTTCTCGTGCCACTCCTAGCGGAGATTGGAAATCATCATGGCCACTGCGACTTTGTTAGCAGCGCGCCTAAAAAGTTCAATCGAACTACACCCGAACCATTCACGTAGATTACGAAGCCACGATATTTTTCTTCTTCCCACACTTCTTTTGCCCTTAATTTTGCCCTGCATGATATTTCTTAAAAGTTCGTACTTTTCACCTCTCACAATGTGCCCCAAGTATTCCATCTTTCTAGTTTTTATCTCATTTAGAATTTCGCATCTTTTGTCTAAAGTTTGGAGTACTAGCGTGTTAGTGACGCGGTCCATCCATGATATTCTGAGAATGCGCCTATAGCACCACATCTCGAAAGCTTCGATGTTTTTTGTGGTCAACTGTTTTAGTGTCCAAGCCTCTACTCCATACAACAGGGTAGAAAAGACATAACACCGCAGCATTCGTATTCGTAACTTTATGTTGATATCACGATTGCAAAAGAGTTTGCGCATTCTATTAAAGACCGATCTAGCGATTTCTATTCTACATCTAATCTCTTTTGTTTGATCAGTATCGTCTGTGATCCAAGCACCTAGATATTTATAACAGGACACACGCTCAATCGTTGTATTGTCTATTACAAGATTAGCTCTGATGTTCTTGGATTTCGTGATTACCATAAATTTAGTTTTTTTCAAATTAATTTTCAAGCCGTAACTGTTACAATATATATTGAGACTTTGAACGAGATGTTGTAGTTCTACTAGCGTTCCCGTTAGGAGAACCGTATCGTCAGCATACCTTATATTGTTGATCGTCTCACCATTTATTATCAGACCAAGATCTTCTTCCTCGAGTGCTTGTTCACAAATAGCTTCACTATACAGATTAAACAAAAGTGGCGACAAGATGCATCCCTGCCGGACTCCTCGACGGATTTGAATTTCTTCCCGAGGAACTTTAAAACGCCCTCTCGTCGCCGAGTCTACTCCGAACGCCTACCTCCTAAACCAGGTCCTCCTCTGTCACCCAGCGATCCAGAATCGGAATGGCCGCTGTAAGGCCGACATCACTTCCGGACCACTACCTTCATGTATCCACAAACTGGCAGTAACGAGGCTCTCTGTCCCTTTTTTCTGTGTCCCCTTTTGTTGGTACCAAAAACTGGTTTTTGTTTTTTTTTTAATTAATGATTAATGACCTTAAAAACATCAATACCATTCTAGGGTAAAATTGAAACAAATCACAAGACATAAGTTCAATTCTGTCTCAAAATTCTTTGACGTTTAGTACAATACTTTTTAACATGCCGGGCAAATACAAAAATCCTAGAAATGGTTTTATATGTAAAATATTTGTGGGCTCTTCTTCTCTGGCATAGTCTAAATTAGACATATAAAGATATTTCTTTTTAAATAAGTGATTGATTCGACCGTTACTGATGGAAACGCATTTATCCAACAATAAAACACTAAAAACGTTTGTTTTAAAAACATGTTTTTAAACAGTTTTTATATTGATATGTGGACAATATAGCGGTATGCTTTACAGGAACTAACAGGCAACTTGACCAATTCTTATCGTATAGAAAGTCACTTGCTAGTTATATTGAATTTACAATAGAAATAGAACATGATCAATACACCCCTATAGAGAAAACTTACCAAAACTATGTCGAGTCATACATGTCATTTTATTCATCGGAAATTGGTGGTAATTACACTGTTAACACACTTTATTTATTAGTAATTTTAGCCACATCCCTAATTACGATTTTTTTCGATTGACTCTGTATTTTTGTGACTTTTAGACGTAAAACTAACCGAATTTTTGTATGTGCATGTACGAATTTCTTGTCGTATTTGGTCTACACATGCTGCGGTGGATTATTTGTTACATCATTTCTCAGATTAGCATATGCTAATATCTCAAATAAAAAGGATTTCCAGTAAAAGCAGCTACAGCTTCCACGAGAGCGTACAGCTTATATGATAATGATCTCGCGGGTTTACTTAACCTATTTAATCTTAATGTTCAGGCTTCTATACTGTAAAGATTACAGAGCATAATATATAGCGAGTTTCCAGTTGGCATTGATTATTTACATTAAGCTTTTAATTGCAGAAAAAGTATGTCTAGTTTTACCGGATTCTAAAATTTTAATCGATTTTGCTTGCAATATTTAGATTTGTATTTATTTTTTTTAAGAAATTTAATCCAGTTTTAGTTTTATAGGATACCTAGGAAAGTACACAATGAACATTAACTGCCAACACGTGATAAAGAACATTTTTTATTCAAATTTTTTAAATTAGAATAGGTTATTTAGTACAGTATTATTATTATTATAGTAACGATTTTTGTCTCTCTCTAGATAATGATATCTCCTTATAACGATGAAAATTTAAGTTTCCTTGCATATTGTTATAAAGAGAGAAGACTGTGGTTAAAAATGTGTATGATACTTTAATAGATAGAGGCCTAATCAAACAAGATACAGCATCTTGTGAAAGAAACATGTTTACTTACAAAAATGCCAATATCGTCGATAAAGGATATTATAATCAAAGAACCATTGACAGATCGAAAAAACGTAGTGACTTTCAGTCCATCAGGTCAGATCATTTGGACAGTACTCACTAAAATATTATAAAAAGAACAATATATTCCCTTTATGAAAATCATTTCCTACGTTAGATAAAGTTAAATTGAAGGTGAAGGAAGAAGACACAAATATAGATATAAGTCTGCAAAATAGTCTACAGAAAACAAATCTATCCATATATCTAGATGATCTGGATACTCATGATAGAGTATGCAACGGATGGGTCGATTCTAGTGCCAGAGTTCTTAGTAAAAATTTCCAGACGAAAGCATCTTCCAATAAATGAAAACGCATAATAATAATGCACGCCGGTTCGAAAGACGTGTGGATTCCAAACCGTTTGCTCTTTTCTACTTAGACTATCATAAAGATTTTGAAAATTGGTTTCAAAATGCTCTTTTGAAAAATATTCCTGAAAATCATGTACTCGTCATGTATAACGCAGGCTACCACAGTCGTCAGCTACAAAAATTGCTAAAGAGATCAAATTAAACTGAAATTCGAGAGTATTTTTTAAAAAAATGTTATTTATTTTGAAACTAGTTATAACACAAAACAACTACTAGAAGTGTTAAATACATTTAATATTAAAAAGCAATATGTACCTATGTAATAACTTCGCAAAGGAAATACGTGATAGAGTGTTACGCCTTCCTTCGTACCATTGTGTATATTACCCCTATTGAGCATAATATGTGACATCAAGTTAAAGTAAAGATGAAGGCGAAAAATAGTTCTCCTGCCCTGAGTGCCACTGTCATACAGTTAATTAAAACTTACGTAATTAATTGACGTAATTAATATGTCGGTAGAAAGCTAGAAAAATTCAGAACAACATATTGTAAATATTGGAAAATCCTATGTCTATGCAAAGCTCTTCTTCATCTCTCTCTTCTTTTTATGTAGACACGACTCTGTCTATTTTTCAATGTGCCTGCAGTAAGTTGTCGTTCCATCGTTTTCGTGGTCTTCCTACTGATCGTCTTCCTATTGGGGAACCGTCTCTTGCTGTCTTTACTACCCTATTTGTTTTCATTCGGTTTTTATGATCGTTCCATTTTACTTTTTTATTTCTTACCCAGTTCTTGATGTTCTCCACCTTCTCTACGTCGTAAATCTGTACTTTTAGCTCTGTCCCATAGTGTCTGACTATCAATTTTTCTAAGTGTTTTTTCTAAGTGCTGTTTTTAACATCCTTTTTGTTCTCTTTGTGGTAGGTCGTGTTTCTGCCGCGTATGTCATTATTAGTCCGATGCCTGTTTTGTAAATTCTGCCTTTCATTTCTTTGTCGATATTTTTATTTCTCCATAATATTTCATTCAAGCAGCCTGCAGATCTGTTTGCTCTATTCACTTGATTTTTCACTTCAGTTTCAAGTTTTCCGTAGCTAGATAATGTGATGCCTAGTTGTTCTGCCCTAAATGCCCTAAAACCTTGTTGTTCTTCTGCTAGTGTTATAATTTTATTCAGTTTATTTGTTATCACTTTGGTTGTTAATTTTAGTGTTGCGTTTAATAAATTAATTCCTCTGTAATCTTCCGGGTCCGATTTGTCTCCCTTTTTGAAGAGAGGTATTAGGATGCTTGACACCCATTCTTGAGGAATTATGTTTTGTTCTATTATTTTTTGGATTGCAAAAGTTGTAAAGTATTCAAAGTTATAATATACCCCCTCCTCCTCTATCCTTTATTTTTCGTAAAGATGTGGGGACGTTATGATATTTGACGAATGGTTGCTATCCATTCTTCTCTCTCCTGGGCGCGGTGTGCTGCCTCAGACAGAGAGTAACCGGTAGCGCACTTTATTTGGTCTGACCATCGGAGTAGCGATCTTCCTCGGGTTCTTTTACCATCTACCTTGCTTTCAACCACCAACCTCTCCATGCATTCCATTCGTCTGGTAATATGTCCAAAGTACCTCAATATATTTTGGTTGATGATTGTGGTAAGCCTAGTATTGATGTCGAGTTCTGTCAATATTGAGACATTAGTGCGATGTGCTGTCCAGGGTATGCGCATCTCCTTCTTCCTTTGCCCTATCCGTTTCGGACGTTGGCTATTAACAAGGCTAGTTTAACTTTGTTTACGGCACCTCTGAACAGTTCGGTCGATGTTAGTCCGAACCATTGTCGCAGGTTATGCATCCATGAGTGTCGTCTTCTTCCCGGTCCCCTCCTACTGTCAATTCTTCCTTGGACTATTAACTGTAGCAGCCGGTACTTAGTATGCCTCATGACATGTCCGAAGTACTCAAGCTTCCGTTTCTTTACGGTGAAGATTATTTATTTGCTTTTGCCTATTCTCTGCATTACTTCCACGTTAGTGATGTGGTCTGTCCAGGATATCCGAAGAATACGGCGATATATCCACAGCTCAAAGGATTCTAGTTTCTTCAGGGTGGCTTCCGTTGTGGTCCATGCCTCTGCTCCATAGAACAAGACCGGGAAGACATAACACTTGACCAGTCTTAATTTTAGTTCCATTGAGATTTTGCTTGTGAACTACTTTTTCATATTGTTGAACGCGTTTCGCGCTTTTTCAATTCGTGATCTTATTTCTGTTGACTGGTCCCATTTTGTGTTGACTGTGGTTCCAAGGTATGTGTATGTCTCCACTTGTTCTATTTTGAGGTTGTTGTGTTCTGCTGATGAGCATGCATTTGGTTTTGGTTGTATTGAGTTCTAAACCATATTCTTGACTTGCTGTGTGTATGCTTTGCATGAGTCCTTGAAGCTCGTTGCAGTCATTTGTGGTAATAACTGTGTCGTCAGCATATCTAATAATATTGATTACCTCTCCGTTTACTTTGATACCCTCCGAAACTTCTACCAGTGCTTCTCTGAAGATTTGTTCAGAGTATATATTAAACAGGAGCGGCGAGAGGACGTATCCCTGTCGTACACCCTTTTTAATATCTATCTTCCCACTGCGTAAGTTGCCCATCTTTATCTCAGCACTTTGGTTCCAATAGAGACTGGTTATTATGCGCAGATCCTTGCCATCAATATGCATCTTCCTGAGCATTTCCATGAGTTTATCATGTTTGACCTTGTCAAACGCCTTGGAGAAGTCGATGAAGCACAAGTGGACGTCCTTGTGCATGTCTCTGCATCTTTGAATTATAACTTGCAGACTGAAGATCGCCTCTCTTGTGCCCAATGCGCTTCGGAATCCGAACCGTGACTCCGATATATTTGCTTCGCATTTGTTATATAGTCTATTGTGTATGATTTTGGTGAAAACTTTGGTAATGTGATTTATCAAGCTTATTAAGCGGTGTTGATCACAGTGTTTTGCACTTGGTGTTTTAGGTATGGCTACAAAGGTCGATCGAAGCCATTCCTCCGGAATCTCCCCTTTGTCGTAAAAGGTGTTAAAAAGGCCTGTCAGAAAATCGAGGAAGTGGTCATCCGTTTCGCATAGGAGTTTTATTATCTCGCCCTGTATGTTGTCGGGACCTGGTATTTTGTCGTTTTTTAGCGATGAAATGGCTTTTTCCACTTCAGACCGTTATAAGGTTACCGTCTGCGTCTATTAGTGTCGGGTGGGGATTATTGGTTTCCTTTTTAGTTGTTAATTCTTTGATCTTTTTGTGCATGTTGTGGTAGTCATATCTTCTGTCGCACTCTTCGATTTCATCGCATTTCTCCTTCAGCCAGCGTTCCTTCGCTTCCTTTATCTTTGTTTTTATATTGTGACTTGTTTCTTGATACTTCACTTGATTTTTGCATTTGTGTTGTCTTCTTTCTTCCTTCATATCAAGGATTTCATCCGTCATCCATTCTTTCTTCTTTACGCGCTCCTGTAACAGAAGTATCTTGTTTGTCATTTCAACAGCTCTTTTTATTTCTTCCCATTTAGCAACTGCGTCTTGTGCGGGTTCACTCAAGTTTCCAATGTTTCTTCTTAAGTATTCCTGTACTTGTTGTTTAATGTTGGGATCCTTTAATTTCCTAATGTTTATCTTGGTTTTGTTAGGCTTCCCTTCTATACGTTTTAGTTTGATTCCCAGTTTACCCACCACTGGGTTGTGATCCGATTGAGCGTCAGCCCCGGGATAGGTTTTCACTGATGTGATTGAGTTTCTGAATCTTTCTGGTATGGCAATGAAGTCGATCTGGTTTCTTACATTTGTTTCTTTCGAGTCTGCTGGCGACTTCCAGGTGTAAAGTCTGCGAGGGGGCAGTTTAAAAAAAGTATTAGTTATCAATAGTTTTTGTTCCTGACAGAAGCGTATGAGACGTTCCCCTCTCTCGTTTCTAGTTCCTAATCCGTGACCGCCCACAACGTTTGACACCTTACATACGTATGCGCATCATTCTACGATATACCCACATTTCAAAGGCCATTATACGTCGTGGGTCGGACTTTTTAATGCTCCAAGTTTCTGACGCATAGGTAGCGATAGGGTAGATAAGCGTCCGTACTAGGCGCAGTTTCGTGTTCCTGGTTATGTCCGTATCTTTCCAGATTTTAGTAAGTTTGACCATTGCTGATCTGGCCATTTTAAGGCGTCGACGTATCGCTTCTTCGCATCCACCATAATATAGAACCCAATGCAATTAAGCCAAATGAGGACTCTGACAGTGAAACAGATGTAGACATGGAATAATATTTATTACTAATATTTGTATTTTTAATACATAATATCTCTAGCGATCAATTTAAGCGATAAAACTTTTTTTACACGGAAATAGAGGTCTTGAAAAAATAAAATCGCTGTATATTATTTTTACCTGGAGTCCGCCTCTGATGTTTTGTTACTAAAAACCAATAACTTTGGTTATTCCATCGATGGCAATGGCTAATCCTTTAACGGGGGGAAAGATAATATATTTTGAGACAAGCTTTATCAGTCTTTTTTCTGTATAAAAAAATAAAAAAGTTCTATATTTTTTTTAATATTTGTTTTAATTTCTCTAAGTGATTATGAAGTTATTACTAGGTAAATATGAGTTAAGGTGTTTTACACACAGTTTCAAATAGTTACAAATAGTTTCTAAAAAAATTAAACAAAATTTATTTTACGAGGCTTGAGTTAATATACGCTTAAGCAACTATACTAAAAGGTTCACAACTTACCCGGACCACACATTTCATCTTATCGTAAATCTCTTGTAGCCAACATACAAATTAATCTCAAAAAGATTCGAAGAAAGAACAAAAGCTACTTGAATAATACTTCTATAATTCAGAATGGCAGACTCAAAAGATATACATATAAATCTTCTTCTTCTTCTTCAAGTGCCCTGTCCGTTGCGAACGTTGGCTATTAACATGGCAATTCTGATCTTATTTGCGACGCTTCTGAATAGTTCGACCGATGTGAGCCCGAACCACTTTTTCAGATTTTGGAGCCACGAGTGTCTTCTCCTGCCTGGCCCTCGCTTACTGTATATTTTCCCCTGGACAATCAATTGCAGTAGACGGTACTTATCGTGTCTCAATATGTGGCCTAGATATTCAAGCTTTCTTTGTTTAATTGTATTCACGATTTCTTTCTCCTTTCCGATTCTTTGGATTACCTCTGTGTTGGTGACATGTTCGGTCCAGGATATACGAAGAATGCGTCGGTACACCCACATTTCGAATGCTTTTAGTTTTCTCGTGAGCGTCTCCGTCAGCGTCCAGGCCTTCACACCATACAGTAAGATCGGAAAAATGTAGCATTCAACTAGACGTAGTTTTAGGGGAAGAGACAAATCCCTGATTATGAGGAGCTTTTTCATATTGCTAAATGCTGCTCTAGCTCGTTCTATTCTCGCCTTAATTTCTGTGGCCTGTTCCCATTTTGCATTTACGTTGGTGCCAAGGTACATATAAGATTCTACATGGTCAATTAGTATGTTACTTATCCATAACTGTCGAGCAGGCTGTTGCTTCCTGCTTATCAGCATCCACTTTGTCTTCTTGAAGTTGAGGCTCAGGCCGTATTCCTCACTAACTGAATAAACTCTTTCCATTACCTGCTGTAATTCGTCTATGGTACTGGCAAGGATCACCGTGTCGTCGGCATATCTTATATTGTTCGTTAACTCGCCGTTTATTTTTATGCCCTCATTTGCATTTTCCATACATTTATTAAATATTTCTTCGGAATAAATATTGAATAGGAGTGGGGATAATATACAACCCTGACGGACACCTCTTTTGATCTGCACACTTTTAGTGAGTTCTTTGCCAATTTTTGCTCTTGCTGTTTGACCCCAGTATAGGTTTGCCACAATTCAAATGTCCTTGTCGTCAATACCTGTCTTTCGCAGAATATCTATCAATTGTTCATGATTGACATTGTCAAATGCTTTTCTAAAATCCACAAAACACAAATACACGTCCTTATCAACGTCTCTACACCGCTGTATAAGCACCTGGAGAGCGAAAATTGCTTCTCTAGTTCCAAGTGCTTTCCGAAAGCCAAACTGCGATCTATCAATATTTGACTCACATTTATCATATATTCTTCTATGAATGATCTTAGTGAACGCTTTAGTGACATGATTAATCAAGCTTATAAGCCGGTAGTCATCACAGATCTGGGCCTTTGGTTTCTTCGGGATTGTAATAAATGTTTACTGCAGCCAGTTCTCCGGGATATTACCGCTATTATATATGTTGTTAGAAAGTTCAACTAGATTATCAAGGAACTGTTTGTCTGATTTACATAGGATCTTTAATATTTCGCAGGGTACATTGTCCGGACCTGCTGACTTATTGTTTTTTAGTGCTGCAATGGCATCTTCTATCTCCGATTTAAGGATTGAAGGTCCTGTTTCTCCTTCTCCATATAGGTGATCTGTCAGATGCAAATAATTTTTCTATGTATGATTTCCATGTTTCTAAGATCGTTGATGGCTCCGAGATAAGATTTCCATCGCCATCTTTTATGCTGTTGGGTGACTTATTGAATTTCCTCTTGTTTGTCATTGATTTTATTTTTTTGTGCATATTGTAACTGTCGTATTTTCGTTCGTATTGTTCTATTTCCCTGCATTCGTTGGAAAACCATTTTTCTTTGGCTTCTCGAATTTTCGTTCTTATGATTTTGTGGATCTGCTGGTATTTTTCTTCATTTTTATTCTTGAATTTACGTCTTTCATCCATCATATCCATTATCTCATCAGACATCCATTCTTTCTTCTTTCGTCTGTCACGCTTTAATAGAGTCGCGCCTGTTGTTTGGATTGCTTCACTTGATTTATCCCATCTCTCTATTATGTCCGACGTGTTCTCGTTAATGTCGTTTATTTTCTTTCCTAGTTGTTCTCGTACTTTTATTTCGGTTTTTGGGTTAGTGAGTTTCTTAATATCAATTGTGTTTAAATTAGATCTTTTCTCGAGCCGTTTTACTCTCATGACCATTCTGCATACCAACAGATTGTGGTCCGTAGGAACATCGGCACCTGGGTACGTTTTTGATGATTTTATCATGTTTTTATATCTTGTTGGTACTGCTATATAATCTATCTGATTCCTTATGATGTTGTCAGGTGAGTCAGCGGGGGATTTCCATGTGTAAAGTCGACGTTTGGGGAGCTTGAAGAGTGTATTACTTAATAGCAGGTTATATTCCTGGCAGAAGCATATAAGTCTATCACCTCTATCGTTTCTCTCTCCTAGGCCGAAGTTACCCACGATCTCATTCACCTTGCCTCTGGCAACCTTTGCGTTAAAATCTCCCATCACTATTGTTACTTCATGTTTTTTTGTCATTTTCATCAGGTTTCATCAGGCTTCCTATATACATATTAATAACAAGCTTAATACCTTTGTTAACTAAAATAATAACAGTTAATGAACTGATCTAAAATCACATACAGAAGAAATTATGACATATCATTATTATTAAACAACAAACGAACAAACAACGATTTAAGCGCAGATATAATGAAAAAACATAAATTTTGTACAAAAAATAAATTGAAAATGGAAAATGGCTTCACCGTAAGTGGCTCGGCAATGCGTTGTGTATCTTGGCCGCCTCACAAATAAGTTGCCACTACTGTCGATTCCTAGCAAGTTCCCTCCATCTTCTGAACCTTAGAATCTGATGGTCTTCTTCCACATCATCAATCCATCTCCTTCGTGGTCGTCCTCTACTTCTTGTGCCCTCTGGTTTTGAAAATGTTAATCTCTTCGTGTATTCATGATCTGACATTCTAGAAATGTGTCCAGCCTATCTAAGTCCCTGCTCTTTAACGAATTTCACAATATCTGGATCACTGTATAACTGATATACTTCAACGTTGTATCTTCGACGCCATAGCCCATTTTCATTTACGGCCCCAAAAATCTTTCTAAGAATTTTTCTCTCAAAAATACCAAGAAATCCTTTATAATTTTGAGATAAGGTCCACGTTTTGGCCCTATATATCAAAACAGGTGTTATTAAGGTCTTGCATATGGAGCTTTACTGCACATTCTATATTTTTATTTTTTAAATGTTTCTGGAGATCGTGAACAGTTCTGTTTGCTATTGCTACCCGTCTTTTTATTTCGTCATTTGTCGTGTTTGTTCTGTTTACTAGCGATCTAAGATATGTGAATTCTTTGACTTGCTCAAAGGTATTGTTGTTAATTTAAATTCTCTGTTGGATATTTCGGGGGTTTTTAGAACTTTATATTGAGATATTCGTTTCTTCCTCGTTTACCACAAGTCCTAATTCACTTGCCGCCTCCACAAGTCTTGTAAAACACTGCACCATGTCTCCCATACTTCTGCCCACTATAACTATATCGCCTGCGAATGCGAGAATTTGCGTCGATCTATTAAAAATAGTTCCATTCATTCCAATATTTAATTGTCTGATTGCCTTTTCCAAGGCAATATCAAAGATGAGACACGTCCCCCTGTCTTAGACCATTATTAAAGTCAAAGAACGTAGAGTTTTCTCCTTTAATTCTAACGCATGAGTTGGGTCAATCTTACTAACTTAAATGGGATTCCAAAGTCTATCATTGCATTATATAATTCTGTCCTTTTCACACTGTCATAGGCTGCTTTGATGTCGACGAAGAGAGAGTGTGTATCTATGTTATATTCTAGTGACTTTTCTAGAATCTGCCTATGTGCTTGAATTTGATGTGTAATTGACTTTCTAGCTGCAAATCCGCATATTAAGCCGCATTATATTGACCAACAATATCCTTTGTAAAATGTTTAAGTCTTTCAAACAATACATTGCCGAAGATTTTATACGCAGATGCTAACAGAGTAATGCCTCTATAGTTCTTAAACTCTAGTTGATCATCCATTTTATGCAACAGACATATTACTCCCTTTAGCCACTCTTCTGGTACCAATTCATTCTGCCATAGAAGTACTATTAGTTTATGGATTGCTGCAAAAAGTTGATTACTACTATTTTCATACATTTCCGAACAGATTTCATCGATTCCTGGGGCATTATTGTCTTTGAGTTTTACGATGGCATTTGACACTTCTTCTCTTGTTGAGTCTTCACTGTGTAGTTGACGTTGTAGATTTTGTTGACTGTCTATGTTGTAACCTCCTTCCATATCGTTTATATTTAGATGTTTGCTAAAATGTTGTGCCCATCTGTTAAGAACTGAGTTTTTTCATGTAGAATTTCACCGTTAGTGTCTTTACAAATTTCTAATCGTGGTTTAAATTCTCGACGGCTATTATTTAAGGATTTGTAGTATTTGCTAATTTTATTTTTATCGAATAAACTTTGTATCTCATTGAGAGTGTTCTGTTCGTATTTCGTCTTCTTACGTCGATGGATGCGTTTTTTCTCTCTTCTAAGACGTCTATGCTCTTCTTTTTTTTCTCCGTGTACAACCTGCGTCGATGGTTTTTTTGATATGCTGCGTTCTTTCTATTTGTGGGGATTTCGCACTCATGATCAAACCAATGATTTCTTTTTTGTCTGACTTGGTTTTGCCCAATATTTCAACCGATTTCTGTAACACAATATCTCGTATATTTGCCCACAGTTGGTTAATGTCTTCTTCTTCTTCTAAGTTTCTGTCCTTATATGATCTTCTATTTACTGTCTGTATAAATTTGCAATGTCGGGATCTTTTAATTTATTAATGTCGATTTTTTTTTCTCCTTTCCCCGATATAATTTTTTAAATTGGATATAGGATAGTGGATATTGGAAAATAGCTTCTCTACTGCTTATCTCTTTCTCGAAATTATCTGGATATTCCTATAGGTGTGTTTGAATGCGTTCCAATATACTTTCAGACATTAACATCGTTCAACGGACTAATCGGCGTTACCTTTTTATTCAAAATTTCCCATTTTTTGCGTTGTTCCTAAATTATTCTCCCTTTACAAAATTAACTGTCCGCATGAAAAACTTTACCTAAGCTTTCCGACAAAGCCGACTCTTAAACCAAGTAATTAAAGTACTAAACAACTTTTCTGAAGCGTATACTTTTTAAAGAAATTTTGTGCTCGAAAGTCGCACTGTTATCAGTATTATGATGGTTTAAAGTGGTAACATAAATTAGTCAGGGTGCTGTGTTAGATCTAGAATATTTGTAAATTTTAGTTTAAAAATACAATACTGATAGTTATCTTCAGAAACGTAACATCTGTTTTGGTAGCTCTTTTGTTTTTTAAACAAAGAAGTTTGTGATTATTTTAATTTAAAAAGCTCTTTTGTACTGTACGGAGTTTAAAAAATAACTACAATACTGATAGACTAATGTAACATCCGTTTTGGTAGCTCTTTTGTTTTCTAAACAAAAAGGTTAGAAGAGAAAGGCGTACAAAAATGGTCTATATTCTGAGTAACTCATTAATATTAATGATATTTACGTAAGCTTTGTATCTTAATTTTTTTTCTTTTTATTGAAATCCAATTTCTATTTTTCCTGTGTTTAAGAATATATCAAATATTTGTTTATCTTTTATCAAACTATTTTATTCTGGGTTAAGTGTTATTTTTAATCAAATTCTTTTTTTTTATTATTTGAAACTGCTTCAACCACAAGGGTTATTAGCAATGGTCGCTTTTACAGATACCATAAATATAAAAAAAAAAACAAAGAATACAATTAGATTTTGTTAATTAGTCTCGAGTATGTCTTTAATTGTTGTAGGTAACTATTCATGCTGTGTTTCAGTTGCACTGTAGTAGGGTTGCTTCTGTAGTAGGAAATCATGTGTGATCTTGGTGTGTCCTAATTGTAGTCTAGAGATGAAAGTTTTTAAGATTGTGACACGAATTTCCTTTGAAATTAGTTTCTTGCAAACATAGGATGGATGGATGAAATTTATTTATAAGAATTTTAAGATCTTCTAAATGGGTATGGTACTTATTTAGGTTCCATTGAATAATAAAATTGAAAATAGTTTAATTAATAAGTCTCCGGAGAGGAATCGCTAGGATCACTTAGGCGACACGGTCACCGGTCTACATTCCTAGTATCCGAGACGAGACTCTCGTGGGACCACTCTACTCTCATTCCAAGAGAACCTGGCGAGGTTGAACGAGCTGGGCCCGTACACACCTCTCTTGGCCTTGTGTAAAGCGTGGTGTTGGTGTCCCGGCACGTACCCGTCAGGAGATTCAAGAGTGGTAGAGGAGATATCCTCGGCGGCGACCTGTCTACGTGCGAGGTGGAAATTCGTCTGCCTGCTTCGCTTATAACGCTCTTCGCTCTGCCTTCGTGGGTGGGATAACGGGTAGGTCAGGTAATCGCAACACAGGTACTACGGGGAAGGTGAAGCCCCACATGGCACCTTCATTTTGGTGTCGGACTCGTCGGGGCAGTGGATTCGTTAACGGTCGTATAGCCAAAAGGCCAAGTAGACCAGGGTCCTGCCAGTTCCTTAAATTGGAGGGCACAAACGCTTTGCAATGGGAAAATAGAGTGCTATGGGAGACGAAAACGGCGAACTTATAATGAAAAAAGCCGAAGAAGAAGAAGAATGGTGCAAAATCAAAAATCAAGCTAATACTTACAAATTGTTGTCGAACTAATGATAATAATGATTACAAACTTTCTTAAAAAATATATTATGGCAGCTTAATATAAACTAACAATCACTGAAAGTCAATTTTTAAAATATAATTTAGCTTTTAGGTTTCAGTGACGAGAACTAATTCGGTGAATAAAAGATCAAATTCGTATGTTCGGTTTCAATTTATAACTCTAGACACAAAGCGTGAAAACCTAAACGTGGGGTAACCAAAAATCGGGAAAGGACAAAATTTATCACTTAAAAACAAAGAAATCAAGGATAAGATTTCAACGAAGGAGGGTGTAATAAATTGTCACTTTATTTTAAGTAAGCACAAACCTCGAAATAACTTGAGAGATTGTCGTTTGTGCCATAAATAAAGTATTTTTCTCAGCCTTATTTACAAACTCCATCCTTTTACACATTTTATGGTAGGGACTGTTCCTTAGATTTCATTATTTTTCAAGGAACATTACGTTTTGGGAATTTTTCTAAGGAAACATTTCGACAGTAAAAGTCAGTCAGTCGTTCTAAAATTTGGGAAAATGTTCATTTAGTTATATAAAGTCAGAGAAGTTTATTGAGAATTTTTAAGTTAATAAAATTAAATTGCATTGAGATTTCCAACCTGCTTAAAAACATACCGGCCTCGGAAAATGGGGACTTTAATCTATTATGGAATATTAAAACCACTTTGTAGCGAAGAAGTTAAAGTTGTCAGGAAAATTGCAACAGTAGACAAAGTTAGAGCACATTTTTATACAGGGTCTCTCACGGTAGATATTCTTAATTTTTCTCTGCTTCTTTTTACTTTGTCTAGTAACTTCTTTTTTGACAAAAAAAGTACAGCAGGTAAGGTTCATTTACAAAATACAGTGCTTTGACTAAGCCTAAGGTTACATTGGATACGTAAACGTTCGATTGTGTATACGTGCCGTCACGTACGTCAATGTGTCGTCGACATACACAAACAGTAAGATACATACTGTTAAATAAAAAAAAATATTTTTTACAATCTGGTATATAGTTTAGTCATTTTAAGATAACTTAAAAGACTGTAAATTTGACGTTAGTATACTTTTTAAATGATCACTAAGGGCACACGCGATTCTTTCGTTCTGGTACACTGGACACTCAACAATTATATATGTCCTATTCGGAGTCGGTTGATGATGACTTGGTCTTTTCTATTATTTGGTCTTAGAAAAGGAACATAATTTTTTAATGTCACATTTTGGTGCTTGAAATGGGTCTCTTCTAGGCATATGACTAAAGGAAGATATTCGTGTATAAGAAGCTTAATCGATTCTATATGTGTAAAATAACCGTAGGGGTTCCTGTAATATGAATGTGCTGGCCATTAACTCTTTATGTGTTAACTATTTATTGTTGAGAACTTGATTCTTAGTCAGTTTCGTCAGTAGAAGAAGGACTGTTGAGAAGCAGTTTCTTCTTCAATCTGGTGATATTGTTTTTTAAAGTTTTATTTTGTATTTGAGAATATATAAAGTTTAAAATTTCTTTTATTTCTTGGCTTTCATTTGAATAATTTTTAACAATGCGTTCAGGATGTTTCGAGTGAAGGGAATTTGCCAGAAAATCACATATTTCATGAAAAGTAAGTGTAAAGGAAGGGTTTCTATTTTCAATTTTTTCTTTAATTTGATTTAGAATAATTGGAATATCTTCTTGGGTTTTAGGCTTTTTCTTAGGTTTTTGAGTATCGGGAGGAGGTAGGTCATTTTCAAGAATTTCAGGAGAGGATATTTGTCTTTTAGTTGCAGGAGTAATTTCAGTGATTTTTCTATCGCTTTCAATTACAAAGGAATTATCTTGGAATATTTTTGGTTGATTCAAGATTTGTAATTCATTGTTTGTTTGTGAGGAAGTGGTTTGGTCCTTTGTAGCTGATGCGTGATTTTGTATGGTATTGGGTTCTGGTTCCATTAATGTTTCGGTATCTTCTTGGTATTGGTTTCGTGGTTGATCTTGTAGCTGATTATATTTTTCATTGGTAGAGTTATGTATATTCACGTGGTGGTCAGTTTCCATTTGATTAATTGAGTTGCTTGATGATGATAAAGAAGGACAGTCAGAATCGTGATCTCCGACAATCTTGCATCTGGAGCAGTTTAAACCATCTATCTAAATGTATAGTCGATATAATGTATTGTCGAATGAGATTAGAAATGAGTCAGGAATTGATGCATTTTCTAAAGGACTTATGAACATTTGCCTCCTAAAGCTGAGTACGTGGCTGTATTCTGAGTCTTGCATGCCTACTCGTAGAAACGTCATGTTGGAGGCGGATTTTATACTCATAGTTTTTAAGTGCTCTTCAATTATGCTATTAGGTATAGTAGGACATACAGTAGATATGATGAGTCTCTGGGCAGGGGTTATAAGTCTTCTTACTTCAATCTGGTTACCATCAATATTTATATATTTGTGGGAGCTAAGAAATTGATCAACTACATATTTAGAGGAGAGGTAGATGCAGATGCGGTTGTTTGTTATTTTGGATGCCCAAACAACATTTTTGGGCTGTACTATTGATCAAACAGCTTTTATATATTCGAAAACTTTTATTCCTTGTATGGTTGAAAGTATAATACCTTGGTCTTTTGAAGGATATTTGAAACTGTTTAATGCATTGGAGTAAGATATATGTGACGTAGTGGGTATATTTCGTGAGGTAGCAGCTGATTCCGGTTCATCCATCTTCCCGCTGAGAATTTACGTACATTGGCACAGAGGATCTGAAGCCGGACCTGGCCACTTAATAAAATTGCACAGCAGCCTAGCCTAATTTTTTTAGAAGCAAGAACCAGCAAAAAGTTGTTGTCGATAATCGATAAGTTGAATTGAAATAGATAAAATATTTTGCCTTTTAAACTTCTGATTTTAAGGTATCTAGAAGTGACATTGCACCAGAATGGAAAATGGGGGGGAGCACGAGCGGGAGGTGGCCCGGAAGGCTGCGAATAGTGTGGCGGCATTGGGGAGGGTGATGCAAAACATTGGGAGACCCAAAACCGAAGTGAGGAGGGTCTTACACAGTGCTGTACAGTCGATCGTCCTCTACGCGGCACCAGTCTGGAGCGGGGCGGTAGAGATAGTGGCCTATAGGAGGCTCATGACACAAGTGGACAGAACAAGTCTTTGCGAGTGTCATGCGCCTACAGGACTGTGTCTGCGGCAGCCTTGTGGACCATCACTGGATGTGTTCCGTTGCATATTTTGGCGGTGGAAAGAAAATAGCTCTATGAGAGAAGAGGCCCAAACCTTACTATGGTCGAGAGAAGACAGGAAAGGGAAAGGTCAATTGAAATATGGCAAGTAGAATGGAACAAGACGGAGGATGTGGCACAGTGGACGAAAATGCTGATCTCGAACATAAGAGATTGGGAGGATTGTGGCCACAGGCGACTGGATTATTTCCTGACGCAGGTGCTCACAGGAAACGGGTGTTTTAGGGCCTACCTCTCTAGGTTCGAAAAGGCTGACACAAATGAATGCCTATACTGTGGACACTCGGACACTGTGACACATACGATGTTAGATTGCAACATATGGATAGTAGAAAAGATCAGAATGGAAAGAGAGACAGGTGTGAATGTTGTTACAGTAAGAGAAATGATTGAAAATAAAGCAGGTTATTGTGTACTATCGTACACAATTATATCCGTGCAGTGATCAAGAAAAAAGAAGAGGAAGAAAGACAGTTGGCCAACGGAAAAGGTAAGAAGGAACGATGCTGGAAGTTGAAGCTAGAAAAGTGGGTCAGACTGTGGGTTAGAATGCGTGAGTCAGACTGTGGGGAAGGAGGAAATGCCCGTCTGGGAGTGATGCCGTACTAGGAGTGATGAGGGTCTTCTACGCGCTACCTGAAACGAGACAGGGAGCTTCCTTGCTAATGAATGGAGTGTGTATGTGGATGAATGGAGAATGAATGAATGAAGGATCGCTTCCGGATCGCTGGATGACAGAGGAGGGTCTGGTTTAGTAGGTAGGCGTTCGGCGTAGACTCGGCGACGAGAGGGCATTTTAAAGTACCTCGGAAACTATCGCCGGGAGTACGAAGAACGAATCTTGCACTAAAGTCAGTCAGGCGGCGTCCTGGACTGAGATGTCTTTTGAAGATTCCAGACCCCTCTCTATAAAGACGAAAAAAATATTTTGATTAAAATTTTTTTAAATATAAAGTTCTGTTAATTTTCTTTTGTTTTATCTTCAGGCAATTTTTTTAGTATTCACGAATCTTAATAAATATTTGCCGAAAATTCACAGGTTGACAGGAAAGGTAAGGACGTATCTACGTTACCCAGTTAATTAAATACATTGCCTTTAATTATTAAAGTCAGAAAAATATGTTCATCAAAAAAGTTCGCTTTAATAAGCTTTACTATAAAGGTAAGCTGTCATTTCAAATAAATTGCCAATTCAGTTCAGATTAGTTTCCAACAGTAAATAAAAGTGTCAGATATGATCTACGAATGCTGCAACTCCTGCTACGTTTTTTACTTTGTTTACCTTTTCTGTTATTTTGCTACACTCCTTCGATCCAAAATAAACATCAGAAATCTTATGTAGAGAATTTTCTCTGAAAATCTTACCTAAAAAGAACATGCCTTTATACTTTATTTATTTTTACTTGTTTTTCTTCTCGTTATTATTGAGCCGAAGTGTTTTAATTTTCAACGTAAATATTTTTATAGAACTGAAATGATCGGGTTTATTATATTATCGGCCAAAATAAATAGTAGAGCATATTAAAGTTAATTTTTATATTTACTTGGTTGTTCACAACATTTGTGATCACCATTAACAGACTACTAATAATTCCATAAATATCAAGTGTTTATTCTAAGCCCAAAAAATAAATTATTCTCATGGTTGATTCTGTTATAGTTGTTGACTTTATATAAAACTTATCAGCTAAATGTTGGTATAAAGTGACCTGTGTAAAGGTCAAAATTTGAGGTTTTTTTGATTTTTCTCGAAAATGGTAAGTTTTATTAAAAAAAAATTAAAGCCAAAGTTGTAGATCTTAAGATTCCTTACAATAATGGTCTTTATTATTTTTTTCCTAAGAGCTACCATTCCTGAGATATTGCGATTCTAAGAATCACATTATACATTATATGCACAAGTATCCACGCCGCCTGTGAGGTAGTGTACACGGCGCGTTTTATTTACCGTGGTTTTCCCTGTAGGCCCACTCCAATAACTGTCATGACAGTTTTAGGATAATTTAACCTTCCAGCTGTCACGCGTATGTGGTAGATACACAGGTAATAGATTTAGTATAATATCTATTATCTACGCTGCGCTGCGATCGGGTGCTTTTCGCTCTTCCTACTCCATTACTAAAATTACTAAAGCAACCTTCCAGTGCACAAATAACCTGTCATGGGACAGTACGTTGCTGAGAATTTTGCATTTTTATTTCAGATATACACGCGACTTTTTAGGTAAGTTTTTATATCATTTGCTTTTCTTTGTTATAGTTACATTATTCTTATTGCAATATTGATAACATATTACTATTTTATGCATTTTTTGTGTTGAAAACTTTCTACGTTGATATAAGAGATCTGTATCTCTCATTAGTTCCATTTTGTTTATTTTATTATAGAAATGGCGGATAAGAAGAAGATTTTCAATCTCAATGATCTCACTGATATAGAAGCTGCTACAAATTTGATCTTTGCTAAGTCGGATGACGATATACGTATGGATGATAGCGATACAAACGAAGAGGAATCTGTTTCGGAACGTGATGACGATTCTGAGTCCGAATTGAGTGATGGAAGAGAGAATAGAATAGAATAAAGAATTGAGTTAATGCCGAAGACGAAGCTGACAGTTCCAACGAGGCTTATATAGCTCATCTAAAGAAAAATGGAAAAGTTTTCGACTCATGGATTTGGCAAAAAATCCAAACAAAAACAGTAAGCGACCACCTAGCAATATATTACTCCCTCTCCCTGGGGTCATTGGGCCAGCTAAGAATCTCACAGATATCGTTGATATTTGGAAGTGCCACATAACTGATCTTATGATTGAGAGCATCGTAAACTTCACAAATAAGTACATAAGTTCTGTAAGATCTAATTATTGTCGTCCAAGAGATGCCAGGGATACAGACAAACTAGAAATAACAGCCCTTTTGGGCTTGCAGTGCTTGCTACAGTGTTTTCTCTTTGTTAAGCCTTTTTAAGGCGTTTAGTTTGACTTGCATTGATATGAGAATACTTTTGTATTATGTTTTGTATGTATAAGTATCGATATATTTTTATGCATCGATATTTATTTATATATCATTCTGTAAAACCAAGAATAGTTCCAGTATCGCAAAGACTGCCCTAGAGTGGAATCCCCAAGGGAAAAGAAAAAGAGGTCGCCCAGTACAAACTTGGAGAAGATCCACGAGATAATGGAATGAGGTGAAAACATTTGAATGAGGTGAAGGCCTTAGCGCAAAATAGAACCCGATGGCGCGTTTTCACTGAAGCTCTATGCTCCACTTAGGAGTCCAAGAACCTTATATATATATATATATATATATATATATATATATATATATATATATATATATATATATATATATATATATATATATATATATATATAAAACCAAGAGAAAATAATAAAGATTTTAATTGAATTCTAATTGAAAATATCGATGTAACTGGAACACGCGCTGACCTAGTGAAATTTGCAATGTAATCAAAAGTTTATTAAATAATGTGTACAAGTGGATTGGAGAGTAACTTCTTAGCAGCTACTGATCAGTTACTGACAATGCAGTAAAAAAATAATAAATTTTAATTTTCTGTTACACAAGAATTTACAATACAGTCTAGGAAATCTAGACTTAATTTAAGACCCAAAATTACTGACAAAGTAATGCAGAAGTAATATATTTTGTGTTTCTATTACACCAGAAATTCAATACAGTCTGGGAAATCTTGCTCAAAGTTAGGGGAATGGGCGTAACTTTTATGAGAGTTTACAAGTTAAACTGGGTAGACATAAATTATTTTCGGTGTCGTTAAAAGGAAAAGTTTTGATATTTTATTCCATAATTACTAGCCCTAAAATACCGGCCTTTCATTTATTATCCTTTTTAGTTATGTTTAATTATTCCTATTAAACATTGCATATTGACACAAATACATAAAAAAATAATTATTTTATACGAGGCGGAATTTTATGTAACTTCTACCTTTTTTGATATGTAAAAAGAGTTCTTTCATTTTATTTATTTAAATGACAGTATCTTGATTTCCTATGGTCATTGGCACTAAACCAATCATAATTGCGATACATATTTTTTAAGTATTTTATAAATACAACCTAAAAATTTATTTGAATGTGACTAAAATAGGTTCCAGTACTACACCATCTAGACTAGTGTGAGAATGCCGAGAGGAACACTGTTATGCTGGCGGAGCATAACAGTGTCACATTGGCATGGGTGATAGTTCTTCGTGGAAGGCATGATAGAACAACTGCACTTATCAAAAAAGCACGGTTTCAAATTACTACGGTCCAGATCCGGCCTAGGGGTGTCAAAAAACACTTTCTGCGACCGGAAAAAGTAAGAAAAGACTTCATGTCATAACTTGGAGTGTCCTAATTGCATCCGCTATCGACTCTTATCTTCTACTGTCTTGTGTTTCCATTTTACATCGTTTTACCCCCATACGAGACACAAAAGTACTTCGATATCATCCTTCAATTTTTTGCCAAGGCCTAGAGATTTTCTATCATGTGATCTCTAAAAAAATACTGTTTTAAATACTCTGTTAAACTCATATTTTATCACATAACCTGCCCTGAATCACCAATTTAACATTACGGCATTCTCTCCAATCTCCTGTTATTTCGTATCTTTTAGAGTCAAATATAATCCTGAGAACCTTTCTTTCAAATACTATAAGTCTATTTACTTCCAGTAGATTGCGTGTTAAGGTTTCACTGCCATAAGTATCAACTGGGCGAATAATTGGCTTGTACACTTCTTGGGCTAATTGCCCACAGTCGATCCCAAGCCTGGATAAAAACCAATTATTAAAACGAATGTAAAGAAACCAAGAAACAATGTGAAGCCTCGGAACAGATTGATAATATGGGGACGACCACGATAAAAAATAAGAACAATAAGGGACAAATATCCAAAACCCAAATGAGAATTACTACATGGAACATCAGATCGCTCAACACAAGAGACCAAGAAATAACCCAAGTGCTGAAAGAGAAACTAATAGACATATGGATAATAAATCCGCGGAGAATCTGGTCGCGGATAAACGGGAGTTGACTGTATATATTATTTTTTCCCTTGTTGTGAGCTATGCCGATATCTATCTTTCTAAAATCTAGTAATATAAAACGAGTAATGGATGGAGAATTCCCTGTTTCAGGGAACAACTTTCCTGATGTCAGCCAATAGTTCGACGCTATATTGTTGACATGGTCTTGACTGACCTCATTAGGATGTCGCCCGTGAAGAGGATTACCCATCTAGGTGTGCATTTTTTCGTCCTTAGTAAGACGGTTTATGCGCATTTTTGGTTCCCTCAGTTTGATCGGTGTTGTATTATCTACTGAACAAATCGCGCGATGGAGAGGAAATCTCTAAGCCTGCACCTGAAAATAAGTTAGTAATGTGTTTTCTAGAAAAGTCCTTGTCCTCATAAATACCGCGGTAATGTCGTTCTTTCTACTGAACTTCGAGGATGATGTTTTTGTGCCTATGTGAAGTGTGTTCGCACTTTTCGCTGAAGATTTTTTACATGCGTTTTTGTCCACTTAACAATACCAATTGAGTAGCTAAGCGCGGAACATGCATAGGTGTTTAGTGCCTTCAACAAATTTTTACTATCAAGGTGATAACGAAGCAGTTGTTTTACCCTTCGTATAAACTCAGTAGTTATCTCAGTTTTCATTTGCTTATGGTCAATTTCCCGCGCTTGCTTTATTCCGAGGTATTTACACATATTATTTTCACCCATGGCCTCGATGTTCTGGCTGTTTTGCATATCGAATACACCAGGCTAAACCTTTCCTTTGATTATATTTAAGACTCGTCACTTGTCAAGTCCGAAGTGCATACTAATGTCATTAGAGAAATTTTCCACTGTTTTCAGCATCTGAACCAGGTGGCTTCGAGTGGAAGCCAATAGTTTTAAATCATCCATATACAATAGATTATTAAGCTTTGTCGCAACAGTAGTGTTATTTTCGATGATAAGTTGTTGTTTGCAGCTCATGGAATCCTTAGCGCACCCTTTCTGTTGAGGCTCTATGATATTGTTTACAGTACAGTGTTGGTAGATACGCTGGGCTACACAGGATGTGACCAATTTATACAGAGTTGGAAGACAAGTAATTGGGCGATACTTGGTTGGAACTTGGGTATTATTTTTATCTTTTGATATTAAATAAGTTGTTCCCTGGGTTAGAAAAAAAGGTATTTTCTGCGAATTAGAAATAATGTGATTAATTAATGCTGATAAGCACTCATGAATACTCCAGAACTTCTTAAGCCAGATGTTCTGAATACCGTCTGGTCCAGGAGATTTCAAGTTATGAAGCTCTTTGATAATATTTGAAACTTCTTCAGCTGGTGTGGAAAATTGATTTCCCCAAAACTCATGGATTTCTTCTTTGCTTGGGTACGATTTATTGGCGCTTTCTGCAGTAGAATTGAGTTTCCAATAGAACGTCTTCTCGGCATTCTCAAAAAGCATTTTGTCGGATTTTCGTTTGTTATAATTTTGTATTTCCTTAGTCGGCCTGAGTAAACGGAAAGTTTTTGTTTTAATATATCCAGGCACTGTTGTGCTGTGTTGTTTTCTGGATTATATTGTGAGTGTCTTGCGGTGGTTATCATTATTTTTTCAGCTCTTCTGATTACTTCTCTACTTGTTGTTCCTCGAACATATTTCGTGATTTGTCCAATGTTTCTACGTAATGTTTCAATTTTACTTAGCAGCCGTTTTTCTCAAGGTGCAACTCTGTAATCTGTTCTTTTGATATTAGTACCCGTTCTGTCGTGATATTAGTCGTGTTCTGATCTTAACGCCCATAAAATATATATTATTATTATTATTATTATTATGATCTGCAATTTTCTCAGGGTTACTTTACTGCATAAAATTTACCTTCGTGGCTTCTAGTATTTCTTTGTTGCCTGCTTTCTTCAGAATAGACAAGGACAATAAGTGTAACCAACATAAATTTTATAAAATTTCAAATATCATTTATTAATTATACCATATAAAACATATAAAGACCGAGCACACCAATTACCAAATCTATATAATTTAATGTGAAATTGCTCTAATTATTATTTCTAAAAAGAAAACAAATTTTAATTCTGCGTCAATTATCTGATTTTAATTTTACTTTCAACTTATTTATTTTTACCTGTAAAACTCTACTCTTTAAATCAACTATTTTATCTCTGAGAATTTGTGGATTAAGAATTTGTATCCCAACAACTGCGACTTGATATGGGTTTCAAAACATATATGGTACAAAAACAACTCTTATGTCACAAATAATTTGACTGACCTTTAATGTAATCTCCGCGATGTTTTTCGAAGGACATCTATTGATTCTCTTGATTGTGATCCCACAAAGCTATCCAAATTTTTCAACACGTGTTCCTCTGCTTCCTCCATTTCTACGAAAAACAGCACTTGTCCAGATTCTCTCCACAAATCAAATCTCCGACTTGTTTCAAAATAACAATGGCACTCTTTTAGTCCATAGGTTTTTCGGCTCAACTGGGTGTCTCGTGCAAATCTTTAACTTTTATTTAACTTTTCTTACCTTTACTTACAGAATTTGGAATCTCTTTGGACACAAGGAGTTTGGAATTCTCCACTTGGTCTAGTTTCTCTTTCCACTAATCTGCAATTACCAACTTAACCCACAAAACAACACAACTTGTACTTATTTTTTAACACACTGTTTTCATACTGGACTGTTCGTTCTGGCTGATAAAAACACAATCCCCGAAATTTTCTCGTTCAATTTTACTATCGACTAGCTATTTTCCATTCCGTGTTTCCCATAGCCAATCATATACATTCATTTCTTCTATCTATTTTCCGAAAATCCCTACTTTAATTTATTATAAATAAAGCGTATTGCACCCACTTGAGCAAAATCTCAATATCTTCTAAATTTATAGAAGATAATCTGAATAAAATTTTTTTTGGGTTTACAGGCAAATCCGTATTTGTAAAAATAACGTCTGGTTCATACTATTACTTTCGAGGAACATAATACAAAAGGCATTATCTATAAAATAAAAAAAACGGGTGTGGCAGTCCAGTGGGACTGCCGGTGGAAGTTACACTTCTATACACGCATTCGCAGTTACAAATTTATTTGGGAGTCAATCTGCACAATCATTACATATGTAATTTTATAGGTAAGACACAGCAGTAAGAGAAACAGAATTAATAACAACTTACTAACAATGAAGGATTGAATCAATATTTTGATGAAAATGTATATTTTTATTTTCATATATGTATGAAAGGAGTTGAATGCAAAACTGTTTTACACATACTCTGCAGTAAAATTCATTGTTTATTTTAATAATACAATACAAATTAAACTGCAATATTCATAAGTATTTAAAAATGACAATAATATACATAAAAAAATACACTACAATACAGTGCAACATAATGCCATATATAATAATACAATACAAATTAAAATGCAATATCCATAAGTATTTAAAAATGACAATAATGTAATAACATTAATAAAAAAGTCCTCCCCGACTGGGAATCGAACCCCGGTCTCCCGCGTGACGGGCGGAGATACTGACTACTACACTACCGAGGACATAACACAAATGTATTTCAAAATTGATAGTTCTGGATAATACAGTGATTTATTAAGATTATTATTTTGAAATACAAAAGAATAATATAATTATGAACATTTAATAAATAATACAAAACATATCACATATTAAATAATATTATTAATAAATATTTCATTATATGTATAATATTATATGTATATATATCTTTATTTAATATGTATAATATTAAATTATATATATACAAAAGGAACATTTTTATATTTGAGAGAGGAAGAGAGAGAAAATATATCTTCTGTCTCTCTCTTACTCATTATCTTACATATGTAATGGTTTCACAGATTCACTCCCATACAAATTTCCAACGTGGAGCGCGCGTATAGCAGTATAACTTCAATAATTTGAAGTTCTTATTTGATACAAAACCAAAACGTTTTGTTTATTAATCCTAAATTTCTAGATACTTTATTTAAAAGCCTGTGTATTATTATTTTTAAGATTTTCAACAGCATTTAGGAATTTTTTAAATAACCCGAAATGTTTTCCTACATAAATAATTGTTCTTAGAAACTAAATCACTATAAAAGTCCACTCTTCTGAGAAACCACTTCTTAATTCTAAATTATTATAATTTACAAATTTTTAACCTATACAGGGTCTTGAAAATTTATGTTCTCGTGGTTTTTTTTTATTTTTGACCTGTTTTAGAACTACAACAATATATATATATATATATATATATATATATATATATATATATATATATGTAATCGATTTAGATTCTGTAATGCCTTATAAAAGCAAACTGTAATACAAAACGTGACGCGACCGATAAGTTCTTGGGGTAGAGCGATTTAAAAGGGTAATAAGTGGTGATGAGGGTTAAAGGGCAAAAGTTGCGAAAGGCGTTTATAATAATATTACATACATAATAATTAAATAAAGAAAAGTAGTTACCTTAAATTTCTGATAAAGTCATTTATTCAAATTATTATAATAAAATATATTTTTCTTAAACATGGACAAATGTTTTTCGCACTCATACAGCAGATAAAATTTAATGTAGGCACCAAAAATAGCTTTTAGGTACAGGTACAACGTTTTTGTTTTATTTCGGGAGTGTAACCATAAATCAATTAAGTCGGGCTACTCTGCGTCCCGGTTTGTGCCTTGTACTAATTAAAACTACTTTACGGTGGTTTTTTCAGTTTCATCTTTATGGTATGTGGAACGTTATCTACGAATAAAAAACTGTTTTGGAAGAGATAGTTGGATTTATTAAATTTTTGCAGAGAAAACATCAGCGACAATGACTCCTTTTTTTATTTAAAACACAAAGCCGCATGCTCCCGAAGGATATTACGACACAACGAATACTGTATATTTAAACGCCATTAACAATTCTTACATGATTAGATTTTATAAAACGTATTGGTACAAGAAAGATACTATATTAGTTTTCTGTAGTAAAAATCATTTCCAAGTACCATTTGCAAGCTATTCGGGACATCTTTTATTGGTATATTTAGGACATTCAATTAGGAAATGGTCTATACTGTCTACTGTATCACAAATTAACACTTTGGAGCTTCGCTGTTTGAAAATAAGTGTGCCTGTGTATACTTACGCCCAGTCTGAGCCATGTTAGAATTACTTGTGATCTTCTGCTTGCTGCTGTTGATTCTCACGGAGAAATGCTGCTTTTATTATTTTTTAGTTTCGAAACCGAATGCTGCAACTCCTCGTTCCATGAACTTATAGTCCTTTTCCATCATAGTGGTGGCACATTATGTATGCAAATCCTCAACAGGTCAAAAAACCATAGGCGTCACCCTATACTTGTTTTGAAATAAATAAAAAAAATTAATATTTTAAGATGCCGTCAACAATTCATTATCTTTTAAAAAATCTTCTGTAAAATAAGTGTCCACTAATCTCACTATACCTTTTTTGTGGGTAAAAAACATCGGTATATATGCCACACGATTATTGTTAATTATACACGGGTGATTAACGAGAGAATTCAATGTTTCACGAAATAAATTAATGTAAACAGTAATTTAAAGATGATTATTGTTTTCTATACAAGTTATCGCCTGACACAAAAAGAATACCTTCTTTGAACGATTACCTGGAATTACTAATAAGGCTTCACTAATGATAGTTTAAGTAGTTTTTATGCCACATTACAGCTTATGCCAATAATATAAATTAGAAATTTTTTGCATCTTCCATTTAGTTTGTAGATGTACATTGTTCATGTCTTACCTACCTACGTTTTTGGTGTCGATATTTTGTTATTTGCACTTAAAAATGACGTCGACAACGGGTTTTATCCCGGTTAAGTGTAGTTTTAAAGGTGCCTTCAGTCTAAGAGAGAAAAATATAATATTAAATGTACACGATGCACTTGTACATCAACGCCCTTTAAGTAATGTTGGTGAAATCGTTAACATGTGTTCAAATATGACAGGGGTTGGAGAAGCAACAATTTATAGATTCCTAAAAGAAAGAAAAGGAGAAACTGTTTCATCTCCCAAGAAGAGTGGAGGGAGTAAACCCTTGGAAATTGAAAAAATACATACAAACATGATAAGACGCAGCATCCAATCATTTTTTTTTAACAAAGAATTTCCAACATTGGACAAAATCCAAACATTAATTAGAGAAAACGAAGAGTTACCAATCATAAGCAACAAGAAATTATGGGGACTATTGAGAGAGATGGGATTTCATTGGCAAAAGAATAGAAGAAAATCCGTTTTAATTGAAAAAGATTACATTGTATGCTGGAAACGAGATTATCTAAGAACTATTAAAAAGTACCGAGAAGAAGGGAAAACAATTTTTTATTTGGACGAGACTTGGCTAAATGAAGGTCATACTGTACCATATCTATGAGTTGATACAAATGTAAAAAGTTCCCGTCAGGCATTCATCGAAAGTGTATCTACTGGAATAAACAATATTCCCGTTGGAAAAGGACGCAGACTCATAATAACCCATATTGGAAACGAATACGGTTTTGTCAATGATGGATTATTAAAATCAACCAAAGATTACCACGAGGAAATGACTGCTGACGTTTTTGAAGAATATTTTGAGCAAATGTTGGATTTAATTCCAAAAAATTCTGTCATAGTCATGGATAATGCTAGTTACCATTCAAGACTAGCAGAAAAATTGCCAACAACGCCATGGAAAAAAGGAGAGATAATCGAATGGTTGGATAAACACGCAATTGAGTATAAGGAGAATTCGACAAAAAAGGAATTATTACCTATTGTAAGGCAACATAAAGCAGCTTATAAAAAATATATAATTGATGAAATGGCATTAAACCCTGATGTAATTATTTTACGTTTACCCCCATACCACTGTGATCTGAATCCGATAGAAAATATATGGTCTCAAGTAAAGGGTGAAGTCGGACGCAACAACAAAACTTTTAAATTAGAAAACTTACAACAATTATTAGAACATTCCTTATCATAAGTAACTCCAGAAAATTGGAAAAATGCTGTTAGTCATGCTCACAAGGAAGAAAATAAAATGTGGAATTTGGATAATATGACTGATGCAATGCTGGAACCGGTAATAATTAACATTGGAATTGAAGATTTCTTAGATTCTGAAGAAAGCAGTGAATCTGAAATGGAATTTGATTAAAATAATATTCATTTTTTTACAAATCGGCCCCTGTTACGACGGCCACAAATTATTTTATATATAACCAATAAAATAAACATCTTACATTTTTTGCAAATTCATTAGTACCTGTTAATCTCCATCACTCCGACACTGGCAACTTTATTTAGGGATTAGTAACCCTCAAAACTATTGTATTCTATTCTGCTTCAACCTTTATACTCAATTTAAAATTGTTTTCCTATATACTTCTGTAAACTTGTTGACAAATATCTATTTTTCATTGAGTCACCCGTATCAACAGTTTAGGGATTTGCATACATAATGTGCTATCAATATGATGGAAATGGACTATAACACTTTATTATTGTACAAGTATTTAAATTACAGTATATTCAACCATCTTAAACCTCTACCAATTCATCTTAAACCGATTAATGGAATTCGCAGAAAACATTTCGTTGTAGTAAAAGGCACTGCACTGGAGTTCTTCATAATCTTTTTAATTACTTACTTTGTTTAGAATATTTTTGCCTGTAGTATCAGTTAGAGTGAATTTGTATAAAATGAGGAGCGAGAATTCCAATGGAATTTTAAATATTGTTGTTTATTTGGCTAATAGTGAATGTATAAATATAATAGTTAACCTGCTGTACAATTATTTTGTAAATAACATTATAATAGTGTACTTACTGATAATTTATATTTATAAATCATCATCATCGTCACTAAATTCACTGCCGCTATCATTATGTAAATCTATAATCACTGGACTAATTTCACTAATTTTATTTTTTCGGATCCACTACTCTTCTATTTATTTTTCACATTTATTTACATTTTTGGCCCATATTTCTGGAGTTGCAGTTTTAAGAGCTTCTTGCTACATTTCGCTAACTGCATCGTTACTGTATCCACTGCATCCAACGTGATTATCATAATACGGGCTACATATACCCCAGATGTATTCGATGAGATTAAACTGGCAGTGATACGGCGGTAACCGTAGTATTTGATGTCCATAACTTGATACAATTTGTTCAATTATATAAACTTTTGGTTTTTCATTACGTTTCGAAATTTCCAGTAACTCTGATTTGAAGGCGTATTCCGGAAAATTGATATTATTTTTAACTAACCAATTTTTATGCTCGGTACGTTTCACGACTGTTTTGGTTGTTTCTCCAAAATCTCCGAATGGTAAGGTGCATGATCTAAAACTATAACTAATGGTTCACTCAGACTAGGTCACAGTTTCTCCTCAAGCCATTTAACAAACATATCTGCATTTATGTTTTCATGGTAATCAGCAGATTTTGATTTTGAAGAAAAAATCAAATCTGCGTTTTCTATAAAGCCTTCTTTAAATTTATCAATATTCAACTTACGTCTAAGCATGATGGTCACTTGAAACTACATGTTTGAATTGCAATATACTGAGTTTACATCAATATGACAGAAACTTTCTAACTGTTGTGCTTGAGAGTTAAAATATAATATAACCGCTTACAAAGATCCTAAACATATTAAGCATATTAGCCTAATGATTATTAGGAATGCCGATTGTAAGTTGGTTATGTTTGATAAAAAGTTTAAAAATACAGTAGACTTCCTGTGTAACGCGAACTAAAATGACAGACTAATTACCTCGTTATAAGCGAATCTCGTTATATCAGACAACAATAATACAGTGCATACATATGAATATGTAGATTTCTAAATCATTAATTTCCTATAGTAAAGCCATTCGGAGCAATATAAGATACTAATAAATATTGTTTGAATGGCGTTCTTGAAAAAAAGTTGTTTACTTTTATTATCAATTAAATACGTTAAAACAAAAAAGAGTTGTTTACTTTTATTGTCAATGATATACTTATGTTAAAACAAAAAATCTGTACTTACATTTTTTTCCAACTACATAATGTATAAACCGCATTTTGAAGGATAACATAAACTATTTTGACTGCTTTATATTGTCCAGTATCATTATATCTATCATATTTTCTAAAGATGTGAAACAGTTGTATTTATTGTAAAGAAGTTTATTGCGGGCGGCAGTTAAGTTTATTGCGGGACAGTTAAAAAGGGTATTTATTTATAACCACGGCAGGGTCAAAATGTAATAAAACATATTTTTTGTTCTCATTTTCTCTCGTTATAAGCAAAGTTACCTCGCTATAGAGGATTATAGTTCAATAAAAATTTCACGGTACATCTAATGTACCTCGTTATAAGCGAAATCTCGTAATAACCGTGTTCGTTATAGAATGAGTATACTGTATTGTTCTGAAGCTATTTTCTTGTGGCATTTTAAATTAATTACTATTTAAATGGGAATAAGCCACAATTAATTGTGGCTTATTCCCATTTAAATAGTAATTGAGTATACTGTAGTTGGAAACCGTACATAAACAAATTAAAATGTTTCCCACAATTATTTTATCTTTAGTACAAGTATTTTCATTTGAAAATAAAAAGTAAAATGTATTTACCAAAACTCTAACTTTAACCCGTAATCGCAGAAGTCTCAAAAACAGTATACTCTAAACAGACATATATGGTCAATCTAACCACAACTATTTAAATTGACAAAATGTTCTAGTTTACTCCGAAAAATTAAAAGTGATATTTTGGTACTTTGTATATCTACTTTGAATATAAATTATCCTTAGAACGGTATTATTTGTTTCAGAAAAAAAAATTTAAATAAGTAGGTGAAAGAAATTTACGATAAATATCATTATGCAAGAATACTATTTATTAAAAAATAATGCAAATATGCAAAAACTACGAACAACGGGTTAACGACACCTATATTTATTTTACACCTAAAATTTAGCAAAGTGTTAAACATTATGGAGAACACCAGTGCAGTTTACACAATTTGTCGATACCAATAGTATCGCGAAAGCACTTACATTTGCTTATTTATTGCCTTTGAAGCCAATGTGAGAGGGTATTCACAAGAAGTTTAGTATTCTGAGGTGTTTTGGGCTTTCTGAAGTTCCAGTATTATCATTTTCTCTATGGGATGTTTTGGGTAGATATTTTGCATATAGGAGATGATTTTAGTATTAATAATTGTAGGGTTTTCAACAATGGAAATAGTTCTATCAAGTATATGGTAGAATTAATAGGAAGGTCAAATTTTAAGGGACTGACTGATGTAATAATAGCTGCACCAACTCCCTGTTCGGTTTTTGATGCTCGGTTAATATTTTCAACTATTGTACTTGGTACATGTACCTGGATTGATTAAGATAAGGCTCAGCTCTGCTTAAAAGATTGCTGGATTTGTTTGATTTTTAATATTTTAGCTTAATGATACATTGATTTTTGATTCCCCAGTAGTTTACGGAGGCCATTTTGAGGGAAGGTAAGAATCCTGGGTAACATTCTATGATATTTTTAAACGTTCGATACATGAGAATAACCAACTATCAAATGTGGAAAAAATGCAGTATCCGAAGACAAGCCTCCGAAGAGAAGCAAGTAGAATAATACAATATTTAAACACAACAGAAGCAAACTACAGTGCTGCCTGGTAAATGTTGCAAGATCGGTACGATAATCTAAGGATGAATCTATTTATATTAATAGACAAGATACTTCAGGCTGCGGAGATAAAAGAAGCGTCAGCAAAGGCACTAAAAACATTACATGATACTCTCCACGAATGCTTAGAAGCGATTAGTGGACTAGGTATAATGACTATAGCAAGGATAGTCATTTTAAAGTGGGACACTGAAACCAGGAGATTATATGAAACGTTAATTCAAGACAGTAGGGACATTCCGATATATAAGTCAACACAGGAATTCCTACAAAGAAGATTCCGGACATTGGAGATGTTGGAAACAGAAAGAATATACTGGGAAAACTTTTAGAAATTAAATATTTAATTTTTAATTTAATTCAGATCAGTATAGCAAGAGAGTCGGCCTACTCAACGGTTTATGTGGAAAATTCGGAAGGACGAATATGAAAATACTTATACATACAAACAAAATATACATCCGACCCCTGATTGAATATAAGGCCAACATCTATGCCTTATTTAATCGGTATGTGTCACAACAGTTGTTAAACAAAAGCGTAAACTATGAGCAGCACAACTTACTGACAGTAAATGGACCAAAATTACTACTAGCATACGCAGATGACATTGCCATTGTGGGAAACACAGTCACCAATGTGGAGGAGACTTTTAATAAATTGGAGGTAGAGGCAAAGAAAACTGGTCTAGGGGTAAACGAAGAGAAAACCAAATACATGTGCATCAACAGACAAAAGGGACGAGATAGAATAGGGCAAAATGTTACAATAGACCCATATAACTTTGAAAGAGTCGAGAGTTTTAAATATCTTGGAGCAACAATCACTGCAGATTAACGATATCGCGGAAGAGATTAAAGGAAGAATTCAGGCAGCAAACAGATGTATGTACAGCCTCCAAAAGACTATTAAATCTAAAAAACTAACACGAACATAAAAAATTAGAATATATAAAACGGTGATTAGACCGGTGCTCATGTATGGGTGTGAGACGAGGATCCTGACCAAAAAAACTAAAAGAAAACTTAGATGTTTTGAGAGGAAAATCCTCAGAAGAATATTTGGGCCTGATTACGACATTAATAGCAACCAATACAGAATGAGAACAAATTCTGAGGTTAAGCAGATGTATAGAGCGAGCGATATGGTCCAAGAGATTAAATCCCAACGTCTAAGATGGGCGGGCCATGTCCACTCCGGGTTTTAGTGCCACGAGAAGAAGAAGAAGTAAACTATAAGAGATTTAGGGGAGTACTAGTGAATATAGCAAAAGTAGCGATCCCTAAAGCAAAGATTACATTCCTGAATGGTCTAAGGAGAGTAAAATAAACTGTATAAAAAATTATATGATGATGGAAAAAAGGAAATTGCAGACGAATTACTCAATAGAATTGATATCAAAATTGATAAAACTATTAGGTAGTACCCCACTCGACCTCCGAACCAATCTAAAAACATCAAAATAAATGGGTTTTCACATAATGTCTACCTCAAAAGCACCGCAAAATCGCTAACACACAATTAAAGTTTAAAAAGATCTTAAGACTATAAAATCTACTTGTTTACTTGAACCAGTGTATTCCAACTCTTTTACCTGTGACGAAATCATGGAAGCTCCTAACAAAATCAAAAAAGGAAAAGCTCCTGACTCTAATAGCACTCATGCTGAGTTTCTAAAATACAGTGACAGGTTTACTAGGTATTGGCTTGCAAAGTTCTCAGAAATTTATCAGACGGGAAATGTTCCCTTTTAAACAAAAGGAGCAAAAATTGTCGGCATTTTGAAACCAGGTAAAACTAATCAGAAATTACCTTCCAATTGGAATTTTAAATAGTCAACAAGCTTTTTAATAAAATACTATATAACAGAATTAGCCAAATAGTACTCCAAAATATATCTGTGGAATAATCAAGATTTTGACCAAACCGCAGCTGCATAGACCAAGTTCTAGCACCAACTAACAATGTATAAACGGGCTTTAAAAAAAATAAAAATATCTACTGTTTTCGTTGATTTATAAGCAGCTTACGATACAGTATGGAAACAAGGGTAATACATAAATTAATGCGAGCGATCGTATGCAGAAAAATCACTAATGTCGTTAATGTTATGCTATACAACAGATGTTTCCAAGTCATCATGTGCGATAAGACTAGTACCCAAATGAACCTAAACAATGGCCTTCCCCAAGAATCGATGCGACCCTCTACTCCTCTACTCTTTAGTCTTTATGTAGTAGACATTCGCGAAACCACATTAAACAAGTTCGAATATGATGACGACTGGGAAGTTATAAAAAATTGGAGACTACTAAATAAATATTACAAACCGATTTGGTTACTATTAGAAGACGGAAATATAGTGCTTTTATTTAAACCAGAGACTAGCCAACTATCAATTAAAAATCCACTGTGATGGTAGACTCCTCAGTCACCCTAAACACCCAAAATACCTGACGTGACACTCGATAGAACGCTAAGCTGTAAAGAATATCTCACAAAGTCGACTGCAAAACTTAGAACACGATATATAATATTCGGCAAAAGTTATGCGGCATAACTTTGGGGTTCCTTAGCGATAATACTTAGATAAATAGTACGGGAACTCGTATATCCCGTTCCGGATTAATACGCATTGGTGTAGCTCAAAATTTCGCACACCAAACGTGTTGACGCTCAAATAAACCAGGCTTTGTATATTATATCAGGCACAATTACTTGCTAACATCAAGTTGACTTGATAAAGCACGTTGAGAAGAAGAACTAAGCATAATCAAGGCCACCCTAGCGTACTAGCTACTAGCACTGGGACACATAGCTTCTTCACATGCCTGCCGAAAACATGCTCTTATCAAGAAGTATAGAAAATGAACGCCTATCCTATGGTCTGCACTCACGGTTCGTAGACTTACTACGGTTGCCTCTTCCGCCTAACCAATAAACATTAAGCCCGAAACTGTACTCTCGTGACGTAATTCTTCCCCTTCAACCAATCAACACTGCAATCGACCTGCCCTCTACATTCAGTTTCAATCGAAAATAAATGGGTTTTGTATTCTTGTGTACTCTGGTGACGTAACTCAAGCATCCCCACCCCAGTCGGAAGAGGCAACCGTAGTAAGTCTACGAACCGTGGTCCGCACCCACGTTGATATCACCGACAGACATAAGCAGGCTTCGCTCAAAAAACAAGCCACTAGACTCTGCAAGAATTCTATTTGAAAAGAATATCAAGATAACTGACTGGTGCCGAGAAGAATGGGGGAAACATGCACCGCATTTCTCCCAGAAGACGTCATCTACAAGCAAGCATTAGCTTTGGCTTTAGCCAAACAAAGCGAATCTAGACTATATTGAACAGAATAAGAACAAACTGTGGCAGGTGATCCGATTAACCTTTTAGGTAGTACAAAATACCCTCTCCAAATTACGATTACTGCTGCAAAATAAACAGTTTAAATGTAGTGGATGAATGTCTGATCATATCCTACAGTGGAAAACCATTCGATTTCTTAGCTGCTCCCAAAGAGATAATTATAATATATATTGGTCAACCAAATGTTTCTTTATAAAAATCCGCTTTGTTTATACACAAAACTTAACTGTGATGTAGCCATATGCAAAATAAATAAATAAGTAAATAAATTTAAATAAAATATGTTGCTTAAATATTTCGAGGATTAGCTAAAACAATGGTATAGTAAAAAATATTTACCGAAAAGCTCAACAAAAAAACTCGATTATCCCGCATGGTCACGCTAGGGCTAATACATCACGTTTTTTTATGACACTTAGCGGTTCATGTTCAAAAAACAATTAGCCCATATTTTATATTTAGTTGAATTAAAAAGAATTTTAGTGTCAATAAAAGAGAAATATAAAATTTTATTAGCTAATAAAAATCTACAAAAGCCTAAGCCACACTGATATTTTCTAATTTTCGTAAATTATACTTACTTCTTTATTTAGAATGTATTAAAGGTATAAGTGAAAAGAGATAATTCTAACATTTTCGTGAGTGCTATAAATAATGACATTAATGTTAACTATTTTTATTTGTTATCATAAGACACGTATTTGCGATACATTTACCATTGATGATTTTGGTTATTTATTGCAGTATTTTTAAAAAACAGTAATTTTCTATTATTTAATTAGAAAATACTTATACTTACTTTTTTTGGCTTATTACTGGAGTTTTATTTAAGATAACAATATATTATTTAGAGATGCGGTATAATGTTCAAAAAGTAAAAAAGTCCAAAATCACAGCAACTGAAATGGAGTTCATGAGAAGAAGCTGCAGAGTGACAAAAATGGATCGCATCAGAAATGAGGAGATAAAACGAAGAATGGCAGTAGAACAAGACATACTCAGCTACATAGAAGAAAAACGTTTAATTTGGTATGGACATGTGAGAAGAATAGATCATACAAGGTGGATAGCAAAGATTTCGGATTGAAGCCCAATAGAAAGGAGGAAAAGAGGTAGACCCCGAAGATCATGGAGGGATGAAGTGGACGAGGCCATGGAAAGACGAGACCTTAGAGATGGAGAATGGCAGAACAGAAAGGACTGGAGACGTTGGCTGAAAGAAGGAAGGCGGCGACAGCTGTAAAAATCCTTATATAGATAGATAAAAGTAAAAAAGTAGATAAATTCATCTTAATTAGTGTGATGAGGAATTGGACTCAAAATTTCATTAATTATTTTAATATATAATCCGATTCCCTTCTACCCTTCCTATCTTGCTTCTCTCCATATAAGTTTGTTTTTGCCAAGTTGTTTTGCTATTACATCGTTCCGACTCTCTCTACTACTGAACTGTAGTTTCCCATATCGTTTTGACCGATATTTCAGTTTTTAGTCACTGCAGATGACATTACCAACTTGTTAATATGTCAAATAGTCTATTATTAAGGCTCAATACAAAATTTGCATTTTTAGAAAAATCAAAATGCACCAAAAAACCTTGGTATACCTATTTATATATAGAGAACCCTTGAAAACGTAAAGCCTATTTTTTACGGAGAATTTCAAAATGTCATTAAATATAGGGTGTTCCATAAGAAAAAGCATAACTTTGGTATACCACACTTTTTTATTGCACCCTGCATAATTCACATAACAGTTAAATTTTAGCGATTATGGCCCTGTATAGTTCTGTGAAGAAAAACACTTCTGGATTTTAAGTAGTTTTCCGTACAGAGTCATCAGTTTTCCGAGGCGTATAGGATGGGCCACCTTGTATAATATAGTATATATATATATATATATATATATATATATATATATATATATATATATATATATATATATATATATATATATATATATATATATATATATATATAAGTATAAACTAAGGTACACTCGAAGAGTGGTGGGTTTTTCGGTCAAAGTGGAGAAATAAAAGACAAAGAAGGTGGCTACTTCATCTATTTATTGAAGACGTTTCGCTTTCTGCTCAGAAAGCATCATCAGTTCATCTAAAAAGAACAATATGAAACCAAACATCCATAGAGAAGTTACAATAAAAGTGTGTTACCTTACAAAGACATGTAGCAGTCAATGATGTTAAAAATATGAAAAAGCTTACAAAACTGAACATTTAGAGTAAAGTTGTATAAATCAATTAATTGAAACTTGGTATAGTTTGCAATTTAACAAAATTAGCACAGCAAAAGAACATGTGATAAACATTCATGTATATAAAAAAGTTATTATAAAAACTTAAGTAAAAAAACATTAAGGTTTATTTTTAAGTGTAAAGAACTAGAAAGATCATGAGAAAGCACTTCCAACAATTTATTTAATCAATTAGATTTTAAATTTAACTTTAGGTAACATTATAAGTTATTTAAATTAATTTAGTATAAAGATAAAATGAAGTTACCAGTCTTAAGCTTACTGAGTCTCGCCGATAAATGAATTTACAGGTTTAACACCCATGCAAACAACGTGAATAGAGATGGCCTTGAGGTCAAAATGACAAGAACAGCAAGGCAAACTACCAACTTCTATATAATAGGGCGGTATATTCAAAGAATGTGATAAATTTGGTTGGCAACTTGTCGTTAAGAAATCAAACAATGAAAGGAAAAGGTGGTTAAGATCACCATTTATCCTACAGTAATTGATTTGTCAACAAAGAACAAAGCATGCGAAGTCAATCAAAATATCATATATTATAATAATATGACGTCACTGGTTAGCCAGCCAACAGGTGAAGATTAATACAACTTCCACAGTCCAAATGTTCAAATCATTTCGGACCGTAATGAAAAAGATTCTATGAATCAATTTCAGTTTAAAATTTTATCAACCAAGTTCATCAAAAAGAACAATTACCTAGTTATGTAAAAGTGATATTGACAGATAGTTAATAAAATGTAAGTTGATGAATCTAAGTTTAAGAAAGAATAATTTATTTTATTTTATTTTTATTTAAAATTATTATATGAAAATGTGATAAGAAAAAACCCATTGTGGGACAAAATTTAAGTAAACAACATATCAGGCCTAATTCTGCAAAATTAACGCATGATAAATTTGGCTCAAATTACTAATGTCGGTTCTGATAAGGATAATTTCCGAGAATTTCTAGTTACTGGTCACTGCATTTCAAATGAGTTCGTAATTTAGTCTCATTATGTTGTCGAGTCTCAACAAGAAAGGTGCTATATTAGAACTATTTTGTAGAATGAAGATGGTTAAGTGTGGTACGAGTGAACAGATTAGATTGATCAGAAGATAATCAAACCAGTATTAAACAACGTGTGAGTGAAGCTACTGGAGTATCTTTACCTACAGTAGAAAGGATCATTCAACAAGCGAGTACTTATGTTAACAAACGCAGAGTCAAATAATACACTAAAATTTCCAGCTACAACACTTGCTAAAAGGAAAGCAACCGTGACAGAGTTGAAGGAATATGACAAACAGTTCATTAGAAATATCATTCATCGTTTTCATGAGACTGAACGTTGTCGTGTATCATTGAAGCTTTTGCAGAAAATTCTTGAAGAGGTGTACGAGTAAACTGGAACTGTGAGTTCTCTCTATAGAATTGTGAAAGGTTTGGGATTTAAATGGAAGAAAACGAAAGATAATCGACGTTTATTGATTGAACGGAATGATATTTGTGCTCTACGCAAAAAATATTTGGACAAAATTAAATATTACAGAAGCGAAGGTAAGTCAATTGTATATGTTGATGAAACCTATGTACATGCAGGACACACTACGCCAAATAGCTGGACAGATGGCAGTGGCAAAGGATTGATCAAAAATATTTCAAAAGGAAGTAGGTTGGTTATCGTACATAGTGTGGAGAGATGGGTTTGATACACAATGCCTTTTTGATTTTTAGGTCAGGAGCTAAGACAGGAGATTAGCATGATGATATGAATTTAGAAAATTATGAAAAATGGATGAAAGAACAGTTAATCCCCAATGTGCCTGTTGGATCTGTTGTTGTTACTTATAATGCGTCATATCATAATGTACAAATTAATAAAGTACCACCACTAATTCTAAAAAAATGGATATGATATCTTGGTTGACAGAAAAAAATTTACCATTTGTAACGTCAATGTTAAAACCTCAATTGTATGAAATCAGCAAACGACACAAACAAGATCATATTCAATATAAATTTGACAAAGTGCTGCAAGAATGTGGACATGTTTCTTTAAAACTTCCTCCATATCATCCAGACTTGAACCCTATAGAAATTGAAATAAAAAATGAAGTTGCAAAACAAACCGTTTATTTTAAGTTAGAAGTCGTAAAAGTGTTGGTGGAACAGAAATTTGCTAGAGTAACTGTAGATCACTGGAAGAAAGTGTGTGAAGATGTAAAGGTTGAAGATAAGTATTTGGAAAGTGAACGTCGCATAGATGTAATTACTGAAGAATTAAGGATTGATTTAAATGATTCTAGTGACGACGACAGTGCATCTGATTATGAAAGTGAATAATATAATTTAACATTACGATGTATACTTCATTCACAATTATAAGAACTGACTTATGCAGAATTTAAAAGTATCCCGCTGATAAAGTCGACGCCATAAAGAGATTTGCCTCTTCAGGTAAATAGTAAAAAGAGCCGGCTTAACGAATTTTATATTTTATTTGGCATTTACATTACATATTTAATTTAAATAAATATCTAGATAATTAAGGGAAAAATACATAAACTGATAACTTATTCAATATACAAAATCAACAAATGCAAAAGTATTTTTTTATTTACTTTTTACTTTAAATGTATTATTTAATTATTAGAAGGCCATGAATCTAAACTTGGACATAACTTTTAATACCTACAAACATTTTAAAATAACATTTTCTTGTATATCTAAATTTAAAATCACTTCAGTATTAATTAATAATTATGATTTTCCCTATCTACCACTTAATATTTTATAAGATTATTGATTAATAATTTTATGTGATGCACAACCTTTAGTGAAGAATAATTTTTTTTCGTGAAATTATTGATAAAGAAATTTATCATTTTTTGCCAACTTTTTCAGACATGAAACGGAAAAGTTAAACATAACATGTCAACATGAATAAATATGAACCTTTTAAAACGAGTACATCGGTACTCACCTGAGGGACCGCAAACGTTCGGATACAATTAGCGTCCCTTTGTAAAGCCAATGACGTCGACTTTACTAAAGTAACAAGACATTTACTTAACACAGAGACTACACATTACTCCCCTGAGTTAGTGATAAGTTATAGTCTAAAAAAATCATTATGAAATTGGCCAGTTGGTTGTGAAAACCAGTGCCAATAAAACACAAAACACACACACACACACACACACAAAACGAGTATAAATATTACATCACATAGATATTATGTTAAATCTGTGTCACTATCACTGTCGTCTTTTAAATTGATGATAATATTTTGTATATTATATGTAGGAAAATATGAATTCTCAGCTTTCATAACATATAAGACTGCATTTTTCCAACTATTCGCATCAATTTTGAGTACTTCCTTTTCAATTAAATGCAGGAAAGATGCATTTAAATGTGGCGAAGTATTATTTCTTCGAACTCTTGACTTAAGTTGATGCCACATATGTTCGATTGGGTTAAATACACAGTAGTATGGTGGAAGTCTTAAAATCGTATGACCATGTTTTCGGCATAATTATCACAAAAGTATCCTTTTTTCAATGCGAAACTTTTTAAAATGTCCAATAAACCCTTCTTAGTATTATCTATGTGAAAATAAATATCTTTGTCATACAAGTAATTCTGTATTGTTATTTTCGTATCGCTTGAACTGGGAATTTTATCTAATTGCCTGCTATTATTATATTAACTATATTAACCAGTCTTCAAATATATCTGAAGTTGTGTTGTCATGGTAATCGAGACATGAATCACTGATGTTTTTAGCTGATAGAGATAAGGCATTTGGAACCCATCCATCGACTGATCCAGCATGGAATATTGTTATTATTTTTCCTCCATTAGAAGGCGCTTTTGTTGAACAAGATTGACTATTATCTACCCAACCTTTAGATGGCGTATCGTGTGTATCAAACCACGTTTCATCTAAATAAATAATAGGTCGATTCTCTCGACGACACTGTTTAATTTTGTTTAAATACTCCATTCGCCATATCCGTAAACGATTGGATTCCATAAGTACCTGTCTTTTATTTACTTTTTTGTATTTAAACCCTATACGTTGCAAACACTTCCAAACAGTTGTTCTACCGCACTTCATTTCAGTGTTGTCGACGTGAAGCCTGTCAACTAATATATCTAGTGTGGGTACAATTTGTTCTTCATACAAGGCATACACTTTGCGACGAATAAGATCTTCATCTGCACGATCGAGCTTCCGAGAAATACTGTTATCCCGTCTTATTAATCTTGGTATAATAGGATTAGTTACAATTTTTCTGACTGTGGATAATGGTTTTTTAGTCAAAGTTGCCGTTTCATGTAAGGCTTCGTTACTGTCCATATTTTTTTCGACAAGAGTTTGAAAAACATTAGCAATAATTTGTTTTGCATCAGTAGATAAATGTATTCGTTGGCGCTGTTCAGGTTCTAATACTTGATTGAGATCACCTCCTTGTCGATTTGCTTCCGGTTCATTAACTGGCAGAATTGCCCTATTATCCTCTGGACTCCAGGGACGCCACATTGTTTTATACAATAAAGGTAAATTTGACTAAGTGGATTCACCGGCAAGTGTACACACTCTAAAAAAATAAACACTTTTATTACAATACTCAACTAATTTTTTGCACAAACTGAACACTCAAACGACTTTACAACCAATTCCGTCGAAGCAGACTTTTAAGTGTTAGTTTGTCATCGTACAACTCTCTTCAAATTAATAAACAATTAACGATAAGTAACAGGTAGAAAGTTATATAAATTCCAAGTAATTTGGTAATAGGTCAATTAAGTTAAACGTTTACTCATTATAACTGTATATACGGGTTTGTCAGTTCTAATGTGTTTGGGATATTACCCGTTTTCCCAAAACTTATTAATTTCCACCACCGGTCCAGTCAATTTAAGTAAATTGAGATCTTCATAATTTTGGGCGCTTTTATTTCGTTGAGACTTAAAATAATGATTAATAAAAGAATACAATAATTATGGGAAATTTGTATGTTTATAAAAAGAGTTTTTTGACATTACGCTTGAATGATAATATTTGATCTGATTATATGTACTAACCTACAGTTGACTTGGCTATTTCCCGGTCCTGTCAGCTTGGATAGCTGTGATAATTATACAACAATAGAGTACTTACAAGGGATTATTCAGTTTTACAGCTGTTATTAAAATAACTTTTATAATGAGACACTAAATTTCTGGATACAGTATACCTATGTAACCTATGTGAATATAAGTTTTCCAAACTGTCCAGTATGTATGTATTATTTTTTTACTTTATTACAATCATTTCGTATATTCTTCTTTTTAACTTTGTCACGTTTAAGTGAGTAATAATATAAATAATTAAGGTTTTAAAGTTAAAACAATCTTTGTAATTTATATTTATTAATACTGTAACCTGTAATACGTATGTATGGTTTCTCATACAGACAATATATATATATATATATATATATATATATATATATATATATATGTGTGATATATTATAATAATATGTAATAAAATGTAGTACAATATTGCTAAAAATATAAACTAATATCATTGTTTAATAAATTGTGTGTACCTATCTGGTACTCTAATTGTGGAACGCCACTGCTTTGTTTGGTGAGGCTTTATTGTTCCTAGAAATTTCTGCCACTACAGTTGAATCATACTCTACTAAAATATTAAAATATATTTTTTATTCAATTATGTACAAAATGTGCCATAAGTATGCAATTGTCATAAAGCCCGGTCTCTAATAATTAGTAAGGGAAGAGGTTTCAACAAACCCCTCTGGGACGCTGCGAAGAAGGGTCACTACATAGTGACATAGTGCAAGAGATAAAATAGCTCAGAGGTTTTACGTATTTTGGTGTAACGTTTATGTATTTATTTTATTTGTTATATGAAAACTTATTTATCGTTTATTGAAATCTTTACTTCCTAAACATTATTTAAAAAAAAACATGCTAGTTATTCGAAATATCTAATTAGTGCTCAAGCAATAGACAATTAAATACACTTCATAATAAGTATACACAATGAAATACCTCGAACTGAACGCCACAATAGCCAGTATCCGGTAAATTAATGAACCAAAACCACTTTAGTAATTGCAGATGACAAGAACGTCTGTTGTTACAACGAAATATTTTCGCCAAGTATATACGTCGAACTGTCATTTGTGAATGAAAGGGGCTAACTGCTTTATTTCCTTTTGAAGCAAGTTAGGCATTATAAACCGTATAAAGAGAATCTTTGGACGGATATAAGAGCAAATTAACTGTTGGCCACAATTGCCATTTGTCGATTGTCATTTTGAAACCAATTTTTTATCAATTTGTTTTCATGGAATTACTAAGTTTTTTAATTAAATTGATTATTGGGGCTGTGGAAGTGTTTTTTGTATTTATATGAGACTACATCACGATTAATTGTAACAAAAATTACATTTTACATGTGATTTTGATGTTTCAATTTCCAAACACACTATACCATAAAATGTGGTGACTTCAACGCTAAACCGAAGAGAAAGGCAGATGAGACAAAAATATTACTGGGAAAATTTGGTTTGGGAAACAGGAATGAGCGCGGTGAAACTTTACTTAGTTTCGTGTTGGAAAAAAACTGTGTTGTGGCGTGTGTTGTAATCAAAATTAAGATCAAAATGCACTTATTATTATTGGATGAGGAAAACAAAAAGATTTTTGAGATGATAATATACCGTTAACTTTTATACAGATTGAACGAATTTAAAACGGAACATACAATTTAATATATGTCTGTTTGAACTGCATTTGAAATAGTGGACCAATATAAAACTTGGACAAAAATAAATCCATACCCGGTGATAGACATTGTATAAAATATCGTTCAACTATCTGTCTCCTTTAAAGGAAAGAGGAGCTTGCCTAATAGTCGGAGAGATAGAGCTGAAATTTTGAACTGATCAGAGTAATATGACATTTCTCTATTGGAATATATTCATTGTAACTGGGTTAAAACTTTGCCTTACAGGCGGACGCCCCTCGTGGTACAGGGGGTGGCTATACAGGGATGAAGTTGTAATTTTTTTCGGAAAAATTAACGATCGATAACATGGCTGAAAATTTGCCCAGAGTAAGATCTTGGTATAACTAGACGAAATCCCAAAGGGCGGACGCGAGAGTGGATACATAAGGGGCGGCGGACAGGGGTGAAATTGCAATTTTTTGGGGAAAAATTAACGATAAGTAATATGTCCGTAATTTTCATGGCTCATTATTTAGCCCCTAAAAACTCTAAATCCAAAAGAGCGGACAGCTGGGTTGGTACAGAGAGCCATAAAACGGGGTCAAATGTACCACTTGCCTGCGCATTTTAGGTCTCGGTAACAATTTTCAAACTGATTTTATGATGATATTTTTATACCGATTGATTTGAAAATTTGTATGCTCACTTCTGTTACTATTCTGAAAAGCGCCAAGTAGAGTTTTCCTCAAAATTTTCCAAAAAAATTTCCGTAAATGAAAATTTTCGTAATTTTTTCTCACTCTCATTGATGTCATCATCTTCGTCATTTTCACTTTCAATAATATCACATTCATTATCTGCTTCATTTTCAATCACTACTTCTCGAACTGATTCTGGCATCTGAGGTCCACTAAACCATTTGAATTTATATGTTCCATCTTCAAACTCCCAACCATGTTCTTCATCAATCAATTCTGTTGGTACTTTTTTATGAGCATTTGTCCAAATATTTGAAATATAATAGGCTTGCAGTAGATGTTGGTGTAATTCATCTTGACATGGTGGTAAGCTTGAAGCATCGAAATTTTTTAGTTTTTTTTTAAAGGCTCGTTCACATTATGCAACTTATACTGCCGGTTAAATAGTGAAAATCTGACATCGTTTACTTTTCTTTTTGGAATTGTTCTCGTCAGTCATGTTCCCTATAAGTGACATATGAAAGTTTCTAAGGTTTCAAAAACTTCATTACAATCGAAGTCAGTTTCACCAAGTTGGATAAAAGCATCTTGATTCTTATTACATTTAGCGCATGCGTCTAGAATTACTGATCTAAATGGAACGCGCATCATTATTATTTTAATATTTTAAAATAATAATGATGCAAAATTAATGTCCAAACAGAATTTGTAAAATTATAATTAACTAATGAAAAAAAAATTCAATCAATTTAAAAGTTAAAAAAAATATTGAAAATATCTACAAAGTAAATTTCAAAACTTAAAAAATTGATAATTCAACTATTAAATTGATTTTTATTAATAATTATTTGTAAAATGTTAAAGGAATTCTACAAATTGAATTTTACTTATTGATAAATAGAAATAATATATTTTGTATTTGATTATTAATGTAATAATAAATCAAATTTTTCTTATCTGAACAACCATTATTTATGCAATATGAATTTAAAAACCTTTTTATTGTAATAAAAAATAAATAAAATTACTATTTGTTATACCAAAAATATTTAATAGTTAACATTATAAAATTACTTTAATTTAATAAAAAACCTAACCTAACCTAACCTAACCTAACAGAAGTGAGCATACAAATTTTCAAATCAATCGGTATAAAAATATCATAATAAAATCAGTTTGAAAATTGTTAGCGAGACCTAAAATACGCAGGCAAGTGGTACATTTGACCCCGTTTTATGGCTCTCTGTACCAACCCAGCTGTCCGCCCTTTTGGATTTAGCGTTTTTAGGGGCTAAATAATGAGCCATGAAAATGGCGGACATATTACTTATCGTTAATTTTTCCCCAAAAAATTGCAATTTCACCCCTGTCCGCCACCCCTTATGTATCCACTCTCGCGTCCGCCCTTTGGGATTTCGTCTAGTTATACCAAGATCTTACTCTGGGCAAATTTTCAGCCATATTATCGATCGTTAATTTTTCCGAAAAAAATGACAACTTCATCCCTGTATAGCCACCCCCTGTACCACGAGGGGCGTCCGCCTGTAAGGCAAAGTCTTAACCCAGTTACAATGAATATATTCCAATAGAGAAATGGCATATTACTGATCAGTTCAAAATTTCGGCTCTATCTCTTGGACTATAAGGAAGCGATAAGTGGTTTGACAGCATAATAACTGCTTGTGTAGTCTAGTTTTTTCAGTGATTCTAGGCAACCTATTTGGGTGGAGTTTTAACTTGTTCTTGAATGAATTCAGAATCCAGCAGCCCGCTGAAGTATTGGATTTTTATAATATAATTATTTGACAACCTTTTGTTGGCCAACCACCTAAAGCGGAGTTGAGCCGAAATACATTGATTTCGTATGTTCCGTTTTAAATTCGTTCAATCTGTATATAAAAAATAAGACTATATACTGCGATAGAAAATTAGTTTATTGGATCATGACTGAAATTCATCGAAATGCGTTGGTTAAAACCTTTTAATATTTTGTGTAGAAACGCAAGGGAATAAGACGAATACGACTGCTTTTTCTTCTTCTAAATGTGCCTTTCTTCTAGAGATGTTGGCGACTACATTGACCCATCTTATTCTATTCACAGCAACTCGAAATAGATCAGTTGAGTAAGCCAATTTTCTGTTTTTTATGGTGGTAATAATTTCTTTGTCTTTTCTTAGCCTCTGGAGAATGTTACCTATGTGGTGTATATATGAGATCCTCAACATACGTCGGTAGCACCACATTTCAAATGCCTCTAATCGTTTTATGGCATCTTCTGTAAGGCTCTAGCTCCATAGAGAAGGACATTAAAAACGTAACATCTAAGAATTCTTATGCGTATACTGATACTTATTTAGTATGCGTATATACTACTAATTTACAAGAAATGCGAAGAAAATGTCGGTGAAATGCAATTCGGATTCCGGAATTCTATGGGTACACGTGAAGTACTTTTCACCTTACAAGTCCTACTTCAGAGATGCCGCGATGTCAGTTGTGATGTCTATATTTGTTTTATTGACTACACCAAGGCATTTGACCGTTGTCAGCACCAGAAGATGGTCACCGCACTACAAAGAGTAGGATTGGATGAGAAGGACATTCGGATCATCATGAATTTATACTGGAACCAGCGTGCTCAAGTCAAGGTCAAAGACCAACTGACCGACCAAGTGAAGATCATGCGAGGAGTAAGGCAAGGATGTGTACTATCGCCGACTCTTTTCAATATATACTCTGAGGAGATTTTTAATGAAGCCCTCACAAACCTAGACATGGGAATCCGAGTGAACGGTGAATACATCAATAATATCCGCTACGCCGATGACACTGTGTTACTAGCAACCAGCCTAAACGATCTGCAGGCCTTACTAGACCGAGTGCGAACTGTGAGCGTATCATACGGACTGAACCTTAATATTAAGAAAACTAAATTCATGGTTGTCAGCCGTACAAATTTAGATCCCGGGGCACTAATGGCAGGTAGCGAAGAGATCCAGAGAGTCGACAGATTCACTTACCTCGGAACTACCCTCAACGTACAATGGGACTACGCTCAAGAGATTCGATCCAGAATTGAAATGGCACGGTCTACATTTATTAAGTTGAGATCCTTGCTGTGCTGCAGTGATCTCAGTTTGGGAACCAAGATGCGGATAGTGAGGTGCTACGTTCTTCCAGTGTTACTATATGGAGTTGAAGCCTGGACACTGACGCAAGCCACTGAAAAACGAATCGAAGCCTTCGAGATGTAGATATACAGAAGGATACTAAAAATATCTTATGTGGACCATGTCACCAACGTTGAGGTCCTACAGCGCATGACAAAAGAAAAAGAAGTGCTTAATTTAATTAAACAACGTAAGCTTGAGTACCTCGGCCACGTGATGCGGAACGAAGAAAAATATCGAATTCTTCAACTTGTTATGCAGGGTAAAGTATTTGACAGAAGAGGACCGGGACGCCGTCGTATCTCGTGGTTGAAAAATCTCCGACAATGGTTTGGGATGACCTCAGCGTAGCTGTTTCGCAGAGCAGTCAACAAAACCATGATAGCCTTGATGATCGCCAACATCCGGACCGGATAAGGTACTGAAGAAGAAGATACTGATACTTAAAGATAAGTTGTAGAGAATCTTCCTAAGGCTGTTGAAAGAGCTTCTGGCTTTTTCAATATGAGTTTTTATTTCGTAGCTGTGATCCTAACTATCCTTAATATTGCAGCCCAAGTAGCATATTTTTTCCACTCTTTCTAACGGTGTATCGTTAAATCACCAAATGCCTAAATTTAAGTTAAAATCTTCTATCAGCTCCCAATGAACATTTTGGGCTTACATTATTTTAAGACATTATTTTTTTAAAAGTTAATAAAGCGCTTATGACATGGCGGATGCTCATACTGCCGCGTGTCTAACGAGAGTATGTAAAAAGATTTATGCCACAAATCTTTGTTAGTTTAAATATTCTTATTGCTCAAATGACCGTTTTTTTGTCGAAAAGGTAAGGCTGCAGTAAATTTTCGTCCAAATCGAAATGCAATAAAAGTCAATTTGGCAAAGCATATATTAAGAAATCAGGCGGTAAACACAATAACTCGCAAATAATGGAACATCCAAACAATACAATTAGGTAGAGACGTAAATTATTATGGTAACAATAGGGAAATATGGGCGACTATAGGGACTGTCAAAAGTACACTGGAATTAGAGTAGAGACCCCAATAACACATTTCTTGGAAGACAATCGCTTATCATACGCTTTATGTTAACCCAAAGCATAGAACTAATAGTAAACTACAGAGAGAGTCACAAAGCTATAAATGTGCTTTCAAATAGTCCATTATATATATATATATATATATATATATATATATATATATATATATATATATATATATATATATATAAAATCAAGAGATATTGATATCAAAACATTTCTTGTTTTTTCATCTATTTTTATGTCAAACCTCCATAGTCCATCAAAAATAGCGTTGAGCTAGTGTTTATACATAAATTTTGTTTAGTTAAATTTAGGTACTTGTGTAGTGAAAGAGTTGGCAAGCCTGTTATGATTGATGTAACGGCTGTCATATGTAATATCTCTCTCTTGTCATGCAGCAATAAAATGGTAAACATGTCTCCTTAATTAATTGAAGTTTTTATGTACTTTAATACTAAATACCTAATAGAATCAGGAATATGGTCAATCACCATTGATTAACCAGAAGTTCATACAGCTAGTTTGCATAATGTCTGAGTCGACATTTTGCTTAGTAAAAGACAGATCTATTGCGTAATGCGTTAGTCGCTTCCTAAACTTTAAAGTAAATAGTTACATGCCATGTAAATAACACTGAATTATCTCATGATAGTACTTTTTTTCATCATCCCAGAACTGAATTATTTGTAGATAATGCGGTTTTCATTTAAAATTGTCTCACAAGACATAATTTGAATGTTAACTGAAACATAATTCATCATCATCAACAGCTATTACATTCATCGTCAGATGTGGGCCTTCTTTAGATATGTCCATTCATTTCTGTTTGCTATTTTTAAATCTATTCGTAACCAGTTGTTCGCTTAATGTCATCAGTCCATCTGGCTTGAGGTCTACCTCTACTTGTCTTGGCAATCTTTTGAATTACATCTGTTACTTTTTATCGTCTTCTTATTTCTTCATTGGACTTGCGATCGCTGAGCTTAATGTTAAGCATTCTCCTTTCCGTAGCAGAGAGCTATATTACTTATGGACTATGTTCTAAAAACATAATTAACTGTCGATAATTTAGTATGAATTATTTTAAAACAGAATGTTAAGCGATGATTTAGAAGGTATGGCGGTTTATTCTACACCAATGCAGAGCATACTTGGCATTTTGGGATATACGCCGATTAACTTTATTATGATTCTAATATATCCTTATGTTTTAAGTATAGATATACATAAACAACATGGTTATATCGATAAATTGTTTCTTTTCCATAGGATAAAGTTTTAAAATCGATTTTACTACTGCAACAAAGATTTTGTTTGCAAACATTTAATAGTATACACGTAGAGTAAACTGTACACAACAAAATACATAAAATGAACAAATTCGTGACTGCAACAAAACTTTTTAATCCTGCTAACCTAACCTAACCTAACCTAACCCGGCTAAACACACGTATTGAAAAGTTACATGGCTACACGCGCACGGTCGAATGACGGTGCTATTTCTATTTTTATTTCCTATATAAAAAGAAGGCAAAAGACAAAAAAATTATTTAAATCGAAACAAAAATCAAAAAGTAGAAGAAATTATGAACGAGATAGAAATAGAAAATAAATAAATATTATAGTCGATAAAAAATAAAAATAGTAAATAGTCGATCTACGAATTAGCAAGATAATGCCAAAAGTTGAAACTAGTTTTTTAAATAATTAATAAATGTAGATTCGTTTGGAGCAGCATTTATCTACCATTAATGAGCTTCATAGTCCCTTACAGTCCCTAAATCATATCTGTCTTTCTCAAATACTGATTTATATTTCTTAGTTACTTCCCCAATTTATGACTATTGATTTAAATCTAAATAATTTATTTTTATTTCAAAATCGTCCGCATTTATACTCTCATTAAAATTTATTTTATATTTGTATACCTCATTAAGTTTTTTTTAAGACATTTGAATATTCGTGTCATCTGAAAGCTCGACATTATTTATAATTGGTCTATTCTCAATTTCTTTAAGGTTGTTGTATTGTGTGATTGTTAGACCTTCGTTTTGATTTAATTTAAAATTTTTGATGAGTTCCTACGTGCCATTTAATACTAACTTGATTTGTATTAATGGTAGTTATAAAAAGTTGTTTGGATATGTGTTATTTAATTCTATCACCAGTTGAAAGTTGTTGACAGTTCTTACTTGTTGATTTTTGGCAATTTTACTTTTATTTATGAACCATCAACTTGATTGACCTTTTCCTTCTTTCTCACAAATCTTACAATATTTTCTTTCTTCTATTTTTTCTCTTTTTTTCAAAACAGTCATCAGTGTGACAAATAAAGTATTGTCCAGTTTTGATATGATCACCCAATCGTGAAATGACCGATGTATTTAACTACGAGTTCGAAAGAGATCAGCAGTACGACTCAGAAGCATGAGGCCGAATAAATCGTACAAATATTCCTCAATTGAATCAGCAATAAAGGGTTGCGTGTAATTCTTGAAGAAGCTGTGAACAATGAAGATGGTGGCATTTATTTCGTCAATGCTTGCGGATTGGAAGAACGTTCCCAATTTCATTTGTTGTATTGAGTTTCAGATCGAACAATAAAGTTGCCTTAGCAAAGGCTCCATTAGGAATATTTGTGAATTCGTTATAATGCGGCTGAACTGCACATTTTGCCTTGAAGTAGCCGATGAACATGCAAATCAACGAAACTTCAGCTTGCAACATCGACAAAAAAATGCAATTGCGTCGATTATGCAGGTAAGTAAATTGATCGATGCGAAAGCACAATAGCTCAAAAGAGGTCACTGAAGATACTGAACATAACATTAAAAGATCTTCGTGAGCACCAAAACATTTTTGGTTAAGTCATGATTTTGTTGTCTGATTATTTTCGACAGACTCTTCCAGTTATTCCCCGATCTACTGAAGCTGACAAATTAATGTATACTTAAAATCATCAAATTTGTGGCAACAAGTGAAGAGACGCTAACTGACAATCAATCTGCGCCTGTGTTTGCAACAAGATCACAGGGTAAATGTGTTTTAAAATCAGTTATTTGATATTGGAAATGGGAAAATCGCAGTTGACTCGACCGGATTCATAAAATTTTTGTGATAAGAAAAGTAAAACAGATTTCTGACACTTCTTAAAAATTACATTAACTAACTGTATTTATCATTCACAAGAAAAAGTTCATTTTCTGTAGTCTGGTGTATATCATATATCAAAGAAAATTAGTAAACAAATTCTTATTAGAGGTTTATTTATTTATAGATTTACTTAATTTTTTTTTAAATAAAAACTCCTTTTATAAGGGGTACTTAAGTGTATTTTATTTTACGTACACAAAATACATTAAATTCATTTAAATTGTAAGCGTTTCGTTTTATGACAAAAGGAAGTTCGAACCGAACAAGATACAGACAATATTATTGATCTAAATAAATTGAAGTGGGAACGTTTATTAGGATTGATTATAGCCAATCATAGATAAATATATGTAAGTAATACAATGTTCACGTTGTTCAGTTTTAATTAAAAAGAGAAAAATTTTCGAGAAACTAAATGTGTTTTAGTTAAATTTAAATCGAATTCCACAATACGTGAGCGCAGATTATAACTCACTAAGAAATACAAAGGTGAATTTTCAGGGAAATCGTTGGAAGCTAATAAATAAAAGAATAAATTGTCGCAATAAAAACAAAACTCGAGTCAGTTGTAGCAGCACTCTTCGCTACTGTGCGAAAACAACTTTTAAATTGGTGTCTCACTGGAAGACGTCAATAATTTCTACCTACAAATTCCTTCGTGTAAAAATTCGTAGCCAAAATAGAGAGATCAGAGGATGTATTTCGTGACAGGGTGTTTTATTAATATATTTGAAATACAAAATAGATTACATATATATATATATATATATATATATATATATATATATATATATTATATATCGAGAATAATTCAATATAAATCAAGGATCACTCGAAAAGTGGTGGGTTTTTTGGTCAAAAGGTGGAGAAAAAAAGCAAAAGAAGGTGACCACTTTATCTATTTATCATCTAAACAGAATAATATGAAAAAACCAAACATCCATAGAGAGGTTAATACAAAAGTGTTACTTTTTGCCGATCTTGCGATATGTGCTCAAGGAAATAGTTTTGAAGAAGTAGAGGAGAAACTCGAAACTGCCCTAAAAACAATGACAGCGTACTACCTGTAGAATTCCCTGAGACCCCATCCCTCTAAAACCCAAGAAAGCCAAGCGGAAACTCCAAATTGCGTGGAATGGTAATACATTAGAACACAAAAACCAACCTATATATCTTGGAGTAACTCTGGACCGGACCCTCACCTACAGACAACATTGCATAAAAACGGGAGGGAAAGTAGCAACTAGGAACAGCATATTCAGAAAGCTAACGGGAAGTAAATGGGGCGCACGTCCTGGCGTTTTAAGAACAACGGCACAGGCACTGTGTTTCTTAACTGCTGAATATGCATCCCCCGTTTGGGGCAGATCTGCCCACACCAAACTAACAGGAGGAGACTAATATGAAGTTTGGACAGATGACATAGAACGTAAGCCTATGATGGAATTAGCTTTTCTGTCAACATAGAACAGAACATTTAGTCTACCGGACAGAGAGAGAGAACGCAAATATTTAATCTACCGGAAAGAAAGAGAAAGAAATGATAGACAGAGGGCGCCAACTACTTTTTGAATAAAATATAGTAAAAACTAACGTGAAGGCATAGGAATTAATAAATTAATAAAGAAATTAAAATAAAATAATTATTTAAATATAAGTTACAAGGTACAAAGTTGTAGAGGAATATTAAGGTTTAATTTAAATAATCAAGAGAAATAAAACATCAACAAAACAACGAATCTCAAAAATTGGCCTCATAAGAGAATACATTGTAATACAGTTTAGTGACAATTGACGGATAATGCTCTATAATAAACCATAAGGTAAATTCTAGTATTCCCTAAATATCTAGAACTGATAAAAAACAGTTTTGGCAACGTTCTTAAATAAATTGGCTGCCAGTAATTCGTCGGATAAATATCGCGTCAGATTGCATTAAATGATCCTCATATATTTAAATATATATCAGGTTTTAGAGAAACATCAAACATGATTTATAAATTTGGGCAATTTGTTTCAGTAAACAAAATACAAATGTCATAATAAATTAGACGTTTAATGCTTTGGTGTTTGGTTTGGTATTAAGTAGATGTACAACAAACATTCATAATGATAAAAACAAATAAATTACATCACATTAACGATATATATATATATATATATATATATATATATATATATATATATATATATATATATATATATATATATATATATTTATATACGTATGTGTCATATATTATTTATTTAGTTAAAAAAATAATTATATTACGATTTTACAAACAAGAATTACAAATTATTCGCCAATGAGTTCTGTCTTCCTTATCTGCAATTTTTGGGATCGAAATGTCTAGGGATGTTTTCTTGTTGAAGTGCATTCTGTCAATAGTCATTAGTTCTTCCGTCAGTACAATGCTGGTCGATTGCATCTCTTGTTGTTTGACTCTAATAGGATGTGTTTTTCCTAACAGCACGGCTACTAGTTTATTGGGAAATGTTTTCTGTTACTGTGGTTTTTATACAATTATTAACATTTGGTATCTTACACAGGGATTGTATATTTGCGGAACAAATTATGTGGTCGCTTTGTTGTTCAATACAGGTTTGAAAGAATTTATTATTAACCTTCCGCCGGTAACGTGAATTCTTGTAGCATAGTTGTTAACGTCGGTCTACGACACCGACTTATTTAATAATGAATATCTTAGGTTGTGATTTTCTGTTAATATTTTGATGTGACTAAATATTTAATATAACTATTTAAATAACAATATAGTAAGAAATAATCACTATTTATTTATTAAAGATTCAGTAAGAAACCGAGTTTTGCGGTTCTTCCTACTACTGCAGAACGAACATCTTCCCATGGGCGCCCATATATCAAAATCCAGGGGGGGGGGGGGCAAGTCAACTCAAATTTTTATTTTGATCCATACAACTTAATAAAAACTAAAATAGCCGATTGCAAAAATGCAAAAATATAAACATGATTTACAAACAGTAAAGAAATACCAGAAAAGTAAAAGTAATCTTAAACAAAAAATTATTAACAACATATTTTATGGTATGACTTTATACATACAAATTTTATTATACAAAATTTTTTATGTAGGAATAAAAAAATAAATTTTAAGGAAAGATGTTAAAAAATAGTAATAAAAAAAACAGGTACTCTGAGATACGAAATGCAACACAAGCAATAGTGTAGTTTAAATAATATGTAAGTAACATAATATCTGAATTGAAAAATTTCTTTTGCTAGGAAATTAAAACAAATATTCAAAACTGTACTACGTTGAAAGGGTTAGGATAGGGTGTACACCCTTCTACTACCATGCTTAGCCGAAATTGCATAAATAGTCAAATGTGTGCAATCTTCAAATACTTCGCTGGGTGCCAACTTATTTATATTTGACATTAAAAATTTGTACTATGTTGTAAACAATTGAAGAAATTTAATTAAAAATTTATTTGTTATAATTTATTGTAAAAAAATTAACATTTTTTTCCAGTTAGTATTGTATGTATTATAATTTATTGAAACGAATAATTTCCCAATAGAATCTAAAATGCTAAAATGTTAAACCCAACAAAACGTAAAAAGTAAACTTGATATTGAAGGCTAAGGCTCTGTATCTTGTGAAAATAAAAACTGAAGGTTTCTGGGCTTTTGTCCAAACTCATCTATTACTTTTTTAATAAAATTATTTCGATTGTTTTCTATTTTATTTCTATGAACGCTAATCATCGTCCATCTAATCTTTGTTCACTTATAGTGGACCTAATCCAGGTTTTAACCCTTCGAAGAGTTGAAAATGATCTTTCAATCGTGCATGTAGTGGGAGGAAGGCACAGAGAAATTTCTATAGCTTGGGCTATAGCTGGGTAAAATAGGCAATGGTCTAGTAGCTCTATCATTGAAATATCTTCTACATCTCAATTGGTTTGATTTTTCCAATAATAGAGCCACAATGATGCCTGTTCTTTTAAATTAGTAATTTTGTATAAATTATTTATGATTTCTATTATTTTGGCGAAGTCTTCTTCAGTTAATTTCATTATGTTTTTGGGATGCAAGTTATACAATAACATACCAGGATTATTGTCTTCTGAAAATCTGACACCAAGAAAACTAATTAAAGAATCTAGGTACGGAATAAATAATGACACTCTAAAAAAGTCTTCAGCGGAATTATCCGCATGGTTTACCGTTGTATTTGCTTTCTAGGAGCGATTCGTGGTTTTTTAAGGGTAATACTTAGAGATTCGGCATCATTTGTACTCTTTTCAAAAATTGTTTTAAAAGTTGTTTCCGCTTCTTGTCTGTGCTTTGTTCTTATATCAAGAAATAACTGTATATGATTTTTAACTGCCAGCATATCTATTGATTTAGTTTGTAAAATGTTTACTATGGGTTCTAAGAAAGAAGAATATTTGGAAATCAAATTTAGGGAAATTATAAAAGTGGAATCAGATGTGGCACATGAAAGCTGCTGTGCTCTTGATCTTGTTGAGCAATTAAATTTGTTATCTGCTATTATTGTTTCTAAAACATTTTTGATTTCAATAAAATTTTCTGAAAATATTCGAATAGATTTGTATTTTGATGACCAGCGAGTTTCGGATAACAAAGGCATGTTTGGTGCTAATCGCCGTCTCAAAGTACTATCACGAAAAAATTTGATGACATCTTTAATAATTCCCACACAATTCTGAATTTATCTAACAGTATTTAAATCATTAACAACCAGATTTAATTTGTGTGAGGCACAATGAAAAAATAATGCTTTGGGATGTTTTTCTCTAATTATTTTTTGAACACCACCCTCTTGACCAGCCATAGTCGCGCATCCATCAAATCCCAACCCCACCAATTTTTCCACATTTAAATCAATTTTTGAAAGAAATGTTAAAATTTCAAGTGCTATTGATTTAGCATTTAATTCATTTAATGGTACGAAACCCAAAAAATCCTAATGAATTATATTTCCGTTAACTGTTTGTTTTTCAACATATCTCACCCCAACAGATAGTTGTTCGACTCCAGATATCTGCAGTGTCATCGGCAAGCAAGGAAAATGCGATTGTGTTTGGATGGTTTATTTTTTCGATAATTTGCCTTCGAACAACTAAGCCACATATATTTATTAGCTCATTTTGAACTCTATGTGAAGTATATTTTTTGGTATATATATATATATATATATATATATATATATATATATATATATATATATATATATATATATATATTGAAATGATTTCAATATGTTAAAAAGGATACAACTTAAATGGATTTTTATATGAGTTTGTTGTTCATGAATTTCATGAAGCCATCACAATGTGGGTTCGACTCTGAAATAAAAGAGAGAAAAAGATTAGTAAATTGTTAAATAAATTAATTTTGACTTACCTGGTATGGTGTTAATAATTTCTGAATAGTATAGTTGCCTAGTGTATAGGTGAATCGTCTAAACCTTAAAAAGAACAAAAAAAGAAGAATTCTTAAAAAATATTTAAACATAGAAATTTTAAAAAAACGTCAGAAAATAAACTGTCAAGCAAGTCTGTAGGAGCTAAATTAATAGGGGTTTTGTTAAATAAGAAATTACAATGATGTGGAGATGAAAATAATAAATTGTATTAGCATTGTAATAGAATAAGTTTTATATCTGAACATTTTTTTTTATAAATTCCCAAATTAGATGTGATTAAAGTGATTATGAGAAATTAATGTGGATTGACAAATGTGTCAGAACAGGACAGTTTTATGGTTTAAAAAAAATAGAAGAAAAAAAGAAAAGAACGTTGGTTGCTGTTATGACGAATGATAGATTTTGGGGGAGGCCGACAAGAAATTTTGAAAAGGAGTCCTGAAATTGTGGAATAGGTCGGGAGTGTTTTTTTAACTCGTCTAAAGAGAATTTTAGTTTTTCCACAGTTTCCACAGCAGAGATATCCAGAATTTGTTCCAGAGAGTAAGAGAAACAATTTAACTTATAAATTATTATTGGAGTACAGAAATGTCATTTAAATTGAGAAAATTAAAATTCATGAATTAACATAATTGCGATAGGCCTTAAAAAAATTGAAAATATTAATGATCATTAAATTAAAAATAGAATAGTACGTACCTTAACTTTCGAAGAGAGGATTGATATTCCAGTTTCACCAATTATTTTGCGAGTAGTTAGTTTTCTTTAAATAAATCAGAACTGTTTTAAACTAAGGTTGGATAATAATTTTGGGGATCATTTGAAATTTTGATTATATTTGAATGCAAGTTAAAAGTCAGCGGAATAAAGTGTTCATTTTCTTTTCTTTATAGTTCATTTAAACACTTTATAAAGTTGCAATATTTATTTAGTTTTTAGGTACTTGTATAGAGTCTCCACATTTTGTAATAAATTTTTATTGTCACGACTCTAAACCACATTAAGATTTATACGATTCCTATTTTTGTAAATTTTTAAAGGCAACCCAAGTTGCAGACGAATTTTATTGTTTATATTAAATTTGTTCAATATTAATAAATAACGTGCTTCATTTGGGTTAATTTATCAAAGGTCTAAAGTAAATTTTGGTTTAATTTCTTTTTGAACTCTACCAGGAGACTACAGAGTCGACGTCACACAGTGACAGATTGCTTAGAACACATAATTGAGCTAGCTGAGGTATATATTAAATTAAACAACGAACCACAGATTTTAAAAATTACAACATTTATTATAAATAAAAATAAAATTAATAAAATACAACTTTTTCAATATATATATATATATATATATATATATATATATATATATATATATATATATATATATATATATATATATATATATATATATATATATATATATTATGGTAGCTACATTCGAGGCATTGTTAAGGAAGTACCTACCGCATTTCTTGGTATTTCGCTAGATTAGTTTCCGGTTGTTTGCTGTTTTGAGGTATTGTTGCAAGTTTCTCGCCACAATATGCGTAAATAATGTATTTTTTTTTTAAATATACTTACATACATACTGATTTTTTAAATAATATTACTAATGATAGGGGGGGCAACTGCCCCCTCTTGCCCCCCCTATGGGCGCCCATGCATCTTCCATATACAATATTCTGGATAGGTCGATTTCTTGTCTGCATGCCACAAATTTCCACAAACCTCATACGAATTGTCCTTGGAATATTTTGTTCTAGGGCTCGTCTGCGAATATGTCCGTCAATAAGTTGAAAACTTAAGTCTTCTCGCCTCCTTTAGTCTCATTATAATATATGATTATTTCTGGTTTACCTGTTGCATTATTAATTTTGTAGTACATAGTAGATACCACTAAAACATTTTTACCTTTTCGGGGTAAATACGATACAAGGGTACACTTCTCTTGAAATACGAACATAATGGTTTTTTCTGGCCTTTGTTGTGTTAGCACTAGAGGAATTTGAGGTTTATTCTTTCGTAACGTTCCTATAACAGTTAGAAGATGTTCACGTTGAAGTAATCGCGCGAGCTGAAAGCTTGTGAAAAAATTGTCCATGGTAACGTTCTTTTCCGTTTCCCAAATCCGTTCACACAGACGAAGTACAAGTGACACATTTGACGTATCAACAAAATATGTTCTTGCTGACTGTCTACCAATATATACTTCCATCTTGGACGTACATATATATATATATACCTCTCAGCTTCTGATAAAGCATATATTTTTATACCGGAACGATTTGGTTTATTCAGTATGTAAACCCTGAATGAACATTTGCCGCGAAAGGCTTATAACTTTTCATCTATCGTAGTATATGCTGAAAAATTGTAATTCTTCGGTAGATTAGAATTAAAAGCTTCAAAAATCTCACGTATCGCAATCAACTTGTCAAATTCTTGCCTTTGTATTCTAGTACTTTTGTCATTGAACCGAATGTGTCTTAAAATGAACTGGAACCTCTTTAGCGACATCTTAAGGCGATAAATCTCTATTGACCTTCCATCTGTTCTACATAAATCATTAGCATTCTGATGATTGCTTTTGTTAGCGCCAGATATGTACAACAGCCCAAACAGAGCTTTTAATTCTATAAGATCAGTTGACCTAGCCGTTCTGTTATTGACTGTGTCATAGCATTTCAATGCTATGAACTTATTGGTGCATTCTACTATTTTTTATAGAATATCTGTAGTGAAAAACATTCCCAAATCTCTAAATATCACCTTTTGGTCCTGCAAGATTGGGTGGAAGATTTTCAGTACGAGTTCGAACGTTACGATTAAATTCATGATGTTTCCTCCACCTTGTTCCATCTTTCCCAAACAAACGTGGTATGCGCGGTATCGCTTCTACTGGTAGATGATTTTCGACATATTCTTCATCACAGAAATCCTCCTCTGAATTGGTATCATATTCTAGAACTTCTGAACAATCATCTTGCAAATTACGTCATCATCTTCTGGTTCCGCTTCGGAATTAGCATCAATTTCGTCAAAAAGTTGTTGCAACCTGATTTGTTCTCTTTCGTAAGCCATATTTATAGCTACCTATAGCTACCATAGCCTACCTATTTACATTTATCAGATAATTTTACGTTTATTTAAACACGTATTTACTATATTGTATAATAGTTGTAATTTTGTTTTACTAGTTTTATCTAATATTATTTGTTTAATATACAAAATCATCCTATTTGCGTTACATTGATAATTATGTGGCAGTCAGCTGTAAAACTCATTGGTTTTTCCTGCCGTATCATATTTTAGCATATTCCTGATTTCTTTTGTAGACAAGCGGTTTAGTTTGTGTGATATACGTAGATATCCATAATTCGTCTCATAATATTTCGTTTTCAAAACAGCTGTGTTTTTAGCTAATTAGTTCACCTTTTGTAATGCAATCTGGATTATGAAAAACTACTTTTTTATATTTTTACTACGTATATGTTAATTTGTAAAAATTAGCGATTTATATAATCTTTATGTATATATAATTTGTCTATTGATTTTCCTTTTTCAATAAAAATTCATAATTATAGTCCTCTTGCTTTTATTTATTTTTATTGAAAAAGAGAAAACCAGCGAGTTTTAAATTGAACATAGACATTCTCCTCACTTTTTGATGTTTTGATGCTTTATATGTTTTATAAAAGTTATCGTATGTTCAGAAAGCAACAATGTGCAAAATAATATAACTGTCAAAATCGGCAGAAATTTTATTAACTGCAGATACAAGTATTGAATTATCAGTATTTATTGACTTTATAAGTTTCCAGTTTAAACAGATTTAAAGCATTTCAAAACCTGAGTATATAGAAAAAATATGTTACGAATAACTTGGACTTCCCACACCAGTAACTTGGAAGCTCTCCAGCGAACGAGCAGATAATGTGAGCTCATTGAAATCAACAGATCCAAGAATTGTCTCAATTGTCATTGTAAGGTTACAAATGGAGCTTAAAGAAAACTAAAAAAGGATCCAACCAGATCGATGGAAAACAAAATATATCAAACAAACTTAGGAAATACTTCACAGACTACTAAAGAAGGACACCACGACACTACAGCAGAAGACCACACCTATACGAAGTCCCAACAATTCGCAAAGGAAATGTACTGGCCAGATCAATTTGCAGCAGCATGGGTTATCTTTCAATAGATTGTCAAAGTTGATTCTAGACATGCTACAGCCTTTAGTAGACAACATAACAACATTTATTAAAAACTCTTAGCAATTCTAGCAAAAACTAGCAGAACTAGATTACAATGCCAATAATATGCTAGTGCATATTTTCACCGATATTAACAGCAGGTGTTCATCAGAAAAATGTTCCTGATAAATCTTCAAATGAAATTTATGCTTCGCTGAATTATTAGAATTAGGAAATTTGGCACAAAACAGATCATACATATTTCGCACATTCAATTTTTTGCTTAAGTAATTCTTCTCTTTCCCTGTGTAATGTGCAATCTTAGCGGGAAAACTCCCAATATGAGTCTTAATGGATTGTACTAAATTTTTAGACTTAGCATTCATTCCATGACATATTTTTTGTATATTTATCTAGCAGTACTTTTCTTCGCAGAAAAAGCTTAGAAATTCTTCGAACTCATTTATGACTCACAATGTGAAATGTATTTACCATGAAAGCTTTTTTGCAAACAATAATTTTGACACCCAAGCCTATCAGGGAGTAACTAATGTTATATCCTTTATTTTTGGAGGTCGTCTCTGTTTTACTTTCCCATAAGTCCTTGTAAGTATGAATTTGTGCATTCTTGATAAATATGCTTCTAAATTTGGCAAGTATTTCAGCCCTTACATCCGCATTAATTTTAATAAAACACTTTGTAGCACCTTGTGGCACTTTGTGTTAAGTGGCAACTAGAAAGAAATATACAAGGTGAGTCATAACTTTTGGGACATAGACTAAGGACAGGTTATTTGGACCAAAATATGGCTATTGGGCCAAATATGCCTTAATAAAATGTTGCTGAGAAAAACGATAGAAAAGGGTGTTAAAGTTAATTTTTGTTTTTCGTTTTTTGCTAAGAGTTTCCCTGTATATTTATAAATTGCTATCAAAATTGGCACAGAGGCATAAAGAAATAGTATTTTATTTACAATTTTACGTTTTGTCATAGAGGTCTTTTTTGCAAACAATAATTTTGACACCCAAGCCTATCAGGGAGTAACTAATGTTATATCCTTTATTTTTGGAGGTCGTCTCTGTTTTACTTTCCCATAAGTCCTTGTAAGTATGAATTTGTGCATTCTTGATAAATATGCTTCTAAATTTGGCAAGTATTTCAGCCCTTACATCCGCATTAATTTTAATAAAACACTTTGTAGCACCTTGTGGCACTTTGTGTTAAGTGGCAACTAGAAAGAAATATACAAGGTGAGTCATAACTTTTGGGACATAGACTAAGGACAGGTTATTTGGACCAAAATATGGCTATTGGGCCAAATATGCCTTAATAAAATGTTGCTGAGAAAAAAGATAGAAAAGGGTGTTAAAGTTAATTTTTGTTTTTCGTTTTTTGCTAAGAGTTTCCCTGTATATTTATAAATTGCTATCAAAATTGGCACAGAGGCATAAAGAAATAGTATTTTATTTACAATTTTACGTTTTGTCATAGAGGGCGCCACGTGGATCATTCCTAATGATCAAATTGAGTCTAAACTTTTTCTGATGAAACTTTAGTAATTTTTATTAGAAAATATGACGTAAACATCATTTTTACGTAAAATTGGTACTCTTGTTTAAACATGATAATTTCAACCGTTTTCGATAAAAACGCAGTCGAACTGCTTAGAGTCTTAAAAAAGGATTTCAAATATTATTTCATTTATGAAAAGTATGCTTTGGATGCTACTGTCAGATAATTGTTGTTGGTAAATGTCATTTATTCAGAGTAAATTATTTTTGATGTGACAGTGTAGTGTAATGTTGCATTTTTTAAAAGTAATCATTACTTTTTTTGATTGAAATGCCTCGTCACAATCATTTTACTAATGAAGAAATGCGAGATATGATTTGCGTATACGCACAAGAAATTTTTGCGGTCGCTTGGCAGCCAGAAGGTATGGAATGTTATACGCAAACAGAAGGCAACCAAATCACAAAACTTTTGCAAGATTATATCGTAGTTTAGGTGAAACTGGGTCATTTCACACTAAAAATCGGTGTGGTCGACCGAAACAAATTACACCTAATCAAGAAGATGAACTTTTGGTTCGAGTAGATGAAAATCCTGAAATAAGTTCACGACATCTATCAGCAGCAACAGGAGTAAGTCAGTCGTCTATTGTTAGAGGTCTAAAAAAAGAGAACCTCCATCCGTATCACTTCACTTCTGTTCAAAATTTACTTCCAACAGATCTTCCACGACGGTTACAGTTTTGCCAACGTATTCTGAATAAACATCGCAATGACAGACACTTTATTAAGAATATTATGTTCACCGACGAAGCAACTTTTACCAGACGAGGGGTTTTTAATTGGCGAAATAGTCATTATTGGGAAGAAGAAAACCCGCATGCTATTAAAGCTAGACATTTTCAGCATGAGTTTAAATTGAATATTTGGTGTGGCATTATAGGCGACCAACTACTAGGGCCTTATGTTTTTCCTCCGAATTTAAATGGAGATTCTTATTTATTCTTTTTGGAAAATACTCTTAGTGATATTTTAGATGATCTGTCACTGGATGTAAGAAGAAAAATTTGGTTTATGCAGGATGGAGCGCCACCTCATTTTTCATTAGCTGTTAGAAATCATCTTAATGACGTATTTCCTTAACGATGGATTGGCAGAGGCAGTAATTTTCAATGGCCACCAAGAAGTCCTGAGTACAACCCGCTAGATTTTTATTTTTGGGGACATATGAAGTCCTTAGTTTATGCCAATGAAATTAATACACGAGACGAACTTTGGAGATATATTCAAAATGCAGCTAATCTTATAAGGGGACAGACTAATATTTTTTTAACGTCCGAAAATCCTTTATAAAAAGAATTAGAAAAGGCATAGAAATCGGAGGAGACCATGTAGAATATTTAGTTTCAGTTTTTGTGAGTCCTTTTAAGTTAAAGTGTGTTTAGTTTTGATTTATCGTCAAAACGGAAACCTTACGTTAGTTGCAACTTTGTTTATTAGTTTGGTATTTGATAGTGGATTTGTAAATAAAATACTATTTCTTGTCTAAGATTATGCCTCTGTGCCAATTTTGATAGCAATTTATAAATATACAGGGAAACTATTAGCAAAAAACGAAAAACAAAAATTAACTTTATTACCCTGTATTTTTTTTCTCAGCAACATTTTATTAAGGCATATTTTTGGCCCAATAGCCATATTTTGGTCCAAATAACCTGTCCTTAGTCTATGTCCCAATAGTTATCACTCACCCTGTATAATAATATTACTTTTAAAACTAACCTAACCTTTATAATTTTCATATTCTTGATCACACAGCCTCGCTTTCCTCATAGTTTCTGACCTTTTTTACCCTTTCTTTTTTTACTTTTTTTTTGTAATTCAGAGTACTATTCATGGCATTCATTTCAGCCATCGTTTTTTTTACAAATGTCAACTCTGCGCAAAAACAACATCACTCGATGACCCATGTGGTTTTAAAATGGAAGAGGCATTTATATAAACTGCAGTTTATTACAGCAAGTCGAGACTGATGTGTTTCTGGTTGTAATGGTCCGTTGACATATAAAAAATAGATTTATGAAGAGATTTCAATATTGTCAAAAATGACTGATGTTGTTTCTGAAATGACCGATTTAATAAATTGTGTATTAACTTATATAGGCAATAAACATTATGTCACTCAACATGGTGAGTAAGCTATTATCTATACGTATAAGTGAGTGATTTGATAGCCTTCTGAAATTGCGATATTTTTCGATGTCTACACTTTTGAAATATTAACAATATTGTCAAATATTTTTTAAATCATTTTATATTTTTAAGTCATTTATATAAAAATAAAATATTTGGTTAAACGCTATAGTTAATATTTAGTTTTAGAGCAAAATCTTCCCTTCACGTCCATTCAAGCTGGGCATCCTGGGATATCCCGAATTGGTTTGAGAAATAAAGTTAAGTTCTATATAACTGGCGTCAATGCCACTTGCTAGATAAAAGCGTTTCGTTAAGAGTAGGAAAAGAAAAACTTCAATAGTTTGTGAAGCGAAAGTAATGAAGCTTTATGTTTCTGCAAGTCTCAAGTGTAGGCCACTGAAATTGACCTCATCTTGCCAAAGGAAAGGTCTTTGAAATAAGTGTGCCGAAAAAACGAAATATTAGCGGAGAATTGGAGTGTCTTCCCAACAACTAAAATCAGAACGCTTAGAACATAAATTTAGAGTATATACATACATAATTATTTGGCAATAAAGATGATGGATTATTTATTAAAATATGCTTTGAAAATAAATTGCATACATTTACTCAAAAATATATTACGATTCTAATATATTTTTTTTTGTAAAATTTTATATTAGGTGATTTAAAAATAAATAAATAAATAAATACTTTATTTCCTTAGACAAACAGTCTGTGTAGAATTGATCAGTTTAGTATATAAAACAAACAAATTAACAAACTAGCAACAGAAAGAGTAGCATTTAAAATTGAAGAAATTCTTCAAGTGCATAAAAAATGTGTGTAATCAAGATTCCTTTAAATTTAGTTTAAAGCTTGTCATTGAAATTGAAATCGAAGTGTAAACACGCTATCAGTTATAGCAATTAGTGATAATTGAATTTTTAATTTTACCAAGTTTAAAATAATTATTCATAATTTTTATCTACTTATAGTTAATTTTCCTAATCAAATAAGTATGTAGTGATAAGTAGTAGTGAGTGCAGTCTCTTTGCATCTTTAAAACTAAAGTAAGATGCACAATTATTATTTTATTTTGAAGTAAATAAACAATCTACTTAAAGTAAGAAATAAAAACAAAGACAGGTTTCTTATTAATTAGTTTTCGTGCCTCTTATCAGTCTGATTTGCTTCAAGGCAGGTCCGGCCTGAGGGGGTACAAATAGTTATTTGGAAATAATGGAACTTTAAAATAATGCTGCAATTATTACTGTCAACAATACTAACAATCAACAACAAAGTTACTCAAGAGCTCTTACCCAACCGAAATTCCCTTTAAAAAATCAAGCTATAGTTTTCAACTCCCTTAATGGAATAAAACTAGAAGAATATCTTATATCCATCGGAACGAAAATTAGTCCGAAAAATATACTTTTCTCGTCTAGGATATCTAACAATAGAATATGTGTTTATCTATCCAGTGTGGCAAAGGTCGATGAATTCATGAACACTGACAATGGAATAATTACAGTAAATTCAGAACAAATTCAAACTCGCAGATTCATTACTCCAAGCCAACGCTTATTATTATCTAATGTGTGTCCATCTATTCCACATGATTGTATAGAACAAGAACTCCGAGAACAAGGCTATAACTTAGTATCTCCTTTAAATTTTCTCAGAATTGGGACAACCAACCCTGAGTATAAACACATTCTTAGTTTTCGTCGTTACATCTATATATCACCTCCCAACAATACGGTACCAGACTCGATTTTATTATCTCATGATAACATATCATATCGTATTTTTTTGTCTCATGAAAGCCAGCTGTGTTCAAAGTGTAATCAAACAGGTCATTTCTCAAACAATTGCTTAACTGCAGTAAGTCAAGAGCCTACAAACAATACCAACATCCCTACCTCACCAAATGAAATCCCTATCATGACAACTGCACAAGTAAATGAAAAATCTTCACCTTCCCAACCTCTAACCCATAACATAGCACCAAATACACAAAATAATAATAACGATATAGATAAACAACCAACCACAGACATATCTACGCCTTCACCAAAAATAAAGGAATCAGAAAATGTACAACAAACAGGTTCCAAACGCAGTATTACAGACGTAATAACACCTCCTCCGTCCTCACAAACTGAAGTTACATTTTTAGTACCAACTACGCAGAGAAAGAAGAAATCCAAAACTGATACTGAAGAAGAATCATGCTTGCCCAAAACACATGAACCAAAATCTAATGAAATACTGCCGTTACTGGAACCAACTAGGAAAATATTCGAAGAAGAATCGCTTAAACTCAGTTTTGATGAAATCGTCGATTTCTTTGTAAATGTTAAAGGAAACACAGATCCGCTAAGCTTAGTTAAAACATATACCGAGAATGTTCATGATTTTTTGAACCTATTAGCTAAAATTCATCCTTATTACAAAGACCGAAGTATGAAAAACAGAAGCACGAGAATAAGACGTAAGATTATGAAGCAACTAAAAATGGACCCGATAGCAATGAAGATATATCTAGAAGAAGAATCCGACACCTCTGTCGATTCAGCGTAAAGTACATAGTAAATAGAAGCAATGGCGTCCATAATACAATGGAACGTAAACGGTTTCTTCAGCCGTTACGAAATGCTAAAGCATATTATCTCTGAAATCAACCCAATGATACTTTGTTTACAAGAAACCAACTTTAAGGATTCTAGCCATGCATTCAAGTTTCAAAAATATTCAAACTTTTTCAAACACAGACAAAACGCTGATATAGCCAGTGGAGGGGTTGCTATTTACGTCGATAAACAATATGAAGCCCAGCAATTACAAATCAACACACATAGCTTTGAAGCAGTTGCGATTACAGTAAACATGGAACAAACAATCAATATTTGCAACATATATTTACCTCCTGATCAAATTATAGTCCAAGAAGATTTTGATAATCTACTGCAACAAATCTCCAGCCCCCGCATTATTTTAGGCGATTTTAATTCACACAATCCTATGTGGGGTTCAACAAAAACTAACGCTATCGCTGGCATTCTCAGACAAAATTAATTTTCTCGGAATGGTATTCGACCAAAAACTAACATGGAAACATCATATTTCAGAAATAAAAAAGTCTTGCCAAAGTGGATTAAACGTAATGAAAACATTATCAAATAAAAAATGGGGAACCGACGAAACCACAATATTAAATATTTATAAGTCACTTGTTAGATCAAAAATAGATTATGGGGCTATTGTATATGACTCGGCTAAAAAACACGTTACCAATCAACTTGAAATCATTCAAAACACAGCACTTCGGATCGCCACAGGTGCATTTAGAACCACACCCGTTAAGAATCTCCAATGTCTTACAGGAGAACCACCTCTTACCCTACGAAGGAAGTATCTAAGCCTTTCGTATGCATCTTCAGTTGCCAGTAACAAATTCCACCCAGTGTTTCGAAATACATTTACGGACCGGTATCTAGAAGCTTATAAAAAAAGTAAGTTCGATCCACCTTTCTATGAAAGAGTCCGAAGAAATTTAAAAGATCTGAAACTGCAAATTCCTGACCTCTATCCTTCAAATCTAAAAACTCCCCCTCCCTGGTTAATCATGATTCCCGAGATCAATACGACACTACTCCAATATCACAAATCAGAGACATCACCAAATGTAATCAGACAGTCATTTTTAAAAGAACTCGAGAATTGCGGGGAAAGTTTTTGCATTTATACAGATGCCTCCAAATCTGCAAACGACGTAGGAGCAGCATTTGTCACTCCACATGCATCCTTCCAATTTAAATTAAGGTCGGCCACCTCTATATACTCAGCAGAGTTATATGCAATATTACAAGCCCTCATTCATATCAAAAGTACAAAACAGTCGTCCTCCGTCATTATCTCAGATTCTCTAAACTCGTTAACAACAATTGATCAACTATTCACTAAGAACCCTATAGCCTTACTTATCAAGAAAGAACTTGCTGCCTTACAAGAAACTGGTTCCGAAGTCAAATTTATATGGGTTCCATCTCACATGGGAATACAAGGTAATGAAAAAGCAGACCTCCAAGCAAGGGAAGCTTACAAAAACGATCATGCTACAATAGTGTCAAAGACTATTTCCAGTGATATAAAACAGTCCGTCAAAGAAAAAGTGATCAGTGCGTGGCAAAATGAGTGGAATTTATCGGAATCTAAACTAAAAGAAATTAAATCGACAGTGAGTCCGTGGCGCCTAGTGAACTTAAAAAGAGCTGATCAAGTCAAAATCTCTCGACTTAGATTAGGTCATACCAACATTACACATAAGTACCTAATGAATAAGGAAGACATTCCAGTGTGTGAATACTGTCAAATCAACATTACTGTTAAACACCTCCTAACAGAATGTGGAAAATATACAGTCAACAGACAAAATAACAATATTTCCAACAATTTAAAAACAGTATTAGGTGAACATTTAAACATCAAAGACTTAATTAATTTTCTTAAAGATACATCTTTATATAATTTAATCTAATGTAAAAACTAATGTCGCTAATGACCCAAGTGGTTGAAGCGACTATTTTCTTTGTAAATAAAAAAAAAAAAAAAAAAAAAAGCTTGTCATTCTTCCTGTCATTCATACTTTCTATTAATTAATCTATTAGGAACTTGTTTTCCGATTTTCCTGAGTAACAGATAGAAATTTTTGGGAAAATTAGAGGAAAACCGCCTTAGAACCAAAAAGAGTCGCAGAGGGAAATAGTCACAGACTCGACCTAATAAAGCCATACAGAAAGTTTGGTGAGAGTATATATCATAAACTTTTTTGGTTGAGGTGAGTCTCTAACTATGGACTCACCTGTCACAAAGTCAAACTATACATAAATTATACATGATTTTGTATCAGATAAGAATTTCACATTAATGTTTGATAGACAATGGTTTGTATATTATTTTTCTTCAAAGGTAATGCTATGAATTACACGTTATCTTTTACAAATACTAATTTGCCTGTAGACACAAAAGAAAGGTTAGTCGGTATTCTCTTCTGTTAATTTAGGGGAAAACCTGTGGTTTTTTCCTAAACAGTGGGTAAACCATGCTTGATTTCTTAAAATTTAAAAATTGAAAATTTTGAAGATGGTAGAAAAAATGAATGTGTTGGCTAGGATGAACGAGGGTAGGAGAATAAGACAGTCGATTTGAAAATTGAACCAGGAGATTTCAAAACTCGATATTTAAAAATTGTGTCAAATACCCTGATTCTCACTGATGTTCTTCATAAGGTCAATCACTCTATCACAGCATACTCACACATACCAAGGAAACACCTGTGTTGACAATAGAGGATAAAATTTTTAGCGGTGCTCTTGCTTGGAGACTAAACTATAAATATTTAGCAGCAAATTCAAAATTTATGTTTTGAGTAATGTACCATTATACACTTATTTTAATTTTAATGCAATGGAAAGTCAATAAAGCTGTAAAATACACATAAAACAAATATTATATTACATATTATAGAATTGTTCATAGAAATTAATAACATATTTTCAGACAGATACAATATTTATTACTATATTATACAAGGTTTTAAGATTTTATAGATATTTTATGTCTATAATGATAGGTATATTATAGTATATTTATATATTAAAATATCAAAGACCTTCGACAAAGACAAGATGAATTGTTTGCAAATGTGAGCCCATTTCCAATAGGAAAAATAAAAAAAAACAGACTTTATCACAACCAATAATTTTATTGTAATTTGTACAACTAGTTATCAAGTTATGCCAATACAAAGTCTATAATGAGTACATTTATATAGTTTATTATAAGAATAGTTATATAACGATAAAAAAAATGATTGTAAAAAAAAGACTTCTTCTTCTTCTTAAGGTGCCGTGCATTTCTGCGTAGGCATCCACCGTACATCGCCTTGTCAGGTAAGATGTTAAATAGTCAGGATTAAATAATTATGTTTTCAGCAGCATTGCGAATCATTTCATAGCTGTGGATTCCTGTCCATTGTCGAATATTGCACAGCCATGACATTTTTTTACGTCTCAGACCTCTCCTACACTCTATCTTCCCTTCAAGTATCAGTTGCTGAAAAGTATATCTTTCTCCTCGTAATATGTGTCCCAAGTATGCAGTCTTCTTACTTTTTACATAACTAAAAAGTCCCCTATCCTGTAAGCCCGCTCTTCTGAGTACTTCCTCATTTCTGACCGTGTCCATCCATGATATTCTAAGCATTCGACACAGGCACCACGTTTCAAACACGTCCATGCTTTCATACCGTACAAGAGAACAGGCCACACGTAACACTTAAGCATCTTGTATCGGAGGTTGAAGTCCAATTTGCGATCAGTCAGAAACTCACGAAGCCTCAAAAAAGCATTTCCGGCTTGTTCAACTCTGCTCTTTATTTCATTCTCGGGGTCCCAATCCTCGTTCAACAAACAACCCAAGTATTTAAATTGCCTGACCTGTTCGATTTCTTCTCCAGAGACATAGTTCTTTGCGTTGGGGTAATCATTTCTACTTATAATCATTGTTTTTGTCTTCTTGATATTTATTTTCAAACCCCGAGCTTCACTTGCAAGAGTTAGATCATTTAAAAGGCATTGAAGATTTTCGATATGTAGACTGTCAACTCGATTATGTCAGGCTAGTGGTAGTGTGGGAAATTTCTTAATGCATATCTATGTAGTGGCAGTATCTTGAGGAGAAAATATAAAATGAAATGATTGTGTGATGTATATGATGAGACTATCGTGTTTATTATTTTAACTCTGTAAAACAATATAATGCCACCAGTCAGACATTACGATGGAGATGAAGTAGTACAAATTGTAACTTCATCTAATGGGGGATATATACAGAAAGGAATTGCAAGGCGCCTCCATATTACCCAATCTGCTTTATCAAAGCAGATTGAGTAATATTAAAAGGGGTAGTCTTAAAAAGGTACCGCGAAACAAGAAATTATAGTAGAAGACTGGGTCAGGAAAGAAAACGGTGTATAAGTGCCATATGCGATCGCTTTTTAACTGTTCAGAGCCTATGAAATCGCTCATCGACATCTCCGCATCTTAAAAATGAGCTGTTAAAAGCAAGACAGATTGATTGTTTAGTACTTGGTGGACTTGGTTAGTACTTAAACAGTCAGACAAGGCTGTTCCAAAACGACGAAAGGTGAAGATTAGAATTTGCCAGAGCACCATCTGTTAATTGGACTATTAAGCAGTGGAAAAAGGTTTTGTTTACAGATGAAACCAGAATTTACTTATGAAAGCCGGATTGACGAAATATCTTCTACAGACGAGTTGGCGAACGGTATAAAAGTTGTAACCTCATACAGAGCGTTAGTTTTGGTGGTAGCGGCATAACGCTATAGGGCGGTATTGCTTGCTTTTGCTATTTGCTGGCCATATTGGATAAAATAGATTGGTGTTGAAGCATCGTAACGCATGTTTTCATTTTTCTAGAATGGCGAATGCTTAACTTAATGAGATTAAATTTAAAAGATTATATCGGCCACTGTCTAGCCTGCATTTCAACCCAATCGAGAATTTTTGGGCACTTAAACGACGCATTCTAAAAATAAATCCTGTTCGTATGACACTGGTAGAGCTAAATATTGCAGCACGGTAAGAATGGAATCCAATTTCTTAAGAAATTATTCAAGATTTAATTCCGAGAATTCCAAGATGGTTACAAGCAGTACTCGCAGTAACGCTTGAGGAGGAAATACTCTCTATTAAGTAATACTTAGTTTCAAACTATTTTTTGTTTCCATTCTAAAAATTTCAATATTGATTTTTTTTATACAGTGTGTCCAGAAACTCTTCCGACAAACCCTGAGATTCCTCAGATAATTTTAAGACAATTTAACCCAATTTACCTAGTCCAAAAATGCTTCGTAAGGAAGCTAGACAACTTTGAAGATGGCGCCTTGTAACTAGTTCTTATTAGTTGTATTTTCACTAACCAGTTAAAACAAAAAACAAAAAACATACACAGGATGTATGAGAGCACTTGAGAATGCACATCCCACCCACCCTTAAACCCTACCCTCTGTTATTTTACACCTAAAAACCCCTACTAACAAACAAACTGTTAACTTTGTAAGGATATAAAAAACAGCTGGACATAGATCCACACTCCCTAAAGCTTATCAGGCTAAGGCCCCTCAGGCATGCCCCTCAGGAAAAAGACCCTTTAGGAAACAGCCCTTCAGGACCAAATTGCCCTAAGCAATCGCGCAACCTGAGCACCGAGGCCGTGTGCGACAAACACAGGCTCGATGGCCAGACCCATCGATCATTCAGCCGGCAAGGAGACCAAAATTTGTTTTGCCAAATTGGCGACTGTCTGATCGAGCACACAACTTCCCAACAGGGGGCCGTCAGCTTGCTGCCGACCGAAAAATGTGTGTCCTGATCGGACACACATTTTTTCGAAACACAGAGCTCAAAATCAAGCTATAAATAAATTCTGTAAAGTAAATAGGGAGAAAAGCTACATTAAGCTACCCCTACTGTCAGGTGGCCTAACCACAAGTCAAGAAAAACGGAGGGTGTTTTCTTTTCCCAAAATCGCCCGACGTAATAGTTCATAACCTCCTCTGCGTATGTCAGACGTAGAGGAGGGGTGGAGGAAAAATCTGGGGGTCAGATAGGTACCGAGCCAAAATGACTTGCTCTTTTGGAACGAGACCGGTCTGATTTTCGGACATGGGGGTCCCACTGACTAGCAGTGGTACACTCATGTTCCTAAGGGTTGGGATGAACTCATGTGTGTGTGTGGCTATTAAGAAAAGCGAAAACTAGTAAGATGTAACGTTATAAACGTCACATCTCTATTAATTTATATTTAAATAAATATTTCATTTGAATTTGTTTATTAATTTATTAATTTCTTTATCTTCAGTTTAATTTTTACTATTTTTTATTTATAAAAGTAGTTGGCGCCCTATGTTTTTTCTTTTCTTCCTCTGTCTTTATTTTCTCTCTCTTTCTGTCCCGTAGAATAAATATTCGACCTCTCTCTTTTTGTTCGGCAGACTATTCTGTTCCGTGTTGACAGACAAGCTAGTTTCATGATATCTATAGCAACATTCTATGACATTTGTGCTAACTTCATTCAGTCTCCCACTTTCTGTCAAAACAACTTTTCTGTAGTGGGATTATTTTTGCCGTTTTGTGAAATTTATAAAAGAAGGCAAAAATTATTATAAGACTCATTTTTATGGTCTACAAATTCTCTTGGGTTTATTGGTTTACTGGACAGTTTATTGGTATATTGGACATTTTATTGGTTTATTGGATTTATTGGCTTTATATCAACCACCTTATTTGGAGTTCAACAATTAGTCAGGACATACAGCCACGTGTGACTGCAGCTCTCCAGAAGCCACAAATTCTAATTGGAGGACCCAACAGCTAGAACACACAAGCAGTCCATCGAAGCAATAAGTAACACTTATTAACTGTTAAGCTTTGGCAGGGTTAATTATTGTTTTTTTATTCATTTAAATAAATATGTTTGGTTAAAATTTGTCTTATTTGCTATCAACTGAGAACTCAGGTTCAATCCCTAGTTTAAGACAAGACGAACTCACCCTTGAGATACTGAGCTAGGCAAGGTATAGACGATAAGCTCCCATGGTTAATTGAGGTATTATTTTTACAATAGTACTTCAATTCTCTTTGGTAGTCTTATCGTTACAACGATTATTAATCCTCTAGAGTTGAATTGATTTCATAAATTGCTTATTTCTAGTACCGATCATAGGCGTCCGTCTTGGGTAGCGTCCGTCTTGGGTAGGTCAACGGGTATTTTAACGCATAACTTTTTGTCTTTACATGTTAAGCCTTCGTGAGACTAGATTATTAACTTCTCAGGTATTCTAGTACTAAAAGGTACTATTACTATTAAGTCAATAGGATACACCTTTGCCTAGAAAAATAAATTTGACAATTTTTCGTTTTTTAGCCATGAAAGTTAAATTAATATTTTTTGCAATAGTTGGCTATGACCTTTCAACAAAAGTATAACCTAAGTTTTTCATTGTCAGTTCACGAAGCTTATCTTTTAATTTTTTACTTTCTGCCATTCAAATATAACAATGTCAATTCAACAAAAATGGTTTTTACTAATGAAGAACACGCTGATATGCTTTTGTTTATGAGTTTATGGCGAAATGAGGTGTAACACTAATTACGATACATTAACCCCGATTGTCAGCGGTATTGCAGTTTAATAGTCCAGCCGATCAGCAGTTTTAACACATATTACAGACAGATTGTCATCAGTTAATTTCTTATAAATACTGTAAAATTTTATTTTAAAGTCAGTTGTAATTTAATTAAATAAAATGCAGTTATTCTGTCAGTTGTACCTTTAAAAGAGTCTTTTTAAAAAGTACCTTCGGGAGTGACAACCCTTAAGTCGCTCAAGCAGCACAACATATATACCCTGAAAAATTCACCAATCGTGATCCCACTCAATATTTACAGCTCTTTATCAACGATTAAGAGAAACAGATTCAGTGGCCCCAAAAAATAATGAAAGAGGACGACATGATTATGTAACAGCAGCACATGAAGAAGACTATCTGCCATGTATCCCACGATTTTAAAATCTTCCGTAGGAAATATCTTACACTACGAAAATGTATATACTTTTTATGTAACAAAAGTACAAGTACTGCTACAAAGAGATTTTCCTGCTCGTAAAGAATTCGCTAGATTGTTGCAAAATCAGAAAAATCAAAATGATAATATTTTTAGGTACATTTTGTTTTCGACAAAGCTCCATTCACAAAAAATGGAATTTTTAATGTGCATAGTGATAGTGATAATGTTCCTACTAATTTGAATAATATCTGCCACTTGTATTTATTATGTCTTATTGTGACAAAACGTACCCTTATATCACGAAGTCTGAGAAACTGATCTTGGCGTGGTGTAAATTCTCCTTTTACCTTTTCCAGGCCGTCTCGTGTGGTCGTTTATTTCTCGAAAACATTGAACGACTTGTGATATTGTGTTATGAGATACTCTTACCCTCAAGCCTATTTCATGATAACTTAATCCAACATCATCTACATTGATTGCCTGCACACATTCATCTCAGCTCAGATTTCTTGAAATATCGTCCTGTCAACTCACTAATACACGCAAAGCAAAATAATTTATTAAATAATTGTAAACAATATGGCCAGTCTAAAACTGCCCTGTCAAATTTTTTGATTTTTCATAGCCACCTAAATGCTTATATTCTATTAATGTGTATTAAAATTCAATAAAATTAGGTTATGTTCAATAAAACTAAGAACGTATTGTTCTTTTTGATAATAAAGATATCGAGATTACTTTTTTAAGAAAATGTTGAGAAAAGATAAAGCTATGTCGCAATATCCACAAGGAAAATAAATTTCTGTAGCTGGCTGTATACCATGTATCACAAAAAAGGGGTTTAATTCTTTGTAAGTAGGTATATTTAAAAAACCCTTAGAAGGGCTACATTAAAATAACAAACCTTTTCGGAATAATAATTCCATCATCAGGTTAAAAGCCTAAAATAAGTATGAACCATTTAATTAAAGCAAACGGGATTGAAATGTTGACTAAGGTTAAAAAAGCAAAATGGTTATACTTACAGGTTAACATGCCCGAGCCACCAAAATATTAGGGTAAAACCCTTTACAGAAGTTAAAGTTGCCAAAAATGTACATGTTGTTGTTAAAAATGAAGCATGTTTAAGATTTTATTAGATTTAACTTCAGGCAACATATAACCATGCCTCACGTGAGTACCAGCGTCCGGAGGGTAGACCTCTTCAAACGGACTTCAGCTGGCAACTGATTGACAAGATACCTATGAACGGTGTCGAAAACAGAATGTCAATGCACCATGGACCAGTGTTAGTTATACATAATATTACTGCAGCCAACCGATTCAAAAGCTTTAGTGATGTTTAAAATGATAACAGCAATCCAAGTGTTAAGATTTAAAAAAAAAATTTATTTTTTAAATTTTGGATATGAAAGATGTAAAATTACCGATGGAGGTAAAGGTCATGTTTAAGAGAATGACGTATGCATTAGGCAGCCCATGTTACTCTTTGTCGTATGGAATGTGGTCTAAAAGGTGTATTGTTACTATGTCGCAATGTTAAACAGATTAAAAAAGATTTTTATATATGGATTAACTAATTTTTGCTATAAATCTTTCAAACACTAATAAACTACGTGAATTTTCGATTTTCACGACAAATTTTTTGTAAAACTGGGCTGAATTTTACCAACAGAATGTAAGCCAAATTTTTACATTTATTATCTCTTTTTACTCTGAATTGGGATGCCATTTTTTCAATCAACATTCTTATTTTAATTTAAAAGAACTGTTTTCCTTATAAGAACAACTTTATTCTTGCAGATATGGACTGAGGCTGTTTGCTAAATACAAAACTAAACGTTTCCGCAAATATATGGAATAGTTAACATCTTAGCTTGTTTTTCCTTTGTCCTCTTATCTGAATGAAATCTTCAAGAGTTGTTTTTCAATGCTTTTTATTGTTTTTGACAGTCGGTGCTCCTTTCCACGATCTTTGTTTTTTGATGTGACAAAGCCTCATTGTTCACTACTAGCTTTAAAATCCCAACTACAACAGACGTACCTCTTTGCTTTCTCTATTACCTAATTCTTATTTTTTATTACCAGAAATAGTGTTCCTGTAGACAATGGGTTATACTCTCAAAATCAAATTGCAAATAAAAAAAAACAGATAATTCCTTTAATTACACAATTACAATCAAACTTAACAAAAATATCGTAATTCTTGAAAATATTGTCTATTTAAACCAAAGAATATCAAAAAGCGTATCCTGTAATAATTTATAATAAACTTACTTACTTACTTAATCAGTAGACCCATTTGTACCTTTCGGTGTTGGGCCATTTAAAATACAATTCATTACAATACACTATTTGACAGTCTTCTGAGGTGTCCTAGCTCTTAACGAACTTTCTCCATTCCTTCCTATTGGATGCCATCTGTGTTGCTTCCTGCCAAGTCTTACCCTTACTCTGTAGTATCAGCGAGATGTCACTGTTCCATTCTTTAATGGGTCTTCCTCTTCTGTTCTTCCCTATTGGTTTGGCGTCCCACACTCTTTTAACTTGTCTATTATTGTCCATCCGGGTTAGCTGTCCGAACCATGCCAATTTTTTCTCTTTGATTGACTCGAGTATCGGTTTGATTTTGAGTCTTTCTCTTATTTCTTCATTTCTGATTCTATCAGTTCTTTTTACTCCTATCGTTCTTCTGAGGTATTTCATCTCTGCTGCCTGAATTCTGCTCTGATGTCTTTTGTTTAATATCCAATTTTCTGCTCCATATGTCACTGTAGGTCTATATATTGTTTTGTATATTGTCATCTTGGTCTTTGTTGATATTTCTTTGTTATTAAGGAATCCTCTATTTAGTGCTTGGAATAGTTTTCCTGTGTTTTCCATTCTGTTGTTAAGATCATCCTCGATGTCTCCTTTGTTGTTGATTACTGTTCCTAAGTATTTGTATGAATTTGTCTGTATTATTTTTTGTTGGTCTATCATTACTTCTATTTGATCTTCCGTCCCTTGTTTCCTTGATATTTTCATTATTTGAGTCTTCTCTTTGTTTACGTTTAAGTTGTATTTGCTTGCTTCTAGGTTCCATTTCTCTAAGTTGTATTTCAGTTTTTCTGCAGTTTCCGCAATTAATACTATGTCGTCTGCAAATATACACATCTCAGCATTTATCATTTGCATTCTGTTCCAACCGATGCAGTATTTCTTGAATGTTTTCTTACATTCTTTCACTATCTCATCTAATACATTTATGAATAGTACTGGGCTGAGACTTCCCCCTTGTCTAACTCCTTGGGTTGTTTCAAATGGTTCTGACTGTATATTTAACATTCTTACTGTATTTGTTGTTTTCATGTATATACTCTTTGTTGCTTCTATCAGTTCTTCACTTACTTGTTTCTTCTTTAGGCTTTCCCATATATCTTTTCTTTTGACTGAGTCGAATGCTTTTTCCATGTCTATAAAGCTCAGATTTATTTCTTTATTTTTCTTTAAGGCTTTTTCTATTACTTGTTGCATGGTAAATATATGGTCTTGTGTGTTGTGTCCTTTCCTGAATCCACTTTGTACATCCTCTAATTTATGTTCTATTTCTTTTCTAATTTTCCTTTCTATTATGGTTTCGTATACTTTTGCTGCTACACATAGTAGTGATATACCTCTATAGTTCCTACAGTCTCTTGTGTTTCCTTTCTTGTATATAGGTATAATTACTGCATTTGTCCATTCTCTGGGTATTACTTTTCTCTTCCATATTAGGTTATATATGTATAACAATTTTTCTTTTGCTTTTACTCCTATATATTTCATCATTTCTGGTGCTACTTCATCGCTTCCTGGTGCTTTTCCAATCTTTATCTTTCTTATTGCTTCTTCCAGTTCTTCTTTTTTTATAGTTTCTGTATTTTCCGTGTTTCTCATGGATACTCTCCTGTTGTGGCTTTCCTTCTCCATTGTATTCGCTTGATTTCCATTCAGTATCAGCTGAAAATGTTCCCTCCATCTTTCCATTATTGTCTTATCGTCGTTTATTATTGTTCCTTCCTTGTTCATTATTTGTTTCAGTTTCGTTTCTTTGTTGCTTCTTAGGTTTTTCAGTGTTCTGTAAAATAATTTTACGTTTTCTGTGCTGTTTTCTTCCATTTTTTCCCCGAATTTTTCCCAACTTTTCTTTTTCTCTTTCTTAACTATCTCTTTAACTTTTGTTCTTTGTCTCTTATAATTTTCATATTTTTGTTGTGTTTTGTCTTGGATGTATTCTTTCCATAATTTCTTCTTTTCTTTTATTTCTCTTTTCACTTCATCGTTCCACCAAGATGTTCGTTTTCCTCTGTTGTTATTTCTTGTGGTTCCACATATTGATTTAGCTGTTTTTATCATCGCATTTTTAAATTTTCCCCATTCTTCTTCTATTGTTTCTGTTATTTCATGTTCATTATCCATCTCTTTCTCTAGTCCTTCTGAGTATCTTATTCTCGTTGTTTCTTCCCTTAGTTTATAAATTTTTATTATTTCTTTGAGTTTTCTGTTTATGTTCTCATTTCTTTTTATTTCTTTTCTTTTGCTTTTGAATGTAGTTTCTAGTAGATAGTGGTCACTACCAATTTCATAACTTCTTTTTACCCTTACGTCTCTTATCCAGTTCTTCTCTGTTTTTTGCACTATAGTATAGTCTATAACTGATTGTTCGTCTCTTGATTTGACTTCTCTTGTGATCTTGTGTATCCTTTTATGTTGGAAGTGTGTGTTCATAATCACCAGGTTATTGTCTAGACAGAATTCGAGTAGTAATTTTCCATTTTTGTTTAGTTTGTCCTCCCCATAAGGTCCGATGACATTGTTCCATTTTTCTGTTTCTTTCCCCACTCTACTGTTCATGTCTCCTGTGATCACAATTTTCTCTGTACAATCATTTATCACTTCTTGTAATTTGTCCCAGAATTCATTCTTTTCGTTTTTTGTTGCGTCTTCATCTGGTCCATAACATATGATTAGGTTTGTATTGGTTTCCTCTGTATCCATATCTATGTCTACTCTTAGTATACGTTCGTTGTAATATATCCAATTTTTTATTTTGTTGATACTCTCCTTCTTTATCATGCACGCTACTCCTGCCTGAGCTCTCTTCCTTTCTTCCACTCCACTGTATATTAGTAACATTCCGTTTTCTAATGTTATTGATCCTTTTCCTTTTTTCTTTGTCTCTGTTATAGCTACTATTTCAATGTTCTTATCTCTAATTTCTTCCCCCAGTTCTATTTCCTTCCCATTTATACCTCTCACATTCCATGATGCCATTTTCCAAATTGTTTTGTTCTTTTCTTAAATAAACATCTTTTAAAAATTTTCTTATATAAATTCGTTGGCATTAATTCGACCAATGAATTTAGCGTAAATTGCATAAAATGATTTCCATATTTGTTAAATATAAAATCAGGTTTTGGAGAAACATCGAACATGATTTAAAATAAATTCTGGGTATGTGTAAATCAATCAAATAATATTGTATAACAAATTAAATATTTGATGTTTTGGTATCTGTGTGTTGGTGTTCGAGATAGATGAATAACAAACATTTATTAAAATGAAACAAAATACATTATTCCTCATTGACTAATTATATTCTCATTCTCATATATATATATATATATATATATATATATATATATATATATATATATATATATATATATATATATATATATAAAATATTTATTTATTTATTAGCAATAGTACAGTGTAAATACAAATACTAGAAAATAAATCATATTTCAGTAATAGAATAGTAGTAAAAATTAACAATAATTTAGTTTCTTTTACACCTCCTTAACACTAAATCCTACTGCTAACCGTTTTGACACACAATGATATCTAGGATATTGTGAGTGTGTCATTTCCCATATCATTTACAATTAACTAATGAGGTTTTTATCAATCATTTAACAAAAAATAATAAAAACAATATAAATTAAACATACAATTTTTCTAATAAAATTAAACTAAAAGTAACTTTTTGTTTTAAATAATTCCCTATTTTATGTTGTCTCTAATCCATTTAAAGATTTCTTTTTTTACTTTATGGTAAGGTTTTGCCCTGATATTCTGTGGTAACTTATTAAATAATTTTGGTCCTACAGTATATATATGGTTCTGACATAGTGTATGTTTAAGACTGCTCACTTTTACGTTATTTAGGGTTACATTTCTTGTATTTATACCGTGTTCTATGTTTACTTTATAATATGTATTTTTTAACATAAATCTAATTACACACTTATTATTTATACAGTTGATCAATATTTAATATTTCACTTTCTCTATATAATAAGTTAGTTGCATACCTTCTATTTTTGAACAGCATAATTTTTATGACCCATTTTTGTACTATTCTGAGTTTTGAAAGAATTGATGTACCCGCATTTCCCCAAACTACTATGCCATAACCAATTACCGATTCTATAAACGCATAATATACCTGCTTAAGTACTTTAAAATTTAGTATCTTTCTTAGTTCGTAGAATTTAAAAATAAGCTTTCTAACTTTATTAGTTACATAATTTATATGTTCTTTCCATTGAAAAGTTTCATCAATGTATATTCCCAAGTACTTTAAAAATGGTGTTCTTTCAACTACTTTATTACAACTATCGGTATTATCTAATTTACAGCCCACTTTATGTAATTTAATGTTTTGAAAATCTGGCAATGAACGAATAGACATCGAGAAAGTGATAATCTTTGTTTTCTCAACATTTAGTGAGAGTAAGCTATCTTCTAACCACCCATTAATTTTTTGAAAAGCCAATTCAGCATTTCTTTTTACCGCGTCCCAATCATCTCCACTAATTACAGCCACAGAATCATCTGCATAACAAAAGATGTCATCTTTATCTAGCAATGACATAATTTCATTTATATATACATTGAATAACAGAGCTGACAACACAGTACCCTGTGGCACCCCTACCTCTAGTTCCAGTTTTTAACTTTCTGTCTCTGATGTTTTTACACTTTGTTTCCTGCCTGTTAAATAAGATTTTACTAAATTATTAGGAATACCTCTTATGCCTATCATATCTAAACGCTTTAAAAGAATTGGGTGTGCTACAGTGTCAAATGCTTTGCGAAGATCCATGAATATACCTATTACTTTCTTACCTTCATCAAGTTTTTTTTGTATTGTTTCTGTAACTTTACAAAGTGCATTTTCGGTGCTACAGCCTTCCCTGAACGCAAACTGATTTGAGTGTAGAATTTTATTTTTTTCTAGATATTTTAGTAGTTTTGTTTTAAAGCATTTTTCAATTATTTTACTTACAGTACTAGTTAACTCAATCGGTCTATAGTTGTTTGTAGACTTTCTGTCACCTTGCTTATATAATGGCAGTACTATTGTCGTTCTTAAAATTAATAAAAATATAAAAGGTGGCTTTATTAACTTTTCTTTATATTTTTTAATTAAATTTGAACAAATGTTATCTTCACCTCCCTTCACCCCACTTTTTAGGCTTTGTATCTCTCTCTCAGTATTTCTTTTTCATTGCATGGAGTTAATAAGAATGAATTTAACACCCTTTTTTTACCCCCGCTATCTCTCCCGTCAGGACACTGCATGATTTTATCAGCTAATGTTTTTCCTATACTAGTAAAATATGTATTAAATTCATTTGCAATGTCTTTTTTATCATTTAGCTCTACATTATCACTATTTACAATTGTTCTAATTTCTGTCTTACATACTTCATCATTAGTAGGTTGTTTTATTACCTTCCATAGTTTTTTGGGATCATTTGCATTATTTTGTACTAGCTTTTTATAGTAAAAGTATTTTGCATTTTGTATTAGTTTAGATAGAGTTTTTCTATACATCCTATATTTATTTATAAGAAATAAATTATTATTATTTAAAGTACACTCTTTTTTTAACCTATCCCTTTTTCTTATTGAAACTATTAGTCCCCCCGTAATCCATGGTTTCAATCTTTCTTTTTTACAACCTACATTAATAGTTTTTGTTGACCTTACAATCATATTTTTAGTTTTATCAATAAAAAGCTTTGTACTTACATTCACATCATGTGTTCCGAGAACATCATCCCATTCCGCTGCTTCCAAAAATCCATCAAGTTTCTCATAATTAATTAGATTGTAAGATTTTTTGTTATTTTTAGAATTAACATGACCTAGAATTGGTATATTAAGCAGAATGGGATCATAATCCGTAAGATTATGTTCTAATATCACAGCATGCATTTTTTGAAAGATTTCATTATTACACCTTAGAAAATAATGATCCAAACATGTCTTAGAGTCTCCTATTTTTCTAGTTGCCTTATTTATTACACTAGAGAAACCAAACCCTTGCATTGTTGTTAAATAGTTATGTGTAGTATCTTCTTCTGTTGTAAGTAAGTTAATGTTCATGTCACCCACCATCACATACATTTTATTTTGTTCAAAAGTTGTTTTTAACATAATTCTATTTAGGTTCTTTATAAACTCTTCTTTCTCTGTTGAAAAACATCTATAAGTTGCAAAAATCACTAGGTTTTTGTTATTTTTTTCTATTGTGGTTTTTAACATTTTAAGGTTGTTTTCTTTAATTATTTGACAATCTACAATATACTCCTGCTTAACATAAACAACACACCCATCGCATCTATTTAGTGTGCTATCATTGAAATATATATTGTATTCTGGAATATTAAAATCTGTTAAATTATACAATTTATGGGACTCAGACATCACTATCACATCAAAGTTTTTCTCTGTAGATTCTAAAAAAACCAAAAACTGATTGAAGTTTTGGTATATGCTTCTTATATTAATATGTATTACGTTAATATCTTGTAAATAATTGTCAAAAAAGTTTATCTCATTTAGATTATCACATTCGTAAGTTTCACTTGCCTTATAGTCATCAAAAATATTATTAATATCAGCGAATTTATCAACAAAATTTCTTAATGTTTAAATATTTTATGAGGAATGATTAGTATTATGGCAAACCATTTTCGCCTCTTATCCTAATCCTAATATCTTTTTCAGTTTTCTTCAAATAAATGATTCCATTTGTACAATATGCTGCTTTGTATCCTTTATCTCTCCTAATTTTTGTAACATTTTTAAAAAGCAAGCGTTTATTTAATGGTAAATCTTCATTAAGATAAATTTTTCTTTCTGTGCCCTCCAGTTTACATTTATTTAAAGTGATTCCTTTTAACTATTTAATTGTTTTTAGTACGTCCTTTTTTAATTGAAGATTACTAAACTTTACTAAAATTGGTCCATCATCCTGGTTCTTCATTCTAAAACATTCCTTAATATCTTTTTCCTCAATCTTTACTTCCATCGCTCTCAGTATCTTATTCATTATCTGAATAGGGCTTTTGTTGACTTGTTTTGGAACGCCAGCAACTATGATATTGTTTTCTTTTTCTCTAACTTCAATATCATCCAACTTGCTTTCCATTATCTGTAATCGTTTTTTCATTTCTTGATTTTCATGTTTTAGTATCTTAAGTTCCTCTAGGACAGATTCAAATCTAGTATACATATGTATATATATATATATATATATATATATATATATATATATATATATATATATATATATAGTATATATATAGTATATATATAGTATATATATATATAGTATATATATATATATATATATATATATATATATATATATATATATATATATATATATAAACTAAGAAACACTCGAGGAGTGGTGAGTTTTTCGGTCAAAGTGGAGAAATAAAAGACAAAGAAGGTGGCTACTTCATGTATTTATTGAAGACGTTTCGCTTTTAAACAAGAAGCATCATCAGGTCATCTAAAAAGAACAATATGAAAAATCAAACATCCATGGAAAAGTTATTATAAGTGGGTTACCTTAAAAAGATATGTAGCAGTCAAAGATATAAAATGTGTAAAGAAGCTTATGATAATGGACATTAAATATTATGTTGTATAGACAATTAATTGAACTGAATACAGTTTACAAATTAACTCAACTTAGCACAGCAAAAGACATGTGGTAATGGTACATGTATATAAAAAATATGTGAAAAAACTTAAGTAAAAAACATTAATTTATAGAGAACCAAAAAGATCATATGATGCACTTCCAACAGTATATAATTATTTAAATTTGATTTTAACTTTAGGTAACATTATTAAAATTGAATTATAGATATTTAAAAAAATATATAATGAAGTTACCACTCTTAAGCTTCTCAGTCGCTGTCGGTGAAATGCGACCAGAAATTTAGGTACCACGCCGAACGAGAAAAGACAGTAACCTTGAGGTCAAAAATTTGACAGATCAGCAAGGCATTTTTTAAAAAGTTAATGTTGTGGCAGAATAGCCAGCAACAGGTGAAGATTAATTCAACCTCCATCAGTCCAAGGTTCATACATTTGGAACTGAGAATAATATAGATTCTATGAATCTATTTTATTATAAAATTTTATTAAATTATTTAAGCAGAAACAATTATTTCAATATGTAAAAGTAACATTGACAAAATAATCAATAAAATGTAAGTTGAATAAATCTAAGTAAGTAAAGTAAGAAAATATTTTATTTTATTTGAAATTATTTAATATGAAAATATGATAGAAATTACACCTTAGGGGACAATTTTTAAAGTAAACAACATATTAAGCCTAATTCTGAAATATTAATGCATGATAAATTTGGCTCAAGTTACTAATGTCCGTTCTCTTATTGAGAGCGTTAGGGTGTTTAAGTACTGAACACATTTCCAAAAACTGTCTTTTAACGATATTGCGTTCATTGCCAAGAATCCTAACTTCATTAAAGTCCACTTTGTGTTTAGTGTTAATAGGATGCTGGGCAAGAGCACAAGTATGCTTAGATAAGTTGATATCACTGCGGTGTGTCGTAAGACGTCCTCTCAGTGATCTCCCTGTCTGCCCGATGTAGCATGAGTCACACTCAGCACAAGGTATGTGATAGATGACATTTACTTGTTCCAGAAGGGACAAGGGTGTTTTAGTTTTAGAAAACAAATTCCTGACAGTCTTAGCATTTTTAACTGCAATTTTAACCGGTACATTTTTCTGTTTGTACAGTTTAACAAGTTTTTTTTTCGTTAACTTGAGGAAAATAAGGTAGAGATGAGTAATGGGTGGTTGGAGTCCCAAGTACAGTATTAAGCAGAACAGTGTTATTGATTGAATTATTTGATATTATTCTGAGTTGGTCACCATTGGGCATGTCATTTAAAGAGGAACCATAACTCTGTGCATAAAGGTATTTATTAATGAGGGATGAAGGATATGAATTCTCAATTAGAATATTTTTAAGTAATTGGAGGGATTCCTTTCGATTAACCGGATGTGTCAGTCTATTTAGCCTACAGCTCAAAGCTTTAACTAAATTTAATTTATATTTGTAGGGATGACAAGAATGGTAGTTGAGAAACCTATTAGAGGCCATTGGTTTCCTATACCAACTTGTGGTTAAGGTGTTTTCTCCCATTCTAATGACACGCATGTCTAAGAAGGGAATACTATTAGTGGTAGGATCCTCAAGTTCAGCAGTGAACTGTAAGGCAGGATCAAACTCGTTGAACAAAGACAAGGTGGCCTGTATCTTGTCTGGGGGTAAGGCTAATAATAGGTCATCAACATACCGCTTAATAAAAGGGATTTGGAAATCTAAAAGACCCAAACGGTCAGATACTAAATCATCCAGTACAAAATTAACTAGGATGGGAGAGATTGAGGAACCCATAGGTGTCTCAAAAATTTGAAAATTTGCGTTGATAATTTGAAACTAGACGTTTCGGCACCCATTTTGGAACCGTTATCAAGAGGTATACGGTTCCGTTCGAGTTCAGGTCCAAATCTGCCTACTCGCCTCACTCGTCCGTACCAGTACTTTGAACATCATTCCTAGACAAGGTCATGTACATGTGTCCCACATAGGTGTTGATATGAAAGCCGATGATCTAAAATTTTTGGTGAAACGGTACCCGACATTACTTTTAACTGGGTGGAATGGCATAGAACTGACAAATACTCCAAATATAAGGTATCTTTCCATTTCGATAAAATTGACGAAGTCTACAGTCCTAATATTTGGCCCAGAGGAGCTGTCATTAGGAGGTTTACCTTCAAAAGAAATTTTCAGCACATAAAGAAGACGGAGGAAGAAACTTAAAAGCTTCTACAAACTTTTATCAAAATAAACCAATTCGACAAGGAACGGTAAGCATGTTTTATGTTAAGTGTATTTCAAATAAAGTCAATATGATCAATGCTTTTCTTGCGGATCAAAATTTATATGATGTCATATATTTTTCGGAGCACTGGCAAAGTGAAGAAAATTTAAAATTAATTAGTATCTCCGGATTTTCATTAGCTAATTTCTTTTGTAGGGTAAAAAAGAAACAAGGCGGAGTTGACAATTATATGGAGGAACATTTTATTCTGACAATTGGATAATTTTTTTTTGTTTTACCTTACTGGATATAATAAAACTAATCTTTATCCTCACTGGATTTGTCTTCGAAGTTGGTTTTCACTTATTTAATTTCTTCGTCATCTCGTGTTTCTGTAAGCAATCGTGATTCTATCATTTTTAAAATTCTCATGCAGTAAAAGGCATACTCCTTAGCTTTTATTTGCATGTCCTTTTCCTTTCTACATAGGTTCTGAGAGACGAGATTTTGTGGATGGCCATTTCTATCAGTATCTCTGCATCTTTTTTTACACATCATGTAATATTGTAGCTTACTGTAACTTGGCATTATTTTCTGGACTGTTTTCTTGCTAAGGTCGTCTTCAAATATTTCTGTCTTGTATCCAAGGCTCTTTAATCGGTTCTATGATCTTGTTTATTTTTACCGGAGAATTTTAGTGGCTTCAGCTTCGAAGCTTTCTATTTAATCCAGGTTTGCAACAACATCCTGTTGTTAGCTACTCGAATTATTTAACAGCGAAATAAGTAGAGCTATGTTTGAAATTTGTTATGAAAGATAAAACTTTTGCAGCTTTAGGTAGTAGGCTCTTACTATGTAGTTAAAAGAATATGATATTTTTACCATACGAAAAAATACAGTTAGTTATTTTCTTTTCTCACACGCGTAATACCAAAAACAAAATTTGGATTGTTAGCAAGATTAAATAATAATGCAAATAAACTAAAAATCTTATTCTGTATAATATGCTTCCTATCCAGCTCAAATATCCTTTTACTAGTGACGAGTTTCAGTGTAATATTCCTTTTAGAGTAATAAGCGTCATTTTCTTTTGTTGGATTATACTTAATTTGTTACTCTTTATATTTCATTCTTATTAAATGAAATCTGAAGCTATTTTGAGATCCTCGGCCACGTTGACTTTCACTAAGGGTTACTGGATTCAGATTCAGATCCGGAGTAAACCATTGTGGAAATCCCGCTGAAATAACTCAATGTTTGATAAATTGAATTCCGCTATTTTTCAACAAATTTGAAAGTGGGTTCGTTGACGAACAAATTTAAATACTGGTTTTTAATAAGAATCTTCTAGATGGGGGATTAAATTGATTACAATATGACAAATAACAAAAAGTAATGATCAATTTAAAATAAGCTAGTTAAGAACGCACTAAAGCGTAAGCGGAAGCGGAAAAAGGTGTTAAAATATCACACTTGTTTATTATATGACAATATATTATGCTTTCTAGAGCTCGTAAATTTGCATCTATAAATATGCTCTATTACAATATTATTACATATGTTTAACGCTATATACAGGGCCGAGCCTAGAGGTTTTGCCGCCAGGGTGCAAAAACCAAATTTGCCGCCACATCAGCAGTTTTGGAAAACGTGTATAAGAAAACATCGCAAATTAGAGAAAATTAATAAAAAACCTATTTTGAACATTTAAATCATAAAAATAAATTTATTAAGTCAATGAATAGATACATACTTATAATATAAATATGACCTTATACAACATATTATGTACATAAATATAATTTGGTATAACCAAAATACAAAAATCTACATAGTTATTTTACGAAAAATAAAGTAAAATAAAGAAAAAAGAAATAGAACACTAAGTAGGTATACACGTCTAAATACTATAATCGACTTTTCTTGCAGTCACATCTAAATTAAAAGAAATATCTTCCTCGATAGTTATTATAGCTAAATTTGTAAGCCTGGATTGGCTCATGGTAGATCTTAGGTAGTTTTTTATTAATTTAAGTTTTGAAAATGATGGTTCCCAATGAGCTACAGTGACTGGCATAGTTTTAGGGACTTAAGTCCCGAAGTCCTGATAGAGTAACTTCTAACTTCTAACTAAGACAAATAAGAGAAGATAAGACTCTCTCTAAGAAAAGCTACGGTCTTTTCAGCATGTAGTTTATCCACTTATTACTTTCAACCAATATACAAATCTGACACTCAAATGTCCCATAATAATTATCGTTAAACAAAAGTTTTGAGTCATTTTTTAACTCTGTATAAACATTACGATTCCCTACTATCCGTTTACAATCTGTTCTTTCCATTAATTGTCAGAATCTACATCCAGTTTCGCAGTGATACCACCCAATCAATTTATTCAAACGCATATCCACAGTTCCGGTACAAATTAGGATCGACTGATTCTTTTGCTTTCATTTCTGTGTGTTGAATTTTACCGCTGTGTTTGGTGATCAATAGCTTTAATTACCTAAATTACTCTTGTCTGGAAATATACACTTCCACAAAGCTTCATATCTACGTTCGTGCCAATTCGTGTGGTAACTGTTTAAATGACTATTTATGGTGACTGTTGGAAATAGTTGACAATCGTCGACTTTTAAACATTGGTGGTTACCAGGTTCTATCAGAGAAGTTAATCTCATAAAAATAAATATATTATGTAATATTTACAATTAAAAATCGGTATATAAATTTAAAAAAAAGAAAGTATTGAAATATTAAGCTAAAATTAAAAGTAACTTAAAAATACAAACAATGTTTCTTTCCAACTGGTTTTCTATACAAACAATTTAACTGGTTATATAATATATATTGTTGTGGTATTCAAAATTGAAGGGTAAAAATATTAAATGTACGATGAAATCAATATTTCAGAGGTTATAGAAAATAAAAAAAATACTCCGAGCTGCCTGGCATTAACCAAAGGTAATCTTAGTCATAAATAATCTTTTGTATAAATATAACAAGTGAAATAGTGAGGGTATAATAAAGTTAATGGTTTTTCCCCATAAGCCATAAAGTGTTCCGTAAGCCGGATTTGCGCCATGAAAAGGACAATAAAAATAGTTAATAAATAAATGATTGTTCGGAATATGTAAATACCCAGTAGAAATTAAGCGTCCTTGTAGAAATAATATGAATTAGGAAAGTTTGTAGGTATTTCTGATTTTATGTGGGAGTGGTATGCAAATTTCTGATTGGCCGAGAATTTGGAAAGTGGTGATGGGTGTGTATAATGAGAGTTTGGATGAATGGATAGAGGAGATGAGAGAGTCAGTTAGTTTCAGTTTCTTAAAGTGAATGGTTGGTTTTCGAGGTGGCATCCAAGGGTAGTAAGTGATAAAAAATAAGTTGTGAGTTGGTGAAGTAATTGTGTCCGACGGTAGCTGATCTGGTACAAATTTGTAAGTAAACTTTTCCTACTTGTTTTCTACGTATCGCTGTTTATTTAGGAACGAGAGATTAAGTTTGGCGAGAGGAAAAGAGGCTGGCATTATTGGAAAGGTACGTGCATTCGAAGGAGAGCATTGAAGACACTAAATTGCAATAACTTGTTTAATATTACCAATTACATAGGAGTCTGCTAAGAACTGATAGTTCATTTTGCATAGAACAAGGAATTGGACAACTCAAGGCAGAGGAAGCGTTTCAACGGGAGAAACATTCATAATATATTAAATTTGAGAATTTTGGGTTTAAAAAATATTATATCATATTAGTAACGTGTGAATAAGTTGTCGATAGTCGAAGGAGATCAAATTTGTTCTGAGAGGGGACACGGAGCTGTGGAGAGAATTGGATAATTCATACAAAATTTTCTTGGTACAATCGTTATATCAAAATTGCATTAGGAAGGACACTGAATATTATTTGATTTGTTTATGTAGAATAATAAGCTGTATCTTAGATTGTAGTTATACTATATTATCTATGCATTATTAAAGGTTCACGTACGTATAACGAATTTTGTTTGATAAACATTGCATGCTAATAATTTTTGGAGGTATTTTAATCAGTTTATTTTATTACATTATTTTCATATCATATTATGTTGTTTTATTCCGTTATTCTTTGGACCTAACCCATCAGCTGTAAAGTATAGATATTGAACCACGAGTAAAACCTGAGATAACAAAATTGAAAGGTGTGATATAAATCATCAATCAAAAATTTTAATAATGTTTTATATATATTTTTTGTAAAGTTTTAAAATTAAAATTCTAGATATCGCATTAATATATATATATATATATATATATATATATATATATATATATATATATATATATATAGAGAGAGAGAGAGAGAGAGAGAGAGAGAGAGAGAAATTATTATAAAACTATTTCCGCCATTTTTGCTCCCAAGCCAGGATGGAAAAGAAAAAGTGAAAAGTTAGTACATGAGTCTTGATGGAAATAACTATGCCAAAAGTCTAATGTCATATAAAGTCCAAGCAATCCTTGGTGTTATTCAATTCAGTACTATAATTATTTTGTGAATGTTGGCAATACGTTTTCTTTTTCTTAAGATGTCCGATGTCTCACTTGTCACTTGTCAACGGTCTCTCTACACAGTTAAAACTTAAACAATAGGTTAAACAATAAAACTTCGTTCTTTTTAAGTATAATGATAGTGTTGTTACTACTAACCTGCGTAAAGAGGTTTTGCGACCAGCTCCGGAAATTTATAGAATATATTATATATTTATAAGTTTGTATTTTAAGCAAAATAATATTTGTGTGGCTACAAGTGTAGTTTGCAGGAAAAAATGCTTACACAATTTTTATACCTGTGTCATTTAGTTATTTCTTCGTTCAGCAGTCAATTTTTTATTGCTAATGTGAAATATTTTAATGGATACGGTTTTAATTCGAGGAAATTTCGATTGGAAAGAACATTGGAACGACATGGTATTCTTGATGTCATTTCTTAAAATAATCCTACTAGTACTGGCGATAAGTAAGTCCTTTGTTAAAAATGATTCGACTGCCAAGGATATTATTGTTCAGTTAACTAGGGATAATGTTTTAAAAGTAATTAAAATTCAAGAAACTTCGATGGAAATGATGGAAGCTCTTAAAGCTGTTTACGAAAAGACAGGACTTTGGTCTCGATTAAAAATCTAGAAAAATTTGCTTAATTTGGTACTTAAAGAAGACGGCAACTTTGATGAGTTTTTGTTGGATTCTGATAAATCCTTAAGAGAATTAAATGATGCAGGAGGTAAAATGATAGTGAAAAGATTTTAACGATTATTTTGCCTACCAACTAGGGTATTGTTGTGAATTTATTAAAAGGTTCAATATTTATAACACTTACGGATTTAATTTATTTCTTTATTTATATTAACTTATCTAACAATAATTTATTATATCCGTACGTAACAAATTCGCGAGCGCGGGTCTTGAGAATTAACCGCCCCTCCATATAAAAATGTTGTATTTATATACGAAATCCTGATATACTAGAACAGCATCGAAAGATCGCATTGTCTTGCATCGAAAAATCGAGAAGCATCTAGTTGGAGAATTCACCATAATTTGAATCTAGAACCTCCGGCGAAATTTCTACAACAAAACAGAATATTAGTCATCATATATTTTACAGTTATTTTTTAGGCCAGGATTTTTATCGTAACATTGCCCCCCTCTTAAAAGATGGTTCCTCCTGGAACCTTGTCGGGACTGGAACCGGAACTGTATGCTGGTATCGGCAACTGGACCCTCTTTTACAACTTCCAGTTGTATAAAAATGACAAGGGACGGTTTTCTCTCCGCACCAGTAACTATGCGAATTGCAACAGACTAACACCTGGACTTCGGTGTCTTTGAAGATCTCCTCCACCATATTTCGGATAACCCTCCAATCTAATTGGCGGCACTCCAACTTTGGCATGGCTAACTTTTGCACGTCGGACTCTAGTACGTGCTCTCTCAATTGAAGTAAGGCTTCCCATACATCTCGGTAGGTAGGTTGGTCACGGGCAGTGTCTTTTGTTACCAGGTAGAAAAGGTAACGTGATGCATCTTGGAGTTTCAAGGTTTTACCGGGAGCTGGCACCTGGCATTGAAGTTCTGCAACTCGACCAAACTTCCTTCGAAAGACGGATGCCAACCCTGGTGCGTCTTTGATACTGGCCGGGATGGTGAGGGCCAGCGAGTAGTCATCGGGGAGCGCGAGTAGATCTTGCTTTTCTTCAGTGGTAACACCATGTCTCGCTTTACCGGTACCTCCATAGGCACCCATGAATTCCTCAAACGTGAGGTCAGACACATCGTGGACTTGGTTTACTTCCACTTCTTCATCTACGTCGTGGTCACCTTCGAAAGACGCCAGCCGGTTATGGTGTACTATCATCGGCTTTCCCTTCGGAATCTTGCTTATTCGGTAGATGACATCGTTGATCTTCTCCATAATGAGGTATGGACCTTCCCAAAACTGCTGCAATTTGGGAGAACAACCTTTTCGCTTCTTGGGATTATACAGCCATACTTTGTCGTTCTTCTTAAAGCAACCCTTTTCGGCTTGTGTATCGTACCGTTTCTTCATTCGGTCGCTAGCGATCTGAAGGTGGGAACGGACCAACTCATGTACATCGTCCATTCTTCTTCGTAATTCGATCACATAATCTTCACCTGCTACATCTTCTCCAGGTCGACACCCAAACTCTAGATCACAAGGTAGTCGCATTTCGCGTCCGAATAGGACTTTCGCTGGTGTCTGGCCTGTTGATTCGTTAACAGCAGATCTGTAGGCCATTGTGAAGAACGGAAGGTATTGGTCCCAGTCTCGCTGATGATCGGACACCATCTTTGTCAAATATTTGCCAACTGTCCTATTCATCCGTTCTACCATACCATCAGATTGCGGATGATATGCTGTAGTTCTTGTTTTCTTCATGCCTAGTCTAACACATATTCCTTGGAATAGATCGCTTTCGAAGTTCCTGCCTTGGTCACTATGGATCTCCAAAGGCACTCCAAATCGGCTGATATATTCTTGGATCAACTTATCTGCAACGGTGGCGGCCTTCTGGTCTGGAAGTGCGTAAATCTCGACCCACTTACTGAAGTAATCCATTACTACCAGCATGTACTTGCCTCCATTTTCACTTTCTGGAAATGGCCCAGCGATGTCCAAAGCTATTCTTTCAAACGGGCTTCCAACATTATATTGTCTCATAGGAGCTCTCCTTTTTCGGTAAGGCCCGTTACTCGTGGCACAAATAGTACATTTCTTACACCAGTCTTTTACATCGTCGGAACTGTTCATCCAATAAAACCGTTCCCGAATTCGCTGAAGGGTTTTCCTTACACCAAAATGCCCTCCCGATGGACTGTCGTGTAACTGACGAAGTACTTCGGCTATTCTGCTCTTTGGGATCACCAACTGTCTTCTCTTCTCTGAACCGTCATCATTTTCCAGGACTCGTTTAAGCAAGCCATCTTCGATGATAAATGAGTCCCACTGGGCCCAATACGTCTTAACTACTGAGCATAGGTTTGATATTTCCTGCCAAGGTGGTCGACGGTTTTCCTCTTTCCATTTTCGGATTTTCTGTATAACTGGATCTCTCTCTTGTTCTTCCCTGATCTTAGTAGGCGTCCAGTCGTCGTTGACAATCGTCGTTCTTAGCACTGCTGCTTCCTTGGATTCCGTTTTGTTGCAGTGGGAACACTCTGCTGAGCATGGCCTTCTGGAAAGAGAATCAGCGTTTTTGTGGCTAACTCCGGCCCGGTGCTCAATCTTAAAATCGTATTCTTGGAGTCGTTCGATCCACCTGGCTATCTGATCCTCTGGATTCTTAAACTGCATCAACCACTTAAGGGCGGCATGGTCGGTTCGGATTAGAAACTTTCTTCCATAGAGGTATTGATAGAAGTGCTCTACTGATTTCACTACTGCCAGAAGTTCTCTTCTCGTGACGCAATAATTCCGCTCAGGTTTTGAAAGAACTTTACTAAAATATCCGAGGACTCGTTCCTGTCCTCCTTGAATCTGAGACAGCACTCCTCCAATTCCCACATTACTTGCATCTGTATCTAAGATGAACTCTCCTTCTGGCAGTGGATACCCTAAAATTGGTGCTGTTATTAAAGCTTTTTCAAGGTCTCAAAGGCATTTTGGCAGTCTATATCCCAGCGGTATTCTCTTGCTTCCTCTGTAAGTCGCGTTAATGGCTTAGCGATATCTGCAAACTTCTTAATAAACCTCCGGTAGTAAGTACATAGTCCAAGAAAACTTCTCACTTGATGTTTGTCAGTTGGTTTTGGCCATTCCTTAATGGAATCGATTTTTCCCTTATCCACGGCCACTCCTTCTTTACTGACTATATGACCCAGATAATTGACTTTACCTTGAAATAGCTGGCACTTCTTGGGGTTTAGCATCAATTGGGCAGCTTTAAGTCGATTAAAAACGTTTTCTAAATTCCTCAAATGATCTTCGAATGTCTCCCCCAAGACGATTATGTCATCTAAATAAACCAGGCATGTTTTCCAAGATAACCCTCTCAACACATTTTCCATAAGCCTCTCAAATGTCGCAGGAGCATTACAAAGTCCAAATGGCATAACGTTGAATTGCCACAATCCAGATCCTGTGGTGAAGGCTGTCTTTTCTGTATCGACTGGGTCCATTTCTACCTGCCAGTATCCAGACTTTAAATCTAAAGTAGAAAACAATTTACTTCCAGCCAATGTGTCCAATGTGTCATCGATCCGAGGCAGAGGATAACTATCTTTCTTGGTAACGTTGTTCAGCAAACGGTAATCCACACAGAACCTCGTCGTTCCGTCTTTCTTCTTAACCAGGACCACCGGAGAGACCCATGGACTCGTAGAAGGTTCTATCACCCCGTCTTTCTTCATTTCCTGAACAATCGTTTCAGCTTCCTCTCTCTTCGCCTGTGGTAATCGTCGAGCTGTTTGACGAATTGGCTTAGCATTACCAGTATCAATTTTATGCTTAACAACGGTAGTTCTTCCCGTCTTTCCTCCTTTCGGTACGAAAATATCACGATACTGCCGAAGAAATTCCCTTAATTTCCTTTTCTCCATCTGATTTAGAGACTGTCCTGCAACTGCAACCATTTGGTCGAATTTGTCGTTGGAATTATCAGATGTTGTCGCCTGACGAATTATGGATGTCACAGGTACACAAGTTCCTACTTTTGTCTCTTTCTTTATGGTCACTGGGTAGTCGTTGACATTGATAAGTCTCACAGGAATTTCTTTAGCCGAAGTCACCAATTCCTTTCCAATTATGATTCCACGGCCAACCTCATCGTCGTGGTTCCAAGGCTCCATCATAACAGGTCTCCCTTCGTCTACAATTCCCTGTAGTCGCGCTACTATGATCGTTTCGCTTCTCGCAGGCACGACTGTATCTTCTGTAATGGCTGCTTGCACAGTGTTGTCGTTATGTGGATGGAGAAATACCTCCTCGTTGCCAACTTTGATTACCTTATTCTTAAAATCCAATTGGAATCCATGCATATTCATTACGTCCATTCCTAATATAACATCCTCTTCGATGTCAGCAACTATAACAGTATGGACAAACTTTTCTGCTCCAATTCCCAATTGTACCTGGATTTCTCCATGAATGTTGGCATTTTCACCTGTAGCGGTCCGAAGTCGCAACCTCGTTGGTAATAGTTTCTTACGGCTGTTTATAACTGTTGGGCGTATAATGGTTCTGGTCGCTCCCGTATCCACCAACAACGTATGTCTTTTACCATTTATTTCTCCATCTACATATACACTATCTTCACGACATTTCAAAGAAGCTATTAGTATAAGAGGGTCTTTGGAAAAGTTCCGGGTCGAAGCTGCTCCCTTAAAGCCGACTCGTTCTGGTTTTCCTGATGGTGAGTTTCTTGATTTTATGGTCTTCGTTTTCTTGCATGTAATAATTTTCATCATATTAACGAGCTGGTCAAGTTTATCTTCATCTCCTTCCTCTTTTACAGTCCTAACTTGACTGTACCCGCCAGAGGCCTGCGTAGCTGACTCGTATTCGAGGGCGGCGGATAGGACATCAACCAGCGTCTTGTGACGAGCTAATCGCAGTGTTCTCTGCATTTCATGATCACGAAGACCATCAATAAACGTTTGAACGGCCAATTTTTCCATCATGTCTTCGGGAGCTGTTGGATAAGCATATCGTACTAATCTGGCAATATCTACCTCATATTTTTGAAGAGCCTCATCTTTCTTCTGTCTACGATTTTTAAGCTGTGACTGATATACATGCTCCAAATGTTCGTGGCCATATCGCATATTTAACCTCTTCTTCAGTTGTTCGAAATCATCGGTCTCCTCTACGGCTATGGTCTGAAGCACATCTAAGGCATCTCCTCGAAGGGCGATAGTCAGGTTTACAGCCTTTTCTTTTTCAGACCATCCATTTGCTCTTGCGGCTGATTCGAACTGTTTCATGTAGTTGTTCCATGATGATTTTCCGTCGAAAGTTGGGACTTTAACATGAATAGAACCTCCACTTCCTTCAAATTTCGGCCGTGTCTCCAACTTAAATTTCGTCTCGTCTTCTTTTATCTCCACTGTAATCGGATTGTTACCTCTCTCTGCTGTCCCTGTTTCCTCCATCTTCTTTTCCATCTCTTTCCATATCTTTTCTTCGAAGGCTAACATATCGGCAGCAACTTGGTTTTTTAATGAAGATATTCTATCGTCCAGGGCAGACATCTCAGAAGTGACTTTCGAGATTTCCGAAGAGATGTTAGCAGAGACTTTGCTTTCCAGCGAAGAAATCTCGTTAGAAACTTTGTCTTCCAACGAAGCGATGTCGCCGGAAACTTTGGCTACATCAGAAGAAACTTTCGAAATATCGTCAGAAACTTTGTTCTCTAATGATGCGATATCACCGGAAACTTTGTTCTCTAATTTCGAAATCGACGAGATGACAGCATCTTCAAATATATAAGTCTCTGGATCTAGTCCTTCTTCTAGCAAAGCGTTCTTTAGTCGTTGGACTAACTCAGCCTTTTTTCCGGTAGAAGCTAATTCTCTGTCTTCAAGATGTCTTCTTAAATCAGTCACTGTCAGCTCATAAATCGTAGCCATTTTCACAATTTATTTTATATTCACTTGTATTATTATTATAAGTCTAATTTATGTTCGATCCCACTCTAACACCATTTGTTGTGAATTTATTAAAAGGTTCAATATTTATAACACTTATTTTTTATTCTTTTTTTATTTATATTAACTTATCTAACAATAATTTATTATATCCGTACGTAACAAATTCGCGAGCGCGGGTCTTGAGAATTAACTGCCCCTCCATATAAAAATGTTGTATTTATATACGAAATCCTGATATACTAGAACAGCATCGAAAGATCGCATTGTCTTGCATCGAAAAATCGAGAAGCATCTAGTTGGAGAATTCACCATAATTTGAATCTAGAACCTCCGGCGAAATTTCTACAACAAAACAGAATATTAGTCATCATATATTTTACAGTTATTTTTTAGGCCAGGATTTTTATCGTAACAGTATTAATATAGGGGATTGAAAATTGGAGACAGAAACTATTGGGGTAGAGATAGGATAAGCAAAATAAACCGGAACGTTTGCTAACGGCTACTCAGGGTTTATTTGGAGAGCTGGGGTCATGGATAAGTGAATAACAAGGGGACTGAAATGGGGTAACTACCAAAAATTAAATAAAAGGGGTACTTACATGAATCTCCTGGAACAAAATACAATACAGGAAGGTTCTTAAGCTATTTAAAATAAGGACGCCGTTTAGAAGAATCTTCCTGCTGGATAAAGAAAAGTCTCAACCTTTCTAAAAACACAAAAAGGAGTTAGAAACTTTTTTAAAAGAAATAAACAAAATGATTTAGGGAAAAAATTTAATATATATTGTTATCTCACCACAAACAGTTACAAATATTAATAGTGATAACAAAATGCAAAATAAAAAAAAGCAAACTTACTATTTTACTATGGGTTTACAAACTCTAGAAGTTAGAGGTACTATAGTCAGAATCCAGAAATCTAGGCAGTAAATTCTTGGAAGTAATAGTGATGGTTCATTGCTATTGTAGGTCTTCCAATGGTGTACGAAAAATATCATAAGAAGTTACGACAAAGCTACTTGTATTAAATGAATATGTACCTATTTATAATTATGTTAATTTTAATATGATTATTGTTGACATTTGGGTTATTATATATATATATATATATATATATATATATATATATATATATATATATATATATATATATATATATATTAATATAATATACATGAAACGAATTTTGGTAACGAATGGCCATAACTTAATCTTAGATTCCTGAGATTAAACTAGGCCGATTTAAACTAACTTACTTTAGTACGAAAGTTGATAATAACCAAAATAAAGGGGGTCAAACTTTTATTTTTAAATATTTCGTGATAGGCATGGAATAACAACACGAAATTTGGTAAGCTGGAGTTTTTTGGGACGAAAAATCAAGATTCGCCACTAAAAATGATGAAGGACGCCACATACATCTTTCAGTGCTCGTTTAATACGTTCAATTTTATCTCCCACTCGACATACTTTTAGAATCAAAACTTTTATTCTCTTAATATTTTTACTTAGAAAAGATATACTACATCGCTGTACAACCCATTACTTTTTATTATTGTTTTATAAATTTGAATTAATTACAATAAATAATAATTTTAGTTTAGAAGGTAATAGTTACACCTCCCTAAAACCGCGATAGTCGGTCAAAGTCGGCTACTCAGGTATTCAGTTGTTTTGCTATCGAAGTAAACAGTGGTGTGATGACGATGAGTAGAATACTATTTTGCCTACGTCACGTTGCCCAGCAACCGTCCATTCTATTCGTCGTTGCTACGCAACGTGACGTCAGCAAAATAGTATTCTACTCATCGTGGTCCCACCGCAGGACATGACTCACATATCGATTATGTGATGACTGTTGTGAGTAATATGGAAAGTGAAAGCAGTAAAAGTAAACGACGTCCAAATTTTTCATGGGAGAAAAAACTATTATATTCAATGTGTATTGTGGACTCCGTGAAAGGAATAAAAGTATGTCGGTCAACGATGTAGTTACCCTGTGTAGTGATTTGACTAAAGTTTCGAAGAGAAGTGTATACAGAATTGTAAACAATTTTAAACAAAGTGAAGGCAAATTGAATGATGGACCTGTTGAAACCACTGAAACCAGAGGTAAAAAACGCATTCAGCATGAAGATCATACCAAATATGCTATTCGGAAGAAATTCCATGCTTTATTTTTTCGGAACGAAATCCCAACCTTAAAGAAAGTTGAAGTTGAAATAAATTCCAATAATTCAATACCCAAAATATCACGACGTGTTTTATTGCGAATATTAGAACAGATGAACATTAAATATATAAAAAGAAGAACGAATAGTGTTCTTTTATTAAAAGATGAAATTGTTTTGGCGGAGAAATTACTTACAAAAAATCCGAGAGTATCGTCGTGAAGGACGAAAAGTATACTATTTAGATGAAACTTGGCTAAATCAAGGTCATACTGTCTCAAAGGTGTGGCAAGATTTGGAAATTAAAAGTCGTCGATAAGCCTTCATCGAAGAGCTTTCATTAGGATTAAAAACACCAGTGGGTAAAGGACGGAGGCTCATAATAACACATATAAGCAGCGATTCGGGTTTTTTGGACAACGGCTTGTTACTATTCGAATCCAAGAAAACCAACGATTCGAAGGTTGGTTTTCAAATATTCTACCAAGCCTTGAAGCAAATTCTGTCGTCGTTATGGAAAATGGGTCATACCACTGTCGACAATTATTAAACCTCGCGAGGATACATATACCCGTTTTCAAGAAATATGCAGTCGATGAAATGGCTCGTGCAAACAACGTAATTGTACATCGCCTCCCTCCTTATCATTGTGAGCTGAACCCTATCGAGCATATATGGGCTCAAATAAAAAACCAAGTGGCAAGGGAAAACTTGAGTTTTAAAATGGAGGAGGTGAAGTGCTTGTTAGCAACTGCCATACAAAATGTCACACCTGCGTCTTGGAAAAATTGTATAAGACACACTATAGAAGAAGAAGATAGAATGTGGGACTTAGACACAAGAGTTTACATTTCGGTTGAACCGTTAATTATTAATGTAAATAATAGTGATCGCGATAGCTCTTCATCAGCCGACGAGTCGTCTTCATACGATGATTAATATTTTAACTTCCTGTGGAGGTCGAACCATTTTATTAAGATTACTTTCGTATGTAAGTAAGTTTGTTTTGTTAACCTAGTTTTCAAACTAAAATACATTTTGTACCAATATACTTTTCTCTTAAAAAAAATGAATACTTCTTATATATATTAGGTATATTCGATTCGATTTATTTTATTTAATTATAATATATATGTGTGAGTGTAATTGGATTTTCATAATTATGTAAATTAATATATTTAAAATATAAGTAATTCCAATGAAAAGAAACCTTTCATTGAAATAACAGCAGGGTAAATCTCTCTACCTGCCTTTTTGATAATTAATTTTTGTAACAAACAAAAAATGTCATTAAAAAAAATTATAGTTTGTCATTGTCACATGTCATAGAAAGTTTCTTTGTCTCGTATGTTTTGTACAAAATTATGGAATTTGAAAGTAAGTGTTTTTTTGTGATAAGAAGTATACACTTCAAAGTTAAATATAAGTCTCATATCATATTATATTAAGATTAATTTTAAAAGTCACTGCAACAGTGTAAACGATACGCTACTAAATGCTAAGCTAGGAAGTCAATGAGCAATTTATCTCTCTCTATATTATGACAACGTTGATCTACTATTCCTTTCTACCGGTCCTAGAATGCGATGTTGTCATGTATGACCTTTACAAAGAATATTATCGTACTTTAGATGTTTTCTATATATAAGTATTGTATATAAATATAATATTATACATAAATATTGATGTTACTAAATACATTTTATTATATACCTTAACTAATAACATAATTTTGCTGCATGTCAATGATTAAATGATAAATTGCTAGAATATCTATCATTACAAACTGGCAACGATGTTGTTGGTTTATCGCATTCACAGTTCGGAGAATTTACTGCCTACAAATTTGATTCTCAAGTATACAAGAGCTTACAATTGTTAATGGGCGATAAATTGTAATGGAAAAAATTAGAAATGAAAAATATCTTTTTAAATGAAACTATGCATAGAGGTTGTGACTATGCTAAAACAAAAACAAAACAAGATCTCAAATATGATTAGGTATGTACCAAATGTCAAAAAATAAAACTAGCTGTCAGATGTCAATATTAAATTTTAAAACTTGAGAACAATTAATATGACAACTAGGCCACACCCTAACATCTATAATTTTACTGGTTACAATTTCTTAACTTGTCGTAAAAGCAATTATTTATAAAAAATGTCTATTTTTACTTTAAAGGTTCAACAAAAAAAATTTACCTGGATTTCATTAAATGTTAATTTTACCTCTTTAAAATTTTTGAGGTTGGAACTGGACTTACACTGCAAACTTATCTGTATTGATTATTTTTAAGCCCTCATTGTAATGATAGTATACCCAATATTGTTCGTGTCAACGGTCATTGCAGTCGAGACATATTAATTTAATAAATAAAATTAATTCAAAATTGCTGCAAAATATTAAAAAGAATTCTTAGGAGATCGTTAAATGTATTATTAATTTAAATATTTAAATAAAACACACTGTAAAAGGAGAAATATTTTCTCTGAGTGATTTATGTTAAATCATCATATTTTGAGATTAATAGTGTGCAGTTACATGCACCTATTATTGAAACACCCTGTATATATATTTGCTCCTAATTGCCAATCGATTTTCTCCAGGTTTGTAGGCAAGTGCTGTAGAGAATATAAAACTTTTAAATGACTTTTTGGATTGCATGGTGTTGTTTTCAGCATTCATTTTATTAATGGTGTACTTTGCATTTTTCAATTTATATAATGGATTAACATTATACAAATGTGTTGAGAAATCAATATTTTGTTTCAGTTTGTGATAACTTTGCAATATATCTGTTGACCTATTTATCATACTTTCTAGAAGATGTAAAATAGTTGACAATCTAAATCACACAAAAGTATATTCCGACGAGCCAACAGACTACAGGTTAATACAATATAAAAAAAACTAAAACAACAAAAAATAAATTCTAGGACTTTTGAAGTTATACTTCTATACGCGCGCTCGACGTTGGAAATTTGTATGGAAGTGAATCTGTGAAACCATTACATATGTAAGATAATGAGTAAGAGAGAGACAGAAGATATATTTTCTCTCTCTTGCTCTCTCGAATATAAAAATGTTCCTTTTGTATATATAATTTAATATTATATATATATATATTATATAAAGATATATATACATATAATAAAATATTTATTAATATTATTATTTATGTGATATGTTTTGTATTATTTATTAAATGTTCTTAATTATATTAGTCTTTTGTATTTCAAAATAACAATCTCAATAAATCACTGTATGATCCAGAACTGTCAATTTTAAAATACTTCTGTGTTGTGTCCTCGGTAGTATAGTAGTCAGTATCCCTGCCTGTCATGCGGGAGACCGGGGTTCGATTCCCAGTCGGGGAGGACTTTTTTATTAATATTATTACATTATTGTCATTTTTAAATACTTATGGATATTGCATTTTAATTTGTATTGTATTATTATATGGAATTATGTTATGTTATTTTTTTATGTATATTATTGTCATTTTTAAATACATAAATATTGCAGTTTAATTTGTATTGTATTATTATATTAATAACAAAATAAACAATGAATTTTACTGCAGAGTATGTGTAAAAAAATTTTGCATTCAAATCCTTTCATACATATATGAAAATAAAAATATACATTTTCATCAAAATATTGATTCAATCCTTCATTGTTAGTAAGTTGTTATTAATTCTGTGTTTCTCTTTCTGCTATGTCTTACCTATAGAATTACATATGTAATGATTGTGCAGATTGACTCCCAAATAAATTTGTAACATGCGTGTATAGAAGTGTAACTTCCACCGGCAGTCCCACTGGACTGCCACACCTGTTTTTTTTTCTTTGAAGTAATAAACTTTTTAACCCTAGATTACCGGACTTGTTTAGCCGCACGTGATAACCGGACTATCGTAAATTTTACTACCTATAAAAAATGCCTTGTAATTACAAAACCTATATTCAAAATTGTTGTTTTTCAACAGACGAAGCCACAATATATTATTCCGGTAGCGAGAATAATCAACACAGACACGGCGTGGCAGTAATAGTTAATAAAAAATCTAATAGAGCGGTGGAATGCTATTTCCCTATCTCAGAAAGAGTAATGGTACTGAAGTTAGTGACTTCTCATGCCAAACTGAATTTGATACAAGTTTATGCTCCTACGGCGAATGCCGACGAAGAAGAAGTAGAATTATTTTATCGAGATATCGAAGAGGCACTTAGAATAACGAAAACAAGAGAAATCACGATAGTCCTAGGTGATCTCAATGCAAAGATTGGAAAGGGACAAAGCGGAAAGTGTATAGGAAACTATGGTCTGGGAAATCGAAACGAGAGAGGAGACCGTCTGTTACAATTCTGTCAAGAGCAGAACTTTATTATTACAAACACATTTTTTATGTTACCAAACAGACGACTGTATACATGGCGATCGCCCGCAGATACATCGGAGAAAGTAGTCAGGAATCAGATAGACTACATTATGATCAATGAAAGATACCGTAATGCTGTTAAAGCCGTGAAAGCATATCCTGGATCAGACGTGGCCTCAGATCACAATCCACTTATAGCCAAAATTACACTCACCCTTAAAAATATTAAAAGACATCAAAGAATCCCTACAATAGACACAAGAAAACTTAAAGAACCTAAAGTAAAAGAATGCCTCCAACATGAACTGCATGTGAACTGCAACAAATTGAACACAAACACCAACGATATTGACGAGTACTGGAATCGACTAAAAGATTGTCTACTGGAACCCTGTAAAGAAATATTAAAGACTTCCTCAAGGAGAAAAGAGGAATGGATGAATGACGAGATACTCAATATGATGGAACAACGGAGACAATTTAAAAACAAGGATAACAATAAATGCAGAGAGATAAACCACGAGATTAGAAAGACGATAAAGCAGGCAAAAGAAAAATACTTTGAAGAGCAATGCAAAGAGATCGAAGACCTTCAAAATAAATATGATCTGTTTAACCTACACAAGAAAGTCAAAGAACTGGCAGGACTAAGAAAACAAAATCCCACTTGTGCAATTCTGGATAGACACGGTACTGCTATAACACATACGGACGAGAAAATACAAAGATGGGCAGAATATATCGATGAATTGTTCGATGATGAAAGAGGAGATCTGGAGCACATAGAACTTACGTCAGAAGAAATAGGTCCATATATTACAAAAGAAGAAATATTGCACGCATTAAAAACAATGAAGAGCGGGAAAAGCCCTGGACCTGATATGCTTCCTATAGAAATCCTAAAAATTCTAGATGAGAAGCACATTGATGTTTTAGTGACACTTTTGAACCAAATTTATAGTTCAGGCGTATTACCCAAAGAGTGGTTGACATCTATTTTTATTTGTCTCCCTAAAAAGAAAAACGCAAGAGAATGCAGCGATTACCGCACCATTAGCTTAATGTCTCATACGCTAAAGTTACTACTTAAAGTCATCCATAACCGAATATATCACAAACTGGACATAGACGTTAATAATACACAATTGGGTTTCCGCAAAGGCCTAGGAACACGTGAAGCTCTTTTTTCACTTAATATACTAATACAAAGATGCCTGGACGTCAATCAAGATATATACGCATGTTTTATTGACTATAATAAAGCATTCGATAAAGTACGACATGAACATTTAATGAATGTCCTGAAATCAAAGAAGATTGACTACAACGACCTCAGGATCATATCAAATTTATACTATAAACAGCGAGCAAAAGTACGTGTTAACGAACAGCTGTCAGAAGAAATTGAAATTAGATGTGGAGTAAGACAGGGATGCGTATTGTCGCCAATTCTTTTCAACGCCTACTCCGAAGAGGTCCTGAAAAAAGCTCTTGAGAGTGAAACAGCTGGAATAAAGGTAAATGGAGTTCCCATTAACAACATTAGATATGCGGACGACACTGTGATTTTAGCCGAAAACATTGAAGATCTTCAGAGACTGGTGACCAGAATAGCAGAGTATGGAAAAGAGTATGGTCTAACAATGAATGTCAAGAAGACGAAATTTATGAGAATATCGAAAACTCAAAGAAATAACGAGAGTCTTCTAATAAACGAAACCAACGTCGAACAAGTGGACAAATATGCATACCTGGGAACAATGATTAACTCCGCAAATGATTACAATCAGGAGATAAAAATAAGAATGGAAAAGGCTAGAGCAAATTTCAACAAAATGAGAAGAGTTCTATGTACCAGGGATTTAAAACTGGAACTAAGAGTTAGGTTGGCGAGGTGCTATGTTTTTTCGACCTTATTTTATGGAATGGAATCTTGGACCTTGAATGCTACATCAACGAAAAAACTGGAATCATTTGAGCTGTGGGTATACAGAAGAATTCTGAAAATATCATGGACAGAACACGTCACAAACAAAGAGGTTCTGAGAAGGATGAACAAAGAAATGGAAATTTTAAATTCAATAAAAACAAAAAAATTGGAATATCTCGGACATATTACACGTGGAGAGAAATACACCTTGCTCCAACTGATCATGCAGGGAAAGATCATAGGAAAGAGAATCATAGGGAGGCGTAGAATGTCATGGCTGCGCAACCTGAGAGAGTGGTACAGATGTACATCAAATGAACTTTTCAGAGCAGCCGTCTCAAAAGTTCGAATAGCTATGATGATTGCCGACCTCCGCCGCGGAGATGGCACTTGAAGAAGAAGATATTCAAAATCTGAACAGGAGAGTTTTTATCACTATAATAACATATTTAAACGAATAAAAAATAGAATTACACAAACTGTACTAAAACTAAAATATACACAACTGCCATCTTCGGGTTTTCCTGTTACAGCTCATGTTGGAACACATTTGGTCAAAAGTATCTACGCCTGATTTTGTGTTATTGTAATTTTGTATAATTACAGGCTTTCTTGTTTCTTCTAATACTTCTGCCGGTTTGTGCGAAGTTGAAAGCAGTAAAACTAATATTTGTTTTTTAGACGTAAGATAACAAAGTTTTCTTCTGATCAAAACAATATCGAAGAGTTTGCATTTCGATTTTTTTAGTGCCAACATCTCTGTGGGAATTTCTTTTTTGTTTTTGCGAAGAGTACCTAATGCTGTTAATTTATATGGCTCTTATAACAGTTCATCGACTAGTTTCACTGACGTACACCAGTTGTCCATGGTTACGTTCCGATTTGATCCATGGACAGATTTTGTTAGTTCTTTGACATAATGCTCTGCTAGTGGCAAACCATTGGTACTAGTTTTCTTTCCCAAATAGGGACTTTCATTCAACATATATTTACTGAAGAAATCACATAACATAACAATCTTAATCCCGTACTTTAAAACTTTATTGGGGATGTACATCCTGAAAGGATGTATGTATAAAGATGTATGCATCTAGGAATCCTAGCAGTTGCTCATCAATATATTTCGCGGATATGAGTGAGAGGATCATTTACTTGTCTCTCTTGTCTTGTTTGCTTTTCGTCAAATCTTATACAATTTAGTAGAAATGTAAAGCGATTACAACTCATATATGCTCTGTAAAACGTTCCTGAAATGGAGGTGTTAAACATATATTTTGCAGATAAATGGTTTTATTATTTATATTTAAATCTTTTTTTGCGGCAGAAAGGACAAGAATTGCAAGTAAGGCTATTAATTCTTCAATTGATATTTAAGACACATTTTCATGATTATTATGTTTCTCAGCTTGTCCTACAATTTCTGCATTTGTATGTTGCAAAATAATTTCAAGTAGCGTGTTTGGAAAGAAATGTGAGAAGTGTTCATTAAAAATATTACAGTTTTTAGCGGTACCTCTGGGACCTGATACCAAGTGAATAAGATTCATTGCAGCTGTCCTTCTTGATTTATGGGGAACTTCGGTCGACCACTTATGACCATTCTTACCCTTAAAACTTTTTTTTTTGTTGGGACCACTACATACTTTGATTTTCCAGATATCGACGTAGAAACTTTTTCAATATCCGAAATGTCATCTTGCCCTGTCAGTTCATTAGAACAAGGAGATACCATAAAATCTTCAACTGCTTCATTATCCGAGTGTGAAGATTCTATCTCCAGATTATTTTCTTCCCAATCGCTGCCACTGTCTTCGAAGGGATCTGAGTCAAAGTCTTCACCATTCATAATACGCGCAGCCTTTTCTTCCAGTTCTTTTTCTGTCAGTGGCCTTTTGGAATCCATTTTACTGAAATCCAAAATATATTGTTCTGAAGCTATTAAAGCCACAATATTAGTTTGAAATAATTTATTTGACGTTTCGACTTCCACTTCGAAAATCGTTATTAAAATACCGATTACAAAAAACGATTTCCAAAGTGGAAGTCGAAACGTTATTATAGAGGAATTATAGAGGAATTATAGACGAATTTAGGACGAATTATAGAGGAATTTTACTCCTAAACACGGCACATAAAACCCTCTCAAACATCTTAGTAGACTAATCCCTTATGCTGAAAATGTCCTAGGCGAATATCAAGCCGGTTTTAGGGCAAACCGATCAACAATAGATCAACTATTCACGCTGAGACAACTTCTACAAAAGGGTTGGGAGTATAACAAACCCATACACAATCTTTTCATAGACTTTCGACAGGCATATGATAGCGTAGAAAGAAGCCAAGTATGGAATGCCATGGCCATACCAAAGAAACTCATTCGGATGACCAAAGTCTGCATGGAGGGTGGAATATCTAAAGTACGTGTAAATAATAAACTGTCTGGCAGCTTTGAAATCAACAGTGGACTCAAACAGGGTGATGAGTTATCTCCACTACTTTTTAATCTTGTATTAGAGAAAGCCATGAGGTCGGCCAAAATAAAAACAGAATTGCTATCGGTTCAAGGTCCCAAGCTGTTACTCGCATATGCAGATGACATAGATCTCGTTGGAGACTCCATCCTATCCATGAAAGACATCTTCAACAAGGTGGAAGGAGCAACAAGTGAAGTAGGGCTGAAGATAAATGAAGAGAAGACGAAATATATGTGTATAAATAGAACGACACGAAGAGACAGAATAGGACAAAATGTGACGATCAACACCTTCAATTTTGAAAGAGTACAACGTTTTAAGTATCTGGGAGCCGTAATCACAGCTGAAAACGATGTTACTGAGGAAATAAAAGACAGAATCCAATCTGCAAACCGCTATCTATTCGCACTGGATAAGCTCATAAAATCAAAAAATCTTCAATCAAAAATTCATCGTCAGACCTGTAATAACATACGGATGCGAAACGTGGACCATGACCAAAGCAAACGAAGAAAAGCTCAGACGCTTTGAACGAAAAATACTTAAAATACTTCGAAAAAAAGGACCTCGCCATGACATCACCACAAACCAGTATAAGATCAAACCAATATCGAATTAAAAACACTCTACAATGACGCCGATATTGTCCAAGAAATTAAATCACAGCGACTAAGATGGACAGGCCACGTGCACAGACTGCATAACGATAGACTTGTAAAACTGGTATGGGAAGAGATTCCTACAGGCAAAAGACCACTCGGACGTCCCAGAATGCGATGGAGAGATAACATCCAAGCAGATCTCCGGAAAATGAACATTCCATTTGACCCTAGGTTGATGGAAGACCGAACAAATTGGAAAAAAGTTGTACAGTCAGTCAAGACCCACCCAGGGTTGGAGCGCTGCGTGATAATGATGAAGTCGAAACGTCAAATAAATTAATTTCAAACTAAAATTTTGGCTGTATTCCCAAATAAAATAGTAAATTCCAAAATTTATATTTAATACAAGAATACAAAATAAAATAATGAGCTAACAACTTACCTTTATGAAATTTATTCGAAGACGATGGAAATAGAAGCCAAAAAAATGTACACCTACTAATAAAACTATCGTAGATACCGGATCTTCGTAAAATTGACGACGAAGATGTGAAAACTGTATTGTAGAAATTTTAAATGGTACAACTGCAGACGCAACTATCCAGCTAACGAGCGGCCCAAGCCCTAGCGGTGACCGTAAGTAGCCGAAAATACTTAAAGAAGTATGCGGCCGAAAAATTTACGAATGTCCGGTAATCTAGAGTTTTAACTGAGGCGTCCTCAATATGAGTACTTCATACATGCCAAATAGGCATGTATGATAAGGACAGATCCGTTTGTTTAATTGGATTTAATAAAACACATATTATTACATTAAATTATTCTACTGACTGAATGTCTCTCAAAGACGGGGTTAGAAACGAGTAAATAAAAAGAAGGGTAGTTGTTCAATCACAAATTAATCCCTTAATTTGTAATCTCACATTATTGTTAACTTCTTAAGCTTTTATGGTTTCACCGTGTATAATTGAGACATTGTGAAAGATTTTTATTGACGGGTCGACCGGCGGTATTTTCTTTATGGATGCTACTTTCAGGACCCAAGCTTCACTGCCATAGCATGCTATTGGTCGAATTAAGGTTTTATAGATTCTAATTTTGGTATTTCGGTGGACATTTTTAGACTGAAATATATGGGAGAGGGCAAAATAAGCTCTTTTTGCCTGCGTTATTCTCTTCCGTATTTCTCCATCTTCTGATCTGTCGGCATATATTTCTACTCCCAGGTATGTAAACTTTCCAACCGTTTAATGTCATCTTCATGTATAATGTTTTGTGAGACTATATTTCTTCTCGTCTGTATCATTATTTTTGTTTTTTCTGTGTTAATTTCCAGACCTAGCCTATTTGTTTGCGTCTTTAACTTAGCGTATGTTTCCTGTAGTCCTGTTGATATTATATTCATAATATTAATATCATCGGCATAAGCAATCAGTTAAACCGATCCGTTTATCAGTAGGGTTTGTTCCTTTTGACTGAGTCGTATGCCTGTTTGAAGTCTACAAACACGTTGTGAACATCAATATCATGTTCCCATAATTTACTCAAGATCTACTTGACTGTAAATATTTGATTCAGTGTCGATCTTCCCCGTCGGAAACCCGTCTGATACTCTCCAATAATATTTTCTGCTACTGGTTGGAGCCGCTAGTTTACAATATACCTTAGCATATGTTGTACATAGTAGATAAATTCCACGGTAGTTTTTGCACTGGCTTTTTTATAGATCGGGCATAGTATACTGTTCTTCGAGTCGTCGGATATTTTCTTTTCTTGCCTTATATCTTTAATGAGCGCGTGTATGTGACTTGATAGGTGGTTGACACCTACCTTGCACAATTCTGCTGGTATTTCGTCAACTCCAGGAGCTTCATTCTCTTTCTGGGCCTCAATAGCTTCGAGAACTTCCTCTATGGTTGGAGCTTCTACTACATTCTTCTACGCATGTTAGTTAATACCTAAGAGAAATTAATCTTAATACATGGTGGAGATTCCCCAAAGCAGTTGAGATTTCAAATCCATTTATATTTCGGGCTTTGCGGGTTGTCTACAACATTGTCTCTTAGGATCATTTTATGATCTATGCAATATCACGTTATTTTGTAACTTACATCATAACTTTAAAAGAAACAACTCCTCTGTTTATTAACACTGGAGTAACATTTAGAAGTCGATACCTTTTTTACACCTTTAATATACAACTGACATATTTTATAAACGAATAGGACTTCCAGTGAGGATTCCTCACTATTTATTGATACTAAATTCCTCCGCCTAAATTTTACGAGTCTGTGTTGGAGGTTTTTATATCTGAGTATACGTAGAAATAAAAAATGGTTTATGGTCGATATTGACCTATTTTTACATACGAAAAATAACTAGAGGACTATATATTTCACAATTTAACGTAGTATGAATACATCAATAATAGTAGGCTTACGTGGAAAAACGATTATTTAAAGGGTAATAAAGTGGCAAATATCTCTCAATAAATATTCAATATATTAAAGGCAAAAGTACTTTTTTTGTACATAGGCTTGTCGAAAAATATCGGTACACATATACATTGGTAACTTGATTGGTAATACTATTTAAATCAATCATTAAATAAAATAATAAAATGTTGATGTTTTGTGTGAGAAACATGTTGATTTCTGAATATTCCTCTCCCTTTTATTGTTTTCTCGAGCATCTTGTAAAATATTATTTATAATTTGGTTAAATTCAAAAAACTTGTATGAAATCTTCTTATTTTTTTATAGTGCAACTATAGTATGTTACCGAATTAAATTAATACACGATACACAGTACGATACACGAGCTTGCTAGGATAAATCAGGTCTAAAATATATATTCAATTGCCTATTTAATATTAAACAAAGTTTGTTTTTCTGTAATATTTATTAGACAAACTTATATTTTGTTAAAAGCGAATAGATGCATTTTAAAAATTAAAGTTGGATAAAATGGTAACCAGATCATTCACCTTCTATTTTGCATTTTAAGCAGACAACTCGTGATTCTTTCTGATGTCCTTTGCAGATACAAGTACTGCAGAGAAAATAATAGCCCCTTGTTCTTTTGTATCTTTTTCGAGGGCATACGTAGTATCGGCCATTTGCTGTTTTGGCTCTCTTTGGTAGGGATGTAATTATTTCTACAGAAGTTGAAGCTTTTTTTGAGTGTTCTTCGGTGCCGTGTAGAATCCGCATTTTTCCTTCATTTGTTTCGAAACGCAAAATCTCTTTTATAGAAGTAGTCGCTTGAGAATATCCGATAGGCTATTCGATAGTCGAAAGGGGCCTTCTGGTTAAGTTCCTGCGTATATTTCGAGGTTCACAGTAAACATGTTACTTAAGTCAACGAATGCTAAGATCTTGATACCATATTTAGGAGGTTTTGAAAGTATGTTCTGTCTAAAAGGGCATCGACCTCTGAAAGTTACAAATTGTTTGTCAATTGTGAGACCAGGTGCAGGTATTACTGATATCTAGCAGTTTTCTTTAAATATCTTGTATTATTGCCAACTTATTGATTTTCCTTTAAAGGAAAGCGTAGGCAACATAGAAGAAACTGGAACCGATTGTAAGACATCGTGCAATATATGGCATCCATTACAGTACCCTCTATTCTCCCAAAATTTGTAATGTTGATTTACTAACTCCTAGAAGGTATAACATTCCAAATAGAGCTTTCATTTTACACTGATCAGTTTGTTTAGCATCTCTTTCACGATTGTACTTAGCTTGACATTTTTAATGTATATATTTGTAGAATCAGTTACCATTTCCACAATGTTGTTGGTAATAAAAATTTCAAAATATTTTGTTACGGTTTTTACATTTGCTGCATCATCTATGGGCTCAGGTCTCTTTTCGAATATATAATATACTCTAGTTCTTGTTTGTGCTGCATACATTCGTGTCCAGCGAGCTTTACGGTATTTTCCAACAAACAGGGAACTTCATCATCGTCGTAAAATCCTATAACTTCTTTGGCAACATTCTTCTTCCTCATCATTTCTCTCCTCTCTTTTCTAATGTTGATCAGTATTTTTCTTTAAACAACCGATGGTCAGTCCCAATAGTGATTTTATTAGTTACTGTAATATCTTGGACAATATTTTTTCTCTTTGTGATTATGAAATCAATTTCGATTTTCGTTATGTCATCTGGACTAGCCCACGCCCACTTACGTTGGTCATTTTTTTTAAATGTATTCATAACATAGAGCCGATGATGTAACAATCTAGTAGAATACCTCCCTTATTTTTTCGCTCGCCGTATCCAAATGAGTCCATAGCGACTTCTTCACTATCTTCTTTAAATACAAGTTTAGCTTTAAAACCGCCATTTAAGATAAGGTGATGGGTGTTATCTTTTTCCATATCTCTGTGTATATCTTCATAAAAGTTTGTTTCTTGTGCACGAGAAAATCTACGCTACCAACTGCCTTATCGTTTTCTTCAATGGTATGCAGCAGATGCATTGATTTTAAAACTGATCGGTTTTTTCCTTTTCTTCGTTTTTCAGAAAGTACCAATACATCCTATTTGATGCAGTTAAGTTCTGCGTTGCAAGTTGCAAGCATTCTTACGTTATAAGTGGTAATAGGTATACAATGATCGTTGTCCATGTTAGTCGTGCCTGTACCGGTCATTCTTTGCACCCTCTGCCCTGGGTCTTACCTGGTGACTACTATTACCAGGGACCGTTGGACCGCCGGGGACTAAAGGCATTTTTCTAGTTTGTGTCATGTAATTTACGGGAAAGATCAGCTATTTCACTACCATGCTGGCCTTGCAGGTTGGTAGCAGAATAAAGCGTTATGTTATTGGAAAATTAGGCGAAAGATAGCTTGGGATCTGGCCTTTACTAAAGGCTTGGACGTATGACAGGAAAACATTGGAGAAAGTCAGTAGCTAGTGACGCCACTTCCTATAGCAGTCTGTCCTCTACCAGGATCGTAAAGGAGTGCTACCCATTACTGTAAATATCATCCTCACTTTTAGATAGATCAGTGTCACTTTTATAATTGTCAAATATCTATTCAACGTTTTAATTACTTTCTGATGAACCATATTGGTTAGAATCACTGGTTATAAACTTCCCTGATTCTTGGAATGGCTTTTCATCGCTACTGTCTCTTATTCTTATTGCTATTTCTTCCAATTCTTTTGTAGTTATTTCATTTATCCAACGGATACTTCCCTCAAAGTATAACTTACGCTTTTCACGTTCTATTTTATATTATTTATAAATTAATAAATATCTAAATAAACCACAAATATTTAGCTAAATGATCCTAATGAACTAATCATCAAACACATACTAAAATGAAAAAGTTTTTTTTATTGTCCACCAATATGGGTGTACACTCTCCTTTAAAACTAAAGTTTGTTTTTTGGTAAAGCAGATGTCGGTTATTACATTTTCTTTTTATCTAGGCATTAGCATAGGGATTCATAAATATAATAGTAGATCACAGTTTTTACTTTCAAGTGCATTTCTCTTCTTACTAATTTAATTAATAAATCATTAAATCATGACTTAAAAAACGGGGGACGAAACAGACATTTAATTTAAAAGGAGAGGATTTTTAAAAAGAACTACATTTCTTACTAGGAGACAATGAGTTTTTTATGTGTTAATGTTATGTTATGAGTATGTTACATAAAAAACTCATTGTCTCCTAGTAAGAAATGTAGTGCTTTTTAAAAATCCTCTCCTTTTAAATTAAATGTCTGTTTCGTCCCCCGTTTTTTAAGTGTTTTCTGTGTGTTTCTGTGTGTGTAAAAGTGTCTTAATTTAATTTTAACATAACATTTTTTGGACTTTACAAAAATTTGCCAGATATTGCAACAACTTTATCAAAGAAATTTGATAACTACAAGCTTATATAATTGCACGCCCACACAATCTGTACATCCATTCTTATTCATTGTCTTACAACTGTCACCTTCCAAAACAAAACATAAAATCTCAATAAATAACACACATTTCATAAATATATCTCCAGAATAAATATAAATAACTTTAAAGAACTTAATGGTATAGAACACTACTTTCATCAAACAAACAATACATTTCACCTATCTCTACTTCATTGGATAAAATCAGTCTTCTCAAGAACTTCCCCGTTTACTGTTAAACAATTACAATAGTTGACCTGAGTTCTCCAATCAACAATACAAGATAGTTTGAACCATGTTCTTTCAACCATCAATTAATAGAGTACCGGCATTATTTTAACTTTGTATCGTGACCTGAAGATGCTTTGCATATTATAGAAAGCGAAACCGGTCGTCCGATTAGTTAAATTAAATTGATTGTGAGTAAGTCTAACTTATTATTTCTTTTACCTTTTAATAAATCATTAGTTTACACCCAATTGGGTGGACACAAGCAAAATTTTGAGTTTTATTGTCCACCCATTTGTTTAGACACACACAATTTTTTTAGTTTACAAAAAAAAAACACCTGGTACTTATCCAGTTAAAAGTGCGTTTTTTCTTATTGTCGTGTATTTCGTTTTTGTATTATTTATCTTCAAGTCGTATGTTTTCCTAAATTGTTTATTTTATTTAGCAGCAACCGCATATAATGTTCGTTAACTTGGATTATTTTTATATCGTCTGCATAACGAATTTTATCCATCGAGTACCCGTTTACTTTTATGCCACACTCAGAGCCTTCAAGTGTCTGCAAAAACATTCACCATAGAACAGCACAGAAGACAACATACACCCCTATTGTACTTCTTCTTTATGTGCCGTCTTCTACCGAAGGTTGGCGACCATCAAACGATAGGTTTCTCTGTTTTGTGCCGCATGTATTATGTTCGCAGCTTCTGGTATTTGAAACCATTCTCTCAAGTTTTTCAGCCAGGATTTCTTCTTTCTGCCCAGACCTCTTCTACCTTCAATCTTGCCTTCCATGATAAGCTGTAGCAGACTATACTTATCATTACGGAACACATGGCCCAGGTATGACGCTTTCCTCCTTTTAACAGTTGTTAACAATTCCACCTCTTTACCCATTCGTCTTAATACCTCTGTGTTGGTCACTCTGTCTGTCCAAGGTATTTCTAGTATGCGTCGATACAGCCACATTTCTAGAGCCGATAACTTCTTTATAGTTGCTGCTGTTAACGTCCACCCTTCAACTCCGTAAAGTAGCGTAGAGAGTACTTAGCATTTCAGGGCGCGCCATCGGAGGTTAACGCTTAGGTGGCGGTTGCTTTCAATTCGGATCTTAATCTTTACGTCTGGGTCCCACTTATCATTTACTGTATATCCCAGATATTTAAATCGGTGTACTCTTTCAATACGTTCGGCTTCAATATTCAGGTCGATATGTTGAATGTTCTTTTTACTGATCACCATAAATTTAGTTTTCTTTCTATTGATATTCAGTCCAAATTGGTTGCTAGTTGTATTTACTCTATTTAGCATCATCTGTAAATCTTCGATGTTATCGGCCAGTATAACAGTATCATCTGCATATCGAAAATTACTTATTGGTACGCCATTAATCTTGATGCCCTCGTTGTACTCTTCCAGTGCCTCTAGAAATATTTGTTCCGTATACAGGTTGAAAAGCAGTGGCGAAAGAATACAATACCAGGGGTTAGACAGCCCCTCTCGAAATGGTTACGTTTTCACTCACCATATGTTCATTCTTCATGTGGGCTGTTTGATTCCAATATAGATTTTTTATAATCTGGACGTCCTTAGTGTCAAGTCCTGTAAGATGTAATAGTTCTATGAGTTTGTCATGTTTGATAGTATCGAATGCCCTATTGTACTCCTCTAAAAATTTCAAATGTCTCTGTATTGATTGACTTGTTCAGCCCCATTCGTATTTTTTTTATTATAATAGATATTCTGGATAATTCTGATATCTTTTTCGTCAATGTTAACGTTGTGTAGCATTTTTATCATTTGATCATGTTTTACGGTGTCAAACGCTTTTTCATAACCAAGAATATATGAATATATCCTTCAGTTGGAATCGATATTTAGATTTTAACACTTTTGACATTTTTCTTTTAAAGATTATGCAAATATTGTTTTGATGCTTTATAAAAAGAGATTGTATTCCCTTCATTCCCTTTAACTGTACCGGTTTTAGTGATGTCTCTCTAAATATAAATTTCTATTATCTAACCTGGCATAACTTTGTTTCGGTAAAACAATAGTTTACAATTTTGTATTGCGGTAAACAGTGTGTCTGACAAGTCTAATTTATTTCTGATATAGGTACATACACATGAAATGTATTTCAACTATTGAATTAAGGACTTATTCGAGTTTTATTTATGGAAAATATTGTAAAAACGTTTATCCAGACTATGTGAGCTTGCTATAGAAATTATCTTGATATAAAATATGTGTATATTTATATATAAATGTTTTTTTTTTTAGAAAGCAATTGGAAACGGAGACACTGCAGTTTAAAGTTACACTTACTTATATACACTCATGGATTTGATTTGAAAAATCAAATAAATAAGACGATCACAAAGGCAATAAGAAAAGACATAAGAAACTACAATGTAGAAAAAACAAAACAGGCAATAGAGCAAAATAAGAACATGGAAGTTTTGAAGAGGAGCGTAAAAAAGGGGAAAATAAAAATTAACAAACTGAGAAACAGCACTGGAGAAGAAACAACGAACAGAGATGAAATATTAAGAATAGTCGAAGAGTTCTACACAGAGTTATATAGATCAAGAAAAAAAGATAACAATACGGAACCTCCAATTACACTAAAAACTGGGGTATTAAACCAAGGATCAGATTTAATGCCCGATATAACAAAATCAGAAATCAAAGAAGCCCTGAAGAAAATGAAAAATAATCGAACCCCGGGTGAAGATGGAATAGTATCAGAAGCACTAAAAATTGGAGGGGATGTATTACTTGAAAAAATTAAACAACTTTTCAATATCTGCCTCCACAGCGCCAATATTCCAACAGACTGGAACAACGCTACTATGATTCTATTACACAAAGCAGGAGACAAAGCAAATTTAGAGAATTACAGACCGATTAGCCTCCTCAGCCATATATATAAGTTGTTTACGCGAATATTAGTTAAGAGAATGGAAAGAAAATTAGAGACTTATCAACCAAGGGAACAGGCAGGATTCCGAAAAAGTTACGGAACAAATGACCATCTACAAAGTATAAAAACCCTAATAGAGACAGCAGTGGAATACAATAAACCTCTAGTTCTAATATTTATCGATTTTCACAAAGCCTTTGACACAGTTGAGCTAAGCAAAATATTACAGGCGCTTAAAGAATGCAGGCTAGATTATAGATATACTAAATTATTATACAAAATATACCTGCAGGCAACAACCACTGTCAGATTACATACTAACAGTAATCGCATAAAAATAGAACGGGGGGTTAGACAAGGAGACCCAATGTCACCTAAACTTTTTAATACGGTGCTAGAACATGCTTTTAAGAATTTGGATTGGATGACAAAGGGAATAAAAATAGATGGAGAATATCTAAACAACTTACGTTTCGCCGATGATATACTTATAATAGCTGAAGATCTAGGTATGGCAAGAGAGATGGTACAGGAACTCGTTGTGGCTACAGAAAGTGTAGGTTTAAATATAAATATCTCGAAAACAAAAATCATGACCAATTTGGTACCCAACCAGAACATCAGTATTGGTGGGAAAGAAATAGAACTCGTAGATAGATATAAATACCTGGGACATGAAATTATGATTGGCAGGGATAACCAGACTCATGAACTGAAGAGAAGAATCGGCCTTGGGTGGGCAGCATTTGGAAAACTGAGAGAAACTTTTAAAAGTGAGCTGCCCACATGCCTAAAGAGAAAGGTATTTGATCAGTGCGTCCTCCCAGTCTTGACGTACGGAGCAGAAACACTTACCTTAACAAAAGCAGCAGCTACCAAACTGAGAGTCACGCAGAGAAGAATGGAGCGGTCCATGTTAGGAATAACTCTGCGAGACAGAATAACCAACGAAGACATCAGGAGAAGAACCGGAGTGACTGACATCATCGAGAAGATAGCCAGACTAAAATGGAGATGGGCAGGACACATAGCCAGAATGACAGATGGGCGATGGACAAAGAGGTTATTGGAATGGAGGCCAAGGGAAGACAAGAGAAACGTCGGTCGACCACCTACAAGATGGACTGACGATTTAAGAAAACTCAATAAAAACTGGATGAGAGCGGCGCAAGATAGACGGGGTTGGAAACATGAGGAAGAGGCCTATGTTCAGCAGTGGACTCTTGAGGCTGGATGATGATGATGATGACACTCATGGACAAAAATATCGAATATTTTGGAATTTTCCAATTTTTTTTGTAGTCCCTATTATTTCAAAATAATTTTAGATTACTGATGTTAATCATATAGTAGGCTGATATACTCAATTGGTTTGAAATATTTTGACATTGATTTTGAAGTTTATTCGGCGTTTAGTGTTAGTCGTACATTTTAGCATAGAAAATATTCTTCACGTATAGAAAAAATCATACTAATTCGATTATTTTTAGTTTAATTAATTAAGATTAATTAAATATTGTTTTGATTTAACTAAGTTTAAAACACGTATGTCACCAATTCGACACTGCGTTAAAGCCCAAGCAGCACAGATTGTAAGTTCGTACGAGGAAGGATATAAACAAAATTATATCGCACGACCTGTCAGGTGAAGTTAACCCATTAAGCGCCGTTGATGCGAAAACGCAACATTTTAAAAGGAATTTTTTTTATACAACTAAATATTTTGTTTTTAGAAAATTCTTTATATGTTTTAATTCCTAAAGGCTTGATGATATTGAAATATATTTTATAGAACAAATATAATTAATTGTTTATCTATTATAAATTAATTTCTTCAGCAGTTTTTTACATGATTCGTCATGACTATATAATCTTCTTGTAGAATTTTCACTTTGCTTATAATATAATGGTTTATATGATTTTTATAAAGCATAAACTACAGATTTAGCAATAACCATACAAAAAAATTAAATAATTTTATCAAGAAAAAGTTACATGCATTCAAACTTATTGTTGCGTTTTCGCATCAACGGCGGAATGTGCTGTCTCTAGGTAATACCGCCTACGCTACGTGACAAATCAAGTGTAACCGTATTTGACTTATAGTTCAGTCTTGTCTAGAGCGTTTTAGTATAAGCATATACAGAAATAATTGTGTTTCTCTGTATTGTTGCTGATAAAACATATATAATGAGTTCTGGCAAAAATAAGTGGAAAGATAATTATGATCGGAATAGACCTCTTACTATTCAAGAATTGGAAGCTGCTATTGAAGAAATTCAAAATGAGACCGCAATTGATGCTGTTATAATACCACCAGATGTCGATGAGCTTACTGATGAAGAGGAAATAGATGACGATTTATTGGAAGGTATTATACGGTATAATTATATAAGATACTGTTATGTAACTTTTATTTTTTATTACTTATAGGCCATCATAAGCCTCAAGACACTGCTGGGACATTCGAATTGATGGCTGAGTACAACACAAATGAATTTGAAGATAATTATAATGAACCTTCTACAAGCCAGGCTACTTCAAAGAGGGCAAAATCTGTTCAATATAATCCAAACTGGAGCAAAAGGGACCCCGTATACAGTAATTTTCCGGAATCGCAGGAGCACATCCTGCGATTTTTTGACGAGGAATTATTAGACATGATTTTAAAATACACTTTAAAATATGCCAAGGACAACAATCGACATGATTTTTCAATGACAGTATCTGATTTAAAGAAATTTATTGCTATTTTGATCTTGTCAGGATATCACACGTTGCCACAAATGGAGATGTATTGGAGCAGAGATGAGGACAAGGGAGTACCATTAATAAAAATTGCATGAGTCGAAATAAGTTTCGCAATATAAAAAAATATATACATGTATGTGATAATGCTCAACTTGACAAGTAAGATAAGTTTGCTAAATTGCGCCCATTATTTGACAAAATAAACAAAAGAAATCTGCAGTTTGGTGTATTTTCACAAAATTTATCAGTCGATGAGGAAATGGTTCCTTATTTTGGTAGACACTCCGCTAAAATGTTCATTAAAGGGAAGCCTGTTCGCTTCGGTTTTAAAATTAGGTGTCTTTGTTCTCAAGATGGATATTTGTTTCAGTTTAGTCCATACGCTGAAGCACGAGAACATAAAAGTGATATTGGACTGAGAGCAGATGTTGTTATAGATCTATTAAAAGTTCTTTCCTTCTCAACACAGAATATTTTTTAACAATTTTTTTTCGTCTTTTAAACTATTTCAATATCTTACTGAAAATAATATATACGCCACAGGAACTGTGCGGGAAAACAGAATCCAAAAGTGTCCTTTAGATAGCTCAAATGATTTAAAAAAAGGGGGCAGAGGTGCTTTCGATTTTAGATATGATTTAAAATCCAAAATTTGTGTAGTTAAATGGAATGATAATTCAATCGTTATTATGGTGTCAAATAATATTCCAATAAATCCAATTCAGCAAGTAAAACGGTATGATAGAAAACAACGAAAAGAAGTAAGTGTAGACCAGCCATATCTAATAAAAGAATACAACAAAAATATGGGCGGTGTTGATTTACACGATAACGGCATAGCCAATTATCGTATAAGAGTAAGAGGAAAGAAATGGTGGTGGCCTCTTTTTATAAATACTATAGACAGTACAATCGTCAATGCATGGAAAATTTATAAATTGGCAAATGACTCTACAATATCGCAATTAGAGTTTCGCTCTTATATTGTTATGGCGCTAATAAAATCAGAAGAAAGTAATTCATTATCAGCCAGCGACAATGAGGGTACATCAGCTTCTAAATACAAAGGACGAGGAAGGCCAACAAAGTCAGAAATACCGAAAGAAATGAGAACTGACAAAGTGAACCACATCGTAATACGCCACCCTGAAAAGTCAAGAAAAAGATGCAGACAATGTAAAAGCCAAACTATATATATGTGTCAGAAGTGCAATGTACATTTACACTCTACATGTTTTGACAGCTTCCATAAATTGTAATATTAGGTTTTATAGTTTTTTTACAAATATTTTATTTATTTTTACTACTTTTGTATCTTTAATTTTAAAATAAATCTCATAATCCATAAAAGTGTATTTCATTAATTTCTTAACAGATTCCGCCATTGATGCGAAAACGCAACATTATTTTTTTAGAACACCCTGTAACCTAAAAAAAAGTTATATCCAGTTTTGTCTTTAAAACACCATAAATAACTAACCCTTATATTATTTTTATAAAAAATTTACATATTTCATACCTTGGCGGTTAATGGGTTAATCTACAGTTTCGAATACTTTAAAAAGGCACCAGGAAACAGGAAATTTTGTACGAAGGCCTAGTCGCGTGCGGCCAAGGTATACAACCGCAATTGATGACCGTTTTTTGGTTCTTAAGTCTACACGAAATCGCTTATTAACATCTATGCTTGTCAGAAATGAGCTACTAAACGTTAGACATATTAATGTTTGTTCAGAAACAATTAAACAAAGATTGAAGCAAACTTAAAGCCTAGATGCCCTGCCAAAGTTTCACGTCTTCTCCAAAATTATAAAGCTCGTCGTTTAGAATTTGTAAGAACACATATTCAATAGAATATCGACAATTGAAAAAATATTAGTCTTGCATTATTCAAATCATGAATGTGTTGCTTGTGTGAGTCCATTTTAAAAAGAGGTAAAAGAAATAAATTAGACTTACTCACAATCAATTTAATTTTACTACCAAAGTTATAGTAATTATGCAATATTACATGTCTGTGTTTATTAATATGCATAAAATTGCTTTAGCAGTCAAAGTAATAACTAGACTTCGGCAAATATGCATATTGCATATTTTGCATATTGTGCATATTTTATGCAAATATTTCATATTTTGGCATATTTGTAAAAAAGTTTGCATAAAGTGCATAAAAGTTCAGATTTTTATACTGTATTTGAAAATTTTTAAACATACCAATTTATTTCAATTCTTGTATAAAATTTTGTAGTCATTTTAATCAAGAAATGATCTAAGTATGTAATCTCTACAAGTACAAAACATTTACAATTTCAAAGAAGATCAATTTAAGTAGACCTCAACATTATTAGAAAGTCTCGGTCACTGAGGCATTCAGTTATTGGATAATCGCTAAGGGTTCGCTCATTTGCATTTTATGATCTAATCCCCAAATCTATCTACAATTTATTGTATCTTAACAGCAGGTAAACGGCTAATAGTTTTGTTCCTAATTTAGGGATTTTCCAAAATCTCCCAGTTTATTGAATTAGGTACCTAAACATTTCTAATTTGATGCTCAGATTTGTAAATCATTTTTGTTTTGATATTCAAAGCGTAAACACTCGTTGTGCGTAACAAAAAGGAAGATTGTGATTTTATAATGCCTAAAACAACCAGTGCTTCAACTTGGATTAAACCTTATAGAGAGCTGTCTATGGATATGGGAAAAATCTACTGTTCAGTCTGTGGCAAAATTGTAAGTATCTAATATTTTCTATTAAATATCTAATATTTCATACATACAGGGTGTTTCCAAATGACACTTACAACGTTTGACTGTAGATACTTCTCGAAAAATTGAACAAAACGATATAGTTAATGAGGGGTCAAACTTATTTACTTTTTGAGATACAGGGTGTTAAAATTAAAAAAAAATTAAATTCTTTTAGTTAATAACAACAATAACTTTAAAACCAATAAACGTATTTACTTGAAATTTAGTACTCGTAGGTTGTTTTTAAATGAAAAATAGCTTCCTTTAGTGAGAAAAAATTGTCCATGGTACAATACAATGGTGTGTATTTAGAAAAATTTTTCACCTTTACTTTTTTTTATGAAGTTAGCTATTCTAAAACACAATTATTTTTATTGTAATTGAATTAACAAAAAAAAACTTTTGTTGAATTTTAAAATAAGTTATATGATGTACTAATGGTTAGTAACAAACACTAATTTGTGGATTAATACTGCATTTAAAACACTTAGCGAGTGTTTTTTTTCCAAACCAGTTATTTTCCAAACACCTTGTATATTTTTATATTTTAAAGGTTGGGTTAAAATAAAGGTTTTTATTTTTATTTATAGATAGCATGTGAGAAGAAATTTCAGATAGACCAACATGTGAGAACTGCTTCACACATTGCAAAAAAAGGAAAAATAGGAGGAAAACATCAAACTTCAATGGCTAAATGTTTCCAATCTACTTCAAAAAAATTAGATGAGCAAGAAACTTTTAATGAAGACTTAAGTCGCGCATTAGTGTCTGCAAACATACCGCTTTCAAAATTAGCAAATGTAAATTTTAGTTCGTTTCCAAAAAAATATTGCAAACTTAATGTTCCAAGTGATCGGTCTCTAAGAAGAAATAATGTGAACGGGCTATACTCGTCGGTGTTAATTAATATTAAGGAAGAAATTGCAGATAATTATTTTTACATATCTGTAGACGAAACCACTGATTCCTCAGGAAAGTATATTGCTCATTTATTGATTGGTGTTCTTAAAGAAGATACCTTACCAAAATCTCATCTTATTTCATGCCAGCAACTTGAGAAAACAAATGCTTTAACAATTTCGCGTTTTATACAAGAAACATTAGCAACTTTTTTTCTTCCGACAACTATTCCTTCTAAAAAATTACTGCTTATTTTATCGGATGCTGCTCCTTATGTGGTGAAAGCAGGACAAAATTTAAAAATATTTTTCCCAGATTTAATACATGTTACTTGTGTAGCGCATGGATTAAACAGAGTTGCAGAGGAAATACGAAAAAAGTTTCCTCTTGTAAATACCATGATATCCAGTGTCAAAAAAGTATTTCTTAAATCTCCTATAAGAATTCAACTTTATAAAGAAATGCTACCTAACATTCCTCTTCCACCACAACCTATTTTAACGCGATGGGGAACATGGTTAGAAGCAGCTAATTTTTATGCAGATCATTTTGTTAAAATAAAAAACATAATTGATATGTTAACAGATGAAAGTTCCCAATCTCTTTTGGATTCTAAACAAACTTTTCAGAGTAACTTGCTTCAACAAGAACTTTCATTTATAAAATCAAATTTTAGTTTTGTTAAAAAAACAATTACTCAGTTAGAATCACCAAAACTGTCATTGTTCGAAAGTACAGCATTAATAAAAGAATTTGCGTCATGTTGTCGGAACGTTAGAGGTAATATTGGAAAAGATATTTTAAAAAAATTTGAAGCTACTATGGAAAAAAATAAAGGTTACCATATTCTTTCTGAAGTAGTCAGTGTTCTAGTTGGAAATATTTCGGAAACAATTAAATTAGAACCAAATGTTTTGGTTAGTTTGAAAAATGCTCCCGTTACATCAGTTGATGTCGAACGAAGTTTTTCCATATATAAATATATGTACTCAGACAGAAGCCACTTTTTGTTAGAAAATTTTGAACACCACTTGGTCATTTATTGTTACCATAATTCTAAATAAGTTTATTCATACTTAAAAATGATGTACTTACTTAAAATAAATGTAAATCTTAATGAATAGTAGGAAATATTTAGTTATGTACACTTTTTTTTTTAAATAAAATTGTTACTATTTTACGATTTTTTTATTTATTTGTATGCATATTTTGTAAAATATTTGCATATTTTCGGGTAAACACGTGCATATTTATGCGCATATTTTCTACATTTTTATTTGCATATTTGCCGAAGTCTAGTAATAACCCACAAATTGGTAAGAGAAAAAATCTGTTGAATTGTAATAAATTAGAAATAAACAAAATACTATTTACATTCCGGTACAAGAGTTTTAATATAATGATTGGTGATACATAGTTCAAACTATCCCGTATTGCTGATAATGGGTGATCTTCGGTCAATGTTGTAACTGTCTGACAATTAAGGAGGAAGTTTCTTGAGGAGAGGGATGTTAACAGATGATATAGGAGTAAGGTATATGTTATTGTTTGTTGAATGAAAGAGTGATGTTTTATATTATTTAAATTATTAAATTAAAGTTATTTTTATTTATTAAAGAGATATATTTTTGAAATGTGTGTTAAATTATTGAAAATTTTTTTTTCCCTTTCTGTATAAATTTTAAATTTTCTCTAGCAAGTGTTTCTTTTAATTATAATTCAATGTTTAATATTTTGATTTTTAATTCCACTAGTTTTCAAACAATTTGCAACTCGAATTCAAAATATTGTTTTTTGTTAATTTTGTATTTTTGAGTTATGATTTCTTAAAAAAAATTATTTTTTTTTAAGTATTTTATTAAAAAAATTTTTAAAGTCATTTGTAATATATCGGAGCGAAATGTTACATCAAATTAACGTTTTTCCTAAAAATTGTGCATGATTTGGCAACACTTTGATGCCTAAAGTCTACGAATAAACACTATTTACTACCAATTTTAAACCTATATATTAAATTTCTTTGTTCTCCCGAGCCGCATCTATTTTTAGATGGCCGATGGTATACGAGAATTTCGCCGTCGTTTCTCGACTTTTGGATTTTCTATAAAATAAAATGTTATAAGTAGCTCGCCAGTCGCCGGTAACTACACCCTTATGCCCAGTTGCACCAACAGACTGTAAATCAACTGATTTGCTAACCGTCAATTCGACGATTTAAATCAACGATCAATGGTTATTTTTCAAAGGAGTTGCACCATTCTAAAAAACTATTGGTTTACAAACCGACAATTTATACGTGGCAACATTGAACGAGTACAGATTATTTCGATTATTTCATTCGAATCGGAGTGTCAAAAAGATTGTCAACGAAGAAAGTTTTGTAAGGTTATGCCAATCCAATTGAACATTGTTGAATTATTATAATAACATTGTTTTCTTGCAGTTTTGTGTGTGTAGTGTTTACTTAAGATGGAAAATAAAGGAAGCCACTTCTCTAGTTTAGAGAAAGATGTAATTTTAGATTTAGCCATTAAATATAAATTTATTATAGAAAATAAGCAAACGGATGGTGTGACAAACAAACAAAAAGCCATTGCATGGGAAAACATTACCAAAGAATTTAATGCCATGAACGTAAATACGCATCGTACCTCGAAACAAATAAAAACGTTTTACGAAAATATCAAAAGAAAGATTAAAAAGAAACAAGCTGTAGAAAAGGTAACAATATAACAATCATTTTAAATAGGTTTTTAATGGATGCAATAAAATTTGTGTAGGTAGAAAAATACAAAACAGGAGGTGGTCCAGAGCAAACTACAACCATATTATTACCTGGTGAGGAAAAATTGTTGGGAGCACTCAAAGAACAATTTCAACCCCTCCCAAATGTGTATGATTCCAGTACTTCGTTTTATGAAGGCAGGTGGTAAAAATTTGTTTACATTACAATATACTCATAATATTTTTTTTAGAATGTACAAATAACATTACTCAAGATGTTGTTCCTATTGAAGAGATAGAAATAGATCATTTAGGTAGGTAATTAAGTATGATTTGTAGTTATAAATTTCTGAGAATACATTTCTGTATATTTAGATTGAAGCAAAAACTAATACAAATTTATTTTAGACGACACAGATATTTATATTAGTCACTCAGCAGAACATCAGAACTGTTCTGAAATGGTCCACAGTGTCAGCGAGTTGCGAACTACTGATGATCCAGTTCCACTAGAAGATACCCCAGGTCCCAGTAAAATGATAAGTCAAAAAGAAAAAAAGTCAGGTAATTTCATTTGACATGAGGATTATTTTTATATTTAAAATACATTCATTTTATTATTTTAGCAAGCAAACGAAAACTTTCTGATTTATATGAGGACATTTCATCTTTAACAGCAACAAAAAAAAATAAAATAAAACAAAAAGAAGACTACATAAAGGACCAAAATAAAAATAAAGAAGATATAATTAAAACCGAAAAAAAAAAATAAAAGACCAAAAATTGAAAAATGATAAAACATTATTTGAGCTGGACGAACAAATAAAGAAAGAAACTCTTGAAGTTGTAAAATTAGAAAAAAAGATTAAACAAGTTGAATTGGCAACTAAGTTGGAAGAATATAAGCTTCGTTTTGGAAAAGAATTTAATATTTAATTTTATAGTTGTTTTAATTTTTACTATAATTTTTGTTTAATAAATAAATTTAACCATTCAATACCTCATTTTATTTCTTATTTGGTGGGGTTTTAGCACAATGTCATACATAATTTCATTATAAAATTGATACGTCTTTCACAAATATCTATCTAATCTAATCTATTTAACAAGCCTTAAACACTCATTATTGGTCATAGTCCTCCCCTGTAATCTCCATTGGTCTCTATTCTGGGCAATCTGCATCCAGTCCTTTTCTGCTGTTCTTTAACCTTTATCTTGGCAAACAAAAAAAAAATATGAAAACTGTGTTTTCTTTCTATTAATGCCCTTCTAGAACTATTTAAAAATTTATGGAATAGATATTTCACCTTTAATTTATCACTAGTACCAAATTTGACTTTTTTTCAAATTTGTTACAAAAATGTTTGGACGACATTCTTTCGTAGTTTAATAAACAAAAAACAACTAAAACATACACTCTCTATTTATAGGAGAATATAAAATAATCACCAAACTAAAAAATACACTATTGCTTATAAAAAAGTTTGTAAAAACAGTCAGAACAAATAACAGAGAATCTTCTCAAAAATGCAAAAAAATTTATTTAAATCAGTGTTGTTAACAAATTACAAGATTGTTTTTAATTAAAAATATGTTGTATTAAATGTCTTCTAACAACATTTTCTGCATTGCCTCTTACAGGAATTTCATCTTCAATGTTTTCTGCAAAAGGTTCTTCCTCCCATTCATCTCCTTCTGCAATAGCAATATTATGTAAAACAGATGTTGCAACAATGACTCTTCCTATGTTATTAAGTGCTATTTGCATTCCTGTAGCTAAAACTGGAAATCTTCTTTTTAAAACACCATTCAACCTTTCAATAACATTTCTAGTTTTTATGTGGGCATTTTGATAACGTTCTTCAGCTTCAGACGTAGTTTGACTAAGTGGAGTTAATAAAAAATTTGTGCATGTGTAACCACTATCCCCAAGTAAATAACAATTAGGATATTCACCAGCTTCAAATTGGGCTCTTAATAAACTGGAGTTATATATTGTACTGTCATGTACACTACCTGGCCATCTAGCAACTATATCCATGATACGTAACTTGGAATCACATACAATTTGCACATTAATAGAAAACCACCCCTTTCTGTTACGATATAGTTCAAAGTTTTCTCCGCCAGGAGAATTAATTCTAATGTGAGTACAATCTATAGCTCCTATCACTCCTGGGAAGTTTGCCAGTGTATAAAATCCTTGCTTTGCCGTAGCTATATCTCTGGGATTTTTAGGCATGGTTATGTACTCTTCACGAAGAAGTGCTATATGATGACCCACTCGATGAACAATTCTACACACTGTACTTTTATTTACCTCTACAAGATCACCAAGAACTTGTTGAAAGCAACCAGTTGCATAATACCTTAGGGTTATTAAAATTTGATTTAATGGAGACACAGGATTATTCCTTCCTGTCCTATAACTTAAATGTTCGTGAAAACGTTCTAAAAGGACCAACACTGTTTTCTTGCTTACTCGATATCTAAAAATAATTAAACTGCATTCCCAGTCATTCAGATAAATAATGATATATATATACCTTGCTTTAAATTCAACTTCATTATATTTATTATACAAATCATTGCGATCTCTTACATATCTTATATTTGGTAACAGATGCATTATATCTTCCAAATCGTCAGAAGATGAACTCGACGACGACGATGATGATAAATCCATTTTTTTAAATTATAATCTATAATACTTTAAATAAAATCTTTGCTAAAAACTCTTTAATAATATAAACAGTGTAAAAGTGAGGTTAAAAACAGTCGATTTTTTAAATAACCGTAGAAAATCGGTTGGTTACTTTTGACAGATCAAAAACAGTCGGTTTCAATCGAGTAATGGTTGGTGCAACGTATTCTAAAATAAACGGGCAATCCAAATCAAAAAATCAATCGTTTATTTGTTGGTGCAACTGGACATTAGTGTTGGTTTATTATACCACGGATAGTGGTACTACATCGAAAAGCGAAAGTGTATAGTTGACGCTATTAAAGAACATCTTCGAATTAAGTGTGTGGAATGTCCAAAGTCCAGAAACGTGGTTGTGTTAACCCCGTGGATAGTTTTTGCTACGTATGTGATAAGTTTACTCCTAAATCGCAGAAAAGGACAATTAATAAGATGACAAAAGTAGCTTACCATAAGTATTTTGGATGTGTTATTGACGATCAAGATCTGGACTGGGCTCTCCACATATGCTGCCAAACCTGTGCAGTACAAATACTGGATTACAAACTGGACTAAAATTTAATGGTTACCTTGAAACTAGATGTGTCATACTCTAGGAGACATGTTGCCAAACTTAAAAAAAGTAGTTATAATTAACAAAATACCAACATTTTCCTAATTATAATCAAAACATATTAGTAGGCCAATAACTAGCACATGGCCAACAACTGGTGCATTTACCCTATATGCGTTTAGAGAAGTGGCTTAATGCGAGGAAGACGGACTAGTAAGTCAGATAAAATTATATACACTTCTAAGTAATAAATGCCTACCAATTCAGCTGTAAATATTGAGCAATCTGATTTGAATTTATATTAAAAATAATCCTGAATATTGTCTATGTAAATGGCACAGCAAAGACCAGCAAGCAATTTTGAGCCATCAGTATAAATTTTACAAGAGCAGTTACGGTCTTCCAGCTTATCCTGTACTACTAAATCGTCGTCAACAATTGAACTATGTGAAGGGATTACTAAAATAGGTTTATATTCATATAGTATGTCATAATTAGAGTCAAAGAATGGAATCTCTTCTCCATTGAATGGGTAATGTGATAGATTGGGAAAAGCAATAGCTAGAGTTGGGGAGTTTCTCTGTTAAAAATTTATTTGTTAAATTTTTAACAGAGAAACAATGTGAAACGCTTCACGATTTTGTTTATCATCTATGCGCAGGGGTTATGCTAATCTTTTCTGTATCGATCCAATTTTATTATATGTGCCGCCGAAGTGGGTACTATTGGTAGGTTACTTTTTGAAAATAGGTAATGAGTGTGTGAGTCTAGTACGACTTAATCATAATCTGTTAACTTAACTCTGTTTATGACCATTGTTGTATAAATTTAGTCTGTATAACTGTTTCATTAATTTATCGAAGTTTAGACGTTGATGCTTGCCATTCGTTATGCAAGACTTCCAATGTCTTTTCCTTTAAGTTTTAAATCTTTTGGTCGGCACTTAAATATCATTTCAAATTACTAAAATATAAGCATCATCCTATAATTTTTTTTTTTTGACAAAGGTAAATTTTTTTTTTTTTTTTGGTGATTAGAGGCTGGTAAGGGGTCTTGGGGGCGACATGAAGCTGCCGATGCTTTTGTCGTAACAAAACGCTAAGAAATGCCCACTGTTTTCCAACGAATGAGTTGGAGGTTTTAGGAATAAAACTCAGCTCTGCCAGCAAATCCTACTCTCACGTCCACGAAGACATACCATGTCGCGTAACCACTGGGTGCATGGCGTACAATGGGAGTACGTTATGTAGCAGACGAGAGAGGGTAAAAGGCGAGTTTCTGGCGCCTAAAAACTGGAACATATCGGCTAGGGGAATAAACCCCAACAGAAAATTCGGTCCTCCAAGGATGGGGGTTAAGTCGTAAGGCCAGCGACCTTACACTTGTGAAAATTCTACAGTGCTAAAATACCCAATGAGCCTTGGTTACCGGACGGAAATTACAGTAGACGAAAACAGCAACGAAAATGGACCACGAATTACGGAATCTGGAATATACAGGGAATCCGGAACAAACAACAAGAAATTATGCAGGAATTCGTAAATCGAAAATTAGATATAGCCATTCTCTCTGAGACCAAGAAAAAAGGAAGTGGAAGCGAAAAATTAAAAGACTATGTACATTTCTTCTCAGGAGTGGGAAAGGATCAAAGAGCAAGAGCAGGGATATCAATATTTGTACACAAGAAATTTGAAAAATATATTAAATCTTGGGAAGCATACAACGAACGTTTTATTAAAGTGACGGTTCTCCTAAGAGGAACACAAATAACAATTCTGGGGGTATATGCCGTAAATGATGACTACTCAGTGCAAGAAAAGGAAGCTTTTGAAGAAGACTTTAGAAAAATCCTGAACGAAATTCCTAACAGCCATGAGATTATATGCGGAGGAGACCTGAATGCCAGAGTAGGAAAACAAGTTCAAAGTAAAGTGGTAGGCATGCATGGAGAAGAAACTGTTAACAACAACGGAGAAAGACTCACAAATATATGCCAACAATATGAGTTAAAGATTTTGAATGGTTTTTTCGCCCACAAGAACATACATAAATACACCTGGTATCAGCACACAAGAGGTCTAAAATCGATAATAGATTATTTCATAACAAGACAACAAACTAAGTTAAGAGTACAGGACGTAAAGGTGAATAGAGGAGCAGAGTGCGGCTCGGACCACTGCCTGATAATAGGAAAAATATATACACCATTCGTAGACAGGAACCACACAGACATCAACAAAGAACACAGAGAAAAAATAGAGAGAACTACGTACACCTTAGATAATCTAGATAACGAGAGCACACAGTTACTTTACTCCTGGAGACTAACACAAAAACTACAGGAATCACACAGATCAACGACGGATGAATACGAACATATAAAAAACTGCATGAAAGACGCAGCGCTAGAAGCCTTAGGGCCACAGGTACGAAGAGTAGATAAACCATATTGGTGGGATAAAGAAGTGGAAGAAAAGATAAAAAGAAAGAAGGAAGTATATCTACAGTTATTACAACAGGGAGACGAACATACAAAACAACAATATAAAAACTTGAATAAAGAAGTAAAACCAGAAGTGGTTAAAAAGAAAAATAGTACATGGGAACAAAAATGCCATTACCTAGACAACCATATAGGAGGGACAAAGAGCTCTGAAGCCTGGAGAACTATAAAAACGATGAGAACAACGACAAAAAACCAAGTCATAATAAATAGAATACCAGAGAACACATGGGTAGAGCATTTTGAGAACTTATTAACAGAGAGAAGAGAAAGGTTTAAACAGACAAATGAACAAGTGGAAGTAGAAGGAAGAATCGAAATATCAATAGAACAAGTGAATGAAGCAGTTAAGGGAATGAAATTAAAAAAATCTCCAGGCCCAGGCGGAATACATCCAGAGTTGATTAGGTATGGATCATCAAAACTGTTTGAGATGATCCGAAAATTATTCGAAAGATGCTTAAACGGAGAAGAAGTTCCAGAAGAATGGAGACAATCGTATATCTCTCCAATACACAAGAAAGGCACAAAGATGGATCCTAAAAACTATAGAGGGATCGCAGTGATTGCTACTATAGGCCGACTATACTCAATAGTACTACGAAACCTGATAGAAAATGATATTAAAGACAAACAACCCGAAGAACAAGCGGGATTTAGGGCCGGACGCTCCACTATCGATAATATCTTCACATTAAAAATTGCAATGGAAAAACGAGTGCAGAGAAATAGAGAAACTCATATAGCTTTAATAGATTTGGAAAAAGCATATGACAGTGTACCGATCTCCCAACTATGGATAGAAATGGGTAACTTGAAGATAAACCCAATTCTTATTAACGCCACTCAAAAATATTACGAACAAAACTTTGCAAGAATTAAAATGGGACAAGAAATCACCTCTCCTTTTCAAACAACAAAAGGACTAAGACAAGGCTGCTGTCTGTCACCCACCTTATTTAAAATCTATTTGGACAGATCCTTAGTGAAATGGGTAAAAAAATGTAGAAACATGGGAATAACGGTGGAAGAAAACAAGCTATATACACTTTTCTTTGAGGATGACCAGGTAGTAATTGCCGAAGACAGCTACGATCTTAGCTATATGGTAAGAAAACTGCAAGAAGAATATAATGTGGCAGGTCTAAACATGAATATGACAAAATGTGAATATCTCTCAGTGGGAACAGATGAAATATGTGACCTAGTCTTGGAAGACGACAAAATCAAAGGCGTGCAATCCTGAAAATATTTGGGGGTCATTTTCAACAAGAAGGGAAATAGCGCAGATGAAATCAGGGAAAGAATAAACAAGGGCAGAGCAGCGACCCGTGCCTTAAACTCTCTTCTCTGGCAAAAAACAATTCGACGAGAAACCAAAAAACACATTTACGGTAGTATAGTCCAAAGTATTACACTTTACGGTTCGGAAGTATCGGACGTCACCAAAGCTAATAGAAACAAACTTATGACGACAGAAATGGATTATATGAGACGAAGCTGCGGTAGAGAAGTTGGCTCAACGATATTGATGAAGCAATGGCGGCAAGAGACTTAGAAGAGGCAACTGCATATGACAGAAAAAGATGGAAATTGGGGGCGGAGAAGCGGCGACAGCCGTAATAAATCCGTTATTATATATATAAAAGTTTTTTTTTTATTATAACTAATAAATTAACAATCAGAATAAAACAATGTATTCTATAAGGTAATGTGATGAGTTTAGGTCCTGTCCCTTGGTTCTGGCATGATGTGGTCCCCTCCAGTGAGAGAATCACGGGTCCATATTACTGGTCTGTTGGCCAACGTCGCGTTAGTCTTCTGATAACTCGATGTTAAGGTATTGCGGAAATTAATGGATTGGAGTGTGTGTTCACTTTTTGAATGTATTGTAATTTCTTTTGCTGGTATACTTCTTTCACTGTTGAGATATTGAGATCCTCATAGATTCTTTATTTGGTTACGTACCAGGGTGCATCAACAATTGCTCTTAAGATTTTTGATTGGCATCTTTCCATAATAGCAATATTAGATTTACTACTACAGCCCCATACCTCTATGCCATATGTCCATATTGGTTTGATAACTGTTTTATAAATTAGAATTTTATTATTTATTGACAGCTTGGAGTTTTTTCCAATTAACCAATTGATTTCTTTTTGTCTTAGTTGTATTTGTTTTCTTTTTTTGGTGATGTGTTCTTTCCAACACAGAGTTTGGTCCAGGTGTAGCCCTAGGTATTTGGTTGTTTTAGTCCTGGGTATTTCCTCATTGTTGATATATATTGGTGGTGGTGTTTCTCGTCGTAAAGTAAAAGTTACGTGGGTTGACTTGTTTTCATTTATTTTTATTTTCCATTGTTTTAGCCAGTTTTCAAGCTCATACAAAAAAGTAAGTGTAAAACTTATACATTATAAATTGTCTAATACATCATTCATAATAATGTTCCCTCAATTTTACCTTGAAATTGAGGGAGAGTGTCTTCTTTTTTTCCTTTTTATAGCCTTAGTTAAATGGTTCTCTTATTCGTCTAGATTATGATCTACACGAAACAAAACTCCATTGTCTATGGTGATGTTATAAAGTACTGCTTTTGCTACTATTACATTCATAGTCAATTTCAAATTTAATCTTATTCGATTTTTAAAAATTGGGAATCATTTTCATACCCTCTATTGCCTCTCCACAACATTCCTAGTTCGTATGGGAGATTCATTATAAAGATTCTCTGCTTCTGTTCTAGCATCTTGACTAGCTGTGTCATCAAATATCATTTCAAACCGTTATCACACTGACCAACTATAAAAAATAGTACAAACCTAACAGATTCTCCAGCTTTAAATTTTTGTATGCCACTATTATTAAATGTTGTTTGATCATGTACAGAACTCAGCCATCTTGCAACAATAGTTCTAATTTTTAAACTAGTCACTGATTTTTTGAAAATTTAATGGAAAAATTCTTTTTCTGAACGATATATTGCAACTATGCATCTTGAAAATCATAGAATGGCATAAAACTCTTCTTCAACTTGGAACCACAGCATAAGGAAAGACAATTGGTTGACCTCTAGTTTTGATCCAACTTGCGCCTTTGTTCAAATTAATATTTTATTTCTAGTATTACATTTTTCCAAAAAAACCGACACAGTTTTGTGATCATTTGTTATTGATAATATTTATGTTTAATATAGTGCGGTAAAGCTGTTTTAAAAAATGTTTCAAAAAGTAAAACATCAATATTGTAATACAATACCAAACATTTCATGCTTTGTAATTTACACTGTGATTGTGCAACTATAGACCAAGTTTAATGTCGACCATTATCCTCTGCAATATCAATTACAGCACGTACTTATCGTGCCATGCTACAAATAGGTTGATTAAATATTAGTTTAGTCCCATTCTTTCCAAATATAAACTTGCAGTTATATGTTTCAATTAACTACTGTATTTGATAAGAATAAAACAAAATTTTAATTAAAAATAATTTAATGTTTATGAATACAAAATATTCTTAATTGCTTTACATAATTAATTGTGTCATATACTTAAATGCTCGTATAGAAACATAATTAAGTGTAGCTGGTTATCTTAATTTTCCCAATATCTCTTGAACACCTATTCCGCTAGCCAGTAGGGAAAAGCGGGGATTAAAAGTCCGCAGGTATGAAGGTCCACAAAGAAAAGGTGGCGTGAAAGACATAACAAGGCCTTGTTGTTAGTAGAACAACATCACTAACAAAGATATACGGGATATACGAGATATATACGAGAGGAGTGTTGTTTAGTTTACCATGCCTTCTTCTCCTCTATCTTTTCTCCTTCGTAAGGATGTAATGGCGTCATGTAATTTGCTTGACTATTTCTGTCCAATTGTCTCTCTATTGTACGTGTTGTGTTGCTTGGGAAAATGAGTAACCAGTCATGTCCTTTATTAGGTCCGACCATCGTACTGGAGATCTTCTTCTGGATCTTTTACTCGCTACGTTTTTATATTTTAAGGATTTTTTGGGTAAATTTTGAAAGTTAAATAGCTTTAATAGCCTTAAATTGTTAACCGAAAAAAATATTGAAAAAACATTTATTGTTGACCCTTTTTAAATTGTTTTTGCTAATTTTGCTATAATAATTATTTTTTTTTTATTTATAATAAAATTTTGTCTTTTAATTCAGTTTTTTAGTAATTTAGTAATTTAGTAATTTATTAAAATAGGAAATTTAATTGTAAAACTTTTTTGTAGTTACAAAATTTTTTAGAATATATAGCAACGAAAATGAGAAAAAACATTTTGAACTTTACGCATAGTTAAATTGTCATTTCTAATAATATTTCAAAGCGACTAAAGCAAAAAATTAGGATTATATACTATTCATCCAAGTGAGGGTGTTTTAGAACAGATACCTGTCACAAAATACTTACTTAAAATTGGACAATTTTTAGTCGTCATAGGATGAAATGTGGGTGTATCGACGTATTTTTCATATATTCTGAACCAAACATCTCACCAGCATATAGTACGATAAGTACCGTCTACTTTAATTGTTTATCCAGTGAAAAATAGACAGTAGGCGCGGGCTAGGTAGGAGAAGCGAAGACATTCATGGCTCCAAAATCTGTGGAATTAGTTCAACATTGGTCGAAATATTCAGAAGTGCCCTAAGGAAGATCAGAATTGCCATGTTAGTAGCCAAGGTACGCAGAAGATAGGGCACTTGAAGAAGACGAAGAAGACAGGTCTTAAAGAAAATTGTCAAATGGCTCATGATTGTACCATGGTAATTAAATATAAATGTACCAGAAATATGGCTTCTTATCGTGACGTCTTTTAACGAAGGTTAATTATCACTTGTTCTCTGTTGCTACTATCTTACTGCTGTTTTTTTTGTTTGTGATCCAATTTTCAGCCCCATATGTCATGTTTTATAAATCTGTGATTTTGTCTTCATATTTAGGTGTCTATCCCACCATACTGACTTAAGTTGTCGGATTGCTGTTCTTGTTTGTTCTAATCTTTGTGTAATTTCTTCCTGTGTTGTTGCCTTTTTCGTGATTATAAACCCCAAGTATTTGAATTTATCCTTTCCTTTAATTGTTACGTTGTCATGAATCTGTTACAAACTGGGATGGAATGCCTGCGAAGATACTGCAGAGTAACAGGAATAGATAGGAGAAGTAATGACGAAATAAAGCAAAGAACATCAATAGAAACAGACATACTAACATATATAGAACAAAAAAGACTAAAGTGGTATGGACATGTAAGAAGAACTAACGACAGCAGATGAATAAAGAGAATAACCGAATGGAGCCCCATAGGAAGGAGGAAAAGAGGACGACCTCGAAAATTCTGGAGGAACGAAGTAGACGACGCCATGAGTAAGAGAGTCCTAAACGATGGAGAATGAGACAACAGAGAGAGATGGAAACGGTTGAGCGAGGGAAGGCAGTAAATACTGTAGAATCCCTGAATATATATATATATATATATATATATATATATATATATATATATATATAATTATCACTTCTTTAATTCTTTAAACGCTTCCCTATTGCAGCGTGAAATATCTGTTCAACTCTGCGGTTAATCCAATCTCTGATATTCCTCAGCCAAGATGTCTTCTTTCTTCTTAAGCTTTTTCCCCCTATGCTCTTCCTTGCATAATGGCGTGCAGAAGAAAGTATTTATCGTTTCGAAGTATGTGGCCCAGATATTTTAATTGTATTTATAAGCTTTCTGCCATGTCCAAATCGTCTTAACACTTCATTCGAGACTTGCAGTCCAAGGAATTTAGAAATATGGCACATCAACAAAATGGTCAACAAATATTGGATGTCTGCTTTTATTAAACGAAATACAAATGTCTCTATTAGAAAACCTAAAGCAACAAGTCTCAGAAGATTTACATCGTTTATTAAATCTAATATGCCATGCAACAAATTGTATATGCAATTAGCGGAAGTTATGAACCGGGTTAAATTTACAGCTTCTACTAAACTCACCACCATCAAACCATCAAAAATAGTTGCTGCTGAAGAAAAAGAAAATGTTGGTTTAATAAAATCAGGAGAACGGAGATATTAGGGAGTAATGTAATCTTGTTAGTAGCACATACACTCATCTATCCACGTAACAAGTTTCAACGCCATTCAATTCGAGATGGTCCTACTGATTACATTGTTGCTGAAAATTCTAGCGTTTGTTTTACTAAAAACGAGTTTTGTATATTTATGCATTTTATTCAGAATATTAGGCCTATTAAGAAACCACCTGTTCTGTTTGCTTTATACAATCGTTATCTGTATAAATACTAGATTTAACTAAGGAAAATGGAGTCACTTGATGTGTCGGTATATGGACCTTTCAAAAGATATGTATCTTTAGCACAAAAAGGATGGATGCAGAATAATACCAGAAAATCAATGACTATATTTATGATTGACTTGATACCAATACCAAGTAACATAATAAGATCATATTTGAATTTGAAAAAACTGGCACATTTCCCTTTATACAAGATATATTTATAACGATACTGATTTTGCACCTAGTTATGTAACGGATCGCTCCATGGACACTAACAGTAAGGAGCAGCGGCCTTTAGCTTGGTCTACTTTTGTTCAAACAATGTTATCTGATTAATACACCTATTTTTACAGTTGATTCACAGAATATAAATTGCATTAATAAAATATTGGACGTTTTTGCCTCCTTACTCTTTTTATACCTACTACTATGTACTATGTAGCAAAAAGGGTCACCTGAGAAGGTCTTGAAAATTTTTTAAATGACGTATTTCTATCATGATAATTCTACCAAATATTTGGTTAAACATGTTAAGATGACTGTTTATTTGATTGATTGGTGTTTTATATTTTAATATAGTGGGCACCGTTTTTACAATATAATTCAAAACAGTGTAATTGGATCTTTTAGCCGCATTATACTCTGCGCCATGCTCTAGGTTATTTATCGACTTTTTAGACTACTCTCAAATCAAATAGTGGATAAACCCACACGTAATCGTCTGGGACAAAAGCCTTCAACTCTGAATCTAATTATCGCCTACTATGAAAATTTAATCTTGAATATAACATGTTCAAATTTACCTACTGACTAAAGATTGACGTTCGATTCTTGTAGAACATATACCAAAGAAAAACGTAGCATCTATTAAAACAATACATTATTTCTTAATAAACAACGAGCTTTCTCAAATTAATTGGCATGATATACTAACTCATGATACTTTGCAGAAAATCTGGAGTTAATTTTCTCAATTAATAACGGGAAACAAAGGTTTATATTGTTCTGAATCTATTTTCTTGAAGCATCTTAATGCAATTTACCATTTTTATTGATAATAAGCCACAATTTTTTCTTTAAAATAAGTTTATTTTGACGTTTCGATTCTCACTTCGGAAATCGTTCTCAAAATACAAAATCTTAATAAATTAAACAAATTTTATTTTTGTTACTTATATAAAAGTCTTTGAATATTTTAATTTTATCTGACCCATTCACATTAACAATGTAGATTCATAATATTGTCAATATTTTTGTGCTGCGTTCCTGGTATGACTTTATTGAAAAATAGTTAATTCGATTACATACAATCAACATTATATTAAGAATTGGATTTTTCTTTAAAAAGCAATCACATGGAATAATGACAGTAAACTTCTGTTATTGATCTCCTAGTAAATCACGATGACAAAAACTCATTACACTATCCCGACATGGTAAGTATTTGATCTTGCATTTAGTTTACTCCCTATATTAATACTAAACCATTAATATGGGTAACCAGATCCTACTGCATGTTACCGAGGAATTTGCGACACAATTGGTTTCATTAACATAATAATTAGAGCCGTGTTTTGCTTTTTTTCCTTTTACCATATGTTTTTTCAGGACTATACTTATAGTTAGTGCCAGGCAAAAGTAAAAGCCATGCTAGTCGGCAAAAATGTTTATGATAGATACTCTCTCCAAACTTTGAGTGTCGCTTCATTAGACTGAGTGTCACACAGGTTTACGACTTATTTTAGTTCCGGTGCATTTTCCCGAAGATGTCGATTTTACGACATACTGAAAATTTATTGATACGGTTATTCTTTTTTAGTAAACAGATTTAAAATTATAAGAAAGTCAGACAAATAAAATTGTCTGGTGGTAAATATAGGTCATTTAATGCGTCTGATGACTCGAATATATTGGAAATACGACTTTGACCTAATTCATAGATAAACAGCTAATTTTTCAGGACACTTCCATTAACAGCAGCAAAAAAAACCTTTCTGACGGAACTTGTTGTCCAATTTTCAATAGGATTTTCATAAATTTTTAAAATCAAGAAAATTACATTTATCTTTTTCACGATATTATAAATAAAATGGACTGCATGTTAGTATATGAATAAGTAAATACTGTGAATCTTGAATAATTCTAATCTCAGTGAACAGTTAAAAAAAATTTGAATTATCCAAAAATTCGGATTAAAAATATATCTAAAACAAAATACCTATAGTAGAAACCCTCAATTTAGAAGAGTGATTCCATAGTTTAAACGCCGAATATCCTCAAATTTAAATGTACACAGCGGCCCTCGAAAACTGCCTGTTTTCTCGATTGCAATTTGCGTTTCCTCATAAGAAATTACAGAATATATAAAGTAGTATATTTATTTGTGCTTCTCTATAGTAGACTTGACCAGAAGTTGTCGTACAGTGTAGCCAATTCTTGTTCACAAGTAGTAATTATGGTCATACAAAACCTGTATTCTTCCACGCAGCGATTATTACTGTCATAAAAATACAAAAAACATGATTTTTTCAATAGTAAAAATTAAGCACAAAATTGTAATGAAATCAATTTTATTTATATGTTCCGTTTCGTTACATATTTAAATTTATAAAATAAAAATCGATATTTTAAAACATTATTTTTCAATCGTTTGGCAATGCAGACATGCCGTAAAACTAGTTTTTATTATTTTTTCGCCGAAGAAATGGTTCATTGGCGTTTCTATGGGTAGTGCATTTTGTGAGTATATTTTATGTGATAAGTTTGTAAACTTATTGTTGTCAATACTGTATTGTAGTATTGATAAAACGTGTTATTGATAATAAGAGTGTTATAGTTTGTCATTTTATAGTAAATTTTTAATTGTATTAGTATATATTAATAATAGTTGACTATTTTTATTGCTTGCAGATGTTTTCGTTTCTATTCTTGCCCCAATTTTATTAACTGAAAAAAATGGGCCAACAAAATTCGGCCACGAATACCAATTAAAACATTGGCAAGCTATAAAAAATGGGCAATGATTGTCGATTGTTATCAATTGCAGGTGTTCTCATTGGTATGTTCGGCCAAATCTAGGCCGAAAAAATCGTACGATAACAATCGTCCAGTGAGAACAAGCCATTAAAACAATAAAGTATTTTGTCTCAAAAAATTTATTGAAAGTAAGAACATTAATTTGTTAGAATTAACGAAAAAAGACAGACTTAAATTTTTTTCAAAGAAATTCGAAATTTTTAGCTGCTTTTTAGAATTTAGCTTCTCGGTAATAACAAAATATTTTAAGACATTCAGTGAACTAAAAATAGAGTGACTCGTCATTTTTACTTTTAAAGTACCGTCTAAGTTGTGTAATATGGTTCGTTGGTTTGGCCGCAATCGGAAGATGTATTTCCCCCGCAACTGATCACGCTTATTCTTCATCACTCTCTTGTTTTTTATCAATTCATTGTTCTTAAGCATTTCAGCGATGATTTCTGCATAGGTTATCTCACCACATACTGCAACATATTCATCCACATTGACAAAATCTTTATACGAGACGGTAGGATAGAAAATGTTGTCCTCCCAGCCGTCAACTGAAAGGAGCTCTTCTGTTAAAGTATGGTTAGCGTTTTCTGCTTTCTTCTTGTTTTTTACAAAACCAGGTTTTTTGAAACAGGGTTCGATTATTTCGGCTGTTACTTTGTCTCAAGCTTTCTCACACATTGGAGAGGCTTGAAAAATGTCTAACTTTATTTTACGGTTGTCGCATTCTTCCGTTAATATGTTTTCAACCAAAAAGTCTGTAATAAGTTTAAGATTTTTTATGATGCCCTGGTCCATAGGCTGGAAAACCGAAGTCGTGTTGGAAAGAAAAAAATAACTTTTACATTTTCCATCAGTGAAATAGTGTTATGTGCTGTACAGTTGTCAATAAACAAAAGAACTTTTTGTCTAATTTCATCAACCATTTCTCGAAAAGATCCCTAGTCATCCAAGCTCTTGCGCTGTTTACATATTCCACTAGTTTTGACTTGACGTTCTTAAAACAACGCGGATTAGCCGATTTGCCAATCCTCAGTAGAGGCAGCGTTTCTGATCCGTCCATGTTTGCACCATGTCGATTTTAAATGCCAGTGTTTTATCAGGAGAGCATTTAAAAAAAACACTCGTCTCGTAAACATTGAAGATATCTCTTTCATCGATATCCTGAATCATCTAGTCCAATCTTTTTTCCATAGTTGGCTTATTACTGATTAAGTAAAATTTTGTTGCGTTATTTGAAGCCTAGACACCCTGTACTCGCTTTAAAATTGTTTTTGCCTATTTCAATAGCAAATTGTTTAGTCTTGCTTTTTAATAAGGGGATCACTCACGAAAATCTTCTTATCCCTGGCTTGTTTGAACCATTTTAAAGCACTGTCAGTTTTATTTAGGTGAAACATCAAGACCATTAAATGTTAAAATAAGTAAACATCAATCTTATATTAAAAATAGAAAATTTTATAGATCTCAAATATGTAGACACGCATGCGAAAATGAGCATAGGCTTCAATGAAACGATTCAAGTATAAATCTAAAGAAACAGAAGGTAAAAAGAGAAAAATCAAAGAAGAGGCTCTAATTACGATAAATGATATCAATTGTGTCGCAAATTCCTTGGTAGAATGCAGTAGGATCTGGTTACCCATATTAAAAGAGAAACTTAAAAGGAAAATACCACTCAGTCAGTAACATATCAAGGATACATCCTTTATGTTTTAACTAAAATACATATAAAATCGGAGTTTGGTGTTTATTAAGAGTAAACTAAATGTAAGACCAAATACTTACCATGTCGGAATAGTATTATAAGGTTTTTTCTCATGATTTACTGTGGAATCACTAACAGGAGACTGTCCTCATGACATGTGGTTGTCTTTTTAAAAACGAATCACATACGAACCACATCTATGATTTTTCTGACAGATATTCTCAAGTTAAAGTTGATTTCGTGAAATGAATTGTCTTACATAAAGTCGTTCCAGGACCGCAACTCAGCAATATTGGCAATATCATTTTAATGTCGACTACTTTAACACTTATAATCCATGTCTGAATTTTTGATATAAAGAAGTCAGATAAAATTAAATTATTAGAAGAATTTTTCACCATGCAAGAAAAAACAAAATTTGTTTGATTTATTCATGTTTGTATTTTGAGAACGAGAAGTGGAAATTGAAACGTCAATAAACTAATTTTAAACTTCAATTGTGGCTTATTCCCATTAAAATAATAACTGCTTTAAGATACCACAAGAAAATAGCTTCAGAACAATGGTAACTTATTTCGTTCTTTACCGCAGTCACTTTAACTCTTGAGAATGTTTGCTTTATTCTTCAAGTAGGTGGATAATGTGTTAGGGGGATTTCCAAAGTCCTTGACAATCGCAGACTTTTTCTTGGTTCTCTTTTCACCTTTTTTATATGTCACTATTTTTTCCGATAACGTCAGAGCTTTTAATCTTCGAAGTTTACCATGCGATGACATCTTCTCTCAAAATGCAGTGACATACTGACGTGATTGTGGTGATTACAACAACGCCAACGCATCTCAACTGAAGGGGCGTGCCGGATGGGGGAGAATTTAGGTGCCAAATACGGATGCAATGTACAATGGCCTTGAATGCCCTGAAATAAGTGGCGCATTAGGACAGGAAAAAATACTATAACCTCTTTTTTCGCGGAAATTTCTAGCATGAAATTGGCATTTTAGCTTGTAGAAAAGTTCGAATTATCCAAAATGTAATTCGAATTATTCACGACTTGTTACCAGTACTTATATATGAAATTCTAGGGACCAGAATAAAAATTCGAATTCAAGAAAATTTTGAATTAGAGAAGTTCAAATTAAGCAAATTCCACTGTATCAAATATTGCATAAAAAATATTAATTAATTAATATAAAAATTGTTGTATGTTAAAAAAAATTACAAAATTAATTAAACTTACAAATTTTCTAATAATTATTTACAGCTATTTAACGTAAGCTACATAAATAAAATAATTTCACCGTGATTCAATTTGCAGACAAATTTTTCCGAATTTTTTTATTAAATATTTGAGGCACACGTGTATACGTTATTGTAACCACCACAGTAAATTCTTTAGCAGCAAAAACAACTAGAATGTATACTAAGCGAGCAGGTGAGTGAATATATGAATAAGCGCGAAGTTGAGCAAATTTAAAATAGAAATTGAAGAAGATAATATATTAAATATATATTAAATACAGATGCCTCCAAAAGCGAAGCAGGTGTTGGATGTGCCGTTACCACATATGATGAAATAATAAAATCATACACTGGAGAAGTTTATGCGATACTAGAAGCTTTTAAAAAACTAAAAACAGATGATAAAAACCAAGCAATATGCACAGACTCCCTGTCGTCACTACACTCGATAAAAAGTCTATACTCTCAGCATATTCCCATATTCTCTCAAAATATTCCTGGAAAAAACCCTGAAACCATGGAAAAGAAAGTGCGAAGGAATGGGTATACCAATAAGGAACGAATATCTATATACGCTAAGTTTTGCCGAAGACCAAATAGTGATCGCACAAGACGAGGATGACCTCAGTTTTATGATGAGAAAACTGGAGCAGGAATATACAAACAATGCGATGGAAATAGACCTAAAGAAAACTGAATACCTAACAACGGAGAATACAGAAATAAAACAGCTGGAAATAGACGAAGGTAAACAAATCAAAGGAACAGACAAGTATAAGTATTTAGGTTTCATAATATCAAACAAAGGAACAACGGAGGAAGATATGAAAAATAGACTAGGATAAACAAGAGACTGCATACGAAAATTGAACCCGGTACTATGGGATAAAAACATCAGCACGAAAACAAAGAAAAAAATATATAATACCATGACAAGAAGTATCCTCACTTATGGGTGTGAAAATTGGACAATAAATAAGAAAACCAAAAACAAAATAAGAGCAACAGAGATGGAATTCCTAAGGAGAAGCTGCAGAGTAACAAGAAGAGATAGAATAAATAACATGGAGATTAAGAGGAGAATGGGAATGAACTCCGACATAATAGACTACATCGAACAGAAGAGGTTAACCTGGTACGGACATGTCAGAAAAGCAGACCAAAATCGGTGGATAAATAGAATAACAGAGTGGAGCCCGATGGGAAGAAGAAAGAAAGGCAGACCCCGAAGATCTTTCAGAGATGAAGTGGACGAAGCAATGAGTAGAAGAAACCTACAGGAAGGGGACTGGCTAAACAGGAAAAATTGGAGAAAACGGTTGAGTAAAGGAATACAGTGAAAACTGTGGAAATCCTTGTATATATATATATACTCTCAGCATCCCTTAGTTCAAGAAATCCATAGGATTTACATTTCAAGGTGTAAATGTCCCGATCATCTGGCTACCATCCCATATCGGCATCCCCGGTAATGAAAAAGCAGACCAAGCAGCCAAGCAAGCTTCTTTTGTTTACACAATCCTCAATAGCCCAACATATTCAAATCCGTAATGACCTAAAGCAAATATTCAAGCAACAACAGTATCATACCTGGAACACAATCAAGAGTGCATTACATGAGATCCGGCAGACTGTTAAAAAGTTTGAACTTCCAACAATCTCTAGAAAAGAAAAAGCTGTCATCCGAAGATTAAGAATAGGACATACCCGACTCACACATGAATACTTAATGAAGTCCGAACCGAAGCCCAATTGCCAAATCTGCTCAAGTGTATTAACTGTGAAACACATCCTGATCGAGTGTCCATGGTACGCAAAACTCAGAATGCAACATAAACTTAAGTCAAATATCAAAGACGTTATAAACTCACCCGATCAAGTCTTTAACCTAATTGGTTTCTTGAAAGACATTCAGTTGTTCAACAGAATATGACCCCTTGTTTTCCATGTACTTTACCTTTAACTTATAACTTAGTGATAAAACTGTTGTATTATTTAGTCATAGGCTTAAAGCTTATAGATTAACCGTTGTAGCAATTAGTAACATTGTGCTTTTTTTTTAATTGTTGTACACAATATTTGTGTCAATGGTCTTTGCAGCCGAGACACATTAATTTAAATAAAAAAAAATATATTAAATATAATTGTTTTATAAATGAGTTTTATTTTTAATAACTAATATTGAGTATATTTATAAAATTATACGGGTACATATGTACATATGTACTATTTCCGTGATATATTAATATATTAGGGAAAGTGTAGGTGTGGCACCAATTGATGCCAAAATGAGAGCGCATAGGTTAAGTTAGTTAGGGCGTATTCTATGTAATCATCCAATAAAAAGAAGTTTCTGAAGAAAGTAGGAGAGTAGAAACGGGATTAATATTGGTATGACCCAAGAAAGAAACTTATGAATAATTAGGGAAGCTGATACCGTCCAGGGAGAAAGGCAAAGATTATAATGATGATTATATTGATAAACTTTGTTATATTGTTTTTATAGAAGAAAATAATAAACAAAAGCTAGCAAATTTAAACATAACACTAAGTTTCCGGGCTTAGACACAATATTACTGCAACGTTTTTTTTTTTTTAAATATGCGAGTAGTTTTTTCCTGCCTTTATTTATTTTACGGCATTAATCTGTTGCTTGTGATACCTTATCTAGAATCTAAATAACATCAACATCTTTGGCTCGACAATCCCTTGTTGATCCTGGCATGCTCTAAGATTCGTCGCCATTCTGTTCGGTTTCTTGGGAACTGTTGCCATCTTCTGATTGATAATACCCCCGAGTCGGTTTCAACTCCGTCTAACCATCTAATTCGCGATCTGCCTCTGCTTTTTCTTACTATAGGTGTTCCTGTGGTTAGATTTTTAGCAATCGTATTGTCTGGCATTCGCATTATGTGTCCAGCAAATCCAAAGAAGGGGGTTCGCTCAAACTTCTGACATTTTAATAGTAAAACTTTAGTAGGTTGGAGTCTAAAGTGCCTTGAACATCGGTTTCATTATGGTACTTACGTTTTAACTTCCTTGTGTTTGGGGATTCACTTATTCGGTCTGTAATAGCGTCCTCTGCTTCGTGAAAAACTGTGTTACTTAGACTCCATTTCGACACAAATCACGTTTTCAAGCATACTTTAATTGTTTCTGCCGTATATTTATCTTTATAGGTGCATAGATATCAGATATCAGGGTGCTTTAAAATATAAGGTCCACATAAAACACTCGGTAAATTTACTTCTAAGGTTTGATGTAGATATTTAAGCTTTGTCATTGGGTTAAGTCTGGATACATGGAGAAAGACAAGTTTAGGAATAGTTTGTATATTCACAATTTCTGTATTACATCCTACAACAAAATGACGTTTTTGTTTGACTTTCTACCAATCGTCCCTATTGTGGTTATCATGAGTTTCTTTCGTTTCATTGTTGAATTGTCCCAGTTGTTGAATAGTCTTCAATAAAAGATGAGAATTCACTTTTGATAACGCTGTACAAACTTGTTGCGTAGTAATTTGCCTAGGTTTATTTTCCATAATAACGGAATATTTTTTCTAATTTTGTTTAAAAGTTTGCTTTGTTTTTGATTTCGGTACTGTAACATTAGCCATAGCAAATTTTTAATTTTCTGCTTTATCAAGCTCAGCGTCAACAAATATTGGATTTATGGCAGACGTAGCAGCACCCATGGCAGTGTTGGAAGTAGAGGGTGTTTGTTAACACTAAATAATAATATTAATAAAACACTAAAAAATGGCACAAGACTTAAAAAACCACTGGTAAAACCCAAAAAACAGGCAAGGGGGGCCCACGCCCTCGAGCACCGAGTCGCCGAACTGAGCCTAACCCAGAGCGGAGACTAGAAGCCTGAGCAAGTTCGACCATAAGCCACTAGAAATAGCGCCTCACGCTGTTCTGCACAGTTCAGTGTAGGTTATTATGCGAGAGTCCTTGTATCTAGGGCTTCCATATGATAAGTATTCTGCTGATTTGAAACCTCTATAGCACATCAGCTTTTTATCGGAGGTTGGAGGAGTATTGGGCGGGATGAAGTGGTTCTTGTTTACATGAGCTAATCCCCCTCTCCCCAATGAATTGTTTAAACTAAATGTCATTCTTAGGGATGTGCAATCCCAGCACAGACTGGGATCACGTTAGCTTCTCCACGTTAAATATACATAAATATAATGAAAATTGCATCTGTTGTTGATCTATCTTGCATGAATACAAACTGATTTTCAGCCATTTTGATTTCTTGGCACATCGGTCAATCAATTATTTTCTCCCATATTTTAATGGTATCACTAAATAGTTTTATGGCATCAGTGACAATTTGGTATGTTTATTTTAGCCCTCGTTATATGAGTGTCCATATGGTTTAAGAATACTCAATTTATTCGTATATTTACAAAAATTAAAAATTAAATCTTTATATTTTAAGAAAACTAAACGATTTCTGTTAAAAAAATATCTCAAAAACATCCGCAGTCAACGTGTTAACGGTCTCTTAAATATTCATCGTAAAATCCAAATTATATAATCCAAATTATGTAGGTCTGACTAATATAATTAGTCTATTTCGCATTTGAACAAACCCAATTTATCAAAATTGTTAATTGAACTACATAATGCTGTAAATCCCGCTAGCAACCCATAACTCATGAGCCAATAAAATGAGAGCCGACTCGACAGAGATTGAATAGAATGAATATCCCATATGAGCACTTTCTCTTATAAGACTAAATCTGTCGAAACGAACAGTTTTGTAAGATTATATTCGGATTGGGTTAATTTATCTATCTGAAAAGTCACTTAAATCAATTCCATTTTATCTTTACATTCAACATTCCAAGATGAATATTCACTGCTTAGGTGAAAATTAATTTGAACTATCAGCAAAGTCAAACAAAGTTATTATATGTTTAGTTTACTTCGAGAACTAGATAAAGTACATATTTAGTATAATTACCAAGTTATTACGATTATATCTTGTATAAAGGGCACCTTCCTGGAAATACGACTAGAATTATTAATACACGGAAATAAATGGAAAAAACTATTAAAAAAATTTAAAGATAATATCTGTATCTTTTTTAATGCTTATCGAATGGATTCAATAAAAACTAATTAAAATCCAAAATAATACAGAGAGTAGCAATAAAAGGAGTTTACTTATATCAAAATCTAAAGTAGAGACATACGATAAACTTGACTATAAAGAAGATAAAATAAACGTACATGTGTAAAATGGCCAAACAATCGGTAAAATTGCAAACGCTCTTATTTCTTAGCCAACCCGAAGATCTACAAATCTGGACGGATTAAAAACGCTAACATGTCTTAATCTTGATCAAAGAAAATCCACATCTGCAGCTCCACGTGTAGAATAAAATTGGAAACATCCAATTGGATGGCCAACTCAGAAATGGACCGAGTTATTGCCGGTATAAGCAATCCCCCACTTACTGATCAACGGCATCGGGAGGAGCAATAGGAAAGTGATGGTAGTATTCTTTTGTCCTGGGATTGAGAAATTGGTCCAAAAGGAGGACAAACCAAGTGAGTCGTTAACAATATAAGGAAGCAAATGGGAAACCATCATCATTTTAACTACAGATTGTTAATAATCTAATTTGTGCAAAAAAAATGTATTTTTAATTCAAATTTTGGTATGTTTATACAAAAACCCATTACATTTGTACATCTTGTAATTTTTGTTTCTTTTATTGCATTGTAGAAATTCTTGAAATAGGAAATAAAGTTTTCTGAAAACTTGAATTTTCAAATAATAGTTTGCTTTATTTAAGTAGCAGTTTTGACTTCAATATTCAACCATGGTTGGAAATTACTCTCTTACTAACCTAGGTCTCTGAGACCAATTATTTTAATATACATAAATATGCGCATATTTATTGATTGTTTATTGAAAATTAAACACTGTGTTATACGCTTTTTTGGTATTATTATACTCCATGAGCAAAATGGTAAAAATAAACAAATTAATAAACAAAGAAACCAATTAAAATAGAAGCAACTTATTTCTACACAGAAATAATTAAAATAATTCAAGCAAATTAAAACAAAAATGAAAAAATTTAGTTTTTAATATATTTTAGAAGTTAAACTAAATGCCAATTCAATAAAAAATAAATGTCAAAATGAATATTTTTACCTGAACTTAGATGTCTATACAACTAGTCTTCAATTTCTACGTTATTATCCTGGCGGCTGCATTCTTGACGGATGGATAATAAATGCTCCAAACACATAAATTTGTGGCACTTGTAGCAACGCGAACGAGTATTACGATTTTTTTACTTGGGCAGTAACTACACCTTCTATGTGTAACTTTTATATTTTCATGATAATCAATTTGAATGCCCAATATTTCTGAAAGTCTGGATCGAACTTTTTTAGGAATAGTGTGCTGTTGAACTCGTCTTTCTATACGATTATCTAGTAAATCATAACCAAGTTTTTACAAGTACAAAATCAGGGGATTTCCACTCTGAAATGAATGCACATAATTATGGAAAGCGGTTACAAGAACGTTTAATACCTAATTTACCTGCTAACTCGGTACTAGTTTTTGATAACGCATCTTATCATAGTATTCAGTTAGAGCGAGCGCCTACATCAAACCCAAAAAAAATGAAATGATAGAATGGTTAATACAGAAAAATATTCCATTTATACCTACCGCTTTAAAACCGGAATTATATGAAACCATTAAATATCATAAACCCCGTCATGTAAAATACAAGTTCGACGAAATTGTACGAGAGCATGGCCATATTCCTTTGCGTTTACCTCCTTACCATCCTGACCTAAACCTGATTGAACTTATATGGGCTACAGTCAAAAATAATGTAAGCCAGAAAAACGTTACATTTAAATTAGCTGACGTACAAAAACTGGCTGAGGAAGAGTTCAATAAAATTGATGCAAATGAGTGGAGAAAACGATGTGACCATGTCAATAAGAAGGAAGATGAATACATGGGTAGCAAGATAATGGTTGATAACGCCATGGAAATAGCTCCTATTATTAGAAATATTAACAGCGAATCTTCAGTACAGAGTTTTCTTCTGATGATGAAGATGAAGAAAATTAACCATTAGAAAATTATTTTCAGTTACTATTTTTCTACACTTGATACTCGTTTTAGTGTTATAATAAAACCAAAATATCAAAATTAAATAATTACTGTGTTACATTTATTTATACAATACCCTCCATTTAATATGAAAGACAATATCAACGTAGTTTTATTTTTTAATTAAACTCAGTCATAATTATTATTGTGTTTGTATGTTAAATTAAGGAGATATTATATTATAAACCAGTGGCTTTCTATTTAAATTGACTAAAAAAATAATAACAATTTCGTCTTTCTACTGATATATTAAAGCTTGCGAAAAAATATTACTACTTTTTTAATTGTGTAATAATTATTTGAACTATACCGTTACGCCACTGAAACTACTTATCAGAAATAGTAAACCAATAGGAGAATCATGGGGCGCAAACATAATCTATTTCTCAGTGACGTTGTGCGTATTCCGTCGTCAAGTTAACTGGCGTTTGCTGTACATAAGTTTCACCCGTACAAAACACAAATTCTTCAAGAACTGGGCGATGATGATCCAGACCGACGAATTGAGTTTTGTGAACTCATGACTGAAATAATTCGCGTTGAACGGAGAATGTTAAAATATATTTGTTACACTGATGAATGTACTTTTATGCTGAATGGTAATGTAAATAAACAAAACTGTCGGTACTGGAGTGATGCGACCCGCATCGATTCAGAGAAGGTCACACTCAATATCCTAAAAAACTGAATGTTTGGGCAGGAATATTAGGCGATGCTATAATTGGCTTCTTGTTCATACCAGGCAATTTGAGTGGCGACATTTATCTCGATATGCTGGAATACCTTTAATTGTGCATGAATTAGAGAACCAAAAGGACGATCAAGGCAACCTAGCTCGAGACGAAGATTTGCTGTACTTCCAACAAGATAGAGAACCTTCTCACTATGCAGCTCCAGTTAGGCACTGGTTGAATACTAATTATCCGAACGAATGGATTGGAAGGAGAGGTCCTACTGAGTGACCACCGAGATCACCAGACTTACCGCCACCTGACTTTTTCTATGGGGTTACCTCAAGTCAATTGTTTATAAAATTCAACCTGCGTCACTTATGAATTACGCAAGTATGTCGTGCAATTATTAGAACAACATTTGCCAAAGTTCGTGCAGAATTTGAAAATAGGCAGTATTATTGTTTACAAAACAACAGAACCCACTTTGAGCATTTATTTAATTGACATTTTTAACAAATTTTTAGATCAACAAAAACCTCAATAAAATTTCCATTTAAGCCGAAGTTTCACAATTACTGCTTCACCTTGTTTAATTATTATTTATACCATTGCATAGCATTTTTTATAGACTTTTCAATGATGTGTCACACGTAGAGGTTTGCAATTTAAGCTTTTTTGGTTGTGGTGGGTGGGTTCTCTTTCATGTCATTTTAGTTCCCCCTTACTATACTAGAAACGGTTTCAAGCATTTTTCGATATCAGCTTTTGTTCGCGAGTCGTGAGATATAGCCTATTGTAAGCTTTTCAAATTGACACACTGTATAATTATGTATATATATATATATATATATATATATATATATATATATATAGATATATATTTATATATATATATATATAGATATATATATATATATATATATATATATATGTATATATATATATATATATATATATATATATATATATATATTGTTATGATGTGTTTTTTTTTTGTTTGAATTATGAGCAATGAGTATTTTTAATAATATAGGGTTTTTATCGCGGTTCTCAAAGAATTAGCTTGTAAGTACTTTTTTAAATTATCTTTATTATAACTATTATGAAACACACATATATATCTAACTTAGCCAATGTAAATTTAAATAAACTATCTTTAAATTGATGTTCTTATAAAACTAATTAAATTCTATAGACAATGTTAAATTTAAACAAACTATCTTCAAAATTGAAATTGTTATGACATTAACTAAATTATATTAACAAAATTTTGTACCTTTCTTTCACTGAATGCCTAAATGAACTGTTTTCCACTATATATATTCTAATCACCACTGAAAGTCTTCGTACTTCGGTTATCCTTGTTTTTGTGAAATTTCTTTTTTCAATTATCAGCTTCTACCAATTTAAGATATAGTTTTCTTCACCAGCATTTATACACCACCAACCAAACCAGCAAACAGCATTTATATTTATTCTTCTTTTCAATATACCAATATCCAATTATTATACGTTGATTTATACTAATCTCCAACCATAATATAATTTAATTTCTTCCAATATACCTTTTTTTATCTTCAATAATTATTTGTGTATAATTATAAATGTGCATTAAATTATATGCATAATTTTTAATCTTCATTTAACTCACTATATTAAACTATTGGACTATTTGTACTTGATTCACTGACTCTAACTAACTTTCATAATAAACTGGCCTGACTTCTGACTAAAACTTAAAAAACTTGCTTGACTTCAGACTAAAAACTTCCAAAACTGCCATCTTGAATCCAAATCACGGGTATTTATATGTTTTTGAATTTCTAGAACCATCTCGTAAGATATCATGTTCCAATTTGTTCTATTTAATACTTGTCTGAATTTTCTGGAACAAACCATTTCGCAAACATGGCCATCTCCGGAGATCCAGAGAATTCCATTCTTTTCTATTAATAATTTTGTTTACATTTAGGCTTTTCAGATCAGAATATATAATTAAATTAGTAACTTAACATTCTAATTTAATAAAATACACATTTCAAACAATATATTATTATAACCCACTTTATATTCGTAAATATTCTTAAACGTCACTTCAGAGTATAAATATCTGTCAAATTTCCGAGAGTATTTTTGGTTGCCTAAGCACATGGCTCACTTATATATATTTACAATATTAAAATACAACTTTTTACAATTATTATATGCTAATTTATTAAAAATGCCCTCACATAAATATATTTTTATTAAATTCTCTAGTATATAACTTATTTAAAACAACCAAATATCTAATATTATGTAGTATATAACTTATAAATTATTTTCTATAAACCCTAATCGTCACAATACCCCAAAAATAATATTTAAAATAAATAATTTACTTATTATTTTTTTAAATATTAATTTTCTCATACCTTATTAAATTTAATAAATCAATTTTTTTTTTTTTATTTATTTAAAATGTGTTAAATACATCCCTGTTCGCTGTCTATGTCAAAACAGAGAACAACGGATTACAGTTCGGCTATTCTATGGTCAAACTGTCATGTCAAATGGAGAGAATAAAATATAACCTTAATTAAAAATATAATGGATATTGTGTTCTGTTTATTTATAGACAAAATCTAGGAATTATTTCCATTCAAAATAACTTTCATCAATATAAATTGGTAAGTTTTTCCACTTTATTATATTAGAAAGACATTTTTATAGCAATTATAGTATCGAACCCCAAATTATGATTTTTAGGGTATCAAACAATTTCCATATGTACAAAATTCAATAAGTATGATGTCAAATTTATTCACAACAAAGAAATCTACCATCTATCTATGAAATGGATCTATCAGTAAGTTATTAGTGTTATTATATTTGTGTTAAAGGTATAGAAATCATTATTCAATCTCTTCATGATATTGAAAAATGTCGTTGATATGAAATATGCCTCTTAGTCTGTTCTCTGCATCTATTAACACATAACTATTTAGTCCATTCTGATTTTCAATTGTATATGGACCTTCAAACATTGGTTGTAATTTCTTACAACGGTTTTCTTTAACATTACTTTTTCTAAGTGAACGAATTAACACTTGGTCTCCTTTTTGAAATGTGATTGGTTTTTTTATATTTCGATTTTGTCTTCTGATATATTTTTCAGCTTTCCTCCTAATTCGGTTATTCACTTTCTGCATTACTTGTTCTAACATATCCTGATTATATTCACTAATCCACTTTCTGTTTCCTATATGGCCAAACATTAAATATTCTGGTACTTCCTCTGTATTCAAATTATGTGTATTATTTAAAAAATACTCTACTTGTGGTATATGTTGCTGCCAAGTTTCGTGTTGATTTTGGCACAGTATCCTTAAATATTTTATAACTTCTTTAATATATCTTTCTGCAGGATTTGCCTGAGGATGTCTGATACTTGTAAAATGAATGTTGATTCCCTTTTTCTCACAAAATGTCCGAAATTTTTGGTTGTTAAAATATGTAGCATTATCTATTATGCAATTTCTAAATGGTCCTATTTCTTCGAAAAATTGATTAATATATAATTTTAATGTTTTAACATTTGTTCTAGAGCAGGGATATAGTTTAATAAATTTTGTATATAAATCAACTATCACTAGTATATGCTTTTTTCCTGTTGGACTGATAACTAAATTTGAAATAAAATCCATGGAAACTGTATTTAGTTTTTCATATACAACATTAGATTTATATGTGTTCTGGTTTTTGAAATTCTTTTCTTTGTTTAGTTGACATATTGGGCATTGGTTAGTAATTTCCTTTGCTATACTTATGTCATTCTTTGCAAAATAATTGTCCCTAAATAGCATCCATAGCTTTCTTGAACCAATATGCATATAATCGTTATGTAAATTTTTCAATATTTTCTTTGCTAAAGTTCTAGTTATTACATATACTTCTATGCCATTTATTATTTTATAATATACCCCATCTTTCCTTAGGACTTTTTGTTTTTCACTCAAATTGATCTGATCTCTTATAATTTCTTCTTTAGAATATAATCCTGTACTTTCTACTAATTGATTTAATCCAATTTTTATTGTTCGCTGCCCTTTTTGTGATGTATTTTCTAACCTTGATAAAGCATCTGCCACTATATTGGATTTTCCAGAAATGTATTTGATTTCAAAGCAGTATTCACTAAGTATTAGACTCCACCGATGTATTCTACTGTTTCCATATTTGTTATTTAATATAGACGTTAAAGCTTGGTGATCTGTTTCTATAGTAAATTCATTACCCAACAAATAAAATCTTAATTTTGTGACACAGTGTATTATACTTGCTAGTTCTAATTCTGAAACTGAGTAACCCTTTTCATGTGGCTTTGTAATTCTTGAAATGAATTGTATTGGGTATTCGACCCCATCATGTATTTGTAATAATACCCCTGATAATCTCTCTATTGATGCATCTGTTCTTAGTATGAATGGCTGTGTATAGTCAGGATAGTATATTTTCAAATTTGACAGAAAAATGTTTTTAATTTCTTGGAATGCTAGTTCTCTTCTCTGATCCCATCTCCATTTTACACCTTTTCGCAGTAGTTCAAGTAATGGAATTTCTTTTATACTTAGATCTGGTATCATCCTTTTATAATAATTAATTATTCCAATAAATCCTCTTAAAGTTCTTAAATTGTGTGGTGTTTTATATTCCTGAATGACTTGTGTCCGTTCTGGATCCATTTCGATTCCCTTAGTGTTAAGTTTATAACCTAGATATATGACTTCTTTTTGAAAAATTGTACATTTTTCTTGATTTATTTTTAGTCCAACTTTGTCTAATCTATTTATTATAGTTTTTAGGTGTTTCTCATGATCTTCAGCCGTTTTAGAAAAAATTAATATATCATCAATGTAGTGAATTACAAAATGTTCATATTGATCCAAAATATCATGAAGACATCTACATAAAGCACTGCAAGATGATTGAAGTCCAAATGGTACTACTTTGAATTGATATACTACTCCATCTATCTGAAATCCTGTATACTGTCTACTTTTTCTTTCTAGAGGTATTAACCAGAAACTATGCTGTAAATCGATTTTAGTGAAAAATGACATTCCTGTAATTCTTCCTAATATTCCATCTATACTCATTGGTGCTTCAAATTGCTTTTCAGTAATCTTGTTAATATTCCTTGCATCCAAACATAACCTGATTTCACCTGATCTTTTTCGTACTACTACTATGGGGTTAATAAAACGTGTGTCTGCCTTCTCAATGATCCCATCTTCTAACATATTATTAATTGTTTTGTTTACTTCTTCTCTGTATTTATATGGTATTGGGTATGATTTTGTTTTAAAATCTTTTTCTTCTTTAACTTTTATACTATGGATATAATTTTGTGCAATTCTATTTTCTTTATTGACAAGTCCCTTGTGTTGCTGCAATATGGAAATGACTATCGATTTATATTCTTCAGGGCAATTTAAAACTTTTATCACATCTTCTTCTTTACAAATAAAATTATTCTTCATTATGTACTCATTATTCCTTGCTTCCAATTTTACGCACTCCGCCTCGTAGGCATCCATCTGCTTAAAATTTCCATTCCTTAAATATTCACTACAATAATTATTCTTTACATTCTTCTGGGACATTTCCCTATCATCAAAATACATTTCTTCTTCATAAACATCATTATTTTCTTTTAATAATATCCTATCAACTCTTATTCCTTCTTCTACCTCATCTTTCTGCATAAATTTAATTATTTGCCCTTCCAAAGTTACCATTTTTGCTTCAAAATCTATCTTTACTTTCTTCTTTTCCAATTCATCATTTCCCATTAATATATCAACACATAAATCCTTGACAATAAATCCTTGCATATTAATTTCTTTATTAAGAATATTAATTTTAAAATTGGCTAGTTTATCAATTTCACCCAACTTCTTATTATTTGCACCAATAATTTTAATTTTTGGAATCTTTATTATATCTGATAGTTTTAATGTATTAAAAATAAAATTCTCCGAGACTAAAGTACTTTCTGAACCAGTATCTATCATAATCTTAATCATTTTATTTTTGGCCAAAGCATTTATATAAATTAAATTAATAGATTCAATAATTTTATCTTCATCTAAAGAAATAAATTCAGAAGGTTTTTCATAATAGCAATGGCCTAACTTGTAATTCAGAAAGTTTACTGCACAAAATTTTGATTATTAGAATTGTCAGATTGTATCTGACCACTTGAATCTGATGTCCTATGTCTTTCCCTACTATGACTTCTACTCACATTTTCCTGCCTTGTACTATTTTGTTCCCTGTCTTCGCAGCTTCTATTCCTTTGAACACAATTTACCTGTCTGTTATAGTTAGGTCGCTCTGTATTTCTTCTATTATTAAAATCTTGTCTATTATTATTAGTACTGTTATTAAAATGTTGTCTATTATAATTAGTATTATTATTAAAATTTTGTCTATTATAACTAGTATTATTATTAAAGTTCTGTCTATTTGGATTACTGTTAGTATTATTAAAATTTTGTAAATTATTACCATACCTAGTATTATTGTTATATGATTGTCTATATTGTTGATTATCATTTTTATTATATTGAAAGTTATTATTGTTTTTTCTGTTGTTAGTATTACTTGTCATATTGCCTCTTTGTATTCTTTGAATAAAATTAATAAAACTATCTACTGTTTGAATATTTTGTACAGTTACGGTTTGCACAACATCAGCATCAAAATGTCTAGATACATTTAAGACTGTTTCATCCTCTCTAAGTGGTGGTTCTAAATATTTTGCAACTGTTATCAATTTCAATGCATAATCTACCATATTCGATTTTAAATTTTGATTATACTTTCCAAAATATAGAATTTCTCTAAACTTGGCTTGCTCTAATTCACCCCAATAATAATTTAAAAATTTATTTTCAAATGTTTGAAAATTATCTAAATCATTCTCAATACTAGCAAACCAAGTTGCTGCATTGTCATTTAATGTCATTCTAATATAATCTTTAATATCATTAATATTATTCACAAATCTTAATTTATGTTTTAAACTATTTATGTATACTCTAGGATGCAAATTTTTTATATTACCAGAGAATTTAATCCCAGTCTCATTTGTTAAATTTAAGTAAGGTCTCCCTATGTCTCTCATTTGTGAAATATCATCTATTCTCTGTTCCACATTTCTTATTTGATTACAATTTATTTGAATATTTTGTTGTATATCGTCTAATTTTTCTTCTGTGTTTCTCCTGTCTTCGTTAATTTTTACTTCTAAGTTACATTTCTGTAACTCTATTTTCTGTTCTATATCTATCTTATTATCTTGAATAATCCTCTTTACTTCTGTCCTCTCATTGTCTATCCTTTTCTTGTAGTCATTCCGTATACTTTTTATTTCATTTGCTACTTTTTTCTCTGCAGCTTCAAGTTTTTTATCCATTTGTTTTACAATTTTATTATTATTATCTTCTATTTTCTTTTCTAATTTTCTATAATTCTCTTCCAATTTCTGTTCCATTTTTTTCATGTCTTCTTTGACTTCTTTTGAATTCTCTTCCAATTTTTTTATGTCTTCTTTGATTTCTTTTGTATTCTCTTCCATTTTTTTCGTATTCTCTTCCATTTTCTGTTCCATTTTTTTCATGTCTTCTTTGATTTCTTTTGAATTCTCTTCCATTGTCTTGTTCATCTGCATCATTAATGACATCAAAGCTGCCATATTGACATTTTCCTCTCTTTCTGGATTCATTTCTGCAGTATCTTGTGGAACTTGAACTAAACTCTCCTCTTGTATAGGTTGTGTTTCTACTTCCACATCTTCTTCATTCTTTTTGCTTCTTGTACCTTTCTTTCCTTGAGACATTTTGAGACTTTACTTGTTCAAATATAATTAAAAATAAAATCTATAATTTTTTCTTTCTACTGATAATTAATTTAATTATATGAGAGCACTTATCTTCCCAAACTAATTCTTTTAAATAGAGAGCCACCGCGTTGGGTGCCAAATTGTTATGATGTGTTTTTTTTTTGTTTGAATTATGAGCAATGAGTATTTTTAATAATATAGGGTTTTTATCGCGGTTCTCAAAGAATTAGCTTGTAAGTACTTTTTTAAATTATCTTTATTATAACTATTATGAAACACACATATATATCTAACTTAGCCAATGTAAATTTAAATAAACTATCTTTAAATTGATGTTCTTATAAAACTAATTAAATTCTATAGACAATGTTAAATTTAAACAAACTATCTTCAAAATTGAAATTGTTATGACATTAACTAAATTATATTAACAAAATTTTGTACCTTTCTTTCACTGAATGCCTAAATGAACTGTTTTCCACTATATATATTCTAATCACCACTGAAAGTCTTCGTACTTCGGTTATCCTTGTTTTTGTGAAATTTCTTTTTTCAATTATCAGCTTCTACCAATTTAAGATATAGTTTTCTTCACCAGCATTTATACACCACCAACCAAACCAGCAAACAGCATTTATATTTATTCTTCTTTTCAATATACCAATATCCAATTATTATACGTTGATTTATACTAATCTCCAACCATAATATAATTTAATTTCTTCCAATATACCTTTTTTTATCTTCAATAATTATTTGTGTATAATTATAAATGTGCATTAAATTATATGCATAATTTTTAATCTTCATTTAACTCACTATATTAAACTATTGGACTATTTGTACTTGATTCACTGACTCTAACTAACTTTCATAATAAACTGGCCTGACTTCTGACTAAAACTTAAAAAACTTGCTTGACTTCAGACTAAAAACTTCCAAAACTGCCATCTTGAATCCAAATCACGGGTATTTATATGTTTTTGAATTTCTAGAACCATCTCGTAAGATATCATGTTCCAATTTGTTCTATTTAATACTTGTCTGAATTTTCTGGAACAAACCATTTCGCAAACATGGCCATCTCCGGAGATCCAGAGAATTCCATTCTTTTCTATTAATAATTTTGTTTACATTTAGGCTTTTCAGATCAGAATATATAATTAAATTAGTAACTTAACATTCTAATTTAATAAAATACACATTTCAAACAATATATTATTATAACCCACTTTATATTCGTAAATATTCTTAAACGTCACTTCAGAGTATAAATATCTGTCAAATTTCCGAGAGTATTTTTGGTTGCCTAAGCACATGGCTCACTTATATATATTTACAATATTAAAATACAACTTTTTACAATTATTATATGCTAATTTATTAAAAATGCCCTCACATAAATATATTTTTATTAAATTCTCTAGTATATAACTTATTTAAAACAACCAAATATCTAATATTATGTAGTATATAACTTATAAATTATTTTCTATAAACCCTAATCGTCACAATATATATATATATATATATATATATATATATATATATATATATATATATAATATAAGGATTTGGATTTTCTTATTTTATTGCTTTGAGTGCTAGATTATTATCCATAACCTTATCGATTTGTATATTTTTTGTGTTGTTTTAACGCCTATACAAAAACTTTAATAGCCAATTACAGTGTAATGATGCTACCGCTTAGATATTTGTGGTTGGTGTTGTGTGCGAGCGATAGTTATTACGGTAAACACGATATAACAGCTTGCGGAGATTAAACCAGTCCCAATAAAGCCCGAATATATTATATCTTCAGGCGCTATCATTCAAGAAATTTCCAATTCGACAGATTAATTTTCCTTCCTTAATTCAATCTAATATAATCTTGAAGTAGACTAAAGCAGAAATCTATGTAGGTCGCTTTTGAAAGGGTTACTAGTTCACAGCCAAGATAAGAGGGCATCGACTGCCGGGGAGACCGGAGCTAAGCCATGACAGTGATGACAATATTAGCTTTGTCCCGATGTAACTTATTTAATGAGTTTCTTTGAAAAACGCTTTAAATTAAACTGATGGATAAACGAAAAGATGAACCGCACATTGGAAAAATATTTATTTTAAAAATGAGACATTCGAAATATTTAAAGTAAATTTGTTTCAATCTGTTTCAGAAAAAATGTATTCGAAAAAGAAAAGGAGAAAATGATGATGATTGACTGATTGAAATATTAAGGGGCCTAAAATAAAATGTCTCTAAAACGATTTAAGTTAAGTTATAATGGCAGCACATCTAGATACAGTTAGGTAATTTTTTTGTAATTAATTCCATATGTGTAAACTTTTCCAATTTTATTTGGTTTTGTGTCTTTAATATAGAAGTCACTACTTTTGTCTTGCATTAAAATTTTAGAAATGTGTCCACTAGGAGCGAAGACAATAATTAAAGGCTGTTATGACTTTCATAAATATGGAAGCTGGCCGCCGTATCTCACGGGAAGTCTCTATGTCCCAGCCTTCCTAAATTCTATCTCGGATAGGTCTTAATTTAAATAAAGCAACTGTATAATAATCAAGTGAATATGCTCTTCATGACTGAAATTACAAAACAATGCTTTGTTGTATTTAGAAAGAGCTAGCTCGCAAACAAATTAATAAATTGGCACACTTTAATTACTGCATTTAACGAAATGGTAACAATAGGTCAATGCTATAAACTAGCATTGACCTATTGTCAAATTGTCAACAAAAAAAGTATATTGGTAAATTATATTATATTGTATAGAATAATTGTATGTTTATGATGCACATGTAGATCTACTTTGTTAGAATTTGCGTCATTATCAGGTAGATATAGGTGAGGTCTTTAAGTTCACTTTTCTTGGTTTTATTTGTTTATTTTTTTTTGTTATGATTAGACTTCGGCAAATATGCATATTGCATATTTTGCATATTGTGCATATTTTATACAAATATTTCATATTTTGGCATATTTGTATAAAAGTTTGCATAAAGTGCATAAAAGTTCAGATTTTTATACTGTATTTGAAAATTTTTAAACATACCAATTTATTTCAATTCTTGTATAAAATTTTGTAGTCATTTTAATCAAGAAATGATCTAAGTACGTAATCTCTACAGGTACAAAACATTTACAATTTCAAAGAAGATCAATTTAAGTAGCCCTCAACATTCTTAGAAAGTCTCGGTCACTGAGGCATTCAGTTATTGGATAATCGCTAAGGGTTCGCTCATTTGCATTTTATGATCTAATCCCCAAATCTATCTACAATTTATTGTATCTTAACAGCAGGTAAACGGCTAATAGTTTTGTTCCTAATTTAGGCATTTTCCAAAATCTCCCAGTTTATTGAATTAGGTACCTAAACATTTCTAATTTGATGCTCAGATTTGTAAATCATTTTTGTTTTGATATTCAAAGCGTAAACACTCGTTGTGCGTAACAAAAAGGAAGATTGTGATTTTATAATGCCTAAAACAACCAGTGCTTCAACTTGGATTAAACCTTATAAAGAGCTGTCTATGGATATGGGAAAAATCTACTGTTCAGTCTGTGGCAAAATTGTAAGTATCTAATATTTTCTATTAAATATCTAATATTTCATACATACAGGGTGTTTCCAAATGACACTTACAACGTTTGACTGTAGATACTTCTCGAAAAATTGAACAAAACGATATAGTTAATGAGGGGTCAAACTTATTTACTTTTCGAGATACAGGGTGTTAAAATTAAAAAAAATTAAATTCTTTTAGTTAATAACAACAATAACTTTAAAACCAATAAACGTATTTACTTGAAATTTAGTACTCGTAGGTTGTTTTTAAATGAAAAATAGCTTTCTTTAGTGAGAAAAAATTGTCCATGGTACAATACAATGGTGTGTATTTAGAAAAATTTTTCACCTTTACTTTTTTTTATGAAGTCAGCTATTCTAAAACACAATTATTTTTATTGTAATTGAATTAACAAAAAAAAAACTTTTGTTGAATTTTAAAATAAGTTATATGATGTACTAATGGTTAGTAACAAAAACTAATTTGTGGATTAATACTACATTTAAAACACTTAGCGAGTGTTTTTTTTTCCAAACCAGTTATTTGATTAACCAAAAACACCTTGTATATTTTTATATTTTAAAGGTTGGGTTAAAATAAAGGTTTTTATTTTTATTTATAGATAGCATGTGAGAAGAAATTTCAGATAGACCAACATGTGAGAACTGCTTCACACATTGCAAAAAAAGGAAAAATAGGAGGAAAACATCAAACTTCAATGGCTAAATGTTTCCAATCTACTTCAAAAAAATTAGATGAGCAAGAAACTTTTAATGAAGACTTGTGTCGCGCATTAGTGTCTGCAAACATACCGCTTTCAAAATTAGCAAATGTAAATTTTAGTTCGTTTCTAAAAAAATATTGCAAACTTAATGTTCCAAGTGATCGGTCTCTAAGAAGAAATAATGTGAACGGGCTATACTTGTCGGTGTTAATTAATATTAAGGAAGAAATTGCAGATAATTATTTTTGCATATCTGTAGACGAAACCACTGATTCCTCAGGAAAGTATATTGCTCATTTATTGATTGGTGTTCTTAAAGAAGATACCTTACCAAAATCTCATCTTATTTCATGCCAGCAACTTGAGAAAACAAATGCTTTAACAATTTCGCGTTTTATACAAGAAACATTAGCAACTTTTTTTCTTCCGACAACTATTCCTTCTAATAAATTACTGCTTATTTTATCGGATGCTGCTCCTTATATGGTGAAAGCAGGACAAAATTTAAAAATATTTTTCCCAGATTTAATACATGTTACTTGTGTAGCGCATGGATTAAACAGAGTTGCAGAGGAAATACGAAAAAAGTTTCCTCTTGTAAATACCATGATATCCAGTGTCAAAAAAGTATTTCTTAAATCTCCTATAAGAATTCAACTTTATAAAGAAATGCTACCTAACATTCCTCTTCCACCACAACCTATTTTAACGCGATGGGGAACATGTTTAGAAGCAGCTAATTTTTATGCAGATCATTTTGTTAAAATAAAGGACATAATTGATACGTTAACAGATGAAAGTTCCCAATCTCTTTTGGATTCTAAACAAACTTTTCAGAGTAACTTGCTTCAACAAGAACTTTTATTTATAAAATCAAATTTTAGTTTTGTTCAAAAAACAATTACTCAGTTAGAATCACCAAAACTGTCATTGTTCGAAAGTACAGCATTAATAAAAGAATTTGCGTCATGTTGTCGGAACGTTAGAGGTAATATTGGAAAAGATATTTTAAAAAAATTTGAAGCTACTATGGAAAAAAATAAAGGTTACCATATTCTTTCTGAAGTAGTCAGTGTTCTAGCTGGAAATATTTCGGAAACAATTAATTTAGAACCAAATGTTTTGGTTAGTTTGAAAAATGCTCCCGTTACATCAGTTGATGTTGAACGAAGTTTTTCGATATATAAGTATATGTACTCAGACAGAAGCCACAAGTTTTTGTTAGAAAATTTTGAACACCACATGTAAATCTTAATGAATAGTAGGAAATATTTAGTTATGTACACTTTTTTTTTAAATAAAATTGTTACTATTTTACGATTTTTTTATTTATTTGTACTAACACTCCAGTATTTTCAAAGATAGCAATAAACGTACAGTTGTATGCCAAGGGACAAATCATAGAACTAGTAACTTTCATAAAATATCTGGAAAATTATATCAACAGCCAGTGTAACCCAAAACAAATTTCTATCAAGAATTGAACAAGCGACAAAAACACGCATGAACATGAAAACATTCTTAACAAAATCAGACCTTAGTTTGGAGCTCAGAATCCGAATGAGGAGATGGTCCGTTTTCTCTGTCAAGCCGTATGGCTGTGAAAGTTACAAGAGACTCTGAAATAGGAAAAAGAAAAGATATTTTTGACATATAGAGATGTAGAGGCATTATCTAAGACAGAAACATACAATACTTGGGTCATGAGAGGTGAATAATATGAGTGATTCCGAATTATATTGGAAGGTAAAGCACACGGCAAAAGAGCAGTAGAAAGACGCCAGAACTCATGACTGAAAATCCTGAGGAGATAGTTTGACCGCTAATTCGCAGAAATCTTTCTTGAGTCAGTTTTCAAAGCTACAATTGCCATTTGAATCAAAAAAATTTGAAAGAAACGGCACAATAAGAACAGGAATTAAAAATCCTTTAAAGAAGTACTAGAGGTATGTAATATTAAATCACAGTATGGCTTTAGAAGATCTAGATCTGCCACTGAAGCGATAAAATTTATCACAGACATGGTGAAGAGGACGACGAAGAGATGGATTGTCCTTGTGATGTATGATGTAAAGAATGCATTCAACACTGCCAGCTGGCCTCACATCATAACACAACTAGAAACTGCACAAGTCTCTTAATTAACATAATTCAGGTATATCTTACAGATAGATATATTCAGGAAACAAAGCCGACGATAAGGAACTATCCGCAGGTGTACCACAATTGGAACCAACCAAATGGAATGTACTGTATACCGGAGTACTAGAACCTTATTAGGGAGAACATGCCAAAGCTATCGCAATGATAATATGGCAATTCTAATATAATGTGACATGGACTGGGAAGTAGAACAAAAAGTTAATGAATGCTGCAGAAAAGTCAACCGATGGATAAATAAAATTGATTTCATACAAATGGTGAAAATGGGCAGGGATGAACTCTCTTTCTTTGAATCAAACACAATTCGTGTCAACCCTTGGGGGGTATGGTACGGTATGGTCTTATAAAGATTTACCATCTCAACAAAAAAAAGTATATCGACCCGTTTTTTCTGGATAAAGGTGCATTCCAGTGTAACGAAAATGATATCGTTGATACGGCTGCCAAAATAGATTAACGTATTGTCAGAGAAAATATAGAAGAAGCTACTAGGCCAGTAAATGAACCTGTAATACGGCGATATCGTGTAATTTTTGTGTGACCACCGAATTGCATGAAAATTTGGATTCTGGTTCGACTTACTCTCCACTTTACTTTGGACTGAGCTGTTGGTTGCTTTTTATTTTTCAAATTTTTATTGCTTTTTGTATTGTAAATTAAATCTAGTAATTGGTGCATCTGGTCTTTTAATGACGTGAATAAACGTTAATTAACATTAAACAACATAATTGACGATTTTATTATTGTTCAACCCCTAAATCTCACCCCCTAAAATACTTGTAATAAAGACCATTTCGTTGAATACCTTGTCTCTACTGATTTGCATGGAAATTTAGATTTAAGTTATACTTACCCTCCACTTCAAAATTGGACGTTGCCGTTGGTGGCTTTTAATCATAGAAATCATATATTTGTAGATTCAAGCAATTTGGAATTGGTGGATCTCGTTTTAGATGTGCTAGGTCTTGTCTCCGCCGTGTATGTTAATATAGGTCTAATTCCTGCTTTATAGATTCTTGTTTTTATATCTTGTCTTAGGTGTTTGTTCTTCCAGATTGTGTCATTAAGAGAACCCGCCGCTTTACTTGCTTTTAAGCTTTGTTGTCGTACTTCTTCTCCAACATCTCCGTAACTAGTTATATCTATTCCTAGATAACATAATATTTGGATCTTATTGTTCCCCATTCTATAACCATAACCTTTACATGCTGCTTGTATTATTTCGTTAATTATTATAGAGATGTGGGCTTAACGAGTAGCCCTGTCTGATTCCGCTTTGTACTGGTATACACTGTGTTAGTTTTCCATGTATCCTTGCCTGTATTCGAATATGGAAGTAGATGTTTTCGATGGTTTATATAATATTGATTGGTATGTTTCTTTTATACAGTAGGTGTAAGACGTCTTCGACTTGGATGCGATCGAAAGCCTTTGTCAGGTCTATAAAACATAGATATGCTGTATTATTGTACTAGATAGCATTTTCTGTGATTTGTCTTAGTACAAATACGGCGTCTACGCAGGATCTTCTGGATATGGATCCTTATTGTTCATCTGATAAAGTTGTTAGTTAATTGATTTTGTTAGTTAGGACTTTTGTGGTAAGCTTAAGTGCGGTGTTCAGTAGATTTATACCTCTATAATTGTTGGGTTCTTCTTTATCTCCTTTCTTTAACATTGGTATCATTATGCTGTTTCTCCATGCGTCTGGTATCTTGCATCATTTAAATTAATTATTTTAAATTCCTATTTTTGAAAGGATTGTAGTTGAAAGAGCTTGATCGAGTCACTAATCACGAGTGTATGCAAACTTTAAACGGCCATATCTTAACCAATTTTTGTCTAACAAAAAAAAACAAAAAATTTAAATGTATAGAAAAGCAAAGATTGTATAAGTTAGTTTAAAAAAAGGCATTTTTTTAAAATAAGCGCTTGTTACCAGACAAACTTACAGATTATATTAGAAATACATAAATAAAGTTAACTGTAAGGCGGTAGCGATTAACTTTATTTACTAATTAGAGGGTGTTAATTAGGGGGTATTTTTCACGATTTTCGATTTTTTTAACAAAAATAAGGGACTAACTTTACTTTGAGCCTAACTCGCTTATATTTGATGCTAGAAGCTTAACAAAAAACAAAAATAAATCTTTTTTGATTACATTTAAAAAGTTTTGATGAGTTTTCCCCAAGAAGTGCTTTATTTTTTGGTTATTTCACGATGTATTATTTCACGATTTGACATTTGACAAATAAGAACCCACTTTTCATGAGCTACAACTCTGCTTCTGCTAGGCTACAGCCTTCATTAATACATCATTTTTGTTTTTGTTTTCTAATAAGCTATATTTTTACTAGAAACATCTTTTTTGATAAAATACTCACTTTTTTACTTATTTGTAAACAACCGTCTTAAAACGTGTTTTTTTTTAAAGGAAAATTTTTCACTTAAATAACTCAAAAGTATTGACTTAAAAGTAAAAAAACTTTATACTACAAAAATTATTAAGAATTAGTGAATGTATCCATTTCTGAATTTATTTTTAACGTATGTTATTTCACCCCCGAGAAGGGGGGGCTTTCACTCCCCAACTAAAAGCAACCCTGGGCTTACGTCCAAAAGTGAAGTAGAGGATAAAGAGAAACCTAAATCTAAATTTTCAAGCAAACCCGTCGTGAAGAAGAAAATTACACTTCAAAATGGTCATTTACTGTCGTACTGATATCTCAAATATATTTAGAAACACGATTAGAAAACAATATGAAAATATATAGCAGAATATTGTTAGTAAATCAAAAAGTCAATATTTTTGTGCACATAAACACATTTCTGAAAGCATTCCTTATTTTTCGAACCCAGCTAGAAAATTCTATGTCTATTATTACAATAGTAAAACTAGCACTAAAACTATAGAATCACCTAAAGTATATATCTTCTTTGAATTTCCTGAAATTACCATCCGGAAAAAACATTTATGTCCTTTATTTAATATTTCAATATTTACTTAACCAACCAATAATTTAACATTTTTTATTTTCAATAGGAACGTTAACGATTTGTTGGTTAACTTTGTAATAAAAGCAAAATTCAAATGTCTATCAGTGTATCATGTGTCAAATAGATTTCTTTCTGATACCATCACATACACACATTTTTACTCTTTTTATTTCATTGTAGAGTTCTGAAAAATTTAATTTAAAAATAGGTTTATTGAATTTTTTGATTGTTAACATCATACAATAATAAATTAGAAGATGACATAAAAATAAAAATTTGCAATAAAAAAATTAGGGAGAGTAAGCAGATAATACATATGAATTTCAATTCAGTAATAATTTGACAGCAAAAAAATAAACTAAATAAAAATCAAGAAATTCAAAATAATATGAGTGCTGTCTTTCCTGACAAATGAATAAATAATACGTGTAAATAAGTAGTAAAAGTTATATAAAAAAATATTGGTATGACTTTAAGATGGCTAATAAATTTGTCTCAGCTTAAAGTTAAAAATTATCTTAGGTTTTTATCACAACAAAAATCGAATTGCCTTTGTAAAGAGGAGAAATCTTCAGTCATTTTTCTTTAAAGCTTAAATCAGATAGACAGCAGATTTATTTCTTGGAAGTAAAATATGTACTCCTCATTTTTCATAATGATCGTTCCCATCCTTCTGACAGATGCTTAATGTGTTACAGTATGCTAAAACAAGTCAGGCCTATCGATTTTTCAAAAAACATGTTATGCCCTGGAAAATTACTAAATCGATCAATAGTGTACACAAAGAAAATTGAAAACAAGCAATTTAAGATTCAAGCATCTCCAGGAATAAGATAGTCAAAAAATGTACTCCACACTACGGTCGTATTTTTCTTATTAACACAAACATCTACAGCTACAAATTTTTATTAATGCTTAATATTATATTCTATACGAAAAAATATAGTAAAAATAACATAATTACAGAGGATTAACTAAATACAATGCTCAAACTATGTGACGACTAAACGAAATTAAAGTAGAAACCCTCAATTTAGAAGAGTGATATCATAGTTTAAACGCCGAATATCCTCAAATTTAAATGTACACAGCGGCCCTCGAAAACTGCCTGTTTTCTCGATTGCAATTTGCGTTTCCTCATAAGAAATTACAGAATATATAAAGTAGTATATTTATTTGTGCTTCTCTATAGTAGACTTGACCAGAAGTGGTCGTACAGTGTAGCCAATTCTTGTTCACAAGTAGTAATTATGGTTATACAAAACCTGTATTCTTCCACGCAGCGATTATTACCGTCATAAAAATACAAAAAAACCTGATTTTTTCAATAGTAAAAATTAAGCACAAAATTGTAATGAAATAAATTTTATTTATATGTTCCGTTTCGTTATATATTTAAATTTATAAAATAAAAATCGATATTTTAAAACAATATTTTTCAATCGTTTGGAAACTTTGGAATTAGCGACGGGACTCCGTTGCAATTCAGATTCACAGAAAGCCGTAAAACTAGTTTTTGTCGAGCGAGTGCCCATCAACAATAGGTTATTTACACTGGCGTTTCTGAGGGTAGGGTATTTTATGCGATTAGTTTGTGTTATTGATAAAACGTGTTATTGATAATACGAGTGTTATGGTTTGTCGTTTTATAGTAAATTTTTAGTTATATTCTGTGATTATTTGGTTTGAGTTTTATTGGAGTTGGACGAAAAACCGAGTTGTTCCAAGAGAAGACTGCAAAATTCTGATGTTGATTCCAAAAATTAAATGCCGCAAAAGAGACGGAAAATGTTAACGTCCGAAGAGAAGGTAATAATACGAAACGTTTATGAAGGAATTGTCGGCAGAAAAATGGAATTAAATGTTAGCCAAGCGGTCGACATTTGTAGCAATTTAAAAAAAGTATCCGTTAGCTGTATTTATAGTGTACTTAAAAATACATCGGAAAATAAAAAGCAAGAAAAAGGTAAAACTAGAGGTAGGAAAAGCATTGTTTTGGATGACGAGACAAGGAATATTATACGTCGAAAAATTCATTCATTTTATTTTCGGAGTGAAATTCCAACACTGAAAAATATTTCTCAAGAGCTCGAAAACGATAACTCCTTACCCAAGATATATCGTAGAGTCTTAACCAGGACCATGCGTGAAATGAACTTTCGATATGTAAAACTCAACAGAAAAAGTATGCTATTAGAAAAAAATAAAATTATTGTGCGGAGAAGAAAATATTTATAAGAAATACGCAAAATTCGCAGCACTGGACGCAAAATATGTTATTTGGATGAAACCTGGATTAACCAAGGTTGGAAAAGGTCATACAGTTGGAAAAGTTTGGCAAGATTTAAATGTCAAAAGTAAACGCGAAGCATTTATAGAAGGCTGATATACAGGATTAAAAGCTCCATCAGGAAAGGGACGGCGTTTAATCGTCACCCATATAGGAAGTGATACAGGGTTTCTTGATGATGGTTTTCTTCAATTTGAGTCGAAAAAAACAGGTGATTATTAAAGAAATTGAAAGGGAGGATTCAAGAATGGCTTACAGAAAAGGGGATTGCATACGAAGAATCAATGCTCAAAATTTAGCTACTTGACATTGCACGGTTAAGGAAAATTGAATATCTTAAATATGCTGTAGACGAAACTGCAAAAGATTATGGTGTCAAAGTTCTGCGTCTACCACCTTATCATTGCGGGCTTAATCCCATTGAACTTATCTGGGAGCAAGTGAAAGGAGAAGTAGCACGCAATAACAAAACGTTCAAATTAAACGAAATTAAGAAACTTTTGATTCAAGCAATCCTCCATGTAACTCCAGAGAAATGGGCTAAATGTATAGGCCACATAATTAAAGAAGAACATCGTATGTGGGAACTTGACACTCATATCAAAGTTTTACTAGAGCCAATTATAATTACACCAGGTGGTGAAGATAATGACAGCGATAGCAGCACTGTATCTTCAGGTTTAGACAGCGAATAATATTTTCTAATAGTTTAATAAGAACATCAGCATAAAAAAACCAAAAACAAAAAAAAACGAGAAGAACATAGTAAGTGTGTATAGTGTTTGTGTTTAAACACATCAAACATTATTTTTATTTTGTTTTTATAGAATTTTATTTTGTTTTATAGGATTTTATTTTGTTTTGTTTTATACTGTTTAAGTGTTTTGTTCATTTTATTTAATAAGACAATATGGCTCTTGGCAAACACCCATTTAAAAAAAGTATCGCGCCACAAGACATACCTCTGGGGTGGTGTGGAAACTGTCTTAAAATTTGTTTTAAAAAAATTTCATTGTGTAACTCTTTAAGGACGGGTCACGTCAAAAGACGTTTTAGCGTAACTTCCGCGACAGCCGATTGGTATCAGTAAACTTTCTGCAAAATTACTTCTTTTTTATAGCTTTTTGTTTGTGGCATTCTGTATTTTTAGGGGAATGTAGGGAATGAGCCACAAAAAATTTATTCATATGTTTATTTATTGACGTTTCGATCTCTATATCCAGAGACCGTTTTCAATTTTACAAATGATAGTACTATTTATTTTATATGGCTTTTCGCTTGTCGTTCTGTATTTTTAGAAATAATATTGGGAATAAGCCACAATATATTTATTCAAATGTTTAATTTACGAACGTTTCGATCTCTATAAAGAGACCGTTTTCAAACATACAAACGACAGATATATTTATTTTTCTATAGCTGCTTGTTTGTGGTATTCTGTATTTTTAGGGAGAAGGTTGGACATAAGCCACAATAGATCTATTTACATGTTTAATACATTGACGTTTCGATCTCTATTCCGTTTTTAAAGATAGAAAAAAAAAGAAAATAAACAATATAAGATTATAAAAATATATAATAATAAACAAATAAAATAAATATAACTATCACTTATATCTTTGAAAGCGGTCTTTGGATATAGAGATCGAAACGTCAGTAAAAACTTGTAAATAAATATATTGTGGCCAATTTCGAACATTAATATTTGAAAAATAAAATATAATTAACGTTAAAATAAAAGTAAGTGTACGTCACTGGATTTCCAAACAGCTTTCCGCATTTCTGGGCCTTTAAACGATGACTCACTCTCTCAAATAGTGAAATTATACTATAGAGTATGGAGAATAACAGCAACTTAAAGGTGTAAGCAGAATTATTTTGAGCCTATTTTTAAACGAAAATGTTCGCAGAGTAATCAATAAAATAAATTATAAAAGTGTTTATAAAAAAAAACTAGTGCTTGTTAATGCAGACTATTTTGCGACGAAAAAAAAACGCTAAGATAAAAAGAGTGAGTTTAAAATCGAAATAGGGTTTTTAATTATTTGACAGTTCTAATACACTGCACTACTGTGCTTGTGATTAGTGAACAGTGTAGTGTCTGTGGGCTCAGGAGACTGAGACCCCGTAAGACATAAAGAAGACGTCAGAGAGGAAGTCGAAAGCTCGGCGCAGTGATAAACAATTCGGTTCAATCCGGAAGCCTGGTGAACTAAATATTATTTTTTATAATATTACTAATCTTAGTTTTAGCTTTGATAATAATAACCGCGGAAACCTTTTCGAATATAATGAAAATTGGGTCATAAAAGGTAGCTGAATTAGTGTTTTTTAAATTGGCAAATATGGAGAACTATTAGATTAATGGGAAAGAAAATTGTTAGCACTTGTCGATGGACAAAATGAAGAAAGTTTTCTGGATAGACTTTTAAGGATAGAGTTGTAAACGTTACATTTGTGTGTGTGTTTGTGTGTGTGTGTGTGTGTAGATGTGTATGTGTGTGTTTGTGTGTGTATGTAGAGGAGGGAGAGGACCTTAGGCATAATCTATTAATTACAGGAGTTGTTACATTATTGTTATCTTCAAGTATTTATTTTATTCCTTATTTCTGTAAAATTCGTTTATTTCGAAACTTTCTCTTTTTTACAATTTGAAACTCATTGAAACTCTACTTTTCCTTCAAATAAACATCCCATTTAAATAATAATTTTCCATTTAGATTTTCTACTAATTCAGATCGGTTCCTCTTTACTCTTCTCGCTTATGCATTCTGTCTGATATAAATTAAATATAGATTAAAATATCCATTCTATGTATCTTTTAAATTATATCGTATTGGTATAACTGTTGACAATTGACAACTAAGCTTCCACACGATCTGGTGAACACTAGAGCGAAGAGAAGTAAATTTGGCTGTCTAATGTGTCCTGACTGAGAGCGTTACTCACCAAAGGTAGAAAGTGAATACGAAGAAAAAGATGATTAGAGTGTATACTAGATTATATAAATATTACGAATCTTACGGACGGGAAAGAGAAAGCTCCGAATGGAGTATAATGGGAAATAGTAGTGATGTAAATTGTACATGGGAAATAGTATTTTTATATGTTTTAACTACCTATAGTTATCACTTTATGTATTTAAAAACTATTTCTAACTGAGACCTGCAATACATATAGAGCAAATTAATAAATAAAAGGGAAAAGCCGCAAGGTCTTTTCTGTTCTCGTACTAGTAAAGATCAAAGAAAATACCATGAAGTTGAATAATCTAGCCTTTATAATTATGTATTTTTAATATATTATATTTCGATCGAAATAAGGCATAAAACGAAGATCTGGGGTATCTAATAAGTAGTGAGCAGGGGTAGTGAAAGGAATAACAAATATGGAATAGCGCTTGTCCGGTCACAGGTGGATATAGGAAATTCTATAATGGGATTAAGAGCTATGGCTGGCAAATAGTGGATTACATTGGCTTAATATGGAAAAAAATTAAAGCAATTGGGAGAGACGTATATTCAAAAGTGGGTGAAAATTGGTTGACGAAGAAGAAGATTTGGACTTACTCTGACAATTAAATCAACTGCTCGAATAATTAAATATAAGAATACTAATTAGCCAAGTTTGATAGCTGCTTTAAAATCCTCATAAAATTTAGATACCATAATACAGGAACTCATCTAAAACTTCTGGCAATCGCTTTCGGGGGCATTCTTTAACAATGTGACGGACGGTCTGTCGTTGCGCATAACAGTCACACTCAGGAGTAAGGGCTTTTCCCCACCTATATAAGCTGGTAACATATCTACCGCTGCTTGTTCTTATTCTGTTTAGCGTTGTCCCTGTATTGCCGGGTCAGTTCAAACCCTGGCGGTTTCTAATCGATACAGGCCATTTGGTGTGCTTCATGTGGTGAGTTCCTTCCCCATTGTCTTCTCCAAGCGTTGGTGAGGTTGAAATGTTCCTGATGTCAGAAGTTGGCTCTTAACAATGGAGGATATCTGAAGCGCAGTCTGTTTATTTTGATATCAATCTTATCATGGTGGATGGGTAGTTGATGTTTATAGCCTCGATTTTTCGACATTCTCTGAGAAGAGAATGATTTCTTTACAGTTTCGGCGATAGAATGTATGTAACTCAGAATGGGAAGCCAATAGTTCGGTGTGGGTCTAATTGTACCTGAAATCATTCGCACTGCCTGGTTTAATTTGATGTCAATAATCTTCGTGTATTTGCTATTGAGCCATACCGGGGAAGCATATTTAGCCACCGAGTATACAAGTCCGAGGGCGGATGATCTGAATACGGTGGCTGAGGACCCCCATGTGGCGCTAGCCACATAGCTTTTGTTATTTCGCGTTTGTTCGCGGACTATGTTATTTCGCGTTTTCAGTTTTGCTGCCGTTCTTTATAGGTGTTCTCTAAAACTTAATGTTCTATCTAGAGTCACTCCAAGATATTTTGGTGTTGAGTTATGAGTGAGCAGTCTATTTTCAAAGTGAACGGAGAGTTTTTTGTTGGCTTGGGCATTATTCAGATAGAAACAGCACACTTCGGTTTTTGTTGAATTGGGCCGTTGCCTACATTTGCGAAAGTATTCTCTCATAACCGCAAGGTCATCCGTTAGTATTGTTTCTGTAATTTCCATATTATTATGTCTTGCTGCAATGGCCCAATCGTCAGCGTAGCCAAATTTTTGCGAGGTAGGTCCGCGATGTATAAATTAAATAGTAAGGGTGTTAAAAACAGATCCCTGTGGCAGTCCATTGATGAGCTTCATTTGGACACTTTTAAAGTTGCCAATTGTGACTTGAAAAGGTCTGTCGGTGAGCATGCTATTAATTAGTTTAGTTACCTTTTGACACGGGATGGCACGGATTACTTAGCAGATTAGTTCTTGTCTCCAGACAGTATCGTATGCAGCTGATAGGTCAATGAAAGCAACGGATATTTTTTGCTTTCTTTGAAAACCTGCTTCAATATGTATTGTTAGGGATAGGATCTGATCTGTGCAAGCTGCGCTTAGGTCTGAACCCTGCTTGCTCAATAGGTATCAATTCAAATGTGTTTCTACTAATTCTGTTGTAGATTAAGCGTTCCAACAGTTTATAGACACAGCTCAGCAGTGCAATCGGTTGGTAGTTTTTGGAGCTGATCTTTTGCCTTTCCTGGTTTTAATATGGCTATAATGGAGGCCTTTTTTATAGAATGGGGGAACATATCTGTATAGAAATCAGTTAGCCACTTCCTAGCATATTTGCCGCAGTGGAGTAAAAATTCTGGATGGATTTTATCGGAACCGGGTGCCTTTCCAGACTAAATTTCTGATATTGCTGCAATAATTTCTTCTGGAATAAACTCGTCAGAGTATCCAGATGTAGGCGGGCATGCAGACTTTAGTATTTTTAGTTCTTGTTTTATTTTAGTGGTGTGGTCAAGATCACTAGGCGCTCTTGAGGTTGCTACAATGTGGGAGGCCACTCTGTTAGGAGCTATTGGTACTTTGTCTGTAGTTGAAAATCTTCTAAGTAAAATCTCTCCTTAATTTACTAAAGTCTATTTTTTCCAGAGTTTCCATCAATTTTTGTCGTCTAGCTGCATACAAGCTGTGTAGTAGTTTGTCTGCATTTTCTCGGTTTTGGCCTTCGTTGTATTCTTGATACAATTTCGCGTTTTATAGTCGCGTTTTATAGTCCATCTACGACGATTTAACTGGTTGATCGCCTACCAAAACGATTATGTATTTCTTTTATTTCTTGTAATATTGTACTGATGGTACAATCATAAGTACATAGTCCTATAGTGAAATTGACACTAAGAGTGCAGTATCGCTAAGATAGGGTAATTCTTGTCTTATAGGTTGTTGGCCTTCGCCAGCTGTTGATTGCTCACTCAAGAGCGTTGCACAGGACCGTCTTGGATAAATCGCATCTTCCGGCAGTACAAGTATATTTTATATAATGTGTGCAGTAGAATAAAAGTATTGTAAAAGTTGTAATATTGGAATACGAAATGTATAAATAGCTTGGAAAATACTAACTTTTTTTTCGAATGTTTTGTGCTTGAAGTAGCGATTATTTTATATAAAGCTCGAATAGTTTTGAGGTACATTTACGGAATTGGACAAAAATTGTGAAATATGTACAAATACGTAGTTGTATCAAAAAATTAATTATATATCGTTTATAATGATGTCATTAAACGAAGTCGAATAATTATTGGAAAGCATTTTGATGGGTTATCGACAAACAAAAATATGAATTTTGAGTATAAAACGTAAACATGATCTATAATATAAAAATAAATAAAACGCGCAGATTTAACTCATGAAAAAGACTGCTCGATTTTTGCAAAATTGCATAATTTTCGTAAAAGTAACATTTTTTTGTAAAAGTTCTGCTCCAAATTACTATCAGTTACATAGTCAGCCAAATATAATCATAAAATTGTTTGTCCTAATTAGCATAAAATAACCTACAAGCACTTATTATGTAATTATGGATGAACATGGGTAAAAATGCCTTTGGAAAACGAAACTGCACTTCTGCTGTTTCAATTGTATAAATATTAAAGTTGGAAATATAGTTTATAAAATGTGCGTTTTACAAGAACAAGAAGCATTGTAAAAATTTAATGAGAGGTATCCATAGGCGTTCTATTTTTTCCATTTACAAATGCAGATATTTATGGCGTTTATTTTGCAGAAAAAGAAGGTATATTTGGGTACCTGCATGACATTATACTAAGAACATTAAAGTGAGTACCCAGAAAAGATGAGAAACGTTTTATACATATTTTATAATAAATTTTAAAAGCTTTGAAAAAATTTTAATCAGACAAAAAGTCAGTAAAAAAGAAACAAATTGTAGGGAACCAGTTGGTGCTACAGAACGATTTTTTATACGTACGTTCTTATAATCTGGGTGGGACAGTACTAATCTTGTCTTAACCCTTAAGTACCATGGCGGGGCCAAAATTGACCCCCCGCGTTTTTAAGGCCAAGTTTCGCTACCGAAACATAGATTGAGCATTGCGCGCTTTCTGCTAATCTTCGACCGGTAGGTGATTTATCGATCTACGAAAATTCCGTTAGTTTATCTGTTACTACTGCAGAGTTAGGCACGCATAGGGTCAATTTTGATCCGCTTATGGTATAAGTGTTTCTAGTGCAATTAACGAGTAATTTGAAATGGCGGGGTGTAGTCGCAATAAACGTCCTCTGACACAGAAAGAACTTGAAGAGGAGGGACAAAAAATTATGGACAATGGACTAGATAGTGACAGTGTGTTTTTAGACCAGGCTAGTGAACACGGTGATCACGAAACAGACAGTGAAGAGGAATGGGACGATGATGACAAAAAAAATTGGCAAATTAATAATTCCGAAACTGGTAGTGAATATTCGGGTGAAGAAAGTAATATAGCTGACTCAAGGTATGTGTTTTATGGCAAAAATAGGTACAAGTGGTCTAAAACTTCTCCCACCTTTTCTCGTACACGTAAGCATAATTTAATTAGTCATTTACCTGGTGTTATTGGAAAAGCTCGAGCTAGTATGTCCGAGAAACCAGTTGATGCTTGGGAATGTATTATTAGCCACGATATATTGCAAGAAATTCTTGAGAAAACCAATGAACGAATAACTAATATGGCTTTTAAATATAATTTACACAATTTATCGTGTCAATATACCAATCATCTTGACATAATTGAATTAAATTCCTTCTTAGGCTTATTATATTTAGCTTGGGCATTTAAATCCAATAATGAAGATTTAAGGTCTTTATTTGCTACGAATGGTACTGGCCGTGATATATTTCGAGCAACCATGTCACTAAACCGATTTTATTTTTTGCTTGGAAGCCTTTGTTTTGACGACCCAGCTACTAGACAAGAACGTATTGCGCACGGAGATAAACTGGCAGCTATATCCAATATTTTTAATATGTTTATAATTAATTGCCAGTCCAATTATAGCTGTGGTGAATATCTCACAATAGATGAAATGCTTATTGCATTTAGAGGAAGGTGCCAATTCAGGATGTATCTTAAAAATAAGCCAGACAAATACGGTCTGAAAATGCAGTGTTTAGTAGACTCTAAGATACATTATTTGCTAAATGGTTTTATATATACTGGAAAAGATACACGCAGAGCAAATCCAAAAAAGTTATTCATCCCCATTCTAGATGTTTTGACACTTATTCCACCAATTTCTGGTACAAATAGAAACATAACAGCAGATAATTGGTTTTCGTCCATTGAGCTCATAAAAGAACTGAGAAGCCATAAAATTTCATATGTTGGAACTCTAAAAAGAAATAAAAGAGAGGTTCCTGCTGAATTTCAACCCCAAAAAAACAGGCCACCTAATTCTGCCTTATTTGATTTTACAGGAAGCGAGACCCTTGTATCTTTTGTTCCTAAGAAAAATCGTGCAGTGTTGTTAGTGTCAACTATGCATCATTCCAATACAATGGTTAATGGAAAGCCAGAGATTATAAATTTTTAGAACGAGACAAAAGGTGGGGTGGATTCATTGGATAAAAAATGTGCATGCTATAAAACTGGCAGAAGAACTCGTAGATGGCCTCAAGTAATATGGTTTCGCATTTTGGACATTGCAGGATTAAATGCTAACGTAATTTTTAATGGAGTTCAGCAAAATCAAATAATGGAAAGAAGATTGTTTCTAACCACGTTAGGTCAAGAACTTATTAAGGCCCATTTAACTCGTAGAGCTCAGCAAACTTGTTTACCGAAAATCGTAGTGCCATTTTTAAAGTTTCCGGACTTCAGGAACCAATGCCTGCCGCAAATCCAGAGCCACAACGACGAAAAAAGAGGGAAAGGTGTAAAATATGTCCATATTCCAAAAACCAAAAGAAAGAAAGCTCATCGTGCGATAAATGTCGAGATTTTATTTGCAAAAATCATTCCCGCATACAGACGTTATGCATAAGCTGTGTTGAAAATTAAGGTAAAATCATGCTTGTCATTTTTGAGATACGAAATCTAAATCGATTTTTTTTATTTTAGGTAGGAGCTATGATACCTAGATTTCACCATTGGATATAAAAAAAACTGCACATTGTTATTATTTTTCTTATAATTCGAGAAAGTGCATAGCTATGTTAATTTAACTGAATACAAAAGTTTTTTTTTAAATAAAGTTATACATAATTAACGAATCTAAATTCGTTTATTTTTATATAAATGTAAAAGTAGCTGTAAACAAAATAATTTAAAATAAAACAAGTTAAAAAAAGAATATTTTTTGATACAAAAAACAATGGGGGGTCAAATTTGACCCTGCCATGGTACAAATGTTTTTGGCTATAACTTTTTGGCCATGGTAGTTAAGGGTTAAACAGTTTATTCATTGGAATAGAATTCTGGGCTGAACGCTTTATTTCTTCTATAAAGTATGTCTATTTGTGATTAGTATTGACGAAATTTAGTTTATATTTTCCAAAAAAAGGTTGTATGTTTTGTTCATAAGAATCCCAATTGAACTTGTTTTGATTGGTAAAATTCACCATGTATTGGCATTCAAACGACATGTTTGTCGGATGGGATGGCGAGTTTGTTTGTGTTTTTAATATAGCATATAATTCATTAAAACTAAATTTTTCGACAACATTGGAAGTACGAGACTGTTAGATAGATATTTTTGAGTATCCAACTTATTATCTTTTCCCATTTGTTAAAATAAAAAAACAGTTTAAACAGCTTAAAACATTTCAAATAATCTTACTAGAACAAGCACTAACAGTATGAAAAAATTATCATACTTACCATATTACATTATCAATAAATATGTTGAATGCTTACCTAGAAATAAAAAATACTGTTAATAATATATTATGAGTATATTAATTTATAATAAAATTTTTATTATCAGCTATTAATGTAATGAAATTCATGACCCACATTTAATGGATTGTATCTTTATAACTTCAGTAGGTTATTATAACACTCCTGGTTAATATAGTTTCAGGATTTAATGGAATATTAATGTTTTAAATTACTATTAATATAATAATATAAAAACTATTATTATAATTACAGGTACTAAAGCAAAAACTGTAATCCACTAGTTTTATAAGTACATTTTTTTATAAATATACCAAAGTAAATAAAATAACTAAATAATTAAGCTCGTGCTTGTATTGAAGAAACTTAGTTTCGCCGATAGGGTTTTAGGATCTAAAGCCTAACATAATATGGTGAACGTGTTTAAGGGTTTCTAGACCTCTCAATAATGGTTTAGAGGAATTTAGCTTTAGGTGTTTTTAGTTAGTCGTGTTGGGAATGCATAGTTTTCATACTAATTGGAGACCCTCCAGTTAAAAATGATTCTGGAAATTTAATTGATTTTATTCTTGTTTGATTTATTGATTTTCCAATACTTAAAACGTAAAAAACTTACAAGGGCATATAATGTGTCTTTATTTTTCCAATGTATTAGCGGGATCTTATTATAATAATGTACCGGGTGGTCCAATAAGCCGATCTCTCTTCTATATATCAGAAACTATTCATGTTATAACTTTTGGAGAAAAAATTCCTTAGTAAGAGTGGCCAAGAGAAATCGCTGGAAATAACTTTCAAGTTTCTGGGTTAACCGCTAGGGGGCGTAACCTGTGAAGAAAAATTTGAAAACCATTTTTTTGTGAAATATGTCCTAGTTATACCAAGTGTTAAATAAGTAAACTAGAAAGAGGACTAAATTCCGCACAAAGTTGTTCAAATACTTTTTTTTAATTTTTTAAAATAAAGAGTTATGGAGAGTGGGAAAGTATTTGTGGACAAATACTTATAACTTTGGTTTGGATCAACCGATTTTAACGAGATTAGTGTCATTAGAAAGAGTGTGGATGATTTAATATTCATCTCCTATTAAACCATTGTAGTTAGTTTTAATTGTCATGGGTAGTTTTAAATGGCAAGAAACACGTTCATAAAATTGAAGAACTTACTTTGCAACCGTAACCTTAATCTAGAGATCCGCACAAGAATGCTACGTTGTTATGTTTTTTTTACTTTACTATACGGCATGAAAGCGTGGACAATAAAACAGTCTGAAATCAAAAAATTAAACTTCTTTGAGGTGTGCTGCTACAGGAGAATCCACAGAATATCGTGAACTGAAAAAGTAACTAATATAGAGGTGTTACAAAGAATGAAGAAAGAATGTGAAGTCCTAAAAACTGTTAAAATTAGAAAGATTCAATATCTGGGTCATATAATGAGGGGCGAGAAGTACGTATTACTTAGATTAATTATGCAAGGGAAGATACTGTTGCCGAGAGGGGGCATTTGGGCCTGTAGGACCCATCGCTGGCTCTTCGGGCTTCTTCCTATCCCCGGAATTGGATCGGGTATTCACCATCTTTGATTTGTCGCTGGTAGAAAGGTTAAATACCACCGCTGTTATAAAGAACAGTTTCAGTGACAAATATCTGTTATAGGTAACTGTTCCAAGGAACAGTTACAAAGTAACAGAGCAACAATGGAAAACAGATAGGTAAAAATAATCTAAGTATTCCTTGACTTATGGAAGGAATAACTTAGTAAACAAGTAAATTAATATAATGCAAAGAAAAATGTTTCTAAGTGTTTCTTGACTTACGGAAGAAACAACTTAGGACAGAAATATAGATAAATGAAATATGTAAATGTGAGAGTAAAATATGGAAATATTTTTAAGTGTTTCTTGTCTTACGGAAGAAACGACTTAAAGTGGAAAAATAAAATACTCAAAATATAAAACGAGAAATGCAAAAATGAAACAGATTATAGAAATATGTCTAAGTGTTTCTTGACTTACGGAAGAAACAGCTTAGCAAAAAATGGAAAAATGAAATAGACAAATATATAAGTATTTTCTTAACTTACGGAAGAAAATATCTTAGATAAAATATCAGAAATAATAATGCGATATGAAAATATTTCTAAGGGTTCTTTTGACTTACCGGAAAAGAACGACTTAGACACACAATAAAATAACAAGTCAGATATCAGAGAACTACTTCTAAGAGCTCTTTGACTTACCGAAAAGAACTACTTAGATACAAAGTACAAAATCAAATATATAAAATAGAAAAAGCAAGATAAATATTTCTAAGTGTTCTTAACTTACGGAAGAACAACAAGACACAAAATACAAGAAAAATAAACAATCAAAATATTCAAATAAAATATCAAACAATCAGTACATGAACAAATATAGATTAATGTAATATTCTAACCTGAAAAGGTCTGAATATACAATAATGCTAAAATAAAAAAAAAATGGTATATAGGAAATCAGAAATAAAACAATAACTTAGTTGGAACAATAATAGCACCGATTAGATTAATCAATTAGAAATTTGGATTTGGCCAAACTTGGAATTCCCAAGTATTTTGACCGACATCCAAAGAGAAACCCAGGATGACGCAAAGTATTGTTGTGAATTTATTAAAAGGTTCAATATTTATAACACTTACGGATTTAATTTATTTCTTTATTTATATTAACTTATCTGACAAGAATTTATTATATCCGTACGTAACAAATTCGCGAGCGCGGGTCTTCAGAATTAACTGGCCCTCCATATAAAAATGTTGTATTTATATACGAAATCCTGATATACTAGAACAGCATCGAAAGATCGCATTGTCTTGCATCGAAAAATCGAGAAGCATCTAGTTGGATGATTCACCATAATTTGAATCTAGATCCTTCGCCAAAATTTCTACAATAGAACAGAATTATTAGTGAATAAAAACATGTTTTAAAGGTTAAAACTATGACTCATATTTTTACGTAACATTGCCCCCCTCTCAAAAGATGGTTCCTCCTGGAACCTTGTTGGGACTAGAACTGGAACGGTATGCTGGTATCGGCAACTGGACCCTCTTTTACAACTTCCAGTTGTATAAAAATGACAAGGGACGGTTTTCTCTCCGCACCAGTAACTATGCGGATTGCAACAGACTAACACCTGGACTTCGGTGTCTTTAAAGATCTCCTCCACCATATTTCGGATAACCCTCCAATCTAATTGGCGGCACTCCAACTTTGGCATGGCTAACTTTTGCACGTCGGACTCTAGTACGTGCCCTCTCAGTTGAAGTAAGGCTTCCCATACATCTCGGTAGGTAGGTTGGTCACGGGCAGTGTCTTTTGTTACCAGGTAGAAAAGGTAACGTGATGCATCTTGGAGTTTCAAGGTTTTACCGGGAGCTGGCACTTGGCATTGAAGTTCTGCAACTCGACCAAACTTCCTTCGAAAGACGGATGCCAACCCTGGTGCGTCTTTGATACTGGCCGGGATGGTAAGGGCCAGCGAGTATTCATCGGGGAGCGCGAGTAGATCTTGCTTTTCTTCAGTGGTAACACCATGTCTCGCTTTACCGGTACCTCCATAGGCACCCATGAATTCCTCAAACGTGAGGTCAGACACATCTTGGACTTGGTTTACTTCCACTTCTTCATCTACGTCGTGGTCACCTTCGAAAGATGCCAACCGGTTATGGTGTACTATCATCGGCTTTCCCCTCGGAATCTTGCTTATTCGGTAGATGACATCGTTGATCTTCTCCATGATGAGGTATGGACCTTCCCAAAACTGCTGCAATTTGGGAGAACAACCTTTTCGCTTCTTGGGATTATACAGCCATACTTTGTCGTTCTTCTTAAAGCAACCCTTTTCGGCTTGTGTATCGTACCGTTTCTTCATTCGGTCGCTAGCAATCTGAAGGTGGGAACGGACCAACTCATGTACATCGTCCATTCTTCTTCGTAATTCGATCACATAATCTTCACCTGCTACATCTTCTCCAGGTCGACACCCAAATTCTAGATCACAAGGTAGTGGCATTTCGCGTCCGAATAGGACTCTGGCTGGTGTCTGGCCCGTTGATTCGTTAACAGCAGATCTGTAGGCCATTGTGAAGAACGGAAGGTATTGGTCCCAGTCTCGCTGATGATCGGACACCATCTTTGTCAAATACTTGCCAACTGTCCTATTCATTCGTTCTACCATACCATCCGATTGCGGATGATACGCGGTAGTTCTTGTTTTCTTCATGCCTAGTCTATCACATATTCCTTGGAATAGATCACTTTCGACGTTCCTGCCTTGGTCACTATGGATCTCCAAAGGCACTCCAAATCGGCTGATATATTCTTGGATCAACTTATCTGCAACGGTGGCGGCCTTCTGGTCTGGAAGTGCGTAAATCTCGACCCACTTAGTGAAGTAATCCATTACTACCAACATGTACTTGCCCCCATTTTCACTTTCTGGAAATGGCCCTGCAATGTCCAAAGCTATTCTTTCAAACGGGCTTCCAACATTATATTGTCTCATAGGAGCTCTCCTTTTCCGGTGAGGCCCGTTACTCGTAGCACAAATAGTACATTTCTTACACCAGTCTTTTACGTCGTCGGAACTGTTCATCCAATAAAACCGTTCCCGAATTCGCTGAAGGGTTTTCCTTACACCAAAATGCCCTCCCGATGGACTGTCGTGTAACTGACGAAGTACTTCGGCTATTCTGCTCTTTGGGATCACCAACTGTCTTCTTTTCTCTGAACCGTCATCATTTTCCAGGACTCGTTTGAGCAAGCCATCTTCGATGATAAATGAGTCCCACTGGGCCCAATACGTCTTAACTACTGAGCATAGGTTTGATATTTCCTGCCAAGGTGGTCGACGGTTTTCCTCTTTCCATTTTCGGATTTTCTGTATAACTGGATCTCTCTCTTGTTCTTCCCTTATCTTAGTAGGCGTCCAGTCGTCGTTGACAATCGTCGTTCTTAGCACTGCTGCTTCCTTGGATTCCGTTTTGTTGCAGTGGGGACACTCTGCTGGGCATGGCCGTCTGGAAAGAGAATCAGCGTTTCTGTGGCTAACTCCGGCTCGGTGCTCAATCTTAAAATCGTATTCTTGGAGTCATTCGATCCACCTGGCTATCTGACCCTCTGGATTCTTAAACTGCATCAACCACTTAAGGGCGGCATGGTCGGTTCGGATTAAAAACTTCCTTCCATAGAGGTATTGATAGAAGTGCTCTACTGATTTCACTACTGCCAGAAGTTCTCTTCTCGTGACGCAATAATTCCGCTCAGGTTTTGAAAGAACTTTACTAAAATATCCGAGGACTCGTTCCTGTCCTCCTTGAATCTGAGACAGCACTCCTCCAATTCCCACATTACTTGCATCTGTATCTAAGATGAACTCTCCTTCTGGCAGTGGATACCCTAAAATTGGTGCTGTTATTAAATGCTTTTTCAAGGTCTCAAAGGCATTTTGGCAGTCTGTATCCCAGCGGTAATCTCTTGCTTCCTCCGTAAGTCGCGTTAATGGCTTAGCGATATCTGCAAACTTCTTAATAAACCTCCGGTAGTAAGTACATAGTCCAAGAAAACTTCTCACTTGATGTTTGTCAGTTGGTTTTGGCCATTCCTTAATGGAATCGATTTTTCCCTTATCCACGGCCACTCCTTCTTTACTGACTATATGACCCAGATAATTGACTTTACCTTGAAATAGCTGGCACTTCTTGGGGTTTAACATCAATTGGGCAGCTTTAAGTCGATTAAAAACGTTTTCTAAATTCTTCAGATGTTCTTCGAATGTCTCCCCCAAGACGATTATGTCATCCAAATAAACCAGGCATGTTTTCCAAGATAACCCTCTCAACACATTTTCCATAAGCCTCTCAAATGTCGCAGGAGCATTACAGAGTCCAAATGGCATAACGTTGAATTGCCACAATCCAGATCCTGTGTTGAAGGCCGTCTTTTCTTTATCTACTGGGTCCATTTCTACCTGCCAGTATCCAGACTTCAAATCCAAAGTAGAAAACAATTTACTTCCAGCCAATGTGTCCAATGTGTCATCGATCCGAGGCAGAGGATAACTATCTTTCTTGGTAACGTTGTTCAGCAAACGGTAATCCACACAGAACCTTGTCGTTCCGTCTTTCTTCTTAACCAGGACTGTCCTGCAACTGCAACCATTTGGTCGAATTTGTCGTTGGAATTATCAGATGTTGTCGCCTGACGGATTATGGATGTCACAGGTACACAAGTTCCTACCTTTGTCTCTTTCTTGATGGTCACTGGGTAGTCGTTGACATCGATAAGTCTCACAGGAATTTCCTTAGCCGAAGTCACCAATTCTTTTCCAATTATGATTCCACGGCCAACCTCATCGTCGTGGTTCCAAGGCTCCATCATAACAGGTCTCCCTTCGTCCACCATTCCCTGTAGTCGCGCTACTATGATCGTTTCGCTTCTCGCAGGCACGACTGTATCTTCTGTAATGGCTGCTTGCACAGTGTTGTCATTATGTGGATGGAGAAATACCTCCTCGTTGCCAACTTTGATTACCTTATTCTTAAAATCCAATTGGAATCCATGCATATTCATTACGTCCATTCCTAATATAACATCCTCTTCGATGTCAGCAACTATAACAGTATGGACAAACTTTTCTGCCCCAATTCCCAATTGTACCTGGATTTCTCCATGAATGTTGGCATTTTCACCTGTAGCGGTCCGAAGTCGTAACCTCGTTGGTAACAGTTTCTTTCGGCTGTTTATAACTGTCGGGCGTATAATGGTTCTGGTCGCTCCGGTATCCACCAACAACGTATGTCTTTTACCATTTATTTCTCCATCTACATATACACTATCTTCACGACATTTCAAAGAAGCTATTAGTATGAGAGGGTCTTTGGAAAAGTTCTGGGTCGAAGCTGCCCCCCTAAGGCTGACCCGTTCTAGTTTTCCTGATGGTGAGTTTCTTGATTTGCGTCGTACCTAGGGTGCTTACAGGAGCTTCGCACGTGTCCTATTTCGCCACAATTCCAGCATCTGATGGTCTTCGTTTTCTTATATGTCATGCTTTTCATCATATTAACGAGCTGGTCAAGTTTATCTTCATCTCCTTCCTCTTTTACAGTCCTAACTTTACTGTACCCGCCAGAGGCCTGCGTAGCTGACTCGTATTCGAGAGCGGCGGATAAGACATCAACCAGCGTCTTGTGACGAGCTAATCGTAGTGTTCTCTGCATTTCATGATCACGAAGACCATCAATAAACGTTTGAACGGCCAATTTTTCCATCATGTCTTCGGGAGCTGTTGGATAAGCATATCGTACTAATCTGGCAATATCTACCTCATATTCTTGAAGAGCCTCATCTTTCTTCTGTCTACGATTTTTAAGCTGCGACTGATATACATGCTCCAAATGTTCGTGGCCATATCGCATATTTAACCTCTTCTTCAGTTGTTCGAAATCATCGGTCTCCTCTACGGCTATGGTCTGAAGCACATCTAAGGCATCTCCTCGAAGAGCGATAGTCAGGTTTACAGCCTTTTCTTTTTCAGACCATCCATTCGCTCTTGCGGCTGATTCGAACTGTTTCATGTAGTTGTTCCATGATGATTTTCCGTCGAAAGTTGGGACTTTAACATGAATAGAACCTCCACTTCCTTCAAATTTCGGCCGTGTCTCCAACTTACATTTCGTCTCGTCTTCTTTTATCTCCACTGTAATCGGATTGTTTCCTCTCTCTGCTGTCCCTGTTTCCTCCAGCTTCTTTTCCATCTCTTTCCATATCTTTTCTTCGAAGGCCAACATATCGGCAGCAACTTGGTTTTTTAACGACGACATTCTATCGTCGAGGGCAGACATTTCAGAAGTGACTTTAGAGATTTCCAAAGAGATGTTAGCAGAAACTTTGCTTTCCAAAGAAGAAATCTCGTTAGAAACTTTGTTCTCCAATGATGCGATGTCACCAGAAACTTTGTTCTCTAATGATGCGATGTCACCAGAAACTTTGTTCTCTAATGATGCGATGTCACCAGAAACTTTGGCTACATCACCAGAAACTTTGGCTACATCACCAGAAACTTTGGCTACATCACCAGAAACTTTCGAAATCGACGAGAGGACAGCATCTTCAAATATATAAGTCTCTGGATCTAGTCCTTCTTCTAGCAAAGCGTTCTTTAGTCGTTGGACTAACTCAGCCTGTTTTCCGGTAGAAGCTAATTCTCTGTCTTCGAGATGTCTTCTTAAATTAGTCACTGTCAGCTCATAAATCGTCGTCATTTTCACAATTTATAAATATTCACTTGTATTATTATTATAAGTCTAATTTATGTTCGATCCCACTTCTGACACCATTTGTTGTGAATTTATTAAAAGGTTCAATATTTATAACACTTACGGATTTAATTTATTTCTTTATTTATATTAACTTATCTGACAAGAATTTATTATATCCGTACGTAACAAATTCGCGAGCGCGGGTCTTCAGAATTAACTGGCCCTCCATATAAAAATGTTGTATTTATATACGAAATCCTGATATACTAGAACAGCATCGAAAGATCGCATTGTCTTGCATCGAAAAATCGAGAAGCATCTAGTTGGATGATTCACCATAATTTGAATCTAGATCCTTCGCCAAAATTTCTACAATAGAACAGAATTATTAGTGAATAAAAACATGTTTTAAAGGTTAAAACTATGACTCATATTTTTACGTAACAGTATCCTGGCTAAGAAATTTGAGAGAGTGGTTCGGTTGCAGCTCATTAGAATTATTCAGAAGCGCGGCCAATAAAATTAAAATAGCGATGCTGATTTCCAACCTCCGATAGGAGAAGGAACCTGAAGAAGAAGAAGTTTTAATTGTCAAAATTAAAATTTGTTTTTCTTCAAAATATTTAATAGAAACACCCATTTATTGTAAATTATAATGGTTCTGCTGACAAATATCTAGGGGATGTCCCCAATTCTGTAATTTTGGATCGTGTGTGGTGATTGATGTGTGATTTGTCTGTTGGCTGTTTGTGGTTGAGTGAGTGTTGTTTGTTGAGATGTGGCGCGTGTGTATGTGGGTGTGTGTATGGATGATGGTGTTGGTTGAGTGTGTTTTATTGAGAGTGTGTCTTGTGTTTGTAGGGGTGTGTGGGTGCAGGGATTTTGGGGTGGAGGATCGTAGTTAAGTGTTACTATTTAAATGGGAATAAGCCACTAAAAAAAATATAAATAATAAAAATTTATTAATAAATAAATAATAATTGTGGCTTATTCCCATTTAAATAGTAATTTAATTTAAAATGCCACAAGAAAATAGCTTCAGAACAATATTAAGAAACCGTAGTAAAGTTTATCTGATTTGGATGTGGACGGGATAGGCACGTGTGTCTGTGGATGTGTGTATGGATGATGGTGTTAGTTGAGTATGTTTTATTGAGAGTATGTCTTGTGTTTGTAGGGGTTTGTGGGTGCAAAGATTTTGGGGTGGAGGATCGTAGTAAAGTGTATCTGCTTTGGATGTGGACGGGATAAGATTGTGTTGCTCTGTATATGTGTTTCTTTGGTGTGGCGAGTATTCTTGGTGTTGTGTTGTTTGTATCTGCGTATTCTGTGGGTTTTCGCTTGGATACGGTTATGTATCTGTGATCTGTGATGGCTTGCAGATCCTCTTCCCACTCTCTTATGGAGAGGACTTGTTGTGTAAATAATGGCCTGGTTTTCGGATGATTCTATTCTAGGTTGAAAAGGATATCTACGGGGAGATTATGGTTACAGAAATCGAGAAAACGTCATACAAATGCATTAAATATAGCGATCTTATCTGCTTGCGGTGAAGCACAAAAGGATGTAATATTTGTACTGTAGAGGGGGTATAACTTTATAATTAATAGTAATTATTGAAAATCGATGTGTTTACTTTAAAGTAAACACATCAAAAACAAAAAATAGTTTTAAGTTTTTTTTAATTGTAAGTATCCTAGCGTTAAAAAATGAATTTTCAGAATAGTAGCATCAGTATTTTCTTTTATGAATAAAAATTATGCATCCCGAATCAAAATAAACACTTCTATGTAGAGATTTTTGCGCTGGGTCCCAGAGACCGATGTTTCCCATTATGTAGTACTATAGACATATGCGATTTAAGAGTTAAAATTAACTTCAGGCGTTCGTGAAGTCTATATATCCGAAAACGCAAACGTTTTTCAATTTGTATGGATTTTTTAAACTTACTTTTGCAATATAAATCCTAAACATAATTACACATTTTGAAATTACTTGACTTAGTTTTACATCTCATACTTTTGGTTTTTTTTAATTCGATGTCCAATCTACTAAAAAATGTCCCTAAAAAACGCTAAATCGGCTTTGTTTCGCATTTTTAATCGTTTATATGCATTTTACGCTTAAAAATTCACAAGAATAACTTTCGTCTTGGAATATCCCAAATTATCGAAAAAAGAAAAAAACCATATTTTTTTTAATTTGTTTAATAATTGTTATAAATAAATATTATCGATTAAAATAAATTTCAGCTTGTGGATATGAAATCGATCTTTTTCGACAGAAGCCACCCGCCTAGAAGTACAATCAAATTAAAATGAAGCTAAAACAAGAATAAATATATTTTTAGGAACATAAACATATTACGAAAGAAGAAAGTTTTGATTATATAGCTAACAACTATTATAACTTTAGTACATTGGATTAAAAAAGTTTTAATTCCTGTATGATGAAACGAAAATCAAGAGTGTTGGAACAATATTTACTTGGGATTGAATAACTTTTGCTACCGTATCTGATAGTTGTAATCCTATTACGTAAGTTTTATGTTATTCACTATCTTTAATGGGGATTAATCACAATTTTAGTTGAAAATATGTATATTTTAACATTTTGATTTTCAATTAACACATCCAAAGCAAAAATCGAAACCGACTTTTTAAAAATGAATATCGTTGGTTGTGACTTTCAATTAAAATTTTAATGTAGCTAAATATTTAATATCATCATAATTCTGGCTTGGCAATCCTATGTGGGTCCTAGGCTTCTCAAAAATTTCTCTTCGGTCGTCCCTATTCATCGTCTTTTGCTGCCAAACACGCATTCCCACATTTCTTATGTTTTCATGGATGTTATCAAGGAACCGTGTTTTAAGATTTCCTCATCTTCTCTGAACAATGGATTTATCAAGGATTGTCTTCCTAGTTAAATCAGTTTGTGTCCTCTGAAGTACATGCCCTACCTACCTCGGACGTCCTATCTTAATCCTCCGTTAGTCGCTATCGGTGTCACACACCGACGACAGTATTATTCATTCGGGATTTACAAATAACGGTTATTTTTCTATCGCGACTTTCTGTACCTCATAACTTGCAGATCAGGTAAATATTTAGCGTCTTATTATTGCATTCTATCGGTAAGTCTTTGTCAATTCTTATTTATAGATGTCCTTTAAAGTCGAACAAAAACGCTTGTTCGAATTATGGGAAATTGTTCCTACCGACAATGAAAATTATTTTGACGATGAGGGAAGTGAAAACGGAATCGATCAAATTGAGGAACGTGATGGCGGAAGTAAATCGTAACAAGATATGACAGACGAGAAAGAAGAAAGTGGAAGTAATACCTTAGCGTTTATTGGAAAAGATGGAGTTACCAGATCGAAAAAGGCTGTTTCACCGAGAAGTATTAGAACAAGACAAGAAACTTACGTAGTACATTTGCCGATGTCGAGATTACCTACACGTGACTTGAAGACTCTCAGTGATATTTGAAAATATTTTGTAAATAACATTATGTTATAAATGATTATGGAAAGTACGAACAAATATATAGACTCAATAAGAAATAACTTTGTTCGTGATCGCGATTCTAGACACACTGATATATTAGAAGTGCAGGCAATAATAGGACTGATTTATTACGCAGCACGTCTGAATGGTAATCATGTGAATCCAGATGAGTTTTGGAACACTGATGGATTACGTATAACAATGGTCCTCCTGACTATGTCGCTCCCACGATTTAAATTTCTCCTGCGGTGTATGCAATTCGATGACAAAACAAGTTGTGAGAACCGACTATAGGAAGACAGTTGGCTCCTATACGAAGCTTTTTCGACACTTTTGTAACGCATTGTAGAACTGGATACAGTCTTTCTGAATACGTCATCATCTATGAGATGTTACCAGGATTTAGGGGTAAGTGTCGATTTCGTCAGTATATCCTATCAAAACCGAATAAGTACGAACAAGTATTGAGTTGGTGAACAAGTTATATGAGAAGAAAATTACAGTAGTGGTAACCATTAGGCAAAATAAAAGAGAATTGCCGTTTGAATTCACAAAACCAAAGCATCATATAAATTCAAGTATGTTTGGTTTTAATCAACACATTACACTAGTTTCTCATATTCCTAAAATAATAAAAATGTATTGCTTGTATCCTCACTACATCATGATGATGCAATTGATTATAGTACCGGTAATCAAAATATCGTGCAATTTTGATTTTAAGTAAGGTATTAAAACTAAATGCACCATTTTCCACTGATGCAGCTGTATTGGTTACTGCGGACCTAGCTAGACTATTTGCCTTTTCGTTACCATCTATTCCAACGTGTGACGGTACCCAGAGGAACTCTACTGTCAAATTGTTGTGGTATATACGGTATTAAATTAACTTAATCTGCTGTAATGTTGGATGAGAAGGATAAATCTGAGAAATTGATGTCAGACAACTAAGTGAATCAGATATTATAACAGATTTGGGAAGTTTTTTTTCTAGAATAAAGGTTAGAGCCTTATTAATGGCAAATAGTTCTGCTGTAAAAATACTTGTCTTAGGAGACAATTTATAGATGGAATGTTCATGTGATATCACAAAGCATGCTCCTACTCCATTTATGGTCTTAGATGCGCCCGTGTATATAAAATGGTAATTTTTGTACTGTGTGAGAACATGGAGAAAGTGAGTTTTAAAAAAATTAGGTATTACGTTATTTTGATTATTTTGTAATTTTGTAATTCTGTAATTTTCTGGCGGTTTTTATCTCCTTTTTTAAATAGCTAGTTCGCTAGTTCTCCATGCTTCTGTTTTTATATTGTGTTTAATTTTGTTATGAATGTTGTTAATTTTTCTGTCATTGCTGCTTCACAATATTTTAGTTATTCATTTGGAATTTCGTCTTTACCTGCATTTCGTTCTTCAGCTTTTAAAGTGTTTTTTAAACTTCCTGTATATTTATATTATCTTCTTCATTTGTGGTCATTTCTGATCTTTCTGGTTCTAGCGTCATTTGTTCTGCCTCTGCATAGAGATTTTTTAGATAGTCAATCGATGTATTATTTTCTATGTGTTTCGGTTCTATTAGTTCCTTTTCTTTTTTTACTTTCTGTACCTTTACTCTGCACAAAACCATGGAGTGTAGAATAGCTAGAAATAAAGAACTATTTAAATCAAAGCAACATTGATAACTAAAATGCTCTTTAAGCTAATGCGCAACCGAACGTCTCTATCTGAAGCAGTGATTGGGCAATATGAGCTAATTTTTGCCAAAAAGGCAACCGTTAATCAAAGTCGTACACTTCAAGAGTAACAGAAATGTTACGAAGCTCAAAAAAAATATTTCCCCTCGTCCCTGATGTCGAACAGCAGACATACAGACCCCTGAAATGTGTTAGTAGTTGTTCTTATAATAAAAGATTCCTGTTTTTATAAATTATATATTATTATGATCTACTTTGACTCTATTGATGTTTATAGATGTAATCTATTTCAATTAATTATTTCGTTAATTAAACAAATCAAAACATAAATAAAATATAAATCTCAGGGCTGAATGATCCTATCAATACTTACTTTTGTGACTTTAAATATTTCTCAGTGGTTTCCTTATAGGGATAGACAAAATATAATCAAAATAAAACACACATGGATTTCAATTAGAAATTATAAAAATCGTTTATTTTATCAAAACGGAAATCGATATTCAATATTCCAAATTTTATTTATTCTCCTATCTTTATTTCATATAACAATTACAAAAAAAAATCTTATTTCTTTTTGTCTCCAAATTTTTTTAAATCAATAACTGTGAATCTCTCTACTTCTGCTTTGCAGAATGTTCTCGATGTTAAATTTTCTTGATATAAAAACAATTGTTATTTATCAATATTATTGTATCATAAAAAAAGTCAACTACAATGATTTATAATAAACAAAACTGATTGAAATTTAGCAATTGAGCATTGAGCAATATGAAAAAGCTCCTCATAAGCAGGGATTTGTCTCTTTCCCTAAAACTACGTCTAGTTAAATGCTACATTTTTCCGATCTTACTGTATGGTATGGAGGCCTGGACGCTGACGGAGACGCTCACGAGAAAACTAGAAGCATTCGAAATGTGGGTGTACCGACGCATTCTTCGTATATCCTGGACCGAACATGTCACCAACATAGAGGTAATCCAAAGAATCGGAAAGGAGAAAGAAATCGTGAATACAATTAAACAAAGAATGCTTGAATATCTAGGCCACATATTGAGACACGATAAGTACCATCTACTGCAATTGATTGTCCAGGGAAAAATAGACAGTAAGCGAGGGCCAGGCAGGAGAAGACACTCGTGGCTCCAATATCTGAGGAAGTGGTTCGGGCTCACATCGGTCGAACTATTCAGAAGCGCCGCAAACAAGATCAGAATTGTCATGTTAATAGCCAACGTTCGCAACGGACAGGGCACTTAAAGAAGAAGAAGAATATTGAAATTTGATGATTTTATAATAGTGAAATATGTAGTTACATATGCCCTGTGTAGTATTTAACATGAAAAACAATACATTTGCTGATGATTATACACTGTCTTCACCCATAACACGTTTCCTTACTTGCTGGTGCTTCGATCAAAGGAAAACTCGTCCACGTTCCCCAAGAATGTCTGTGCTCCTCTGCTAAATTTTGTTCTCCTTTCCTTTCACTGCTTCGTACCGTATTCGTTCCGGCTTTCTCCTGATGCAATCTTTCAAATTTTTGAATCACTTAACACAATACTGGATACTTTAGACTCAAGAATTTATATCATCTCTCGACTTGGCCTATTACTCGTTTCACGATTTTTTTTGATGATGCTTTTAACTTTTCAAACACAAACCGCCTTTTTCTTTTTAGTGCACTGCACTCAAAACTGGACTTCTCCTTTCGATCGAACAAAACACACTGCTCCACTCTCCTCATTCATTCTCCGACTTCCAAATCGTTCCCCCCACAATTAATTTTCCATCCAATCAAAACCAACTTTCAATCATGTCGCATTATTTATCTAAAATTAATTCCCTCCTTAATCTAAACAAATTTTCAAATTTACGTATCTTTTTGTCTTTATGGAGTTGCAAGAAAGAAATAAAATTCCGTATCCTTATTCTACTTTCTACAACTAATCACGTTCTTATCTATTTTTGAGAATCTTAATACAAAGGTAGATTTTAACTATTTACTATGTACCATATGAGCTAATGAGTTCCCTACGGGCATATCACGAAAACTTAATGGTCTCTCCTTTGTTTAATTAAAACATATTGTCCGTGGTCTTAATAAACAGTTCGACGAACACTTTCTTAAACCATCAACCCTAATCGTCTGTAATTGTTTGCTTAAAATACATTGTCCATAGGACTAGTAAGCAATTCTTCGAAACACTCTCTTAAAACTAGCTATAATTATTTTTACAAAATTTGTCATATACAGGGCGTTAAAAATTTATATGCTCGTAGTTGAGAAACATGAAATTTTTTATTTTAATTTAAATTTTAATTAGGCATATAGTTTTTTATTTCTCATGTCAAATAGGAATATAACAGGATATTTTTTTGTAACAAAGCTAAACTTGTGTTCCCAGCACACTAAAATTGCATAATAAAATAAATAAATTTAGGTATATTTAACAAATAAATCATCTTCTTACTATTATAAACTAACTTTAAAACTACTTTTCGAATAAAACATCCATCCCAATAACATCTTAAAAACACTTTTATGTCCCCCTGTTAGAAAGTAAACGGTTGGGATTCTGTAATTTTATATATGTCTTTGATGCTCCATTTAGACCAGTCGTTGCAATATCCGCAACTTCATTACGAACTCCTTTATCATTTCCGCACCCCTTTTTCTCGCTTCTAGACCATATTAAAACATCAAACTAGAAAAGATGTCAGTACAATTCAAACTTTTTGATGTAGCTCTGCACAAGATATACGGAGAAATGTTAAGATTAGTAGTTATTTTCTTGAGTCTAATTTTAAAATTTTTACTGCAGGGGCATGGGAGTAAAATGATTCTTAAAGATGTCGAAATATTTTTTAAAGTGCATTTTAATAGGGTAAATCTCCAAAAGAGTAATTTATTTTAATAGAACACATTTTTTTTGAAAAAAAATCTTTATTCAATTTTTTAAAAATACAAAAAATAAAAAAATAGGAACAGGATCATTTTACCAACATAATGAGGTTCATACAGGGGAAACCATTTTCCTACACTCAGTGCATATCCAAACCTATCATTTCCCTTCTAGTATCCTACCTGGATTTACCGATAATTACCCTAGACTTAAAATGAAAATGATTTTGATTAACGAACAAGGACTATGGTCCTCCGAATAATAGAGGGTTGAGGCGCCGAGTCTGCTATCCGACAGTCGGAAAAAATCATTAAGCAAAAAACACTCCAACAAAACCTCGGACTTGGGACGGACACAAGGATATACAACTTAGACTAAGAAAAAGGACTATGAGAATAGGAACGTGAAATATACAAGGACTCGCAACAAAACAAAATGAAATCCTCCCAGAAATCGAAAGACTAAACAAAGATATAATAGTCTTAAGTAGTGCAAAAGAAATATTGGGTTCGCAAACATTAAAGAGCAGCAAAAGGAGTATCAATATAAGCACACTTAAATCTGCCTAATGTTGGGCCGTGAAGTTCGTTTGCCCTGCAACCTAGAGTTTGTCTGTATACCTTCCGAAGAACATGTTGCAAGTGAAGAATATGTAGACGTCATGAAGGTAGCAATGAACAACATTTATGAACTTGCTCGACAATACATCCAGTGAGCCAGTGACAGAATGAAAGATCAATGTGATTCTCAGTGCAAAAATGAAAACTTTGAAGTAGGTGATCTTGTTTGGCTTTATAATCCACAATGTCGTCAAGGCTTGTCTCCTAAACTGCAAAGACAATAAAAAGGTCAGTATGAAATTAAAAAGAGAATAACTGACTTAATATACCAAATCAAGAAGTTGCTGAAAGCCACTACCACCAGGAATTTATGTCAAATTACGCATAGAGAAAAAGTGCTAAATTTGTAGTGACCACAGAAGTTCAGCAGGATCTTTTTAATTCTCTGCATAAGGTCTCTCTAACCCACTGTGTTGCCAAATACTTTGAAATAATTAAAGGAATCTCGTCCGTATTCTATAAGAAGTTCGGTCGTTTGGACGAGTTAAAAAATCAACAGTTTAAAGTTGAAAGAGTATTTTGATTATAAGATGGTCCTCGATTTTTGCTGTATATAGCGACCAGGAGGTCGTATACAGACAAGGCAAGCTACGAGGATACATGGCGATCTCTAACTAATTTAAAGAAAATCGTGTGCAAATATGACATCAAGAATTTGGCCTTACCCAAGCTAGGGCACGCACTAGTAAATCTAGATTGAAAGATTATTAGAAGAATGTTTGAGGTCATCTTCCGAGAAACCTGCGTACGAATTAGTGTGTCTTGCATTAACTGGAAGACATGGTGTCCTTCAAAGACAGTAGACAGTTATTTCTTTCTGAGGGGTTTATGCAGAGCTGAAGAGTCCTGTAGATTCCGCCATCCTGGGCCTCCATGTAAATTTGCTGATCAGGACTGAAGTAAGAATAAAGATGGACTATTCCAAATTATTCTAGTACATAATACCTTATATATAATACATAACATAATACTATATATAAGATACTCTAATATTAGTTTAGTTAGTTGATTTTATCGTACTGTAAGCTTATGTACAATGTCCACTACGATTTAGCCATAACCAACACAAGATTTCAGCATAGCAACATACATAGATATAGGCGGAAGGAACCTACTGGAAACAAAAAGTCAATTAGTGGTTGAATAACAGTAAGAAAAGCCAGCAAATCAATAATAAAAAATGTAGGAATATACAGACAAGCAGAATGTGAAATTTACCACCGATTAGTAGTGGAGAAATTTATATGCACGGTAAGACGACAAAAACACAATATCCATAGAGACGACGAGATGCAAAAAATGGCAAATACGAGGCATAAAGTAGAACTTCTACAGTATTAGAACATTATACATGATAGGCTACAGAATATGCTACAGATGAACGAAGAATGGACCCCAACGGAAATGTATCAACACATAAAACAAATAAACCCTGTGTTTATTTTTTAAAATGAAAAATAAAAGAGTGCGACATTAACTTTATCCTTCTTTAGTTATTACAGTTCTGAATAACTCCTTATATTCTTCTCTTTTAGACCTTTCAGACATCTTTCTAGTCTCTTTCTTTGCACTAACCTTCTGTTGCACCTCGTCGTTTTATTGCCAAGTTTCTTTATCTCTAGGAGACCCTTTTTCAAAAGTTCTTCCTAGTACTTCCTCTCCCACTCGCACCACAACTTTACTGTTGGCTTCCTACCAGTAATTTACCTATCTTTTTCCTCAAGCTCTTCCAGTACTCTACTCTTTAAGACTATTTCCAAATCATTATCATTTAACTTCCACCACTTTTTGTTTCTGGTGTCCTAGTTGCTTTCCTTTCCACCTCACCTATATCTCCGTATCCACTATCACCGGTCGATGTTGACTAGCTGCACACTCACTCTTTATCACCTTACAGTTAGTAACCTTTTTTAGCTGACTTCTACAGAGCACAAAATCTATTTAACTTTCCCTTCCCCCACTACTATAGGTAACATACTGGCTTCGTTCTTTATAAAGAATGTATTAATGACAGCTAAATCCCATGCCCCTGCAAAGTCAATTTTCCATTCCCATCCCCATCCCCAAACCCCCATGAACTCTCTTTCTATTCCCGCTCTTTTTGTACCAGTATGTCCATTCATATCACCTCCAATAAAACACTTTTCGTCTATAGGAATCCGGAGCATCTGGCAATCAAGGGCCCCTTCAAAATTCTTCCTTTTCCTGTTCTTCACACCCTACCTGTATGGTGTTGCCTGTTTTTAGTTGGACACCCATTATTCTATCTATCACTTCTTCTGGTTACACTTACAAGATGCTCCTTCCATTCTTTGTTTAAAATGATACCTAGGCCATTTCTGTCGTGACTGTACATTAATTTGCACCCATCTCCAACATCTCTCGACTTATTACCTTTCCAAAAATAATAAGTTGGATAATGTGTAAGAATAGCATCTCCTTATAATATTAAGAGAGTCAATGTCATTAGCCTTACTCCAAGATAGCTTTTCTATCGATCTAAACATTTTTTCAGTTAAACATAGAACATTGTTATTTTAAAAACGCTTTTTTATCAAATCTTATTCATTAAAAAGCTAGTTTTAGTCTGCTTGGTATACAATTCAATAAACTAACTGTTTTAACAAGGGGTCAGTCGGTGATTTACATTTCGGAAATTCCAATAGTACAAAGACTTTCCGACTGATATTTATTTATGCTCTACTTTAATATTTATATATTCATTTTTTCATAGACGCTTGACTTAAAATGCATAAGCTCTTAGTTATCAATCTTTCCATCAAGATAAGAAATTCGGCTCTATCTACGTTTCGTCTATTTGGAGCGAGATTAATCTTTGGCAAACGAATGAAGGAAATCGCATATAAAATGATCCCAAAGTTATTTTATGTTCTAAAAAGTAGCATAACAGATCCTACGGGAAAGATAGATAACATTCCAGAATGCGAGAGAAACTTAACCGAATTGCACCCTATGGAAAAGTTTTAAAATATATCCTTGGAATTAACATCTTTGAACTACGAAAAATATTTTGAAAATAATTGTACTTCTTTTGTTTACGTGTTACTTTAATGTTTCGTATTAATATTTATTTCAAAAAATAGCGTTGGTTTACAAAAACCATTAGTACAAACGAGCTAAATTATTAAATTATTCTCTATTTACTTATCTACAGGGCTTAGAGGCCCTAGTCTATCCTGATGTTCCGCATGAGATTGTATTATATAAATAACCTACTAGTACATACAGGGTGATCAACACAAATGGTGATCAACTGTTGTGACAAAGTCCGTTAAATCTCATAATATTGGAGATATAAAAAAAGTTATTTACAAAAAAGGAGGCAGCTATAAGCTTCATATTTTAAAATTAGTTACAAGTATACAGGATCTTCCATAACACTGTACCGAATTAAACACATGTTTCTTTTTAATGAAACAACCTGTATTTTATTTTAAAGTTAACATTCGCTTTACTTCCACGTTACAAGGATATACAAATGTTTTGTGTTATACAGAGTATTTTAAAAGTTATAACCAAATTTCAATGAAAATGGTAACAAGTTCAACTACAATATACATACTACTTGTATATAATTGAAAAGGGTTACAAAACCAGTACCTTGTTATAACCATAGTATTATAATAACAGTCAAAGACTATAAAAATGATTAATTTTAATAGCATTCTTTAAATCGAATGTAGGGTAAGTCAAAACGAAAGTAAAATATTTTCTTGTAAATTTTTAAATGGATCACCCTATATTTTATATCACTATCGAAAAGTACTAGGGTAGTTTTAGGAGAAATAGCGTATTCTGGCAACCTTGTACGAAAGCCTGTATTAAAATTAGTGTTAGTTGTCTACGGCACCGTTCTAAACACGTGTTTAAATAGTGTAAATAAGCAAAGATATTTAGTAAATTATTGAACATTTTTACACTACGAAAGTCGGATACAAGTACAGGTAAAGCCGGGCATTCACGTTCGGTCCCACTTAGTAGGACTATTATCTTAGTTGGATATTCGTCTCCACTCACGCTCAGACTTGCTATCCAACTAGCGGTCCAACTTCAGTTCTATTTAGTTTGTTTTCATGACGGTGTAGATCGCTCAATCAAAAAATGTATCGAGTAAACAGTACGTAAAATATAATTAGGAGGATAATTGGGAATAAGCCACAATATGAGTTAGAAGTTAATTGTATTTGACGTTTGGACTTTCACTTCGGAAATCGTTATCAAAATATTCCGAAGTTGAAGTCGAAACGTCAAATAAATTTAATTTCTAACTAATATTCAGGTTTATTTCCAACTAAAATAGTAAATTTGTATAAGATTCCACAAGAAAATAACTTCAGAACAATATAAAAAAACAGTTCCTTCTAATTATTTTAGTACAATTATGATTTAATTTTAATACTAGATGATGATGAAGAATCGTGTATTTTAATAGAGGTAATTTTCGTGCAATTGAAAGTTTATTTTCTATTAAATATTTGCGAACTAGGGATGTTTGTGTAAAATAATTCATAAAAATCTCATACGTAACAGGTGCTGGGGGTCAACTGACTGAGGAAATTTTCGATCTGACTTCCAACTTCACCATTCACGCTCCCACTTCGTTGCAAGTCGGAAGTCGGACCTTTAAGTCGTCCCTGTAGATGTTCCGACTCCGATTCGTACCACTAGTTGTCCAACTAATCCAACCAGCCCACTCACGGTCCGATTTTAGATCCAACTACTGAAGTTCGACCACTAGTCGGACTAAAAATCGGAACGTGAATGGCTTGTTTAAGATAATGATATATCCATTATTATATATCACTAGACTTCGGCAAATATGCATATTGCATATTTTGCATATTGTGCATATTTTATGCAAATATTTCATATTTTGGCATATTTGTATAAAAGTTTGCATAAAGTGCATAAAAGTTCAGATTTTTATACTGTATTTGAAAATTTTTAAACATACCAATTTATTTCAATTCTTGTATAAAATTTTGTAGTCATTTTAATCAAGAAATGATCTAAGTACGTAATCTCTACAGGTACAAAACATTTACAATTTCAAAGAAGATCAATTTAAGTAGCCCTCAACATTCTTAGAAAGTCTCGGTCACTGAGGCTTTCAGTTATTAGATAATCGCTAAGGGTTCGCTCATTTGCATTTTATGATCTAATCCCCAAATCTATCTACAATTTATTGTATCTTAACAGCAGGTAAACGGCTAATAGTTTTGTTCCTAATTTAGGGATTTTCCAAAATCTCCCAGTTTATTGAATTAGGTACCTAAACATTTCTAATTTGATGCTCAGATTTGTAAATCATTTTTGTTTTGATATTCAAAGCGTAAACACTCGTTGTGCGTAACAAAAAGGAAGATTGTGATTTTATAATGCCTAAAACAACCAGTGCTTCAACTTAGATTAAACCTTATAAAGAGCTGTCTATGGATATGGGAAAAATCTACTGTTCAGTCTGTGGCAAAATTGTAAGTATCTAATATTTTCTATTAAATATCTAATATTTCATACATACAGGGTGTTTCCAAATGACACTTACAACGTTTGACTGTAGATACTTCTCGAAAAATTGAACAAAACGATATAGTTAATGAGGGGTCAAACTTATTTACTTTTCGAGATACAGGGTGTTAAAATTAAAAAAAAATTAAATTCTTTTAGTTAATAACAACAATAACTTTAAAACCAATAAACGTATTTACTTGAAATTTAGTACTCGTAGGTTGTTTTTAAATGAAAAATAGCTTCCTTTAGTGAGAAAAAATTGTCCATGGTACAATACAATGGTGTGTATTTAGAAAAATTTTTCACCTTTACTTTTTTTTATGAAGTCAGCTATTCTAAAACACAATTATTTTTATTGTAATTGAATTAACAAAAAAAAAACTTTTGTTGAATTTTAAAATAAGTTATATGATGTACTAATGGTTAGTAACAAAAACTAATTTGTGGATTAATACTGCATTTAAAACACTTAGCGAGTGTTTTTTTTTCCAAACCAGTTATTTGATTAACCAAAAACACCTTGTATATTTTTATATTTTAAAGGTTGGGTTAAAATAAAGGTTTTTATTTTTATTTATAGATAGCATGTGAGAAGAAATTTCAGATAGACCAACATGTGAGAACTGCTTCACACATTGCAAAAAAAGGAAAAATAGGAGGAAAACATCAAACTTCAATGGCTAAATGTTTCCAATCTACTTCAAAAAAATTAGATGAGCAAGAAACTTTTAATGAAGACTTGTGTCGCGCATTAGTGTCTGCAAACATACCGCTTTCAAAATTAGCAAATGTAAATTTTAGTTCGTTTCTAAAAAAATATTGCAAACTTAATGTTCCAAGTGATCGGTCTCTAAGAAGAAATAATGTGAACAGGCTATACTCGTCGGTGTTAATTAATATTAAAGAAGGAATTGCAGATAATTATTTTTACATATCTGTAGACGAAACCACTGATTCCTCAGGAAAGTATATTGCTCATTTATTGATTGGTGTTCTTAAAGAAGATACCTTACCAAAATCTCATCTTATTTCATGCCAGCAACTTGAGAAAACAAATGCTTTAACAATTTCGCGTTTTATACAAGAAACATTAGCAACTTTTTTTCTTCCGACAACTATTCCTTCTAATAAATTACTGCTTATTTTATCGGATGCTGCTCCTTATATGGTGAAAGCAGGACAAAATTTAAAAATATTTTTCCCAGATTTAATACATGTTACTTGTGTAGCGCATGGATTAAACAGAGTTGCAGAAGAAATACGAAAAAAGTTTCCTCTTGTAAATACCATGATATCCAGTGTCAAAAAAGTATTTCTTAAATCTCCTATAAGAATTCAATTTTATAAAGAAATGCTACCTAACATTCCTCTTCCACCACAACCTATTTTAACGCGATGGGGAACATGGATAGAAGCAGCTAATTTTTATGCAGATCATTTTGTTAAAATAAAGAACAGAATTGATACGTTAACAGATGAAAGTTCCCAATCTCTTTTGGATTCTAAACAAACTTTTCAGAGTAACTTGCTTCAACAAGAACTTTCATTTATAAAATCAAATTTTAGTTTTGTTCAAAAAACAATTACTCAGTTAGAATCACCAAAACTGTCATTGTTCGAAAGTACAGCATTAATAAAAGAATTTGCGTCATGTTGTCGGAACGTTAGAGGTAATATTGGAAAAGATATTTTAAAAAAATTTGAAGCTACTATGGAAAAAAATAAAGGTTACCATATTCTTTCTGAAGTAGTCAGTGTTCTAGCTGGAAATATTTCGGAAACAATTAATTTAGAACCAAATGTTTTGGTTAGTTTGAAAAATGCTCCCGTTACATTAGTTGATGTTAAACGAAGTTTTTCCATATATAAATATATGTACTCAGACAGAAGCCACAAGTTTTTGTTAGAAAATTTTGAACACCACTTGGTCATTTATTGTTACCATAATTCTAAATATTTTATAAAAGTTTATTCATACTTAAAAATGATGTAGTTACTTAAAATAAATGTAAATCTTAATGAATAGTAGGAAATATTTAGTTATGTACACTTTTTTTTTTTAAATAAAATTGTTACTATTTTACGATTTTTTTATTTATTTGTATGCATATTTTGTAAAATATTTGCATATTTTCGGGTAAACACGTGCATATTTATGCGCATATTTTCTACATTTTTATTTGCATATTTGCCGAAGTCTATATATCACTATATATCTATTTATATTAAACACTATAACCTGCTAGATTTGCTAGATTATTTTTCTATTGTTCTAACCTCTTTTCACGGTCACATTCCACAATTGCGAGGTAAAAACGACTGAGCCATCTCTTCTCATAAATTTAGGTGAGTTACCTGGTGATTACTGTAGGAGAGATACTGATAAATGGTTTTTAAACTACTTTTTTATTTTTTACAGACATGCCGACAGAATATGTGCTAAAAATAATAACAAGTGGTAGGCAAGTGGTCGAAGGAGCAGCTTGTGCAAGCAATTACATTAATTGAAAATATAGAAATGGATGTAAACGAAGCCAATAGACATTTTCAAATACCAGGAGCGACATTGCGTCGCCGTCGAAAAACCAAGGACTTACGAAAGAGTGAACTTGTTCCGACCTCTACTCTTGGGATAAATAATAAAATTAAATTGGTAAATCATACCACAAAGTTACGGCAACATGGTTTTGCTCCTACTCAGACAATGGTAAGATCAATGGCATTTGAATAAGCTGAAAAGCTTAAATAAATAAAGCACAAATTTAATAAGGATAGCCGAAAAGCTGGTTATCCTTGGCTCCTTTTCTGGAATAACTTCTACGAAGAAATAAGAATTGTCAGTAAGAAAATCTGAAGATGTATGAGCTGCCAGAGCTTTAGGAATGACAAAACCGATGTTTCTGCTAATTTCACTTTACTTGAAAATATCCTGAATGAACATTCCTTAATGAGTAAACCTGGTTCATTATACAATATTAACGAGATAGGGTTGCAGCTTAATAACATGCCGGAACATGTTTTAGCAATTAAGGGTTCAAAAAATGTTGCTTCGACTGAAAAAGGAGAAACGATTTCAGCAATCGCATGCTGTAACGCTGAGGGGTCCTTTATACCACCGGTGTGCATTCTTAAAGGTAAAAAAGCGGAATTTGAAGAAGGTATGTCACCTGGTGCAACAGTATTTATGGGTGAAAAATCAGCGTATGTTACCAAGGAACTTTTTCTGCGATGGCTTAAAGAACAATTTGTCCCAAGAAAACCGATAGGAATGGTGTCACTACTTTTGGACGGCTACTCTTCCCATTGTAGTAGTGTGGAAACATTAGAATACGCTTCCGAAAATGATATTATTCTGTTTTGCTTTTGTTTTTAGGATTTTTTTTTATTTTTTATTTATTATAGAAAATACAGTTAAGATTTGATCTTAACTGACTTTTCTACATCGTCGCTGATATCCCTCACATCTACACTTTTGCACGAAAATTAGTTATTTATTGCATTCTCTCTAAAATTTTATTGCGTATGTTCCAGCAATATCTCTCAAGTCGAAAAGGTATTAACAGTGAATATTCTGCCTGAAACAATACGTCCTATCTCTTTGCATGTGATAACAGCTGACATAACCTCCTATCTCAATAGTTACATGTTGAGTGTTCACGTGAACAGAGTTCCTATAATTTCGCCTAGTGAATTTTTAAAACTAAACCATCTGAATAATTTTATTGTATTTTATCTGATAATATTACTACTAGAAAACACGTAAATACAACGTATTCAATCAATATATTTATTATTTATCATTTATAGTATTTATCAGAAAGCTCAATCTAAAACCGATATCAACCAAAATTATTCGTGTGTGGCATATTCTATTATTAGACATTTCTGAAAGCATTTTTTTTAAATACAGGTATCCTGTCTCCAGAGCTACCAGGATTCTCGATATTGTTGGCCTTTAGAAAACCAAACCTTTAAAAATAAATAAAGTTTTATGCTCTAAAAACTTGAATTTTAATTTATTTCTGTATATTTCGAGATTTTTTCAATTTTTGTTTAACTCATTCCAATTTAAATATTTTGTTTGATAAAAACATAGTGTTGTTTATGTATGCTTTTTTTGTATAAACAAACGTAAAAACCAACTGCAAATGATCGTGATGCCAAATGTTTTATTAACATTCAATACAGCAATTGAAACAATGTTTATAATTTAACACCTATCGCATCCATACTTGTTTTTAAAAATTTTTAAACTGCAAAATTAGTGTATGTCAGTGGCACACGTACAATTTTATTAGATTACATAACTAGAATACACAGTTACATTACAATGTAAAAAGAAAACGACATTAAATATTGTTACAATTAACACCTAAAATTTTTTCTTCTTCTAAATTTCCTGGTAAAGCCTGGGTTCACAGATATAATTAATTTTTGACAACTAACAATTTTTTACCAATTTTTTTTGATAATTTTTGATAATTATTGCTAAAGCAGAAAAACGATTCAATACAGTAAGGGGGAGTAGGGTCATAAATTATCAAAAAATTTATTTTATTTTTTTAACTTAAATGAAAGTAGAGTACTTCTGAAATATTCTATTAAAATTTCATGTAAGAGCAAAAAAAAAATACCAGAGATACAGCGTTTTGAATATCTCTATTCTCATTTGGCTTATAGCGGTAACGAACAGACTAGCGCATGCGTGTCGAGAATTATGCAACATTCTTTCCTACTATTTCTTCCATATATAAACCACTTTTATTGCATTATATACTTTAACAAACAAAAAATGAAATTAGTCATCCAAAATATTCCTCCTTAACTGCACGAAAATAGCCGAAATCACGTGACAATCATGAATTCTTTGAAAGTTTGAATTCGTTCATTGGCGGAGCGTAAGAATATATGTTTCCTTGCTGGTCACTTTACATTGTAATCAAAGAATATTATATTTCTGATTTTAATAATAAAATTAATACATTAGATCTGGTTTATAATATAAGCTTTTCATGAATCATATTGTTACAAAGACAATCCTCCACGTAATTGATCTTACGTATTCAGTAAACAGAACGAAAGGCAATCATCGAGATAAGAAGTTTATTTCTAAGAAAAATTTAATTCTCTTGAGTGTCAAAATAACCCAGTTAGTCTATTTAATAGCGGAATTAATCAATATCCTAACATTATGTCGGAATTTGTTTACACATCAAAATAAAGACACAATAGACTACAACTTCATGGACCATTTAGAGAGGGTTATTTGACTTAACATCAAATCATTCATCAAATGAAATAACAACTTTATAAACTATGCCGTCAATTCGATCAAAGCAGGGGAATTGAAATTAAGGGTTGCGCCTTAGATTTCTCACCCCTGTTCCAGCCTAAATGTTCGGCGTTGCACAAAAATCAATCTATAGCTTATATATAACTTATATAAAACTTTTTGTATCAAAACGCCTTACTGTGTCAAATTACCGAAAATAGGAAAAGAGTTTTCCCGAATAAAAAAATTTCCCCTTCTCCTGGTACCAATATTTTGTACTGCATTAGGTCGCAGGGTATTATTTTTATATTACATACCTAAGCTATAAATTTCGTACAAATATGATTGAACAAAAAGGCGCCCACTTTGAGTGGCAAGTTTATCTTACCTGTGGTTCATCAGTACTAATTAGAATTTACGGCATAGTTCCTAAAGTTGTTTTTACAATTTTTTTTTATGTGATTCATGCTGGGTCAAATAAACCATTAAAAATCTCCTATGCGCTTTTAGTCTACAACAGATGAATCAACAGCTGAATTAGCAGCTAAATTAACGATTGCTGCAACTACGCAATGAAGCAAATACTTTCATCTTACTATAAAAAACTAAAAATCACAAGGGGTCACAGAAAGAACGCCATGCCTCAGTAGGAAAGATTCTTTACTAAGAACTAGCTAGCAAACTGGAACTTCTCCAAACCGATTATCTACCTTATTATCAATGTGTCAACTTTTCAACTTTTTTTCGGTCTACCTTTCCTTTTGGTTGCCATTTTAATATTTCTTTTGGTATTCGTTGTTCATCCATTCTTTGTATGTGTCCGAATCAGAGAAGTTGTTTTGTTGTTAGGTCATCTGTGATTTTTCGTTTGATTCCCATTATGTTTCTAATGCGTTCGGTGGTAATCCTTTCTCTCCTAGATCTTCCTGCGGCTCTTCTCCAAAAATCTTTTATCAGTGTTCTTTCTTTCAGTGGCCATAGCTCACAGCTGTATAAAGTGATATTGTTTACTATAATCTCATATATCCTCTTTTTATTTTCTTTGCTGATGGATTGGTCCCATAAAATGCTGATTAACATTGTGATGGTTTTTTCCCTGACGTATTTCTCTCTCTCTCTTATGGCTTTGTCTAATGTTTCATCTTGAGAAATATTGATACCTAGATATTTGTAGTCACAGCAGTGCTTTATCGTGGTTTTATCATCTAAAATGAGATCTTTTGTTTTACTGCAATGCATAGGTATTCGGTTTTCTTTTTATTTACTTCTAGACACCATATATCATACTCTTCAATTAATTTTCGTGCCATATAGTTTAAATCGTCATAATCTTGAGCCATTATTACTTGATCGTCTGCAAAGCTGAGCGTATATACCATAGTGTTGCTGAGCGGTATCACCATTGTCCTGCATTTTTGTTTCCATATTTTTAAAGCACAGTCGAGTTATATTTTAAATAAAGTGGGGGACAGACAACATCCTTGGTTTAATCCGTTTTATGTTATAAATCCTGTTGTTATTTGTGTCCCTGCTTTTATTTTTGTTATTTGTTGGTTGTATAACAATTTCACGGCTTTTATTAATTCGATATTAATATTCGTGATTTCAATTGTGCCACAGCTTCTTAAGTGAAACGCTGTCGTAGGCTTTCCATAGGTCGACGAACAACGTATGAATCCCTTGATTCTGTGCCATCTTTTTTATATTATCTGGGTTAAGGAGAACATGTGGTAAATAGTGGATCGACCCGTACGAAATCCTGCTTGTTCTTCTGCTTCATAATCTAAGTATTCTCTTTCGACTCGGTTCTTTAAAACCTTTCCATATATTCGACTCATAGATCCGGTTACAGATATTCCTCGGTAATTTTCACAATTATTTTTATCACCCTTTTTATGTATAGTACTGAGGTATGATATCTCCCATTCGTTACAGATTTCGCTTGTGTTTATGTATTCTTGAAATAGTTGTCGAAGACATTCGGACAATTTGCTCGTTCCATACTTAAACAATTCTCCGGGTATATACCCTGGTCCGGGTGCTTTGTTCATTTTCATCTGTTTACATACATTTTTAATTTTCTCTGTTGTTAATCTTATTGGCGAGCCGACTATTGAAATTCTAACTTGGTTTTGATTTCTATGTTCTTGAAATTCGGCTCTATTCTCTACCAAAAGTTCTTTGAAATACTCTTCCCAGTCTTCAGGTTTTATGCTCTGTATTACTTCTTTATTCTTTTCTTTTCTTAATTTTTTTATCAGTTTCCAGCTTTCTGTGCTTCTGGTTCCTTCTAGATAAGTATTTATTGATTGGCAGTTTCTTTCCCAAGATTCGTTCTTCTTTTTTTTTCTTTAATTTTATTTTGTCTTGTAATGATTTGGAGGCTAAATATTGTTGGTATAGTTATCTTTTACCTTTTATTTCTTCCTCTATTTCGTTATCCCACCAGTATGATTTGTTTACCTTGGGTTTTATGTAGTATTCCATTGCGTCAAATGCTGCTTCGTGTACAGTTTTTTATATAAATCCGTAAACTAATTTTAGTTTACGGATTTATTTATCAGATGTCGCTATTGCGTCTAGATCGAAGCCATTTTATTGTTGCTTCTAATATAACAGGAAAGATTATTTTCCCGTTCAGAGCGTTTGTGAATAGCAGCTCCAAGGATCCCTTTTAGGCTGAAATACGTATAAGCGGATACACAGAAGCACTATACGTGAAATGAAATGTTACCTGTCTTTTCTTTTTAGTTTTTTATATGTTCATATAACTGGTCGATATTCTTAGGGGCGGGAATTTGTAGCTTCTCATCCAATCTATTTTTAAATAAGTCTTGGGTACTTTTTTCATCTAGGCTTCTGATGTTGTATCTTCGTTCATGTATCTTGTTTATGTCTATATGTGTTTCTTTCTGTTGTCTTTGGTTGGGAAGTGTGTTTTTGAACGTAATAAATAGTGATCTTATATAGCTGTGTTGTATAGCTGTGTACCAGTTTATGTGGAAAGTATCCATTTAAAATTCTAAGTTGATTTTTGTTGTATAAATCTATGAATCTTTTACCATTGTTGTTCGTGGTGTCTTCTCCCTCATTAATATTATTTCCCGCGATTGACTTATTTTCGATATTTCTTTGAGAAGCTGTTCAAAAAGTGCGTCTTTCACGTTGGCTAGTGCGTCGTTATTTATTGCGTATACGCGCATAATTGTTAGTTTATATCATTGAAGACACATATTTACTTTAATTAATCTTTCATTTCTGGCTTTTCAGGTTGTTATGAATTTTCTTAGTCTTCTGTGAATCATTAACGAAATTGCCTGTTGAGCTCTACATTCTTTTGGTACTCCACTATAGAAATGGTCATATTTTCCTATATTTTCAGAGCCGGTTCCCTTCTTTTTTATTTCGTTAATGACTGCTATGTCTATTTTTAGTTTTGTTAATTCGTGTAAGACTTCATTGAGTTTTTTTGATATACCTTGAATGTTCCATGTACCAAAAAATCGTGTCCTATTTCGAAGCTTATATCGTCTTTACTGTGCCGTCCTATTCCGAGGCGTGTGATTGGGTTTTTTTAACATTTTTATGTTTTTTACAAGTATTGGGGAGTTAGCATAATGCCTTAACCACCAACCTGGAGGACCAGCGGTTTGGGGTCAGAGTCTCCCTCTCCTAGATGGATTGCGGGATCTACCGCTAACGGGTCCGTCCACCCTTTTAACTTTATACGAACCCTAAAATCGGGGGTCGCCACTTCCGCCATACACACCGTACCGAAGATGTTCTTCTTCCCCGTGGATACCGTTGTGGTCTTCATCCGTGACCTTGGACAATTGATTGATTCACTTTCCCTGGTAAGAGTTCCTACCCGCTAACCCTAAATCTGGATAAACACTCAATATAAATCTAGTAAAGTATATGTTGAGGAGAAATAAAACATGAGTGCAGTTGCGGTTGGATTGAGTGCAGTTGTCCACATCCATTTCCCAGGGCTGAACGGACAGCGCTAACAGCAGACGCGCAGCCGCAGAGAAAGACACGCGAATGTCGATGAGAAGTTTAAGATGTAGTTTTATTTTTGTACAATTGTTTTTGAGTTTAAATAAAAAATAAAGGGAATCAAGGAAGTCATTAAAAAACAAATGTATTGTAAAAATTATAAATGTTATAATGAATTTTGAAACGAAGTTAGAATAATCTTACATAAAATAGTAATCTGGATTTAACGGTTAAATATATATATTTATTTATAGAGAAATTAATTGTTTAAGTTAAAATAAATATTACAATAAATAAATAAAAAAAGTTAGAATAGTCTATAAAGACATACATAATATTATACACACAATGTTTTTGAAATATCTTTAACATAAAAATCCTGTATTGAATTAATTTAAAATTGACCTCAAAGTCGTCAAAGTAGCCCATTCAGGAAGTCTACGCTGTGTATCTCATATAAGTTACACTGAAAGACTTTTAAGGGGATAAAGATGTCTTGGTGTCTAATATACTGTAAAATTCGAGTCACTGGTCAAAAGTGTCCACTGCCGTCAAGCCGAAGCAGATACATTACGGTCACTGAAATTTTTATTATACATTATCATCAATATTTACCTCTTATATTATTTATACTGGGAGCTGACACAATGACGCAACCCAAACCAAGAAATAAAGGTGTACTCATAGAAACATAAAAAGAAATACTTGATGGATAAAACAGAAAAACAAACTGACAGTCAATAGAGGAATGTATGATTCCTAAAGTAGTCAAACAAAGTTGCTCATTGTCCCTACTGGTGTTTAATCTCTATTATGATACTTTCTTTATATAAATACAATCAGATACGCAGATGATACAGTTATATTAAGTGATGACTTAAATGGACTGCAACGAATCTTTAATGTTAGGGGGTAGAAAATTGGGGACTGAATCTATGGGGGCGAAGATAGGGCAAGCAAAACAATCGTTATATGTGCGAACGGCACTCAGAGGTTAGCTGAAGAGCTGGGGTCGTGGATAAGTGAACGAAAAGGGTGTCAGATTGGGGTAACCACACAATGAAATAAATGGTCATGAATCACTTGGGACAAACAAAACAAAAGGAAACAGGAAACAGGAAACACCTCTAGTAATTTATAAAGAGCGTCACTTCGAGGTGCATAATTATAACCATTACAACAGCTAGTTGTAACTAGGGAAATAATTATCAAACATAAAGAAACATATCTTTTTTAAACGGAAACTCAAAAAAAGGTTAGTTAAAAAAAGAAACAAATGTTAAGAAACAAAATTTAACATTTATTGTGTCTTACCACAAACAATTATCAAAAATACAAATGGCACAAAAAATATACTATATAAATAGTTGCAAAATACAGAATAAAAAAAAACTTACATGTCTATCTGTTTACAAAGGAGATTGCTACAAAAATTTTCGAAATGGTTCCTAGGTTATTTATTAATATGGCCAAATTAGATTATTAGAAATTAAAGATATCCTTGTTTATTAAAATTTAACCTTATATATGAAATATCTTTTGTATAAAAACAAATTAAAATTGTTAAATATTACAATTTTTAAATTGTTATGAAAGCAATTATTACTTTAGCAAAAAAATGTCTGTCTTTACTTTAAAATTTAATCGCTTAAAAAGTTACCTGAATTTCACTGTTTCGCACTTAACTTTGAAAAAAACTTATTAAACATCTATGGGACCTATCTGGACATATTCTCCAACAGGGAGAAAGCAACCATTTCCATACTCAGGGACGAACAATCAAGAGATGTAAATTAGGTTCGGTGGAGAAAGCAAGCTGACGACGGGGACAGCCTATATAATAATTTCATCAGTTTCCGGTATCTACACAAATCTTTTGGTGGTAACTCTTTTCTAAACTGCAATTATTTGCAAAGAGTAAATTAATCACCTTAACCGGTCTTAAGACATTACCACCAAGAACATTGAATCGACCCTTGATTCAAAGTCCGCAAAACGTCTTCTTCGTTTAAAATCTCCTGCTTCACTCCTCTTGCGTTAGATTTTACAAATTAAACCAAAATAAATTCCCCTCGCGTCTCACAGCTAGTTTGTGGTGTAAGAACCTAACAAACAATCTACCCCTCTTGACCTCGTTCTTAGCAACGAACAGACAAAAAAACATCTTGATTATTTACTTTTAAATTGGGTAACTGGAAATTTTTTACCTCACAATACATACAGAGAATAGGAGAATTTTAATGTAAATAAAGACAAAAAAAATATTCTCAGCTTTATTACGTTTTAGAAAAATTGAATACCTGACTTGCAATATTTTTTCTAAGAACCTCTTTTTCAACCGGAATATTAGGGGACTCGAATGTAAACAAATCGTTTTCAACGACAAAAATAACTGAATACAAAACTTAAAACACAATTTATATTATTATATAGATATTAAATATAAAACGCTACAATGGAACTAAGCATTAACTGTTCTAAATGAAAATATATGGCATTTAGGCATTCGCTATACCAAGACTTTTTAATCTATGTCTGCATAATGAAGATATCCGCAATAAATAAAAAAAAAATCGGTTACACTCCTCGTTTATAAAAAAGGATATACATTAGATCTTGAAAACTATGGGCCCATTAGCTTAATAAACCAACTATACAAGCTCTATACTTGAATACTGGTAAATAGATTGGAAGTAAAAAACGGTTTCTAACAGTCAGAACAACAAGCAGGGTTTCGATCGGGTCACAGAACAACTGACCATCTTTAATGCCTCTTAACTCTAGTCAAAAGTCTATCGAATAAAATAGACTACTGGTTGTTATTATTGTGGTCTTCCACAAAGCATTTAACATCGTAAAAACAGTCGCTATTTAAAAGGTACTATCAGAATTCAGACTAGACCACAGGTGTGCTAATATTATTTGAAATATGTACGAGACAGAAGATTAGAATTGGCAGAGGAGTGCAACAGGAAGATACTTTGTTGCTAAAACTATTTGTAGCATGGCATGTCTAGTAATGCGTACTACATGTCATGTGTGGGACATGTGCACTACATAGAGCGGGATTTAAAGGGTATTAATATTATGTGGAAGGAAATTGACTCATCTTCGATAGGCCGATGACATTGTTCTAATAATAGGAAAGTGAGGAGAATCCAGATTTATGCTACAACAACTACAAAAAAGAGTCGGTTTAAAGATTGTTTTTCACATGTGAAAACCCATGTTATATTCTTCGCTGTATTAATTTCTATAATTCTCAACCTGAATATTAAAAATTATTACCATTACCTTAATTCAATCCTTAGTAATAATTCCGACCTCCACTTTAACCCCATTCCTTTAGACATACAGATAGTTTTAAAATAGTAAACAGAAAAACTCTCTCTCTGATTTTGATGTTCGTAACAAATAGAAATGTCTTTTCGGTCTATCTCTCGACTGCTGGCCCCCGGCAGCAATAGACCTATCTCTCAGCTAGCTGCGTCTATCGTGAACGGACGTTTTCATAGCTTTCTCTCTGATAGCGATTCCGAGAAAATTGCAGATCCTGTTGATCTTTGAATCGTATAGGCAACAAACTCAAATGTGTTTGTTCTATCTCTTCGATTTTAGTGTTAGTACCGCGAAACACGTGCGTAAATACCGCTAAAGACAGCTACTCCCGTACGAGAAACAGCCGTGAGTGAATATCGCAAATGGAAGCCTATAAATACCAGGAGTCTATGTAAAAGCAATATTGGTAAGACTTTAAGAAGAAAGACATCGATAGAAGAAGGACAGTTTGGTTTTATGCCAGGAAGGAGGACAACGGATATCTTGTTTGATTTATGACAGTTAGTAGTTTATAGATCTTAAAAAGGCGCACGACACAGTTCTTAGACGATACCTATGGAGATGTATGAGACAAAATTGCTTCCTGAGAAATACATAAGACTCGTAAAGGATTTGTGTTAAGGAGCGTACACCAAAGTAACTTAGTAAGACACTTAGTCCTTACCTGTTCAATCTTGTCATGGATGTACTGACATAGAAAGTAAGGGGCTCCTTGGCCAATGCTTTTTGCTGATGATATCGTGTTGGCAGAGGAAAGCAAAAACATGTTGGAGGAGAAGTTGGAGTGTTGGAGAAGGGCTATTAAAGAGCGAGGACTGGGTTAGCAGGTGAAAACGGAGTATATGTGGTTGGGGTTAGAGAATTACTTGGAGAAAAACTAGGACGAGTAGCAGAATTTAAATATCTTGGCTCCTAGATAATGGAGATGTGACACTAGATCGAAAAATTGCTCACAGGATACAGGCTGGTTGGTTTAACTGGAAGCAAATGAGCGGGGTACTTTGTGATCGAAAAATCGGGGAATAGCTAAAAGGAAAGATATACAAGAGAGTGGTGAGACCTGCTTTGGTGTACGGCGATTAAATGTGGACTGTAAAGAATATTCAGCAAAAGAAGATGGAGGTAGCTGAAATGAAAATGTTACGGTGGTTATTGGGGAAGAGTAGAAGGAACAGGATCAGAAACGACTTGATTAGGGTAAGTCTGTAGTCGGGGTGACTACAGTCTCAAACAAGAATCAAGAAAGGTATAAGTGAAGTAGATCCAATAAACACAAATGAGAGGCGACGAAGAGTAGGGAGCAGCGAATACTCAAAAGGGAAAAGCTGAAGAAGAAGAAAAAAAAGAAGAAGTAATTGAAGCTCTTACACAATATAGTTTTTAAAAGTCCGCTTTTTTCTTAGATGTAAACTCTCCCTCCTGAGTTCTACGTTTTGCTCCTTATTTCTTATATTCTTCTTTATTGAATAGGTTTAAATGAATTATTCTTTCTTCTAGATAACTTGTAAAGCTTATTACAAGGGGAAAAACATCTTATCTTGAACATATAATAAGACACGAGAGATATATCGTCCTTCAACTAATAATGCAAGAAAAAATAGAAGGCAACCGTGGTCACGGCAGACAGCAAATGGCTGCGTTACATCAAGGATTGGACATGACTAGACCTCCACACCATATTAAAGAAAGCGCAGGATAGAGAGGAATTTGCAGAAGTCATCGCAAACCTCTATTAGAGACGGCATCTAAAGAAGAAGTAAAAAATGTTTCTTTGGACGTACCATTGGTTTTGTCGCAAAACATGAGTCTGAAACCTAAAATAATCAATTGGTCATATACAAAGATTGTTACAACTCATAGTTGTTTGTGTTACACTAATTTAGTGGAAAAAAACGTCGAAGCAAAAGGCAATAATGGAAATATAGAAAGTGCAAAAACTTCCACTGCGGTTTTAGAGGTAATGTTTGATCATTTATTTTTGATTTCGGGACTTCTAAATTTATATTTTTGTTAGTCTTTGCTTGGTTCAGTATATCAATGTTTCGTGTCCGGAAATGTATTATCCCCTATGCTTTTAATTTTTTGAATGTTTATGTGAACATGTACTGTAATTTAATTTAAATTCTCATTTAAAAATATCAACATATTTTATTTGTTTGTTTTATTTTTCAATATTACCTGTCTACTGTTTCTGTATTTTTCAGTACAGTGTACTGAAAAATACCTTAAAATGTAAATATTTATAAAATATTTTTGCCACTTAACCGTAATGGCTTTTGTATATATTTGTTTAAATACAAGTGAAAAATACATTTATTAAACAGCATAATATACGGAAAATGGCGTTTTTATAAATATTGAAGGTTTTAATAACTATCAATTAATAGGCGTTTATATTCAATTCTAAAAACGAATTCGCAATTTTTAACACATGGGTATGAAATTGACGGATTGTCTCCCATCATAGAAAAATGAAAATTGTACATTTGTTAAAAATAAACTGACATGGAAGATGATTACTAACGCTAGATACAAAGAATGACATTTTATTTAAAATATATATCATACACAAATTACCGCTCGTTAATTATTCTGTCAATGACAACGCTCTGATTGATTAAAAAAATATTTAAAAAATTTAACTTTTTTGTACATATATTGTTAGTGTACCAACATCAATTCTTTTAAATGCCGTAAGTTTATGTCAAACGCTATAAAGCGTTTTTTTTATTTTTTAAGGTGGATTACTCTCCTTTTAATCGGTTTACGTCAATTTAAAAAAATTAATAAAAAAATACTGCTCAAGTTAATATAAAAAAAAGTTCTGCCAAAAGCACTCATATGGTTTGCTAGCTTATTTTAATTTTCACTCACAATATGAAAGACAACAAACAGTTGTACATTTTTTAAAATCAATGTGGAAAATTACACTTGTGTTCTTGAGCCAGGTTGTCCTCAAGGTATATCAATCTTGATCGGTATTTGTTCTTCAAAAACTTTGAAGTGATCAATTTCTTGCAATTTTCATATTTCTCTGGAACATGTTTACTCCAAAATTCTTGGGTGGATGCAGTTTTATACATTTGTAACAAAATGTCTTCCTGCAAGTCTATAATCTTCATTTGGAACAAGGGATTTGAAACGGAGAACAAATTCGCAGCAACGTCACTCCATTCTTCGGCTGGAAGAACTACAAGAGGTGCTTTTAAGAATGACGACAACTTTTCTTCCTCTGCAAAGTCATCAAATGCTCTTGCGATTTTTCTTTAAGAACTTAATGAAATCTAAAAATATTAAAACTTCTATTTCTGATTTAATATTATTCTTGTATTCAAGAGTTGTTGGAAAGTGAATTAGTTCTTGACTTGTGTAATAAATAATGCTTCACTTATCGTCTCGTATGGTAGATTTATTTAAAACACACTAGATACTCATTATTTAGTTTATAGTTATCTAAGTACAATACTAGATAGTACTCAGTTGACGTTAACTAACTTAGACCGTTCTCTTGATTCTTCATTCTTAACAATAATGATAACAATACCAATAATCCTGTGATTTCCAGCTATTTACCTCACGTGCGCTTGTTGATATATTATTGTTTTTACTTGTTTAATTTGTACACATTATTTAATAAGCTTTTGATTACATTGCAAATTTCACTAGGTCAAAGCGCGTTCCAGTTACACCGATATTTTCAATGTCGTAAACAAATAATATATTTTGGCAAATGTGTGTCACGTAATTAAAAAGATTACTTAAATCTGATGCTTAATTAAATCCCGTTACACTTGCAATGTTTTTCTCAAAAATATCGAGCTTGCGAGGGAACCAGGACACAGTTTGTCAAATCACATATTAATTTCTTATTTCCTTGTGGTTCGGTATTAAGCACATTTAAGTATTGCAAAATGTCTTTCACAAAAGCCATAGCCATACTTCTTCCATTTGCCAGCAATTCCAAATGCTTTATTGCTTTTTTGGTGTTCAAAAAGGTAGTTATTTCTTGTTCTATTTGCCAAAAACATTCAATCATTTGACCTTAACGTAGCCAATGAATATTGTTCTACCAGTAGATGGGAAATGAGTCAATACTCACAATCTTAGGTAGTTTTTATTATTTAATGATGGTAAATTTTTTTGCTACCGGTTTTAAGGCTTACAATATTTGTAATCATATATTGTAGTCTTGCAAGCGGTAGCCCAAAATTTATATATATAATAACGGATTGATTACGGCTGTCGCCGCTTCTCCGCCCCCAATTTCCATCTTTTTCTGTCATATGCAGTTGTCTCTTCTAAGTCTCTTGCCGCCATTGCTTCATCATAATCGTTGCGCCAACTTCTCCGTGGTCGTCCTCTCTTTCTTCTTTCAGGAGGGATCCATTCCAGTACTCTTCTGGGCCATCTGTACTCTGGCATTCTTTTAACATGTCCGAACCAGATTAATTGTTTTCTTTCTATGTCATCATTGATATTTCGCTCCATTTTCATTTCGTTTTTATTTGTTCGTTTCTTATTTGTTCGTTTCTAACTCTCTCCAGTTTCGATCTACCGCAGCTTCGTCTCAGATACTCCATTTCTGTACATTAAGCTATTCGTTCAGAAACTCTTCTACTGAATAACATGGCCTTTCAGATAGATAGGTTTTTTATTTTTTCGGAACTTAAGGAAAGAAGTTGAAGATTTAAGTTGCAAAGGAAGATGGTTGTACAATTTTTTTGCTGAATATAATATAGATTTCTTTACTAACTCATGGACGGGTTCAGTAAATACAAATCAAATTTCTGGTGGAGTAGTCATGATTAGGTCTTGCTGGAAAAAACGAATTAAGCAAATACTTTCTAAAATATATAAAGAGGGTGGAGTTAAAATCCCGTGATTTCTGAACTAGCTTTTTCAATATTATATTCTACTGAGGCCAAAAATATACTGTATTGCTCTTTTTTGAAATTTAAAAACAACATCAGATTGGGGCAGCTGTTCTAGAACCCCAAAATAGAAGACCATATCGAAGATGAGACTCGAACAAAGAAAAATATGTTATTTTGGAAGATGCTAAATTGATTTCCTTCGAAACAGATCTTATTGCATAGCAGGATGAGGTTTCTAAGAAATTAGAAATGACTTACACCAACACGTTATTAATTTGAGGGGTTTTTGCACCACCTCTGCTACAAAATTGGTATGAAATAGATGATTTCCACTGTTTTCTTAGACCTCTTACCATAAAAACTAGAACATGCTTTGCTCTATATGAATCTCTGTCATCTCCCATGTCTTCAAACCATCTATATACCTACTATTTTTGATATTGTTGCTTTTAGTGACTCAAATATTAACTTATTAATTCCTGGGCCCCCAATAGTTTGAGCCAGACGTTTGTTTAATGATGAATTACTGGGTAAGATAAATAGATTGGAAAGAATACTATATGAACGAGTTCTTTGTTTTTATAAAGACAAAGTTAAACATTTCTCATTAAGAGTAAATCGTCTTAGCTTTTTTGCTTTACAGCTCTCTCTGTACTGAATTTGCATTAGCATAGCTGCCATTCTATTAATGTTCTGAAGATCAATCAGTTTATTTTCTTTATAAAACTCTTTAGCTTCAAACAACATTACACTGCTGCAATATTTTCAGCGGTGTGATATTCTTAAGGGAAACACCTAAAAGTAAATGTGATGTTAATTTCTTTATTCAATACTTACAAGTCAAAATCTATTCATTATATTAACCTTCGTATAGTGGCATTACTGCCTGAGAGACTTAGTAGACTGTTTTTTAATGTACCTAAGTATTAAACAATTTATTGTTTGTACTAGAATGTTTCAGTACCTTCATATATCTTTGTTAGAATTTAGCAATAGGAGATTATGAACACAGGCAAGCTCCTATTTCTAGTTTTTTATCCTCAGCAGGTCTATGACACGGAGGCAACTAAACTTATAAAAAACTCTAGTATCACTATCCGAAGGTTAAGCAAACTGTTAATTTTATAATTAATCATATTAGAGAATGTTTACAAATCTGCTCATGACAATACAAAATATAAAATTTTAACTACAATTACCTTTTAAATCCTTACTATCATCAGTTTGTACTACAATTAAAATCTCTTAGTTTGGTAACTGTGCATAATTGTGTTCTGCAACTAAAAAGTTTATTCAAGTAGTAACCAATTGGAAAATTATTAATTGTTATCTTCCCAATACTTACTACAATGGGGTATCTCAAATGATTGAAACATGTGTGTAGATTGTGCAGCATCTCTGCTTGTTGTAGAACTTTCAACTAAAACAAACAGTTAATATAATAATTTATACCATGATTCACTTCAAATAAAATAATTTTTATTAATTACGTATCAGGGTTACTTACTTTCTGTTACATTTGCTTCCGCACACAACATTACAATACTTCTGGGATGTAGATTAGAAGAGGAATCAAAAATCAATCAGCTATTTGTTCTCGGGAATTGCATTTTGGTATAAGCTATGACTCCACGTAGAAGCAAACTTATCTTCAAAGTGCCTGTGGCATATTCGTTTTGTTTTAAAAACTGTAGTGGAATTGTCGAATTCATCATATCTAAATTAGAATTTTTTATACACTAGGTCACTTCCTAAATCGTATAATGTCTTTATCTGGATTTGGAAAGACATGTCTAATTGTTGACGAATTGGTAAATTGTAGGATACAACATTTATTGTAAAAAACCATATTTAACTAATTATTATTAATCTGGAAAATACTATTTGAACGCCAGGAACATTTAAAACACAGACCACGGAGGTAGGTGATTTGTAATTTACAAACTAATTTGAGGTTAATGCTAACAATAACCCAGAGATATTAAACCAAGTTTAGTTTGATTTCTTTGCAATAATAACCATCAAATCAAATAATTTAGACGAATAATAACCATCTGAAATCTGATTATATAGACGCTAATCAATTACTACAAATGACATTTAGTTTTGTTTGACCTTGAGCTACCTGCGTGAAACGTCTAGTTATTAGTGGTCTGTGCCACTGACTGGCCAATGTCGGAGAGGCTGAGACGGCAGTGTTGCCAACTCCACCGTGGCAATCAAACGTAGGAAAAATTGTATTTAAAATTTATGTGATTGAAGTTTTAAAATATTTTTGGCGGTCCAGTTTTCGACCTTACGCGGTCAGGAGTTGGACCGCGGTCCGCCAGTTGCCGACGTTGCTCTGGATCTTCAAAACCTGTACATCTAAACAATGTAAATATCAAAGGACCCAAGTTAAAATAAACGGTGGACATATTTAGAATACATTCAGCACAAAAAAACATCCATTATATTCTATAATATACAGTGTTACAACATTTATTATTAAAGCATTTTTTTGCAATGTGTGTACGCATATTGAATTTCCGTTATGCAAATTTAACTATTTTCCCACTTCATTTATAACGTACATACAGACACATACCCACCCAGTTGTAAAAGCATGTAAATTTGAGTTAGAATAAATTTATTTCCTCTACGCAAATAGATTTATACCCTTTGAACTCACAATGACACAGTTATAAAGAAGTTCTTTGTATCTCACTTATATGTGTCACATTTAAATAAGGACATAATGTACCTTTTGGTATTTTTACTGGGAATTGACCACAATTTTAGTGTTAAATGTTAATTTTGAGTTTTCGATTTCCTCTTGCATTTATGAAGTGCAGTTTGGTTCACTTTTTCTAAATTTTGTTTAATATGGTTCGTTAAACTGTATTTTGGTTAATTTTTTGCCAATGGATTTTTTTTAATCAAGAACTTCAAAAACTGGGATAAGACCACAGAACTAAGGATTTTCAAGTGACATTCGTTGATACTGGTATCTAATAACTGCCTTTGACAAATTTGGTGATAACAATATGTAATATGCAAAAACAAAATATGCAAAAGATTAAACGTCATTTTTTTACTTATAAACAATATATAAACTACGTAAGATTGCTATTTTATTTGAATTACTAAAGGTAAAGACCAGTGAATTATATAGAAAGGTGACACAATTTTACTAAAACAGTATAGAAAATCATTTAAAATGAGGGTTTGCAAAGTTATTTCTATTAGTTTGTTATTTATTTATTGCAAAAATAACTTCAAAAGTTAAGTTTTTAAAAATTATTAATAACTATTCTAAAAATAGCACAAAAAACTTTGATTTTGCTTAAGAGCGTGGGCGCAAAATTTCGGGCCAATGCTTTTTAAATGAATTCATTTTTTTTTCGAATCCTGAGAAAATTAATAGATATTTTTGAAAAATTTAAACGCAGAATGAAAGATTAAATAATTACCGAGGGCGGAAAGTCCCTTAGAATAAACAAAAAGTTTCTTTTGAATTAGATATTTGAAAGTAAAAATCACACTTAATTTTCTCTTCTTTTCCACCCCTGTAGCTTACTAAAATAAACATTATGGAAGTTTTCAGGGATTTTTGCCCCCGGTAATAATGTAATCTTTCATTCTGCGTTTAAATTTTTCAAAAATACTTTTCTTAGGATTCGAAAAAAAATGAATGCATTTAAAAAGCATTGGCCCGAAATTTTGCGCCTACGAATAAGAACAATCTCTCAAATATTCATCTTTAAAAATTTCAAGTTTCACTTAATAGTTATTGCGAAATTGTTTATCCCAAAAAGATTTTAGCTACAACGTTATTATTAGTAAACACTACTGAAAGCACCAGATTGAATAAAAGGGCTTTTTTTAAATGTAACACCCTGTATTTTAGGACATTTTTAGATCGATAAAAATGAGCTCATCTAAGGCTCCTTCTTTACCTTACGCGTTAAAATCTCCTAATACAGTTAATATAGTGGTTTTAAGTTACCTTTAAGGTTTCGTCTAGCTGTTGATAAAATCGATATAGTTCTTCTTCTGACTTAGGATATAGATTAGGATATATTCCATTACCGTATGAGTGGTCAAAGAATTTTAGTTAAAACAACAAACTGTGGCTCTTTTTCAATGATTCGCCTTTTAATATTAATGTTGTGAATTGATTTGCAATTTAGATATCTGTTGGTGTGTGTTGGTTTTCTGTATACCTCAGTGTCATATTCAATATCCTTCTTCGAGATTAAAATTAAAAAAAAAAGTGTGTGTTATTATATTCCTTTTCCATGGTGAATGGTATTGTCCCTTCTTTAGAACTTATGTTATTCAGGAATGTGTCCAACAACTCTGATCCAGGAGACTATTTTGAAAACATATTATGTACATATCTGCATTATATTCATCATTCAATCTTCGCTTATCCACTGCTGGACATAGATCTCCCTCATAATTTTCCATCTATTTCTTGTGCCTCTTGCATCCAATTCCTATAACAACGTTTTAGATCGCCAGTCCAACGTGTTGGTGGACGACCTCTACTTCGGTAGGCATCATTTCTTGGTCTCCATTCCAGTATCCGCTTTGTCCATCTATTATCTATCATTCGAGCCACGTAACCTGTCCAGTTCCATTTCAGTGTTGCTACTCTCTCTACTGCATCAGCCACTCCTGTTCTTTGTCATAGCTGGCGATTTGGGATCTTGTCTCGTAGTGAAACGCCCAACATAGCACGCTCCATCGCCCTTTGACACACACGGATCTTTTGAACTATTATTCTTGTCATGGTCAACATTTCCGCACCGTAAGTTAACACTGGCAAACACACTGATTAAACGTTTTTCTTTTAAGGCATATTGGTATATCAGACGATTTGAGTCTGGCCATGGAGTGGGGTGTCAACTTTGTAAAAATGGCCTGCACCCTATTCTTCATGCTATGGCATGCTGGACGAGCCATGCAGTCTGTAGTCAACACCCCGAGGTATGAGCGGGAACACAAAGTGAATAAATACTCATACGCTTATGAAACGCACCTGGCGGATCATAAGGGCCTTCACATTTTACTCTTTTTTAACTTGTCTTGAGTGAAATGTCTTTAATCTTTCCTATCAGCCTCTCTTGGCTAACTCTTGTTTCTTCTGACCCCGAATGGCGATTAGGTTTTCGAAGGCAGACGAGTCACTATATTTCTTTCTACTACAACTCTAAAACTCGCCAACACGCTTGGCCAGCGCGGCGTTTCAAGGCCAAATTTCCCCTCATCTGCATTATATTATTGGTCTTAAATTTTATTTAGAAATAATATTTGTTTCTATATCCTTTATAAATATATTGGCGAAAAATCCATTAAATTACAAACCGAAAGGAGGAAGTGAGAAAGCCCTTGAAAAGATGTGACAGTGAGCAGTTTCAAATTCTGGAATAAAGAAAAAATAAGTACACTAAATTTTTGCACTAAAAGTAATACATTGATATAGATTTTAAGCATAACATAATGTAAACGTAACGAATACAATATCAAAAAAACAACAACTAGTTTTTGATTATTTTTAATAGAATGATCTCAAGATACGTTACCATTAATATTAGCTAACACTCAAATATCTTACTGATCCTGTAACTGGGGTTGATAATATTCACTGGAATAAATTTGTCCAGTCATATGTTTACACTTTCAGCCCTAGCATGTCCCTTAGGATGAATACGACCGCTTACGGATGATACGTTTTCAACTGATATTAGATAAATTTACATATTTCAGTTCAACTTTTCGCAGTTTTAAAACTTTTTTTCGCCACTTCAAATCAAACTTTTCAGTTTATAACTTTTTTTTAAGAAAATGAAGTTAAGATAGGGTGAGAAGTGTATAAACTTATGTTTATACTAGAAGTATATTCGGAAACTTAATTTTTCTTTTTAGCAAAAACACTTGGTAAATAAAAAAAATACAATTATATAACCAGTATATATGTGAAAAAAGTAAATACTCACACTTTTAAGTAGTTTTTATTATTTAGTATTTGTGTTTTCATGTATGTGCCGTTCAAAAATTTTTAATTTTATATCTTGACATAATAGCTACAACAATTAATAAATATCGTACCTTGAAAACCATATGGCAATATCTGCAATTTTTTCGCAAAATGACTTTTTAATGCAGTCTAATAGAAAAAAAATCTATTTTTTATTGCTATTTAGCAGCATCTGCAACGAATTTTAAATTCGGCACCAGAAAGATACGTCCTTATGGCTTTTGTAAAAAATCTATTTATCTTTTTATACCATCAGGCATTATCTGCAGTTGTTGCTCTATGGTAAATAGGAACAAACACTCAGATCTATCTGGCAATATCAGCAGTTAATGCCAAATTGTTTTTCAAGCCTGGCAAAAATGTAACATTGCCTGTAACTACTTTCATCTGTTGTGTTGTTAGTTGATTTCCATTGATCTTCCTATAAAATTCCACAAAACAGTGGAAATTTATAGGAAGATCAATGGAAAAAACTAATGTGAAATATAGAAGAGTAAATCCAGACAGTAATCGTGGAGCAAACTATGTCTATTTCTTCGAAGCGGAAGGCAAGAAATATAGAGTGTGTAAGCACAATTTTATTGCAACACTGGGAATAAGCGACAAGACTATAACAAATATACAACGTCGTACTGTAGATGGGTTTATCCCAAAAGACAAGCGAGGAACTCACAAGAATGGAAAAAGAATCGACGAAGTCGTGAAACAAAACATAATGAGTTACATCGAATCCATTCCTAGAGTGGAATCCCACTACTTAAGAAAACAAACTACTAGAGAATTCGTCAGTGGTGACAACACTCTGGCTGATATTCATCGCGATTATATAAAATTTTGCGAAGAAAAAGGTTCGGTGTTTGGAAATTACGCTACGTTAAGACCATATTTAACACGGTATTTAATAAAAGTTTCTTTAAGCCCAAAAAAGACCTCTGCTCGCTATGTGAAAGTTACAAACATTCATTATATAAATCTACATTAGAAGCAGCCTATAATACTCACCGTCAAGAAGTGGAACTTGGTAGAAAAGAAAAAGAAAATGACTTAAAATCTGCAAAATCTAATACTTGCATTACTGCTTGTTTTGACTTACAAGCCATATTACCGACACCTTCAGGCGATGTCTCCTTATTTTATTACAAAAGGAGATTATCAACATTTAATTTCACAATTTTTGACCTGACCACAAATGCAGGACACTGCTACCTTTGGTTCGACGGAATTGCCAATCGTGGTCCAAACGAAATAGCTTCATGCCTGTTACAATTTCTGAGGAACCATGCCAGAGAACAGGAAATAATGTTATATTCAGATAACTGCAGTGGGCAAAATAAGAATAAGTATATTGTCTGTCTTTATCTCTATGCAGTACAGAAATTGAACATACCTTAAATTACCCACAAATTTTTGATAACAGGTCACTCCCAAAATGAGGGAGATAACATGCATTCTTTGATTGAGAAACAAAAAAAAGGGCATTAAAAGGAGAACCAATTTATGTGCCTGCGCAATGGGTCACAGTAGTTCAAATAGCGAAAAAAACAGGTGAACCTTACAAAATTAATGAAATGTCTACATCGGATATATTGGACTTTAAAAAATTATATAAGGAAATGGGGATCAATTATAATATTGACGAAGGAGGAAATCGGGTCGCCTGGAATGAGATTAAGATGATCAAGGTGGAGAAGACACTTGAAAATAAGTTTCAGGTTAAGACAAGCTGCAATGATACAGAGTTCAGAACCGTTAATATAAGGCGAAGACAACGAGGGTTGGTGGCTAATATGGAACTAAGTAAAGCATATTCGCATCCACCAGGAATATCTAATCTAAAAAAACAAGATCTGCTCTCACTATGTAAGGCTAATGTTATTCAATAGCACTACCATAGGTTTTATGAAGATTTACATGTAAACAATGAAACAGTAGAAACCGAACAAACAGAATACAATATGCATGATTTTGATTAAGTGTTAAAACCAAAAAATTGTAATAAATAAGTACAATCTTAAATAAAAAAACTTTTATTTGATATGAATTTTTACAGCATCATTTTCCAAAATTGATATATATTTTAAAACCATATGGCCGTATGTGCTAAAATACCTATTTACTGAAATAAATTTCACATACTCCTTACTGCATATAAAAATATGCAAGATTAAAGACAATTATGCTAAATACCAGGTTTGTAGCTTAATTTTTGGAATAACAGTAAATAATGTTGCTGCCCTATGGTTTTCAAGGTGCGATATATAGGAAAAAATATCTCGCTACTTATGGACTTAATATACATACATTATAAAAGTTATATATTCCCAATATAATATTTACTTTGTTAATCTCACTCTCAATAAAAACTACTTAAGATTGTAAGCACTTTATACGTAAAAGTTACTGGAAAATTCCAACCTATAAATTATATACCACAAATCATCCTGATGATACTACACACAGAGGTTCCGCCATACGGCCAACTACAGGCAACTAAAATACCGCACCTGCAGGCCACAAATATAGTAATTGAAGACTGGAGTGGGCCAATCACTATATCATCATTATACTGCCCTCTCAAGCATACAATAAAAAGAAATCAATTTTCTGAATTTTTTAAATCACTTGGATCAAGGTCTTTAGCCGGTGGTGATAACAATGCGAAACATCCTTTTTGAGGCTCTATATTAATGGAACAACATAGCGGACAACTACTTCAGGTAATTAATATTAATAACCTCAGAAGTTATTCTACAGGTGAACCTACATATTGGCCAACAGACAGAAGAAAACTTCCAGATCTCCTTGATTTATGTATAACCAAAGGTATAGCAGATAATCACCCAACAACTAAATCATGTTTCGACTTAACATCCGATCAGTCGCCAGTATTTCTCACCCTGTGAGAATTATTTTTAACTTGAAAACGATCAAGATTAAAGAAAATTCATAATAAACTTTTTTGTTTATAATCTCATAGTCTATAAATGTGACGAAAAGATATTTTTGTTGTTTTCGACATCTTTGAGCAAGAGTTGTAAAACCAAACAGAGTTTCTATTGTTCCGAATCCATTAGTAAAGCCAAACTGTCTACTATTCATATCCGCCTTATACTTTCAAGGTGATCTAAGTGCCAAAATATAAATTTTGTTTTTTTTTCAATCAATATTCACAAAAGCTATTCAACACTTTTAAACTCAAACATCCTGACTGCACCACAACATACAAATTTTATAGAAGAGTTTTTACGAAGGATTTTCCGAATATTTGTTTTAGAGGACCCAGAGTTGATACCTGCAAGACTTGTGATTTACTTTTTTTAAAAGGCAAGGAGAAAGACCTTAGTGCATCCAGAAAAGCTAAAACTAAGTTGGAATTGCATGATATAAAAACAGGTAAAGCTCTTAATGTTATTTAAGAAGACAGTACCAGCAATACTCTTCCAATTACCGATACCTGTACCATTACCATGGATCTACAAAAAGTATTTTCGCTTCCCAAATTGACGCATAGTAGTATGTATTACAGCCGACAATTGTCATGCTACAATTTTGGAACACACGTGCAAGATACGTCAGACGGGATAATAATGTGCATCTGGCATGACGGGTAATCGGGTCGTGGTGGGAACCAAATGGCATCATGTCTTCTGCAAGCCTTAGGAGAGCTTTCAACTTATAAGCGAAAACTATGTATATGGAGCTCCATCTGTGCAGGTCAAGTGAAAAATGCAGGTCAAGTGAAAAACCAAATTTATTTTCTTAGTAAGGAATGGACATTTTGATAACATCGACCATTAATTTTTAGGCTAGACCTTCCAGGTCTTACATACTGTTACATATGGGAGAAATTACTTTTTTTGATTTTGATAAAATATCATCACAATGTATAGATACTTTTTAACTTGGTATACTCAAGCATCGTGGTTACATGTGACGAAAGAAAAGCCAGGAACGGTATTGTACAAGAAAAATTTCGGTGACTTAATGGGATAGGAGAAGTATCGTGTATTGAACAAAGGTGTCACTTTCCAAAAGTTAAAGTCAACAGAGCACTTACAGTTTCCTGGTGTTCAGTAATAAACGAAAGTAAGAAAAAAGATATGTAAATTTCATTAACCAGGAAAATAGAGCATTTTTATCTCTATTTTAGATTTCCTTTTCCTTTTTCATTTCCTTTTTTGGCTGCCCAAATAGAAAGAAAAAATTTTCCACAAGGAAACTAAGTTCCTGTAGTTGGCTGTATACCATATATTAAAAAAATTTTTCAAAAAAATCGTTTATAAAAAGGTATATAAAAAACTCAGTTGGGCTATGTTAAATTGACAAAACGTTTTCGGAATAAATATTCCATCATCAGTGTCAAGTTAATACATGGATGTAGCCACTAAATATGGGGGTAAAAACCCTTTAAAGATTACTAAATGAAATTTAGTTGACATTATGTCTAATTTAAAATTAAGATGGTAAAGTTACCGTTGGATTGGCAACATGGCGACATATGACTCTACATTAAGTTGCAAGTCCTGAGACGGCATGAGGACATACCGTCCTTTTTTTGACTTCAGTTACAAAAACATATTTTTTCTTGATTTATGACCGTGAATTATATTTAACGCACGGAGCTCTAAGACCAAAATACCATTTTGAGTAAAGATTTCGTTAGAGTAACAGTGCTGTTCGAATTTGTTTCGTATTAGAACTACCTATTCTGTTTATTATGGCGAAAAAATTTGATACTTACGAGAAACAACAACAATATTTGCAAAGATTGCACAAGGATGAAAACTTTGATATGAGTGATGAGGATGTAGATGATCCTTTCGAAGGTGACAATTCTGAAGACGATTATATACCATCTATGTATAGCTCAGATAGTGAACAAGAAGAACCGGCTACCAAAAAATGGAAACAAAAAAGTGCAGAACAATCTACAAGTACTGTAGATCAAGTGATAAGTAGTGTAGTGTTGCAGGCTAGTCGTGAATCATTTATTAATAGTCGTAAAACTTTAGAACAATCTTCAAGCCATATCACGGAGACAACAGATCATCAATCTAGTGAATTATCTGGAGACACAGATCACGATGGCATTGAACTTCCCGTTACTCCTACCGAATTTGAAATTACATGGACTGCTGTAACGAGAAAAAAATCTAAAGGTATTTGATTTCAATGCAGTACATCCTGGCATTTCACCCTGAAGTTGCATCGCTATTAGCGCAAAAAGAACCCTATGATTTCTTTAAATTTTTTCTAACAGATGATATCTTTAACTATATTGTAACTGAAACAAACAGATATGCTGAGCAGATCAAACAAAATGAAAATATTTCGCAGTATTCAAGAGTCAAAAGATGGAAACCTCTAACAAATTCAGAATTTGAAGTCTTCCTGGGTATAATTATGTGGATGGGTTTAAATAAAAAACCTCGACTATCCGATTATTGGCCCAAGAATATCCTGTACGTCAATGATATCAAAAAGCGTATGTCACGAAATCGTTTCGAACTAATATTACGTATGTGGCATTTTTCTAATAATACAGAATGTCCAAGAGGTGATCGACTTTTCAAAATTTAACCCTTAATTGATCGTTTACTGGCCAAATTTCAAACTGCCAGAATTACGAACAAAAACGTATGCATTGATGAGACTCTAGTACCCTTTTGTGGACGACTGGCTTTCAAACAATGTATCAAAAATAAAAACCATAAATTTGGGATAAAACTCTACAAATTACGCACAGAAAATGGGTATACTTTCAATATGAAAGTTTACTGCGGAAGAGACGTTTTGGAGCCAGGGATTTCAGCATCATCTTCAGTTGTTATGTCGCTGATGGACGGTCTCCTAGATTGTGGTAGAATACTGTACACAGATAATTTTTATACTAGTATTCACTTTGCTCACCAACTTTTAGATAGATGAACACATCTCATAGGCACACTCAGATCGAACAGAAAATTAAACCCCCAAGAGGTTGTGAAAGCAAAGTTGAAAAGAAATGAAATTATTGCACAAGAAAGTAACACAGGAATTTTTGTAATAAAATGGAAAGATAAAAGAGATGTATTAATGCTTAGTATAGTACACATAGACAGCAAAGTAGATGTTATGAGTAAAAACAACAAAATGGCAGAAAAACCACAAGCAGTGGTCGATTATAATAACTGTAAAGCGTTTATTGACCTTTCAGATCAAATGAAGTCATATTCGAATTCACTACGAAGAGGAGTAAAATGGTACCGTAAACTAGCAGTCGAACTTCTCACTGGATCAGTTATTACAAATGCCTACATTATGTATAAAAGTATATCTAAAAATAAAATACAAATTACTGCCTTCAGAGAAGAAATAACAAAAAAACTATTAGAGGAACAAGTGCCGGAAGAACAAGTCGTACAACAAGAAATTTTACAAACTTTTCGACTGAAAAAAATGGAATCAGCAAGAAGAAGGTGTACAGTTTGTTATGAGAATCTGAAAACAGAACTTGGAAGAGACTATGCTATGAAAAAATGTAAGCAGACTTCATACAAATGTGACATTTGTGAGACATTTTTCTGTGTGGAGTGTTTTTTTGTGAAACATAAAATTGTGAAAATTTGATTTATAAAGAACTAAATAGTTTGTCACTTTCACAAATATCTACTTAATTTGATTGTTTTTTGGTAATACATAATTTACAGTAAAATGTGCATCTTATTCTCTACGGCTATTACAATAGTATTTTTCACGCAAACCAGTGGGCTAACTTCAGTAATCTGACCACCGGGCCATGTACAAATGCTTTGTATATGAATAACGTGTAAACTGTGAATGATATTTGTTTCACAGAGCATAGAAACAAACCTGTCGTTGGAATTATATTTAACCCACAGAACTTGAGTTAAATACAACTCACATGGCGGTTAATGTGTTAATAAAACAGAATTTCCATATACAACTGTATACCTCTTTCACATTTTTAGTTTTTCAGGTTTTCTTTAATTCCTGGTAACTTTTATTATTGTCACTTAGATTAGTTATCTCTATCACTATTCAAATATCAATAATGAATATCAAATAAATGTTTCGATGAATTCATTCAATTACTAAAATACTAAAAATATATTTCGAAACTTTTTCACAGGCCCTATAGTAATATTTTAGTTATTGCTCCCAAAAGGCTTACACTCACAACTTCACCTACGGTCTTTACTGCGCTTTTTAAAATGTAGCACGTCAGTTTGCCAATATCCCCTTATACGGATTTTATAAAGTTGGACGAGGGAAAAATCTGATTTTATAGATAACGAAATCCAATTTTTTTTATGATACATTTCACTGATAACTTAACTTAAAACGCCAATAAAATTTAAAAAAAACTTGTTAATGCACTTAAGACACCCTAAAATATGCATGCAACTACCCACAAAAAACAGTTGAACTATGCACTAAAATTTAATGCATATAAACAAAAAACGCAGTAATACTACTTATATTGAAGGTGTTTAATTTATTTTATGCTGTCACAAAAAATATTTATTGAACTTTGTATGATCTATATCATTATATTCATTTATTCTTTGATTAATCATCATTCTTTATTATACTATTATTACAGTTAAAACTATATTATTAAAAGTTCTTTCTTCATCATCATCATCATCTTGGTGCTACAGCCCTTAGAGAGCCTCGACCTTCTCAAGCTTTCTACGCCATTCTATTCTATCCCTCGCTTGCATTTTCCAGTTTCCGATTCCGATCTTCTCGGCATCTTGTGTTACCCCGTCTATCCACCTCAGCTTTGATCTACCCCGTCTTCTCATTCCCACGGGTTGCACTGTTAGAATCTTTTTTATCATGTTTGACTCAGGGGCCCGGGCTACATGTCCTGCCCACTGCAGGCGGTTTCGCTTAATTATAGTGGTAATATCTTTACCACCAAACGTATGCTTGTAGATATTCTGCAGTTCAAAGTTGTATCTACGCCTCCATCTTCCGTTCTCACAGACCGCTCCGAATATCTTGCGTAGCACCTTTCTTTCAAAAATGGATAGAGCGGATTCATCTGTTTTCGTTAGCGTCCATGCCTCTGATCCATATGTGAGAACGGAGACTATCAGGGTTCTATACAGCCTTATACGAGTTTTTTGAGACAGACGTTTGTTAGCTAAGTACTTTGATAGACCATGATAACACCTGTTTGCAATTATTGTTCGCCTTTTTATTTCCTCAGATATGTTATTATTGGGATTAACCGATGTCCCTAGATATATGTACTCTTGGACTGCTTCGAAGTTTTGGTCATTGATGATTAAATTTGTGTCAACATTTCCAGCTCTTGTGTTTGTGTTAGTCGCCATGAATTTGGTTTTATTTTGATTTATCTGTAACCCCATTCGTTCTGCTGCTGCTACTAGCTCGGTTAGAATTTCCGCAGTTCTCGCCCTAGTTCTTGTTGTAATGTCCACGTCGTCTGCATATGCTAGAATTTGAACTGATCTATTAAATATTGTTCCCCTGCTATCTAAATTAGCGTCTCGTACAACTTTTTCTAAGGCGACATTAAAAAGCTGACACGCCAGCGCATCTCCCTGCCTTAACCCCCTATGTACCCCCTTTCTTCTTCACATGAAGTTAAAGGAACAAACGTAAAATATTGTATAATTGAGGGTTCTGCCTGTATTTGTTCTAAATTAAATTATCTTCCCATCTCCCCATCTCAATAATATTAAATATTTGAATTATTTTGTGATATCCCTTATTTTTCTTTAACACTGCGCAGAATCTTTGATACACTTTGTTTCCCAAAGGTGTTTTATTTTTTCATTTAATGAATTGATCATTTCAATACTTTGGTCTAATGAAATGTTTCGCTTTTCTAATCTAGGAATTAATTCAGCAATATTTACAAAATTGTTTCGGATATGTGTCAAATTACTTTTTAATAACGGTTTTTTTGTAAACGTCCACAGCACCTGAACTATCTACATCGAAACTACAAATGACGTCTCTAATTCCCTCAAAATTATCGGTTGTAACGAAATATTTTGCCTACCACATAGGGTATTACTATGGGGGGTTGAAAATTGGGACAGAAATTACTGGGGTCAAGATAGAACAAGCAAAATAAACGATACGGTGCGAACGGCACTCAGGGTTTGTTTGGAGAGCTGGGTCGTGGATAAGTTGAATGGCAAGGAGATTGAATTGGGGCAACTACAAAAATGAAACAAAGGGTTACTGACATGAATCTCCTGGAACAAATGGACAAACAAAACAAACAACAGGAAGGACCTCTAACAATTTAAAATGGACGCCGCTTCGAGGTGCATAATTATAACGAGTGCAACAACTAGTTGTAACTATTGAGATAATAATTAGAAATACAAAATATATCTTTTTAAATGAAAATCAAAAAAGATATTAAAATTTTTTTTAAGTGAATAAAAAAAATGGTTTAGAGAAATAAATCAAATATTTATTGTTGTGTCACCACAAACAGTAACAAAAATACAGATGGCACAAAAAATACTATATTAGTAGTTACAGATTTATACCAAAATAATAAAGAAGAAAAAACTTACATATGTCCTATTCATTTACAAACTCTGTTCCTACAAAACTTACAAATATTACTGGGCTATAAACTATGGCAAATATTACTGTTAAAAAAATGTCTGTCTTTATTTTGAAATTAAACACAAAAAGTTACCTGGATTTTCACTTAACTACTTTAAATTTTCTGTAATCTGGACATCACTGGAATTTCTGGGGGTAGAACTAGGCTTCACTGGAATTTCTGGGGGTAGAAACTGGACTTAAACTCTCTGCGTAACGAACACACGAACAAATTCATCTTCAAACTGCCAAAAAGCCTGGGATGACAACCAGGGAGAAACAAAACGAGGATGGAAACAACGATTCTTTCAAACCTTGCTTAAACTGTAACTACACATTGAACACATTACACTACTACTATTAACTTAACACATTTTCCATAAAAAAAGGACGAAGGACGAAGATATTACAAATTCGATGAAAAATTTGGACATAACGCTGCAAGCAGTTGTCAACTCTGACAACGCCTCAGCGAGAGTGCACGTTGATACACATTTTTCCATAAAAAAAGGACGAAGGACGAGAAAACAATACAAATTCGAAGAAACATTTTTGACTGACACTGTAAGCGACTGTAACCGACAGCCGCCTTAGCGAGAGTGAACAATTATTTTTCCGGCAAAAACTTCTCACCGATCTAAATGGATGATTATTTGAAACGCATATATCGAGCGGTTTAATGATCATAGAATACCGAGGAAATATAAACAACTCTAAAAATGGTTTATTTTACTCGGCGGCGCTAAGAGGAATTAAACATACTGTTTGCGTATTTTAACTTAAAATATTCTTCGATGTTTTAAATATATACTAGGGGATTTCAATATTACCGAGCAATTTACAAATGATACACGGTTATGAAATTTACTGAATTTAACCGTGTTCCCCATCTAGTTATCACCGGTTCAGGTGGTTAAGGTACATAAGGTAAACGATCTTTATACGCCTGTACTCGCAGAGGGGCTTTTATAAATATTTTTTTATATTTGATTCAAACCAAATTCAATTCATTTTATATTTGATTTATTAACCATTTGAAACTCTGTTCTTACATTTTCTGCTGCTCTATGAATGTGCTCTATCTTAAAACATGTGCTAAACAGGTAACGTGTATCCAATTTAGAAAAAATATTTTTAAATGCTGTCCAGCTTTGATGATACATGGCGCAGCATCACTTAACAATAACAAAATTTTTTCAGTTGGTATCAGTTGAGGTAAAAAAAAGTTACTCAGACATTCGTTTACAAATCTACAAATAGTTACATTGTTTGTTTTTTGCAACTCGTTAACGGAAACTAAATATCCGGTGCTACACTCACATCGTTTAAACCTCCTGTAACCAAATTTGCAATAAACCGTCCTTTAACATCAGTTGTCTTGTCAACAGATATCCATATTGGATTATTCCCAATTGCAGTTTTAATCGCTTCAACAGTAAATTGCATGCTGGAATCTACATATTTCTTTTCGTAGAATATGCACTTAATATACATTTTAAATATTTCCCGAGCTCTATTTATAAAGAACAAATAAAAAACTTTAAGTAAATTGTAAAAAAAACACACAATATGCTTTTAAAGTGTACACCAAAAAATATTTTTTGAATCAAAAAATTAAACAATTATTGAATAAATGGACCATAAGTCACCTTTAAAGGTTTTTATGGCGTTTCAATGACATAATAAATCTAAACCAAATAACTCCTTAATCTCTCTAAGGAAAATATTCACTTATCCCAGATGCCTATGGCATCAAAACAGTAGAGCTCTGGAGGAATTTTTCCATATTAGATGACCTGATATGCCAGCGTATCTGCCGAAAATGTATTCACTAAGCGTCGAGAGCAGTACCGCTTTCTACATTTCTTGAAAAAGATATTCATTAACATTCAGCTGTTTCATGTTTTTTAGCAGCTTCTTCGGAGTGACAGCAATAGTAGAAAACATAATACTTATATTCTGGGCATATGTGTGCCAGTCAGTATAAAAAGCATATATAAAATATAATTTGTGACTGCACACTGCACTCTATTGATTTTTTTTATTTAAAGGACAAAGTCGTCTACACCCGAAGTTTATTAGCGACATTCCTGTGACATTTGCTTTGTTCTTCTTCTCATTGCGCCGTCTCCTTTCGAAGGTTGGCGATCCAAATGGCAATTGTAGTTTTGGAAACTGCTGCGCGAAAGATCTCTGCGAATGAGCGGTCGAACCATCTCCTTAGGTCTTTCAGCCACGAGTTCTGGCGTCTTCCTACTGATCTTTTGCCCTATACTTTTCCTTCCAGTATAACTTGAAGTAATTCATATCTTTCGCCTTTTAGCACATGACCCAAGTATTGCATTTTCCTCTCTTTGATTATTCTTAGTAATTCTTTTTAGTACGAAGTAACTCAACATTAGTAACTCTTTGTACCCATGGAATCCTCAACATTCGTCTGTATATATACATCTCAAAGGCATCTATTCTTTTTTCTATTTCAGAGTCCATTGTCCAACTTTCACAGCCATACAGTAAGACAGAAAAAACGTAACATCTGATCATTCGGATTCTAAGCTGTAGACTAAGGTCTGATCTTGTAAAAAATGTTTTAATGCTCATGAATGTTTTCCTTGCTTGTTCGATTCTTGATAGGATTTCTTTTTTTGGATTACACTGACTATTGATATTTGTTCCCAAATTTGCTTTGTTATAACTAATAAATTAGCAATCAGAATAAAAATGTATGCTATAAGTTAGGTACTGGCCCTAAGGTCCGTAGATTCTGGCGTTATGTGGTCCCCTCCAATGAGAGAATCACGTGTCTGTTGTTACTGCTCTGTTGGCCAACGTAACTTTAGTCTTCTGGTAACTTGATGTTGAGGTATTAAGGAAATTAATGGATTGGAGTATGTGTGTTCACTTTTTGAATGTATCGTGATTTCTTTTACTGGATTACTTCTTTTGCTGTTGAGGTGTTGAGATCGTCATAGATTCTTTGGTTGGTTACGTACCAGGGAGTATTAACAATTGCTCTTAAGATTTTTGATTGACATCTTTCCACTATAGTAATATTTGATTTGCTACTACAGCCCCACAGCTCTATACCTTATGTCCATATTGATTTGATAACTGTTTGATAAATTAAAATTTTATTATTTATTGATAGCTTAGAATGTTGTCCAATTAACGAGTTGATTTATTTTTGTTTTGGTTATATTTGTTCTTTTGTTTCTCTCATGTGTTAATTCCAACACAGGGTTTGGTCCAGGTGTAGCTTAAGGTATTTGGTTGTTTTAGTCCTAGAAATTTCCTCATTTTTGATATATATATATATATATATATATATATATATATATATTTATATATATATATATATATATATATATATATATATATATATACGCGGTGGTGTTTTTCGTCGTGAAGTGAAAGTAATATGGATTGACTTCTTCTTCTTCAGTGCCTTATCCGGTCCGGATGTTGGCGATCATCAAGGCTATCATGGTTTTGTTGACTGCTCTTCGAAACAGCTCCGCTAAGGTCATCCCAAACCATTGTCGGAGATTTTTCAACCACGAGATACGACAGCGTCCCGGTCCTCTTCTGCCAAATACTTGCATTCTACTTCCCTGCATAACGAGTTGAAGAAGTCGATATTTTTCTTCGTTCCGCATCACGTGGCCGAGGTACTCAAGCTTACGTTGTTTAATTAAATTAAGCACTTCTTTTTCTTTTGTCATGCGCTGTAGGACCTCAACGTTGGTGACATGGTCCACATAAGATATTTTTAGTATCCTTCTGTATATCCACATCTCGAAGGCTTCGATTCGTTTTTCAGTGGCTTGCGTCAGTGTCCAGGCTTCAACTCCATATAGTAACACTGGAAGAACGTAGCACCTCACTATCTGCATCTTGGTTCCCAAACTGAGATCACTGCAGCACAGCAAGGATCTCAACTTAATAAATGTAGACCGTGCCATTTCAATTCTGGATCTAATCTCTTGAGCGTAGTCCCATTGTACGTTGAGGGTAGTTCCGAGGTAAATGAATCTGTCGACTCTCTGGATCTCTTCGCTACCTGCCATTAGTGCCCCGGGATCTAAATTTGTACGGCTGACAACCATGAATTTAGTTTTCTTAATATTAAGGTTCAGTCCGTATGTTACGCTCACAGTTCGCACTCGGTCTAGTAAGGCCTGCAGATCGTTTAGGCTGATTGCTAGTAACACAGTGTCATCGGCGTAGCGGATATTATTGATGTATTCAACCTTCACTCGGATTCCCATGTCTAGGTTTGTGAGGGCTTCATTAAAAATCTCCTCAGAGTACATATTGAAAAGAGTCGGCGATAGCACACATCCTTGCCTTACTCCTCGCATGATTTTCACTTGGTCGGTCAGCTGATCTTCGACCTTGACTTGAGCACGCTGGTTCCAGTATAAATTCATGATGATCCGAATGTCCTTCTCATCCAATCCTACTCTTTGTAGTGCGGTGACCATCTTCTGGTGCTGACAAAGGTCAAATGCCTTGGCGTAGTCAATAAAACAAATATAGACATCACAACTGACATCGCGGCATCTCTGAAGTAGGACTTGTAAGGTGAAAAGTGCTTCACGTGTACCCATGGAATTGCGGAATCCGAATTGCATTTCACCGACATTTTCTTCGCATTTTATGTAAATTCCGGCATGTATGATTTTAAGAAAAATTTTAAGTGCATGACTTATAAGACTGATAGTTCGGAAATCTTCGCACGTTTTCGGAGATCGTTTTTTTGGTAGCATTACAAATGTTGACAATAGCCATTCCTCTGGGATATTACCTGAATCGTATATGGCGTTGAACAGTTCAGTTAACTCCTTCGTGCTCACTTCACTCATCACCTTAATAAGTTCAACGGGTATTTCGTCCGGGCCTGTAGCCTTATGTTGATGTTTTAAAGCAGCCTTTACCCCGCTTTCTAGAATTGACGGCCCTGTCATGCAATTTATTTCCGGAAGGTTGCCTCCGTCGTCCCAGAAAGGTTCTTCGATATATATTTTCCAGGTAACCAACTTCTCATTCACTGTCGTCGCCAGATTACCGTCTTTATTTATGAGGAGCTGTGTGTTTCTCCTCTTGTATTGACCAGTGGCTTCACGAATCCTTCGGTGGATATTTATATGATCGTGTTTCTCTTGGAGCTCCTCGATTAGTTTACATTTTTCTTGCATCCATGTCTCCTTGGCTCTTCGTATTTCTTTTTTAATTGTCTGGTTGGTTTTTTTTGGATTTCTTCGCGTCCCTGTTTTTCATTAATCTTCTTTGTTCCATCATCTGCAGAATGTCATCAGTCATCAATTCTTTATTTTTTACTCTTTTTTTCTTTCCCAGATGTTCTTTTCCCGCATTCAGCATGGATTGACTTGCTTTCATTTATTTTTATTCTCGATTGTTCCAACCATTTTCAAGATCATACAAGTAGTCTTGGAAATGTAGGTAAAGCTTTGTTGATGTGTTTATAACTTGTCAGTGCTAGTGTGTCATCTGCAAATAGCATTAGCATTATTGGAATGCATTTTGGATATTTCTCCATTTAGTTTTGTTCTGAACTGTTGGTTTTCCAAGTATGATGTACGTATTCGAAAGAATCGTGGTAACATTTGTTTAATTTTATAAAGAAGTCCTTTATGCCAAACCTTATCAAAAGCTTGACCTACATCTAGTAATGCCATTGGTTAGTGGTCCTTTTCTTCTAATCCGGAGTTGATTTTATGGATTACTTGGTGGCAATTCTGTATAGTTGAATGTTCTCGTCGAATCAAAACTGATAATTTTGTATTTATTCTTTATTTGGCGTTGTTAGTCTTATTGGATGTACTGATGGTTGTTCTGAATTTAAATAATTAATAATTTCTTGAATTTTTTCATTTTTGTTTGGTTGGAATACTGTTGCTAAATATTCAGTAAATAATTCTGATTTTTCTTTATCGTTTCTGGCCCGTTTGTTCTGCGTGTCTGTGGTTTTTGTATTGGTGGTGTTACGTATTTTTTACTGATTCTTCTCTTGCAATTTTTACTTATGTTTTTAATTTATTAGTTAAGCGTTTGTAAAACGTTTTATCCGCTGGATTCCGACTTTTTTTCCATTTGGCTATTGCTCTTCTTTTTTGGGCATCGAGCTTTTTACTTTCTAGTGGAATATTTATTCTCTTCCCGATTTTATTTTTATCTGCGTCGTTCGGTGTTACTTCTTTGCAAAAATGTCATAACATTATTTGTTGCTGCTTTTATTTCATCTGCTTTCATTTAAGCCCTCCATCTAGCACATGATCATATCCAATGAAGATAGTAACAATATTTAGAGTATCAGCACGTCCTGACAAGGGCTGAAGGAATAAGGAGAAGGAGGAGCAACAGAAGAATATATTAAGACGGATAATTTCTTACGCTGGAAGCACGAAAGTTTTTTAGTCTAAAAATATTTTCTTTAGATTAAGTAATTTTAGTAATTTGGTTTTCCATATTGTTAATTTTAGGTTTCTTATATTTGAGGCTAGTAGAAGCATAGTGGACTAAGCCCAAATTGAATGAATGGAGATAAATGGGTTTAAAAATAAAACAAAATTTTCATTTAGCTTTATGATTTAGTTTCGGAATATTTTTATTCCCATTTATTTTAGTATGTATCAAATGAGGCATAGTAATTATTTAGTACCGCAAAATGTATAGTAGCGACAGTTGTTTCAATTTTAATTTGGGTTAGTCCACTTTGCTGAACTGCAGTTGTACCAAATTCAGTGAAGCAATAGTATGAAATAAGGAAGTTTTTATTGTTCAAACATATTGATAACACTAATATTACATCAAACTAAAAAAAATTAAATTCAGTCATCATCTTCATTCAATGCATTATCAGTTAACAGCTGTCCGCCGGTTGCAACTGTCGATGATTGAATACTTGTATAAAAATTATGATGCACCGGAGGAATAAATTCCATCAGTTGAAGTAGGTCTTTCTTTTTGGCATCATTTATCACATTGCCAGCGGGGTATAATATGGGTAAATTATTGTTTACTGCAGGTAGAAGAGTTTTTCGTTTACTTATATCAACAACCTCAAAGTGTACGTCATCATTATTGAAGTACTTGTAATGTATTTTATTCGGATGTTCTTTGGTGAACCATAGCCATTGAATTTTCAACCATTCAACCTTAGACTTTGATTGTGAGATTTTTCTGTTTGTGATCTGGCTTTCTAGGACCGTGGTAGAAATAAAATCCGATGTAGTCATCTCTATAATCTTAAATGGATTTTTTTTTCTTGCATCTTGTATTACGGAGTGCCAGTCAGTAGGTACGAAAATATGGAGATGAAACTTTTTTTCTTTCTCAATCAAACCAAAATCTTGGTCACATGGTAAATAAGAGTGGCCACTCACCGAAAATTTATGATGTATTTCATCCACTGTGTATTCTGGAGAGCAAGTAATATAATTGCACAGTACTGACATCTTTATATTCCGGTTTTGGCCGCCACATTGATCGGAGTACATTATGACTTTTTTTGAAGTGACGAAATTTTTAAAGTAATACAAAATGCAAGACCCTATTTCTTGAGGTCCTCTTGAAGCCACTGTTTCATTCCAAGTGAACATATACGAGTTATTAGTACCCATATCGTGAATACTGAAGCAGTAGGTCCACAACTGTCTTTTATAGTAACAAATTCCAGTTGTTAATACTGGGGTGGGTAGAGTTTTCATCAAATCGAAACATATAACTGAAACTCCACTTTTTGTAAGATCGGTGTCACGATTTAGACCATCTCTAGCACTCTTGGCTTTCCTTTGATGTAACTCCTTTTCTTGTTCTAACTGTATCTTCTGTTCTTCATTTGCAGCTTTAAGCTTTATATTGAAAAGATCACATTTCTTACATGAATCACTAATGAGTGGATGAAAATGTAGATTGAATTGAGTATTAAAAATTCTACCAAAAATGTAATATGATACAGGATTCTCGGTTTCCATCTTATATAGCTCATAGAGTTTTCCCATACTCAAATCGGGTGATAAATATTTTCTGTGGCTACTTTTTTCTCTACAATAATGTGATTCATAGCTTGGAATCTTTTGAATAAATAGCTTTACTTCAGTCTCCTTTTCGGTTGTTGTCTTATTGGCTGGAGGATGCTTTCCACGACGATCGGAAGGTGGAGGTGCTCCTACTGCTTTATTTTTCAAAAGTCTGTCCAGTCTACCAGCAGACACTTGCAACACAGCTTGAAAAAAATATTTGCAAACCTTTTGATCTTCTCCGTTTTCATTTGGTAAAATATAAATCCTCGTTTTCTCTCTTTTGGAATTTTGGTTGGAAGTATATGTACGTAATTTATTTTGAACTTTGATTAAAGAATAAAAGTAAGATGTTTGCAAATCGAACATACCCAGAGAATAGAAATGTGTATGCAAATCTCTTTGACGATCAGGTCAAATTAAACTTGTACATTTGAGTTTACAGCTGCAGTCAACAGCATTGAATGTTTTGGCTTTAACAGTTTTATTCAATTTGGTTTTATACTCCAACCAGAACACCGTTTGAATTTGTTAGAGTTCCTTTACCATGTTTCAGTTTTACAAACTCGCTTCTTAGGTTTGAACTGATTCGATGTCGTTGGTGTATTCTCTGTGACGGGCAATTCCATTTTATTATCAGTAGGCACGTACTCCGATCCAGAATCTTGATATGGTTCCGATTCTGACGATTCTGTAATGAAAAGATAATCTAGATAATCTACTTTCAGTCAAGTGCAATAGTGGACTAAGCCACAAAATGAATATAAACAACATAACCTACAAAATAAATGGTTTTAGGTATAACGTTATTTCTATTTATTTCTTACTTAATAATAAAATAATAAATGCTATTACCCACCTTCGATAGAGCTCATTGTACTTAAGATATTTACGTTCACAATGAATCTGCAATTTGCACAATATTCAGATCTTAACGTAATCCACAGTATTCTAACGCGAGAAAACAGTAAAAGAGCACTACACCATACAGAAATGCAAAGTGGACTAAGCGCACATAGTCCACTTTGCATTTCTAAGATCGTGAAATAAATTAAACGCTAAAAGTAGTATAATGATGCCATCTAAAAATCAAGTACTGAAGGTGTCTTGGTCCACTTTGCATTCGATAGATGTTTGTTTTACCGATTGAAAGGTACGTTAAAATTAAAACTGCCAATTTGTGGGTTAGTCCACTATGCTTCTAGTAGCCTTATTTAATATTATAGTAGAATAGAATATTAAGTATAATTGTTTTACTTGTCATTCTATAAGTTCTTATTTTATCATAGAATACTTGGAATAATACTATTGTTAGATTAAGACTTCAAATAAAACTATAATAAGGCTGTTGTGACCAGTAGGCTATTTAGAATGGAAATGTGTGTCAGTGTGTCGGAAATACTTACAATATTTGGTATATATAAAAATTGTTTTAGTAAATGCATCATTATTTCTATTTTTCTTCTCTATATAGGTAATCTCAGTGCCGTTAAATTTCTAACTTTCCACTTCTTTAATATGTTTTGAAATTAGTATGCGCAACATCATACGGAAGTATAAAGATAACAGTATCAAAATACTTAACGAAGCTTAACGCCGCGAGATTTTCCTTGCTCGAATGCCGGCATCAAACGTTGCTTGGCAACGTTAAAATTAATGAGAAAAGACACTGTGATTTGTCATTTCATTGTTTCCGTATTAATGCATGTGTAATGAAATATCACTGTAGTAAGAAGAGATTACGAACTTTATATTATCATATATATATTAACAGAAAAATAATTAACATTTTGTAAAAATCGAATAAGTGTTGAAATGATCCATTGAGATGTTGCCGATGTGTACAAAAAAATATGGTGAATCAGGGTTGGTCAGAGTGATTTCTTTGAAACATGTTGGAGGAAAGAACCCATCTATCTCAATGGCTACAGACAGTAAAGAAAATAAGTCTAATTGCGAAAAAGGGAAAGGTAGGAGCTCTGAACCTTTGTTCAAGGTGACTAAGAAAGCAATAAAATCTTATAGGAATCTTGTTGTTTTCCAGTTTTTTTTGTTCGTCATAATGGTATTCATCGATCGTATATCGATCTTATATATTGTACAGTCCATCTAATTTACAAACCGTTGCACGTCATTATTTACGTCAGAGATCGAAGTTGACATAGTTGCCAAAGTATAAAAAATTCCTGAATCCATTTTAAATCAAATAGGTCACATAATTATTGCAAAAGTGTACAACAACAGTATACAACAAAATAAATTAATATTTAATGTAAATAAATAGAAACAAAACAAGAGTTTAAAAATAATCTTGTTAAAAACAATTTGAGCTGCCTGTTTAAAAAACAACATTATAGTAAATAATAAAAACAAAACTAAAGTGTCAACACCGCAACTGTCAAATAAGTGTTACCAATTTATGCCAAAATTTCACCTTCGTTCGATTACAGTTACAGTGTGTTCCGAACAAATGTTCTTCATAAAAACGCTTTATAATGCATTTATACAAATAAAATGAAACATATTGTGTATTTATTTAAGTTAACATTAATAGAAATCTTTAAATATTATTTCTACGCGTATATAATAAAATATGTCTAGTGGCTGTAATGCCAGTGTACTCGGCAAAGTGATTCTAAAAAAGAACACACCCACCGCCTAAATATTTCGTGTTGGTATCATGTGACGTCACGGGCTATGACGCCGATGACGTGCAACGGTATGTAAATTAGATGCACTGTATGTGTGTATTGAATAATTGCCTAATAATAGTTGTTAATAGGTGAAGTCGATCTCATTGGCCTAATAAAAAATCACTTATTATATCGGAACGGCTATGGTATAGTAAGTAAGAAGTATAGTAGAATGCAGATTTTGATAAATCTGTTTGAAGATATATCTTTTTGTATTTATTTCAAAAATATGGGAAATGTATTTGCACGCCATATACTTGGTTTTAATTGCTCCCAAAAGAGTTCTATATGATTAAATACTAAAATTTTTTACGATAAGGATGAAATTATGTCATTCTAGTAACTTTTAGAACTTTTTAGGGCGGCAGTCAACAGAGTCTGCATAGCCATGATGATTTCCAACCTTCGATAGAAGATGGAACTTAAAGAATAAGTAACTTTTAATGTACTACCATACAATAAACTCCCTATGCATAGATTCTGATATAATCTAGTGACTGTAATGTAGAGCATTTCTCGCGGCTTTTTGTTATTGTGTTCTTTTTGCAGATGAACATTTCGTGGTGACAATGTCAGAAATTGAAAAGAATGCGTGGTTGGCATTCAACAATATGGACATAGAGTTCTTCGACTACCTCCATACCACTGTATTTTTAATGCAATTGAGCATATATGGAGAAAAAGTAAACGGTGTTACTCTGATCATGTTGGTACAAATGGAAGTTCTACTGCAACGTCTTCAGTGTGGAAGGAGTCCCTGGCCCAAATTATACCAGAAATATGGTCGAAAACAATAAAGCATACCTACAAAATCTGAGATACAGCGCTGGTTGGATAAAGAAATTGTTTTTGATCGTGAAGACATTAGTCCTGTAGTTATTGATTAAGCAAAAGATGAGTATGATAATGATGATGACGATTTTTGCATTGATATCGGTGAAGAAGTCTTTCATTGTATTCAGAAAACAATTGGTTCTTCATCTACAACTAATTTCCAATTAATTATTGATCGCCGCAGTAGTATTGTATTACCTAAATGTTTAACATTGAAACCAGACTCCATGCAGGGACAAATATTATTATAAACTGACGTTTGTAGTACATTATTTATTCCATGATCAAAGTTCTTTTTCTTGGTTTAAATTCTTGACTTTTAAGGTGCTGTACATCATTTTCTACTTTAGCAAAACCAAGTTTTTTACTAAAGAGATTGTTTAAAGAGATCGCATTCACTGGTCTTTGTTTTAATAATTTTACTCTATAATGGTGTTAGTTTGTTGTAATTTCAAATGCTAACAACAGTTACAAAGAATAATCTGTTTCTCTGCTTGAATCTTCTTGCGTTTCACAATTATTTGTATCCATATTTATTGATGTATGAGTCATTAATGTATGGCCTATTTATCAATTACAAAAAAACTTATTTTTGTGTAAAAAATAATTGGAACCATAAATTTATACCTTATAAAACTTCATTTTTAGGACGATATAAAACATTAGTTATAAAAAGATAGCTATAAATTATTTATAGTTAAAAATTTACAACTTGTAAATCTAAAGCGACAAAATTGTTTTTAAAAGAAAAAAACGAAAAGTTAGGTTATATGTGTTTAAGAAGAATATCGGAAATAGAAAAATAGTTTGACAACAACGCATCTGACCACTGTGTGACGGCATTTCATTCTTATCATAAAGAACATTAGGCCAATATTAATATATAACCCCTTATATATAAATATATATATATATATATATATATATATATATATATATATATATATATATATATATATATATATAATCCCTTAATATATAACCCCTTATATATATATATATATATATATATATATATATATATATATATTTAATAACCCCTTATATATATGGAATAGATATAGAATGTCCGAATCTCTTTAGTGATGATTTCTTCATATACCAATATTATCTTATAAAGGGAAGTTTAAAATATGTACTTGCAACTACAAATTGCTGTTCCCCTGCGAATTCTACCGAATTGATCGCCGCAATCTTTGCGGTCCCTGAGAGCAAAATGTTTCTAAACATTCTTCATGTTGTTCGTTGCCAATGTTCACATTAAATTCTCCAATTATAATGACTAGGGTATTCTTAATGGATTCTGGATTCGAAATTAAACCAAACTACACAAAAGCTCAATCACAATACAGCTCTCACAATACAACAAAATTTATATATAAGATACCATAGTTTATAAATGCAAACGAAAAAGAAAGACGAGGATGAAATTTTTCCAGAATACACAAAAATGAAGAAAAGAAGGAAAATCTCCAAAATAAAATATTTACAAAAAAATTAAAATAACGATTTTTATTGCTTTTTGTTTTAAAACCTACAAAGGTAATGCGAAATCTCTTTCTAAAACATTTTCTTTAACACACACGTGATGTTTCATCACATAATTATATTAAAATAAAATAACATCGACGTAACTTGTTAAGTATATTGCACTCCTCGAGTAGGTCGTAATAGACTTTAACGGAAAAAGATCTGAGAACAGGTTTGTCAAAACGCACTTTACGGGAGCAAACTCTCTATTTCCTCGAGAACTGCCTTTCTTCGTATAAGGATTCAATGCCCACTAATACCTAAAATAGCCTGCTTTTCTACGCTCACCCTTTTATAGGCCAGTGAAAGAGTAAACCAAATCAAAAGTATATAAAACAGTTCCGACTGTATGTATAAACTTACAGGTACTTACATATAAACTTACTCCGTAAAAAGACTTTTCTTTTTTTTGTTGGTGCTCCTAGGAGATTTTTTGGCGCTAATGAATTGCTTCCAGGTCAATTTCGGTCCAAATGCAACCCAAGATATTTCATAACGTCTCTAGCAGGAATGGGGGCCATTGTTTAGACTAACTTGTGAAGAAGTACGTCTTCTTGTTGTAAATGTAATTGGGCTGATTTTTCGTTATTGACTTTAATCTACCACTTTGTAAACCAATTCTCTAATGTATGCAAGTAATTTTGCAGCTTTTCAAATTCTATAATATCTGGGTCTTTGTTCGAAACTAAAATGGCTATATCATCGGCAAAAATCGCCACTGTGACGTTATCTGTAAGAGGTATGTCAGCAGTAAGGATTAGCTACAGGAAGGGATCGAGGACACTTCCCTGAAGAACTCCAAGTTTGATTGGGTGATAGGTTGAGAAATCATTATTCATTTTGACTTAAAACGAACGTTCGACTTCAGGATAAGGTACATATCGCTAGGCAGTAAAGATTTTAATTTATATAGCAAACCGTTGTGCCAGACTTTATCAAAAGCCTGCTGGATATCAAGAAATACTGAGGTACACATAGTCTTTTCTTCCAAACTTTTCTTGACTTAACTTACTATTATATAACACTGTTTTTGACGCAAACCAAACTGACGTTCTGGTGTTATGATCTCGATTGGTACAGTTTCTCTAATTATATTTAGCAGGAGTCTTTCAAATAGCTTGGACATCAAGGGTAACAAGCATATCGGACGATAGGAAGAACGATAGGAAGCACGATAACTACTTTCCTGGGTAGATGTCTTAGGATTCACCCATCGATTAAATCGTATCCTGGGGCTTTGTGAGAGTTGGTACTCATTATTATTCTGCGAACCTCGAACGGTGAGGATGCTTTTATTGGAAGTGATAGTTGGCAGGGTGCATCTAGATATTCGCTAACTACATCATCATTTATGTTTTGACCTAAATTTGGAGTAAATATATTTTCTAAATATTCTGCAAATACATTAGCTTTTTCATTGTCAGTCTGCGTCCAACTTCTATCTTCTTCTTTCAGTACCCTGTCCCATCATCGAACGGTGGCTATCATATTGGCAATAGTAACTTTGTTTACGGCGGCTCTAAATAAATTAGCGGTGGTCTCTTGATACGATTCTCGGATTTCGGAGCCAGGATGTTCTTCTTCGGCCTGGGCCTCTCCTTTCGGCGATATTACCCTGTATTAGGAGGTGTAGAAGGATATACATCTCTGGATGTCTCAATACATGACCGAAATATTGTAACTTTCGAATTTTTATGGTTTTTGTTATTTCTGTGCTCTTTTTCATTCAACTTCTATTAGGTTTTCTTATTGGAAGAATTGGTAGTGTCGCTTTCTAGAATTTTCGGTTGCTCTCCATATAGAGCGGTCATCTGAAGAGAGATTGTTGATATACAAAATGAAGGTGTCACGTTAGCTGGTATGTTAGTCTATTTAGCTGTGTCTTATCGAGTGGATTTCGGGACCTTTGCCATTTTGTACGAGTTCTCCTTTTTTTGGTTAGTATTTGTTTGATCTGTAATGGCACATTTTTGTCTTTAGCATTACTCATTTTACTTATAGGAGTAGATTCCCAAGTAGCGTTTTGTATTACAGCCGTTAGCTTTTGTACTGCAAATTGCAGCTCATCAGATTCTTTTATTAGGTGATCTAACATTATATTCTGGTTAATGGTGTTTTCAAATTGTTGCCAGTTTGTTTTTTTGTTAGATAGTCTCAATGGTTGTTAATTGTATAATTATAGCTGTGCTTAATGTTATTATCATGGGGATATAGTCCGAACTTAGGTCAAACTAGGCTCTATTTTTGAATGCGTATTAGGTAAACCTTTAAATATTGAAAAATCTAGAAGTTCCGGAATTTTGTTGTTTTCTGCTGGTCAGTATGTTGGTTGTCCTGTGTATAAAAAGAGTGAATTGTTTGTTTGTGATAATCAATGTAGTTACGCGTGATCCTCATAGAACATTTTTGGCATTCCAATTGCCTAAAGTTTTCTTTTTAGCAACATTTTACAAAAACTCTAGAAAACTAGCGACAAACCCAAAATTATTTAGAAAAAGCGGAAGATGATCTCACCAGTATTATGCATATTGAAATGTTGTTGAAACTAATACTTTATTAAAAATAAATGGTTAACGGGAATTCGACTCCATTAAGAGGATTACATTAGATATACACTAAAATTATATAACGCAAGTGAGACGGACAAATCGTGTTGGAAAATCATGCAATTATAATACCTGAATTAAGACATAACATAAATAATGAGTTGAGACTGATTGAGACTAGTTTGACTGTGTAGCCAAATAGACCAGGGTGAATCTGGGAGAGAGCTACTACACTTGAAGGTGAGAGAAGGCATTTTGATTTTGGCAGAAAAAGTTGTGTGAGAACTTCAATAATAATAACTGACTTTTCTTCCGTATCGAGGTAATAAAATTTAAGAGATTTATGAGGTAAAAAACTAAAAGACATTTAATATGCTAGGAACAATACGGGTTGGATGAGAGTTATTGCCTTGACGAAAGGTACTATTCGTATAAAAGATGGCACTTAATAAAAGAGAAGGAAAACACAACATCAAACGAAAAAGAAAATCATGTCTATATATATTTAATACAATGGTTTGTTTGTATATCTGGTCAATTGTGTAGAACAGCAGTCAAAAGGATTGAATGCCAAGCATGAAAATTAAATTCTGCTGGATATACTTCTGTTGGTGTGTGATAATTATAGTGGCATCACCCTACTTAATGTTGCATATAAAGTATTGTCCAACGTATTGTACAGAAGATTGATCCCATATGCTGAACAAATAGTTGGGAACTACCAGTGCGGTTTCCGACCCGACCCAATAAATCAACAACGGATCAAATCTTCTCAGACAGTCGGAGACAGTCAGGCAGATTCTTGAGAAAACGCTTGAGTTCGGAGTTGACACCCACCACATATTCGTGGATTTCAAAGCCGCATACGACTCAGTCAACAGACAAAAACTTCTACAGGCTCTGGTGGAATTCCAAATGCCGCTTCATCTTGTTCAACTAACGGAACTTACACTCACAGGCCTAGAGAGTGTAGTCAGAATACAAACCGACTTTTCCAGACCCTTCCATTGTAAAAATGGATTGAGACAGGAAGATGGACTGTCGTGTCTCTTATTTAACCTTGCACTAGAAAAAGTAATGCGAGAGTGCCATATTAATACGAATGGCACCATCTTTAATAAATCTGTACAAGTGATCGGATATGCAGATGACATAGACATTATTGCTAGGTCCACAGAATCTTTGATCGAAGCATTTCGATCACTAAGAGCGTCTGCACTTAGAATGAGATTAAAAATAAACGCACAGAAAACCAAGTATATGTATTGTACTAGATTAGGCAACCAGATACCTAGACTATTAATTGATAATCTGGAACTGGAATGTGTGGACACCTTCGTCTACCTGGGCTCGCTGCTGACCAAAGACAACAATGTCAGCGAAGAAATTAAAAGAAGAATAATGCTTGCCAATAAGTGCTATTATGGCTTGAGGAAACATATGGCCCCAAAACTACCCAGAAAAATTAAAGTTACCATATATAAAACACTAATAAGGCCAGTGTTAACATATGGGTCTGAAACGTGGTCACTTACACAGATCGACCAAGAATTGCTTAAACGTTTCGAGAGAGAAATTCTAAGAAAAATATATGGAGGAATCCAAGAACACTTTGAGTTATATAGAAGTTTTGGGGAACCTGACGCTGTAAAATATATTTAATTAGCACGCCTTCGATGGGTAGGACATGTAATTAGGCGAGATGAAGATGCAACGATCAGAAAAATTTTCGACAAGGGGACCAGTGGGAAGACGAGCCAGAGGAAGACCAAAACTTAGGTATCAAGATAACACAGAGGATGATCTCCATGGAGTTAAAGCATGGAGAAGAGTTGCCAGAGACCGGGGCGAATGGAAGATTGTTCTGAAGAAGGCTTTGGCTCATAACGAGCTGTAATGCCACTGATGATGATGATGATATACTTCTGTTACTGAACTCTTCTTTCGTTAGATATTTTCAATGATTTTTTTTAAATGTTTTATATTTTCTATACATTTATATTTATTTTATACAAAATTATGTATCGACAAACTTAATAGCTTATGTTATTTTATTAAATAATACTTTATTATAAATTATAATAGATTTCTTAGAACAATATTTTTTACTGGTCTATATTTTAACATTCTGTCCTTTAGTAAATATTGATGTGCTTTCACAAAAGTTTTCGAGCTGTTACCGGCTCTGAGATGAAGTTTTAGGATATTTTTTCAATTGATTCAATAACACTCGTTGTTGATGGTTACGGAGGGGTTCTGTTTTATTTTAGGTTTCATTTCAAGTTGGTCACGAAACGTAGAAATGACCCAGTATCACGGAATGACTGATCCCAGCTAGCTAGGTAAAAACGTTTCTCACACATAAAAATATAAAATATATTGTGACTCGAAAAATACGTTTCTTTTTGCTCTTTTATTATATATATACTAAAGTTTATAATCCGTTTAATATAACAGATACATTTCGTTAGTTCAGAGACTTTCTGTTGTATGTAACATTTTTTGCAAAATCAGTTTTATGGTATTAATAAGTTGTATGTGCCTTAGATTTTGCTTCCAGAGAATTTTAGTATTCTATGTCACATCCTGTGAGTTTGGTAACCAGAAATACATAGTTCTATCACATCAGCTACACCTCGGCAACTCTAGAAAACTGTTTGATTTAGAGTAACTTAGTTGTATGTGTCACATACAACTTTGTTATTTTACGTTTGCATCTCAAGCAGGCGAGTATAACGCACATGCAACTTTGTTACAATAGTAGTTTTATTATAACAGATAGATGTATGAACTATTAAAATAACGAGAAACTATAAACTTGTAATCCGCAAGGAAACTAAGTTCCTGTAGCTGGCTGTATACCATGTATCACAAAAAATTTTTGTTAAAATCCTTTATAATAGGTATATGAAATTAAAAAACCCAAACGGGCTATGTCATGAAGACAAAACGTTTTAGGAATCCATATTCCATCGTCAGTGTCCTAAAAAGTATATATCCACTTTAATTAAAAAGAACATGAAGTTAAAAATTTTGACCAAGGTTAATACAAAATGTGGTTAATACTTACTAGGTGTACATGTTTTGAGCCACTAAATATCTGGGTAAAAACCCGTTAAAAGTTATGTGTTATAATTTGGTTTACATTATTTAGTCTTATATATTAGGATGTTAAAGTTACCAGTGGATATGATAACATGGCAACGTATGACTCCACATGAAGTTGCTGGTCCTGAGACGAAGTGTCTATGAGGACTTGATGATAGCAACTGATTTGAATGACAAAATTGACATGTTAGGACGAAAGTCCGAACACAGCAGTCAGTGTAACTTAATGTTTGTGTCTAAATATGACAGAAGCCTGCAATATTTAAAAATTGAATAAGTTAAAGTTAAAATGATATAACAGTAGCAACCATCAATGTTGTAGTTTTAAATTGTGAATTTGTCCTAAATTTATGCTAAGAACATGGAGAAAAGTGTTTTATCGATTAATGTATGTGGAATGAATTGTGGTGAAGAATTGTGTGGGTGCTGATAGGGAACCAACTATACATAGGTCTGATAAATTGGTGTGAAATCAGGATTCTAATAAAAGGCCCTTTATGTTTTGCAACATTTGGTACCTGGAAAATGCAAAATAGACATATGTGGGAAGTTGGATTCTGGAAACTTTATTGTTGAGGGGTGAAATAGGAAATAATATTTTTGAAAGTGCTATTAAGTAAATACAATAAAATACTTTTGTAATGTGGTGTTCATGTGGTATATAACTTATAACTTGAGTATAGAAGGCCCTGTATGTTAAAAAACAACATTTGGTACCTGGTAAATATAAAAGAATTCTTAAGTTACAAGTTCATGAACAAACATAAATAACTGATTATGTGTTATCGGATAAAGTTGGTTAGTTGTTTTTATGTTAACAACTGTAGGAGACGAACAGAAATTGATGGTTGAAACGTGGTTTTGTATTATGTTGATCATATATTACTTAGCTTATAACTTAAGAAGAAGAGGCCCTATCTGTTATAAAGCAACACTACGTACATGAGAAATATAAAAGAATAAGTTATAAGTTCATGAGCTAAAGTGGGTAGATAAAGTTAATAAACTATTGTTGTATATTGACAAGACCTGCAAAAGTAGAATGTTTGTAGGCGGCTCTGTTAAATTTAAGTAAAAAGAGAGAATGAGTAATTTTAAAAAGTTGTGAGAAGAGGAAAGACTCTACAGGAGGCTGGGGTCTCCAGAGATCAGAAACGAAATCCTGAGGGAGATATATGGATAAGTAAAATAAGATGAGGGATGGAAAAGGATGAAAAGGTGATGATCTTGTTTAAACATGTATGTGGGTGGTTTTGTAATAGGTAGACTCAACTTATAACTTAAGGAGAAAAGGCCCTATCTGTTATAAAGCAACACTAGGTACATAAGAAATATAAAAAGGATAAGTAATAAGTTCATGAGCTTGAGGTGGGTAGAAAAAGTTGATAGACTATTAATGTATATTAACTAGATGCAAAAGTAGAATGGTTGTGGTGATTCTGTTAAATTTAAGTAAAAAGAAAAATGTGATGTTTTAAAATGTTGTGAGGAGAGGAAGTTGTGAGAAGATTAGTTGTGTCGAAAAGAAGCATAGAAAACATTAGATATAGGGGTCAAACCTGAAATTTAGGTTAAATGAAAAGGAGTGGGAGAAGATAGAGAGCTTGATGTATTGAAAAGAGGTTGTGGAGTGAACTAAGGAAGATGAATATTTGACGAACGCATAATGGTAACTGTAAATTTTATTGTAGAAGTAAATTAAGGATGTGGGTTATGAGAATAATTGGCGATAGAGTGGGAGGAAGTCTTGATTGAATGAGACATGGCGATTAACACAATTTGGACTTTTTTGTTTTGCTTTAATGATTTCAAGGTCTTCGTATAGGTCTAGTTTGAGAAAGTTTTTTTGGGGGATATTGTGGATAAGTGATACGTCTTCTGGGATATTAAGGGGGTGGTTATGTTCTTTTAGATGTTGAGAGAAGGTGGAGGTGTTTTCTCTTTTTGTGTGCTCTAGAGAGCGTGAAGACAATGATCTACATGTTCTTCCTATGTAGGTGGATCGCAATCTGAACATTTTAGTCTATAAACACCACTACGGTTCATTTAATTGATGGGGTTAATTTTGTCATTCAAATCAGTTGCTATCATCAAGTCCTCGTAGACACTTCAGGACCAGCAACTTTATGTGGAGTCATACGTTGCCGTGTTATCATATCCACTGGTAACTTTAACATCCTAATATATAAGACTAAATAATGTAAACCAAATTGTAACACATAACTCTTAACGGGTTTTTACCCAGATATTTAGTGGCTCAAAACATGTACACCTAGTAAGTATTAACCACATTTTGTATTAACCTTGGCCAAAATTTTTAACTTCATGTTCTTTTTAATTAAAGTGGTTATATACTTTTTAGGACACTGATGATGGAATATGGATTCCGAAAACGTTTTGTCTTCATGACATAGCCCGTTTGGGTTTTTTAATTTTACATACCTTTTATAAAGGATTTTAACAAAAATTTTTTATAAACTTGTGTGTACTTTTTGTGAGTAATCGATCACATTGTGTGTGGATAAGGTTTCTAAACAATTTAATTAATCTATATTTCTAAAATAAGGAGTAATTGAAACTTTAAATACAAAAACAGAAAAGTGAGGTTAGTTTTTATCTTTACAGAAAAATGTTTTACTAGGTCTCTCTTATTTTATTTGTAATTGATTTTAAATTGGCTAATGCGAACTCCGATTCTGAAAATGAAAACAGTAAGCTTAAAGGGGACTGAAGTATCCTTGCTTTTTTTGGGGCCTGGTAAATACGTAACACTATTTCTGACTACTGTACGACCACGCCTTGTGGGTTGTTCTGTACACCAACGATGCCTGTCTTTTACTCACAGTAAGTAAACTCACAATATTTCTAACTGGTTCGTGATCTACTTGACTATCACTTTGTTTATTTTGATCAGTGTCGGTATTGGAGTTTTGTACTAAAGATATATTGAACATCATCCTCGGTGTTTTCATTAGCAAATAAATTTTCAACTTCCCATTCCACTTCAGCTTGGGTCAACGGACTACGTTTTTTACTGTTTTCTTTCTAGGTTCTTCTTCTTCTTCTCGTGCCACTCCTAGCGGAGATTGGAAATCATCATGGCCACTGCGACTTTGTTAGCAGCGCGCCTAAAAAGTTCAATCGAACTACACCCGAACCATTCACGTAGATTACGAGCTACATGAAGCCATTTACAGACTGAATTTACATTAAGCAGCATCAATATTGAACTGCTGATGCGCATGCTACATTAAGATAAGTGTCTGCAAGAGTATCTTACACCCAGGAGTGAGCTTCCAGGGATAAAAAATACGTACTCGTTGAGTTACTTTGCTGTTATAGGAAGTACTTATTACATTTGAAAAATGTTATTTTAACAATTTTTTACGATGTTATTGTGTGTCTACCTGACGCTGATCATTGCCAGTAATAATACGTCCACTTCTTCTTTTATTCGTGACAATATATGATTCTCTGTTGTTATTATTTATAGCCAAATTTTGATTCTTCACTCTTAAATTTTCGTCTTTCATTAAATTAATAATATCGAAATATTAAACTATAATTTGTATGTATAAAATAATAGCAGCTTATATTGTTTAGTATTTTCAATGAAGAAAAATCCTTCTGTAGATTTATCCACAAGATTTTTAACTGTAGTCTTTACGTAGCAATTCCTTTCTCTATCTATAACTGGACTTTTATTAACACCAGTATATACATACAGTTCAGTTTTTCATAGTTGGGACAGTCTTTAATAATTAATTTTTAGTTTGTTTAAAATGCAGGTCTGTTTAAATTGACAATTAAAATCATGTTATTTTTAGTAGATGGGGACTAATTGAATAAATGAATATTACTAGTTAAATCTAATTGTTGTTTTAATGTAATGATGTTATGCTGATTTATTATAATAATTTCATATTGATTAATAACTTACTTTAAATACCTCATTTTCATTGTCCTTGATTCCTGATCATTAGTCTCGCTATTTAAAATTTTAATCAGCGGCACACTTAAAACTACTTTGTGCAACTTTTGACATCTATACAATACCTAACTTCAAAGCCGTAAACATGACCATTTTTATGTCATCATAAATTACATATTTGCTTAAACTATTATTCGCCAATATCAGCATTTATTTTTTTTTTTCGTGGTAATCACCGTTATGAACTGACTGAAATATTCTGACATCTGCACTATCGATATGCTTATATTAATTAGTTTTTGTTCTTTATAATATAGTACGCTTTTTTGACTTTTGACAAAACTCGTTCTCCCATAATAATAATACCAAGCCTAATACCACTCACGTGGATAATTCTAATCTGGTAAGTCTAGGGCTCAGGGGTCGGCGTTTATCACTTTAGAAATTACTTGTCCTGAAGTCTTGCTTACCGCCGAGGTACATTGACTACAAAGCTACAAATCCCACAATAAACAAGAAAGTCTTCAAGTTCATATAGCTATGCTTAAAATTATTCTGTCACTCAATCGCTCGTAATCCGATGCTCACATACACACTCTCACAAGAGAGAGTAGACTGGGCGTGATGACCATGGCCTTACAAGTCACAGCCATGAGAAGGAGACTGACAAAACTGATTAGCGACGCCATCGAAGCGATCGCAGCTACCCTTTTGCTGCCTTATATGTCACTTTCAAAAATAGGCTACACGATATATGCATACTAATCCACCGCGTTAAATGGATTAAAAAAGCTCACGGAATTCAGCGACCTATACTCTACTAATTCAGCGACAGCGATATGAACTGCTAAGGTTGATAATACAGGGAAATATGAGGAGGAAGGAGTATAGGAAGAAGGAGAGTTTCATAGTTGAAGAATTTAAGGGAATGGTTTAAATGCAGTTCTATAGAACTCTTCCGAGCAGCAGTAGATAGAGTAAAGATAGTGATGATGATATCCAACCTCCGATCGGAAGCCGGCATTTAAAGAAGAAGAAGATAATCTACCTAGAGTTACCGGTCTATATATATATATATATATATATATATATATATATATATATACATATATCCTTCAGATACCCCAAAAATATGGTTTCTCACATTTCTACACAATTACTGACCTCTACCAGCAACAAACTCTAGAGCTTAGCTTGCTAACAGGAATTGATCAGTATTCTACGCCATAATTACCTTAAAATACGGCCATATGGGGGGGGGGGTGGTAAGATACCTACAAGGGCACCGAAAAGAAAGAGACATTCCAAAAAACATAGAAATATCGATCAGTAAAGCAGTCAAATAAGCTCAAATTGGTCCCATGAAAGTCATTTACTGTTAGTATTAAAGAAAATTTAATAAAAAAACTTCCTCGTAATGAAAAACGTATTTCATTTTAATCCAACCAGCTCTACAAATACAACGCAAATAAAATTAGGAGAATGATATTAAGTTCAGTAAGTTAGTTTTATGTTTTTAGTTTTTAATTGCACGATAAATTAACTTTAAAATTATTGTACGAGTTTCAACTTTAGATTTTACTACGAATATTATAAGGCAGCTAGTCAGTAAAATTATATGCGACGATAAAACAGATTTGATAACAAATAAGTTAATATCTTATCGGAGATAAATCATTTATAATTTATAATAATATATGTATGTATATTATATGAAAACCTAAAAAGCTAATAGATAAAGTGCCAGAAGTAAAATTGTTGGGAAAAGTAAAAAAACTGTACAGTTTTCAACAGAATACAATTTTATTTACAAAAAGTGGTTTTAATCAAACAAGTTAATGTAAATGAATGCTTTTGTAATGTTTATACAGTGTTACAAAAACGAAACAGAGAAAACGCATGTTAACCATATATACTTTTTATACGAGAAAACTAACAGGCTTCCTAAGTCCTTTTTTTTGTTTTGTGCTAGTGAAACCTTTGTTGGTAGAGTAGTAAGCTCCAAGGAAGCTATGTATTCAATAGAAATATTTTTCTTGAGGGCGTATCATTTTTTGTCAAATATCATTAAATCTTTACTGTTGATGCACATTGCAGACGCTTCGTCAAATTTAAAAAATCTATCCATGCTTTGCACTCGAAATGGTCTTGATGGTCTGGCTGATCTCGTTTTCCACATCTTTAACAGTTTGCATTTTTGCTACTTAAGATTTCTTTTCTATAACTGCGAAGTCTCGGTCTGCTGCAGAAAATGTGTTTCTAAATGAATTAATGCAGAGCGCATATGTAAAGCCACAAAAACTAAACTAGCTTATCCATTTAGAAAGAGTGTCAGATAATCGAGCTGTTAAAGTAGTGCAGAGATGGAAACCCCAAGGAACGGGACAAGAGGAAGGCCCCCTCAAAGGTGGATAGACGATGTAGAGGAAGATCTTAAAACCATGAACATCAGGCAGTGGCGAAGGAAAGTATGCGACAGGGCAGAATGATAGAACATTGTTAAGGAGGCTTAGACCCACAAAGGATTTTAGCGCAATTAAAAGAAGAAATTACTTCATACATCTCTTGAGACACGAAAAATAATACATAAAATAAAACAAAGACAAGGAATTGAAAGAATTAACTTGGAAGAATTAATTGGAGGAATTAACAACTACTGTGATAGGGAAAAACATTAGACAATGGACAAAGAACAATTCCTGAATAAAATATATGTCTAATAGCCGGTTTCACCAACAACAAATAAATCGCTGAATAGTTATTGGTCGAATAAAATTTATTAGTCGGTTATATTTTATTGTGTTTCAATAGCTGTTTGTGTGTGACAGTTAGTTATTAGTCGAATAAGTTCTATTGCAATGATTTTTCCACCAACTGTACTCGTGAAAGCACGCGCATTGCATTTATTTACCATTGTATTGACTGCAATCAGATACATAACCCAGTTCTAAGTAGATTCACTTCATGGCAACGTAAACTCCCACATGAGTTACTAGTCTAGAGATGTGTTTTCCATTCGGACCTTGGGCAGCAACTTTAAACATCTTATAAAATTAGCAGCAAATATATAATCTTATACCAATTTAAAGTGTTTGCTACCAGGAATTTAGTGGCTTTAAACATTTATACCTTGTAGCAGCAATTAAGATGGAATATTTATTCTGAAAACGTTCTGTGCTGTAGTTTGAAATGGTTTTTAAATAAATATATATTTTAAAAAGCATTTTTTACTAAAATTTTATTGAAATTTATTATCTACTAACTATTCTATATAATATACAAATGATACAAATTTATGTTTTTTTCAGTTGATAAAGATTCGTCACAACAAGGTGGGTGTTTAGTTACAAAAACACCAAAAATAAAGAAAAAAAGTACTGAATCTGATAATTTGATTGACATAAAGAAGAAAGTACAGTTAAGAAAATTGGAAATATTAGAAATTGTGAAGGAAAGGGGACTAGTGGAATTAGAGTTAGAAAAATAGAATTAGAGATAAAAAAAACTGATTTAGAAATAAAAAAAAGAATTAAATAAATAAATAGATACTTCCTACCTTAGAAACTGTGTTTTCTTTATAATTAAATATTCTTTATACAATCTGTGCATAAGAATTTGTATAAATTATATAAATTAAAATGCCAAACAATTATTTAAAATAAACTTAAAAATCTAAAAGTTAAAAACTATGTAAATATTGTCAAATATGTCAACATATTGACAGAACACCAAACTAAAATACTGTATTAATTAATGCTGTTCTTACAGCATTATGGTTATTTGGCAATTCTTGAAGTAGAAGTTTTGGTTGTTCTAATGCAATTGGTATTTCTTTATTTGGTACTTCATCACCCATTCCAATTGCCATGTTATGTAACACAGCAGTTGCAACTACTACAGCTAATGTTGTCTGTTCCTTGATCCGCATACCCACTGAAAGACATGAAAAACCTCTCTTTCAAACTCCAAATGCTCTCTCTATAACATTCCGAGTTCGTATGTATGCCCTGTTATATGCTTGTTCTAAACGTGTTTGTGGATTCAGCAGTGGTGTTAATAAATACTTCTTATAAGCATATCCACTATCACCTAATAAATAGCAGTCAGGGAATTCATTATTTTCAAGTCGGGCCAGTAAGTGGGAATCATTAAAAATTGTGGAGTCATGTACGCTTCCAGGCTACCGAGCAACTATATCAATGAATTTTAGTTGGGCATTGTATGTTGCTTGAACATTTATCGAAAACCATCATTTCCTATTTCTGTATAACTCACCATGCTCTCCTCCAGGGGCTTGTATTTTGATATGTGTGAAATCTATCGCTTCAAGGACCCTCGGAAATCTTGAAGTTTGGTAGAAGTCATTGCGGTTCTGGGGCATTTGTATAAACCATAAATAAAGTAATGTAATGAGATACTTTTTTCACAATTCGGCAGACTGTTGCCTTCGAAATATTAAAATGGTCTCCAGTACATATTTGAAATGATCCTGTAGCATAAAAACGAAGAGCTATTCTGTTGCCTACAGGATGCAATTGGTCAACGATCAAGTGTAATAACTCATCTATTGAAGTTTTAGATAATCTAAACCTAGTTTTAAAATCTATATCATCAAATTCAATAAAAGGGTTTCTTCTCTGTAGTAACAAGCGTTGTCCCTTGCTGCACATTTCCATATATATATATATATATATATATATATATATATATATATATATATATATATATATATATATATATATATATCACGTTTACCTGCAATACATTTTTAATAATTTCGAGTTAAACTGTTAAATTCAAAGTGAGGTTAGCTTGTCAATTTATTCGAAGAAAAAATATTTATTTGGCCGATAATGAACGAATAAGTTATTTTGAGTTTATTCGTAGAATAAGTCTTATTTGACGTTGGTGAAACGCAGATGTGTCAGTTTTATTGGTCGAATAACTTCATTGAATAGACTGCTATTTGTCGTTGGTCAAACCGGCCCTAAGTAACTTTGAAAATATTATATTCTTGTTGTCCACCTCTGATCAATTTCATGTTTTTTACCCGTGTGACCTTTTGTTATTAGCAGCTTAAACCACTATTGCCGAAAGGCAATTTTGTTTATTATTTCTGTTTATGTTTGAGCCAGCCATTCTTTCAAACAATTTTGATATTCTAATATACCTAATCTTATGTTTTTAGGAGACAAATTTTAACTTGGCGTGTACTATTTCCAAAAAGTGAAATAATTAAATTATTTTTCTTCCCGCTACCTACACGCGAAACAAATAACAATGAACATCAAAGATACATTTCGACTGCGTGAGAGGTTATTTCTCAAATTATACATAAATTTATGAGCACAGTGAAAGACATTAAATAAATTTTTCAGAATATTTCGCAGCATATCCAACATACCAATCTCGTTTTCAGTTCACTTTTCCACATTTGCAAATTGGACAAATTTTCCTGAACCTGTACGTCTTCAAGGAGGCTAGATTAAACGAAAAATGATCACATTGGGGCCACTTATTTACTTTAGCTGTGACAAAGGAACAAATACACCTTAGAGGCGGTTTTGCACAAAAATTTATACCTTTCTTTTAAGCCAGCTAAACAGGAAAATGCGTGTGAACAAAAGCATTGGTAGGATATTTGGATAGTTTATTTTCCTCTTGTCGATATTTCTCACCCTTCACGTTTAGAGAAAAACTGGGATTTACGCGGTTACTTATTTCTTACCCAAAATTTACTGTTTTGCTGAAATAATTTTTATGTGTTTGAACAAACCGATATCGCATTTACTGCTATGAGGGTGGTCCTTAAGTAATTGTACAAAACAAAATAGTAGATTCTACACTTTAAAATATTACGATTTAAGCCAAATTGCTTTAATAAAATGTTGATATTAAGAAAGATACAGGGTGTTAAAGTGCAAATTAAAAATTTTATTTTTCGCTATAACTTTCATGTTTTTAAAAATTTATATATAAAAATTTACAACTGGGTACTTTTAAATATGAGAAATTATAATTTAATGCACACTTTGATGTAACTGATAGAGGGCGCCACATACGCCACATATGTGGTATAAATTTGCACTTAACTTTTTTGTTCTTTAAGTTACCTGTATTTGGGACAAACAATATTAAAGATACATTATTTTAACAAACAAAAGGTATACCTGTTAATAACTTCAAAACTCAACAGTTTTCGAGATAATCGGATTTTACAAATCAGCTGCATAATTCTGATTTAAGGCAATTATTCTAGGCAACGAAGAAAAATAAACAATTACATTAATACTTTTGAATTTTGGTATAAAATACCTTTAATTAAAGTTAATAGTTAACGAAATATTAAATAAAATAAACATATCAGCAGGATAATTAATAAAAGGATTTGAAAGAATAACAGAATAATAGAATTTTACATCAAACATTTTACGTTTTATGTTAAATTAAAGTCATAATCAAAACATTTTGTGTTAAAACCAAATTAAGAAATAGTTAAACTAAATAACATAACTTTTTGTCAAAGAAAGTGTTCGATAAGTCCACCATTTGTCAATATATTCCATAAAAGATCGTCTCAGATTAAATAGCATCATTGGTTCTAAAGAAACTGCTGCAGTATTTATTTCTTCCCATAGTTGGTTGCGAATGTTTATGGGATTCTTATAGACACGTTGTTTTAATGCGCCTCATACACCAAAATCAAGCGGATTAAATTCTGGGCTACGTGATGGCTATAATGTATAATGGATGAATATATTCTTTTGAATACATATCCAAATCTTATGGTTTATTATGGAACTATATCTTATTTGTCACAGAGGTTAAATAATGTATTAAACTGTGATGTATCTCGTTCATTGGTTACTTATATACACACGGAATAACCTATCGATGACATTACTTATTTATACGATTACGTTACAGCTTACGAGTAACTATAATTACATCTCGAACAAATGGACTATTATGATTTACTAACGAACTAATATTATGCTGAACTAAATTGTCTGTGTTTTTACTAACTAATCGTTATTTATAACAATATCGGTTATTAGGCCAACGATGATGTTTTTGTAAACATGCTGAGTCTTTAGTTAGATTTGTAGCAAAAGTATTATGAAACAAGACACATATGTGTTATTCAATACTTGTGCTCTAGTTTTTTTTTATCCTAATAAAATTGGGTAAACAATTTACGTAATGAATAATAAGTATTCTTTTCAGATTTTTTATGAATTAAATAATTATATCAATAGCTCACCACATTGCCAAGGAATATGACTACCACGACCAATCCAACGTTCAGAAAAGTTACATTTAAGTGTAACTGCCTTCTATGTTCTAACTGCCTTCTCTCTAGAATGTGATCGCGTACCATCTTGCATAAACCACATATTTTAGGTTTTCAGCATTTTACAATAGAGAAAAATTAATACAACACCATTATAGAAACTTAAGAAGCGATAGAAAAGGAAAATTGTAAACATGATGACGGTCAACGTCTGAATACGAACACGGCACCTAAAATAGAAGGTGAAGAATCTTTTCTCCAATGAGACATTTAGCACCCATAACAAAGCATTTTGTTATGTTACATTATCATCTTTGAGATGTTTTAATAAGAATAAACTATGAATTATGCTTATCTACAGGTTTACCGCATAAATATCAAACTAAGAATTATTAAGCAGCTGACTTATAAAATGCGATTATCTCGAAAACGGCTGAATTTTGAAGTTATTAACAGGTATACCTTTTCTTTGTAAAAATAAAGTATCTTTAATATTATTTAATATAAATAGCGCTTACTTTAAGAGCAAAAAAGTTAAGCGCAAATTTATGCTATATACGTGGTATATGTGGCGACCTCTATTAGTTACATTAAAGTATGTATTAAATTACAATGTATCCTACTCAAATGCATCCAACTGTAAGTTTTTGTCCAAAAATAATTATAAACGTAAAAGTTATAGCGAAAAATAAAATTTTGAATTTCCAATATATAACATTGTGTAGCATTAGTTTTGTTCTATAATGGCATATGGTACTACAAAAGGGTAACCATAGTTGGCTATGCAACTGACATTTCAAAATGAGACAATTATTAATTTATTATAAACTGTCAGTCCTTATACCGAAATGGGTTATACTGCAGATGAAAAAGTAGATATATTCTCAATTTATGTAAAAAATAATAAAAACAAGCAAGCGGCAAGAAGAGAATATAGGCTGATTTATCCTGATCGACAGACTCCTTCTGCAAATACATTTTTATATAATAATCGTCATGTCATAAATGAAAAAATGTTTGAACGGAAAAAACATACTATCGTAGGAAATGACGATGAAGATCTTAATACTTTGCTTTACTTTGAAGGTAAAAATTAAATACTTACATAATAGATTAAATCCATAATAACATTTTTATTTTAGAAAATTCCGAAACTAGTCTAAACAATGCTACTAATGCAATAGAGAAAAGCCGTGCGACGATACATAGAGTTTTAAAAAAGCACAACTATAAGCCGTACAAAATATTACCGGTACAAGAACTTACCGATGTTCATAAGAGAAAGCGTTTACAGTTATGTCAAGACATGCTTACAAATTTGAACAATGATCCTAATTATTTTTATAACATTTTATGGACAGATGAATCAAATTTTTCAACTTCAGGCATTTTTAATAGAAGAAACAGGTATTCGTGGGAACAGAAAAATAATAGAAAAAGAAAAATTAAGCAAATAAAAAAGTCAGGAAGAAAATCAATAAATGTGTGGTGCGGAATATTTCAAAACAAAATAGTTGGACCATTTTTTTATGATTATAAATTAACTGGGGAATCATATTTGGACACAGTCATTACAGAAGTGGATGAGTTAATAAATCAAAATTATACACCAAATCAATTAAATAGTATGATATGGCAACAAGATGGAGCACTGCCACATAATGTCGTAGCCACTCAAGATCATTTAAATAAACAATTTAATGTGTGGATCGGCAATAAGGGTACCATTACATGGCCACCAAATAGTCCCGACTTAACACAATGTGAAAGCTTTTTATGGGGGTTTTTAAAAGAAAAAGTGTATTTTGATTCAAATACAAATATTAACACTATCACGCCAAAAATTCGCGTAGAAATTAAAAATTTAAATGGTCATCATAACATAATATCTGACGCATTAGAAAATTTGAGACGAAGATATGACTTGTGCATTGACAACAATGGAGGGCACTTTGAGCGTCTTCTGTAATCTTAAATGTAGTATTGTATCTTAAATGTAGTATTGTAAGTCATTAATTTTGTTGACTTTCTAAATATATTTTTTTCTTATCTTAGTATAGTATAGTAGTACCATACGCCATTATAGAACAAAACTAGCTAGTGCTACACTATGTTATATATTTGTAATCAGGAAATTCAGGGCTACTCAAAACTATAAAAAAATACCCATTTGAAATATTGAAGAAGCATTTTATTGGGCACTCCCTGTATACAAACTTTGGTCTGTTGCTACACTGTTGGTAAGTACAGATAAAATAATATAACTTTTATTTTTAAATTTTTACTTGTGTCTTCTTTACTATGTGCCTTCTAAAACTTGCAAAGCAAACAGGTTGATAAATTACTCGAAAAGGCAATCTAAAAATTGCATTCCACCTGCCGTTCATCATGGTCAAAATTCGTAGTGAATTCAGTTTCTGGTACTCCAAACGGAGTAAAGTAATAAAACATAATGACGGTATTAAATTTTTGTGGACCCCCACTAGAAAATAAGTGGGGGTCAAAATATAATGAGAAACCCTGTACAATTGCCGTTGTTAGCGATAGTGGCCTTTTATCTTCGAGAACATAGAATAGAGATGGGCTAATCGAGAAGGTTCCAGAGTAAATACGTTCGGTATATAAACGGAGCACTCTTATGAGTAAGTTAGTAGATAAGAAAATATCGTGGTCCAAACTTATAAATGACTAGTTTTAAATAAATGAGAACCGCTCCTTTTATTTAAACACGCTACAGTGGTGTCACAGTGCAGTGGCGCACCCAGGGGAGGTTTTGGGGGTTAAACCCCCCCCCCAGGACCCTATTCCGACACTGTTACTCACATATTTTAAGGACTCAAAATGGAGGTAGCATCATAAAAAAAAATTCGGTGACCAACCAAACCCCCCCCCCCGCTACTGTCACAGTGTGAGATAATTTATTAATTTAAAAATAAATTAAGCAGTGACTTTTAAATAAGATTTTTAAGGGGAGGTACTGGGTTCTCAGGATACATCTTCATATCTCCCTCAAAAACAACTGATGCATCAATATGGTTACAAATAATTTGAATTGATAAGATTTTTAAACTATTGAAGTATTGTTAGTCAGTAACATCCGCGTATCTCGGTCGTGATTTTTGTAAGACAGAACATTTGAAAAAAACGTGTGAGCCTAACCAAAGATGCGGATCGTAGACCTGTGTCAATAAAACAATTACGTTAACAACTAGAAGAACGGGATGACGACTGCAGCGTGTCCAAAAAGATCCTCCACAAACGACTAAAGGATGTTCTAAACAGGAATGGAGATGACGCAGAGATATTCCAGTTTCAGTCAACAGAAAAACAGTTTTAAGAAAAAAAATTTAAAAACGTTTCCTAAATGATTGAAGAAACTTCTAGAAAGCATGAAAATACATTCGAAAATGTTTCCAAAAGATTAGATAAATCTTCTCAAATTATTAAATAAGCAGCTAGACAAAACAACTAAAAATTCGAATATATGCCTAGAAGATTCGACAAGACTTCTCAAATATTTTAAAAAATATATGTATACAGAACGATGAGAAATTTAAAGAAGTTTCAAGTACATTCAAAAAGATACAAAAAACTGTAAACGACGTATAAGAGAAGATCAAACAATTAGCGAGCATGATATCCAATATGGAAATGTTACCACCCATTAATGCAGTTGTTTTAGATCCTGTAGTAAAAGAAGAATCACCGAAAGATGAAACAACACATCATACGAGATTCAAATTGCTACCGTTTGACGGGACATATGGTTTCCTCGGTCCATATTCCTTGGACAAGCTGAAGCTATTCCGACAACCAATCATTAAATCGAACAAGAAAAGGCTGTTTCCTTGACTTTTGCTTTACGAGGGGATGCTGCAAATATCCGATTCTTAAGGATCAAGAAAAACATTATCATACCTTGTTTACTTGACTAGAAAAGCGCTACGAAGATGCCCATCTACAAAGCACAACTAAGGAGTAGAATTCAGCGAGGATGTGAAAATTTGCAAGTTGACTTATTCCGAGGAACCACACAACATTTTGGAAGAAATTGCTTTATATAATTTCCTCAGTGGGTTAAAAGACAGCGAATTGCAAAAAGCTTCCTTTAAATTACTAGCAAGACCGAAAGTTTTAGATGAAGCACTCGCTATTATCTTAAAACATAAAGCAGCTAATCAAACTTTACGAAATTATCGACAACGAACCTCTGAAGAAGGCGACGAACAAATTGGTAAATAATATCTAGAGAAAATTGTACAGACAGTAACTCGTAACACGGTGCAGAAGAGACGCTTTCCTTTCGAATACGAAAGGAAAGTACCCTCACAAAATTGTAAACACCATCTAGAATCATCTTCATGTAGTTCGAATCATCTTCAAGTACCTATAAAGGTATATAATGTCCGGTTCATAGCATTCTGAGCCTTCCGCTTCCACGATCCATTCACGTCTATCGGTCCAGTCCCCTGGTCGTAGATCTCTGTCAATCTCTGTACATGTTCGTACCAAATTAGCGATTTTTTCTGTATTTCTTCTATGATGATGGTTGTTCTGTCCATGATTTGTCTTATTATTTTATTTGTAACGTGCATTATTCTGGATATACCGGCTGATCGGCGTCAAAAACCCGTTTCCAGCACAAAGAGTTTTGTTCCGTCCTCTTAGTGAGTTGCCATTTTTCACATACAGAGAGTACAACAAATTTAGTAATACTGTTATATAGTTTTATCTCTTTATGTTTGGAGATAGTTGTAGAACAGCGTAATGAGATCAGTGTTTCTCTTTTTTCCCATTTATAATTTGTTCTTTGATTTTTGTTTCAGTGCGTTTATTTCTTTTCATTTTTGTGCCAAATATTCAGAACATGGTAAAATATTATTTCCATATTCTAAGTTAAGATCATCGTTTTCAATTGGTCCATGCTTGCACATGCACTAAATTTGCTCGTATGCTTGTATCAATCGCTTTGGCATCAACTGTATATCTTCTGGGTCTTGTATGATGATCACGTGATCATCCCAGAAAAAAAGATATATGTTTGTTGCGTTCTTTATTGGTATACCCGTTCCAGAACACGATCTCCTCCATTTCCTCAGGATCTCATTCAGGTAGATTTTGAAGACTGTTGTTAGTCTGTTATCGGAGAAGTGGTTGTTAGTCTTTATTATTAATTAAAGATCGGTGAAGAATCGTTATATTGCTTTAAACAGTGTAATATTAATTGATGAGCTTTTCAATATATGCCATATTCTACATAGGAGTACTATATCATAAGCTTTCGCCTAGTCCACAAATAATAGTTGATTCCTAGCCATTCATTTTTCATTCACGTATTTTCATGTATTAAAGTGTATATATGGTCAATGCAAGATCATCAAACTCGAAATCCAGTGGTTTTTAACCCCGTACATTTTTTTTAAAATAATTCGACTAGAGTACTCTATATCGATTTAAACGGTACCAAAAACAAAAAAAAAATTTTCATGGTTTAAAAATAAATATTTTTTAGGTTTAAAAATAAAAATTTTTTTCCACCTCACCAGGTGGGAAAAAATTGAAAATATTTTATCCGCCAAATAAGAATTTTTGTGACAAGGTCTTTAAGAGCTCGTTCCGCCAAATAGGAAGTTATTTAAAAACTATTCCCGCAGGTAACGTTTTAATATAAATAAAAGTTTATTTATTCGATGAAAAGTGGGTGGCCTACCCTGTATATAGATAACTAATCATAAGCTATTGATAAACTAAGGTATTGTCCCCAGTACTTGTTATTTTTGTCTTAGCTCCAAAAACTTATCTTTCGTTTGTTTTTATTAAAATTTCCTTTCATATCATTTTTTACACTCTGTAGAAATTAACAACGAAAAATAAGCAAATTACACTTTTATCTCCTAGCGCCTAAAAACATATCTACGAAAATTTGAAGGACCAACCTAAAACTCAACTATCTCGAGCAGGGCATAACTTTTTCTCCTGCTCTACTTTTTAAAGACCAACGAGACTTTTTTGTGGCCTAACCCACGAAATGAGAAAAATTCTTGTAAGAAATTAGCATTCTTGCTTAATTTATTTTCTGGATTTCCTCTGATAGCTACACATCTTCGTATTTTTTTCTGGGCAGAAAATCCGTAGCAATTTTAATTTACCCAAACGAAAAACTGATTAACAAGAATTGTGCTGTTAAAGACCTAATTAAATATGATATATACGAGTGTATATATATATATATATATATATATTGTATATATATATATATATATATATAATATATATATATATATATATATATATATATATATATATATATATATATATATATATATATATATATATATATATTACTAAGTTCTCGGGAAGAATCGCGTTGAGAATTTAATGCTCGACGTTTCGGCACCCATTTTGGAGCCAACTTCAAGAAGGATACGGTTCCGTTCGAGTTCGGGGTGTCAATCTACCTACTTCCCACTCTTGACGTACCAGTATGGTGTTCTGTATAAATACAAGAACCATCAAAAAGCACTAAGGTCTCAGTGCTGGTCTTGCCCTGTGAGACTGCTTGTATATCATCAGTATGCGCGGGTACGATATGCGCTGACGTGGTCTGAGCTAACTTGGATACGCGTGTTTGGATAAAGTTTCTTACAACGTTTAAAGCACTTTCCACATCTTGTCTATTAGGACCTTCTTGCGTAGATTCACCGTAATTGTCTTCTCCCTCTTCATCACTTTCGTCACTGACGTTAACGCGCTCCGCCAACGGATTTATTACCTCCGCGATAATTTCACTATCCGTCGGAAGATCACAAACAATGAGGTCATCATCAATGGCAATGAATTCAGCAAATTAGTCATCATTGTTCAGTTGGGTTCGTTCTTGACCTTGCCGTTGTAACGTTAACCACTCTGATGCAGGATATTTATCTTCTTCGTTTTCTACCTCAGTCTCTGTCCACCCCGCATGACCGAAACATTTTCTGATGGTTTTTTATCTACGAGTGTCCATGCTTTGTGGATGAAATTTATGGCATCTAATAAATGAACAGGGCATTCACTATGGTTTTCCACATTATTCAGGATCGGCTTAACTAACAGTTCTCTGTAGTGAACTTTAAGGGACCTTACGATGAATGTTTTTTTAAAACGTTAACTTTCGGATGAGCTGTACAATTGTCAACAATTAAACGAATCTTTCGATGATTCATCAGTGCGGGTGTTAATGTAATTACTGAAAAAAATTACCCGTAAAGAAGATTTGAATGTATGTTTCATTTAGCCAGTGTCAATGTGTACAAAAATCTACATAAGAAATTCGGCTTCGATAAAAAACTGTTGGTACAATCAAATTATGATTTAACAGAAACTCTCAAAACTAACAGAACTATCAAAACTACAAATCTGATCGTTCTACTACATATCTTACCGCAACTACATATATCAGGTCGTCTATAAATGAATAGATAGTGATGAAAAACGTAATTATCTAAAAAAAGTTAATAATAACAAGAATCGACAAAGAAAAATAAAATTTACTAGGTATTACTTTTAGCTGCGTCACTGTGATCTTCATCAGTTTTTGCCAATGTATCAGAACTTTCACTTTTATAAAACTCATCTGCTGTATCAGAAAACGAATACTTATACGAGTTAAATCAATTTCTAAATTCAATAAAGTATTTTTGAGTCCCTTACGAACCGTAATCAAAAACAAAATGATATAAGTAATTTTAATTTTGGACCAAGTAATTAATTTTTAAACCAAACCAATATTTTATTATTTATTAAACTCAATGTATTTATATAAAAACACTTTCAGCATTCCGGTTTTATTAATGTCATAAAAAAAACTGTCTACTTAATGTATCATGCCTACAAATTATTCATATCACGATTATTGGTGCTAAATAACTTGTTTTCGACTGGACTGATAACAGTAACCAATCCTAAGATCTACAGACACAGCTAGTAAAAGAAAACCTCCTTCTTCGTAGGTAACTAATTAAAACATTAATACTGTACAGTGGGTGGATCAAATACACACTTGTAGTACCGTCTATATTATTGAATTTGAGAGAGGGCTTAGTGTGATTTTGTATCTCTTTTATAATCACTAAAAAAAGTGTAATGTTAACAACCGTCTGCTGTTCTCTATGTGATATATTATTATATTAACCATTATTTAAGTTAAAAAGTGACAATTTGAAATCTTGTGCAATGAAATCACCCACATTAATTAATTAATATGGAAATTATAAAATCCGACATTACTGAAAACAGTTAATTCTCTTTAGTGCGTTCTCACAGCAATACAGAGTCAACCTAAGTTTTGCATTAGTAAAATAGTTCGAGTATTTATTGTTTTCAAAATTTTCAAATCGATTTTTCTAGAAAATGGTGTATCCTATACTTAAAGTGAGAGTACCTTTTATTACTAGAATATTTGAAAATTTAATAATCTAGTATCACAAATGCTTAAAAGTTACAGACAAAAAAGTTCTGAAGTTATTAAAAAAAAACTACTTACAAGGCGCCATCTTCAAAGAGATCTAGCTCCCTTAGAAGCATTTTCGGACTAGGTTAAATCGTCTTAAAATTATTTGAGGAATCTGCGGTTTTCGTTTGTCAGGAGAGCTTCTGGGCACCATGTATAATCAGCAGCTTAGAGGCACTTGGCTTCGATAGTCTTCACTAGATTCTTCCACTTTTTCCGGTCCTTATCTTCTTGTTCTCTACTGTACCTTGTTTTCCTCTCTTTTATGTTAGTCTGGACGGTATCACACCACTTCCTTCCTAGTCTCTCTTTTTTTTCTTCCCTTGTTCACCTGCTTACAAAACTCTTAGGACTTTTCTATCTTCTGGCATTTGTAAAACATCCAACCATCTAACTTTCTGTATCCTAATTGTATGTGTTATTTTTGGTCTCTTTTCTTCTTTTTGATTAATTGTGTAACTATGACATGCATAAAACACGATTGGTCTCACTATTGTTTCCTAAGTTTGAATCTTGCTGCTTTCAACAACCGTTTATCGATTTCTCTTTCTTTGCCTCCTCTATGTATATCTGTTACTCCAAGCTATTCAAACATTGTTACTTTTTTAAATTTATACTCTCACTCTCTCGTCCTGAGAGTGATTCATATATTTTCTTCTGTATTTTCCCCTCTTATTTTCATATACTTCTTTTTTTCTTGATTTTTAGTCAGGCCATATTTTCTAGCTACTTCCTTAAATGTTTAAGAATTTTTCGAAATTCTATTCTTAAACGTGCTAGAAACACCAAGTCATCTGCAAAAACTATGTACCTACTGTTGTCTTTTGTTCAGACTCGTGCCGCTTGTCTGGTTCTTGGCTCCTCTAATTATCCTTTCTAGTACTAGGTTGATTAAGTCTGTTGTAACTCTCCCTGTTTTAATCCATTATTAAAACTGATTTGAAAGACTTCATTCTATCATGACTTTATTGACTGTATTCCTTCTCTTTGTTTCCCGTCGTAATTCTTCCCAATCTTTCCTTTTCTTTGTTTATTTCTTTCTGTGTTCTTTATGCTACCTCTTTACCTTAGACCTAATCTAATTGGCATTTTTGTCGTTGTTTTCCTCTTCTTGGTTGTGTGGGAATTTGCTGTTTAAGTTTTTTTTATTTATTTACGCTGTAACCACCAGGGTTATTAGCGACCTAAAAAATATAATACAGGTAAAGTTAGAAAAAATTACAATAATTGATACAGTCCTGAGTCTTTAAGATAACTTATTGTGTTTTTAATGTTCATGTTTTTTCCTAGGGCTTCCTTTATATTATTTGGGATATTGTGCTTCTTTCTTGCTGCCTCATATGTTTTGCACTGAGTTAGTATATGCTTCACGGAGAGTGTTACTTGACAATTTTCACACATTGGCGGCACAGTTCGCGTAAAGAGGTGTTTATATGTAAAGTTAGTGTGTTCTAGTCGCAAACGTGTTATTCTCACTTTGTCGTGTCTATTCGCTGTGGGTTGGAGCCACGGTTTCACTATTTGTTTGATTTCCTTGAGTTTATTTTGTGATGCACTCCACTTATTTTGCCACACACTTAACACTTTATATTTTATTTCTGACTTGAATTCATCTGAAGAAACCTCAATAATAAGAATGGAATCCTGGCTGAAGGATGCTAAGCGGGCTAGTTCATCTGCTTCTTCATTTCCTTGTATACCTGAATGTGATGGAACAAACATGAAGTCAACAGTGATCTTATTATTATTTAGAATCCCTATTTCTGATTTGATATGTGAGGCAATTGGATTATTGGTATATAAACATTTGATAGTGTGAAGTGAGCTTAGTGAATCGGTTATTATGACAGACGGGGACTGTTTCGACTGTTCTATGTGGATAAGTGCTTGTAATTTCTAATATTGCAAACAACTCTGCAGTGTATGACGAAGTAATGGGATTGAATTTAAATTTTAAGGATGTATTGGGTGTAAGGATGGCTGCACCAACACCGTCTGAAGATTTGGATGCGTCAATGTATATCTTATAGTGATTTTTATAAGTTTCCATTTCTATTAAGAATGATTGTTTGATCAGGTCTGTTACAATCTCATGTTTTTTTATACATACTAAGGTTAGTAGTAATTTTGGGAACCTGCTTAAGTTTGACTATTATCAATAGATGGTCACTGTCAGCATATGTTCCTCCGTAGCTTCTACAATCGGTTACGGATCTATTGTGTTTCCTTTCAATGAAAATATGGTTATTTGGTTTCTCGTTTTCCCATCATTAGAGATCAATGTTATTTTATGTACATCTTTATGATTAAATTGTGTGCTTGCAATCTTAATTTTATGTTCCATTGAAAATTCTATTAGTTTTTTTTTCATTGTTATTACTTATTACTTTCTTTATGCAGACTTTTACCACGTTTTAATAAATATCTACTCTTTCTAATTTCGCATTCATATCTTTCACAATTATTTTTGTCATATTTTGCTACTTATTCAATTAGGTCACCGAGTTGTTCATAGAACTTATTTTTTATTTCCATGTTCTTCTCTTCTATAGAAGCATGTGCGTTAATTATGCTGATTCTTCTATATTTCCTGTGCAATCTTAAATAGCACAGTCTTTCTAATGTTGCTTGAAAGTCAGTTACCACTCAGCTTATTTGCTTTTGTCCAAGATCTTGATTAGATGTATAAATGAAGAGTCATGAACAACGTAGTAGTTCTTGAAATATCTTAATGTCGTTGGAATGACAAGAAGCACAGCCAATAAAACAATATAGGTCTGGGTGGAATATATAAAACGTAACCACTTGTACGAAAAAAAAGGTCTTAAACATTTGAAGGATTTTATACATGAACCCAAAGATCTACTAGATATGAACAGGAATGGTCTGCGAATTATTGTAGACCTCCTAACAAGACACTTTGTAGATCTCCAAAGAGGACCTCAATTGGCATATGAATAAAATCGCACTACTGAAGTGCAAGTTGCTGTCAGGCTGAAGACGAGATGGTGGAACACGTTCTGAGCAACTGCCCAGGGTTAGATAGTTTAAGGCCCAATACCTTTAAGCACTATCAACTCGAGCCCTACGACTTCGTAGAAATGTCACCACAAAAGGCCATAAAGACTTTAAAAGGACAACTTTAACCAATTGATGAGTCAAAATAGACCTCTTACGTCGCATGGGAACGTAGATAATCGCCCACTCACATTGAACCTAAACTAACCTATAAATCTTATTTACGAATCTGCACATATGTCTGCATCTTCATTTCCGAGAATACCCAAATAGGAAGGAACCCAAGTAAACTGTTCTATAGGTTTTTTCAGATGTGTGAAGTTTGATTTATTCATTTTGGTGTTTAGAATATACTCACTAAATGTTTATCTTACACCTGTAGCGACATTTTTATCATTTCCTAGTTTAATGGTTCAATAAAGAACGAATAATTCGTCTGGATATATGATTTAATGTGGAGAAAGGGCATAAAGGATATGTAGCGGGGCTAAGCGATGGAATCGTCCATCAATATTCCACTCTAATATAGCGTTTAAAATTATGTATCGAGGAAAGATAATTCATTGTCAGTAGTATCTTTTCCGAGATAGTATTCCGATTTGGTTTTAAGTCGGGTAAAACGATGTTTTATAGTTCTGTCTGATATATACTGATAAGATATGGTTAACAGATTTATTGGGTCAAGTAAATTGGATTTATATATTCCTTAACAATCTGTATTGCTGATTGACTGGCTTGTCATCATGGTTTAATGGAGGTAACGTGAATTGTTTATTTATGAATAACTTAAAACTGCACACAGATAAGTGCTAGATTTCGAAAAATTTGAAAAAGGAAGAAAAACATTTACAGGGTGTTGGAAATAATTGGAAAATATTACATTAATACAATCAATAATTGGAAATATTTTAACTGTAGATTCTTGAGCTCAGAATATTAAGATTTAACCCTAATCACTTAAATAAAATGTGGCTCCTTACTGAGTTACAGGGTGTTTTATTTAAAAATTTAAAAATTATTTGTACCCAGTACTTTAAAACTATTATATCCTTGTCATACTTGGCAGTAAGTAAATGTACTGTACACCCTACTAAATTATGTTAAATAAACATTTCTGGCTACTACCAAAAGCGTACCACAGGGGAAAGTGAAAGATTAACTCTTCCCAAATTCTACGCAACTGGCGGTATTGCTACTTTAGCAGTTTTAATGTTTTCTTTTTTAAACTAGGAGTTAGGAAAAATATTTCTTTTAAAAAAATATTCACCCTTAAAAAATTTTAGTAAAGAAAAACCCTAAACCTTTCTTTCTAAGCAGCCAGAGATTTTTTTTAAACGGCATCCTAATTTTAAATAGTTTAGAAATCTTCTTATATAGTATTTGCCAAGGACACCCCTTTAAGTATTTCTTGATTTCATTTTCGTAGTTAGTTCTTTCAATCTCTCCAAAAAAAAGAATCTTTATCCACAACTTTGTTCTCTCACCAAAACGTGAGTAGCCGTTCGCAAACCTTTCAATTTTTTTGCTTACCTTATCTCGAAGCCCAGTAATTGTTCAGTCCCCGCTTTTAGCCCTTATAAGCAAATAACATAAATAAAATTGGCCAACCTATGGCATTAACATTAATGGCAACAAGTTAAACCACCTCAGATTCGCTGACGACATAGTGATTATAGCGAGCACATTCGAGGAACTGCAAATTATGATGAGGGAACTAGCAGCCAGCTCACAATACGTCGGCCTAAAAATGAATATGAAAAAAACTAAAATAATGACAAACACAGATGACCCCAGACGTATAACTATAAATGGTAGTGAGATAGAACAAATCCAGGAATATACCTAGGCCAAATCCTGAAACTTGACAAAGAGAACCAAAGTGCGGAAATTACTAGAAAAGCAAGACTAGCACGGGCTGGATTTGGAAAACTTAGTTGGATACTTAAGAACCGCAAAATACCCCAATACTTGAGGAGCAAAGTATTCAACCAATGCATCCTGACATATGGATGTCAAACCTAGACCCTAACCAAGGCAAACATGAATAAACTAGCCAGAACAGAAAGAACAATGGAAAGAGTAATGTTAGGTATACGACTGTCAGATAAAAAGAGGAACCACTGGGTAAGATCCAAAACAAAAGTCAAGACCATAACAACAAAAATTGCCAAACTTAAATGGAGCTTCGCGGGCCACACTGCTAGACAAAAAGACCAACGTTGGAATACTACAATACAACATTGGAGACCTTACGAAAGTAAACGATCAAGAGGAAGACCACAGATGAGATGGGTTGATGACGTTAAAAGAATAGCCGGAACAAATTGGAAATATGTTGCTCAGGATAGAGACCGATGGAAGGAGTTGGGAGAGGCCTATGTCCAAACATGGACGACAGAAGGCTAAGAAGAAGAAGAAGAAGTAAATAATATTGTTACAATATTACCTCCAGTAATATATCCAATTCTGTTATAATTACTGTTTCTCTTAGTTCCATGAATACTAGTGACTTAGTTTACATAATACATCAAATTGCTCTATCACAAATGAAGAACAAGCATAAAACAGTGAAATCGCGAGACAAGTGAGAAATTTAAAGTAAATGTCGAAAATTTGTGGCAAAAACAGTAGGCAGTTCAACTTCAAAACTTCACGAAACGAAAACATTTGTAAAACCGTGGAACTATCAAATTCCCAACAGAGCTCATCAAGTCGTTGTCACTCGACTTCGTCTAGGCAAAACCTGACTTACGGACATATAATTGGTCACACTAATTCCACTTATGTGACAACTGCAATTTTCCACTCGGTGTTAAGCATGTCCTTTTAGGGTATCCAAGATACCAGTTGCAGAGACAAGTGAAATTTTCAAATTTTATTTTAAAATTTTAAAAAGAAAATAAAAATAAAATTCCTTAAAGACATTAATATAATAAAAAAATTTAATATTTATAAGCAAATTATCCCATGTATTTGTATATAATGTAGCTAATACCCTGTATAGTATGACATTCTTTAAAAAACCTTAATTGTTCGTTAGTTTTGTTATCTACTTTCTATACCTAAATCCAACATTTATTGAGATATTTTGCTTACAATATGTAGATTAAATGTTTGTATTATGATTTGAATTAATATCGGATAGCGTGCCATGGAATTTCTAATTGTCAGTTCGCAATTTGCGTAAATTTAACACAGATAAACAGACTTACATTTCTGAGAACTGAATTTAAATAATTAAAAATATTTATTTTTTTATTAGATCGAAAGTCACAATTCACCTTCTTTCCTACAAAATATTGTCTATACCATTTATTTCTCTGTATGACTCTATTACGTAACATTACGTTCCTTTCGGAACGCTGACGTCGTATATTGTGATTTCAGAATGTTTCTTCTCGTCGTACAGTGTTCTGCAAAACCTGAGTCGTAAGCACTTCTTTTCTTCCTGTTCATTGTCTGATTCGCATGTCTCGGGGATGGCTTGGGAAAATGTTGTGTACAGTGGCGTTTTGTGAAGGGTCAACAACGCCAAAATCGAACAAAGAAAATAATGATTGTAAATCAAAGATTTAAGAAAATCCAATCTTTATCAAATCAATGTCAAAACTGGGATTATATAACTGTTCAAAAAGACGTTAACATCGAGGAAAAATTTTCTTGAAAGTTGGAAAAAGTAGTCAAACATATTTCTGCGAAGGAATAAAGATTTTATTTATATTTTTTAATACTGTTTATAAACTCGGATGTAGAATTAACACACTTTTCTCTTCAAAATAAAGTTTATAAAATTATTACCCAGAGTAATCAGTCATCATAGTTTAGTTCGGATTATATAGCCTGATAAAATAAAATCAAAATGTAATTCGGTAGAGGTTGGAATTAATTTTATATCAAAGTTTAGGTGAAAACAAAATATATTTTCAAATAATTATATTATTTGTATAATAGGATCACTATTTAAATAATGAAAAATGGGTCGTTTTGTACATAATTTACTGCTGCGGTAATTCATACAGGTTTTTACGATTTTTCTGCAAAGTTGAGGGGAAAGTTTTTATTTAATAATTGTTTAATTAAATTTGACCCGAAATTTATTTAAATAATTATATATAAAGCTTGAATAACAAATTATTATTTGCATTATAAATAAGCACTATAAATATTTTATTTTGTAGATTGCGTTTTGGATTTTGTATAATTGTGTTATGTTACCAATACAGGGTGTTCAGAAACTCTTCTGAAAAACGAAGGCCGGGAAGTCCTCAAATAGATTTATTAGGCCAAAAATGCTCACTAAGGGAGCTACAGCTCTTTGACCATGGCGCATTGTAATTAGAATTTTTAAATACCTCCAGAATGATTCTATTTAGAAAAACTAAAACTGGTACGATTTATTCTCCATAGTTAAATATATTCCATTAATTGCGAATTTCTAGTACCGATGAAAGGTGTTGGTTTTGGGTAGGTCAACGGTTACTTTAACGCATAACTTTGTTATCTTGTCTATCGACCCAGTCTTCTGGTCGTAGATTTCTCTCTGTCATTACCTTTTGAACGCCATTAAGCCATGTTGTTTTATATTTAAACATAGATTACAGAGTGAAATATCAAAGTTAATACTAGATATATGGAATACAAAAATAATGCAGGAACAATGGGAAATAGCCCTATACATAAGAAGGAAGATAAGTTAGACTGCAATAATCACGGAGAATATCACTACCAAACGATGGACACAAAATATTGAGCAAAATATTAGAAGGAAGGCTAAACAATATAATGGAACACACAACATGGGATTATTAACAAGACATGACTCAATAATTATACAAGCTATTCAAAAGCTATATGGCTAAACGTGGCTATGTGACTAAACGTGGAAGATATCAGCATCCATAGTACAAAAATTACAAGTTTTGATCAATAGAGCGTTACGAAAAATTATTTGTATATTTTGGCTCAATCCGATCTTAAATAAAAATTTATGTAACCAAACCAACCAAGAACAATAAAGTACATAAGGCGAAAAGATTAAGATTGCTGATCCATACACTCCGTAGACATACAAATGACAGTGCCAGAACTGCGCTAGATTGGAATCCTCAAGGGCGACGAAGAAAAGTCAGACTTAAAAAAAAATTGGGAAAGCGCAGTACTAAAACCTGAAAATTTGTATTTGCTTACGAAATAAATAAAACAGACACAAAATACATTCAAAAAGCGATTTCAACCTCGCTACTTGCAACATGCTGGATGGAAACGCATGTGTTGTTACAAAGTTCACAAACTGGTGTGTTTTCGTATAGATAGCTAGAATAGTTTTTAAGATAGGGATTGTGTCTTTTATTAAAATAAGTCTCTTGCAAGCATAGAAAGTCTTTGTAGTGATCTGACATTCATCCGTCACAATTCCTTTGAATTAATACGAATATTTTTGCTGGTTAGTGTAATGACTTTTGGGATTTTTGAGACAATTGAGATACGTCAGAGCTACAGTCTTCGTCACTTAGATCATAAGGTATATCAATAATGAATTCACTCTTGTTTTCATCAAGATCCATATGGAGTTTAATTTTTCTATTTATACATGTTATGCCACATCTAATTGACCGTTTTTGGAGAGATGGGTATCAAAGAGAGAGGTGTTATCAAGGATAGCTATCAAATTATCTTGTGTAAGCAAAAATGCATCTGGTGTTTAATTGTAAGCCTCCTTTATATCCTTTTTATTTTCTTCAGTTTAACCGATTTCTAGTCATGGATTTGTCCATTGTTTTTTCCATTTTTCTTAGTGTTTTTGTCGTGCTGTGTGTGACCGATAGGTGACATAGGTGGAGGAGTGCTGAAAGTGTCATCCAGAGAGCTGTTTTTATTCGTTGCCTCGATACTTTCGAGCGACCTCACTTAAGGGCTGGTTTTTGTACCGCAATTGTATCGTGTTGTGCAGTTTCTGCGATGGGGGTCTAGGAAAGTGTTTGTCGACTGTGTGATATCTAGTAGAAGGGTTGTGGTCATGGATAGTTGAATTTGATTTTGGAATTGGTATCGTGTTGTACAGTATCTGCGATGGGGGCCTACAAAAGTGTTTGTCGACTGTGTGATATCTAGTAGAAGGGTTATGGTCATGGATAGTTCGGAATTTGATTTTGGAATTTGGGTTAAGTCAACTGTTGGAAGATGAGAGTAATTCAATTGGATGTGTCCTGAGTATGTACAGATAAAACTCCATTTTATCTGTTGATAAATAAATTCTGTTTTTATTACTCTCAAAAGGTATTATATTAATTGAAGTTTGTAATTCAAAATCGTCTGTCGTGGAAAAAAACATAAACTTGTCATAAAAAACTAAGAATGTGAGAATACTCATCTCCTGGGATACCAGCAAAAAGGAAATTAGATAGTATAAGTAATTACAAACTCTTTGTAGTCAGCGGTAAGTTTGTCAGCGGTGAGGGTTTGTCTGAATAATGTTAGTTGCTATTGAATAGGTGTCAAATTCAAGGAGGAGCATTCTTTCTGATATGGGTACAAAGTTTGTAAGATGTCTGGCAGTTTTTTGATTTAAAATTATACCTACACCATTTTTGTTTTTTCCGTTGGGGTTACCTGAATAATATATGTGATGATTGTTAATTTCATATTACCCAGAGTTCTTCCATCTTATTTCTATTATTTCCATGATGTCTATTAATAGTTTATCCATCTCCTTGATTGCATTATGAGTCTTACCGGCCTCGTGTAATGTTTAAACATTCTACGTGCAGAACATTTTCTTTGCACTAGATTTGCAAGGATTTTATCTGTTGGCGACCGAGAAGGCCTTGCCGTCTTGTGATTGTCCTTCTCTGCCGGATCTTGGTATCCAAATCTCATAATCAGTATTATCGTTTCTATGACTAGTTATCTTATTGATGATTATACTAGGTGTACTCTCCGAGTCTTTAATGCAGTGATTCCCCGTTGTCTTCTGCATCTTTATGCTGTTGACCATTGTTAATAGGTTCCTCCTCCTTTAAGACCGATTTACCAATCTTGGGACAAAGAGGTGCCCTTCAACTTATCAGCTCATCCGGCCGGAGCCGTTGGCCAGTAAGTGGGGAGACTGCTCATACCGGCAATCACACGGTCAATTTTTCACCATATCTGGCTACCCTCACTTAGTTTAGCCTGCAAAGCAATGCAGTTGCCGAGGTTGTGGTACGTTGAGCCATCTCTCTGTATGACGCTCGATGTGGTCGTTCCGATAAAAGGTGCTACCTCTATAGCACAACCCATATACCCCATCGTGTGATATGGCTGGGGAAATATCTTATATGACGATTCTTTTGGTAGGAGAAACTAGTCTGCGAATATTGAGGGTAATGTCCTCTATCTGAGTATTTGGATGCGATTTTAATAACTGTTCGACTTGAGTGGAGTTTGTGAGATAAATTCTTATCCTGTTATTGGATATTGTAGAAGCAAAAGTAATTTGTTTGGGACCAATAGCATCGCTTATAGCTTTAAAATAGAATGAAATGAAAAATTTCGAGAATATTTTAGATTTTCCAGGGATTTAATTGGAATTCTTACAATTTATAAGTGATGATATTACTAAAAAACCCTACAACAGAAGACATCACCTAATTATTACAAAAATAATAAATATATAAAAATACAATTATAATTTCGGTATAAATGTGTACACTGTAAGCTCAGCTGAACGTTTGCGTCCAAATCAAATCGCAATTGATTACAGCGCACACCGTCGACCTACATTGCTATCGGTCTGCAGAGCGCTCAACTCAGATAACCTAACAAACCGTTATCCTAGAGAACCATTTCTTTGATTTTGACGATCGTGCGCGGCGCGGCGTTCGACTGACTGTGAGTTATGCGTCGCTCACTGTTCTAACTAACCATAGCTGCTTAACCAAAAAGTACATTATAATTGCACAAGTATAACTTAAATATATTATAACTTAAATTTCACAGCTATTAAACACAGCAGCGATCGATGTTCACATGTCGAGGTACTCGAGTCGAATCTCAAATTTAGGACTTAAAATAGATAGATTTGTACAGAAACAGAGCCAATCGAGAATCAGTCACGAAAATTAATAATTTTCGAAAACATCCTGTATATATTTTATTTTTTGTTTTTCTTGTTTTCCGTTCTATTTTAACTTCCTTTAAGCACTTAATTTAATTGGGCGTCTTATAGTCGATAAAGGTACCGTGTTTTAACGGGCCGTTTTATAAAAGTTTCTTTTTGTTTTTTAAAATGTTTGAATTTATGATTATTTTTTATAACGAGCTTTATCACAATAGGAAAGAGACCGTTCAGTTTTCCAATCTTAAGAATTGTAACAGGAGTGGATCTACGCATAGTAATGTAGAAAACATTTTTTAAGATTCACTTTCATGATTTTACTTTGTTTGAATATCCCCTATAATTTTATTGTTAATGGAACCCGTTAATTAATTTGCTTTCATATCTGTAAATTTTAGAGCTGTAGCAGAGTAAATAAATCGTTTTCAATCTTCAGAAATCTTTTATTAATTTCTTGATTTAAAAATATATCATATTTAAAATTATTTAAGAGTAACTTTGCTAATCTTTTGCTCGTAAATCGGTAGAAGGGGAAGAAAGAATACAAGAAGAGTGAAAGAAGATTACGAGGTTAACATGAGAATCGGTTAAAAGAGTTACAGGAATTAAAAAACATCAAACATTCGGTTTGATAAAGAATGTTAATGAGCAATAGACAAAACAAATGAATTATACGTGCATAATACTCAAAGAAGAACACGAGAAAGTTTAAAAAGAGCGAAGAAATGGAGACAAAATATACAGAATAATGAAGAAGAGATATGAAAACGACCAAATACTAAAAATGGAGGAAGATTTCAATCAGGTTGACACTATACAAGCAAATAAATTCCTGCAACACCTCAGAGAGGGGTATTCCTTCTCTGCTTTAAGTCAAACTCCTGCTTGGCCAGTACCGTAAAGTCGCGAAAGGACCTGAGCTTAGCAGAAATCTCATCCAGATAAATAACCAGATATTTGTTTCAACAATTCTTGTGGTTACAGCCAAAAAACTTGAAACTTGTTGCAGTGAAAAATTACAAGATTAAAATTAAGTGCAATAGCATGACCTTCAGGTGTGGTTAAATAATTGCATAGAATATAATAATTGAATAGAAATATGTGCTTTATTATTACTGAAAATTTTACAATTTTATGGACACAGCTTGTATAAGTTAAAAAAAAGTAATAACAACAATAACAATTAAAATTTCCTAAAATTACATAAATCGTCAATATCACAGAATAAAACTTAAAATATACATTGCAAAATTTCACTATATTGCAAATTGCATAATAAAACCTTACGAACTTAGATGATACCCAAATATATATAAAAATACTCGTACTTAAAAATTACTGTTTACATAAATTGCAAACAACCGTTGAGTAGAGATCGCATCTAATTCCAAAAGAACTAACCAGGCTATAAAGATTCGGAATAAACACATTTGTTATTACACTTTGTACAGGTTATATTAGACATGATGAAAACAACTAATTTCTTCAAAGAGAAGGAAACAGATAAGAGAGTCTATTACAATAACCAGGTAAAGACAAGTCAAAATACTTTGAGCTCAACTTTTACAGTTTTTGAGAAGAAACAGAGTAAATTTAAATAATAAACCGAAATATATAGAAGCAGTGTACAGTGGTCTGTTAATAGCTGGAAGTATAGTTTCCAAATTGGCAGTAGTTTGATTACAAACATTGTTTTTATATCCCTCCGTTCATCGGGTGACCATTCTGAAACACCTTCGGTCGGGTGTGGTCTGTGAGGACCAAAATGAAATACCGCCTCCCAAGCAACAGCATACATTTTATTGCTAATTTCGCATCAACGTATTTTAAACAAATCATTTACTACATAATGTTTATTACAGGAACAATTTCAAAATTTTTTGACGTGACAACGTCTTAAATTAGGTTGTGGCTCGGAGTCACTCACGAAAAAGTGTAACGCCCGCTCACGTCTGTTACGATGAGTCACCGAACGAGAGAGAGGCCCGCCGGACCGGCGAATGCCTTGCGTCTCTCTCCCACTCAAACATGATCGGTCCGCTGGTGCGATGCTATTTCTCCTATCATCGTCCTATCCTCAACAAAATCACTCGAATAGAAATTAGTTAAGTTTAAGTTTACATGTACAATGTTTTAGTAAACAAAATATATTTCTATAGTTAAAATTTGTGCAATTCTTATTTTCATTCAATTCCTTGTTCCTATTGTGCAATTTAATAATATTCATATCAATAAATATTCTACCGAGAAAAAGACGTTGTCACGTAAAATCTTCGCCCGTAAAACCGAGTTTACAGGCAACCAATTTTTTTAAGTTGTATTTATTAGGTAAATTTTAAAAATGTTTACAATTTCAACGCATATTTTTTCAAATTTGTGAACAGCCTAAATAATGAAAAAAACATTTAAAACTTTAATTAGAAACAAACAAAGTACTACAAAAACATATATAAACTAAAAAATTAAATTGTGGACACAAACTATAGTGGTCAAACCTTGGTGATCAAATTTTTTAAGCAATCTTTACAGCATGCCATTATGTGGTCCATACATAGCCAGGATTTGCAAATTTTGCAAAAACAGCGAGTTTTGCGTCTTTTGCAATATTTAAAATTTCCTCTCTTACCTGGATAGGGCTCTGGTACAACGTCGACCTCAATGCCTGAGAGTCTCAAGGCCGAAGCACGCACAGCTTTTGTCAAATGCGTGTTAACTACTCTCCGTCGTATACTTTCCTGTACCAATTCCATACCTAGGTTTTTTTGGAATAATCTTCGCGTTTTGGAAAATTTTCCATCTGGGTTGTTGCCTTTGTAAATTACAAATGCATTAATTGCTGCGAGATTAAGGAGATTATAAACTACTACCATTAGCTAACTTTCGTATTTTTGGAAACATTATATGAGGTGATCATTCTGTCTACAACATCTACTCCACTCTTTGTGGAATTATAAACAGTAATTATTTCTGGTTTTTTCTAATCACCAGTATCTTCATCAATCCGATTATCTCTGTGCACAGTGGAAACAGCAATCACATTTTTTCCTTTCTTCGGTACATATGATACGGCCGTATACGGCATAGCGTTGCTAAATGCAAAAACTGAAGAATATACCTGCCTATTTTTAATTTGCGTTATTTCTGGCCAAGTGAAACAAGATTGCAAGAAAAATACAACTAAGAAGCAGTTCAAATATTGTTAAACATTTGATCGGGTGGGGTCTGTCAGAACAAACGGCCATGCAGCAGCTATTTAGAAATTTCAAAAACAGTTTTGTATAAAAAAACGAATGGTATTTAGTTTCTAGGAAGGTACTGAAAAGGTAGAAATTTAAAAAAATAAAATGAGAGAATTATCCAAAATTTTTATTTTGTCGTAGACTCACAGACCACACCCGATGAACGGAGGGGTATACATACGAAGAACATTATTTATATTTCGTATTTATTAATTATTTAAAAAACTACTTTCAACTATTGGCATTATCCAACAGAGTCGGACCTACCCAAATTAAAATTATTGAAATGAAAGTTCAATTTAAATTTAAAAAAAAAGATAGAAGATTAAATTTGACAAAACGACAGGTGGTACTTCTGACTACAGGGGTCCATCAATAAATCCCGATCAAAACATTACTTATTTTACCATCACTAAGCAACAACCATTAATAAAATTCCCAACAAAAAACCAGGCCATAATTTTACCGGCAGTAGATGAAATAAGAACAGAAGAGTACACCATTGCAGTAGGAACTATAGTCCATCCAAAAATGTACTGTTCCCATCCAAAATGTCAAACGGAAGAATATGCATCTACCTTTCAAGCATACAAGTCGTAGATGATTTTCTAAGTCAACATGGTGAAATTAAAATTGGAGAACATACAATGAAAGCACGTAAACTAATTACACCTGCTAAAAGATTAGTTTTATCCAAGGTATGTCCATCTATACCCCATGACATAATCGAACAGTCTTGAATCAATCTTGGTTTTAAATTAATGTCTCCGATTTCGTTCCTTAGAGCTGGAATACAAAACCCGCAATATAGCCATGTACTTAGTGTTCGAAGACAAGTTTACTTTGCACCTACAGACAATTTTACTGTACCTGACTCCGTCCTAATTGATTTTGAAAATATTTCGTACCGAATTTTTCTTTCCGATAAACTAACTTGTTACAAATGCCACCAAGCTGGTCACGTTTCCTCGGACTGTACTTCAAATCCCTCTTATCCACAAAATACCCAAAAGCCCCAAACGGAGGAAATTTTCTTCCACAAATACCATCCACTAGCTCCGAACAAAATCAAATTACACACTCCACTCCTACAGAAATTGTACCAACAGAATTCAAGAAACCGAAATCAGTGCAAATTAAAAAGAAGAAAAAAAATTATCATACATATGAGACAAATCCACCCAAACTAAATTACACCCAATTACTAGCATTCTTAGAAGACGTTCACGATTCTTCCACCCCAGTAGAACTAGCCCTAGAATACACACAGGATATACACGGGTTGGGACATATTCTAACTGAAATATATCCCATGTTGAACGAAAGAGCAATTAAATCTAGAATTACAAGAATCAAGAAAAAACTACTTAGTAAAATAAACCTTTAGTAGTCAGGATGACACCTCTGAAGATACTGACGCATCACAGGAAAATACTCCTTCCAACGATAAATAAAAAAAAACAACAAAAAGTTAAGACGACAACAAACTACAACGCATCAACCCAAATTTGTCACCAAAAGGGATAATGCCACAAAAACGACGAGATCAAGTCATACAACACCGCTTGAGAATAGGACATATCAGGTTAACCCACCAGTACCTAATGAAGAAAGAACAACAAAAACTGTGCTATGTTTGTGATATTCCTCTGACAATCGAACACATTATTGTTAGTTGCCCACTCTACCACCTGGAACGTCTTCATAGTGATTTACCAAGTGATCTGAACTATAGTAAATGTGATAAAGTGACTAAGTTTCTAAAACTAACAATTGTTCAAAATCTAATATAAAATACACTTAAGTTCTCAGTTGTAATTAGTTGTTATAAGCAAACATCTGATTTTATGTGCGATTTTATTTGCCCTTAATATTGGAAGAAAACTGCTACTTTTGTTGAGCTTTAACCACGTGTTTACATACATATAATTTCGATATAAACTTAACATTACATTACGTATTCAATAAATACTTAACAAAAGTCTTAAAGGCCTTTATATACGCATACTTATTTAAAAATAAGACCTCTTAGGATCCTTAAAATTTCTCATTTCGTAGATTTATTTTGTCAAATTCAAATCTCTCTGTATTGGCATGTTTCCACTGTTCCATATTTTCCGAAGCGTTTATATACAGTTTGAAACGATTCGTCGCGAAATCAAAGTAAAATTGAAGAAGGATATTAAACAAGAAATTCTGTAACTGACATTTACAGTAACCCGAATTTAAATTTGTGAAATCGTTTCAGTTTCACTGAATGCCGGCATTTGTAGACTACTGTAGCCGATAAATCAGCTTTAGAGCGCGATAGATTTTATAGAAAGCAGACCTAAGGCCCGGAATAAGCCACAAACCAAATTTACAGTATATCTGAGAATTTTATATACAATACCGTTATCTTTATAATGTTTTATTTGTATTTATTTTTCTCTGGTTACAAGGCTAGTTGAAGATTTTACTCTGATAGTAAGAAGATATTTATTATATAAAAGTAGTGTGCTATCTAACATTATATTTACTGCTAAACGTTAACAGAAGCTATTACCTGGATAACTTCAAATTATTTACGTGAGGGACTAAATCTAATTGATTCTAAGTCTACCTTGGAGTTAATAAAAAACATAAAATTTGAAGAAATAAACTGTCTCATTGTACAGAAACTAAGACAAATGACTTCAGAATTAAATATATCATGTGTTTGGATCAAAGGTATATAGGTATATTAGATCACGAAAAAAATTAATAATTGGGCTAAGGGACCAGTAAAAATCTTATATTTTGTAACGTTTATATAGTACAAGACTTTTCATTAAGTAAAAGTAAAAATAATAATGATAGGATGTAGCGATAGGACAACACGAAAAAGAGATAGTTAATGACAACATTTACTAAAAAAAAATATGTATTTTAAATATAAAGAAACCCACAAATATCTGTGGAAACAAAGAACAACAGTTATCTGGAATCTATCTACAGTCGGTTCACAATTTGTTGATAGCTCACTACAAGTTTAACCCTAAGTAGAAAACTGAAATACAGAGAGGATAGGTAATACGATATAATAGTAAAAACCAACCTAAAACTGACGGTTTAAGACGTTTTCGACTAACCCACCTTATATCTGAAGGAATACAATACCTTATAATCCTATTACGGGGGTATTTTGAATGGTTAAAGATGAACGACCAGTGTCGTAGAGTATATGATTGAAACATTTATTTGAACTAAATAAATATATTTTTTAAATTGTACTTATGTAAATTGTATTTTTTGATAAAACTTATTTATTTTATTCAAAAATAAAAAGTTTCTTGCCATTTGTAAAAGATACATTTATTTAATTAAGGAAAAAGGCGCCAAATGTCGCCTGGCAAAATTTCCAATGTGTTTTAAATGTATCCATGATTTTCGAATCCGGAGAAAACTAATAAATATTTTTGAAAAATTTAAACGCAAAATGAAAGATTACATTATTACTCAGGGCAGAAAGTCCCTGAAAACTTCTACAATGTTTATTTTAATATGTTATGTAACAGGGGTAAAAATAAAAGAGAAAATATAGTATAATTTTTAATTGAAAATATTGCATGCAAAAGAAACTTTTTATTTATTCTAAAAAATATTTCATTCTGCCTTTAAATTTTTCAAAAATGCTGTTTAGTTTTCTCAGGATTTAAAAAAAAAATGGATACATTTAAAACACATTGAACATTTTGACAGGCGACATTTTGCGCCTTTCCCCTTTAGTACCTTACGATTACAACTATTATTACTTACCTTATATAATTACGATTAGAAAACTATTCAAATACAAAATAAATAGGATCAACTTCGGAATCCGAGTCATCTTGAGGGTTAATAATTAGCGGTTGTGTCTCTACGGTCGCATCAATTATGTTATCAAGATCCCACATTTTTTGTTCTTCTTCTATTACATGCCTTACTGCATCTTTCCAGTTTTGTTCTGTAATATGTTGTAAAGACTCGTATAACAATTCACGTAAAGCTTGTATTTTATATAACGTATTTTTTCTAGCCACATAACTTTTCATTTGTGCCCAAATGAGTTCAATTGGATTTATTTCGCAGTGGTAGGGTGGAAGTCTAAGGACTGTAATGTTTCGCCTTTCCGTCATTTTGTCAACTACGTATTCCTTGAACTTAGATTTGTGTTGCCGGGCAATTTCTGCTTTTACCATTCCATCTTCGTAAGGCAGATACTTATTCCGCAGCCAGTCAAGAATATCCTGTTTCTTCCACGCAGTCGTTGGAAGTCTTTCTACTAGTCGTGAATGATAAGGTGCATTATCTAATACTATAATTGAATTTGGTGGTATGTGTTCAATCATCTGCTCAAAATACTCTTCGAAAACATCAGCTGTTATCTCCTCGTGATAGTCTTTTGTACTTTTGGACTGAAATTCCAACAAACCATGCTTAACAAATCCTTTTTCACTGCCAATGTGAGAAATTATTAATCTACTGCCTTTACCAGAAGGTGGGGAGATACCAGTAGACCAACCTTCCATAAAGGCTTGCCTGGAGCTTAATATATTTTTATCTGACCAAATTTTTTTTTAGAGTATGACCTGAGTTTACCCACGTTTCATCCTATTAGAAAATGGGCCTTCCTTCAGCCCGGAATTTTCGTATGGATCTTAGATAATTTCTTCTCCAACATATTATCTCCTTCCGGTCAATCAAAAGTGATTTTCGGTCTGATTTCTCCCACCGGAAATTTAATTCTTTTAAAACTTGCCACAATTTAGTTCGTCCGATATGAGGCAAATCCGGGTCGTCTCTAACTTCTTGTAAAATTTTGTTTAGGTTTGGTATTTCTTTTTTGAAAAAAAATCCATGAATTTTCCTTCGAATACCATTTTTGGCAAATTCATCAATTTCAATAGGCTTTTTCCCTCTCTTTAAGTGTTCGTTTGTGTTTGGGTTAGCTATACCGTGTTTTTTTCTTTCTGATAGGAACCTATATATAGTTGACTCTCCTACACCAGTCATGTTGGCACAACTTGCGACTATGTTGCGAACGGTGTTTGTGGGATTCTGAGAAACCAGAGCATCGTGAACATTCAGGACAATAGTCTTCTCTCTTGGTGAATAGACAGACTTACTGACTGTACGCAACAGTACCGGTGTAAAACTTGATGATGTTGATGATGAAGCCATCACAAACAATCCAACAAAACGAGCACGAGCGAAAGGTACGTATATGTTCGTAGGTATATGGAATAAAAAATCACTTACGCACTGCATATAATTCGCAAAAGAAATATTCGAGACGCTAATTACTGCCGTAGACGCGGACACACCGACGAGCCGTAAATTACATGCGATCAAAAACGTACTAAACAAAAAAATTGTTTTCGTTCGTAATAACTTCACCCTTTTAAGTTAAGTTTCGAATATAAACTGAACAAACGAGAGCATACCCATTATATTATTAAAAATCTGGGGAATTCCATCCTAATTATCTTGCAATGAATAGTACCTTCGGATATGAATTCCAGGTTTTCTAGTTAAGTGATTAAACGCGAAGATTAGTATTGAAATATCCAGAGAGATAAGGTATTCTTATTTACAAAATTGTTAATGGTTAAATTCTTATTTTTATTAATATAATTTAATTACATAACATTAGCCGTGAAAGTTTTAATTGTTTTTTTGCTAAATATATTAGTATTAAAATATTATTAATATTATATATATATATATATATATATATATATATATAACCTTATTAAAAAATAATATATTATTATTTAATGAATAAACACCTCAGGAACGCCTATGGTTTACGACCGTTTTATGAGTTTGAGGCACATTTCGTGCTCTCAACAATTTATGAACGGAGAATATCTATAAAAAAATCTATCATTTATTACTGCTTAACCAGACAACATTCACAAACAAAAATTATTGAAATTATTGTGAAAAAAGTGCAGTTTTGTGGATAAGACCATTATTTACTTGAAACTCTAAGCCTCGTAATATCTGAATATGTAAAAAATCATAATAACCGTTTTAATAAAAACCATTATTTTGACGACGTTTCGGCAAGATCGCACTTGCTATTGTCGAGTCAGGTAGAAACGAGTCTTGATAGTGCTTGAAGTTTACTGTAATAATTCTTTTTACATCAAACCTCACTTTACGATCGGACCGAAATCTACTCCATTTCTTTATTTCTTAATTGATGAAATATCTATCTTTTGGACGCATTAGATATCATAAATTTTTGTTTGATTGATTTTTTCTTCTACACTCTGTACATTTTTCTGTACTTTATCAACTGTTAGAGAAACTTCTTCCAACTTACTGGAAACACTTTTCAATTTTTTATCCGTCATTCTATAAAGTTCATATAACTTTACTGTTATCATATCAAATTTTGAGATTCATAATACAGGGAAAAATACAAGGAACAAGAACTGTTGGCGGAAGCCAGAATTCTTGGTTAAAGAATGTATGTGATTGGTATCAATGCATATTTATTTATTTTTTAATTTATTTAAACCTTTTTGAAAACTTTTACTTTAGCTTAAATTTCGCCACTACACAAATATTTCCTTATCGATAAACACTTTTTTTTTTAATATCGAATTCAATAAGACCTGGATTAAAGCATAGTCAGTCACTTCTTATGAAAAATAGTCGACATTTAGAAACGACTCCCACACGATTTACGAATAAGTTTCTACAGATATTAAAATGCTTTGATCAGTTATATATTCCGTACTAAAATAGAAGGTTTATTAAGGCATCAGTGATTTTCAATTTGTTAATCTGGCTGTGCTTAGCCTCCTATAAGCGCGAGATTAGGAGCTATATTAAAATAGTTGTATGAAAGGAACGGAAAGGCCAGGAACAATACCCTTCTGGTCTATTGTTACGATAGTATCACCATCGCATCAACTAAACATCGATCCATTTGCGATTAACACATCGGTAATAGGTTTGCATTATGAAAATGGCTTAAAATATTATACTTTTACGTAATTAATAAAAGCTGATTACACGTCAGCAAAATTATAGATTATGTCAAAAGGGAGCGATACAATTATTATTTAATTACAGCTACTTGAAAATAAAAAATAATCATATAATCATAATATAAAAATATAAAAAAATTGTATAAAAATATATATTGTTACACAGTAGTCTGTCAAGTTTACGACACTTGGATATACATGGTGATCAATTTATACAAAGTTGTAAGACAAGTAGTTAAGCGGTACTTGGGTGTTCTTTTGAGCTTTCGGTATTAAATAAGTAGTTCCCCAAGTAAATAATAATACTCTCAAACTTATAAAATGCCTAGGCCTTCACGGTCATCGTGTAACTTGTTAAGCTGTTTGTTCGGGCTGTTAGGCCGTTCTCTTCTGAGATTCTGGAGAGGTTATTGCTTCGCTTATAAGCTGAAACTGAGGCCGCGTTGTACGACTCATTGTTCCGCATTGTCGTGTTGTTGGGTGTCTTCGTCTTTTGGGTATTTTTGATGTCCTGCTTTAGGCTTTTGCCTCTTCAGGACGTGGTTTGTTTTTGTTTGGTTTTGGCACTGGTTTTGGGTGTTCGTTGATCCCTGGTGTTTGGTTGTGATGGCCTGGTCGTCGGAGGAGCGCCTGGAAAATCAGAGGTGAAAGGCAATATTGAAACGGTTCAGAATTTTATTTGATCTAAAAAATAAATTAGTATATATGCGAATTTTGGACAGCTGTGGCTGGTACCTCAGCAAATAGATAGGTATCGTTGTGCAATTGGATTGGGAAACCACAGAAAACCGATCCCCCCTGTGTAGAGCAAGCTCGAAGTGAGCATTTAGTGTTAGTGGCGACGGCGGTAGTAGAGAGGAGTTGCCTCCTGTATATCAAAGTATTCATCAGGGAGTTCGTTGCTGGCGAGTGCCAGTAAAATAGTGGGTAGGAAAGGGAATTTGGGTTTAAGTTTTCTTCTGAATACATTGCCGATGAATGAGCAGGTAGTTTTCAGGATGCTTTGGGCTCTGAGGTTTGGCCCCGGATGGTGCTGATAGTGTAACTCCTGCTCAGAGAGGGGAGCCTCTCATTGATGGGCTGGATATTCGACAAGTGATGTATTAGGGCGGATGGGTAGTCGCTTCGCTTGTAGTTTGCTCTATGTAGAATTCTCCTCTCCAAAGTAAGTAATCTTTTTTCGTTATACTACGCAGGCCATATTTATATTGTCTACTCGCCTCTCCTCCACTGGTTTCGGCGTGAGAGAGCGTGTCGTCGTTCGTAGCTTTTCTTTTTCCGTGTTTTTGCGGGAAGGTTGTTTGTGGATTTTAATATTGGTATCCATGTTTTGTTAATTTTTAGTCCTTCTTCTATCCCATTAAAATTATTTGGATGCTTATATATTTCCACCGCTTCCCGATATAACCGTGGGTAGTACTGTGATGTTTTATCCAGCATCTGCGTTTCTTCAAACAGTATCCGATATTCTCCGCTTCCCAAAGCGTGTTCGGCAAAGGCAGATTTGTCAATATGTCCTAAATCACAATGGCTTTTATGTTCGTTTATCCTTGTGTTTGTGTGTCTTTTCGTGGTTCCCACATACACCATTCCACATGTGCATGATATTCGGTATACTCCGGCCATTGCTAATGGGTCGCGTTTGTCCTTCACCGATCTGAAACAGTCCTTGATTTTCTTTGTAGGCTTAAAAATGGTCTTTTCTACATTGGCCCTACTTTTAAGTATTCGTCCAATTCGGTCTGTTACCCTCGATATATAGGTCAAGAACGCTTTACCCTGTAAAAGTTACTCATTTTATATTATTTAAATAGGGAAAGAGTAGTGGAAGAGAGCATATAAAAAGACTGGTTCCATGAAGAATGTAGAAATACTTTCACAAGAAGAAACAGGACAAAACTACAAAGAGATAAAAAAATATCCAAAATGCGATTGAAAACTATATGGCAAGAAGAAGAGAAGTGAAAAGAATTTTCAGAAAAAAGAAAAAGAACAGCTAGAAAAGCAAAATTTAAAAACATAGAATAAGCCTACGTAAAAAAAGAAGTAAATAATTTCTACCAAGAATTTAAGAAATCAAGAGAAACTACAAAGAATAATCTACAGTATTGCAGAAACAAAGAAGGCGTACTTCTAGGAGAAACAACAGACAAATTAAACAGATGGGCAGAATATTTCGAAGATATGTATATTAAATACAGACCAACAAGAGGATCTCGAGGGAAATGAGAATTGGCAAGAAGATGAAGAAGGGATGTGCGAGGAACCAACTTAGAATGAAGTCAAAGAAATAACAAGAGACGTAAAAGATAACAAAAGTGCAGGAGAAAGTGGTATCCCAGCTGAGATTTTTAAGGAATGCTAATTAAGGCCATGACAACATTAGAAATACCAGAAAGCTTATAAGGCTAGTGAGAATGACGCTTCGATACATGATAAATATTGTAACAATCGAAGGAAGCTTTTTAAGACAGTTCACAGTGGATAGAGGTTTAAAACAAGGGGATCCGCTATCAAGGAATTTATTCAACCTAGTATTAGAACAAATCGTAAGAAGATCAAATATGAGCACAAACAGGACTATTATCAATAGCAGGGAACAGTGCATAGCGTACATTTGCTTTACTGGTAGCCAAGAAAATACATTTGTTACGTATACCGAGTGATATTTGAAATTCAATTTGCTTCAACCTAATTCTTTTGGTATTTTTCACGAGCAATACCGATTGTTTTTATTATTTAATATACATTATAAACATCTTGAAGGTAGAAAAATTTTTATCCACAAAGAGATCCAAAAGAAAAAGGTAATAGCTTAAAGATTATCATCCTATTGTTTCTAACTTCGTCGCAAGTGCTGATCAACTCTGACCGGTTGTATCTGAGGAACCACTGCTCGTAATTTACCTTTTTCTTTTATAAGAAACTTCCTGGCGAGTCTTTTCCAATGCCGTTTTTTGAATTTAAGTTAAGTTAATAGTTACCGAGATATTTTATTTGTTTACAAAAAATTGTTTATAATTTTAAAACATTCCTGAGACCGTTCAAATAATCCGATCCCAATTCCATAAAGTACTTTAGATAGGTTAAGTAAGTTTTTATAAGTAAAAAAATTGACAAACTTCTATATGGACTAGTTTTTGTTGTGCAAGATTTTAAAAAACCTAAATTTAAAAGAACATTAGATTGCAAAATTAATATGCGAAATTTATTAAATCGATTTAAGTGAAATTTGTTGAGTTGTTTTATATATTCTGTTACAAAAATTTTCTAGAAATACTAACATTAATGGATTAAAAAAATGTCCGAGACACATCATCTACAATTATACATAATACATAAACACACAATACATAAACACATTATACATAAGCACACAAAACAAAGTTAATATCATTCTGAGGGTACAAATACCGCCCCCAGAATTTTCAACTCAAAATATAGCTATTTGCTTCCAATATCGAGGCGCCAAGTAATTGACCCGTCAATTTAGCTAATAAAAGCGCCAAACCTTAAATAGTAAATAATATAAACTCCGTAATTTGAAATAATCTTTTTTAAAAACGATTTCCGAAGTGGAAATCGAAGTGTCAAAACAATTGTAAGATAAATTTTTTATTGCAATCAATTGTTATGTCTTCTTATAGTGCCGTACACCTATAGTGCGTTAGCAAATTATCTTAAGGCCAGACGTCTGTCTTTTGCGGCATGCAAAAGATCGCCATTATGATGTTGATATCGTTTTTCTTTGTGACCTTTAATGCTTCCTTCATGTCTTTATAGAAATCTAAAACTTCAGTTTCCGGTTTATCAGGTGTGGGTGCATAAACTTGGATTAGATTTGTATTAATAGGTTGACCGGCTAACTTCACTATGATTACTCTGTTTGCAACGGGTATGTAATTTATAACAGACATCGCAATTCTATTATTAAGCACTATTGCAACTCCATGCCTCTGTTATGTAAACACAATTGAATTGTTATGTAAACACAAGTGATATTTAAATACTTACGTAGTTATTTTTTTACCAGTTAAGGGTACAGCAATAAGTAAATAAAACACAAAGAATAAAGGCAAAAACATTTATTCCACGTAGTTCGTATACCAATTGTCAGTAAAGTTTATTTTCTCAAACTCTTGATGCCTGAAATTTTCATGTTATGTAAAGGTGTAGGGCGTAAAATTCTTTTAAGGGAAACGTATATATTTAGCAATGGAAAGTTGAGAATTTTAAGTGACAATTTTGGATCTTCCTCAAGAGTTTTGTATGTAGGAGTCGACTCCTGCATAATGCTGTGAATGTTTTGAAAATAAAGTAGTATAGAATTCGCCCTTAAGAACAAACAACGTGGGGTTTTCCACGGCGGATTTATATATACAATAATAACAAACAGCTGTTATATTCGTTTCTTTTTGTGTCTTTTAAAGTACGCTTATTTTCTATTGTTAAAATGCTTCGCACTAGCAAACATTGGAAGACAAAAGGGTAGGTAAGTCTAAAAAACAATTATTTATTTATTTATAAAACTTAACAGGCCTTAACCCTGGAATACTAACCTTATTTTTACCTTCATTTACACTAACCATCGTAAAATTGACTACGCTGAGAAAAAGTATGAGGTCGCTGAAAAAGTATTTTATATAATATGTTTTTAAAACCACAAAATCACCAGAAAATCACCAAATTCAACATAAAATGGAAGTCGGCAGTGCTCGCAATGATGGGTTGTCATTCGACGTTTTTTAGATGGACAAAAGTGACACATGTCACGTTCTGACACAGTAAGGCATATTCGTTCATGTTGCGGCTCCAGGTTTAAAATATTTGCAATAAGCAACTTTTTAAAACGGTTCAAAGTTGGCCAATTTACACGATGTTGTAGACAGTACTGTAGTGGAATATATTCGCAATATTTAATAAATTGGCATGTTTTTCTTTTTTCATTATTGGTAGTGGCCCTTCATAGGCTTCTTAAGTTCAGCAAGAGTGACTTTAGTTATAGGCGTTAAGTTGACTTTAAATAATAATTGGATTATCTGAGCTAATTTATATTCCTACTGACTGAGTTATTTTGCACTTTGATACTTTCCATACTACATTTTCTGTGTTGATAAAATTTTAAAAAAATGTTTGATGCATGTAGATAACTTTAAATGGGTTTTAACTCTAACTTTTGCAACTACATCTGTCCACTAAAACGGGATATAAACCAATGAAAGTTTCTTGTTGCGTTCTATGAGGGCAAAGTCTCAGAAAGGGCAGAAAGCTGTACCTACTAGTTAGAAACTTTTGCTCAATTTGGGTGAAGTATTTGTCTAACAGTAGTAGTCGAAGTAATGTAACGACTTTCCAATTGTTATTTTGGCCGACACATATATCTGACCAAATAAAAAGTTTTCTTTCTTGGTCTGGATCAAGACGATTGAAGTTTTCACTTATATAAAGTAGCAATGCTGATGCTATCTCAGTGGAGCCTCGATGAGCCATTACTTGGTTTCACAGCATCATTGTAGCAGTATTACTCCCCATATTATGAACAGCGTAGTTATATGAAGAAAGTTGTCGCTGGTAGAAGATTGATGAGTGAGTTAGATTAGGGCAAAAAAGAACTTGTTGCAAATCAGTACATAAAACGACATAATTAGCATTTACTTTTGCAATTTCAGTATCTTACCTTATTGTTTTGTAACGTGCTTTCGCTCGCATATGATTAATTTTACTTTCAATTTCTATTTTTTTTCTTTCATATTTATCGATAGCAGAAGAAAGTTTGATAAAGAGCTTGTCATAATATGAACGAGTATCTGATCTAGGAAGTTCAAAACGCAAGTTAAATTTACTTTTAAAAATGTCGTGGTATGTTCGTAGAGATATTTTTTTATCAGGGTACATTTTTAAAAATAATCTGTACATTTTTGAGATGCTTAAATCAGCTGAAAGGCAACTTTTAGGAGAAACATTTCTGCTATAATGATTTTTTTGCTGCAAAAATGACCTAATATGTTCTCATATTTTCTCTGCATCTGTTATCATGAGTTTTTTGGGGCGATAAGTATGTTTGCCACGTTGATCATTTAGATTTACTCCTGCTTTCATTTTATCAAGGTACTGAAGTCTTCTAGTAGTTATTGAAAATATAACATACCCTTGTACATACCCTTATGTTTTCTACTGTATATTTCACTGTACACTGACGACGAGATGTTGCTTCCCCAGCTCTTGCAGGGAAAGAGACTGAGATAAAAATTTTGATTGGCCATTGTAACTCAGTTCTCTAAACGTTTTTAATTTTAAATAGTTTTGCGTGATTGCCCACTAATAACTCAACAGAACAACCCGTGGCATACTGCTTACATTTACAAATACGTACCTAAAATAAATATTGTTTTAAAACATTAAACTAGTTTAGATTACTTTAACTTTCTTCCTCTTGGCAACTTAAAGCTTCTTTGGGTACTTCTCTAGACGAAACGTACGAATCACCAGTATCTCTGCGATATTTTCTAATATTCTGCTTCCACTTATCAATGTTAACCTTTCGTGTTTTCCCTCTGTTAATTTGGATAATCACTGACGTGGTTATACTAACATCCATTTTAGCTTGAAATACTAAATTACACGATTAAAAACGTTGACTTACAAAATACGTGCAGAAAATTTAACGTGAAACCAGATCCACTTTAACATATACAACGTTGTTACACCTAAACTTGAAGGTTGACTAATTTTTAACCAAAACAGGCAAGTTAAGTCTCATAATATTCCCCACAGTCAGCAGTACATTATTTTGCACATAAATACCGAGCCAATACAATCATGCTTTGAAAAAAAGGTAAGCCACGTACCGATCCAAACTCTTATAGGCCGATATCTCTTCTTAACGTTCTGGCTAAAGTCTTCGAGAGAATCCTCAAAGAAAGACTTGTAGACTTTACCACAGAACACAACATCATCCCACCCTATCAATTCGGCTTTAGAGAAGGGTACTCAACCAAAACGGCATTTGACAGAAATCGTCACACACTTAGCACAAAGTCTGAACGACGGCAAAGTCTCACTAGGTATCTTCCTCGATGTTCAAAAAGCCTTTGACCAAGTCTGGCATGTGGGACTGGTCAAGAAACTAGAGAGCATCGGGCTACCACTTCCATTCGTCAGACTCATCCACTCATATGTTTCTCAGAGGCGGATCACAGTCAAGGAGCGTGATCAATTCTCTACATCCTTCACTTCCACAGCGGGAGTACCTCAGGGTTCCGTGTTGGCACCAATACTTTACTCAATCTACAACAGCGACTTCCCTAACCCACGATACACTAACACAACCACTCTACTATACGCAGACGATACAGCACTACGTACAACAACACAAAACGTCGACGCTACACTTAGGTTCACTCAAAATCATCTGCTCCGAGTCGAGCGATGGTGTCAGAGATGAAGAGTGACACTTAACCCAAACAAAACACAGATGATCCTCTTCAGGCATCCATACCGCAGTCAATAAGGCACAATTTGAGTTTGTGGGGAGAACGACTCCGACTCCGAAACCAGATCGAATACCTCGGCGTGTTGTTTACACAAACATTGCGCTGGAGTGACGACATGGACAGAACCTGTAACAAGGTTAGGAGCCGACTCGGACTTCTCAATGCTCTTAGTGGCAAATTCGGTCATACACACTCACGTACACTTATACATACATACAAAACATTCATCAGACCGGTCATCGAGTACAGATCTTGTATTTGTGCTGTGATGCCCAAACATCTCACTACTAGACTGCTGTTATTGGAGAAAAGAATCCTACGTAGACTAAACAGACAACGTCACGACTATCCTTCCGCATATATTCATCGCCTGTCGAACATCCAGCCCATCAATGAGAGGTTTTCCTCTCTGAGCAGAAGTTACACAATTCGCACCATTCGGGGCCAAAACCTCAGAGCCTAAAGCATCCTCAAAACTACCTGCTCATCCATCGGCAATGTATTCAGAAGAAAACCCAAACCCAAACTCCCGTTCCTACCCGCCATTCTGCTGGAACTCGCCAGCAACGAGCTCCCTGATGAATACATTGACATACAGGAGGCAACTCCCCTCTTTTACCGTCGCTTTCAACACTAAATGTTCATTTCGAACTTGCATAGACAGGGGGGGGGTCGGTTTTCTGTGGTTTCCCGATCCCATTGCACAACGATACCTGTCTATTTTCTGAGGTACCAGTCCACGGCTGCCCTCACGCGCCGCGATATACATACACTAATTTAATAAATTCATAACTCAAATTCATATATTTACTAATCTCTGTTTTAGATTCAATAAATTCTGAAAAGAACCGTTCACCTACATGCCTTTCGCCCCCAATTGTCCAGGACTAGCTGGGAGCAACAACCAACCAACAAACAAACACACCGCCCACCAGTGGATATAACATCAAATCCAGTGCCAACACACATTCACTGCAAAGAAAAACACGTCCTGAAGAGGCAAAAGCCTAAAACAGGACAGCAGAACCAACCAACCCAAAAAACACCCAAAAAAACACAAAAGACGAACAATGGTTTCAACGTCCTTTCATAAAAAACCCAGTATTGGCGGTTACAACGTTGTTCCAGCATAGCAAATATTTATCTTGTCGCTAACTGATTGTCTTTTTGGGCAGCAACAATACTAAGTAATCCTACCAGTGCGTGCAACACGTCAATATTTACTTTAGAGTTTGTAAGTTTTTCGACTTTATATTTTTGTGCCCTAACAGAAATTTCATCATTTGAATATCCTACAATTTTTTTTAAGGAATTTGGACTCATAAGAAATAAAAAGCATGGATTGTTGTATAATATACTATTATAAGTAAGGACCCAATTATTGTATGTATAATACAATTTCTATTGGCACGAAAGTCACATAGTTCAATATAATTTAATGTCAAAAACACATTTTTCCATATATTACACCAAAGTAGGAGCATTAGATCGATTGTAAAAAAATTTAAAGAATTTATTATTTATAAACAACAAGTAGAAGTTGATATCGACTGTATTATTTTAACTGAAACGTGACAAGTAACATGCCTTGATAATGTAACGCAATATTCACTATAATGAAGGAAATATCAATCAAAATGATGCAGTGATAATATTTATAAAAGAATCCATTGAACATAAGGTGGAGAGGGCAGAAGCAGATATTTTTAAGTTCCTTTAACTACGAACTAAATAATTCAACAATAGTTTTAACTGCAATATATCTTTCACCTGCCACTTCAGCGAACAGTTTGATTTTATCGTCAAAAAATGTTGATATATTTGTTGATAATAAATATTTTAACTATTTAACTAGTTAAACGATTTTGCAGAAATAAATTTCTCTAATTTGTTTCATAGATCGCACCTATTATGTAGCAGAAGGTGTGAATGTTTTTATTTGCTATTTAAAACTGTTTTTGCGTATATCAGAGTAATATTACAATATGTTTACTGATAGAACAAGTTATTTCCAACCTAAACTATGTTACATGTTACAAATATGTGATAACGGGTATTAAAAATCAGTTACAAGCCGAATATCTTTGGAGTTACGTTGACAAACAACGGATACAAAGGGTCGACAAGTTAAATAATCTAATTGTTGGAGCTCTTAACGACTCTCATGACCTTAAATGCTCACATTTAAATAGTTAAAAATGTTTAGAAAAACAAATTGGGCTACAATAGCATCCCCATTAAAGAATCCCTAACAATTTTTTTATACCTGATCAACTACCATATAAAAAAATATTATTAATAGTTATCTCCTTTAAATGTATGGCATTTCAAACTGTCTTTTGTCTTTAATGGCTGTTTTAGTGTTAAAATTACGTTTTAGTGGTAATTTTTATCTTTTAAGAAAAGTATAAAAATTGGTGTCATGTATATCTGAATGTAAAACATGGAACAAGCTTCCTGGAAAGGGAGTTCACTACATGTCTATATTTCAAATAAATCATATAGAATAGATTATTAGATTATTATTTCCCAATCATAGTCATTTACTGACCACATAATTAATTCGTTAATTAACCGAAATATATTTTGCAATTTAACGAATAGCAGAAGGTTGTCAACTTGGCCTATGATATTGATCATTTATACACACTGATGCATGATTCAATTAGGTGTGTATCTTTGTACCTTTTTAAATCGGAAGGAAAAAAGGAAATGTTGCTTTATAATAGCATATGCTTATGTTTGTCGGTCCTGATTAAATATGTTCATATGAATTGTTTTAACAGTTATTTAATTTTCTAGTTATGACACTAAAAAAACTAAAGAACAAATGCAAATCCATGAATTTGATCTAAAATCAAAACCTGGACCAAGTAAAGAGAGATTGTTATTGGGAAATTATAATATTGTTATTTACATTAATGTTTGGTTTATTTTTTTTAGTGTAAGTACTGATTTAACTGCTTTTGCTTGTCTTGGAGAGATGTCCTCCGGAGGCGCGACAGCCGTGCCGGAGGCATCAAGGAATTTGGATATCGATCAAAATACTTGGGAATTCCTAGGTTGGCCAAATCCAAATTTCTAATTGATTCGATGCAGGGAAATTCCACTTTCGCTACGTAAAACAAAGGATTTGTTTTACATAAAAGCAGGTAGATTTTCTCTCATCGATCAGTCGAGCTTGCCTCTTCTAGTGTAGACCTAGTCGGTGCTATTACTGTTCCAACTAAGTTATTGTTTTATTTCTGATTTCCTATATACCATTTTTTTTTATTTTAGCATTATTGTATATTCAGACCTTTTCAGGTTAGAATATTACATTAATCTATATTTGTTCATGTACTGATTGTTTGATATTTTATTTGAATATTTTGATTGTTTATTTTTCTTGTATTTTGTGTCTAAGTTGTTCTTCCGTAAGTTAAGAACACTTAGAAATATTTATCTTGCTTTTTCTATTTTATATATTTGATTTTGTACTTTGTATCTAAGTAGTTCTTTTCGGTAACTCAAAGAGCTCTTAGTAGTATTTCTCTGATATCTGACTTGTTATTTTATTGTGTGTCGTTTTATTTTAAGTCGTTCTTTTCCGGTAAGTTAAAAGAAAACACCCTTAGAAATATTTTCATATCGCATTATTATTTCTGATATTTTATCTAAGATATTTTCTTCCGTAAGTTAAGAAAATACTTATATATTTGTCTATTTCATTTTTCCATTTCTTTGCTAAGCTGTTTCTTCCGTAAGTCAAGAAACACTTAGCAATATTTTCACATCTTTTCTATATTTGATTTTTCATATTTTCTATTATAAGTCGTTTCTTCCGTAAGCCGAGAAACACTTATAAATATTTGTGCATTTATTTTACTATATTTGATTCTCTTGTTTATTTTCTGTTCTAAGTTGTTTCTTCCGTAAGTCAAGAAACACTTAGACATATTTCTATAATCTGTTTCATTTTTGCATTTCTCGTTTTATATTTTGAGTATTTTATTTTTCCACTTTAAGTCGTTTCTTCCGTAAGACAAGAAACACTTAGAAATATTTCCATATTTTACTCTCACATTTACATATTTCATTTATCTATATTTCTGTCCTAAGTTGTTTCTTTCGTAAGTCAAGAAACACTTAGAAACATTTTTCTTTGCATTATATTAATTTACTTGTTTACTAAGTTATTCCTTCCGTAAGTCAAGGAATACTTAGATTATTTTTACCTATCTGTTTTCCATTTTTGCTCTGTTACTTTGTAACTGTTCCGTGGAACCGTTACCTATAACAGATATTTGTCACTGGAACTGTTATTTATAACAGCGGCGGTATTTAACCTTTCTACCAGCGACAAACCAAAGATGGTGAATACCCGATCCAATCGGGGATAGGAAGAATCCCGAAGAGCCGGCGATGGGTCCTACAGGCCTAAATGCCCCCTCTCGGCAACAGTCTCAACAATTTGGACTTAAAGTATAGGTGGGTGATGGTAACCAGTAAAATTAATTAAGAAAACGTTTAGAAGAATTGATGACATTTATTATTATGACAAATAATTTTTATGTTTATTATCCACAGAAAGTGTCACTTTCAAGTGTTCTCCTGACTGGAGTATTGGCAAAAAATGTTGCCAAATAACATTTAACAAAATGAATAATGTAAATATAAAAAGTGTGGCAATTGTATAAATATAATAATATGATTAAATACATAAATATGTATAAATCTATGAATCTATGAATTTTAAAGGTATTGGTTCCATAATATGTAGAGTATGTTGCCAAATGCCCATACCAAATAATGTAAATAAATGGCAAAATAAAATAAGATTATGTTTTAATACCAAACCCTGACGCCAGCGCCACCTGCATGCATGTGATCTATTGAACTAGCTTACTTTACTACTTTTCGTACACTGCTACATTTCGTGCAGCGTAATTGTCCGGCTCCCCCTCCGGCTGATTATTTCTATATCGATCAATGATCATCACATCACCTTGGTCTTCTGTGAATTAATTTTAAGTCCATACTCAGAACTGACAATATCTAGTCTGTTTATAGTGTATGTAAGTTCATCTGTTGATGATCTTAGTATCAAGCTGTCGTCAACATAGCAGAGATTGCTGATTTTTTACCTTCAACTGCTATTCCTCCTTGCCATCTTTCAAAAATAATGCCCATGACGTGTTCGCTATGCAGATTCGAATGTAGATATAAGGATTGAATCGTTTGTAATGCTCCTTTGTCCGCTTCTTCTCGATCGACGATGGTAAATACAATAAAACGTTGAAGTGGTGGAGTAAAAATGATGGTTTTATTGACAGCTACTAATAATTACACTAAAGATGATGGTTAGGTAACTTTCTACAATAGACTGCACTCGAATGAGCTCAAATCCCAATTTATAATCTCACAAATAATGTATACCTCAGCACAGAGGTTATTGCTTCTCTCATACTAACAAACTTTGAACTATGAGCTTACAATACAATTTAATCTAAGCCGTAATTGCAACACTTGGAAAGTTCAATTGGAAAATATATTAGTCGGCAATTTATTACGTTGTAGGTAAATGAACTAATTATTAAAATATTACACGATATGTTTTCACAATGTTCCAATTATACACGGTGAAACTATAAAATATTAAGAAGTTAAGAATAATGTGAGATTACAAATTAAGGGATTAATTTGTGATTGAACAGCTATGTATATATTGAATAGCGTGGGTAGCGAGAGCTAACACATCCTTAACGAACGCCGGCTTTTAGTTTAAAGATATTGGAGTATGTGTTCTTGACTCTTACATTTTGCTGTATTGTTGACATATAGTTGTTTTAGTAAATATATTAGATATTCGGAAGTGCCCATTGAACAGTGTTCCAATATAGTTTGTTTTCACTTCAAACGAGACTGCATTTATCCTAAGCTTTGTGCATATATCTAAATTATAAATTCATATTTGTGCATATTCAGCCTATTTTAAAATCTATATGGCACGCATATTTTAGACATTTTTTAGTTTTTTTTTTTCGATCCTTCAATAATAATGCTGGAGAGGCATTATTTGAAAGCAAGTTTTTTTAAAAATAATAACATAATGGGGAAGAAGTTTAATATGAAAAACCATTTATAAAAAACAATTTAAAAACCTTTTTTTTCTTAACACTATTGTCAATGTCCTTCAATTTTAAAATTCCAATCAATCGAAAAATATACACTAATTATTGACTTTTTACACACTCTTTGCTATTTCTAAGCAAATTTATCAACTTTCCATATCTGATTAATATTTCCGGTCATGACAACATAGAGTTGAATAATCAAAAAGTAATTAGACACGTAGTATACGAGTTGGTCATAAAATAATCAAAATAAACGTGTTACGGTTGGAGTAGCATATTCGCTATGTGCAACTCAAAATTGGTTTATTTTAATTTCATGTTTGTCACTCCTATGTATTTCCAACTTAATTTCACGAGAGTGTGTTATACATTGTACAACTACCATGCCCCCAGCATGATGGTAAGATTATCCTTGTTCCGTGATACCTACCTGAATAACATCATCAATCACAATACCGCAAGTACAAATTGGATTTTGCATTTCGACCAATACGTCATTTACTTAGTGGAACATGTTATTCCGTGGGCTTCATTGACCAAGAGGCGTACAGGATTATTGCCGTTCAATTTTATTCTGCTGCTGGAAACTAATAGTTCAGGAAAATAATATTATTTTTGAGATTTTGGAATAATTCAGGTCAAAGTTTTTTAGTTAATATAAAGAAACCTTACATGTTTCTTGTAAAGTACGTTTTTCGGTACTGTTTTTGAGTTGTTCACTATTGAAATGAGGGCTGTGAAGAGTGGGTCAAAAATGAAAAATGATTAAAGAGTTCAATAACGAATCAAGAAAAATGGGAATAAATATGACTTGTGAGAAAACTAAAACTGTGATTAAGAAAAACGAGGTCAATATTACATTAGAACAAATTAATTTAGAATAAGTAAATTACTATGTACTCTTAGTATTATTAGGGTATCTCAAAAAACTGAACAAGGAAAATCAGAAGGGGGAAATTAAAAGAAGTAGCAGAATGACTAAGACAGCATTTGGTAAACCCCTTATACAGTGAGGAACAAAAAATACCAAACTAGTATCTAAAATCGAGGGTTTTCGATCAGAGTGTAACTATCTGTCCCTTCATAGAGCTGTCAAACTTGGACATTTACCAAGGACATTATAGAAAAAGAAATAGCGAAAACGCAAAGATTTTTGGAAAGACAGATGTTAAACATTAGCTGTTACAGAAAGATGACCGATGGACCAAAATAATTATACATTCGAGACCTTGGATTCATAAACTTCAAAAAGAAAGATCATAACTTTAGTGGTTTAATGGCATAAAACAATATGCTGGATCGAGATGAATGCCAAATGCAAATGGCGCAAGATGAAGGGAAGGCCTATGTCCAACGATAGATGGATTCTTGGCTGACTAGATAGATTAAAGAGTTGAGTATTAGAACGTCTTGTCAAAATTAACCAAAGCCTTTGGTATTAGGTTGAGTCTTAATGGTGCTTAACAAAACCTTAAAATTTTTTTAGCAGTTCATCGATTAGAATAAAAATTAGTTAATTTGTTTATCACAGAGATTTTTTTGAAATAAAAATGAATTAACGAATTAATTTATAATTAATAAGTAATTAGTAATAATAATCGAGATAGTCGCTAAACACTCCCGAAACCAAGCCTTAAGACACGGCAGTGAAGGCTGTAGGGCACTAGGGTGACAGAGTCGCAAACAGTTCGTTTTGTACAACAGGTCGCACCCCATCGTTTATAGACCTTACTATTGCAAGCAGAGCTCTGCGAGTGGTGGACTGTCTTTCCCTCTCTACTCTTGGGACCAATGTAGACAAAAAAAACTCAGGTCCAAAGGGCTCTCAAGGTTTAAAAGCCAGGGAACTCGGAAGTTAAAACCTAAAGGTCAGAAAGTTTTAAAGAAACCTTCCACTAAGTCTAACAGAGTAACACCGTTGAAAGACGTTGATTTTATAACAGACGAAGAGATTAAGGCTGCAAAGCTATTTGGCATCTCTAAAACCAAGATTAAACACAAGCCAAAAAGAGATGTACTTAAGGGCAATTTTACCAAAGCTACTGCAAGGGCAAAAAAGTTATCCTCGAAGTTATTAGTTATTAGGGCCAAGGTCAGACGGAAGTATACCACCCGAAAGCCAACCCAAAGGGAAACGGCCAAAAACCCAGAATGTGCCTCTATTAAGGTTGCGGCAATACTGACAGAACTCCCAGAAGCCAAGATGAATGTGGACAAGCTTAAGTCAGTCTAAAAAGGCATCTTGGTGACTTATGAAGAAATTTCTGAAGCAGAATCTCAAGTTTGCTTTCTAAAAAGTAGTCACAGATCGAGTTTTCTAGAACTTACCTGTGTGGATGACACAAGTGCTAAGTGGCTAAAGTACGTGATTAAAACCCTGATGCTTTGGAAAAAAGCATCTCTCAAGTCTTTGGAGAGGGAAGATATCCCCAAGCCGCACTTATGGATCCGTCTTCATACAGATGAAGTTCTAGTCCAAAAGAATACTTGATAGACTAAGGATAAGTAACCATGGGCTTAGGACACATCTACAGACAGTCTGGGGAAGCAGAACTTTAGACAAAGAGGTTTTATGGACCTTTTCAATAGTTTCTGAATCTAGAAAAACTCCATAAAATCAATATATCATCCTTTTTCGGAGTGAGAAAGTTAACTTTTCAATACAAAGAAGGGAAGACAAAAACACTGGAAGAAAAGCTAGTAACAACTCACTCTAGCAAATCGGAGCAAACTTCCTTTCATATGGAGGTTCAGGAAGAGAAAAAACCTTCTTCAGGCGTAACCAGCTCCCTAGTGACTTTTTAAAAGTGGTAGAATCCAAAACCCAGAGAAGCAGAAGGAAAGTCCCTGGAACCAGAACCGGACAACTCTTCGTCGTGAAGAGAAAAATAAGGCTTCTGTAGGCCAATCTTCAACACGCAAAAGCCGTAGTGGAAATGCTCTTTAGAAGAGTAGAAAAATATAAGGTTTAATACACACGGTTTTATAAGGTCAAGATCGTGCATAATTCACGGTTCTCTGCATGGATCATATTGTTACAGGTATTCTAACTATAACCACGGATGTAGGAAAGGAGAAAGTGATGGTCTGTTCAGCTTAACTTCATTATTTAAGTGGTTTTTTTTTATTTTGTGTATCCTCATTTCTTCTCTTTATCTGTTAATTCTTTACATCTGTTCTAGTTCGTCGGGTAATCATTTATCTAAGTTAAGTCGAAGAAACAAATTAATCATTCGCAGACTAAGAATTTTTTGACAATAGGATCATAAGTTTAAATACACTATATTGATCCTGTAATTTGACCCATGCTATTTCTTTCTGTGGCGACATTTAAAAAATTTTATTTTTAAAACTTCTGTAGCGGATTTGAAAGATCTCAAACCAAGAATAGAGAATCATATTGAAGAATTAAATAATACTCCATGGGTCCTAAAAAGTATTGTCCTAAACAACTTTGACTTATAGACTTAATGAGAAGAAGAGTTACGTTATGTAGAGATATTGGTGGTGGGCATATACAGTATCTTCTTTGATTTTATTTATTATTGCTACTTACAATTCTGTTACTTTTTTTATTTTTGATTAAAGTTCTGTGTTAAAGGTTTTGGCTAATTTTTTTATGTTTTACAATGTTAATAAAAATTAATTTATTTTCGGATCAAGAAATACGTAATATTTTTGCTCGGATAGCTTTAATGAAAATAGTTGTGGATCGCTCGTTACCTTTTTAATAGTAAGCGAAAATTCTAAAAAAAAAAATGTTTTCGCACTAAATTGTTAATAGGGCCATTATTTTATTTTGGGACCTATGCTGAATAGATTTGACAATAAAAATATTTTTTAAATATGTTATCTTTTGTTAATATGTCATACTGTGATAGCAAGATTATTATTTAAAGTATATACTACAGCCATTTGCAGAGATGATTTTTAATTATTTCTGATTTTATTTGATTGTTACATTAGGCGGGGTACAGAAAAATAACAACTATGTTACTTTCTAACAAAATTAAGTTTTATTGTTAGTAACAGCGTTTACCTTAAACATAAACCTATTACATGAACATAAAATAGGAGACCTTTAATCATATAACATTAAATCATGCAAAATCCCAGTCTGTTATCTTACTTTACGGTTAAGTTTACCACTTTGTTACCTAATTTTGATTTAAGTAGTTTTAATTTTTCAAAATATGAGAAAATAATAGCAGTTTAAGCTTACAATTTATAGAGTCAATTCAAATACTTCAAATAACCAAAAAACGAATAAAAGTGGAATATTTTTAAAAGTAGGTTTAGTAATATACCCTTTAACGTTTTCCAAAAATAAGGGACAAAAAAGTAACGCAGTAGTTTGATGAGTAACATAGTGGTAAACTTTTCCCATCATGATATTTTTATGATATTTTTATATGATATTATTATTATATGATATTATATGATTATATATTATATGATATTTTTATTTGCCTTAAACTAATAAAAACAGAATGAAAACAAAAATAAAACATATCAAATCAAACAAAACTTCTCTGTGAATAAAAAAATCAGAACCTCTCAAATTAATAATCATAAACAATATACATTAGTCTTTGTGTATTCAGTCTCATTTTTCAAATACATTTAATGGCACATCAAATTCATAAAATTCACGTTTACCCTTCTTTGTTATTTTAGGATTTGGTACAATTTCTGTAATATTTTCATATGGTTCATATGAAACATCCTTTTCTATAAGTTTAAACTTCTTTCCTGAATCGTCAATTGATTTTAAAAACATAATCTTGATATCCCCTTCGTCGTCAACATCACTTTGGGCGACACCCAGATAAGAATATGTTTTTTTGTTGGATGACACTTTAACTAGTATGTAAACACCGACAGATATTTTTGATGGGTGTAAATTTTCTTTTTCAATTAACTTTTTATCAACTGAATTAGAAACTGAAGCTTCTTTTTCTTTTTCAAGTTGAAGATTTAAAAGAGACTCATCATCATCTGAGCTAGAAGTTGGAGAATAAACCATTTCGTAATAACTCTTTCTGGGATTGGTCACGATGTTAGATATATCAGTGAATACTTCATTTTCTTTCATAAATTCAAGCGCATTTCTTTCAGAACTTTTATTATTAACAGTATCGTTCGCGTCATTTCCTTCAGACATTTGGCTGATAGTGCTGGATGAAATAGGAATTGGCTGATATGTTTTAGGTGACAAGCAGTCACAAATACCCCTTTGACAAAAGCAACTTAAATCATGGTAGTACAATTTACCAGCAGTTTCCGAGAAAACTTGATGTACCTGCATCGTGCCGCGAAGAGGCACAATGTCCTTTGGAACGGTCTGCTCCACTTTTTCAATATCGGCATCGGTTATGAAATACAACTGAATTTTGCTGCAGTCTTTTAAAGCGAGAAAAAAATTCTCCGCATTATGGATGTCTAAGCCAGAAGCAACTTTTTGGTCTGCTGTTCGTTTAAGGTAGCCACCGATACCATCAGCCGCACCCTTCCCGTGCCCTGCTTCAAAAAAGTTCCAGGTGATGCGATCAAAGCTATACTCCTCAAATATTTTTGTGCAGATGAAATAAAAATTTATCTTCTGCCTATATTGCGTAGCAGGACCGTCGGAAAAGACGTGGATTGTTGTTATGTGTGGATGATTAGCTTTTAGTGTGCTAATTACTGGGTGAAGATGTGCCCAAATGGCTGCAGGATTGTGAGAATTATTTGGTGACACGCTGCAAAATGAACTAACTTGTGCTTTGTCCGCTTCTTGTGGTTTTATATACAAAACACCAGTATGCAATGTAATTTGTTTGCGCGATCCTCCAAAATGATGTGATTGGATTTCTTCAAAGTATTTTCCGTTGTAATTCTCACTGAAGTCGACATGTAGAAGAGCTTAGTTATGTTTTAAGTCATCAATAGCCAATCGGTAACTTTTGTATTGCATTTTGATATTATAAATATGTTTCTTCATCGCTGTCATTGCCACTTTAAACTTGTCTATCAATTCTTCGACAGTGCCTTCAGTAATTTCTGTTACGTTTTTCGTAACTTTCTTGCAGTTTCCGGATTTGTCAGTAATAATCTTAGATCTCCGAACCCATTGTTGTCATTTAAGTGTTTGTGACTGATTTTGTGTGTTATATATTATATCTTTGTTATTGCAAGAGGCGCAACCGTTCGTCATGCAAAGTCTGTTATCAGTTGCACATACAGTCTTCTCAATAATCTGGGTCATGTTTGACTCTGATATGATTTTCTTGATGTAAAGAGCATTCAGAATGTATTGTGTATTAATATGCATCTTACACTGACAGGTATCCCTGCCACCAACTACTGGTGGCTTAATGTAGAATGGTCTGTGCTTGGAGAAGTAAGAGTATGAGCAATTCTCGTCAGGATTTTCTCTCTTGAAAGAATTAAAAAGATTTTTCATTGTATCGAGCAGGTACCTCTTCTGCATTTTACTCTTTTTGTAGGTCACAGTTTCTCGTTTTCTAGCAGTGGTTCTAGAAATGTCATCACGATCATAAAACATCTTAATTTTTTTTGCCAGAGTAGCCTGTTTTGGTGCAATCTGTGGTTTCTTTAGCTTAATAATACTGAGACTTTCTTTCACAATAGCGAGTTTTATTTTTGAATTTCGTATAACATCTCCATAAAAAATTCGTCGTATTGCTAACCGATCTCTTACAGTCTTTATTTTGGAGTAATGGTCTCTGATGGCGTTCGACAAAGTTGCGTACTTTTTATCTCGGTCCTTTAGTTTATTTGCTGTGTGTTTCTGTCTTTGGCATCTTTTCTTGTACTTGTTATATTTCTTTTTCAGCATCTCGTTCTCTTCCTTTAATTTTATATTTTGCCTGTACAATGCAGATCGGTCTCGTCTTACTTGTCGTCTTCCTCGAGAGTGTGGAGAAACAGGAGTTCCTGATCGTGGTGTCGAATCTGGTGTGTTATTCAAAATTACTTGTGCTATTTTTTGACGCTCTTGACGTTTCTTGTTCGCTTTTCTCCATTTACGCTTTGCATCTTTATGTTCTCTCTCTGTCATATCTTTAACAAGTTTTTTATTGGAGTGATATCTTTCAAGATGTTTTTTTTTTGCTATCGGCATTTTTGATCGGGTCCTGTTTCAATTTCTCCCTGTAGCGTCGTTGTTTTTCAGCTGGTGTTAAAGCCATTATGTTGTAAATAGTAACCTGTAACAAAATAGTCCTGAAGTAGATTATTTTAACTATTAAATGGGTAAATATTAAGTAAAAACTTGAAATTAAACTACTGCGTTACTATAGCTGCAACTGCGTTACTTGTTGCGGTAACACAGTGTATACGTAACGCAGTTGTAGAAATCATACGTGTTTTAAGGTTATAGCCATATGGTAATGAATTTTAAAAAACGAATTGAGCCATTAAAATATTTACACATTCTCATATAGATGCAACTAATAAAATAATTAAATATCTAAAAAACTCACCTTTTTTCAATGGTAACTCAGCAGTTTCACAATAAACACACGCACCTCTCCTGACAATTCTCAGACGACTGACTCGGCCGGTTTCACGGCTACGTCCTTCCCCCTGCTTCCTCATAATATTTGATGATTTGTTAAATAAACATCGAAGCAGAAGCGCAAAAATTTCAATTTAACGACTCGATTTCTAATGGTAACATAGTGTTTATAATTTTTTACTTTGCCGCGGGGACAGAACAAATTATTTGACGTAATTTAAAAACTGTCAAAGAAAATTATACTTATTATTGTTTAAGTTAAGCTCAGATAACTTATAATTAGCATAAACATTCCAATTTAGTAGCGCCTTGAAGAGTTTCTAAGTAATTTCAATGTATTTGAAGTAAGTTGACTAGAGAGACAGCGAAATGTTGTAGGGAAAAACAACTGCGTTTATCAAAAATACAACTGAGTTACCGTTATTTTGGAAAAAGTATAACATATTTCGTTAATAACTGTATATATTTAAGATGAGTATAATATCAGTAACATACTAATCATGTTGTTTTTTAAAAATCATTGCTTGCTTTGATAATAATCGTGTTTGTTCGAGAGGGACCGGTTATTGGACCCAAAATAAAATATTGGCCCAATAATTAAATCATCATGCCGATTTTTTACTTTAGGTGTATATTCGTCAAAGACCTGGTCATTGCGATATACTGAAAAAAACTAACTTCCCTGGACTAGTGCTTATTACATCAAACAACTTAGAGAATGATGACGTTTACCGGAAAATCTCGACATTAGACACACGTCGGTCTTTCACAGTGACATATACATACCAAAGTCAAATTAATCGTGGGACTAGTTATTCCCACATCAATTTTGCTGCCTATATCGAACTTTGTATGTAGCTAAACTAAAGGAAAAAACTTTATTTCATGTGACAGAAAATAACAAATCGAATAGATACAAAAATGTACACATCATATGCTTGGCATCATGTAGCACGTCAAATACTGAAAATGTTTCTTGTACCGTTCTTCCGGTTTCCTGTTGTTTATCCGAATTCATACCTTCGGGTCTTTATCCTTTATTTTCTTATTTTTTAGAAATTTATTCACAAATCTGTTTAGGCTGACAACTCTATAAATAATAATAGCGAGGTTTTCAGAAAAAAATATTTTCCATATAAAATCATGTAAAGAAATATTTAGTTTATTTTAACTTTTGTTCAACATCGACTTAGGACATTATATATATATATATATATATATATATATATATATATATATATATATATATATATATATAAATATATATAGAAAATTTCTTTTCTATATATATATATATATATATATATATATAAATATATATATATATATATATATATATATATATATAAATATATATATATATATATATATATATAAATATATACATATATTGTTGTACTTTTGAATGTCCATAAGCAATAAAAAACCGATATACAAATTTTATTACTTAAATAAAAATTAAAATTATTGATATTTCATAAAGACACGGGCATATGAATTTTCAAACATCCTGTATAAGACAAAATATGTATTTTAAGTTGTTCGAAGAATTGTTCATTAGGCCTCAGAGACAAGACTTTCAAATATTATCGATAAGAAATTTAAATAAGTCGGTTATTGTGAAATGGTTTTACCCGGAATAAAAGTGTATATAGAAAGTGTTGAACAATGGACCGGGATTTGCGGTGGTTTTCTCCCCGAAAGATTATATCGGTAAAAGTTTATTAACAAAAGACATTGAATTGAGAAACAGGTATCGTTTGTAGCTATTAGTAAGAAATATTTGTAAAGTAGATAGATTTAGTTAGAATAATTAAAGAAGATTTGTTTTCTGGAATTACCCGAATGACGTTTTATAGAGAGAGTTGGGTGGTAACGATATACTCACAAGAGGTGGATGATTTTTATTGGTCAAATTTTGAATGCAAGGAGGTTTGGTTTTGGCTATGAGATAGGAGAGAGAAAAAAAGGTTAGTTAGTCAGTTTTCGTCGTCCAAGAAGGAAGGAGCTTTGTGATTTGTGTTTGTTTGAAGTCCCGAAGACGTAATTTACCGGGTGTGTTTATTTGCGGTGGAAAAGCTGACCAGTGTGAGGAACGGGGTACAGAGAGATAGAGAACCAAAGGGCCTAAGAATATTAATAGCAGACGAAGCCGGAAACATTTGGAGATACAAGGACAGATAGGAGAAAGGTGTACGTCATCTGGACCACAATAGGAGCAGAAGCAGAGAAAGGATTTTTTTGTTGTGGCGTGGCCATAGAATTGCAACGGCAGAGAAGGAAAGGTCAGTCAAATTTCATTAGAGCCGGAGTGTGATTTTCATTTATTAATTAAGTAAATTGAATAAATAATAGAGACAGTTAATTTTGCGATCACTAAAAAAAAAAAGGAATTATAAAAAGAGCTTAGTTATAACACATATTAAAAATCAATGTAAAATAACATTTGGGTCCATGATAGAAAACAACTTCTCATATATTTAAAGTTAGTATATTGCAAATATTACAGGATTGATTGTTGTATAAAATTTCATTAAAATAAAGGACATCTCACATATAGTTCATTTGAAATTCTATGTATTTTATTCAGGTCATATTACCTATCCCGATTAGGACGCCAATTGGAAAATATTTTGAATCCACGATCAAAGGTAAATCGTACAATTTAAATAGCCTGAGATTGTAATTAATTAATGCTGATTTATTGTGATTAATTGGAGATTAGTTCATTTAATAAATATAGACAGGATTTTTCCTAAGTAAGCAATATAATACAATTTAAATAACATAACAAAATGGCCCCCAACGTGTAAAGCTTTGAAAAATATTTCTAGTTGGCAAATTTGAAAGGATAGGAGTAGACGAGCAGATATTTGAAAGTTTATATGCCGGGGATAAAGTGAAATATTATGTAAAAATTGAGGACATAAAGATTATATATTTTTTTTAAGATACAATTTACCATAATTGATTTATTCGTGATATTGACAATTTATAGGTTACCATAATTGATTTATTTGTGTGATATTTAAATTTGATAATTTTACCATACTTGAATGATTTGATTGATTTTGACATTTGATATTTTACCATTTGATTTATTTGTGGGATATTGAAATTTGATACTCGTACTCAAGAGTTATTAAATTTGAACAGGAAAAGTCCCGTTTGTTGCAACAGACCAGTAGAATTTTATATTTGGCGGGGAAATTATTGCACAAATTTCAAAGTTTCATATTTGGCGGGGATAAATAATCTAACGAACATGTCGGCCACAAGGAGTCAAAGCAAAACGCAAAAAAGGAAAGAGGATAAGATAGAAGAGGAAACAATTATTGATGAAGGATCGGATAATGAAGGAAATGCTACAATAATGGAGGAAAGAAAAGAAACAGGGATGTTAGAAAAATTATTAGCTATGATGCAAATACAGACACAACAAATACAAGAATCGTCACAAAAAATGGATAAAAATCAACTGGAAACAAAACACATAATGGATGAATCACAACAAAGAACGGAACAAAAATTGGACAATTTGGAAGAAAACCAAAGAAAAATGGAACAAAAAATGGAAACGCGTATGGACAAATATGAAAACGAAATAAAAGTCTGTTTAGAAAGAAGTAGGGAAGAAACAGAGAGGAAAATAGAATTGCAGAGAGAAGAAATCGAAACTAAAATGAAGGATATTCAGAGTATGCAAAAAAGGGAATTAGAACAGATAGAAATAAAATTTGAAAATGCGCTACAAGAAGACCGGAAAGAAACGGAAAGGAGATTTAAACAAATTGCAGAGATGGAGATAAGAGGAGTAGAAAGAAAGGAAGTCATCGTACATAGCACAGAAGACGTAAAAGTACGATTTGGCGGGGATATAAGGAAAATACACCCAGTGCCTTTTATAAATAACCTAAAGGAAAAAGTCAAATACATAGGACCGTTTGCATCAGCAAAGGAAACCATCAGAAACCATCTCACAGAAGAGGCAAATCTTTGGTTTGTCAGCAAGGAAGAAGAATTGGACAATTGGCAAGATTTTGAGAGAAGATTCTTAAATTATTTCTGGGGAAAAATCCAGCAACTACAAGTAAATAAAGAGTTACAAAATGGAAAATACCATGAGAGGATGGGCGTATCAGAAAAGATGTACGCATTACAACTCTATAATAATGCAAAACATTTGCAATATAATTATTCATCAGAACAATTGGTAGAGTTGATATCGCGACATTTTGAAGATACCTTGGAAGACCACATAAATCTCCAAAATTACAAGGACATTGACAGCTTATGTCAATTTTTGCAAATGAGAGAATCACATAGGCATGAAAGAAGAGAAAGAAGACCGCAAGAAAATTATAGACAAAGAGAAAACCAAGAATATAGAGATAGAGGTCAAAATTTTAGAAGAGATTATACAAGACGAGAATTCATACCTAGACGGGGATATGAAAATAGACCGAACGGAAGAGAGAATTATGAACCCAGAACCCAGAGATGGAATGAAAACAGGGATCGGGAAAATCAGAGTAGAAATAACCGCCCATACCAAGGAAACAGATACAATAACCCACGGAATGAACAGGAATCTCGCGGTAATCGATACGGGAATGATAGACCAAAAGAGAACAGAAGAGAAATAAATAATATGCAAAGAGAAGAAAATGAATATGAGAGAGAAGATGACGGGAGAGAAAACACAGAAAAACAACAGGCGTGTTTTCAAGAAGGCGCTCACTAAAAACGAAGAAACAAACAGGAATTTTTTGTCACCCCAAGGAATTTATTAAACTGGCAGGAAACAATGAAAAGAGAAATGGAGTTAATTTAAAATTTGTGGATGGATTTATAAATGAGAAACCAATTAAAATTATGATAGACACAGGCTCTGAAATAACACTGGTCAACAGAAAATTAATCGAAGAAGTAAATTTAACAAGTCTAATTTATAAAATACCTAGGGTGAATTTAGTGGGCGCAAATAAACGGACATTGGCAACAATAAATGAAGGTATACGAGTAATGGTACGATTGAAAAAAAATATGTATGCACTTCAATGTGTAATAATGCCGAATATGTCACATGACATGATTGTAGGCGTTGACGAATTAACGGAAAAACATGTAGTGATCGACTTCAAAACCAATACGATGAAAATAACCAAGGAAAAAGAAGAAGAACAGGATAAGGAACAAGAGAAACAAATTACGGACGAATCAGAGAAAGAACAAACGGTGGAAATGAACCTGGCGACGAAGAAAGGAAAAGGAAGAAAGAGGGGAAAAGGTCTGAAAAAGATCAAAGAAAAAAAAACCTGGGTTTCCTCAAAAGATGAGACGAGCTCAGGAGAAGAAGATGGAAAAATTTTGACAAGAAATAAAAGCAAAACTTGGGATTCCTCAAAAGAAGAGACGAGCCCAACAAAAAAAAACACAAAGGAAAATGAAGAGGACACAATGGAGACAGTGGTGTTTGAAGAAGACACGGAGTACACGGTGAATATGTGCGAAAAATTTGATGGGAGAGAAAAAAAATTGATATGTGGAGAAGGCAAAGAAAATGATTTGCGTATAATTTTAAGAGACTATGAAACGCTGATAAATGAGGAAAACCGAGTGGCCACAAAATACGAGCACTCATTTGAGGTGAAAAACTTGAGAAATTTTCGATCGAAGACTTATCCAATTCCTTATAAGTATCGGCAAGAAGTAAAGCAAGAAATCAAAAAAATGTTGGAAGATCAAATCATTGAGAGATGTGACTCACCCTATATTAACCCAATTGTGATAGTGAAGAAGAGCAGTGGAGAGTTAAGACTCTGTTTAGATGCCCGAAATATCAACCAACACACAGTATCACAATATGAATCACCGTTAAATATCGAGGCCATTTTTGGAAGGATCACGGGATCACATATTTTCTCAAAAATTGATCTAAAGCATAGTTTTTGGTTAATACCTTTGGCTGAAAAGTGTAGAAACTACACTGCCTTTTCAATTGATGGTATAGTATACCGATTTAAGGTAGTTCCGTTTGGATTACAAAGCGCCTGTGCAGCACTTGTACGAGCTTTGCATACCATTTTGAATCACCATGAAGAGTTCATCGTCCATTACATCGACGATTTATTAATTTTTTCACAAGATATGCAGAGTCATGTAGAACATATCAAAATAATTTTGAAAGAATTGGACACAGCGGGATTAAAACTAAACATTGAAAAATGTCAATTTTTTCAAAAGGAAGTGATTTATTTGGGTTTCAAACTTGACACCGAAACTGTAAGTCTAGCCGAGGACAGAGTAAAGCTCATCGACGAATACCCAAGACCAACAAATCTAAAAACATTGCGAGGGTTTCTCGGTACGATAAATTATTTCAAGAAATTAATTCCCGATTTAAGCCAAAAAGAAATTCCTTTAATAAAATTGTTAAAGAAAGGGACAAAATGGAATTGGAAAGAAGAACAGGAGGAAGCTTTCAAAATATTGAAACAAGAATTTGCTAAAGGAACAAAAATATATCACCCTATTTACAATTTGCCGTTTATACTCCGTACGGATGCGTCGATACAGAAATTTGCAGGAGTGTTGTCGCAAATACAAAACGGCCAAGAGGTTCCGATATGTTTTATATCTCGAGTGACTAAAACACATGAGAGAAAATACAGTGTCACCGAGTTGGAATTCGCCAGTGTACTATTTTGCGTAAACAAATTAAGGTTTTACTTATTGGGAGCTAAATTCACCATCGAAACGGATCATGCAGCATTGATACACATCATGAAGAATCGATTGGTAAATAACAGAATACACAGAGGCATTCTGCTCTTACAAGAGTATGATTTCCAATTTCGATACATCAAAGGGAAAGACAACATAATAGCTGACGCTTTAACACGGGACGAAGATACAGGAAAAAAGGAGACAATTACATTACATGTGGGATTGAATATACTGACACAAGACGAAGGGATATTTTCGTTAAATGAGATAAGGACCGACCAGGAAGGCCTAGAAGAAAGAGAAAAGAGAAGAGCAGAGCTAGAAAACGAGATATTTTTTAAGAGAATAGACGGAAAGGAATTATATTTAGTGACACCGACATTGGCAGAAAGAATCATCAAGAAACTACACGAGGAAAATGGACATATTGGCAGTAGAAAGGTATGGCTTGTATTTAGGGAAAACTACATCAGTCGACAAGATTACCGCATTGCAAAAGAGATCACACAGAAATGCGAAGTATGCCAGAAATACAAGAGCAGGAATTTTAAAAACGAAAATATTGCAAAGAGCATTGTTTCCCGGAACAACCTTGACATTATAGCCATCGACATGTTAAGCGATCTAATTGTGACCACGCAAAGGAACAAGCATATTCTGGTGATGGTGGATGTGTTCTCAAAATACGTAAAATTATATAGTTGCCGCACCACAAAAGGGGAAGAAATATTGAGAAAAATAGACAATTTCATCGCTACGGTAGGAACCCCAAGAAAAATTTTACTAGACAATGCAACGTACTTCCGAAATGATCGTTTCAAGGGACAGCTTAGAGAACGGGGAATCGAGACGAACTTTGTAAGCATCAGGCATCCCCAAAGTAATCCTTCTGAGCGATTTATACAAGAGGTAACGAAATTTCTTCGTATTGCAACGGATGGTCAACATCGGCGATGGGACAGAAAATTGGGAGAAATAGAGATGTACCTAAATTCCATGCCAAGTACAGTAACGAAAGAAACACCAGAATACATCATGAAAGGCGTCATGCCGATAAGACCGTGGGAAGATCCAGAACAAAGAGAGTATCGACAGGTTATAGAAACCGTTCAGAGGAGATTAAGAAGAAGCAATGAGAAATACATCCAGAGACAGGGTCATAATAGGAAACGAAGACCAGTAACTTTCCAAAAGGGTGACAAAGTAATGGTAAGAGCATTAAGAGTGTCAAATCTTCAGACCGGTATTTGCGCAAAATTGATGCCTGTTTTCGAAGGGCCATACATAGTAAACAACGAAGATGGAGTAAACAGCTATGAGTTGAAACATATGGATTCTGAAAAGATCAGAGGTATTTATAATATCCATGATGTATATAAATATCACGAATGAAGATTTAAATTTGTATAAAGTAGATAGTAGGATAGGATAATACGTAGCATAAGTACAGATAGCATACAGGAAGTGCGTTTATTTTGCCTCGAGAAAATTTAGTTGCATAAATTGATAAATTTTATCGATTACAAAGGCGGGGATTTGTTGTACTTTTGAATGTCCATAAGCAATAAAAAACCGATATACAAATTTTATTACTTAAATAAAAATTAAAATTATTGATATTTCATAAAGACACGGGCATATGAATTTTCAAACATCCTGTATAAGACAAAATATGTATTTTAAGTTGTTCGAAGAATTGTTCATTAGGCCTCAGAGACAAGACTTTCAAATATTATCGATAAGAAATTTAAATAAGTCGGTTATTGTGAAATGGTTTTACCCGGAATAAAAGTGTATATAGAAAGTGTTGAACAATGGACCGGGATTTGCGGTGGTTTTCTCCCCGAAAGATTATATCGGTAAAAGTTTATAAACAAAAGACATTGAATTGAGAAACAGGTATCGTTTGTAGCTATTAGTAAGAAATATTTGTAAAGTAGATAGATTTAGTTAGAATAATTAAAGAAGATTTGTTTTCTGGAATTACCCGAATGACGTTTTATAGAGAGAGTTGGGTGGTAACGATATACTCACAAGAGGTGGATGATTTTTATTGGTCAAATTTTGAATGCAAGGAGGTTTGGTTTTGGCTATGAGATAGGAGAGAGAAAAAAAGGTTAGTTAGTCAGTTTTCGTCGTCCAAGAAGGAAGGAGCTTTGTGATTTGTGTTTGTTTGAAGTCCCGAAGACGTAATTTACCGGGTGTGTTTATTTGCGGTGGAAAAGCTGACCAGTGTGAGGAACGGGGTACAGAGAGATAGAGAACCAAAGGGCCTAAGAATATTAATAGCAGACGAAGCCGGAAACATTTGGAGATACAAGGACAGATAGGAGAAAGGTGTACGTCATCTGGACCACAATAGGAGCAGAAGCAGAGAAAGGATTTTTTTGTTGTGGCGTGGCCATAGAATTGCAACGGCAGAGAAGGAAAGGTCAGTCAAATTTCATTAGAGCCGGAGTGTGATTTTCATTTATTAATTAAGTAAATTGAATAAATAATAGAGACAGTTAATTTTGCGATCACTAAAAAAAAAAAGGAATTATAAAAAGAGCTTAGTTATAACACATATTAAAAATCAATGTAAAATAACATTTGGGTCCATGATAGAAAACAACTTCTCATATATTTAAAGTTAGTATATTGCAAATATTACAGGATTGATTGTTGTATAAAATTTCATTAAAATAAAGGACATCTCACATATAGTTCATTTGAAATTCTATGTATTTTATTCAGGTCATATTACCTATCCCGATTAGGACGCCAATTGGAAAATATTTTGAATCCACGATCAAAGGTAAATCGTACAATTTAAATAGCCTGAGATTGTAATTAATTAATGCTGATTTATTGTGATTAATTGGAGATTAGTTCATTTAATAAATATAGACAGGATTTTTCCTAAGTAAGCAATATAATACAATTTAAATAACATAACAATATATATATATATATATATATATATATATATATATATATATATATATATACAAATGTTCCTTTTGATAATTAGTAACACAACTAATGTTTACGAGTGTTCGAAATTAAAGATTTTTTTTTTTATTTCAACTTTAACGTGCTCGGCTACTATGACCACTTACACAGGTACTATAACATTAATTTTCATTACACAAACATTAAGTGTTACATTAAGAATATGTTACAATAATACGGAATGATAATAATATGTTATACAATGTCTAAATTAAAATCTAATTATATTTTTTGATATAAGTGTTTATCTCTAAGGAATTGTAGCACAGCTTTTATTTGGTCAGGGTTGTTTAGGATATATCGTACTTCACTTTTGAGTTTGTATTGTAATCTTCTGGCCGAATGTTGATGGCATTCAGTGAGAATATATTTGATTGTCAAATATGATTGGCAGCTTTGACAGGAGGGACGGATGCTAGAGGACATTAGGTAGCCGTGTGTGAGTTTTGAATGTCCTATCCGAAGTCGTCTTATCACAATGAGATCTCGTCTTGAGAGGGCTGAATAGTCAAATGTAGGCTGACTAGTTATTGACGGTTGTATTTCGTGTAAGATCCAACGGTTAGAGTTCCAATGCTGCTGCCAAAGGAGTCTGGTTCTTCTTTTAGTATATGATTTTAGGTCCTTACAAATTTGAATTTTATCGGTGATTTTAGGTGATGCTGTAGCAAGTTTAACATAGTGATCTGCAGTTTCATTGCCTTCGATGCCAATATGAGATGGCAGCCAAATTATGGTAATTGTTATATTTTGGGACAAGATAATTTGGTAAGAGTATATTTAAATTAAAGATTTGATAATATATAATTTTCACAAATTTTACCTGAAATTAAGGAAACGCCATTTTATGTCACCATATCACAGTGTTAAACATTCCCAACAACAATAACCACAAATAAAATCTGACAGATTTTTGAATATAAAGATGACAAAAGTGTCTATGGCTAATGTTCCAGGTAATATGCTCGGCAATATTTGAATGATGAAATTATAATGTCATTACATCTCCCTTCCAGAGAAGCCAATATTTATTTTTTCAAAATTTTAGTAATTATCTTTATCTTCTTCGTGTTGTTCTTCATCTTCAGGTGTTGAGATTGGAGTCAGCTTAGATATATGGAACATATTGACCTCTGCTTTTCTTCGGTTCACGTTTATTCTGTAAATTGAAGTCCACAATTGAGGACCTTGCTGCAAGAAGGGGGCAGCTCCATTTATAGTAACTTTTCGGAAAATAGAAAAAATGTTTAATAAAAATTTACTCATGTATTAATTACAATAAAACAGTTTAGTTAAAAGATAATCATATTGGTATACCTGCCAACTTTTTCCTTTATTTATATAAGCTTCTTTCTGCAGAAAAACACAAAAAAATTTGGAGCTGTCCCTCTCTTACACCAAAATTACAAAAAAATAGTATCCATTGATCACCAACCTTCGAAAGGAGACGGTGCAATAAGAATAAGAGTAATATTTATAGGTAATTAAATTCGTCTAGTATCCGTTTTCCACCAATATCAAATCACCTACGTTGAAATCGACATATTTACGGTTTTTGTCATAAATTGGTTTATTATAATTATGCGATTTTATCGCTCTATCTAGAGAAATATTTCTATTATATATCCAATATTTCCCAGAAGTTATTTTATTTAGTTTAATTGACAACATTGCAACATTTTTGCCATACATTAAGTGGTGCAGAACCAGTGACAGTATGTTCTGTTTTATTGTATTTGCGCACACATTCTTGTGCTATTGTTGTCTAGATAGGTTTTTGTTCCTTTTCATTAATTTTACATCTGGTTTTATTAATTAGGATCTGATTTAATCTTTCATTCAAGCCGTTAAAAAATGGTAAATTTACAGCAATGAAGATTATTAGTATAAATTTTTGATATAAAAAGTTTTTAAAATTTTTTGAATTTATTGCTGGGTAGTGTTGCCCAAAATCGCTTTTTGTCTTGTAGTCTTGGTCTTGTTCTTGCGTTTTCGCAAGACCAAGACCAAGACCAAGACCGCCTAATTTTAGCAAGATCAAGACCAAGACTGACCGTGCAAGATTTACGCAAGAACAAGACTAAGCCCGCGAGACTCTTGCGGCTTGCAGTTAGGTCTGAGTGTCGTTTTAGCGAGTATTGTAGTTCGGGTATATGTTTAAAGACTCTATGAGATGCAAAAAAATATGTAATAAAAATTTGAAAAACTGGACTTATGCGCATTACGAACAATATCATAAACATACATCAAAATCATCAATCAAAATATTCATTAAAAACAACACATTTGACACGTGCACAGAGATCATAATTTCAATGTAAAAATAAAATATTTTGTACATTCTTTTCCAGCATACGACTTCTTCGCTCTGAAATTAATTGTCTAGATTTTGAGAATAGCCGCCCTCTTATCATAAAATAATCTTGCATTGCTACGCCGACAGTAATATCGTATCGAAATTTTTTAAAAATATGTCACCTTAGCTAATAAAAAATATAACACTTATTATTACGGACAACCACTTAATAATTCAATTGTTTTCCCATTATAATTTAGTTAGGAGGAATCTAAAAAAACAAATCTTATCGGCCTAAGACTAAACATTGCTTCTGCTGAATGTGCGATGAGATTATTCGGTTAAACCAAATTTGCTGAAAGAGCGCGACTAATATTCCAAAGTTTATTAACAGATAATGTTTACCGTGTAAACAAAATACCAAAATATTTGGAATGACGAAGTAACGATATATAATTATCGGTTTGTTATTAGATACTTACGGTATTGAATAGTAACGGACATTTTTATAGTAGTAGTTACTTTTCCGACATCACTAAACTTCATTTGACAAGTTTACAATTTGACATGGGGGACAAAGATTCAAATAGTTTTAGTCGGAGTAGTGAGCGTTGGAATTATAGATCTAAAAGACCTAAAAGCAAATTTGATGAGTTTTTCGAAATAATTCATGTATCCCAAATTGTTTTGTTTAAATTGTGCCTACATAGAAAGGTTAAAATGAAAATGAAAAATAGAAACACTTCAAGTTTAAGGAAGCATCTAATATCTTTTCACAAAAAAGAATTACAAATATTTCTTCCCGAAAAACCAAAATTCTGGTTCCTAAAAAAATGTTCCTACTAATTTATTTTGGTAAATTAATGTATTTATTAAGTAGGTATCTCCTTAATTTAAAATAACTTCTTTTGATTATCCTTGCTTTTTTACCTATTCTTTATTTTTTTAAGTTAGTTTTTTATATAAAAGTAGAGCTAAGATTGTTAATAACATTTATGTTGCTTTAATAAGTGGATTATAGTTTGTTATCTTATCACCTAAAGAATATGTGCCTTTAATATCTGTATGTGGATTTTTGCCACGCACCAATCTTTTTTAATATTTCATTTCATATATGGTGGAGGTCCATCAATACCTTTCTAGACAGAAAATGTTCTTTAAAATACAGTCAAGTTTATGTCAATAATTTGGTTTTTTTGTGTTTTTACCATGTTTGATTGACTTTCGTGGGGGCATGGAAGATAGCTGGGTTAGTAAGAGCATAGGCACGGATCGCTTAGTTAGTAAGACCAAGACCGGGAATTCAATACCAAGACAAGACCAAGACCAGGTGTATTGGCGCAAGACCAAGACCAAGACTGTCTAAGTCTCGTCTTGTTCTTGCATTTGGGCAACACTATTGCTGGGTATTCGTCGAAAATAAAATCATTTGCAGTTTGCGTTTTTGATGTTAGAATATATGAATATGGTGTGAACTAATCTACTAGAAGCTATTAATATTTTTTGGTAGATCGAGAACCTTTAAAACCTTCGATTGTGTCTTTGGAAACAATTTCGAAAGGTTTTGTGGTGGGCCAAGTATGACATTAATTCAAATTTTCCTAGTACTCTTGATTTGTTTTTAGTAGATACTGCATAGCTTTGAAATGTTTCCTTTATATTTTTTGTTAAATTTTTAGCTGTATAATATGGTAAAACAATTGCATCATCGTATGCAATTGTTTTACTCCTATATGACACAAGTTTCTAGTACATATTTTAAAAAGTGTGTGCTATACAAGGTCTGGCTATTAGATAACGAGACTGCGTGCTCAGAAGACGTCCTAGAGGGGAAGAGTGGGAAACGAATGCAGCAGTGTCTACTCTTTCAGTACGAAAACACGTTTTTGTCGCTGCAGTAGTATTTTTTTTGTAGAGGTTGGAAAAAAACGTATTTTTTTCTCGTGCCGAGAACAATGTGTGAAAAAAACATTAGCAAAGGATTAATGTGAAATTTCTCGTTAAATTAAAAAAACTCCGACTGAGTGCTATAATTTGTTGAAAGAGGCCTATGGTAAGAATTATCTATCTCGTGTACGTGTTTTCGAATGGTATAAACGGTTTTCTGAAGGCCGAGAGAGCGCCGAAGATGACCAACGTCCAGGTCGACCTGTCTCTGTTTCAACTCCGCAAACAGTGAGCAAAATAAATGAAATTGTGCGCGGAGATCGTCATATGAGCATTCGGATGATTGCTGAGACTGTAAACGCCAATAAAGAAACTGTCAGAAAAATTTTACATGAAGAATTGAACATGAAGAAAGTCTGTACGAAGTTGGTCCCAAAAAATTTGAACCCTGACCAAAAACTCGTCCGTCAACAGATCTGCTCAGATTTTCTTAAGAGGTTACATGAAGAGCCTAAATTAATGGAAAACATCATCACTTGAGATGAAACCTGGATATTCAGGTACGATGTTGAAACTAAGCGACAATCCATGCACTGGAAAACTCCTGCATCGCCAAGAATGAAGAAAGCAAGGATGTCGAATCTTGATGCATCTTGATGGCTGAATGGGTTCCAGAGGGTCAAACTGTAAATCAAACTTACTATTTGAAAGTTTTGGCAACGCTGCGAGAGCGAGTTCGTACAAAACGGCCGGAGTTGTGGAAAAACAAGCCGTGGTCTTGCACCAGGACAACGCACCTGCCCATAACGCGCTGTCTGTAAAGCGTTATTTAGTCGCTAGAGGCATTCCGGTGCCCGAACACCCGCCTACTTGCCTCATTTAGCACCCTGTGACTTTTTCCTGTTTCCGAAGATCAAGTCTCTTAGACATAATAAATATAGAGTACTACAACTGATCGTTCAAGGGAAAATAGACAGCAGAAGGGGTCCAGGGAGGAGAAGACACTCGTGGCTCCAAAACTTGCGGCAATGGTTCGGATTATCATCTGCTGAACTATTCAGATCTACCGTAAACAAAGTCAGAATAGCCATGTTGATTGCCAACGTTCGGAACGGACAAGGCACATGAAGAAGAAGAAGAAGATCAAGTCTACCTTAAAAGGAATCCGGTTCGAGTCGATGCAAGAGGTGAAGCGAACAATGGAGCTCCTAAAAGCTCTGACAAAAGAAGACTTTCAGCATTTCTTTGACCAATGGAAAAAACGAATGGAAGGGTGTGTGGCGAGTGAAGGGGAATATATTGAAGGAGAGCATTCGATTGTAGAATATAATGTAGATAATTTTTAAAATAAAACTCTTTTTCATAAGCAGTTTCGTTATTTAATAGCCAGACCTCGTATATAGATATATGGATTAGATTCCTCATATTTCTCTTACATCTTTAGCATCGTCTATTTTGCCTTGCAATTTTTTATAGAAGGCACAGATTATAGCAAAAATCTAAATTTTGGTTTCGTCAATAGAAATCTTAGCATTTCTACTTTGGTGATTTATTATCAGATGTCGCTATAGCATCCATATTGACGCCATTTTATCGTTGCTTTTTTTGACGGACAAGATTTAATTTCACTTTAAGAGCTTCTGTACCAGTCGCTCTGATGATTTCTGGTAGGATGAAATACATATAAGCGAATATACAGAGGTACTATACGTGAAATCTAATTTTAACTGTCTTTTCTTTTATTTCGGTTTACTCTTTATAAGTACAAGAAACCAATTCGCCAAGGATTTTTGCGTAGATGTGGAGATATGTTGTGAAACGCAACTTTAAGTTCCCCCATATCTCTCTTATACCTTTAGCATCGTCTGTTTTGCCCTGCAATTTATAGAAGACACAGAGTATGTGATGGGTTGCTCTTTCGGGGCGACAGACTCAGTAAAACACAGGTTTGAAATAAAAATAAATCTATTAAGTATATATATACAATAAATAAAAACTAAAAAAGGAATTCTACGTTGTATACTTATAAAACAAAAATAAAATGAATTCTACGTTTCCGTCTGGGTCCCGCGATGAATGAATTCCCCGGCAAACGTCTATAAAAGAAAAGAAACTAATTATTACTAATAAAGAAATGAAATAGCAGACCCACGGTAATGTTCAATACACAAATACCGATGGGTTCCGCTTGGCTAAGGACAGAGTACGATCCTCAATACGGAAATCTCTCTGTCCGGCTTGGCTCTGTGCAGATCCACGGTAATGTTCAATACACAGTACCGATGGGTTCCGCTTGGTTAAGGATAGAGTATGATCCTCAATACGGAACTGTCTCTGTCCAGAATGGCTCGCAGGTTCACTACACCGGCGAGTCAGGGAGCCTAGAGCGCTAGCTACAAGACTGTCTAATTCCGCTATTCACACGCCTTAAATAGCCGTTCTGATTCCCACTTCGCCGTCACGTTGTAGAAGTGGATGCGCAAATATTGACACTCCCACGGTTCGAACTGTTAAACGATCAGAGCATCGTTACAAGTAAAGTAAATCAAAATTTTGGCTTTGTCAATAGAAATCTTCGCATTTCCACTTTGGTGATTTAAACTTACAATATTTCTAACTAGTTCATGATTTACTTAACTATCACTTTGTTCACTTTCATTCGTATTGGTATTGGAGTTTTGTTCTTTGAGATAATCCTCATTAGATTCGGAATCGGCACCAAAGATATTTTGACCATCATCCTCGTTGTTTTCATTAGCAAATAAATTTTCGACTTCCCTTTTCCACTTCAGCTTGGGTCAACAGACGACGTTTTTCCCAGTTTTCTTTTCAGTTCTATTTTACTAAAAAATAAATATAAAAAATTAATAAACTCATCGTTGGCAGACTACAGACTGAGTCTAAATGAAGCGGCATAAACATTAAATTCCTGCTGCGCATACTACATTAAGCTAAGTGTCTGGATGAGTATCTCACATTCAAGAGTGAGCTTCCTTTCCTTCAATTCTAACGTACAAGCTTACGTTTAACATTTTTAAATACTTCTATAGATTACCGATTTGAAAAAGTAAAAATACTGTAAAAGTAGCTGCCATTAAATGCAAATTAAATAGAAAAACACACCTATAACTAAACTAAACTACCCTGTAGGCTTGATAAATTTAAAATGGATACTAAAATTAAATATTAATCTTATACATGTATGTTTTTAACTTTCATTAACAAAGCATGTTTGAGCACTCTATAAAGTTATAAAACGTAAACAGATATTCGATGTAGAACAAAAAAGGTCATTCAGCCGTAGAAATATTAACAAACGCTAAAATATACACGTATGAAAATAGAAACAGAGCTTTCAATGCTGCGCTCTTACAGTGCCAATTTCCTGGTTTAAAAGAGTTCGGAAACAGTTAATTTTGCCGTAAAATGATTACAGTTCAATCATTTATCCTAACTGAGTTGCAAATTCAACTGCAGTGAATTTTTTGTATATTTTTAGCAGTAATATGTATTTTTCAATTTCAATGTATATTTTAATTATAAAAATGTCTAGAAAAGATAACTATAAAAAATTCTACTAGTGTGTGTGTGGGTGTGTGTGTGTGTGTGGAGAGAGAGAGAGCGAGAGAGAGAGGGAGAGAGAGAGAGAGAGAGAGAGAGAGAGAGAGAGAGAGAGAGAGAGAGAGTGAGAGAGAGAGAGAGAGAGAGAGAGAGGATGGCATTAGACAAAGAATATTTTTGCCACAGAAAATTGTTATAAGGATGTTTAAATTTTTATCTTATAATTAAAAATTCTACTTATTATTAACAATATTTAATGGCTCACTTTAGTAACTGAATAAGTTCTCTTACAAGACTGATGCAAGAAAAAGTTTTATATTACGTTGTTTTATAAACAGCAAAGTTATCTTCTCGAATCAATCGAAAATTAAATTTAGTTGAAAGCTCTTTAAAATTATAAAAGAATGTTTCATATTGTTACGCTAAATATGACTCATATTTAACCTGTAAACATTTTATTATTCAAGTATTGCTCTCGTAGGTTCTGCGAGACGCTATAAAACCGGTCTTCGTTCCATACCATTCGCGAAGGGTCAACATCTGTCCGCTTCGAAGGGTTTCCAGAACAACGGTTAATAAATATATATATATATATATATATATATATAGAGGGATTTTATTGTAAACAGTGAGTCTGAATAATAATATCGAGTCGAGTTTTGAAATGTAACGCACGTATTATCGGGAATATAAATTGTAATAAATGTTGTAAATAAATTATATAATTATAGTGTGAAATAAGTAAGTGTAATATTGTATAAAGACTTTAATAAACTAAGTGTTAGAACATTTTTATAATAAATAAAGTTAATAAATTAGATTAATAAACTCAGTTCAATATTCAAACATACACTATTTTTAGCACTTGCGCATATATTTCTCTGTATTGTTCTGGAACATAAATGTTTGATGTTTTCTGAGTACTTTTTTAATGCACCAAAAGTCTCTGTCGATACTCGATCTTATACTCCATCGCTTTCTCTTCTAGCTCCTCAGCTAGCGATTTGATTAATGCGTCTATTAGCAATACATTTTGTCCAATTAAAAAACTATGAATTATGGCCTAAATGTTTGGCATAGTGAATAACAACGTTCACAATCTTTAAAAGCACATCTTCCTTTTAAATACAAGGCTTTAGATCTGAATAACTTTTCCCATGACATAGTCTGTTGTAGATCTATTGTCACATAGCATTTTATTCTCCTATTAATGGAGAATATTTGTCTATTTACTCTGAATAGTAATTGTAGGAAATATGAAAACGAATTGGTAAATTTAAGATTGAATTTCAAATAATATGGTTCTACAAGATATGCACAAAATCGCTTACCTTAAATTGGTGTTCTTTAGATTTTGGTTAATTATGCAGACCCAAATGTGAGTACTCAATTCATCACTGCTCAATCACTTCAATGGATTCCTTCCATGAAATTCTTAACCGTTTTCGTTGAAGGTTGGAAGCGAAGTCGTACCTTATCGGTTAAAATCTACTCATTAGAGCATGCCCATTTTGATATATGAGCAATTGTGTGCGTGGAAGTAAAATCATATTATATCCCGCTTTTAAATGAAATGTGACCAATAAGCACGTAAGGTTATTCTGCATCAGTTCAAGGAAATATAATTATTAAAGATCTAAAACTTATTCTACCCGAAATAAATTAAATACGAGTATTATAATAATATTCAATGTAAAATAAAGAGATAAGGATTCCCGAACATACTCTTTGATAATAAAGATAATCATAATTGCAAACAGCGCATGTATCACATTTTCGGTTACCAAAAGACAATCGAAATTGTGTCTATATAGGAAAATCTTAACCATGTATTGGTTATGTAAATGGACGATTCTTGTGATCTCCTTGCATATTACGTGATGGAAGTGACTGATAAATTTTTAATAATTTAAGTTACTTTAACTTTCTTTCGGCCAATTCTATGTAGAGATCAAAAAGCATCTCTACACACCGGTATCTCTTGTTTATCATATTTGATTACATATTTAAATATGTAATCTTTTGACGATCTATTAGACCTATGCCTATAAACTGAAAGAATTTCAATACGTTTATAAATTAAAATATTTATAGCATTTAGTCTATAGTTTATTTTTATGAACGAGAGAGTAATTAGCATAATTTTAACTGGTACCTCCGACCACTCCATGGGCGTGCTCAAGATTAATTGAAAAATTACTTTGAATAATTGTAAAAAATAAATGAATTATTTCAGTGTTATAAAGTGTTATGTATATGTAAACAAAAGTGACCTCTTTTATCACACACTATATTAGAACTGACTGGCCTACATTAAAAAGGGTTTTAAAAAATTCACATTTTTTTTAATTTTTAAAAATTACAAAAGAGAAAAAGAGTTTTTAAAACCGTCTAAGGTATGTTAAATAGATGAATAAAAATATTAATATAAAACTTACAGCTACTTGTTACAAATCCAAATCAGATTCAGAAGATGAACTTTCAGAACCAAGATTTATAATAACTGGCTCGATCATTTTATCAGTAATATTGTCCAGCTTCCACATTTTTTTCTCTTCTTTAATAGTGTGATTTACTGCCTTTTCCCAGTTTTCAGGTTTTACATTATTTACGGCCTCCAAAAACAACTGTTTAACATCATGAATTTTAAAAGTGGTATTTTTTCTTGAAACTTCACTCTTTATCTGTGCCCATACCAGTTCAATCGGGTTTAATTCACAATGATATGGTGGGGATCTAAGTACTGTCATTCCACGATTTTTGGCAATTTCATCAATTTCGTATTTTTTAAACTTTTCTTTATGAAGGGCACACAACGAATAAAGTTCCTTTCTTATAGATCCGGGATGGTACGTAATAGTTTTTGAACTCAGCCAATTCTGCAAGTCTTTTTTTAACCACTTGGTTGTGGGCAGTCCTTCTATAAGTCTGGAGTGATAACTTGCATTATCCATTACTATTACACAGTTCTTAGGAAGAAGATCTATCATTTGTTCGAACCATTCTTAAAAGACATCAGCGTTCATGTCTTCATGGTAGTCACCGGTACGAGTTGATTCAAAAGTTAATAAACCACCTTCAACAAAACCGTCTGAACTGCCAATGTGTACTATTATCAGCCTGCGTCCCTTTCCTGATGGTGGGTTTAAACCAGTAGATAAGTTATTTACAAAAGCGTGCCTTTGACTTGTAACAGTTTCATCCTGCCAAAATTTATTTGGTGTATGACCCTCGTTGATCCATGTTTCATCAAGATAAAATATTTTTCTTTTTTGGTTTCTCATTTCCTTAAGGGTTCTTAGAAAATGTCTTCTCCATATGACAATATCGCTTCTTTCTAATAAAATAGACTTTCTGGGATTCTTTTTCCAGCGGAAGCCTATTTCTTTTAAAAGTTTCCATAACGTACTTCGACTCATTTCTGGGTAATCCTTATCATCTCGAACTGAGACAAGAACTTTATCCAATGTTGGAAATTCTTGTCTAAAGAAGAATTCATGCACTTTCCGTCGAAGTCCTTCTTTAAAATGATATTATATTTGAAATTTTGGTTTCCCTGGAGCATTACGTGGCATTTTAAAACTACCACATTTCTCTTCTTTAATAACTCTGTAAATCGTAGATTTCCCAACACCAAGTGTACTGCTAACTAACTCAACGGTCTCATCAACACTTTTACATAAACGTTTGTCTGTAAATGATTTAAAACAATTAAATATTAATGTTTTTTCATTAACTGTTAAAGGACCAATTTATCGGCGTTTACACGGCACTTCCAAATTTTTCATAACACTAGTATACACAATAAACTGCACCTTGCAACTGAAGTACCTACTTTTAGTGAACTGTTAAGAATTTTGAATACGCCACTTGGACCTTCCTACAAAATGGAAAAACCCACTATCACATTTTCTGTGGAATAAGTTTAGAAGGTAATTATCTAGTCAATTACTGTCGTAGATTCCTGGAATTAAAGAATTAAATGTTTGATTGTTGAAACCCTTACTTCGTGGAATGCACTCATTTCAGATAAAATAAAACGTTTTATTTTATCTAAAGAATTAAACTTTATTTTGCAAATAGGTAGGTACTTATTAAACTTTTATTGGTTATATATAACCAATAAAATAAACATCTTACATTTCTTGCAAATTCATTAGTACCTGTTAACCTCCATCACTCCGACACTGGCAACCTTATTTAGGGATTAGTAATCCTCACAACTATTGTATTCTATTCTGCTCCAACCTTTATACCTGGTGGTCATAGTCAATTTAAAATTGTTTTCCTATATACTTCTGTAAACTTGTTGACAAATATCTGTTTTTCATTGAGTCACCCGTATCAACAGTTTAGGGATTTGCATACATAATTTATTGTTTTATTACTCTCTCATACATAAAAATACACTATAATGCATAGAATTTATTTAGAAGTGTTTCTCTTCCTTCGTTATCATCAATTTTATCTTCATACTTTTTCCGACAATTATTCTTTCAGAGCACAAGAAGAAAGAGAAGAAAATATGTGTAAACTAATGAAACTCCTAAAATTTAAAATCAAACCTTTCTAAAATGATATTTATTACTATCAGCGGTTCAGAAACTATATTGTATAAAAAAGATTAGTCGATATGTTTATGTTCTGATATACTTTACTATATAAGGGTCAGTAATTGGTAAATTTTTCTAGTTATCTTTACCATATACAAGGTTAACTCACAAATACTCCTTGAACCTCGCCATTGAATAAAATTATTCATATTTCGAATAATTATTCGTTGGAAGGCTATTCAACGCTATAAATACATATGAACGTAAAATGTTTACGGGCTCAATTAAAGCTTGTTGTTTAAATCAACATGATAAACAGTAGCATCCAGTCGCACATGTTCATTAAAATTCAACTTCATTTCTAATTAAAGTTAAGTTTGCCTTTTACACCAATTCAAGCAAAGCGACAAGGATTTATGTTGGAAGTGGTTAATTGTTTTTAAAAGGGATGTTCATATTATGCCGATTTTGCGTTGTACAATAGATATAGATAACGAGTCAGTTGCAGAGAATAATTCTTAACATTTATTTTGCTCATAAACACAGTTAGCATAAAAGACCACAAATAATACTTAAGTAGAATTGTTTTATGTACATTACACATTAGATTACTGGTATATACAGTTACATTACAATGGATAACGAACACTACAATAAATACTGGTATAATTAATACTTTTGTCTAAAGGAAGGATAAATAGGGTGAGCTCACAATAAACTAGGAATGAGATGCATGTAAAAAAATTGTACAACATGCAGAAAATTAGATCACCATCATCAGTGGCATTACAGCTCGTTATAAGCCAAAGTCTTCTTCAGAACAATTTTCCATTCGCCACTGTCTCTGGCAACTCTTCTCCATGCTTTTACTCCAATGGATTTTAGATCATCCTCTACGTTATCTTGATACCTAAGTTTTGGTCTTCCTTTGGCTTGTCTTCCCACTGGTCCTCTTCGGTCGAAAATTTTTCTGATCGTTGCATCTTCATCTGGCCTAATTACATGTCCTATTCATCGAAGGCGTGCTAATTTAATATATTTTATAACGTCAGGTTCCCCAAAACTTCTGTATAACTCAAAATTGTAGCGCCTACGCCACGAACCCTGTTCTTGGATTCCTCCATATATTTTCCTTAGAATTTTTTTCTCGAAACGTTTAAGCAATTCTTGGTCATTCTGTGTAAGTGACCACGTTTCAGACCCGTATGTTAACACTGGCCTTATTAGTGTTTTACATATGGTAACTTTAATTTTTCTGGGTAGTTTTGGGGCCATATGTTTCCTCAAGCCATAATAACACTTATTGGCAAGCACTATTCTTCTTTAAATTTCTTAGCTGACATTGTTGTCTTTGGTCAGCAGCGAGCCCAGGTAGACGAAGGTGTCCACACCATCCAGTTCCAGATCATCAACTAATAGTCTAGGTATCTGGTTGCCTGATCTAGTACAATACAATAGAAAATTAGATCATATGAAGGAAAAAGTTAACTGATAGAAACAAGAACGAAGAACAGATACAACAGCCAAGAAATACAGTATGATAATATCAGCAGAAAAAATCAAATGTATGACAACATCTAAATACCCACTACGATGTAAAATCGAAATTGATGGGAAAATAATAAAGCAGGAAGCAAGGTTTAGATACCTGGGAATATACATATCTAGTTACGGAGACGTTTAAGAATAAGTACGACAACAAAGCTTAAAAGGAAGTAAAGCGGCGGGATCTCTTAATGACACAATCTTAAAGAACAAATAATACTTAAGACAAGACACAAAAACAAATATCTATAAAGCAGCAATTAGACCTATATTAACATATACGGCGGAGACAAGACCTGATACATCTAAAACGAAACGACTACTAGAAACAACAGATGAAAATCATCATCATAAGTGGCTCGACAATCCGTTGTGGATCTTGGCCTGCTCACAAAGAAGTCGCCACTCCTGTCGATTCCTGGCAACTTCCCTCCATCTTCTAACGCCTAGAATCTGTAGGTCTTCTTCCACATCATCAATCCATCTCATTCGTGGTCGTCCTCTGCTTCTTGTGCCCTCTGGTTTTGAAAATGTTAATCTCTTCGTGTATTCGTGATCTGACATCCTAGCAATGTGTCCAGCCCATCTAAGTCTCTGCACTTTAACGAATTTCACAATATCTGGATCGGTGTATAACTGATACAGTTCAAAGTTGTATCTTCGACGCCATAGCCCATTTTCATTTACGGCCCCACAAATCTTTCTAAGAATTTTTCTCTCAAAAATACCAAGAAGTCTTTTATCATTTTGAGATAAGATCCACGTTTCAGCCCCATATATCAAAACTGGTCTTATTAAGGTCCTGTATATATTAAGCTTTAGTGCACGTTTTATATTTTTATTTTTTAAATGTCTCTGGAGGCCGTGAACAGTTCTGTTTGCTATTGCTATGCGTCTTTTTATTTCGTCGCTTGTCGTGTTTGTTGCGTTTACTAGCGATCCAAGATATGTAAATTCTTTGACTTGCTCAAAGGTATGGTTGTTAATTTGAATCCTTTGTTGGATATTTCGAGGGTTTTTAGAAACCAACATATATTTGGTTTTTTCCTCGTTTACCACAAGTCCTAATTCACTTGCTGCGTCCGCAAGCCTTGTAAAACACTGCACCATGTCTCTCATACTTCTGCCCACTATAACTATATCGTCAGCGAATGCGAGAATTTGCGTCGATCTATTAAAAATAGTTCCATTCATTCTAATATTTAATTGTCTGATTGCCTTTTCCAAGGCAATATTAAAAAGCAGACACGCCAACGCGTCTCCCTGTCTTAGACCATTATTAATGTCAAAGAACGTAGAATTTTCTCCTTCAATTCTAACGCATGAGCTTACGTTTTGCATTGTTAGGTGGGTCAACTTAACTAACTTAGGTGGGATCCCAAAGTTTATCATTGCATTATATAATGCAGTTCTTTTCACACTGTCATAGGCTGCTTTGAAGTCAATGAAGAGATGGTGTGTTTCTATGTTATATTCTAGTGACTTTTCTAGAATCTGCCTATGTGCTTGAATTTGATGTGTAGTTGACTTTCCAGCAGTAAATCCGCATTGATATTGACCAACAATATCCTTTGTAAAATGTTTAAGTCTTTCAGATAATACATTGCCGAAGATCTTATACGCAGATGCTAACAGAGTAATGCCTCTATAGTTCTTACACTCCAGTTGATCCCCCTTTTTTATGCAATGGACATATTATTCCCTTCAGCCACTCTTCTGGTACCCATTCATTCTGCCATATAAGTACTATTAGTTTATGGATTGCTGCAAAAAGTTGATCACCACCTTTTTTATACATTTCCGAACAGATGTCATCGATTCCTGGGGCTTTATTGTCTTTGAGTTTTAGGATCGCATTTGACACTTCTCTTCTTGTTGGGTCTTCACTGTGTAGTTGACGTTGTATATTTTGTTCATTTTCTATATTGTTCTCTCCTTCAATATCGTTTATATTTAGATGTTCGCTGAAATATTGTGCCCATCTGTTAAGAACTGAGTTTTTATCATGTAGAATTTCACCGTTAGTGTCTTTACAAATTTTTAATCGTGGTTTAAATTCTCGACGGCTAATATTTAAGGATTTGTAGTATTTCCTCGTTTCATTTTTATCGAATAAACTTTGTATCTCACTGAGAGTGTTCTGTTCGTATTCCCTCTTCTTACGTCGATGGATACGTTTTTCCTCTCTTCTAAGACGTCTATACTCTTCTTTTTTTTTTCCGTGTACCTGCGTCAATGGTTTTTTGATATGCTGCGTTCTTTCTATTTGTGGCCATTTCGCACTCATGATCAAACCAATGATTTCTTTTTTCTGACTTGGTTTTGCCCAATATTTCAACGGATTTTTGTAACACAATATCTCGTATATTTGCCCATAGTTGGTTAATATCTTCTTCTTCTTCTAAGTTTTTTGTCCTTATTTGGTCTTCTATTTGCTGTCTGTATACATTTGCAATGTCGGGATCTTTTAGTTTATTAATGTCGATTTTTTCTCTCCTTCTTCCCATCTCCTTTTTTAAATTGGATATTCTCTCTTTAAATCGTGTTTTAACTAGATAATGATCACTATCTATATTTGCTCCTCTAAAAGACCTAACATCTAATAAGTTAGAGCAGTGTCTTGCATCGATGATTATATGATTTATTTGGTTAATCGTTTCATTATCAGGAGATTTCCAAGTTCCCTTATGTATATCTTTATGGGGAAATCTTGTCCCAGCTATAACCATGTTCTTAGACATCGCAAAGTTTATGATTCTGAGACCGTTATCATTAGATTCTACGTATAGGCTCTCTTTTCCGATGGTGGGCGAAAATATATTCTCTCTTCCGACTTTGGCATTAAAGTCTCCTGCTATTATTTTGATGTCATTTTTTGGGCACTGATCGTACTCTCGGTCTACTGCCTCATAGAACATGTCTTTTTCATTATCCTCTTTTTCTTCCGTTGGAGCATGGATGCTAATAATGCTAATATTAGCGAACTTCCCTTTAAGTCTTATTCGACATATCCTATGATCAATAGCTTTGAAATCGATTACACTATGTTTGACCTTGCTGCTTACAATAAATCCGGTACCAAATTCGTGTCGGGTAGGATGTCCACTGTAGTAAATATTGCAGTTATTTTTTTCCAGGATGCCTGAACTAATCCACCTCATTTCCTGTAAAGCAATGATATCTGCTTTGGCATTATTCATTTCTTGTATGAGCAGAGCAGTGGCTCTAGGCTGATAAAGGCTTCTTACGTTCCAGGTGCAAATCTTTAAATCATTATCCTTATTTCGTTTGCGAGTTCGTCGTAGGTTAGACAGTCCGGTTTCCTTCTTTGTAGCTCTCATAACAAAAGGTTTTTTACAGGGTTGGGTAGTTAACCCAGCGCCAAACCCCCTTTTCGGAGGGCCATTTCACCCGCTCTCGTCAGTTCCCGACCCAACTTTCCACCCGGGTTGGATACCGGATCTCCAGTTGGGTTGCTCGGTTTACAGGGGATACCAGCATGAAGGTGAGAGTCGGATTTGAGTAGAAGAGGCTAATTGGAGTAAACTGGATTCAACTCCATGTTTTCGCATTCTACCCCTTTATCCCCCAACAGATGAAAATACTCCGACGAATATCAGGGAAAAGTCTGTTGGATAGAGAGAGAAGTTAAAGCATAAGAAGAGCATGCAATATAGAATATATAAATAAATGGGTGACAAAACGGAAACAGGAGTGGAACGAATACATTAGTAGAATGGCAGAAAATAGGATAGTACGAATAGCATGAGATAAGTCACCAAATGGACGAAGAATTACTGGCAGACCAAGAAGAAGTTGGTGCGATTATTTAACCAATTGATGGCGGATTGGAGGCTAATATTGAAGAAGAAACAGGATTTAAAGCCTACATACAAAAAGGAAGAAGAAGAACAAAGAACATATATTTAGGCTTATCCATCAAAAGATAACTGATAAATTAACACAAGAAGAGAAACTTTTATAGAAATATTGAAAGAGTACAAGAAAAGAATTTTAGGCGAGATTATATCTGTACAGGGACAAGGAAGGAAATATAAAAGTAATGTAATGTTTTAGATATTAAAGTAAACTTTGACCTAAATGAGAATGAACCGGCCTTACAGAAAACTGAAGAAACAGTCTTGTAACTACAACAACAAGACAACAGTGACAAACTCCTGGCAGAGAGATAAATCAAAACGGTAGGAGAAACTTTAATAGAAATATTAGAAAGAGTACAAGAAAATAATTTTAAGCTAGGTTATATCTGTGAAGGACGAGGAAAAAAATAAAATAGTTAATAAGGAGAATAGACATCTGCCCCGAAATAAACATAACATTTTGTCTGTTACGACGTTCATACCTGGTGTAAAATATTTCAAAAATTTATCGTTCAGCAAATCAAACATTTTACGTAAGGGCGCAAACTTGCCTGTTTCCACTCAGAACTGGTGGTTTATGGTCAAATCTTAAAATTTTTGTCACTTTTCGGAATCTGTTTATCGCAAATCGTGATAATCTAAGTTGGTGTCATCATCAGCTCCTATCAAAATAAAAATACCAAGTAGAGCTAAAATCTCGGTATCATCTGTTTTTGGCACGTTTTTACGTTCAGCTTCTTCATTGGTATGCCGCACAAGATTTTGCAGTATTTCTGGAGTAAAGAATTTTTGGAGTGACTGCAATATATTTTCTACTTTGCCTTCGTGTCGAAGTCCTTGTTGCTCACGAAAAATGTTTGGTACAGCTCGCCGCATAGGGTGTGTAGGGTGGGCTAAGTAGATTCTTTCTGACTTTGATTTATATACATATGACGTGTCACAGTTTTCATCAATTGGATCGAAACTGGAACTATCATCAGTTGAATTTTCAATGTCGCCGTCTTCGTTGAACACTACAATTATGTCTCGTTTTCACTCACGTCTAAGTCACTGTTGCCGAATCTCAAAATCACAGAAGTTTGCCACCACTTCTTCTAATTCTTTTTGCGTTAAATATTGATTCATTCTCAGTTTTCTTTTGTCAACCGTAAACTACCAAGCAGTCTAGATAACTGTCAGTTCCATAATGGACCAAGGGGGGTTATTTATAGTCCACCGTAAAGTTTTTATAAATGTAAAAGGAACTGAATTAAATTATAAAATGCTAATTATGGCAGTGGCGCACCCAGAATTTGTCTGAGGGGGAGTTTTGAAATTTTTTTATGCTACCTTCATTTTGAGTCCCTAAAATTTGGGTTTTAGTTTAGTTTAAAGTACTAAAGATAGCAGTGCCAAAGATTTAGGTATCTATTATCCTGCCTACCAACCAAAAACCACCCTCTCTTACTTGTGCGTCGTTGACTGTCGCACGTACCGTATTGCGAAAGTGGGGTGGCCGCTGTCAGGCTGACGACATTTTTAGAACCCAGCCTTCTCTTATCTAGATCTAGATAGGAAGTTAAAATAAGTTTATTAACGTTTGACATTAATCCAACTTGTAAATACAATACATTTTGGAGACAGCTATCGCCGTATTCCCGTTCTCATCCGCGTTTTCCTCCGCCAATCCTCCCGGTACAAGGCATGCTCCTCCTCCAAACCTCTCGATTCCATCGCTCTTCTACTTCCTTCATTCCATGAGCGTCGAGGTTTACCTCTTTTTCTTCTTTCAGAGGGCTTCCATTTGTAAAGTTTTTGGGTCCAGCGTTCGTCAGGGATTCTCAATAGGTGTCCAAACCATTTTGAACCTCTTCTTTCTATTCTGTTAATGACCGTTTCTGTAGCATTCATGTTATTTCTTATAGATTCGTTGGTCTTCCTTTCCTGCCGTGATGTTATAGCACTTCTTCTCAAATAATCCATTTTAACTGCTAACAATTATCTCTCCAGGTCTGCATTAATTGTCCATACTTTAGAGCCATAACAAAGAACTGATTTAACCATGGTTTGCCTTATTCTTTTTTTGTTTCTTTTGTAAATCTTACAATCCCACCATAAGGAGTTCAGACATCCTACAATTTTACATCCCTGATTAATTCGGTGTTTAGTTTCGGTTTCTCCCAAGCCGTTCTTAGCAATGAGTGCACCTAAATATTTAAATTTTTCCACTTGTTTGATTTCCACGTCCTCGTATATGAACACTTCAAACCTTGCATCTGAATTGATATCTAAATATTCTGTTTTCTTCATGCATGAAAACTTGTAACATATTCTCTGTATATACGCTTTATCATAAATTCTAGATCATAAGAATCTTGAGCTAGGACAACTTGGTCATCAGCAAAGTTCAGGGAGAACTATACGTCATTTCCTATGGGGATTGCCATTCCCTGGCAGTGGTTTTTCCAATTTTGGAGGGCTGCCTCAATATATAAATTAAACAGTACTTAACGGTGACATACTGCATACTTGTCTTAGTTCTTTAGTTACTTTTATTGGATCTGATAGTCCATTTTCGATTTTTAGGTAAGTAGTGTCATCCCTGTGTACTTCTGTGATTATTCCTAAAAGGTATGGACTAATGTCGAGTTGTTGTAAAGCTTGCCACAATTTAAGTCTTGGAACTGAATCATACGCCTTTTCTAGGTCGATAAAGGCTAGATGTATTTCGGTACCAACCGCTATTCTTTTTTCTATTAATTGTTGGAGTATACACAAGTAATCAGTGCAAGATCAAAGATCAAAGATTCAAACGTCAATAAACTTATTTTAACCTTCAATTGCGGATTATTACCATTAAACTAGTAATTAGATCTTATCTCTGTCATTGGCCCGGTTGGTGTTTCTCTTCTTCTTTCTTTTTAATGACTGCTTGGACGTAATTGTGCACACTATTCCATCCCTCGGTACTTCCCGTCATCTTCACGATCATCTCTCTTACAGTCACAGGGTTTATACCTATTTCTTTATACATTCTGTTTCTCTCCACTTTACATCGATAACACTCAAGCTTTGTGTAACAACAGTATAGGCATTTATCTGTATCTGTATTTCTGAACCTATGAAGATACGCCCTAAAACAGACAATCTACCCAGTCCCTTAGGCTCGGGATCAGCATCTTGGTCCACTGGGCAACATTTTCCTGGTTGTTTCACTCTTCTACCATTTTTACATTAATCTTTCCCTTTTTTCTTTTTTTTTATAGCTGTTGTCAAATGCTATCTTCTCTCATAGAGATGTCTCTTTTTTACCGCTAACACATGCAGAGGAACACAACCCGTGATAGTCCACAAGGCCGCCGCAGATACAGTCCTGTAGGCGCATGCTACTCGCAACAGACTCGTTCTGTCTACTTTTGTCATAAGCCTAATATTAGGTATTTCTACAATAATTATTGTGTTCTGCATATTTAAAGTGGTAATTTAATTATTCAATTAGCGTTTTGGATTTTTTGTATTGTGTGTGAAAGACAAGTTACATTTTCTTACTATTCTTTATATATTTTTTACTTTATATGCTCTGGGAGGGTTTAACCGCCAAAACCCCCCCTTGGGTGCGCCACAGAATTATGGCATTTAATAGCGCAGTAGTACGCCGACAACTACTAATTATTTCAGATATTTAGGAACAAAGGTAAAAGGTTCTATTTAGAAAATCGTATGTAATATAATGTTGTGGATCCTTTGTACCCACCCTTGGTCCTTCTAGGGTTAATAATCTTTTTTGAAAACGATTTCCGGAGTGGAAATAGAAACGTCAAATATTTGTTAATTAAAAATATGATTTTCATTACAACCAGTAATTGGGGCTTAATCCCATATAACCATAATATTTAAATTAAAAAAATATGTTTTGAACATGATTAGCGAGCTGTAAATCGAAACATCAAATGGACTGTTTCTCTCAATACATTTACAAAATTACTACGCCTCTATTTCCAGGAAATTTAATTATTTATAATTAACTTTTGCTAGTTTCTGTTTGCGAATTTAATGTAATTGCCACGACATTGTTAAACAAATATACGTTTGACTATTGGCAAACGTTTTCTCTAACTAGTATTTTTAGTTTCGTCTTTGGCCTATCTCTTGAAAATCCTGTTCGGTTTTATGTGTATATTTCTGTATTACACTCTTTAATATTAGAAATCCAATTCCGTTTAACTGATCTCGACTCTGTAAGATGTTCAGATTGTATCAAGAAAGTTTATTAACATTATTTATTGAAATAGTTGGAAGTTTCCGTTTGAGTGGTTTAACTTACAGGAGAGACCGAACCCCTTTAAACATCTTAACATTCATTACCAAGTCATTGTATTGTTAATATTCTACCTCAATTTTCGACCTGCATATTGTATCATTCAGTGTCTTTCTCACTTAAATATTCAAAGTAAGCCCTTGGTAGGTACATTAAGAGTAGACCCTAAGCATTTAATGAAACATTTTACCAAAGTATCCCTGTTAGTGTTTGCACAAAGGTGACAGATTTGTGGAACTTGGAGGGTGGATTTCTTAGTTACGTCTGCCGAAAAAAATTATTAGATGGTCTAAGAATGTTATTCATTATGAATTTGAATGAATTTCATTAATATAAATAAATAATATTATGAATCTATCGTTAGTGAAAAGGCATAGAAAGAACATTTTTTGAAATATTGAAGAGATGGAAAGTATAGGAATAAAGACTTAAACGCTCTTAAAGTACTCACTGATCTTGAAAAAGCTGTAAAAATTATGATAAGGTGCCTGGAGATGTTTTGTGTAAAGCTCGGATTATAGGCAAAATGCCTTTTTTGCCTATTATAATTGTTTTTTGCACTTTTTGCCTTTTTTCGTAAATTCCGCCTATTTGTGCCTTTTTTAAAATTTCATGGTACTACCCATGATATTATTCTATTACTAAACCATTCTATAATAAAATTTTGGGTCAATAATAAAATATCAATGGTTTGTTTATATAACAGATTTCTAGGAAAATGTACCTGATCGAGACTTGAGGGTTAACTATTTGGAAATCCCTAAGCTTTATTAGTTTATTATCAGATACAGTCGGTTACTGTATCAGAGTTTAGTCACAAATTGCTATATCCTAGTTTAGTTTTGTTGCGTATACCGAAAAGCAAAGAACAATTTTTAAAACGTTTTAGACATTTGTGTGAAAAGATGACATCTAAATTAAGGCTATGGATCGCACCTTATTTGGAACTTTCTCTAGAAGGAGATGGAGCATTTTGTTAACCATGCGGCAAATCGGTAAGTTTTATTTTTTGTCGTTTTTTCTCGTCCCACAACATAACTAAATTCTAAAGCGGTTTTAGAATTCTAATTATTTTTTTTTAAATTCTCAGATTTCAAGTAGAAAAAAATACTTTATTGACCAGTATTGTGGAACCCCACTTCATAAACGTAATTTGGAAAAATTAAATTCCTCTAACTTAGCCCAAATATCTCTGCGGGATAGTTTAAGCAGTTTAAAAAAAAAGTAGGAAGACGCATTTAAATTTTATTCATGTCAGATGATGATTGCATCCAACATTCCTCTATATAAAGTTAATAACCCTAGTTTTAAATGCTTTTTCGAAAAATATCTTAATAAATCCTTACCGGACGAGAGTACATTGAGAAAACATACTGTGGAAAAATGTTATGTGGAATGTATTTCAAAAATTAAGCGGGAGTTAGAGGGCAATTTTTTGTATATTATCGTGGATGAAACGACAGATGTATGCGGCAGGTATATAGCTAATTTAATGATTGGAATTTTGAACGAAAACTTTGCGAGAAAACCTTATTTAGTTGCCGTTAAAGAATTGGAAAAAACAAACAATTTAACAATAAGCCGATTTATACAAGATAGTTTAACAAACCTCTTTTTACCCAATGCTATACCAGTGAATAAAATAGTTTTAATGCTTTCAGATGCTGCGGCATATATGTTAAAAGCTGCTGTTAATTTAAAGATTTTTTACCCTAATTTAATTCATTGCACTTGTGTAGCCCATGTGGTAAATAGAATTGCTGAAGAAATAAGAAATCTGTTTCCGTTGGTAAATAATTTTATAAATTTTATGAAAAAAGTTTTTGTAAAGGCTTCGTTGAGGGTGCAAATATATAAAGAAAGACTTCCCGGTGCCCCTTCGCCACCTAAACCAGTAATTACAAGGTGGGGAACCTGGCTCGAAGCAGTTTTTTTTTTACTTTGAACACTGCAATGAAATAGAATTAGTTATGTCAGAATTTGATGATGATGTTTCCGAAGCCATTCGAGAAGCAAAAAAAATATTAAAAAATCCCAAATTGAAACAGGAACTCGCTTATATCAATGACAATTATAAATTAATAGTTACCACAATTACCTTATTAGAAAAACAAGAGATAAATTTATGTGTGTCAGTAAAATTAATAGATAATTTAGAGACGAAAATTAAATCGGCACCTGGAAGTAACAGTCAATCAATTAAAAAAAAAATGAAATATGTTTTCGACAAGAATGAAGGTTTTTCGTTTTTATCTAATGTTGCTAAAGTTTTGAATGGGACATTTTCTGAGGAATTTCAAATTATGCCAGATTTATTATCCGCTCTGAAATATGCTCCAATTACATCTGTCGATGTCGAACGTTCGTTTTCAATGTACAAATTAATTTTTAGTGATCGAAGACATAGTTTTAAGATAGAAAATATTGAAAAACATTTAGTTGTTTCTATTAATGATAAAATTTTAAGTGGTTACAATGTTTAATTATTAATTTACAGTTATTTAGTTACTAGTTTATTTATACTAATGTTATGATTATGATTGTAAATATACCTGCCTTAAGGTAATATTACGTTAATTCACTTTGTACAATAAATAATAAGTTATATTCCTTTATTGCCTAAATGTTAATATTCCTGCCTTTTTTAATAAAAATCTTTGCCTATATAGGCGCCTTTTTCTTCAATTTTTGTTGCCTATATATCCGAGCTTAAGTTTTGTATTAACAGGTAGGGGACGTGTTGATAAACTTCATGTGAAAGTGGAATTGCACTATTATAATGTTGTTATCAGCAGAGCTCGTATTTGGAAAAGGCGCCTATAATATCGACGCTGTCAAGCCAAAACGGCATAAACAACATTAACTTGATTTTTCAGGAAACAAAAAAAACTGATTATTTTTATTTTTACCAATTCTGTTTATCTGCACAATGACTCAAAAACATTGGTGATTTTTTTTTAATTTTGATATTTTGTGAACATTAATGTGGCTGAAAATACTGTCTGAAATAAATTAAAAACTAGAAAATGGCGCTTATGTCCAATCAAGATATAACATTGGTGAATATGCCAAACTTACCTCTGACGTTTGTGTCAATCGCACCGCTTAAAGGTTAGCCAATATGGCGCTTAAACGGGTTAATATATGCCATTATTGAAAAAAAAAAACAAAAAAACTTTGTAGACGATCAAGTAGTGATTGCACAAGACCAACACGACCTCAGGTTTATGATGAAGAAACTACAAGAAGAATATACCAAGGCTGGCCTAGATATTAACCTCGCGAAAACAGAGTACCTATCTACAAGTGAAGAAGACATAGAAAATCTAGAGATTGATGACAACGTAACAATCAAAGGAAAGGATAAATTCAAATACCTGGGGTTTGTAATCATGAAAAAGGCAACAACAGAGGAAGAAATTACACAAAGATTAGGACAAACAAGAACATCAATCCGACAACTTAACTCAGTATGGTGGGATAGACACCTAAATATGAAGACAAAAACGCAGATTTATAAAACATTACTGCGAAGTATTATGACATATGGGGCTGAAAATTGGATCATAAACAAGAAAAACAGCAGTAAGATAGTAGCAACAGAGATGGAATGGATATGAGAAGTAATGACAAAATAATAAAGCAAAGAACATCAATAGAAACAGACATACTAACATATATAGAACAAAAAAGACTATATGGTATGGACATGTAAGAAGAACTAGCGACAACAGATGATAAAAGAGAATAAACGAATGGAGCCCCATAGGAAGGAGGAAAAGAGGACGACCCCGAAAATCCTGGAGGAACGAAGTAGACGACGCCATGAGTAAGAGAGGCCTAAACGATGGAGAATGGAACAACAGAGAGAGATGGAAACGGTTGAGCGAGGGAAGGCAGTAAATACTGTAGAATCTCTAAATATATATATGAAGATTTTTGATTGGCTTTATTTTTTATTAATCAAAAATACATTCTAAGTTAACAAATTCCTTAAATCTATGTGTCTGGTCGTCAGAGATTTTATTATAGGGTCTATGATGACTCTTTCATCTGGAGTCGGGAATTTATTTTCTTCTTTATTGGCTAAAACAGTCCTTAAGAGCCTATTAGTTATAGCCATACTATTTATTAAAAATTGTTTGCAAATTTTCTTTCTATTCCTTTTTAAATATTCATTTGTAAATTTGTGTTCATTCAATTTTTGTTATTTACGTCTACGCATTACTTCGCCTACAATCACACATTCACCTAAGTATGATTTTTGCTTGTTGCTGTCTTTTAAATTCCAAAAAAAATCAAATATTTGTTGACGGTCTTCTTCTGAAAATGAATTACAATTATTTACACATTGCTTTTTTAGACACGGATTAGGACTAATTTGCTTTGCAGTAACTATTTTCTCGCGGAAGTTGATGTATTCTCTTCCAGAGTCTTTTAAAAACTTTCGTTTTTTATTCTTGTCTGTTTTACAAACAATACCATTTTCTTCATTATTATCACAGTATTCCCTTCCACGGTTTTCTATTTCGCTTTCGTTTTTATTCTTTGACTGTCTATTTCTTTTCTTATCGGGATTTATGTCCTCATTAGAATAATCAGTTGTTTTTGAATCGGCGGATTCTAATTTATAATCACTGTCATTATTTCCTTCAACATCCATATTGATTTGATTGCTTGTATTTTCCTTATTTTGATCACTGATTATACCGGCCCCCAAACCATTATGTGCTGCTAAGTTGAAACATGATGTGAGATCGTTACTAAATATTTCTTCTTCTACTGCAACGTCTGGTGGTTCCTCAAAGATGATAATGTCATTGCTAAACGCTTCTGCAATGTTGGCATTATAAATATCATAAACCTCTACGGGAAATTATTGTCAGTCTGTATATCATTTTGTGCTGCTTCGGTATGTGTTTTATTTTCATTTAGTAAGGCCATTATTTTTTTACTTCTGCTATTCAGCTGCAACAAAAAAATGGCATAAACACCAAAAATCGATCGCCGTTTTTAACTACATATATAAAATTGATTTGAACTATATGCTGTAATACAAAAAGATGTTGCTGTCGTTCATCATACTAGTACAAAGTTACAATAGAAAATTTTAAAATATACTTTTTATTTACGCAATTTTTAAATAAGAAACCTCTATAAGAATACCATTGAGGAATGGCGCTTTTGTCAACCACGAAGTAAATATTTGGTTTTGGCATAAACGCCTCATAGCTTTTAAAGAAATTCAGTGTGTTTACGCTTCAAAAATCAATACAAATTGGAAATATTGCAGAGGTAAGTAATATCATGTGACTTATCCATAAAAATTGTAAAAATGCATACACGATGTCAATCGGTGTTCACGTCGGTGTTCACGTGCGTGATTCTGTCTGGTGCAGAAATTAAAATTCTATTTTTTCGTGCAGTTAACTAAAAAGTAGTCATTTTGGCGTTTACGCCATTTTGGCTTGGCAGCGTCCATATGTAGGCAATAGTAGTCTTTTTTAAAAACATATTTAATTTTTTTTAAAATTAATTGATCGTTACTTCCAGGTGCCGATTTAATTTTTGACTTTTAATTATATTCAAACAAATATTCTATGACAATAACTTTAAGTATTCCCTCAGTTCTTTTCTTACCTTTAAACCAGTATCTGAAATTAATATTTTACATATTATTAATAATATAAAAAGTAAAGCTATTGGTGATGATGGCATTAACATATTAACGCTGCAACTGTGTATTCTATTTTTTCTACCGTATATCACACGTATCATTAACTTTTGCTAAACAAAATCAATTTTTCCTACTAAATGGAAACGGGCACATGTTATTCCTTTACCGAAGACTAAAATTACAGAAAGCATGAATGAATTAAGACCAGTAAGTGTACTGCCTACATTATCTAATGTTTTGGAAAAGGTGATCAATGTTCAGTTACAAACGCATTTAAAAAATAACAACATAATCTCTACGATGCAGTTCCGTTTTAGGTCCAGATATGTCTTTCTGTTTTATTAAATATTACAGATGATATTTTTAGAGACTATGACCAAAACAAAATATCAATTCTAATTCTTCTAGACTGTTTAAAAGCTTTTGATACAATTAACCATAATTTGTTATTCTCTATTTTAAAATATATTGGTCTAGAAGCGAGAGCAGTTGATCTAATGAAATTCTGTCTTTCTAATAGATGTCAAGCAGTAAAACTTAATCAAAATATTTCTTCATTTCTAGATCTTAATACTATATTAGGTCCAATTTTATTCTCTATATACACATCTAATTTTCCCTCTGTGTTTTTGTCCTATTCACAGCATTATTACTTAGACTTAGATGATACCCAATCTATATGTCATTTTATCCAAATGAGTGTGATCAAGCGATAAATGCATACCTTCTTCATAAATCATGACCTTCTTCATCTGCAGATTTTTTCTCAAAATCATTGTTTAAAATTGAAACTCAGGGTATCATATTTGGAAGGAATCTCCATAGGAAAATATTTTTAGAGAATTATATCAATCGAATCATTTAAGGAAATAAAAATTTAGTTTTTAGCAAAAAGACTAAAAGCCTAGGGGTTTGGTTCAATAAAGATTTAAGGTTTACATATCACGTAAGTATTTGTTTACAAAGAGCTTACGTAGTTTTAAAATTACTGTATCAAAGCCGTAATTTATTAAATAGGGCCACCAAGTCATTATTATGTAATGCTCTGGTTTTATCAAAATTAAATTATTGTGACGTGCTTTACAATGCGTGTCTCACTGAATTTGATTCATGGAGAATACAGAAATTGCAAAATTGTTGTTTGCGTTTGATTTTTTGGCATCAGGAAATTTCAGAAAGTCATGTCTTCACCGTAGTCAAATGGCTAAATACGAATATCGTCGAAAACTACATGCTTTATGTTTTTACCATAAAATCAATTGAGAGTTCCACCATACCTGTACAATCGAATGACTTTTAGGACTGACGTCCATAATATTAATCTTAAACACAAGAATACCCTCACTTTACCAAAACATACAACATATTTTTTTAGACGTTCATTTTCGTACTCAATTGCTTGCAATATAAACAGATTGTCCTACAATATTAGAAATTTGTCAAGTGTCAAGTTATGAGCAGCTGTGAGCTGAACAGTAATTTAAAAATTTAAGAACTTAAAAAATAAAGTTGTAACGATAAGACTAACAAAGAGAATTGAAATACTATTATAAAAATATTACCTCAATCAACTATGGGAGCTTATCGTCTATGCTTTGCCTAGCTCAGTCTCTCAAGTGTGAATTCGTCTTGTCTTAAACTATGAATTAAACAATGAACCTCTAGCTGGTAGCAAATAAAACAATGTTTTAACTAATCATATTTATTTAATTGCTGCTTGCTTCTAAATATGTGTGGCCTGCAGATTATGTGAACAGGTCCTGTTGCCGGCTTCAAAACATGTGAGTAGGTCTTGAAGATAGCTGTTTAGGCCCACATCAATCCATAAAGTATTTTCAATAAAATGTTCTAGAAATATCTCATAAAATCTTCAATAAATATTCCATAAATCCAAATTAAATGTTCTAGAAACATCCCATAAACTAGAATATTAAATAGATTATTATACCAAAATTACAATTAAACAAATAGCAAATGGCAAGGATAAAATGAAATAGAATTACTATTAAAATTAGCTAAATTCTGTTAGATTCCTACATGCATAGAATTGAAAACGTGGCTTTAAAAGAAGTCTTCTTTTTTTCTTCTTCGCGAGACTAGGATTACTCCTGTTTGTCTGCCTCTTATTCTGTTTCAGTCGTTGTTGACTGTACATTATCTTTCCACCTTTTTGGCGAAATTCCAACGGGTTTTCTGCTATACGGCTTGTTGTTTTTACAGATGTTCGCTAATCTATCTGGTCCCATTCGGTTTACATGTTCGTTCCAGTTTTTTTTTCTTATTTTTATCCATCTGTTAATGTTTTGAATTTTGCATTGTTCGCGTATACTTCTGTTGGTTTGTCTGTCTCTTAATGATCTGCCCGCTATTGATCTTAATACTGTCATTTCGATATTGTTGATTTTTTGTTTCGTCTTTCTTGTATCGGTCCTTGTCTCCGCTGCATATGTTCGGATTGGTCTTACTGTTGTCTTGTATACTTTCATTTTGCTTTCCGTGGTCAGATATTTGTTACTTACTCTTGCCGCTTTTGATGCTTGCCTTGTGGTCTCTGTTCTTATATCCCTGTCACTAGTGATCTCTACTCCTATGTAATTGAATTTCATTACTTGTTTTACAATTTTGCCGTCTATTTCTAGTTTGCATCTACGCGGCTCTTTACTGATCACTATACATTTAGTTTTTCTACTGATATTCTCATATTAAGTTTGTTTGCTGTGATATTGAATATGTGAAGCTGCCTTTGTAGGTTATTTTCGTTATCAGCAATTAGTAATGCATTATCGGCATAGCATAGTATCGTGATTTTATGCGCTCCCATGTATAATCCGTGTCGTTTTCTTACTTCGTGAATTATTTTATTCATTTCATCACCATATTGAATAACAATGGGCTGAGCGAGTCTCCTTATCAGATTCCTCCTTTTAGTTCTATGCATTCTGTTTCCCCTGTTGGCATTATAACTCTGGTCTTGTTGTTCTTGTTAATTTCATTAATTGTCCTTATTATCTGATGGTCTATTTGTTCAGCTTGTAATAAATAAAGGATGTCATTTCGCTTCACCCTGTCAAAAGCACTTTTTAAATCTACAAAGCACATATATGCTGGTTTTCCATATTCAATAGACTTCTCTATTATTTGCCTGATAATAAAAATTGCGTCTATTGTGCTGCGGTTCTTCCGGAAACCTTGTTGTTCATCTGCCATGTTCGCTTTTTCCTCGATTTTATCTTTTATGACTGCCGTTAACAATTTTAATGTACTATTCATCAGACTAATGCCTCTATAATTTTCAGGATTTCTTGAGTCTCCCTTTTTAAGTATCGGTAGCAGGGGACTTTCCTTCCATTCCGCTGGTACTACTCCGGTATTTATTATATCGACGAATAATTTTAGGAGCCATTTGCGTAGTGTTGTTTCTCCATATTTTAGCAGTTCATTGTTTATCTTATCAGGACCAGATGCTTTTCTGTTTTTAAATTTTTTTATTCGTTCTTGTAGCTCTTCTTCTGATATTAGTACTCTATCGTGAGTTTCGTTAATGATTATTTCTCTGTTCTCTTCTTCTGCTTCTACATATAATTTCGTGAAATGCTCAGTCCATTATTCCTCCGTAATGTTATATATGCGTACAAATTCATTCATTTCTGTTTTTTGTCTCCTTATCATCTTCCACATCTTTTTCTGGGATCCATAGAGGTCGTATTCCATATCTTTGGTAAATTTCTCCCAGTGTTCTTTTTTGATGTTATTTATTTCTTGGTTTACTCTATTCCTGATTCTCACGTAGTCTTCTCGTGCCTCCGGTGTCTTCACTCCTTTGTATGCTAGGAAAGCTTGTTTCTTTTCATTTGCTAGTGCTTTTACCCTTTCGTCGTACCACGGTGTTTTGTATTCCCGTTTATTTCTGTTAACTTTTCTTTTACCTAAAGCTTCTTCCGCTGCTTGTAGGATACATTTTTTAATAATTTTCCAAGTTTCTTCTATATTCTTTTTAGTCTCTAGGTTATGGCTGTTTAGCTTTTCTGTTAGTCTGTTTTTGTACAAGTTTTGTATCCCTTCTTCTTCTAAGCTTTCTATGTTTAACTTTTCTTTTATTTTTGTATTTCGCTTGCCTTGTGTGGTAATTGCTATATTTATTTTTCCTAGTACCAGGCCATGGTCGGATCCTACATTGGAGGATGCTAGAGTGCGCACATCTATTATATTCTTGGGGTGTATTTGTCTGTTTGTTATAATGTAGTCAATCATAGAGTTACGTCCTTTTGTATCTGACCAGGTGATCTTATGTTGTATTGGGTGGTCAAAGTATGTGTTCGGAGGTTATTCATTAAACAAAGTTCTAGAAGTCTTTCTCCGTTGTCGTTGCGCGTTTCTTCGTTAAATCTTTGTGTAACTCCAGCCACAGGTATGTTGCCTACTCTGGCGTTTAGGTCGCCGAGAAATATTGTTTTACTACCGGCTATTGTGGTGTCCAGTAGATCTTGGAGCTGTCCATAAAAAGCATCTTTGTCTTCCTTGTTTTTGCTGTTATCCGGTGCATATACGGGTATAATATTAAAAGAAGTAAGTACGAATATTAAAAATGCTGTTAGAATTACAGAATATAGATTACAATAAAAGTACTCACCCCAAGAGAATTCTGCAGACCATAAAATGAAGCTTATAATAATTCCTACCTTCTTTTATTAATTTCAATTACTGACAAAAAAGAATATTCCCACTACGAAAGGTGATTGACAGAAAGTAAGTGGGTGATTATAATGAAGTATATCATAGATGTCATAGGATGTATGCCTATGATGGAATTAGCTCTTCTGCCAACATAGAACAAAATTTTACAAGCGGACAGAAAAAGAAAGGGCGAATATCTATTCTACCGGACGGAAATAGAGAAGAAAGAAAGAGAGAGGGCACCAACTACTTTTTAAATAAAAAATAGTAAAAAAGAAACTGAAGCTAAAAGAATTAAAAGATTAATGAAGGAATTTAAAAAAAATGAGTATTAAAATATAAATTAATACAGATTGGACGTTTATAACGTTACAAAGTGTAAAATTTATATATTTAATATAAAATATATTTATGATACATTGTAAAATACATATTTTATTATTTAAATATAGTCTATCTATCCTATCTTCGGGGGGTTAGGGGGAAGAGCAGTTGTATGCCGCTGTTAAACAGTGGTGTACAAACTGAATCCCGCCCTACTGATATATAATATTTTATTGTAAAAGAAAATTAATTTGTTTGTTAATAAAGACATTTATTATTATTATTATTATATACTGACACACAAATTTCCTCTTGTTTTTTCTAAATTTAAGGTAACTATTAATTTATAATTGTTACTGATATCTGCGGGTTGCTGTTTTGGATTTTTTAATATTTTTTTTTGCTTTTCAAATGTCTTCGGAAATATCGTCATCAAATTCTGACGTTACTAATTATATTTGATTGCAGTTTTTAAGGTAAAAAATATGACCAAATTCCCCACCTTGTAATTACTGGTTTATGTGGCAAAGGGGGAACACCGAGAAGTCTTTCTTTATCTATCTGCACCCTCAAAGGAGCCTTTAAAAAATGTATAAGATCAGTTACCAACGGTAAAAGATTTCTTATTTTTTATTCTGCAATTCTATTCACACCAAACTATAACAGCAATATTTTTTTTAAGTGAGGGTGTTCTTTTCATTAAATAAAAATAAAAACAAAAAATTCAATTTCAAGAACTAAATAATTTCGTGTTAACAAGAATCTGGTACTAATCAAAATTGAGTTTATGCAATATTTTCCATTGAAGTTTAAGATGTAGAATTTACTGCTATGTATTATATTATATACATCACCCTAGATCGAGGTTACCTGATTTTCTCATTCGTTGTGAGATTAAAATTGAGTGTAGCGCTCAGCATAATAGAACTGAAAAGAAAAAACAAAAACATTGAATACGAGAAGCATCTGAATTTAAATGAGGCGAACATCCAAAAAACAAATAACGTAATTCAACAATCTTTGTTGGTAAAAAAAATGGAACTCAATTGCTTTTTTCGTGATCCGATATATCGGTCTGGATTTGTGGATGTGAATTACGAAATGGATTTTCATGTTTTTCGTGTATGTTGTTCATTGATGATTCTTTATGATGCAAAAATGGTGTAGCTAACTTAAATCATTAAAAAATAAAAATGCAGAAAAATTCCATGCCATCAACTCATATGAATAGCTGTTGTAGTTCAGCAATATTGGGTCCGTTGACATCAAACTCCAATTATGTAATGCGTAGAAATTTGAATATTCTTTGGTGCATTAGAACTTGTTTTTCGGAGTCACGAAAAAACAAACAATTTAACAGTAAGGGCATACTTCGAGGTTTATGGTATAAAACGGGATATAATTTTTACTTAACACTTGAAAAGAGTACGAATTTAAAGAAAAATTTTTAAAATAATATCTATTCAATTCGATGTTATTCAGGAATAAATTAAGTTTAAGAATTATCCGTTTGCCTTCACTCTACTACCCTGTTAAGAATAGAAGTCGTAACTGAGAAAATCCTTATTTTGAGATATTCGATGTTTTTGATTTGATTAATTGCCATCAACTGTAATGACTCATTAAAAATCTTGTTACAACATAGCAATATATTTTTTGAGTACAAATTTTATGAGTGCGTGCAATTTTCTATCAGAGTATTTTTTAAAATTAGACTTTTGAGAGATACGACATTTAAACCTAACAAATCATAAAAATAAGGTAAAGTAAAAACTCTTATCTTAATCAAAGTTATAGTTTATTAAGATAAACAAAATAACATAAAGTCATAACCAGTTTTTTTAATCATCTAAATCTTCAGGTTCCATTGAAGTTGGTAAACTATTCTAAAACTTTTGTCTGCTTTTAGGCATGTGTCCATACAGTTTGGATATAATTAGTTGTTTTCTTTCAGTCGTTATGCCTCTAGGAATGGACTTGGGTGAAGGTTTTATCATTCCCTGTTTTGCAATCTTTGCATTTAGAATGTTTACTTCACTTTCTGTCTCTGAGGTGAAGCTGGTTTTGTACGAAAACGTATGTTTACCTCTAGAAAAATTTACTTGAACCATTTGATTTAGGTATGGCCTGGGATTAATTTTATTCAGTTTATATGCAGAAGTACCATCTTGCCATTTAAAAAAGTCAGCTAATTCCATAACATTTACTTTAGCATGACTTGCTGCATTTGTTACTGCATCCGAAAAGTCTTTAAAATCGTATGTTTTACCCATTTGCTTCATTAAGCGTTCCACTTGGTGGTGTATGGCCAGGCTCAAAATACTGAATACTTAATACCTACTTTTTCAAGTGCGATATCCTCAGAGTTTACAATAAACGTAAAGAAAGTAAACAAAGCCCAGTTTTTATTTTGAGCAGAGCAATTGTCAAGCCACATTATAACATTTTTAGCGTCTCGGTGAGAGAAAAAAAATTTATAGAATGTGCTGGCAATATCCGACTTACTCCGTCCGTCTATTCCTTCGTGCCATAAAATTGCAGTTGGTACCGTTGGCTTTCTAGCAGTGACGACAAAACTTTAATTAAAAGCAATTTTTCTAGGTGTAAAAATAATCTCATTAAACATATCCATTCTCGGAAGCATTATGACCTAGAATATCACAACAAAATAAAACATTTATAATTAATATAATATTTTATTACCCTTTGCAAATCCGCTTAAACTACCATTGATGTATCGTCCTAGTTACTTTTTGCAGACGAGTCAGTTTGATATACTGATCTGGCAGCAGTGTATTTATTTTGATGTACACCAAAGTTGGTGCATTCCTCATTCCTCACAATTATCCACCAATGCATCCTTTTTGTGCGACGTGGATTTTGAATGCAAGTAAAATGATTCACACAGCCACCACTCTTCGTGTCCTAATTTTACAAATGAAATATTTAAAGTTGCGACAACTTCTCGATATAAATAATACGAAAACTGGATATTTGGATATTTTTCAATAAAATTCTGGTATATTATTTTTATTGTGATGTCACTGGAAAGATAACGTCGTTCTGGTGCGTGTTTGCGACGGTAATGTGGTTCTGTGGGTTTAAAAGATTATATATGTTCTTTAATAATATTTCGATATATTTTAATTTTTCCTGTCTTTCCTTGTTTATTCCTGTTGACCGTCACTTTTAAATTTGTTTTAGTAAGGGCATCTCTAATAACTCTGTCATTTTTCTTTTCATATCCCAGCGTTCTTATAAAAAATATTTTGCAGACACTTTGTTTGCATCCGTCATTGTCTTTAAGAAAATATAAAAAACTTTTCGACCTTCAAGACACAACACTAGCTGTGGTTTTCCGTTTGGTTACTTGTTCAGATGCGTTATTAAAAATAACATTTTTCTGTTCGTGTTTTTGCAATTTCCAAAATTCTCCATTTATTTATGTTCGTTTCGCTTCTGTAATTTTTTCTGAACATCTTCTCTTGCAAGAGATACAAGATGGTTTTACACCGTGCTTAGCAATTGTGGATGTTAATTTTCTTTTTTTTCCCATTGCTAGGCTTTCTTTAAATTTCTTTCGTTTACGGATTTCCCCCGTTTTAGTTAAATTGTCTTTTTTCGCCCTTTCAACAGATACATATCTACCAAGATTTCTTGAATAAAAGGAAGAAAGGTCTTCCTTACCTTGTTCTTCACCTTTGGAATCAGATTCTTCAGGAACAACATTTGCAGCTCTCAAAGTTATATCACTAGTAATCTTCATTTTATTTAAACCTTTTCTGTTTAATTTCGGTTAATATATTTCTTCCGTCTCTGAATTTGAACAAATAAAATCGGGGTCATTATCATGCTGAAGTTTAGGTTTCTTCACGACACGTCGTCGAAAACTATGTATTTTCTCCCTTTGTTGGTTATTTAAAATATGCAGCATTTTAAATGATCTGCTATTTCTGTCCATTGTTACTGGTTCAGTTTATAAACTTTAATGTAACACACTTAAAAACACTATAACAATAAGATTAATACTAGCAAATAACTAAAAATTTTTCCTGTTTAGCCAGTCCCCTTCCTAAACCTTTCCTTTCCCTTTCCTGCTAAACAGGAAAAATTGGAGAAAACGGTTGAGTGAAGGAATACAGTGAAAACTGTGGAAATCCTTGTATATATATAAATAACTAAAAATCAGATACGCCGAATAACGATTACAACCATTTAATTTTTAGGTTAAGAAACTAAAAAGGCGGGAACGCTATGAATGATTAGGTTAGATCTTCCTGTTGTTAGAATATTTTGTCGAAACTACACAATTGTTATGCAAATTTGTCGTAACTATAAATCGTCTTGTGAAGATACGACTAAAATTGTTAACAAATGGAGATTCGAAAAATTGGCTTAACATAAACTGTAAAAATGCAGATCCGACACAATTTTAAAGTGAAATAACTTTTAAAAAGCAGATAGGACATAGGACAAAGGCATGTAGGTAGATTATTTGGCTATCAATGTGTTGGCGTTATAATCTAAAAAAACTCAAAATTGCAGATACGACTTCTATTCTTAACAGGGCAGTGTAGTGTAAGAAAATGTAAATAACTGATAGTACCAATAGAGTTCTAACACTTTTAGTATGATAGTACATACTTTTGTGGGTTTTTAAATCCTTCTCGTATACTTCATGCTCTACCTATATAATTCATTGATCGGACAGTTTCGTACAACTCATTATTGTCATTATTCTTGCTTTATAGCCGCATGTGGGTACTAGCCTAGTTAATCATTTCACTCCAGTCGTTTTTATCTATCGCCTTTATCTACCAAGCACGTATTTCCAAATTTCTCATATTTCCATCAACGTTATTGTGTTATTTTGTGTGTAGCACTTGATAACGCCGTCCTCGCCAGAATAAATTTCGGTGATGCGTCCCAGTTTCCATGTCAAAAGTGGTGAACCATCTTTTTTGACCAGTACCAAAGTTCTCATCTCCACGTGTTGTTTAAAGTTCTCTTATCATTTGACTCGTTGCTGTTAAGTGAAGATGTACTCTTTGGACCATTTGATCCAATAATGTCGGCGTAGTTGCTAAATTCGTTCATAACGATAAGGTCTATTTTCGTTGATGTCGCAGTAGTTCACTGTGTTAGTAATTGACGTAAGGGTGTTTCCAATAAGGAAATGTGCAGGTGCCAAAGCAGTAGGATCGCTAGGATCAGAGGAAAGAGGACAAATAGGCCAAATAGGTAAGAAATGCGTCGCTGACCACCCGTTTAATTAACGGACTTTATTTCCGGTCTTATAATCCACCTCGAAGTGGAGCTCTAGAAGTTATAAAATTCCATTGTATTTCATCACGGGCTAAATTCGATGTCAAGGGCATTACAAGTTAGAAAGTTATTTATCTCATTATTTGTACCAATAAATGTGCTTCCATTATCGAAATATAATTTTGCACACTTACATCGTCTAGATATAAAACAACGTAAGACTGCCAAGAAAAAATTAGTAGTTAAGTCATTTACAACTTCCAAATAGATTGCCTTAGCTGCAAAGCAAATGGATAATGAAATGTATGCTTTGGTGTAGGCGGTATTACATTCTCATTTGAGATCCCGCATCCTCTATATATCCTCTGGTTTACTTCATTTACCATTTTTCTAAAGTCTCAAGCCATCTTTGCTTTATTTCAACATCGGTTTTTCAATACTCTTTCATCTCCACTCTTAATCTGCCGCACGTGGGCCAAGTCCTTTAATGACTTTTCCCTTGCCTTAGCAATGCTCTCTAACCTTTTCATCCCCTTGGGTATTTAAAACTTTTCAGACAGCTATGAAGACGATCTTTGCTTATCAGTAGCTACAGCGTGCCTTGCTTCCCTCGTTGCTACCTTGTATATATTCTTATCTTTCTCTGTTTTAGACCAAGACAAAATATTTTTCTGTCAAAGATACCAAATAGTCTCTCGTCATTTTGGGATAAAGTCCATGTTTCAGCCCCTTATATCAAAACGGGTCTTATTAAGGTTTTGCAAATATTAAGCTTAACTGCACGTTTAAGGTTTTTGGTTCTCAGATGTTTTAAAGACCACGGAGAGTTCTGTTTGCTATTGCCATGCATCTTTTGACTTCGTCACTTGCTGTGTTTGTTGTTTTTACTAGAGATCCAAGCCATGTGAATTCTTTGAATTGCTCAAAGGTATAGCTGTTAATGTGGACCTCTCTGTCTTAGACGATTATTAATCTAAAAAACGTAACGTAGAGTTTTCTTCTTGAATTCTAACGCAGGAGCTTACTTTTTGCATTTTTAGTTTTGTCAATATAACTAAGTTATGAGTATCTTTCCTATCTTTAGGAAAGCTTTAGTCCTAGCTTTAGGACTAAGTATAAATACAACAAAGACAAAGTTACTTGTGGTTAGTAAACAAGACCTCGGCACTATACAACTAATTGTCAATAATGAACCGATAACAAAAGTTAACCATTTTAAATACCTAGGATGTTGGATAAACGAGACACTAAATCCGGATGAAGTAATTAAAACTGGTATAGAAATTACAAGAGGAGCATTTATGAAACTTAGATCTATTCTGAGCAATTCTCAGTTGAACTTACAGCTGAGAATTTAGTTCCTAAAATGTTTTGTGTATCCTATATTACTGTATGAATGTGAAACCTGGATTATGCAGGTTAATATGATGAACAATTTAAAGGCCTTCGAGATGTGATTATATCGTAGAATGCTCAGAATATCATGGGTTCAACACATTTCAAACAAAGAAGTCTTGAACAGAGTAGGTCAAGGTGAAGGCGACTTAATAAAGATAATAAAAAAGAGAAAACTTGAATATCTGGGGCATATAATGAGAGAAAGCAGATACAGGATAATGCAGTTGATACTCATCGGAAAGATAGACGGAAAAAGAAGAATTGGTAGGAAGAAACACTCATGGCTCCGAAACCTTCGTCAATGGACTGGCTTATCAGCAGTTGAATTGTTACATGCCGCTCAAGATCGAGAACAATATCGGCAAATCGTCATGGAAGATACCCACGCCTAAAACTTGGGCACGGTATTCAAAGAAGAAGAAGATGGGTAACTTTGTCCCAAATCCTACCATCGCATTATGCAGTGCAATACTTTTAACACTGTCATAGGCTGTTTTTAAGTCGATGAAGAGACGGTTTGTTTCTATATTATATTCTGAGTTTTCGGTAGTGAATCCTTATTGGTAATATCAAATAATATCCTTTGTAAAGAGTTTATATATCCCAAAAAGTACGTTGCCGAATATTTTATATACAGATACTAACATAATAAAGGCTTTATAGCTCTTGTAATCAAGTTCATTATCCTTTTTATTCAGTGGAAATATTATTCCCTTTAGGGGAGAACCTGCAACTCCTCTGGTATCAATTTGTTCTACCATATATGTACTATCAGTTTATGGATTACTGCCAAAAGATCGTCCCACCTTCCTTATACCCTTGTACATTTCAGAGTATAAGTTTTTAGATGGCATTTGATACGTATTATCTTGATCCATTAAGAACTGCGTTTGTATCATGTAAATTTTGTTATAATTTAAGTTAGGTGAAGTCCTCCTTCTAGTTTGAAGACATCAAGAGACAAGGAAATATTTACTTTAGGAAATAAGCACCAATAAACGTCTGGCCATCAACAATTATACTTTATTCCTTCTTACATACAGAACAATATAAAACTTGACTGACAGTAGTTTATTACCTATTTATGACATTACTCATTGCACTGTCAACAACGTCACTTCATATAGAACAACATCCACTTTTTATGTTGGATATTCTAACACTCTCCCTCAACATGAAAAGTAGATAAGCTAAATAATAGACCTTAACAAAATAAACATTATTTTAAATTCAAATTCTGACAGATTAACTGCAATTTTTTTGAATTTAACGACTTGGTCAACATATCAGCCACCATTTCATTCGTCGACATATATTTTAATTGAATATCATTGTTAGCTACTACTATTCACTTCATGATTTTCACTCGCACTTTCTTCTACACTTTTTATATTCTCAGATTCCACAATTTCACCGATACCACTTTTTACTTCTTCGGAGTTTTCATTTACACTAAAACATTCCGACTGATGTTGGTTCACTGATTTGGCTTCAACAATTCGCAAATTGCAAATAACCTCAGGTTTAAATCGTACGTCGTGGCTCGATACGATTCTTCTTTCAGATGGAATCCATATCCTAAAACCATCCCTGTCATTCACATAACCAACTAAATAACCATGTATCGCCTTGTCATCAAATTTACTGCGAAGATTCTTGTTCACGTGAACATAACATTCAGTGCCAAATATTCTTAAATGTTTCAAACTTCCAATTGGCTTTCCATACTACAATTCATAGGGACTTTCAATTGATGACTTTCCTGTGCGATTCAGAATGTATACTGCAGTATTGCATGCTTCTGCCCACAATTGTTTGGACAACTTACATGTGTTTAACATGGAACGTGCGCACTCTACAATGGTGCGGTTTTCCCTTTTAGCAACACCATTCTGCTGAGGTGTATAGGGTGGAGTGATACAATGCTCTATACCTCTCTTCGCAAGAAGTTCAGATACCTTTCTATTGTCAAACTCTCTCCCTCCATCGCATCTCAGTTGCTTTACTACATGACCATTTGTACTAGCTTCATTTAAAAATTGTTCTAAGAAAGTACATACCTCACTTTTGTGTTTCATAAAGAAAACTTTCCGAAACTTACTAAAGTCATCTTTAAAACATACGTAATAACGTGCTTTTCCCAGTGATTCTATAGACATGGGCCCATTCACATCTGCATGGATCTGCTCACCAATGACTTGTGGTCGATTGATCCTAGATTTAAATGGCAATCTATGCATTTTTCCAATTGCACATCCATCGCAAAAGCTTTCTTTGCACCCATCAATGTCTATATTCATTTTCTTCAATACCTTCTTTACGTGTTGCTTATGCTGATGACCAAATCTTTCATGGTACACTTGCAACATATCTGTTGACTCTGCTAAGTTTACTTGAACGGGATTTGTCGGTTTCATAACACGTATATCAAGTGCATACAGGCCATTACTGAAGTACCCAGTCATTACAGATTCACAAGTGTTTTTATCATATATATTTACACCTTTTTCATCAAGTACTGTAATAAAACCCCTTTGTGCAGCAGCTTTCACAGAAAACAAATGAGCACTTGCTTCAGGAACATAAAAAACATTCTTCAAGTCAGCACCTTTCCATTTATTATTCAGATGCGTTTGAATTTTCACTGTTCCTTGTCCATGGGCTAACATACATACATCCTTCTTACCCAGTGATATACTTTCTGGTTCAGCAAATTCTGTATAAGATGAGAAATATTGCTTATCTGTAGTGATATGATTTGTTGCTCCACTGTCACAATACCATTTTCCAGCTTCAATACAATTGTTAGATGAGGCACTTAAAACAACAGACAAAAAAGCAGTATCATTACTTTTCTTCTTACCTAAATTCTCAGCTGATTTTTTCAACGGACACTCTTTCGCCCAATGGCCTAGTTTCTTGCATTTGTGACATGGAAATTTTTCTTTTGCACGATGTACATTTTTCTTTGACTTCATATTTTGGTTCTGATTGTATTTTTCTGTCGGGATATTGTGTGCAACAAACGCAAAAGATTCTACAGTACTTTGGTCACGTAATTCAATGGTACACAATTTCTCAATCAGTAAATTCAAAGTTTGATTCTTTGATGGTATCGTGTCCCACAAATCTTTAAAATTATCAAAGTCCTTACCCAAAGTTGATAAGATCCGACCATTTAACATTCTTTCGGATAAAACATTTTCATCATGCTTCTGCAGTTCATCATTTAAATCTACAAACAGTTTCTGCAACTTCGCAACATGTGTACTAATATCTTCTTTTTCATCACGTTGGACTCTAAAAAGGCTTCAATTAACATGTTTAACCGTTGCGTACTGCTACGTTCAAATCTCGCACGCAATTTGTCCCATATTTCACTAGCGTGAGTACACGTCAACACGAGCTCGGCAACAGTTTTTCCTAGCGTACCTGCTAACAAACTTGCCGCTTTCGCATCGTCTTTTAACCATTGCTGATGCTTCTGTATTTCCGCTGAAGTTGAATCTTCACTAACCTCAGGACACTTACACATTCCGTTTACAATGTCTTCAAGTGCATACGAACGTAATAACATCAAAACGTGCCATTTCCACTTTGCCCAGTCTTCAGGACCCTCGAGTTTGTCAACTTGAATTTTATAATCGTTATTGCTGGTCGCCATATTTTATTCACCTACAATAACAACAAACAAAACTGAATGAAGTACTAACCTAATCTGTTCACAGTTCACACGTGAACTGGGCCCAAAACCTGTTTATAATTTACTTTAGGAAATATGCACCAATAAACGTCTGGCCATCAACAATTATACTTTATTCCTTCTTACATACAGAACAATACAAAACTTGACTGACAGTAGTTTATTACCTATTTATGACATTACTCATTGCACTGTCAACAATGTCACTTCATATAGAACAACATCCACTTTTTATGTTGGATATTCTAACAAATTTCACTGTTAATATCTCTACAACTTTTTATTCTTGGCCTAAATTCTTGATGGCTACTATTAAGGAATTTGTAGTATTTTTGTCTGTACACAGCTGGTTAATATCTTCTTCTTGTTCTACATTTTCTGTACTTATTTTTCCTTTTTTTCGATCTTCTTTTTATAATTGGATATTCTTTCTTTAAACCGTGACTTAATCCAATAGTGATTACTATCTATATTTATGCTTATATATGTCTTTGTGGAAAAATCGTGCCCCACCTTTTACCATATTTTTGAGCATAGCAAAATTTATGAGTTTCGGTCCGTTTAGGCGTCATTTATATCTGCGTGTAGACCAATGATGCCAAAAATGATATTTTCTCTTCCTATTTTAGCAATAAAGTTTTTCGCTAATATTTTAACATCATTTTTTAGGCACTTATGGTCCTCTCAGTCTAGTGCCTCATAAAATATGTCTTTTTCTATGCTAAGCATAGAATTACAATAAAAAACATTAATATTTTAGTCAAAAATTGATCAACTATTTTGCATTCTACATTCCAAATGCCGGACGGCTGGATTTGTTGTGTAAAGTTCTAATATAAGTCAATTGTGTGTGTGTTATTTTTTTAATTTTACACTTGAACTCCTCATTAATTGAGACACGGACCACACTGCCGCTACTACCAACATATTGTTTGACAATAATGGCTCTTTCATTTTCTGATGTCGCTTCGATATCAACTAAATTGATTCAAATGGACAAATCAAATAAAAGCAGCAATATTAACTTCATTGCTGTTTGGATCTATATTTATTTGCCCATATATGATCAAATACAATTTAAACGATTCACTTGTTTCAGTATTATTAGTCTAATTGTTACTTTATTTAATATTAGAACATAAAATAGAATGTGAACATAAATGTGTATATATTTTTACGAAACAAATAACAAACTACAGTATTACGTACTCTAGTTTACTCTACTGTTTTTATTCATTTAAAAACATGCAAATGGTCTCATCAAAATATAGTTATTTTTTTGTTTTCTTGTGTTTGCATATTTTAGGTGACAAGCAAATTTTATTTTAAATTTTTGAGGGTCATTTACTTAATATTTTAGTAAAATGCCATTTAAGTGTCTTGCTTGTGATCGCCGAAGGCGAACTGCTAAACATCACTTTTCAGGTAAGTCATTTTGATCAAAGTCAAATTAATGTTGATCAAGTATAAGAATATAAATTAACATATAGAACAAAAATGTCAATTCTTCAGTGGAACATAAACGGTTATTATACACAACTAGAAATGTTTAAATTATTGATTACTAAACACTCACCTTCAATAATATGTCTCCAAGAAACTAATTTTACTGACCAAAAATTAGCAAAATTAAAGGCATTAACAGGTTATCATAAAAACAGACGTGATTAAAAAAAAGCCAGTGAGGGGTTTCTATTTAATGTTAATAATTCATTGGAATCTAGACAAATACCTTTAAAGACCAACCTTAAAGCAGTAGCAGTAACCATAAAAACTCCAAAAATTATTAACATCTGTAACATGTATTTTCCACCGAATACTGATATAAGTGTAAAAGAGATAACTCATATTATAGATCAAATTCCATCGCCCAATAGGAGATCTAAATGGACACATCCACTTTGGGGATCTAATAGATATAAGAGACTAGGACACATAATAGAAACTGTCATTAATAACAGTAATATTATCCCACTTAACGATGGATCTCCATCAAGATTTAATTATTTTACTGGAAACAATAGTTGTATTAACTTATCTCTTGTAGACCCTTCTTTAGTACAAAACATAACTTGGGAAGCTAGTACACAATTATATAAAAGCGATCATTTTCCCATAGTGATATATTTCGAAAACAAACAAAAAATTCAATAATACACTAGATGGAATACAGAAATAGAGGATTGGTCACCATTTACACAATTTGTGGAGAATCAATTGAATTCTTTCTCAGATCCATCTCCGCATGACAATATAAACGACTTAGTAAATAAATTTTCCTCCATCATACTTGCCGCAGCAGATCATATCATCGGAAAAAAGAAAATAGTAAGAAATCGTATTGGAGTAGCATGATGGAACAATTACTGTCAGGATGCTATAAAAAAGACTCACAGAGCATTCAATAAATACAAAAAACAAAAAACACAAGAAAATCTTCTAGAATATAAGAATTTAAGGGTTATTAGTAGAAAAGTGGTAAAAGAAGCAAAAAACGAATCGTGGAAAATTTTTTATCAACAATAAACAGTTCTACTTCAGCAGCAATAGTGTGGAAACAAATTAACAAAATTTCTATCTATTAAAAATCTATAAATTCTATTAAAAACTCTGATCCTGGTCCAGGTGACATTCCTATTATTTTCCTTAAAAATTTGCCCAAAAATGGAACTGCCTATTTACTAAAGATATATAACAAAATATGACTCGAAGGAGTATTTCCACAGACTTGGAATAATGTTTACACAATACCTATCCTTAAACCTGGTAAACTACGTTCAGACCCAAACTCCTACCGTCCAGTATTGCTAGGATGTGCAATGAGCAAAGTGCTCGAAAAATTAATTAACCAACTTTGAGGAAATTTACTACTATGGTTGCAAACTCATTAGCTCTTACCCGACCCTCTGGTTCATTCCACAAAAAACATTCACCTAGCTGGCGTTTTAGATCATAATTCGTGAAATTATGTACGATAAGTTTTATGTACGATTAATTATGTACAGAGCAGCATAGATTGCAGATCAATTGTAAAACTTCATTATCTGATCCTTTGTCAGTAACCTTTTCTTGACGTGCTTCGTTTTTCAGCACAATGTAAAAAATTGTACTCATCTTGAGAAATAGTTTCGAAAGCTACACAAACATCGCACTTGTCCTTTTTAGGCTAGGATAAAGATAAATTTTGCTAATCGAAAATTATGGAAAAGGTGGCTACTGACATGGGTTTTATTTTATTTTCCCCACAAAAATCTTTGCAATAAGCACTATATATAATTGTGCTTTTGATTGCCATACTGTTTTTTATTACTTTTCCGCTTTTCGGCTGCTTTTCAACTTGGTTATTATCTGTAACTGTTTCTCTGGCCCACTTATTTATAGCAATTTCTCCAATACAGAGTGTATTTAAAAATATCTTTTTGCATACTCGTATTCGATTATGTTCAGCGTTTAAATAAAACTCGGTCGAAGTTTGCGTTCTCTAGATATTTCCCGTTCTACGCTTCCTCTCTCTGTAGGTTTCACAATTACTAATGTATTCACAAAAGTTTTTTTCTCACCCCAAGTTCTTCTTCAAAAGTTGTCGAATATTTCGTGTGTAGCGTTGTCAGAAATAGAAACATTTCAATTTTGTCTTGTCATCCCTACTTAACTTGCAATTGCAACTAGTTGTATAGCTTTTGCCGCCGTTTCTATATTGTAATTTCATGAATCATTTTCTCTTTTTCTTCCCTGATACTTAAGTATATTTTCTCTGTTTTTGTAGTTCTCGTGTTTGATCCATTTATTTTTGTCCGTTTTACTCCGTTTAGACCTTAAACGCTTCGTTGGTTCTTTGGGATTCAGTGTACTGTTGTTCTCATCGTTTTCTTTACATCCTTCATTACTCATAAATTCTTCAAAGCCACTACCTATCTCTTCTTCCATCTCTGCTTCCATGATTATGAAGTCCGGGTCTTTGGACGTTTAATTGTCTTGGCAGTTCGTTTTTTGCATGCACGAGATGCCTTCTTCTGATCTTTCTCTGCCATTAGTGACTGTGTTTGTAATATTAAAATCACACAAATTCGGTTTTTCTAGCATATTAACAATTACTGACTTGCGTCAACATATACAACATATACAACAATACAAATGGCGGGAGATAAACATTCTGCTTGTCAACAATTTGATGCGTGGAGTTAGGCAATTGTCTGTGACGGCTTTTATTGCGAAACGGTAAATGACGCGGATATGGGTATTTTTAGTCTAAAGATATGGTATCATTGTACCAGATGGCGTAAAAAAGTCATATTTGAAAAAAAAAATGGAGTTACGCACTATGCGAATTACACTAACGATATAACGATTTAAGAAGACAAATGCAGGAGGTCAGCAAATTAACCAGTTCGCATTCTTAACTTTACATTATTTTTATAAGATGGCGCTACCTGTTATGTCCAATTTTTGATGAGGGCCTACGATAATTATGGGACCTTCTTGTCTACTCTTAATTTATCGTGCCTGAATGGATTAAGATATCTAAAGCCATAAAAAGTTAAGAAAAACACAGACAGTATTGCTATAACATAATGACGGTATTAGATTTTTGTTTTAATAAAGGGCAGCGACAACCGCTTATACGTATTTCGACCTCTTTAGGTCTCGTCAGAACGGTATAGCCACTGCTCTGAACCAAAACAAAAATCTCCCCCGTCCTAGACAATAGTTATCAAAATAACTACATACGGACGTAACTACGCCATCTAAAAACAAAAAGAGAAATCAAACGATTTCTACCTGGCGAAACCGAATTCAAATTTTTACCACTATATTTCCTAAAACTTGTGAAACAAACAGCTGGATAAATTACTCGGCAAGGGAATCTAAAATTGCATTCCACATGCCGTTCATCCTGGTCAAAATTCGTAGTGAATTTAGTTTCTGGTACTCCAAACGAAGTAAGTAATCAAACATAATGACGGTATTATATTTTTGTTTTGATACAGGGCAGCGACAACCGCTTATACGTATTTCGACCTCTTTAGGTCTCCTCAGAACGGTATAGCCACTGCTCTGAACCAAAACAAAAATCTCTCCCGTCCTAGACAATAGTTATCAAAATAACTATATACGGACGTAACTACGCCATTTAAAATCAAAAAGAGAAATCAAACGATTTCTACCTAGCGAAACCGAATTCAAATTTTTACCACTGTGTTTCCTAAAACTTGCGAAACAAACAGCTGGATAAATTACTCGGCAAGGGAATCTAAAATTGCATTCCACATGCCGTTCATCCTGGTCAAAATTCGTAGTGAATTCAGTTTCTGGTACTCCAAACGAAGTAAGTAATAAAACATAATGACGGTATTAAATTTTTGTTTTGATACAGGGCAGCGACAACCGCTCCAATCTCATTATTACATTAACCTTTATAAACAAACAACCTAACCTAACCTACCATTTATTAAGAAAGTTGCAGTTTACTGGGATGCGATACTAATTATTAGTAAATATATTATACAATCTTGAGTTCTTGTATAAAAATTCTCTTACATAAATACAAGTCTGCATCGCTTCAGACATTAAATAAAAATATATAAAATATTTCTGTTCTCGTTTGCTTTACTTAAGTTCTCACTGGATATGACGTTACTAATAAAAGGGACTGTGAGAGTTAGGTCATCATTAGTAAAGCTAATTACTGACCAGTACACGATTTATCCATTAGTTCTTAGACTACTTATAAACCGGATATAGTCGTCATTAGAGCGAAACTTTCCTGATTGAAATAGACTATACAAATATTTGACTCAATTTGTACATCAGAACTTTATATTTCTTTTTATATTTTAATTAATATCTCTCATCTATTTTTTATTTAAATTAGCTTGTCTCTGCTGCTGAGGTTATTAACTGTCTATCTCTGAAAAAATAATCGATTCCACATAAAAATCTTATACAGCTATTTGAAAGTTCTAAACGATATTTGAGTAGCTTATGACAACCCCGTGAAGACGTATAGCTGATTTTGTTTTGTTTTTAAGTAATCATAAAAAAGGTAAAAACCATTTTTTATCTATAAAACGTTTCTGAAACATTTTAGAGAAAAATTGTTCAAATAAAAGTTATAGATCTTAAAAAGTTCTTTAGATTGCTAAATTTAGAAAGCTAAATTTAGAAAGCTAAATTTGCTTTTGATGTCGACATTTAATATGAAAAACATTGTAACTCACTTTTGCTTAGTTTAGGGGAGAGCGATTTAGAAGCATTTTTTTTTTACTTCGTCAATTTTAATATTTTTTGTAGTTTTCTGAATCCATACTTTATAACTTTTCCTCAGCTTTTCAGTTTCATGTACCGCATTGTTGTTAAAATTACAAGGCCTGATTTAGGTCGAGTTACAATAACAAATTTTTCAAGAATTATAGGTGAAAATCATTGTAAGTGGTTTATACAATGATATTTCAACAAAGCATGTTACTTTGATTAGATGAATATAAATTGTACCTAATAAGTATATATCAAAATAAAGAGATTATTATTAGTTTTTTTATTGATTTTACCTTAATGTGTTATTTTTTACTCCAACGAGTATCTAAGAATTCACATCATACGTACTAAAAAGTGGTGAGTGTGAAGCTCAGTTGTCATGTAATAGACTTATTTTGACTTTTTATGAGTCAAAAAAATAAAAGGCATAAATATAATGATTTATTTATCAAAGCTAAAAAAAGGCAATATTTTTAACAAAATACAAAAAGGAATAAAACATAAAATATAAAGTTTGGTACATCTACATAAATAAGCATAATTCTGAAACAGCAACTAGAATAATAAAAAAAATTACTCAGATTCAGGAACTTCATCGCATTCACACTCTATGCAAATGGTGATTGTATTTGTGTTGCATGTATGTATGTGTGATTTGTTCTTTACAAATTGCTCTGAAACACTTGGCGCATTTTGACGCTGTTTTTCGATTTTTTTTCTTGGGGCAATAGGAGCATTTTGGCATTGCACCTGCTTGATTTTCCTCAGGAACATCTCGTTTCTGTTTTAAAGGAAGATTCAGATATTTTTTAATTTGCAAAGTTAGCAGAAATGGCAAGTTTTGGGCCGCTCTTTGCTTATGTGGGGTAATGAGTTGTCTGGCTAAAATTTTCAGATACTCACGTCTTGGTTGGCAGGAATCTAATACATTTGTCCTAAATATAATGTTTCCATTTATTCTAGCGATGTTTAGCATAGTAAAAAAAACGGCCAATGGCCACCTACATATGATTCTTGCAACTGAATAAAGACTCTTCAGTTGGTCCACTGAATCTACTCCCGATTTTGTTTGATTGTGAAAAGTAACTACTGCTGGTTTGCAAGCTTCACCACTTTCCTCGTCAATTTCGTCATATTCATGGAGGGTTGACAAAAGCAGGACATTCTTATTTTTTTTTGGGAAGTACGAAACTAATAAACATTCACGACCAAAAGCAAATAAACTGCTACGAATTGGTCTTTCTTTAGTTGCAACAAATATTTCAGGAATTTCACGTTTGTTTTTTCTAATTGTCTCAACTAAAGTTATTTTTTTCTTTTTTAATTCTTCGGCCAAAGGAACTGACGTGAACCAGTTACCACAGGTTAAATTTCGTCCTGAATTCATAATGGGTTTACACAATCGTTTCACCACACTGGCTGGACTGTTGTCAATACAAAATGGACCATCAGGCTGCTTTCCTGCGTAAATCTCCATTTTCACAGTATAAAATACACGACTCTCAGCCAAGGCAAATATTTTTATCCCGTATTTGTTTGGTTTACTCGGGATATATTGCCTGAAGCTGCACCTTCTACGGAAACCCTCCAGCATTTCGTCAATAATACAGTTCTCACCAGGCGTCTAGCAGGCTTGGCATCTTTCTATAAATTTCTCAAATATATTTCTTATTGGGGCTAGCTTACCAATTAATTTACGTTCAGGTCTTGTGTGAATATTATCAAAACGTAGTGCTCGAAGCAACAAATAGAAACGTTTCAGGGGCATTACCATTTTGAATAACTCTGGTGCTGTAGAATCGTTGCTCCATAGGTCATTTAGGTTGGTGTGTCGGGATTTCAAAACTCCTGTCGTGTACAACAATTCAAACACTGCTTTTATTTCGTCACAGTAGTATCTAAAACATCTCGTTTGCGTGTATAGTTGCCTCTAATTTTCTCTAGGTACAAATTTGTGCACGTCACAATTTCTTCAATGATATCATCTGTTATGAGCAGGTTCCAACTTTCATATGGAGTTTTAGCATCCATTGCCGCATGGTTTACTCCCGGTGGTTTGCTAATAATATTTTGCTGTCGAATACGGCTAGTTTTTCGCTCACGGTGAACTTTCCAAATGGTTTTTTTGTCTCTGCCGATATATTTGGGACCATCTTCATACCAAAACGTTGAAATAGTATTTATTTGTCGTATCATCGGCCAAAAACTCTGAGTCTGGCTCATGGTTAGAACTGACTTCTACTGAATCTATATCGCTTTCTTCATCGTCAACATTTTGCTCTTGCGTCTGTTCAAGTAACAAATCCTCTTGCTCCAATTCTTCATATATTTTTAATAGTCTGGCCACTTCTTTAGGATCCATTACACAATAATATTTTAAAGTTATATTATTTAAAACACAAAGTCAATAAAAAAACCCAACAAAAATTGCTCTGTAGCTTTCCAAAATCGTCACGTCGTTAGACGCGGGTGAGCTAATCGCTCATTTCTCGACATCTGCGTTTAATCAATACTTGGAATAGACTGACGGTTGCTCGATCACAATTCTGCGTAAAACATTCTATACACAATAGTAGTAGGAAGGATTACATAAGCGCAGTTGCCAATGTGAGTAAAATTGTGAAAAATGTTAAGAAAAAAGTAAAATGGTGAGCGTTGCGCTCACCATGCGACAAACGAAGGGTTAATGATTTTTATTACAAAATGAGCATTTACAAATTATAAAAGAGTTTATAATATTTGCATAACAATAACCTACCCCAGATCCAATATCAAAGATAGTAAAATTAAACACTTTAAACTTACTTTTATAATAAAACAATAATACCTCTGATTTGGGTGCAGTTAATATGGGTGACTACGAACTCCCCCACGCTACTTAGATTTTAATGGGTTCAGTTTTATAGTAGGATTAAAAGCGACTACGAACTGCCCCACGCTACCTAGGTACTTAGATAATATTTTTTGTGAACAAATATAGTTTTTATTTTACTTTATTGTATTAAAAAAGGAACCCAATTCCCAAAGCATGAGCGAAAATTTTAAATGATGGAATAATGAAACTATAACAATATATATTCGAATAAAGTTTACTTATAAATCTACATTAACTTATATACAATAACAAAAACAACAGTTAAACAATAACAATGCTTAATTCTAATGTCTGATTAGTGATTAAAATAAGTGAGAGTGGACACTATATTTTAGATTTTAAAAGTTAGCTGCATAATAATTTGCAAACTAACTTAATGAAGTCTAATTTAGTAATCTTTTGATTAACGTAATATTCATTTAGCGTATTTTCAATAAAATCAACTTTTCTTTTTGCCGTTTTATCAAGTTTTTTTTTCGAATCTATGTGCAGTTCTAATTTACACATATACCTGCTTGAAAATTTAACAAAATCACTGTAAATTTAATTATGTCGGGATGTGATTTATAAAAGCATTCGTTAAATTTCCTGTGAAATGATTCACTTGCGTTTGTAGTAAAAATAAGAGATGATGAATTTGAAGCCCACATGTAATTGGAAATGTTGAATCTTCCGTTAAATAATTATCAACTAGGTAATCATAAAATTTCAAAACTCTGTCATCTACTGGCATAATATTAAAAAGTTTATCAGAAAAAAGTCACCAACATCATTTGGATCTAAATAAGGAATGCCGAAAAACAATTTTAAATATTTTCCAATAACAGTTTGATTTTTATATTCCGAGGACAATCCTAAATTTGGAATTTTTCGGTACTAATTTTGTGTTAAATGAAATTCGCAACAAAAAGTAATAATGTCGGGCCACACTAACTAGGCTGCATTCTGAATTCCTATTTCAAAATCAGAAATTATTCGCTTCGGTTTGAAATTTAAATTCAAATCTGTACATATTGTTATTAATGTATCAAAAGTACTTTTGTACGATTGCTGAGATTTATTTGTTAACAAAAAAAAATACTAGAGGAACATAAAAACCATTTTTATAGCGATGTATAGAACAGTTTTGAAAAGTTCCATTTACATACAAAGAATATACATTACACAAAAAATAAAGATTTGTGAAACAACTAAAATTTGCGGAATAATGTTTCGTAGATAATAAAAAGTTTTGAGCTGTATTTGTTTTTAAATTTAAGTTCACTAACACTTGTAGAACTTCCTCCTCGACTTGGGCAATGATGGTGTGGATTTTCGTCTTGCAGCATAGATATTTCTTCGAACGCAAGAAATGTCTTTCATCGTTAGCGGTAAATTGCTGAAATTTTCCTTCCTCAATTCCTTGTGGACAATCTTTAAAGGTCTTTCACATATATCTTCTACAGCTTTCCTCTTTGTAGAATTACTAAAAATTTGCCGGTCAACGTGGATATCTGGAACATGATTATGCCCCACCGATGCCTTGTCAAGAATAACGTAATTTTCATCACCTTCCTTTGTGTACACTTTTTGTTGACACCCTTTTTTGATGCATCGCCATCTAAGTTTTCCATCTTTGGAGAAATGGGCCTTTGAATATTTATAATCATTAATGATTAATAAAAGTTCTCCTCTTTGACTAAACATAGTCGTTAGATTCGCCATTTAAAAGCTAAACACTAACTAGCTTAAAGACTAACACTAACCAAAAGACAAAACTATACCATAATACTTGCAACTGGAGTAAATAACTGAAAATATTTATATTCTTACTTTCAACTATAATTAAATTTGGAATTTTCTGTCATTAAGACTTAATCTCCAACTTTCTCAGCGATGGGGCAGGAGGTACTTGGGATTAATAGGCCCAGGTAGTTCGTGGGGCAGTTAGATAACGCCGGTTAATATTTTTTTGCAAATCAAAGCAGGCAGTTACATCTGTTTTCTTAGAAACCTCTATCACGATTTTTGGCTTCACGTGCAACACATTTGCTTGCAATGTCTTTCTCTCTCTCTCTCTTCAATCCTGACCTCCGGAGGGAGTGTAATGGTCATCGTGATGTTGTGTATTATCCGTCTCCAAAGATCTCTGTCTCTGGTCATTTCTTTTAACTCATGCATAGGTCTGTAATTTGATCGATTCATCTTGATGGAGATCTTCCTTGTAGCCTTCTACCTTTTATTAGGTAATAAGTCTTTCCATATACTCTGTATCATAACATGTCCAAATTATTTTAATTGTTGGAGATGAACCTTGCTGAGTAGCCGTTTGCTCACTTTTAGCTCATTTAAAATTAAAATATTTGTTCTGTGGTCCACAATATTCGTAACATTCTTCTCCAACAGAACAGTTCAGTGGCGTCTATCTTTCTTCTCTCCGCTTATCGTAGGGTCTTAGATTCAAATCCTTATGTTTGCAATATGTAAAGCACATTTCTTTTCCATTTGGTCTTGCTCTGCTTTAGTGTTATGTAGATTAGAAGTGAGACCCTGAATTTTTTTCGGTGCAAAAATCCGATATGAAACTCAGTATTGAACTACTTTTGGTGGCTGGCTTATCGCATGGGTGATTCTCTAACATCGATTCATTATACAATGAATACAATTTGGGAAGCGTTAAGGACTCATCAAAATACATCTTAGTTGTTCTTTTCTTGCGTAGTGGGATTCTTTTGTTAAAATAAAGTTTATACGCGCATAAATGGAATTTGTAATATTTTTATCTACAGGATTTGCTCTGTTTTTATAGCGACCAGGCATATCTCCAGGTATAAGCCTCCACCTGATTATTCATTTGATTATCACCTTCCTGATTATATATTTTTTTGAATAGCGTAGTTAACCACATATTATCTTTTATGTCAAAAGTGTCCAAAAATGTTTTTTTACAAACTTACAGTTGGTGTTCTTCTAACTGCACATTATATTCGTGTGTCCAGTTCCTTTTGGACTCTTTTTACTTTGCAACCTTTCTCTCTTTCTTTCTCTTTATCTCTCTTTCTCTTTCTCTCTTGTCTGAGAACATATCTACATAAATATTTGCTCTATTTGTCATATTCAACCATTTCCCAAAAATTATTAAATAAATTGACTCTATCATTTTCAGATAATTTCGATTTACATTTTTTGTTAAATTTATCGTTACATCCAGGTCCCAATTCTCTTATTTTCGTTAATTTTCCAGTTTTACTAGTATATTTTTGGCCAGAGTTCCACAGTTTCGTCATTTTCCAAACATTTGGATCCCTTTGTCCCTTCCTTTCCTGATTTTTCTTCTTTGGGTATTGTTTTTTGTTTAAATAAAACCTTTGGTGCATTTAAGACATGCTTACTTTGCTCAGCAGTTAATAATAAAGTCATCTTCCTGATTAGAATGGCCTGGTAAATTGATTTGAATGTTATTTACAGTAATATTCCACCACCTTGCTTTCTTGTATCACAACTTACAACGGAGTTGTTAAAACTTACTCTATAAATTTTTCGAGAAAAACATTGTATACATACAATGTTACAATGTTTTTATAAAAAATATTCATCAATAATAAAATTTTGTATTTTTTGTATTGTATAATTTCAATATTGTAACATTGGTTGCAACGTTTTTTCCACCAAGTGAGGTTATTTTGTTAAATTACTTTATATTAACGTAAGATAGGATACAAGTAATTAGACCAAAATAGAGGTTATCCTTTATAGATCTTATTTAATCCATAGTTGAAAAACATTATAAGTAAAGTTACAATGTTATTCATTTCAAGTATCGAAGTAATTTATAAATGTTGAGGGAAAAACAGAGTTACCAGCTTCCTTTTGAAGTAGTTCAAGTACTAGGTGAGACATTTTCCGAACCATGTAATTTCGAACCAGACAATATCGTAAATTTGAAAATGTCCCAGTTACATCAGTTGATGTCAAAAGAAGTTTTACCATTTACAAATACATATATGTACTCAGGCACAAGCCATAAGTTTTTGTTAGAAAACTGTATTGTTACCACAATTCGAAGTGGGTAATAACATTTATTTGTTCAAATACTTAAATATCTGATGATATAAACTTAGTTTGTGCAATAAATAAATGTTATTATTGTACCATGGGAAGATATTGTAAATATTTTTGTAAATGTTTATATTTTGTTATTATTACATGCATATTTAACATGTTATTTAACATGAAAGACACAAGATGGACCAGAAAACTAATTGACTGGCGCCCAAGAGAAGACAAACGCAGCAGAGGACGACCACCAACACGCTGGATGGACGACATTGGACGAATATCCAAGAAATGGCAACAAGAAGCACAGAATCGTGAAGAGTGACGAAAAATGGGAGGGACCTATGTCCAGCAGAGGACAGAAGAGGTTGCATAATGATGACATGCATATTTTCTAGATAAATATGCATATTTTTAAGTAAAAAACTGCATATTTATGTGCATATTTAATACGTTTTTATTTGCATACTTACCTAAGTCTGTTAATAATATCGGTTCTTCCAAATTGTTGTAACATTCATAACGAATATTGATCCTTTGTCCTCTAACGGCCTCTCTTTCCTTATACTTGTTTCGGAGTATACTGCTATGGATGACGCAACAATCCTTTGTTTCTGTATTACTTTTATATTAGTTATTTAATTTCCCGACATTTAAATTTGTTCTATTAAAGTTTTTGTTTATTTCGTTATGTATACAATCACTTTAGCAAAAATTGCTAAATTTGAAAAAAAAAACTTTGTTTTCAACTTAAACAATTTACAACCATCTTATTTGAAGTGATAATCGTATTCTTGGCCAAAGCTCATAAATTTACAATTTGACTTCTTACTATTCAGCGTGGTTTCTTAGGTGTACGAATAAAAGTTTTTTCGCTCCAAACTTGGAGACCTAATTTTGATTAAATTTTCTTGGAGCCAACCGGTAATGAAGTGTTTCGTGCATACCAAGTAAAGGAACGTTGTTTAGTTAATTAGCTGCTTTTAAGTAAGGCTTTGGATTTTTCTCTTTTTTTTTGTGTCGTTTAACGAAGAAAAAATTCAATGCAACATAAATTAAAAAACATTTATTTATTTTTTTGTTAATACTATATCTATCGCTGTGAGAAAAATTTTAGAATTAATTTATACATACACGTATCGATAAAGCTGCGCAGTTCCTCCGGTTTCGATAAATCTATTGAAATTTTTGTACTGTTACATCATACCCGTAGCGAAAGAGAAAAAATACTTGGTCCAAATGAAATTTCAAACAAACTTATTAAAAAGGGAGGGTTAAAATTATTAACAAGCATTTACAACCTAATAGTTAGAATATGGGAAGCAGAAGAAATGCCCGACGAGGATCGAAAGAAAGCTAGAATTATACCAGTACTTAAGAAAGAATAAGTAACAAAAAGTAACAACTATAGAGGAATATCTCGACTGAGTACAAAATACAAAATTCCAACAGCCCTCATGAGATAAAAACTCAATTGATTCACAGAGAAAAAAATTAAAAGTACCAGCAAGGATTCACGGAAGGCAGATCCACTATAGATGCGATCCACATAATTACACAAACAACCGAGAAATGCCACAAACACAACATAGAACCAAATCCTCTTCGTAGGCTTCAAATAAGCCTTTAACTGTATTGGAGGAAATAATTTATTTAATGACATAACAAATCAAGATAAACCAGCAAAGCTAATCAGATTAACAAAATTAACTACGGATGGATATCAAGCTAAAATAACAATAGAAGATGCTAGCACAAACTCAATCTCAATAGAAACAGGAGTGCGATAAGACAAGTCCATGTCAACCACGCTATTTAATATAGCGGTAGAAGGAACGGTCAAGACCAGAGGAATTCAAGGAACTATAACTAACTCCTTAACACAAATAGTAACAGATGACATAGTTCATATGAGAAGAGACAAGGGCAGATTAAAAGAAGCAGTAATAATCCTGGCAAATGAAGCACGGAAAAGAGGTCTAGAAATTAACAAAGGAAAAAATTTTTACTCCGTTCCAGAAGAGAAGATAACAAGACTATGAGAGAAATCAAGAGAGAGAACTAGACTTTTGAAATAGTTCAAGCATTTAAATATTTGGAAGTATGTAATTATGAATGGCACAGATAATAAAAGTGAACAAGTAACAGCAAATACTAGCAGGCAACAAAACATAACGGAGATATCATAGGCTAATGGATAAGAACTTGAAGTTAAATGTGTCGATAGCAATTAAAGTAAACTGTATACTCACGCTTAATCAAGCCATTAAGAGCGATGCTGGGAATATTTATATTCCACTATGCATCAAAAATTTACTCATATAAATTACCATCTTTCTTGTACTCATTGCGTCGAGTAAGAACGATAAATATACGAAAATGGTTGCGTTTCGATTTAATTTGAGTTTCTTACCACTCCCTGACACGTGTTTCTGGGTCTTCCCTATATAAATATTCCCAGCATCGCTCTTAATGGCTTGATTAAGCGTGAGTATACAGTTTACTTTAATTGCTATCGACACATTTAACTTCATCTTTCATCACTAGATGTCTCTAGTAGCATACTCTGGTAATTATTTTTTCTATAATTGCTAGAGTAGTCGGTGCGTTTTGGTTTAGTTTGAGTTTTCTTACAAGCTCTCTCTGATGACGGGAAGACCCAGAAACACGTGTCAGGGAGTGGTAAGAAACTCAAATTAAATCGAAACGCAACCATTTTCGGATAAGAACTTATTCAGAAATACAAAACTAAAAACATATAGGGTTGAAATCAGGTCAGTAGTTACATACGTTGTTGAAAGAATGTCCCTCACCGATAAAGATAAAGAAACATTAAGGATATTTAAAACGGAAATCCTCAGAAGAATTATGGGCCACTAAGAATAAAAAACATAGAAATGAGAAAAAGAATGAACCATGAACTAAGAGACATAATAAAGAAAGAAGATATAGTTAGATTTAAGAAAGCGCAGAGATTGAGATGGCAGGGATATATAAAGAGAAGGAAAAACAACCTACTGATTAAGAAGGTCACCAGATGGAAGCCAGAACTGAAAGATTACCAGGAAGACCTTGAGAAAAATGGGAGGACCAGGTCATGAGAGATATCAAAATTCTGAGAGTGAGAAACTGGAGGAAACTGTGCACAGATTAAAGAGTGGAAGAAAAGTGTAACGGAAGCCAAGTCATACAACAAACTCAGACGATGCACAAAAAGCATGCGGAGTGATTCACCGCAATAAGCGTATCTGCGAGTTTTAGGTAAGAGCAAAAACATTTCATCAGGAATGAAAGGCCTTGCTGAAAATGACTGACTCGTTCAGACGCTCTATGTTACATTATCTTCTAATGTGTTCAAACCTATTTTGTGTATTGTCTATAAACTTTCTCAGTATTCTCATCTTTCCGTTTTTTTGGTGCATTTATGAGAAAAATTCTGAATATTAAGTTCGAGTAACTACAGATACCACGTTGAACGAAATTCAATATATGAGCCCGCTAGATGCAAAACTTTGTATTTACTGTATAAGTCAAACTGAGTTATTTGCAAAAAACTGATAAATTTTGCAAAAAACCTTAGACATAATAAATGGCACTTTTTTGTGATAGATAAATGCTTTATTAGGTAAAATATAATGATTTTTTTCTTAGAAAAGCTAATGGCCATTTGGTCGATGCGATTTTCTAAATAAAAAAAAAAAAAAAAGTTATTGGGTTTGCTAGAAAAGGAAGAAAAATTTGAAAATACCGAGTTTTGCAAGTGAACTATGTAAATACAGATTTATGCAACTAACATTTGCAAATACATGATAATAGTCAACCATTAACGATATTAGTCTGTTTTCTAAACCTAGTGTGTTAGGAATAAGGAAGAAAGCATGTGGAAGTAAACTTTTAGTGAAGTTTATTTTCCCTTTTCGTATTATAGACTTGCTGAACCCTATGTCAAAACGATAAAATATTTCCCCCCTTACCGTAGCCATATAATCTTTGTCCTTAGAAAATATAAATCGTTTCGTTGCATTACATTTAAAATGCCACTGGGAAGGTTTTTTAACAACAACGTCACTCGTCTTTCTCCAGTCTGATATCTGCCAGTCTTTACCAAGTCTCAGCACCTTTGAGTGTTTTCCAATTATGTCTTCATATTCTTTTCTGTTTATTACAACGTTCTTCTTTTTTATCTCCCTTTCTATCATACCGAAAATCCTATCTGGTGGCAAAAAAGAATGACCAACAACAGGAAACGTAAATTCCACTTCCTTGATGTGACCAGGTGCTTCATAAACCAACCAGTAGATTATCATAGACATCATCGTGCTATTTTTGTTCTGTCCACCACATCCATCTGCAAATAGGTGAACTTTTTCGATTTGATTTTTAAAGTTGAATTTTATGAGAGTATCATGTACAGCAGAGGCAACAGCATTTGAATCTTTTGGATGTTCAAACTCCAGCCACACATATGACGTCACATTTGCAGAAGAAAGATGGGATTTCGAATTTCCAGCCACGATGGTGAAATTATAAAAATTTATTTGCTGTGAGAAATAAGCCGCCTGGTCGGGAAGCTTTGGCAAAGAAAGATTTTTTTGACAATCAAAAGAAAATATTTGTATGTTATGATTTGATTCATTTTTTAACAAAGAATAAAAGGCTTTAGCTCTTAACGTATGAACTCTCTGCTCTGTTATAACCTTTAACTTTTCTTCTTCTGAATTTTCTTTTCTCAAAATTTCCTTCGCTCTGAGACACGCAGAACAAGCATCTACTAAGGGAGTGCCGAATGATATGTTGTAGTGTTCATTAACGTATGTTCGGAAATATGATAACTTTACGGAATGATGTGGATGACGTTGACAATACATTCTGTAAAGCTTTGTAAAATTCAGATCATATGGTAAATACAATCTAGTCGATCGTCCTCTATTATAATGACTCTCTGCACCGTTCAAACGCCCCATAAATGTTTGGATAGATAATTTTATTGGATCAAATCTACCTTTTGTTGTATCTCCCTCTCTTCCCTCTTTTGGTATTTCACCCCGGATAACAAACGTTCTTACAACACGCTCTATTCTTTCAGAACTTAAATAAGTTATTCCAAGAAATGCTGTCTTGCATACTCTTAAAAGTCCACCCTCTACTGTAGGAACAAAATATTTAATTGAAATTCCATGTAGGTTTGTATCTACCTGATCTCTTGGGCTTTTGACCTTCACAAAATTTCAGCAAAAAAATATCTTGTTTTATTTTGTCAGTTGTTGAATACAGATTATTATGGAAACGCTGAATGTCTCGCATCTTTAAATCTATACAACAATACACTTTCTTTGTATGATTACAGGTAGGAAAACCGGGTAAATCCTTAGGTTTATGCCTAAAAATATTGACAATAAGTCCCAAACCTATCTAGTTAATTGTAGACACCTCTTACCTCTTAAGTTTCATTACATTTCGTTTCCATTTTTCTGTTTGTACAACTCGTTTTCTCCCTTTTCCTTTTTGACAAGGTCTAATATGCACATGAAGATCCATAATGTTAATTATTTGCAATAAACTTTAGTACTCAAATAACAAACAGTGAAACCGGTAATGGTAAATGATGGAATAATTGACATGTGCACATGAGACGTGTCATGTGACTCAAACAATGTAAGCGATTGGCCAATTGCAATTACACAGTTATGCAACTGGCATAGACTGACAAATACAGAGTTTTGCGTCTGATTCAAGATTTCTAATGCCTTTTTCTTAGTAAATACCTTACTTTGCTGCTGAATTTCTACATCAGCAGATAGCTATAACATGTGACAAATAACTGTCAGCTAAAACTCAATTTTTACAATTTTTGCAAATACAGAGTTTTGCATCTAGCGGACTCATATGTTACTGCATAATAAAAGGTCGTAAGTTGTATTACATTATATTCAATAGAGTTTATAACATTTTTAGATAAAAACTATTAAAGAAAAATACTGGATTGTCCATAGTGTATCAAGATAATTCTTGTATAAAAAATTACACTGTAACTGTTGATACAATTATTTTATTCGTCGCATTGGCTTCTAAGTTCCGATATTCGTAAAACAGGTATATACTGTATGTGTGTCAATATTTCGCGACATTATTGTGAAAAGAGTAGAAGTAAATAGACAAGATAGATATGTCCCGGTGCTTAGTTTGTAGTTGAATAGTACACAGTAAAAGTGTTTGTTTTCAAAAAGCTCAAGCAGAAATCAATTTTTATAATTTTGTTTTATAATTTTCTGAAAATAAACAACGATGTCAAAGTTAATTTTTAGAAGGTTACGTGAAAGAACGTAATGTTTCTGAAGACGTGGAACTTAAAAAAGCAAGTTGTTCTTCTGTCTTCTACTTCTTCGTTCTTCTCAAGTAAAAAATTTGTTTATATATAAAGTGGTCTAAGTTAGGTCTACCTTAAATATATTAAATACTCGTTTTATTGTTCTTATCTTATTTTTAGGCGAGAGAACTTTTAAATAGAGAAAGCGAAAAGCTTGGGTTCGTTCGGAAAAATATTCCTATGAGATTTTTTGCATAATCACTTTCATGAGATACCCCAAAATAAGAGGTTCAAGAGGTCGCCCAAATAAATTGTAACAATCAATTTTTTCTACCCGGACAAATTTTTTGGATCATTCTAAACATAATAAGACTCTTGCAGTTTTTTTTGTAAACTTAATCGTTTTCGAGTTATAAATAATTTAAAACTGAGAAAAACGCAAAATTACGATTTTCAAGGATCAAAAACACAAGTAGAAAACTTTTAATTAGAAAAATTTTTAATTCAAGCATCTAAATTCAAGTCCAAAACTTGTTTTATTAATTCAAGATAAGTATTTTGGACCTATTTCATTTTAAAATATTGTTTTTTAATCGTTAATGAAGCGCTTATGAGAGGACGGGCGCTCAGGCTGCGCCGCGTATAAAAGAGAGAAACAAGACCTACGGCACAAAGTTTTGCTGGTTTAAACTCTTATTTTACAAATGAGCACCCCCCTGTTATACGCGCTTCACTATTAAAATAAAAAATCAGTTGCCTGTAAAGTCGGTTTTACGGGCGAAGATTTTACGTGACAACGTCTTTTTCTCGGTAGAATATTTATTGATATGAATATTATTAAATTGCACAATAGGAACAAGGAATTGCCGCTATAAACTCAGTTTCTCAACTTTTGTGTCAATCTAACAATTAATCAATCAATCATAGTTTACGATAATGAAATATTAGTGTACAATTATTTACCTTTATTATTGTAGTTGTTGTAAATGACGAATCTACTCACGAATTGAAGACAAATCTCACGATCTCACGATTAAGGTCTTACATCTTACGATTTTTAAATTTTTTTTAAATTTCAAGTGTTTCTAATAAAATGCATGGGAGGAAATCAGCTTTTTTTAGATTGTCACCTTGAAATATCCATAAATTGACTGTATTTTTGTATCAAAGTGGGCTACTCCAATTAACTCAATTAATATACACAAAATAATATAAACAAAGCTTAAAAGGTTCTTTATGCTTTGAAAGTGGTTTATAAACAACTGAATAGTAATGTATATTTTACCGCCTTTAATAAATATGAAGTATAGACTAAATTTTGTGTAAAGAACAAACATTCAACAGACCTAATAGTAAAAACATATTGATTTAAGTGTGAATTTGAGATAATGTGCTGACAAAATGTTAAATCCTAAGAAAACAAAATTATGTTTTTATGTATATTCATTATACTTAATACTCTTGGGTAAAATACCTCATATCATATTTGTCTTTAGACACAGTTAATAATTTTCATTGAAGTTTAAACTATAAAGAATGTTTACAATCATTACTCAATATTAAATGGATAAATCCATAGCAATATTATAAAAGAATATAGGTCCCTAGGTAATTTCCTAAAATTATATCTGATACTGGTGGTTCCCCCTAAAATAGGACACTGTAAGCACTCCACATTTTTACTACAGACACAGCTGACGATACTTTCAACGATTTTCAACTTTAGCGATTCAAGGCGCCTAATTCTCTAGTGCCGCGCGCAGCGGACCGATCATGTTTGAGTGGGAGAGAGACGCAAGGCATTCGCCGGTCCGGCGGGCCTCTCTCTCGTTCGGTGACTCACTGTAACAGACGTGAGCGGGCGTTACACTTTTTCTTAAATGACTCCGAGCCACAACCTAATTTAAGACGTTGTCACGTCAAAAACAATGGTTTAATAGTTATTTATACACCAAGGGTGTTATTAAGATAATTACGCCCAGGGCCCTGATTTTATTTCATTTCGATGTCGAAATTTAAAAGCGACTACGCCATGACAGTCGCAATCGCTAGCGATTCTCATTCATTTCGATAGTTAAAACTGGGGATATTTACTTTATCATTTTGACACTGCTGAAAATTTGGGTTGGCCCTGTTGTTTATTGGCTGCACTGCACTTGTTGAATGTTTGTTTTGTTTACGTTATGTGAACGTCTTTTTTTTTCTTGTTTGAGTTGTTAAATCATAAATAGTGGCCATTCTCAATTATATTTTGAATTGAAAGCAAAGATGGCAAAAAAAAAGGCGATGTGGGAGATCCTTAGGTTGTAACCACTAAGATTTGACTTAGTGGTTAAATTCTAATATATTTTTAAATTTACTGCAGCTTAGTAATACTAACCCTAAACATTTTGGGTATCCTAGAGGCATAAACACCTTCTTCCAAATATGGTTCTAATACCGTTATTAAATAATTTGCAACTTGTTTATTAAGCCGGAATTGCTACCTAAATTGAGCATCACTTAGTGAAAAAGAATTTTGAGTATCCCGTAACATTCTTCTTATCCTCCGTTGTGAGCGTCGGATATATATCCTCTCTAATTCCTCCAAAACTAGCAAATGTCCGTAAAACACAGCCATATTAATACTTTTTGCCTCAGTTTTCCTTGCAAGGATCAAAACACCGCCTACCTGAACTGAACCTAAGTTCACTTCTCCCAGTCCAGTCAGTCATGTCAGATTAATTTCGACTCGAAATGAAATTTCAACCACTTTCTTGAAGTTGAAATTAATTTAGATAAATCGAAAATTAGTGACGTCGTTTGGTTAGTTCAGCTGAAATCCACAAGGTTCGCAAAGTCGCATTTCGACGTCGCCATATTAATTTCGACATGTTTTGAGTCGAAATCTCAATTAGAATCAGGGCCCAGATATCAACATAATCCAGCCAGAAAGCTTCTGGCTCGAATATAGGCGTTATCGTCAGTAACACAGTGGTACAAACAAGATTTTATTTTTCGCTTCACATAGTATAAAAACTAAAATTAAGTCGTTTTTCCTGTTTATTTTACTGCATCTACAATATATATATATATATATATATATATATATATATATATATATATATATATATATATATATATATGCATAATATTTTGTATGTACCAGTGGTATTACCGGATGAATATGTTCATCGAGCAACATCCATTCCTCGGGCCAGAGGCCATCTGGGTGGAATATGCTGCTCTCTGGACGTAGTCATCTAATAGTGAATAAAATACAAATATTCATATGATATACGTGATTTGACATGTCTTAGTAGTATTTAATTTAATTTGTTTGTTAATAAATACTTGTTATATTAAATAATGTAATGAAGAGTTCCAAAAAAGATTTAGCAAAAATCCTAATTTCATATAAATGGCTTCTATTACTGACAAACTTTATATACATCGTTAAAACATAAATAAACACCTGTAATAGATACAGGTATTAAGATTTACCAAATAGTAAAATAAGAACCTGATTATACCAATAGAAATTTTCAATACCGGAACCAAAAATAACTCGACTATTAAAAACTAGAATATTTAGACACATTATTATTTACCAAATGGCAAAAAAAACAGATCCAGTTTAAATAGCTTATTTTGTCTAGAGTATAATTTTTCATGCAAGAACTATTAATTAATTTGCAATATATTTACCTTTTTTACAAGTTTCTTTGTAATGCTTGTAATAATTTTAATGCGACTTTCCTTTAACTCAAGAAAATGCATCAATAGTTTTTTTTTTAACTCTTTCAATTCTGATTCAATTAGTAAAGTGATCGAAGAATCTTATCTTATAATTTCATAGTAAACGATATTTTCTTCTATTAACTTTACATATAAAGCTAATACTCTCATAATTTAATACACAGTAACAAGAAATAATTTCCGTTTTCTTCGTCCTTCTGTATGTTAAGTAGTTGAGTTCTTAAATATTAGAATACATTGACGTCGCTTGTAACTAAATAGGATCTTGTTAAGAGTTCAAAAGGAAATATGATGACTATACTTAGACTTTTAAATAAGATTTTTAACTAGAACAGAAAAATGTTTGGGACATATTTTTTTCTTTTTAGAATACATTTTGTTTAAATTACCCTTAAGATGTAATATTTTAAGTTATTTTACAGAACTTTTCTATTTGCCTTGCAAATGATTTTATACTATATACCGAATACGATATATCGACCTACCGATATAGGCGAGCGGTTTACCCCTATAAGCAGAGTATCAACCGACTAAAATTCTTTTTGCATTTCTAATGCACCAAACCTTTTTTATTCGATTCTATATATTTTTCCAAGATGAAATGTATTTTTTTTTAATTTTTACAAGTGGGCCGGCAATTGTTATTAACAAATAACTTATACAAAAAAGCAATTTCACCGAATTGTTTCGGAATCAATTTTTTAGGTGTATCTCATCAAAATAAACACTTTTTCTTTCTTGATAATTTTTCGAAAAATGCTTCTTTTTCGAGTTATTTGCATTTTTTTGTTGAAAAAATGCCGTAATTAGTGATTTTTGGGATTTTTTTTCTAAAAAACTACTAAATGAATTGCAATTTTACAAATAGTTTTATAATCTTTAAACCGTCGAGTACAAGTTAGAATATTTTGACAAGGATAAATGGTTTCTATCTCGCTAAAAACGTGGACCCAAATATTTCGAATATGCCTTTTGAGAGTATCCCGCTAAGCGTGTACAGCGGTTGAGGTGCTGTAGGCGCTAAAAAAAATGCATCTAATGAAAAATTACCACCTTCGAAACCAGCATTATTACAACATTACCTAAGAACAAAGTGGCAAATAAATGAATGGATTCAAGCAAAAAACAATATTACTTCATCTCTTGATCCATTAACCCATGGTTGGACAATGGAAAATAATTGTTTCGATTTTAATTATTTTGAAGGCGAAACCAGTTTAGATATGTTACAAATGTTAAATAATTGTACCGGAAAATGTTCTACGAAAAATTGTAATTGTATTTCCTATAATTTAGAATGCTGCGCAGTATGTGCATGTACACCAGAGAATTGTAAAAATGTTAAAGACGACTCTATTGAAGACAATGAAATCAGCTTATTAGATGGAAATCCTGTTGCTGTTGACGAAAATTTTCAAATTATTGACAATGAAAACGATGTATAATTAATATTATATTTTAATTTTATTATATTTTTCAATGAAAATTAATTAGGTATATATTGCTTAATGTATTTCACTGTAATAAAACATTCAATAATATAGTCACCACGTATATTAAAAGAAAAATTACATTATTATGTATGTATGTACAGCGTTAACAGGCCTTTTAGGCCCATTGCTGGATGGATAATTTCCATCGTTTTCTATTCTTAGCTAACAGCTTCCAATCTCTGATTCCCATCTCTCTGACATCTTCCATCACTGCATCTCTCCATTTCTTTCTTGGTCTTCCTCTCTTTTTTTTGCCCTCAGGTACTCTCCAAGCAACATTCTTGACTAGTCTATTACCTTGCATTCTTTCTAGATGGCCGAGCCATTCTAGTCTACGTTTTTTCACCACATTTGTTATTGTAGGGTTAGCATACAACTGATACACTTCTGCATTAGTTCGTCTTCTCCATTCTCCTTCTACTACTTTTCCACCAAATATTCTGCGAAGTATCTTTCTTTCCCATGCTTCCAATGTGTTCTGTACGGTTTTGTTCATAGTCCATGTCTCGGCAGCGTATAGCATTGTGGGTCTAATTATAGTTTTGTATACTCTTATTTTTGTATTACGAGATATATCTTTGGCCTTAATTATTTTGCTCATGGCTCCAGCACACCTGTTGCTCTTAGTCAGTCTCAGGTTGATTTCAGTTTCTTCTTTACATGTCTGATCAATAAGAGTACCTAAGTACATATATTCATCCACCTTCTCGAATTCTACAACTGATCCATTCTCCACCTCCAATTTAAAGGATCCCCTGGTGCTTATTCCTTTTTTGCTCGAGATCTCCATGTACTTCGATTTATTAATATTAACTTTCAGTCCCATTTTAGAGCTTTCCCGAATCAGTCCTTTTGTTATATTTGATAGTTCTTTTCCATTTCTTGCAATGAGAACCACATCATCAGCGTATGCTAAGCATTGGTGCTCCTTGTATAAAATAGTACCGGACCTATTTATCCCACTAATCCTTACAATTTTTTCTAGAACTATATTGAATAGCAATGTAGATAACGGGTCTCCTTGGCGAACACCTTTTTTCACTTCGAATTCTTCTGAGACTGTACCGTTGCATCTCACAGCACAAATGGTTTGTCTAATTGTTATTTTTACCAATCTTATTATTTTTTCTGGCACTTGGAATTCTTTTAGTGTTTCTATTAACTTGTTTCTGTTTATTGTATCGTAGGCAGCTTTGTAATCAATAAAAAGTACTTGTGCTGAAATGTTGTATTCATAGCAATTGGTCAGGATTTGTTTTAGCATAAAAATTTGATCGGTTGTTGATCTTCCTTTCCGAAATCCTCCCTGGTATTCTCCTAGATTCTTCTCTATATATATTTCTAATCGTTTTTTAATTAGTATGGCGAGTACTTTATACATTACTTCTAATAAGGATATTCCTCTATAGTTTGTGCATTCAGTTCTATCTCCCTTTTTGTGTATAGGAATTATAATCGACTTATTCCATTCTTGAGGCATTTCTTCGGCATCCCATACTTCTAGTATTAGCTCACCAAGTTTGTTTATTAAGACCTTTCCTCCATATTTTATGTTCTCTGCCACAATGCCGCTCTCCCCGGGACTTTTTTGGTTTTTCATATCTTTTATTATTTCTTCAATTTCTTCTCTTGTGGGCTTTGGTATTTCTTCTATTACTATTTGAGGTCTAGGAACATAACAATTTTCTTCAGTAGTCACTTCGTCATTTAGTATCTCTTCGAAATATTCTTTCCACCTTTCACATATTTGGTCTTCATCCACTATCAGGTTTCCTTGCTTATCTTTTACATTCATCGTTCTTCCCTGGTACCCAGTTTTAATGTATTTTACTTCTTTATAAAAATTTTTTATTTCATTTTTCTTGTAATTTTCTTCAATGCGCTTAATTTTATTCTCCATATACTTTCGTTTCCGCTCCCTTAGGATTCTCTTTACTTTCTCTTTTTTTTCGTTGTACCTTTCTAGGTCGTCTTGTTTTTGCGAACGTAAACTTTTTAATCTCAAATCTGATCTTTTTTTTAACTCTGTTCTGCATTCGTCATTGAACCAGTGGTTTTTTCTAAATCTTTTTGCTCTTGGTATGTTCTTCGACGTAGCTTCCTTTATAGTGTTTTTCATTTTCAAGAACTTTTGTTGTATGTTACTCACAGTAGTACTATCTTGTTTAGCGTAGGTTTCTTGTATATCCTTTTGATAGTCCTGCTTTACCTCAAATTTTCGCAGTTTTTCAAAGTTAAATTTACGTTGCACTTTCTTTTTCCGTTTATGCCTTTTAATTATTGCTTCTCTCATATTAATTCTAACCAAAAAATGATCTGAGTCTACGTCAGCCCCTCTGCACGTTTTCACATTTGTTATTAAATTCGCAAACTTCTCTTGTATTAAGATGTGGTCTATTTGATTAGTTCCATTTGACCCCGGAATTTTCCACGTTCCTTTATATATATTTTTTCTCCTAAAATGGGTACTCATTATCTTCATCCTGTTTTCAATTGCGAATGTGATTAATCTCTGTCCATTATCATTTGTATTCAAATGTTTACTTTCACCCCCTGTTATGTTTTTATATATATCTTCTCTTCCGACCTTTGCATTGGCGTCGCCTATAATAATTTTAGTGTCTTGTCTGGGCATTTCTTCACACAATGACTCTAATTCTTCATAGAATTCATCTTTCACTTCTTCTTCTTTTTCTTCTGTTGGAGCATGTATATTTATCAACGATATCATGTTATTTTTTCCTTTAATTCTAATTGCACACATTCTGTCAGATTTTACTACGAATCGTTTTACCTGCTCCACGTCTTCATGTACCAGAAAACCCACTCCAAAATTCCTATTATTGCCTCCACTTGTATAAAACGTGTATGGGCCAATCTTTTCGACGTTGTTTCCAGTTAAATGTGTTTCCTGTAGTGCTAAGATGTGTATTTTATATTTTTTTAGTTCTTCTATTAGGTTAATTAATGCTCCCTCCTCGTATACTCCTCGAACATTCCATGTCGCAATATTTAGGTACATATTCTTATTTTTTATTTTGCTATTTATGTTCAAACTCATTTTCCTGTTCATCGCTAGGGTTCGTTGGCATAATGGGCCATCTTTTCCTTTTTCCACTACTATATGCCGTTTTTTGGGTCCATATTTCTAGATTTTTCTCGTTTGAAAGTACCATTTCCGGCCCATACCCAATTTATACCATCCACAGTTAGTTTTCTGTACCCTATCTTTACATTTCTACCTTCAGCTCTTAATTCCTTGCTTTTATTTACGATTTCCTTCCTCATGTGTCTTTCTTTTTCGGTCATGTCATCGTTGATGAAGATCTTTTCTCCAGTAAGAAATCTGAGTTTGCTTTTTTCTTTCATTACCTTAATTTTTTCGCCATAATCCTTCATTTGTACCAGACATATATTGTTCTTTAACTTCATTGCAGATTCTATTTCGACATCCTCTTTTAGGTGCTTTTGTATAAAATCTTTTACGTTATTTTTTAAGAGTGTTTCATCTGTTGCGTTTATTGGTAGACCCGTAATTACTATGTTATTTCTTTTCATCTGTTTTTTAATTCTTTCTACTTTGTTTTCAACCTGGGTTAATTTGTTTTGTGTTTCTTCCAATTCTTGATTTATCTTTATATTTTCTTTTTTCAGCGCTATCATCTCTTCTCTATATTCCTCATTTTCATTCCTGATTTCTTTCAGTTCTTCCATCATCTTCTTGAACATGCTTATAACGTCGTCCAAATCCTCTGCATCTTCTTCCTTTGGTTTTATTTTGCTTGGAGTTCTGGCAGTTTTTTTGCTCTGCAGGAAAGGTGAAGTTGACTCTCTATCTTTTCTCTTCTTGCCTTCTGACGCGTTATCATCACTGTCCGTGTACATCATATCTGTTTCTAAGGACCGCGAAAGGAACTAGATTCGCTTCAACCGCTCAGAAATGCAGTTCCTATCAGTCCTCAGTTTACAGAACTATTTTTAGCTTTGGCAACGTCGCAAAGCTAACGGCCAGAGTTCCTCCAGTATGACTGTTTCGAATTGTAAATAACCTTACTTACTTTTATCACTTCAAACACTAGTTTTTACCGAAAGCGAGTTTTTTTCCATAAATTTCTCACTGTGGTATTACGAAGCCTTTTTAAATTCACATATGTAAACAAACCGTAAATTATTTTTCGCTACTAATCGCAATATTTGGGATTTTAGTAGGAGAAAAATATATTTTCTTTTATCTGCTTAGTACACCGTTGCCACACCTTTATTATAGCATTGTAAAAAATTTTAATTGTTTTAATTATAATATGTCTATATAAAAATAATTAGAAATATCTTTTTTTTTAATAAATTGTACGTAATATTTGTATTGAATTATTTTTTTTAAATTTAAACAAATATTTCTACGTGCCGCACGCCTGTATCGCCGCAACCGCTGTACACACTTAGCGGTAGACTGCTCGAAAGGCATATTCGAAATATTTGGGTCCACGTTTTTAGCAAGATAGAAAAAAATTATCCTTGTCAAAGTATTCAAACTTGTACTCGACGGTTTAAAGATTATAAAGCTATTTGTAGAATTACAATTCATTTAGTAGTTTTTTAGAAAAAAATCCCAAAAATCACTAATTAAGGTATTTTTTCAACAAAAAAATGCAAATAACCCGAAAAGGAAGCATTTTTCGAAAAATTATCAACAGAGAAAAAGTGTTTATTTTGATGAGATACACCTAAAAAAATTGATTCTGAAGCAATTCGGTGAAATTGTTTTTTTGTATTAGTTATTTGTTAATAACAATTGCCGGCCCACTTGTAAAAATTTAAAAAAATATATATTTCATCTTGGAAAAATATATAGAATCGAATAAAAAACGTTTGGTGCATTAGAAATGCAAAAAGAATTTTAGTCGGTATATTGTGTTTCTAAGCGTCTTTTGAGGAGTAAACCGCTCGCCTAATATGCTGATTATGATTCCTAATTTTGTACCGAGCCGCACATCGTCACGTCACTCAGGAACTGGAAAGTATCAACTTTCCGTTTGAACATAAAATTCTTTTATGGGATATGATGCAACGATATAAATTTTTTGATCTTCTTCTTGTTCTACATCTATGACCATTATCGATTGTTGGCTATCACATTCGCTATCTTGAATTTATTGACAGCAGCTCTAAATAATGATGTAGTCGATTTTCCGTATTATTTATTGCCTTAGATTTTTCAGCCATGATGTTTTTCTTCCATCAAGATTAAGTTTTCCTTGGGTCTTTTCCTGAGTCATAAGATGTAAAAGTTTATATTTTTGAGGATTCTCATAATGTGACCAAAATATTCTAGATTGCGTCTCTTTATAGTTGATATAAGGTTGAATGCTCGAATAAATGAACTTTGATCAAATGAAAAGGCAGATATCGAGCACAGTTCATTAATTAAATCTTGCCCAAGTACTTTCGCTTCTCAGAGGGCTTCAGGGGCATTTCGTCAATTTTGACCTATCCAATAATTTGTAGCATTTACGACATTCTCCACTCTAGGGAGCGAAAGTACTTGGGCAAGATTTAAATAATAAACTGTGCTCGATATCTGCCTTTTCATTTGATCAAAATTCTCTTTAATATGTTGAATAGTTGTGTTGTTTGTTTCTGCCTTCTAATGACCTCCTCCTTTCTAACGCTGTCGACCAATCTTATTTTTAGTCATCATCATCATCTTTGGCTCAACAATTCTTTGTGGATCTTAGCCTGCTCTAAGATTTGTCGCCATTCTGTTCAGTTTCTGTCAATATGTTGCAATCTTTTGATTTTTAATACCCCTAAGTCGGTTTCAAGACTACAATTCGCGGTCGGCCCCTGTTTCTTCTTTCTATAGGTGTTCCTTAGGTTAGCTTTTTAGTAATCGTGTTGTCAAGTCGCTGTGTTTTAATAACGTTACACACGGGTATAGTCCCCAGTTACAGCCCGTTACGTTAGGTAATACGTATCTATACGTATACGTATTTTCTTGCACAAAAGCTCTCTATTATCACTCTGATAATAGCAAGTGAATTATCTGCCATTTGTAAGAACTTATTTGGACTCCGAAATTTTGGCATATGCTTCTTCCTTACATCGTTTTATTCCATGCTTTTAACCGGCTCTGTATAAAACTAGTTCGTGGATATTCTTTTAAAAAGAACAGTTTACTGTTGAACAGTACCTATTTAAAAAAGAAATAAACACTTTGTAAATATTTTATTTTAACCCGAATATAATGGAAATTTTGTGGTTGCAGTCGTAAAATATAAATAACTTTTTTGTGTATGTCTCCGTGGGAAAGACACTGGACTTTTTATGAATAATACATGTTATAATGTATTATTCATAAAATATCGTTCACTGTATTTCAATGTTGAAATCCCTGTGTAATATTATACGAAGCAACAACAGATGAGTCATCGCCTACTCTTATTTTATTTAGTGAAACGTTTTTAAGTGCAAGTTTTAGAAATATGTGTACATTTGTATCACATGATAGAGACATCTGGTGAGATAAATGTTACTCTCGGATGTTCGGCTATACGAACAGACCTAAATTGTTTATAAGATGAATGTCTGCTCTGGAAAAGCTGCCATAAAACTTAAAGATACCGGCCAATTTTAGAATTTTTTCTTTAAAGGATAAGAGAAAATAGTTTAGTTTGCACCAGACGCATGTACAAATTTACTGTGAATCTGTACATTGTAAAAACTTCTTATTTTTATTTAAATATTCCCCTTATTTCTAAACTTGGACTAGTCTCTAAAAACCAGTCCATTCTCGGCCCTGAACTATTAACAACCAACAAGTTCCTCAAAATTATAGTCGTCAAGCGACCTTCGTAAGAAAAGGTCCGACAAGCAAGACCTTGCGACCAGTCAGTTCATTTCTTAATACGCTATTTCTCTATTGCCTAATTTTGTGGCCAGTATTCTTGGCTGTAAGTAAGAGTGCTAAAAGTAATTAGATGCTGTCCCTATTGTAAGTAATAATCAAACTTATATCTACTTATTCAACCTCTCAATTGATAGTAGCCAGTCTTTTGGTAAGTACCCAGTCTCGTAGATGTTGTTGAATAGTTTCGTACGAGCTGTGATTTGGTCTGCCTCTAATAGCTTTAAAATTTCACCATACACCTCGTAAGGTCCTGGTGATTTCCCATCTTTAATACGCTTAATGGCCATAGTTACTTCTACGTTTGTTATTTCTGGACCGTAGGGATTGTTATTTCAGTCGGACTTCGTGCTGTATCTTCGAATTATACTTACATATTCTTTCCATCTTTGTATTTTATCTTTAATGGTAGTCAAAATCTGCCCTTTAATGTCTACAACTTTGCCTGTATTGCGTTGTTTTGTGGTATTCTGTACCTCTTTAATTTTTTTGTGCATATGGAAATCGTCATGTTTTGTAGTGTTTCAACTTCTGTAGATTTCTCCGTCAGCCATACTTCTTTTGCTCCTTTTATTTCCTTTAATATAGTCTTATGCAACTTTTTGTATTCGTTGTCATTTCTACCCTTTAATTTTCTTCGATCTTCCATCATCCGCAATATTTTGTCTGTCATCCATTCTTGCTTCTTTTCTATTCTTTTAGTCTGTTTTTACTTTTTTCTGGATGTCGTTTTCTTTAAATAGTCTTATATCTATCTGGGACCTCATTTTCTTATGAATTATTTTAAGTCGTATGTTGATATTTGCAACAAATAGACTATCATATGAGAAGACATCTGCGCCTGGATATGTTTTTGTTAATGTAATAAAATTTCTAAACCTTTTGTTTTTGTTGATAAAATCAATTTGGTTTCTTATGATTTTCCCTGGGGTATCACCGGGTGCTTTTCATGTATAAAGTCTTCTTGAATGTAATTTAGATGTATTCGTTAGAACCATATCCGTCTCTTGGCAGAATTGGAGTATTTAGGTGAAAACCCTTTAAATGATGTTAACTTTGTTAACTAGTGCATATTTGTTGATAAATTTAAATGAAGTTGTTATTTTAAACAGATTTACTTCGTGGCAACGCAAGACTCCCAGAGGTTGCTAACCCGAGACAATATGTCTCGGTGGGTCCTCGATAGCAAGTGGTTAAAATGACATTTTTAGGAAGGATGCACGAACAAAGCAGTCAATGTAACTTGAAATGTCTGTCTTAATGTGACGCTAGCCAACAATCAATATGTCAAAGTTATTTTATTAATAATTGTTTTTAACAATAGAAAGAGCAATATATTGGGGTTAAGGTGTAATTTTTTTTATGTCATCCCATCCATATCTTGTTTTACAATGCATAATGATGTTACAAATCCACACACAAAACATTTTACCTATCAATATTTTTGATTATAACCTGTAAAATGCGCTGTCAACTAGTATTAGATATATACATAGCAGTTCGTATATTTTTATGAAACATACTCAGGGGAAATTGTTGTGTGGAGGCTACTAAAGGGGTGTATATGACAACCATATATTTTATTCGATGTCTTATATAATTTCTTTGTACGTTAAACCCTTTAGATACTAGAAACTTAGGGTCCCTTTAACACGATGTATTGACTATTTTCCTATACTAGTGTACCTCTCACTCTCTTACCATTACAACAATCCCTAACAAGTTTAACATTGTTAATGAGCTTATGAGTTTACGAGCTTATTACCCCAATAGTAGCACATATACAACAGTAATGTTCTCATAGCATTAGTTTTTGGATGCCATCGTATTTTATTTTTTAAAGCTTATCTTACAACATCTCACACAGCTATTATCTACGTTACACCATTTGGCAGTACCTCATGCACCATCATCTTTTTGTCATGCACCAAAACATTCCCCATATAGTGTATTTAACCACAATTTTTACACCCTTTTCAACGAGCCCTCGCACGTCACCCTACGATAAGCAATTTGTACGGATAGTTTTGACAGTTTCAACCCTGACTACGGTTCTGAACCTAACTACATTGGTGCATGCTTACCGACATGATTACTGACATTGGTGCCTATGACTTCACACTGTCTGACACAAGTGTTCCATACTCTCCTAAAATTGACATACATTTGTACTCAGGGTGAACTACAAAAAAAATTTTCACATATTTTTTAAATGTACAACCATATATTTAATTTTTTTAAAGATTGCATTTATGATAATCTTTCATTTTTATGAACGATTTCCTATATCCAAATTCGTCAGTTTCTGAAATATTTTAGGTTATCTTCAAATTTCGGCAACACCTTGAATTTTTGGGAGTAGAAAAAATAGTCTTATAACAAAATTATTCTTATTCGATAAATAACTAATATAGAACATAAATCAAAACAATATGCAATAAATGTAACAGTTTTTTATATTAATGTTGTATCCATAGTATTTTAAGCCAAGAAGTTTTTAGTAAAACATTCATAACTATCGATTATGACGAGAAATTATTAATAAGTAAAAGGCCACTTACATAAGCTAACAACGGTAAATTTGTAAGCTTTGAAAAAATGACAGTTTTTATATTATTACCTTTTTAGTCGGTCCTCTCAACACTCTTGAAATATCACTTTAACATGACAGTAGTCAAACTTTGGCGGCAAAAATCCCCCTTAAACATAAAATGAAGCCCCACCGCAAACAGGTTCATTAAAAATTGACAATCAATGATTATCATCGCTAATTATCATATTTTTAATGTTCTCAGCAGCGAATGCAAAGAGGCCGATTTTTTCGATTATGTGCTTTTTGTAGATGAGTCTACATTTCACAAAAATGAAACGGTGAATCGGCATAATTCTTATTACCGTGCATCAAGCAATCCATACTTCATTAACAGTCATAGTCAAACTAGGTGGTCTATAAAGGTTTGGGATGGTATTTTTGGAAACTATGTAATTAGCCCCCATTTTTTGATGGTTGTGTGAATGGTCCTATATCCCTGGATTTACTGAATAATCATTTACCACTACTACCGTAAAATATTTAACTTAATATTAGACATAGGATGTGGTTTTTACACGACGGTGCTTCAGTTCATTACACTGGCCCTATTTGCAATCATCTAAATAAGAACTTTTAGGAGAAGAACCAATTGATTGGACACCGCAATCACAATAAATGTCAAAAATTGATTTGTTTATGTGGAGCTATATAGAAAACCTATTGTATCAGAAGATGTAAACAACGTCAGTTGATATTAAATATAGAATAAGAGAAGCTATTAATATTATTGACCTACAAATGTTAAAAAATGTGGCTCGGTCATTTGAATATTGGTTAAAAACTTGCACAGACGTTGGAGGTAGGCATTTTGGACATTTACTTTATTTATTTCTTTATTGTTACATTAATTGTATGTTGTTATGGTTTATATTCTGTATTAATTATTTATTCAATCAAAATAATTTTGTTACATTATTACATGAGACTAACTTATTTCTTCTTGTGCATTTTAGTTCATCCAGAAGTATCACAAAATTGAATATTACAAAAGTGATCTTTTCGAAAGGTCGTAAGAATAGGACTTATGGACGAGCTTTAATAACACAATTCAGAATATATTGAAGAAGAACTATGAAATCATATATACATGATATTTTGCTAATAATAAGATAGAATAATTGAATATTAGTGGCAGAGAGAGACAGGCGACCTACTGCCGAAGTGACTAACTGACAGGATAATAGAAGCAAAGTAAAAGGAAAACGAAAAAGAAAAAAGACCGACCAAGAAAAAATAAATCTGCAGAATAAACGATATTACACAAAAAAGGGGGGAAACCACAGACCACAGTCTATTATGAAGGTCGAAAAAACTGGAAGACATTAATAAAATAAACAATTCAATGCTGAAATATTATGTCTTTTATTTTTAGCAAAGAACAACAAAAAATAGGTATTTGTGCTTTCTTTTGTTAAATAGATACTCCAATATTTTAATTACATTTTATACTTACTTATGTTATCGTTTTTTTCAGTTAAATTTTCCATTATTTTCACAAGGACTAAAAGAGGATTTTAAATTTGAAAATTATTTTCGGTATCTTTTTTGTATCTGCTTTAGAAACACGTTAAACTTCTTTATTTAATGTACCTCAAATTTGTGTCAAATAAAGCTTTTATCTTTTACCAAAAATTTCTTACCGAATTGTCATGATGTTATATTCTAGAGAGATAAGGAAAATATAATTTCATATTGTGCAAAGTTGGTAGGTGAAAATATTTTAACGGCTTTGTTATTTTAAGTTAGTGTTTTCAAATAATAGCTTTAAATATTATGAAAGGTTATTAAAACTGTCAGTTGGAAATACTACAGTGCGCCAGAGGCCTTATGATTATTTAGAACGCTACAAATTTCACACAAATTCATATATTTGTACAATAAATTCAACAGTTCATTGTGTTGGACGAAAACTTCGTTTGCGTGTTAGATGGAAATGTGCATGTTATAGTGGAACAAATATCAAAGCGTTTACCTATTATTTATTATAATTATTGTTTTTAATGTGTGAGATTTATTTTAACAGCTTAACTTTTGGAATTTACGTAGTATATAAATAGCATATAAAAACCCTTTCTTCTGGTCAGGTTTTGAAAATATCTGTTCCGTAAATACCTGTATGGCATTTGTAAACAATTAACCTGCAGTAATAGATAAAATGTTTTACTTGTATAAAAAAGGGAAAGATTTAATATTATCTCTTATACTGCAATAAATCACGATCTTAGTGCACTGTTCTTACTACACAAGTAAGTCTCTGCTCTTTTTGTTTCAGAAAATCAGCTAGCATCAGTAAATAGGATCTGACAACCCAAATCGGTACAAAATTAAACGGAAAGATTCCTGTTTATTTGATTTGGAAAATATCTAGGCGAAATCAACATTCAATGAAATAGCAATTTGTATTATGAACAGACTAAAAATGTTTATTTAACAATCTCAGAGATGCAAAAATATTAAAACTATTTTACGGTGTTTTATTATATACGGGGTGAAATGGAAATTCTTCAGGTTTAATTATTTGAATAACATTATTTAATCATCAACTATTTAATCATTATCTATTATTAAGTTTTTATCCAGATTTAGCCATACGGCTCACACTCCCTCTAAGGGGAAAATTCACTCATCCCAGATACCTACGGTATCAAAAGGATTAAGCTCTGGTGGGACTCTTTCCGTGTTATCGAGCCCTAGGTGACTTGGTATGTTGAAGTATCCCCCAAAAATTTTCGTACACATCTGGACGTCGCGAGGAGTACAGCTTTCTGCATGGTCTTATAGAGATGTTCATTTAGACCCAGCTGTTTTATGTTCTCTAGGAGGCTTTTGGGAATAACACCAGTAGTAGATAAAATAATAGGTACTGTCTGGGTACTTTCCATTCTCCATTGTCTCCTGATTTGTATTTCTCTGTACTTGGCGATCTTTTCGTTGTATTTAACACGTAAATTATTGGTGTTGGGTATTGCCACATCAATAAGTGTTGTTTGCCTAGTAATTTTATTAACTAGTATGAGATCCGGTCTATTATGCGCCACTGGTTGGTCTGTAAGCACAGTGCGGTCCCAGTATAGCTTGTAGTTGTCATTTTCAAGCATTCTGTCAGGGACGTATTGATAATAAGGAAGATGATCGGTTTGGAGAAGTCCCAGTTTGTCAGCTAGTTCTTGGTGGATAATCTTTCCTACTGAGTCATGGCGTTCTTTATAATCAGTACCGATAAATGCCTGGCCGCCACCGGTAAGATGTTGGATGGTTTCTTGGGCTTGGCATCCATATCGACATTTGTCATTTTAGACTTGAGGATCTTTAACAATATATTTTAGGTAATTTTTAGTTGGTATAACTTGATCCTGAATGGCAAGTAGGAAACCCTCAGTCTCGGGAAACATCTTTCCTGATGTTAACCAATAGTTCGACGCTGTATTGTCGACATATTCTTGGCTGATCCCATTGAGATGTCGCCCATGCAGAGGTTTACTCATCCAGGTGCGATTTTTTTCTTGCTGAGTTAGATGGTTTATGCGCATTTCTTGTTCCCTCAGTTTAAGCGGCGTTGTATCATCTACTGCGCAAACTGCTCGATGTAAAGTAGATGTCTCAGCCTGTACCTGAAAATAAGTTCTTAAATTAGCAATTTGTTTATCCAATTGCTCATTTATATCCATAAGTCCTCATCCCCCTTGATACCGCGGTAATGTTGTTCTCTCTACTGCGCTGCGTGGATGATGTTTTTGCGCCTTTGTGAGAAGTGTTCTTACTTTCCGCTGAAGATCCTCTATATCCGTTTTTGACCACTTTATAATACCAAATGGGTAGCTAAGCGCGGAACAGGCGTACGTATTTAATGCCTTAAACAAATTTTTACTATTAAGATATGACCGATTTAGTTGTCTTACTCTTCGCACGAACTCCGAAGTTAGTTCAGTTTTTATTTGTTTATGGTCAATATTCCGCGGTTGTTTTACTCCGAGATATTTGTACATATCATTTTCACTATTTGCCTCGATGTTTCTCTCTTTTTCCTTCCTAACCTAACCTTTCCTCTGACTATATTTAGTATACGGCACGTGTCTAGTCCAAAATTCATACTAATATCATTTGAGAAAGTTTCTACAGTTTTTAGCATCTGATCTAGGTGGTTTCGAGTGGAAGCTATTAATTTCAAATCATCCATGTACAACAGATGATTAAGCTTCGCCTCAACAGTATTGTTATTTTTTATGCTAAATCCTGAGTCAGTGGAGTTCAGTAGCTGAGATAGTGGGTTCATCGCTAAACAGAACCAAAGTGGACAACGAGTCCCCCTGGAAAAGGCCCCGGTTAATTGGGATATTTTCAGTTTCGATATTGGTTTCACCAGGTATTTGAAGGTAAATTTTAGTCTTCCACTCTGCCATTATATGCTTTAAAAAGGTCACTAGATTATCATCGACTTTATATATTTTCAATATATCTACAAGCCATTCATGCGGCACTGAATCAAAGGCCTTCTGGTAGTCAATGAAAGCAGTAAAAAGGTTCCTTTTTTTGGTGTATGCCTGATTAGAAATGACTAAGTCGATAATAAGTTGTTTTTTACAGCCCATGGAGCCCTTAGCGCATCCTTTCTGTTGAGGCTCTATGATATTGTTTAGAGCACAGTGTTGGTAGATACGCCGGGCTACACAGGATGTGACCAATTTGTACAAAGTTAGAAGACTTGGGCGGTACTTGGCTGGATCCTGGGTGTTATGTTGATCCTTTGGTATTAGGTAAGTGGTTCCCTGTGTAAGAAATGATGGTGTTTTCGGAGGATTAGAGATAACATGATCAATCAATACTGACAAACATTCATGAACACTCCAAAACTTCTTTATCCAGAAGTTCTCAACTCCGTCTGGTCCAGGAGATTTCCAGTTATGAAGCTCTTTGATAGTATTTGAGACTTCTTCGGCGGTGAAGGGTTCGTAAGGAATATTATTGTAATGTTGACAGTTGTTCATTGTGTCTTCAATCCATCCAGCATTGGTGTTATGAGTAGCTGGCGTTGAAAGTTGATGTCCCCAGAACTCATAAATTTCTTCTTGGCTTGGGTATGATTTATTTTCATTTTCTATAGTGGAATTAAGTTTTCTATAAAACGCCTTCTCCGCATGCTCAAAAAGTATATTGTCGCATTTTCGGTTGTTACTTACTTTGTATCTCCTTAGGCGGCCTGAATAAACTGAAAGTTTTTGTTTTAATGTGTCCAGGTATTGTTGCGGTGTGTTATTTTCTGGATCATGTTGTGAGTGTCTTAGAGTGTTCCGCAATATCTCTTCAGCTCTCTTAATGATTTTTCGACTTCTTATTCCTCGGATGTATTCCGGTATTTGTCCAATGTCCCTACGCAATGATTCAATTTTGCGTAGTAGCCGGTTTTCCCAAGGTGCAATTCTGCTGTCATTCCTTTCGATATTAGTACCCCGTCTTGCTCTGATCTTAATGCCCATTACATTAGCAATTGCTGTTGCTGCACAGTAAATCATATATATATATATATATATATATATATATATATATATATATATATATATATATATATATATATATATATATATATATTCGGTTTTTATAACGTCTTACGACGTTGTCCGACTCTCAAATGCCACTGTATTCTATCTTGAGTTAGGTTTTCGTCCAGATTTCGAGCGCTAATCGCTTTCCTAACTCCCAGGTTCCAGCTCTGTGGTGGTCTTCCTCGTTTCATCTTCTCTGGGGGTTGCCACATCATCGTTTTTTTAGGCAATCTTTCGTCCCCCATTCGGCTCACATGCCCATACCATATGAGCTGTTTTCTCTCAATATCCTCAACTATAGTGCCCTCTATATCCATTTGTTGTTTTATCACTTCATTCCGTATTCTGTCGGCTCTTGATATTCTCATCGATCTTCTGATGGCATCCATTTCCCTGGCTTCGACCTTTTTCTTATATTTTTCGGTTATTCTCCATGTCTCAGCTCCATAAAGTAGGCTAGTTTTAACCATTGTCTCATAGATGTTCCATTTTCTTTTCTTTGATATTTTTTACTCCATAGAATTCCGTTCAAATATGCTATAGCTCTTCGTGCTTGTACAATTCGATGTTCTATTTCTCGTTCGTCTCATCGATCTTCTGATGGCATCCATTTCCCTGGCTTCGACCTTTTTCTTATATTTTTCGGTTATTCTCCATGTCTCAGCTCCATAAAGTAGGCTAGTTTTAACCATTGTCTCATAGATGTTCCATTTTCTTTTCTTTGATATTTCTTTACTCCATAGAATTCCGTTCAAATATGCTATAGCTCTTCGTGCTTGTACAATTCGATGCTCTATTTCTCGTTCGTCTTTTCCACTACGGTCGAAGATGACGCCCAGGTATTTATATTCGTTGCATGGATTTATTTTTTGATTGTCATCGATATCGAGTTGTTCTGCTTCAGCTCCAATTAAGAGGTATTTTGTCTTTTCTAAATTGATATTTAATCTCCATTTCTGGTATTCTTCAATTAGTTTTCTAAGAATGTATTCCATGTCATCTTTGTCATTTGAGATCACCACCTGATCATCTGCAAACTGTAAAGTATATATGTAATCCTGATCGTTCAATTGTATACCCATTCCTTTGACTTTACTTTTCCATTGTTTCAGAGCTGCGGAGATATAAATCTTAAATAGAGTCGGAGAGATACAACATCCTTGTCTGAGACCCTTAGTAACTGCAAATTTTTCAGCTAAGAGGTTTCCGAATTTCATTTGGGAGTTTGAACCATAATATAGATCTTTGAGAGCACTAACCAATGTTTGATGTATGTTTGATGTGCCCAGGACTTCCCATAGTTTATTTAGCGGGACTGTGTCATATGCCTTCTCAAGATCTACAAAAGTCATATGTAACTCTCTATTTGTCACAATTTTCTTTTCTATAATTTGTTTAAGACAGAAGATGTTATCTGTACATGAACGACCTGCTCTAAATCCTCCTTGTTCTTCGTCTTCAGACGATTGATAATCTTCCTCTATCAGGTCCCGTAGTATTCGACCGTATAGTCGACTCATTGAACTTGTGACCGATATCCCTCTATAGTTTTTACAATTTCTCCTGTCACCTTTTTTATATATTGGGGTCATATATGCTGTTTTCCATTCATCTGGTGTTGGATGCCCATTAATATATTCGTTAAATATCACCGTGATCATTCTGTGTAATTTCTCTGAGCCATTCTTTATTAATTCCGTAGTTACTCCCTCTGGTCCACTTGCTTTCCCATTCTTCATCCCTGCTATAGCTTTTTGAACTATGTTGATGTCTATGGTAATATGCTCTCCCAGAATTTCGATTCTTGATGAATTCATATCTTCTTTAAATTCGTCTCTGTTCTCATTTAATAGATGTTTGTAATAATGTGTCCAATCCTCGGGATTTATGGGATTTAGAATCACTTTCTCGTTAGTCGGCTTCTTAACAGAGTTTATAAAATCCACAAGGAAACTAAGTTCCTGTGTTTGGCTGTATACCATATATTAAAAATTTTGAATAAAATCCTTTATAAAAAGGTATATAAAAAACCCAGTTGGGCTATGTTAAATTGGCAAAACGTTTTCGGAATAAGTATTCCATCATCAGTACCAAGTTAATACATGGATGTAGCCACTAAATATGGGGTTAAAAACCCTTTAAAAATTGCTAATTGAAATTTAGTTTACATTATGTCTGTTTTACAATTTACACCATGTTACCAATCCAACGGTAACTTTACCATCTAAATTGTAAAACAGACATAATGTAAACTAAATTTCAATTAGCAATTTTTAAAGGGTTTTTAACCCCATATTTAGTGGCTACATCCATGTATTAACTTGGTACTGATGATGGAATACTTATTCCGAAAACGTTTTGCCAATTTAACATAGCCCAACTGGGTTTTTTATATACCTTTTTATAAAGGATTTTATTCAAAAGAGTTTATAAACTTCCACGCCTCAGTGCATTGTCGTCCTCCAATATAAGATTCTATCTCTCTGCACCTTCTATCCCACATCTCATTTCTGGAGGTCATAACTATCTTTCTAGTTTTCTTCTTCATTTCATTGTATCGGTCTTTGTCTACGTCATCTTTTGTATTCAACCACTTATGGTATAATCTTTTCTTTTCTGTTACCGCATTTTCTTGTTACTAATTTTATTTTGTTTGATTCCTAAGACCTCCTGTGCTGTTTGATGAATATTTGATATTATGTTCTCATATATGTATTTGGTATTTGTTAGTGTTTCGTCAAGTTTGGAGTCCATTCGAGTCTTATATAGTGTGCGGGTGCTCTTATGAATTAAACTGGACAGATTGTATTGAGGAAGATCAATTCTTTCTAAAAGTTGTTCGTCTTGGCTTAATGAGACACTGTCCTTTAATCTATATTGGAAAACAATTTTTGCCCTGACCATGTGGTGATCTGATCCGCATACTGCTCCTTTCATAGCTCTAATATCTCTAATGAGTATTTGTGAATTTTGTTTAACTATCACGTAATCTATTATAGACTTAAGATTCCTTGTTGGTTGAAACCATGTATATTTGTGTATGTTTTTGTGACAGTAATATCCGTTAGTTATTTTGAGTCTTAATATTGTTCTGAAGCTATTTTCTTGTGGCATTTTAAATTAATTAATATTTAAATGGGAATAAGCCACAATTAAAGGTTAAAATACATTTATTGACGTTTCAATTTCCACTTCTGAAATCGTTCTCAAAATACAAACATTAGTAAATTCAGAATTTACTAATGTTTGTATTTTGAGAACGATTTCCGAAGTGGAAATTGAAACGTCAATAAATGTATTTTAACCTTTAATTGTGGCTTATTCCCATTCAAATATTAATTATTTTGAGTCTATTACTTTCACAGAGATTGATAAGTCTTTCTCCGTTATCATTTACGACGTCTTCTCCATAAGGTCCAATTACATTGTTGTGGCGCTTGTTTCCTGTTCTTCCATTAAAATCGCCTAATAAAAATATTTCTCGGTTATTTCCAACTCTATTAATAACTTCGTTTAATTTTGCAAAGAATTCGTCTTTTGTGGTTGCATTCTCATCCTCTGAGGGGGCATAGATTGCTAGTATTGTTGTTTTTTTTTGGTGTAGGGTCATATTTACTTGCAGGATATTTTCATCTATTGCAGTCCAGCTGGTAATTTTCCTTTTAAACTTTTTGTTAATAATTACGGATACTCCTCTCTTAGCTCTTTCTTCCTTTGGTACGCCGCTATACAAGTGTATGTAGTCTCCTATCATTACTGATCCAACCCCCTTCTTCTTTGTTTCAGTGAGGGTCACTATGTTGAGGCCAAGTTGTTTTACTTCTTTAATAATCTCTTCAGTTTTACCCCTTATTCCTTGTACATTCCATGTACCTATCATCATGGTCCTTTTTCGTAGCCGTTTTTGTCTTTGTTTAGATCCGTCTATATTTCCGAGGCTTGGTTTGGGATTTTTAGCAGTAGTTTTTTTTCTAGATATTAAGGAGCTAGCTCAATGATCCAACCCCCAATCTGGAGGGCCAGGAAATTTGTCTTAAGGTTTTCATCCTTTAGATTGACTGTCTTTCTGGACTTTAGAGATCAATCTTCCCCTCGATTTTATATAAGCCCTAAAATCATTGGGCTGCCACCTCCGCCTTCCAGACCGTTGTGTCACGCCACAGTTAATCAGCATATGCAAATATTCCAATGTATGAGCTTCCACGATGTAATTGGTTCCAGGTTGAGTTTCTTGTATGAGAGTTTCAGGAGCCTGCTCATTACGGATTTCATTAAGGATTTGATCTACAACTAGCTCTGGGTTATGAATCTCTCGTTCGACTTCGCTTCTGATGGTATCGCGTCTAGTCTCTGGGATAAGATTATTTCTTATAATTACCCGGTATTGATCTGCTATTCTCTGTTCAGATACTTGAATCTCTGGGTACTCCCTGCAAAATTCGGCATACAGATGTTGTCGATAGCCGATCGTTTCTTGACCGAGGTTCGTCACCTTGTAATAAAAGCGCAAAATGTTTTCATTTATAGACACAGTCCATTTCATGCGCTGCCTCGGTCGTCCCGCTTGAGTGAGCGCCGGCTGATGTTCCAGCGCAGCACCTTCAGCGAGTAGAGCTCCTGCTGTTGTTTGGCTCGCTTGTGGTTCTTCTTGTTGTTGGGCTGTAGCTGATTGTATGACAGGAGCCCGCCTCCTCAACACCCTGCCACCGACGTCCCGCATGCTGTCACGTCCAGCGCCGGCTCCAGACGTACCCTGGCGATCAACAGGCAGCGACCCTAAAAATAACTTATTATTCACCATTTTCATGGGTTTGCATTTTATACATACTGCCAGGTGTCAGTTTTTGTTCCACGGCAAGTATCCCTGCTACCCTCTGGGTATCGGTGCTAAGAATACCCAGAAAGCATCCCCCATTTCCCATAAGTTTTTATTATTTTTATTATAGTAAAAATGGGGACATCGTGTAAATAAATAAATAAAAAATAATAATATTTAAATATGCAAATGCAAAATCATCTGCATATTCATTCCTGTTCTCCCTGCTGTTAATTTCCTTTTATGTAAAATTATCATTTAAAAAAGTATTTGTGTAATAAATTTCTGTCATATATCCCACATATAGGTATGTAAATATAAGATAGTTATCATACTAGAGACTCCCTTTACTGCCTCATAATAACTTCCACTTATGTTTTACATGCAGTACGCTGCATTTTTATTATTTTAATAAAAGGATTTAAAAATCATAAAAAAATATTTTAAATGTTCAACTTCGCAGTTAATGACTAAAGCTGCGGTATCTTGATTGAAGCACTGGAGAGATGGCTTGAATAACATTAATAAAAATGAAATATAAAAGTGGCAATCACAGCAATTATTATGTAAACTTGTAAACACGTTTAAAAATTCCAAACACATAAACCAGCTTAACTGGTTTAACTGAGATATCCCTTAATAAGCCTACTTTAAATTGTTTGAAAGAATAAATGTAAACAAAGTCAGCGGACTGGGGCAGATAATAGTAACTTCCAGTCTGTCGGAATATTTTTAATATTAAGGAATTCATTATTAGTTATAAATTATGAATTTTAGCAATACTTAATTAATTAATTCGCAAACTGCGTAATTTCTATCGGTAAAACTTTTCAGGAAACGCTAAAAACTCTTTTCTTTTAATTACAAGACAAATATTAAAGAATAAATGAATCTGGTATAGTTTTTACCAAAAATAATGCAGAGCGGGAGAATGCACTTTGAATTTTAATTATATTAAGTCATTAAAAACAAAATAAAGGAGTTAGGTAGGTATTTTTCTTAGTAAAACTTGTCTATAATTTAGAGATACGTCCTTTTTTAAAACAATAAAACTAATAATAACTCTTACAGAAACAGGTTTATTTTAACCCGTAACCACACGGTCCAACTAACTGAACATTACCACAGACGTTGAGTCAACATGACTCCTATATTTGAATAACTGAAAAAAATATATGGGGAAAACTAAGCTTACCTCTACCTTATATTGCTTAAGTAGGGTATACGTATTAATGTTTAATATAATTATGGATGTATTTTAGTAAAACGCAATCAAGTTGAAGAGAAATAAATGTAATGCATACAATTTTTGAATTTTTTTTTTTTTTTTTTTTTTTTATTTAGAAAATCGCGTCGACCAAATGGCCATTAGCGAAAAATTAGTGGATTACATTAGGTACAATTACTTCATTACAATTTGGTTTATTAAATATTGTGGTACTTATTAATGTCTTTCAAGAAATTCAGAGTATTGTTAAAGTTACAGTCTGCACCTAGAGCTTCTATAAGTGTTCCTGGTATCTTGTTATTGCTTTGTTGTTGATTGTAGAGGGGACATTCACATAGTAGGTGCATTATTGTTAGTGTCGTATTACACGTTTCACATCGCGGCGGTTCGCACTTTTTAATTAAGTAATCATGCGTTAACCTAGTATGTCCGAGTCTGAGGCGCAGGCGCGTTATTATTATTTCTTGGCTTCTTGACTTGGGTAACACATTCCATGCCTCTATGCTGGGTTTCACTTGTTTTAATTTTGAATTCGACACATTCCATTTATTTTTCCACGCACTTAAGATTGATTTTTTTATATAAGCTTTTATATCCGTTGATACTGATGTGTTTACGATCTCGGAAACGTCACTCACTATCGCGTCTTTCGCACTATGGTCAGCAGTTTCATTGCCTTTTATTCCTATATGGGATGCGATCCAGATGAAATTTATCTCATTATGATTGATATAAGCCTGAAGAAGGACTGTTTTAATTTTTTTTAAAAGCGGGTTTTTTGGATACAGTTGTCGGATGCTTTGTATGGCACTAAGTGAGTCTGTTAAGATAATATATTTGGAGTTTGTTGTCAGATTGATTAGTTCTATGGCGCGATAGAGAGCATACAGTTCAGCTGTATAGATAGTACTAACATTAGATAGTTTGAATTTAAGGACCTTCTCTGGAGTTACTACAGACGCTCCCACACCTTCGGATGATTTTGAACCATCAGTGTATATCTGGGTATGATTTTTATAACGACTAATGATTTTTCTAAAATGGGAAATAATTAGATCAGGATTAGTGGAGTTTTTATCAAATGACGTAAGTTCAAAGTTATATGATGGTATGTTTTGAATCCAAGGTGGATTATGATCATATGTGTATGGAAGACATTCAGGTATGACAATATCAAACAGATGCAAATGGTCTTTTATTCTTTTATAGAAAGGTTTATTAGAACGGTGATTTGCATTAAGGTTTGGGTAATTATCAGTAAAAGTATTTCTATAGACAGGATTTTTTGCATTATCCTTAATTTTTGTTGCATATGTTAGACTAAGGTAAGCTCTTCTATCATTTAACGATAATTCATTTGCTTCGCAAAGTAAACTTTCAATCGGTGTTGTACAAAAGGCTCCCAGGCATATTCTGAGTGCTGTGTTATGAATAGTATCGAGCTTTTTAAGTACTGATTTCGATGCTGAGTCGTAAGCTATAGCCGCGTAGTCTAGCTGTGATCGTATAATAGTTCTGTAGATAATTAGCAATGTACTCCTGTCTGAACCCCAATTCTTGTGTGCTAGAATTTTTAGTAAATTTAATCTTCTGTAACATTTACATGCTAGATTATTGTTATGTTCTTTCCAATTCAACTTTCTGTCAAAAGTAACTCCTAGCAATTTTAGCGAATCTTTTTGTTGTAGTGATTGGTTGTATAGATATAATGAGATTGGTGTACTGACTTTCTTTTTAGAAAATACTATATATTTAGTTTTAGTTGTTGAAAAGATAAATCCAGTTTCCTTTGACCATTTGTCAATATCTAACAAGAAACTCTGTGCAAGTTGTGAGAGGTTGTTTAAGTTTTTGCTTTGACCAAATATTACGAGATCGTCAGCATATAAGCGGCCTTTAAGTGGAAGTTTTAAATTTCGTAGAACATCATTTATGGCAATTAAAAATAGCGTAGGACTTATAACAGATCCCTGAGGAATTCCATTTTCCAATTCCACTTTTGACGACAAATTACCATTTACTCTAACTTGGATATATCTTTTATATAAAAAGTTTTTTATAAATGCAAGGCAATGTCCTTTGATTTCTAAATCGTACAGTAATCTGATGATACGGTGGCGCCAAGCTGTATCAAAGGCTCTTTCAATATCGAAGAATATTCCAATACATTTTTGATTAAGGGAGAAGGCTTCATGTACACTGCTTTCTAGGTCTATAATATTGTCTAGAGTTGATCTATTTTGTCGGAAACCACTTTGTTCAGGAATAATAATATTTCGATCTTCAAGTGTCCAGAGGAGACGACGGTTGACCATTTTTTCTAACAGTTTGCATGCAGTACATGTTAGCGCAATTGGTTTATAAGACTCAGGATCTGTTTTGGAGCATTTTGGTTTTAATATAGGTATTATAATAGAATCTCTCCATGCTGTTGGAAATTTCTGTTCTGTCCAAATAATATTAAATATATTAAGAAGATGATTGTGTGCATTCTCAGGTAAATGTTTAAGAAAAACCATTGGGATGTTATCTGGACCCTCACTAGTCTCTTTAAATGAGTTTAATGCATCTTTGTATTCATTTATACTAAATTTGGTGTTTAAAGCATCTGTGTCATCTACAAACGGTATAATTACATTGCATTCTTCGTTCTGTTTAAAGTTGATAAAATTAATATTATAATTGCTTGTATTAGATCTATTTTTATACGTATTAGCAAATTCTTCTGCTATTTCTAGGTCATCTGTGATTATTTTATTATCTTTCTTTAGTTGAGTGATTTGGTTATAAGCCAGTATTCCAGATATTTTTTTGACATTCTTCCACATTTCAGACATAGGGGTCCTACTGTTTATACTGGACACAAATTGAGCCCACGAATTTCTTTTTGAAGTTTTTACTACTAACTGAGCTTTAGCTTTAAGTTTTTGAAATTCTATTTTATTGTTAAGTGTTTTATGTCTTTTGTATTTGTTAAAGGCTTTTTTGGAAGCTTCGATCGATGTCTTACATTGTTCATTCCACCAAGGGACTGGTTTATGTTTTGTAATAGGTGCAGTTTTCTTAATGGTTTCCTCGGCTGCTTTTAATATGATGCTGAAGAAGGTTTCGATGTCTGTGTCAATACTGTTGGATATTTTACAGTTTGTGACATGTTTTTCTATAATATCTTCAAATAATGTCCAATTTGCTTCCTTCGTTTTCCACCTAGGGGCGTGCTTTCCATTTTTGGGCTTGAACAAGTTATTGGTGATTATTATTGGGTAATGGTCACTGTTATAAGTGTAGTCTAATCTGTTCCATGTCATTAATGCAGAGAAGTTATTATCCGCTATCGTTAAGTCCAAGGGCGTTGATTCGCCTGTTTGTATATTGAATCTTGTAGGGCGTCCATCATTCAACAGTGATAAGTTATACTGATCTATTAATTCTTCAATAATAAGTCCTCTTTTGTCGTCATATGTAGAGCCCCAAATACTGTTGTAAGCATTAAAATCACCTGTTAAAATACGAGGAGAAGGTATTTGTCCCAGGAGGTTAAAAAGGTCCTGTTTATCAATTGGTTGTCCTGGGGGTAAGTAAACCGTGCAAATATTTATTTTTGTGGTCCCTTCTAGAGAAATAGCTACAGCTTCTAAATGTGTTTGTAGGGGTAACCTACTTGCGGTTAATTTGTTATTTACAAGAACTGTCACTCCACCGCTTGCTATTCTTTGGTTTACTCTATTTTTTGAAAAACTTTGATAATTATGTAAACAAGATTCTTGGTTGCTCTTAAGATTCGTTTCTTGAAGACAAATAATATCTGGTAGATACTCTGATTGTAGAATTTTTAACATCGGCAAGTTATTATAGTATCCGTTTATATTCCACTGAATAATTGAATTAAACGACGCCGTTTTTACTTTCTAGTTATAAAAAAGTTTTAATTTTATTAAGACTCTGGGTCTGTGTCAAGTAAAATGTCATTTTCGTTGTCGGTAGAAGAAAGTTCATCATTTAGGTGTTTTGTGATTTTTTTTCTAAGTTTGGTGCATTTGATTTTAAGAGATCTATCTGTTATGTGAGCATATAAGTTACTAATCATTGCTAGTAATCCAGTAAAATCATGTGTATAATTAGTTATAGTGGTGATAATATTTGGAGAACCTGGTGCGTTTTCTAACAGATCTATAAATTGGTCGTGATTAAGGATATATGGTGGTGAATGTTCATTTATTATTGTTTTTAGGTCAGTATCAGAACTTTTCTTGGATTTTTTGTTGGGTTTTTGTGTAGGTTTCCTAAAATTTATTTCTGTTTGTTTATCTTTTTCTGACAGAGCTGGTGTATATGTTGGTGAAGGTGATAGAATTTCATCTACGTCACGCTTACGGCTTCTCTGTTGAGTAATATCTAGTGATATAGAGCTGTTATTTTCTGGAGGTGTAATGGTATTGGTAACTGAGGATGCTTTTGGTTCGACATGTTCAGGATTTGTACTGTTTGTTAAGGAAGTAGATTGCTGATTGGGAAGTTTTTGTATGGTGTCCATTTGTGAAGGAGTATTTAACGATGTTGAAATAGTTTGAGGTGTGGGTGTTTGTTGAGAGTTTGTGGGATTTTTACAATTATTAGCATTATGTCCTTGCTGTTTGCAGTTAAAGCATAACTGATTATCTTGCGATAAGAAAATTCGATAGGATTTGTTATCGTAATTAATCAAAAAAGATTCTGGTAAAGGATTTATAACAGGGTTGATAAAAACTTGTCTTCTAAAACTGTAAATATGATTGAATTCCGGTAAGGTAGAGCTAATACGAAGAAAGGTCATTGATGACACTGGCTTGAGACCTAGGTTTTCTAATTCGTGAATAAGAATATCATGGGGAATTGAGGGGCATACATTCGATAGAACTAACCTATCCGCTGGAGTAATATATTTTCTAGCTTGAACTGATTCACCATTTATTAGTATTATACCATCATATACCTGCATAAAGTTATCCACAATTTCTTTGCTCGCTAGATACATGCATACTCGATTATTGGAGAGCCTTGAAGAAAATAAGATGTTTTTGGGCTGTATAAGTGCTCCTAGTGGTATGAGGTAGTCCTGTAGGCGTAATCCATCCTTTGAAGAGAAAACAATCGCTTGTTCAGGACTGGGATATGTATGTTGGCTTAGAACTTTTGAGTAGGATTTAACTGTGTTGGTATGTTGTGGTACAGAGTTAATTACGTTGGAACTTCCATCTGATGTTACGGACATGATGAATCCTCTATATGCGATTTTAACAGGACTTTATTTTATATATAGATTAAATCAAATAAAGTCCGACTCTGTTTATTTTAAAACTAGTTGATCGGCTGGTAATTACCAAATTAGCTGAATAACGATAAGAGTACAACTAGTTTTTTGGTTAATTTGTAACTACAATTATTGATGAGAATATGTTATTGATGCTTAAAAGTGATATTTCTAATCAAACTATGATTAACTGGAAAGAAGTACTTACGGCACTTAACAAATCACTGTAAACTTCTTTGATATATCACTTTTAATTATTTAAATTTATACTTTTTCTATTAAAAACTATAAAAGTTGTGGAGCTTAAAATTAAGTCGACTTTAATGCCTGACATTCAGGGCCGGATCCCTTGAAAAATTTTGATACATTATTTTTCGCAATATTTTGAACTAAAAAAAAAACTTGCTAAGCAGTTTTTATTCAAAATTTGTTAAAAACATACAACATAACAATTACATTAATTAGAAATTAACATAAAAATAATATTATGGAAACGTGCAGTAAGTTTTCCCAACGTATATTTTCATTGTGCACACTCCACACAAACTCTTTTGGTACAATCCATACATATTGGAATTTTACAAATTATGCAGAAGTGTGCTGTTTTTCATCTTCTTGTAGCTGGGCAACGCTTGCAGTATTTTCTGACTTCAAATTTTTCTTCTTGGTTAGCACTAGAGCATTATAATTCTATTTTTAAAACACGACCAATACACATTCTGACTTCCCGACTGATGTGCATATTTTGAAAACGACGTCTCATTTCTGGTTCTATTAGCTGCATTGCAAGTTGTTTATTGAATTCGAAACGTTTCAGCTTCACATTGTCTCGGCACGACTGATGAACCAAAAAAGAATTAACAGTCGAAATATCCAGCATTCTATAAAAAATTGCCATTGGCCAACGCCGCGTTCTTCGACCCGTTGAATAAACACTACACTTTTCATTCAAGCTATCCACTCCCCCTTTTGTTAGATTGTAGAAGTCGATTATTTCCGGTTTGCCAGATTCTCCTACGTTTCCTTCATCATGGTGCATTGAGGAGACTAACAAAACGGCCTTGTGCTTCTTTGGAACGTGAGATAGTAGGGTAATGTCACTGGTAAAACCGTATAAACTAGAACCTGCAGATCTTTCTTTTTTTGGTAAAAAGCTAACTGGAATTTTACGCTTATTTTTTTTTCAATGTTCCAACATATGTCAGACCTTTTGATTTTAATAAATTCACTAACTCTATGGAACTAAACCAATTATCGGCGGTTATGTTCCTGTGTGTGCCGAAAATTGGCTTAGCAAGTTTGAGAACGGCTTGCGTAGGCTTAGAATATTTTTTTTCATTATCTGGCAAATCGAAGCCATCTGAATCTTTACCACAATATATACATGCATTATATAAATATTCAGTTCTAGCATCTGTCAACGCCATCATTGTCAACCCATATTTACAAGGCTTTGCTGGCATGTACATCTTAAACCTTGACCGTCCTCGGAATGAAATTAACATTTCATCAATACATGTGTTTGTACCTAGAGTGTAAGCTCTTTGAGAATTCTTAACGAAAGCGTTAAATATCTCAGAGATTGGAGCTAAAGGATCATCCTTTTTTCGTGCGAGTCTAGTTTCTGGGTCATCGAATCGTAAGCATAAGAGTATGACAGCAAAACGATTCGAGTTCATCACACATCTGAATATATCTCTGCCCGATGCATCAGTAGCAAAAATTGAACGAATATCTTCGTGATTAGATTTGAAGATAGCTGTAAGCAAAAGCATTCCAATAAAAGCCTTCAGCTCAACAATATCTAAATCCCGAATATCACTCGAATTTTTGTTTTGATATTTCTCCCTCAATTTTGCCAGGCGTACATTTGAGTATTCAAGAATAATCTAAATAATGCGGTTATCAAAAAAAAACATTCCAAATTTCTTCTGGATCGGCTTTATAAGTTTTTGTAATTTTTATACCCGGACACTTAATTACAATATTATGTTGCAAAGTGCGTGTATTTTTAGAATAAGGGGATATCTTGGACCATTTGAAACGGTTTTTTCCGTAAAAATAGTTTTCTACAGAAACTTCATGCGATGGCTCACCTTTTTCAATTACATCTTCATCTTCACTAGAAAATCTTTCACAATTATCCTCTATTTCTTGCTCCGAATCGCTTTCATGACCGCTATAAATAAATTCCGAATCTGAATCAGCATCGCTCTCGTTTTCATCAATCATCCGCCCATTTCAGCAGTTTCTTCATAGTTTGCATCGCTATATCTGATTCTTTTTGATGGACCAGCTTTACTTTCGAAATCCATTACTAAAACCTAAAATAAACCGAGCAGATTTATAAAATATGGAAACAAGAAATATAACGTTATCACAGACCTGTAGTCTTTTTGACTCCGTCGAAAACTGAAGTCGTAATAAAAACCAAATAACATATACAAACGACACAGCCGTCTGACTAACCGTTGAATACTGATCGTTGAAAAGGTAGAAAGGTACATAAAATATATGCCTGGCCATATAGAGTGGGGGGAAATCTCAAAACTCGTCACTACGCACTTGCAATGAGTCAAATTGACTCCGCGTCTGTGGTTACGGGTTAATACAAAAGTGAGCAGAAAATTAAGAAATGTAGAAAATTAACATTTTTTTTCTAAGTTTCGTGTAGCTTGTCATAAAAATCGTGATAATCACGTTGCATGGATAATTTTAATTGCTGAAGGTGCTGAAACTATTCGTTTTTAATTTTAAGTCTATTTGTATGTAGTTGGATAAGAGCGATAGAACTAATAGGCACATTACTTATATTTAGTTGTACCGATAAGGCTTGCCAATCTTCGGTGTGACGAAGCTTAAAAAAATACCATCCTTAAAGTATTTTAAAGCTTTAATATCGTTTACAGTGGGTTCACCGACAACAGCTTTGCCTGGTCTTATTGATTTAACGAACTGGAGGTTCGTTAGATCATTTCTTGAAGAAATCGTGCGTTAGATATTCGACATTATAAGAACTTTTATGGCAAGCAGTTTTACAGATGGGTACATAATCAGCTGGAACGTTAATTCTTTTATTTCGAATTTGCCTCTCAATGACGAAGTGGACACTGTTCACCTCCATCTGGGTGTGAATACATCTTTTTGTAAATACTTTTGAGTTACCGTTAACCCAGTATCGAAGGTAGAGTTTAATAAACCATTTGATAACGTTGAGTTACGGTTTTGGTACCCGCAACCATCACTCCATAATGTGATTTCAGTGTCCTCAGTGCTTTTTTCTTTCAAGGTATACAACTGTACCTGCTGGTTTAGGAAATGAACAATAATACTCGTAAACTCATTACTTGTGAGCCTTTTATATCATAAATTGTGAAGTTATGCACAATTAGTTTGGTTTTGTAATAGATTCTGGATACATTTGATTTAGGAGAAAGCAAAACTGATTAAAGATCCATTTCATCCTAAATACTTCATTATGGGACTCTTTATCATTATTTTTTCAACTCTTGTTTCTTTTTTATATTTGTCATGCTCATTGTAGAGATCTTCTGAAATACCTGTTTGAAAGGACACACAGGTATCGCACAGATCTTTTTTTGATCTATACAAAGAAAGTGTATTTTTTTCAAATACTTTGTGAAAAGTAGCTATTGATACTACTTTCTCATTTTGATTTATGCAAAAATCGGATTTGTAGAACTTGTACAGTTGGCTTTTAGTAGTCCACATAGGTTCTAGGTAAAGTTTTGACGAAGTAGCTCTACAATTTATTCAAGTAGCTCTCAATAGAGAATCAAAGAATATTTGAAGCTGTTTCACATCATTATTATTATTACCAGAATTTTGATGAATTTGCACAGTCACATTTGCTTCTAGTCCGATCTTGGCCCATTTCTTAATGACCCAATCCTTCACATCAGGGGTGTTTAAAAACATTGTTTTACAAATTCTTAGTCTATAAGGACCTTAGAAGAATTCGTTTGAATATGTTCTTCTCGAAACTTCATTCAGGCCTCGTTTTCTGGAGGTACTTTTTACACATACATGGTTTCTTACGAACATCTTCTTTTCGGCCCAAGTATCTTGCCAGAACTCTTTGAAAATTCTTCTTCTCTTAGGTTCACTTATTGTAGTGCATATTGGGACGGATTTTTTATTTTTACTACACTTAACATTGCAACTTTCTCTCTATTTCTCTTTTCTCTTTAAAAAAGTACCTCTATATTAGTATTTTTGCTTTTTACCTTTTTCTACTATTTTTTGGTTTTTTGTGCGAATTGAAATATTTTCTTCATTTAAAACACGTAATAAGGATTAAATATTCCTCAAATTAATGTTTTTTCTACTATTTTTTAAGTTTTTTGTGCGAATTAAAATGTTCTCCATTTAAAACATACAATAAGTGTTAAATCTTCCTCAAATCAATTCTATTTATTTTTGTTTTTGACTTTGATCAAATAAAAGGCAGATATCGAGCACAGTTTTATTAATTTAATCTTGCCCAAGTACTTTCGCTCCCTAGAGCATCTTCAGGGGCATCTGAAATAAGCCAAGAAACGTTTTTTTAACTGAAGAAATTAATTAACTTCGATAAAAACTCGAAGTTGATGGTTGATAAAAGTTTTTATGTGATTAACGTTTGAGACTTACTTCGTCAATTGCGGTCTATCCCACAAGAATAAAATGTTATAAACATAAAATTAAACATCACACTACACTACACAAGGACAAACACTTTAAAATTAAAAAATAAAAAATAGGCGAAGCTACATTATGTATGGAAACCGGAGACGGAAATGTTGAAGTGACATGTGACATATGACAGCTTAGATGGGCAGTCAAAATCATGGATATGTGATCTGCAAATTTCAAAATTCTATGAAACTAAGCATTGACCAAAGGTCCAACTGACACTGCTATAGGAAGTCAACTGATGAAATATGAAATTATGTAGAATATCTTTATATAGAATGCATAATCCAGATCTCACACTCAAACCTGTCTATAATAATTAGGGTGTTAGTTTGAGAGCAACTGAAGTCGACGTAAAGTATGAATGCAAGAAATAGACTAAACAATATATTAGACAGTGGGTAGTTGACTACAATAAAATGGTCTACCAAGCACTATCAATATTGTAAAAAAGAAGAAAAATATAAATGGGGTATAATCCAAATAGTTCAGTTGAACCCACAGTCAATGGGAGAACTATAAAGTTAATATATCAAAGCGTTACTCAAGACCAACTGAGCAACAGTGGGAGATGTTGAAATATTCAACTGTGGAGGTGGTATATTTAAATTACAAAGAGGTGTGGAGAGTGTAAATAACGCCAACTATAGTTCAATTGAACCTGAGTTAGCTACTTTTGTAAATTATTGAAGAATAAAATAGTAATATTGATCAAAGTATGAAATTAATAAATTCTTAATGAATATGCTCAGTGCAGGAAGTCTAAACAGCCGAGCTGGATCCCTTACGAGGTGAAGCTGTAATAAAGTTTTTAAAAATAGGTTTAAATTTAGTACAATTTAAATTAATTTGAGTATTAAGACAGTGAGAGTTTCCATTTGTTTCCCTTGTAATCTCCAAATCTTCCAATAAATCTAACTCCAGGTAGTTTTTCTTTCTACTAATGAAGATAGTATGTAAAATAGAGGAACCAGTATTGATGTTAAAATTGTGTTTACTGGATAATAAGTGTTGACCAAAACTTGAAGAGTTTGGTCTTTTCAAATGTTCTGAAACTCTAGATAAGATCATATCTTTGTGATGCCTACATAAGAGGCATCACAAATCACAATCATCACATTTTAATGTAAATGTCACTTCTGTCAAGTGTGTTCATCCTATCTTTGGTGTTGATTAAAAAGGAACCTAAAGTGTTGTGTGACTTGAAGGAAATTTTGATGTTTTCAATTGTAGAAGTAAAAAGTTTAGATATTTTATTGGAGATGTTGCTAATATAAGTGAAGGAGAAATATCTGATGTTATTTGAAGCATTAGGTTGAAGAAAACATTGTGATGAAAATGCAAGCTTTTCTGCAATTTTGAGTTTAGCTCTATTTAGAAGCTTATAGATAATGTTGGGATCATAGCCATTATTGAAAGCAATTTGCTTAAGAGTATTAAGTTTTAAATTAAAGTTATCATTAGAAAGTGGAAATTTGAGTAACCTATGAATGTAACTGTTGAAAGCAGCCATTTTATGTTGGGCTGGATGATGCTTTACAGATCATCCAGAATCTGTAAAGCATCATCTTGGGTTCCCTGTATTAGAGCTATACAATCATCAACATATCTTAACCAAAACACTATTTCGCTGTTGTTATTAACAAATTTCTGTTCTAAGCTGTCTAAGAAAATATCAGCTAGAAAAGGTGATAATTATATCAATTCTATTTTTTTTTTCAACGCATTGATTTTTAAGGGTAAAATTGATAAAATTACCAATATAAGAACCACTTAATATACATATATCCAAGAAAATTCCAAAGTATACTGAAAAACCTAAGTTTTTGAACCTAGCATTGAAACTTATGAACAATTTTAAAATAGTCGTATGGGTGACGTGTTCCTGCTTTTGAAATGCGAGCATCTGATTGGTCTAAAGTAACCAGACAACCTATCTTATCTAGAAATCTTGATCTTTCCACTTATCGGTTTTTTGACACACTTTAAAGGACACGAATACGAATAAGTCTAATGTACGCCGAATGTATGTGTCGACCGCCCACACTTGGCTCGCAGCAGTGATTGTCTTTGTCTCGCTGCTAATCTTAACCTAACTTTATTTTAATTCTCGTTATTTTTGAACGATTAATTCGGCAAATGTATGTTTTTATATACAACTATCATACCTATTACGCTTTGATTTGTGGTGTACCTACTGTGAAATGGAGTGGACAAATAAAAATGTATTCTGGATTTTTACCAGTCGCTTTATGTTTACACAACAAGTAGTGGTAAACTGCATTTAAGTAAAAATAAGTTGCAGCAACTACACAAGTGTGGAGTAGCGTATTTGACATTCGCTGACGAATAACAAATATTTGGGAGAATACAGCGAAGCCACATAACAAATAACAAATAGCGAAGTGTCGTGCCACCATGACATCTTTGATGTTTGAGTACATAATTTAACTTTTCGTTCGCCATCGTTATTATTTATTTGTATTTCTTACACTATTTTAAAAGGTTATTATTGGTTTTTGAGCCGCTCAAACCTATTGTATAATCTGTGATGAGTAAAAAAGCTAGAAGTATTAAAAAGTGGTGGTGATGATTCCCATGATAGTACTGTCTGTTATCGCTCTTAACAAGTTTTCTTTTTCTTCTCGATATGTCAAGATATCTTCCTAAATTTAGTACTACTTTGGTCCTTTATTAAGTAGTTTGGAGATGAAATAGAAATTGTATTTCCAATAATTCATTCATACTTTTAATCTATCTAAATTTCAATAATTTCTTCTATTCAGTATTTTGATTTTCCTAACTATGTTTCCTGTTATCAAATCTACAAAGTACAAATTTTGTATTCCTACAAAGTTAATAGAATCATCTCAAATTTTAATTTCGTGAATTAAAATTATCGCAGAAATCTCTATTCTATTTGTATTCGCATGTATTGAACGATTGAAAATTATCTACTAATATAAAATACATAATATATCGCAGAATTCAATGTCGCAGAAAAAGGAGTGTGTACAATTCCAAACTCAAATCTCCTTCACCTCGTTTCTTAATCTAAACAGGGTGCAATAAAATAGATTTATGGATAATATCAGCGAATTCTGCGTGTATGGCTGTTAAGCGATGGGGTTCGTCGGTTCCGGTGTACACTGCTCAAAAAAAAGGAAGAGAATTTTATACATTTTAATTTACCTTAGTATGTTAGAATATATATTATGGTAAGCAAAAACATAAATTTTAAATTCTAATATATTACTTCAACAACCTTACCTACAATTCAATTTGTCTCAGGCTGTCTTCTGGTGGCTCAGTATCTCTGATTACACATAAATATCAAATGTAAATTTCATCAATATATTTCTTATTTCTTTTAGCGGTCTCCTCTTTCATTTCTCTGACCTATGCCAAGCTTTTCCAGTATACTCTTTATTCGTCATTCGGTATAGTGTTACCGACTTTAGCGTTAGCATTTATTCGAAATGTTAGCAATTGATGTTTCCAATTTTTTGTATTATATCCTCGACTTTTATGTCGTCTACTGTGATGGTTGGCGCATGAACTTGTATGATATTAAGTTTAAATGGTTTGCCTTCAAGTTCAAGGAGAACTGTCCTATTGCTGACAGCTTTGAATTCAACGACAGATTTATGTAATCTTGATGAGACCATAATGGCAACACCTTTATAGTTCTGGGTCCTCTCCTCGCCAATTCGTCAAATATTTCAATCTTATACCTTGCCAGCTCTCTTTCAATAATTAACAGCTCGCTTGTGATTGTGTTTAGCCCTTGTATGTTTCTTGTACCGACATTCAATTAATTTTCTGAGTTTTAATTTTTGTGGACCAGTAGATGAACTTCCACATAATGCCTGATCACTAACATTTGTGTGACTTATGCCCAATTTCGCACTCCTTGACTTGGACTCAAGGTACCGCTGGTGGTCACCCGGGCTGCATAACAATATCTGAGGCATTCTCTTGGACATTACGCATTGTAACGATGTGCTGGACTTTCAACAGTTCGAACCGTGGGAGTTTCGATAATAGCGCACCCATTTCCACGACGACACGACGAGGTGGGATCCGGAGCGGCTATTTAAGGCGAGCGACTGGCGGAATTAGATTAGTCTTGTGGCTAACGCTTTAGGCTCCCTGGTTCGCTGGTGTATTGAATCTGTGAGATGACCTGGACAGAGAGACTTCCCGACTGAGGATTATACTCTGACCTCAATCAAGCAGAACCCGTGGGTATCGTGCATTGAACGTTATCGTATAGCGTGGATCTGCACAACCAAATATTTTGATTGCGAGTGCGTTTGGCGCTTCCGCTGGATTGAAGTGGAAGCGAGTACAAGTCTAGCGAGTTAGTGCTAAGACACAGACAGAGACAGAAAAATATACAGACTCAGTAACAGGTACATCGTGGATAAACCGCCTTTGTAAAGAGGAATTGCAGAGCGAAGCCGGAAAATACGGCTTAGATCCCAAGGGAACCGTCGACGAATTGAGAGTACGACTCAGAACCTATTTTAAAGATCGCGAGGGAGCGACAGGAACAATCCCAAAAGAAAAAACTTACAAGGGAGCAGAATCCGACACACTGACCCAGGAAATTTCGGTTATCCGAAGACAATTACAGGAATTAACAATACCGAAACAAATGGGGCAATCAGAATTGCTAAATCAAGTACGAAAGTTGAACACACACTTCGGCAAGAAATATTCGGGTGCAATAGAATTCTTAGAGAGGATAGACGAATTGAGCTTGGCCTACGAAATCGATAAACAAGATCTACTAAGAGCATTACCAGAATTGTTGGGAAAAAACCAACGCTATAACTGAAGTTGCAGCACCGATAAATGTGCGTCAACTCCGCCGGTTCCTGGGAATAACATCATAATACCGCCGATTCATAGAGAACTATTCGACAATAGCAGGACCGCTATACATGCTTCTGAAGAAGAAGATAAGATGGAAATGGACCGATAAGCAGGAATACGCGTTTGAAGAGCTTAAATCAAAGCTTACATCGGCCCCAGTATTAGCATGCCCCTATTTTTCGAGACCATTTTACCTGCAAACAGATGCGTCGAACTGCGGACTTGGGGTTGCACTAACACAGAAATACAACGGCCAGGATAAAGTAATCGCATATGCTAGTCGAACCCTCACACCGGCCGAAACAAAATATTCCACAACGGAAAAAGAATGTCTATCCATCGTGTACAGGATAAAGAAAATGAGGCCATATATAGAAGGATACAATTTTAAGGTCATATCAGACCATCAATCCCTCAAATGGCTGAAGAACCTTAAAAACTCGTCAGGTGGAGTTTAGAACTACAACAGTACGATTTCGAGGTAATATATAGAAAGGGAGTCCTCAACAAGGTGGCAGATGCTTTGTCATGACAACCACAAGAAAACCAGAACGAAGAACCAGAGTTGGAATTATTAGCATCAGACCTGGAATCATGCAGTTGGTACGATAATTTATATAGGAATGTACTCCGGACCCAGACGAACTTTCTTGGGAATAGTAATGCAATGGATTCCACTGCACTATTGTATCGCAAACTATTCTAATAATACAGCTCCGCTTATGCAAATCCAATGATAAGCCGGTTCAGGGTCTCATTTTCTATGCGCTTTATCTTGGTATTGCCCTCGCCCGTTCACTGCTGCCCTACGTCAGTAATATTTATCGACTTTCTGATCGAGATGTGGTAAGGGAAGGATACATGGAAATTAGATGAGTACTCGATTGGGACTATTTTCTCCTAGGATAGGAGCTTAGGAGAGAAGCAGTAACTGGTGTAGGGGCAGGGTTGCCAAACCCTGAAGTTGTCTGTTCTTTACTGGAAACTGTAAAAGGATACTACCCACTACCCTATTATTATTATTATTTTAGATTGTTTAAAATAAACATTATTTCGATCAAAATATTCAATTATACTAATTCCTTTGTACTGTCTTTAAGCCCATTAACGTGGTTCGTCCAATTTAGGGGTCATACAAGTTTAATTTCTTGAAACTTTTTATTATAAACGTGTCGAGAAAATATTAATACAATTCCGTTTCAAAGAAGCAGTTAAAGAAAACATAATCAAATATTACGAGTTACCATATATTTGTTATCAATTTTTTGCTTATTTAATGGCTTACTTGTCTTTCCCTATTTATATCTACATATCGATTTCTGTTAAAGCAGTGTATGTAGGAATGGCCCCGTGAAACGGTAAAAACACCAACCAGTGGAGGCGGTCTTCGAAAATGAAAATGAATCGGCAAAGGTAGTGTCAAAACAAATGTTGGCTCGAGTTGGCCAAAGCCAGCGCCTAATAATGATTATTGAAAACGGTTCTAGTCTACACCCGACCGACATTCATTACATTTTGCTAAAACTGAGAAACGTACCGTCGATTTTCTACTGGGAAATACATTTTGGCTACGTTCCAACATCCTTTCTCTCGAATCCGATCCCAGAGCCCAAATCTAATGGCTAAAAGACTGCGATAATTAAAAATTCGGAATTTATTTATGATTCAGCATGCACGACTGTTTTTTAATCAATATTTCCTCTAATGCCTTCAATGATATATGGGAATGTTTAATATTAACTGCTGCTATGAGTTGAATAAGTGAATAAAATATTATCTCTGTCGAATTCAAATATTATGTTTTGCGGACAGAGCACAAATTAAAAAATAACCTCTATTATTACTGACGTTGTTTTTTAAACGTTTAAATTTTAAAATAAACAAACTAACTCTATTTTACGTTGTAGCCCTACATCTATCGGTTGGATTCATCGGGCCCATAAGCGTTTATTTATTAAACATTGTTGTAAAAACTTCATTGTTCTCCACTAACGTTTTTCTTTTACTGTTGCATATCATATAACATTGGTTAAATAACATATTGTTATAAATAATAAAAATCAATGGTGGAATAAAAGAATATAAGATATTACAATTAGAGGTACTAGAACAGACAGTAGTAGTAAGTTAAAATGTAATATCCTCGGAAACGTGGGTAGAATATTGTAGAAAAATTCTGCTTCTTCTTCTTGTGGTGCCTATCCGTTACGGATGTTGGACACTAACATGGATATTCTGACTTTGTTCACTGCTGCCCTGAAAAGTCCGGTAGTGGTTAAGTTAAACCATTTTCGCAGGTTATGCAGCCAGGATATTATTCTTCGTCCTGGACCCCTTTTCCCCTGCACTTTACCTTGAAGTATGATCCAAAGTAGGTCATATCGTTGTTCATTGCGCATTATATGGCCCAGGTATTCTAGTTTGCGACGTTTTATGGTTACGACTAGTTCGCGCTCTTTACCCATTCTATGTAGTACTTCTTCGTTGGTAACTCTGTCTATCCAGGAAATCCTCAACATGCGTCTACAGCACCACATCTTAAATGCTTCGAGTCTCTTCAGTGATGCTTCAGTTAAGGTCCATGACTCCACGCCATATAAAAGACCGAAGAATACGTAGCATTTTAGTAAACGAACTTTTATTTCCAATTTTATATCGTGGCTGTTAAAGTTTTTTTTTCATTTTGACGAAAGCTGATCTTGCCTTCTCGATCCTTATCTTAATTTCTGTCGATTGGTCACACTGTTCGTTTAAGTTTGCACCCAGATAACAAAAGTTGGTGATTTGTGTTATAGGTTATTTGGTTAACTAGTAATTGACCAGGTGGTATCCTATTTTTGCTTATAACCATTTATTTATTTTTTTAGATGTTAAAATCAAGCCCAATCCTGCTACTTACTTCTGCCACCCTGGTGACAAGTGTCTGCAGACCTTCAAGACTGTCTGCAAAAATGACAGTATCATAAGCGTATCTTATGTTGTTCAATCGTTCTCCGTTTATAAATTCCCTCGTCTATGTCCGTTAGCGCTAGGTTCTTAATGTGCTCTGAATATGTATTGAACAATAATGGGGACAATATATATCCCTGTCGCACACCTCTTTTTATCTTTATGTCGTCTGTTAACTGATCCCTAACTCTAATAGCGGCAGTTTGTTCGTCTGTATATAGATATTGTTTATTATACGGCGATCTCTGCCGTCTAGACCAATTGAATTTCATCAGTTCGTCATGTTTTATTCTATCGAACGCTTTCTGGTAATCAACAAAACACACATATACATCACAATTCACGTCTCTACATCTTTGAAAGAGAACTTGTATTGCAAAAAGTGCCTCTCGAGTACCCAATGCATCCCTGAAGCCGAATTGTGTGTTTGTCATGTGTTGTTCACACTTTTTATATACCTATTCTTTTATGTATACTTTTTAAAAAACTTTTCAGGAGATGTCTCATAAGGCTTATTATTCGATAATCTTCACATTTTTTGGCATTTCGTTTTTTAGGGATTGTTATAAAAGTTGATCTTAGCCACTGTTGGGGTATTTTTCCACTTTGGTATATATTGTTGAAGGTAAGTCTTTTTACTTCGTCTTTATCCATAATTTTCAAAAATTCTGAGTAGAACTCGTCTGATCCTGCGGCTTTTTCCTCCTTAATGTTATTTATAACAGCTTCTACTTCTGCTTCGAGAATAGGTGGTCCGGTATCGTCATTTTTATTTTGTGTGATGGTGAGCCTTTTTGATTTATAGATGCCTGCTGCTTCTTTGATCTTTTTGTGGAGGTTGAACGTTTTACGTCGGTTTACGTTCCAATATCTGGATTTCTTAACACTGTTCTTCCAGATTTCTATTTTTAGCTTCTCTGACAGCGTTTTTATCTCTTTGTCTAAAAATTGATATGCAACGTAGTATTTCTGCTTGGATTCTCTTCATCTGTATATCATCTGTAATATACCGTCGGTCATCCATGGTTTTTTCTTTTCTGTCTTTTTCGGTCGCAGGTATTGGTCTAATATTTCCTTCCTAATATTTTCTAAGTGGTTTATTTCCGTGTCAACATCATTAACTACTTCTGACTTAGATATGTTGTTCTTCAGATATTCCCGTACTTCTTGCTTTATGTCATCATCTCTTAGTTGTTTGAGATCGTTTCTTATAGGATTGGGTTTGTGTTATGGTTAAGGTTTGTTTATGATAACAGATGATAACAGAATGGCATAATGAGTCCTGTGTGATAACAGTTCCTGAAGGCAATAACGCAGCCAACAGTTTCAATTGATAACCGCTCTTGAAACACCAATATCACTTACCACGGTAATTACAGTCCCCTTTCTCAAGTAACGGTAAATCATGATTTTTCTCCTGTTGTGTGAGTTTCTTTCGACCCATATTTTTCACTTCAATTTAGAATTTAACGATCCCAAACTTAACTGAGTCAATAACAAGAAGTTTAACACTGACTGACAGCCGCCGTCGCAAATATGTTATTCCCTCTTCCCTCAAATGCTAAACAAGCGCAGACAGAACGCATGAAATTTTTCTTTGCATTTAGTGATTTATTTGGCAATGTAAAGATGTTTTGCCGGCACTGTATATATATATATATATATATATATATATATATAATACATGTTTTTTACTGATTCGTAACATATAGTAAAGCTTTATGTTGAATTTCTTCATTATTTGTCGAGGGCAGATTCTACTTATACGGTTCAAGTTTATTTCAGTATGACTCGGTTTTCGTGTTTTGTATTCAACGTTCATTTCACTTAGTATCTAGTATGCATAAAGACGATTTATGTGTAAGTTCTGTTCGACGAGAATTAAGTGACATATTTAGCTCTATATCATGTTTAACCGGAAACAATAGTTAACATTATGCAGACAATAGGGCCCTTAAATTATGTTGGTTACGACGTATATTGGTCGTCACTTATCTATTATATTGGTTCTCCTGTATAACGCATTCATTTGTTCTCAAGTTTTAAATAACATAAATCCTTAATTTTTCTGCATTATTACCTACAATATACCACATCGTTTTAAATAGTTTAGGTCAATTTTTGTATTTTTGTAAATAAGTAAGTAAATAAGTGCGACAAAATTTAGGGATGATTTTGTATAAAAAAATATTGACAGTTTGCTATTTAAAATGCTTTATTTCCGAGATACGTGAGTCTTTTTTACAAACTAACGATTTATTTATTGAAATCTTGAATATGTTTCCTGTGTAAGTCCATTTCAAATAGGTAACACCAAATAAGAATAAGACTTACTCACAATCAATTTATTCTACCACCAACGACCGGTTTCGCATACTATAATTTGCTATGCATCTTCAGGTCAACGGTAGATGGTAAACTAAATGCTGAAAATATAATAACACGTATTAGGATGCTGTCTGGTACAGAACATACAGCAATTATGCCAATATTATATGCCTGTGATTATTAAATATGACTTTAAAAATGATTAAATAGAACAAGAAGTAAACAAACTATCTAGTAAAATTGAAATTAAATAAATAAATATTACTTACATGCCAATACAAGGATTATTATTAAATGTTTGAGAAAACATAGTAAAAAACTCGTATGGTAAACTGGTGACAGCTGATCATCAGTTTTACTGCAACTATTAATGAATAAAGGGAACGTTCTTGAAGGGAACTTCTTCTCCTTTTTTTTTGTAACTGGCATAACTTTTTTACTGTGTTTTAAAAACGACTAGTTTTTTAGATCTGTTTCAATATTTCTGCTACCAATTTTGTGTTTTTATTGAAGTAGAATATTTTATAGTAATTAATTAAAACAGCTGCTCCTGTCTTAATGCTTTACACAATTACCCAACAGTAAGAGAAGAAACCTTCTCGAACAGCTTCGTCAGCTATTTCATCATCATCATCAGTTGGCGCTACAGCCCTTCGTGAGCCTTGGCCTGCTTCAAAACATTCTTCCATCCTTTCCTATCGAGTGTCTGTCTTCTCCAGCCCCTCACTCCAATCTCCCTCAGATCTTCCTGTACATCGTCTAGATATCTGAGTTTAGGTCGCCCCCTTCTTCTTCTTCCAACCGGCCTGTTTAGCATAGTTATTTTAGTGGGATCACTCTCATCCATCCGCATAACGTGGCCCACCCACCTTAGGCGGTTTATTTTGATGGTCTTCACAATATCTGCATCACCAAAAAGTCTATAGAGTTCAAAGTTATATCGCCTTCTCCACAGACCCTGTTCGTTTACTCCTCCATATATGGTCCTCAATACTTTTCTTTCAAAGACTCGCAGTAACTGTTCATCTCGGGTCGTCATTGCCCATGTTTCCGATCCGTATGTGAGCACTGGGCGTATTATTGTTTTATAAACTTTGCACTTTGTTGCTATTGACATACTTCTCGCTCTTAGTTGAGGGCCCAGGCCAAAATAACAGCGGTTAGCCACGCATATTCTTTTTTTTATCTCGTTGGATGTGTTATTTTTGTAGTCTACCAGTGATCCTAGGTAGCAGAATTCTTCTACCATTTCTATCGTTTCGTGTCGCACCTCTAAGTTATTTTGTTGAATTCTTGATATGGCCGGCATATATTTAGTTTTCTGGATGTTAATCAGAAGTCCGATGTTTTCTGCGGCATTTTTGATACGTGTGAAAGCCTCCACTGTTTCATTTTGGGTTCTTCCAATTATGACAATATCATCAGCGTATGCCATTATTAATATACTACGGTTATATATCGTCCCTTTTAAGTTTATTCCCGAATCTCTCATAACTTTTTCTAACGCTACGTTGAACAGCGTGCATGATAGCGCATCTCCCTGGCGCAGTCCTCTGTTGGTTTTAAATGGTTTTGAAACATCCCCTTGTACGCGCACTTTACATTCGACTTTCATTGTCATTTTAATTAATTCTACCAATCCTTTTGGTATTCCTAATTCGATCATCGCCGAATATAATTGGGACCTGTCAATAGTATCGTACGCTGCCTTAAAGTCTACGAAGATGTAATGGCAGTATATGTCGTACTCCGTCGTTTTTTCTAATGTTTGTCTGATGGATGATATGTGATCAATGGAAGATTTATTTTTCAAGAAGCCTCAGCTATTTCAGGGAATACAAATTTGTTCTACCCATTTTTTTGATGTTTTAAAAATGAAACTTCACATTCTTTATTTAATTTCCCAAAGATTTTCCCAAATAAATAAATGTCTAACACTACAAATCCTTTTTATCAGTGAATTTTACTAGGACCATTCTGAAAATCGCCTCGGTCAATTTTAATATTTGGTTTATTCTCTGATGATAAATCTAGTAGTGTCTCTTCATCGGAGGTTTCGGAATTTTCAGCAAATATTTTTTTCTAAATTGTTTGTACTGTCTGTATATTTCCCTTTTTTGCTTTTGTTCTGTGTCTTTCTTTTATTGTTAATTTTTCTGATTTATCTGATTTCTCTAATTTATCTGTAGCAATTATACTCTTTCCTTTTTTTATATTTTCGGAATTCCGTGGTTCTGCTTTTGCAAATCCTGTAAAGTATTCAGGACTTCTAAAGTCGCATTTTTTACTAAGCATATCTTTTTGGTGTTTGCTTCCTGCAGTGTTATTCTTCTTAGCAGCTCAGCAGTTTGATTATCTCTGCTAATTTTTACCGTATGTCTAAGATATATGTAGTTGTCAACAATTTCAATTTCTACCGTTAAAGGATGGCTCGGAACTAAATTAGTCATCATTTTTGACTTTTGGTAGTTAATATTTAGACCTAGTTTACGTGCTGCATCGCTGAGTTCATTCACCATATCACTGGCTGCCTTTAGGTCATCTGAAATCAGAACAATATCATGTATCAGTAGATGACTAAGCATCTCACCATTAATATTTATTCCTTTACTTTCCCATTCCAGTGACTTCAAAGCATGTTCAAGTACAGTAATGAACAACTTAGGCGACATAGTATCTCCCTATCGAATACATCTCCTGATATGTATCTTATTGGTAGGCCCGTGCAGATTTATAGTTGTTGTAGCTTCTGTATATATTTTCTATAATATTGGTGTACCTATGATCAATTCGACACTCTTCCAATGCCTTTAGAAGTTCGGATAGTTCGATAATATTAAACGCTTTATGGAAGTCTATAAATGTTAGAACTAGAGGTATTCAATTGATTTTTCGATCAAGACTTTTATGCACTATAGGTGGTCATTTGTACCGTAGTTGGGGCGAAAAACCAGCCTGTTCTCTTGGCTGATATGGCTCAAATTTTCCTTCCAATCGATTAGTTATTATTCTGGTGTACAGTTTGTATAAATGGTTGTGTAGAGAAATTGGCCTGTAATTCTCTAGGTTCATGTTGTCACCCTTTTTATGCAGAAGAATTGTAATGGAGTTATTCCAAGCTATAGGAATTTTTTGACTATACAAGCAGAGATTGAAGAGGTCTCGTTTTTTTTTCAGAAGAGAAGTTCTGCCAAGTTTTATAGCTTCTGAAACTATTCCATCATCTCCTGGCGCCTTGTTGTTTTTCATTTTTTTAAGTGCATATTGTATCTCATCTTGAGTAATTTCTGAATTTGAACCTTTTGTCTACCGTCTTCATTTACGTTATTGTTAATTTGGTTTGTGTATAATATAGTGTAGAATTCTTCGAATATTTCAAGTATTTTCTGTCTGTCTGTTGTTACTTCACCCTCTTTATTCCTAAGCTAGAAATTTTCTTTTCTTCTTGTCGCCATTTTTCGTCTCATTACCGTCATGCTCCTGTTTTGCTCTATAGTCTGTACGATTTTTTCATATTTAAATTTCCTAATATCTCTTCTCAAAGATTTCGATATGTCTTTATTGAGTGCCCGAATGCTTTGTGGGTCAATGTCCCTTTCACTTTGTAGTTTTCCAAGGACTAAACGAGATCTTTTGATCTCGTTTAGTTTTTGGACAAAAAATAATAAAAATATTAGTACTAAATTGGAATAGTGATAATAAACTTTGATAACAATAATTGTAAATTTACGTCAAACTTAAAAAGCTCCTTACTAAAAGTAACACAGAAGACATGCAGGTATTCCAGTTAAATTAATCAGGTAGATAGAAGGGTATGGAAGTGGACGTGTACGAACTCATCACTATATAGCCCCCCATAAAATTATTAGACCCTCGGAGATATAGTAAACTGATCACCGGCATCCTTTGGAGATTGGTAAACTCATCACCGAAGATAGGTAAACTCATCACCGGGATTTTTGCCTGGTTTCTAATGCGAAAGATTGCCTCTTACCTGTTATACTTCTCGTTTATGTGATAATTTAATAAATTCAGAAATTATTTTAAGCAAGTTGCTTTAAAATTTAACTAAGATATTAATACGTCTCACGGTGTGGCCTATTAGACGTATCTGCCAATCTAAATGGTTTTGAGAACTAAAAATTTAGTTACATAGGATTTCGATAGTGAACTTTAAAATGAAAATATTTGTCAACATGTGCTATTTTTGTTTATATCGGAAGTAGTCCCAACTTCGTTATTTGATTTTCATTGCATTTTTATATTTCTCATTGAATTCTCGAGATAATTTTTTAAGCATACATTCGGTCTAAGTCTTACTGTTTTGGTGTTATTTGACTATCTTGAAAATAATAGACGATTTTGGACAGGCAGTAAATATAAAATGTCTAAAAAATAGGAAAAGCTAAAAACGTGAATGTGCTATTAGTGCATTGAAGTCGAAGGACTTAATTTTTTACACGTGCAAAGCTTTACATTTTATGGCATCACTGGCGGAAATTTTTAAATTTGAAGTAATCAGCAATGCATTTTTTGTGACAGAATGCATCAAAATGCTTAAGTACAGTTTCCTGTACTTTATCTTTCAATGACTTGTATAAAGACCCCACAATTAGAGTGCTTTTAAAAGCAATTTTTTTACATTTTTTGGTTAGTTTTCGCCATTATTTGTAGGAGTCAGATGAGTTGTTCATTTCATTTTATAAACATCATGACAACTAACCTCAATTAGTATAAGATACAAAATAATTTTTATTCTGTAATTTGTACTAATTTTGTTTATTGTAGCACCCTGATGATGCAAATAAAGATTTGCGAAAGCTTGATAGACTAAAAAGAGTACTTCTTTGTCCTATCTTCAGCTGCACACCCAAAAAAGCGTTTATCGCTTTTTCAGTATATATATATATGTATATATATATATATATATATACATATATATATATATATATATATACATATATATATATATATATATATATATATATATATATATATATATATATATATATATATATCTACGGCATAAAGTGGACTCCGCCCATGTTAAAATTCAGGTTCAATTGAGCTCCGTGGTCAACTGGATACCGATATACGGAGCTCACTTGACCATTCCATAATATTGGTTCTGTCGATTCATCAATATGTAGAGTTTAATAATTTATAAAAATTTTTTGGAGCCCGTAAATACCCCTGTATCATAAATGTATATCGTTTAGTTCACGTGTATATATTATAGGGGTCGTACAGATCTTCTTCAATGTATATTTGAACCATACGTTTATCGGTTTAGGTAAGCTCTGAGAGTTTGGCAACTGTGCGATTATACCGTATATTTTCAGCATATACCCTGAACGGTTCATATGGGCTCCTTATTTTTATCTACTGTTCGTAGACAGTGTAATCTAATACGCATTACACTGAGTAACAGAGGATATCTTATTACCTGGTATAACTACGTACTAAAAGGTAACTGGTTCTTTAAAAACAGGTATATAGATACAAAAGGATTTGGGCTTATTATTTAATGGAATATTCGCTTGCATAGGAAATTTTATTTTTTCTGCATTTTTAAAAATGTTGTTTTTTTATTTAATATAATTTTATTAGTTCAATGCCGAACTCGATGTTTTTTTTAATTACAGAAATTTCGTAATATATTTTGTTTACGTGAGTATGTCTTTGTACGTCTTATGTAAGCATCCGATTAATAAAAACTAATTTTATTTCATCCAATCTTCTGCGATATCTTTTATAAAGCTTTTTTATTATTTTAGTTCTGGTCTTATTTGTGTACTACATATGATATCTCGATGAACGGTTATCTCAAAATAAATATGGTTAAGAGCTACAATAAATATTTTTGTGTTAAAATTGGTAGTAGTGTGCACAAAAACAAAGAATGGTTAATTTGTCTAACAAGGTATATTCGGCGGCAGATACATATAGTGCAAGCGTCTATGTTTTAATGGTGGAAGGATGTGCACCTCATTTTTAGCTGACAAGCTTGCGAACAATATTATTTCTGGTCCTCAATTTACCTTTTAGTTTTAAACAATAATCTGTGACTGACCCCGTGCGATACAAACTATTTTCAAGGAATTTATAGGGAGTTTACGTTCAACAATCATGACATTATTGGATGTTCAGTTTTGTGAAAGCGTCTATGTTAGGGAAATTGAAGGAGCACACACGAGCTTTTCAGGGCTTTTGGCTGAAAATTGATTTATAGTTTATTTTTATTGTGCAATAATAGGTGTATCGTCTATATAATAGAAGTCCTAGTATCTACCGGTATGGATCGTTCGTTTGTGTAAATGTTATACAGTGTAGGTGCCTTTATGCTACCCCAAGCGAGACCGTTCTTCATCTGCTATTCTTACCATTGAGTGATATAAAAAATATTCTGTTGTGTAGGCATAAGCAGACAATATAAGTGAGTTTGTTATCCAAGGGGATATCATATAGTTTTTGAAAAAATATTCTGTAAGTTAAGGTGTCGTAAGCGGCATTTAGATTGAAAAATACCACCACTGATACCCGATATTTTTCGTACCCATCTTTGATTTAGTATTTGTGATGTACATTACTTTGAATAGCTGACAAACTAAAAATTTCGGCTGATAGTTTTTGTGGTCGTTGGAGTTTTTGCCAGGTTTAAGCAAGGTAACAACTTTGGCTTGTCTCTAGACTTTGGGTATCTCCTAATTTGAATACAGTTGTTCATCATCTGGATAAGCCATTGTAGTGTTTTTGGTCCAGATTTCGTAATAAGCTTTGTGCTCAGATCCTCAATGTATATACCCTTAACAGTTATAGACATATGTTATTAGAATAGTTGGTCCTAAAAAGGACCAATTTGACAAAATCATATTAAAGGGGTGACTGAAGAATTAGCCGATTAATTAATTAATTATTACCCGGGGTATGCCCAATTGCGGTGGTCTTATTAGTACTTCAATCTTCCTAAAGGCTCGTTTTTTAAACCCCATAAGTAATGCGTAATCTTTTACTTTTTATTAAAAATTTAAATTTTACATGCCGTGTATTACTTTTTGAAGATATGTCGAATTAGATTTGTATAGTAATAATTTTAGGTTCTAAAGAACCTCTTTGTGGAAAATAAATAAGTTTGTGATATCTGTCACAACTCATATATAGATAATAAAAAAATAAACAGGTAAAATAAGTGTAAACAATCTTAACTACATACATCGGCGCCACTGTTCAGGTGATGGGTTTATCACAGATATCAAAGGTTACATTTTAATTCAATGTACTATTTACGTATCTTCAATATTAAAAAAGTAGAAAAAGACATGTTTATGCTTTTATTTTTTTAAATCTATGCTATTTTCTTTCTAGAGTTCCGTCTTTTTTGAACGACCTGTGTTCTTTTTTCAATTGGGTACTTGTCCAAAGCTATGACAAATACTCTGTCCTCTGCTATTCTACATTAATATGACTGATTTATTTTATCTTTCTTGCAACTATTTTAATGGTTATCCTGTGTATCTTCTTCTTCTTCTACTTTTTCTTTTCATATAGACATAACTGTCTGTTCAATGTGCCTCCAGTAAGTTGCCTTTCCATCGTTTTCGTGGTCGTCCTACTGATCGTCTTCCTATGGGTTAACCGTCTCTTGCCGTCTTTATTGTTTTATTTGTTGTCATTCGGCTTATATGATCGTTTCATTCTACTCTTCTATTTCTTAACCAGTTTTTGATGTTCTTCACCTTGCATCTACGTCGTATATCTGTACTTCTAGCTCTGTCCCATAGTGTCTTAACATCAATTTTTCTAAGTGTTTTCATCTCTGCTGTTTCATATCCTTTTTGTCCTCTCTGTGTCAGATCTTGTTTCTGCCGCGTATGTCATTATTGGTCTGATGACTGTTTTGTAAATTCTGCCTTTCGTTTCTGTTTCGATATTTTTATTTCTTCATAATGTTTCATTTATGCAGCCTGTGGCTCTGTTTGCTCTATTCACTGGGTCTTTTACTTTAGTTTCGAGCTTTCCGTAGCTAGATAATGTGATGCCTAGATATTTAAGCTCTAACACTTGTTCTATTATATGACCTTCCAGCTCCAATTAACATCTTAGTAAATTTGCTGTTGTAACCATGCATTTTGTCTCTTTTGGGCAAATTAACATATTAAATTTTCTGGCGGTTATATGAAATTGGTACAGCATACGTTGTAAATCATTTTCACTTTAAAAGAGTAGTATTGCGTCGTCTGCACAGCAGATTATTTTAATTTGTTTTTCTTCCATTTGGTATCCTTTTTTAGTTCTTATTTTTTATTATTTCATCCATAATCAGGTTGAATAATAGAGGACTCAGGTAATATTCCTGTCTTATTCCATTGTCACCTTCAATAGGGTCGGTTAGTTCTTCTTCTACTTTTACTTTTATTGTGTTGTTTTGGTATATACTTTCGATCGTTTTGTTTTTACCTAGAGGTATCTCTCTTGCGTACAATAAGGGGATAACGTTTTTTTAATTTGTGTATCTTCTGTATATCATTATTTCTTTTGTGTATTAAAAATTAAATTTTGGTTATTATTTCTTAAGATTCTCTTAACGTGTTTATTAATTGTCTTGTTTTATGTGTATCAAGATATGTGTGTCATGATAGATTGTAATGCATATTTCATTTAATGTAATTAAAGTGCTCTTTGCGTTTGCCTATTACTTTCTCACTTCCTTAGCGATAGGTCTTTTTTTCCTCATCAATAACCTTATCCTCGCTCGATACAGCTATTTTAACCCTCTATAGCCCCGTGTGTACTCAAGGTAACACAGGAGTTTTTGATGCAGAAAACTTTTTTAAAACAATTTCCGACTCTAGTATGCCCTCTGTTAATTTCAGGCAATATTTGGTTATACATTTTAATATACTCTATGAACCTATGACGAAACCTATATGGAAATGTTTAACAGTATGTCAAATGGACATGACTGCCTTATTAGTTTGTATTTTCGATCGTGATTTATTGTTATAAATTGTGTACAATTTATATAAAAATACATACAGAGGCATTATATCAGCATTTAGATATTGATTACCGTTGACATTTTTTTATTTTATTGTGTTGTTTCAGTACTGTGATAAAAAACAGGTATGTTGCTTTGAATCCACACTTTACCATATTATTTTAAATTATTTCTTTAAGATGGATACAAAAACGTTCTACGGGAAAAGCAGTAAATATCCGAGGAATCCAAAGACTCTGACTTTGATAGTGATAATAAGAAAGTAATAATAAATTTTCCAGGTACCCAGATATTAATCGATCCAGAATCAAATAAAATGGAAAATGAAGACGATTTGTACGAAGCAAATTTAGACCAGGATACCAATTTAGATTTAGACTAAGATGAAGATGAGGGCGATACCGATAAAACTGAAAAACACACTGAACAAAATGTGCTCAAAAGGTCAAAAATGATCGTAAAAAACATTCAGTGGAAGAGTGGTTCCCGAACAGTATTTCCAATTCCAGAATGGAAAGGTAATTTACCAACATGCAAATTATTAGAACCGGAATCCCCTCTACATTATTTTAAAAAGATGATATCTACCAATATGCTGGAAAACATAGTAGAACAAAGTAATTTGTATGCACTGCAAAAGAATATAAATAAACCATTGAATATGACACTAGCAGAATTAAACCAATTTATTGGATCTGTTCTACTGATGTCAATATATGGCTTGCCAAGGACAAGATCATTTTGGCAGAAGGAAACACGTATTGCTCAAATAGTCGATACTATATCTAGGAATCGCTGGGAAGAAATAAAAACTAAAACGCATTTCAATAATAACGAAAATATGGTCAACAATAATGATAAGTTATACAAAATTAGACCATTCATCAACGGTCTATTTTAAAATTTTCAAAGTATTCCAATGAGTGAAAAATTGTGTATTGATGAACAAATGATACCATTCAAAGAGGCACATTCTTTAAAACAATATATGAAGAACAAACCCAAAAAATGGGGATACAAGGCATTTGTTTTGTGTGATAGCAATGGTATTGTTTATAACTGGGAATTATATACAGGAACTGTTAAAGATCCCCTTCATTTACCTAATGTAGACACCAGCGGTAATGTAGTAATAAGATTGTGTGAGATAATCAAACCAAACAAATACTATAAAGTATATTTTGACAACTGGTTCAATGGCATTCAGTTGCAGATTGAAATGGAAAAACGTGGACTGCAATGTTTGGGAACTGTTCTTCCAAACAGATTGCCTTATTGCCATTTTTCTGATGACAAGAATATGAAGAAACAGGGCAGAGGTACTGTAGAAGAAAAGCACGCTACAGTAGATGGCATAAGACAAACAGCGTTAAAGTGGTACGATAATAAACTGGTTCATTTGCTTAGTACATTTGTTGGTTCTAAGCCTACTTCGTTAGTCAAGAGGTGGGATAAGAAACAAAAATCAAGAATTATTGTATGCTGTCCAAATTCAGTACAATTTTATAATAAATTTATTGGAGGTGTCGATCTTATGGATTCACTAATTGCTCTTTACCGAACAGACATAAGATCTAAAAAGTGGTATCTAAAAATATTTTTTCACCTTCTGGATTTAGCTGTTGTTAACAGCTAGTTGTTGCATCGTCGTGATTGCGATTACTTTGAAATTAAAAAGAAAAACCAGTACGCTACATAAGTCCCACTTATGTAGCGTACTGTTAGCAAGCAATGATCAGATCAAAAACAAAGGACGTCCCAGGCTCAGTGAAATTGAGAACGAAATTGTAAAAAAACAGAGGAGAGGATCTACTGCTATTGTACTACCAAAGGAAGTTAGGCTTGACCAAACCTTCCACTGGCCAGTAATTTCTGAAAAAAAGGAAAGATGCAAAAAACCAGGATGCTGTAATACTTCTAAAGTAATGTGCGATAAATGTAAAGTTGCTTTATGTTTTACAACTAACTACAAATATTTGTTTTTTTGAATGACATAATAAATAAGTATATAACTTAATTCGTTAGTTTTTGCTAAACACTCCCAAAACTCTCCCCAAACGAAATTTAAAAAATCTAAAAAAATTACTAGTTGTAAATGGATATTTGAGCACATATACAAATTAAAACATTTTATAAACAAACAAGTTTACAAAAAAGTCGGGCAATAGAGGGCTAAGATATTTATATTTCACTATATGCTCTATCATTTGGTTTTCATTTATAATTTGCACCTATGACGAAATTTATAATATCTAAGAGCTGGTGCTTTCATATGAAACAGGAATAAAACACTTGTTAGATAATATTTATTCGTTTTGAGTACACTTTTCTTAGAACCTAGTATATAAAAAAATAAATATTTGTCTGTCAACAAATTTCTTTATAAAAGTACGAGGCACTATTCTCATGCTGTGAGCTTTGCTACTCTGTTACTTTTATAACGCCTAAGCTATTTTTAATTTATTGTCAATATTTTTGAGGTGTGTTATCTTAAATGATCATTTTTAAGGTTAGTACGTTTGATTAAATGAAATTGACATTAATTTGATAGTTTCCATTTTATTAGTGCTGATGGTATATGACTAGCATCTGTTGGTACTAGGATCAATTTCAACATGTGGAAGTGAGAGCACTCTCTTGTTAGTAATTTCAGCGTAAATTTTGACGAAACCAGAAATAACCCATATTATTCTCCCGGTGTGATCTTAGTATTTCCGTTGATTAAATAGTATAGGGTATCCAATATCAATATCTAATGTTGATTTTTAAATGCACACTTTAGATACTCTGTTTTTGTTTACCTTATTTTTAGACCTTTTTGCTCAAGCGCCCATCTCCATTGTCTCAATCATTAATTCAATTATCTCTCCTTATCTCTTACTAACACCACATCGTTAGCATACATAAGGCAATAAGGGATATCTCCTTAACATGTTTTCGTTAATTTTTCCAACACTAATTAGAAGAGATAAGGGATTAGCACTGACCCCTGATGCAATACTATTCTCAAATGAAATTTATCAGTCTTACCCTCACTTGTTCTAACATTAGTTTTCCATTACTTGCCTTATGATAAAAATTGCATCCGTTGTTGATATGCCTTGCATGAATTTAAACTGATTTCCTAATATTTCTGTTTCTTCCTCTATCCTACTATCAATTATTCTCTCCCACAGTTTCATGGTGTGACAGAGTAGTTTTAGGGCTCTATAGTTTGTACAGAGTTTAACATCTACTTTGTTTTTGTATACAGGTACTAAAATGCTACTTCTCCATTCATCCGGTATTCGCCTTACTTCCAAATTTCTATTAAATAGTCCTGTTAGCCAACTTCTTCCTGATTTTCCTAATGCTGATCATATATATCCAGGGATGCCATCAGGACCTATGCCTTTTCTTTTTTCATCTTATGTAGCTCTTGAATTACTTCCGCGGTCGTCATTTTCGGCACCATTGCTATTACTGTCTCTGTTGCCTCTATAGATGCTTTCTCAAACTCTTAGTTTAATTGGTCGTTAAAGAACTCCTTGTAGCTATTTTTTAGATTCTTTCCTTGCATAAATAGTTTAATGTATTTATCTCGTATACATTTAATCTGATTAAAATCTTTGGTTTTCTTTGCTCCACTTTTAACAATTTTGTATATGTTTTTTTCTTAGTACTCAGTTCATTGTACAGCTTTTCATGCGCTGCTACCTTAGATTGTGCTACCGCACATTTGCTTCCTCTTTATCTATTTGATACTTTTGATAATCTTATTCTGATATTTTTTCTTGTCCCTCCTTATATAATCTTCTCTTGTCTTTTATATTGTCTTAAACATCGTCTGACTATCTATATTTACCAATTTTTAAGTCAATTTTCTGAGATTTTTTCAAGTATTTTAGTTACACCCTCTTTAATAATTTTTGACACATTTCTCCAAATTTCATTATGACCTTTTTCCATATTCCAACACATTCTTTTTTATTTCTGTTCTAAATTGAACTACTTTGTCGCTTGTTAACGTCAATTAATTGTTTTTGTGACTCGATATTTTGGTTTTATTTCATATTTTACTTGTATATCTAGTACCAGCACTTTATGCTGTTGGCTTACAGTTTCACTAATTATTACTTTAGAGTCTTTACATAAGGGATTGGCTTACGATCCATATTTGGAATTGATTTTGTCTGCTTTTAAATTGGATAAGTTGGCTTTCTCTTTTCTAAAAGCATGTACTAACAGTGGACTAGGTATGGCCACTGTTAGTACATGCTACTGCTAATTCCAGCATATTATCTGCCATATTATTTGCTGCTAATAGCATTCTAATATTTCATCTATAGATTAAATCCGTATAACAAATAGATATTTTTCACTTTCTCGGAGTAATAATATTCTAACATACAAAATCCTATTAAATTGCCAAAACCTTCCTTGCATATTTTATTCACTTATAAGGAACAGCAGCAATATTAGTACCATAATAAGGGTATAGTCCTGGACTGGCTAATCGTTGGATAATAGGAAGCATGAGTGTAGCAGTTTTAATGTTTTCGGGACTGCTACCTGGTATGGGGGAGCAGAGATATCAGTACCAAGTTATTGCATATATGAATTGTTGCTTAAACTTTATTATTATTAAACAGCACTATATAAACAGCACTATGATCTATAACACAAGAAACACTGTTATAAAACAGTCGAATAATATACAGATTCTCAATTCAAATATTCAAAAAATTAAAGAACAGCTTACTAAAATAGAAATCGCCTATTTAAAATGCAATCCATTAATGGCCCAAAGTACCAAGCACTCCTAGCATATGGTAATGATATTGATCTCATAAGAAACTCTCCCGTCTGCGACATCTTCAACAAAGTGAAGAGAACACGAAAAATGTTTTACTTAAAATCAACACAATGAAAAACAAATACAAGCGAATCAACAGAAGAGAGCAATTCAATCTAGATTGTGAATAAAACAAGTGATGTTTTTATCTAAGGGGACGTCATAGAATTTTTGGAGAAATTTTCTCTAATTTAATATGTCGTAAGCGGCATTTCGATTGACAAATACTACCCCTAATACCTGATATCTTTCTGAAAAACGGGTCAAAAATCAACAACGGGTACGTTATTACATACTTTATAAGTATTACGAATAAAAATAAATAAGCAAGAAGAATGTAAGTGTACTATATTTAAACCAAGTGACAGAAAAAAGAATATTATACATACATGTACTTCTAAATTAAAAATTATATGCCTGACAACGCAAGATACAAAAAACAATGATTTAACATTGAAAACAATGATAGCTTGCACAAGCGACAAAGTATTTAAAACGATAAGGCCGAACATATTATATGTAATTGTAATAGATATGTTGGCTAAAATTATACCATAAGACACCGAAATATTATATCTATGTGTTTATGTGTATCTAAAGTATAGTAGTATATTGAATTCCCTACATTAAAAAATCGAAATATTTAAATTAGACAGTAAAAAATTATAATTTTAAGATTGATTTATAAATTATTATAATTTAAATTTTACTGCTTGATGAAACAAATATTGTAAGTCATACACTATAGCAATCGAAACATCGGAAAGTACATTTATAATATAATAAATATTTCAGTGCCAATGTATTAAAAAAAATTCTAGTACATAAAAATGGACACTTGCCTATTCAAAGTTTATAATAGACACTAATTTCAGTTTATCTATAATTAAAGCAAGTAATATAAATTATAATTATTAAAATATTTAACTACATTAACCAAGTACGTATTTGTGAAATTTCTCGATGACTAAATTGATTGATATTTAAATAAATTTGAAGCTCCAAAACGTACCTGCTGTAAAATTTAAAAATCTACGACTAATCAAATTATTGGCAACATCGGAGGAGTTTAGTTGGGTACGCAAAGAAATGTATACGGATCCCAAAAGTGTTTTAACCTATTACAGAGTCCACTTAATCCGACGTGTTGGTCGGAGTCCACATAAAGCGCTACCCAGATAATAATATACACGGTGTATATTCGCCTGGAGTTAGTATAATACCGTTTTAGTACGGAGCTCTCATTAACCGCTAGATCTATATATATATATATATATATATATATATATATATATATATATATATATATATATATATATATATATATATAAGGAGTCCAATTAAGTCGGTACCATATGGAAAATTTTTTTATTTTTAGTTTTATGAAAACAAATTTATTCTCTAGTTCTGAATGATCTAGAACTTCAATCATCAGAATCACATATTAGTATTCTTCAGTCATTTACGCGGTTCGTTCAACAACATGAATTTTATTAAGACTTGAGAATATCCATAATTCATTTTTTTGACAAACCGAGTATACAACTAAAAAAATTTAATATCTAATCATTGTATTCTAGGTTTTAGATCATTCAAAACTTTTTATGTAACATAATTATTTTATATAACAAAATTCATAAAACTAAAAATAAAAAGGTTTCACATATGGTGCCGACTTAATTGGATACCCTGTATATATATATATATATATATATATATATATATATATATATATATATATAACAATGTGACTAACAATTTAATTAGAAATCTCAAAATTCAATATCAGGTAATCTACAGCAACAAGGTAATATTATGCCTTGCCTACAAGAAACATCTTATACAGTTAACTTAAAAAACTTAATTACGCTGATTTTTTCTGTTTGATCAGGATGATTCACGAAAACTAGTGCGAAACAACTAAACAAAAACGGTATAAAATTTCTACTCACCAGTTGTATGACATTTAGCCTTACACTCTTTCGTCGCACAAGTCCACAAATGGCAATTCGATTTTTTTAGAGTCTTTCGCAATTGAAATTTGAAATTATTGATAACCATTATTTTTTGTCTGTGTTGGCTCAGGACGTAATCAATTAGCAGTTCACTATCAATGTTGAAGAAACAAGGGCAAATGAAGAGACATTTTTCTTTTCTCATGATTTTAGGTAGCTATCAATAGAATTTTGTGGAATTCCCAAATAAAAACCAATAAATTGCAGTTGCATTTAAGACATCTGGATTTGGATTATTCTGTGAAATTACCAAAAACTAGCAGTTTGCTGGGATTTTATGGTCTCTACCTGATCCGGGCTGCAGGTAGGTCAGTGATCAGTTTACCAATCTCTTAGGGTCTATTTTGAAAACCCTACTTTTATGGCGGTGATGAGTTTGTACTATGTACGAGGGTATTTATGGTAATTGGTGATGAGTTTACGTGTACCCATGGAAGTAACTAATGACGAGCTGAACAATATAAATGCCACTGATAAGTAAATAATTAATTCTGATAATTAATGCTCACCAAATTTGGATTTACTAAAATGCATCGTAAATATGTTTGTTGTTACAGCTATATAGCTCAGTGCAAAAGACCGCATATATATCTAGTAAAATTTACGCAAAATGGTGTTAATCGATAATATTTTGATTTTCTTATTGGTAAAAGACGTATTTGGTTTGCATCTCGTACAATTAGTCATTGGCACTGCCGAGGAATACCAAATGGCGCATAGGTGTCATCATGGAATCTGAACGAGTTTTTTGAAACAACTTTCAGAATATTGTGAACAAATCAAATTTAAGTTTATGACACCTTGATCGTAATCTCTTGCTATAATTTTTTATGCTGGTTTAGCTACATAGAAGTTTAATCCATACTAATTAAAATCTTATCTTGTCTGTTTTTCATAATAGTCACTGCGTCATGGAAAATTAACAAAATTAATTTTAATGGCTGCTGCGTTCCATTTCTATTTTTCTCACATAACATAATTACTTTATGAATCTAAATTGGTTCATTTGTAGCCTTTTCTAAAAGGTCCTATACAGCCTGGATATCATCAACTGCATTGTTAGAGCAAATAAATTAAAAATCATTACATCGTTCGATTGCATTTGGCGCTCATTTAATTCACTAATTATTTGATCAGTGTTCAATATTATCTATATTAATTAGGACATTGTTATGTTTACGTTGGAAGGACTAATGACTGTAGATCGTTTGCGTCCAATGGTATACACTATAACTTAAAAATAAACAACATACACGAAATTAAATTCAGAGGCAGAAACCGTGTTACGCTAATCCTTAAAATCCAGTTTGAATGCGAATAATTCAGTCAATAATTTTTGTTTAAAGGGCATTGATTTAAAATCCTGTATTTCTAGTCACTACTTGGAAATCCAAACGCGGACACGTGATGCAGATTGTAGGTGTGACACTGAGTATTTGATAAAATATAGCAGTTTATATATTTATATATGAAAAATGTGGAATAAACCCATCAACGATCGATAAAACGTTGATATCAATCAGGATGAAAATGAGAAGAAACCAGAAAGTTTATTAAAATGTAATAGCAGGTGTACTAAATGTGGTAAAAGTTTCAAAATAATCTACATATCGCTAATCTATATATCATACCATTTAAGGTTGAATACTAAAAAAAAGTATGTACATTGATACAAATATTCTTTTTATTGACCACTTTGTATTGTACCGGGTGGTCCAATAAGCCGATCTCTCGGCTATATATCAGAAACTATTCATGTTATAACTTTTGGAGAAAAAATTCCTTGGTAAAAGTGGCCAAAAGAAATCGCTGGAAATAACTTTCCAAGTTTCTGGGTTAACCGCTAGGGGGCGTAACCTGTGAAGAAAACTTTAAAAATCAGTTTTTTGGGAAATATGCCCAATTATACCAAGTGTTAAATAAGTAAAATAAAAAGATGCCTAAATTTTGTACAAAGTTGTTCAAGTAATTTTTTTTATTTGTTCAAATAACGAGTGGGGGAGAGTGGGACAGTATTTGTGGATAAATACCTATAACTTTGGTTTGGATTAACCGATTTTAACGAAATTAGTGTCATTAGAAAGAGTGTAGATAAATTAATTTACATCTACTATAAAATAATTGCATTTAGTTTTAATTGTCATAGGTAGAGAGTACTTTCGAATAGAAAAAATTAAAATTTGTTTTTCTTTAAAATGTTTAATGGAAATACCTATTTATTGTAAATTATAATGGAACTGGATTAAATTTGTAATAAAATGGAGCAAACCGCATGGTAATAGCTTTTGTCGAACTCGAGATATGAATAAAAACGCATAAACATAAGTAAGTATAGTATTGACTCACCCTGTATTATAAATCAAATTAATAAAATAAGTCAGTAGGTACTTTCAAATTTATTTATAGCAGAAAAATCTTAATGTTGATACCTATTTTGACCATTGTTATTTCAGATGATTAAAAATAGTTTTTTCGAAACTAAGTAGGCTACGACATATTTATTGACAGCAGTCAAAACATTGTTAAGAAGTGTTATATTATAATTCTAATTGAAGATTGCACTTTTTCCAATAGATATTAATATTGGTAATATTAGTAATTAATTATCAGTACTAATAATTCGTGATGAGTATATCAAATGCAGAATTGTATGATATGATTTTAGTTTATTTCGATTGTCACCAAAATGCCGCTATTTGAGACATTATGGCAAAGAAGTATTTGAAAGAAAGGCAAGAAGATTAAGGAAAACTGGTAGTTTTCATCGTCCTTGTTTTAAACGACGTACTAGAGGTATGACCGAAGATAATTCAATTAATGTTCTTGATTTAATTCAACAGAATCCACATATAAGTAGTCGGCAAATCTCTATAGAATTAAACATATCCAAAACTACTGTTCTAAGAATTTTAAAACATCACAGGTTAGTTTATCATATTATAAAGTGAACGTTTAGGTGAGAAACTTGGAATTCCCTTTAAACTTTAGATTTAACTGTTATTTTAATATTCCGATAAAAACACCAACACGGCGCTTTTATCCTTTTATCTGTTTCTTAAAAATACTTATGCACGATTTCTCTTGTGAAACAATTGTGGATTTTTTAATATTTTTTGAGGTTTAGTAAATATAGTGGTTTCTTTTTGACCAATATTTGTTGTTCTGTTTTTTAGACTGCATCCTTGTCATGAGGAGACCAAGCTTTACATGAGAGAGATTTTGATGCAAGACTGGATTACTGCAATTGGATGTTAGGTCTGCTAGAAGAACAACAGCATATCATGTCAAAGATTTTGTGGACAGACGAGGCTACGTTTAATAGTGCGGGTGGTGTTAATCTGCATAATATGCATTATTGGGCTGAAGAAAATCCGCACTGGATACATGAGGTGCAGGTTCAAGGTAGATGAAGTCTTAATGTTTGGTGTGGTATAGTTGATGGAAAGATCGTAGGTCCATATTTCTTTGATAGAACTTTATATGGCCAAGCATATTTGGATTTTCTGGAAAATCAGTTGTCTGTTTTATTGGAAGATATTTCCTTACAAACAAGAAGAGATATGATATTACAACATGACGGGTGTCCTGCGAACTTTTCCAGACGAGTTCGAGATTATTTGTATGCAAGTTATCCAAAAAAGTGGATTGGAAGGGGAAGTATATTTTCATGGCCGGCTAGATATCCAGACTTAACATGTCTGGACTTTTATCTGTGGGGAACATTGAAGAACTTAGTGTACCAAATTTGACCAACCACGCGAGACGACATGAAACAGCGCATTATAAACGCAATTAAATAGTATATCAAAAGCTGAGATTGAAGCAGCTGTTATGTCTACGCGCGAAAGATTACATCTTTGTGTGAACAACGATGGAAAACAATTTGAACATTTAATTGGACATTCAGTTTTAATGATCGAGATATTTGTATGATCTTTCGCATATTTAATTTTAAGTTATAATAAAGGGCGAGTCAATACTATACTTATTTATGTTTGCGCGTTTTTATTCATATTTCGAGTTCGACACAAGCTATCAACATGCGGTTTGCGCCATTTTGTTACGAATTTGATCCAGTTCCATTATTATTTACAATAAATAGTTGTTTCTATTAAACATTTTGAAGAAAAACAAATTTTAATTTTTTCTATTCGAAAGTACCCTCTACCTATGACAATTAAAACTAAATGCAATTATTTTATAGTAGATGTAAATTAATTCATCCACACTCTTTCTAATGACATTAATTTCGTTAAAATCGGTTGATCCAAACCAAAGTTATAGGTATTTATCCACAAATACTTTCCCACTCTCCCCCACCCTTTATTTGAAAAAATAAAAAAACATTACTTGAACAACTTTGTGAGTAATTTAGGCCTGTTTCTATATATATATTTAGGGATTCTACAGTATTCACTGCCTTCCCTCGCTCAACCGTTTCCATCTCTCTCTGTTGTTCCATTCTCCATCGTTTAGTCCTCTCTTACTCATGGCGTCGTCTACTTCGTTCCTCCAGGATTTTCGGGGTCGTCCTCTTTTCCTCCTTCCTATGGGGCTCCATTCGGTTATTCTCTTTATCCATCTGCTGTCGCTAGTTCTTCTTACATGTCCATACCACTTTAGTCTTTTTTGTTCTATATATGTTAGTATGTCTGTTTCTATTGATGTTCTTTGCTTTATTTCGTCATTACTTCTCCTATCCATTCTTGTTACTCTGCAGCATCTTCGCAGGCATTCCATCTCTGTTGCTACTATCTTACTGCTGTTTTTCTTGTTTATGATCCAATTTTCAGCCCCATATGCCATAGTACTTCGCACTAATGTTTTATAAATCTGCGTTTTTGTCTTCATATTTACGTGTCTATCCCACCATACTGAGTTAAGTTGTCGGATTGCTGTTCTTGTTTGTCCTAATCTTTGTGTAATTTCTTCCTCTGTTGTTGCCTTTTTCGTGATTATAAACCCCAGGTATTTGAATTTATCCTTTCCTTTGATTGTTACGTTGTCATCAATCTGTAGATCTTCTATGTCTTCTTCACTTGTAGATAGGTACTCTGTTTTCGCGAGGTTAATATCTAGGCCAGCCTTGGTATATTCTTCTTGTAGTTTCTTCATCATGTAGCTGAGGTCGTCTTGGTCTTGTGCAATCACTACTTGATCGTCTGCGAAACTTAATGTATATAGGTATTCGTTCCGTACCGGTACTCCCATGCCTTCGCATTTTCTTTTCCATGTAGTCAAGGCTTTCTCTAAGTATATTTTGAATATGTTTCTAGTTTACTTATTTAACACTTGGTATAATTGGGCATATTTCACAAAAAAATGGTTTTAAAATTTTTCTTCACAGGTTACGCCCCCTAGCAGTTAACCCAGAAACTTGAAAGTTATTTCCAGCGATTGCTCTTGGCCACTTTTACTAAGGAATTTTTTCTCTAAAAGTTATAACATGAATAGTTTTTTATCTATAGCCGAGAGATCGGCTTATTGGACCACCCGGTACATAGAATATCTTTTAAAAAATAAATCTCATTCTTTTTATAAGCTTTATTTTTGTTTTGCATATTTTTTAATCAAAGCCATATTTTTTGAGTTATTTATGAAAAATATTTTAAAAAAGGGGCCTTTTTCAATGAAAATTCGCTATTTTCAACCATGAATAGCTCAAACAGTAGTGACTTTGAAAAAACTCTATAGAACAAAAGTTGCTAAGAATTTAATTTCCCATCGATTTCCGTGATTACTTAAAGCCAAACAATTTTCATCCACGAGAAGGGGTGGCAACCTTCTCTGAGGCGGAAGAACACATCGGCGTTATATAACTTTTGTTATTTGAGCTAACAAATTTCAAGTCAGTCAGTTCAGTTCGACAAAAATTGGGAGGTAAATAGCCTGAGTGACTGGAGTACTTTACTTAATCAAGATATCTTTGAAAAGGCTTCAGAACAACAATTAACAGAGGAGAACTCATTGTCTACATAAATTGACTCCTCAATTGACAAATTCTTTTTTTGACCAAAAACCCCAGAAATAAAAGGGTAAAAACTAAACAGAAATGATGCTTCCTGTTTACTTAGGCAGATCGTCAAAACGCAGGGAGGCGTAAAATTGATAAGAAAAAGCAGAGCAAGAAAAAAGAAAATTCGAACAAAAATAAAAGCGAATTGACCCTAAAGCAAACCATAATGGTCAAAAAACAAATAAAGCAAGATCAAAGTAATAAAAAAATTGACACAAGAGATATGCCGAAATCTGTGGCTGTCCTGTGCAGCTTTTATCCAGTTATTGCAAACACACTTCAGTTAATTCTGATCCCTGGTTTGTGATTTTGGGCAGGGGCTGATCTTGCCTTTCGTCGGTGCTCTCATAAATTTCGCGATAAAAGGATTCGACAACCTCAAGGATTTTGTTTCTATCAGTAGTAGTGTATTTGAGGAATACATCCCAAAGAAGACCAGCGTAGAAAAACGTGCTGCTGAGTCTGTCCAAAGAAAGTTGTTTTTCGAAACTGAGGGGTATTTTTAGTTAACATGATAATTTTTGCTTAAAATAACCTGACTTTTTAAAAAATTTGATAATTCATTGCTATTAAAAAACTCTTAAAATTATTTCATTTTAAAAGACTCCAGTTTACAAACTTACGGGAAGGTTGAGCAGGAGAAAATAGTAGCTAGGAGTAGCAGCATAACGGAGTGGCAAGAAGAATAGACAAACGAGCATAGGGCGGCCTGGACAAGGGCCTTAATTCTAAATATTACAGACTGGATGAAATGCGGCGACAGGGAAAATAACTACTTTTTCAAACAGTTTCTTACAGGACACGATTTTTTCAGGGCCTACCTAGAAAGAATAGGAAGGTAGCAGATGAATACTGCGAAGAATATGAAGTGTCTGATACGGCCAAGCACTGTGTATTAGAGTGAAAAATTTTCAATGATGAAAGAAATATGAATTACACAGGAAGGTAGGTAAGGGAAAGCGCAAATACAATAATGCAGGAAGCAATGGGGGAAAAGAATGAATACAAGGAAATACTGGAGACAGTAACTCAAATCGTCAGAAAAAAGGAAATACTAGAGAGGAAACTGAAGCAAAGGTAAGAGAGAGAGAGAAAAAGAGAAAATGGACTATTCACGTGATGCACCGGTCTGAATAACACTTACCACATGAGTAGTTCGGTTGAGAGGGTGGAATTTATTTGGTAGGCAGGGAGGTATGTTTGTATCTGTGAGCACGATTCCTCTGGGAAGACTACGTGTGAATGGAGCCTTCCCCCTGAATCGAACACAAGATTTACCACCTCTTTTTTTCATAAAAAAGGAAGGCGGGTTGAGTATGCACTTTTTTATGTTTTTTTGATGCGTAGATTCGACTTTTAGAGCGTACCAGGTTGAAAACCTGTCAGATAATTTGTTATTAACAATTTAATTGTTATTAACAAGTTAATTATGATAACGATTTTTTTGTGCGTTGTTCATTTTGTGTCTAGATGTCTGCTGAAATTTCCACGCCTTTAAAAAATAATTTAAATAAACTTAACGGCCAGTAAAAAATATTAATGTTTCCGGCAGTTTTTATGGGTTAATTCTAGCGAGGATCAATCCAAACAACAAAATAAATGCAATAGAGCTCTGTGGAAATTTCAGCAGAGCGTGCCACTTAATTGAATAATCACTAATTGAAGGAACACGTGGTGCAGTAATAAAATAGTAGAATGCTGACTTAGTCGAATGTAAACACCGCTAAGGTTTAATGTTGTTTTCGCAGCAATGCGAATGAGTCACAAATCAAAACGGGCGTAGACAATAATGGAGGATAATCGTTTTTGTATGCTGATTTCACACATAGTTCCACCAGTACATGTGACACTAGCCGATTATATACACCATCCTAAAGGTTTGTTCTTGATGGCTTACACTTTTGTTGAAGCGCCATTTACCTCTATAAAATTACTAAATAGTGATTTACAGTGTTAATTACATTTTTCCGATCAAGATTTTGAACATTTTTAAGGATTTTATTTAAATGAATAAATAAATAGTATTAATATATTAATGCATATATATATATATATATATATATATATATATATATATATATATATATATATATATATATATATATGCTACTTCATATATATATATATATATATATTTCATGATCACTACTTCCGGAAATCAACAGACGAATAAAACAAGCGTGGTCAGCATTCGGACGAAATTCCATAGTCTTCAAGTCCAAAATGCCACTATACCTCAAGAAGAGAGTATTTGATCAATGCATATTACCCGTCTTGACATATGGATGTGAAACTTGGATATTAAAGAGAGAAATAACGTCGAAACTCCAAGTAACTCAAAGAGCAATGGAAAGATGTATGCTAGGGATAACAAAGAGGGATCGTAAAAGAATTGAATTGATACGGAGGCAAACCCAGGTGACTGATGTAATCCAAAGAATAAAATCCCTGAAATGGCAATGGGCAGGACATATGGCAAGAAGAACAGATAACAGATGGACCACTAGAACAACTATGTGGTACCCCAGGAACGCTAAGAGACCAAAGAGGCGCCCAAATCTCAGATGGGATTATGATATTAGAAAATTAACAGGAACAACGTGGTCTCGAATAGCACAAGATAGAAAAATATGGGCGCAAATGAGCGCAAATTATTACAACAACGTATAACTAAGACATCGTCGAATAATAATAAGAACATAGAATAACTTTGAAATAAGGGAGGCTGCACCGTAATTGGAAACGGTTGATAAAGCTGCACATGATGATGATGATGATGATATATATATATATATATATATATATATATATATATATATATAATAACGATAAAAGATATCGGCATAGCTGGCAACAAAAAAAAATAATAAAATATGTGTATAAGATGTAAGGCAACTGTATGTACGTATTTCTGACTATTGGTCGTCTTCAGTACGGTGCAGCCAAGTTATTGCAAAGACACAACTAAACTAAAAATTTGCAAGTCCAGTCCTTTAGATAAGGCACATGCCGATATTTTTACAACCGTATTACTCATCGTAAATTAATCAGTTTAAAACTTAAACATTGATACTTGGGTATTAGTACAGTTAAAATTGTTAGACGGTTATATTTAGACGAAATATTAAGCAATATAATTGAAACTTTTTTCTACTTTTAAGGACAAAAAAACAAGTTCATTAGCGGAGCGTAATTCAAAATTATTCTGCACATTATATTTGAAGCATTATTTGGTTAAAACATCCTATTTTTGGTGGTAAAAAATATATTAAATGCATGTAATAATTTGTCTGGACTAAAGGTGGTAAAAGATGGTCTGCATGGTCTGGTTATATTTTTGTTTGAATTTTCCGACGGACGATAGAAAGTCGGTGCTAACTATACCACTGATCTTCATGAAACTTTACATTGACAAATCCATAATTGTCACGTCATTTAGCATGCTGGCTATTTATACTACTATCCACAGGCCCGTTCCTAGTGTAGTGAGCGCCTGCGTGCAGGATTTTTTGTGCGCGCCCCCATATTATGTTTTTAAGATACCTATATCATAACATGAATGTAAAAAGCAAAATAAAACGAACCATGTTTGAAAAAAAGGTTTTATTTTCAAAATTAAATAAAGAAAAAAGGTCATTTTAAAACAATTTTATTATGTAAGTTAACAGTAAGAAAGAAAACACTCAATTAATAAGGCATTCTGCAATATAACATGAAACAATAACGGAAAGGAGATACTCTCAATGCAAAAAAACTTTATTAAATAATACATATATACCAAGTGAAAAATAATTAAATAACAAATATTGGAATTACAACATGATACGTCGTGCTTTCACAGATGCGATCTCATTTATCATTTCATTGTGATCAATGGCTTCACAAATTTTATTTTCAATTGAAATGACTGCCAAATCTGATAGATTTTCTTGGCACATTGACATTCTTAAATAATTTTTTATAAACTTTAGCTTTGAAAAACTTCTTTCGCCAGATGCCACCGAAATTGGAAGGGTTAGGAATATTCTCAAGGCTATAAATAGATTTGGAAACAAGGATTGTAAATTTTTCTTTGTTATATAATTTAAAATATCTATGGGCGAATCCGAAATTTTGCTAGAGTCTGGGATTGGGTTAAGAACTTTGTATGACAGAATTTCATTATGCAAATCAAGACCATTAATATCTTTGCATACGTTTCCTTCATGTTGAATTTGTAAAGCTAAATCCAAATCCATACATGATCTTTTAATCACATCAGAATCTAGATTTTGAAAATTACCCAAAAATCCAAATAAATCGTGGCACTTATCTATTCCCCCAAAGCATCTTTGTAGGGATTGAATTGTTGTGTCCAAAATTTGAAAATAAAAACTGATCTTAAATTTTTGTTTTGGATCGAATACTGTTTCATCTGTACCTTACTACGAAAATTGAAGCTTCGTCTTTCTCTGTCTTAATAATGGAAATGTTTGCTCTACATTACTTTTTTCTGCTTCTGCTACAGCCTCATTCCTGAAAATCTCGAAATGTTTGTCTGACCTTTTTTCAGTGAAATAAATAATAAGATGTTTTATTTCTGTATGGCATTCATTTAAAGTTGTATTTGAATTCTGGACCATTTTTTACTTACTATATTAACTTTTGTTAACACAGCATGCCAAATTATAATAGAAAAAATAAATTTGAACGTTTTAATTTTGTCTAATAGTGACCTTGCTGAATGTTTCGTGTTCATATCTCTTGAATTATCTTCCACCAAATCATGTAAACTTTTACAAATTTCCAGGAATTGAAACCTAAGAGGGCGAATGGCTTTGACTCTACTTTCCCATCGTGTTTCACTTACTGATTTTAAAGTTGAGTTTGGTACATTCCTTTTTAAAATGTCCCATCTGTAGGGTGAAGCAGAAAAAAAATTGAATAACTCCTGAATAATTGAAAAAAAAAACTAGTCTCATATGAAATTTTAGCTGCATCGTTGACACTTAAATTAAAAGTGTGAGCTGAACAAGGCAAAAACATTGCCCTGGGATTAATTTTTAGAATTTGAGCTTGAAGGCCCACATGCTTGCCAGACATATTTGCCCCATTGTCGTAACCCTGACCTCTCATGTCGTCAAGGTTTATTTCAAATTTTGATAATATTTCTTCTTTTAAAAAATTGAAGAGCCCTTCTCCTCTAGTATTTAAAACTTTGAAAAAACCCAGAAAGTGTTCTCTAATTTCGACTTCATATGGAGAACAATAAACGAAGCGAATTATGACCGTCAGAATTTCTTTCTGAATATTTCTTGAAAATAAATGAATTAATTCATTTTGGAAGTGATTGCTCAGGTAATGAGGCATATTTCGGCACAACCCTTTAGACCTTCGAATATTGCTTAGGTGTTCCATCATAATTGGATCGAATTTAGCAATCATTTCAACTAATTTCAAAAAATTGCCATTATTAGTCTCATAAAGATTCGTACTGTCACCCCTAAAAGCTAAATTTTGGCCAGGTAAATACTGCATAATACAAATCATTCTTTTAATGATTCCACGCCATCGCTGTTTTTCAATTTCATAATATTTTTGTTGCTCTTTATCAATAGTACATTCTTTGTATGTATATATATGTATATGTATATGTATATTCAAGTACTGAACACTGACTTTTTTTGTTTTAGAAGTGAGAATATTTTTGTAATGGTAACCAAATATTTGGCGCCCCTAAAATTTAGCGCCTGCGTGCGGGGCATTCATTGAATACCCGGCAGGAACAGCCCTGACTATCCACCTGTAGAAATAACGGATTCAAGGCCTTCTTAATTTATGTTTTTATTGTATTGTAGTTTTGCTAATTTAGTATCTTGTCCGATTCTATTTCCTAACTTTACCAAACACATTACCAATTACAAAATATATGAAAATTAAAAATGACATTACAGTAATTCATTCATAAACCTCAGAATCTCATTAGTATATTTAACAGGAAAAAAAATTCTTAAAGTAACTATTCGGCTACATAAATGCGGCCAACTGAAACTTAATTATAATCGTCTTATAGAAGTTTACTTTTGAAAACTTTGTAAAAGTATATAACTTTCTATGCTAAATAAATCTTATAATCAGTTTGGTGAATACTTACGAACTTATTTGGTAATAGTATTATTAATTGGGCATGGACAGCACAGTGGATGAGCTTCATAAGTGAGCAGTTTTCAAATTAAATATTCGGGAAAGTCACGAAATGTTATTTAGATTTTCTGGACATATTTGCAAGTTATTATGAGATCTTATTCTGGTCCTATTACTTAAGATCTAGGCTTTTGGAGGCATTTAATTTAAAATAACGTTTCCTCCAAAACTCATATTTTCAACGTTTTTAGGGTAAAACTGACATAAATAGAGATTTAAAAATATGCACTAAAAAATTTCTAAAATATGCATGCAATATGCATTTTAAAACAAGCTGAATATGCACAATTAATATACAAATATGCTTTTAAAATTTAGATATACCTATGCACTTATTTCTATAAAAATAATTGGATTTAAAGCTTAGATTATATACAGTGTGGTTTGAATTTGAAATTTAAAATTCATTGATATACAGTAATACCTCGACTTACAATACCCTGACTACGCGAATCCAGAGTTACACGATTTTTCTTCTCGATTCGTCATCTGAGTGCCAAACAATCGTCCGATTATCGATTAAAATTTTATCGATTCTTATCTACAGTTATTTCTTATCTACAGTTTTGTCTACGGAGTGGGTACTTTTACGCAGTGGGATTTTTATTTTAGATCTACTGAAAGAGCAATGGTGTCATCTAAACGAGGTAAAACTGATCCTTCTGTAGCAAATAAGAAAAGAAAAACGTTATCTTTGGAATGTAAACTTGTAATTACAGATTTTGAATCAAAAATGAAATTCTGTGAACTATCAAAGAAGTTTGATTTATCTGAATCAATGGTCAGAACAATAATTATAACGGGCAAGGAAAAAATTCTCGAAGCTGTGAAAAGTGCACAATCTTTAAATTCCACCATCGTACGTAAACGTCATGGTATTATCGCCGAAATGGAGATAATGTTAAAGTTATGGTCTGATAATGAGGTAAATGTGAACAATTGTCCTATTGTCCAGAATACAGTGTGCTCCCAAGCTAAGCTAATTTTTTTGAGATTGAAAGAGGACGCTGGAGAAATCGCTAAGGATGAACAGTTTAGAGGTAGTAACGGTTGGTTCAGCCGATTAAAAAGTCGCTGTAATTGGCATAGCATTGCAGAAAGCGGAGAAGCGGCAAGTGCTGATAAAGAGGCTGCGTCTCTAATCAGCCATAATAGATGAATGTGGCTACACCAAACAAACCATATTCAATGTAGATGAGTCTGGCCTGTTTTGGAAGAAGATGCATAAGAGACCTTTCATCGCACGTGAATAGAAAACCTTTCCAGGTTTTAAGGCTGCCAAAGATCGATTGACAGTGATGATGGGGTTAAATGCAGCTGATGATTGCAAGTTAAAACCACTCTTAGTTTATCGCTCAGAAAATCCAAGAGCACTATAAAATAAAAAAATTAAATAAAGTTGATAGTGATGACGTTGAAGAACTGTTGAATTCCCACAATCAGGAGCTTATAATAGATGACCGCATAGAAATGCACGAGGAAGAACAAGACATTGAAGAGCTTGAGTGTTTGGATCCAGTTCAATCTGAGGATCAAATGACGATTGAAAACTTAACTGAAGGCCTCAGTTTAATTAAAAGGGATTAAAAATTTTAGAAGATATAGAAGAGCGCATTTCTTTTCCCAAACAAGGGATAAAAAAAATATTAGCCTGGTATGAAGAAATTTTGCGGGAGAAAAAAAATCTGTGAGTCCAAAGTACTATTACCAAAGTACATAGTTGCTCTAAGCCACTTAGCTCACGCTAAGTAAGCTGTTTTCAATAACGACTGTATTTATGAACTACAGTTTTGTGGACTTCAAAAATATGATTTCCATAAAGTTTGATTACAATTTACGCCGTTATTAATAAAAATTTAGGATTGTCGCAATAATATAAAATGATTGTAATTTCGAGGCGAATCTATTCATGTACATTTTATTGCATTTAAATGACATTACATATTTTCCATAAGCTTGTGTACCTCTTCTTTAAACGTTTTTGTTACTGCAATAAATATCTATTCAAAACATCAAATAATCATATTTTTTTAAGTAATATTATATCTCCTATCTGTTCATATTAGTTTAGAGAAAGAAAAATATCTCTCTACGTCCCAAGACGTAAATGGGGCATACTGAAACTTTTCTGTTAGAGACGGGGTATCAAAGTTTCCAATATTGATTATAATATTTATTGAACGCATATTAATAAAGTGAAATCTTGATTTTTATTTAAAACGTAGTAAAGTTTATCTTTAATTTTTACTCCGATTTCTCTATTCTAATTTGGTATTTTCTGTTTATCTGAATCAACAATAGAAATACTATCGATTATCATGGTGGGAAATACCTATTTTTCAAGAGTAAGAAATTATTGGGAGCAAATATTGTAAATACCGTTAGTCGCAAAGAATATGCCAGTAAATAGAATTTTCAAATTACGAAATAATGTACATTTAGCTGATGCCACCCAAAAGCCAAACAAAAGAACATACTTTGGAAAATACGTTCGATCTACGACTGAGTTAGAGCCAGATACATGAATCCATTTGAGCCATTCAAGAGAAGCCTGAATATAAAACAGTCTGTTGAAAATAGGCCCACACCATGAGTCATAAAACTTTTCTGTTTATGTGACAGAAGTGGTATTATGTATGTATAATTTCATAATATGTCAATGATCCTCTACTGAACTACCAAAAGAGCATTTAGATGAGCATTGATCGTGATAAAACTGACTAAAAGAATAAATCTTATAAACTGTCAATTATTCTATAATAATTATTTTTCCAACTATAATTTATGACAGTATTTGCGGCACAAGTATATCTACTGCTAGATGCTGGTACAGTTCGAATAATTAATCGTTTTCGAAATCTACCTTTTGAAATCTTGTTAAACAATGATGGAGGATTTGGCATAATAGCCAAATGGTATGATAATAAAGCTGTTGTGAAGGCTTCAAATTTTTCAAGCATTGTAAATAAAGATTTGTGAAAAAGGTGAGACATAATAAATAAAAAATATATAGAAATTTCAAGACCTGATGTAATTCGGCTCTACAACGCACATATGAGAAGAGTCGAGCAAACAAGCAATTTAATTGATCCCAGCCTGAGACTTGTTCACCTCTTGAGGTTACGTTTGGATGTACCAATTCATTGGAGCGAGGTGTATTAATTCGTGTGTAAACAGGAATCACTCCATCGCGTTCCAATACTCCAGACTATTCCTTTCCTCCCAATATTACTCTCTGATGCGCGATAGGGCCACAACTATCGGTCAAATGCTCATCATGTGGGATTCCTGGGAAATAGAACTCCAACGTGATTCCCTAACGTGATTAAGGCGTGGGGCCTTAAGCCTCTGCTCTGGGCTGCGCCTAGTTCGGATACTTGGTGCCCAAGTGCTTGGGCCCTACGTGCACGGGTTTTTATGTATTTTTGATTCTTTTGGTTTCTTGTGCCGGTTGTTTGTCAGTATTTTTTCGGCCGAAGCCAAATTAGTCTCGTTCAGTCCCCCACTGCATTCTTAGCGTCTCATTTTGTAAACTAGCCCTTTATGCCAGACTCTATCGAAAGCTTTGCTTACGTCCAGGAAGGCTGCTCTTGTGTACGGTTATCATTGAATCAAGCTGCTATCTACTCTTAATCTGAGTATTTGTGGCTCTGTGGAGTGCTTTTATCTAAATCCATGGAGTCGATAAATTACACTTCCATATTTATATTGCAGAACCTTTTATTTTGGCTAAAAAGACAGTACCAAGAAAGAAGACTTTCACCACACTGGACAATTATCCAAACTCATCGCGTTTTGTTGTGAATATTTTTAAATAAAAGATCTAATTATGTGACATTTTCATTTTACCATCGACTAATGACGTAGACAATTGTCTACAATGGTTTTTCATTTTCGTTAACAGGGTTAAATAAAGTCAGGCATTGTATTATAATGTATATAATATGTCTGAATTATTAATATGGTACAATTTTTTATCTCGAAATTTTTTATTTATTTCTAAAACAGATTTGCAAACTATGACATTTATAAGGATATTAAGAAAGATAACAAAAATAACATAATTTCTGTGCATAATCCTACTTTATTGCTCTAGGTGTTTTATAACTCAAACGGCTTTCACTGAAATGCTGACCACCACCGCAAATATTCTTCAGGAGTGCCAGCGCCGCCAAATTGTAGCCGCCACAAAGATAAATAACTAGAAAACCAGTTATCTTGGGTTTCTCGGTTTATTTACGACATAAATCTAAATTAAACCGAAATCTCTTTTATAGTAAGTATATATTCAACTATTTTGTAAAAAAGGTATTTGCGGTATTGATTTATTCGGAACAAAACATTATTTCCATAATAAAAGTAAAAGTAAAAAACAGGATTTAATAGGAATAAATCACAAATGTAGGTAACAATACTTTACGTATTTGACGTTTCGATTTCCATATCGGAGATCGTTCTAAAAATACAAATTTTTCGTTACTTGGAAATAGAAAATATTCTGTGACATAATTGTCTAGGTACGTTTCTAAGACAACTTTCTTGTAAGATCAGATCGTTCATTTGATTACATGCTTTTTTTAACTAGCAATGAGTCGCGTTTGAAAAGTTATCCCTACAATGCGCAACGATGCATATTTGCATCACCCTGGTTTTTCGCTTTCACGGTACCCTCTAATAAATTTTAAGCTTAGAAAACGATTTGATTCAATTATGTACTACCCGTCCATCTGGCAAACAAACCTAGAATATCGTGGACTGCACAATAATCTTAGTTATTGAGTGTAAACGGATTCGTTCACGTGGTTGCACTATTATTTGTGCTTTTGGGGTGTTTTATTTTGATAATAACTTGTTAATTATTACCAGAGTGAGTACAAAAAAACTACTGAGCTATTTGTAACTTTAATAAAATAATGTTAGTTGATGTAACAATTGAAGAATATATTTAGTTATTTTGTAATTGGAAAAATAACAGTCGATTCATATTTGAATTACTGCGCTTTCGGATACATAATTGCACCTAAAAATATAAGAGTTGTAACATTCTATAATACGTTCGCAAAAGTGATAGTTTCATTGATATTATCATTTTTTGTTGCAGATGTCTCTTTTATATAAAGATGGACATAAAACAATTCGGTTTACTTGATTTACTAGTAAACATACCCAGTGGCAGTGAAGATGAATTAGATGATTTTACTGACGACGAAGATGAAACTGAACAATCTACAAATATGCCTGTATCTATTTCTGCGGATCTGTTGGATAAATATATAAATCAGCGAGGCACCAATGAAATGAAGATTATGGTATCTGATGTCGAACATAATCAATCAAACGGATACTGTAACGTGGATAACTCAGATGACAGTGGAGATAAAGTGGAAGAAGCTGCTATCAAATCCAACAAGACTTCTGCTAATGGTTTTTCTATGACATGAGGTTATTTTATCACCTCATTGACGTAACTGTAATAAATGCTTGGCTTCTTTATCGACGATGTAATGAAGGCAAGCCAAACCTTTGAAATCATGCACAATTTATAGTTGACTTAGCATGTACACTATCTACTATTGGCTCACAAAATGCGACGAAAAGTGGACGACCATCTGACTTGCAACAACAAATCGATTTTAAAAGAAAAAAAGCTAATTTTGCTCCCTTGCCACATCAGGATGTCAGATTGGACAAACAAAATCATCCTCCCATTTGGAACAATACACAGCTACGTTGTAAGGATCCTCCGTGCGAGAATCAAACTTTTGTAGTGTGTGAAAAGTGTAATACAGCTTTGTGTTTAAACAAAAAAAAAAACAACTGTTTCAAAACCATTCATAAATCTTAGTTACTTTCACCTTACTACTTTATGCTGTGCTCCTTTGTGCGCAATGATGCATACAGTGTGGCGCACCGAAAACGAAACAGAGGCATTTACTGGCAGATGATTCCTTTTTTGAAAAAACGCTCGGACCCGTCGATTTTGTTTTCGAAGGGGACACAAAATTGACATAAAATCACTTTAACATTTGCAGCCCCTTAAGCGGGGGTGGCATCATCCCTAAAATCTTAAATGAAAAGGGGGGTCGAATGATCCATTATTTGAAAGGTCTTTCAACTCCCTTTATAATGATGGAAAATTCATGTATTCAATTCAGTAGTTTTGGAGATTTATTGATTTAAAGTTTAAAGTAGACTTTAATAGGTACATCAAATTAGTTTGTACTTCTTTCAGAAGAAATTTGAGTAAAAGCATTTTCTTGATAAGTAAATGCTTTTATTTACTACGCCCATGATTTATTAATAATAAAAATAGCAATTGAAGTGTCCTTTGTGACAAAAAAAGTTGTTTCTTGAAGAAAGATAATTAGAGAATGCCACGTACTTATTTTAAATAGGAAATAGTACATTAGTTTGCGATTGATTTGACCAATATTTGTTGTTAAAATATCATTTATTGATTTATACATAAATTAACCATGGTATATTCCACGGCAGAAGGGGTTGAAATTATTAAAATATTTTTCGGAAATAATCAGTGCGCTAATAGAACAGCACAAATTTTTAATGAGCAACATGAGAACAATAATGTGCACCGAAAATATGTTCTAGAACTTGTAGCTAAATTTCGGGAAACTGGATCAGTCGCCAATAAAAAACGTAATATTGAAAATCCTATAAGGAACGAAGCAACAGAAGTGGGGGTTTTAGGGCAAGTTATTGTAGATCCTACATTAAGTACCCGCAAATTGCAAACTTCGTGTGGTGTTAGTCGACGTACTATCCAACGGATTCTAAAGGCCCATAATTTTCATCCGTATAAAATTCACCTTGTACAAGAACTTAATGAAGACGATTTTGATAAGCGATTAGAATTTTGTGAAGTTATGAGTGAACGAATTACAAACGATGAACAATTTTTATTTAACATTTGCTTTTCCGACGAATGTTCCTTTTTTTTAAATGGCGAAGTAAATCGTCATAATTGTCGATATTGGTCGGACTCTAATCCCAGAATTTACCATGAGGTACACACACAGCAGCCACAAAAATTAAATGTTTGGGCTGGCATTTTTGGCGATCATTTGGTTGGTCCTTTTTTCTTACCTGGAAATTTGACTGGTGAAATGTATTTGGAATTACTGCAAAATGCCATAGATCCTGCGCTAACAGATATAATTGAAAATCAGAATGATGGTCGATACGTTGAGAATATGTTGATGTTCCAACAGGATGGTGCCCCACCACATTACGCATTAAGAGTTCGGCATTATTTAGATCAGACCTTTCCAGGTCAATGGATTGGTAGAAGAGGTGCCGTTGAATGGCCCCCAAGATCGCCAGATTTATCACCTTTGGATTTCTTTTTGTGGGGTTACTTAAAAAGCAAAATCTATGCTACTCAGCCAACATCCTTAGAAGATTTACGACAAAGAATTGTGAATAAGTGCCATCAAATTACTCCTCAAATATTGCAAAATGTCCGGCAACGTTTTCAGCAAAATCTTTATTATTGCATGGAAAGTAATGGTGGTCATTTTCAACATTTACTAGGCTGACAGGTCATTTCATTCTTTATTTTTTAACAACTTTGCTGCTATGTATTGATCTCCTCTTACGATGATGTATTTAAACTTTAAATCAATAAATCTACAAGACTACTGAATTGAAGTACATGAATTTTACATCATTGTAAAGGGAGTTGAAAGACCTTTTAAATGATGGATCATTCGATCCCCCTTTCCATTTTAGATTTTAGGGATGGTGCCACCCCCGCTTAGGGGGCTGCAAATGTTAATGTGATTTTATGCCAAATTTGTTTCCCCCTCGATAACAAAATCGACGGGCCCAAGCGTTTTTTTTAAAAAGGAATCATCTGCCAGTAAATGCATCTGTTTCGTTTTCGGTGCGCCACCCTGTATATGCATCGCCAATAAAATATGAAATTATACACAAAATTTTGATGTTTGATTTGTTTTTACTATTTTTCCCTTACTTATAATCAGTTAATCTATCCTCCTATATTTTTTTTATTTGATAATAAAAAATTGCGCATTGTAGGGTTATCGTCTCATTTGAGTTTTTTTAGAACATTTAATAACTAACGAGACATTATAACCCGGTGTATATAGACATTTGAAATAACAAAAACTGCCGGAAAGCCAAATTTTGGTGGAGATCTAGGGTATACCATAACAAATAAATTTTTAAAAGTCCCCATCGATCCCATGTGTGTAACAAAAGTTATTCGGGGTCAAAGGTCAAAATTTGAGATTTTTTGGATTTATTTAGAAAACGGTGAGTTTTATCAAAAAAAAACCTTAAACCGAAATTGTAGATCTTAAAATTCTCTACAAAAATAGTCCTTACTATTTTTTTCCTAAGAGTGGCCATTCGTGATGATATATCGCGATTCTAAGAGTCACATTATACATGATAATATGCACACGTTTCCACACCCCCTGTGAGGTAGTGTACTCGGCGCGTTTTTTTCCATAGTTTCCCCTGTAGGCCTACTCCACTAACTGTTTTGACAATTTTAGGATAAGTTAAGGAAACAATACCGGTCAAGTTCTAGATATTACCTTATTATTGATATTGCTATTGATTATTAGGTTAACTATTGTTTTGATTTCTTTAGATATTTTAATCAGATTCATATTCTTGAAAGTCTACTTCAACAGTCAAGTCGTCTTCGATTTCATCTTCTTCCTCTTTCTCTTGCTGGATGTTCAAAAATTGTTCAAATGTGACTGAGTCACTGGTCTGAGTCAAAAAAACTGATAGACCCAGGTGTAGTTTAGATTTAAAGATTCTAGGCCAAACAGCTGTCATGATGCAGTGGCTAATATTCGTACAAACTAATTTTAGATGATCTAAATTATGACGCTTGTTTTTTAAAACGACTTGTTCCAAAGCATATGACAATGATTCGGGAATATCGTTATTTATATCCTGCAACATTCTACCTGGTGGGGGATACAAAGTATTATCGAAAACACAAGATTGCATATCTTCACGAACAATTGCTGCTGTGGCTTTCAAAGTTTTTAACCGCTTGACTTTTCATCCAAGTCTTTTTTATCAGACCAGACTTGACTTAAAATATCTTGGTAATTGTCAATAAAAAAATTAAATGTTAATTTTCCAGACGTTTCTGTAATAATAATTCTACTACCATACTTCAATTACAATCGTGTTTTTATAGTTCTGTCATCTAAAACTACATCTTGACAAACATTTCTTGATTCATCCAACGAAAACTGGCAATCATCACTCTTTTCTATGAATTGAAATATTTTCTCCATCGCAGAGTTTACAGTTTTATCTTGTGGACGGCCAATTTTACGACCAGTATTAGGTTTTAAGAAAGATTTGTAACAACTGTCATGGTATTTTGCATCAGCAGCGACTAAATCATACTCAAAATTAATACGTTCAAGAACAGCCTTCGAAACATCATCAGATCGATCTTTAGCTAATTTCAACAGGGATTCTTTGAATTTTAGTGTAGTTACGTTAAGAATTATTGTTCGAAGACAATCGGTATATTATTTGTTTCTATATCGTTCACCTTTACTACTGCTTTCTGATTCCACTATATATCCTTAATAAACTCAATGTCTTATTGTCTAAATTGATGTTTTTTAATTCATCTATTAACTTCATATGCTGCACTCAGTCAAAGGCCCCTTCCTAAAGTATTTGAAGCATGCATACGCACTCTTGTTATATTCCCGACATTTTTGTAAGAGTATCGTCAACGCAAATAATGCCTCTCTTGTACCCATGCCTTCTGTGAAGCCAAACTGCGTTTGATCTATCTGCTCCTCATATTTCTTATGAATTCGGTTTTGAACAATTTTCAAGAGAATCTTTAAAGGGTGGCACATTAGGCTTATCAATCTATAGTCATTACATGATTTGAGATTGTTGTTTTTTGGTAGAGGTAAAAATATCGATTTAAGCCACTCCTCTACATATATGTAGGGGATGTTGCCCTCTATATATATGTGGTTGAGAATTCGGGTGAGTCTCTTTATATTACCGTCATCTAAGGCTTTTAACAGTTCAACTGGTATTTGATCAGGACCCGGTGCTTTTCCTTGTTTTGCATTCTGTAGGTTTTTTTTGCATACTTTTGAGGGTAAAATTTGTATGTATTGTTCTTCTTCACCTATATCTTGTTCATTTTCCCTCTCGTCATGGAACAGATGGATTATATATTGTTCCCATACTTCCTTTATTTTGCTCTGTTCAGTAAGTATTCCTCCATTATTATCTCTTGTTATGAGTGTTCTTCTCTGTCTAGTGTTGCCTGTAAGTTCTTTCTTTTTTTATGTAAGTTTGACGTGTCATGTTTGTTGCTGAGTTCTTCCAGTTCCTGGCATTCCTTGTTTATCCATTCCTCTTTAGCCTTTCTGATTTCATATTTGATTTTATTCTTGATGGTTTTATATTTATTTTCATCTTTATTTTTGTATTTTCTTTTTTCAGTTATTACCTCAACTATTTCCGGTGTCATCCAGTCTTTTTTAGTGGTTTTCTCTTCTTCGCCTAGGACCTCTTTTTCCTCTTTTAGTATAGCTTTTTTCACATCTGCCCATTCCACCCTTCCTTCAGTTAATTTATTTATCTCTGCGTTTAGTTGCTGTTGGCAGATGTCTTTTAGGTTTTTGATGGTTTTAACTTTTTTCTCCGGTTTTCTGAGTTTAATGTTGACGTTTGCTAGTAATAGATTATGGTCCGTATCTGCATCTGCGCTTGGATAGGTTTTTGCACTTTGTACTCTATTACGAAACCTTTTGTTAATATTTATAAAATCTATTTGGTTTCTGATTATATTGTTGGTGTTATCTTTTCGAGAAGTCCACGTAGGAAACACATACAAACAAAGAAATTTTGAAAACTCTTCAGAAAAAAGTGTGAGAAACAATTTGGTATAGAAGAATTAGCCAAAAGTAATGGTCATATTATATTGCAATTACCTCCCTATTCTGTGTTTTCAACCCTATTGAATTAATCTGGAGTCAACTTAAAGGAAGTTTACGGCGAAATAACTACTGTCCCTAATTTAGTAGCCAATCGGTGCCACATGTTGTAGAAGAAATGAAAAAGATTTCTCCAACACTGTGGCAAAATTGTGTTTCACATGTTACAGAAAAGGAAGATCATTACAGAACATTGACCTCACATATTAAACCAATAGTTATAACATTAGATGATGACGATTCTAGTGAAGATGACAGCGATAGTAAGGAATGATTATTAGTGGTAAATAATATGTATATATGTAACTTTTATGATTGTATCAATGCATACACTAAAAGTAGTAATAATTACTAATAATAATAACATAAAAATAAAATAATAATAATAACATAAAAAATACAAACATTATATACAAATATACACTTTCACTGCATCCGCTGTGACATACTTGACATAGGTAATTTAATTATGTGTTTACCTCAAATAGGCTTTGAACAATGTTCACACCTGGAAGTAGTTTATCTCATAGGACAGAAAAAAATATTTGATTCTATCTCTTGTTTCTATAGTTTTTGCTAAAGTTTCTTCATTATGATGCTTGACTTCTTATTTTTGTAGTCGTAATAATATTTTCTAATAATGGAAAAACATATGTAGGTGCGAAGAAAGGGTTACTAAGTCTTAATAACTTTCATATCAAGCGATTTCGGAAGAGTTTATTAATTACTTTACCGAGCAAGGCATAGATTGGCATATCATACCCCCCAAAGCATCAAATTTTGGAGGAATTTGGGAGGCCAGGTTGAACAGACTTTAACTCTAAGTTGGCCAATGGCCAAAGTCGAAGAAGTTCATCCAGGAACTGATTGAGTAGTGAACAATAAAATGTTTAAACGACCCGTATCGAAATTTTGTGTATTACCGATTGAATCCCAGGACATGGTTGAAAGTGTTAACACGTTTTAAGGCGGCAGGTGTGTTGAGAAGAAATAAAACATGAGTGCAGTTGTGGTTGAAGTGGGTGCAGTTGTCCATATACATTTCTAATGGCTTAACGGACAGCGCCATAGACGTATAAACATATATCTGTGTTTATATGTTTATATGGACGTATAAACACATATCTGTGTTTATATGTCCATGGACAGCGCTGACAGCAGACGCGCAGCTGCAGAGACACGAACAATGATGGCGATGAGAAGTTTAAGATGTAGATTTGTTTTTGTACAATTGATTTCGAGTTTAAGTAAAAAATAAAGGGAATCAATTGTATCAGTTTTTTTATACATACAAGCGATTAAAATAACCAAGTGATTTACCGTAACTGTTTATACATTTAAGTCTAACACCAAATAACTTAATTAAAATGTCCAAATGAAACAAAAATGGTAGTAATTTTTTTATAACTGCCTTAATTTACTCATAATACTCATAATTTACATATGCATCAAATAAAATATATTCCTTTCATTTCATAAAAAAATAACTCTGTTCCAATAAATTTGCGGGTCTTTTACTCCTATATTATTAAAATATTACACAAAAGAAATGGTCCATGCCTTGCGTATATTGCTGACCTCGTGTATTGATTTCAATTTAAACTGAGCTGCACCACGAAATTTTTGAGAAATGTAAGAGAAAAAGTAATGGTAATCGTACAAACATTTTTCAAACAATACGATGTATTTTTCTGATTAACTCAATCATGTGAAAGAAATAAGATAAATGAAAGCTGTCAGAAAACGAGAGATTTTCTAGGATTTTACGAAATCAACGTAGATTATTTTTCTCAGACATAAGCCAGTTTATTACATTCAATGCTATACAGGGTGTCACATAATTAATTCAGTTTTAGTAAAAGGGTGATAGCTAACATCAAAACAAATTATTTTCATTAATTCTTGTCAATGTCTTGTGAATTCTCCGGATATCGTACTGGTTCATTAGAGAACCAAAAAACCCTTTCAATGTCGATACACGTGAGTACCACTTCATTTATTTTACATTTAAAACTATTCTGACTAGCTTTGGGCGATTATTTTCCAGCGGTACATCTAAGTCTAGCCTTAACCAACGTGATTTTATTGGTTGTAATTAATATCATGGGATTGTAATTACTGTCATGCAGTGAGAATTCTTCATTTGGTTTTATCATTATTATGGTAGTCAGGGCTGTTAATAAGTGCTTCCTTCAAAGTGTATTTTTTATTGTTGAAATAACGTCTACAGTGTTTTGTTTATAAAAAATGGCAGGGTAAGTAAGTTTTTTGTTTAACTACATAATGTTGTTAAATGGTTTTAAATGGTTAGTCACTAAAAATGTCATTTATTTCATTGGTATACTTGAGAGTACCGTTGGGCATAATTGTAATATATTTTTTTCAATTCAGACATTGTGCACAGTGGCGGAAAAAAAGGGTTTAACTGTGCCGAATTGTAAGGTAAGAACTTATAGAAAATGATGATTTTGATGATTTTTTGCCTTCATTAGATAATGAAGAAGATACTAATGTTGAATCAGATGTCGATGATGAGCTGGATATTTCTACTGCTGGAGTAGATTTACAAATAAATCGAAAATAGGCAAATAATGAAGACCCTAAATTAGTTCCTGATGAGCAATCTAACGAACGACAAACTCAGAAACCCAATGAACTTTAAGATCAAAAGCCTGAATGTCCAGAAAGAAAATGGAGTAAATTAGAAAAAACCACAAATTCTTCAATATACAAAAGCTGCCAGTATTAGGGAAGAATGTGAGACCTCTTTAGGAATTTTTGTTAAGCTTTTAGATAAAAGAATAGAAGATATAACTAATCAAAAGGGAAAATAACTGAACATGTCCAAGTAAGAACTCTTAGCATTTATCGGGATAAACTCTTTAATGTCCTTATAGTTTCTGGAGTCTGAAATTATTGGTCAAATCAATAAGATCTATCTGTTTTATTTATTGCAGAAACTATGCCAAGGAATAGGTTTCAGACCATTTTAAGATTTTTGCATGTAAACGACAACTCACTAATACCAAAAAATAATACCGATCGGTTATATAAAATTAAACCTTTGCCGGATTATCTAAATTCTCAATTGAGTAATTATTGTGGTGGACAGAAAATGTGTGCCGACAGTCAATTGTAAAATTTAAACGCCGATCATCTACTAAACAATATAATTCGATGAAACCGATGAAAAGAGAGTATAACCTCTGGTATTACTCTGACGTGAATGGCTTTGTAAAAAAAATTCAAGTATATCAAGGCAAAAACGAAAAAATTCAAGAGAAATACTGCAAATATAATTCATGTGAACGAGTTGTTCTATCTTTGACAGAAACAGACTGGGGAAAAATGTATACCACTATAAAACTACTGGAGAAACTGAAAGCTGAATCTACTTAAGGATAAATTAGGCTTATTTCTAATACAGGGATTTCCTTTTTTAAGTGGAAGGATAATCGTTTAGCACCACTGCTTTCAACTTTCATGAGCGTGAATCAACCACATTGAAACGAAAACAACGTGATGGCAAAAATATCAACATCCCAGCACCCCAAATAATAAAAGATTATAACGAATCTATGAGCGGTGTAGACCATCACGACCAACTAAGGCAATGTTACGGTTTGGACAGAAGATCTAATAAATGGTGGTATCGACTTTTTTGGGCATACCTAGAAATAAACTTTGTAACCAGTTTCGTTGTACTAAAAAACTATTAGAGCCACCTCCAAAAATTTTGTTGGATTTTCATAGACTTCTGTTTTACTTTCCCCCACAGAACAAACAAGACTCCAAGAGGTAAAAAACGACGAAATAATTTTAGCGTTTCTTCGGAAATAAGATTGTCAACTAGAGGAAATCACTGACCAAAATTTGTTGATCGAAGGGGAAGATGTGAAGTTTGTAATATGAACAAAATACAATCTAAACCAATGTTAGTTTGATCTTTATGTAAAGTTTTTTTATGTATTAATCAAAATAAAACCTGTTTCATAGAATATCATGAGATAAATAATTGAAATATATAGTTACTATATGCCTTAATATTTTTTTTCACTCTGAATTTATCCTAGCGGTACTTTTCAGTACTATATTGTTTTAGTAACAACACAACATCAATTATGAAATTAAATTGTTTAAAATTTATTTAAAAATGTTAATAGGATCTTCTATTCATTAAAAAAGTATTATCTCTATGATATCAATATCTGGGATGGTTCCGGTTACTTCTAATACTTCTGCTTAAATATATTTATTTTATTTATCAATTATATTAAACACAATTTTTTAGATCTGAACTTAAATTTATTCCAAAGTAAAACAAGCTTTATCTTGAAAAATAAGGGGAGCGAATTATTTTTACGGTGTAACGACAAACGGACTCGACTTTATCGATTAGTCTCGCTAAATTCTTAGAGTTTGTGTGTGCCCTACACTCCTTCTGGACGATTTAACTCTTTAATATTAGCCTCACTTGTACAATAGCAGGTATCAATGTAAGTTTTTTCGTTCACTAAGCATCAACTCTCATATTTCATCGTCCTCCTATTCTTTTCGATCATTTACTCAAGGAATTATTCGTATCTCTGCGAAATACCAGTAAAATATTAAGGAATAACTGAGTTTGTCGCCGGAGATTTTTTACGATCCTATCCAATTTTGCAGATGACGGAGTATTACAAACGTTAATCCAATAAAAACGTGACACCGACTAAGAAAACTTTCGGCAATGGAAAATCTACTTGGTTTTAAAGATTCACAGATTCTAAGTAATTAGAAGAAAGAACATGTTGTTCAGGTCAGAATTGTCACATAACTGTCTTAGTTATAGTTGATTGTTAGAAGCTCCTCAAAAAATATTAGTTTTTACTGATTTTGTAAAAATACATCAGTTTTTCAATGTTTCATAAACGTTGATATTAGACCGTTGGATTTTAATATGAAATTCAACCACGATTTAATCTCTTATGTCTTTTTATATAATATATATATATATATATATATATATATATATATATATATATATATATATATATATATATATATATATATAAGAATAAGAAAAAAGAAGTACTTGTGACTCGTTTGGAACAAATATATAACTGTTTTGGATGGGTTGGATTAGGGCTATTGGTTAACTATTTTTTTATTCTCGAGCTTTCAATTGTGTTTACAATTATTATCAAGAGCTAAAAAAGACAAAATACTTACAAGGTTGAACTAAAAAGAAAAAACAATTTTTGTTAACTTACCAAATAAAAATTAGTTTGGTAAGTAAAAATCACTGCTTACATGTTCAAAATATTAATTATAAAAATGTTTTGATCTAACAAATGTTTCTCCGAAAATTTTTATAATTTTGAAAACATTTTTTTTAATATAAAAATAATTGAATTTATAAATAAGTTCAAATAGCAACCAATTACAAATAGCCTCAATGTCATAAATGCCAACATAAAATTTTTACTTTTGACAATTATATTGCCAAAAGTAAAACTTCGTTTAAACATTCTTTTTTGTTTAGTAACAAAAAGAAGAAGATTTATTCACCCTTGACAGATGTCTGAAAGAATGTGACAGATATATGGAGAATTAAATATATATATATATATATATATATATATATATATATATATATATATATATATATATTCGGTTTTTTTATAACGTCTTACGACGTTGTCCGACTCCCAAACGCCACTGTATTCTGTCTTGAGTTAGGTTTTCGTCCAGATTTCGAGCGCTAATCGCTTTCCTAACTCCCAGGTTCCAGCTCTGTGGTGGTCTTCCTCGTTTCCTCTTCTCTGGGGGTTGCCACATCATCGTTTTTTTAGGCAATCTTTCGTCCCCCATTCGGCTCACATGCCCATACCATATGAGCTGTTTTCTCTCAATATCCTCAACTATAGTGCCCTCTATACCCATTTGTTGTTTTATCACTTCATTCCGTATTCTGTCGGCTCTTGATATTCTCATCGATCTTCTGATGGCATCCATTTCCGTGGCTTCGACCTTTTTCTTATATTTTTCGGTTATTCTCCATGTCTCAGCTCCATAAAGTAGGCTAGTTTTAACCATTGTCTCATAGATGTTCCATTTTCTTTTCTTTGATATTTCTTTACTCCATAGAATTCCGTTCAAACATGCTATAGCTCTTCGTGCTTGTACAATTCGATGTTCTATTTCTCGTTCGTCTTTTCCACTACGGTCGAAGATGACGCCCAGGTATTTATATTCGTTGCATGGATTTATTTTTTGATTGTCATCGATATCGAGTTGTTCGAGCTTCAGCTCCAATTGAGAGGTATTTTGTCTTTTCTAAATTGATATTTAATCCCCATTTCTGGTATTCTTCAATTAGTTTTCTAAGCATGTATTCCATGTCATCTTTGTCATTTGAGATCACCACCTGATCATCTGCAAACTGTAAAGTATATATGTAATCCTGATCGTTCAATTGTATACCCATTCCTTTGACTTTCCTTTTCCATTGTTTCAGAGCTGCAGAGATATAAATCTTAAATAGAGTCGGAGAGATACAACATCCTTGTCTGAGACCCTTAGTAACTGCAAATTTTTCAGCTAAGAGGTTTCCGAATTTCATTTGGGAGTTTGAACCATAATATAGATCTTTGAGAGCACTAACCAATGTTTGATGTATGTTTGATGTGCCCAGGACTTCCCATAGTTTATTTAGCGGGACTGTGTCATATGCCTTCTCAAGATCTACAAAAGTCATTTTGTGTTTTAAAAATGTCATATAAGATAAGCACAAAAAACAAGAAAATAGTTTAACCAAGATGCGTTATCTGAAGATCGAATTATTCGCAACTTTTCCAAGATAAAATTTTTCGTTTTTAAGACCTGTCATTATGCCTTTTTTGCAGGTTCCTCATCATGAAAACTAACAATTACGTGACATGAAGAAGAAAATCACGGATATTGATCTATTAACATTACCCATTTAGGTCATAATTAACACCCTTAGGGCACCAGTAGCCCTTATGCCAAAATTTTTAAAGATAGAATCAATACTCCTCTATGGATTCGTAAAATGGCATAATCGAGAAAATTTTTGTACAAAAGAAAGATGCTGGGAATTTTTTACCGAGAGGAATCGCCAAACTTCTAGTGACTCACTACTTACTGGGCCTGTACGGAAATTTCCAGAAAGGTTGAGAACACCCTTTGTGCTACTATATTAGCTGGAATTTAATTGTTAAATAAATCAGTCTATCATATAAAATAATAATAACTATAAAACCTATAAATAGTTATTGAATATAACAAAGTAAGTCAAAGTTAAAAGTTTTAATTGAGGGTTTATTTTTTGCTTTTTATAAAATATTGTATTAAACTTAACACTTACCATATTTATTTTACAGTAAAGTTGTAATAAAAGCTCACCTACCTAAAAAAGAAACAGCGAATTAGGTAAATATTACTTCTTTTCTATTAGACGTTTTAAAATATAATGTATAACTTAAGTAAATATTTTGAAAGGTCTCCCTTACTGGTTTATAATTGTTTGATATCACAACTTTTCGATGCAGTTTCAACTTATCAACTTATTGTGTAATTTTATTGTATGTATGTATATTGTATGTATGTATAACCACAGGACTGGAAGAAAGACATTATACTACCAATACACAAAAAGGGCGACAAGAGAAACTGTAATAATTACCGAGGTATTACTATATCAAGTATTCCTGGGAAGGTATTCGCAAGAATAATAGAAACAAGAATAAAAACCCAAATAGAACCAACTATGGAAGATACACAATGTGGATTCAGGAAGGACAGAAGCACGCAAGACCACATATTCACAATAAGACAAATAAGTGAGAAAGTAATCAATAAAAATAGAGAAATACATATATGCTTTATTGATCTGGAAAAGGCGTTTGACAGAATACAAAGAAAGGACGTATGGAGGACATTAAAGGAAAGAGGAGTTGACAGGATAACAATTGATGTAATAAAGGATATGTACAATAATAATACAAATACGGTGAGAACCAACAACGAGGAATCCGAAGAATTTACTACAAGTCAAGGCCTCAAACAGGGATGCGTGTTGAGCCCACTGCTGTTCTCAGTGGTACTGGATACAGCAATAAAGAAAGCCAAGAGAAGAATGAGAAAACTAATATTAGGATACTGGCAAATGAAACAGACTCAACTATCAGAGCTTCTATTCGCAGACGACATGGTTTTGATAGCAGAAAACAGAGAAGACCTTCAGAACAACCTTGAAATCCTAGAAGAAGAACTGTCAAACATAAATATGAAAATAAATACAGAGAAAACAAAAACAATGATAATTTCAAATAAGAGAAAGACACACGCAATACAATTAAACGGAAAACAACTAGAACAAGTGGAACATTTTAAATACCTAGGAGCAATAATTGAATCAAACGGTAAACAAGACATGGAAATAAATGAGAGAATGGGACGAACAGGAAGCTTATTTAACACTATGAAAACAACATTTTTGGGAAAAAAAGAAATACCGGAGAAGGTAAAAACGGCAGTCGTTAAATCAGTAGTTAGACCTACAATCATGTATAATAGCGAGTCATGGACATTGACTGGGAGACAAAAATCTCGAGTCAATGCTATGGAAATGAGGTTCCTGAGGAAAATAGCAAACAGAAAGAGGACAGACAAAATACGAAACGAAACAATCAGACAAAACCTAAAACTAGAACCAATAAACGAAAAAATAGTAGAGGGGCAACTAAGATGGTTCGGACACGTGTGTAGAATGTCGAATGAAAGATTAACAAAACGAGTGTTTGAAACGAGAATGCAAGGGAAAAACAAACGAGGAAGACCAAGAGTTAGGTGGGTAGACGAAATCAGAAAAGAAGTTGAGAAGAAAGGATTGACATGGGAAAGTGCACGAAATCTAACACAAGACCGGATAGCATGGAGACAACAGTGCAAATCTTAACCCCACCAGCCTTACACCTAACGGTAGAAAGGCTTAGGACTAAGTAAGTAAGTAAGTAAGTGTAATTTTATGCAGGATAAATTGTGCAATGGGAATATTTGTTTCATTCCTGTTTAAACTATAAAATATGCAATTAACACATGGACATTTAGAATAAAAGCAAAATGTAGAACTGATGATAAACTTCTGCACGAATAACGAACTTAATATAAACAACACATTATTTGACCACAAAGACCATCACAAATAAACATTCATTAGCACTCATATACAAAGATCTATAATAGATTATGTTATAACGAACAAAGATATACCGTCGCTTGGATGCAGAAGTAGCCTATGTCCATTTTTGCCTAATTTGATATTTTAGGTCCATTTGAAAGTAAAAGCATCATTACATTGGATGCAGAAGTATTGTATGTCCATCTTTACCACTAACGCTCATATCGATCAAAACTTGAACTAGCCTATGTTCCGTACCGTTGTCAGTTTTCATGCAGAATCACTAGAATCAGTCTATGTAAGAGCGCCGCAGCAAACCGATCGTATCTCCGTCGCTTAGCCGGACATAGACTAGTTCTGCATAAATTTACGTATTATATATTGAGGACATAAACTTATTCGCGATTTAAGATAGCTCAATAAGAATTTAAATTATGTTTCATCAAAAATCATTGGAGCTGAACTCACGAAGTACAAAAATACTTCAGTTGCTTGAAGTGAAGAAGAACCAGTGTGCAGGTAAGACAAAAATTGATTGTTTATGTGATTTCCTATTTTTATTTTATTATGTCAAATAGTAGCTGTTTATTCAGTGGCACTGTTAATATCAACCAAATATTAGGGTAAAGTCACTCATTATTATATACTACCCTAGACAAATGTCATATTGGATTTGGCTATAATATTTTATTTAAATGGCCTTTTTGAATAAATTATTTTTTGATTAGATTATATGCATGAACCTGAGACTACGACAAAAATTATCATTTTTTTTCTAATTAAATTATATTACTGATAAAAGTGAGAAATTATTTAAAAAATGCTATTTTATTTATTATTATTAATTACCCTATAGTGAGTAGGCCTAAAGATTGTTTCTCAATAAAAATGTTTTAGATAATAGTAACTATTATGGCAATAAACAAATTATTGCTGTTTCAGATAAAATGTTAACTTCAGAGTCCAACGATGACGTTTCCATTCCAAAATATGCCATTAAGTTAATGGATTCTATAAATTTAGAACCATCGCCTGTTCTACAACAGTTTTGGGAAACTTCAACATACTTTAATTCCAATTCATTTAATCAGACACCGACAAAACCGTTCCGAGAAATATTTTTTAACGAACCAAACCACACTGAAGAAGCTAATAGTTTCAGACCCAGTGAGCATCACAAAGCATCGCCAAAAAACTGTTCAACCAATCTTGTCATTCCAAAGCTAGCAGATCTGTCAAATTGGTTAACACGAATGTGTTGGAAAATTATTTGGACATGTCATCCTCTGAGTCTGATCCTTATGCTTCCGATAACGATGAAAATGATTCAGAATTTGTTTTGTTGGATCAGGAACCTGATCAAGAAGAAGTATCAATAAGAAAGTCACGCAAAAGAAAAAGAAACCCGATTTCCTGGAGAAGAAATATAATAAAGACATCTCGAAATAGCGGAAAGGAATACAACTCTTGGAAAAATAAACTTCAACCATCCCGGAAAATGAAAGATCCATGTCATTGTAGAATAAAATGTAGCGAAAAGATTCCTGAAGAAGAAAGGCAATCTATATTTGGTCGTTACTGGAATCTTGGAGACATCAACAGACAACGAGATTTCATTTCAAAATTAGTGCAAAGAAAAAATAAAGAAAGAACAAGAATTAGCCGAAAGAAGATAAATATTGCTGCAGAGAAAAATGAAGAATCGCCTTCTCCAAACCAACATAGTAGAAGAACATTCACGTTTGATTATTATTTCATAAAGGACAACATCAAAGTACCTGTGTGTAAGATTTTCTTTTTAAATACTCTTTGTATAAGTGCCCAGGTTGTTAAAACTGTACTTAATAAAACTTGTTCCATTGGTACGATTTCCGAAGACAGAAGAGGAAAGGCCTGCAAAAACTCCTTACTCAACGAATCTGTCAAAGAATCCGTTCGAGAACATATAAATTCCTTTCAGACAATTGAAAGTCACTATTGCAGAAAAAACACAACACGTTTGTATTTACCTGCATCTCTTAATATATCCAGAATGTATTCTTTATACAAGGAAAACTGTTCCGATATGAACATTACTGAAGTAACAACGGAAAGTATATACAGGGCTGTCTTTAATTCAGATTTTAATATGTCATTCTTTCAGCCAAAGAAAGACTTGTGCGATATTTGCCATGGATTCGAACAATCGTCTACTGAAGAGAAATTAGCAGCTGAAGAAATGTATCAACTGCATTGAAAAACAAGAATTTAGCCAGAGAATTTAAGGATGCAGAAAAAAAAGAGCTGAGGAGAATCAACAGATTTGTTGCGCAGTTTTTGATTTACAACAAATACTTTAGGTACCAAAGTCGGAAGTTGGATTAGCGTATTATAAACTAAAATTGTCAACTTATAACTTTACTATTTTCAATATGGATAATAAAGAATGCAACTGTTATATGTGGTATGAAACCATAGGCAAGAGAGGCTCTTGTGAAATAGGTAGTTGCCTTTTGAATTTTATAAAGCGTAATATTGAACACGGTAGAAATGAGTTTTCATTTTTTTCTGACAATTGTGCCGGACAAAATAGAAATAAATACTTATTTTCATTATACAATTACATTTCTCAATTATATAAAGTAAAAATTTGTCATAGCTTTCTGGAACGAGGGCACACACAAAATGAGGGAGACAGTATTCATAGTGTGATTGAAAGAGCATCACGTAATATTCCAGTCTATTCTCCTCATCAATGGTAGACAATTGTCAGAAATTGTATATTTGAGATACAAGAAAATATATTTGATCTAAAAGAACTTCTAGCAAAAACATCTATTAATTGGGACAAGGATGAATCTAATGAGAAAGTTTACTGGAACAAATTACGAATTCTACAAACCCGGCCAGACTATCCAAATATGTGTTTTTTTAAATACAATTTTGAAGACATTGAATTTAAAAAATGAATCTGGTCAAAAAGGGTAGAAAGACACTTCAAATTAATATAGAAGATATTGAACTGAAGCCAAACTATACGAGGCAAATTCCATTAACGAAAAAGAAATACGACCATTTGCAATTTCTTTGCCAGAAGAAAGTTATTTCATGTCAATATCATGATTTTTTTAAAAACCTACCTTATGATGAAAAACCAACAGGGGAAGATTCAGGTATTGATGTTTAAATATTCATAATTGTTTAATTTTAGTTCCTAATTTTGAGTTAAATTTATTTGTTTTATTTTCTATTTTGTTTCATCTGTTTGATTTTTTAAGTAGTAATATTTTCTGTCTTTTTTTAACACGGCCCAGTTGTTAATAATTTCAGAAACTTATTTGTTAAACCTGAAAGCCGACAATATACGATTTATAAGTAAGTACACTGTTTGTGTTAAAATAATTTATACCTATACCTACTACATGATTAGATTATTGATATTATGGATTGATCAGAACTAGCCTAAGTACTTCCATGTAAGTATATTCTATGTCCAAATTTGGACATAGACTACATCAGTTGAGACTTTACTAGTCTATGTCCAGCTTTTTTTTAGAACGTGGCCTTTATCGTTAAAGCAATGAACTGTAGGGAAAGTAGCTTTTTAAACATTGTTATACAATTTTCTGATAAAAGAATTTTATAATATTTTGAGAAAAAAACAAAAAAAATGCTCTTCTGTAAAATTAACATTTTGTGACTTAGGCTACTTCTGCATCCAAGCGACGAACATCCATCAAAAAAAATCAACGCAAGATGTCCCAACTGAGCATATGTAAGTATCGATCATAGCCTTGTATTTTGTAAAATAATAATCATTATAAAATACAGCACATCCAAGAGACCGGCACCAATACGAACAAAAATTAGAGTCGATGGACTAAATAAAATTGAATCCACGAAATACTTCATACTATGTACATAAAAAGAGTATCACGGGAGATTACTAAAAATGAAATATTAGGAAAAGATAACGTCGAGGAAGGCTGAGAAAATCTTAAAAATGACATAATTAAAATTCTTTGGAAAGAGGACAGTAACGAACACTAACATATCAAAAAATAAAACCCAGTGAGGTTTTAGTTTGGTTTAGAGAGGAAGTGAAGACAAATTGTGAAGAACAGAAGAAAGCTTTTTTAAAATACAGGACACAACAAACATATCAGAGGACCAAGAAAAGAAATGAACGAACTAATGAACACGAAACACAAATAATTAAATAATTTGTTTAAATCAACCAAATATGTCTTTTATTAGTAAGTATTAACTTTATATAGGTTTTGTTTACATAAAAAAGAATTTAAAAATGGCTGGCGATAGAAAATTTTAATACCAGTCATTTGGACCGCTTCGGTGCTTCTAGGTATGTAAAAATTCTGGTACTTTTAGTGTTAACCAGACTTAGGCAACTACGTAAAAAACAGTGAAAAATATGCGCATAAATATACACAAATTTACCCAAACTTATGCATTTCTTTTAAAAATTGTGCATTAAAAATGCATCTTTTTAGAAAATATACATACTATCAAAGGAAACATATATAATAATGATATATTAATTGTTTATAATATTAATGTTTATACTATTGTTTAGTTTAATAATTAGAAAACAATATAAATTAATTTAAAAACTACTTAGGTAATTGTAATGTACTTATTAATTGTAATGAAAGTTGTTAAAAAAAGTAAAATACTCTTCCTTAGAATTATGGAAACCATAAATGAACAAATGATTTTCAAAATTTTCCAATAAAAACTTACGGCTTCTATCTCTGTATATATATTTGTAAATTGAAAAAATTCTTTTTGAGAGCATATTTTAAATAAAAAAATATTTGGTTCTAAATCCATTTATTCGTAAAAAATACCAACAAGAACGTCTGCTACCTCAGTAAGTCTCTAAAAACCATTTTTTTTAATTATTGTTTTAAATTTTTGAAAAATATCTTTTCCAGTGTCTCCTTTAACATTTTGAAAAGCTGATATAATTTCTTTTATTAAGACTACTTTCTTTCTACCAAGAACAACTTTGATGATTCTAATTGTGAGGAATAGTTTTGTAGCATGCAGAAAATTCCTTAAGGCCGTTCATCGTGATTCTGGGCATAGCTAAATTCCAATGTAAAAGTTTATATCAAATAAAGCAAAAACTATGGCAGATATTGAGATGATTCTTTTTTTATATGAAAGGTCTTAAAAAGTTCTAGTGCACTATTTGGTTGTAAATTAATAAATTGTTTAAACTATATTTTTTTTTCAAATATTTTTGGTTAAAATAAACGTAAATTTTTTTTTTTTAAATAGGGCACTACAGAATTTGACCTACTTTCCGAATCTGTTTTTATTTTTAACATAAAGTGTAACACAAAGCAGCTATTTGGTATAAACTTTTTAAAAAATCTCAAAGTTCTGCTAAATGTTACTCTCTCTCTCGGTCAGTACAGGCTGTCTTTGTCGATAGCTTCTGGATTCTCGCCGACAGGTAGGTAAGAAATATACACCCTCTCATAAATAATGTTGAATAACATTATTAGGGCTTATTAAAGAGTAATACCCAAATATTTTGAAGTATTTGAATATGGAATTTGATTATTTATAGTTATTGGAATATTTATTTTAAACGTTTTTGTTAGTAAAGTTTACATAATGAAGTTTGTTTCGTCACTTGCTTGTCCAGTCATATTAGTCCAGGGTAATAAGGATTATCTCGTGACACTCAGGTAGCTGACAACTTTTTTAGTTATTGTAGACCTAAAAGAAGAAAACCTATCTGTTTCCTGCCTAAAGTTCGGAGCCGTTTTTTAATGAATAACAATTTTATGCAAAAACGCGATTTTTTCTATTTTTTGCACTCCATTAGAAAGCTAAATACTTGACATAGAATTACAAAATTTTATTTTGTAGAATATTGATAAAGCTTCAAAATGCCGATTTTTGAAAGTTGAAAAGTCAATTTGTTGCTTCGCAAACTGCAAAATAAGTGACAATTGATATTTGTTAAAAACTTTTAGTAAACTTAAACTTTAAACGTTAGAGTTTCACCCAAAGTTGGGTATTGGGGTACTTAACAACCCCTCAAAATTTGGGACCGATATATTAATTAGTTTAAAAGTTATTGTATTTATTTATCTCAGAGACCTTTTTTTACAATAACATAAGATAGAAAATAATAAAGATAGGGTAATTCTGTGGATGACAAATGAAAGCAAAAGACATACTATCAATATGCTTTAAAAAAAATAAAAGAATAATTTATTATAGTCAAAAATCCTGATGTCAAATTTTTGAAATTATGTAGTTTATAAACATTTAGAATAACTTTAAAAACATTGTCCCTAGAAAACCTGTCACCTAAAGAAGTGAAAGTGGTTCAATTTAGAAATTATATAGTAAATAAAAAATATTTGAAAACTGATGCACATATTCCTCCCGCGATTTGGGCTTCAAGTACTAATTTTATAAATCGCACTATTAATAGACGTAAATCCTTTCATTTTAATTTTATGAATGTTTTTATTCGCCACATCTCAACATTTTCCATTTCAGAATATTTATCATCAAACTGTAATTCTACGTTAAAAGCCAATTTGTCAGTAAAAAAGTAACAAAAAAAAACAAAAGAAAATATGTATAAGACATAAAAAAACGAATTCGGCAATACTGTGACCTCAAAATATCTTGTTATACATACCTGTATGTACCTTTGCTAAGTTGTGAATTAATTATTTAATAAATAATATTACTCTGGTATACTCGTATTATTCTAATTACCCCATAACCGCACTGAATAGAAGACCTCCCTCTCGCTTTATTGTATAGACCCAAGACTTTTCACTACAGGGGGTGGGTGTCCGGTTGTAAGTAGGTAAAAAGCCCAACTTTAGTACAAGATGACGTGTAGAATATTCTTCGTGAATGGATTTTGTTTCGTAAAGGAAGATATTTTTGAAATAGATATCGCACTGAATTTTACCGTTAGGATTTTCGAGGATAAGCCTTAAAAATGTTCTAATATACAAGTATAAAAATTTTCTAGTACACCCCTGCCAAATTCTCTGGTTACATTGTGATGTAAAAGAAAACATTCCAAATTCCAGTTACTCTGGAAACCGGCCGGTATTATCGAGGTCGAAATGAATTCAAGTTTTAGGTTTGAAACAGTGGCGATCGTAAGCGGACGTTTTAGATAGTCGGTCAAGAAGCCGGCAAATTTGTCGAAGAAAAAGTGAATTATACTCAAAGTTATGTGTCACTTTAGATCAGAGTAATCACTGTTTTTTTGTTTGTAAGCCATCTCTCATATGAGCTATTTGTAAAACGGCGATTACAACAAATTTGGAAAATACCCACGTGTTCAAGTTTTTTTTAGAAGCCAAGTTCAAGGTTTGCGTTTAACCATATGGAGAAATAAAAGTGCCGTAACAGTTCGGTTTCTCAAAGCATTTGAAAATAGAAAATGGTCATCTTTATCCGTTGTATACAGTATGATGCAAATGTATGAAATAAATTCATTATTTCAGAAACAGACGACTTTTAAAAAAAATCTTAAAACATGTCAATTTTAATTTTTGAATGACCATCAACTGATATATATGTGTTGGACATTACATCATCAGTGTCGGCGTAATGACGTAATCAACGATTTTTTTAAATACATTTTCAATACAGCTCATTTGAAAGGTCTCCGTCTTTGCAACGATGTAATCACTTCAATATTATTTCTACAGGGCTCACCAAAATTATGAACTTTGTTAAATAACATGGAATTACAATAAATATTCATCCACTGAACTAAAATACACTAAAAAACGCCATTGGGAATAAAACAAAATAGTGTTTTTTGCTGGTTCTGAAAAAAAAATCATAACAAACTTAAATCAATATTGTCATTGACTCGTCTTTATTTGTCAATGATCTATGAATCTGTCCAATAGTAGATGTCAAATTTTTACTCTTCGAGTTTTTTGCCGACATTAATAACAACATTTACAAAAATGAAACTAACAGAAACAGAACGAATCGAGACTTTAATCAAGATTGGTTATGGAGATAGAGTGAGGACTCAAGCAGAAGTTCGTAATTTATTTAATGCTAAATATCCGAATCGCGAACAAATTACTTAATCAACAGTAACTAAAATTGAAAAACAATTTAGAGAAACGGGCCATGTTAAAGATCTTCCCAGAAGTGTTAGAAAATCAATATCTGAAACCAAGAAACTGGACGTTGTACTGGCGTTTCAAGAAAATCCCCATACCAGTTCTAGGCAGGTCGCACTAGATAATAATGTCCACCAATTAACTGTTAACAGTTCTAAAAAGCAGAAGTGGCATCCATACAAAGTACATCTGGTCCAGGAGCTATTAGAAGATGACTTTGATAGAAGAATCGAATTCTCCGACACCGTTATGGAAAAATGTAACAGATATCAGGGTTTCATACAAAAGATACTTTTTTCTGATGAAGCGTCTTTTATGCTGAACGGTTACGTAAATCGCCACAAAATCAGACACAATATCCCGAGAAGGTGAATGTTTGGGCCGGCATTATACATAATCAAATTGTAGGCCCACGTTTTCCCAGGTAGGTTGATAGGTAGAAGGGAGCCCATCGAATAGCCATCAAGGTCTTCAGATTTGACTCCGTTAGACTTTTTTTGTGGGGATATTTAAAGAGCAGAGTGTATCAAAATCGACCGAATAATGTAGAAGAGTTGAAGGAGCGCATCAGAACGGAAATTGCACAAATAACACCTGAAGTCATCAAAAACGTTAGGAAAGAATTTATTGCCCATCTTTCACATTGTATTATTGCTGAAGGTCGTCAATTTGAACATTTGTTGTAATTTAATTGTATTTAAGTAAACATTAAAGCAACAGTTCTGGTTAACCCTGTAGAAATAAATATTCAAATGATTATATTGTTGCAAAGGCGATAAGGACACCTTTCAAATGAGATGTCGCGTGACCTCGGTTTGTATTTAAAAAAATCGTCGATTACGTCATTGTCACTGATGACGTAATGTCCAACACATATATGTCAGTTGATGGCCATTCAAAAATTAAAATTGACGTGTTTTAAGATTTTTTGACGTGACAACGTCTTAAATTAGGTTGTGGCTCGGAGTCATTCAAGAAAAAGTGTAACGCCCGCTCACGTCTGTTACAGTGAGTCACCGAACGAGAGAGAGGCCCGCCGGACCGGCGAATGCCTTGCGTCTCTCTCCCACTCAAACATGATCGGTCCGCTGCGCGCGGCACTAGAGAATTAGGCGCGTTGAATCGGTGCGTGCTTGGCGTTGGAAAACCGAGAAAGCGTCATAATACAAGTTCACACGTGTGGTTAAAGTATCGTCAGCTGTGTCTATAGTGAAAATGTGGAGTGCTTAGATTCGTCATTTACAACAACTACAACAATAAAGGTAAATAATTGTACACTAATATTTCATTATCGTAAACTATGATTGATTGATTAATTGTTAGATTGACACAAAAGTTGAGAAACTGAGTTTATAGGTTATGTCATACTATTGACAAATGTTGATAGTGTTAAGTAAATTATTAGTTTAAATCACTCTGCAATCAATCGTAATTCAGTCGATTGAGAAGAAACAGCGCGTATTGCTAGTCAAACATTTAAAATAACAAATTATAACTTCTAACCTGTCAAAACAGGGCGACCAAACAAACGAACTAAACCGACCAATCACCACGCGCGGAGTTAGAATTTAACTGTGTTTAGCAAGAATTTCAAATTCCAATTTTAGTAAATGTTTTAATTTTCAACTTTACCATTTACAATTACAAATTTTAATTAATTTCAAATTTATTTAGCAAAAATTTGAACCTTCGATCTGAATAAGTGTTTTGATTTTCAAATTGATTCTTTAAAATTAAAAATATTAAAATATATATAATCAGAAGTGAACGTCACATAACATTATCTGTACTTATTATTATTTAATATGTAGGCAAATACATGTGACCATACTTGGTAGACACAATTGGAAATAGTAATTTTTTATAACTGAAAAAAATAAATATGTAAAATACTGGTAGCAAACAATAACTTCAATGATCGATATCTCCGCAACTAATTGATATATCGAAACAATTTTCAAATAAATTATAGTTAAAATTTGTGCAATTTAATAATATATATATCAATAAATATTCTACCGAGAAAAAGACGTTGTCACGTAAAATCTTCGCCCGTAAAACCGACTTTACAGGCAACCGATTTTTTTTAAAGTCGTCTGTTTCTGAAATAATGAATTTATTCCATACATTTGCATCATACTGTATAACCTCGGTACTAGGTACGATTCAGCTTTAGTGTATTTTTATGTATGAGAGAGTAATAAAACAATAAATTATGTATGCAAATCCCTAAACTGTTGATACGGGTGACTCAATGAAAAACAGATATTTGTCAACAAGTTTACAGAAGTATATAGGAAAACAATTTTAAAGTGAGTATGACCACCAGGTATAAAGGTTGGAGCAGAATAGAATACAATAGTTGTGAGGGTTACTAATCCCTAAATAAGGTTGCCAGTGTCGGAGTGATGGAGGTTAACAGGTACTAATGAATTTGCAAGAAATGTAAGATGTTTATTTTATTGGTTATACATAACCAATAAAAGTTTAATAAGTACCTACCTATTTGCAAAATAAAGTTTAATTCTTTAGATAAAATAAAACGTTTTATTTTATCTGAAATGAGTGCATTCCACGAAGTAAGGGTTTCAACAATCAAACATTTAATTCTTTAATTCCAGGAATCTACGACAGTAATTGACTAAATAATTACCTTCTAAACTTATTCCACGGAAAATGTGATAGTGGGTTTTTCCATTTTGTATATAGGAAGGTCCAAGTGGCGTATTCAAAATTCTTAACAGTTCACTAAAAGTAGGTACTTCAGTTGCAAGGTGCAGTTTATTGTGTATACTAGTGTTATGGAAAATTTGGAAGTGCCGTGTAATTGTCATCTAGTTGGATGCGGATGCTAGTTGATACGGGTGACTCAATGAAAAACAGATATTTGTCAACAAGTTTACAGAAGTACATAGGAAAACAATTTTAAATTGAGTATGACCACCAGGTATAAAGGTTGGAGCAGAATAGAATACAATAGTTGTGAGGATTACTAATCCCTAAATAAGGTTGCCAGTGTCGAAGTGATGGAGGTTAACAGGTACTAATGAATTTGCAAGAAATGTAAGATGTTTATTTTATTGGTTATATATAAATTTGTTTAGTTTATTGTGTATACTAGTGTTATGGAAAATTTGGAAGTGCCGTGTAAACGCCGAAAAATTGGTCCTCTAACAGTTAATGAAAGAACATTAATATTTAATTGTTTTAAATCATTTACAGACAAACGTTTATGTGAAAGTGTTGATGAGACCGTTGAGTTAGTTAGCAGTACACTTGGTGTTGGGAAATCTACGATTTACAGAGTTATTAAAGAAGAGAAATGTGGTAGTTTTCAAATGCCACGTAATGCTCCAGGGAAACCAAAATTTCAAATAGAATATCATTTTAAAGAAGGACTTCGACGGAAAGTGCATGAATTCTTCTTTAGACAAGAATTTACAACATTGGATAAAGTTCTTGTCTCAGTTCGGGATGATAAGGATTACCCAGAAATGAGTCGAAGTACGTTATGGAAACTTTTAAAAGAAATAGGCTTCCGCTGGAAAAAGAATCCCAGAAAGTCTATTTTATTAGAAAGAAGCGATATTGTCATATGGAGAAGACATTTTCTAGGAACCATAAAGGAAATGAGAAACCAAAAAAGAAAAATATTTCATCTTGATGAAACATGGATGAACGAGGGTCATACACCAAATAAATTTTGGCAGGATGAAACTGTTACAAGTCAAAGGCACGCTTTTGTAAATAACTTATCTACTGGTTTAAACCCACCATCAGGAAAGGGACGCAGGCTGATAATAGTACACATTGGCAGTTCAGACGGTTTTGTTGAAGGTGGTTTATTAACTTTTGAATCAACTCGTACCGGTGACTACCATGAAGACATGAACGCTGATGTCTTTCAAGAATGGTTCGAACAAATGATAGATCTTCTTCCTAAGAACTGTGTAATAGTAATGGATAATGCAAGTTATCACTCCAGACTTATAGAAGGAATGCCCACAACCAAGTGGTTAAAAAAAGACTTGCAGAATTGGCTGAGTTCAAAAAATATTACGTACCATCCCGGATCTATAAGAAAGGAACTTTATTCGTTGTGTGACCTTCATAAAGAAAAATTTAAAAAATACGAAATTGATGAAATTGCCAAAAATCGTGGAATGACAGTACTTAGATCCCCACCATATCATTGTGAATTAAACCCGATTGAACTGGTATGGGCACAGATAAAGAGTGAAGTTTCAAGAAAAAATACCACTTTTAAAATTCATGATGTTAAACAGTTGTTTTTGGAGGTCGTAAATAATGTAAAACCTGAAAACTGGGAAAAGGCAGTAAATCACACTATTAAAGAAGAGGAAAAAATGTGGAAGCTGGACAATATTACTGATCGAGCCAGTTATTATAAATCTTGGTTCTGAAAGTTCATCTTCTGAATCTGATTTGGATTTGTAACAAGTAGCTGTAAGTTTTATATTAATATTTTTATTCATCTATTTAACATACCTTAGACGGTTTTAAAAACTCTTTTTCTCTTTTGTCATTTTTAAAAATTAAAAAAAATGTGAATTTTTTAAAACCCTTTTTAATGTAGGCCAGTCAGTTCTAATATAGTGTGTGATAAAAGAGGTCACTTTTGTTTACATACACATAACACTTTATAACACTGAAATAATTCATTTATTTTTTACAATTATTCAAAGTAATTTTTCAATTAATCTTGAGCACGCCCATGGAGTGGTCGGAGCTACCAGTTAAAATTATGCTAATTACTCTCTCGTTCATAAAAATAAACTATAGTGAACAGACCAGTCTCTGTATAGCATTGCAGTACTCGTTGCACATTCGAGAGACTTAGACCAATATTTCTCATAATTTCGCGTTGATTGCGACCATCTGCTAAAGCCACAACAACGAAATATATGCTTAATACAATACAATAACAATGACAGCACTATACACACTTACCAATTGACAGGTAAAACTACAGAAGCAGAAACTATGCTGATAGTGAAAAACTAATGTGACTAAATAAAAGTTGTATAATACCAAATACCCACATTGATGCGCCTTTAGTTAACAAAAATTTTGCCTCTACATTTAAAAACTGAAATATTTCCTTTTTTATGAGATATGTATTTGCAGTGCACTTACAATCTTCCATTATGTATTAAGCTGAAAATCAGTTTTCTGAGTGTACAATTACTTTAGAAGCGATTCACGACATGGAGAGCTTCCTGGGTAATTTACGATCTCTATTACGTTTGATTTTTCCAAATCCGTTACTCTGTCTATCTCATTTTAAACTTTCGTCGTGTGTTCACCGATAAATTTTACGGTGCGGAAAGAAAAATCTTAACGATATTGAAAAAAGAGATCACAAATAGAAAAATACCAGCATTAGTGAGGTAATAACACATTAAGGATATGTCATTTATAATTTAAGAAATATATATATATATATATATATATATATATATATATATATATATATATATATATATATATATATATGTATATATTGTTATGATATGTAAAATCGAGAAAAATATTGGGTTGATTAAAATATTTCAAAGTTCAAAAACATTAAAATAATTCAGATAAGTAGGATAATAACCAACAAACATTTCGAAGAAGGAAAGTTTTTAAATTCTTGGATTACCTGTATTAAACAAAATGTAAGCTATGCATAAATTATTTCTTTGTTATACTTGAGTGACCCGCATAATTTTAAGTGAAATCCAAAGACAATTGAACCGGGTTTTCCAAATACATTAATGCAGTGATTAAAGACAATAGAAGAGATTTTAGAAAGAGGTTTTTGTTAGTTTTTAAGAATTATAGAAAAATATTATTTGTAAATAAGTTTTAGGAAATTTTATAATTATAGGTAAAAATTTGTTTGTTATCGAAATGAAAAAATGGGGGAATTGTGACGAGTTTTGATTGGCGGAGATTAAAAAAGGTGGGATAGGTATGTAGGAATGAAAGTTTAGCTAGATTTAGGAGAGAGAAAAGATAATCAGTTGGTTTTCCAAGTCTGTAAGACGAACAGTGATTGTTCTCTGGCGGTTCCCAAGAAGTGGCAAGCAGTAGTGTTGAATGTTAGTGAGTTTTTGTGGAGTTAGTGTATCTGACAGAAGCTGAAGCAGCAAAATATTGTAAGTCATATTTTTCTACTTATATTCCAAGAGTCACTGTTCAGGCCAACGAGAGATTCAGTTTATCGTAAAGAGAAGATATTCCAAGAGTCATTTTTCACTCGGGCCAACGAGAGATTCAGTTTATCGAGAGGAGAAAGGCTATCATAATTTGAATGATTTGTGCTTTTGAAGGAGATCATTAAGGACGATATACTTGCAACAATCTGTTGTAAGATTGCTGATTACATAGGGAGCGGTTGAGAGGAGATAATATAGTCTACAAGGAACAAAGATTTGGACCACTCATCATCAGAGAGAGATATTTTGTTTTCTGCAGTTTTTTCTTTTATTGATAACACAATTTTTACACTTAATTTAGAAAGGATATAAATATTTTGATTAGGAGAGTTAGAATAGTTTGGGATTTTGAGATTTCAATTAATATTGTTTGCACCATTAATTTTGATTGTTCACGTACGTAGAACAAAATTTTGAGAATCATTATATGAGATTTGTTTATTGAAAACTTTTGAGTGTGAATTATTTCATTATTTTTATTTCAATATATAGTGTTAGATCATATGTGTTTTTTATTATTCCGGTATTCTTTGGACCTTACCTTTCACATGTAATAGCATAGATATTGAAGCACGAATTTAACCCTGAGATAAAAGAATTAAAAATTGTGATAGAGTCATAATCATATCATTTAAATAATTTTAATTAATCAAAAAATTAATTAGCTAATTATTGCTTGGCGCACCAAGACTTTAAATATCACAATAATATATATATATATATATATATATATATATATATATATATATATATATATATATATATATATATATGTATATATATATATGTATATATATATATATATATACATATATATATATACATATATATATATATATATATATATATATATATATATATATATATATATATATATATAATCAATAACCCTTCTACCCTAAGGTGTTGGGTGTAAAGTCTCTTTCTAGGTTTCATATACAAAGTTTCTCCAATTCTTCTTGTTTCTTGCCAATTTCTTCGCTTGCTCCTTGGTGACTCCTCTCCTGTCTAGGATGGCGGCAATTTCATCGTCCCAGGTCTTCATGGATCTGCCCCTCGGTCTTTTCAAGGTTCTTCTCGCTTCCCACACTTGTTTCACTTGGCTTTTTTTATCCATCCTTACCATGTGGCCGTACCATCTCAGTTGGGCTTCTTCGATTTTCTTCTCTATTGATTGGACTTTAAGGCGTTCTCTTATTTCATCGTTCCGTATCCTGTCCATTCTGGTCACCCTTAGTACTCTTCTTAGATACTTCTTTGAAATACTTTGCAGTTTATTTTTTAGTCTGGTGGTGAGCGTCCAGCTTTCACATCCAAATGTTAAGATAGGTACAAAAACTGTGTTGTAGATAGCTATCTTTGCTTTTTGGGATACTTCTTTTTTCGATAGGAATGTGCTCTTAATTGCGTGGTATATCCGGGAAGCGTTTGCTATTCGATTGTTTATCTCTGCTTCTTGTGCAGCAGCGCACCCAGAATTGACCTCTGGGGGGGGGGGGTTTTGGTTGGTCACCGAATTTTTTTTTATGATGTTACCTCCATTTTGAGTCCTTAAAATGTGTGAGTAACAGTGTCGGAATAGGGTCCTGGGGGGGTGGGGGTTTAACCCCCAAAACCCCCCCTAGGTGCGCCACTGTTCTTGTGTACCCCTACTCTCTAGTTGCACTCCCAGGTATTTAAAGGTTTCGACTTGTTCTAAAGTATAGTTATTGATTTTAATGTTTGTATGTTGGTCTGTTTTCCCACATACCATGACCTTGGTTTTACTTTCATTAATTCTCAGGTTACGTTTTTCAAGTTTATCTCTCCATATCTGGAGGTTTCTCTTAAGTGCGTCCTCGTTTCTTCCAAATACGACGAGGTCATCTGCAAATGCGCACTCCGCTATCTGTATCATTTCCAGGTTTCTATGTCCAACAAATATTCTCGATGTTTCTTCTCTAGTTTCCTTCATTACATCATCTAGTACAATATTGAACAGGATGGGGCCTAGTACACCTCCTTGTCGTAATCCATCATTGACTCTAAACTCTTCTGATTCCATATTATCTGTTCTTACTCTGTTTCTTGTGTTCTTGTATAGGCTCATAATAGCTTTTCTGAGTTTGCTGTCTACTTCTCTGTTTCTTAGGCTTTTGTCTATTTCGGTTCTCGAGGTTCTATCAAATGCTTTTTCGAGGTCTATGAAGACTTGGTATAGTTCCGTGCTTGTATTTCGTTCATTTTGTATTAGATGCTTGAGTGTAAAAACATGGTCATGGATGCTTCTTTCCTTCCTGAAACCGCTCTGTGACTGTTCCAGCTTATGGTCTACTTCTTGTAGTAGTCTTTTCTCCAGTACTCGTTCGTAAACTTTGGAAGGGATACTCAGGAGTGTTATACCTCTATAGTTGCTGCATTCTCGTCTGTCACCTTTTTTGAAAATGGGTAGAATAACGCCCACTTCCCAGTCTTTTGGGATCTTGTTCTCATTCCATGCTTTATTACAAACTTTTCTAAGCATTTCATTTCCATTTTCTTCCATATTTTTTAGCATTTTCGCAGTTATCTTATCATAGCCAGCTGCCTTTCCTCTTTTGAGCCTGAGTATTATTTCTCTTATTTCTTCTATTGTTATTTCGTTTTGGTTTGGGTTCTCATATGGGTTTTCTTCAGTGTTGTCTATTTCATTATTATAGTCTTTTTGAGTCAGAAGGTCTTCGAAATATTCTCTCCACCTGTTCATAATATTTTCGTTCTCGCAGAGGATGTGGCCATCTTTGTTTTTAATTTGTTTTGGTGTTTGTTGTCTGTTCTCTATTCTTAGGCTTCTCAGAGTTTTGTAAAATAGTTTTTGGTTAGTGTGGTAGTCCTTCTCCAGCTTATTCCCAAAATCCTCCCAGCTTTACTTTTTTGCTTTAATCACCATGTCTTTTACTTTTGCCCTCTGTTGCTTATATTTTTGATAGCTTTCTGCATTCTGGTTCCCTAGATATTTCTTCCACGCTAACTTCTTGGATTTGACCTCTTCTTTTATTTCATTACTCCACCAATTCGTACATTGTCTGTTTTTATTGATTTTAGCTATTCCGCAGATTTGCTTGCCCCCATCTAGGAGGGATTCTTTAAGTTTTTGCCAAGTTTCTTTTAAGCCATAGTTCTGGTTTAAGTGCTTTTGTAGACTATTATAATAGTCTAATAAAAGTATAACGAACATAAAACTATAAACCAACAATTAATTGAATAGAACTTATTGGTAACATCCACAAGAAAACTAAAAATTTTATTTAAAAAATTCCTTTATAAAAGGTATATTAATAACAACCCTATCGGGCTACATCACAGAATGTTTTCGGAATATCTACTCCAGTGCTATTTTTAAATGTAATTGACTTTGTAAATGTATGTAATGTAAATGAAACTTTGAGTTACATCTTTAGTATTTAAAAACTATGATGTTTAAGTTAAAAAAAAATTGATTACATGGCAACCTAAAACTCCACTGGAAACAGTGGAGTCATATCCTTAGGACAGTCAACTCTAAATTCTCAAATTGTTCTTACAATAAAATGTACAGGGGGGCTGAGAAATAGTCATTTGTAGGTAAGAAATATAAGGGATTGGTGTAATATTAGAGACGTAGCCACAACATTCCAAAGAGCCGAAGACGGAACTCTACAAATATTAAATAAGGAGAAGAATCATCTATCGAAGATATTTGTTTCTTTATACGCAGAAAAATAGCGAACATTTTATCGATAAATCAATAATCAATTAACTTAAATCTGTTGTGTTAAATCTGGGAAAATGTTTTTTAAAACATAATGCCAGGGTGGTCTCTTTCGACTTTCAATTGCACAATTTTAGAGGATAAAAAGGGTTCATTGTCTGTGTTCCGTTTCCTATTAATAAACGGACTTGTCGATTCTTTGCCATTTTTTCAAAGTTAAAAAAGTCAATTGTTTTCAGCTCATAAACAATAAGCGCTGTTAAAGAACTGCAGGTCCTTATAAATTGGGTCTATTCATGAGGTACAAAAATACTCATAGTAGGCAGTCTTTTCATCTGTCTCTCAATTAGTGCATGTTTTATGTCTGCTTCGTTATGTATATGCTTGAGTAAATATTTATGATGAATTATAACTACTAGGGTGTTATGAGCAGCCAACATATACATACAAAATAAAAATTAATTTCGGTTTTGGCCAGAGCAGTTGTATGACACAAATGTTACCGCTTCTGTTGTAGAAGGTAAATGTTAAACCAAAGTATTAATTTCGAAGCTATCTCGCTGTCAACCATAAACATAAAGCAGGAACCTTCGGCAGTACTATTATTATAGATGGTAAAATTAAATGTCCATAACTGCATAAAATAAAACGATTTTCTGTTTCTTTTTTGTCTCCCTCATTCAATTCAATACTGTTATCCATGTTTAGTTTTTTGGTAAACACCTTTCTGTAATCATGTCCTTGAACACAGGCAATGGTTGTATTTTCCTCACAATCATCACTGATCCTGCTATTATCTGGTTCATATGTTATGTCATCCACAGAGTTGTCAGAATATCTACTTCAAGAAAGTTCATCAAATATTTTTTCACTCTCAATTTCTTCATCAATGGAGACGTTTTCATTGGCAACGTCAGAATATTTACTACAAAAAGGTTTAGCAAATATGATTTTACTCTCAGGTTCTTCATCCATGGAGAAATTTCCATTGGCAACATCACTAAACATAACAGGCTTTAACTGACAGTAGGTTTTATGGTTCCCATGAACAGAAACATGGTTTTGTTCTTTAGATCAATCAGATCAGGTACATAAGTAGAGTGAACATCAGGAATATCTGAAAAATAACAATGCTTCACTTATTGCGATACTCATTAAATAATTGTATTAAAAATTAAGCTCTTGTTATTAAGCATGGAAAAGTAGGTAAAACTCTGCAAGATATTACATTTCACAACAATTGTGGACCTACTTTAAGTTAGTAATGTGTAGAAAGAATAGGTATAAGATTTTAAAAATTTTCCCAGTACACAGAAAAAAATTTACTTACCTTCATTCTTTTCTTGTAAACACATGTTTGTCATCTTCATTGCTCTTGATTCAGACATTTCTGGTTGTTATTTATTATCATATTAATCTCAATAAAGGAAAAAGTTACTTTTATCTATAAACCATGTAAAAACATTAGCTTATAACCTCAATTTTTACACAGCTGACAGGCGATTATCCATAGAGATTGGACTACCGTCTTTTAAAAATCAGTGTGCTATGCAAAAAAGACCGATTTCGCACATAGGGCTTTTTGCAACAAATATCATAGTGGACATCTGACTTGCAATTTTAGTAATATTACCTGGACAACCACCTATCAAGCACCATTCGAAAGATATTACCTTTAAGTATATTATTGACTGCATTTACTGTGAAATGGACTTTCGTCCTTTCATTTCTTATGAACAGAAATAGTAAAAAGCATGAAATTAAAAAAATACTAAGATTGAATAAAACTTTGATTTATTAGATGTTCTTTTTCTCTTTCCAGTCGTATTTATTCCAACTTTCTATTTATTCGCGTTTCTGAGCGACCACTCGCTAAAATTTTCAGAAAATTTGATAAATAATGATGAAAAGCATATAATTTAAATAAATACTCAGATTTGATAAAACAACGCCTTGTTGGATGTCGATTTGTTGTTCATCTTTTCCTCTTTCCAAATGTTTTTATTGCAACTTTCTATTTATTCGTGTTTCCAAGCGATCGCTCTCTAAAATTTTCAGAAAATTTGATAAATGATAAAAAGCATAAAATTAAAAAAAATATTCAGATTGGATAAAACTATGCCCTGTTGGATGTCGATTTGTTCGTCTTCTTTTCCTCTTTTCACTCGTATTTATAACAACTTTCTATTTATTTATTCGCGTTTCCAAGCCACGGTTCTTTAAAATTTTGACAAAATTTAATAAAAATGATAAAATTAAGCTCCAGTCTAGTTAGGGATGTGACATCGGTAACAAACATCGATGTTGAGCATCGACGAACATGAACATCGATAGGAACAATATATCGAAAAGAAAACATCGATGTTATAGAAACATTGATGTTTTTACAAATGTTGAGTAATGTGATGTGAAAAGGATACATAAGTATTACATAAACATGTTTTAATTGCTGAAAAATGTGGTGTAACAATTAAAAATCATCTCTTGACAGATATCTTAAACACAACCAAATTATTAGAAAAAAAAACAAATAAGTAATACATTAAATTATTATTAAGTCCCAATAATACTTATCAATATCCTGTAAAAATAATAGTTTAGATAGCAGCTTCCCTTTTATCCTGTTTTGTTGCTGAGTTACTGCTTGGCCAGCTTTAGAAAAAAGTCGTTCAGACGGTACTGATGTAGCTACAACTGATAAATATTTATGTGCTATAATTGCCAAATTCGGGTACTTAGGTTTATTTTCTTCGCACCATTTAATGGGATCTACTTTTATTGATAAAACTGAGCTTTTTAAATAAAGAGATAGCTCAGATGAAGAGGCAGATGTCAATAAAAAATGTTTACTTGGTTATTTATGTTCATTAAGAATAGAAACGCTTTGTTGAGAGATGTCCATCTTCAGTTGCATTTCCTCTTGTAGACTCAAAATATAGTAAAGGAGACGTAAAATACATCTTCTTAAAGCGAGGATTAGGAAGCGTTGAAACTGATAGTAAGTGAACTTGTTCTACCATTTCAAAATGTTTGTTACATTCTATTAAAAGAGATTATTTTAATTTATGTTCAACTTTGTATTTAGGTGTACTTCCTTCAATTTTCTTCTTTATATTAAAAATCATTGGAATGACAATGCTACTAGTTGTGTATTATTCACCAAACAGTTGTTTTGTAGCTGTTTCAAGGGGAAACAATAGATCTTGAACCTTTTTTAACTCTTCTGCTTCTCGAGCGTTAATCATTCCAGGTGCTGATGAATGTCGATTGACAATTTGATTAATTATATCTCTTAATTCGAGAAATTTAGTTTTGGAATAGTACTTTGAATTCCATTTAGTGGAAACTTCTTGAATTAGTTTTTTTCGCATTATCTGGGTCTTAAGCTCTTCTTAGCTCATCACTTGCATTTACTGTGCTTAAACCGTGTTATTATTCATTGAGCGATTAAATTAATTTGATGTGCAAAACAGTGCAGATGTTTTTCTTTCCCAAACATTGCCTCAACTGCATTATTGCGGCTCCATTAGTAATTATGGCGGAAACATGTTCCGTCTTAATATGCCAATCTTCCATAATGGTAGTCAATACATCTCGCAAATAGTTTCTGTATGTGACTGTGACTGACATAACTCAATGACTCCCAATGCCACAGAATCTATTTTAAGATCATCAACAAAATACGATGTTAAAGATTGTATTTTTAGCGAAACAAATTTGTAACAGCGATGTATTTTTTATCTAAAAGAGCATTATTAGTTTTTCTGGAAGGTATTTTGTAGAGGCCACCAGAGAGCGGCTTAATTGTTTGTTTTTTAAAAGGAGTGGGAGAATAATAGCCACTTGTACTAGGCTGTTGAGTAAAAGAAGATGATGTTGATATTTCTAAAAGTTAAAAAGTACTTCGAGTGTCGTCGTTATACACTGTATCAGTAATTACATCTATACTTTCTTACATCTTCGTACATCACTGTTGACCTTTTTTTATAGAAATATTAGACTTACCATTTTCGTAAAATTCTTTACGTATGCTCTTTAGGTGGCATTTTAAATTGGATGTATTGCCGCATGTCTTAATTTTTTTAGAACATAATCGGCATTTTGCATAATTTTCATTTTCAATGCATTTCCACAGTATTTCCACAAATCACTTTTAGTTGGCATGTCCGTATACACAATAAACCCTTATTTAAATAAAACTTTAAAATGGTGCATAACTAATAGCTCCGGTTTCACCTTTCAAGTTCACAATTGAAGTCAAACTATAAAACCATCATAATGATAATAATGATTACTTAAAATAGAATAGATTAAACAGTGGGATGTGGGATTTACCGGGTAACTTCAGTCAGCTCAGCGTGTCATTATATAAATTATTATAACCCGCCGTGAAAGCTGTAATCTATAATTAAATGGTGTTCGATGTTTTCATTTAACATCGATGTTAACGAATACCTAAGTATCGAGGGCAAACATCGACCATCGAGCTTTCAACATCGATGTTTTTCAATCATGGATGAACATCGCGCATCTCTACTCCAGAGACCTTTTAAACATAATACAAGTTTACGCCTCGGAGATGGGCAGGACACATAACGGTAATAAGAGATGTTAGCTGGATAAAGATGCTCCTGAATGGAAACTATGTGAAGACAAACAAAAAGTCGGGCGACTACGAAACCGATGTACTGACGACTTGAAGAAAATAAGTATAGGCATAAAAGGGTTGAACGTAACAAATATGGAGTTGGAACTGAGGGGTAGAGGCTTATATTCAGCAGTGGACGTTCAAGGCTGGATAATTGACATCTTTTTCCCATTTGATTGTGTCAGTGTCCAAGATTAGCTTTTATATGTTAGTATTTTTAAATCACATCTACGTTTTATTTTCTTCTGTAGCGTTCCTGTGTTTTTGGTCGATAATACTAGATACAAGTATGAGTTTTCACCATCGAGTTAGAATCTATGGAGAAGCTATGAGCATATTAACGTGTGTATTAAAAACGGCGTAGGTAGGCGTGGCTAACGATGATACCAATATGGCGGTGGGATCATGGCCGGACTCAATAATATTAAAACTACTATAAAAATGTGACTTGTTATTCAGAAGATTTAATCATAATCTAAAAAAGTGTAATACATTTTTAATAAACTATGATTTATTTATCCCTCGGTAAACACTAAAAACACGATATATTATACATAAAGATAAATTAATACAGTCAAATACTATTAATTTATTCTCTGAAGTACGAGCCATTACTTTGTTTACATATTTGTATACTAACCTGTAGAACGTTATTCCTGAAGATTTTTTATTAACATTGCTACTGCAACTATGTTGAGATCAAGAAATCATTATTATGCACTATCACAATATATTATTACAGTTTCTATAAAACTAAAAATATTCGAAAAACAGCAAACGTAAACAAACATATCCGATCTGTCAAAAGTGTCAAAACAATCTTAACAATATGGCCGAAGTGAGGTCGTTTTTAGTCACGTGATGCCCTCTCCATAGATTCTAACTCGATGGTTTTCACTATCAAATCGGGCTATCTTGGTTATGTGTGAAGGATTGTTGTGTTGCCTATCCACTATGATATTTTCAACTCTTCATTGTTCGCAAGAAGGCTGTGTCATCCGAAATTTCAGATTGCTTATTTTTCGGTTATTTGCTTCGAATCCATTTCCCATCCTTTCTCCCATCCTATGCTTTTATTTTATAACTACTAAATAATTAAGATGCCAGCATAGAGCGGTCTGATACCCTTTGTTTGTTTTGAGATAATATGTTAACGTTAAAATAAACAAGAGGCTTGACCTCTATTATTGGGATAAGTAGATAACATATTCGATGCCTGATGAGACATATCAATATACGTAAACATCGAAATCAATAGAGAGTGGTTGAGTGTATAACACGCTTTGGAATATTCCAATAGCGTGCTCACTGCAATTATAGCTTTATCGCATTTATTAATTCCGTCATCAGATATTTTTAAAAATATCTATATAAAAATGTCTATATAATTATTTTATCGGTTCCAGCAGCATAATCCGTAATATTTTTTATAATATTACACAAGAATATTATAATTTTACACAAGAAAACTTAATAGACGTATCTAGGGACCATTTTCTTTTACAACAGTCATTAACTGTCAAATCAGGATTCATTTTAGAAACACAATTCATAGAATATTCGATCATTGCAGAAACATCTTTTCAAGTTTCATGTACATGTACATTTAGTGTTCAAGATAATTAGCCAAGTATTCAATATCCGACAGTTTAAGAGAATTAAGGGATGTGTACCAATTTAATCAAGTTTTGTACAATAGAAAGCCTTTTTCTCTTTTGCCACCGAAACAAGCATATTCCTTATCGTCTAGTTATATTTTTTATATCTAGATATAATCCATACGACTCTCGTTCACTTTAAGTGGACAAAATACCCATTCCCATCGAAAGGATTGAGCTCCGGTGGGATTATTTCTGTATTATCGAGCCTTAGGTAATTTGATATACTGGAGTATCTATCAAAAATTTTCGTACACATCTATACGTCGAGAGTAGTACAGCTTGGGGCAAGCGTCGGCTCGTCCAAAATTATTTAAATGAAAAAGCAAACCATGGCCTCAACTTATTCTATTAATGCATATAATATAATAGCTATTAAACCAGAAATATATCGAATTTCATTCTCAAGAAATGAAATTTGAGATTTACAATTATGTTTAAATCGTAAATATTAAATACATAATTATAATTAAATTTTGATTAATGTAATAGTTGACACCCTTTTTTTTTTTCGTCTTAATAGAGGGGGCTCTGGGGTCTGGAATCTTTAAAAGACATCTCAGTCCAAGGCGCCACCTGACTGACTTTAGTGCATGATTCGTTCTTCGTACTCCCGGCGATTGTTCCCGAGGTACTTTAAAATGCCCTCTCGTTGCTGAGTATGATACTGATTCAGACTCTACGATATATCTTGGGTAATGTATCCGATGTTTTTTTAAGTACACGATAAATATAACTAACGGATACTTTTATTAAACTGCTACAAATGTCGACCGCTTGGCTAACGTTTAATGCCATTTTTCTGCCGACAATTCCTTCATAAACGTTTTGTATCATTACTTTCTCTTCGGACGTTAACATTTTCCGTCTGTTTTGCGGCTTTTCATTTTTGGAATCAACATCAGAATTTTGCTGTCTTCTCTTGGAACAACTCGGTTTTTCCCCAACTCCAATAAAACTCAAACCAAATAATTACAGAATATAACTAAAAATTTACTATAAAACGACAAACTATAACACTCGTATTATCAATAACACGTTTTATCAATAACACAAACTTATCGTATAAAATATATTCACAAAATGCAACACATGCACTACCCTCAGAAACGCCAATGTAAATGAACGATTGTTGATGGGCACTTGATCGGCAAAAACTAGTTTTACGGCTTTCTGTGGGTCGGAATTGAAACGGAGTTCCGTCGCTAATTCCAAAGTTGCCAAACAATTGAAAAATAATGTTTTAAAATATCGATTTTTATTTTATAAATTTAAATATGTAACTAAACGGAACATATAAATATAATTTATTTAATTACAATTTTGTGCTTAATTTTTACTATTGAAAAAATCGTTTTTTGGTATTTTTATGACGGTAATAATCGCTGCGTGGAAGAATACAGGTTTTGTATGACCATAATTACTACTTGTGAACAAGAATTGGCTACACTGTACGACAACTCCTGGTCAATTTTTCTACAGAGAAGCACAAATAAATATACTACTTATATATTGTGTAACTTCTTATGAGAAAACGCAAATTGCAATTGAGAGAACGGGTAGTTTTCGAAGGCCGCTGTGTACATTTAAATTTAAGGATATTCAGCGTTTAAATGTTGAATCACTCTTCCAAATAGTGAAATTATAGCATAATTATCTTTAAAATTCATTCGCCCAACTCGGTATAAACAAAACATATACGGTTAAATTCCTATTTATTTGATAGGCAGAATATCCTAAAAGCGGCTCTCGATCAAAAGAATACTGAGGAAATACACATCTGTGATATATAAACAAACTTTAAAATGTGTTTATATCAACTTCAGCGATGCAAAAAGATTGAAAATACTTTTTCGGTGTTTTAACATATACAAGGTGATTTGAAATGCCACAAAATTAAAGCTGCATTTAAAAATAAAAAATGTATTAAAAATATAAATCTTACTTTACAGTTCCTCTACCTGGAACCTTTTTCTTCTTCTTCTTCTTCTAAGTAATTACAAAAATCCTTTTATTCTATATTCTTTTCTAGATAGAGCAACCGAACAGCAAAGGTTTATTTTTTTAATTAATTTTTTATATTAAATGTGACTTTAATTTCCTATTTTATTTGTTTTTCTTAATACTAATTCTAACGATAAAAAAAGGGTTTTCGAAATTTTTGCCACTGCTAATAATAATAATTATTAATATTATTCTAAATTAGTTACCTGGCAGATAAAAAAGCCAACTGACCACTTCACTAAAAGTAAAAACTTTGAAATATAATAAACTAACTTAAATCCAGAACACAGTTTTTTGCCAATAAAATAAACTAATATAAGCTCATGCATATAACCCTTAAGCTGGATTTATAGTTTGACGGACTGTAGACGTAGACACACTGGAGACGTAACAAACGGACTGTAAATATTATTTCAATTTATAAATCGACGGAGTGGAATTTTTGCGCATGAATAGAAACAGTGGCTAGAGTTGGTGACCATGATACTATAATATCCTTTTATTATTTATTATTATTATTTTATAAATTCTTAACTTCCATTGTAACAAATAATCAACAAAATCAAAATTCGAATATGTTGAACAACTTTATAAAATGGTGGGCGGGCCAGACAGTTCACTTTGGTTGACAGCACAAAATTCTTCCTTTTGATTGGCCAGACGCAAGTAACGCACTGTAAAAGATGAAAGTTGGCCAACTCTTCCGTTGCAGTGCGTTTCACTTACGTTCCGTCATGCGTTTACGTTCATTTAATAAGAGTACACAAAATTCTATTTTGATCTTTTTCCAGTGCATCTACGTCAAACTATAAATCCAGCTTTAGTGGTCCAAGCATTATTTATTTAAAAAAATAATAACGATAACTAAATAATTATTCTCACTAAATGTGTAACAATAAATATTAAAAATAGTAGTAACATATGTCACAATTATCAATAGTAATCAAAAACATCCCACAGTATTATTTTTGGTAAACGTGCTTTATCCCTTGACCAATTAATTTGGCTAAAATATTTAACTCTGCGATTAGTCAGCGATAAATTGATACAAAAATGGCAATTCATTTGGAATATATTCAAATTTTACTGAATTTATGGGAGTATTCACATTATATTTTAAAATTGAAAATTGCAAAGTTTTAATAGGTGTTGATTTAGCTAGTGCGGTGATGCCAATTACATTTATATTGTTCTTTTACATTTGTAAAACATTGTCACTAATAACAAAATAAAATACACAATCTGGAACACCACTTAGTGTATATTTATTGAATTTTAAACAGAGAAGCTAATACATACACTACACACATATTAAAGATGGAGCTAAGCATGTAGCTTGTGATTATTTTGAAACGGCAATTAAAGTAAAAAAAACTAAAATTTAAAAAATATTTCTATAGTATTTAAAACATTTATAATATTTTCAGTCGATAAATTGGCGCCCAATAAATTGCTTTGAGTATTTTAAAACCAATTCGATTATACAATTTTATTAACTAAGTATTAGTAATTACTAAGTAATTACTTTGAAAAGGTCTTGTAGGTTGCTTAGAAATAGAGAGTGTAATTATATGAAACACAACATAACCAAAATATGAAGCTATTTTTTCTAAATTTGTCTAAATATGAAAATGAATATCAAAAATACTTAAAAATAAAACAAAATATTAAATACACATTTATGTAATAAAATATTTATGTTTCTTATAAAAACAAATTAAATGACATACAAAAACTGATATAATTAAGAATCTAAAACGGACGGACATATGTATGATCTTTAGAGATAGTCTTTGTAAGATGGAGAGAGATGTTGCAAAATACTGTAAAGCTGTTTTTTTTTTCACAAAAGCACTCAACCATATGTAACTGACACTCGTATTACTGATATGTATAACCAAAAGATTACTTTTAGTTTCAACTTTCAGGTTTGAGCTATAACCTGTCCGCAGTTCCAGAAGAGTCGAGTAGCCCTGTTGGTTATGTTGTACGTGTATGGGGGTTCCAATTAAGTTTAGAATACAGGATTATGCCTAGATACTTGATCTTATTTTTTCTTTCCAGAAGAGAATTATAACTAGACCTTGATTGAAATAATGTAGAGTCTATATATACTATATATGTGTATATATATATATATATATATATATATATATATATATATATATATATATATATATATATTAAACTTAAAGCTAAGATTAATACTATTATCAAAATTAATATTAAACTCACCAGTCTTCCGGGTTGAACCGGGTAGTGAGTGTAGTAGTGTCTGGGGTCTCGGGAGACTGAGACCTCGGAAGCCCTGAAGAAGACATCAGAGAGGATGTCGAAAGCTCGGCAAAATGGATATCGACGCGGTTCAACCCGGAAGACCGGTGAGTTTAATATTAATTTTGATAATAGTATTAATCTTAGCTCTAAGTTTAATTGTACTAACCGCGGAAATCTTTCCGAACATATATATATATATATATATATATATATATATATATATATATATATATATATATATATATTTATATATATATATATATATATGTATTTATATATATATATATATATACATGTCCAAAAGTGTAAAATTTAAAAAAAAAATCAATCGTTTTTGTATTATTTTGGTCACATTCAACTGATTCCCGTATTTACACCAAGTATTTCAGTCTTTGTTTAAATTTCATTTGAGCCGTTTTAAACTGCCTAGAAACGTGATATATCATTTACACCTCCTCATCGAACAGCACCAGTACAAAATTTGCTAAAAGAAAAAGGAATATCTACATTACAGTGGCCCTTGAACTCCTCCGACATGAACGTCATTGTACATGCTTGGGAAATTCTCAAAACACGCATCAGGAGGCTAAACAATCCCCCTATTACAGTCGAGAGCTAAAAGATGCCGCTCGTGAAGAATGGAAGAGAATTTCGCAAGCCAGTTCGACTAGATCGCCTACAGGAATGCATACAGGCCAAGAGAGGAAATACTGATTATTAGTTTTATTAAAAATTATTTTTATTTACACTAATTCATTTTTAAATTTAAGTGGTGCATTGTATAGAATAGAATAGATATGCTTTATTGTCACTGAAAATTGTACAATTTAATAGACAAAGATTATAAAATGTCAAAAAACAATTAAAATTTACTAAAATTACATAAATCGTCCACAGAATCACAAAATAAAAGATAATAAAATATATAATCCATTGCAAAATTTAACTAAAATACAAATTACATAATAAAACCTTACGAAATAGTTTACGAATAATTTTAAGTTGCTGCATGTGATACCCAAATATATATAAACATACTTTGGTTGCTTGTATCTAAACGTACTGTAATTTCTTAGTTATTCTTTGAGAAACTCTCACCAAATAATATGGTCTTTCAGATAGATAGGCTTTTATCAATTTACGGAACTTAAGGAAAGAAGCTGTAGATTGGTTGTATAATTTTTTTGCCGAATATAATATAGATTTCTTTACTAACTACGTGGACAGGATCGGTAAATACACATCAAAGCTTGAATTTCTGGTGGACAGACTCAGTAAAACACAGGTTGAAATAAAAATAAATCTATTAATTTCAACGTATATACAAAAATAAAAATAAAGTGTATTCTATGTCCCCGTCTGGATCCCGCAAGAGTGAATTCCCCGGCGGACGCCTGTAAAAGAAAAATTATTATTACTAAAAAAAAAAAAATACGCGAATTTAATCGCACCCAGACTTATACTCGCTTCCACCTCAATCCAGCGGAAGCGCCAAACGCACTCGCAATCGAAATATTCGGTTGTGCAGATCCACGCTATACTCTGAGACAGAGTTGACGGTAACGTTCAATGCACGATACCCACGGGTTCTGCTTGATTGAGAATAGAGTATAATCCTCACTACGGAAGTCTCTCTGTCCGGGTCGGTTCGCAGATTCAATACACTAGCGAGCCAGGGAGCCTAGAGCGTTAGCCACAAGACTCCTTTAACTCCGCCAGCCGCTCGCTTTAAATAGCCGCTCCGGATCCCACCTCGTCGTCTTGTCGTGGGAATGGATGCGTGATTATCGACACTGCCACGGTTCGAACTGTTGAACGCTATCGCTGTTACAAGGGAAGAGTTAAAAACCCGTGATTTTTGAAGTAGCTTCTGCAATGTGTTATTCTACTGAGGCCAAAAAGTTACCGTATTGCTCTTTTTTGTAATTTAAACATAACATCAGATTGGGCAGCTGTACTAGCTCCCCAAAAAGAAAGGCCATATCGAAGATGAGACTCGAACAAAAAAAATATCTTAATATGCTTAGTATGCTCCTTTTTAGTGTCTGAAGACGCAACCTCCTTATCCACCTGTTTCGCCTTGTTGGTATCGTCTGCGAGCTAATGGTGTTTATCCCTCTCTTGTCTCAAATTCTCTTTCTCCTCTTTCTTCTCAAGAACTTTTAATTTTGTTTCGAATATATCGCATATAGAATAGGTTTTTTAAATGCACAAGGTTCAAACTATAGAAGCAGTTCTTTAATGAGACGGGTTTGTCTACTGTTTTTTTGTACCTGTCATACATTTTAGCAATAGATAAATCACTAGACAAGTACTTTTTAGATGTCCCATTTCCGTAATAGTGACTTTCATATTTTGGAAATTTCAAAATGTGATATTTGGCGTTTTGAATTTCTTCCGCAGAGCGTTTATTACTTGAAGGCGTAATTCCACGTCTATCACGGAAAATAATTCCAGACGGATTAGTCTTGAATATCTAGTTACTCCTGGATTATGTTGATAAACAGGTAATTGAAGATACCAAGAAAAATAAAGCAAAATGCAACGTGCCCAAGTGGGTATTTCTACATACCTAGTTATTCACCGACTGAGTACTTAATTATGTACACGGATGGTCAAGTTAAGATACATCATTTCAAGCAAATATTTAAAACTCTTCAATATTAGACAAGTCGATATACCGTCTGATATCAAATAAATCGTCAAATCCAAATATTCACGAGCTCCTTCCAAGTAAGCTCTTGCAAATTTGAATTACTCATTTATTCACCTGACGAAATTGAAAGAGAACTATTTCAAGATTGAGATATCTTGTTTTAACGAAAATTTGACTTATCCACTTCTTCACGGATGATACAGAATTATTTATTAATTATTTTTTAAATAATTAAAGCATAACTGACGCGTTTTTTAACTTGTTTTTTTAAATGCAAGGATTGTTTAAATATGAAAAGTAATATCTATGATATGCAGTGTTACAAAACGTCCATTTTGAACTTTGAGAATTACTATTGTTTCAATAATTTATTACCCTAAGTTGTTGTATTTCTCTTTTGTCCTTTCATTACGATATTGTCCCTTTTATATGTCTCTACTGCAAATAACTTTTACAAATTTTCACAACGCTTTTCTAGTCTATGTAAGAACTTGTTTAACAATGACAGCGTCTCTGAATTTCTTTCGTCTCAAAAGGCTCTTTTGCTTGAATAATCTAGTTTTTGCTCCAGCAAATAAATTATTATTATGTCGGACAATGTTTCATTTGTAATATTGAAATTATTTAAAACTTATTTCTTAGTAATTATTGTGTAAAATTTTCTTAGTTGTATCGTTGTTGTTTGGAAACTGGGTTAGTGGTTAAAATGTTTTCTATAAGAAAGTTGACTAGTCTTGTCTATTTTGATAGAGTTTTTACTATTGTAAGGGCTATTACAAAAATTTGCATTTATTATGCTTGAATAAATACAAACTCTAAATACAATGTACAAAAATACAAAATAAATACAAAGACATAATGAGATGTCTGGAGGAGAAAAGCAAAACATATGGGCTAAAGCTAAATAGGAGTAAGACAAAGATCATGATAGTAGACAGAGCTCGGAATAATCTTCAACACATTAAAGAAATTGGGGGCTTTGAAGTAGTAAATAGTTTCATATACCTGGGGTCCCTAATAACAAATGACGGAGGGTGTGACAGAGAGATACGTAGAAAGTTGACTATTGCTAGAACAGCTATGATGAAACTGATAACAATTTGGAAAAATTCTAGCATAACAATACACACAAAACTAAGTCTGGTAAGGGCACTCATTTTTCCCATAGCCACATATGCATCCGAAATGTGGACCTTAAAGAAAGCAGATAAAAATAAACTGGACACTTTTGAAAAGTGGGTATACCGCCGCTTGTTAAGAATATCCTGGATTGATCATCGCACTAACGTATCGATATGAGAACAACTTAAAGTAAAGGATAGATTGCTTAAACAAATACAACAGAGATATTTGCAGTATTTTGGACACATTGCTAGAAGAACAGGTAAGATGGAAAAACTGATAGTCGAGGGTAGAGTTAAAGGAAAGAGACCTAGGGGAAGATCTCCAAGCCGTTGGGTAGATCAAACAAAAATATTGATTAACCAAGGGTTACATGAAGCCGAACAATTAGCCCAGGACAGGGAAGGATGGAAGGAAATTGTGAAAAACTGTAAAGGCGTGATAGTGTCACCACATCACAAAAGGGATTAGGACTGAGAAGGAGGAGGAGGAGGAAGTACAAACTCTACAGTCAGACTTAATAATAGTTTGCTCATTTTACTTACCAGAATTAAAAGTAGCTTCTGCCAACTGCACATTTTTTCTTGATTTTAAAGAAAAAGATGTCGCCATTGTTAAAATGCACTTTAATACTTTCTGAATTCCCACGCATTGTTTGCACGCATTTCCGAGGTCACAAATAAAACTCCAATAATAGAATATATATTTGATATAAATGAAAAACTGTATGAACAACAGGAAATGGTAACTTACATAAAATAAGTCATTAATTTAAGAAATTTTTAATAAACAGTTCTCTTCAATAAATGTATTACAAACCTCTTACCTTTTTTTACAGTAATCTCTTAATTTTTAGTATAATAAACATATTTAAAGTTTCTGCTTCTTAAGCCTATGATTCAGACTGATTTATAAATTTTATTGCATTTCAAAAAACTATCATTGACTTTTTTCCGCTATCTTTTATAGAGGTATGGTTTAGCGCAGTTCGATGATTGCTCCGCTATTTCTCCCACTACAACGAGTTGTTTTGCATTATACAATCATACTGTCACATGTCAAGAATGAGGAATAATCCTGGTTGCAAATAAAATATTGTATTATTTCTTAATTATTTCAGAATTAAAAATAAAACGTTATCACACATCACGAAAGGAATATTAAACATAGAAAAAATTTTTATTTATTTTTTATTCTATTCTGTGCATGAATTACACAGGTGCACAGGTTTTCCGTGGTCTGCCTCTGGTTTTAAACTTTTTCACTTTAGCCTTTCAGACTTGCTTAACGGGTCGGTTGTCGCTCATTCGGCACAGATGACCAAACCATTTTATTTGTTGTGTTTCAATAGCATGTAGTACAGATTCTGTGCCCAGTTCTTCTCTAACATCTTCATTTCTTATTTTGTCTCGTCGTGTTATTCCTTTGACTCGTCTTAGATATTTCATATCAATGGCTTGTATCTTGCTTTTGAATTGCTTTATTAAAACCGTCTTATAAACTGTCCTTTTTGGTTCTTCTGCTGATTTCCGGTTTACCTATGAATGCTCTACTAAGATTATGGAACACTTTTAAAGCACTATTTATTCTTTCTGCTATTTCATTCTGCATGGTACCTTCTCTGTCTATTGTAACCCCTGGGTATTTGAATGCATCTCTTTGTTCTATGAGTTGTTGGTTAATTTCTATGTTAATATTTCGGTTAGTTTTCGCTATTAGCATCACCCTGGTTTTCTTAACATTAATCTTCATGTTTCTAATTGCTAGCTCATTATTCCAGCTATCTATATTTTTCTGAAGGTCCCATTCGTTGGAAGCGCATAACATGAGATCATCTGCGAATGCACACTCAGCTATACCAACCGGTCGTAGTTTACTATATCCGATATGTACTTTGTGTATACTTGCTTTTGTTTCCTTAATTATGTCGTCAATAATCAATATGAACAGTGTGGGGCTCATAACACCTCCTTGTTTTAGACCCTCGTTTATTGCAAACATCTCTGATTCCAAGTTATCCTTACGTACATAACTCTTGTTATTTTGATACAGACTTTTGATAGCACCTGTTAGTTGATGGTCAATATTTCTATTTTGCAGACTTTTCCAAACTGCTTTCTGGGCCACTCTGTTAAATGCTTTCTCAATATCTAGAAAAGCCATATATATTTCTATGTTCTTTATTCTAGCTTTCTCAATTATTTGTTTCAACGTAAATATATGGTCTTGCGTACTGTGTCCCTTCCTAAACCCACTTTGTACTTCATCCAGATGTGGTTCAACAATGTGTCTTAATTTCTTTTCTAGGATGATTTCATATATTTTGGAGACGATACTGAGACGATTCCTCTATAATTATCACAAGAACTTTGGTCTCCTTTCTTAAAGATTGGTAGTATTATGCCAATTCTCCAATCCTCGGGGACTGTACATCAGTTCCAAGCCATGTTCATAGTTTTTGTTAAGAATTCAACTCCTTTCGGTCCCATTGTCTTTAACATTTCAGCAGTGATTTTGTCATGACCAGCCGATTTACCTCTCTTTGTATTATTAATTGCTTCTTTGACTTCTTCTATTTGGATATAATTTTCTTGTCCATGTTCTCCTTCTACTTCTATCATTACAGTTTCCTCTTTAAGCTGTCTTGGTGTTAGGAGTTCGCTGAAGTATTGTCTCCATCTTTCGATAATCTCATTTGGTCTGATAATCAGTGTGCCGTCTTTACGTTTCACCTGTTTCATCGCTGTTTCTTTACCTTTTCTTCGTCGTCCGGTAATACATAATCTTAATCTTAACTTTTACCAAAAGAACATTTTTCGTTACCACTCGAATCATCATCATAAAGGACTTTCCACAATTCTTCTTGCGTAAGAGGACGTTTATCTGGACGATATAAATATTAATACTTCACAACTTACGTTAACCACAAGGTGGGATCAAAAATCGGAAATGCGCTACAAACACGACTAAATGTGAACGTACATAAAATCACACATAACCAGTTACAAGTCATGTGAAATACTGAAGGTAGATGGGCGGCCAACTTACAGGTTCATCAGAATCGCGCGCATGTCAAAAAAATTAGTGCGGTGGGGTCGCCTGCGACCACACCTTGTGGTTCTAGGGTTAAAAAACAAAGTGCTGTTTGTCTTCCTAAATCTTCAGAAATATACCATGACTAGCAAATTCAAAATCGACAAAAAAGAAGATTCTATTGAGGTTTTTGGTAACATTTTTATATTTTTTAGGTGATAACTTAAGCTTTGGAAAATTTCCTTGTTGATTTTATCTATCATTTTTAACTTAAAGTTAATCTCATGTAATTAAATATTCTCCTATAATGTCGTTATATAATGTAAGCTTCTTAAAAATATTGACAATATCAATATAAAGTCATCTTTTTTAAAATAAATAATATATGTTTGAATTTTCATTGTAAATAAGTCAGATGAAACTAAATAATTAGAAGACTTTTTTATAGAACCGTTACATTATTAATTTAAATTGTATAAAAAACAGATAAAAAATGCAACGAAAAAATGGATTCGGCACAATTTTAGTAAATTGTAGTCCTGTGTTTGCTTCTTATGTCTATAAACCTTATCTGTGCCGTTTTTAATTTATAGCAAAACGAAATTATAACTTTTACAAATATAATTATACTCAAACAAATGCTTTCCAATGTTAATAAAAGTAATCTTCAAAAAGCGAGAAACCAAATTCGAAGTAGTCACGATTTTCTCCACATCTGCCAACTCAGCTTTCCTAAATATAATTACTTAACTCTCAAGTTGTATATTTGCGCTCTTTTAAGGAAAACTCTAATATTTATATGAGTGTATAAAGTTTGATGCTTTTGGCTAAACTGTTTTGGACGCTTAATAACTAACACTTTAGGTAGTTAATACTATGAATGCTTACTAGCTATTAATTATCATTAGGAATGCCGATTGTAGTTTAATTATTTTTTTTTTTTTTTTTATTTATTTTGCTTCAACCACTTAGGGTTATTAGCATAAGAAAAATACAAAAGTGATAAAGACATACATAGGCATATACAAAATATCAATTACATAATAATGTATACAATATATATTTTAATTATTAATGTATTGTATTAAATTTTATTGAAAAGGTTTATAGTTTTCAAGAATTCTATCAAGTCAGCTACGTATTTAGATTCTCCTAAAAGTTCTTTTAATGTTTTTGGAAAATGATGATATAGTCTTTCCACTGAGTATATTGGACACTCAATCAAAATGTGCTTCACTGTCACTTTACATTCACAAACAAAACACACTGGTTCCTCTTCTTTCTTCAACAAGTATTCATGTGTAGTAGAAGTGTGTCCTAATCTGAGACGTGTTAATAGGACTTGATGTTGTCGCTTTGAAGGCCAGGAGTTCCATGGAAGGACGGAAGATTTTATTTCTATCAATTTAGTGGTGCTTCTATTCCATTGGTTTTGCCAAACATCGAGCAATTTTGATTTTAAGTAAGGTTTTAAATCCAAATTCACCGTTAGATTTTCCACTGATGTGGCTGTATTGGTTACTGCGGACCTAGCTAGACTATCTGCCTTTTCGTTACCATCTATTCCAACGTGTGACGGTACCCAGAGGAACTCTACTGTCAAATTGTTTTGGTATATACGGTATAAAATTAACTTAATCTGCTGCAATGTTGGATGAGAGGGATAAATCTGAGAAATTGATGTCAGACAACTAAGTGAATCAGATATTATAAGAGATTTGAGAAGTTTTTTTTCTAGAATATAGGTTAGGGCCTTATTGATGGCAAATAGTTCTGCTGTAAAAATACTTGTCTTAGGAGACAATTTATAGATGAAATGTTCATGGGATGTCACAAAGCATGCTCCTACTCCATTTATGGTCTTAGATGCGTCTGTGTATATAAAATGGTAATTTTTGTACTGTGTGACAACATGGAGAAAGTGAGTTTTAAAAAAATTTGGTATCACGTTATTTTTGTTATATGCTGTAAGTTTAAGGTTACAAAGCGGAGAGGGAACAACCCAAGGAAAACATAAATTTATTTCACAGATAGGATAAATGGGAGGTAGTTCAATATTAAAATCGAATAAGTATCTATTAGCTCGTTCATAGAAAGGTACAGGACCCCTATTTCTTTTTCGATAGACCTCCTGGAACCTGTTAGCAACAGCATGATGAAGAGCTGGATTTTTTGGGTTAGATTTTATACTCGAGACATACGATAGAGTTAAGTATTTTCTTCTTAGGTTTAAGGGTGGCTCTCCAGCTTCACAGAGTAGACTGTCCACAGGACTGGTGCAATATGCTCCTAGAGCAAGTCTAACGGCTGAACTCTGAAGAGTATCCAAAGTTTTAAGCAATGCTTGGTTTGCGGTGTTATACACAACACATCCGTAGTCCAGTTTTGATCTAATTAAAGCTCTATATAAATTTATTAGAGTTGGAAAATCTGCTCCCCAATTTTTATGTGACACAGATTTCATAATGTTTAGTCCAGCTTGGCACGATACTCTTAGCGAGTGTATATGACTTGTCCAACTTAATTTTGAGTCCAGTTGCATCCCTAGGAATTTTATTTCTTTTGTATATTCTATAGGAGAATTGTTTAAAAATAGATTTGGGAGCTTTTGTGGATTTGATTTTCGTGAAAAATGTATAGCTTTTGTTTTTGTGTTGGAAAACTGGAGCCCAATATTGTTAGACCACGATTCTATCGACTTAAGAGCTGCAGAAATACGATTATGAGCCGATAATATGTTTTTATTTCTTGCTAGAATTACCAGATCATCAGCATACAAAAAAGTTTTAATTGTGCGATTGCAGTCCGACACAACATTGTTAATAGCAATTAAAAATAGTGCTACGCTTAGATTCGAGCCCTGTGGAATTCCATTTTTCTGTAATTTAGATTCAGACAAATGGTTATTGATTCGAACTTGGAAATATCGTTCCCGTAGAAAGTTTGAAATAAAAGCAAACATGTTACCGTGAATCTTCCAATTGTGGAGTGTGGTTAAAATATCGTAGCGCCATACTGTATCAAAAGCCTTTTTTACATCAAAGAATATGGCTAAACATTCTTGATTACATATAAATGCTTCATGAATTTCTGATTCCAATGATATTAAGTTATCTAATGTTGATCTATTTTTCCTAAATCCACTTTGTTCGGGTATAATAAGATGTTTATGTTCAATATACCACATGAGTCGATTAGCAATGATCTTTTCTAGCAACTTACACATTGAATTCGTGAGAGAGATTGGTCTATAGGATTCTGCTTCAAATTTAGGTTTACCTGGTTTGTGTATTGGAACTATGATTGATGAGTGCCATATGTGTGGGAATACCTTATTGATCCATATAAAATTGAATAGTTGCAATAATAGTTCTTGGCCTACTAGTGGTAGGTTCTGTAGAAAAAGCACAGGTATATTATCTGGTCCTGGACTAGTATTTCTAACGGTGTTAAGAGTTTCAATAAGTTCAGTCAAGCTTATAGGACTGTTTATTGGTGAAGTGTCATTGATTATTGGTATTCCTTTATTTTCTTCAAATCGTTTTTTATTTAAGAATTCTACTGAATAGTTTTCATCACTAGAAGCAGTACAATATTGATTTGCCATTATTTCAGATATATTGCATTCGGACGTAAATGTCTGATTGTCTTTTATTAAGTATTTTATAGAGTGTTGTGAATTTTTTCCAGATATACTTCTAATCATGTTCCAGATTTGACCAATTGGAGTAGATCTATTGATTTCTGAAACAAACTTTTGCCATGACTCTTGCTTGCTTTTTTTAATAATAAATCTACATTTAGCTCTTATTCTTTTAAATTCTAAATGATTTTCAGTAGTTTTATATCGTTTATATCTATTAAAAGCCGATTTAGATTCCCTTATTGCCTGTTTGCACGCATCGTTCCACCACGGTACAGGTGAATGTTTTGGATGAAAAGCTGTTTTTCCAATGGATTTATTCGCTGCATCAATGATGACTTTATTGAAAAATAATGTTTTCTCGTCAATATCTTGTTCTGAGTCTAACATTTCTCTAAGATTCATAGCTGATGAAGAGATCAATGTTGAGAACAGTGTCCAGTTGGCTTTATTTAAGGACCATTTGGTGATGTGTGTATTGTGCTTATGGTACAACAGATTGTTAACTAAGATGGGAAAGTGATCACTTCCATATAGATCAGGTAAAGTGTCCCACGATAAACTAGGTTGCAAGTTTGGTTCACAAATTGACAAATCAATTGCTGAAAACTCTCCTGTTGCAGCATTATATCGAGTATTCCTGCCGTCATTAAGTAGATTTAAATTAAGATTATTTAGGATATTTTCTATTTTTCTTCCCATTTTTGTCAATTTTTTTGAGCCCCATAATGAATTATGTGCATTAAAATCTCCCAGTATAATTCGAGGTGTAGGAATCTGACATAAAAGATTAGAAATATCTGCTATACTTGGATCAGAATTAGGTGCGATGTAAAGACTGCAGATGTTAACTTTTAGTGGACCTACTAAGCACACCGCTACAGCCTCTAGATTTGTTATTAGAGGAATACTGCAATATTCATAGGAATTTTCGATAAAAATTGAAACTCCACCACTGGCATGTTCTTGATTTTGCCTAATTTTAGATACGCTTGTATAATTTCTCAAATTATGAATTTTGTTATTTTTAAAATGAGTTTCTTGTAGACAAATTATAGAAGGTGAATTTTGAGCAATTATTAATTGTAACATTTCTAAACGGGTATAATAACCGTTCAAATTCCACTGTAAAATAGACTTGAACGTGAGCTTATGTAGAAGGTTCTATGGAGGAGTCGCTATCGAGCTGAGGTTTTAGTTGTCGAGTAATTGAATTAATTATTTTAGTACATCGCGATTTCATTTTTTTTTATATAATGTGAGGATAGATCTCTTTTAACAGATTAAGTAAGCCTAACGTGTCTTCTGTATACGTTTTAGATAGACTCAATTTATCTGGAGATCCTAAAGCATTTTCAAAAAACTCAGTTAGTTGTTCAAAATTTAATATCGGTGTTATAAGTTTATTAGTAATAAAATCTTTTACGGGTTCCATACTGTTAGCAATAGTCTCAGAATTATCAATAGTTTTGGATTTTTTAAGTTTTTGTATTGGTTTTGTGAAATTTTCTTTAGGTTCTTGTAAAGGTGGGGATAAAATTTCATCAAGGCTACGCTTAGCTGTGTTTACTTCTTTAATAGGTGTATTAGTTATTTCAAGTGTATCAGTTGTATCTATTGATATGCTATTGATAGGGCATGCTAGTGTTGAAGAAGAGTTTGGGATTGATGTATGAGGTTGTGAAACATTAGGTGTTGTTGATAATTGGGTAGTTGTTATATTTGTATCTGTGCATGTAGTTTGAGAACTTGGGAGTGATGTTGAGGGTGATATTTGGGATGCAGTTAATATTGGTGTAGTTAATGAAGAAGGTATAGTCGAGGATTGTAAGGATAAGGTATTCGCTGAAGAGGCTAATGTGGTCGGGACGTCATGTGGAAGAGTATTACCTACTGTATTTATAGTAGTAGTTGGCACTGTTGTTGTTAAGTTTTGATTTGGATTTGTACAGGATGGACAATTTGCTACAAAATGGTCAGATTGTTTACAATAGTAACACATCTGTTTTTCTAAAGATAAGAAAATACGATAAGATGTTTGTTCGTGGTTTATGACAATTGAGGGAGGAATTAATGTACCTTCTAAAGGAGAGATAAATGTATGTCTTCGAAAGCTCAGTATATGTCTATATTCTGGGTTTGTTGTACCTATTCGTAAAAAATTAATTGGAGATAATAAATTGAGGCCTAACTTTTTAAGTTCAGATTCTATGAAAGTGTGAGGAATACTAGGGCAAACATTAGAGATTAGTAATCTTTCATTTGGTGTAATTAAGCGTCGAGCATAAATTATTTGTTGATTGATGGTTATTCTTCCGTTGTCAGCATTCATGACAGTTTCTACTAATTCTTCACTAGCTAGGTAAATACAAATACGGTGATTTGAAATTCGTGATGAAAAAATAATATATCTTGGTTCTATAATTTTTCCCAGTGCAAGTAGATATTCCTCAAGTTTGGCATTTTCCAGAGCATTATATAAAATAGCTTGTTTCTTGGATGGGAATTTTGGAGCTGAATTAATTAACGCTGCAGAATATGAAGGAGTTTTATGTGATGTCAATAACATTTGGGGCCTCGACGGCCCTGGACTATTAACATCATCCATTTTCGTTTGTTAATAACATCAGGTAATATAAACAATATGAACTTGTTGTGAAGTAAGTATCTAATTAGATTAAAATTACTTACAGATTTTCTCCAATAAGTTCACTAATTTTTATTTATAATAACACAACACTTTAATTATTAAGTGGATATAAATAAAAGCACAAAAACTAGGTGCGATTAGACTGGTAATTAAATACGTCCAACCTCGCCAAAGGTTCAAATCGTTCTTGTAATTTAATTATGTTTGATAAAAAGTTCAGAAATAATTGGAAACTAATGGTTCAACTAACCGAAACTAATCGAACCTGAACCCAAGAAACACTAGTTATACTTACTAGTCGTTGAGATTATTTAAAATAAACTTTGATCCTCAACATTAATAACACAAGTATAAAATTAATAATAGACAATACATTCTAAAAATTTGGTCAGGATAGTAAAACTTTATTTCATGACATCTTTTGATAATGGGTGGAATGAATAAAACGTAGTATCTGCTAATGCTTCAAGTAATTCTACATTTTTGTAGTACTTGCTACACTCACAAAGCATTTTGCTTTCCTCCGTAGTATTTGCTACTATTTACCAGATACGTAGAAGGATGTACTACGCTTTTAAAGTACATATTTGCTAGTTTAGTAGAATTTGCTTCAGTTTAGGTGAAGTTGGTGGATGAACGACTTCGGCGTAGGTGTTTTTTGTTGTTGAATTTCTTCATAATTTGTTTTGAATCCAGGTTTTTTTCCAATGCAGCTTCCTTTTCATGTTTAATTTTTGGGATCATTCTTTTATCAAATAAAATTTGATAATTTTCAAGAAGATTAACAAACGATACTTGTTCATTTTTGTCCTCGCCTAACTCTTTTGTCGCTTCGGAATCTGAACCACTCATTTCTACTCACTACTCACTTATTCTAATAATAATTATTCACAAAACACAAGCATAGGAAAAACCACATGAAAAACTAGTTCTAATACGATTGGTGTGATGCGCACAAGGGCACTACGGCTGGCGCTACGTTTAGTAGTAGATCCTACAGGTCAGTAGCAAGTACTTCGGTTGTGTAGTACGGTCTTTTCAATAAAGCACCTCCGTTTATGCAAAAGAAAATGCTACAAACTAGATACTATTTCCTGAAGCAATAGCATCTACTACGTTTTATGCATTCCACCCATAGTGTTAACTCTGATACATAGAGAACAGAAAGAAAAAACATTGTGATTAAAATGTAATTAGTTGTTCTTGATATTGTATTTATTTTCAAGAAACAAGAGGCCCATATTGGGTAGGTAGTTTTATTATTTTTAATTATGAAACCTGTCTTAATGGTATGCAACCAGTTATGCATACAAGAATATGTAGTGGTTAACCAAGGGCCAACCTTCTGACTACAGCCGGAATAAACTGGTGGTTTTGTTCATATCGACAGTCACGAATATCCTGTATTTCTATATATATATATATATATATATATATATATATATATATATATATATACATATATACAATTCTCTAACATTACACGACAGCTACAATAGTGTCACAACATAGCGAAATCGTATAATTATTTACAAAATAAGATAAACTGTGAGGTTGCAGCAAAAAGTTGTGAAAAAAAGTCTCGAGATGTTGTAGTGAATAGAAAAAAATGGACAAATATCCTGTGAAAATTTTTTTTTTCAAAATTATACACAACCCAAGCTATATATCCCAAAATGTATATATCTAATGTGGTAATTTAAAATTATTTATTTAATTAACATACATTTATGGACAAAAAATTATTAAAATACAGATATTAGGATGAACATATTAAGTAGTTATCATTATATAAGCCACATGGTCAATGAATTAAATACCAAATACCTCAAGGTGATGGAAGCCTGTCAGTTATAAGATCCGAAAATTCCTGTCAAAGAACGATGACAGTTTTCAGTTTTAATAGAAAAGTTATATTTTTTGTATATAGATAATAAACTATTATTGATTGTTTTTATTTTTTTTTTATTATTTGGGATTTATAAAACTGCAATAAGATAAGATGGCATTATTCAGGAGAGTCTAATATATCTACTAACTTGATTAGTATCAATTCAGTATAAGTGTAGTAATATTTTCATTGATTTATTACAAAATATTTGCAATTACATAATATATTTGACACTATATTTTAATAGATTATTGTATAGTTTCCTTGTATTATCATCATGTCTATGAAATGTCTACAATGCATGATAGGTATTGAACATTTATTTTACAAGAGAGAACGATTTGAACCTTTAGCGAGGTTGGACGTATTTAATTACCAGTCTAATCGCACCTAGTTTTTGTGCTTTTATTTATATCCTCTTAATAATTAAAGTGTTGTGTTATTATAAATAAAAATTAGTGAACTTATTGGAGAAAATCTGTAAGTAATTTTAATCTAATTAGATACTTACTTCACAACAAGTTCATATTGTTTATATTACCTGATGTTATTAACAAACGAAAATGGATGATGTTAATAGTCCAGGGCCGTCGAGGCCCCAAATGTTATTGACATCACATAAAACTTCTTCATATTCTGCAGCGTTAATTAATTCAACTCCAAAATTCCCATCCAAGAAACAAGCTATTTTATATAATGCTCTGGAAAATGCCAAACTTGAGGAATGATGCCAAACTCTTCTTCAACACTAGCATGCCCTATCAATAGCATATCAATAGATACAACTGATACACTTGAAATAACTAATACACCTATTAAAGAAGTAAACACAGCTAAGCGCAGCCTTGATGAAATTTTATCCCCACCTTTACAAGAACCTAAAGAAAATTTCACAAAACCAATACAAAAACTTAAAAATCCAAAACTATTGATAATTCTGAGACTATTGCTAACAGTATGGAACCCGTAAAAGATTTTATTATTAATAAACTTATAACACCGATATTAAATTTTGAACAACTAACTGATTTTTTTGAAAATGCTTTAGGATCTCCAGATAAATTGAGTCTATCTAAAACTTATACAGAAGACACGTTAGGCTTACTTAATCTGTTAAAAGAGATCTATCCTCACATTATATCAAAAAAAAATGAAATCGCGATGTACTAAAATAATTAATTCAATTACTCGACAACTAAAACCTCAGCTCGATAGCGACTCCTCCATAGAACCTTCTACATAAGCTCACGTTCAAGTCTATTTTACAGTGGAATTTGAACGGTTATTATACCCGTTTAGAAATGTTACAATTAATAATTGCTCAAAATTCACCTTCTATAATTTGTCTACAAGAAACTCATTTTAAAAATAACAAAATTCATAATTTGAGAAATTATACAAGCGTATCTAAAATTAGGCAAAATCAAGAACATGCCAGTGGTGGAGTTTCAATTTTTATCGAGAATTCCTATGAATATTGCAGTATTCCTCTAATAACAAATCTAGAGGCTGTAGCGATGTGCTTAGTAGGTCCACTAAAAGTTAACATCTGCAGTCTTTACATCGCACCTAATTCTGATCCAAGTATAGCAGATATTTCTAATCTTTTATGTCAGATTCCTACACCACGAATTATACTGGGAGATTTTAATGCACATAATTCATTATGGGGCTCAAAAAAATTGACAAAAATGGGAAGAAAAATAGAAAATATCCTAAATAATCTTAATTTAAATCTACTTAATGACGGCAGGAATACTCGATATAATACTGCAACAGGAGAGTTTTCAGCAATTGATTTGTCAATTTGTGAACCAAACTTGCAACCTAGTTTATCGTGGGACACTTTACCTGATCTATATGGAAGTGATCACTTTCCCATCTTAGTTAACAATCTGTTGTACCATAAGCACAATACACACATCACCAAATGGTCCTTAAATAAAGCCAACTGGACACTGTTCTCAACATTGATCTCTTCATCAGCTATGAATCTTAGAGAAATGTTAGACTCAGAACAAGATATTGACGAGAAAACATTATTTTTCAATAAAGTCATCATTGATGCAGCGAATAAATCCATTGGAAAAACAGCTTTTCATCCAAAACATTCACCTGTACCGTGGTGGAACGATGCGTGCAAACAGGCAATAAGGGAATCTAAATCGGCTTTTAATAGATATAAACGATATAAAACTACTGAAAATCATTTAGAATTTAAAAGAATAAGAGCTAAATGTAGATTTATTATTAAAAAAAGCAAGCAAGAGTCATGGCAAAAGTTTGTTTCAGAAATCAATAGATCTACTCCAATTGGTCAAATCTGGAACATGATTAGAAGTATATCTGGAAAAAATTCACAACACTCTATAAAGTACTTAATAAAAGACAATCAGACATTTACGTCCGAATGCAATATATCTGAAATAATGGCAAATCAATATTGTACCGCTTCTAGTGATGAAAACTATTCAGTAGAATTCTTAAATAAAAAACGATTTGAAGAAAATAAAGGAATACCAATAATCAATGACACTTCACCAATAAACAATCCTATAAGCTTGACTGAACTTATTGAAACTCTTAACTCCGTTAGAAATACTAGTCCAGGACCAGATAATATACCTGTGCTTTTTCTACAGAACCTACCACTAGTAGGCCAAGAACTATTATTGCAACTATTCAATTTTATATGGATCAATAAGGTATTCCCACACATATGGCACTCATCAATCATAGTTCCAATACACAAACCAGGTAAACCTAAATTTGAAGCAGAATCCTATAGACCAATATCTCTCACGAATGCAATGTGTAAGTTGCTAGAAAAGATCATTGCTAATCGACTCATGTGGTATATTGAACATAAACATCTTATTATACCCGAACAAAGTGGATTTAGGAAAAATAGATCAACATTAGATAACTTAATATCATTGGAATCAGAAATTCATGAAGCATTTATATGTAATCAAGAATGTTTAGCCATATTCTTTGATGTAAAAAAGGCTTTTGATACAGTATGGCGCTACGATATTTTAACCACACTCCACAATTGGAAGATTCACGGTAACATGTTTGCTTTTATTTCAAACTTTCTACGGGAACGATATTTCCAAGTTCGAATCAATAACCATTTGTCTGAATCTAAATTACAGAAAAATGGAATTCCACAGGGCTCGAATCTAAGCGTAGCACTATTTTTAATTGCTATTAACAATGTTGTGTCGGACTGTAATCGCACAATTAAAACTTTTTTGTATGCTGATGATCTGGTAATTCTAGCAAGAAATAAAAACATATTATCGGCTCATAATCGTATTTCTGCAGCTCTTAAGTCGATAGAATCGTGGTCTAACAATATTGGGCTCCAGTTTTCCAACACAAAAACAAAAGCTATACATTTTTCACGAAAATCAAATCCACAAAAGCTCCCAAATCTATTTTTAAACAATTCTCCTATAGAATATACAAAAGAAATAAAATTCCTAGGGATGCAACTGGACTCAAAATTAAGTTGGACAAGTCATATACATTCGCTAAGAGTATCGTGCCAAGCTGGACTAAACATTATGAAATCTGTGTCACATAAAAATTGGGGAGCAGATTTTCCAACTCTAATAAATTTATATAGAGCTTTAATTAGGTCAAAACTGGACTACGGATGTGTTGTGTATAACACCGCAAACCAAGCATTGCTTAAAACTTTGGATACTCTTCAGAGTTCAGCCGTTAGACTTGCTCTAGGAGCATATTGCACCAGTCCTGTGGACAGTCTACTCTGTGAAGCTGGAGAGCCACCCTTAAACCTAAGAAGAAAATACTTAACTCTATCGTATGTCTCGAGTATAAAATCTAACCCAAAAAATCCAGCTCTTCATCATGCTGTTGCTAACAGGTTTCAGGAGGTCTATCGAAAAAGAAATAGGGGTCCTGTACCTTTCTATGAACGAGCTAATAGATACTTATTCGATTTTAATATTGAACTACCTCCCATTTATCCTATCTGTGAAATAAATTTATGTTTTCCTTGGGTTGTTCCCTCTCCGCTTTGTAACCTTAAACTTACAGCATATAACAAAAATAACGTGATACCAAATTTTTTTAAAACTCACTTTCTCCATGTTCTCACACAGTACAAAAATTACCATTTTATATACACAGACGCATCTAAGACCATAAATGGAGTAGGAGCATGCTTTGTGACATCCCATGAACATTCCATCTATAAATTGTCTCCTAAGACAAGTATTTTTACAGCAGAACTATTTGCCATCAATAAGGCCCTAACCTATATTCTAGAAAAAAAACTTCCCAAATCTCTTATAATATCTGATTCACTTAGTAGTCTGACATCAATTTCTCAGATTTATCCCTCTCATCCAACATTGCAGCAGATTAAGTTAATTTTATACCGTATATACCAAAACAATTTGACAGTAGAGTTCCTCTGGGTACCGTCACACGTTGGAATAGATGGTAACGAAAAGGCAGATAGTCTAGCTAGGTCCGCAGTAACCAATACAACCGCATTAGTGGAAAATCTAACGGTGCATTTGGATTTAAAACCTTACTTAAAATCAAAATTGTACGATGTTTGGCAAAACCAATGGAATAGAAGCACCACTAAATTGATAGAAATAAAATCTTTCGTCCTTCCATGGAACTCCTGGCCTTCAAAGCGACAACATCAAGTCCTATTAACACGTCTCAGATTAGGACACACTTCTACTACACATGAATACTTGTTGAAGAAAGAAGAGGAACCAGTGTGTTTTGTTTGGTGTGTTTTGTTTGTGAATGTAAAGTGACAGTGAAGCACATTTTGATTGAGTGTCCAATATACTCAGTGGAAAGACTATATCATCATTTTCCAAAAACATTAAAAGAACTTTTAGGAGAATCTAAATACGTAGCCGACTTGATAGAATTCTTGAAAACTATAAACCTTTTCAATAAAATTTAATACAATACATTAATAATTAAAATATATATTATATACATTATTATGTAATTGATATTTTGTATATGCCTATGTATGTCTTTATCACTTTTGTATTTTTCTTATGCTAATAACCCTAAGTGGTTGAAGCAAAATAAATAAAAAAAAAAAAATTTATTTTACAAAAAAAAATCACGTGATTAAATTAAACGTGCACATCACTGTAACAAATTGCCATACTTGTTGAGAAGTTCTTCGTAAATCAGCTCTGCACGTTCTACTTCTATTATCAAAATTTCCAATATGCTTTCAATTAATATTAAACCGGATATATAATATCGAATGTTATTGTTGTGTGACAATCTCCAGGAAACAAGATATTGGCTGTTCAGATGAGATATTAGTACAGGATTCCTTCGTATTTTACCTACTGTTTTATTAATAACAGCTTAAGATCATGATTTTCGAACGTTTATTTGTACATCTTTATTAAGTAGGAGCATCATAATTATTTTTTAGTTAAACAATTTAAAAATAAGCCTTCGTTATTATTAAGCCCCAATGAATATTTTTAAGATTGTTCTTAGAAAAACGTTTGCAAGATGAGAATCTTGCTTTAATTTATTTTTCCAATTAATTTTTCTATTATAAACAACAAACAAGATAGTAGATGCACAATGAAAAATATCTAAAGTAAAAGTAGTTTTATATTCTTTCGTAAACCCGCTTGTTAACTTTATAAAAATTAAAAATAAATTATTTTTAGTCAAAAGGTTATCAAAGACGCACCTCAGAAAGAGGCGTGAGTAGTCTTCATAGAGTATTCTTTTTTTTAAGATTGTGTTTTTTCATCATCTTTTCCGTGAGAATACTTTCAAGCGCATTACATAAAAAGTTATTATAAATGTTTATAAGCTAAAAAATCAGCGCCTTTCTAAATGTTTTGTTTAATAACAATTTTAATACAATGTTAAAATTTTTAAATGTATCTTATAATTAAAGCATCAAAGAATTGATTTCGATCTCCTAAATACTTCTAGAGCCACGATTTGGGCAAGAACAGTTGTTCAAATACTCACTGTCCGGGATAAACAAATTAAATAACATGTCATTATTCAATACTAAATTTGAAACTGAGAAGTTAGTGCGAACATAACGATTTTTTTTTCAATTATCTCAGTCAATTATTTACGTATTTTAACCCATTAGCGCCGTGCGTTGCTTTAAAGCAACGGCAGACATGCCTATATTTGGGAGGAGCTTGAAGTCATAAGACAGTCATAAAAGGGGTGTGACCTTGCAAATTCCATCAACTATAATCGCCACACTCAGTTATGCATATCTATTTGCGGTGTTAAGAACTGTTTGTTAGTTTGGTGCATTTGAAGTTGAGTATAATATTAGAACTTGAAAATAATGGACATTCGATTTGGGTAAGTACCATAATTTCGATGTAAATGAAACTTATTATTTATGTATGTGAAATTTGTGTTGTACTTCTAACCAAACATATTTTAAATAATTTATATGAATTGATCAATAACTACTTGTCAGTGCCTGTTGTAACCCAGCGGTTGCCTTAAAACAACGCTAGGCGCTTGTACTACCTATATTTTAAATTTTATCATTTTTGTTCTAGACGAGGTTTTTCGCTAGCTCAAGCCCTTGATATAGTTTATAACGATGAATTAGATGGCGATATTTTTGTAGAACCTCCAGATACAAATATAGACACTGACGAGGATTCAGGAGATGAAGTTGGAGGAGGGTATGTAGTGATAGAGTAATTAAATCTTTCATAATAAAAACGTATGGCCTTACTAGTGTAATGTAATGTTAATACCTACCATTTTTAGGCTGGTAGAGAACCTTTTATCCCGTCAATTACGTGCCGGAGCAGAAATATGACTACCAAACAATGAAAGAATTGGTTTGAACCGAAATAGACAAAAGCCTACGAAACAGAGAAGTAGACAGCAAACTCAGAAAAGCTATTATGAGCCTATACAAGAACACAAAATCAGAGTAAGAACAGATAATATGGAATCAGAAGAGTTTAGAGTCAATGATTATGGAGCTTACGACAAGGAGGTGTACTAGGCCCCATTCTGTTCAATATTGTACTAGATGATGTAATGAAGGAAACCAGAGAAGAAACATCGAGAATATTTGTTGGACATAGAAACCTGGAAATGATACAGATAGCGGAGTGCGCATTTGCAGATGACCTCGTCGTATTTGGAAGAAACGAGGACGCACTTAAGAGAAACTTCCATATATGGAGAGATAAACTTAAAAAACGTAACCTGAGAATTAATGAAAGTAAAACCAAGGTCATGGTATGTGGGAAAACAGACCAACATACAAACATTAAAATCAATAACTATACTTTAGAACAAGTCGAAACCGTCAAATACCTGGGAGTGCAACTAGGGAGTAGGGGTACACAAGAAGCAGAGATAAACAATCGAATAGCAAACGCTTCCCGGATATACCACGCAATTAAGAGCACATTCCTATCGAAAAAAGAAGTATCCCAAAAAGCAAAGATGGCTATCTACAACACAGTTTTTGTACCTATCTTAACATTTGGATGTGAAAGCTGGACGCTCACCACCAGACTAAAAAATAAACTGCAAAATATTTCAATGAAGTATCTAAGAAGAGTACTAGGGGTGACCAGAATGGACAGAATACGGAACGATGAAATAAGAGAACGCCTTAAAGTCCAAGCAATAGAGAAGAAAATCGAAGAAGCCCAACTGAGATGGTACGGCCACATGGTAAGGATGGATAAAAAAAGCCAAGTGAAACAAGTGTGGGAAGCGAGAAGAACCTTGAAAAGACCGAGGGGCAGACCCATGAAGACCTGGGACGAGGAAGTTGCCGCCATCCTAGACAGGAGAGGAGTCACCAAGGAGCAAGCGAAGAAATTAGCAAGCAACAAGAAGAATTGGAGGAAGTTTGTATATGAAACCTAAAAAGAGACTTTACACCCAATACCTTAGGGTAGAATGGTTATTGATTATATATATATATATATATATATATATATATATATATATATATATATATATATATATATATATATATATATATATATATATATATATGAAGACATTCCTGGCCGTGACCATAATTTTGATTCTGAAGTGGTAAAAAATTGGATTTCAGATAGACTTCTTGAGCCTCGAAATCAACCTCAATGGCTGAAGGGTGCCAAAGAACGTGCATCGGTATTTCCAAAATCCGATTATTCTAAATATGAACAAATCTTCAACAAAAAAATTTGAACAGTTTGTATATGATGCATTTATCCAACATTTAGTTGACGAAAGTTGTCGCTATGCATTATTTTTAAATTATCCCGATCCGAAGATTATAGGTGAGGAAATCCGTTTGTTTATTACTATTTTATATATAAGTGGGTATAATCAATTACCATCCAAGCGGCATTATTGGGATTATAATGATGATATGAAAAATTATGGAGTATCCAAGGCCATGCGAAGAGATCGATTTTTACAGATTTGCCGGTTTTTGCACTGTTCAGATAATACCAAACTCTACCAAAATGACAAGGAATCGAAAATACGACCTTATATGGACATGCTTAAAAAAAGTTATGTTTAAAATTTTGAACCGGAAGAACATTTATCTTACGATGAAAGTATGATAAAATACTTTGGTAGACATAGCTGCAAGCAGTTTATTAGAGGAAAGCCAATTAGATTTGGATACAAAATGTAGTGTGTCAACACAAAAATGGGTATTTAGTTAACTTTGACTTATACCAAGAAAAAAATCCGAAATCAAATAATGACTATGAAAAACTATTTGGAAAAGCTGTCAGTCCTTGTTTACAACGCTTTTAAGGATGATATTAATTTCCAAAGAAAATTATCGTCGTTCAGAACGGTGGTGAAGAAATTAGGTTTTAAATGGCAAAAAGCCAAGGACAACATAAAAATACTGACGGAAAAAAAGAATATTCGAGCCAAAAGAACAGATTATCTAAGAAAAATAAAAAAATATCTATACTGATAATACGTATGTCCACAGCAGTCATACAAAACGTCTAAATGGGACGATGGTTTAAACAACTGTTTAAATGCTCCTGCTGCCAAAGGTCAGAGGTTAATTATTGTACATGCAAGAGGGGGAAAAGATTTTATTCCAAATGGCCTCCTAATCTTTAAATCTGCTCAACATACTAAATCACAACGATATGAACCACGACAACTTCACAAAATGGGTTCCGTTTTCCTCAATATGTTCTTCGGATATGAACTTTGAACTCTGACTTGAAATGCTCTTTGTCGTAAAAAGTTTTTAATAAATTCTAGAGAGTTTCCCCGGATATTCCATGAGTGCAGCTTTTTTTAAATATTATATATTTTAATATCTCCGGCATGTGTTGAATGCTTTCTTTATATCGAAAAATATTGCTATACAATGTTGTCGCATCGCTAGTGCTTCCTGGATATCGCTTTCTAAATCTAGTATATTATCTATGCCTGATCAATTTTATCTAAAACCGTTCTGCTCATTCGTTAGTAGATTTGAACTTTCAAGTATCCAGGTGAGCCTTGTATATATAATTTTTTCTAGTAATTTTCCCATGGAGCATGTCAAACTTATGGGTCTGTAAGATTCAGGGTCTAGACGGGGACATTGAGGTTTAAGAAATGGGAGAACAATAGCCATATGGAATTAAATGTTGCTGCCATATGAAATTAAATATCTGTAGCATAACTTTTATGGCTGAATTAGGAAGTTGTTTTAAAAAAATAGATGGTAATTTTAAATTATTATTACTTTAGATATTATAAATAAAAACCCGTATGATGGAGATACTCGCGACCGTTCTAGTTACTTTGGCGGTCGGAAGGTTTACGTAAGAGTTCCAATTTGCCACTAAAAGTTCCAGAACAGAGTTCCACATGCCTTGAAAAATATATGAAGTGTAATTGGGCTGGATACCTGGCGAGAATGAAATAAATGCATAACGCAGCGCTGTCGTAGACAATTTTCCTATAGAGACGTCTGATAGTTGACGTATGACATAGAGGGTTTACAGTAAACTTTGTTCGCACTGCACAATCTCTAGAGCCCTGAGAACAATTGTGCAAGAGCTGTTTCCATCATTCATTAGGAGCTACAGACTATGTGCTGATGATGAAGTTTCTCAGAAATCTAAATACAAGAGAGAACCTTATCGTCTAACCTACATTACTTAAATATGTAAATTGAATCGCTTTTCGACCTATCCATGTCATTTTGTGAATTATTAAAATAATTAGAAATATTACACAGTATCTGGCGTGCTTGACTTTTATTAACTGGTTTCATTTTGACTGTAATGAATGCATTACAACTCTAGAGCCCTTATTTGATATTTAAACATGCAACACTACTCTAACACTTATAATATTTCGCAGATACGCCACGCGAGAGAAAAATAAGTCATTTCGTTCACCCCATCATAATTAGTATTTGCTGTGTTCTCTCTAAACCCACGCATAAAATTGAGAGCTTTTCACAGCTTACAGCTTCCTCTTATATAATTGGTTCATGCATTGGCGTAAATAACAAAAAACGAACTGGAAAATGTATTTTATATAGAGTAAAATACCAAAATACTAGGCACTATTTTCAAGGAAATGATTATTGAGTTTTAACGATAACACTATTGCCAGGTGTGAATATAGATAATTTATTAACTTCTATATTAATAATTTACATACAGTTAAATAGTTTTAGAATAAGAAATTTGTTAAAGCATTTCGTACAACATGACGACCGCTGACTAGTTAAAAAATAACAGTAGATGAGAATCGAAGCCGCAATTTACAGAGAGAGATAATATATCACTCAGTCTGGGTCACTGTACACACAGTAGCGTATCGTTTACGTTGTTCAGTGAATACTGAAAATTTGTATGTACAGAAAAACCTCGATATAACGTACGACTTGGGAGGACGGGGTGTCCGTTAAAACCAAAAGTCCGTTATATAAAAATATGTTTAATATAAATCCAAAAACTGTTTTTTTAAAAAAATGTATGTACACTGTATTTAGATATATGTATAAACAAATACAAACCAAATTCTATTTAGTTGTCTTTAGGCATTTTTCGTGAAGTGACGTTGCTGTTGATATCGACGCCCTTGCTGTCGGTAATCCTGTTTTGAAAAAGGAATCAAGTTTCGTTTTTCACTTTCGATGTTTGCTGTCTTTTTATGATCAACTTCGTTATCTGATTAATAATCAATAAATGTTATTAGATCGTCGAGATGCGATCTTACCTCTGATAACTTCATTTTTGGCGGTTTCATTTTGTAGTCTTCATCGCTATCTTCACTTCCATCCTCATTTTTTAGGTTCATAACTTCATCTATTATTTTACTTTCAGTCATGGTGTTATACTCAGGGTTACCTTCATCAACTTCTAGCCATTGTAAAATATCTTCCTCAGCTAATGTTCTCCGACATTATCATGTATTGTCCTACAGAAATGACTAACTTCCAACCCTTCTAAATCTATGTCTAAATCTTAGCCAGGAAACAAATTCTTCTAACCATCTTTTAATGTCTGCTTTTTCACCTCCTATAATGCTGCAACAAAATTAAAAAATGTTGATTTTTAAATTGTAAAACCTTAAGTTTTGCAAGGTATGCTGCCTTCTGCATTATATCTATCGTGGAATAAAACCATTACTTCGTCTAAAAACTGTCTGCGATATATTCGTTTGATTGCCAAAATTATTCTCTGATCTATTGGTTGAATAAGCGATGTTGTATTTTTTGGCAAAAAGATACAGCTTAGGTTGCCATCTTCTGAACGTAGAATATTTTAAGAGGGTGAGCAGGACCGTTGTCTAAAAGCAACAAACATTTCATATCTTTTGGCGGTATTCCCAATTTCTTCTCTTGAAATTTTCTCATTTAAGGTACAAATTCTTTGAAAAACCAATATTTGAAAATATCTGTGGTGAAATATGCCTTCTTAGAGCTATATTATGAAACGGGCAGATGATACATTATATCTTTTAAAACTCTAGGTTTACGAGATTTGCCAACCATAACAAGGAGTCAATTTATGCGATCCATTGGCGTTAGCACAGAGCAGTGCCGAGATCCTGTGTTTGCTGATTTTTGTTCCAGAATTCGATTGTTCATATTTGGAACCTTGTGTGTTTTCAGGCAAAGTCCGCGATAACAAACTAGTTTCGTCAGCATTGTAAATCTGAGATTCTAATAGCATTTCTTTACTTATATGGTCTACTAGTTTTTGCCTAAAAGGTTCTATTTCTTCTTTTAGTGCATTTGAAACTTCGACATCAGAGCCATCCATCACTTGCTCTGAATGGTATGCCCATATAATTTGCTAATTTAATTGCAGCAGATTTTAATTCTACTGCCCGGACCGTGACCCAACTTGAACGTTGTTGGCCGAACCATTTTAAGATTGTTTCTTCCAGTGAAGTTTCACGAGAAAATTTCATTCGTTTTCTGAGATTGCTGTTTTTTTCCTACATCACATATTAATGCAAATTTATTTCTACCTAGCGAAACCGAATTCAAATTTTTACCACTGTGCTTTCTAAAACTTGCAAAGCAAACAGCTTGATAAATTACTCGGCAAGGGAATCTAAAATTGCATTCCACATGCCGTTCATCATGATCAAAATTCGTAGTGAATTCAGTTTCTGGTACTCCAAATGGAGTAAAGTAATAAAACATAATGACGGTATTAGATTTTTGTTTCGATACAGGCAGCGACAAGCCGCTTATACGTATTTCGACCTCTTTAGGTCTCCTCAGAACGGTATAGCCACTGCTCTGAACCAAAACAAAAATCTTTTTCGTCCTAGACAGTAGTTATCAAAATAACTATATACGGACGTAACTACGCCATCTGATGGCGTAGTGTCTGTGAATGGGTTTTAATGAAATGCCAAGATCAAGATTTTACAAAACAAATTATTTGGTGTGGTGAGTCGAAGTTTACAAAAAATGGTATGTTTAACCGCCATGACAATCGAGAATCCTCAGCTCACGTGGGATAGTAAATTTGAATCATTATTTTCGTTAAATATATTTTGTGCTGTAAAAAATAATAATATAGTCGCTCTCATGATTCATGACGAAAATTTAAACGGAAAGCGTTACTGCAACATTTTACGGCAATCATTTTTACCAGCACTGCACGCTTTACAAAATAATAAGGCTATCGCAGCTTGTTTTCAACAAGATGGAGCACCGGCTTACAATATTCGAGGAATCGGCAAATTGTTTGATGAAATATTTAATGATAGACGGATAGATAATAAAGATCCGTTTTTCTAGTCACCAAGATCCCGTTGTCACTATTAGATTACTATATTTGGAGATATGTTAAAACTAAGGTGTTCTCTGAGCCGGTCACTACTGAGGAAGCTATAATAAATAAAGTCCTTTAAGCTCATTAGTTTATAAGGAATTTAAACTTTTATTCAAATTACATTATAGGATATTGAACTTTATATACATGGTAGAAAAGTGTAATTTTTATATAATAACCATTAAACTCAATAACGGTTCCTAATAGGTATAGCGAAGTATTAACAAAAATAAGTTCAGAATAACGTGAGTATTTCTAAAATTAAAAAATAAACAGGGTGTCCTATTAAAAAACACGAAGTTATAAGCAACTTCGGACTAATCAGTGGTTGAGTTTAAATGGAATAAACCATACTTAAAAATTGTTATATTTTGTTATATTATCTGGCTATGTGCCAAAAGACTTAGATTGCCTACAGGGGACATAAATCCCTACTCTAAAGAGTAGAAGAGTAGATTTTCTACATCCAAATTGTAGGACAGTTAAATGCCAACTTTTTGGCGTTATGGATAATTTAACTATTTTAAGTATGGTTTAATATATTTAAACCATACTATAAAATTTGATTTGGGGTTATTTTGCAAGTAGTACAAAGTTCACTGAAGGTGGATGATTAGTCCGAAAACGTTCTGGACTTGATCCTTTTGGATTTTAAAATTTAATTTTTAATTAAATATTCCAATTACAACAGAAGTGTTTTACTTCGATATTAGAGTTTTGTACTGATAATGTCTTTTGGTCAACTAAAGGGGCCAATACCTCAGTTTAATATATTGATCATATTTTTTAAAATATAACTTTTTAAGTCCCTACATGCGCATTTAATAATGTTGTTAACGGTAACTTAACAACAAAAATGGTTTTATATGCGTTTACTCAAGACGAATTATATGAATTGCTCATTAAAAAACTAAAAAATAAATCTTGTAGATCTGGTATATCGAGATTCCAGGGTTTATCATAAAATTTCACAAAATAATTTTACCTCTTACACATCTTCACATAAATTTGATTTTGATAAATTTTATTTTATTTGAGCATATTGTATACACACTTTGCCTTTTTGTTAGTCTATATATTCCGATGTCAAATTATTCTGTTACATTATACCCATTGTAAAATTTGTAAAAATTCTTGAATGCAAGCAGCGCTATCTCTAACTCTTACAAAAAAATTGTACGCCACTAGAAGACCAAGAATAGCTTAGAATGGTCATCATCATTTCCTGGAATTTAGTATCTACAATTCTGATACTCAACTATAGTGATAAAAGTTTGAGACTTTGTTTAAGAAAAATAATATATACCCCATTTAAATTCTAAAAACAGCCTGTAGTTTTTTAAAGAAATTATAAAGTACGATTTTAATGAAATTTTCATTTCATACTTTATGAACAGATGTAGTCGCTTGCGTCTCGGGCTATAAATATAATTATTGAAAATAAAGAAAATTATGGTAAATCATTAATAAGTATTAAAATTATGTATGTCTAAATATTGTTATATCATGATCATTTTAATTATTTATTTATTCGTAAAACGGGCATTTATTTAATATATTTATATATGGTAAACATGGTTAATATATAATTTAAAAATATACCAAGTTTCCAAATTATTTGCTGAATGGTGTTTTTGCTGTATAGGATTATTTTGTAAAAATATTGTTTTTGTATAAAACGAGTAATATGAGTTTGTAAATGATAGCAGAAATATTTAATATAATACTTAACCCTACAAAAAATTCAATGAAGAGGTATTGTTCTTCGAACGATAAACACAACCAGATTTATTAAAATTGGGTTAGAAACTGTGTTAGAAGTTATAAAAATAAATAAAACAATTTAAATTTTACAAACAGCGAGGTGTACCTCGAAAAACTGAAGAGAACAGGACCGAACTAAAATCATTGACAATAAAAGCAAAGAGAAAATTTTGATAAAATGTTGAAGGTATGTTAACAGCTGTAAGAAAGATACAAAATGACTTAAATTGTACAAGGAGAAGAAAAAACCGAAAATAAATAGCCTTGAGTATCAAAACCGAAAAATAACGTCGTTATACAGGATATTAAACTGGTTACAGATAATCCAATGATATTGTTAGAGGAATTAAAAAAAAATTAACCAAAAAATAGTGAAAAAAAAAAGAGCGTAGCACTTGGGGAGTGTCGACAGAAGTGAATACTTCTTGCAGCGCGTTAGTACTATATGTAGGTTAATGAAATTTTTTGTCTGGTTATCACTAAATTTTTTTATTATTATATTTAAGTCTTTTAAAATTAAAATAATCTACTATTTTTCTTTAAAAATTTTGTTAAATTATTTTAGTACTTTTCAAAATTTGTTAAATATGAAATTTATTCATCATATACATTTTCATTATTATATTGAATTTATGCTTAATTATTTCATTTAAATTAATATTTTATTTTAAAAATAATCATGAATAAAGGGAGGGTATATTAATTAATTTTCATTAAAAACTTTCCATTTGTAAATACTTATCTATATAAATGACTATAAAATTTCTAAAATAAACTTTTGTTTTAAAGTTTGTTTAGCAGTAAATGGTTGACTTCAATTAGTATCGAATATAAATATCCTGGGTTAACCGATAATAGTATAAAAGCCCCGGTTTCAGGCAACAACGGTTAACCTGAGGTAAAAGGTTTTAACAATGGGGCAAGTCAGATAAAGTTAATAATATTAACGACCGCACTAATTGAATTCAACCATTTTCTGCTAAACAAACTTTAACTGATATAATAAATAAATAAATAGATGTAAAGATAGCCACGGTTTTAATGACATAATTACATTCTACAAAAGATACAATAGGTGTATGATACCTAAAGTAAGATACGGAAGTAGAAAGGTACCCGCTTCACCCCAATTTTTGGACTTTGGCCCCGTACTCTCGACGCAGCCCCTTGCGTGACTTCCTCTCGATACAATAGCCCATGTGACCTTGTTACAGGGTGACGACAGATTTTCTTTAGCGATTGTTTTGTCCCATCTTGCGTCTGGTATACGTCTGCTATACGTCTGATATGAGTTAGATCGCGTCTGTTATATGTCTGATATGAGCTAGATTGCTTCTGCTATACGTCTGATGTACGTCTGATATACGTCTGCTATACGTCTGCTATACGTCTGATGTACGTCTGATATACGTATGCTATACATCTGATATGCATCTGGTATACGCCTGATATGAGGTAAAACGCGTCTGCTATACGTCTGACATGTGTTAGATTGCGTCAGGTATACGTCTGCTATATGTTAGATCGCGTTAGTTGATGTTTAAGCGTTTAAACTACGTTTTAAGTATATTAATATAGCGTGGTTGTCGTTTCGGCAATGTCTTTGTATCTGTTTTATCTTGAGGTATTCAGTATCCTCTCACCTTTCGTTTGACGCCTCATACGTTGCAATCGGATCAATAACAACGGAGATACGATGTAATACCGTTTTGGTGATGCGTTTGCGTTTGTTTTTTGTGTTAACGTATTGGATAACCCCTCCTTTTTCATTTAACGTGTTACACGTAGTTATCTGGTTTAATAATGTAGCTCATTAGGCTAATTAATCGATATTCTGAGCATTGTCTTTGCGTTTGTTTTTTGTCCTAACATATTCATTACCACCTCCCCTTTCCATCGATACCTTGCACATTGTTAAACGTTGAGTATCTGTTTTCCGCTGACTAAGCTATCCCATTAATTAATCACACAGATGCATTTTTGCGATATTATATAAGCTGCATAATATTTCCTATTTAACACGTGTTTTTTTATGTAAATACGCATCATTCTTATACATTATTTATTTCGATTATTCAATATGCGCTATACTTTTTTTTATACATAATTAATAATTTAATAATTTTAAAAATGATGGCTATTGTATCGAGATAAAGTCACGCGAGGGGCTGCGTCGAGAGTGCGGGATAAAAGTCCAAAAAGTTGGGTGAAGCGGGTACTTTTCTACTTAAGGAAGTCCGATATTATATTTTTTCTAAATATTTAAAAAAACGTATCTGCAACATCTCAACATAAAAAAAATGCGTATGGGACGTGTGTTGTAAATAAAATACTTAAATATTGCCTAAACATTTCGGTTATCTTTGCCATTTTGAATAAGCAGTTTAGTTATATAAAAATTACTAATAAAATTTGTATTTATGTCTGCACTGTTTTCTAGTTTGCGATAGAATGTAAAAGTGATATTTTATTCTAAAGACCCACCAGACACATGGCAAAAACTGCGACTGGTTCAGGGTGCTATTTAAAATATCTGTCAATGGTGCATTCACGAACCACTAAATTTCTGAAGTTGCTATATATTTTCTAGATATCTTTTCCATCGGTCTTAGTATTCACACAATTTTGATCTTTCTTAATGCAAATCATCTCCAATATACATAATTTTGTTGTAGTTCTATTCTTATTCCAAAATTTGTACATTTTCAGAAGCAAAGGTTGTTTTCTTAGCTAAGGCCTTAGTGTTTAATTTGTGGGTTGTTTGGTCAATATATATAGATATACCGGGTGGTGAATCGTCAAACAGACCATAGAAAACTCAATAGAAAATTCTAAATTGTTGAACTTCTGCTTTCCTAATTATTTTACATCAAAAGTCATAAGAAACTATTTGTAGAGGACTGAAATCTGTATTAAAAACAAATGTTAAATTGTTCTACGAATTAAACTTACTTCAAAATTTTGCAAAAATTTAATACATTTTTCAGGCTACCCCTAAAAGTCCGACCACACGTAGTGCAGGAATGTGTATGACGTGTTGCGTTTGATCATATTAACGTAAGATGTTTGACAATATTTTATTTTATGATTACATTATAGACAATAAATTTTACTAAATACTACTACTACTGTTACTACTACCGAATAATAAATATTACTTTGTAAACAATAAATTATATTGTTTATAAAGCTAATGAAATGTACTTAGTTGACAAAAAATCGCAATAATGTTGTATTTAGGCAATAGTAGAGCCCTGGCAGACAGCAATATACAAAATCTTTTTTAAAAGTTGTCTGTCTGCACTAGCCCTCTCTAAAATTTCATAACAAAATTGCGCTCGTCTCTCAGCATCTCCTTCCCTTAATTCTTTCTGATATTGAAATTTATATGGACGGAATTTATTTCTTTTCAAAATTTTTAAGGCCGTGGAATTATGAATATTAAACTGGTCTGCAATGGTCCGGGAACTTACTCTAGGATTTTTTACTACTGCAATTAATACGTTTTTTTCATTTTGATTTTCTGAATTTCTTGGTATCTCAGCAATATTGTTTGTACAGGTACAATTAGAAATTACTGTCCCAGTATTTTCGAAATTTTGTAAAATCCTTTGAATTGTTTTATGACTTGGAATTGGTCTATTGGAATATCTCACGCTAAATAAAGAACTGACACCTCTCGCACTATTGCCTGAATACAACATTTTTATTATTGCTACCTTCTTCTCAACTGAGTACTTTTTTTAATCAACATTATTGTTATTTAAACAACAAATCACAAAACAAAAATTTTGTTACTATTTCAGCCTTAGCGCATCATATGCAAACAGGTCACCATCGCTCTATCCGCTCCTTATCAGCTTAAACACGCGCGATGATATATGTATATACCTATATGATATATGTATATCGGTTGACCCTTACCAACCCACACTGACGGTACGCCCCTAACTCCTAACATGAGAAAGACACACTCAAATATTGTCCCTTATTCTCTGAAGTTTCTACACTTTTGTTTAAAGGTACGTTTACATTTAGCATAATGTAACATATTTTGTTGGTATCTTTTAAATGCGTTTTTTCTCTTATTCGATATTTAACGGCACTCCTTATCCCACCATTTAGGTGGTTTGAATGGTATATTTGAGCATGGTCTTAGAATTTTGCAAGCTTTGTTCGCAGCATAAGTAATATGTTTCATTGTGTTAATAAGTTTAATATCTAATCTGGTAAGCTCTAATATTTATGTAAGATCTGTACAGTTCTGTGTCTAGTCGAGGATAGAAAATTTGCTTTAGTATATTTGCAATATGAGCAGAAACACAATCAATACCAGAAGTGATAGCTTGTGACTGAGTTTACAATGAAAGATATATGCATATAAGAATAGCAGAATTTGGAAGAATATGTAACAACAAAATTTAATCTACCAATATTACAATGCTCTCGCACTGCACCAATAAAGATACTGATTTTTAAAAAAAATTTTAAACACCTCTATCATTTAATCTTTATCAATACTGCTTTTGTTTAACAGTGTATTAAGATTCTCTATGAAAAGAAAACAATAAATTCCGTATATTTAGCAGTTAAGAAAGAACTATTGAAGCCATTACATATAAATCCCCGTTTGATATAGAGTATAAATTCAGAATTTTTTGCTATTAACCATACCTTTAATTAATTATTCGTAGTACTTTTACACGAGCAATTTACAGCGAAGTAATAAATCTAATTAAATATTGTATACTTTAGCTTTAATTAAAATTTTCCCGTCCTAACTTTCATATTTATAGTTTGTGTTTTGTATCGGTGTGATCCTGTGTTCCTTGAAATTGTTATTCAGATTAATTTGAGTGAGAGGATGAAAAAGATGATAAACGAAAACTGATAAATTGTCCAGCGCCGTCCTTTCGTTTTACTCTCGATAAGTGACAAATTAAGAATCAATTTATGCTAATGGTTTTAATATTAATTATTAAGGCATAGGTCCAAATATCTGTCACTCCACTGAATAAGTGGTTAAGTCAATTTTGCATAGTTTTCAGGAGATGAGTTACAAGTTTTGACAACATGTCATAAATCGATTTTATACGATAGAATGCTAAAACATTTACAAAAAAATTAGATAGAATACAAATGTATTATTGGTCTCATTCTGTAACTACTAAGTGATTAGGATACTGAGATATGAGACTTAACCATTTATTCACCGTCGACTTACCCAGATATTCACATCAATATATTAATAAAAATAAGCCAATCTGTGTATTTTATTTCTTGGTTTAATGACTTAAAACATAAAAAAAGGATATCTCTTTATTTTAAATTTAACAAAAACAGTTTAACAGTTTAAAAAACATTTATTATGAATTATTTGGTGTATCTTCGTCAGGATCCAATTCTTCCAGGTCAGGATCATTGGCGACATCGTTTTTCGTTTTCAGGTTTTGATAAAATGAATGGAATGAAGGATCTATTAAAGGCAATAAAGACAATAAGTCTTTTTTCTTTTCTGCTGCTATCGGTACTGATTCGTTGTTAATATTGGGTAAACTAAATAATATAGTTGGACGTCCTCTACGAGCAAAATTTATTGTTTTGAAATGATCTTCTTCTTTTAATGAGCACTTAAATGAAATTTGGCCGCCGCTTTGAGCATATTGAAGCCATTGGACAGGTTTCCACAGAAACCGTTCGCCATTATTATCAATTTTTTTAATAATGTAAGTATCACACTCCATATGGGTATGACCACTAACCAAAAATTTGTGGTTGATCTTCAGGTTTGCCTTTTGATTCACAAAATTAAGAAACATTAATGCAACGACGTTATTTTTATTTTGACCGCCACACGTATCGGAATAAAATGTTACTTCTGTTTTTTCAGATGACAAGTGTGTTAAAAAATGATTAAGGCATGAGGCGATTTCATTAGCTCCCCTGCCAGATATGGTTTCATCCCACAAGTAGCAAGTTGCTTTGTCTGTTACCATGTCATGCACCGTGAGGTTAAAGCTCCACAGCTGCCTCTTGTAGAAAGAAACTGAGGTTGTAAGGTAAGGGGTAGGCAGGCACTGTTGCAAGTCAAATGCATAAACTCCTTTCGATTGATTTTCTTTAGCAATTGCCTTGTCTCGACTTTTCTGCTCATAAGCAAATTGAGCCATGTTATGATGTTCGTCTCTTTCGGCTATTAATTGGGTTTTATATTCTCCTGAGGATAATTTAATTTGTACATTAAAATTGTCACATTTGTGACATGTATCTTGCTTTGGTTTTTTAAAAGCTAAACCTAAATCACGAAAGATTTTAGTGTAAATAGTTAGGCAAACAGAAGATGCCTAACTTCCTTATACAAATCAAACATTTTTGAAATAGTCAAATTGGATGGTAAAAATTTCTTATTAGTTCGATTTCGACAATAGTGGCTCTCGTAATTGGGGAATGACAAAATAGGGGACTTGACATCCTGCAAATCTTTTAAGCTCCATTTACTTTGAGGCGAGGCTAAACCTCGTTGGTCTTTTTGTATTATACCACTTGCAGAATTGGTCTTTTTTCTATTACTAATTGGACAAAACCTTTTGTTTCGCCCAATATTTTTTGGAAACAATCTCGGCATACTTTTACTTTTTGTTTATCAATTATTAAATGGTACGAGCAACTGCATGACCTGTCTTTTTTTGGATTAATAATATTTTTTTTAGTCTTTTTATCATTTATTTCTATTAAAGAACCAACGTAACTGGCCCTCTTGTTTCTACTTCCTAAATTCCAATAGTTTTCGAAGCAAATTTTTTTATCATTTTCTGTTATCCTGTCATTGCATTTCATTCTACATGATTTTAAAGTACCCATTGTTCGTTCAGAAATTATTTTTCCTTTTTCGGTTATATATGATTTTCCTAAATTTCTCAATTTTTTGCATTCGGCTCTCTGACGTCTGGATCTCCCTCTTTTAATATCTTTTTTATTATTATTAGTTCTTACCTCAACAACTTCAGTGTTACATGAATTACTTCCATTGTTGTCTTCTTGGCACATATTTGTTTTTTTTTCGTCCGCTTAGTGTTGGAGTTTCCTTCATCTGACGAGCTTGAATATCCAGGCTGTGGTAAATAAATCGGATCAGCAATGCTATCATCTGAACTGAAATCTTCCAGCACGTCAACTGCAACGATATTACTAGCTGATGATGTATTTGCGACATCCACATCTGAAACAAAGAACTGTTCTAGAAAGGTTTTGCACAAATCTAAGTAAGTAACCTTTCATTAAATCGCTATCATTATTGTCCTTTAGTTTGTTGTCTTCTTGGCACATATTTGTTTTTTTCGTCCGCTTAATGTTGGAGTTTCCTTCATCTGACGAGCTTAAATATCCAGGCTGTGGTAAATAAATCGGATCAGCAATGCTATCATCTGAACTGAAATCTTCCAACACGCCAACTGCAACGATATTACTAGCTGATGATGTATTTGCGACATCCACATCTGAAACAAAGAACTGTTCTAGAAAGGTTTTGCATAAATCTAAGTAAGTACCTTACCTTTCATTAAATCGCTATCATTATTGTCCTTGAGTTTGTTTGAATCAAAAGCAGGCAGCACAATCTTTTTTGACAAAGCTTTTTCTTTTAATTCTCTCAAAAATATTGACCGGGAATGCATATTTTAAACAGAATGCAGAAATAGTACGAAGAAATAATGTTATCAGTCACAGAGTAAAAATAAAATGAATGTAAATTTTTAATTTATCCTCGATAATAATATCGTTATATGCGCGTGTACTTCCCCGAATAGTGTTAATTAATAATTCAATAAATGTACATACAACGCTATCTAACGACTAGTGTATAACTACGCTGTAGCTCATCCAAAGGTATCTGCTTTGGATCGTAAATTAGCCAGAAAATGTCGTGATGTAATAACTTATATTATAGTTAACCAGTTGTGCACACTGGTCCAAAAAAGGTCAACTCGACTTAACCTGTTAACCACAGAAAACGATTATTGGTCATAACTGGGCAGGTTAATTTAACCATTTATTTCCTAAGACATAATTTTATATGTTATTAGGTAAGTCGAGTTAATCTTAATAGTACATAAATTTTAAAGATGGCCAAAAATACACATACGTATAACTTTGGCTAGAGTCAGCTTACAACTTAACTACTTGTTCACAACATCGGAGTTCACATTCTTTCCTCATTTGTGCACTTAACCCATTTTGGCAAAAATTCGACTTAACCACTTATTCACTGGAGTGACAGATATTTAGGTTAAACTATATTTGGGCTAAGTTTTTATCCGTTTATTTATTTATGTTTATTTATTTATTATTGATTAATTTACTTATGTTTTTAGCAGCTGTTTACTTATTTATAGCTCTAGCAGTGATTTATTTACTGTGTAACGATTTTATTATCTTTATTTACAGTCTTTTAATTTATTATTAAAATGTTATAACACTTTACTCTATTTAATCTTTATTTACACTTATTTATATACAATTTAACACTAATTTATTTTATACTAAAAACACAATATTAATTTATTATACAACAATTTATATTAGACTTATATATATATATATATATATATATATATATATATATATATATATATATATATATATATATATATATATTCAGGGATTCTACAGTATTCACTGCCTTCCCTCGCTCCACCGTTTCCATCTCTCTCTGTTGTCCCATTCTCCATCGTTTAGGCCTCTCTTACTCATGGCGTCATCTACTTCGTTCCTCCAGGATTTTCGGGGTCGTCCTCTTTTCCTCCTTCCTATGGGGCTCCATTCGGTTTATTATCTTTATCCATCTGCTGTTGCTAGTTTTTCGTTCATGTCCATACCACTTTAGTTTTTTGTTTTATATATGTTAGTATGTCTGTTTCTATTGATGTTCTTTGCTTTATTTCGTCATTACTTCTCCTATCCATTCTTGTTACTCTGCAGCATCTTCGCAGGCATTCCATCTCTGTTGCTACTATCTTACTGCTGTTTTTCTTGTTTATGATCCAATTTTCAGCCCCATATTTTCAGCCCCATATATCCTAATACTTCGCACTAATGTTTTATAAATCTGTGTTTTTGTCTTCATATTTAGGTGTCTATCCCACCATACTGAGTTAAGTTGTCGGATTGCTGTTCTTGTTTGTCCTAATCTTTGTGTAATTTCTTCCTCTATTGTTGCCTTTTACGTGATTATAAACTTTAAGTATTTGAATTTATCCTTTCCTTTGATTGTTACGTTGTCATCAATCTGTAGATCTTCTATGTCTTCTTCACTTGTAGATAGGTACTCTGTTTTCGCGAGGTTAATATCTAGGCCAGCCTTGGTATATTCTTCTTGTAGTTTCTTCATCATGTAGCTGAGATCGTCTTGGTCTTGTGCAATCACTACTTGATCGTCTGCAAAGCTTAACTTATATAGGTATTCGTTCCGTACCGGTACTCCCATGCCTTCGCATTTTCTTTTCCATGTAGTTAAGGCTTTCTCTAAGTAAATTTTGAATAGGGTAGGAGATGTGGAACAACCCCGCAGGAGCCCTTTTGTTATGGTGAAGTCTCCTATGATTCTTGTTCACATTTTAACAGACACTTTATTTTCTTTATACAGAGCTTTTGTAGCTTCTATGAGTTCCGTCTGTATTTCTAATTTGTACATTGCCTCCCATAGTTCTGAACTTTGGTACAGAGTCATACACCTTTTTCAGGTCTACAAATGCCAAATGTATATCTTTATTTTTTGCTTTTTTCTTTTCCAACAGTTGTTCCAGTGTGTATTGTGGTCTATGCATGATCTACCTGCCGTGAAGCCCGCCTGATTTTCCCCGATTTTGCCTTTTATCGCTTACCCTATCTTTTCTGGCAGTATCTTCCTATATAATCTTCCTATTGATGATATTACTTTTTATTGGTGAGATGCATCCAGGTCCCGGTGCTTTATTCTTTTTGATTGCTTCTATGGCCGTTCTCATTTCCCTATCTGTTATTTCTATTTCGTGTTGTGGGGATCTGCTTCGTTAACAGTTCTTTGTAATATTCCTTTCATTCTTTGTCCCGTATATTTCCCATTTTAATTTTTTCTTTTGAGTTTTGTTTCAATCCTCTCAGTACTTTCCATGACTCCGAAGTTCTTGTATCTCCTATGTATGTTTCAATATTTAAGCAGGTTCTTTCTCATCATTCTTCATTCTTTTGTTGTGTTATTTGTTTTTTCATTTCTCTATCTTTTTCTCTATATTCTTTATAAACTTCATCGTTGTTTATAGTCAGCCATTTTCTGTATAATTGCTTTTTTCTTCAATTATTCTTTTTGTTGGTTCATTTATTTCATAATAGTGCTCTTTATTTGTTATATGTTCTTTTACTCCAAGGTTTTTAAATGCTGCTTGTTTTATACTCGCCTTTATATGCTCGTATATTTCTTCTATGTTGCCGTATCTAAATTCTATTAATTTTTGGTCTAGGTGTTGTTGGTGTAATAAGTTCTCTTATTGATTGTTCTTGGAGTAGTTTTATATCGTATTGTTTTTCTCTTATAGTGTTTAACGGTTCTTCTGTAGAGGGGGTCTTGTAATGTTTCCAATTAATGCCCATTTTTGCTGTCAGTAGTTTATGGTCCGTTCCACTATATTAGACTTACAATAACGAATTTACAACACCGACCGACCAAAATCTAAATAATTTCTAAATTTGTACATTTTCCTGTTATCTGGAACCTTCCACGACCTTCTACGGGACTCCAGGTAACGGTTCTACCTGTTTGTTTACCTCCGATCGACGTTTCTCGATTTATCGAAACTAAAATATAGTTATAAGTTTAGTTTCGAAACCTTTACCGTTAGCGGCAAAGGCTTTGGAAATATACCTGTCAATGCTCGAATCTTCATGAACTTCACATTTTATTTTCTCTTCCTCTCTCAACGCCACTCCCAGCTTCTTACTGTCAGTTAGTTTACCACTTTGTAAAATAGTATGTGTTCTTGTGTCTCTGATCTCATTACCTAATCATTTTGTTTCTTGAATTGACACAACTGTGATTTTGTATCTATTAGACAGCTCGGTTGTTCCATTGCAAAACACAGTAACCGTCATTTTTGTCAACATCGAGTTTTTTATAAATTTAAAATTGCTGGGTATTGCTCTACCTTCTGGTAGTTTTAAAACTAATATCGGCATATAAATAAGGAAAATAAGACAAGGAGGCTTCTCCCAGTGCAAAACACAGTAACTAACAAAATCCATATCAAAACCAGGTAACTTCCAAGTAGTTACTGGGTTTTGTAATTACTGTGTTTTGCTTTGAGAAATCGTGTTCAATTTATGCAGATACTATAAACTCTCCTACTCGGGCCTACATCATGGTAATCATGTAACTGTACATATACCACAGTCCAATGCTAAAAGAAGCAATATACTCTGCACATACTTTACTTTTCAAGCAGTTCGACTCTATTCACCAAAGCTATAGGATGCTACAAATACGAAAGTGAAAATTAAAAGGAAACGTTTTTAAAAAGGTTGCAAACTTTTTTCTTTTCAGATGATTTGGCACGGGAGATGGAATATTTGAAGTGATGCATAGAAAGCCCAGTCGATGGCAGTGGCCAAGATAAGGATTATTACTGCCCCACATCACAATCATATTCTAGCGACAGCGAAAATTATGACGCAATTAAAATTGAATTAGAAAAGAAGAGCAAAGAAAAGAAAATTGTATACCAAGAAAAAGATAGTTCAGGAGTAACATCAGGCAAGTAAGCGTTTTGAGTAACGTGGTTTAGGACATTAAAATCATGTATACAATCCATTAAATTAATAATTTTTTAGGATTCGATCAAAAAGAAAAATAATGTTACGGATGAATCGCCCAGTGAACTTTTGCAAAGTAAAGAAGAGATACTACTTGGTTGATAAGTTTCTGGTTTATTTTTTAATCCAATAAATTTACTATTTATTTTGTATTGATTTAGGTTAATAGTACTGAGACAGAAATAAATACCGACGTGAATCGCACAATACAAATAAGGAAGATTAAAAATAGGCCAAGGGGAAATGAAAAAAATGAAAGGGTTAAGGAAAAACATCCTATTAGAGCCGTGTGTAAAGGTAAATGTGGTAGGATTTGCAAAAAAATAACGGAAGTACATCGGAACAATATCTGGATGGAGTACTGGAATAAGGAGTACACGAGTAGACGAAAGTGGTTGTACAAACAAATAAAGCTAGTTCCCATTCAGCAAAACGTAAGAGGTATGAATCGAGGCGATACACTTTACCGCTAGAAAATTCTACTAACATAGAGGTATGCAGACATACTTTTTTGAATACTTTAGGGTATACCAACGATTCTATAATAACAGAATTAGTGGCAGTAATTAAAAAAAGGCCTTGTTAATATCAGGTCAAGGAACCTATTGATTCTTATAAATTTTTTTGCTTTAATAAAAGGCGTATTCTATAAAATATAAATACACCGTGGAAAAAATGTCGGACGCGCAACTGTACACATTATTAATTTTTGCGCTTTGGGTTATTGAAAGTTGAAGCGTTTGCGGAAAGTAAATTTGTTTTAGAATAATTCACGTGGAAAATTTACAAAGTTTAAAACTTTTGCTTAATTTATTTTTGCCAAGAAGGGATAACTGAAGCACAAAGCGAACGATTATTATCATTAACAATCATTGGCTTTTCGAAAAATACTTCAATTTTAAATAAACGTGGTAACGTAAAAAACTGAATTTTGGTTTATCAAGTGATGTTTGTTAAAGTGAAGAGAACCAATTACAAAAAACATTCATGTGCTGGTGTTCATCGACTACAGGTTGTTAAGTTAATAGCTCATTAGTACGAGTTTTTATCAACTTAAAAAAGTGATATCAAAAAGTACGATCAATTGTCAGCTAACTACAAATTAGGTGAATATTATTTGAATTTGCTTATTTGTTTAAGAATATAATAGGCCTGTTACTGAGTTGCAGAATGTGATGTGAGCTAACTTTTACTTTTATTTAACCTTTTCTTCTTTAAACTAGTTTTTTGTAGTTTTGGTCACGACTTCATGTCAAACCCAACATCACACTCCAATTTACATCCCTTTCTGCTCCCAGATCTTATGCAGCTTCCACCACCGCAAAATTACCTCTCTTTTCTGTACCTTCTAGAGACCACAAGCGACCATGTCTTCTCTGCCCAATACTGTACTGTTGATTCCATTACAGCAATAGGTAGTATTGTTGCTCGCAGAAACCTACACTTTACATTTACAATCTCCTATGCTTTTATATGTATTTACTTGTCTTCTTCATCGAAAGTTGACAATCTTCTACGCACTCATCAAAACATTATTATTAGTTCAAATGGTTTTCGAATATGCAGATTTATTTAACCTACCAAAAGAATATATCAATATTTTTATATATAATATTTCCTCCTTCTATAATTTAGATGAAAATACACTTTTATATCTAAAGAACTTTCTACTGGAAGAATCTCTAAAGTTCTTGCCAACGATAAACGTTCTTAATCTCTTTCTTAAAATCAGGGTGTCCCTCGAGTATCTGTATTGAATTCAACTCTATTAATTCTTGCAATTAACGAACTTTGCAGGTTCATTCCTGATTTCATAAAATATATTTAATACGCTGACAACCTTGTAACGTTTTAAATTTGTTAATATTTATTATCTATATAATAGTAAAAATTCTGTTTTAAGTTTTATATTCAGTTGTTTTTAAATATAGATGTATTTGTCTCTATTACATTCTCAGGTAAAAGATTATTCTGGTTAAAACTAAAAATCGAATTACGAAGTTAAAATAATCAATATAATACGTGTTATGTGTTATTTCGACGAATTTATTTCCAGTTACCCAATTTAAAAGTAAATAATCAAGATAGTTTTCTGTGGGTTCGTTGCTAAGAACGAGGTAAAGGAGGGTAGATTGTTTGTTTAGGTTCATAGACCAAAACTAGCTGTGAGACGCGAGGGGAATTTATTTTGGTTGAATTTTTAAAATCTAAAGCAAGGGGAGTCAAGCAAGAGATTTGAGAGTAGAAAGACGTTTGGCAGATTTTGAATCCGTAGCCACTTCTTTGTGTGTAATGTCTTAAGACCGGTTAAGGTGATAATACTCTTTGCATAGTGGCAGTTTAGAACAGAGTTATCATCATAAGATTTGTACAGTACACCGGAACTGAAGACATTTTGGAAAATGATTATATAGGATGTCCCACCAGCTTTGTTGTCGTTTGCCTGCTTGATCTAGCCCCATTTACGTCTTAGATCGTCGTTCCTGAAGTATGGAAATGGTTTCCTTTGTTCCTGTGGAGAACTTGTCCGGTTAGTTTCAATCCTAGAGATGTAGCAAGTTTCTTTTTTAAGCGAAATAAGTGAAAATAAGGTAACATTCAATATACTAATTTTTTCCAAATTAGACAGACATTTTTTTGCTAAAAGTAATAATTGCTTTCATAAGGATTTGTAATAATTAATAAATTGTAAATTTTATGGTTTAACTTAGCTATCATTTTAATTGTTTTTTTTTTAATTTAATGTTAACATATGACAGCTAGCTTTATTTTTTTTTTTCGATATTTATTTGTTTTGTTTGTTTAAAAAAAAAGGTTAATCTCTGTGCGGTAACATTTTTAAGTTTTTGTAGTATCTCCAACCCCTGGAGTTTGTAAACAGGCAACACATGTAAGTTTTTTTTGTAATTTTGTATTTTGCAACTTTTAATAATTTTTGTGCCATCTGTATTTTTTATAACTGTTTGTTTGAGACAAAAATAAACGTTTGATTTGTTTCTCTGATCCATTTTTTTATTTATTTTAGAAAATCTCCTAACCCTTTATGTATTTTTTATTTTAGGATATTTTTCCCAAATCCAGCAAGTTTAGGATTCTTCGAAGCGGCGTCCTTTCCTTTAAAATAGCTAGAAGCTCTTTCTTGTTGTCTTAATTGCCCAGTTGTCCAGGAGATTTACCCTAGTAAGTAACCCTTTTGTTTCTTTTTTTTGTAGCTGCCCCAATCCTGAACCCTTGTCGTTCACTTATCCACGACCCCAGCTCTCCAACAACCCCCTGAGTGCCGTTCGCATACGTATCGATTTGTTTTGCTTGTCCTTTCTCAACCTCTTTAGTTTAGTTCCCAATTTTCTACCCCCATACATCTTACCCTGAGGTAGGCAAAATATAATCGTTACAACCTAATCATTTACTGCCATGGTAAATCTGTTTCCACCATATGTATACTTCTATAAACTGCAATAAATCTTCTTCAAGATGAATCTAACAAACTAGGATAATCTTTTTCTCAGAGCAAAACCAAATTAATAAAATTTTCCAAAAGGATCTCCACGCCCTTGCCCCAAATTTTATTCAACAATTCCCCACTATCTGTTGTAATTTAATATAAAACTCTTGGTATGATATTTGACTCTAGATTAAATTAAAAAAATCACATTTATGAAACCAATTGTTTTAAGAGGCTGAATGTTCTTAAAGCCTTTAGTCCTCTTCAGTGGGTTACAGCTGATACTTTATTGAATGTCTACTCATCTAATTTAAGCTCGACTAAGGTAGCTTTATTTATTCCTCTGCCTCTCAAACTGTCATAGATTTATGAAACTCTTCACCATAGCGCACTTTTCTCTATGTCTAGGTACCTTTCTCTCCAGTGCTATCGGGAGCTTTTACCCTGAATCCAATAAACCTCCTCTCACCTTAAAACGATAATCTCTCGCAATTCAATTCTTCCAATAACAATATCCAACATCTTATCATAAAACGTATACTTACTTACTGCACTATTTAAAAATATTGACCTCCGTCTGACTAATTTATTTCCTCTATGTTCTTGTCCCGTTGAGCTAAACATCTTTCTCCAATATACAACTCACTCATTATCTGTAACATAAATTTCCTAAAATTCTTATAAAGAAAGCATTTTTAGAAATTATACAAAAAATCACATGATTTAATTCTCTACACTGATGCTTCTAAAACTACCAGTGGTGTTGGCTCTGCCATCATCACAAAACATGAACTCGTAAGATCCTCCTAAGAATATATAGTATTCTGTTGGCTTTTGGCATATTGCTATGTGTACAGATTCCCTTTCATCTATTCATTCAATCAATACAATTTTCACTGACCTCCCATTATTCAAAACATTTATAACATATACCAAAATCTCTCTGATCATGGTGTAACAGTCTCTCTCATATGGCTGCCTTCTTATACTGAAATAACTGGTAATAAAGAAGAAGATCGTTTTGCCAAAGAAGCTACTAGCCATAGTATTTGTGTCATCACAATCAACTAGCTCGAAACTCGTTTTCAAAAAGTGAGTAGAGGAAACTAGGCAAAACTTATGGCAAAAGTTTAAAAATCATAATTAAGTAGACAAGTCGAAATACTTTTACAATTTTTGAGAAGAAACAGTGTAAATTTAAATAATAAACCGAAATATATGGAAGCAGTGTACAATGGTCTGTTAATAGCTGTAAGTACAGTTTCCAAATTGGCAGTAGTTTGATTATAAACATTGTTTTTATATACATACGAAGAACATTATTTATATTTCGTATTTATTAATTATTTAAAAAACTAGTTTCAACTCTTGGCCTTATCTTGCTAATTGCTAGATCGACTATTTACTTTTAAATAAACAGAGTCGGACCTACCCAAATTATAATTATTGAAATGAAAGTTCAAATTAAATTTAAAAAAAGATAGATTAAATTTGACAAAATGACACGTGGTACTTCTGACTACAGGGGTCCATCAATTAATAACAATCGACAAACATTACTTATTCTACCATCACTAAGCAACAATTATTAAAAAAATTCCCAACAAAAAACCAGGCCATAATTTTACCGGCAGTAGATAAAATAAGAACAGAAGGGTACACCATTGCAGTAGGAACTATAGTCCATCAAAAAAATGTACTGTTCTCATCCAAAATGTCAAACGGAAGAATATGCATCTACCTTTCAAGCATACAAGTCGTAGATGATTTTCTACGTCGACATGGTAAAATTAAAATTGGAGAACCTACAATCAAAGCACGTAAACTAACTAAACCCGCTAATAGATTAGTTTTATCTAACGTATGTCCATCTATACCCCATGACATAATCGAACAGTCTTTAATCAATCTTGGTTTTAAATTAATGTCTCCGATTTCGTTCCTTAGAGCTGGAATACAAGACCCGCAATACAGCCATGTACTTAGTTTTCGAAGACAAGTTTACCTTGCAGCTACAGACAATTTTACTGTACCCGACTCCGTCCTAATTGATTTTGAAAATATTTCGTACCGAATTTTTCTTTCCGATAAACTAACATGTTACAAATGCCACCAAGCTGGTCACGTTTCCTCGTACTGTACTGCAAATTTCTCTTATCCACAAAATAATCAAAAGCCCCAAACGGAGGAAAATTTTCTTCCACAAATACCATCCACTGGCTCCGAACAAAATTAAATTACACATGTAAATGACATATCTCGAGAAAAAATGAATACTTGAGCATTCATTTTTTCCACTGTTACCAATAATAAAACTAAACGATCTTACTCGGAAGTGTTATCCCCAACTTGCTCCACTCCTACAGAAACTATACCAACAGAACTCACGAAACCAAAACTAGTGCAAACTAAAAAGAAAAAAAATTATCAAATTAGACAAATCCACTTCAGAAACTACTAATATTGAGTCGTTATTACAACCAGTCACAGCAGAAGAACCAAAATGACAGTTTATAAGACAGTATTCCGACCAATCTTGATATATGGAAGCGAGAGCTGGGTTTTAACAAAGCAATTAAAAAGCAAGATACAAGCCATTGATATGAAATATCTAAGACGAGTCAAAGGAATAACACGACGAGACAAAATAAGAAATGAAGATGTTAGAGAAGAACAGGGCATAGAATCTGTACTACACGCTATTGAAACACAACAAATAAAATGGTTTGGTCATCTGTGCCGAATGAGCGACAACCGACCCGTTAAGCAAGTCTGGAAGGCTAAAGTGAAAAAGTTTAAAACCAGAGGCAAACCACGGAAAACCTGGGATGACGAAGTAGGGCAGATTTTGAAAAGTAGGGGAAGCTGTTTTGGATGGGTTGGAGTCAATAATAGGGCTATTGGTTAACTATTTTTTTATTCTCGAGCTTTCAATTGTGTTTACAATTATTATCAAGAGCTAAAAAAGACAAAATACTTACAAGGTTGAACTAAAAAGAAAAAACAATTTTTGTTAACTTACCAAATAAAAATTAGTTTGGTAAGTAAAAATCACTGCTTACATGTTCAAAATATTTAATACAAAAATGTTTTTATCTAACAAATGTTTCTCTGAAAAATTTTTATAATTTTGAAAACATTTTTTTTATAATATAAGAATAATTGAATTTATAAATAAGTTCAAATAGCAACCAATTACAAATAGCCTCAATGTCATAAATTCCAACATAAAATTTTTATTTTTGACAATTATATTGCCAAAAGTAAAACTTCGTTTAAACATTCTTTTTTGTTTAGTAACAAAAAGAAGAAGATTTATTCACCCTTGACAGATGTCTGAAAGAATGTGATAGATATATGGAGAATTAAATATTATCTTTTTTCTTATTCTTATATATATATATATATATATATATATATATATATATATATATATATATATATATATTACAACCAGTCAAACAATTTATCCAGGATGCATCACCACCATTTGTACTAAATTACACCCAATTACTAGATTTCTTAGAAGACGTTCACGGTTCTTCCATCCCAGTAGAACTGGCCTTAGAATACACACAGGATCTACACGGGTTGGGACATATGCTCACTGAAATATATTCCATGTTGAACGAAAGAGCAATTAAATCTAGAATTGCAAGAATCAAGGAAAAACTACTTAGTAAAATAAACCAAGATTTTAGAAGTCAGGATGACACCTCTGAAGATACTGACGCATCACAGGATAATACTCCTTCCAACCAGAAATAAAAAAAACAAAAATTTAACAAAATGGCTATTATTCAATAGAACATTCAATCCGTATTTACACATATAGAAATGCTACAGCTTTTAATTAAAGAAACACATCCACAAGAAGAAAGAACAACAAAGTCTGTGCTATGTTTGTGATATTCCTCTTACAATCGAACACATTATTGTTATTTGTCCACTCTATCACCTGGAACTACTTCAAAGTGATTTACCAAAGTAGTGTAGTTGATTTGGAGAAGACTCCAAATCAACTACACCAAACTTATCCATGGTTTCTTGATGCCCTCAGGAATTCTTCTCATTTGTCACCAATGTAATGTTTCCTGACCATGAAACACATCCTCACCGAATGCAAATCATTCACCAACCTGTATAAAGCACTGAACCTAAAATCTTCTCTTAAAGAAATGTGGAACAACCCTACAGAGATTACGAAAACTATACAGTTTCTAAAAATCCGCTTAACTTTACCACCATATTTAACCTAATAGAAATTTATTAAAATTATACATTAATTGTTATTTGTTTTCAGTATTTAATATATATTTACTATTAGTGTTTCTGCACCAATGGACATAGTTGTCGAAGTATTTTATGTAAATGAAAAAAATTATAAAAACTATATTTGTTTTTGCTTGTGTATGACAATAAACTCTTAAACAGACGATAATCTAAACGTATAAGGTGCTGACTTTAATTTAAATAAGTTTTAAAAATATACTAAATGTTTTCTTGAATAATTCTATAGGAAATTCTATTCTAGAAATAATTCTATAAGGATTATCTAATAATGGATATAATCTTATATCCATTATCGTGGATGCTCCTGTATTTTGTAAATAAACAAAATATTTCACAATCGTGTTTACTAAAAGTTTGTGTACTTATTTAAATCTAAATTACTACCTAGAAAATATTGATACTATTAGAGTGAGGGATATATTTATTATAAGAAACTTCTTGTCTGTAAACTTAGTGAACGTGAAAAAAGAGAATTTCCACACTTCAATAAAAAAATACCCTTTAAAAAGTTATTCGAATTTTAGAAGAGTTACTTCTAACTTTATAAAGAATTAATGTATGAAGTGGAAATTTCACACATGAAAACTCATCGCTATCGAAAAAGGGAGGGAAAGAGAGTTCATAATAAGAGTGAAAACACTGGGCCTCACTTACTTCCTGATTTATTGTCCAAAGTTTTTAAATTATCTCCAATTTTTGTTGTTCTCAAGATTTTTGTATGTGAAGAGAGAGTACGAAGGATTTATGTATTTATGTTCATTTCCGTTCGTTTTACGATGAAAAATGAAATATTTGACACCAAGCATGAAAAATATTTTAAGATTCTTTTTCAATCACTCAGATGGTCTTTTACCACATAATAAATTTTCAGACCTGGATAGCTCACAAATTTTTGTTTAAAAATTGGGCTATACTTTTGAAGATGTCAATGATGTGTCTATTAAAGTTACTAATAACTAACATAAAATGTAAGTGCCAACCGCGACTGTACATACATGTATTCTAGTTCTGTACATATATACACACACACACACACACACACACACACACACACACACACACACACACACAGATATATATATATATATATATATATATATATATATATATATATATATTGTGACGATTGGGGTTTATAGAAAATAATTTATAAGTTATATACTACATAATATTAGATATAAAAAAGTATTTGATTATTTTAAAGAAGTTATATACTAGAGAATTTAATAAAAATTATTTATGTGAGGGCAATTTTAAGAAATTAGCATATAATAATTGTAAAAAGTTGCATTTTAGTAGTTATGATTTTGTAGATATATTTAAGTGAGCCATGTGACTAGGCAACACACTATACCCTCCATTCCAAGTGTCATTTTAAGAATTTTACGAATATAAGTGGGGTTATAGTTGTTTAAAATGTGTAGTTTATTAAATTAGAATGTTAAGTTACTAATTTAATTATATATTCTGATCTGAAAAGCCTAAATGTAAACAAAATTATCAATAAAAAATGAACGAATTCTCCAGAATGCAGAATTTGACCATTGTTTACGGTCGAACATTCTCGAAATAATGATTATGGCGGTGGATCGAACAGATATTTTTTTCGAGAACATCTATATAGAAGTAATAGAACAAATTGGAACATGATCTCTTACCAGATGATTCTAGAATATCCAAAAAGATATAAATACCCGTGATTTGGATTCAAGATGGCAGTTTTTAGTCAGAAGTCAGGCCAGTTTATTATGAAAGTTAGTAGACACATTTAGTTAGTGAAGTAAATTGTTCAGAATTTTCAAGAAGTCAGTCAGAAAAGTTTAGTAAGAAATATGAAAGTTAGTTGGAGTCAGTGAATCAGTTACAAATAGTCAAATTGTTTAATATAGTGAGTTAAATGAAGATTAAAAATTATGCATATATTTAATGCACATTTATAATTATACACAAATAATTATTGAAGATTATAAAAGTATATTAGAAAAATATTGGATGGACATTGGAAGGAATTAAAATTATATTATGATTGGAGATTAGTATAAATCAACTTATAATAATTGGATATTGGTATATTAAAAAGAAGAATAAATATAAATGGTGTTTGCTGGTTTGCTTGGTGGTGTATAAATGCTGGTGAAGAAAACTATATCTTAAATTGGTAGAAGCTGATAATTGGAAAAAGTAATTTCACAAAAACAAGGATAACCGAAGTACGAAGACATTCAGTGGTGATTAGAATCTATATAGTGGAAAACAGTTCATTTAGGCATTCAGTGAAAGAAAGGTACAAAATTTTGTTAATATAATTTAGTTAGTGTCATAACAATTTCAATTTTGAAGATAGTTTGTTTAAATTTTACATTGTCTATAGAATTTAATTAGTTTTATAAGAATATCAATTTAAAGATAGTTTATTTTAAATTTACATTGGCTAGGTTAGATATATATGTGTGTTTCATAATAGTTATAATAAAGATAATTTAAAAAAGTACTTACAAGCTAATTCTTTGAGAACCGCGATAAAAACCCTATATTATTAAAAATACTCATTGCTCATCATTCAAACAAACAATACATCATAACAATTTGGCACCCAACGCGGTGGCTCTCTATTTAAAGAATTAGTTTGGGAAGATAAGTGCTCTCATATAATTAAATTAATTATCAGTAGAAAGAAAAAATTATAGATTTTATTTTTAATTATATTTGAACAAGTAGTCTCAAAATGTCTCAAGGAAAGAAAGGTACAAGAAGCAAAAAGAATGAAGAAGATGTGGAAGTAGAAACACAACCTATACAAGAGGAGAGTTTAGTTCAAGTTCCACAAGATACTGCAGAAATGAATCCAGAAAGAGAGGAAAATGTCAATATGGCAGCTTTGATGTCATTAATGATGCAGATGAACAAGACAATAGAAGAGAATTCAAAAGAAATCAAAGAAGACATAAAAAAATTGGAAGAGAATTCAAAAGAAGTCAAAGAAGACATGAAAAAAATGGAACAGAAATTGGAAGAGAATTATAGAAAATTAGAAAAGAAAATAGAAGATAATAATAATAAAATTGTAAAACAAATGGATAAAAAACTTAAAGCTGCAGAGAAAAAAGTAGCAAATGAAATAAAAAGTATACGGAATGACTACAAGAAAAGGATAGACAATGAGAGGACAGAAGTAAAGAGGATTATTCAAGATAATAAGATAGATATCGAACAGAAAATAGAGTTGCAAAAATGTAACTTAGAAGTAAAAATTAACGAAGACAGGAGAAACACAGAAGAAAAATTAGACGATATACAACAAAATATCCAAATAAATAATAATCAAATAAGAAATGTGGAACAGAGAATAGATGATATTTCACAAATGAGAGACATAGGAAGACCTTACTTAAATTTAACAAATGAGACTGGGATTAAATTCTCTGGTAATATAAAAAATTTGCATCCTAGAGTATACATAAATAGTTTAAAACATAAATTAAGATTTGTGAATAATATTAATGATATTAAAGATTATATTAGAATGACATTAAATGACAATGCAGCAACTTGGTTTGCTAGTATTGAGAATGATTTAGATAATTTTCAAACATTTGAAAATAAATTTTTAAATTATTATTGGGGTGAATTAGAGCAAGCCAAGTTTAGAGAAATTCTATATTTTGGAAAGTATAATCAAAATTTAAAATCAAATATGGTAGATTATGCATTGAAATTGATAACAGTTGCAAAATATTTAGAACCACCACTTAGAGAGGATGAAACAGTCTTAAATGTATCTAGACATTTTGATGCTGATGTTGTGCAAACCGTAACTGTACAAAATATTCAAACAATAGATAGTTTTATTAATTTTATTCAAAGAATACAAAGAGGCAATATGACAAGTAATAATAACAACAGAAAAAACAATAATAACTTTCAATATAATAAAAATGATAATCAACAATATAGACAATCATATAACAATAATACTAGGTATGGTGATAGTTTACAAAATTTTAATAATAATAACAGTAATCCAAATAGACAGAACTTTAATAATAATACTAGTTATAATAGACAAAATTTTAATAATAATACTAATTATAATACACAACATTTTAATAACAGAACTAATAATAATAGACAAGATTTTAACAATAAAAAAAATACAGAGCGACCTAACTATAACAGACAGGTAAATTGTGTTCGAAGGAATAGAAGCTGCGAAGACAGGGGACGAAGTAGTACAAGGCAGGAAAATGTGAGTAGAAGTCATAGTAGGGAAAGACATAGGACATCAGATCCAAGTGGTCAGATACAATCTGACAATTCTAATAATCAAAATTTTGTGCAGTAAACTTTCTGAATTACAAGTTAGGCCATTGCTATTATGAAAAACCTTCTGAATTTATTTCTTTAGATGAAGAGAAAATTATTGAATCTATTAATTTAATTTATATAAATGCTTTGGCCAAAAATAAAATGATTAAGATTATGATAGATACTGGTTCAGAAAGTACTTTAGTCTCGGAGAATTTTATTTTTAATACATTAAAATTATCAGATATAATAAAGATTCCAAAAATTAAAATTGTTGGTGCAAATAATAAGAAGTTGGGTGAAATTGATAAACTAGCCAATTTTAAAATTAATATTCTTAATAAAGAAATTAATATGCAAGGATTTATTGTCAAGGATTTATGTGTTGATATATTAATGGGAAATGATGAATTGGAAAAGAAGAAAGTAAAGATAGATTTTGAAGAAAAAATGGTAACTTTGGAAGGGCAAATAATTAAATTTATGCAGAAAGATGAGGTGGAAGAAGGAATAAGAGTTGATAGGATATTATTAAAAGAAAATAATGATGTTTATGAAGAAGAAATGTATTTTGATGATAGGGAAATGTCCCAAAAGAATGTAAAGAATAATTATTGTAGTGAATATTTAAGGAATGGAAATTTTAAGCAGATGGATGCCTACGAGGCGGAGTGCGTAAAATTGGAAGCAAGGAATAATGAGTACATAATGAAGAATAATTTTATTTGTAAAGAAGAAGATATGATAAAAGTTTTAAATTGCCCTGAAGAATATAAATCAATAGTCATTTCTATACTGCAGCAACACAAGGGACTTGTCAATAAAGAAAATAGAATTGCACAAAATTATATCCATAGTATAAAAGTTAAAGAAGAAAAAGATTTTAAAACAAAATCATACACAATACCATATAAATACAGAGAAGAAGTAAACAGAACGATTAATAATATGTTAGAAGATGGAATACTAGGAAGAATTACAGGAATGTCATTTTTCACTAAAATCGATTTACAGCATAGTTTTTGGTTAATACCTCTAGAAAGAAAAAGTAGACAGTATACAGGATTTCAGATAGATGGAGTAGTATATCAATTTAAAGTAGTACCATTTGGACTTCAATCATCTTGCAGTGCTCTATGTAGATGTCTTCATGATATTTTGGATCAATATGAACATTTTGTAATTCACTACATTGATGATATCTTAATTTTTTCTAAAACGCCTGAAGATCATGAGAAACACCTAAAAATTATAATAAACAGATTAGATAAAGTTGGACTTAAAATAAATTAAGAAAAATGTATATTTTTTCAAAAAGTAGTGATATATCTAGGTTATAAACTTAACACTAACAGCTTACTGATATATCCATTTTATTCAATAGACTTGATTTGTTAAATGGTAGATGGTAGATTTCATTATTTTGAATCAATTTGACATCATACTTGTTGAATTTTGTATATATGGAAATTAATTTGTACCCTAAAAATCATAATTTGGGGTTAGACATAAAATTGATACTATAATTGCTATAAAAATGTCTTTCTAATATAATAAAGTGAAAAAACTTACCAATTTATATTGATGAAAGTTATTTTGAATGGAAATAATTCCTAGATTTTGTCTATAAATAAACAGAACACCATATCGATTATATTTTTAATTAAGGTTATATTTTATTCTCTGATATCGCATCCATTGCTCCATTTGACATGACAGTTTGACCATAGAATAGCCGAACTGTGCTCCGTTGTTCTCTGCTTTGACATAGACAGCGAACAGGGATGTATTTAACACATTTTAAATAAAAAAAAAATTGAATTATTAATTTATTAAATTTAATAAGGTATGAGAAAATTAATATTTAAAAAAATAATAAGTAAATTATTTATTTTAAATATTATTTTGGGGTATTGTGACGATTGGGGTTTATAGAAAATAATTTATAAGTTATATACTACATAATATTAGATATAAAAAAGTATTTGATTATTTTAAAGAAGTTATATACTAGAGAATTTAATAAAAATTATTTATGTGAGGGCAATTTTAAGAAATTAGCATATAATAATTGTAAAAAGTTGCATTTTAGTAGTTATGATTTTGTAGATATATTTAAGTGAGCCATGTGACTAGGCAACACACTATACCCTCCATTCCAAGTGTCATTTTAAGAATTTTACGAATATAAGTGGGGTTATAGTTGTTTAAAATGTGTAGTTTATTAAATTAGAATGTTAAGTTACTAATTTAATTATATATTCTGATCTGAAAAGCCTAAATGTAAACAAAATTATCAATAAAAAATGAACGAATTCTCCAGAATGCAGAATTTGACCATTGTTTACGGTCGAACATTCTCGAAATAATGATTATGGCGGTGGATCGAACAGATATTTTTTTCGAGAACATCTATATAGAAGTAATAGAACAAATTGGAACATGATCTCTTACCAGATGATTCTAGAATATCCAAAAAGATATAAATACCCGTGATTTGGATTCAAGATGGCAGTTTTTAGTCAGAAGTCAGGCCAGTTTATTATGAAAGTTAGTAGACACATTTAATTAGTGAAGTAAATTGTTCAGAATTTTCAAGAAGTCAGTCAGAAAAGTTTAGTAAGAAATATGAAAGTTAGTTGGAGTCAGTGAATCAGTTACAAATAGTCAAATTGTTTAATATAGTGAGATAAATGAAGATTAAAAATTATGCATATATTTAATGCACATTTATAATTATACACAAATAATTATTGAAGATTATAAAAGTATATTAGAAGAATATTGGATGGACATTGGAAGGAATTAAAATTATATTATGATTGGAGATTAGTATAAATCAACTTATAATAATTGGATATTGGTATATTGAAAAGAAGAATAAATATAAATGGTGTTTGCTGGTTTGCTTGGTGGTGTATAAATGCTGGTGAAGAAAACTATATCTTAAATTGGTAGAAGCTGATAATTGGAAAAAGTAATTTCACAAAAACAAGGATAACCGAAGTACGAAGACATTCAGTGGTGATTAGAATCTATATAGTGGAAAACAGTTCATTTAGGCATTCAGTGAAAGAAAGGTACAAAATTTTGTTAATATAATTTAGTTAGTGTCATAACAATTTCAATTTTGAAGATAGTTTGTTTAAATTTTACATTGTCTATAGAATTTAATTAGTTTTATAAGAATATCAATTTAAAGATAGTTTATTTTAAATTTACATTGGCTAGGTTAGATATATATGTGTGTTTCATAATAGTTATAATAAAGATAATTTAAAAAAGTACTTACAAGCTAATTCTTTGAGAACCGCGATAAAAACCCTATATTATTAAAAATACTCATTGCTCATCATTCAAACAAACAATACATCATAACAATATATATATATATATATATATATATATATATATATATATATATATATATATATATATATATATATATATATATATATATATCATTATGAATTGTAAATTATGACGCTTATGATGTTTTATAACTTTAATATGCCTTAGGCTTAATTTTGCAAAACAAATAAATTTCTCTTAATTAATTTTTAATCTACGGGATATTTTTTATAGTTAATTTTTCTACGTAGCTTCAAAGTAATATCTATACTATTGCCTTTGAGGGAAAGATGGACAATGAAAAAATACATAAATAAATTTGTGATATTAAATTATCAAACAATTTTTAAAAATTATTTTAAAATTATTTAATCAAATAAATTTATAATTAAACCAAACATATATAACATATGCTTTAATACGTATAATTAAACTTAAAAATTCTCTAATGTTAATGATGTTTTATATTTATCATGAAAGTGAAAAGCTCAACAAAATGTTGAAAGAATCAAATTAGTTATGATATTGTTACGAGTGTGGTTGAAAGTCCTTTTTTTATTAAACTGACCTTTTATTTACAAAATTTTTCTATTGGCTCTTTTTCTCTTCCGACTATGCTCTGACCATCTACTTCTCGTATTCTTGGACGCCTCACACACTCCTGTTCTCCTCAGCTGGTGAAAGTCTCTCACACACACTAACGTCGCTACAGTTTCTCCACAACACCTTCTGGATAAACACCTATCCCACAGGAGCACAGTTTCTTACTAATCGAAAAGATTTTCAATTCACCGATTAGCACTACATATACAGGGTGTTTCAAAAAGGTATGTCATAAATGAAATCACGCATTCCGGGGACAAAAATAAATTGATTAAATCCAACTTACCTTAGTACAAAAGTGTACACAAAAAAAGTTACAGCGCTTTGAAGTTACAAAATAAAAATTGTTTTTTTGCATTATCTCCTAAACTACTTAACATTGTGTAATAAAAATGGACATGTTACTTTCTTATTCTGAAAGCATTTTTCATAAAAAAGAAACACCAAAATCTAAGCTCACAGAAAAATTTTAAGGAGGGTGTGCAGCCCTAAATCGCCCCAAAACTTTTGAGTACGTTCAAATCAAATGAATTTTGTGGCATCATCAGTTTAACACATTATTTTTAAAATTTTTTGCATCGTATCACTTTTTTCGAAAAACAGTTTTTATTGAGTTACGGCCCTTTTCATTAACCTTTAAAAAATTACGTGCAACTAAATAAATGGCATAAATGAATTAACAAGTACAAAAAATGTCTATAAACTCTCTAAATATGATATTACAATAAATGTGCAAAATGACCCCCATTTTCTTTAATACACATTCGGTATCGTTTTAATAAGGAAAACCGAATGCGCTGAAAAATCATATTTTTCAATTGTTGTTTATCCTCTATTATTACAGAATACACTTTCTCTTTCATAAACCGCCAAAAGGAAAGTCCATGGGGTTAAGACCTGGAATCTCCGGGGAGGAATCCTCCGACCAGGATACTGCCTGCAAAGGTATTCCCGGACTTCATTACTGTAATGCGGTGGAGAGCCATCTTGTAGAAACCACATATTTTGCCGTATTGCAATATTCACTTCTTCCAAATACTCTTGTAAATCATTTGCCAAGAACTGCAAATAATTATCACCATTTAAATTGTTGGGAAGAAGTACTGGGCCTATTAGATTGTTATCATGCCCAAACATTAACTTTGAAAGTCCTTTGGTGAGTTTTTTTGGCGTGAGGATTTTTGTCGGCCCAAATGTGCTCGTTATAATGGTTTGTTATTCCATTTCTACTGAAGGTAGCCTCGTCGATAAACAAAATATTTCTAATAAAATTAACATTTCGAGTGTTTTCCATTAACAACCAATCGCAAAATCCAATCCTTTCAGGATAATCTTCAACCAATAACTCTTGAACCGTTGATAAGTGATATAGTTTAAGCAGCTGATCCTTCAAACGCCTCCAAACCCTTACGTGAGGAATATTTAGTTGAGCAGCTATTACCCTTGTACTTGTTCCAGGGACTTCTTCAATGATTTCTAAAATATCTTTATCAGTTGCATTCATTATTGGACGACCACTGTGTGCCAGTAACTTGGGGTTGGAATGTACCCGTTTCCCGTAAAGTATGATCAATGGTCAGAAATAATCGTCTATCGGGTGTATTTCGATTGGGGTATTTTACTGCATAACGCCTTGCGGCTGCTGCACTATTTCCTTGACATTCACCTACGATATTCCCGAAAGTTTATTGAAATCATAATTTAATCTGATCCAACTTACCCAAAGTTAAATGCATATTTGCCATTTCCTGACATGTGTAGGCTATTGTAATATTACAATTTTTAATATTGATCTTATTCACACAATAAATGATAGCTCCAAATTATTAACTATTATTGATGTTATTGTTTGTAATTATTGTATCCGTAGAAACTAATTGTAATTTTATGGCCAACTAGGAAAAAACTAGTTTTTCGAAAAACTAATAAGAGGCAAAAAAGGTTTAAAAATAATGTGTTAAACTAATGACGCCATAAAATTCATTTGATTTGAACGTACTCAAAAGTTTTGGGGGATTTAGGGCTGCACACCCCCCTTAAAATTTTTCTGTGCTCTTAGATTTTGTTGTTTCTTTTGTATGAAAAATGCTTTCAGAACAAGAAAGTAACGTGTCCATTTTTATTACAAAATATCAAGTAGTTTAGAAGATAATGCAAAAAAACAATTTTTATTTTGTAACTTCAAAGGGCTGTAATTTTTTTTGTGTACATTTTTGTACTAAGGTAAGTTGGACTCAACCAATTTATTTTTGTCCCTGGAATGCGTGATTTAATTTATGGCATACCTTTTTAAAACACCCAGTATATTATCCAAACATCTAATGTCTCGTCGATTTAAATTCTAATCCTAAATTATAATAATATTTCCATATGTTTCTATAACTAAAACAATTATTAATATTCTCTTTTTACTTTCAAAATTTACTTTTTTGCTCTAACATAATCAGTTTAATTATATAAAAGTTAAAGTATGCTTTAGAATTCTCCTCAGAAAATATTTCATTAATATAAAAATAAAGAGATTATATTTTTGGAAAAAAACATTTTTTCGTTCTAAGTAATAAACAAAGTAAATCTAAAATACCGAATAATAAAGACTATATAACAAGTTTATCTTAATAAGCTCGAAGACCAAATATCTCAACGTTAACTGGATATTTTTTCAAAAAATTTTCCTGTCTCAAAGGATAATAACCTAAAGCTTTGTGTTTATAAAATCTCCTTAGGCAGCTTAAAGCTTTGTAGTATAATTTAATAAGTTTTCTAGTTTTATTTTCAAATTACATATTCCTTTGAATTGTTTTCTAAGTATGTTTAGATCAAAAGCACTAATTTGTCTAGTACGCATTTACCTAGTCCTCGGACAGAAGGAGTACAAGTCTCTTTATGAAATCGGGTCTACTATGATCATCTTTAAATTAAATATAAAATAATTATGTAATAAAAATATTATGAGACACTGAGAAGTGTAAAACACGTTTTAAAACGTGTTTTAAAACTTTCTCATCCAGATTATCTACAAGAAGATCTTCAATTGTTAAAAAATATTCTAATTGAAAACTCTTATCCTCCAGATATGCTACATAGGATGCTTTTTTCTAATATTGGTAATATAAATAACTTAACACCATTTTTTGCTAAATCTCAAAACATTGTATCTAACAATCAGAACATCTATTATCATTCACTACCTTTTATACCATCATTAACACCTAAGTTAATACAAACACTAAAGGTTATTGACAATATAAAAATAGCAACAAAGAACATCAAAACTATTTCATCTTTATATTCCAGAACTAAATCGTCGCTTGGATGCAGAAGTAGCCTAAGTCACAAAATGTTAATTTTACAGGAGAGCATTTTTTTGTTTTTTTCTCAAAATATTATAAAATTCTTTTATCAGAAAATTGTATAACAATGTTTAAAAAGCTACTTTCCCTACAGTTCATTGCTTTAACGATAAAGGCCACGTTCTAAAAAAAAGCTGGACATAGACTAGTAAAGTCTCAACTGATGTAGTCTATGTCCAAATTTGGACATAGAATATACTTGCATGGAAGTACTTAGGCTAGTTCTGATCAATCCATAATATCAATAATCTAATCATGTAGTAGGTATAGGTATAAATTATTTTAACACAAACAGTGTACTTACTTATAAATCGTATATTGTCGGCTTTCAGGTTTAACAAATAAGTTTGTGAAATTATTAACAACTGGGCCGTGTTAAAAAAAGACAGAAAATATTACTACTTAAAAAATCAAACAGATGGAACAAAATAGAAAATAAAACAAATAAATTTAACTCAAAATTAGGAACTAAAATTAAACAATTATGAATATTTAAACATCAATATTCTGAATCTTCCCCTGTTCGTTTTTCATCATAAGGTAGGTTTTTAAAAAAATCATGATATTGACATGAAATAACTTTCTTCGGGCAAAGAAATTGCAAATGGTCGTATTTCTTTTTCGTTAATGGAATTTGCCTCGTATAGTTTGGCTTCCGTTCAATATCTTCTATATTAATTTGAAGTGTCTTTCTACCCTTTTTGACCAGATTAATTTTTTTAAATTCAATGTCTTCAAAATTGTATTTAAAAAAACACATATTTGGATAGTATGGCCGGGTTTGTAGAATTCGTAATTTGTTCCAGTAAACTTTCTCATTAGATTCATCCTTGTCCCAATTAATACATGTTTTTGCTAGAAGTTCTTTTAGATCAAATATATTTTCTTGGTCTAATTCAACGACGTTATACGGGTTGTTTCTCTTTGCAGTTCTGACAATTGTGTACCATTGATGAGGAGAATAGACTGGAATATTACGTGATGCTCTTTCAATCACACTATGAATACTGTCTCCCTCATTTTGTGTGTGCCCTCGTTCCACAAAGCGATGACAAATTTTTACTTTATATAAGTGACAAATGTAATTGTATAATGAAAATAAGTATTTATTTCTATATTATCCGGCACAATTGTCAGAAAAAAATGAAAACTCATTTCTACCGTATTCAATATTACGCTTTATAAAATTCAAAAGGCAACTACCTATTTCACAAGAGCCTCTCTTGCCGATGGTTTCATACCACATATAACAGTTGCATTCTTTATTACCCACATTGAAAATAGTAGAGTTATAAGTTGACAATTTTAGCTTATAATACGCTAATCCAACTTCCGACTTTGGTACCTGAAGTATTTGTTGTAAATTAAAAACTGCACAACAAATCTGTTGATTCTCCTCAGCTCTTTTTTTTCTGCATCCTTAAATTCTCTGGCTAAATTCTTGTTTTTCAAGTGCAGTTGATACATTTCTTCAGTTGCTAATTTCTCTTCAGTAGACGATTGTTCGAATCCATGGCAAATATCGCACAAGTCTTTCTTTGGCTGAAAGAATGACATATTAAAATCTGAATTAAAGACAGCCCTGTATATACTTTCCGTTGCTACTTCAGTAATGTTCATATCGGAACAGTATTCCTTGTATAAAGAATACATTCTGGATATATTAAGAGATGCAGGTAAATACAAACGTGTTGTGTTTTTTCTGCAATAGTGACTTTCAATTGTCTGAAAGGAATTTATATGTTCTCGAACGGATTCTTTGACAGATTCGTTGAGTAAGGAGTTTTTGCAGGCCTTTCCTCTTCTGTCTTCGGAAATCGTACCAATGGAACAAGTTTTATTAAGTACAGTTTTAACAACCTGGGCACTTATACAAAGAGTATTTAAAAAGAAAATCTTACACACAGGTACTTTGATGTTGTCCTTTATGAAATAATAATCAAACGTGAATGTTCTTCTACTATGTTGGTTTGGAGAAGGCGATTCTTCATTTTTCTCTGCAGCAATATTTATCTTGTTTCGGCTAATTCTTGTTTTCTTTATTTTTTCTTTGCACTAATTTTGAAATGAAATCTCGTTGTCTGTTGATGTCTCCAAGATTCCAGTAACGACCAAATATAGATTGCCTTTCTTCTTCAGGAATCTTTTCGCTACATTTCATTCTACAATGACATGGATCTTTCAATTTCCGGGATGGTTGAAGTTTATTTTTCCAAGAGTTGTATTCCTTTCCGCTATTTCGAGATGTCTTTATTATATTTCTTCTCCAGGAAATCGGGTTTCTTTTTCTTTTGCGTGACTTTCTTATTGATACTTCTTCTTGATCAGGTTCCTGATCCAACAAAACAAATTCGGGATCATTTTCATCGTTATCGGAAGCATAAGGATCAGACTCAGAGGATGACATGTCCAAATAATTTTCCAACACATTCGTGTTAACCAATTTGACAGATCTGCTAGGTTTGGAATCACAAGATTGGTTGAACAGTTTTTTTGGCGATGCTTTGTGATGCTCACTGGGTCTGAAACTATTAGCTTCTTCAGTGTGGTTTGGTTCGTTAAAAAATATTTCTCGGAATGGTTTTGTCGGTGTCTGATTAAATGAATTGGAATTAAAGTATGTTGAAGTTTCCCAAAACTGTTGTAGAACAGGCGATGGTTCTAAATTTACAGAATCCATTAACTTAATGGCATATTTTGGAATGGAAACGTCATCGTTGGACTCTGAAGTTAACATTTTATCTGAAACAACAATAATTTGTTTATTGCCATAATAGTTACTATTATCTAAAACATTTTTATTGAGAAACAAACTTTAGGCCTACTCACTATAGGGTAATTAATAATAATAAATAAAATAGCATTTTTTAAATAATTTCTCATTTTTATCAGTAATATAATTTTATTAGATAAAAAATGATAATTTTTGGCGTAGTCTCAGGTTCATGCATATAATCTAATCAAAAAATAATTTATTTAAAAAGGCCATTTAAATAAAATATTATAGCCAAATCCAATATGACATTTGTCTAGGGTAGTATATAATAATGAGTGACTTTACCCTAATATTTGGTTGATATTAACAGTGCCACCGAATAAACAGCTACTATTTGACATAATAAAATAAAAATAGGAAATAGAAAATCACATGAACAATAAATTTTTGTCTTACCTGCACACTGGTTCTTCTTCACTTCAAGCAACTGAAGTATTTTTGTACTTCGTGAGTTCAGCTCCAATGATTTTTGATTAAACATAATTTAAATTCTTATTGAGCTATCTTAAATCGCGAATAAGTTTATGTCCTCAATATATATACGTAAATTTATGCAGAACTAGTCTATGTCCGGCTAAGCGACGGAGATACGATCGGTTTGCTGCGGCGCTCTTACATAGACTGATTCTGCATGAAAACTGACAACGGTACGGAACATAGGCTAGTTCAAGTTTTGATCGATATGAGCGTTAGTTGTAAAGTTGGACATACAATACTTCTGCATCCAATGTAATGATGCTTTTACTTTCAAATGGACCTAAAATATCAAATTAGGCAAAAATGGACATAGGCTACTTCTGCATCCAAGCGACGAAATATCCTATAGACAAATTTGAAAAAACGAATTTAGTATACAGCATCAGTTGTACTCAGTGTGAGGCTGAATATGTTGGTGAGACCGGAAGAAATCTTTCAAATCGCATTATTTCTCACAAAAGTGATTGCAGAATTAAAAAACCATCTTGTGCTTTGGCAGAGCATGTAATCGATAAAGACCATATTATGGATTTTGATAACATTAAAATTTTATGTAGTAAAAGTAATAAATTTAAAAGGACTTTTTTGGAAATGGTTTGTATTAGCAAAAGTGATAATAATTTAAACAAAAGATCAGAAATTCAAAATCTAAGCAAAATTTATAATTATATTCTTTCTTTATGATTTATATATAAAACTTGTAAAATGTCATATTTAATTCTCCATATATCTGTTACATTTTTTCAGACATCTGTCAACGGTGAATAAATCTTCTTCTTTTTTGTTACTAAACAAAAAAGAATTTTTAAACAAAATTTTATTTTTGGCAATATAATTGTCAAAAATAAAAAGTTGGCATTTATGACATTGAGGCTTATTTGTAATTGGTTGCTATTTTAACTTATTTATAAATTCAATTGTTTTTGTATTAAAAAAATGTTTTCAAAATTATAATAAAAATTTTCGGAGAAGCATTTATTAGATTAGGACATTTTTATATTAATTATTTTTAAGATGTATTAGCAGCAATTTTTTATTTACTAAACTAATTTTTATTTGGTAAGTTAACAAAAATTGCTCTTTCTTTCTAGTTCAACCTTGTAAGATATTTTGTCTTTTTTAGCTCTTGATAATAATTGTAAACACAATTGAAAGCTCGGGATATAAAAAAATACTTAACCAATAGCCCTTTTATTGACTCCAACCCATCCAAAACAGTTATATATTTTTTCCAAACGAGTCACAAGTACTTCTTTTTTCTTGTATATATATATATATATATATATATATATATATATATATATATATATATATATATATATATATATATATATATATATATATATATATATATATACTTGCAAAAAAAGGCAGTATACCATGAGAATTCTAGAGTGGAGACCAAGTACGAAAACAAGAAGCATGGGACGACCTCTAAAAAGATGGGTAGATGACATAAGAGCAGTGGCAGGCAAACAGTGAATTAGATTGGCGCAAGATAGAGAAAGATGGAAGCAATTGGGAAAGACATACATTCAAGAGTGGATGGAAAGATAATAAAATCGTAGTCAAAAAGCCAAATAAACAATTGAATCTAGTAGACTGCTGTCATTTAGGTATTTAAAGTTACTAAAAGACGTCAGTATAATATTTGTGCGCGTATTAAATTTAATTATGGCTCATTTTGTCCGAGACTCAAAGAATAGACATTATAATTATGATTGGTTGTGGTAATAAAACAAGAACTCAAAGGGAGATTTGTGAAATGGTTAATAATAAATACCCTTGTGAACCAGTTTTGCAGTTTACAGTTAGCAAAATTGAAAAGAAGTTTCGTTATACAGGACATGTAAAAAATATTGAAAAACCAGGTAGAAATGTTAAATTTACTGATGAAAAAAAGTTAGATGTGTTTCTATTTTCTGTTAGAAAAATACCACCCTTACAAAGTTCAGTAGGTTCATAAGTTAAATGAAGATGATTCTGATAGAAGGCAAGACTTCTGTGAAATGATGATGGACAGAATGAACGCAGATTTGCAGTGCATAAACAAAATAATTTTTTCTGATGAAACGACGTTTCATTTAAACGGAACGGTTAACAAACATATAGATATAGATAGATAGGGTGTGTGAAACTCACACGCAATATCCTGAAAAAGTTAACGTTTGGGCACTCATTAACAAAAAAATTATTGGTCCTTATTTTTTTGAGGACACAGTTGATGGTGAGGTTTATCTAGATTTTTTGATTAACTTTTTAGTGCCTACATTACGAAGATGTTTTCCTGATGTTAATCATCCAAATGAGATAGATCGATCTATTAACTACCAACAAGACGGAGCTCCACCGTATTTTGCACGTATAGTTAAAAATTATTTAAACGAGGTTTTTCCCAATAGGTGGATTGGAAGATGTGGAACGATCGAATGGCCAGCTAGATCGCTCGATTTGACTCCTCTTGATTACTTCTTATGGGGTTATTTAAAACCTAAAGTATATCTTAATAAAATGAAAGAAGCAGAAATCTGAATTTGTTTCGAAACTATCTTACCGATTTTTATATCTTAATAGGCCAAACAGTATTGCTAATTTAAAAGTTAGGATAACGGAAGAAATTAACAAAATAACCCCCGAGGTCGTAAAAAATGTTGTACGAGAATTCCAAAATCGCCTCGGTTATTGTCAAGAAGTGAATGGTGGTCATTTTTAACATTTAATTAAATTTTAAAGTACATTTAAATCATCATCATAATCATCAGCCGTGTTGAGTCCACTGCTGGACATAGGCCTCACGTAAATAATTCCAATGCATTCTACCTTGAGCACCCTGAGCTGAATGCGCTTGATGTTATCTGACCACCTTGTTCAAGGACGTCCTCGATTACGATAAGCATCGTGTCTAGGTTTCCATTCCAGAATTTTCTTCGTCCAGCTTCTATCTTTTAATCTGGCCACATGCCCCGCCCAGTTCCATTTCAATGTTGTAATCCTTTGAACTGCGTCAGTAACACCAGTTTTTCTTCTAATTATTGTATTTGATACTCTGTCTCTGAGGGATATATTCAGCATTGACCTCTTCATCGCTCTCTGTGAAACTTGTATTTTATTGATTACTTTTTTGGTAAGGGTCAATGTTTCTGCTCCATACGTTAGAACTGGGAGTACACATTAATCAAAGACCTTCCTTTTTAAGCACATGGGAATATCTGAACTAAAGACTTCTCTGAGTTTTCCGTAATCCGCCCATGACAGTCCTATTCTCCTGTTTAGCTCCGCTGTTTGATTATCTCTTCCTAAGATATTTATAGCTATACACCTGTTCAATTTGCGTGCCGTTAGTTAAGATGTTTTTCGCCAGTACTAGGTTGGTCATATATTGTGTTTTTGGAGAAATTAATTTTAAGTCCATCTCGTGTACACGAGCTTTGAAGGTCTTGAAGAAGCTGGCAGGTATGATCTACCCGGTCTGCAATCAAGACTATGTCATCTGCAAATCTCAAGTTGTTCAGAAATTCTCCATTTATGTTGACTCCAATATTCTCTCAATTATTGTTTCTCATAGCACTCTGCAACAAAGCGGTGAATAGCTTAGGAGAGATGGTATCTCCTTGCCTAATACCCCTCTCGATGGGAAATGTATTTGTGTTGCCATAATACATTCTAACTGCAGCTGTTGCGCTATTATATATATTCCGAAGAAGAGTTGTGTACCTATGATCAATACTGCACTCTGTAAGAGCTCTTAACATGGAGCTATGCTGGACTGACTCAAACGCTTTCTCAAAGTCTACAAGTATTAATATCAATAGCTTGTTGTATTCCGCAACTTTCTCTATTAAGGATTTTATTACTTTTAGGTAACTTGTAGGTACTTGTAGGTGGTTATTCGTTGCAAAGCCACTCCTAAATCCGGCTTGCTCTAATGGTTGGTGAAAATCCAGCGTAGGTTCCAGTCTGTTAGAAATTATTCTCATAAAGAGCTTATACAAATGAGATAACAAGCTGATAGGTCTGTAGTTTCTGTTACATCTCCTTTTTTGTGCAATATTATCATAATGGCACTATTCCATTTTTCTGGTGTAACTCCTTCAAAGAGGCAAGCATTATAAAGGGTTTTGAAAGCTTTTATAAGGCATTCATCTTATTTTAGCATTTCACTTACAATGCCATCTTCTCCAGGTGATTTGCTGTTCTTCATACCTTTCAACGCTGATTCGATTTCCTCTTCGGTTATATCTGGAAGTTTCCCTGATCCTTGATTTTGTATGGCTGGGATTTCCACCTCTGGAATGTGAGCATCTCGGCGATATAACGTTCTACAGTTCTCTTCTATAATTTTCATAATTTCTTGTTGTTCATATACAGCAAATCCTTGTCTATTTTGTAGCTTATAAAAGTTCCTAGTTCCTGTCTTCAACTTTCGTTTTAGAACTTTAAGGCTTTTATTTTGTTCTATGGTATTAGTTGTTTCGTTAGTGTTAAAATCCCTTATGTTCACTGTGTGCTTATCTTTCGTTTCCCTTCTTTTTTGCATAAGGTTCCTTGTGCCTTCTGTAAATTTTTCATTTTTCCTTGTTTGCTTAACTTGACAGTTCTTCTGTGCCTTCCTTAGAGCGTCCACCAACCTTTCATTAAGTTGTTCAATATCGGTTTCATCTTGCACGCCATTCTGAAGGTTTCTATCTATTTCTTCCTGGTATGCCCTTGTATGTACATTTAAAAATACATTCTAAATATTATAACATTATTATCTTCATTCAACCTAAAGTTTTATGGTAGAGACATTACCAAAATTTTACATTTTAAAAATCAATTTTCTCAGTTATGATTGATTATGAACTGAAAAATCCTTATATTGCTGAACATAGGACTAAAATCCCTTTCTAACAAGGTGTCATACGACCCCCTTTGTTATTTAAAATTTTCGAGGGAGTGCTTATAATTTAAAGGGGGTGCTGGAGGGGTATAATATTTTCATAATGTAAATTGTCAATTTAAGAATAAAAATCAACCTGTTTCAGGTTTTTTTCACATAGTACTTAATAACTCTGCCTGGATTGGTGTGGGGTGAATTGAGTAGCTCTATAACCGATGCAGCCGGTCCCAAGCCCGGATAAAAGAGGAGGGATAGAGGAGTAACACCTCTAAAAAAAACCAGGGTTCAGCTGACCCGGCTGATAGCACCCTGTGGGGGTCCCTGCCTGGGGTATAGGTGAAAACCGGTCAACGGTCTTGAGAGCAGAGGATGGCTGGAAAAGTCACAATGGTCAAGAGGGCGGAAGAACCAACAGCGTCTGATCCAGAATGGGCGGCTGAAGAAAAGGTCCTCCAAACGGGGGTTGTGGCGTTAGGAATTAGCAACCTAACACACAGAAAAACATAAGGGTAAGAAGAACGAAAATCGCAAGATGAAAAAGCCAAATACGGAAACACATCCCCGGGTGGAAATCCAAACCTCTGAGAGAGGGAGCCCCATCGGATACGGGGGGGGGGCAATGTTGCGAAGAGTTCGGAAAACCCAGTCTTATCAAAGCTCAACCAAAAATCGAAACGAAGAAAAGATAGAACATTCATATGTGCAACATGGAATATCCAAGGATGGAACAAAAAGGCGACGGAACTGATCAAAGAGTTTAAAGAAAGCAACATCGACATACTAGTAACAACAGAAACCAAAAAGAAAGGAAATGGAACGGAAACAATAGAAGACTATATCCACTGCTGGAGCGGAGTTAATAAAACCAATCAACGAGAGAATAATTAAAATGCATATAGACATATACGGTAAAGACACAGTGATACTCGGAGTATATGCACCAACAGACGATTCTCCGAGAGTAGAAAAAGAACATTTCACGGAACAACTCCAAAATCAAATAGAGCTAATTAAAAAGAACGTGGAGATAATTATAACAGGAGACCTTAACGGCAGAACCGGAAGGAAAGAAAACGATAAAGTAGTGGGGAGATTTGGAGAGGATGAACAAAACGATAACGGAGAACGTCTGATTGAACTATGCGAACTAAACAACCTAAAAATCACCAACGGATTCTTCAGACATAAAAATATTCATAAATATACATGGACGCAAGAAACACGAAATCTGAAATCGATAATAGACTACATAATAATCAAACAAGATACCACAATAAAGATCAAAGATGTGCGAGTCAAAAGAGGAGCAGAATGTGGAACGGACCATAGACTACTGACAGCAAAAATGGGCATTAATTGGAAACATAACAAGACCCCCTCCACAGAAGAACCGTTGAACACTATAAGAGAAAAACAATACAATATAGAACTACTCCAAGAACAATCAATAAGAGAACTATACCAACAACGTCTAGACCAAAAATTAATAGAATTTAGATACGGCAACATGGAAGAAATATACGAGCATATAAAGGCGAGTATAAAGCAAACAGCATTCGAAGCCCTTGGGGAAAAAGAACATATAACAAATGAACAGCACTATTATGAAATAAATGAACCAACAAAAAGAATAATTGAAGAAAAAAAGCAAGTATACAGAAAATGGCTGACTACAAACAACGACGAAGTTTATAAAGAATATAGAGAAAAAGATAGAGAAGTGAAAAAACAAATAACACAGTAAAAGAATGAAGAATGGGAAAGAATCTGCTTAAATATTGAAACATATATAGGAGGTACAAGAACTTCGGAGTCATGGAAAGTACTGAGAGAATTGAAACAAAACTCAAAAGAAAAAATTTAACTGGGAAATATACAGGACAAAGAATGGAAGGACTACTACAAGGAACTATTAACAGAACAAAGACCACAATTCATTGGAAAAGAAAACAGGCGAAGACGAAGCAGATTCCCATAACACGAAATAGAAATAACAGATAGGGAAATGAGAACGGCCATAAAAGCAATCAAAAATAAGAAAGCACCGGGACCTGGAGGCATCTCACCTGAGCTTATAAAATACGGATCAAAAAAATTACACCGGATGATACAATGGATATTTCAGAAAGCCATAAATGGAGAACAGCTCCCACAGGAATGGACGGAGGCATATATGACATCTATATTTAAGAAAGGAGATAGAAAACGATGCGAAAACTACAGAGGAATAAGCGTAATATCATCAATAGAAAGATTATATGGGAAGATACTGCGAGAAAAGATAGAGCAAGCGATAAAAGGCAAAATCGGGGAGGATCAGGCAGGCTTCACGGCAGGAAGATCATGCATAGACCACATATACACACTGGAACAACTGTTGGAAAAGAAAAAAGCAAAAAATAGAGATATACACTTGGCATTTATGGACCTGAGAAAGGCGTATGACTGTGTACCAAGGTCAGAACTATGGGAGGCAATGTACAAATTAGAAATACAGACGGAGCTTATAGAAGCTACAAAAGCTCTATATAAAGAAAATAAAGTGTCCATTAAAATGGGAACAAGAATCATAGGAGACTTCACCACAACAAAAGGGCTCCTGCAGGGTTGTTTCACATCTCCAACCCTATTCAAAATATACTTAGAAAAAGCCTTGACTACATGGAAAAGAAAATGCGAAGGCATGGGAGTACCGGTACGGAACGAATACCTATATACGTTAAGCTTTGCAGACGATCAGGTAGTGATTGCACAAGACCAAGACGACCTCAGCTACATGATTAAGAAACTACAAGAAGAATATACCAAGGCTGGCCTAGATATTAACCTCGCGAAAACAGAGTACCTATCTACAAGTGAAGAAGACATAGAAGATCTACAGATTGATGACAACGTAACAATCAAAGGAAAGGATAAATTCAAATACCTGGGGTTTATAATCACGAAAAAGGCAACAACACAGGAAGAAATTACACAAAGATTAGGACAAACAAGAACAGCAATCCGACAACTTAACTCAGTATGGTGGGATAGACACCTAAATATGAAGACAAAAACGCAGATTTATAAAAAATTAGTGCGAAGTATTATGACATATGGGGCTGAAAATATGGGGCTGAAAATTGGATCATAAACAAGAAAAACAGCAGTAAGATAGTAGCAACAGAGATGGAATGCCCGCGAAGATGCTGCAGAGTAACAAGAATGGATAGGAGAAGTAATGACGAAATAAAGCAAAGAACATCAATACAAACAGACATACTAACATATATAGAACAAAAAACTAAAGTGGTATGGACATGAAAGAAGAACTAGCAACAGCAGATGGATAAAGATAAAAAACCGAATGGAGCCCCATAAGAAGGAGGAAAAGAGGACGACCCCGAAAATCCTGGAGGAACGAAGTAGACGACGCCATGAGTAAGAGAGGCCTAAACGATGGAGAATGGAACAACAGAGAGAGATGGAAACGGTTGAGCGAGGGAAATCAGTGAATACTGTAGAATCCCTAAATATATATACTTAATACCGCTAAAAATAAATTTATTCCATACATATGGGCCGCAAGGTATAATATGTCAATGTATGAAACCTTCTACTTACGGAATATTACTGGGCTTGGTGACTACTCAATGTTCTATTGATTGACAAATATCATTTCTTATATCTTTTATGGCATTTGCGTTTCCAATATCGTTCTTACACCTGTAGAATATAAATTGGTTTCGACTCCGGCAACGTGAACATTACAATAGAGTAAATTTTCCTTGAATATTTTCCCTAAAATATATTTTTTTCTGTACAAAACTCCATAATTTTATTTTGAACGTGAAACGTGTTTCTAACTTTTTGTTTGTCAATATGTAACAAATTACTTTAGGAAGTAAATGTCGTATAAGATACAGAGTATTTAAAATAATTGGCAAAAAGAAACGATGGGAATTCTGATGCAAATCTTGTATTAAAGGTTTACAAAGAACTAAAGACTTAAAAAGAAGCAACTTAAGCTAAACAAGAAGTGATTTAATAAACGTAACAATGGATGTACCGGCTTTTAAAACTTAACAAGAGAAACAATTATTTATATTGCCCATATTCTTGTTTTCTCGTTTACTGAAATAACAAAAGTTAATATTTCAGTATATCTTAACAAAAAAAGATCTAAACCCCCTTTTTATGAAAGACTTAAAAGATACATGACCAGTAATAATATTTTCTTCCCTAAAATATACCAAACCACCCTTTTAACCGCTCCAGTGACGGATCCAAGGGGGGGGGTCACGGGGGCCATGACCACCCCCAAAACAAAATTAAATATCAATCAAATAATCCTAAAAAAAATTATTTAAAACCCATCAACCCTATAAGCAGGAAGTCAAGAGTTGAAATAATTCAAACTCATTTATTCTAGGGGTAAGTGTAGAATTATACGGAAGCCTTTTTAAATTGCTCTTTAAAAAAATCAACAGTTCAACTGTAGCTTAGGCACCATTTACCCAACTCATCCATTGTTGCGATTGATAAAGAACCATTTGTACCATTTTCAGCAAAAGAATGCGATTGTAAAATTTATGTAGATTCCGTCACATATAGGTAGACATGGTAATGAAAGACTAGATGCTGCCGCCAAATCTTCAGTTAACAACGAAGACTTGATCGAACCTTCCTATAAGAAAGATTTTCATCACTGGATTAACTCGACAGTGAAAGAACGGTGGCTTCAAGCATGGAATCAATCTCAACAAAAACTACGAGACATAAAAACAACAGTTACAAGAGGGATGAATAAGAATAGCAACAGGAAAGACCAAACTATAATAAACAGACTGAGATTGGGACATATACGCTTAACACATGAATACCATATTACTGGAAGTGTTCATCCAATGTGCGGTAAGTGTTTCAACAGTTTAAGTGTCCAACATTGCTTAATCGAATGCCTGCATATTCAAATGAGAGGAAAAAGTGTAACCTACAGACAACGCGAGTGTCTATAAGAAAACTGTGTCTATTCGTCAAATTTAAGTTTTCTAAAATCAATAGGAATATACAACCAACTATAAACGTCAGTGCATGTACAAATAAATGAGTAATAGTCAAAGCTTTTATTAATCAATGTACTTAGTTTAACTCAGATTTAAGTGTGTCAAAATCAGTATATATTAAGTATCCAAAAATGTAAAAAAAATAGTAATACCAAGCGCCGCTAATAACCACATAGGTTGATGCGCCTTAATTGTAAATAAAAAAAAGTTAATATTTTATTTTTATAAATTTTTTTTAACATGAGTATTCAACTACATTTTATATCGGAACTTAAGAAATTTATTTCTTTTAGGAAAATTAGTGCAGCTTCTGATTGCAAATATAATCAGAGTTAGACTATTACGATTAATTTAATTTAATGGGGAATGAATAAGGTTTAAAGCAACTCAAATAACCTCTCCTACTTAAAGGCCAAGATTACCTTCAATATTAAAATGTAATCCACATAAAGGGTCTCTTTCCGTAGTATTTCGTCACTAAGTAAGAGGAGAATGGTAGAATGATCCGAATTCATATCCCAGGCCTCCTCAATGCTCAAGAAATTAATCTTGATCCCCATTTAGTAGGTTTTGCATTGAAGTCACCTCCGATGGTGCATCTACTTCCTTGGGAGTTCAAAGATGTTGTGTACAAATCTGTATTTTATTCTTTGGCATGCAATATATAGCTGAGACTTCAAAGTTATGGGTCTTAGTTTTGATTTTCACAGCCGTGGATTGTATTTCTTTTGTTTGCCGTCCCATCTCCTAATGTTGTTAAATGCTCTGTTATATAATTATTGCGCTTCCCCCTTTGGCTGTATTTTCTGAGTGGATAGTGTGGTATACTGTATATCCTTTAAACTTGATGTATGAGTCTTTAGTGAAGTGCGTTTCGGCGATAAGGCATAGATCAATCTTCTCTAAGTCAAAAACAATTTCCAATTATTCTTGTTGGTGTTTTAGAAGGCCATTGGCATTCCATTCTAAAATTCATAGGTGTCTAGCCATTTTTGATTGTAGGAATCGCTTCTTGTGGGCGCTTTTCTAATCTTGTAATTCGTGTATTTAGCTTTTTCAGTTTTTCTAAAATAACGTTAAGTGATATGTCAATGTTTGATGTTTTGTAATTCTTATTATTTTTTTCAGTGTTATTTGCAGTAATTCTTCCTGCAGATACCTGATTGTATTGTCTTCTGCTCTGATCATTCGTTTGAATTTGATTGAGTTTTTTTAATGCTTGGGCTCTCTTTGCGGTTGTCCGGGCAGCATAGGTTTTTTATTTCTACCTTATTGGGTCTCATCAGAGCAACATATGCAGAGGCTCTGAATCGAAATTAAATCTATCTCGTCATAGTACAATAATTTATAAAAATAATTAAATAAAGACGTCATCTAATAACAACACTAGAAATTCTAAGATTTCCTACTCGGCGAAGCCAAATTAATTAGTATAATTAATTATTGTACTATGACGAGAGAGATTTAGATTCGATTAAGAGCCTCTGCATATGTCGTTCTGATGTAACCTAATAAGGTTGAAATACGTATAAGCGGATAACAGAAGCCTCCTGAATTGAAATTAAATCTAAAACCGTCTTTCTCATTTTTAATTTAATTATGTAATTGTAATTAATTTTTGAACAAAAGTTTATTTCGTTCATCATCATCGTCATTCTGGCTGTACAACCCTGCGTGGGTCCTAGTCTCCTCAAGAATTTCTCCCCAGTCGTTCCTATCCATCGCCTTTCTCCGCCAAGCACGTATTCTCATATTTCTCATGTCTTCATCGATGATATCAAGGATTCTTGTTCTGGGCCTTCCTGTTCTTCTCAGACCAATGGGTCTATCAAGCAGCGGTTTCCTAGTTGGGTCATTTTGTTCCCTCCGCATTACATGCCCTATCCACCCGAGATGTTCTATCTTAATATGTTTTACGATATCAGGTTCCTGGTATATTCTATCAAGTTTGAAGTTGTATTGTCTTCTCCACACTCCATTGTCATTCACTGCTTCATAGATTGGCCTTAGTACTTTTCTTTCGAAACATCTCAACATTGCATTATTTTTTGTTAAAGTCCAGGTTGCTGAACCATATGTTAGGACTGGGCGCATTATTGTCTTATAAAGTTTTATTTTTGTATTTCTTGATATAATTGTGGATTTAAGGGACAGATTGAGCCTAAAATAGCATCTGTTGGCCATGCAAATTCTGCGGTTTATCTCTGCGGCAGTATTATTTTCAGTGTTAAGGAGCGCTCCCAGGTATACAAATTCGTTCACTGCTTCTATGACGTCATTTTCTATAAGAAGTGGTCGTAGGATTTGTGGTTGCGTGCTTATTTTCCTATACTTCGTTTTGTTGGGGTTTATTATTAAAACCATTTTTGTAGCTGATTCTTTTAATGCTACATATGCTTCTCGTACAGCGTTTTCCGTTCTCTCAAAAATATTGATATTATCAGCATAGGGCAGGATTTGCACTGATTTATTATATAAATATTGAACCAGTTGTTGTGATTTTTGACATACGTATTGCAGTTTCCAGATCCTAATTGAACAGTATTTAGGAGAGCGGATCTCTCTGGAGCAACCCGATTTTTGTTTTAAAAGGTTCAGACAGTCTTCCCTGAATTCGTACTCTTTCAAGAGTTAGTTTTGTTAAATTTATCAACTGATTTGGTATTCCTAGCTCTTTCATTGCTTTGAACATTTCTCTTCTATTCATAGAGTCGTAGGCTACTTTGTGGTATATAAATATGTGATGAGTACCAATGCCATATACCAGTGTTTTTTTCAAAATTTGTTTCAGGGTTGCATTCTGATAAATTGTCGATTTACCACCTCTGAAACTAGCCTGGTATTTTTTTACTATCCGTTTTGCATATGGTGCCATACGGTGATATAGTACTGTTTAAAATATTTAATACGCTGCATTTAGAAGCGTAATTCCTCTGTGATCAGAGCATTCAAAGATATCTTCTTTTTTGTGTATGGGGCAAAGTATTACAATATTCCAATCATTCGGAAGGGATTTCTTATATTTCCCATATTTCGTTTATAAGCTGCGGTAATGCCATTAGGGTATCATGGCTAACTTCTTTATATAGTTCAGCTTTGTTTCTGGCTAGTTTTTTAACAACATCTTTAACTTCAAAAATCGTTGGTGGTTCCTCTTCCCTCTCTTCTACTTCTATTACCTAATCTTTTTCGTCTTCAGTGTTTCTTCTTCTTCCTCCATATTAAGTGCCTGGTTAGAGTATTCCTAAATTGCCTATTTCGTTCATTTATATTTTAAATAAAATATGCTAATAATGACGTATATGCATGTTTTTTATATAAAATTAAAGTTATTTTTTTTCTAAATATGATTACACTAGGTTTCACATGAAAATTGATCGCAAATTAGGGTTACCAGCTATTAGAAACGCGAGATATTAAAGATAAAGTAAAATAGAGTTAGCGTGATACGACACTGGATTGATAAGTGATGATATGTATATTATTAACACTATCTATTAAAACTGACATAACTGATACTTTAAACAGCGTATTTTAATTAAAAAATAAATGAACGAAATAGCATTTTTGTTCAAAAATTAATTACTAAAAATTGAATTAAAAATATTCACTGCCACTGTTTAACTGTTAACCTATTATCAATATCTTCTCCTAATTTTAAATGTATATAAAAATGTTATTTTGATTAACCACGTTATAAACTTAGGGATCTTGCAGTAGGATATTTATACTAGGACTATTATAACAGCAAAAATAGGATATATCTATACGGTGTAGAGCATAGTAGATACAAAGTGGAACTAGGCCGGACATGTACCAAGAATAAATGATATTAAGTAGAGTAAACGCATAATGGAGTGAAGTCCTAGATTTCAGGCATACAGAGGCATGGGAATATCTGCTATATGTTGGACGGATTGTTTATAGAAAAATACAACAAACTGGATTTAAATATCACAAGATCGGGAGCACTGTAGATAACTGTGAGCGGCTTATATTTCTGACATGCTAACAGACTGTGTAATCATTTGGCGATAATAAAAAAATCTTCAAATCTTTCAAATCTTGATTTCAAAATTCATTTTTTCTTCTGAATTGTGTTTGAAGTCGATTATGGGCTCTTGCAACTATTCTGGAAATATGTTCTTCTTCTTCTTCTTAGCCTTCTGTCGTCCATGTTTGGACATAGGCCTCTCCCAACTCCTTCCATCGGTCTCTATCCTGAGCAACATATTTCCAATTTGTTCCGGCTATTCTTTTAATATCATCAACCCATCTCATCTGTGGTCTTTCTCTTGGTCTTTTACTTTCGTAAGGTCTCCAATGTTGTATTATAGTATTCCAACGCTGGTCTTTTTATCTAGCAGTGTGGCTCCATTTAAGTTTGGCAATTTTTGTTGCTATGTCCTCGACTTTTGTTTTGGATCTTACCCAGTCGTTCCTCTTTTTATCTGACAGTCGTATACCTTACATTGCTTTTCCCATTGTTCTTTCTGTTGTGGCTAGTTTATTCATGTTTGCCTTGGTTAGGGTCCAGGTCTGACATCTATATGTCATGATAGGAAGGATGCATTGGTTGAACACTTTGCTCCTCAAGTATTGGGGTATTTTGCGGTTCTTAAGTATCCAACTAAGTTTTCCAAATCCTGCCCATGCTAGTCTTGCTCTTCTAGTAATTTCCGCACTTTGGTTCTCTTTGTCAAGTCTCAGGATTTGGCCTAGGTAGATATATTCCTGGATTTGTCCTATCTCACTGCCATTTATAGTTATACGTCTGGGGTCATCTGTGTTTGTCATTATTTTTGTTTTTTTCATATTCATTTTTAGACCGACATATTGGGAGCTGGCTGCTAGTTCCCCCATCATAATTTGCAGTTCCTCGAATGTGCTCGCTATGGTCACTACGTCGTCAGCGAATCTGAGGTGGTTTAACTTGTTACCATTAACATTAATGCCATAGGTTGACCAATTTGTAGTTTTGAAGACGTCTTCTAGGGCTAGGTTGAAAAGCTTTTACGATATTACGTCTCCTTGTCTCACTCCTCTCTTAATGGGGATGGGATTTGTATTTTTGTCTAGTTGTACGATCATAGTTGCATTTTCATATATATTATGTATTATGTATTAGTTGCCTGTATCTCGAATCTATTCTACAATTATTAATACCTTGTTCTATGGCCCACATCTCGATACTATCAAACGCCTTTTCATAGTCGACGAAGGCAAGAAATACGGGTAGTTGGTATTCATTTGCCTTCACTATCAATGTTTTCATTGTCAGCAGATGATCTGATGTACTATATCCTTTGCAGAAGCCAGCCTGTTCAACCGGTTGGTAATTGTCCATTTTGTAGGTTAACCGGTTGTTAAAAATTCTCATAAATAGTTTGTATACTTGACTGAGCAACGATATAGGTCTATAATTCTGTAAATCACATGTGTCCCATTGTTTGTGTAAGAGTATTAGGTATTAAGGAAATATGTTAATATACCAAAATTGTACCAAAGTTCTACAAAAATTAAAATGATTTCGTGTAAATGAATGTTTGTCATTTTTATGTAAATTCAAAATATCGTCTTAACGTGCAGACAACGATTCCACAATGACAATTTTTCTCGTCAAGACGTAGTTAAGCATGTTTAATGGCTCAAAGGTATAAGTTAGAAAAGCTAATCTGATTTGAAAATTTTTCATGAGAAAGCGCTTTAAATAGTTTTTTTTTTCTCTCTGAGATATTTCTGTACTTCTGTCCTTAACTGAAACAATTTGGATAATATATTTCCTTAGGACAAGTAGGGCACCTTCGTATGTAATAAAAGTTTGTGTGTTCTGAACCCAAAACAGAACACTTTCAAGAAGCATTAACTACTTTAAAGCTATATTTAACGCTTCGTTGACTCTGAAAGCGTATTAGCCGCCAGAGCTTGTCGGTGTATTACGTAATGAGTTGCTATTATTTTGGAATTTTTCTTTTTTAATAATTTGATAAATTCAGAACGCTACCTCGGTATTAAAAAGTACAATAGAACAATAGGTTTGTACTATGAGATATTTTATTTTTCGACAAAGCTGGTTTTAGCACTTAACCAGAGCTCAGATTTATAGGCTACAAAGATTTAAGAAAAAAGTGTATACATAGGCAAAAATTTTTATTAAAAAAGCAGAAATCTTAACATAATAGGCAATATATAGGCAAATAATCTTATTCTTGTCAAAAATTTATTTCATTCTGTTAAAAATTAATTGACCAGTACTTATAGGTACCGATTTAATTTTTTACTTTAAATTATGTATCTAGGGGAGAGGTGATATGGTTGATCCCTGTTTTAGTGTTTAAAGATTATTTCAGATCATAATAGTTATTTTCTTAATTTTATTAAACAGGTTTATATGTTTATCTCCTTCCACTGGGTGTTCACCAAGAATCTCTTTCTTGTAAGACAAATAAGGTAGATCAGTTCTTGTAAAACACTAGTGCGGTTCATGAACCCCTGTCCATGAGGGATACTTGATCCCCGTGAGGGAGCTACTTGATCCCTGGGATAAAGTATCCCACCTATGATGCATAGCATAAATAATTATTGCCAATTATGAAAGGTAATTAAATTAAACAGTGAAACAAATTAAACTATCTACTTTATTAAATAAAAACATAAAATACAAAAATAAATTGAGCCAAAAAAGAACAATTATTTAGAAAACATTAGCATCAAATCTATGGTTAAATTTTATAATGTCAGCAGTCCTGGCCGTTCTGCTGACAGACGGCTGCGGCAGCTTTTGTACGTCTGTCTGGTCCACTTCGCTGACGTCCTCTACTGTTACAAAAGTGAAACAGCTTCCTTCTATTCCCTTCCGCCTTAAAAATTTAACTTCCAATGTATTTTCTTCAGGCACAAAACTTTTCCAACATAAAACTTTATTGTTTTTTTAGTACAAAACTTGACTAAAACGTAGTCGTCTGGCTCAAGATCCGTGTCATCAATAACCTCATCATCTAAAAGGAAATCAGAGCCACCGCTGCTATCTGAAAGGCTGGGAAGATCATCCTCTTCTTCATCAGTCGAATCGAAAAGTTCATTATTGGAAGCTTTTCTGCTCTTTTCTTATTAATTTCGGCTTTCTTAAGAGAAAGTCGCAATCAATAAGAAAATTTCGCTTTCTTTCAATATCCGCTTTTTCAAGGGTATCAGTTAGGATGCGAGAGCGCCCCTGTCTTTTACCTCGAGAAGATTGGGCACGAGGTGCTGCCTTGGGATAGGGCATGATGTCTTGTGGAGAAAAATGTTTTACAGACATTATATCCGATGTTGGAGAGCAAGGTTTTAGGACCCCAGACAACGTTGGTTCTATAGAAATTGATGTACTAGCACTAGGCGTTGGCTGTATTGGATCCAGAACTGATTCCTACATACGTACATTTTAATGTGCACCAAAATTTTTCTTGCAATTATTTACCATCCATAGCTTATTAAATGGGCATTACGTGTCTCTAATATTGTGTTCTTTCCGACAAACGCATAGAAACGTACGTCACGGTCTTTACTCAATTAATTCGCTGTTTCGAAAAAGTTAGTGTCGTTTTAAGTCCATTAAGACTTAAACTGATTTTAAAATTTCGATTCACAAGGCCGTAATTGCTGTTCGGCTATCTGCTAAGCGAATTGGGTGTTTATTTCACTTGACTCAAAGTTGGTTTCACAAAATTCAAAAATTTGGTTTGGTAACCACTTACAAGAGAAGAGATTCCAACGGCACTTATGTGGCTGGCCATTTTTGGACTCAAAACGAGTCGATGATTGTTTTATCAACGATTTCATACGGATATCCCTAACCTGCCTTCATTTATGAAAATGGCCGATTATATGGTATAGAACTACATAAGTAATGAGTTTCTTCTCCCTCTAACTGTTTGGGCATTCCACTCTAGCCCACCACATATACATTTACATTTTACCACAAATCCATGCAAATCCTTTTTTTCCATTTTTCCAAACTTTTTTACCATTCTCCAATATCCTCACTTTTGCATCTACGCTTCTAGAGTACTAAACGATGGTTTACATAAAACTGCAGAGTTTACATGTACTTACCTGCCCGTACACATTAGGAAGGTCAAGCAGGCTAAAGATGTCTTACGTAAAAAGTTAGAAGAACTGTACAGAAACGAAATTTTCGATAACCAATTTGTGAAATTTGAGTAAAAATAAATTATACTGCATATATAATGTTTTTTTTTTTTAATTCTACACTCATTATTATTATGAAAATCAAAATTCAGTTTCATGTTTTAAGTTTTTAAGATATTTTAATTTAAAATTTTTTTGCTGTTTTCTCCGGATAATGTTTCATTGAGTTGACTTTGACCATTTATAAAAGCCAGGAAACTGTACTTAAGCATTTTGATTCATTCTGTCATAATAAATAGATTTCTAATTAGTTAATAAGTTGTTCTCATAAATATTTTTATTATAAAGTTCACTATCGAAAACCTATGCCACTGAATTTTCAAATCTCAAAACCGTTTAGATTGGCGTCTATCTAAATGTAGACATAGGGAACGTCTAATAGGTCACACCGAAAGAAACCTGATATTAATATCTATTTTAAAGCAATGTGCTTACAATAATTTCTAAATTTAATAAATTACCACATAAACGAGACGGTAACAGGCAATTTTCCGCATTAGAAACCAGCGCCTTGGGGTAAAAATGCTAGTGATGAGTTTACCTATCTGCGGTGATGAGTTTATCTGTCTTTAAAGGATGCTGGTGATCAGTTTACTATATCTCAGAGGGTCTAATAATTTTATTGGGGGCTATAAAGTGTTCCTACAAGTCCATGAAATTCGGATACTTCTTTGGGTAATAAAATCATATTATCTGATAAAAGTCCAAATTTATAAACCCTTATTTGTTCTTGGCTAGAATCAAAAACCACCTATTATATATTTTATTATTACATATTATTAAATAATTTACAACATTGAATATAAAATAAAAACTAGATCAAATTCATCATTTAAATCTTTTAATAATTAAACATTTGTTTAAAATTTGTTGAAGCTTTTATTTGTGTTTATCGTGATAATATTTGAAATCACTTTTATGTAATGTTTATTTTGCAGCATAGCGAAAAGTAATAAGGGCAAAAGGTAAAATACCAATTATCCTCAAATATACGCAGCAATACTGGTTATAGTCCATAAACTCACATACATTTTTATGAAAGCTCGTTACATTTGTCCCAAATTTGGCTCATATTCGGTACGGAATGTAGCCAGGTTATTGTTTCATGTAAATATCACCAGTATGTATGAAAATAAATCTTCCACATAAATATGACACTTCATTTTTCTGACCTTTTAAACAAGAACGTAAAAGGGTAGTTGTTGTTAATCAATACATAAATAATTCTGTCCTGTACATAGATACAACCCCAAAAGCAAATAATATTGAAAGGTAAAAACTTGAGTTTCAAGTTTTTTATCATTATAAGTAAAGATGATTTTCTGCTTCTTCTTCAGGTTCTTTCTCCTATCAAAGGTTGGAAATCATCATCGCTATTTTAATATTATTGGCCGCACTTCTGAATAATTCTAATGAGCTGCAACCGAACCACTCTCTCAAATTCCTTAGCCAGAATATTTTGCGTCGTCCTGGGTTTCTCTTCCCTTGTATCTTTCCTTGCATAATTAACCTTAGTAATAATAACCGAGTATAACCGAGAAGTAATACGTACTTCTCGCCCCTCATTATATGACCCAGATATTGAATCTGTCTAATTTTAACAGTTTTTATGACTTCACATTCTTTCTTCATTCTTTGTAACACCTCTATATTAGTTACTTTTTCAGTCAACGATATTCTCTGGATTCTCCTGTAGCACCACATCTCAAAGGAGTTTAATTTTTTGATTTCAGACTGTTTTATTGTCCACGCTTCCATGCCGTATAGTAAAGTAGAAAAAAAGTAACAACGTAGCATTCTTGTGCGGATCTCTAGATTAAGGTTACGGTTGCAAAGTAAGTTCTTCAATTTTATGAACGTGTTTCGTGCCATTTCTATTCTAGATCTGATTTCTTTTGTTTGATCTCCATCTTCGGTTAGCCACTTTCCTAAATATTTATATGTTGTTACTCCTTCGATCGTTGTATTATTGAAGATTAGGTTATCTATATTTTGAGGTTTTTTTGAGAATATCATTGATTTCGTTTTTTTGAGATTCATTTGCAGTTCGTACCTTTCACATGCATTGTATACATGTTGTATTATGTACTGTAGATCTTCTATGTCACTTGCAAATATGACCGTACCGTCCGTATATCTAATATTAGTAATGCTATTTCCGTTCACCAAAATACCTTCCACAATATCCAAGAAAGCTTCTTGAAATATCACTTCACTGTAGACGTTGAATAAGAGTGGTGAAAGTATGCACCCTTGTCGAACTCCTCTAAGTATACTTACTTCCTCTGTCAGTTCTCCTTCGACTCTTATTCTTGCTTTCTGATTTTGATATATATTCGATATAATATGTAGATCTCTACTATCTATGTTTTTGATCTTAAGAATACTTAAAAGCTTTTCATGTTGAACTCTGTCAAAAGCTTTTTTAAAATCTAGGAAGCAAGCATATATGTCCTGATTCATATCCAGACATCGTTGTGTCAGAACATTGACTCCGAATTATGCTTCTCTAGTTCCTAGACCCTTTCTAGAACCGATCTGTGAATCACTTATTTCTTGTTCTAATTTCATGTGGATTCTGTTATGTATAATTTTAAGGAAGGTTTTCAATGTGTGGCTCATTAATGCAATTGTCCGATAGTCATTGCAATCTTTAGCATTTGTGATTTTTGGAATCGTTACAAAAGTTGAGAGAAGTCATTGTTTGGGTATGTGTCCCGTCTTGTATATGGAGTTAAAAAGGTCTACCATGACATCAATATTATCTTCATCAATTATCTTCAATAGTTCAATTATGCTCTCCTTATGTCACTAGGAGCTATGATTGACAATATTTTTGTGTGTTGGAATACTATTTTGTGAGTAAACTTAACGAAAAAAATCCGATCACTCTAAGTTATAGAAAAAGAACATTTTTCTTCAAGTTATAGATAAAGAACAACAAATTATCGCGAAGATTCTTTACAGTTTCTTTATTTTTATATTCTTTTTGTTCAGAATTATTTTTAATTTATATTTAAAACAAATACTGTGACTATATTTCTGCTAGACTTCTTAACCCATAGTTTGGACAGTCACTTTGTTTTTCTACTTTATATTTGAGAAGGTAACGCGCAAACAGGCTTAAGTCACACAAAAATTAAAGTTGAGTTAGATGTGCCAATGCATTGTTCTGTTGTAGCCAAAGTGGTTTATTTTATCGGATTCATGCAAAAAAATTATTACCCATGGTAAAAGTATGTTAAAAACCACCTTTACATGCAAAACAACTTAGTTCCACTATACTGGTCCATGCTTCTTCCTTTTTGGTTTTGGCTTCAAATGTCTAGGCTTTTACTTTCGTTATCTGCAATTAGTTTTAGTATTTCGACATTGATATTATCTGGACCGGTGGCTTTTTCATCTTTCTGAGATTTTACTACTCGAATCACTTCTTCTTTGGTTATTTCTGGGTCTTCTTCATTTATTCGATTATCTGTGGATGGTAGAGAACAAGGTGTATCGCCGACAAAAAGAGTTTGTATGTATTCTTTCCATCTCTCTAGTTTGTCTTCTGTACCCATAATTATTTCGTTATTATCATTTTTTAATATTGGTGCTTATCTCTTTTTGTGTCTACCTGTCATTTCTTTTACTTTTTTATGAATATTAAAGGTATTATTTGACATCCAGTATTCTTTTGCCTTCCTGCACTTTTTTCTAATGATTTTGTTGATTCGCTTGTATTCTATTGGGCTTGTTTTATGTTTTTGTCTTACGTCCATAAAGTCCATGATCTCTTGCGTTATCCATTCTTGTTTTTTGTTGTGTTTTATGAACCCAATGTCTTCTTCTTGTATCTTTGTTATTTTTGTTTTTAGAGCAGTCCATGTTACTTCAATGTCTGTCTGCACCAAGTTTTTGATTGTTTTATTTCTTCTTCAAGCTTGATACTTATGTCTTTTTCTTGTCACTGTTTTCTTTTTGACTTTGAGAAATCTTTTTAATCTAGTTCATGCTAACCAGCTTATTTCCAACCAACCAATAGAAGCTCTGCAACTGCCACTCAGCTGACCCAGTGAGACTTACAAATTTGAGGTTATGTGAGGGTTTATTGTCAAAGTATTTCAAAACAGTAATTACTTTATTATATGGATGGGGCAGATGGAGGTGTAAGTATTGGTGAAGGAAATGATGGGACTAAAAAGAGAAGAGTTACATGAGGAAAAAGGAAAAGTGAACAAATTACCAAGTATGTAGCTCCTAAAGAGCCCTTGTTTTTGTACCCTATAAGCACATCAATAAACGTTTCACGTGCATAAAAATAAGGCCTATTTACATCAGCACTTTAAAAGAAGAGTTTTATAAAGTTCCAGACACGAAAATACAAGACAATGTAATTGCCAGTCTGATTCATACAACACAAATCAAAAGACATAGGTCGGTAAACAAAAACAAAAATAAAAAACCTGAACCTAAGTGAAAGTACTCAATGCAATACTTTTTTCCAACTGTCTCTGGTGCTAAAACTTTTGTATATTTAAAGCTTTTTCCCACTATTATTTGCATTAAAGAAACTACAATAAAAACATAGCCAAATAAGTGCATTTTGGGTTTGCTGGTAAAGGGAAAAGAGCAGGTGACTAAGATTATATCTGAGTGAGTTAAGTATTAGAAAGGCATATGAAGAAAAGATGCAAAGAAAATATGCAGAAGGAAAAAGAGAGAAATGTTGAATAGAAAAATACAACAAATTACAGATTATAATAACAGAAGAGAGGCTAGAAAATTTTACAAGAAAATCAAGCAATGCACCCAAGGATACATAACAAGGTCAACAGTTTGCAAGGAAAAAAATGGGGCAATTATCAGCGAGAAAGAGGAAATAATGAAAAGGTGGAAGGAGCATTTTCAAGAGCTGTTAAACCCAGAAAAAGAACAAAACGAAGATGAAGAGATAATTCACCACACAGCAGAACAACTAGTTGAGCAACCAACATTGGAAGAAACGATAAACGTCATAAAACATCTAAAAAATAACAAAGCACCTGGCACAGATGGAATAACTGCAGAACTGATAAAGAATGGTGGACATGCGCTATGGAGGCGTATCCATAAACTAATCGACCGCATATGGACACTAGAAGTCATCCCAGAAGATTGGAAAGTGGGAATCATACTTCCTATGTACAAAGGGGGAGACAAACGACTCCCCTGCAAAAATTATAGGGGCATAACAGTTTTAAATGTCATCTACAAGATATTATCAGGAATTATATATAGCCGCCTGGAATCGTTTTCGGAGGAGATTATTGGTGAATACCAATGTGGCTTCAGATCAAAGAGGTCAACTATTGACCAAATACATATGTTAAGAGGTATACATGAAAAATGTGTTGAATATAACATACCTATTTACAACTTGTATATCGATTTCAAACAGGCGTTTGATGGAGTAGATCGACAAAAGATGTTAAAGCAACTATCTATGTTAGGGATACCCAATAAGTTGGTTAAACTTATACGAATGACTCTGGAGGGTTCCAAAGCTATGGTGAGAATAGATGGAGATATGACGCAGGCCTTTGATATTGAAAATGGAGTTAGACAAGGGGATGCCTTATCAACAACACTTTTTAATCTAACTTTAGAAGCTGTTGTTAGAAAACTGGATATAAACGGCTGTATCAATACAAGATCTATGCAAATATGCGCATATGCGGATGATGTTGCCATAATAAGCCGCAACAAAAGTGTATTAAGCGAAAAAGTTATAGAACTGAAACGAGAAGCTGCTACGTTTGGTCTATATATAAATGAAAGCAAAACAAAATATATGGAGTGCACAAAATCGAATGAACATGAGAATCTGAAGGTAGACAACCATACCTACAAATATGCCTCCACTTTTCCCTACCTAGGCTCAATAATAAATGACAACAACAACATCAGTCAAGAAATACAAGCACGGATTCTTAGCGGTAATAAGTGCTTTTATGCATACAAAGACTTAATGAAAAGTAAGTTACTGAATCGTGAGTCTAAGCTGAGAATCTACAAAACAGTAATTAGACCAGTGGTCACATATGGATGTGAAACGTGGACCCTCTCAACCACTGATGAAAATCAACTGAGAATATTTGAGCGCAAAATACTAAGGAAGATATTTGGACCAACCCAATGCAGCGATGGTTCGTGGAGAATTAAAATGAATCACGAGCTGGATGAACTAATGCAGAGCGCAGATATTGTCAGATTTGTATAGTCACAATGACTAAACTGGCTTGGTCACCTAGAAAGAATGCCAGATAATCGAGCTGTAAAAGTAGTCCAGAGATGGAAGCCCCAAGGAAACAGAACAAGAGGAAGTCCCCGTAAAAGATGGATAGACGACGTAGAGAGGGATCTTAAAACCATGAACATCAGGCAGTGGCGAAGGAAAGTATCCGACAGGGCAGAATGGAAGAACATTGTTAAGCAGGCCAAAACTCACAAAGGGTTGTAGCGCCATTAGAAGAAGAAGAAGGATTTAAGTATTAGTAAACTAAGTTAAATATTAACATAGGTTTTAAGTCACCTGCCTTCGCTACTTACAGTACGTGCTGCCTTTTGAAAGAATAAATTAAAAGTGCACCAGCACAGTCTGATGAAAGGCGCAGCTAATGGTTGAAAAGGGGATTCATTCAAGAAGATCAAAGACGTTTTATGAATACATGGAAATTAATGTTTCTCATTCTATTAACTTTTACTTTGATCTTCAAAAAATTCAGCAACTATTGAAAAATCCAATTCAAGAAGATTATTACACGAGACAATTATGGTTTTATACCTTTTATATTATTAATCTAAAAACTCAAAACCACATGTTCTGCACTTGGAGAGAGAAACAGGCAGGAAAAGACAGTGTCGAAATATCATCGGTTCTATTTAACTATTTGAAAGAAGCTAATTTTTAAGGCTGTTCTGTACTAAGGTTGTTTAGCGATGGTTGTATTTCTCAAAATAAAAATAATATTGTCCTGAGAACACTGATTTATTTTTTTGAATCACACAAAATATCAATTCAAAGGATTTTATTGTATTTCGCTGTATGCGGACATAGTTTTTTACCCGCCGACCGTGTTTTTAGAAGAGCAAAAAAGCAGTTGCGAAAAAAGCCCATAATTTTAATTTAACAGGAACACTATGACATCTCCAGTGATATAGGCAAGGTAAGAGCGCCAGGAGAAGATTAACCACTTCTTGATACTAAGAAGCTAAGTGAATACTATAAGGACATCCAATCAATTAGTGAACTGAAGAGAATTAAAATATGCTACCGGACACAAGAAGAAATTGAACAGCTCCGAAAAAGGGAAAAGGAAAGTCTTACAAAAATCTTGTGTTGGTAAGAGGCTTGAAAAACGACAAATATGAAGGAAAAGAGTCTTTTATATCTTTGAGAAAGAAAGGGAAAAATAATCTTAAACAAGTGAGACTGAAAGAACTCCCACTTCCTTAAGTGTTAACCAAAGAAGAGACAAAGATGTTCACAAACTTTAAAAAAAAATGTTTTTCTGTCCCACGCCTTGGTTGGCACAAGAGTTTTATTTTTGATTAACCTACTACAGCAGCTGCTGGTGAGGAGCAGCAAGTAATGAGTGACTGTCTCGATAATGAGCACTGTGACTTTCGTAGTTATAAAAACTGTTTGTTTGTTGCAATAACTACCTATTATGAGAATGTTTGTCACTTAGATAAGGCCTATATTATTATTTTATAAAAATAGAAGTTTATTCAGAAAACCATTGTTTCTTTACTTTTTTGCTTTGCTTTTTTACTTTCCATCCAAATCATTTTATGTCCACAACATTTTACATGAAAAATGACTTATTTCCACTGAATTCGTGCGGAAGGTCGTATTGCCAAAACAAAATCAATTTTTTTAAACTACTTTTTAGCTATCCTAACTGAAATAAGTGTTTTAATCTCATGTTTGGAACCAATACTATTGCATAACGTTGATTAGAACTTATTACCCTTTTTCAGAGCAAAGCTACAAGTTTTTCTCCCTGAAAAATTACTGATTTGTGACTTAAGCTTGTTTGAATTTTACCTCCTCATTTAATAATAATAATCAATTTGTTTTAAAATCAAAATTCTTAAAAAAAATAGCAAAATAGCAAATCATGTTTCTTGGCGCTTTTTTATGCAATGTTTAAATCTCCAAGTGAGGAAGACGTATGAAGTTTAAGCACTCTAAATCTCCACTGGAAGAGTGTCTCTAAACTATTTAAAATATGTTTAGTATCTGCATACCAATTTAGTTCCGGCTAGAAATTGTGCTTTGTATTTGCGGTGCACTCTTTGTTCTGCATTGTCAACACGTTTATAGGATAAAGTTTTAAAGAAGCTTTTTCGATCGAAATTGCTTAGACAAGAACTGCATGAGAATGTTATTTTTATTTATTCGTTCATTTTCAATTTTAATCAGGTGTATAAAAAATTACGAGAAGATGATCCGAGAGAATGATTCTCTCTCCTGATGCCAACCATAATGTAGTTTCGCCTATTTTAAAAAATTTTAAACTGTTTGTCCTTGTGTAGTGTAATGTACAATTTTATGTTTATGACATTCTCAACAGATTGTTGGATAGGCCAAAATTGACGAAATGCCCCTTAAGATGCTTTAGGAAGCGAAAGTATTTAGGCAAGATTTAATTAATAAACTGTGCTCGATATCTGCCTGTCATTTAATCAAAAATATTCTGATTATGTCTATGGATATACTAGGGGTGGCTGGCCTACAACGGCATACTAGTTTTTGAAAGTGTCATACTTTCTTCTTCAAGTGCCATCTTCGTTCCGAAGGTTGGCGATCATCAGGGCTATACGTATTTTCGAAACTGCTGACCGAAACAATTCGTTGTTGCTACAGCTATACCACTCCCGCAGATTCTTTAGCCAGGAGTTTCGTCTTCTTACTATGGACCTTTTTCCTGCTATTTTCCCTTGCATAATTATTCGAAGCAGTTCATATCTTTCGCCTCTTGTAATTTGTCCTAAGTATTGCAGTTTTCGTTTTTTAATCGTAAATATGACTTCCTTTTCTTTATTCATTCTTCTCAAGACCTTGACATTTGTGACTCTCTCGATCCATGATATTCTCAGGATTCTGCGATACATCCACAGTTCAAATGCCTCTAATTTTTTGGTATCAATCTTTTTCAACGTCCATGACTCCATTCCGTAGAACAGCACAGAAAGTACGTAACATCTCATCAGGCCAAGTTTCATTTCAAGGCTCAAATCTCTTCCGCAGAACACTCTCTTCATTTTAGTGACTATGGATCTGGCTTTTTCTATTCTTATTTTGATTTCTGCTGAGCTATCGTTGTCTTCATTTATAAAAGTGCCTAAATATTTGTATTTGCTAACTCGATCGATAATTTCATTGTGTAAATATAAATTTTTTACATTTTGTGTTGATTTCGATATTACCATAAATTTAGTTTTCTTTATGTTCAAAGATGATCCATATTCTTCGCTGCAGTCTGCTATCTTATTCACCAATGTCTGTAGCTCTTCAAGTGTTTCTGTGATCAGAACGGTGTCGTCGGCAAACCTCAGATTGTTTGATCTAACACCATTTATTTTAAAACCTACGGATTGCTAAGAGAGTGTTCTATTCATTACGTCTTCGGAATAGAGATTAAACAGGGTTGGTGACAGTATATACCCTTGTCTTACACCTCGCTTTATTTAAATTTCTTCAGTGGTATTATTCTCTACTCTCACTACTGCTTTCTGATTGTAGTACATATTTGCTATTAGTCGGATGTCTCGTTTATCTAAATTCTTTTCTGTCAGGAGTCTGATTAGGTGATTATGCCGCACTTTATCAAAGGCCTTGTTGTAATCTATGAAACACATGAATACATCTTGATTTATGTCAAGACATCTTTGAGACATAACCTTCAGTGCAAACAACGCCTCTCTTGTTCCAAGTCCATTTCGGAATCCAAACTGGGTATTATTGATGTCCATTTCCAGTTTTCTGTGTACTCTAGAGTGTATGTGTGATTAAAAGGTAATAAGGAGTTCTCTAGTACCTTTAGAGTACCTTTTTAATCTTTTAATCACAGTATTTTTGTTTTTTTTGTTTTTCTTTTTCTGTTCTCTATGGATCAGTCAAAACACACCATTAAAAGATGTCGCTAACAAAATTTTAACTTTCCAACTAAATTTTAAAATGTATTTTGTCCATTATTTTACATGTTATATTTTATATGTGTTTTTAATGTTGAGTGTCGTAGCTTTACACAAATAATCTCAACGACTAGTAAGTTGTAATGACAATTTGAGATATGTTGTAAATATTTACACTTTCTTCTAATTACAGTGTCTTGAAGAAGGAATAAAAGAATTCCGAAAGCTCGACCAAAAGTCAAAAGAGTGTTTCGATAACATCCCGGCCAAACCTACTGACTGCAGCCCTAATAAACTGTGTTGTTTGTTTATATCGACAGTCAATAATATCCAGTATTTCTTATATATATATATATATATATATATATATATATATATATATATATATATATATTATATATATATATAATATATATTATTAAATATATATACAGAAGGAACATTTTTATTCTCGATAAAGAAAGAGAGAGAAAATATATCTTTTGTCTCTCTCTTACTCATATCTTACATATGTAATGATTTCAGCGATTCACTACCGTGCAAATTTCCAACGTCGACCGCGCGTATAGAAGTATAACTTCAAAAATATGAAATGCAACTGCTCTTTGCTAGAGATTTGAAAAGGAAACTATAAAAAACTTCAAGTTTTTTGAGTCTTTAATAGTTCAGGGCAAAACCTCATACATTCAAATGCAAGCATCGCAAATGTAGGTTTTTTTTTGTTGCAATTTCTGCACAAAAAACATGTGACCACTGCTTACATTTGCATCGTCATATCGATGGTTCCTATGGTTTGAATTTTGAGAACGCTTGTCGTCATCAGGTTCACTTTAAAATTTTTCTTCTGGGCCTGTTTCAATTAGTCTCCCAACCTGTCTTGTAGTTTGCCTTTGAATTTTCAGGGTTTCTTTTTGTTTATATTCGGGCCATGAAGGGACTGCTAGTGAGTACAGTTTTAGTGGGGTTTCTTTTGCGTTTAGTTGTTTGTTTCATTGTACGATTTATCCTTTTTAATCTGCGATATAGTTGCATATTCATGAATTTCATTAGCGTTGATTAACATAACTGCTGGATTAGGCTTGTTTATTGTACTTGAGGGAGAAGACAGATTATCAGGAAAAATATTGGGATCAACAGGTCAGAGACCTGTTTTTTTTTTAAGCACTCACTGCATTTCCGACAGTAGCTGCCTTTTCGTATGCGACGCAGAAGACACCGGAGACTTGCATCTGAGAAATTGGCCTTTTTTTATTGTTCGTTCCAAATTTTTTTCTCATCTCCTGTTTTAAATATGCTTTCAAAAATGTAAAGAATGAAATATCCAATGGTTGGATGCGATAACTGTATCCTGTGTTCAGACAAGCAAACGAGTATTATGCCATTCTCTGTTGCATACTGCAACAAGCTCCAGTTCTTGTGGCTAATATGTCCATCCATAACCAGCTAAACAGGTGATTCTTTTTTTGCACGACTAAATTTCTGGTAATTCTTCAACTGTTTGAGAAGGATCTTACCTGTAATCCACCCCGATCCTGGAGGAAATCCCAGTGAAGCTGTAGGTGCTCCTTCTAATAAATCTTGTTTCCAATTTTTTCTCAGAAATATAAATGTGGGGGGAATATAATTTTCACTTGGGTTTGTACAACAAACAACTGTGACATATATTCCGCTTTCAACTCTCGCGATAGTACCAACTTTTTACCAGTAATAGCAAATATTTTGGTGGATTCAGCGCGTGGTGGACACTCCAGTCTCATCCATATTGTAGGAAAATTATATTTTTTGTCAATAACTTACTACTAGTTCGTTTTCTTGGGTGATTGTAAATGTGGTATAAAATGTACTGATATAATGTGATATCTAGCGCTTCCTTTTCTCGTTTAATTTTATTTTTATTTTTAATTTTATTTTTAAAGTTACTATCTCGTCTTCTCAAGATTGTAAACGAAACGTTGAATGTTTTTGATACTTTCAGTCATCCCGTTTGTTGACTACGAACAGCTTCAATTGCATTTTGAATTAAGTTTTTATCCCATGTTTGCCTATTTGTTTTTCTAACTTATTTGCCGACCATGATCACAGAAAAGCTTTATTTAGAAATATAATCATAGTTTCTAAGTTATTTATACATAATATTCAATCCATAAATCATCCTAAAATGGCATACTTCTGTATGTATATATGCCATTTTGCCCAATGTAGACCATGCCATTTTATCCAAAATAGCGTTTTTACACGTTTTTATATAACCCCATTTTTTGACTAATCAACAAACGACACAGATCTCTGATGGAACACAACTTATACTAGACCATATGTTGTTGTAATACATACCTTTAAAATTTCGGAAAACGTCACATCCACAGAAGAATTAGCTCGTAATCAAGAAGTGAAGCAAAACTATTCACTCAATTAATTAGGTATAAGTACACTGTTATAGCAAATTGTATAAAAACTGAGACAGACAGTTCCATAAAGATTGTCGACAGTACTACCAAAGAATATAGACGCAGATGCATCTATGTATTCTTTGGTACTATCATTTAGCGTTCTGAGGTGGAATACAACTGCATATTTGCGCAGTTTGTGCGGTAATGTGCGGTAATTTGCAATTTAACCCAAGTATGACGTTGTAGGCCTCTGCATTATCTATATTTAAAATATAATTCTGTTTAAATCCATTATTCTGATAAGAAGTCTTAAATATTTTCACCTGATATGGTACAAATCATCATCCAGTCTCAAAAGTCCACTGCTGAACGTATGCCTGTTCCTCGTGTTTCCAACTCCATCAATTTTGCACCACTCTTTCATTCAGTTTTTATAATTTCTTCTTAGGAGAAATATGGTACAAATAAATGTTTAGTATTCAAATTTTTAAAAAACTACCAACACAATGCAGAAATTGTATCTCTGTAATATTTACTGATTTTTCAAATATTTACACATATTTCATTAATTCCACAAGAGCAATTTTATTATTTCCGATTTTAAAGTTACTAAAAGAAAACTGCTTTTTGGGTTGAGAACAACTTCAAGAAATTTAAAGTTTTTTTTCATCGTCAAGCTATAAAAATTTACTTGCGATTGAAATAAATTAGAAAAATCATCCGAGTTAGTAAAATAAGCCTCCATTCAGTATTTCTGACTCAACCGTAAAAGGTACGGGTATTTAATAGAGGTAATAAATAAAAATAAAATGGCCTCGACCTCTCTTTTCTTTGCTAAATTAACCTGGAGAGGCAGAAAATACATTTTGTAAATGTCAGTAACAAAGACCAGTTGGGTTGGAGGCATATTTCTATTCTTTGCGACTTATTCCATTCCTCTAGTTTTTCATTTTATCGTTCCAATATATAGTCTAGTGTTTACTTGTCGCCTTCCATTGTTCAAAGTAGTTACGCCAAAGGTATTAATGTCTGTAAATTATTTGATTCACGATATCTCAATGGAAGCGAAAGGGTCGTATATAGACTTAAAAATCGATCTACGTACGTAGAAAGATGTGAATTCTATTAAAAGCTTAACTTTTTGTTTTTCCTTATAATTAAATATTATCCTTACCTCTATAAATTCATGGATTAACATCTGTGGTTATTTGTTTTAAAACTGAAATTCTGCTTTTGTAGTTTGAAAGTTAAATAAACCAGAAATTAGTCAAACTACCTGTGTCAAGGCATGAAAAATAAAATCTGTAAATTATTGTTATTCGAGTGGTAACTAACAGGGGAAAAAGACAACAATAATAATTCACTTAACAATAATAGATATAAAATTGCTCAATTCTTAACAACTGATCACCTAATTTATTAAAAGGAATTCAAAGGAGTAGGGATAGGCAATCTAAGATGCTGTCTTCAGTTAGCATCTTTAGCCTCTCCTGCTCAATTCCTATCCTCACCTCCACAAAATGTGGTCCTGCCCAGACGAGTGAACCCCGGACACCTGAGCAACCTTACTGGAGATTGGGTAACCAACCCAAGTAAACGGGTAGATGAGGAAGGGAGACATGGTCCTCCACAAAGGGGATTACAAGATAAACTACGAACCAGCGATTCATACATGTAAAACACTAATGCTACGAAACGAATATTATTGTCTCTCAATAGAACATATTATCAAAATAAACAGCAAAAGCTACAAACACAGAATATTCTATTAGGAACATCTAAGGCATTGAGTTGAAATCCACCTGAAATTGTCACTAGAGCGATAAAATAACTAGAAGACCTTAGATAAACAGCCATTCAAGAAATAAGATGGACCTGGTCTAGAACAATACTCATAGGAAAGTCATTAGTATTGTGATCTGGACATAAAATTCGAAACCAAATTCGGGTGAGGCTTTGTAATAAACGAAAGACTGCAATCAGAGCTATTAGACTTTAAACCAGTCAATGAAAGAATCTGTCTTATTAGATTATGGGATAAATGGCAATTGGGTTAAGGGGTAAAATTTAAATATATTCTGAGTGTATGCACTAACCAAAGAAGCATTAGAGGCTGTAAGCCAACAGGAAGTTGGCAGATTTATATTGTTTGGAAAGATCCATTTTTTACATCGGAGATCTGTATGTTTTCTTAAAAATAAAATCCTTTAATATCAACCTAGTGTCATAATAATTTTTACATTTAATACTTTAAATATGTGTTATAAGGATCATTTCATCTCTTTATGTGGCTAGTTTCAACTACTCTATGATGTTTAATTTTTAATCGTCAACATTTTTAACCCATGAAGGACTGGAGTTGCCATATGGCAACACTGGTATTGACGTACGAATCTTATTATTTTGAGGTTATGTTAGTTTGTTTTGTTTCCAAGAACGTGCCGGTCTGCAGAAAATAAGTGATTTGAAGATATACACCTAACAAAAACTTAATTCGTTGGTGTTTGTGAGATTTTATAGTCACCGTTTTTGATAGTTGTAAAAATGGATATAAGATTTGTGTAATTAGCTCAATTTGTCAATTACTTCTGAATAACTATTACATCTTAGTGGCTAAAGTAACAATTATGCTCTAATAGAAAGGTCATTTTCCCTCTGTGAATATTTGACAACCCTTGAAAAAAAGCGATCTTTTACAATATTTTGTTTTTATTTATCGCGTTGCCATATGGCAACGCTAGTATCTACAGACATCTTGTTTTTTCAGGCGGGGTTTCTCTCTACAAGAAGCTTTGAACATGGTTTACGAAGATACGTCAACGTTAGAAATATTTATGTTGAGCCCCCAAATATTGGAGACCTCACTGATGAAGATTCTGGCGAGGAGGATGGGGGAGGATTCATCGACAATCTGTCTAGAAAACAGCTGGAAGCAAATGTTGAGGTGCAAATGTATGGCGAAGAAGCAGACAAGGAGGATGACGACATCGAAGAAGATGCAGTTCAAGCGATGGATATTTCCCAGGAAAGCAGCGGAAGTTTCATCCCACAAACTACCTCTCAAGTGAAGAAAATTGAATACGAGTACCTAAATTGGATAACGGGTGATTTGGTCGACAATGCCGCTAGTTTCTCAGAATATACCTACGAACCATTCAATACGTTGACACCTGTCGAGATGTTCGAATTATTTTTCGACGAGGATATAATTAGTTACATTCTCAACCAATGCACGAGTTATGCACTACAGAAGAACTTTCCCGACCCCAAAATTTCCGCAGGAGAAATGAGGTGTTTCTTTGCCATTTTGATTCTATCGGGGTATAATTGGCTCCCGAAAAAAAAATTTTACTGGGATACGAAAGGCGATATGGGTAATGCAATGGTCATGAACGCTATGCGAAGAGATCGGTTCCTTACAATTTGGCGTTTTTTCCACCTTGCAAATAATGAAGCCATCGATGAAAGGGACAAATATTACAAGATCAGACCCTTAGCTGACTATTTACAGAAAAAATATAAAGAATATTACGTCCCTGAAGGCGAATTAAATTACGACGAATCTATGGTGAAATACTTTGGACGCCACTCATGTAAACAGTTCATAAAAGGAAAGCTGATTCGTTTCGGATACAAAGTTTGGTGCCTCAACACTAAAAGTGGGTATCTTGTAAGCTTCAACAGGTACCAAGGAACCGATCCCAAAGCAAATAATCATTATTATAAAGTTTTTGGAGCATGTGCGGCTCCATTCGTCACAATGCTCGATGAACTGCGCAATGATAAATCAAAATTACCCTACAAATTTTTCTGCGACAATTTATTTACGAGCCTCCACCTTTTGAAACATATAAAGGATCGTGGCTATAGTCTTACCGGAGCAATACGGGAAAATCGCATTCCCAAAAACTGCCCTATAGAATCGAAAGCTAATATGCAGAAACGCAAAAGGGGTGATGTAGAGTCGATTCTCGAGAGAGAAACTGGTATTATAGTTGTAAGATGGTTGGATAACAGCGTCGTAAGTGTAGCGTCAACATGTTATGGGGTGGAACCATAATCATTTTTTTCTACGGCGTACATATTCTTGGTAAATCGATTTGTTTGCGTTTTTAGGGTCAACTTTCTGACGAATGGACTATACTAACTAAAAAGTAGACAACATTGAAAATATTTATGCTAAAACTATTTTGATCTTAGGTATTACTAAATAACCTACAACAGCGCATTTACTTGTAGTAGGACGCAATTAGGCGCTGATTGTAATTAGAGTATTTTCACTGAAATACCCTTTACATATTATAATGTTCAACTTTTTATATTAGGTGAACTTATTTTTTTACAGATTTTATTATTATTGATTTGGTATTTTGATAACTAGATATATTTCCTTCAGTTTATTGTCTTGGTTATTTATTATAGCTGCAAACATAAAAATATTCTATGTTTCTCTGTGACTTTGTCAAAAATTAAAGTATTTTTATATATAGGAGAAGTATTAAATTTTAGACATTTCTAAATAATAAATTGGTCATATTTTACGTTTGTATTCTCTGCTTGCTATGTCTGAAATATTCATATTAATGCTGGATTATATCATTCTAGGTTGAGGAAGGTGTAGAATACTAACTATGAATCTAAGACGTACTTTCCCGGGTTCAAAATTATATCTTATGTAGGTGAGAAGAGAGGTGTAGCCCGGAGCATATTAATATTTCAAAACTACACTTAACACTGTCATAGATTATCTTTAATAATATGCCTCAAGTCTAACGTCTTGACATATTTTAAATATGAAAATAAAATATACGTTATTTTTCAAATAGAGATATTGTTGTTAATTTTAATTATTTTAAATAAAAAAGTGGAACAAAAATTAATATGTGTACAAATATGTGTCAAGGATGAATGGATTCTTGTGTAATACAATACTAACAATACAATACTAACCATAATACAATTTAAAATAAATTATAACGTTATTACTCAATAAATTTAAACTGATTTCTAAATATTGTACCGTTTTTAAATAAAACGAGCGGTTCGAATTTATATAAATATATTTATTTATAAGTTTACAGTTCGGTAATATCTTATCAACTCTGCTCTACTCATAACATCGTTACATATACAGGGTGGTCCTTAAGTAATTGTATAAAAAGAAACCGTAGATTCTGCACTTTAAAATATTACGCTTTAAGTCAACTTGTCATCTATATACATCTGATTTGCATAATGTCTCCCTAGTAAATAACAGTCTTAATATAATACAATATGCTGATGATTTTTTTATATATTCATCTTCCAAAACATACGAAAAGTGCATACAAATTTTGGGAAAAATGGACGACTACTCCAATAGCTGGTTTAAAGAAAAAGGGTTCGAAATAGCACCAAGTAAATCTAGTATATGTATTTTCACGAGGCATAATCTTCCAAAAATAGACAAGTTAACAGTGAACAGTCGGGAATATAATTTCTGTTCTTCAATTAAATACTTAGGGATGTTTCTTGACCGTAAATTAACTTGGAAGTTACACATTTTGACTTCATGTTAAATAGATTTTTGGAGCTTCTCACCCTATTGGTCAACTGCCTAGAGAGAATAGCCCCTCTATACGATTCAAAATTAGACGAATTAACTACGCATGCTCATATTTAATAAAAGTCGAAAGTAATCGAAGTCTTCGCAATGCAAAAAAAATAAATCAAGCGTCATCTAAGCATTTCCATATGCTTCAGCACCAAAGCTATGCACTTATAATTGGTCTTTAATCTTACTTCTCAACACTTTCTAGCCTTATTAAAGCGTTTTATTTCTCGGCAAGGTATTCCACTGCATATTTATTCTGACAATGGAAAACATGTGTCGGAGCTAATGATGAAATCAGGGAACTTTACAGTTTGTTAGGAAGTAATTCCGAAAGTATTATAAAACGCTACTGCACTTCTCAGCACATAACTTGGCATTTTATTCCTTCGGACTCTCCAAATTTTCGAGGCTAATGGGAAGCTGTCGTGAAAAGCGTCAAATTTAAAAAGGTCTATTGAAAATGTAGCTTTAACCTATGCTAAAATGAATACATTAATAATACAGGTTGATGGAATATTGAATTCACGTCATTTGTTTGCCATGTCGAATGATCCTAATTCCTTCAACTCATGAGTCCATCTCATTTCCTAATTGAACGCTCCATCAATACTTTACCTAAGTACGACTTTTCCCATATCCCTGAAAACAAACTTGCATCTTCGGAGGCCATACAAAAGTTGACAGGCCAATTTTAGAGGCGATTTACGAAAGAATATATAACCAACTTGTCGCAGTTATACAAATCGAGGAAGACACTAACCCCGATGTTCTTGTTCTAATTCAGGATAACCAGCAACCGCCCAACAAGTGGTATCTGGGCAGAATTTTACAGGTTTATCCCGTATGCGACGGGGTGACTCGAGAGGCTTCCATCAAGACTTCATCAGAAACTATCAAGCGGTCAATCAGATATTTGTGTCCATTACCTTTGCTTACGCAAGTAAAGTAAAACTCAAGTGCTATTGTTTAGGGAGTAAGTTAACCCCATAGACAAATACTAATTTTGAAAGTAACTCAAAAGGGGAAGTATGTTATAATACGTGGCAACTACGTAAAGGCCATCCTGCGTTGTATTCAATTTTTGTAACCTGTCACACTTTTATGTTAACCATGTTTACAAAAAGTTGTAAAACATGTCGTGTTAGTTTTCTTTCAAATTATATATTAACAACGCTGAACTAGAAGTATGTACAAAAAATATACAGTCCACTTCGTCATTATATGTCTTACGTGAGCTTCGATCCATCTTTACACCGATGAAAAATGCTGCAATGAAAACTATTTATACTACTTCCCCTTATTATTGTCCTTGTCGTAGAGGATATCCAACAAAAAAACCGCTGGTATGAATTATTTTTATTTTTATACATATTTTGAGCGCTAGTAATTAGACTATTAGGCCGACATCAGCATCAGAAAGGGTTAAATTTTTAAATCATCAAGCCGTAAATGCAAGTTGAATGCTGAGCGGAAATTCCCGTGCGATTAAAATAAATTAGAACAATCGTCTGAGTTAGTAAAACAAACCTTCAATTTCTGGCTCGGCCGCAAAAGGTACGAGTATTTAATAGAGGTAATAAATAAAAATAAAATGGTCTCGGCTTGTGTTTTATTGCTAAATTAACCTGCACAGACAGAAAGTACATTTTGTAAATGTCATATACAAAGATCAGTTGAACAGGAAGTATAATGCTATTCTTCGCAATATATTTTTTTTTATTTATTAATATAGCAATGCACCTAATTCTATGATTAAGCAGCATTTTATATTTAATTTAATCTGTTACCTTAAAGCAAAAAAAAAACAACGAGAAAAACAGATATAGCAAAAATAGTAAAAACAAACTTGGAATGTGAAAACGATGCTAGTAGTGGAGATAATGCAGGAATTATCCCAGCAGATGACAAAATACGATAGTATTGAAATGATATTTATTTACGTCTATTTAATTTATAATGTCTTGTTCTTATCTTAATTCATTAAAAGGCACAATAATTTATATCAATTTATTTAAACGAATAATACACATAATTTATTTAGGCGAGCGTAACAATAAATATCGCGGCCGTGGGTCTTGAGAATTAACTGCCCCTCCATATAAAAATGTTGTATTTATATACGAAATCCTGATATACTAGAATAGTCGAGAACATCTAGTTGGAGGATTCACCATAATTTGAATCTAGATCCTTCGCCAAATTTCTACAACAAAACAGAATTATTAGTCATCATATATTTAGGCCAGTATATTTATCGTAACATTGCCCCCCTCTTAAAAGATGGTTCCTCCTGGAACCTTGTCGGGACTGGAACCGGAACTGTATGCTGGTATCGGCAACTGGACCCTCTTTTACAACTTCCAGTTGTATAAAAATGACAAGGGACGGTTTTCTCTCCGCACAAGGTACTTAGCGGATTGCAACAGACTAACACCTGGACTTCGGTGTCTTTGAAGATCTCCTCCACCATATTTCGGATAACCCTCCAATCTAATTGGCGGCACTCCAACTTTGGCATGGCTAACTTTTGCACGTCGGACTCTAGTACGTGCTCTCTCAATTGAAGTAAGGCTTCCCATACATCTCGGTAGGTAGGTTGGTCACGGGCAGTGTCTTTTGTTACCAGGTAGAAAAGGTAACGTGATGCATCTTGGAGTTTCAAGGTTTTACCGGGAGCTGGCACTTGGCATTGAAGTTCTGCAACTCGACCAAACTTCCTTCGAAAGACGGATGCCAACCCTGGTGCGTCTTTGATACTGGCCGGGATGGTAAGGGCCAGCGAGTAGTCATCGGGGAGCGCGAGTAGATCTTGCTTTTCTTCAGTGGTAACACCATGTCTTGCTTTACCGGTACCTCCATAGGCACCCATGAATTCCTCAAACGTGAGGTCAGACACGTCTTGGACTTGGTTTACCTCCACTTCTTTATCTACGTCGTGGTCACCTTCGAAAGACGCCAGCCGGTTATGGTGTACTATCATCGGCTTTCCCCTCGGAATCTTGCTTATTCGGTAGATGACATCGTTGATCTTCTCCATAATTAGGTATGGGCCTTCCCAAAACTGCTGCAATTTGGGAGAACAACATTTTCGCTTCTTGGGGTTATAGAGCCAGACCTTGTCGTTCTTCTTAAAACAACCCTTTTCGGCTTGTGTATCGTACCGTTTCTTCATTCGGTCGCTAGCGATCTGAAGGTGGGAACGGACCAACTCATGTACATCGTCCATTCTCCTTCGTAATTCGGTCACATAATCTTCACCTGCTACATCTTCTCCAGGTCGACACCCAAATTCTAGATCACAAGGTAGTCGCATTTCGCGTCCGAATAGGACTCTGGCTGGTGTCTGGCCTGTTGATTCGTTAACAGCAGATCTGTAGGCCATTGTGAAGAACGGAAGGTATTGGTCCCAGTCTCGCTGATGATCGGACACCATCTTTGTCAAATACTTGTCGACTGTCCTATTCATCCGTTCTACCATACCATCAGATTGCGGATGATATGCTGTAGTTCTTGTTTTCTTCATGCCTAGTCTATCACATATTCCTTGGAATATATCGCTTTCGAAGTTCCTGCCTTGGTCACTATGTATCTCCAAAGGCACTCCAAATCGGCTGATATATTCTTGGATCAACTTATCTGCAACGGTGGCGGCCTTCTGGTCTGGAAGTGCGTAAATCTCGACCCACTTAGTAAAGTAATCCATTACTACCAACATGTACTTGCCTCCATTTTCACTTTCTGGAAATGGCCCAGCGATATCCAAAGCTATTCTTTCAAACGGGCTTCCAACATTATATTGTCTCATAGGAGCTCTCCTTTTTCGGTAAGGCCCGTTACTCGTGGCACAAATAGTACATTTCTTACACCAGTCTTTTACGTCGTCGGAACTGTTCATCCAATAAAACCGTTCCCGAATTCGCTGAAGGGTTTTCTTTACCCCAAAATGCCCTCCCGATGGACTGTCGTGTAACTGACGAAGTACTTCGGCTATTCTGCTCTTTGGGATCACCAACTGTCTTCTCTTCTCCGAACCGTCATCATTTTCCAGGACTCGTTTGAGCAAGCTATCTTCGATGATAAATGAGTCCCACTGGGCCCAATACGTCTTAACTACTGAGCATAGGTTTGATATTTCCTGCCAAGGTGGTCGACGCTAAAATCTTATTTTTTTCTTCTTTCTCTCGCATGATTTTGTCTTTATTTATTCATTTGCCCAATCTGAACTTCTGTACTTCTTTAACAATTTTCTTCATCACTCTTCTTAATTCATGCACTGGTGTTCATTTTTCATAATTATTTCTTTCACCTTCAGCTGCATTTTCTGATTACAGTTTCTAAGACTAACTTGAATAATATATTTGATAAAAGATCTCTTTGTCCCTGCCTAGTGTAACCGTAAATGGATCTGGAATGTGACCGTGATAAGTAATTTCAAAGGTAGAGCTATTTATTGTCATTTTTAAAAAAATGTTCTACCAAAAATAAAAATAAAAATTACAAAAATTACAAAATTACATAAAAACCTGGAGAAAGCCACTAAACAATTAGTAAAACAATCCCAAAAACGGAGGCGCCCACATATCATCATCGTAAAAAGGCCCGTTTTCACACTACGTCTTATTGTGCGTTTTGTGGGTCATATAAAACGTACGACAAAATGTACGTTTTGTCCAGTGTATACACACTACGTTTTGACGTGACAACGTCTTAAATTAGGTTGTGGCTCGGAGTCACTCATGAAAAAGTGTAACGCCCGCTCACGTCTGTTACGATGAGTCACCGAACGAGAGAGAGGCCCGCCGGACCGGCGAATGCCTTGCGTCTCTCTCCCACTCAAACATGATCGGTCCGCTGCGCGCGCAGCACTAGAGAATTAGGCGCGTTGAATCGGTGCGTGCTTGTGTCTCTGTCTTTCTCGAGCGTTCTTGGCATTGGAAAACCGAGAAAGCGTCATAATACAAGTTCACACGTGTGGTTAAAGTATCGTCAGCTGTGTCTGTAGTGAAAATGTGGAGTGCTTAGATTCGTCATTTACAACAACTACAACAATAAGGGTAAATAGCTGTACACTAATATTTCATTATCGTAAACTATGATTGATTGATTAATTGTTAGATTGACACAAAAGTTGAGAAACTGAGTTTATAGGTTATGTCATACTATTGACAAATGTTGATAGTGTTAAGTAAATTATTAGTTTAAATCACTCTGCAATCAATCGTAATTCAGTCGATTGAGAAGAAACAGCGCGTTTCAACTGCAAACAACTATTGTGCAATTTAATAATATTCATATCAATAAATATTCTACCGAGAAAAAGACGTTGTCACGTAAAATCTTCGCCCGTAAAACCGACTTTACAGGCAACCGATTTTTTCCTTCCGTTTTCTACCTCATTTCTAATTCAGAGTCTTGAGTTGTGTGAAGTTTGTTTAGTGATTTTTTTTATTATGGATGAAACACGGCTGCTTTCTTTTATTTTTTCAACCATAACGGTACTATGACTGAGGAAAAAGGGGATGAGGAGGGAAAAGACAAGATGGTCGGTAGAGTGGGCTTCTAAAAAGAAGCCAGTATTCCCACGTCTCGTTACTAAAAGAACTGAGAGGCGAACCAGATGACTGTCTGGATACAGTGTCTCGTTTATCCAACATCCTAGGTATTTAAAATGGTTAACTTTTGTTATCGGTTCATTATTGACAATTAGTTGTATAGCGCCGAGGTCTTGTTTACTAACCAAAAGTAAGTTTGTCTTTGTTGTATTTATGCTTAGTCCGTTATTAGAGCATTCTTTAGTGACTCGATCTATAAGGAATTGAAGATCTTCGATACTTTCAGTCATGATCGCGGTGTCATCTGCATATCTGATGTTGTTAATAGTTTCTCCCCCGATTCGACTTCCACATTGCTCCCAAGGCTTCGTTAAAAATTATTTCTGAGTAAACGTTAAACAAAGTTGGGGACAACACACAAACCTGTCTAACACCTCTTTGAATACAAATTTTGTCTGTTTCTTTGTCGTCTACTAGAATAGAAGCTTCTTGATTCCAATATAGATGTTGTAAAAGTCTCAGATCTTTATCATCTATTCCAAGCATTTCTAGATATTCGAAAAGCCTACCATGTTGAACCCTATCAAACGCCTTCTCAAAATCTATAAAACAGACGTAAATTGGTTTTTGTACTTTCCATGATCGTTGAAGTAGTTTTAGCATTGAGAACAAAGCTTCCCTTGTTCCCAATCCTTCTCTGAAACCGAATTGATTTCACATTGTGTCTTCACATTTCTGCTTGATTCTATAAAGAATTATCCTAAGAAGTAGCTTGAGAGAGTGACTCATGAAACTAATTAGTCTAATGTCTTTACATGATGATGTATTAGGTTTTTTTGGAAGTGGGATAAATGTAGACTACAACCATATTCGTGGCAGTGTTCCAGTTTCGTATATGTGGTTATAAATGTTTGTTAGTTCTGAGACATTGTCGTCGTCTAGAATTTTGAGCCAGTCGGATGGTATTTGGTCAGGGCCTGGAGATTTCCCATTTTTGCTTTGTTTGATGGCTTTCTCTACTTCTGCTTTTAAAATACTAGGACCAGCATTCGTATACTTTGTGGTGTTAAGTGGTGGATCCAGGAAGAGCTCTTTTATGTAGTTGGTCCATCTTTTTTTCGTTTTAGTCGAGAATAATTTTACCTTTGGAGTTTCTCATAAGGTGAGGAGTTCTTTTTCTTGAATGTAGTTAATTTCCTTAAGTTTTTTGTGTATATTAATCTCGTCATGTTTTCTTTGTAGTTTTTCCATCTCACGACATCTCTGTTCCATCCAGGCCTCTTTTGCTCGCTTAACTTCGTATCTTATTTGTCGATATATTTCTCTATATCGAGTCTCATCTTTATTTTTACAATTTCTTTTTTACTTTAACCCTAGTTTTGGTTAAATAGTAGATTTTTCTATTTATACACAACTCTCTTATTTTACGCAGGTATTAGCGACATCATGTAATAATTTCGGGATTCTTTATCAATGCTGATTCCTGGTTATAGTTAACATAACTACAAATTAATTAGTACAATTGCTTACGTTAAGTTTCACGACTCATTTGGGGAAATATTCTATTATCTTTTATTGCAGTAGATATCTTGACAGTGGGAATTTCCTTGTTAAAATAAAATAATGAATTGTGTGCCTTATAGCATTCTTACTGCGTTGCGTAAATTCGAATGGTTTTCAACCCCGTAAATGTGTCTATAGGGGCCTGAACCTCACCCGAGCCTTTTTTTGACGAACAATTCTGTAGACAGTGGATGAAGATACTTTTGCCGTAGATTCACAACTTCGTGACTCCGTCTGAGACAATGTATTTCTCAATTCTCACGTTAGATTTTTTAGCAAAATATCTAAATGTATAAAATATAAATCTAAATGGTCTAAAAATATGTAAATTTTCTAATAATTTGTATCGTAAATCATATTATATAAGTAGGACATACAGGAATTTTAAAATTAAAATCAGAAGTAAGCAATTTAAAAATATTTCAGGAGATGTTGTCGAATCTTCATCTAAGGAAAACCTACATGTGGAAATCAAGTTTTTCTAATTCGATGGTTAGAAGAAATAAATGTTTCTTATATTTTCAAATTTTGTATGGTAATTACTAAACATTTATTTATAAAATGTTAAGTGAGAATTATTCGTAATACCAGTAAGCAAATATTAGTAAGTTCATTGATAATACGTGATAAACCAGTTAATGGTTATTATTCGTCCTAATCTAACCAATATTAGTAAGGAATGCTCTATAATTATACTCAAGTTTATTATTTATTCTAATTACTGGTCAGGTCCGTATTTTGTATTTCTAATGTCTCGAATAAAAATTAAAGATGGAACATGATATTAGTAGCATTTATAATACTATGTCTCACGTACAAACTAATTTTAATAAAACCTATTCGACAGCAAAGTTTTACACCAATTCCATATAAACAGTAAGCTACAGTATTCAGTGCTTTAGAAAACGCTAGTTTTTAGGACTGTCTAATTCGTTTTGTTAATTTATTTCAGCCCAAAAGTATACTCTTATCCAGACTATTCATCTGGATATGTGTTGATGAAGTGGAAGGTATCTATGGAGGTGGATAGCCTCTATTGACAGCAATGAAACAAAAGGGAAGATTCTAGGAAACTGCTATAAGATCAGCTGCGATGTACGGAACTGAATATTGGGCATTTAATAAAGAGGAATACAATATGCATGTGGCGGAAATGAAAGTGCTACATGCATGAGAGGAGTGACAAAAAGAGATAAAATTAACCTTTTCAGCTCTTGCGGTGGAATTTGCCTTAATCAATATTCATAACAGACTTACAACTATGTTGAGGCGCTCAAATTATAAGAACCACTTTTTACGCCATGTATACTTTCCTGTAAAATGCATAGTTCGAGCAGAAATACAGTTTGTATGTAACCTAATTCATTTTACCAACATGGCTACCGCAAGGAATAAAATATGTATTGCTAGGTTACTCTTTATTTATATCTCTAAAGTATGATTAGATATTTCTACTATAATTAATATTAACGTTAAATACATAATTTACAATTAAAGTATGTATAAATGCGAAATTATTAAAATAATTTAAAAAAATAATTTTTAAACCATTTGGGAGCATTTTAAAGGAGAAGATTAATGACTATTTTGTATCTAATGGTCGTTTTGCTATAACTTAATTGGAATTCAGAAAAAAACAAGGCAACAGCACTTGCTATAGACCATTTTACAAGCAGTATTTTGGTAGGATTTGAAAACTTTCTTGATACTCTGTAGCAGGTTGAATTTCGCCTGTATTTTAATTAAACTATGTCTTTGGATTATTAATTTTTATCGCTTGGAATACGTATGAGTGTTTAAAAGACTCTTAAACTTAAAACACCCTATTGGTAATAAATTATGTTTTGGGTTATAGTATTCGATTAACGAATACGTTTTCTTTTAAACCACTCCATTCAAGTATTAATTATACACAATCTCTCTTAAAGTTTTATTGGTTTCAGTTAAAAGCGTTCTAACGCTTATTATCTTGTCATGGGAACAAATATTTCGAACCAAAGTACACATCGCCTTTTTTTTTGAACCTATTCTCTATCCTTCCATTGTTGGATGTAGGTCTCCCCCGGTTCTCTCCATCTTTCCCTATCTTGAGCTGTTCTCTGCCATGTGTGACCTCCTTGTTTCCTGATGTCATATTTCCACCTCATCTGTGGTCTGCCTCTTGATCTCTTTGCATTGTATGGACGCCACTTTCCGATGGCATTGTTCCGTCGTCTGTCTTGGAGACGTTTATTGTGTCCAGCCCATTTCCATTTCAATTTTGCTGCTTGTTCTATCGCGTCTACTGTCTTTGTTCTGGTTCTAATCCACTGGTTACGTTTTCTATCTTTAAGTGATATACCCAACATTTGTCTCTCCATCGCTCTTTGTGCCTTCCTTATCCTATCCAAATTGGCCTGTGTAAATGTCCATGTCTGTGCTCCGTAGGTGAGCACCGGTATTATACAGGAGTTATATACCTTGCTTCGTAAGTATAGAGGGATTGTTTGATTTTTCAGGACGTAAGAAAGTTTGCCTAACGCTGCCCATCCCATTCTTACTCGTCTCGATATTTCGGCTGTTTGATTTTCTCTGTTAGCTCTGATTGCTTGTCCTAGATAGATATACTCATTTACCTGGTTTATTTTTTCTGTTTTTATTTTTATTGCCTCTTGGTCTTCCGTGTTTGTCATTACTTTTGTTTTGTTGAAGTTAATTTTAAGGCCTTTTTGCAGTGATTTTTCATGAAGTTCATTCAGCATTACATCGCACATCGCCTTACCAATAATTAATTAGCTTAGGTCTAATTTAAAAAAGGCAATATTCGATTTTAGTTTTCAGTTGTCAATTATTATTGGTAACAATATGCATTCAGACCTGCATATTTCTAGTTAGTTTCGATTGAAAAACTCACAACATTTTGGTTTTAGATCATTTTGAATTTTTCCTTATTTATCGCTGACTTGTATAAGTACATGTTTTTGTATATTGTTACTAATAAATACTCTTCTCTGTTCTACTTTATACGGCACTACTTTCTCCGTAAACACACTTCTTTTCTAATATGTACATACAAGTACCTAGTAATTTTAATAAGAAGTCATTAAATAAATTTCAAATACATGAGGATGACCCTAAACAGTATACGTACAAACAGAAGTAGAAAACGTACCTTTATTTTCGTTTCTTACAGCTTCTACTTGCTCTATTTTAACTTCAAATAACTGGCTCGAAGCAAACTCACCTATTACAAAATCAGTAATTATATATCAGTTTTATATTTCAGTTTACAAAAAAAAATTAAACATATGAAGAGTGTCCAAGCTAAGTGATCTAAGTGCCAAAACATAAAATTTTGTTTTTATTCAATCAATATGATCTATGTTCCTATGCCAATGTCCCCCTATGAGATCTACGTGCTAACTTCACTCTAGTGATTGCAAACGAAGCCCAAAGATGGAGCCGCCTGTAAGTCCGAGATCATGTGCTGTGCTAATTGATCTAAGTGCCATTTGCAGGTTGACGTATTGTCGTTAGAATCGATTGATGAATTTGTGTTTTAAAGTAAATACAATGGATTCTAGTGCGTTTGATGATAAAAAGAAAACAATATCGTCAAGAAAAAAACAGAGTGAAGCTAGATTGAGTGGAAAACCCTACATTACACAAAAATGTAAGCTGCAAAAACTTGGAAAGGCCATTCCAAAAAATGAGGTTAGTACGAGATTTTTAACAGATATTTCGCTTGAAATTTGTGAATAGCTACCTAAAACTTAAACTTTTTTTATTGCTACTTTGGCTTTGTTGATATGATATATTATCATGAGATTTTTCCATTTTAGATCACGTGCAAATGTAAATTCAGCTATAGAGACGTGGTTGATATGAAAATTAAGCTTTTCGACTTGTATCATGGCCTTGAACTCAACGAGCAAGGCAGCTATCTCATGGGATTATTGCAAGTTTTACCAATCCAACGTGCAATGGTAGTTCTGGTGATTCATCAGAAAGTAGACGACAGTGTACCGTAGCTTTTTTTGTTCCAGATGGGGAAGGTAATGTGAAAAGAGTTTGTAAAAAAACGTTTTTGGAAATATTTGCTGTAAGTCCGCAAAAGATTACTACGCTTGTTAGGCGTAAAAAGGAGGGACATACAACCTTTAAGGATAAACGAGGAGGTGTTAGAAAATTTAAGTATACTCTTCATGGCAGACAGATGGTAAATAATCACATCAATAGCTTCCCGAGGGACGAGAGCCACTCGTAACACACTTTTAGATATGGGAGAATGTACTTTCTTTGATTTCGATAAAATATCATCAGAATGTATAGATACATCTAAACTTGGTATTATTCAAGCATCGTGGTTACGTGTGACGAAAGAAGAGCCGGGAACAGTGTGGTACAAGAAAAATTTTAGTGACTTAATTGGATGGGAGAAGTGTCGTGTATTGAAAAAAGGTGTGACTGTCCAAAAGTTAAAGTCGACAGAGCTCTTGGGTTTTTCTGGTGTTCAGCAAATAAACGAAAGTAAGAAAAAGACCTTCGCGCCATGCTAGAATTCATTAACCACGAAAATAGAGCATGTTTCACCCTTATTTTAGATATTTAGTCAAATATTATTCCTGTGGACTTAGATCATTTCCATTTTTTCTTCATTTATTGAGTATTACTAAGTTTGTTTAGTATATTAACACCGAAAATTTGTTATACGTTATTTAGGTACTTGTTAATGAAGCGGAATTTCCATAAACAATTATATATTTGTTTTATTTTTTTGGTTAATAAAGTTTTTTTGATTTCTGACAATTGTTAATTTTGGTACTTAGATCACTTAGCTCGGCCACTCTTCATATATTTTTAGCCTAGTGTGATATCTTTAATAACACATGCAGGATCATTAGATCAAGGTTACAAAATATTTTTTCTACGCCCGATCTTTACAGTTCTATATATTTCACGGTTTCCAAAATGTAATATATGTACTTGATTAGTGCAATTAGTACACACCTTTACCGAAAATAAAAAATGAAGTCATCTTTGTCCTTGACAGTTCATGAACTGTAATAAATAAACACATCAATTACGAGTATTGATGTGATGGTAACATATTTTTCTTAATAGTGCGAATAATTAGATTTAATTTAATTTAGTAGTGGTTCACACTTAAGATACCAGAGAGGGAAGACTGGAATAAAGGTGTACCCATACAAGCTGCTGCTACCTGGTACACGAATGGCTCAAAAACATCGGAGGGTGTAGGAGCCGGCATAGTAGGGACAAATCAAGGGATACATTTCCCGGTAAGTCTATCTAAGGATGTGATAGTTTTCCAGGCGGAAATAACAGCAATCAATTACTGAGTGGAAGAAATAGAAAGGCAGGAAAGAACGTTCCGTTCAGTTGCCATCTTCACAGATAGTCAGGAAGCGCTTAAGGCACTCAATTCTGTAGAGGTCAATTCTAAGCTAGTATGGGATTGTGTGTGTGTCCTAAATAAACTAGGAGACCGTAGCAAGGTTACGGTAACCTGGGTACCGGGGCACGAGGGTCATAAGGGCAATGAAAAAGCAGATGAAATGGCTAAACAAGGCTCATCCATGCCATTAATTGGACCGGAACCCTTCTGCGGCGTTGCAAAGACAGTAACAAGAATGGCTACTAGGAAATGGGTAGCTCACAAATCTCTGGAATTGTGGAGGAATTTACCAGGGCAAAGACAGGCGAAACAGTTCATTACAGAACATTTACCAAAATTTACGGCAGCCCTAATAAGCAAAGAGAGGAAAACAGTCAGAGCCATGGTGGGTCTTCTAACAGAGCACTGTAAGCTAAATAGGCACTTGACGCTGATGGGATTATCAGATGATGACCTGTGCAGATTCTATCAGCTCGAAGAAGAAACAGCAGAGCACATTCTATGTCAGTGTGACAGTCTGGCAAATGTGCGGTTCTTTGCATTAGAAGAAGAAAATCTATCCGCAAATAGCTACATGGAAGGTACAGTCTTAAAGCTATTAGACTTTTTAAAAAGTCTAGATAATGTTATCTAGGACAAGAGGACCCAATAGATCTGAAAAGGTCGCAGTGGAATAGGCCAAAAGGCCACCTCTCTAAATCTATATATCTAGTAGTTGTTCCTAGTATCCAGATTTAGCCATACAACTCACTGTGGCGTGCCTCACATAGATATTTTTAAATATTCACGTTATATGGATTGGAATTTAGTTTAATAACGAAACGTCATATAATAGACAATATTGGTAAACATAAAAGTACGTTGTTATATAAAACCATCAAGTATTTACATACACACACACATACATACATACACATACACACTCACACGCCTTTGGGTATATAAACACAAAGTCTGTATATTTGGAATGGATGTAAATAGACAATAATATTAAGTGAGCCAATTGCTGACATGTTGTACGATTTTCGTCAGACTAAGGAGATTTCATCGGTTCAGTCTTGTTAAGAAACAAACTAACTGCTTTGAGTGGAGATGAAATAAGGGAGGTAGTACAGGGTACCCACAGGTCATGATAACCTCGCAAGAAACCAAAACATCTGTGAGTTTAGCCAATCAGAAATGCGTCCCAAGTGTGAGGAAAAAGAAGAGACATCCGCACACTTTGTGAGCGACTGTCTAGCCTTTGTTAACGTAAGGCAGCAATGATTCGGATATCTACAATGGAGACCCAATGGTAACCCCGAATAGAAATCAATCTTGCTAAAGCTTACTAGGAAAAAACCTAACAACCTAAAAACCTAACAACAAACTACCTAACCTAACCTAACATACCAACAAAGGTAGTGTATTTCTGTTAATTTATTTATTGTCTTTTCAGATAATCGTCTGTTTTAGCTAAAATTCTACTAAAATCTGATTTATCGATTTCTTTAATGTATGATGAACTGTAGCTACGATTTATATGACTAAAAGCGTAAATTTAGTTTAGGTAAAAACTAAAAGTTTTTCTAGTTCTCTTAAAAAAATTCTCACTGATTTTTGTGTACTATGGTATGTTTTCATTATTTCCCACGTAATGAAAAAGAAAACAATTTTCCATCGATCGAAGCGAAAGCTTGAAAGCTTTTGTTATGCTTGTATATCATCAGTATGCATGCACAAATTACCGAGACCCTTCCTCTTTCATCAAAGTCAAGCCTTTAACCAATCACGTATATTTGAAATAAATGGCGACCATCCCTTCGACCGAAAGGGTTGTATTTCTATTCATTCGGTATTCTAGGCAAAGTCAACTTATTTCACGTTTTATTACTGATTCTAAAGGGCTGAAACGGAAATTAGGGATAACGAGTTTCCACATACAGTTAGTGTTCTAGGATATTATTTTTAACCTCCAAAAAGAAGTGCCATATCAAAGTTAAATTACACTTAAAAAATAAACTCCATATTTTTAAGGAATTCCCATGCCTAAATACAGGGTATCTTGATTAATTTTGATTTTTTTAAATATAGAGTTTTAGAAAGTTACTGTTTTCTTGTACGGAATGGAAGCATGGACGTTAAAGGCCAGAACCATTTCCAAATTTGTAGTTTTTATGCGGTGCCTGCACTGAATGCTTAGAATGGTGACGTTGTAAATACATCCTCATTTCTGACAGAGTCAGAAATGAGGAAGTATTAAGAAGAGTGGGTTTCCAGGATAAAGAACTTTTTGATTATGTAAAAGTAAGGAGACTTCATATTGGGCATATAATGTAAAAAGATGTGATGGCTGCATAATATTCGCCAACGGACAGGAATCTACAGTTATAAAATGCTTCGCAACGCTGCTAGAAATAGATCAATTTAATTCGGACTAACATTTCATCTAACAAGTCAATTTATGATGGACACCTACGCAGAAATGCACGACACCGTAAGAAGAAGAAATAATAAATGTACGTAACGCTCTTGTACATAAACACCCCAATAGTACTGTGGGAATTATAGTTTATACATGTGTAACCATGACGAAAGTTGGAGAAGTACTTATTAATAGACTTTTTAAATAAAGAAAGCAAGAAACTATTACAGAATCACCGGAAACGTAAAAGGAAGAAGATCGCAGTTAATATACATAACTTTAAAACAAACATTTCAAAACATCGTCAAAAAGACATTTTCAGTCCTACCTGACCATCATCAGTGAAAAACTAGAAATAAGTATTTCCACGTTCAAAAATTAACCCTTAGATTACATATTTAAAGTATTAAATTTAAAAATTATTTTGAAATTAGGTCGCTATTAAGGGATTTCATGTTTAAGGGAACATACAGATCCCCGCTCAAGAAATGGCCTTGCCCAAACGATAGAAACCAGCTAACTGGCTAGTTCACTAAGTGAAAATAAATTAAAAGTGGCAAGACCTTCAAGACAGCTGAAAGGTATTAAGGTAAATTATTGTTTATTGAGCGTAAATTAGAGTTAATTATGAAATGTAGTTCTATTAATAAAAATAATAGTCTAGTTAATAAATTAATGATATGGTAAAATCTTTCTCGAGAGCAATGATGTCAATCAATTGATTAATTGTGTAAAATGATTTAATTAAATTACACTGATAAATATGAATTGTTTATTTTGTTTGTGTAATATTAATGGTATAGAATATAGATGGAATGGGAAACAAGATTCAAATAGATAATATGTAAGATATGGATGGTTGCCATAATTGAGTGAAGGGCATACTCCCTTGAATGTGTATGAGATGTGAAATACAAGTACATCTGTATGATCAACCTATGAAGATTCAGATAGAAAAAGGGGGGTGTCTGAATGGTGTGGGAAAAGTATAGTATCATATAAGTTATCTGAAATTAAAATTAGAGGATAAGCTAGTATTAATAATTGTTACTGTTATATCTGTATGGGAAAAATTGGGGCAGTGTATGTGTGGAATGGATTTAAAAAAAAAGGGGGAAAGGGTTATAGTGTATGGATTGAAATAGTGTTAGTGTACATCTGAAAGTGTAAATCACAGAGATATGTATTAAATATATATGAAACAAAATATGCACTATTACTAGAGGTTTTGATTCAATAGTATAGGCAATGTAAAAATTAGATACCAGTAGAACTAAGGATGTGCAAATATATTTAAGTTATATTTGTAAATAAAGTGATAATAAATTATTTATAATGTAAGTACACCTATATGAGCAACACGAAGAGGTCCAGATAGGCAATAGTCCAGTAGGCTGTAATGTGGCATGGTTTAAAAAAAAGGGGGGTAGGTTGTAATATATGAAATGAATAAATAGATACCTTATGTACATATGAAGTTGTGTAATATGGAGATATGCAATAAGAGTATGTGTAACGTATACAAAGTGCAAGAGATACAGAAAGAGAAATATTGTTATAGAAAGCTGCACAAAGTAGAAATATCGAAAGAGGTTGACGATTTGGTGCTAATAGCAGAAACTGAAAATAACTACAAAATAATTGGGAAATACGGAATGAGGTACTTACTGAAAGCGGATTGAAGATAAATATTAACAAAACAAAAGTGATACAGATAGGAAAAACAAGATAAAAGTTAATGTGGAAATTGAAGAAAAAAAATGAACCAGTTAGAATTTCTACATACTCAGGAGTAATAATAGAAGAAACAGGATCTCTGTTCAACAGCAGAATTCAACAGCAGAGGAGAGAAAATACTAAAACTGTATTATGCAATAAAAAAAATTGTATGCAGAACATAATTATCATGGAATATAAAAATGAAAGTTTTCAAACAGTTTATAGACATGTTCTGACTTTTAGCACCTAATCGTGAGTACTAACAGAATGGCAAAAGATTAAGATAGAGGCTATAGAGGCGCAGATCCAGAAAATCATAACTAGGGGGCTAGACTTACCAAAAATATTATTATTATTATCAAGATTTAGCCATATGACTCTCACTCCCTTTAAGAGGAAAATTCATTCATCCAAGATACATACGGTATTAAGAGGATTGAGCTCTGGTAGAGTTCTTTACATATTATCCAACCTAGGTGACTTGGCATGCTGGAGTGTCTCTCAAAAATTTTGGTACACATCTGGACGTCGAAAGTTGTACCGCTTTCTGTTTTATTGTTTTCAAGTAGGTTCTTCGGAATGACTTTCGTTGTAAAGAAAATAATAGATATTGTTCGGGTACCTGCCATTGTCTTCGTATTTGAATTTCCAAATATCTGTACTTAGCCATCCTTTCGTTTTACTTATCTCGCAGATTGTTGTTGTTAGGTATCACTACATCAATTAGTGTTGTTTGTCTCTTAAACCCATTAACTAATATGAGATCTGATCTATTATGTGCCATGGTTTTGTCTTAGTGCGGTCATGTGAGTGCCATTTGAGCTTAGTGCGTTTCCAGTATAGCTTGTAGTTGCCATTCTCAAGCAAACTCTCAGGAACGTATGGATAATATGGTAGATAGTTAGTTTGGAGATATCCCTGTTTGATGGCTATCTCTTGATCAAGGATCTTTCCTACTGGGTTATGGTTCCTTATGTTAAGTTGCAGCACATGCCTGACACCCCCTTGTAAGATGTTGGATGTTTTCTTTGGCTTAACGTCCAGGTAATTCCCTGTATTCCAGATAATTTTTGGTAGGAATAACCTGATTCTGAATGGCAAGTAAGGAACATTCCGTTTCAGAGAACATTTTTCCTGACGTCAACCAGCAGCTCGACGCCATATTGTCGACATAGTCTTGGCTGACTTTATGGGGATGTCACCCATGTAGAGGTTTACCTATCCAGATGCACATTTTTTCTTCCTTAGAAAGATAGCTTATGGGCAAGTCTGGTTTCCTTAATTTAAGCAGTTTTGTGTCATCTACTGCGTAAATTGTCTTTATCTCCTTGGCACAGATCCCGGTTGATTGCGATATTTTCAGTTTTGATATTGTTTTCACCTGGTATTTGAAAGTGAATTTTGTCCTTTCAATATGTCAGTGTGTTTGTTGAAAAGATCACTGTATTATCATTTATAAGGTTTTATATTCTTAACTTATCCATAGTTGGAAATGATAATATTTTCTGAGGATTATAAATAGAATGAATAATTCATGAACATTCCATAACTTCTTAAGCCAGAAATTTTGAACTCCATCTGGTCCGGGAGATTTCCAGTTACTCTGTGATAATATTTGAGACTTCTTTAGTAGTGATGGGTTGGTAGGGAGTAGTACTATAGCGTTGATGATTTTGTATCGTATCTTTGATCCATCCAACATTGGTGTTAAGGGCAATTGGTATAGACTTGATTTCCCCAAAACTCATAAATTTTTTCTTGACTTGGGTAAGATATTAACACTTTCTACAGTGGAATTAAGTTTTCGATAGAACGCCTTTTCATCATTCTCAAAAAGTGCTTTAACGCATTTTCGGTTGATACAAATGTTGTACCTTCTTAGTCGTCCTGAATAAACAGAGAGCTTTTGTTTTAAAGTAATGTGTCCAAAATTCGCGCTTGCACACCACGTAGCTCTCCTGATGTACTTATTAGCTCCGCCATCATGGTCTCTGAGTTCTTGTATATTAACGCTTGATAATACCTCCTCCACTTAAATCCTGCAGCACTACTTACTTAAAAAAAATTTCTTTTAAACAGAAATGAAAATTTATAGCAGTGATGTTCATTTGCTGCAGACGAAACAATTGTAAAAGTGTAAAAAATAATATTTATATACTAAATACAATAGTCTACATCTCCATAGATCCCCCTCGGTATCCTTGCCTGTAAGTTGAAATTTATGATAGAATTTAAACGTTATGCTATAGCAATCCCAAAAATTCTTAGTCTCAACATAGGTACTAGACTATAAGATTTTTTGGTAGCATTTTGTTTAGAAATATTAAAGTTAAAACGAAAATTCATTTGTCAAGAGCAATCAACGGATATGTAGAGCTAAATCTTTATGACGCGTATGTTACGGTCCTTTATATTTCCACCCTAGGCATTCCAGTCTCTGCCACTCTAAAATCTTAAATTTCACGACTTCGTTGATGACACATCAAATGAGGAGTAATTTGATCAAAAGTACGTCTGTAAAAAGCGTATTTACATTCCTTTTTTCGCTTCAAAGTTACAATTCGAGGTAGCAACTGAGCAGAATAAATTGGAAAAGTATTTCGGACGCAAAGGCTAAAGGTCGTTAGTAGACAAATATACACAGGATGTTTCATGTAGATTATGTTTACCTATGAAAATAATCTGACTTGTAATCTAAGTACCGTAAAATGGGGTGTAGTTGACCGTTTTTCAACTTTAACTAAAGATATTTCCTAGAGAACAAAATAAAATGTATCATATATTTTTGTATAATATGTGTATCAGTCTTAACTTTAATGTTAGTAGAAAAAACATCGGGTATTTTAAAAAACCGAACTCAAAAAAAAAAATAAATTGCTTGTTTGGTCAACTTTACCCCGTGAGGGGTGAAGTTGACTCCCTATGGTTAGGTAATAAAAATGATTTTTAGTTAACTGGGGTGAAGATAAACACTAAAATGATTTTAAATTATAATAAACATTTTATTAAAAACTTTTTATTACAAAAAAAAGTTACTTATTTAAAATGTGCAGTAATTGTTTCCAATAATTCTTCATTGGTCCAAAGAAGTTAACGTCGATGGGTTGGCAAAGATGCATTGTATTTGGTGGAAGACAAATGAAAGCAATGTTATTATTTTTATAAATATTGAGCACTTCTTTTGTAAAATGACTCGAAAGATTTTCTCCTGTTCTTCTTCTAGACCTTCTTTCCTTCAATTAAACGAGCAAGAGGCAAAAATATATTCTTAAACTAATCGGTAAAACACATTGCATCAAGCTATCCATGATTAGATCGATTATAACGCGTATCTTTACTGCATAATTTCTTTTAACAACATGGGGTGCTTTTAGGACGTCCTATACGTTTACAATATTTACAGTTATCTATTATTTTTGTTTATAACGGAAGTCTTCATCAACTTTGTTACTTATATAATTTATAAAAACAAATGCAATATTGTTTTAAATTGCCAATAATAACCAGAAAAATAATAAGGAATATAAACTAAAGGTTCACCGAAACTGAAGGTCTAAAAAAATAGACACCATTTCTCCTCATTAATAACTTAAAATAAACAAACTTCTTTAATAAAACAACTTCTATCTTCTTAATAAATAGTACCACATAACTAAAATCAAATTCTGAGCCTTTAAATAACCTCAGTTTCGTCTGACTAACTAATTTGGGTATTTACTGTTTAAATTTTCAGATTGAAATAAATCATTTTGGCAATGAGAAAATATTAGGAAGGTTAGCGATTGAAATCGATTAAATGTCCTTTACAATATAATCAGCACTCCCAACTATAATATCGATGATTTTGGGTATACTTGGCGGTGTTGCGAATTGTCTACCCAAAAGGCGAAAAGAAATAAGTCTATCAAATAGGTGAAAATATAATATATCTTTTTAAGGAGATAAAAGATTAGAAAAAGATGAAAAGTAACGCTCACGGTTACATTCTAGGTACTTTACTGATTTTAACTTTTTCCCAACTAAACTGCCTTTAGTGTAATTTTTTGTTTTACTTTTTTCTGTTCTAATCTGAAATGCGAATAGGTCAGTTAAATAATAAACAGCGTCTTCCATTTCGGTTTATTTTTTAGGGTTATATTTAAATTAATACTAGTTTTAATGAGATTGAAAAATTCTATCCAGTCAGTTTTTTTTTATTGCACAATCTCTCTGATTGTTTTTTTCATATTGGACTTTTACTTAATATTACTGTAAATTCTAATTTATAAAATTTAAACTTTAATAAATAAAAAAAAACTGAAATGACATTATTTGTTTGTCGAGTTTTTATGTAATCATTCTATGTTTCTATTTTGATTCTTACATGAATGGTTTTTTCGATATTTTTACAATATCCACTTTATTTATTTTTTCCAGAACCAATTTGTGATAAGTGCCTATTTTTAGAGTGCCATTGTTTAACTATTTATAGGGTAGAATTATTTTTTTTTAATATAAACAAATTCTTGTACATTATAATTAACGAATGGCTCGCTATTGCACTTTCATTCGTCTTTTCATTTAATTTTCACTTCCTTGTTGGTTTTTTTAGGTGGTTGAAATTTCGTCCACATCCTGATTAGGTATGTTGACTTTGTTGCATGTAGTTGTGGTTTCGTAATCGACCACAGAAAAACACATATTAATTAAACTTTTTTATTATGAAATAATGGAATATATTCAATACATATTTCATCCTGGCAATCTGGGCATCTAGTACTGGAACGTTTTGGCTTCGATCTCGTTGAACAGAGTGCACAACATCTTGATGTTCCTTTTTCTGGCAACGTCACCTAGTCTCGCAGTGTTTTAAACTCCAACTGCATTATGTGTTGCTTCCATTTGCTTCAGTTTATTTCTTCCTATTGTTAACTTAGGTCCTGACCTCTTTCTGTTATGGAAATCACCTATGAGCTCGTTGGCCAATACAGTTCTAAAATGCAGGTGTCTCATTGGTTCCGATTTAATAGACTTATTCTGATTTTCATTGTAGTTTTATAAGTTGTATATGAATTTACCACTGCTGCAACAATCAAATAGTAAATAATCTTTATATACCATCTTCGGGATTTCCATGAAATTGGATAGGATTGTAATCACTTATGGCTTTTAAACGATCTTTCCATTTAACATATCATTGGACATGAATTAATCGTGTTCTCTCATTTTCACTGTTTTGTCCTTTCTCATTTGTGTTGGAAAGCCTTTAAGATTTATTCTAAAGTTCCAAAGCAGAACAAATCATAGGTTTATCATCAAACATTTTCTTAAGAAGAGGAAAACAAAAGGAGGAGAAAAAAATTATCTAAATAAATGCAGTAGTTTTCGCCTCTAAGAGACTCGGTAATATCTAATACCATTCTAGCCCCTAAACCATATTGAGCATGTTGTGATTGATATGTGCCTTCATATATGCTAAATTTGTGGATGGATCCAGTTTCGGAGCATGCAATGACCCAGACTTTGAAGCCTCTTTTTATGGGCTTTTTCGGCATAAATTGTTTGAGAGAACTTCGGCCCTTGAAAACAACCATACTTTCATCTACCGCAACTTTTCTATTTGTATAAAAGTTCTCTTGAAAGTGTTGCTGTAGTTGTGTTATCAAAGGCCTTACTCTAAACAGTTTGTCAAAATTGATGCTATTTGGATTTCTTTCCATTATTTTCGTTATTGTTTAGATGAAGAAAACAAAGAATTTTTAAGAATCGTTTTGCGTAAAAATTTGTGAAACTCTTCTTATAAGAACCCCTAGAAATGCTTTCAGTTCTTCCTCAGTTAGATCTAGATTATTATTATTTTGTTGAACATAAAGGTTTGACTGTATAATTATATTAGCTATAATATCTTTGCTCAAGAACAAAGAAAATTCGTTGAATGGTGAATTTATATCGAGCGGTTTTGCTGGGCCAAATAGTCTAACATTTTTGTGAAAGAAAAGTAAATAATAATTGGGTTAAAACAAAGGTTAAAGAGCTTAGCTAAGATTGACTACAGACTATTTTTATTTTTAAGGTTGACAAGCATGTTCTTAAGTAAGTCAGATTGACATAAAAAAAGAATATAATTCTATATATTTAAAATAAACAAGAGCAAAAATACATTTCAATAGTAAGATTGTAAAATCAACATGTGCTACTTTGAGGTTATGTTCAATAAATCAAGATATATTATCTTAGCAGCAATAGAGTCTGAATAGATAATTAAAAATTATAATACTGTGATGTGTTACCTTGAGTTTAATGTAAAAATCATTTGTAAATTATTTCTTTAACTTCTTCTTCTTCTTAGAGTGCCATATCCCTACGGAACGTCGGCGACTGCCATGCTTATAATATTTTTATACTGATCTCGGTCTTACGCTACGTGTAGCAATTGGTCCTCTGTCAAATCTGTCCACTGCCGCAAATTCCTCAACCAAGAGAGTTTCTTCCGTCCTATCCATTTCTTTCCTTCGATTTTACCGTTGAGAATTAGCCGAAGGAACTCATATCTTGGTCCTCTGATTATATGTCCAAGATATTCTAGTTTACGCCTCTTAATAATATTTAATAGAGTTCGTTGATGTCCCATTCTTCGAAGAACTTCTTCGTTTCTGGTTCTGCTAGTCCATGGAATTTTTAGTATCCTTCGATACAACCACATCTCAAACGCCTCGATTTTATTCATGATATCGGCGTTTAAAGTCCAAGTTTCACATCCATACAAAAGTACAGACACACGTAACATCTTGTAAACTTTTCACGGATTTCCAAATTTAATGAGTTATTGGATAATAGAGGCTTGAATTTTTGAAATGAGTTTCTTGCCTGTTCAATTCTACATCGAATTTCGAAGGATGGATCTAGATTTTGGGTAATCCAACATCCAAGGTATTTGAATCTCTGAACTCTCTGCAGCGGTTGTTGGTTTAATATCAGTTGGGTTGCGCCGATATCCACTTTACTGGTCACCATGTATTTAGTTTTATCGATATTTATCGACAGTCCCCAATTTGTGCATTCCATGTCAACTCTATTGATTAGCTCCTGCAGATCGTCGATGTTTTCAGCTAGAATCACAGTATCGTCGGCGTACCGTATATTGTTAATTATTTCTCCTCCTATGATAATTCCTTTTTGATCTTTTAAAGCTTCCCTAAATAGATTCTCAGAATACACGTTAAAGAGGGTAGGAGATAGTATACAGCCTTGTCTAACGCCTCGATCAATACTGATTGGCTTAGATTCTCTGTTGTTGGTATTAATAATGGCTGTTTGGTTCCAGTAAAGTTTGGCAATAAGTTTGATGTCTTTCTCATCTAGTTGGATGCTCTGCAAGGCGGTAATTATAGTGTATTTTTATGTATGAGAGAGTAATAAAACAATAAATTATGTATGCAAATCCCTAAACTGTTGATACGGGTGACTCAATGAAAAACAGATATTTGTCAACAAGTTTACAGAAGTATATAGGAAAACAATTTTAAATTGAGTATGACCACCAGGTATAAAGGTTGGAGCAGAATAGAATACAATAGTTGTGAGGGTTACTAATCCCTAAATAAGGTTGCCAGTGTCGGAGTGATGGAGGTTAACAGGTACTAATGAATTTGCAAGAAATGTAAGATGTTTATTTTATTGATTATATATAACCAATAAAAGTTTAATAAGTACCTACCTATTTGCAAAATAAAGTTTAATTCTTTAGTTAAAATAAAAAGTTTTATTTTATCTAAAATGAGTGCATTCCACGAAGTAAGGGTTTCAACAATCAAACATTTAATTCTTTAATTCCAGGAATCTACGACAGTAATTGACTAGATAATTACCTTCTAAACTTATTCCACAGAAAATGTGATAGTGGGTTTTTCCATTTTGTAGGAAGGTCCAAGTGGCGTATTCAAAATTCTTAACAGTTCACTAAAAGTAGGTACTTCAGTTGCAAGGTGCAGTTTATTGTGTATACTAGTGTTATGGAAAATTTGGAAGTGCCGTGTAAACGCCGAAAAATTGGTCCTCTAACAGTTAATGAAAAAACATTAATATTTAATTGTTTTAAATCATTTAGAGACAAACGTTTATGTGAAAGTGTTGATGAGACCGTTGAGTTAGTTAGCAGTACACTTGGTGTTGGGAAATCTACGATTTACAGAGTTATTAAAGAAGAGAAATGTGGTAGTTTTCAAATGCCACGTAATGCTCCAGGGAAACCAAAATTTCAAATAGGATATCATTTTAAAGAAGGACTTCGACGGAAAGTGCATGAATTCTTCTTTAGACAAGAATTTCCAACATTGGATAAAGTTTTTGTCTCAGTTCGAGATGATAAGGATTACCCAGAAATGAGTCGAAGTACGTTATGAAAACTTTTAAAAGAAATAGGCTTCCGCTGGAAAAAGAATCCCAGAAAGTCTATTTTATTAGAAAGAAGCGATATTGTCATATGAAGAAGACATTTTCTAAGAACCATAAAGGAAATGAGAAACCAAAAAAGAAAAATATTTTATCTTGATGAAACATGGATCAACGAGGGTCATACACCAAATAAATTTTGGCAGGATGAAACTATTACAAGTCAAAGGCACGCTTTTGTAAATAACTTATCTACTGGTTTAAACCCACCATCAGGAAAGGGACGCAGGCCGATAATAGTACACATTGGCAGTTCAGACGGTTTTGTTGAAGGTGGTTTATTAACTTTTGAATCAACTCGTACCGGTGACTACCATGAAGACATGAACGCTGATGTCTTTCAAGAATGGTTCGAACAAATGATAGATCTTCTTCCTAAGAACTGTGTAATAGTAATGGATAATGCAAGTTATCACTCCAGACTTATAGAAGGACTGCCCACAACCAAGTGGTTAAAAAAAGACTTGCAGAATTGGCTGAGTTCAAAAAAAAATCGCGGAATGACAATACTTAGATCCCCACCATATCATTGTGAATTAAACCCGATTTAACTGGTATGGGCACAGATAAAGAGTGAAGTTTCAAGAAAAAATACCACTTTTAAAATTCATGATGTTAAACAGTTGTTTTTGGAGGCGGTAAATAATGTAAAACCTGAAAACTGGGAAAAGGCAGTAAATCACACTATTAAAGAAGAGGAAGAAATGTGGAATCTGGACAATATTGGTTCTGAAAGTTCATCTTCTGAATCTGATTTGGATTTGTAACAAGTAGCTGTAAGTTTTATATTAATATTTTTATTCATCTATTTAACATACCTTAGACGGTTTTAAAAACTCTTTTTCTCTTTTGTAATTTTTAAAAATTAAAAAAAATGTGAATTTTTTAAAACCCTTTTTAATGTAGGCCAGTCAGTTCTAATATAGTGTGTGATAAAAGAGGTCACTTTTGTTTACATACACATAACACTTTATAACACTGAAATAATTCATTTATTTTTTACAATTATTCAAAGTAATTTTTCAATTAATCTTGAGCACGCCCATGGAGTGGTCGGAGCTACCAGTTAAAATTATGCTAATTACTCTCTCGTTCATAAAAATAAACTATAGTCTGGTATGCTGAACGTGATCAAATGCCTTTTCAAAATCAATGAAGCACATATATACGGGTTTTCTTACCTCCCAACATCGTTGAAGGAGTGTTTGCATAGAAAATAGTGCTTCTCTAGTTCCAAGGCATCTCCGGAACCCGAACTGCTCTTGACTAATTATTTCTTCGCACTTGTTGTTAATTCGATTTAGAAGAATATGCAACAGTATTTTAACGGCATGGCTCATTAAACTAATGAGTCTACAGTCGCTACATTTCTTACAAATAACTTCTCTTTAACTTACAAATGGCAAAAACCTGTGATCACGTTCAACGGTAACTTAAAGTGTATGACAGGTTGTGGTTGGCGAATCGACCACATTGCTGCCACGTTGCCGGTTTTGTTCTGTGGTGTTCAATTTGGATACAGTTCATTTACAAACATTGAATTTGCACTTTGGTAAATTTTCGTGTCAATTACTAGCTCATAAGTATTATTAAGTGCAGTGATCGAAATATCGACCATAGACCTATAAAGCGTTACACGTCTGTAGTGTTGCGATTTCTGAAATTCTAATAAGCAATGAAGGAAATAAAAGAATTTATTTTGAATCCCTAAAATATCTGTTTGTCCCTATGCTACACGCCTTACATCTAGTAACTACCTATTTATATTTTATACACAACCAAACTTATATGGAATCACCCAGTATTTCTTACTAATAATAAGAAATGTATGACAACTTTTTTTGCACATAAGAGATAAAGGTTTTTGTTGGAAATACAATTCATAATTGATAAAATTTGATTAAGTACATATTAAAAAATTTTATTATTTGTGTCAAGTTGTAAAACCGAGACGTCAGAGTAAAGTTAAGTTTGTGTTCAAAAAAAGTAATATGCCCTACGTAGGTTTTTTAGATGTTCAGAGGGGAATAATTGTTGCTCTTGTTGAACAGGGAATGTCACAAAGGCAAATTTCAGCTACGCTACACGTCTCGCAGATCGTTGTTTCAAAAACATATGGAGATTTTTAGAATTGGGTACACTCAAGAACAGGCCTAGAGAAAGTCGTCGTGGAGTAACTAGTGATCAACAAGACTGGTTTTTAAGTCAAATAGCTAGAAGAAATCCAACCTTTTCTCATCCGGAGCTCCAAAGGCAACTTTTTGCAGACTACAGGTAATGACATTTCTGTTGAAACAGTACGAAAGAGACTTCGTTCCCAAAATTTATTTATCAGGAGACAGTTGAGGGTTCCCGAGTTATTCAGACAGAACAAAATTGATCGGCTGAATTGGTGTCTCGAACACCAGAACTGAACAAATGAAGATTGGCAAAATGTCCTTTTTTTAGATGAAACCAGAATTGGCCTGAGATCAGATGACCGTCGAGTTCGGGTTTTAAGAGGTCGAGGCAGACAAGCTAGACTGCAAACTGTCAGATCTGCTCCAAAATATAAAGGAGGAACTGTCATGTTTTGAGGAGGTATTATGATGGGAGAAAAAACACCTTTGCGTCCCTTACGGCAAAGTTTAACGGGTCACCGGTATGTCGATTTGGTACTAGAACCCATAGTTAGGCTTTGGCGAGGTGCAGTGGAACATATTTTCATTTTCATACACGATAATGCCGCTCCACATACCAGCAGAGTTGCCACAGACTTTCTGGAAACTGAAGATGTCACTGTTCTGAGCTGGCCTGCCTGCTCACCTGATATTAATCCCATTAAGCATGTGTGGAACCTCATTAAAAGAAGGATTAGAGCTCAAAAGGATAATCCAGGTAATGTGGATCAGCTCCTTCAAGCCGCTCTAGAAGAATGGACAAACTTACCTCAAGAACAAGTTGACGATTTTATTAGAAGTATTCCCCGTCGGATTGAAGCTTGTATTAGAGCTAGAGGTGGCAACACTGACTATTAAAATGAACAACAAGACTGTGTCTTTCTTTAGTCAATCTTTGCAATGTTTTTATTTGTTCGTGTTTTTTTGCGTTTTTGTTAATTTCAAGCATTTGTAACATTTTTTGATTGTTTTTTTTATATTAATTAAACTGGTTTAGTATAAAATGTATAAAATACTTTACAAAATCAGAAATACTGGATGATTCCATATAAGTTTGGTTGTGTGTATATTTACAGTTATAGAGTCTATCAATGATCTTTGATATTTCCTCTTGTTATTGAAGATTTCATTAGTTTGATCTTTCAGAATGAAAGATTTGTTTTCTTTTACAAATAAATACATTATTTAACCTTAGACAAATATAGTTTATGTAGAATTGGCCAAATCAAATAAACACACTAAACAAACTAACAACAAAAAGAGTAGCATTTAAAATTGAAGAAATTTTTCACCATAAATTTGTTGGATTTTGTGGATATAAATTATGTCTTGTCATGTCTTTTAGTTGTAATTTCGTCTTATGCTTCTTCTTCCTATGCCGTCTCCATTAACGGAGGTTGGCGACCACATTTTTAAAAGCTTCTCTGTCTTTTGCAACGTGGAATAATTCGTCTACAGTCATGTTCGTCTTATGCTAATATTAATATTTATCAATTTATTTTTTCTATTCATATTTAATACTTTTTACTTAATGCTATTCACAAGACATCCTTTACCACTGGTTTTATTTACGAATTTCAAATGTTAAATTTACCTTATTTTGAATGAAAAGAGGAGAATATATTCCGCTCGGAAAAAGCCTCGCTTTAACTGTTTTTTTTTAAGGGAAAGCAGGAAAACGATTACAGGTGTATCATAAAAATGGCTAGCATATAAATAACTAGTTACCATATATGTAGCTTCCGTTGATTTAAGACAGAGAGCTGACTGTATACCTATGTTATAGGATCCTTCAAGTTTATTCAAGATTATACTGTACGTTGATACGAAAAAATGCCCATGCTCCATATGCTCGAAATTTTTCCATTCGCAACATATTCTTGGGTAGAATATTAATAATGTTTTCGAGTTTCTCATGCGCTGAAAAATACTGGGAGTAGCACAATCCGGTCTTCGATAGGCACTGCAATTCTTACCCAGGATATTATTTCGTTATTCTCAAAATAATCGCTATGAATAGTGATGAGGTCGACAAAGAATCTAAAGGAATGTGACATGTCAAAGCATACAGACTTTTCTATTCTGAAATATGTCTAAGATTTGCATCAGTATCACGTAAAAAGTCCGTAAATGTCGGTAGAGATATTCTTTTCATACGAAGGGCTGCTTGCGTTTTTAAAGAATTGTATTGGAAAATAAAATGTGGTGATAAAACTCAGTATTCTCCTCAAAAAAAGTATACTTTCCAAGATAAATTCAATAAATAATGAAGAGAAAAATAATATAAAACGCACACTGATACTTTGAACTTTCTTATTCATATTTTTATTTGCTCTTATGTCTTAATTATGTTTTAATAAATTCTGCTAAGTGGATCATTTTGGAAATTATATAGATAACCCTTTGGAAAATCTCGTAATAAATGATAATATAAATGATTCTTTAGGTAATTTTAATAGTGCTATTTTGCAGAGTACGGAGCTATTCATCGGCAACACAAAGCCCAATCAAAATCATGTCCCTGTGTCCTGATGATATTCGGAGTGTAGCAAAGCCATGCGTGTGAGCAACATTTTTTTAATAGATTTAAAAAGCATAGAACACTCAGAAATAAAAAATAACTACAAAAAAATTAAGACTGGAGCTCAAAGTTTAATAAATCAAACAAAAAAGTCCGGTTGGGCTCAATATGTGTTTAGCATTAACAGTTCTACTACTGAAAGAAAAGTATGGAAGATAATACGTAAACCTTTAAAACAAACCTTTAAAGGTAAGTCTGTATGTAGATACCCTGGTTGTTTATGTAAAAGGCAAAGATATTAGTTTAACAATATTTATAATAATTTTATAATAAATTTATAATATATTTATAATATACTTCATAACTATATAATTTTAATAAGTTAAGTTTTAATGTTTTGTAAATTTGAAAATTTAATGGATTAACCTCATGTTGTAAGTTTTTATACTAGTTTTATACAATGCTATTTAATTATAATTTCATTGTATTTACTGATACCATATTTTAGCATGTCCTGAAGAAGCAAATAAATTTTGCGAAAGCTTGATAAAGAACAAAGAGTTTCACTTTCCTGTCCTATTAATGACTGCAACCTCATAATAAAACTTTATTTTAGGTTCCTACAGCCTCTGCCGCTTCTCGCATTTTGACTGCCATCATTTTCTGTCCATCCATTCGTCTTTTTTGACGGCTCTGTCTCTCATTATGTGCCGTACATTTTCTTCCCAGGCAACTGAAGGCCTTCCCCTTTTTCTTCTTTGTTGTGGTATGTAATTTAAAGCTTTCTTTGGCCATCCATCTTCATTCATTCGCTTCACGTGACCATACCACACTAGTTGTCTCGTTTCAATTCTGTCTACACTGGAATATACAGTATTTGTCCTCCTTCCAATATCTTCATTCCTGATATGATCTTTTTTGGATACATTACAAGCTCCCCTTAGAAAATCTACTACTTCTATTCTTTTTCTATCTTTTTTCGTGATCTGTCAAACTTCTGCCCCATAAGTCATAATAGGCTCTACCAAGGTTCGATAGATTGTCAATTTCGTTTCTTGTCTAATATCTTTAGACCATAGTAGAGAGGTTAGAATGTTTACCGCTTGTTTCCCTGCTCCGTTCTGTTTTCGATATCTCTTTTGGTAGTGCCTTCTTTAGATATTATAGATCCGAGATATTTATATTCATTACTAACTCTGGATCTTCTTCATCCCCTCCTATTTTAAGATACTCTGTCTTTGACATATTCATATTGAGGCCCCATTTTTCATATTCTTTCTTTAGTTTTCTAAACATGTAGTCCACGTCTTCCTTATCATTCGCTACGACTACCTGATCATCTGTGAAAAATAAAGTTGTTAGACATTTACCATCGCCTACGTCTATTCCCATTCCGGATACTTGTTTCCTCCACTGCTCTAGCAATGATTGAATATATATTTTAAATAAGGTCAGAGAAAGACAACATCCTTGTTTCAGTCCCTTTGTTATTAGAAATGATTCGGATATAAAGTTTCCTTCTTTAACGACACTTCTTGCATTTTTGTATATATTTGCGATAGCATCCACATACTCTCTACTGAGATCTACTTTCGTCAATGTTTGAAACAGTTTTTTTAAAGGTACCGTATCGTATGCCTTCTCTGAATCTACAAACAATAGGTAGGTAGATAGGTTCCTTCCCTTTCGTTTTTCGATTACCTGCTGCAGAATGAATATACCATCAGTGCACGATCTTCCTGCACGAAATCCATTTTGTTCTTCTATGTCTTCATATTCTGATTCTATTCTTTCTTTTATTATTCGACCGTACAACCTCCCCACTAAGCTGATAACAATTATTCCTCTATAATAAGAGCATTTGCGTTTATCCCCTGTTTGAATATTAATCTGATGTATCCAATATGATCAGGCATATTTTGTCCTTTTAAGCATTTGTTAGATAGTTGAACTAACATCTCATGTAATATTTTTGGTCCATGCTTTACCAACTCAATTGGAATGTCTCCAGGTCCTGATGCTTTACCGTTTTTCGATCTTTTGAGGGCATCGCTTAACTCTCCGGTTGTTATCTCAATTATTTGTGTATGTTCGGATATTTCTTCCATTTAGATCTCTTGGAATTTACATCTATTCTCTGTCAGTAAGACCTCATAATGGTGTTTCCACTGTTTTAGATCCATTAACTGTAAGTTAGATTTTTCCTTTCCTTGCCATCGGAGAGACTTTATCACCTTCCACGCTTGCCCAGCTTAGTAAGAAAATTCTAATGAATTGTCTCACTAAGCGCCCTTCAAATCCATAAACATATCTATCCCAAAGGTCTTCTTGAAAAACTTGTACTCGAACTCGTGCAGGCTAAACAAAACTCTAGACGTATCAGATTTATGTGGTTACTATTTCACATTGGCATTGCAGGCAACGAAAGTGAGCGTGTGAAATTGCTGTATGTGCCGATATAGAAAAAAACCGAGTATCGAAATACCGTAAATGATATAAAAGTACCATATTGAAGTTCTATTACCCAAGACTCCCGCATGAAGAACATTTGGCTGACGGGTGTGCCCCTATCGCGAATCAGTATGCTATAGGGGAAAAGGGATAGTCTGGAGCATTGGAGCTTGGTGGAATGATTCCTCTTTACACACGAATTAATATACCTCGTTCCAATGAATTGTTACACCCGGACGTATTTCCAAGGGTTGAAAAAGTCTCACAGGCTCGGTTCAATTAAATTGCTTGCTTGCAGAATTTGGTGCAAGTGAGAAAACGACTGGCAATCTTCTCAAATGTCACTGAAACAAATTAAAAATGACATTACAGCTTGAGAACTCTCAATCAGGAACAAACGAGAACATTTTTTAAATGTATTCCTCGGTTTACCTATCAGTACCTTCTTCTTCTTCTTGTGCCAATCCTATCGGAGATTGGAAATCATCAAGGGTATCCTGACCTTGTTTACAGCTGACCTAAAGAGTTCATTAGTGGTACAGCCAAACCACTTTATCAAATTACGCAACCATGACATTCTTCTGCGGCCTGTGAACCTAATATCAGTACCTAGGGATAAGTAGTTTATTGGGAACTAACTAAAGTTTCAGCGGATAATATTTAGATTAATAGATTAGTGGATTAAATTAGATATAGAAACAGATTTATATGACATGGGTTAAAACCCAGTCTTAAGCCTACAAGAAGATGGCTAAACGACGTAGAAGGTATATGAGCAATGAATAACAAGGACTTGAAAGTTAATTGTAAAGACAACGAAATAGAAACGGAAGCAGCATACCAAGTTATAAATAGTAAAGAGGAATAATCCATCTCATCTCAGAATATAAATTTTAAAATTACCTAGCATTAGCAATGTTCAGGTATATCAAGGCTTTGATTATGGTTATGGTCATTTAAATTTTTTTATGATTTTATACTTTATTTTCTATTTTAGTCTTAGATATTATTTGCTGCTGTTAGAATTGCTTTTTTTTAGTTTGTCTATTTTCAATTTAGTTATCCTCCCCCTAATAGCAGTACTTAAAACATCTTATCACATTTTTGTACTTTAATGCACATACTCATAAAACCTGTTGAATTTTTTCTAACGTCCTATTCTTTTCCTTAGACATTGTATGGTTATTTAATACAATTAAATTATTTTTTATTATTTTGAGTTACTGAAACAAAAGTAGAGCAGAAGATATTTATCGCTTTAAAGCTAAAATTCCATAAATCAAGCCTGCTTTGAATGATTTGCTCAAGTTTGCAGCTCACTCATAAAACTTTTCATATATTGTACCACAGCGCTTTATATCAGTTCACCTCATTTCTTACTTCTTGTAAACAGATTCATAAAATACTCAGATTTTATATACTTTCTTAATGTTCCTTTTATTTTGTCCAACGGATTTTATAAACATTTTATCTCGACATAGAGTAACCACCAACAAACTGAATGAGGTGAAGTGTAATTGCATAAGATACGAACTAGTGCTTTAGAATAGTGAGATATCTTTATTGTATGAGTATTTGTATATCGAGATATTTATCAACAAATTCAATTTTACTGGGATCAAAATAAGTCATTATAAATAAGGGAACAACACTGATAAGCGAAGATCCGTTGGGTCGAATAGTCTTGTGAGTTTTTTCGCAGAGTAAATACTGGCGAATAGAAACCAGGACCGGTTTGGACAGGCAATAAGTTTAATATTGTAGACTTTACATATTTTATAACGATTTCCAGTTTAAACTTTCATTGAAACAAATTTTCTGTACTGGCGTTGTATTACTTTCTTTGTATAGTAAAATATTGAAGTGAGCGTCACGAAATTAGCACCACGAAATAGTTGCAAGAGTCTATTTAGCGACAAGTTGGTCTATATACAGCATGTAAATTTTTTAAATTTTATTATAATAAATAACAAACATATTAGGTAACAGTGGTTTTATGTACTTCCAAATATTAAAAAATTGTTAAAATAAATAAATAAATAAACTTTTTAAATCAATGATTGTAAAAAAATCGTAAGGTGGACCTTACGCACTGAGAGGTAATAACCAACGCACGTGTGCTATTTGTCGTCATCCTTCCACACTTCAGTCGACACTCACCTTATTTCACTTCCACTGTCCCACTCTCGTGCCTGCCTCCCTTTCAGCCTCCCTTACTCTCGCATTTTATACTTGCTTTTATCCCTGTATTGTCGACCTCCCTTCTTTCTTCCTCCGCGGGCCCAGTTCTGCCTCCTCGACAACAGCTAGAACCCGATTTTTAGTCTCTTACACCCACAGCACCGTTCTCGTATATCTGTTGATTTTGTTCTACCAGCGCTAATCTATCACCATCACCTTACCGACTCAAACACTCACCTTGGCTTATTTCTTTCTCTTACCTGTCTGACACACTCTAAAAGGGTATGTGGTACAGTCTCCGAAGCCCTACAATATAGATAGACAATTGTCTGATTCGGCCTTTTTGAACCTCTGCAAGTAGCTACAGAAGCTCCAATGTCCTGTGAGCACCTGCGTTAGATAGTAGTCTAAGCCTCTGTGCCCGCAAAATAGCCAGATTCGGTATCAGTGACCTCGTCCACTGCGCCACATCCCCCTCCCACTCATCCTGCCACATTCCAAAGGATGTGGCCCTCTCCTCGCTTCTAAGGCCCTTGTGTCTTCCTATTTCTCAGTTGAAATATCCTTTCTCTCTCTCTCTCTCACCAATACATGTAATGGGACACAGCATTAGGTACAAAATTAAATGTATTCCCATGTCTTCATCGATGTTACCAAGGAACCCTGTTCTGGATCTTTCTCTTTTTCTCTGACCAATGGGTCTATGGAGCATTTCTCTAGTTGGGTCACTTTGTTCCATCCGCATTAAATGCACTATCTACCTCAGACGTCTGTTGTTTTACGACATCTGGTTCCTGGTATATTCTATAAAGTTAGAAGTTGTATCGTCTTCTCCACACTCCATTGGCATTATATTCGCCTTAGTACTTTTCTTTCGAAACATCCTAACATATTTTCATTACCTTTTGGTAAAGTTCAGGTCTCTGAACCATATGTTAGGACTGGGCGAGAGTTTTACTTTTGCATTTATCGATATTATTAAGAATTGGCCATGCTATTTTAACACACAAATACTTAATAACAAAAGAACCACTACCAATCTGCTCTGATCCACTGATTGCTTAACATATCTTTCTTGATTGCCTGCAATTCATGGAAGAAAAATCCCACGGAATTACAGACGATGATTTCAAAACGGTTTTTCACCAAAAAAATTTCAATATTGTTAACCCATTTATAAGACATTAAGGTATGCGATTCTATATAATGTAATATTGGTTTCTGTTATATCCACTGATGACCTTGAGCGGTTGATATGGTTTTTGTGTTTAAATAAAAAAATTTAACCTAATTGTGAGAGGCATGGATTCGAAAGGTCCATTCTTGTGTTGCTTTAGTAAATTGTTGTATAGTTAGTAACGGTGTGGAGACTGTCTATATGTATAAGAGCCATACTTTAAATACTTCCCAAATATTACAGTGTTTCTGTTTTGACAAGCTGTCTCCAGTGAAAAAGGTCTCTCTTGTCCACTGGTGAATTGCACGCTTTGGACGTTTACTGACTTTAACTAGAGTCGATACTGATTAATCTAAGAAAAGCTCTTCAATTTAAGATGTCTGTCTGATTAAATTGTCAGCATTTAGTCTCATTTTCTTATTTTAGTGCAACAAATTACTTTACGGTAAGTATCGAAAAAATTACTTGGAAGAACTGTAATAGTAATCGATCGATTTTAACGGGCAAAATTATCTAAATACCGTTATCTTCGTTCACGCCAACACTGCTCGTTTCCTGGTACAAACTTTGCATTACAGAGGTGCGTGAGATGTTAAGACCGTTTAAAATTGATTGAGTAGATAAATCCTCGTCATGTTAGGCTATTATTCTGCCTCATATTGAAAAATTTCAGCTCCCGACATTTTAACAAAATCTAATAAAACTTTTAGCAAGCGAGAATCGAGGGTCTTGGATCAAAGAAACATTTTATTGGTGATATCAAAGGGCAAGTACTAAAATCAGAAAAATTAACTATGCGAAATAAAGTAATTTAATATTTACATTTTTTCTTATATTATTTTGACAAAAAATTAAACACATTAACTTGTTTTATGTGCTCATTAAGGAAAGACCTTCACAAATACAAATTTACGACTGTTTTAAATTATTGCTAGACACTCGAGGACCAGTGGTCCACTCTACTGCACAGCTTTTTCATGTTTTCATGTTTTCATCTTCACAAATTGTTTATTAATTATTACTTTTCATCTTTACAAATTGTTTATTAACTGTAATTTTTTATTTTTGCAAATCGTTATTAATTGTTACTTTTAATCTTGGAAAATTGTTTATTAACTATAACTTTTCACCTTTGCAAATTGTTTATTAATTGGTACTTTTTATCTTTGCAAATTGTTTACTAATTATAACTTATCATCTTTGCAAATTGTGTATTAATTGTTACCTTTTATCTTTGCAAATTACTTATTAATTGTAACGTTTCACCTTTTGTTACAAATTGTTTATGAATTGTATTTTTATCTGTGTAAACTTTTTCAATTTTTCAATACAATTTACCTATCTACAGAGTCTCCAAAGAGGGGGGGATGTCATTGAGTGCCTTAGTTTGTCGACCAATAACACGCACTTGATGTGCATTGCCCAGCCTATCTCATTTCGGAGATTTTTGTATAAATATTCGCACAATCTTCGAATGGGATAACTCTGTAGATCTGTAGACTCTGTAGATAGGCTTCTTCGCTTTCTACAAGTTGTTTTATTCCAACCTACGAGCAATGGTCTACGATATCACGCATATACAGTCTTTATCAAGACTTACAAACAAAACACCACACATCCAGAAATAAAATGGATAAATGCTTAGACGTATTTTATATATTATACCTGAAGCCCTTAAGCAGAGCGTACAGCAGAGTGGATAATTTCATAGGTCCACTCTTGCTGCGACGACAGTACCTTATATTACTCTGGCTGAAGTATTTCCTTTAAGAAAGTTTTTGGGATCGGAATTGGAGCAAAACACTGCAAACAAACACACAACTTTGTCCCACTCAAGCTGGAATTGGTTTACCATGGAACATAAATTAGACAATTCTTGGGAAGTTGGAACTGATTCGGGCTTCGGATTATGCTGGATGATAACAAAACTGCAATCTTCAAAACTCGAAGACTCAATTTCTTCTTTAAACCATGTGGACCTCTCAAATAGTTGGAAACGCCATCTTACAAATCTCTCAGATAAACCACAGCACAAACAAATCGGTGATTAACTCAACAAAAACTGTCACATTGCTAAAGACTACACCCGAAAGCTATCTCTCCAAATCCAAAATCTCAACTGTTTTTCTTCCTCTCAGTTTAGTCTACCTTCATAACCTCTTCCGACCAGTTTTCGCTGCTGGCCAATCGGAATTTTTTCTCATGACGCATTTTATAGGATTATGGACCTTAAGAGTGCTGGGCATTTTAACTACGCAGTTAAAATCTCTCTTAGATGTCTCGCAAAACACTTGTATAAACAAAAACTTCAAGGAATTTTTATACATATCTAGGGGCGTACAAAATAATTTTTATACATTAAATATTCGATAGTTATAAGGAAATTATTTATGCTTTATATAGCTTAGATATAGGTTTGGTCTACTTTCCTAGATCCATTAGACGTGGGTGAGAGTTTTACTTTAGCTTTTAGTGAGATATTATAACCAGCACAAGACCAAGCCGCACAAAAATTTGATGACTACTTGGTGGATAACTGTATTTCTCAAAGGGCAGACTTCTTTTCTAAGATGTGGGTGGAAAACAGTTTATTACTTGAGCTTACAACCAATGCCAGTAAAATTTCCATTCTAAATTTAATTTGTTATTTTAATATCTACACTTTAAAATATTTCAGTTATAGAAGTTTTAAAACATATTCAAATTGATACTTATATAAAAATACGAAGTTCTGTGGAACCAAAAATAGTGTACCTAAAAGTACTTAAGGAGCGTAAAAAAATTGTTGACTACAAAATAGCGCAATTAAATCAAAATAAAATTAATAGACTTGATTCTGTCGAATGTATTTCATTTAGATCTATAGCAAACAAATGCCTTGTTTTAATTGATATTTGTTGAATTTTGTAAACGTAGAGGATATCCCGGATGTTTTTATACTTGTATTGCTTTGTCTCATATATTTCCGAATTCGCACTAATTACTTCAGTGATTTTTAAAAACAGAATTAATATCAAAATAGCTAAAATTCGTAAACCAGATCAAAATTTTTAATGAAATTCCTAAATCAATCTCTAACATTTTTAAAATAGGGTCAAAAATGTGAATATAATCTAATTTTACCGACTCATATACAGGGTGTTTCAAAAAGGTATGTCATAAATTAAAACACGCATTCCGGGGACAAAAATAAATTGATTGAATCCAACTTACCTTAGTACAAAAAGTGTACACAAAAAAAGTTACAGCCCTTTGAAGTTACAAAATAAAAATTGTTTTTTTGTTGTATCTCGTAAACTACTTGGCATTTTGTAATAAAAATGGACACGTTACTTTCTTGTTCTGAAAGCATTTTTCATAAAAAAGAAACAACAAAATCTAAGCGCACAAAAAATTTTAAGGGGGGTGTGCAACCCTAAATCCCCCCAAACTTTTGAGTATGTTCAAATCAAATGAATTTTGTGGCATCATTAGTTTAACACATTATTTTTAAAAATTTTTGCTTATTATCACTTTTTTCAAAAAACAGTTTTTATTGATTACGGCCCTTTTCAATAACCTTTAAAAAATTACGTACAACTAAATAATTGGCTTAAATGAATAAGCAAGTACAAAAAATGTGTATAACCTTTATAAATATGATATTACAATAAATGTTCAAAATGACCCCCATTTATTTCAACACATTTGGTATCGTTTTAATAAGGAAAACCGAATGTGCTGAATAATCATATTTTTCTGGCGAAATTGATTTGCAGCTTCAATTATTCTAACCCTCAATTGTTGTTCATCCTCTATTGTTACAGAATAGACTTTTCCTTTCATAAACCCCCAAAAGCAAAAGTCCATGGGGTTAAGACCTGGACTTCTGGGTGGCCAAGAAATAGGTGCGGCACGACCCCTTCCAATCCACCGACCAGGATACTGCCTACAAAAGGCCTTCGGACTTCATTACGTAATGTAATGTGGTTGAGCGCCATCTTGTAGAAACCTCATATTTTGCCTTATTGCAATATTCACTTCTTCCAAACACTCTTGTAAATCGTTTGTCAAGAACTGCAAATAATTATCACCATTTAAATTGTTGGGAAGAAATACTGGGCCTATTAGATTGTTATCCACAATTCCTGCCCAAACATTAACTTTGAAAGTCGTTTGGTGACGAGTCCTTTTTTTGGCGTGAGGATTTATGTCGGCCCAAATGTGCTCGTCATGATGGTTTGTTATTCCATTTCTACTGAAGGTAGCCTCGTTGATAAACAAAATATTTCTAATAGAATTAACATTTCGAGTGTTTTCAATTAACAGCCAATCGCAAATTTCAATCCTTTTAGGATGTATCAACCAATAACTCTTGAACCATTGTTAAGTGATAGGGTTTAAGCAGCTAATCCTTCAAACGCCTTCAAACCCTTACGTGAGGAACATTTAGTTGAGCAGCTATTGCCCTTGTACTTGTTCTAGGGACTTCTTCAATGATTTCTAAAATATCTCATCAGTTGCATCCATTATTGGACGACCACTATTGCTAGCAACTTGCGGTTAGAATGTACCCGTTTCCCGTAAACAACTATCAATGGTTCACCTACGATATTTCCGATAGTTTATTGAAATCATAATTTAATCTGATCCAACTTATCCAAAGTTAAATGCATATTTGCTTTTTCTGAAATGTGTAAGCCATTGTAATATCAAAATTTTTAGTATTAATCTTATTCACACAATAATTGATAGCTTCAAATTATTGACTATTATTGATGGAACTTTTTGTAATTATTGTATCCGTAGAAACTAATTGTAATTTTATGGCCAACTAGGAAAAAACTAGTTTTTCGAAAAAGTGATAAAAAGCAAAAAAGTTTTAAAAATAATGTGTTAAACTACTGATGCCACAAAATTCATTTGATTTAAACATACTCAAAAGTTTGGGGGGATTTAGGGCTGAACACCCCCCTTAAAATTTTTCTGTGCGCTTAGATTTTGTTGTTTCTTTTGTATGAAAAATGCTTTCAGAACAAGAAAGTAACGTGTCCATTTTTATTACAAAATGTCAAATAGTTTAGGAGACAATGCAAAAAAGCAATTTTAATTTTGTAACTTCAAAGGGCTGTAACTTTTTTTGTGTACACTTTTGTACTACGGTAAGATGGATTCAATCAATTTATTTTTGTCTCCGAAATGCGTGATTTAATTTATGACATACCTTTTTGAAACACCCTGTATAAATACGTATAAATACGTATTTCTATATAGAATACAAATGTCACATACCAACGTTAAAAATATTATTCGTAAGAAAATAAACATATCACAATGATTTTGCCGATCAAAATTTCTTAGTCAATCACTAACATTTTTCAAAATGGGGAAAAAAAGTGAACATATTCTAAATAATCTAATTTCACTGTCTAGTACATAAATATGTAACAACCATTTACCTAATTTTTATATAAAATGCAAAAGTCACACTACTAATGTTTGTGCAGATATAAATTTTCCTAAAAGGGTTCTTTGTCCTCGGGAGGGAACTGGCGTGCTCCGTCTCACAAAGCTCAAACTAGCGTTGAATGGTTAATCACAGTCAATTAAACATCATGACGTTACCATATCCTTGCGTAGGATAACGGAGTGGGGAGGATATATTATATACAGGGTGTTCCATAATCAATTTGACATTAGCTAATGGGTGATAGCTGACATCAAAATAAAGCGTTTGAGCTCAAATTGCATAGGCAAATGTTGCTAGTTTTCGTTCTACAGGGCGATTCATTATTATATTTTTTATATTATTTTTAGGGATATATCGAAAACTATTCAACCGATTAAAGTGAAATTTGGTATCTTGCTATTATTTAGTATATTACTTAATATGAAAATGATATTAGTTTTACTATTGACACTAGGTGGCGCCACCTACTATAACATTGGTTCATTAATGTGGACATAAGTTTTTTGTCCGCTCTGTATAAACATTCTAGGAAAATAACATTAAATGACATTTAATTCTACACAAAAAAGGTATTCTTGTTTCAAATCAAAAAAGTACACTGTTTTTGAAATAAACGTATTTTTTAGAGACGTGCATAAAATATAAAAATTTTACAAAAACTTATGTAAATTCAAACATTATTCAAAAGGCCTTAAATACCAGTGAATATTAAATGAATTAGTAGTAGATAATTTTTGCAAACAAAATGCATGTGATTGAAACAATTATTTTTATTAAACCGTTTACACAGTAATAAATTTAAAAAAAAATCAGAAATTAAATTAAATTAAACAATGAAGTGAATATAAAACAATTGACAAAGTGATTAATTCAAAACGAAACGAAAAAAAAAAATTACAATAAGTGTTCAAAATGTTCACCGTTAGATAAACTACATAATCTAAATCTTTTGTGTAAGTTTTGTCTTATTTTAAATAATGAGTTGCTTTGGGCCCTAATTACGTTAACTCCCTTTACAATATTTTGCCATAACTCTTGACGGTTATTTATTTTTTTTTTTATAAATAAGTGACTTTAGATAGCCCCACAAGTGAAAGTCTAGGGGATTTAGTTCGGGACTGCGTGCTGACCATGTGTATACACTACCTCTACCAATCCACCTTTGAGGATAAATTTCATCTAGATAATTTCTAACTTCTAGGCTATAATGTGGTGATGCACCATCATGCATGTACCAAGAGTTACGTCTTAAATTTAGAGGTATGTCTATTAAAAGAGTTGCTAAATCTTCTCTCAAAAAATTTAGATACGTTACTTCGTCAAGCTTAGTTGGTAAGTCGATTGATCCTAAAATACAATCCCCAAATATGCCACACCAGATATTTATGGAAAACTCATGTTGAGAATGATGTTCTTGAAATGCTTGAGGATTTTCTGTCGCAAAGGTATGGCTATTGAGCCAGGTAAACACACCTATTCTAGTAAATGTGGCTTCATCGGTAAATAAAATTTTATTATAAAACCTTGGATCGTCTAAACGCCGGAGCCTTGCTGGAAAATCCCGTGGTAAAAGATTTTTTACTGGAGTAAAACGATACCGATACAGATTTTCTGTCCATATTATTCTTGATACCGTAGATTCAGCTTCTGTTTCGATTTAATCTCGGTTATCATAAACTAACGATTTAAGATGTCCCTAAAAATGAAAATCTATTGTACCATCCAAAGTACCATCCATCCTAAGTACATTGCATTTGAGACTTCATGGTGGCCACAAAATGGGTCCATTCCTACCAATCCAACGACGAGGATAAGTGATTTCAAGAAGATTTCTAACAGCTCAGGTAAAATGTGCCATAATAGGGCTCCGTCGTAAAGAAACCACATTTCACGGCGTGTTTACAAAGGCACGTTGTAAGAAATTATAGTAGGCCTCTTCATTTAGTGTTCTGGGTAATTCATATGGTTCTATCAAACGATTGTTAATTATTCCAGCCCTTAAATTTATGCTAAATTTTCGTAGAAAATTTGTAATACGTATTAAATAATGGTTCTCGTCACTCCATATGTGGCAAATATGAAAATTATATACACCGTTTCTCGTGAAGCATACTTCATCCGCACCCTTTAGATAGATTCAGGTTCTCTGATGAGTGTATCTTGAAACCCCCTAAAAAATGTTAATTTTAGATGAAGACCACCTTGTTGTAAATCTTGTACTCTTTGATAGTGGTATGGACGTAGAAGTTGTTCCCTAAATGTTCTATGAACATCGTTTTTTGACATTCCAATATACATAAATTCCCGACATAAATTTGGACAGCTAAATTACTGTTACACTGCCCTTCTCCGTAAATAATCAACATATCATGGTACTCACGAATCGAAAACATTTTCGCGGTGTTGTTCCAAAAATATGTTAATCAAAGTTGTGACTGTCTACGTTTAGATTTTCGTACTGCACCTAGTTGACAGATTTCTTTTTGCATTGCAAAATGTATTTTCGTTTTTTGTTATAAGACATTCTTGCTCTAAATGGTGGCTTCTACCTATACCTTTAAGAAACACACTATTTTGGGGAACACCCTTGTATTAATGAAGTTCCCTTAGACATTGTTTGAAATTATTACAATCTCAAAGATTACTTACCCATAAAATTTTATTAGATGATAGTTCGATATGCTATTAGCTATTTGGAGAGTAAACAAAGTTGATATAACTTGACTTGATTACTACTTTACCTACTTCTTTAACTAAGTACACTGAGAAAATTACTAGTAAATTCACTTTATTATCCGGTAGTTAAAGTTTGTGGCTCAGTTAATCTAAATTAGCTACAAATCTTAAATGAGAGTTTTAACTTGAAATCTCTTCAAGAATAAACAGTTTTATCATTTTTCTATTATTGTTTTATGCTTCCAATATGATACAGTAACAGTAGTATTTAAAACAGAACATAGGTATTTCAATAAATGTTGTCATAGGTGTCGAAACCAGGGAATTTCATATGAACACATTCCTCCTTCTTCTCGTGCCATATCAGAATTATCCGACGTTGGCGATCACCATTACGAAGGCTTCTCGATCTTCTGCAATATGGAATAATTGTCCTGCATTTGATACCTGAGTCTAAGGACCACCTTCCACGTATTCGAAAATTATTATTAATATATAATTATTCAAAACGATGCAAGACAGAATTACTGTTTAAATAAACTAATAAGATTTGTAAATATGTCAATGTCAAAAGTTATATGGAAAATAAAAATCCACAAATATAATACTTTATTGTTACAATGTAAAGTGACCAGCAAGGAAACATATTTTGTTACGCGCCGCCAACGATCGAATTCAAAATGTCCTAGAATTCATGATAAGCACGTCATTTTGGCTACATTTCATTAGTTACGGTGCATGATTTCGAATGACTAAATTTTTAAAAAGCTACCACGAAAAAATTTATTCTAATATTTTACAACATAAATTTTAGTGAAATGTCGAATGTAGTAATGATAATAACGATGCTATGTAATCCGAAAATAAAAACATATTTATTTAGGTATGTAATAAATATACAGTGATCAGTGTCTTACCACCCGGCAAAATAGCGGAAAGGATAGAAGACAGATTAAGTTGTGAGATAGTACGAGATAAGGCTAGTTATTAGACGTGTCTATTTGACTTCAGTCATAATTATACGGATGACCTCCAAAATATTTTATTTTAATAATTTCTGATGTTAGAATAAATAATTAAATATATTAAGATATATTATAGTAAAAAACATTAATTATTAGCGATTTTAAATTATAAATCTTTAAATTTATTTAATAATAAAAATAACTCAACTGAAATATTTGACTTAACTAAATAGGTATGTTCAGTCCGAAAACAAATGTTGTATGTGAAGTTGGCGTAATAGTTAGAGACGTTGTCTATTGACAAGAAGACTGGGGTTGAATTCACACCAAGGGTAAAATTTTTGTTTTATTCAATCAAAAATAATAGAAAATATGATACATATTAGGTAACAAGTTTTCGAAAAACTCATTATTTACAATTTATTCTTATTCCAATGTTATAAAATAGAAATACAAAATATTTCAAATTTAATTCCAGTTTTACAGTCTTCAGTTGTGAATGGAAAATAATCCATTGAAGACTGTTTAATGTCAAATCCATCACTAAATTCTCAGTGTTAATATCAATTCCTCTGTACAGGTAATGATTTTCAAAACAATTGACGACATTGGAATGGATGCGCGCGAACAGCTACCTGCTTTATAGCTAACCTAATCATCAACCTAATCAACTTTTTATTGAAAAAACAATTCGTGAAAAGGATTTTAACGGTCGAGGAAAAAGTGCAAATTGTTGTCTGGCATGTGAATGGATTATCAGACAACATGATTAGACAATAATTTGTAAATATGTTTCGAAATAGGCCTGCTCCAGCACGATCAACAATTCAGTCTATTAAACGTAATTTTTTTACTTATGGATCCGTGTTCGATCCAAGAGGAGTTCGCAGACGAAGGGAGGTAAATCCAGATTTGGAACTAAGGGACACTTTGATTTGTGCAAGTATTGAGCAAAATCCTACCCAATCAACATCTCGTCTCGGAGAACAATGTGGAATTCCAAGTTTTAGAGTAGGTGAAATTTTGTAAAGACATCGATATGGTCCCTATAAACTTCATAAATCCAACGAACAGTTCCCTGGGGATCAATATAAACGTTTAGAATTTTGTCAAACTGCAATGGAAATGTCACATCAAGATGAACATTTTTTAGAGAACGTTTTGTTCACCGATAAATGTACGTTTTCATTACATGGCCGTCACAATTCAATCAATGCTAGGTATTGATCTCTAGGAAATCCTCGTCAGATTTATGTCGCTCGTACCCAGCGTCTTCGAAAAGTAAATGTTTGGGGAGGCATAATAGGGAATCATGTCATTGGTCCATTTTTTATAGACGGTATGTTGACTGGGCAGAAATACTTGGAACTTCTGCAAAATGAAATTGTCCCAGCCCTTCGTAATTTACCAATACCTTTCGATTCCATATGGTTTCAACACGATGGTTGTCCTGCACATAATGCTCGCATCGTCAGTGAATATCTCAGTGCGACTTTTCCTAATCGATTGATTAGTGGCCACGGATATTTTTTTATTTTTGTAGAATTTTTACTTAAACAATGTTTAATTTTAAACATTCTTTAAAAGTTTTTTCTTTATTTTCGAAAGTACGACGATACTGTTTTGTCAATAAGATTTTTTGTTTTAACTTTAAACACTTCTAATACTAGTAACGACAGCAAAACGATCTTTGCATAATTTCAAATATATAAAAAAAAAAAAAAGAAAACCACATGTGGGTTTTGAACTCTAATCATCTGCGATGTATGTGTCGCAATGTCGAATTCTTACCACTAATCCACGAAGGATTTATAATTATTCCGTGACAAGAGTGTATGAAACTCCTCAAATCATAGTAGAAATTATTCTTGGTTAATAATTTAAAACTTTAGATTAAATAATCATTATTAATTAAATTATTTTATTCACATTTTTGCTTTATTGTGGTCAATCAGTTTTTACTTTATGCGAAATTAAAAAATGGAAATATGTCACACATCTGACGTTACTCATAATAATTATGACCGAGGTGATTTAGCTCGAATCTAACGTCTAAAGGTGCAAGATTATCGATAGTGGTAATGTAATGTAATATAAATTATAGGTTTTTCCGATTATTTCTCACCTCTAGTTTCATCTCTTTTTATTTCACAAGGTAACTGTGTTTTCTATCTCTTACGTTAAAAAGCCGGGTGGTAAGACACTCATCACTGTATATGCTGAATGACATTTTTCTACGGTAAAGTAAACTGAAGGTCACCGCCACTATGGCGTATACTTCTGGCTAAAACAATGTATATCCAAATCCAGTACAGCAAATCAATTAATTTGTAATTTTTTAAATCTATCATTTTTTTTTAAATATTCTCAACACTTTTATATACTGTAATCCGTTGAAAAAAAAACCAAAACTGTAGAAGTTGGAAGCGTTAGTTAGTTCGAAACTTTGATATTGTTTTACATCAAAATGTTATGAATAAAACTTAAAATATGATTTGATAAAGGATTTAATATATGCTTAACTAAAACAATATTTTATAAGCTTACTTTTTTGCGCATAGAAAATACTTGACGGAGTAGGAACTCGCGTGACCTCCACAAGTAATCCTTTGACACGTATGTATCGTTTTGATCGAAACAGGCCAAAAGGATTTTGAACTGCGTGTGACGTTTAGACTTAACTATTATCCGCTTTTCCAAGTTTCCAAATTGTGTTTAACACATTTTAAGGTCTTAGAGTTAGGAATGAACTTTGCCTATTTGAACTTCTCTATTTAAACCCTCGACCTGGACGGAGCAGCTTAATTTGTCGAGGTTGTTAATGATATTTTATCACATTCTGACGTACAAAATGAAAAATAAATCAGCTAGATAGAAGGTCTAAGGGTTTTCTAATTTGCAATGCATGGAGTACATTTATACAGAGTGAGTTTTGAATATGGAACGTGTCAATTATCCCGGAAGCCGCTTACACTATTTATACAAATTTTGGTGCGCGAGGGTTTTGTAATAAGTCAATCGTATGGTGGTATTTACATTGTTGTCAGCTTTTCTCTTCATTGGAAAATTTAATCAATTTTTTTAATTCAAATGCCTTGTATTTTTTCAATTTAAAATCCTTAAAAAATACTAAGTATTTCTCCTAGAATGTTCTTTATATCTAAATAAAATAGTTTTTTTACTTAATTCATGGCTTTGGATAACTTGATCCATTCAGGCACGATAATGTATTTGACTACTTGAAATTGTTATTAATGTAAAAGGAAATACAGTTAAGATTTGATTTCAAGTTTGAATTTGGTTTCAACAATTAGAAATCTTCAGATTTCGTTTCTTGATTTGTTCATAATATATTTGTTACCAAAATAGCACTTCGCCTAGAGGTAAATTAAAAATATATTGTAATCATCAGTATCACAAGAATGAGTATATTGACGAGAAACCGTACTTTCATTCATTACATTCAGGGCCCTAACCAACTTAAAGTGAATATTTAGAACTAACAAGGGATAACATAATATAGGGATACTTTTCACACCAAGGTGCCTTTCATAGTGACTTTATAACAACACAAGACAGGCAACGGCTAGGAGGTAAACATATAACTTAAGGATAGACAGAGGGAACAAATATGTATATACCGCACAACCAACTCCTAAAATGGATTTTGAGCTATCTGTGAAAATTCTATATGGCTTATCAAATTTGGCAAGTTGTATCTGAAGTTGAATGACGTTGTTATCATCAAAACTAGGGAAATAAACTTTTGTTTGGGAATAAAGACTGACATATGCTATTCTGTCCTGGGGTCACTCTTGTCATTGATAAAGTGTTTGCACAACACAGAAAGTGTGTTCGTATTATTTCTAGGCTCTGTTATAGAGCAGACTGTAGAAACTCCTTTAGAGCTTTAAAAATTTTAACTTTACCTTTTGTATACATTATGCAGTGTCTGTTGCACATTAAACAAATTCTTAGCCAATACAATGCGCATGTAGATTTTCATAATTATTCCACCAGATTTAACAATAATCTTATACCAGAATTTGGCCGACTTGAGAGATCCAGAAATGGTTCAAGGTATTTAGCCATAAAATTCTACAACTTAGTGCCAGCTAGAATAAAAGTTCTCAATTTTCATCAGTTTAAGGCAAAAATTAAGAGTTACCTTATAGTAAATGCTTTTTTTACATAATATGAGGAGTATTTTACTTCCGATTTTAATTTGCTGTAATTGTTAACAGTATAAGTTAAAACACTGTATCTAGATTTTATGTTTTATATTTATATTTACATATGTGTATATTAACTATGTTCAAACATATTTTTTTTCTTTGACTTGTAAAAAATACTTTTGTATTCATTTATTACCAATAAACCATCTATCTATCTAAAGAATTTTGAAATTATATTGAAAGCTAAAGATTATTTTTTCAGCTAAAAAAGTCATCTTAAATGTAATGGAGTTTCCATACATTCGGTTAATCGATTTTCCGTAGGTGTAGATTTAAGTGGACCTAAAACCAAAAGCAGAGCTTTGTACTGATTCGGTCTAATTTTTAAGTCTAGTATTTATAGCAGACCCATATAAAAAGCAACTATAGTCAAGAAATGACCTGATCTATGCCCTATAAAACACCTTAAAAACCCTTTTTTAAGGTTAATCTTAGTCTTAAGTCTATGCCATTAAAAAAAGTTTTTTTAAGTCATTAGTCATTAGTTTAAGTCATTTTAGTCATTTTGTCAGTTGCAATAGATTCTCTAATCAGACAAATACCCAATCCTATCTCTAATATAAAATTAACGAAAAATTTACAAAAGATAAGGAAAGTCACTTGCTTCTCGTCTAGGGGCCATCAAGAAATTTTTAGTAGACAAACAAAAATTGATCATAAATAAGGAGTTAATACCATTTAAATAAACGAAGGATGCAAATCTAAATTTGAAATCTACACGATCATGAAGAATTTCTTGCTCGCGTACAAATCTTATAAAACCGTGCATATAATTGTGGATATGGAATGGTACACACAATTATGGATGGACAATGGTTTAAACTTATCAACTGCCAAATCAGCTGTATCTGTCTTTATACGACACAAACTTTCTCTAATCCTTTTATATTCTCAATCTTTTACATTTAAAAATCAAGTCAAATATTTGGGCCTTATCCTAGATAATAAATTAACTTGTAAACAACACATACAATATATGCTGGATAGATGTAACAAAGGTAGTAATTTCTTTAGAATTTCAAAAAGTTAATAATTTTCAAAATAATGCAAATTCATAATTTTCAAATTCATTTTGAGAAATTAAAATTCGGTAATTAAGGACATTCGTTAATAGGTATTGAATTTTTGAGTTAAACAACAATTATAATGACATTTTATGTGACACAATGACACTTTTTTTAAAGAACATATTGTAAGGACTTTAAAAGACTCTTCTTAAAAAAAAGAAAGGTGATTGGTCTGTTATAGAGACCACAATAATATACACAAGGTAATCCGGACCTCTCCTGATGAAAAAAGGATGGAAAACGGTAGGATTGAGCAGGTTTAAGTTATAGAGGCAGAAAAATAGTCTCAGATCATAGCCTAGTGATCTCAAAATTAGAAGCTAGAATTTCAAACATCAGCAAAGAAATCAAAATGGATAAAAAGAAATGAAATTTGCAAAAGCTAAGAGATGCGATAATTTCAGAACGATAATCGGAAAACATCATAACAGGCTATGGAATCAAAATGTAAACAAAAAAGGCCAGAAAGACCAGCAACTCTGTAAATAAAAGATAAACGTTCAAAGCAATGAAAGAGCTAGGAGTACCAAATGAGTTGGCAAATTTAATAACAGCAACTCTTAAAAAAGTTTAATTTAGAGCACTAATGAGGGGAAAACTGCCTGAACCTTTTAAAATAAATAATAAGCTGCGCCAAGGTGACCCTCTCTCCTGTTTACTGCTCAATCTGGCTCTGAAAAAGTAATACGGCTAGTAATAACAGCGAGAGGTTATAGAAAGTTTGCTCCTTTGTTTGCATTTCATTCATATTTTTTGAAATAAAGATTGATTACTGGCTACAGATTTTTTCATGGCGATTGGTTCGACTCCAATCCAACTCCTAGGATAATCCCACAGGATAATTGTTAATAAAATTACCACAAACTTACTTATAATGTTCCAAAATGCACATATCAAACAGCAAGTCTTGGAAGTGTTGTGATAAGTAAATTATGAATTTTTCGTCCCATTTAGTTCTCAACTCACAAATCGTGATATGGTACTTACATTTTCGTTTTAAGTTGAAGGCTGACTCACGGTCTTTTTGAAAGCAATTATTTTTAAAGGAAATAAACTTTAAAAACTTTATCCCTCACATGGCAAAATTAAATATAGATTTAAAGCATTTCACACAAAACTTAAAAATCAACTTAGTTAATTAATCACATCGTACGAGTCATTCATTGAAGTTAAGATAACAATGGTAACGACGAATCGATGGCTGTATCTGAGAAGATTGTGGCCCCTACTTTATAGCGCGAGTGAATGATGAAATATAAACGTTGCATTTTTACTAATTTTGAGGGAAAAATTACAATCTCATATACCACTTCTAAGACTTCGCTACGCTACTACATGGCAAATGAGCCATAGGGTGGGTACCTGTAATTTCTATGTGTGGTTTGGTTTTAATCATCTTGTATTTATCAATATTTTGTTTCAGGGGTAAAGCATAAGGAAGCAATCCTGCTTGATATTTTCAAAGATGAATGGAAGCAAGTGAAAATTCAAATTTATTTGACAGTTTTGTAATTATCCATGTAACAACTTATATTTATAAAAATATTTTTAATTTACATTTTTTATATATTTCAGGCAATACCTACTATTAAAAAAATGCACGGTACATAACAAACCCGCCGTACCTACCTACCTACCTAAATGCGGCTCTGGTTTTCATTACGTGTAGGGCTTTTTCCTTAGGCAACATACAGGACAAACTATATTAGACTTCGATAGTCGTCTTCCATTCTATAAGGTCTTTGAAACATCCCAAACGTTTATGTGATACCCAATTATCCTCACAGAACCTTCATTTTTAGCTCGTTGCGTGCTTTAATACAGAAATTGATAAATTCATGACGTAATTAACTCTATAATGGTTCTTTATTCCCAAATTTGTAGCATTTCTAGAGTTGATAAAATAGTAGCTTTTTTAAATATTTAAAATTAAAACCTATTTTAATTTAATTTAATTTAAATATTGAAACCTATATGACGAAGAAAATGGCAAAGAACCACAGTTTTGATTGGCACAAAAGACAAGAAGTAATATAAATGGTTAAAAAGTGCATCATCTGTTCAAAAAACATTAAAACATAACATTATTTGTCAATCTCCCGGACTTACCAGAAAAACTACCCAAATAGTGAACACTCTCAAAACATAAATTTGGAAATGTTTATTTGATGAACCAATGATTGATAAAATTGTCCAATGCACAAATGCTAAGTTAATTTTAATTAGAAGCAAACTAAAACTTATTAAGTAGTAAATCAAATTATAGAGATGTTGATATTGTGGAGGTATACGCATTTATCGGTTAGCTTTACACACACTTCAGTTTTAAAATCTGGCCACGAAAATATGAATTGATGATTTGCAAAGCACCCTAACTGGAAGACCTATTTTTAGATCAAACATATCCGTTAAGCGCTTTGAAATATTAGTGAGTGCTCTTAGGTTTGATGATGCCACAACTCGAGAGGAGAGAGAGAAAATGGACCTTCCTGCCCCGATCTCCGAAATATTCAATGCTTTTATTCAAAATCTTAAGAAATGTTTTCAGATGTACATGCCAAAGAAACCAGCTAAATATGGTATAGAACTGGACTTTCTGAAGAAGAACGTAGGCTTTTCAAAACCCACTTAATCAGTTTTACGTCTATGTAAACCGCTTTAAGGATCAAACCGGAATATTACGGCAGACAATTGGTTCACTTCATTGGAGCTGGTAAAGAACTTAGAATAAGATCTCTAACATATATATGTTGTCACTATGAAGATAAATAAAACTATTATACCACCAGAGTTTAAAACAAGTAAATCTAGACCGGTGGGATCAACACTTTATGGCTTTGCTACTAATATACCTGTAACTCTCTTATCAATTGTTCCGAAAATCAACAGATCAGTTGTACATATATCGTCAATGCATGATAGAGTTGAAACAGACCTTGACAAAAATAAACCGGAAATTGTCTGTTATTATAACAAAACACAAAATGGTACAGACATTCTGGATATAAAAACTGATATTCATCTAATAAAAGAACCAGGAGATGGATGTTAGTAATATTTTAGACTTTAATCAATATAAGTTGAGCCAATAGTTTTATATTATATTTACGTTACCGTCAAAGTCCCTCAATAAAAAGGATCCAATTTATTCAAAGTTTGGCTATGACACTCATAGAACTACAAGTAAGGAGATTCCTATTAATTCTAAATCTTCCTAGAGCTATAAGGTCACTTATATATGAAGTCATTCCTAAAGAATTAGAAAATCCCACCGAAGAACCTCCATCTAACAACCTTGAGAAACGCAAAACATGTTCTATCTGGCCACCTCAGTAAGGGAAAGAAACATACAAATGCATAAAATGTAGCGATCCTATTTGCTTGCAGAGCAGCAAAAAAATATTCAATAATTGTGCTGTAATGGGGATCTAACTTTATAATTAATAGTTATTAATAAAAATCGGTGTTTATTTTAAATAGTTCTAATTTGTTTTTTAATTTTAATAAGTATATCTGATATACCGGCAGAACTACTCAAGCAAGGAGGAAGGAATTTGACACAACAGATGTACCAGCTAATACGAGAGATATGGATAAAAGAAGAAATCCCCCAACAATGGAAGAAAAGTATAATCTGCCCTATTCATAAAAAAGGAGACAAACTGTTGTGTAAGAATTATAGAGGCATCTTTTTACTTTGTTCGGGATAAAAAATATTCACAAACATCATTAATCGAAAACTCCAACCTCTCACGGAAAAAATCATCGGGGAATATCAAGCAGAGTTTGGGCAAAATAGATCTACCATTGACCAACTATTTACAGTTAAGCAAATACTAGCCAAAGCATGGGAATATGACGTGGACGTTTACAATCTCTTTGTAGATTTTAAACAAGCCTATGATGCAATAGATAGAACAATTCTCCCTAATATATTGGAAGAATTTGGCATACCATCAAAATAAATACGACTAGTGCAAATGACAATGACAGAAACAGAAGCACAGGTATGTATTCAGGGACAGATCACTGATGCATTTATGTTAACGCAAGGACTGATTCAAGGCAACGGACTGGCCCCAACGCTCTTGTTCTTGAATATGTAATTAGACGGTTGACGGTGAACAGAAATAACATACTTACAAACAAATCTACCCAATTAGCATGTTACGCAGATGATATAAACATAATGAGCAGAACAGTGAATGCAGCGGAAGAAACCTACGTTGAGTTGAAACAGAGTGCAGAAGCAGTAGGGCTAGCAATAAATACAAATAACACAAAACTACTCATACAAACCAGATCAAACAGACCGGCGCAACAACACTTTATTGAGGATATAGAGCATGTGAATACATTCACATACCTAGGAATTAATCTGGTCGCAAGCAATGAAGAAGAACCGGAAATAATTAGAAGGCTTATGCTGGCAAGTAAAGCCTATTTCGCGATGGGCCACATATTCAAATCGCGAGACGTACACCGGAAAAGAAAACCCAGGGTCTATAAAACAATAATCAGACCCATAGTAAGTTATGGTTGTGAAACATGGGTGGTGACACAGGAATCTGCCAATGCATTAGATGTGTTTGAAAGTAGGATACTGGGCCCAATAAGTGAAAACAACAACTGGAGAATTAGGTGTAATAGAGAAATATACGAGCAATATAGCGAACCAACTCTAGCAAAATACACTAAACTGCAGAGATTACGGTTGACAGGAGACGTGGTCCGCATGCATGAGAATAGAATCCCCAGAAAATTACTAAATGCAAGAATGCAGGGAAAAATACCTGTTGGAAGACCTAAAAAGAGATGGGAAGACGAAGTCGATGAGGATGCCAGGAACTGCCTGGGAACATGTTCATGGAAAAGAACAGCGAAAGTAAATCGAAATGATTGGAGAAGCCTGTTGAAGGAGGCCAAGGCCCGATTTGGGCTGTAGTGCCATTGGATGGATGGATGGATATATGAGATAGATCACGGCTGAAAACATGCATAACACTGAAATGAAAGACCTAGCTTTCAGTACAACTAAAAGTAGGGTAGAGTTCCAGAAGAGCCTACTACTAAGTTAATTTTAAAAGTGACGTAAATGTACTGATTCAATGATTAAATCAATTTCATTACTTGTAATGGTAGCAGGTTTGTTGACATTATCTTAAACCAATTTTAAATCGAACTCATAAACTAGTAACTAAAATAATTCGTCATTTAATATGAATTTAAAAAAATCGAAGGACTTTTTAATCTTTACCGAATAATTATTTTTACAGAAACTTTTCAATTTTGGTTCCTTCGATTGAATTTCTCTCTTTTATTGTTAGATTTATTGATCTTTTTATTTTTTCTATTTTTTTGAATATTTTTGGGGTGGTTGGGGTGTCACTGTCAGTTTTAGATTGAGCATCACATATGTTTCTTTCACTCAAATGGGACTAGTCCTTGTCCCAGTCAGCATAATGCTTCATCGTTGCTTAGCCTTTCATCAGCGGGAATATTCTTCACATATTTATAATTATTGTAAAATCTTTCCGCATTCATTTCTGAAAAAAATGTGTTCTTAAATAATTCATAAAATGCATACCAAGACATATGTCGCTCCGACATCAACTGCGCATTTTTGATAATAACGCATATAAAGCCATATATGGTTTAACGCTATAAACTTTAAAGGTAAGTAACTGATAAATATTTCCAATTACTTTGTTTAACATTGAATAACCTTGATAATAAGTTTTATTACATTGTTGATAAGTATAGCCCCTGTGTATGTTACAAAAGTTACAAAAAAAGTCGTAAACGTGTTTAGATTTTAGTTTTTAATTAATTGTGTTTTAAAAGCTTTAATCATCTTTGCAAAAGTTAGATGATGTATCTTTAGTTATTTAGAACTTGGATGTCTTGTGTGGGAGTGACTCGCCACCCAAAAGATGAAAGGTTTATTTAACGGCCTAGCTCAATATGATTTTTTTCGATATCTCGGTATTATATGTATCTGTTTGACTCTTGAATAAATAAAATTATAACGAGCACCATATTATACTACAGTTAAAGGTGTAGCTTTTAAATGGCGATTAATTATAATGCATTCTATTTTAATAAAAGTTGTTACATACGTTGATAAAATTTTATCTAAAGTAATCCCAAAAAAATAAATTTTTGCTGTATCCTCATCTGGTCTATTTAGTAATTTCCTCTCATTTCATTTCGGTATTTCTAATTTATTTTCTCGCTTTCAGCTCGTTGATCTCGACTGACTTTTATTGAAAAAATAATTCACTGTCTTCCATTAAAATGGACAATGAATCAAAACGGACATCACCATAAACCTTTCCTTTACAAAAAATGATAAATGATGTAATTATGCACAAAAGAACCATCTGTTTTAAGCATATGCAGACAGAAAACAGAATAGGCAATCGAAGCTACGAAATAAAATGAATTTTCTAATACTTGGAGTAGGCCGATTTCTCGGTAGAATTAACTGAAAAGCTGCAAACACATCTCGAATTTCAGTAACAAAGGGAACAAAATTTTAAATTTTGGTCATGTAGTTTCCAAATGTATCTTATTCCCTTTATGTACTGTTTGTTTCTATATTACATAAATATTAAATAACTCAAATCTTTATCAAATTAAAAAATGGTTTAATTTTTTCTACAAGCTAGTGGTCTATTTTGTACGGGCATTAAATTCCACATATCATCCTTTAAACATCAAAACTATTTTGTGCAGTTTTCAATATTTTAAATCTCTATAATCTCAGGTGATTCTTATTTTTTCTCTTATAGCCCTTATCTATGTATGCACTGCTGGAGATAGACCTCTTTCTGACTTTTCAACTTTTCAATACCTCTCAATCTCCTAATATTGATCTGAAGCTATTTTCTTGTGGTATGTTAAAGTAATTACTATTTAGATGGGAATAAGCCACAATTAAAGGTTAAAGTACGTTTATTGACCTTTCAATTTCCACTTCGGAAATCGTTCTCAAAATACAAACATTAGTAAATTAAACAAATTTTGTTTTTTTGTTACTTGGTGAAAAATTCTTCTAATAATTTAATTTTATCTTATTCATTTATATTGACAATTCAGACATACATTATACATTTTAAAGTAGACGACTTTAAAATGATATTGCCAATATTGTTGAGTTGCGTTCCTGGGACGACTTTACTTGTAAGATAATTCATTCGATTACATGAAATCAACTTTAACTTGAGAATATTCGTCAGAAAAAATCATAGCATGTAATTCGTCTTTAAAAAGACAAACACATGCCATGATGACTGTAAAAATCTCCTGTTAGTGATTTCATAGTAAATTATGAGGGAAAAACCAGGAAAAAAACCTCATAATACTATCCCGACATGGTAAGTATTTGGTCGCGCATTTAGTTTATTTTCAATAAACACCAAATTCTGATTTTATATCTTTGTTATTTAAAAAACATAAATTATGTATCCTCTATATGTTACCGACTTACTAATACTGGTATTTTTCTTTTAATCACTTCCTCTTTTAATATGGGTAACCAGATCCTACTACATTCTGCCGAGGAATTTGCGACACAATTGGTCTCATTTAGCATAATTAGAGCCGCTTCTTTGATTTTACGCTTTTTACCATCCGTTTCTTTTAGGACTATACAATTGTAGTATTTTTGTTTGTAGTTTGTTTTTTAAAACTGTCTATGTGTGTATAATGAAAAAAAAAATAGACCATGGCAAAAATCACGTACAGTTTTTTATCTATGGTAACAAGACAACCCAAGGAGTAGTTAAGAAAGTGTAATAGTCGAGAATTGTTAGGTGATATATAAAAAACTATGACATTGAGACTTTAATTCTTCCCTCTATGTGGCGTCCCGATCATAGTGGCTCCAAGATATTAAGGAAGCTTAAGCTTCCGTTCCTCAGCAGATGAGGCTTGACCAAATGCCGTTTTGGCCGCCATGTGCCTAGCAATAAAAACATTTGTTCATAACACTTAGTTAAATTGAACATGCTTCAAAATATAGGGTTAATAACAATAGGTGTATACTCTATTTTGGTTAGTGTGATCAGACTATTGTGACAAAATATTCCACAAAGTGTATTTTTAATGTTATAGTACAATATAAATTTATCGTAAAATATCTACAGTAAAAAAAAACATTGTACCTAAGCAATCAACATGATACAACGGGAAGCCCAATATTATTAATAAATATTAATAGACCATCTTCCCAATAAAATATTCTGAAGGGAAAAATTTTGCCATAAGGTAGAACGCATTATGCGAAACTCGTACCACTCAGGAATGCAAATAGACCCGAATTACTCGAGACAAAGGGGACAAACAAAAAAATTGTGTTTGCTGCTGTGTATATGATTGAAAACAATTACAGAACTGAAAATAAATGGGGAAGGTTGCGAATATTTTTCAATATTTTAGAATAATGTATTACAAATATGTTCTCTACTCTGGTTTGGCTATGCTAAATTTAAAATATTGAAATTTTGTCATCATTAATCAATACTCATTACTTTGGTATTAAGATTTCTATGCATTTGTCGATTTTAGATCTATTTAATAATCTTAAACATTCTGTGGAAATTTTATTATTTTATATTGATTACTAACTGTGATGTTATCGGTGAAACTAGATTTAATCGACAGCCTCTTTACTTTTTTTAACTTTGGAATAATCCAGGTATCGAGAAAGGTTTTTGAAGCGAAACTTCTATACTGGCGTTGTATTACTTTTATCTCTATGGTAAAATGCTGAAGTCAGTGTCACGAAAATAGCGCCACAAGATGGCGTCGTCACGGGTAGCGTCCCAAAATTGCCCTTCTTCTTATCGAGTCACTATTCTTGATCAATTCGTTTCTAGTCATCATATATTTATTCTAAACAGATTTAAAAAAAAGACTGCTTGGACAATAACTAACAAAATACAGGCATTGAATGAGAATTGAAAAATTAAAAGAATATCTGTCAATAGATGAGTCAATTCGCAACGATTGTCAAAATCAATGTCATTAATGTCTTTCACAATATTGAATCATGTGTTTGAATTTTTATGACATTTCCCGTTTTAAAATAATTTCATATAAATACAATTATTATTTTTAAAAATCTTATTTCGTATAAACAATAATTAAATTTACTATCAGAGACTTTAATGCCCACAATATTGCGTGGGGTTCACAAACCACGTACGCCAGAGGAAAGCTTAGAGAGAAGAGAAAGAAAAGTAGAGAATGTACTAACATTACTGACACTTGTTTTATAAAGAATAATTCTATTACTCATTTCAATATTTCAACAGGAAGTTTCTCAGCGATTTAGAAATATATATATATATATATATATATATATACGAGTATATATACGGAATATCAATTTGGGCTGACATCCTTGGAACCCAGGAATCAAGGAGGAAGGTCGCATCAGTATATTTTGTGAGTGCTTTAAGAGTTGTCAGAGCATTCTTCATAGTATCCGCGAGGACGTACATACGTCATAGACGGCATTTTACACATTGGAGTTCTAGCTGCAGTAATGAAGATCCTTTATCGGCAAAGAGAGTCAACTACAACTACATTGTGCTTAGATGAACTAGATGAAGAAGAGAACGGCAATATCCACATCGAACGGCAATATATCACATCGATGGCAATTACAGAGGGATTTCACAACAACGATCAGGTGAAAGCAATGTCTTATACCACAGGTGAATGTTTGGTTGGACCGCAAACATGGGAAGGTCAACTACTATCTGACGCAGATGCTCTCAGGACATGCGCGTTTTCGAGCATAACTTTATCGCTTTAAAAATGACGATTCTTCAGAGTGCGCATCCTGCCTCGGGGTCAGTGAAGATGTGGAGCACGTTTTCAGTAGTAACTAGTTACCAAACAGAAAATTTGACCAGAGACCATAATAGGAGAAATATTTTCATTGAAGGCAGCTTGGAATGCAATCACTACATTTGCGATGGAAGCTCTTCAGGATCTTCGCCACGTTGAAGGAAGATGAGCTGAAAATAGAGACGGTTAGAAAAGGAGAGTGATATCTAGATTCTCCCCCCTTATAGTAGAGGGGAAAACGGTGGCAGAAAGGGGACGGGTTTTAGTCAGTATTGTATAATACGAGTCCGACATACCAGGCAGTACATCTAGTCCTGATGATGAAAGTATTTTCAACCAAAAAGAAAACACACACACACATACACACCATACATCCCCCTTTAAACAAAAAAAGCTAAATGCTTACCAAACAAACTAAAGATTTCTCTGAAGAATCGATAAAAGGTACTTCAATAAACGATTTAATATATCACAGTATTTGATACGCAACAGATAAGAGCCCTATTTTATCAAAAAATTAAATGTGATACAAAATCACAAAACCAAAATAAACACTGTATAGCACGAACCCTAACATGACAACTGTATATGTTATTGTCATTTATAATATGACCTTAGCATAAATAAATAAGGATAATATACTGTTGAAATAAACATCGGATTTAAAAAAAAAACGAAGTATTTCATGCTATTATTCCTCTCACGCACTCACCCTCCAACCTCCAAACATTGTCGCGTCATACTACTCAACCAAACAAATAGATATTTTTAACCCATGTCTCTTGGAATATGTGGGTTACTATATCGATTTCACATATTCATGTGAGATACACGTAATTTTATCATGTAATGTGTATGCATTAAGTTTTAAAACAAAAGTAATGCACTTACAACAGAAAGTAAAGTAATTATGTAGAATTATGCTGCAAACAAACTCCAGAATATACTGAGTCTATAAATCCCGCAACAAAAGTAACTATTTATTATTTATTTCTCCGTTTTTATTGCTATTATTTTTAAATTGTCATTACCTCTACAGTGCTAGTCAAAAGTAAGCTCCCCCCTCGTCTCTTTTGAACGGTTATACTTATAATAGTGAAATTTGGAGGGAGGTAATAAAGAGACGTAGACGTCTTAACTTGTCATAACAAGTGACGTAATAATGACAGATGACGTTACAGCGCCACTGTGACAAAATTTTAAATAGGACCTTATGGCAAGTGATACCTCGTTTGAAAGGTATTGAAAATACCTATTCAACCAGATTAATTTTATTTGAGTTTAAGCTCATTTTGATGAATAAATTAAAAAAATACTAAAATTGTAGTTTCCCATTTAATTATTCAATATTAAAACCTCCGCCTCTGGTTACTTGTCAAAAAGTTGATGATTTTCAATTCTCTAATGGTTTTTACTTCAACGTCAATTTTTTTGACAATTAACCAGAGGCGAACGTTAAAATATTTATTAATTAAATGCGAAACCACAATTATTTTAATATACCTATTCAATCATAATAATTTTGTTTGGATTTAAGATGATTTTGACAAATAAATTAAATAAATAGTAAAATTCTAGTTTGGCATTTAATTAATAAAAATTCCAAAAAATGTCCACCTTTGGTTATTTGTCAAAAAAGTTGACGTTTGTCAATTCTCTAGTTGTTTTTAGTTTGCAAGAGCATTTATACTTGAATATTTAGTTTCTGTGTCTGCTTAGTTTAGTCAAGTTATTTTTACTTAGTTGTTCTTAGTTAATATTTAGTTTAATTATTGTTTAAATTTTTACAAAGGCAGAATGGTACGTACTATAGCCGACAAAGTAGCAGCTGTGTTAATAATTGGTAAAGGTGAACATAATTTCCATAATCAAAATCATACTGTCAGAAATGTTCACGTCAACCTCCGAACCAATCTCGAGTAATGCATTGGTTAGTGATCAGTAGTGTTTGAGGGCTTGGGAGACTGAGACCTCTGAAGCCCTGAAGAAGACATCAAAGATCATGTTGAAAGTTTGGCGCAATGATAATCGACGCGGTTTAACATTCTAGCAATATCATCAGCGCACACAGTCTGAGGGGAGCAGAAAGTGACTCAGATCACTTCCTGGTCAGAACAAAAATGAGAACAAGGCTAAAGACGGGACAGCCAAAGCAACGCCAGCAAGGAAACAGATGGAACATTTCAAGGCTCGATTTACCTGATAATGAATGCCAATATCAGGCACTGATCCAAAACAAATTGCAGACACTGGAAGAAGAAACATCAACGCCAGATAACGAACGCCATAAAAAGTGCTGAAGCGAAAACTATAGGAAAAGAAAGGAATAACAAGCAGAAAAACCAGTGGTTTGACCAGGAGTGCGAACAAAGGTTGCATTAGAAAGCAATCAAGAGGCTAGAGTTACTAACATGCCCTACAGATGAGAACAGGGAAAACTACAACAGAGTATAGACTCAAACGAGAAGACTTTTGAGAAAAAAAAAAAAAAGAAACAGTACCTAGAAGCGCGAATACAGCAACTGGAGAAGGAACATAGAACCGGTCAGTCTAGACAGTTTTATAAGGACCTAAAAACAATGAAGGGCAAGACGACCAATAGCCCAAGATTTGGGCAACTCCTAAATACAGAAAAACCCACAACGACAGGACAACAAAGACTGTACCAGTTAGCCGAACCTAAAATACCAGGCCCACACTAGCTGAAGTAAAGTCCGCAATTTCGTCCCTAAAAAACCATAAAGCCCCAGGCCCAGACGGCATACACGCGGAACTACTAAAAAAGGAGGAGAAAGGCACCTTGAGTTATATCATCTTATAAGAGAAGTCTAGGAAAGAAAAGAAATACCGAAACACTGGCATAAGCCATATAGTACCTATCCACAAGAAGAGAGACAAATAAATATGTCGTAACTATAGAGGAATATCGTTAATTAATACAACATACAAAATTATATCCATAATACTATCCTATGAAGGCTTACTTCATACGCAGAGGAAATAATAGGCGACTACCAAAGCGGATTCAGACCGGGAAGGTCGACCATAGGCCAGATATTCGTCCTACGCCAGGTGTTAAAAAAAACTGGGAATTCAACCGCGATGTACACCAAATCTTCGTGGACTTTAAACAAGCTTACGATTCTATTAACAGAGAAGCATTGTGGAAGACCATGGTAGAAATGGGAGTACCTGGAAAGCTGGTACGATTAGCACAGGTGAGCACAGAGAACGTTTCCGCACTGATCAGAATTGGCAGCACCACGTCGGAGGAATTCCTCATTGATACCGGGTTTAGACAAGGAGATCCTCTCGCTCCCCTGCTATTTAATTTTGCAGTGGAACATGCGGTAAGGAAAGCTCAACCACAACTGATAAACGGATTTGCCGCTCAAGAATCAAAAATATTATTGGCGTTTGCGGATGAAGTGGACACAATTGCACAATCCACCAGATATGCAAAAGAAGCTTTCACCCTATTCGAAAATGGAGCCAGGGAAGTTGGTCTGAAGATCAACGAAGACAAGACCAAGTACATGGTGGTTACGAAGGACCCAAGACCAAGGGTTAGACAAAACGTAACAATTAATGAATACAACTTTGAAGTCGTCAAAGAATTCAAGTACCTGGGAGCGATCATAACATCTGAAAATAAATATGAAAAGGACGTGGCAGCCAGGATCATCGCAGGAAACAGGGCATATTACTCATTAATGACCGTACTTAAATCAAAAATACTCTCAATACTAGTAAAAATAAGAGTGTACAAGATAATAATTCGTACCACAATAACGTACGGAAGCGAGATATGTTGGAAGTGAGAATTACTGGTACTGGAAAGAAAGATACTGCGGACTATCTATGGGCCTTGCAGAGAAGAGAAAACAGGAGAATGGAGAAGAAGACACAATGATGAACTCCAGACAGTATATGGAGATGAAAACATAGTACGTTACATTAAAGTAAACCGAATAAGATAGGCGGGCCACATACTAAGATCGAGTGACGAAAATCATTCCTCTGGATTTCTTTTATTACAGCTAATTTATGGATTAATAAAAAATACCTGAATCTACGTTTAGTTTCCCATTATTCTGTTTTACATCATTCTACATCTAAAGATATTTTATTTGTAGTAAATCCGTCTTTAAACAATGAACATTCCAAATAATTTTTTTTAGTCCTACCAAACTTTACACAATTTTTCCTCAAGAGCCATTGTTGGTGTTGTATTTTTTTCAGTAATTATTAGTACCACTACAATATCAGCATACACAAAGAACCAGGGTAAATTCAATATTATCTAATCCAATCCTTATGAGAATAAATAAAGGCTAAGCACTGAGTCCTAATGTAATTGTCCTACTCTCATATGAAATTTATCTCACCCACACCTCTTTTAACACTGGTTGTTACTTCCTTATACATGTGTATCAGACACTTTACATATTCACTGATAATTCACATGATTTCTGAAGGTCAATAAATACCTTATTGTAATGTTTTTATTATTCTAATTTATTGTTTTTATTTATTATGAAAGGTTCTACACTTATAACACTTATAAGTTTATTTAAAGTCTTTATTTGGACAATATAAGTAATTTATATTACACCAATAATTATATAATTTATCTACGTGCGTTACATTTTAAAAACTCGACGCGATGTTTAAAAACTAACTGTTCTGTTTATAACAAAATTCCTCTTTAAATATAAAATGCCGCTAGTTCCGGAATCGCCGCGATTCCCCATCAAAGAGCCCAGAAGGTCGCTCAGACTGGTTTTATTCTGGAAATTTCAAATCGCGGGTGAGTCATCATAATTCAGGTAAACAGGTCTTTCAACTGAGCGCCGAAATAACTAGAACAGAAAAGATATTAGCAATAAATATGTTTAAAGTTTTGAGAATATGACTCTTCATTATTTATCGTAACAATATGAACGTTTGTTCCTGTATTTTTCTTTCAGCTGCCTTAAAATAAAAAGTAATGTTTTTTTAATCTGTTTTTTATTAATTTTTCGTATCCCACGGTGTCCTTGTTTCCTTGGCTAGTTGTATCGTATTCCCAAGCGATAACATAACTATGGTAACCGCATGCGTTCCAGCCACCTGAGAGCAAATTAGACTAACAGTATTCCAGACCAATAGAGATATTCAATTAATCATTTTCGTACGTTTATTATATTGCCTTCGCACCCGCCAATGTAGCAAACTGGATTTGTAACTGTAACGCCAAACTTTCTCAGAATCTGAATACAATTTCCTTATATTAATAATCCGCTTCTATTCTGAATATTTATTTCAGTTTCAATTAAATCGGCAGGCGCAAGCTGATATGTCAAAACTAATTTAAATTAAAATTAAACAAATATTACTAAGTTATGGGGATCGTGCTTTTCAGAAAGGGTTTCAAGGATGCTTTGTTTTCTTTACGGGGTGATGCATTTTCATTTCGAAGCCGAAAACAAACAAAATGGAATTCATTCGAAACAAGAATAATAGGCTCTTTAGTAAAAACGTAGAATTTCGATTAAATCCGATGAACACCGTAATTAAAAATCATTTAAATGAGTCTTAATCAAAAGTACACCTAAACTTTATAACAGTCTTTAATTATTTTTGACTGAATAATAATTTAAATAAGAAAATATTGCCATTAAAATTACATAATTTATCTACGCTTCCTACTTTGAAATTCTATAATACCACTCTCTCATTTAAACCAACGCCAAAGTTTTTACAAGGGATATACAGGGTGGTCCTTAAGTAATTGTACAAAAAAAAATAGATTCTACACTTTAAAATATTACGATTTAAGCCAAATTGCTTTAATAAAATGTTGATATTGGAGTTCGGCCCTGATAGCGATCAAATCTGCCACGTTATCAGCTGTCCCGAAATATAGTCATTTAAAATGGTAAAAACAAACCATAATTTAATATTTTATACCTCTACTGCAAATTTAAGTGAATTAGTTAGTGCTGACAATATTATCTCAAGTGAGTAGCACTTCTTTTCGTATTATTTTTGTACCAACAACAAAATAACCTTTAAATAATACCTACGTAAAGAGATAACAAAAATTCCAGTTGGGTCTTGATCAGTTTTTTGGACCGGCCACAGGATCGGCTCAACTTCTTATCAAGAAAATTAATAAAATGACTTTATACAACAATAATAGTACTCACAACTCCACTAAACACAGTTACTCAGATGTCGTAAATTATTTTAAACATCCAACAAAACAACAAGCAATAGTCATTTCCAGCATTCAAGGTACAAAAATCCATGATTAATGTATTTTTTGCCTCCGGAATTGCTAACAACAGGATATGCATATACCTCTCTTCAAAATACACTGTTGATGCTCTTCTTCATTCTTATAAATATATCGAAATAACTGGATTTCAAGTCGAAGTAAGAAGATTAATTTCTCCAGCTCAGACACTTCTAATATCTAATGCATGTCCTACAATCCCGAACGAAATAATTGAACAAGAATTACAAAAACTTGGTATTGACACTGTATCCAAAATGACTTTTCTTCGAGTAGGTATGTCATTCATTACACCCCTGGAAAATATGTCTATTCCTGACTATTTTACCATAACTCATGATAATACTTCCTAACGGGTCTTCATAGACGAATTCAGTTGCTCCTAATGTAAAACCATTGGTCATCAAGAATCAGAATGCGCTCAGATTTCAAACCAGACTAATTCAACTACCCTCTTAGATTTAACCCAAACCACATCATCATTATCTAAACCTCATAAATCTAATGATACCCCTTCAACTCCCCTCTCAGATTTAACTCAAACTACATCGTCATTATCTAAACCTAATGAACCTAATGATAAAATATATCAATCTACGGAAACCTACCTCAACCAAAACATATCTAAAGATAATCCAAACACTTCGTTTTCTTCTTCCAAAACAACATCACCAGCTGTAAATAACACTGAAAATATTACGGAAATCGACCTCATCCAAAACATGTCTAAAGATAATCCAAACACTTCGTCTTCTTCTTCCAAAACAACAGCACCAGCTGTAAATAACACTGAAAATACTACGACACCAGAAACACCAATAACCTTAAATAAGGCAGTCAATTCAGTCTTATTTTGGCCTCTGTGGAGTGCGGATGTGTTAAAAATAATTTTCTTTGCTAAATAATAATTAACATTTATCGAATTCTCATTAAAATCTAATTATCGCTTAATAGGTAATTTAGGTGATTCGAACCAAATTTGATATTTTGATAAAATTATCTAGCTTTATAAAACATAAAATATTTTATTAAGTGTAATAAATAAATTAATTAGTGGGTGATAAGCTAAAAAAATGGACGATGAACCACCCCTGGACAAGGGTGGAACAGTGGATGATGGAGGAGCAAGCGTAGCTATGGTTACGTTTAACACCACGACATCCAACAATCAAGATGGTAAAAATACAAGTGATAAAGATAAGGACACACCTTTAGATAGCAAGCAAAAAAGTAAGGTTTTCAATCTACAAAAACCAAACCTGTATTCAGATTTTGTCTACGTATTTATTGAAAATACCAATAATCAAAATATAGGTAAATTACATCCTATGGCAGTCGGTCATATTTTACATAAAAAATTAAATATTCAAAATATTTTAAGAATTGATAGAGTAGGCAAAAACAGAATTAGGGTTCAATTAAAAACAATTAAAGACGCCAATAAACTAGTGGCGAATTATCAATTAAAAAACGAAAATTTAATTGCTTATATTCCAAATAATTTATTATCGAGGAAGGGTGTTGTTAAGAATGTTGATACTTCTTTTGATGAGCAATATCTTTTTACAAATTTTCTATCTGCGGTAACTATTACTGAGATTCGAAGAATCAAGCGAAATATTATTTCTGATGGAGAAACAATATTTGTCCCTCGACAAACAGTCATAGTTACATTCGAGAGTAACATGTTACCCTCAAACATCTTTATTAATTCTGTATCTTGTCCAGTTGAACCTTATATTCACGGTGTTACACAATGTTACCGCTGTCTTAAATATGGTCACGTAGCGAAGCAGTGTCGTAACACAGTGGCTCTTTGCATAAACTGTGGTAAAACAAAAGATGAAACTCATTCATGTCGGGATCCACAGGATAATTGTTGTATTTATTGTAAAACAAATTCACATAAATCTATCTCTAAATCTTGTCCAACATATATAAAACACAGTGAAATAAAAAAGAAAATGGCTGAGGAGAATTTAACTTTTACGGAAGCAAGAAATTTAAATAAAACATCATATGCTTCCACATTAAAAGATAACAATAAATTTCAAGCTTTATCTTATTTATCAGAGGAAGAGTTTCCCCCTTTGCCCACACGAAGGCCTAATATTAAAAATCCTAGACAACCTTTCTCATCGCAGTCAACTAATTCTATTACCTTACAAACAGAGCGAAATCACAACGCTTTAACTCAAATCGAGTCAGTTATCAGAAAGCGAAAAGCCATATCTCCCATTCAAATATTAAATCCCCCTCCAATGTTCCCATTTAATTTTGGACCCGATAAACCTATTAATGTACCACCAAGAGAAAATTTTGAATCTGATATGTCAGATGAATTTATTAAAGGATTTTTCACGGTGTTTCAGAAAGTACTAAGTGAAGTAAAATCTTTTGAAGAACTCTCAACCATCGATGTAAATTTTATTAAAAATATTGCGTTTAATTGTAATGAAAGTATACCTGATGATGACGACACATTCTAATCTTAACCAATTAAAAATTTGTCAGTGGAACGCACGTTCCGCTGTATCCAATAAACATAGCTTAGTAAAAATATTAGCAGATTATGATGTTGATATTGCTCTTATATCAGAAACATGGTTTAAACCAAAAGTTACTTATACATTTTATGGATATTCTATTGTGCGAAAGGATAGGATAGATGGTATGACGGGTGTCGCTATTCTTATAAAAAATAATATCAGCTTCAAAGAAGTATTTCTTAATAATGTAGTGGATGGTATGCAAGTCTGTGCAGCAGAAATTTTTGTTTCTAGAAACTTATCTATTACTTGTGTTTCTGTATATTGCCCTCCAAATCTTTCAGTTACTGTACACAATTTTTCCAATCTTTTTAATGATATAAATGGTACATCAATAATTGGAGGAGATTTTAATGCGCACCATGACCTATGGGGCTCATATAAAATCAATCAATCTGGGAAAAATATGGTAAATACATTAAATCAAAATAACCTGGTAATTTTAAATGATGGGTCACCTACAAAAATATCTCGGTCGGGTCAAAATTCTTCTGTCGATTTAACACTAGTATCTCCAGATATCGCGGATAAAACTAACTGGACGGTGGTAACAGATACTCTTGGATTAGATCATTTTCTCATTCTTATGAAACTTAGTATATTAACGGAACAGTTTAGCAACACAATACAACCAAAAACCAAATGGAACACTAGAAAAGCTAACTGGATGGAACATGAACGAATGTGCATTTTATATTTTAGTAATAAACCGCAACTACTAAATGTAAATGATAAATATAAATATTTCATGGAAGGCATTGAATATGCTGCTACATGTTCAATTCCAATCAATAAACCTTGTAAAAGAGCTAAACTGTCACCACCTCCTTGGTGGGAAGAAGCTTTAAATAATTATATCAACAATAGTAATATAGAAAATTATATACAGGTTAAAGAAAAAATGGCAACATCAAAAAAATTTTTAAAAAACAAGGCTAAGAGTTACTGGATTAACTACTGCGCTAAACTTAACAAAAATACTCCGTCTAAGGAAATATGGTAACAGGCAAAAAAAATGCAAAGAATTCCCGCACCTAAGCCTAAATGTAGTAACTATGACTGGATAGAAACTTTTTTGCAAAATATCACACCATGTTCAGCAGATCAGGAAGTAAAGGATTTAATAGATAATACAGATGTTCAAAATGATATATTTAATTATCCTTTGAAATTTACGGAACTACAATTTGCATTAAAAAGTACCAGTAACACAGCTCCAGGTATGGATCAAGTTACATACGATATGTTGTGGAATTTACCAACTGTCGGTAAATTATTTCTTTTCACACAAAAATCCCAACCTTGCAGAGTCTTACCGGCCTATTTCCTTGTTGTCCTGTGTTATGAAAACTTTTGAACGGATTATTAAACACCGGTTAGAATTTCATTTGACTAGCACTGCCTTTTTTCCGTTGGAACAATTTGGTTTTAAAAAGGGGTTTAGTACTATTGACGCAGTTTCTTATTTAACAACAGACATTCAGTTATGTTTTTCAAATAACTATTACTTAGGTGCTGCATTTCTCGATATAAAAGGTGCCTACGATGCAGTTAATATCATTATGTTAAGAGAAAAATTGCTTCAGGCAGATGTCCCTGCGAGAGTGTGTAATGTCTTATGCAATCTTTTAACACAAAGAAAAGTTTATGTAAGGTCAAATAACAATTCTGTAATAGGTCCCAGACGATCATCCACAGGTTTACCACAGGGCTCCGTTATTTCTCCCCTTTTGTTTAATGTTTTTACAAAAGAAATACACGAGGAAAAATTTAATTTTAATATTATACAGTATGCTGATGATTTTGTCGTTTATAACACTAATAAAAAATTAGAAGTAGGCATAACTGAGCTCACGTCACATATACAACTAACTACTTTGAAATTTGAATCGTTAGGTTTTTCTTTAACGCCTCAAAAATCTAGTGTTACCATCTTTACAAGACATAATCTACCCAATATTGATAACATAAATGTAAATGGTACCTTATACCCAGTATCAAATAAGGTAACTTATCTTGGAATTATTCTTGACAAGAAGCTTAGCTGGAAACCATTTATACCAAGTATAGAATCAAAATGTTTAAAAGGCATAAATTTTTTTAAATTCATAAGGAGAACCTGGTGGGGAGCAGATCCACATACATGTTTAACTTTTTACAAAGCTTTTATTAGGTCCATCTTGGATTACGGATGTACGTTATATGGATCAGCTAGTCCTTACATTCTAAAACGACTGGAAATAATTCAAAATATTTCCCTAAGACTCTGTTTGGGTGCAATGTGTTCAACGCCTGTGGAACCACTTCGGATTGAAGCACTAGAACCACCATTATTTTTACGAAGGGAATGGTTAGCAGAAAAATTTATTATTAAGTCTTTTTTTAAAAACCGTACTCTGTTAGATAAAATAGCCTTATTAAATAACCACGATTTAACTAACACGTACTGGTCAAAAAAACCTTCTCCTCCATTATGTATGGCGTTTAGAAATACAAGTAGTTATAATAGTAATTTAAAAAGAACTATTTCAGTCGAAAAATTTAAATTCTTTGATATGTTGGAACCACTAGAAATTAATATTCCTGTATATAATGAAAATTTGTTGATAAGTAAAAATATATTAAGCGCCTGCATATCAAATTTGTCAGATTTTCTGGAAATATATACCGATGCATCAAAACAAAATAATGGTACGGGATGTGCATTCTATATACCCTCAACAAACGTTTAAGAAAAATTCAAATTGAATAATAATACTTCCATTTTTTCTGCAGAAGCGATTGGTATTATTAAAGCCTGCGATTATGTAGAAAAAAACAAGTTAAAAAAAATACATTTTTTGAGTGACTCCTTATCTGTTCTTAAATGCATCGCTAACCCAATTAATGTGATGGCTACTGATACAAATCTGTTTATTAGAGAATTAAAAGCAAGAATTCATAAATTAAAAAAAAGTCAATACGAATTAAAATTCACTTGGGTAAAAACTCATATAGGACTTCGAGGCAATGAAGTTGCAGACTCCTTAGCCAAAGAAAGCGTTACAACTGGAGAGCATATCAACAACAATTTAGGTGATCAGGAATATTTAATGATATCTAAGAGTAATTTTAAGGCAAAATGGGAATTGCATTGGAAAAACTATTGCTCTAATAACCTCACACGATATACACTATTACATCCAAGTATTCCGACAGATTTGTGGCACCAAGAATTTGATTTTACAAGAAATGATATTGTGACCATTTGTAGGCTAAAATTGGGACATGCAAGCTTCCCTCAACACTTATATAAAATCGGTGTAGGCAACACCGAACTTTGTGAAACTTGCAATGTGGTTTGCGACTTAGATCACATTTTTTATGCTTGTAGTAAATTTGAAATACAAAGACAAGAACTTATTAATAGTTTATTATTGCAAAAATTATACCCTCCTTTCAATCTACTTTATTTGATATCATTAAATATATACAAGGTATATAAAATTATTCTTAAGTTTATTAAAATGTGTAACTTAAAACTTTAGTGTAGGTGTTAAGCTCGTTACCTCTGTTGACTCGCCAAATATTTTACCTTTTTACCTATACTTTCCGTGGTCTACACTTTCTGTCTGTGAGTCACCTTGAATGACCCCTAGGTGTGAAAAGTAATCCTAGTTCCTCTCCCATCGTAGTCTTCTTTTAATTTCCAGAATTGTAGTGAATTTAGTTTAGTTAGAATAGGTTAATTTAAGTGAACGTTATTACACATTTCATTTGCTGCTGGCTGGATGGGCACTTAGCCCGATTGCCAAGAAAAAAAAAAGGCAGTCAATTCTAAACAGATAAAAAGACATAACATATCATCTCCTGAAATTAACGAAGACAACCCAAAAACCGACTCATCCGTTTTTAATACCCCTAAACAATATAAACCAAAAAAGAAACCTAAAACCTCCTCCAAAACCCCCCGCGAAGATGTCATTCACACCCTAGAATCTATCAAAGACAAAATCGAAAATAGATCACCTCCATTTATTCTAAATTTCAATGAAATATGTGATTTTATGGAAAATGTTTTAAACTCTCATAACCCTGAATAAACTTCTAAAGATTACTCCAATGAACCAGAGGAACTAATTCAGATCCTTAATTTTATTTATTGTTACACACAAAATTCTAGGTTAAGAAATAACATCACCCGACTAGAGAAAAAAATAAACCCTAACCCTTCTTCAGCTGACGAAACTGACGAATCATCACTAATTGAGGGAGAATCAAGGGATGATTCTCATTAAACACTTGTACTCCGAAATGATATCTCATTATCCTAATTATCTCCAAATTTTCAGTGATGCCTCTAAATCTCATGACGAACACGCTGCTGCATACTACTGTAAATACACTACTCACACTATATCCATACCTACAAACTGCTCCTCACAGGTGAGACCACAGCCATTTTGGAAGCCTTAATTTTATTCAAAACGCGTAGTGAGAATAATTGTATATAAACAAATATACCCTACAAATCCAATATTTCAGGCTGTAAAAAATGAGATAAATATAATTCAATCAACTCGAAAAGAAGTAGCATTTATCTGGGTACCGTCAAATGTAGGAATAGCTGGAAATGAGAAAGTGGACAACCTAGCAAACCTAAGTCGAATAAACTCACAATACACAACCAAATCAAGAAACTACCCATACTCCGATCTCAAAAACCTAATTAAAGACCACTGTATGAACATATGACAAGACTACTGGAAAGATTCAGGAACCAAACTATATGAGATTTATCCGCTTGTGAATATCATCTCGAATAATCCATCCAATAGAATGGACCAAACTAACCGACTAAGAATTGGACACACTGCACTGACCCATAAATTTTTAATCAACAAAGAATCTTCTCCAACCTGCAGAAACTGTTCATTCCCATTGACGGTGAATCATATTCTGATTGACTGCCAGTACCACGAAGAAACAAGAAGAAAATATGGAATCTCAGATGACATCAAAACCACTTTAACTATAAACACTGACCATGTAATAAATTATTTAAAAGATTTACGTTTATAAACATCTATTTAATGTAAATAAAATGAACTCTTGTGTACGTTACTCCACTAATAACCCTGCGTGGTTGATGTGGCGATGGCTGTCTAGTTTTCTTATGGTCAGTAACACCTTCAATATCACTTTCCGATGAACTGTCTGTGTCTGACGCAGTGAAGGTTTATAGACATCTGAAGATAAATCAGACACAATCAAATATTCTTGTATTGTTTGTCGTGAAGCTGAGAGTAGATGGTTCTGATCGTTAACTAAAAAAGGTGTTTACAGGTTCTGGTCAGATACTATATCGCATGGAAAAAAAGTTTTTAATGCGTGTTTCTTCAAATTCCCATTTTTATTCTAGAACATTTAAATGTCCCTAAATACAGACATGATTTTTGGACCAATTTGGTCAGAATTAACATCGAAAATTGCTGATAAGTACATGCAGCCAAACAAAAGCGAGCCATAGCATAGCTTTTAAGTTTTTTTTTATTTTTTGCCGGCAATGACTGAAAAAATTTGAATATGAGTAATAAGATTTAATTTTTTTTATGTATGTACATTTTTAATTGCATTGCACTGTTGTATATCTGGATGCTCGACCGTGGTTTTTAAAGGAACTACGTTAAATAAATGATCTGAAAACCGAAATAAAAAAAAATTACCTAGTGATTTATATAAAAGATGTGTCATGAAATAGCTATGTCAAATATTGCTGTAACCCATGGATCCATGACACAAAACAATTTGCTTGTCAAAAGTGGAGACAAAAACAACCAACACAAGCAAATGGGCACATTAATGTAAGGAAGCAACAGACAGGACTCAAGCCAAATGAATCAATGACATAAAACAAATTGCTGGTCACGAATAAAGACAAAATATAACTAACAGAAGCGAATTAACACACCAATGTTAGGCAGACTTACATCCGACAATCAACAGAACAGCTATTGATGATAATACAATATCTACAGCGTGAATACTGATGTGATTTCATAATGACATTAGCATCATAAGAGATAATATATGACTATACCACCATCATGCAAGTACTAATAAGAAAAAGTACATAAAATCCACAAGGAAAATAAATTCCTGCAGCTGGCTGTATACCATGTATCACAACAAGAGGTTTAAATCTTTGTATGAGGTAGAGGTTTGTTTTAATTAAATGGTTTATACTTATTTTAAGCTTTTTAACCTGATGATGGAATTATTATTCCGAAAACGTTTGCGTTTTTTGATGTAGCCCTTTTAAGGGTTTTTTAAATATACCTACATACAAAGATTTAAACCTCAAAAAGTAAATAATTAATTCACCGTCATATATCAAAACAAGAAAGCTGAATATACAGTTTGTAGAAACATGCTAATTTAGAATTAAAATAGTTATAGCAGACCTCTGGGAAACATGTTTAAACACAAAAATTGAACTGCTACAAAAATTTTAAAAAGAATTATCACAGTAAGACAAATAATTAAAAAAGTAATATTTTTTCATAACGTTAAGCCAAAGTTTAAATCATAACATTCCTAGTGTATCAGCTTAGAAATTTCCACGAAAAAGGGGTAACTTTAATAACAGTATTACAAAATTGACGTTAAATTTAAATTAGTACTTAAAACTTTCTGCCACTTCTTTGGTATGTATCTGGTTTTCGTGTCTTGTTCTTTACTAAAAGTTAAATTTCACTTCCGATACTCTTTAAAGGCAGCGATTCTGATGGAGATTTATAGAAATTATACTTCATCACGCGAAAACCGGGAGCCATTAATTTTTCAGATAGTAAGTTTATTAGGGATCAAGCAAAATAATTGTATGTTTCGACTCCCGCTTCACTGTAAAATATGTCTGAATTTTACTGGCTCTTTTCAATTATAATAAGAGGAATGTGTTTTTCATTGATTCATACGTCTTCATGCATACATTAAGAGTATATTATATATATATATATATATATATATATATATATATATATATATATATATCTATATATATATATATATATATATATATATATATATATACTAACTCAAAAATGTTTTGCATATTATCTGTAACTGCACTGAACGTTTCTCATTTGAAATTTTTTGCACTGAGTTTTTTTTTGTCTACTAAAATAATGTATTTTATTGCTTGATTTTTGTTTCTTAATCGTCGCAAAGATTCTCAGTATTCATATTGCGTTCATCAGTTTTCGAAAACCGATATTTGTAAAAATTGGTTTGCATTTTATTCACTTTGTAGTGAACAATATGAATAGACAAGTGATATCTGAGTTCAACAGAGCTAGAATCGTTACTTTGATTGAGGAAGGCCACACACAAGTCAACGTTGCTGTCGGGGTTGGAGTTTGGAGTTAATTAGAGTGATGGGTCTCGGATTGTGAAAAAATATCGAGAGGAATTCTGTTAGCGATCGTCCAAAAAGCGGAAGAGTCAGAATTACTACCAATGTCCAAGAACGCTTTTTAACGTTAACTGCCCGGAGAAACCCCTCTATGACTGCCCCAGCTATTAGAAGAGAGCTCCAGCAAGCTCATAATATTGTAATTTGCGATCAGACTATTAGAAACAGGTTACATTCGGCGAATTTATTTATAAGAAGACCATTTTTTGTACCAAAGCTTACGTTAGAGCAGAAAAGGACTCGACTGGAATGGGCCAATGAACATTTACAATGGCATGACAACAGAGAAGTCTGATCAAACCAAAATTAGCCTTTTATAGGATATTCGCCCAGTGAGGGCGATTGGAGGATTGGCGATTGCCGATGGAGGAACCCAAATCGACGGGATAGACTTGACCAAGCTATATGGAAAGGGTCCCATATCAAGGTGGCTCCATAATGTTTTGGGGCGGCATCATGCTAAATAATAAAACTCCTTTAATTCCTATTGTTGGTAACATGAATGGACAAATTTATATTGATACCATTCTTAGGCCTGTTGTACGCTTGTGGCGAGGAGCTATTGATCCAGAATTTATTTTTATGGACGACAATGCGCCTCCCCATCGTACGAGATATGTGGCGGACTTTTTAGAGACGGAAGATATCGTCAGATTACAATGGCCACCTTACTCACCTGACCTCAATCCCATTAAACACGGATGGAATATGCTCAAAAGAAAAATTCAGTCCCGGCAGCTACCCCCAAGGACACTACAAGACCTTAGACTAGCAGCGATTGAAGAATGGGGCATCATGGACCAGAACTATATTAATACACTTATAAGAAGCATGGGACATCGCATTCAGTCTTGCATTGATGCAAGAGGTGGAAATACGGCATATTAAGTATTGGTTCCTATATCTGTACAAAATAAAAAAAATATATTTATAATACATATTGTAAATAATGATAATAAATTGTTAATCCTTTAAATTTTTTTTTGTTATTTTATTCAAAACATACAATTTTATATATTATATAATAAAGTATTTTGTAAGGAACACTCGAAGAGTATTCACATGTTACACATTTTATATCTTGACTGCTACATATCTTTTTAACCCACTTATAATAACTTTTCCATGGATGTTTGGTTTTTCATATTGTGCTTTTTAGATGAACTGATGATGATTCTTGATTAAGAAGCGAAACGTCTTCAATAAATAGATGAAGTAGCCACCTTCTTTGTCTTTTATTTCTCCACTTTGACCGAAAAACCCACCACTCTTCGAGTGTTCCTTAGTTTATATTGGATTGACGGTCGTACTCCTTTTCTCGATATCTGTATATGTATATATATATATATATATATATATATATATATATATATATATATATATATATATATATATATATATATATATAATATATATTGTTATGTTTCATTTTATTAATCGAAGATAGAATAAAATTGTTATTTGGTTTTAGAACGCGGGCACATAAATTTGCAACGCCCTGTATATCGATTTGTAAATATTTGTTATAAGTTAGTTTTAAGCAGTGGGTTTTATCCATAATGAGTTTTACCCTGATGGACTGAAAAACATTAGTGAATACTTAATGTGAATAGACAATTGTTTCCCGGTATTTGTAGATATTATATTTTAAAAGCCTTTTGTTTTGTTTCGCTGGAAAGGCAAAAGCCACCAGGTAGTTATTGTATTTAGAAAATATAAGATAAAACCGTTATCATTTTCAAAGAATAGTTGTTTATAATGCTTGGGTTTTTCTGATGTAAAATGAGAGGCGGGATATAGTAATTTTCTGATTGGTTAGCGAGTTTGGAATGGAGATGAAAGAGAGTGAATGTTTGAAAGTTTGGATTAAAAAATATTATTATGTGATGGGCATCCGAAAGAAGCAAGTGAAGTTTTGTGTAGTCAGTTAATAAGCAAGTACCAGTTTGTTAATAGTGAGAAGTGGGTGGCTGAAAGGTGAAACGAGAGATAGGTCAAAGTTAAGAAGTCGAATACCTCCTTGATTCTATAAAGTCCAAGTGAGTAAGTCACAAGAACTATAACTCTTAAAAATATTTGCGACAAAAAGTAAATTACTTGGGTCTCTTTCTCATTCTCTTCCTTATAAAAACTTTCAATTGCTCTTGTTCTCTTGCTTTTAATGTAAATATCTCTGCAGCATATACTACTATTCGTCTCATGGTCGTTTTGTAGATTTTTATTTTTGTGTTTCAGCTTATCTTCTTATCTCTAAATATTTTTTATTTCTATAGAACATTGTAGTTCACGCTGGTTTTACCGTTTTTAAGTTTGCAAATTTTATCTTCCACTTCTGTATAGGTTAATTCTTCTTCTTTCTCATCTTGTTTCGTGTATATTGTTGTTTTTTTTTCTTCTTCTCTATCCTTCTTGAAATGTTTCTTTGAAATTCTTCTACCATTTTTCTACTTATGTAGTTATATTAGCTGTTCATTTTTTATTCGCTGTACCTTAGACTTACCCAAATATTAAACAAAAAAATAAAAGTTTCTTTGAAATTACAAAAACGTGGTCGCACTCAAAGTGATGAGTATCCTGACCTAAGGCGGATTAGCAAATGCATTCTTATGATAAATGCCACGAGGTAATCCAAATAAAAAAAAAACATCAATGTTCGTTCATTAAAGCCTAAGATATTGCGACTTTTATAAATTTATGAATTGAGTTTTTTAAATAATCAAATTGCTTCGATTTTACACACTTTATCTTTGGTTTATTATTGGCGGCTTAATTAATCAACAAAATAACAAAAATAACTTCACGAACTGTTATTTTAAAGGATTTTCTATGCTTTTTCTGTAAAATTGTGTCTTAAAAATTGTGTCTATCTGGAAAAGTGTTAACTTGTTTGACACCTGTATTAACGAGTGTCACGAAAAAGGCTTTTTTTGCTATTTTTTCTGATCTATAATAGATAGTCAACTACTGTTGACCTCTGTTGTAGTGGCGATAATATTCCTACTTAGAGACAACCTTTTACTACCCTTATAGTCATTGATCTCCTGGGTAATTCTATTTCTAGTCGTTAACATAAAACAAAATCTATTTGTTAATAAAACATCTATGATCTGAAATATTAATTCTTACATAACGTACTTATATTTTTTTAGGTCAAAACAATATAAAAAACATTTATTATTTTATTAGGATCCACAAAATGTTCTACTTTTTATAAATACCTTACACCAATTCCCAAATCCAAAACCTCTTATATTTAATTGAATAAAATGCCAAGAGTGGGCCACTCTAAAAAAAGAGCTTTTAGGGAATTTTATTTAAATTATAACATAATTGGATACAAGGGTATTTGTGGAATCGACCTTCATCCTTTTGAAGTCCTTTAAAGGAGCTTTAACCGCAGTTTACTTCTAAAGCCATTTGATAATCTAAAAGATCCTTTTCGATATAAAATATTAGTCCATTCAAAGGTTAGTTTTTTTATGTTAAATAAAAATAAGAAAGCAAAATAAGTTCAGTCTGACGAGAACTTTTTTTTTGGTGTTATTTAATCAAATGGAAATGTGTCTATGCCGATTTTATATAGAGAATTCATCAGTTATTGACTGATAACACTGCAAAAGAAAAACATTGCTGTTGTGTTGCATGAAATTTTGTAAATATAAAAAAGACAAAAAGGAAAAAAAGAAGACATTTTTGTTTGAATTATAATTTAATTTTTAATATTTTGATTTTTAGTTTTTGGTTTTTAATATTTTTGATGATTGGCCTTTTTCTCTGCTTTATCCCCTTATCGATCAGTCTCTTCATTTAAAACTTCCCTGGAACCTGGAAATCTTTTTCATTTTGTCTTCCATTGGTGAATATTACGTTTAGCAACCAGTAATTACTCATCGTAATTCTGGCTGCCCATTCAACAGGTAGTTGTTCCAATAATAGGTTTATGTTTATTGTACCGTACTAATTATTGATAAGAGGAGCAAAAAGTCGTTTACTAAATAATAATAATAATAATAATAAATTCATAAGTACTAACTAAATAACACATTTTTCGAGTATTTTACCTTAACATAAAGAAACTACTCAATCACCTAGGTAGATCTCAGCCATCCTAGTAAGCTGCTTTAAACTGCAGTGAAATATATCGCAGTAAGCACTTAAGGAATTATAATAGTTGCACATGAGAAATAGAGGAGAATTTAACATAAGATTAGTTCTAGCTTGTGTATTTCTGAACGTAATTGAATTTCTCACTGGATAAGATGGAACGTTAAAATTTATTTGTCGAAGAATATCAGGGCAGTCAATGAGATTATGTAGTAGCTTGTACAGGAATATTAAGGAGGCATTAATTCGTCTAGATCCTAATGACACTACGTCCAAACCGCTACACAACTCACTATTGCTCATGCCCCTCTTGGGATATAGGCCGTTAATTTTGAAAGACAAAAATTTTAAAAATTTACGCTGCACCTGCTCTATAAGTTGCATATGTACATATGTACATCTAAATGAAGTGTTGTGAATGTTTTTATGCCAGTAAATGCAAGTAAAAATAAATTTTACTCACCAAAATATTACTCAATAACTTTACTCCACTGTGATTCTTATCAATTAATATCAACTATTTCGCTATTTAGACAACAAAATATTGAAGAGGTTGTCCGATTCGAACGTACACGTTTTAGCTCGATTAGGCCAATCATAATAATAATAGTCTAGGCGGGATATGTTTTGGATTGGACATTTTCCATAGGAAGCTATTTTTTTGCTGGAATCCCTTCAGGATGTGCCCAATATCGGTAATCACGATATGCGCCAGTCGCAAACCCTGTGCTAAATTTTTTATTTAACTTATTTAAGTTTCGCTATTCAATTTCACACAATATTTCGTTAGCTAGAAATTGAAAATTTAATGTTTATTGTTGAAAAAATAGCAATAATGGGAGAAAAAAGTACAAAAAAATGAAGTTAATCCTTTAAATGTTTTCGACTTTCTAAACTTGACTTACAAGCTCCATATTCCGCCTAGAAAAACTTCTTAATATGTTTAAAACGTGTGCTAAATTTTGTTAAGATCGGTAGGATAGGTTTTGCATAATAATTTTGCAATCCAGCCTACTGGAAAAAAAATCGCAAATTTTCAAATTTATAGTAGGCCCTAAATAAGCCTCTCAGATAGTTGCAAATTTTTTTACATATAAAGGAGGCCACAAACTTTCAAACGCTTTTTGTAAAATTCAAATAGGTTTACTAGGAGAGCCTAGAAAATTTTTTAAAATTTTAAACATTTTTTATATATATATTAGGCTTATAAACAAATTGAATAACTTTACGAGCTTTAGACATATCAATTTCAAAATTTATACACTTAAAGAATATTAAAAGACGCTTCTTTAAAAAAAAGATACATTCGGCTTACTGGTTGCCGAGATATTGAAGGTCAAAGTTGGCATACATTTGCCGTGTAACCATAAGTGATAGAAGGCTCGTTTTTAAACAAGTACCCTCGCCTTGTCAAGTACTTTTTATATGAAAAGTTTTACGTAATGCACTTCATGGCAACATCCATAAAAAAGACAAATAAAAAACCGTTTTCGCGTAAAATGTCGCTCGGAACGCATGAGAGGTGGTGGTGGGGGACATTCACTCGAAATGTGAATCGGCGAGTTCAAAATCATAGCGCGCGCTAAAAATTGCATTATCTCGGCTTCTTGTTAACCAATTTTGCTCTTTTTTTTTTAATTGATGTCTCGGACGACCAGGATTTCAAATATCATATTTTCAAATACCATTTTTAATTGCAAATTGGGAAATTTGCAATAAACAATTGTATGTTAAACAAGTAATTGCATTTTTTCTTCATGCATTTTTTTTGAGCTTGCAATTCATACATTGAAGTAAATTGTTACTTTTAGTAAACAAAAATGTATTTATAAATTGTTAATAAATAATTTAAATTGTTAAAACAAAGGCGAACGAAAAAAAAAATTTTCATAAATAAACTTTATTTTGACTTAATCTTCAATAATTTTTTTTAAGTCTTTCTTTTTTTGGAAGGACAAGAATCTTCAGGTCTTATTTCTTCCTCAAAACCTTCATTTTCCATTTCAATATCTTCATCCTCAAACTGTAAATTTAATGTTTCTTCTTCATCTGTAGCTTTATCTTGTGCCTCTAGAAAATCTAAGGAATCCATTTTTGAACAAAGTTTATTACATTTACAACTAATATTTCTGAATAATCAGTGAGTTAGGTAGTAATACCTGTCAGTTTGTATTGGCTCAAGACCATTTTGAGTTAGTTCCCACCCCCGCTCAGTAGCATTCAGGTTATTTCCAAGCCACTGCTGTACTTGGAAATATACACGAAGCTATACAAGAGTGTTGCTCAGCTGTAGATTGTGTTGGTGGCAGCATGAACAATTGAAATTTTTTATTTTTGCAACCTTTATTAAAGCACAAGTAGCGAATTTTATTCAATGTACAATCGCAATTTGAGTGGCCCATATAGAATGCCGATATAATTTTACATCCGCTGCATTTAATTTCTTCCTTAGTGGCACTTTTTTCATTAAAAATGGTTGCTTCTTGCGATATATCATTATTTGTTGAAAACAATTTAACAATTTTGCTTTTTCCTTGATAAAAAAATGCAGAGGTTGTATCACAACCTTATAAATTTTGAAATTGATATGTTTAAATCTCGTAAAGTTATTTAATTTGTTTATAAGCCTAAAAAATGTTTAAAACTTTAAAAAAATTTCTAGGCTCTCCTAGTGAACCGATTTGAATTTTACAAAAAGTGTTTGAAAGTTTAAGCCTTTCTTTATATGTAAAAAAATTTGCAACTATCTAAGAGGCTTATTTGGGGCCTACTATAAATTTGAAAATTTGCGATTTTTTCCAGTAGGCTGGATTGCAAAATTATTATGCAAAACCTATTCGACCGATCTTAAAAAAATTTAGCACACGTTTTAAACATTTTAAAAAGTTTTTTTAGGCGGAATATGGAGCTTGTAAGTCAAGTTTACAAAGTCCAAAACATTTAAAGGATTAACTTCAGTTTTTTGTACTTTTTTTCCAATTATTGCTATTTTTTTCAACAATAAACATTAAATTTTCAATTTTTAGCTAACGAAATATTGTGTAAAATTGAATAGCAAAACTTTTTACTTCTATAATTTTTTCTCTAGGGATCTTTTTCTGAAGGGATTCCAGCAAAAAAATAGCTTCCTATTTAAAATGTCCATTATGGTCTGAATTTCTACATATCCCACCTAGTCTATAATGTTTTAAACAAACTGTAACTATGAATGTTTTGTAAACCCTAATTACAAATACTAAAATATGACATTCTTACCCAATTGTAAACCTAGCAATTAATCAAAAATACTGTTTAGATTTAAGTATCTATGTATTACCTATAGTACAACTAATAACCCAAAGTGGTTGATGCTGTTATCAATAGAATAAAAAAAAGCTTCACGCTAGTCTACAGTAGCGCCTACTGCATCATTTTTTTTTTAGTTAAATACTTTGTATCAATATTTATGGCAGAACTGGTAAAGATCGATACGTTCTTGTTTCATTTTAGACAGCAGTTTATAAAATAATATGGCCACCCAACAAACTTCAAATACAACATAAAATGCAAATAACCAAGCCTTAAGGGTATGGACCAGAATTTCATAACATACCTAAACAAATAACTCGTTCTCTATGAATTAGTTTTATCGATTAGGAAGAGCAAACTAAACATCAACATTGACAGATTAAAAAAATTTAAAATTCGAATAGCGGTTGTTAGTTCTACGGAATGAATTTATTCGTTCTATTTTCGCCTCATATACAAAAAATAAAAATTGCAAATTCATGATGCTCAACAATTCAACCAGGGCATAATTATTTTACCTAGTATCCATTTTATTCAGATTTAATATCCCTTGGATGACTTCAAATAAAGTCTTTATAGTTTCTTATTATTCATTTTGAGGCAATAACGACGGAGTTGGTTGAGTTTAATTAAAAATTGTCAAGATGCTTGGATAAATTTTTTGTGAAAAATGCTGTTGGGACTGACTCAATTTGATTAAAATACTTTAACTTAAAAATGAGTGATATCCGAAATCAAGTTTGCTTGACTTTCTTGCAGAAAGACAAAGATTTAATTGGTTTCGTTTTTTTTTAAATAAATAATTAAAAAGTAATCCAATAGTATCTTTATTTTTTGACGGTCAGATATACAAGCGAGACATGCGGATAACACGCATTTGCTTTACTGTTGAGTGGAATGGCCCTGGCCAGAAAAACAAAAAGTGCTAACATAGTACCTACTTAGTCTAAAATACGCTGGTGTCTGATCAATCGATGGAAGAGCAGTATTGCAAGAGATGAGGGCTTGCGTCTCGGTGACACTTCTCCATCAATCCCTAACTGAAGTGCATTTAGGATTAGGAAAGTTCCAATACAACTAGTATACAGTGATGAGTGTCTTACCACCCGGCTTTTTAACGTAAGAGATAGAAAACACAGTTACCTTGTGAAATAAAAAGAGATGAAACTCGTAGAGGTGAGAAATAATCGGAGAAACCTATAATTTATATTACATTACATTACCACTACCGATAGTCTCACACCTTTAGACGTTAGCTTCGAGCTTAATCACCTCGGTCATAATTATTATGAGTAACGTCGAATGTGTGACGTATTTCCATTTTTTAATTTCGCATAAAGTAAAAACTGATTGACCACAATAAAGCAAAAATGTGAATAAAATAATTTAATTAATAGTGATTATTTAATCTAAAGTTTTATATTATTAACCAAGAATAATTTCTACTATAATTTGAGAAGTTTCATACACTATTGTGACGGAATAATTATAAATCCTTCGTGGATTAGTGGTAAGAATTCGACATTGCGACACAGATATCGCGGACGATTAGAGTTCAAAACTCACATGTGGTTTTCTTTTTTTTTTTTTAATAATTTGAAATTATGCAAAGATCGTTTTGCTTTGAATCATTAAACATTTATGTCAGTCGTTACTAGTATTAGAAGTGTTTAAAGTTAAAACAAAAAATCTTATTGACAAAAGAGTATCGTCGTACTTTCGAAAATAAAGTAAACATTCTTCAAAATTAAAAGAACTTTTAAAGAATGTTTAAATAAGTAAAAATTCTACAAAAATAAAAAAATATCGTAAATAAACTTATTTGCAATATGTTCAAATAAGCCTTCATTAGCAGCAGAACAATAACCCAAACTGTCACTAAAGAATTATAAAAGTCTGATGGATCAGAGTTCAAGGCACGATGTTCTCATCGTTATATCTCTCATATACATAGTTTGGACTTGATATATCCTCAAATAAAAAAATCACAAGGTGCAAGATCGCAGGCCAAAAAATATCTCCGTGGCCACTAATCAATCGATTAGGAAAAGTCGCACTGAGATATTCACTGACAATGCGAGAATTATGTGCAGGACAACCATCGTGTTGAAACCATATGGAATCGAAAGGTATTGGTAAATTACGAAGGGCTGGGACAATTTCATTTTGCAGAAGTTCCAAGTATTTCCGCCCAGTCAACATACCGTCTATAAAAAATGGACCAATGACATGATTCCCTATTATGCCTCCCCAAACATTTACTTTTCGAAGACGCTGGGTACGAGCGACATAAATCTGACGAGGATTTCCTCGAGACCAATACCTAGCATTGATTGAATTGTGACGGCCATGCAATGAAAACGTACATTCATCGGTGAACAAAACGTTCTCTAAAAAATGTTCATCTTGATGTGACATTTCCATTGCAGTTTGACAAAATTCTAAACGTCTATATTGATCCCCAGGGAATTGTTCGTTGGATTTATGAAGTTTATAGGGACGGTATCGATGTCTTTACAAAATTTCACCTACTCTAAATCTTGGAATTCCATATTGTTCTCCGAGACGAGATGTTGATTGGGTAGGATTTTGCTCAATACTTGCACAAATCAAAGTGTCCCTTAGTTCCAAATCTGGATTTACCTCCCTTCATCTGCGAACTCCATAAGTAAAAAAATTACGTATAATAGACTGAATTGTTGATCGTGCTGGAGCCGGCCTATTTGGAAACATATTTACAAATTGTTGTCTAATCATGTTGTCTGATAATCCATTCACATGCCAGACAACAATTTGCACTTTTTCCTCGACCGTTAAAATCCTTTTCACGAATTGTTTTTTCAATAAAAAGTTTCTGTTTACCGTAAAAAACACTTCTCGATGTGTTATTATTTGATAACTTGAAGGCTTGATGATTTGGTTAGCTATAAAGCAGGTAGCTGTTCGCGCGCATCCATTCCAATGTCGTCAATTGTTTTGAAAATCATTACCTGTACAGAGGAATTGATATTAACACTGAGAATTTAGTGATGGACTTGACATTAAACAGTCTTCAATGGATTATTTTCCATTCACAACTGAAGACTGTAAAACTGGAATTGAATTTGAAATATTTTGTATTTCTATTTTATAACATTGGAATAAGAATAAATTGTAAATAATGAGTTTTTCGAAAACTTGTTACCTAATATGTACCATATTTTCTATTATTTTTGATTGAGTAAAACAAAAATTTTACCCTTGGTGTGGATTGAACCCCAGTCTTCTTGTCAATAGACAACGTCTCTAACTATTACTCCAATTTCACATACAATAATTATTTTAGGACAAAACATACCTACCTTTAGTTTAGTCAAATATTTCAGTTGAGTTATTTTTATTATTAAATAAACTTAAAGATCTATAATTTAAAATCGCTACTAATTAATGTTTTTTACTATAATATATCTTAATACATTTAATCATTTATTCTAACATCAGAAATTATTAAAATAAAATATTTTCGAGGTCATCCGTATAATTATGACTGAAGTCAAACAGACACGTCTAATACTAGCCTTATCTCGTACTATCTCACAACTTAATCTGTCTTCTATCCTTTCCGCTATTTTGCCGGGTGGTAAGACACTCATCACTGTATATTACAAGGCTGTTAATACACAGTTTAAATGAAAATGTACTAGAGATCAAAGACATGGGGTGATAAATGAAATAGTGCAATTCTACTTTCATATGAAATTTATCAATCTCTTCCACACCTGTCCTAACACTACTTGTTAATCCCTTATACATGTCTATCAAAATCTTTACATATTCACTGGGGACCACAGCATCCCTTAAAAAACACTATCATGTGCTTTCTCAAGATCAATGAATAATATACGAGCATTTATTTCTTTATTCCTGTATTTTTCTATGAACTGCCTTATGATAAAAATTGCATCTGTTGTTGATCTACCCTGCACAAATCCAAATTGATTATCGGATATTTCGGTTTTTCCACGTATCCCTCTATCAATTACACTCTCCCATTTTTTCATGGTTGTGACTAAGTAGTTTTATATCTCTGTAGTTTATACATTGTTGTACATATCCCTCGTTCTTTCTCTTCTCTTCATTCGTCTGACATTTTTCCAACTTTCATAATTCTATTAAATATACCTGTTAACCACCTTGTTTCTATCTCTCTCATTGTACTACATACTTCCCCAGAAATATCACCTGGTTCAACTAATCTTCCGTTCTTTATTTTAGTACTTAAGTACTTAAATGACTTCCTTATTTGTTATTTTGGTCACCATTGCTGTTACTGTCTCCGTTAACTCAACTTGTTTTCTGTCAAATTCGTTATTTAATAAATAAATAAATAAAAGTACTTTTTCCATCTATTTTTGACATCCTCTTCGTGAACTAGTATTTTAATATTTTCATCTCGGATATATATCTAATGCGATTAAATTTTTTTTTTTTTTTTTACCGCATCAACCCCTAGGGTTATTAGCGGGTGGTATATCTTTATTTTAGAAAAGTTACATTTAGTATATTATTAAAATTTACATGACAGTTTTGTAAAATACAAACATTTTATGTTATGTTACAGTTTGTTATACAGTTTACAATTTTTGATAAAATTGATTGTATTGCTGATGTCTTCTTTTAGAGTTTCTTTCAAATTGTGTTTTAGTTTTGCTGTCGATCTTGCTGTTGAGTACACTGGACAGTCTATCATTATATGTTGCACTGAAAATGGTATTTGACAGATGTGGCAAATCGGCTGAGGGTCCTTGGAGATGATGTATCCATGTGTAAATTTTGTATGACCTAGCCGCAGTCTGTTAATAACTACTTGGTCATGTCTTTTAGCTGGGAGCGGTAGTAAAGCAGAAGTAACATCTGGTTTGATACTTTTTAATTTTGCTTCTGTTTGGTTCCATTTTACTTGCCAGATTTTGTTCATGTAAGTTTTTATTAATGTTTTTTGGTCTGAAATTGGTATGTTTTGCATAATAGGAATTGTCATGTTATTGATAGTTTCTGTTGCTGCTTTATCAGCTGCTTCATTACCCTTTATCCCAACATGGGATGGTACCCATAAAAATGTTATGTTTTTACCACATGTTTGGGCATTGTATAGCATGTCTTTTATTAATGCTAAATTGGCATGAGTAGGATACATCTGCTTGACACCATTTAAGGCACTTAGAGAATCTGATATAATAAGAAAGTTTGTATCAATGCTGGTACATTGGTTCAGTGCGTTGAAGATTGCCTGCAGTTCTCCAGTATATATGCTACACTCCTTGGCTAGACGGGTGACAGAGGTGTTGTCTTCAAAAATAGCTGCAGCAGCTACACCATTACTGCTTTTAGAGGCATCAGTAAAAATTAGTTTGAAATCAGGGTATCTGGAGATGGTAGACCGGAATTGTTGTTGTATTTCAGAAGGATTGTGTGAATGTTTGGGATAGTTAAGTAAGGTAAAATCTACTTTTGGTATTTGAACTTTCCAGGGAGGAGACTGGCATCTGTTTGTAGAAGTGGCTCTCAATTGATGTATATCGAATTCAAATCGATTTATTCGTTCATTGAAAGGTAAGTTTCTAGGGCAATAATTTGAGTACAGATTTGGAGGGTTGCTCCTTATTAGGCTTGTTATAAACGGGTTTTCCTTTGCACTGAGATATTTAGTAGCACAACACATTGAAAAATATTGTCTTCTGAGAGTTAATGGCGGTTCTCCTGCTAGGACTTGAAGGCTGCTAATTGGCGTGGTTCTGAAAGCTCCGAAAACTATGCGTAATGCTGTGGATTGGATGATGTCCAGTTTGTTCATTTGAGTTTTAGTAGCAGTTTCGTAGCATATACATCCATAATCTAGTTTGCTTTTAATTAGAGCTTGATATAATCGCAGAAGAATAGTTGTGTCTGCGCCCCATTTGTGATTGGAAAGAACTTTTAGAAGATTTATTCTCTGTTGGCATGATTTAATTAGTTCATTTATGTGCGATGTCCATTTTAGTTGAGAGTCGAATGTCATTCCCAAAAAATTTGATTTCGTTAATTGTTATAAGAGTATTTCCATTAAGTTTTAAATTTAAGTGGTGTTGTGTTTTTCTTTTGTCAAATATTATTACTTTAGTTTTTTCGGTTGAAAATCTCAAGCCTATATCTAAAGACCACCCTTCTAATTTATTTAGTGTATTTTGTAATATTGATGCAGCTGATTTTAGGTTTTTACTTCTCATATATATTACAAGATCATCGGCGTAAAGGTTTGCTTTTACTGGAAGCATAAAATGGTTAGATACGTTGTTGATTGCTATTAAGAATAGCAGGGGGCTTAATACAGATCCTTGAGGGATACCATTTTCCAGTGATTTCTTAGTTGACATGACACCGTTTGTTTTAACTTTTATACTTCTGTTCTCCAGGAAGTTTTTGGCGAAGGCTAGGAATTTACCATCTATTTTCCAACTCTTCATTGTTTTTAAGATGTGATATGTCCACGTGGTGTCAAATGCTTTTGTGATGTCAAAGAAAATTGCTATTAATTTTTGTTTATGTATAAAAGCTTCGTGTATTTCAGATTCTAATGCTATAATGTTATCTATTGTAGACCGTTCTGATCGATACCCACTTTGGATGGATGTAAGGAGATTTTTCTTTTCTAAGTACCATTTTAATCTTTTGCTTAGAATTTTTTCCATTATTTTACAGATGCTACAGGTAAGAGATATTGGTCGATACGAAGAAGATAAGTTTTTTGGTTTATTGTCTTTTAAAAATGGTATTATAATTGCTTCGCGCCAGAGAGATGGAAATTTATGGGTCGAATAAATTTTGTTGTAGATCTCTACTAAAGTAACCTTCGCGCTTGTAGGTAGTTTTTCTATGAAAATTGGTGGTATGTCATCAGGTCCAGGTGAGGTATTTTTGAGGTTATTAAGACTTTCATTTAATTCATCAAGTGTTATGGAAGTGTTTAGTGGATCAGCAGTATCTTCTATATTAATTTTTGATGCTTCTGTTCTTTCTTTGTGTTCTAAGAAATTTGGGTGGTACTGCTGATTGCTTGAATACAACTGATAGTGTTCTACTAAAATTTCTGAGATTTCGTGTTTGTCTGAAGTTGTTAGATCATTTGTAGTGATTGTGTCAATATGGTTAAATGTTTTTGAACCTTTTATTTTCCTTATTTTTTGCCATATATCCCTTATGGGCGTAGACGAGTCAATTGACGACACGTAATTGGTCCAGCTCTCTTTTTTTGCTTGTTTTATTAAAAATCTAGATCTGGCCCTTAAAGATCTAAAATTATTTAAGTTATTAGGTGTGTTAAACTTTTTGTATATATTAAAAGCATGTTTTGTTTGCTTTAAAGCGGATGCGATTTCAGTGTTCCACCAAGGAAGAGGAGCTTTTGTGATATTTTTGGTTTTTCCTATAGAATCTCTGGCTGCGTCTAAAATTATACCATTGAAAAATGATAGAGTAGTGTCTATATTATCTGATATAACGAGATTTGGTATACGTATGCTTACTAAGTTCGAGTATTTTTCCCAATCGGCTGACTTTAATTTCCAAGTTTCATATGGTGTTGTACAGGTTTTTTCATCTTTGTCATGAGTAATTATTATCGGAAAATGATCACTGTCGTATAGGTGGTCCAATGTATTCCACTGTAAAAATGGAGCTAAAGTTGAATCACTGATAGATAAGTCTATGGAGGAAAAAGTGCCATTATGTGCATTGAATCTAGTAGGTGCTCCTGTGTTTAATAAAACTAGTTTTATGTTATTAATTGCTTCTAATAATATTCGTCCATTTTTATCTGTTCTTTGTGATCCCCATGCGATGTTGTGACAGTTTGTGTCACCCAAAATTAATTTTGGAGATGGAATTTGTTTAATTACATTTTGAAGTTCTAATAGAGTAGTTTCGTCAGGATGTGGTAAATATACGTTGCATATGTTGATTTTAAAATGATGTATTACCGAAACTGCTACTGCTTCCAGATTTGTATTTAACGGAATTTCTTGGGATTGGATGGTTGAATGTACAAAAATTCCGACTCCACCACTGGATATTTGCTGTACTGCTCGATTTTTTGTATAGGGCATATAATTTTTTAGTTTTGCTTGATTGTTGGAAAGACGAGTTTCTTGAAGACATATTATTAGTGGTGACAGTTCATTGATTAGTATTTTAATGTTTTCAATGTGGCTATAATAGCCATTCAAGTTCCATTGAAGAATGAATATAATTGGACTATTGAGATAAATCGTAGTCGCTTTCTTCAGTGAGGGAAGATTCATTTGTTGGATTTATTTTCTTTATAATTCTTGTGATATTATTTTTCATGCGTCTATCATTTAATTTTGAGTGAACCATTTTTTATGAAAGGAGATGCTGTCATTAAAATGTTTTCAATTGGTTTTAATGTGGCTTCGACATCTAAAGCCTTTTTCTTTTTTTTGTGTGCGGATTTTTTTGGAGTTATGAAAGTTTCGTTTAGGTTTTTAGTTTCTGAGATTTCAGGAGAGGTTGAAATTTGCCTTTTTGCTTGATTGGTTGTTTTACTATTATTGCTGTTAGCTTTAGTTGAAGGTATGCTGTGTACTATAAGCGAATCATTTGTCGTTGGGATATCTGCAGAAATAGGGTTGAAACAGTTGGTTGTATCATCTGAAATATTTGTTGCTGAATTATTCTGATTTATTTCCATGAGTTCGAGTTCTGAGGTACAAGGATCTTTAAGTGTTTCTGTACCAGTTGATGTTGATGTGCAGTTTTCTTCTTTGTGGCCAGTAGTATTACATCTAGAGCAATTTAAACCATCTAGGGATAGGAAGATTCTGTAAGGAGTGTTGTCATAGGTTATTAAGATTGTATTTGGAATTGGTTTGGTGATTATCGGAGAGACAAATATTTGCCGCCTAAAGCTTAAGACATGACTATACTCAGACTCGGGCATGCCAACTTTTAAAAACGTTAATTTGGATACTGCAGTTATTTCTAGTTGTTTCAGTTCTTCTTCTAAAATACTGTTCGGAATGCTGTGGCAGATGTTTGATATTACTAGTCTCCTTGCTGGCGTAATAAGTCTTCGAATTTCTATCTCATTGCCTTGGATGAGTACTGTTTTATGGTTGTTTAGTAAGGTATCTACTATGCTAGTATTGTTCAAGTAAATACAAACTCTGTTGTTAGCTATTCGTGATGCAAAGATAACATTTTTTGGTGTGAGTAGAGACCCTATGGCTACTATGTATTCATGTATTTTAATACCTTGGATAGCTGACAGAATAATGGCTTGTTCTTTTGAAGGAAAATTGAAGTTGCTTACTGCATTGGAGTATGTCGATGTTGATGATGTAGTAGGTATACTAATATTTTCAGAATTATCCATTTTTAATTTTTGTTTTCTTCATTTGATAAAATTTTTCTAGAGCCGGTCTTGTATCGGCTAATTAGTTCGACTTGTGGAAGTTGCCAAAAAACCAGAGACTGGATTAATTGATGTGTTGTATTGAATTATGGGTTATGTATAATATTTAATAATATTGAATTTGTATTAAATTGGTAATGTACTCACAGTTTATTTTTTGTGTGAAGAAACTTTGTTGTTTAAATACTCTATTTAGCTAACAATATTTTACGTTTCTTGATTATAAACCACTGAAAAGTTAGTTTTAGTAAGAGCAGATTTTAATCGGCACTTTATCAACTAAACGCAGGGTTGGAATCTCGAATTAAACTTTAAAATGTGGAGAAACTTTAAAATGTGTTACCACACTTTGACCTGTAAATACTTTATTCAATTTTTTGCTTTATTTGCCCTATGTTTAGCTATTTTATATAGTTTTGTTTCTCCTTCCCTGGTATCAAATTGATCGTATAGATTTCTATACGCTCCTGCTTTAGCTTGTGCTACTGGTACTTTTGCTTTCTTTTTATCGGCCGTATAGTTTTGAAGATCTGTGTCCACCTATTTTCTTGCCGCTGTTTATATAATTTTCCATTCTCTTTTATTTTTTTTAACTTCCTTTGACTACAACCAGGTCTCTTTATTCTCAGACTCCTTTCCTGGCGTTTTTGCAAGTATTTAAATAGCAGCATCTCTAATGATACTGGCTATCTTTCTCCAAATTGTATTGGAACTTCCTTTCATGTTTTAATCTTGCCTTGAATAGAATTTTTTCTCATCTTTTAACATCTACTACTTGATTTTTTGTGGTTTCCTTTGATATTTTGGTTTAGTTCCGCTTTTTATTTTGATAAAGCAACACAAGCAACTTATGTTGTTGGTTTTCTGTCTCACTAAAAACCTACTACCTTGTAGTCCTTACATTCATATATATCTTCTTTTCCTGTCATGAAATAATTTATTTGGAAATGATTTTGTCCTCTTTTATAATTATGTAAGTTGAGTTTCTCTCTTTTAAAATAATGTGTTAACAATCGCCATATCTAATGCTGTTGTTAATTTAAGTATATCATCCCCAGCTTTATTTCTAGTTCCAAAGCCTATTACTCCGTGTATTGCTTCATATCCTGTCTTGGGTTGGCTCACATGTGCATTAAAATCGCCTCCCATTATAGCTTTCTCCTCTAATGGAATATCACTAGGTATAGGTATGTCCCCTAATTGATCAGAGAAAGCTTTGCTTTCATTTTCACCTAGCCCTGGTTAAGGTAAGGATTATACACACACACACACACACACACACACACACACACACACTCAATATTTGATACTTCTTTAGAAAGCACAAACCTTATGAAAAAGTGCCCTTGATTAAATACGCATATAACACTATTCGATGTATCGAACAAAAGTCTTAATACGCACAGGACCCACAAACCAAAGTTTCAGGGCGCTGAAGGTTGGTATTTACTGCAAGAATTTATTGGCGTTACCTCCTTCTCGCGGATGATATTGTGTCAATAGCACCAAAACAAAAATCACCCTTACGAATAATTGGACTTTGTGAATGATATTTGCTGTCTTTGAGATTGATTTTAAAGTTTATTTGTTTGTTTGTATCTTGGAAAATACTATAATTTTAGTTTTGGAAACGTTATATATTCAAAAGGTGAATAAGCGATTTGACAGTTTTTGACAAAATTCTCAAACACCTCCCGTATAGGGGAAAGTTTGTCAATTTTTTTCCTTCCCTCATGGTTTACCATATCATCAAATCTCAAATGCTGCAAAAGAATTCTACATCTAATACGAGACACTGTTAGTCTAAACATCTCGATGCCTGTTTTTTTGTCCCATATTTCCTCACAGTTTAATCAGCAAGATTTGAGAACTCATACTAGATATAATAGCCCGATCAAAGCCTTGATCTCTATCACGTTGATAGTGTTCCCGGTTTAATTGAATGTATTTGTTGGTGCATTCGACAATTTTATTCAACATGCTATCAGAAAAAAAGTAATTACAAATTTCTAACTCCACTTTCAAATTCTTTAGTGGCAGTTTTACATCACGCAGATGTTTTATTAAGTTTCTGCCCTAGTTCTACTGTACCTGGGTATAGGATGTTTGGTCCATAGTGTGTTGTCTTTGCCAATAAATGTAGGAGTAGGAATTTCAGGCATATTATTTTCTTCTAAATCAGAAATTTCCTGCTTTGTATCATCAAAAATGTCGATATCAACTTCATTCAAATCCTCTTCTCCCTCTTCTTCTTCATCATCGAAATCAATTGGTTCCTGAATATTATCTTCAGCCAAGACTTCCAACATAAGCTTTTCTAAATATTGTTCATTTTTTCAAGAACACATCTACAAGTACATAGTATTTGTGTACAAACTATTTCAAAATAAAAATACCACTTCTTCTTTAAGTGCCGTCTCCCGATCAAAGGTTGGATATCATCATCACTATCTTTACTCTATCTACTGCTGCTCTGAAGAGTTCTATAGAACTGCATTTAAATCAGTCTCTTAAATTCTTCAACCATGACACTCCCCTTCTTTCTATACTCCTTCCTCCTCTTTCCCTGTATTATCAGCCTTAGCAGTTCATATCGCTGTCCCCTCATTACGTGTCCCAGATATTGTAACATTCTTATTTTTAATAATTTCAAAAAATTCTTTTAAAATATTATAAAATCAGAATATAAAATTAATCTTCGCCCCACAATATTGAGTACACAGATCCTTGCACGCGGACCGTCAGTTCACATAAACGAATACTGACCGAACAACCAAACGTTTTTTGAGCAAACCTTATACGAATACTAATGCAAATCAACACAATTTAGGAGATTACTAGCATGCACTTAGTTCTTCGACTGCGTATTAGGGAGTTATGGTCAAATTTTTAAAGTATAGAGGGAGAGTCCGCGCGCGAGCTCTGGAAGATTAAAGCTCCATGGTAGTTCATAAAATGAATTTAAGATACATCGTAACAACACTTTTTTTGGCAAATACGTAAGAATACTTGTAATGAACAGTACAATAACATCTTAATTATAAGAATCCCTTCTGTTTTATACCTACCAGTACACACTAATCGTGATGAGGAGCATGGACAGTAGAAAGAGAAAGACCTATATCCAGAGATATATATTTATTAGGACTACAGATTATTGGTAGATAAATGGAAAAATTGTTAAAATAGTTTTTGTTTTTTTTTATATTATGGTCTGATAAAACATCAATTCTTTATTTTCGTATTTTAGTGATTGGTATAAATTCGTATAACTGACGTTAAATGTAACAAATTATAATTGCTAAACTCCTCATTATTTTGCGCAAATAAATACTTTCAAATAACAGTTTCCAATATTCCTATTTCCGGAATGTATTTTCAAATAATCCAGTTTAAAATATTCCGATATCCGGAATACGATTTTCGAGGGTGATATTGATTCTCACTAAAACATTTTGGAGGATCTTTGAGTTTACTGTGTATAAAAGCACTATATTAAAGATATTAAAGTAATCTTACGAATGTTTACTTATCGAATACAGATAACTGAAAACTTTTTTCATGATTACGATAGCAAAAATAAAATTCTTCAAGTTTCAAGTGTATCCTAAAACTTCCTCTTACAGGGAAACGATTAAGAATACAAAATTATTTGTTACTCTACTGTATGACACGTAAACAATTTGGATAGCATAAATTTTTCTTATGCTCGTATGTAGTTATTTCAACTTTTAAGATGAGAGGTTTATTTTTAATCTAGAGCTTTTACATAAGTCCCTGTGAGGAGACCTAATATGGTAGAAATACCTGTAAGCGGATGGCAGGAGCCCTGCATTGAAATAGTAACCGTTTTAACAGTTTCAAATTATTTTTCAAACAAAGTTTAAAAATTCATTTAAAAATAATTCCTTATAAATATTTGCATGTTATGTGTTAGTCTCCCACTATGGGATAACATCCCAAGAGCGGTAGAAGTCATCCAAGCTATACAAAAATTGAAAGAAAATAAAGCTCCTGGGGCAGATGGCATTCCTTCAGAACTTTTAAAACATGGCAAAAAAACCTGACATACTGTATATGTAGACTGGTAGAACTGATCTGGAAGCACATAAAGTTGCCAGAAGACTGGAATGTAGGTATAATTGTACCTATCCACAAGAAAGGAGATAAAACAATATGTGATAACTACAGAGGAATAACCCTCCTACACGTAATATACAAAATATTGGCATATATTCTTTACGACCGACTATCGGGATATTGTTAAGACATAATAGGTAAATATCAGTGTGGGTTTCGTAAAGATAGATCAACGATCGATCAAATATTCCTTTTAAGGCAAGCTCTGGAAAAAACATATGAGTATGGCATTGATACTCATCACCTGTTTGTTGATTTTAGATGTGCCTATGATAGTGTTGAAAGAAACGGACTGTACAAGGTCATGATAGAATTCGGCATACAAGTACACTTAGTAAAATTAGTGAAAGCGACCCTCTCAAGAGTCGAGTGTAAAGTTAGAGTGCAGAACGGAGTTTCCAGAACGTTCCAGTCTCAGATAGGACTTAGACAAGGAGACAGCCTATCATGCCTTCTATTCAATACTGTACTAGAGAAAGCGATAAGAGAATCTGGAATAACAACCAGAGGAACTCTTATTAATCGCAGCGTACAATTACTAGCATAAGCCGATGACATCGACATTATTGCAAAAAGAAAGGCGGATGTGATCGAATCATTCAAGGTGCTTGATGCAGCAAGAAAACGAATGGGACTAGAGGTTAACACTAGTAAGACGAAGTATATGAAAGTATCAAATTATATACAAGCAGCACAACCCGAAGATCTAACGATCGGAACATATACTTTCGAAGGAGTAAGATAGTTTATATACCCAGGCTCACAAATTAACCAGAATAATGCAGTAATTGCAGAAATTAACAGACGGATACATCTGGCAAATAGAGCCTATTATGGGTTAAAATAATTTTTAACAACAAGCCTAGTTACGAAAAGAACGAAACTAGTGATATACAGAACTCTTATCAAGCCCATCCTCACCTACGCGTCGATAACATAGACGATGACAAAGAGCGATTAAGAACGTTTAAGATGCTTTGAACGTAAAATCCTCCGGCATATCTATGGAGGAGTACAGGAGGGCGGATTATGGCGTAGACGCTATAATTTCGAACTTTACCGCCTGTATGACAGACCTGATATTATTAGGTCCATTAAAATAAACCGGCTGTGGTGGTTAGCTCACATAGAGAGAATGAATGACATGGAACCCCCAAAACATATTTATAATCAAAGAATAGTTGGAGTGAGAAGGAGAGGCAGACCCAGAGCACGATTTAAGGATCAGGTGGAGGAAGACTTGAGAATGTTGGGAGTACGAAACTGGAAAGCCATGGCGAAGAATAGAAGAGAATGGAGACATCCTTAAGCAAGCCAAGACCCACCATGGATTGTGGAGCCAATGATGATGATGATGTGACTCCAGAAGACCCTTACCGGGAGCACTAATAGTTGCCAGACCTATATTTATTGGCCGATATTTCTACGGATTTATGGTATGATGTATTTTGAATACATAATGTACATATAGTTGGCCGCCATTACATGACACCTTCAACAGTAAGCAGGATTACTGTTGTTTGGTATAAGTGCCTTTTGTGAATATCCCGTTTGCTTGGCCACCCCCATCCTATAGATTTTTATGGTGAATATTATGTTTCTGCTGCCGTTAGATTCAACGTTCTGAAATCCCAGCCTTAGTACCTAATTTGTAAAAATTATATCCTTTCTACAAGCCACACAAGCGTTTGAATAATTCTGGTTGTACCAATTTTATATGTTTTTATTGAACAGTGAAGATTATCTATAAACTAAATAATAGTGATGTGATTTATTATTGGTTTTTAATTACATAAATATCTATATAATATATAAATATCTTCTATATATTGCCATTTTTTATGTAAAAGAATTTGGAAATTTGGGATAAAATATGATTTTGTTTGCATATAAGTATTTGTCATTCATAATTTAATACCAAGATACCGAATGTTTGTTTTCTTACTATATGATGCAGTTATCATTTTAGTTTCGTATAGTTTTGTTTTAAATTTTTCATAATATTTCTTTGTCTGAGCTCGTTTCCTTACGAAGGTTAACTATTGAGGATGAAGCTTTGAATTCATTTTAATTTTAAAGATAATACGAACAAATTGTATACGAATTTTGAAAGAACCACACCCGAATCTCCTTCGACACGAGCGAAGGGCACAGAATAATTATGTAGGTAATTCTATATAGGGTGCTCTTAGACAGTTGTACCTTTGGAATATTTTAGATAAATCAGTATATTCGCATTTTGATAAATAATTTGCCTACGTTACAAAATTAAAACTCAATCGTCTTCCTGATTTATTTATTTACTCATGTTCGTGAGTACTGGAATTTAATTTATTAAGTACAAGGATGTTTTCCTTGTCGGCTAATTCATCAATCTGTCTGCTTTGTATATTGAAGAAAGCGCAGTAGACAAATATCTGAATTTTAAAAGGTAAAAGAAATAATAAATTAGACTTACTCACAATCAATTTAATTTAACTATCCAGACGACCGGTTTCGCTTTCTACAATATGCAAAGCATCTTCAGGTCTCGATACAAAGTTAAATAAATGCTGAAATAATAAACCCATATTAGGGTGTTGTCTAATAAAGATAAACAAAGATAGATGATATAAATTATATAAATTACAGTAATTATGCCAATATTACATGTCTGTGGTTTATCAAAATGAATAAAATGTTTAAGCAGACAGGGTAAGACCCACAAATTGGTAAAATAGTCTATTAAACTGTAATGAATTAATAAATGAACAAATAAATAAAACATTACTTACATGCCGGTACTCTATTAATTGATGGTTGAAAGAACATGGTTCAAACTATCCTGTATTGTTGTTTGGAGAACTCAAGTCTGCTATTGTAATTGTTTGACAGTAAACGGGGAAGTTCTTGAGGAGACAGATTTTATCCAATGAAGTAGAGATAGGTGTAATGTAATTGTTTGTTTGATGAAAGTAATGTTCTATACCATTGAGTTATTTAAAAGTTATTTATATTTATTCTAGAGATATATTTATGAAATATGTGTTATTTATTGAGATTTTATTTTTGAAGGTGACTGTTGTGAGACAATGAATGAGATTAGATGTACAAATTGTGTGGGTGTGCAATTCTATTAACTTGTAAATATCAAATTTCTTTCATAAAGTATTGCTGTAATATGTGGCAAATGGTTGTAAAGTCCAATAATTAAAGTTAAAAGATTAAAATTAGAATTGAGGACACTTTAAGACACACAGAAAACACTTAAAAAAGGGGACGAAACAGACATTAAATTTAAAGATCATGTGTATTTTATGTATATATATATTTATCGTGTCGTATAGGGTTAACTACTTGCATTTGTGTATATATGTATATAAGTTATTACGAGGCATTAGATATTTTATGTATACAGGTATTTTTTTTGTTTTTTTTTATTCTCTTATTTAAATCAGATAAATCAATGAGCAAAGATTTTTGAAACGAAGCGCGTACAGTCCTGATTTCTCAGTCTATCGCTAAACCACACACACCTACCACTGTGCCGACATGAGCGGTATCGCTGCGCGCCGTAAGACCAAAACTGCATTCTAAGTGTAGCTTCTGCTATAGCATAATAAATTCTTTTTTTTATATTTGATGTTAAAGCTTGAAGTAAAATTGGTAAGGTTTTTTTTAATATTGAAGTTTAAAACATAATTTAATTAATTGTAAACATTTGAACTTAAATTTATGTTCGAGTTTTCATGTAAATGGCGCCATGATTTCGATGGACATACGGAAATAAATGTAAAAACCAAAAAGACTGATTGTCTTTTGACATAGATACTGTCAATCGTAAATGAGGGAACTGCAAAATTTTACAGTTTAGGCAATCAGTTTTATATGATTGACTGTAAAAAATTAAATAAACAAAAAATAGGATCCTGCAGTCAGAGTATTAAACAGTGTGTTACACACCGACAAATAAAGTTTAAAGTAAAATGACCGTGTGTATGTTTTATTAAATTCTTGATAACAATATCCCCTGTATATGTTTCAGAAGTAACCAAAAAGGCTTAAGCTTGTTTTATATTATTTTATTTTCTGTTAATTGTGTTTTAAAGAAGGTAGAAAATTGTTAACACGTTAGGTGATATTTTTAATTCTTTGTGTGGGAGTTGATAAGCATCTAAAAGCCGAATGGCTTATTGCAAGGTTTTTTTCGATTGCTCTGTAATTATCTGCTTTATACAAATTAAAGCGATCAACATGATCTTTACTAATTTGATTATAAGATGTTTCATATTTCTAAAACACTATTTAAAATACTTCTTCTTGGTATTTCACGGCTTACCGTATATAAGTAATCTCATACAACTGTAAGTTTAAGAAGTTGCCAGAAATATATGGCGTTAATCAAACAAGTTGCGAAGTTATCTTGTCGGATGAGCGAGATGGTACAAGGAGCGGATATTAAAAATATTCTACCTTTGAAATACAATCTTGTATATCCCTCGGGAAGAAAATTATGTCTGAAATTGCACCAAGTGTATTATAGTTATGTTAAGTTAACATAATTTTAGTAACTTGTAAGATTTGTAGCAAAACATTAAAGAAAATATAATTTACTATTTTTACTGGAAATAAACCACAATTTTAAAGTTTATTTTAAAGAAATATTGTTGCTAATTCGCAGTAAAAACAATAAAGAAAACATAATTTGGAAAACAACATAACATAAAGTGATAATTATTTTCAACCATTTCTTCTTTGGGCGTTTTATTCTTTGTTTTCCCATTTCTCCATCCTTCAGTATTCGTTTTAACATACAATGATCTGGAAGGAACGACAGGAATGCACAGGAGTTGAGTATTATTGTGGGTAACATAATACAATACAAGTTTCGTATTGGAGCTATGAGATAAATGAAGAATTCCAGATTCAAGTACGTTCACTTTGCCACATATTTGAAGGACACAATGGTGAGCTTCGGTACGTGGGTATACAGATTATTAAACATTTGAACCTGATAGTAATTCTTGTTTTTCAGCTGAATCCTAAGTAATTTTCAATAGAATATGAATATTCAAGATGGCGACTGACGAATTAATATACAAAGAACTAGATCGTCTTAAGAAATCAGAATTATTGGAAATATTTATTCACAAAAAGGTTCCCGAAGGAATAAAAATTAGTGAAAGTGTCAAAAATGTTTTGGAAATTTTCACACATTTTCTATTCAATTGAAGAATGTCTTCAATTTTAAATGATACTCGTTTTGTTGTTAGTTTGTTTAGTGTGTTTGTTTACTTGTTTGTTTTATTTAATTAACTGACCAATTTTATACAAGCTATGTTTGTCTAAAAGGAAACAAAGGTATTTATTTATTTATTAAAAGCATTCCTTCCTTGAAAAAAAAAATATCACTAATATCTGCAAAACTTGCGAATATTTTATACTTTAAATATAAAGTACTCTTATTAGTTTCAGTTATTGTTTTAAATAAATTATTTAATATTAAATACTCTAAATCGTCGTTATTTTACTATTCCCAAATTGTCCTGAATACGTACCTGTCACACCTCCCACTCATTAATCCTAACTAGAAATATTTGACAGACTTTGCAAATCTATTTGTTGCCTAAATGTTATATCTTTCGTTTTATTAATCCAAGGTTTAAACAAAAACAAAAAAAATATCGAAAACTTATAAACCCTAACTAAAGGAAATTCTATATTAATTTTAAAGATTGTCAAATAAAAAATATCCTTTTTGGACAGTTTGTATAATCCAAGATATTATCGATGTAATCTGTTATATAGTTTAAGGTTGTTAGAAATTCTGTGTGTTCTAATAAAATTCATAAATGTAATTATTTCGAGCAAAATAGAGCATTATAGTTATTTCATACACATTCCTCATACGTCTGTAGGAAAACTTATTATTCAGTCAGTTTTCATTCATGCACTTGGTTATTCATATAGTGTCGTCTTTATGGCTTTAACGTTATATCATAAAAATATCGTGAATTTTTGATAGACTTGCGCAACTGTCGAGATCGCTATTTCCATTTATGTCTCAATTTAAAGTTATACCCCACTAGTAAACTTTTAGTTTCTATAAATTCTTCTTCATGGGAATACATAATCCACAAAATTTGTTTATTATTGCCAAGTGTCCAAGATTATTCTACAGCAACTCTTTGTCAAAAAATCTTTTAATTGATAGTTTTTGACGCAGATATTTTTTGATTAATAACAATCCAGTAAAAGTCTTTAACCTCACAACCGTTCATACAACTCAGTGTATCTTAGTAAATTATTTTTAGTTTTTAAGTTCTGTTGAAATATAACTTATGAGAAAAATTAGGTTATTTCGACTAAATCAGTTAATATAAAAGCCGGATTGATAGTTTGGATGCATTTTATAGTTTAACAAATCCCATAAAAGTTTTCTACTGATATTGTTTTCATGTAATTTAGGTATTCTGAACTAAATATATAGAGCTGAAGAAATGAAACGCAAGGGAAGAGACAGGACGAATTATTTAGAAGAAGTAAAATGACAAAGCAAAGCGAACACTTTCTAAAAGTGAAACGGAGAAAAAGGAACAGAAAGAGAATTGTATGATTAAAATAATGCAAATATCAATAAACAAAAATAAAGAAATGATGGATGAAATAAAACAAATACATAAAGAACAAATAGAAAGTGGTAAACAACCAAAGGAGATAAACGAAAAACAAAAGATTAAAAAACAAAGTTAAATAATTACAAGAAAGAACTGAACTACTGAAAGAAATAAGTAAAAAGAAAAGTTGGATTATTTTGGGGTTAAAAATAGATACAAATAATGATAATGATCTAAAGAAAGCATGAAAACGTTCATATCTCATGAACTGAAAGTTTGAACTTGAAAGTTTCATAGATATTAATACAAAGAGTGTTATATATTTATTAAAAGATTAAAAAATCTCGTGTCGGAAAGAGTTTGGGTGTGGTTCTTTCAAAAATCATATACAAGCTATTTGTATTACCTTTAAAATTAAAATGAATTGGGCACCATCCTATAATAGTTTACCCTCGTAAGAAAACGAGCTCAGAAATACAATGAAAAGGTTAAAACAAAGCTAATCTTTACTATTTTGTAACGAACAAAACGTTATTAAAAGATTGTAGGACAATTACGTCATCCTGGAAAAGAAATAAACAGTCTCTGTTTAGCTTACAAATAAGAAGTGCTTGTATAAAACTAAACTTAAAATAATTTAGTAAGAAAATAAACATTTTGTATCTTGGCATTAGATTATGAATGAGAAATACTTATATGAAAATAAAATCATACTTTATCCTAAATTTCGCAATTCGTTCACATTCCAAAGTCGGAACTCTTATACTCGGATAGATGGTGTGAGCAAAATTAATTTGAATATTTACTAGAAATCATAATAATAAATTTTTGAAACTTTTGAAACGGTTACAAATTACCAGTTAAAGCGTCTTTAAGAGAAAAATGTAATAGACAGACTAGGATAGAAAATCCATTCAAGCAGGAAACAGAAGAACAATGACAGAATATACAGACAGCCTTGTTGGAAGCAGCAGAAAAGTGTATAGGAAGAATGCATGTACAGAGATGTCAAAACTGGTTCGATGAAGAATAAAAGAATGTTTTGGCAAAAAAACATAAGGTAAAAGTAGACAAAGAGGGGAAATACCCAAAACACGATCAAAAACTATGTGGTTAGAAGAGAATTTAAAATAATATGCTAAAGAAAGAAAAGAAAACAGCTAGAAAAACCATTGAAAAGTATGGAAGAACTCCAATTTATTTAAAATTTCGTATTAAATATTTCGTATTAAGTATGGAAGATCGTGACAATATGAATTTAAATTTAACGAGAGATCAAGTGGTTAGAATAATTTCCCTCATTGAAGACGGAAGTAGTCAGAGATATGTGGCAAATTTACTGGGTATAAATTAGTCGACAGTATCACGAGTGGTAGTAAGGTACCGAGAGACTGGTCTTTATGAAAGACGATATAAACTACGCATGTGGACCATAAATTTTTAGTCCTTCAGGCTTTGCGTCGAAGACATATGTGACTGCAAGTCAACTTCAACATGACTTAGCCGAGACTAGAAATGTACGTGTATCTTCAGAAACTGTTAGGCATATCTTAAGACAGTCTGGAAATAGGGCCAGAGTAACTGCTACTGCCCCGAGACTTACAAGAGAACACCGTATAGCACGACTAACATTTCCAAGAGAACACGTAAACTGGAATATCGACGACTGGGGTAACATACTCTTTACCAATGAGTCAAGATTTTGTTTATACACTTCGGAGCGAAGAATACCAGTTTATAGACGAGATGGCGAGCGTTATTTTCAATGCAACCTAAGACCGGCGACAAACTTTGAAAGAAGATCTATTATGCTCTGGGGCGGAATATCTCTTAGGGGTCAAACCGAATTGGTACAGCTAGATGGAGGATCCTTAACTGCTGATAGGTACATTAGAGAAATTTTGGAGATGCATGTTGTTCCTTACGCCCCATTTATTGGTAATGACTTTGTTTTAATGCATGACTATGCACGCCCACACGTCGCAAGAATCGTTACCGAGTACCTTCAAGAGGTAAATTTACAAGTTTTGAGTAGGCCAGCGCACAGCCCGGACTTAAATCCAATAGAACATGTTTGGGACCATCGTTACAGAAGGGTGAGATCTGGTAATGTGACGCCAGCTAGTCTTCAGGACCTGCAATGGTTGTTAACCGAAGAATGGGATAATATCGATCAATATTATCTAAGAAGACTAATTGGAAGTATGCCACGACGTTGTCTAGATGTTATAAGAGCTAGAGAAGGCAATACGTCTTACTAAATTATCTTTACTTTTGATTTTTATGTTTTTTTTATTCAATGCTGTTTGTGCGCTTACTTCTAATTTATGAAATAAATTAAATAAAACCTTTGTTTTTCGTACATTCTGCATTTTTCTTTTAATACTTATTACGTACTTAAAAACAAAAAAAACAGTAAAAAATCCATGTTTTAAATTATTTTTAATACAAAATTTTCAGTCTCATAGGTGATGCGATACTTTTTTGGCGGAGTGTATTTGATGATTATGTTATATCTAGAAAACTATAGCTGGTACAAAGAAAAGGTTTGTATTTTTGAAATCAGCACAGATGAATTAAACCAAATCGATTGATTTTTTTCGGCAACAAAACAATTTTTTTTTGTTGGCTGTGTAATAAATATGGATTTCATCTATAATTTGGACATTTGTGAAAATTCATTTTTATAATTTTATAATTTCATAAAAATATCGCTAGACTTTTCCTATGTATACATGCAGATATTTATACATAAACTAAATATTCTGGAATGGACTACCAAGTCTTACTTCACAACGAGCCGGGGGTTTTTAAAACCCTTTCCAAACATTTCTAATTTGTGTGTATTTGTCTCATAAGTAGTTGGACGAGGACTTTTGGTTATGAACATTTATTCTGTGTGATTGGTATTTATTTTTTTTTTATTAGAAATTACAGCCGCATCCACCATAATGGTTATTAGCGGCGGCTACAGAATTACAAAATTAGAGTTTATAAAATATTCCTATAGATTTTAAGAAATTTACGATATTAATAACAGAAAAATTAGTGCCTAATAAATTACTTAAACTATTAGGTATGTTAAATGTAAGACGAAAATGGGCAAATCTATGACATTCAATTAATAAATGGTTAACGGTTATTTGTACATTACATGTTTCACAAATAGGTGAATCACTTTTGGACAGTAAATATGAGTGAGTAAGTCTCGTGTGTCCAATTCGTAATCTAGTTATCACCAATTGTTCTCTTCTGTTCCTGGTTGAGTGTTGCCAAGCTGTAACGTCATTTTTAATTTGCTTCAGTGATGTTTGAGAAGATTGCCATTCGTTTTTCCACTTGTACAAAACTCGATTTTTTATAAAAGCTTTTATATCACTCGCGGTATTTCGATTCTCGGCTTTTTCTATATCGGCACATTTAGCAATTTCACTCGCGCACTGGTCCGCACTTTCGTTGCCAGCAATGCCAATGTGGGATGGAATCCATATAAATCTGATACTCCTAGAATTTTCTTGAGCCTTCATGAGTTCTAGTTTTATCAGTTTCTCAAGGGGACCTTTAGGATAGATCTGTTTAAGGGTTTGAAGTCACTTAAGATAACAGAGTTAGGAATATTATTAGAATTTATATGCATGATAGCTTTAAACATTGCATAGAGCTCAGCGGAGAAAATCGAAAAGAAGGTTGGAAGACGAAATTGATATGTATCGCTTGGAGTAACGAATGCAGCACCTACTCCTTTATCACACTTAGATGCATCTGTAAAGATTTTATAGCTATGTTCGTAATGCTGACGGAGAATTAGATCTAGATTATTCTTAATCTCTGCGTAACAGTTAATATGTTTGTTGTATTGGGTTAGACAAGTATTTAAATTTGGGGTATTAATTATCCAAGGAGAGGGGCTTTTAATATTGATTGGAAAGGTATTTGGGAATTCTATATTAAGACATCTCAGGTAACACCGTACTCGCTCATAGTAAGGCTTATGTTTGGTACTATTGGTAAAGAGATTTATATATTTATTAGTGAACGTATTATTAAATAGAGGTTTGTTTACATTTGAGGCTATTGACGTTGCGTGTGAAAGTGTTAAGGAAATTCGGCGGTGATATAATGAAGGCTCCCCACTTTCAGAATATAAACTTTCCACCGGTGACGTTCGAAATGCGCCAAGAGAGAGTCTAAGTGCTGTGTTGTGAATAGAGTCTAGTTGTTTTAACAATGTGGGGGAAGCAGAGGCGTAAGCGATTGCCCCATAATCAATTTTTGATCTAATTAGAGTTCTGTAGATTGTAAGTAAGGTAGAGAGGTCAGAGCCCCAAAATCTATTTGACAGTGTTCTCATTAGGTTAAGTTTCTTATGACAAGTCGAAACTAATTGTCTAATATGTTCTTTCCAAGTAAGTTGATTATCAAACCACATACCTAAGAATTTTACACATGATTTGAAGGATAGCGATGTATTGAAAAACTTGAGATTGGGATTATTTGAGAAGTTCTTTTTTGAGAATACCATACCAACGGTTTTTGTAACCGAGAATTGAAAACCAGTATCGCGAGACCACTTTTCGAGTTTTTGTAAGAAAGTTTGCAAAATTATTGAAATTAAATTAATATCTTTGCCTTTTACGTAAACCACCAAGTCATCTGCATATTGGTATTTATTGTTGTCCATGAATTTGTGAGGTAAGAATATCAAAGTATTAAAATATTTAGAATAGAAAAGAATAGAAATATGCTTTATTGTTACTGAAAATTGTACAATTTTATGGACAAAGATTACAAAAAGTAAAAAAAAAAATAAGAATATCAATTAAAATTTACTAAAATTACATAAATCGTCAATATCACAGAATCACAAAATAAAAGATAATAAAGTATACAATCCATTGCAAAATTTAGCTAAATTGCAAATTGTATGATAAAACCTTACGAACTATTTTACGAATAAGTTTAAGTTGCTGCATGTAATACCCAAATGTATATTATAAAAATACTTTAGTTGCTTGTACCTAAACGTACTGTAATTTCTTAGATATTCGTTAAGAAACTCTTCCACCGAATAATATGGTCTTTCAGATAGAAAGGCTTTTGTCAATTTACGGAACTAAGGAAAGATGTTGTAGATTTAAATTGCAAAGGAAGATGGTTGTATAATTTTTTTGTCGAATATAATATAGATTTCTTTACTAACTCAGTGGTCGGGATCGGTAAATACACATCAAAGCTTGAATTTCTGGTGGAGTAGTCATGCTTAGGTATTGCTGGAAAAACATGTAGGTGTTTACGAATTAAGCAAACAGTTTTTAGAATATATAAAGAGTGAAGAGTTAAAATCCCGTGACTTTTGAAGTAGTTTGCGCAATGTGTTATTCTACTGAGGCCAAAAAGATACCGTATTGCTCTTTTTTGTAATATAAAAATAACATCAGATTGGGCAGCTGTACTAGAACCTCAAAAAGGAAGGACTCGAACAAAGAACAATGTGTTATTTTGGAAGATGCTAAATTGATTTCCTTCGAAACAGATCTTATTGCATAGCAGGCTAAGGCTAGGAAGAGACCATTTAAGTTATTTATATTTTCAGTAATAACTATTTAAACTACTAGAAAACGAATATGTTTAGTCTTTTAGGGGATAAAATCACTAGCTTTTAAAAAAGAATACAACATAAATTTAAATATTTTTAAACTTCCTAACTAAATTTAATGATTTATTGATTAATTTTGAAATAACCTAGTTGAAAACAACAAAATACCTTGAAATAAAGTAAAAAATAATTAAAGTTTTAATTAAACATTAACAGAACCTTAAAATATGAACATTCATAGTAAATATCCTAATACTTTGATATCCTTCTCCTCACAAACTCAAGAACAACAAATAATACCAACCGCACAGAATGAATGTTTATAACCAAAACTCCTTATTTATTCTTCAAATAATTAAAAAACCAACATTTCCAATTTGTTATGGGATAAATACAAACAAATTAGAGATGCTGTGTTTAAGCTGTGTTTAAAAAAGAAAATTTATTAAAAGGTAAGCATTTATGTAGTAGTTCCCAAGTATATTTTAATGTTCAAGAAACTAGAAAATTTATGTATCATAAAATTGTTGGTTAGGACAAGAACTACTTTATTAATTTCAAGTCAAGTTTAGCAATAGTGCAAACTGATTTCAACGGACGACTTTATTAATTTTAAGTAAAGTTTAGCAAATACCACAAACTGATTTCATCGCACGAATACCGATTTCCGTTTAGCTATCTAATATCCCTCATAGTTTTTGTTAAATACCTTAAGTCTGTTTTCGCTCTTAAGGAAAGTTTTTATTAGAGTTGGGATACCTAAGAGGCGCCAAAATCATCAAGCAAGTCCGAGCAGATGCTTTTCTTGGTGTAGAAGTTTAAATGTAACCATTTAGTCCCTTGTTTTTACGTTTCATCCTGCATTGATCACGATAGTGCGTTCATTATTTTATTTATGGGGCTTCTAAAAGTTTTATGTCAGTGAAATAAAACTTCTACTTAGAGATGAGATTTAATCACCTGTATTACTTTATTTACTGTTCAGTTTACAGTCAAGATTTTACTTAAAAGTAATGTTGAATGATTTCATTAGTAGATTGAATTCCTGAATTAAGTTCTTTTCCAAGTAAAGTATATCAAGTTGCAGTCGGAAAAATTATCTAAATTGAAATCGAGTTTATTCAAAACAAATAAAAGTACTTAAAACTTAATAAAAATTGTATTACATTGGTTGTCAACAATATTACTCCTTCTTCTTCAATCATTTTAGACAAATTAACGCGCAATACAAAAGAATTTAATAGTTGATTAAGTATTTTATTCTTTTGGGAATAAACTACATTAATGTAATTAAAATGATGTACGTTTGGACCGTTTGACTTTTAGTACGAAAATCGTTTAAAATAAGGTCCAGCGCCTATAACGCAACTGTTTTAAAACAATGGTTGAAAATTAGTTTCATCTGCAATTGGTTTACAACCTAAATAAAACCTGTGTCTGCCCACGGAGCGACTGTTTTTGAATCAGTTGGGTTATAATACAATCTTATGCAAAATGATGGGTGTAATTTAAAAATATATGGAGAATATACAGATCAGGTCAAAATCTTCAGGGGAGTGAGACAGGCGTGGATAATTTCACCACTGATATTCAATCTGTACTCGGAGCACATGTTTGAAGAGGCTCTAAAAGATATTGATGAAGGCATCTCAATAAATGGATTCAAGCTCAATAACCTGCGGTATGCAGATGATAGAATAGTGTTTTCCAATACTATAGAAGGGATGCAAAAGTTAATGAAAAAAATAAAACAAATAGAACTATGATCTGAATATAAACACCAGCAAAACCAAGCTAATGATTATCAGCAAGAAAAACATAATGAACAAATCCCCTTCGTTGGCTCAGTGAAGATGTTCGTTCAGTTTTAATGGAAACACCAAATAATAGTAGCAGAGTTTATTGTAGAGACGTACACTATGGGTGTTGACCCGGGATTACTTTGAGTAGAGACTGATGAAGTTGATCGTTGAAGATTATCAAGTTCGTTGAGTGAATATTGATTGAATGCTTCTCTAGGCAAGAGATATTAGTTTTATATAAACTTTACTTGGGTCAATATTTTCGCGGACCTCGCGTGACATGTGTATTTAATTTATGTAAATTGTTTAACTTTGTCAGCACTTTTGACTGATGTCCAAATTATATTATTGATAATTGACCAAATGTGTATGTAACCTAATTAACTACGTGTGTGTATTTAATAACAAATAGATTCATTCGGTCTACTGGGTGATAAAATTATACTGTCCAATTTCGGATATTAATTCTAAAGATTTGATATTGGACATACTGCGGAATCGGGCAATCTGGCCCAAGTGTCAATACTCAAAGTTTACATATAAGTATTACATAACATAGTAAAATTCAAACATGATAAATTATAAATAGTTTAAGAATAATCAATAATCTTCCAACCGTACCCTAGCTATCAATGTCCGACTCTATCTCTAGATTAAAATTAGGGCAATTGGCTGAAAATGTGGAAAGTGGGATGTCAACTTGGGAAGTCGACGGTACATTGTTGTGCCGATTACTAACTAATACAGGCACTTCCTGTTCGTTAGTCTGAGTTTGTGGATTCCCTGAACGACATAGTCGTGCAACAGGACGGTACTTCCATAACGTGAGTATCCCAATTATTACCATTATAGTAATGATCCCGGTGGCCACAAAATAATGCCAATTAGATTCGTGAATCGAACGCCACTGCGTATGCGTCATTTCTTGTTCCAGACTCTCCTCTTCAAGTAATACATGACGTAGCTCTCCTCCTGGTATGTTAAGGTAGGTGTTTAGAGGCGTGTTAAACTTGCGGGGTGTCCTCGCCACCAGTTGGGCCACGGGAGTGATTGGCGACTTCAGGTAACTCGTCACTGCTCTGTCCACCCCACTGCTAGTGGGGAGTAATGTAATATTTTTCGTTTGGGCGATACATTTGGGTGAAAGCTTCAGGAATGTGACTCGTTCCAGTACTCTTTCGCTCCGATTGCCATCGCAAATAATGGATATGTGTATCGTGACTGGCGTGATAACTAGCCAGAGGTTGGGAGTACCCATCTTACTCCATTGAGCTGTCTGTATTGTCCTGGCTACCACTGGACATGTGCTATTCTTAGATCGCTCATAAATTGCTTCAAGTATGCAGTTTGGTTGGGTATCCATGTTTCTTATAGCCGTTGGTGAGCACGCTATCTGCGCCTTTGTCAACAGTAAGCACCTTTCTCTATCTTCCGCGGTCAATTCGCAGTAGTGCAGTGTGTTATAATCTACGACCAGTAGATTCCTTGGGGCGACAAATGTGCGCAACACCGACCCCTCAACGTTAAGTGGTATGGCCGTGACTTTGAGCATGCTGTACTTATTTTTCCCTGTCACTATGAAGTAGCCGATGACTGTTATATATCTGTCGTCATGACTGACTTCTGTTTCTATAATGGGTTGTCGTCGTATTTCGACCCCTTGAGGCAGTATCTGCCCTGCTTTCCCTATTAATTTGGTTATTTCACCCGGTTTCACTATATCAATGAAGTGTCCGTGGTTATAGTGAAGGTTTAATATTCCCTCGTAAAATTGAGTATATTCGTTTATGAAGTCCATAACTTGTAATGCTATCGTTTGTATTCGTAACGTGCTATATTTGGTTTCTAGTTTTTGTGCTTTGTCTTCTACTTCGTTAAGTCCTTTAGATATTTCTTGTAGATCTGTGATTAGTGCTCTCATTATGTGTGAGACTCCTTTCGCATCTCTTATGCGTACCACAGCTGTCGCTAGTAATGCTTCACCTTCCTTATGGCTTGCACAGTTTACTGAATTCTGCCCTCTTTGTTGGTCGTTGCTATTCCTAGGCCCATTGGTATCTTGTGTATTTTCTCGCCTTCCGTTATTTTGTTCTCTGGCGTTGTATGGATTATTATTTCCTCCTCTGTACCTATCAGCTTGGTACCCGTTTCTTCTATTGTTTGAATCTCTTCCATTTCTTTCTTGTGCTGCTTGGCTTTTATACCTCCTGCACCTTAAACATTTTGCTAGATGATCTTTCACGGTTCTTCTGCCGTTGATTATCCAGTATTTCCTTTTTATGTACTGTAGTGTTTGTTGTAATCCGCTATGTAGATTTCTTGCGTGACTATCTGTTATAAGTAACTTTGTTAATGCACTATCCTTTGGCAAAATTATCGGATGTTTTTCTCCGTACTTTAGATTCGTGTGTCTCAGTCTTCCGGTGACTCTTAGAATTCCTTGTCTATCCAGGAATGGTCCCAATGACGCTAATTTATTTTTCTTGTCTAATTTCTGTTTCTTCTTCAGCTTATTTATTTCTTGTTTGAAGTAGGCATGCTGTGTGTGCTTTATCACCTTAAATAGCGTTTCCTCTAATTTTTGGACTGTAAGCTAACTTTGTCCATTGTCCTTCTTTTTTCTGCATTTGTCTGCAAATCTCCTACAATATGAAAGTACTCTTCTCATTCTTTCTAAATTTGAGAATCTCTCGCATATGTCCTCCTTTATCGTTGTCGTGCGCACCGTTATTTTCGTTTTGACTTCCTCCTCATTTGTCTCTGGTATTTCTTCTGATTCCTGCGTTAAAGTTTTGTTACTAGTCAGCCAAGTTGGTCCCTTCCACCATAGCTCTGCTTCTAATAATTCTGATGCGGTACTTCCACGTGAGAGGATGTCCGCTGGATTTTCCTTTGTATCTACCTTATGCCAATTTTTCGGTCCTATAACGCGTCTTATTTCCTCTACTCTGTTGGCGACGAACATTTTCCACCTTTTTGATGATCCCCTTATCCAAGCCAGGGTTATCGTTGAGTCCGACCATGCATATACCTCAATGTTTTCCCTGTTCAATGCTTGTAGGGTTTTCTTCATTAAATTTGCTAGTAGTACCGCGGCACACAGCTCGAGCCTCGGTAACGTCGTTTTCCCTTTCAATGGTGCGACTTTCGATTTTGCTATCATTAGATTCGTTTTAATTTCTGGGCCTAATACCCTTGAGTAGATTACCGCTCCATATCCTTTCATAGACGCATCTGCAAATCCATGTAGTTCTACTCTGTTTATCTTGCTTAAGTTGTTCCACCTGGGCAATGTTATTTTCTCCAGATTTACTAATTGCGCCTGGTATGTATTCCACCTACTTTGTTGGTTGCTAGTTAATTCTTTATCCCAACTGGTCTTTTGCTCCCATAATTCCTGTATGAACATTTTCGCCTGAATTACTACAGGTGCTATCCATCCCAGTGGGTCGTATAATTTTGCTACTTCTGACAGTACGTGTCTTTTCGTTATTTTCTTTGCCGTCGTTATCCCTATTTTGAATGTGATTATATCCTCTTTAGGTGACCAGTGTATTCCTAACGTTTTCCGTACTTCTTCTTGTTTGAATGCCTTGGAGTCTACGTTCCTCATATCCTCCGGTACGTTCTCCATTATTTTTTCTTCGTTGCTCAACCATTTTCTAAGAATGAAACCTCCTTTTCTGAACAGTTGTATTAATTCCTTTTGGGCTGTTTCTGCTTCCTGCACTGTCTCAGCTCCTCCTAGTATATCGTCTACATACATGTTTTCTTTTACAATTTTCGATGCCAACGGGAACCTCGCTCCTTCGTCTTCTTGTAATTGTTGTATTGTTCTTAACGCTAAAAAGGGTGCTGCGGCCGTGCCGTATGTCACCGTCGTTAAGTTATACTCTTGTATGTGGTCCTTTGTGTCCTTTCTCCACAAAGTTTTTTGATATTTTTGGTCTTCTTCTGCCATTCTGATTTGTCTAAACATTTTTTCCAGATCCACTGAGTATGCTACCTTATTGGATCTCCATCGAAATAGTATATTTGTCAAATCTTGTTGTGATTTCGGCCCTGTGTGCATAATATCATTCAGGCTTACTGCCGATGAGCTTTTGCTTGATGATTCGGCTCGAAGGACCATGAACAAATCCCCTTCGTTGGCTCAGTGAAGATGTTCGTTCAGTTGTAATGGAAACACCAAATAATAGTAGCAGAGTTTATTGTAGAGACGTACACTATGGGTTCACTATCAAGTTCGTTGAGTGAATATTGATTGAATGCTTCTCTAGGCAAGAGATATTAGTTTTATATAAACTTTAATTGGGTCAATATTTTCGCGGACCTCGCGTGACATGTGTATTTAATTTATGTAAATTGTTTAACTTTGTCAGCACTTTTGACTGATGTCCAAATTATATTATTGATAATTGACCAAATGTGTATGTAACCTAATTAACTACGTGTGTGTATTTAATAACAAATAGATTCATTCGCATTTAATAGTGAATGAATCTATTTGTTATTAAATGTGCTATTAAATGTGGAAATAAAGCCTACAATCCATTTAAGACGACAAAAGGACTTCTACAAGGCTGTGCTACGTCCCCTACTCTGTTTAAAATATTCTTGGAAAAGACACTCAAACCATGGAGGAGAAAGTGCGAAGGAATGGGCATACCAGTAAGAGACGAATACCTATACACCTTAAGTTTTGCCGACGATCAAGTAGTCATCGCACAAGATGAAGAAGATCTCAGCTTTATGCTCAGAAAACTAGAAGAAGAATATAAAAACAACGGAATGGAAATAAACTTAGAGATAACCGAATACCTAACAACAGAAAACAAGGATATGAGAAACCTAGAGATAGACGAGGGAAGACAAATAAATGGAACAGATAAATTCAAGTATTTAGGAACCATAATATCGAACCAGGGAACAACAGAAGAAGATATAAACAACAGACTGAGACAAACAAGAAACTGTATAAGACAACTAAACTCAGTGTTGTGGGATAAGAACATTACGATAAAGACAAAAAAGAGAATATATAACACCCTGACAAGAAGTATCCTGACATATGGGTCCGAAAACTGGACAATAAACAAGAGAAATAGAAGCTGTAGACTTACAAAAAGAGACAGAATTGAAAACGCAGAGATTAAGCGGAGAATGGGAGTGCAATCAGACATAATCGACTATATAGAGGAGAAGAGACTATCCTGGTACGGCCACGTCAGAAGAGCGGACAGAGGACGCTGGATAAACAAAATCACAGAATGGAGCCCGATTGGAAGAAGAAAGAGAGGAAGACCCCGAAGGTCATTCAGAGATGAAATCGACGAGGCTATGGAGAAAAGAACCCTGCGAGATGGAGACTGGAATGACAGGGAAAATTGGAGAAAACGGTTGAGTGAAGGAAGACAGTGAAAACTGTGGAAATCCTTAGTAGTAGTAGTAGTAGATTCATTCGGTCTACTGGGTGATAAAATTATACTGTCCAATTTCGGATATGAATTCTAAAGATTTGATATTGGACAATAACTAGAGCATATCTGTATGTAAACCAATTGAGAATTGAACGTGGCTCACAGTACAACTACTTGGGAACTATAATCAATGAGTCGTGGGAATACCCAAGAGATTAAATGTCGCATCGGAAAGGCAAAAAATGCATTCTTGACTGTGAGCTCTGTGTTCAAGAGCCATGACCTCACCCTAAAAACAAAAATAAGGCTCCTTAAATGTTACGTGTACTCAGTGTTTCTGTACGAAGTAGAAACGTGGACATTGAAGGCGGAAACTCTACCCAAACTTCAGGCTTTTGAGCTATGGTTATACAGAAGGATCCTGAAGATACAATGGACAAAGTCACGAATGAAGAAGTACCAAATTTTGGCAATGGAACCTGTAAATAGACCAGCTGAGAAGTGCCGGATAAGAGATGTGCTTAAAAAATTTGGTTACGATCACACGTTACTGATAGAGAAAGTAGGGGAAGAGGCTCCTTGTTCAATGCTCTTTGTTGATAATAGCGTGTTAGTAGAGGAGAACAAAGAAATGTTGGAGAAGTTGAAGTGTTGGAGAAGGGCTATTAAAGGGGGAGAACTTAAGGTTAGCAGGTCTAAAACGGATAATATTATGTGGTTGGAAGAAAAAAAAATGGGTGAAGACGTAGAATTTCTTGGAAAAAAGCTATGACGAGTAGAAAAATTTAAATACCTTGGCTCCTACAACACAGAAAATGGGACACTAGATCGATAAATTGCCCACAGGATACAGGCTGATTGGTTTAACTGAAAGCAGATGCGTGAGGTACTTTTTCATCGGAATATCCGAGAAGAGCTAAAAGGAAAGATATACAAGAGAGTAGTGAGACCTGCGTTTGTGTACGACGGTGAAGTGTGATCTGTAACAAAGATCCAGGAAAAAAATATGGAGGTAGCTGAAATGAAAATGTTATGGTGGATGTTGGGTTGGATGGAAACTAGAAGGGATACGATCAGAAACGACTTAATTAAGAAAGAAGCAGGGGTAACTACAGTCTCAGAAAAGATTCAAGAACAAAGACTGCAATGGTTTGGTCATGTCAAACGTAGAGATGAAAACTATGTGGGACGAAGAATAGAGCTATAGAAGTTGATGGAAGATGCGGTAGAGAAAAACCGAGGAGAAAATGGAAGGACTGTGTGGCAGGGAAATTGAGAGAGAAAGATTTAGGTGAAGAAGACTTAATGGACAGAAATAAGTGGCGACGAAGAGTAAGGAACAGCGACCTCTGAAAAGGGAAACTGAGGAAAAAGAAGAAGTTAAATTTGGACTATATTATTTGTAATTTATAATATACAGTGATGAGTGTCTTACCACCCGGCAAAATAGAAGAAAGGATAGAAGACAGATTAAGTTGTGAGATAGTACGAGATAAGGCTAGTTATTAGACGTGTCTATTTGACTTCAGTCATAATTATACGGATGACCTTGAAAATATTTTATTTTAATAATTTCTGATGTTTGAATAAATGATTAAATATATTAAGATATATTAGAGTAAAAAACATTAATTAGTAGCGATTTTAAATTATAAATCTTTAAGTTTATTTAATAATAAAAATAACTGAAATATTTGACTAAACTAAATAGGTATAATCAGTCCGAAAACAATTATTGTATCTAGAATTGGTGTAATAGTTAGAGACGTTGTTGAGTTAGAAACGAAGTTTATTTAATAATAAAAATAACTCAACTGAAATATTTGACTAAACTAAATAGGTATGTTCAGTCCGAAACCAATTATTGTTGTATGTGGAGTTGACGTAGTAGTTAGAGACGTTGTCTATTGATAAGAAGACTGGGGTTCAATTCACACCAAGGGTAAAATTTTTGTTTTACTCAATCAAAAATAATAGAAAATATGATACATATTAGGTAACAAGTTTTCGAAAAACTCATTATTTACAATTTATTCTTATTCCAATTTTATAAAAGAGAAATACAAAATATTTTAAATTCAATTCCAGTTTTACAGTCTTCAGTTGTGAATGGAAAATAATCCATTGAAGACTGTTTAATGTCAAATCCATCACTAAATTCTTAGTGTTAATATCAATTCCTCTGTACAGGTAATGATTTTCAAAACACTTGACGACATTGGAATGGATGCGCGCGAACAGCTACCTGCTTTATAGCTAACCAAATCATAAAGCTTTCAAGTTATCAAATAATAACACATCGAGAAGTGTTTTTTACGGTAAACAGAAACTTTTTATTGAAAAACAATTCGTGAAAAGGATTTTAACGGTCGAGAAAAAAGTGCAAATTGTTGTCTGGCATGTGAATGAATTATCAGACAACATGATTAGACAACAATTTGTAAATATGTTTTCAAATAGGCCGGCTCCAGCACGATTAACAATTCAGTCTATTATACGTCATTTTTTTACTTATGGATCGGTGTTCGAGCCAAGAGGAGTTCGCAGACGAAGGGAGGTAAATCCAGATTTGGAACTAAGGGACACTTTGATTTGTGCAAGTATTGAGCAAAATCCTACCCAATCAATACGTCGTCTCGGAGAACAATGTGGAATTCCAAGATTTAGAGTAGGTAAAATTTTGAAAAGACATGGATACCGTCCCTATAAACTTCATAAATCCAACGAACAATTCCCTGGGGATCAATATAGACGTTTAGAATTTTGTCAAACTGCAATGGAAATGTCACATCAAGATGAACATTTTTTAGAGAACGTTTTGTTGACCGATGAATGTACGTTTTCATTGCATGGCCGTCACAATTCAATCAATGCTTGGTATTGATCTCGAGGAAATCCTCGTCAGATTTATGTCGCTCGTAGCCAGCGTCTTCGAAAAGTAAATGTTTGGGGAGGCATAATAGGGAATCATGTCATTGGTCCATTTTTTATAGACGGTATGTTGACTGGGTGGAAATACTTGGAACTTCTGCAAAATGAAATTGTCCCAGCCCTTTGTAATTTACCAATACCTTTTGATTTCATATGGTTTCAACACGATGGTTGTCCTGCACATAATTCTCGCATCGTCAGTGAATATCTCAGTGCGACTTTTCCTAATCGATTGATTAGTGGCCATGGATATTTTTTTATTTTTGTAGAATTTTTACTTATTTAAACATTCTTTAAAAGTTTTTACTTTATTTTCGAAAGTACGACGATACTGTTTTGTCAATAAGATTTTTTGTTTTAACTTTAGTTTTTGTTTAGTTTTGTTTAGTGATTCAAAGCAAAACGATCTTTGGATAATTTCAAATTATTAAAAAAAAAAAGAAAACCACATGTGGGTTTTGAACTCTAATCGTCTGCGATGTCTGTATCGCAATGTCGAATTCTTACCACTAATCTACGAAGGATTTATAATTATTCCGTGACAAGAGTGTATGAAACGCTTCAAATCATAGTAGAAATTCTTCTTGGTTAATAATTTAAAACTTTAGATTAAATAATCACTATTAATTAAATTATTTTATTCACATTTTTGCTTTATTGTGGTCAATCAGTTTTTACTTTATGCGAAATTAAAAAATGGAAATACGTCACACATTCGACGTTACTCATAATAATTATGACCGAGGTGATTTAGCTCGAATCTAACGTCTAAAGGTGAGACTATCGATAGTGGTAATGTAATGTAATATAAATTATAGGTTTTTCCGATTATTTCTCACCTCTACGAGTTTCATCTCTTTTTATTTCACAAGGTAACTGTGTTTTCTATCCCTTACGTTAAAAAGCCGGGTGGTAAGACACTCATCACTGTATACCATATACACTGTAAACTGTAACTCGCACTAATGACCCTAGATATCACATACACGTTAAGTTACATAAAAAATAATTATTGTTTTCGCTGAAAATGTAATCTGAGTTGTTTTCTTCGTGGGCGCACAAATAAAAATAGTAGTTTTCGCCAACGCTTATCAAAGAGTTGTTATTTTTGCCATAAAATTAGTATGAACTATTTTTTTCTTAGGTACTAATAACACATTTTCAAATATTTCAAATATTCATAAAATCAAAAATTTAGTCGTTAGAATGTCAAAAAAAATTCGAAACGGAAACTAATTAAGCTACAATGAAAACAAGGTTAAATTAAAATGCGGGCCATTCAGTTAAAATATAATAAAATTAACCAATAGAATTGGAATTTAAATAAAAATTTGTTTTTTGTTGGTCAAATGGTTACATTTTGTCTCAAAATTATTGACATATACGTAAATAACTGACATCGATATAATAGAGCATATTTCTTTTACACATAACACCTTCGTATAGTTACTGGTCTTGAATTGGGAATTAATTTGACTACAAAGGGGTCGGTTGCGCTATCACTAGTGTTTGTTTGACTAACAAACAGTGAGCTTGGAATGGGAGAACTTGCACAAACACAAACAAGGTGAACCCCAAATTAGAATACATTATGAGAATTAGACATTAATCCTAAGCTCATCTCATAACTGATCGTCATAAAAAAATTGAGATTACACAGCTTACGATTTGGCGACCTGTATTTTTTTGTAATTGTTTATAATTTTTGAGATTTAAGCGGTCTAGAACTAACGTCCATTTATATGTCACAACATGTAGTAGCTCCACAACTCACCACTTAAAACGCAAAATGGTACATGTGTTATCTACACGGCTATGCAACTTTTATTGGAGTTGAGTGAAACATGCAGATAGCCGCAATAAAATCGCATAATATTGTAGGGAAGTATATTTAAACTGCACATTTTTTCCTAACCTCAAGCCTAATTAACAGGGTGGTTTATTTTTAATTTAGAAAAAGTTTTCTACTCATAGTAGTTTTAAAAAATACACAACTTTTGTAAAATCTTAAGGCGACTACAGACCTTCAGTTTCAACTGTAGAGTTTTCACTGAAGAGTCGATCTGTTAAAACTGACACCCATATTGTCTGCACACGTTTAGATTTATCAGTTAAAATCGTTTTTCGGTTAACCCTTAACTGGAGACGTGCCGTCTGACAGACTACAGCATTAAGAATTTTTAACACCCTGTACAAATAACTCCGCCCATCGGCACATCACTTCATCTATTCCTTATATTATTCGTTGACTACTAGTGACCCGACTTAGGGAAAGAAATACGCATATTTGGAAAAGTTATAACAGAAAATCAGTTTTAGTTAGTCTGTTAGACGGCACGTCTCGGTTCAGGTTACATTTTGTTTCATTGAAAACGTCGCGTATTTGTTACAATCATGGCCGGTCCATCAAAAAAATCCGTTTTACCGATGCTGATTTTGAAGATACAGCTTTGAAGTGGTTTAACAAATTAGAGAGTGACGCTAGTGATGTTGATCAAGTACAAGATGATGTTTATTTGGAATCTGATAGCCAGACGGATTCAGACATTTCTACGAAAAGTGATGAAGAAAATATATCGGAAGAAAATATAGTTAAGACTCATAATAAGACATATTTCTACGGAAAAACCGATTCAGGTGGTGTAAACCTGAAGTCCGACAAGTATCTAGTACAAGGAAACATAATTTTGTAACAAAAATTCCCGTCCTTAAAACAAAAGCACGAAGTCTTGGAGAGGAAGCTGATCCTCTAAAGGTATGGCAGTTATTGTTTGACGAAAATATGTTATTATGTGTTATTCAGTAGACCAATCATAAATTGAATTTAATGAAAATAAAGTATAATGATCCCAATAAACATGACCTCAAGGATATTGACATTAACGAAGATAAAAGCTTTCATAGGACTCCTCGCATATTCTGCGGTATTCAAATCACACCATGAGAATATAAAAACGATCGAGAGAAATGTCGAGAAATAAAACTCATGGATAAAACAAAACAATATATTCAACAACACAATTATATAGGCGGCTGAATGTAAACACAAGTAAAAAAAATGCACCATCAATTAATAAATGGTTGTATACATATGGAAATAAACAGCATAATGATCAGGAAATGCTATTACAGATACAATATAATAAAATCATGCACAAATTAAATTATCAGCGAAGAAAGCCTGGTATTTAAACAAATCCAACTAAAGCTGATTAAAGAAATCTCTCCTCGCTGTTTATGGGCTTATCTCGTGATAATGGGTACAGTAAATTTAACAATCAAAATTAAGTTTATAACAATACTTATTCTAATATGGTATTAGATTAAGATATTTCAAAGTTTGAAGTGTATACACACTTAAAGAAAAAATTCACAGAGAACAGTAAAATAAGCAAACGTCTTTACTCGAAGGCTGCCCTGCCCAGAGTTTGTTTCTTCCTCTCAAAATTTAACAAGCTTCCAAAAAAAGTGGGATATCCCCCACTCAAAAATGACAACTTGCCTAAAAGATCGCCAGGCTATTTCCATCGGTCGGAAGATACCCGAGCATAGAGAAGTTCTAGGTAAGTAACGGGACTCTTGTCGTTGGAAAAATGTGAGAAGCGATAGAACCTTTTTAATTAGGTTCTTTCAGAAAGATACTATAAAGAGCTTTTACGACTGTGTTTACAAATTATCAAAAAGGACCCGCCTGAATAGTCGGTATGTTCCAATAAAATTTGCTAAGGGCGAGCGAGCCCACCCGCATATCGATTTGCGAATACAGCCATGGGTGTATCAGCATCAGGGGTAAAGGGATTAAAAATTATTTACTATTTTAATTATAAAACAATGTTACAAATGTATTATATCAAATCTCAGCAGAAAACGATTACTTACTTCAACGGTAATGTAATTTTATTTCATTTGTCAGTGAAACTGTACCTACAGTTTTTAGTTTTGTCTATACAAATAGGTTATAACTGAACAGTTCGACTGTTTACTTAAAACTGTGCAGTTGAAACTGAAGGTCTGCAGCTGTCTTTACAGTTTGTTCCACAGGTTGAAGTATTGATTTACTAATATCTTCTATTACAGCTTCTTTCAGATTATGCTACATTTTCATCGTAGATCTTGATGTTGAGTACACTTTACAGTCTACCGTTATTTGTTGAACGGAAATTGATATTTAACAGTTGTGGCAAATCGGCTAAGGGTCCTTGGAGATGATGTATCCATGTTTAACTTTTGTATGACCTAACCGCAGTCTGTTAAAAGACTACTTGGTCATATATTTGAGCTCGAAGCAGGATTAATGCAGAAGTAACATCTGGTTAGATATTTTTTAGTTTTGCTTCTATTTGGCTCCATTTTTCTTGTCAAGTTTTATTAATTTAAGTTTTATTAATGTTTTTTTGGTCTGAAAATTGAATGTTTTGCAATATAGGGATTGTCATGTTATTGACAGTTTCTGCTGCTTCTTTATCAGCCACTTCGTTACTTAATATCCCAACATGGGATAGTACCCATAAGAATAATATGTTTTTGCCACGTGTTTGGGCATTGTATAGCATATCTTTTATTTGTTCTAAATTGGGATGAGTAGGATACATCTGTTTGACACTTTTTAAGGCGCTCAGAGAATCTGATATATTAATATTTGTATCGTTGCTGGTACATTATTTCAATGTGTTAGAGATTCCTTGCAGTTTTTCAGTATATTGTGGTACACTCCTTGGCCAGATGGGTGACAGAGGTAATGTATTTGAAAATAGCTGCAGTAGCTACATCGTTGCTGCTTTTGAAGGCATCAGTAAAAATGAGTTTGTAATCAGGATATCTGGAAGTGGTAGACTGGAATTGTTGTTTTATTTAAGAAAAATTGTGTGAATGTTTGGAATAGTATAGTAAGGTAAAATCTATTTTAAAATTTTAACTTTCCAGGGAAGACACTGGAATCTGTTGGTAGAGGTGGCTCTTAAACGATGTATATCTTATTGAAATCGATTTATGTGTTCATTTAAACGTAAGTCTCCAGGGGAGTAATTTTAGTACATATTTGGAAAGTTGTTCCTTATTAAGCTCGTTATGAAGAGTTTTTCATTTGCGCCTAGATATTTAGTAGCACAACATGTTGAAAAATATTGTCTTCTAAGAATTAATGGTGGTTCTCCTGCTAGAACTTGAAAGCTGCTAATTGGCGTGGTTCTGAAAACTCCGAAAACTATACGTAATGCTGAGAATTGGATGATGTCCAGTTTATTTCAATTCACTTTAAGAAGCAGTTTTTTATCAAATTATATACAAATACATATATTGTTCGGCTAAATTTCATAAGTAAAGCCTTGACATATGAAAAATATTTCGTACAAAAACTTCAACTGCAATTTTCTAAAATGCAAATATTTTGATATTGGCTCTTTTATCTTCAAGTCACTTCTTTTTTAAAAGTATAGTTTAAACCGTTTTCGAGAAAAATGCAATTGCACAGTACGGAGACGTAGAGGATTTCAAATATTATTTCAGTTATGAAAAATACGCTTTGGGTTGTCAGAAAATTGTTGTTTAATAAATACCATTTCTGTGAGTGAATTATTCTTGCTCTGCAATTCTAGCGTATTTTGATTGAAATACCTGGCTACTATCATTTTACGAAATAAAAACAGGGAATTTGATTTAGGTATACGCAAAAGAGAATTTTTTAGCTGGCTTGGATTATTATATGCACATACAAAAAAAAACAAATTACGAAGCTTTTGCAAAATTTATTATATAGTTAAAATATCAATAATTCGCACTAAACATCGGTGTTGTAAACGGATACAATTCAGAGCCAAACGAGATGATATTTTGATTAAAGTAGATGTTTAAGATGTAAAAGATTCAAGAAGGAAGATCTGTTGGCCAAAGGCAGAATTCTTGGTTGAAGAATCTTTGTGAGATCAATGCAGAGCGTTTAAGTTGTTTAGAGCGGCAAGTTCAAATTAAAATAGCCGTTATGATTGCCAACCTTCGAAGATGTTTGAAGATGAACAAACACCAACAGATATTTAAAATAAAAATCAAATCACAAGATCAATATTAAAAAGAGAATCAATAGATCCTTATATGACAAAGCCAAAATTGTTAGTTCTAATGAAAATTCGTTCTTAGAGGAAACACATTTGTTAAAAACTGTTTTATTAAAAAATGATTACCCTTTATCGTTTATAAATAGGGAATTTTCAACGATCGAACGAATAGAACAGAACAACTTAGAACGAGATCCTACAGCATATACAAGAAATAATACGAGGAAAATAACAATACCATACATAAAAGGATTATCAGAAAAATTTAGAAAAAGATAGGAAACAAACATTTAAAAAAACAAATGCAGTGAGATCTATTTTATCTAAAACTAAACCTAACAATGAACAAGAAAGAAAAAAGAATTGTATTTATAAAATACCTTGTGAATGCGATTAGTTTTATTTAGGTGAAACGTCAAGGTCATTAAATGTTAGAATAAGTGAACATCAATCTTATAATAAAAATAGGGAATTTCGTAGATCTCAAATATGTAAACAAGCATGGGAAAATGAACATAGGGTTCAATGGAATGATTCAAATATAGTCCTACAAGAAATATAGTGGTAAAAGAGAAAAATCAAAGAAGACGCTCTTATTATGAGACTAGAATATGAGCTAAATTAGACCAATTGTGTCGTAAATTCCTCGGCATAATGTAGTAGGATTTGGTTACCCATATTAAAAGAGGAAGTTAATAAAAAGAAAATACCACTATTGGGTGTATACTAGTTCGCTCTCGCGAAGATTTTAATACCCCACAGAAAAGGAGCATTTCTTAGATCTTAGATTCGTTAAACTCCGTGGAATAGTATTCAAACGACAATGAAGTCGGACAATATCTTAGATATACGAGGCGTGTTTTTTAAGTAAGTACCGTTTTGGAATTAAAAAAAGACGTGCAAAGATATGGCAATAATTTTATTTTTACATGAAAGCCTGTACCTTAATCTACTTTTCTACATAATTTCCGTGAATATTGAGGCACTTGTCATAACGTGGCACCAGTTTTTGAATACCCTCCTGATAAAATTCTGCCGCCTGACTTGTTAACCACTGCATCACAAATGTTTTGACTTCGTTATCGTCTTGAAGACGCTGACCGCCCAGGTGTTTCTTAAAGTGCTGGAACAAATGGTAGTCGCTGGGCGCCAGATCAGGGCTGTATGGAGGATGATCTAGAGTTTCCCATTTAAATGATTTGATGAGATCTTTCGTCTGATTAGCCACATGTGGACGGGCATTGTCATGCAGCAAAACGATACCCTTACTCAACTTGCCACGTCTTTTGTTCTGGATTGCACTACGCAGATTTTTCAATGTCTCACAATAAGACGCTGCATTGATTGTCTCATTACGAGGCAGAAACTCCACTAGCAATACTCCTTTTCTGTCCCAAAAAACTGTGCACATGATTTTTCGGGCAGAAATTGTTTGCTTAAACTTCACTCTTTTGGGTGACGATGAATGTCGTCATTCCATGGATTGTTGTTTCGATTCTGGTGTGACGTAGGCCACCCACGTTTCGTCACCAGTAACAATTTGGTCTAAAAAATCTTCACCTTCACTGTAGTACCGCTCAAGAAAAGCCAATGCACTGCCTAAACGTTGGGTTTTGTGCAAATCCGTCAACATTTTTGGAATCCAACGTGAACACAATTTCCGGTAATTCAAGTTCTTGGTAACAATGCGATACAAAACACTACGAGAATACTGAGGAAAGCAGTCGGACAATGATGAAATTGTAAAGCGTCTGTTTTCTCTCACCTTTTCGTCCACTTTCTGCACCAAATTTTCATTAACGACCGAAGGACGCCCACTCCGTTCTTCATCATGCACATTTGTGAGGCCATCTTTAAATGCTCTCACCCATTTCCTTACCATTCCATCACTCATAATGTTTTGTCCGTAAACTTCAACGATCTCACGATGAATATCGATCGGTTTTACGCCTTTAGCACTAAGAAATCGTATAACAGCCCGTACTTCACAATCAGCGTGACTCACGATTGTTGGAGGCATCTTAAACACTGGAGTAAACAAGTATACAATAAAGAATCAGACTGTAATGGCGTCAGTGCGTAGACAGGAGATGTAGGTAACCAGCGCTCATGCGCGGAACGCCGACCGTAGCGCTGCGGCGGCGGAATCGCAAAACGGTACTTACTTAAAAAACATGCCTCGTATGTTCGGTCCACATTTCCTAGATCCATCAGAAGTGGGTGAGTGTTTTGCTTTAGACTTTAGTGAAATATTACCAGCACAACATCAAGCCATACAACAATTTGCTGACTACTTGGTGGACAACTATATTTCTGAAGAGGCAGACTTTCCTCCTGAGATGTGGGCGGAAAACAGTTCATCAGTTGAGCGTACAACCAATGCCTGTGAAAGTTTCCATTCTAAATTTAATTCGTTATTTCACAATCCGCACCCTAATATATTTCAATTTTTAGAAGTTTTAAAAGATATTCAAATTGACACTTATATAAAAATACGAAGTTCTGTGAAACCAAAAAAAGTGTACCGAAAAGTACTTCTAGAGCGTCAAAAATTTGTTAATTACAATATAGCGGAATTAATGCGAAATAAAATTAGTAGATTTGATTTGATCAAATGTATTTTATTTAGATTTACCGCTGTGACAGTGACAGTTTTAGTTGACATCCTCCTCTGATACGTCTAAAGGTGGGAAACAGTGAATAGAATGTTATTCAATCAACGATAGAATGTAAATTTATAGGATTCTATCGCTAAATTTCTCATCTCTACTAGTTTCATCTCTTTTATCTTACAACTTCATATGTTTTCCATCGTTTGCGTTATTTTGCCGGTTATTAACGCGCTTATCACTGTATTTATATAAATATGTAACTACCAATATTTGATATAATTTTTAATATAAAATACAAAAGCCACAGTACCTATTTTCCTGGTGTTAATTTTCCTAGAACTTAATACATAAATACTTAATCCGCTTGACCACGGGAGCGAACTAGGTTATGGTTTTCGGAGCGAACTAGTATGTAATTAAGAGGGTTTTTTGACCTTGGAAGTGAACTAGTGTGCTCCGCCACTATTAGTAAGTCAATAACATATTGCGGGTACATCATTTATGTTTTATAAATGAGAAACATATAAAATCAGAATTTGGTGTTCATTGAAAGTATACTACATGTAACACCATATACTTACCATGTCGGGATAGTATTATGAGGTTTTTTCCTCATGATTTACTATGGAATCACTAACAGGAGAATTCTACTGTCATCATTGCATGTGGTTGTCTTTTTAAAAACGAATTACATGCTATGATTTTTTCTGACGGATATTCTCAAGTTAAAGTTGATTTCATGTAATCGAATGAACTATCTTATAAGTAAAGTCGTCCCAGGAGCGCAACTCAACAATATTGGCAATATCATTTTAAAGTCGTCTACTTTAAAATGTATAATATATATTTGAATTGTCAATATACATGAGTCAGATAAAATTAAATTATGAGAAGAATTTTTTACCAAGTAACAAAAAACAAAATTTGTTTATTTACTAATGTTTGTATTTTGAGAACGATTTCCGAAGTGGAGATTGAAACGTCAATAAACTTATTTTAACCTTCAATTGTGGCTTATTCCCATTACAATAGTAATTACTTTAAAATGCCACAAGAAAATAGCTTCAGAACAATATTATGGAATGACCAAAAACGCATATTTTTTAAAATATAACAAGCGAGTCTTCTACAGCTGGCGCCGCTTCTTGCATCCTAATTTCCAGCGTTTTCTGTCAAAGCAATCTTCAGTTGTTAGATCTCTGGCGGTCACTGCATCGTCGACATCGTCTCTCCAGGATCGTCTTGGTCTACCTCGTTTTCTTCTAGTTGGTGGAGTCCATTCTTCTATTTTTTTTGGCCATCTATTTTCAGGCATTCTCTGAAGGTGTCCATACCAGTTAAGTCTTTTGGCTTCGACTGTGTCTATTATGTCTAGATCGATTTCCATTTCTCTCCGAATATCTTCGTTTCTCACCCTATCAAGTCTAGTGAGCTGGCAACATCGTCTCCAGTAGTTCATTTCCACGGCCTTAATTTTTGATTTGTTTCTTTGGTTTATTTCCCAGAGTTTGGCGCCGTACAGCCCAATACTTTCTATTATTGTTTTATAAATTCTTCTTTTATTTTCTTTTGTTATTTTTTTATTTCATAATAGTCCGTGTAGCTGTCTGGTGGCTGATCTTGCTTGGCCAATCCCGGAGTGTATTTCTTCGCTACTTCCTGCTTTTGATATTATTTGGACTCCCAAGTATTTAAAATTGTCTTTTGGTTTTATAGTTCCCGTTTCGATTTGTAGGCTTTCTGGTTTTTCTCCTACAACTAAGTACTCAGTTTTTTGTATATTAATTGTGAGGCCCCATTTGGTATAGTCATCTTCCAGTTTTCTAAGCATGTAGCCTACATCACTATCGTCTTCAGCTAGAATGGCTTGGTCGTCAGCGAAGTGTCTCGTGTACAATCTATCATCTCCGATTGGGATGCCCATATTGCAGCACTTTCTTCTCCACACTGGAAGTGCCTCATTTAGATATATTTTGAAGAGTGTAGGTGCTATGCAGCAGCCTTGCTTTAGGCCCTTACTAATAGGAATTTCTCTAGTTAATCTATTTCCAGTTTTAATGTTTGCCGTCATATTTTTGTAGAGCTGTTGTACTGCTTGTGTATTTTTTTGCTTATTCCTTGTTTTTCCATTGCTACCCAAAGCATTGAAAGTGGTACACTATCGTATGCCTTTGTCAGATCTATAAAGACTAATGAGTTGAAAGGTTGTGGGCTAATCTTTTCTTGATAACTTGCTTTAGAGAGAATATACTGTCCATACAGGATCTGCCTGCACGAAAGCCATTCTGTTCTTCAACATCTGTCATCTCTTTTTCAATTTTGTTTTTTATTATTTTTCCATACAGTCTTGAGAGTGAGTTTATGACAGTTAGCCCCCTGTAGTTTGAACAATTCTTTCTATCTCCTTTTTTGTAGATGTTGTCAATATGTGCTTTTGTCCACTCCGGTGGTAAGTCACAGAAACAGATTAAAATCAAAAAATTAAGAAAAACTGCACTTTGCATTGTTATAATGGTTTATCAAAATAAGCAATTTCTATTTTTTCGATTATATTTTATTGTGTATTTTTCTTTTGTTAAAGTAGTTTTCATTATTTTTAATAATTTTGGAATTATATCAAAATATATTAAGTAGAGGAAAACAAATTTATATATCAGGTATAGAAGAAAATAAAGAAGTGGACTCTTTAGCAAGAGATGGTGCGAAAAATGGAAGAATACTCACATTAAAAATACCAGAGTCTGATTTTATTCCAATTTTTCGGAAGGAACTTAAGGAAAAGTGGCAGATAAAATATAAATGTGGAGACAACGGACAGTTTTTTAAGAATATACAACTAAAAATAAGGGACAAACTATAGTTTGAGAATACACGTAATCGTTCAATTATTCGGATAATAAGTCGAATGCGCTGCAATCATGCACTATTTCCAGCGAACAAACATAAAATAGGTTTGTTAGATAATAATAAATGTCTATGTAATGAAATTGCCGATTTACAACATATTCTTTTAGAATGCCCGTTAAAAAAAATAGAAATTGATAATTTTTATCAAAATTCAATATCTTACAAAATGAAATTTCCAATTAATGTTTCAAATCTATTGACATTAGAGGATAATAGTATTTGCAACATTATATCAGTATGTAAAATCTACTAATATTACTTTGTAAGCAGTATTGCGACAATGAATAAATTTGTAAGCCTAAAACGAAAAAAAAACAATACATAAAAAAGCAAAAAAAATCAAATCAATAAATGAATAATATTAAACAATAAAAAAATAATAATAATAAAAAGAAATTAACAATAAAAATAAAAGAAAATTTACAATGTTATATTTACTGATATAAAAAAAACAATAAAAATGAAAATAAGGGACCAAAATATTTAGGCATTTACAACACACTAAAAATATTGTATCCTAATTTAACATGTATACAATATTAATACGTATATAATGGAAACAATGGAAATCGATGATAAAACTATGAGAAAACATGACTAGCCTTTGGCTTAGCCAGTGCCATTAACTTGGGAAAAAATATTTTTTATTTCATAAAGTTACAGTGAACGAATTTATAACTATTTTTATTATTAATAATAAGTACCGAAGACTATTACCGAGGAGGTAATTTTCATAACCCCACATGTCCAAAAATGTGCAAAATTTGTCCAACTTCAGATGATTTATAATGCTGGTGCAGAAAATTCCCAACTCCATGTATCTAAGTTATCAATGTTTCGTAAAATATTCTGCGGAGAGTTCAATGTTGGTTTCAAATCTCCGGCATCTGACGTCTTACAGGTGTGACCCACTGAGATTGTTTTGTGATGGATGTACAGGTCAGAACAAAAACAATCATGTGCTTCATACTTCATACTTTTTAGCAGCTAACGAAGGCACCTTGACACATATTTCTATTAATTTCCCTGTCAGGGGCCATTCTTTTTTACCAGCCGATAGGGTTTTTGAAAGAGCCGAGAAATTGTTGCGGAAGAAACCTACTCTTATTGATAAAGAAGAGTACCTTGAAGAATATAAAAAAGTTGGAACTGTGAAGGTTTGGTGAACAGATTGGTCTCTGAAGGATTTAAAGTCACTTGCTAATCTTATATACTAAAACGCTAAGCCCTTTTCTTGTCCACCACTTTACTCAAAAACCATATTAGATAATTATAATACTTTTTCGGAATATTATTATTATTACGTATGAGATTGTCAAGATATACTTTTGGTACAAAAATTCACTTCCGGTTTTGAGATGACCGGAAGTTAAAATTTACTTTAAGTTTTAGACCCCACAATGTATATATGGATCGAAAGGTCTCGTCGAGACGAATCTAAATATGTACTTCCGGTTGCGATCCGACACCGGAAGTGACCCGAAACGCGCATAAAACGTCAAGATCTGACACCGGATTCGTGATCAGCATGCAAAATTAACTGCTAAATGATATCCATGTCGACATTTGATAAACTAAAAATTGCATTCCGGTTTTGAGGTCGACTTCCATAATCACTTTTTTTTTACTTGCAATATTATTGATGAATGTTATGTATATTCTTGCTTATATTGTTTGTATTGATCTCTTAATTTTTCTCGCAAAATAAAAATTTCATTTAAAAAACTCGATGTCGAGTTGGTCCGCTAGTAATTATTTAAAACACTTACCTAAAATCAGTGGCACAAAAAGAATTTTCATTGAGAAAATTGTGACAAAGAAAAAATTACAGGTATGGGTTCTTCTTCTTCTTATGGTTGATATCCGTTACGGATATTGCACACTAACATGGCTATTCTGACTTTGTTGACTGCTGCCTTGAAAAGTCCGGTAGTGGTTAAGTTAAACCATTTTCGCAGGTTATGCAGCCAGAAAATTTTTTTTGGGTATGGGTTAAAGGCAATGAATTCTATGGGTTTGATCCAGATCTACACAAATACAGCCTTCTAAAGCAACACACGACTTGGAAAAAATACTGGAAAATCCTCTTGAAGAAATTCATTTAGTTCATCCCGTAAGCGCAGCAAAAAAGGATGTGAACGAACTGTTAACTATTCTTTTTGATGCAAACTGGCAAGGCATTGAAAGCCTTCTTTGGTACAAAAAAATTATTGTTGCTTTAAATATTGTTGCTGTTTGTGACTGATTAGAAGAAGACTGTGCCCAACACTTGTAAGACCTAGACTATTATGTAACGGTTTCACTCTATATGTTTCACTACAACATAAGGTTTCACTGTAATATTGTGAAAGAGGGTAACTATTTTATTATAATAAATAAAATTTTATTTTTCATATTGTGAAGAACATATTTTTTACTTTGCTTAAGAGTTTGACCAATACTAAGTCCAACCCTACACTAAAATAAAAAATAATCTTATGCTAAACTATAATAAATTGATTTGATCAAAACACCACCTATCCAAAACTGTTATGTTTACAACCCCACATGTGACATGTGTTTAATACATAACCCCACATCTAACTTTTAAATTATATTTTTAATTTGTTATACAACTTTCTACACAAGTAAGTAGTTTTCTTAGCTCATAAACCAATACAGAACTATAATTACATAAAATATGTTTTAGTGAAATAATGTAGATGAATCGGTTTTTTTACTCTCCTGAAGAAATAGCCAATGTGGACATGTGGGGTTATGAAAATTACCTCCTCATTTACCTTTTAAATACTAATCACTAAGGTCACAAATATTGTACTCACTGAAGACTAAGAGTACCAAAAGTAACGAGTATAAAGTACCGAATATTCATATTTAATGTAACGAATCGTTACAAATATTCAGAGTAACGAAAAATTTATATCACTGCTAGATATAGACAGCAGGTCAGTCTATTTTGGTTGGTTTTATTTTTATATATATTTTTAAACAATGTTTTTCTTCGTTTATATTTTCTTCATGTTTATATTCATTTTTGCTCAAACCTCAGTTATCATTGATACGAGAAGACGTTAGACAAACATGATATAAATAAGTTAGCAAAAAACTATAAACCAAAAATCATATACCTATTCTTAAAACGTTAAAATAAAATCATTAAGTTATTTCATAACAAAAAATAATGTCAAAAGCAAAACATAATATAATCAGAATTTTTGATTATCCATGAAACTTTAGACTAAATTATCTCCGAAATACATTAAACTGACTCGTTGAAACGTAAAGTGGCGTAAAGTGGTGTAAGTTACGTTTACGTTTCAGTGAAATACACTTTAGGTTTAATATTTCAAGTTTGGTTGATTGTAAAGTTGGCTGTAGTAAGACAAGTTTGACTGTAGCTCTCAATTATAAACAAACCATTTAAGTTTTTACTTGTTTTGTTGCGTTCAATAAACATATATTTGTGGATATTTAGTTACTTCGTAATTCAAGTGTCTTAGTAATCAGGAATAAGCAGATAAAGTGTGTGTATACAAAGGACCCCGGCACTTTTCGTATGGAAAAGTGGTTTCAGTTAAATTGGCTGAAACTTTGAAGAGAGGTAGATTTGGTGATGCTGATCAAAAGTTTGCATTGCCCAAGACTTAGAAATCAATTGTTTCTGAGTTTAAGAGGTTCAAGTTTTCCGTTGTTAGTCCATTTGAATAATAAATATTTGTATACTATACAGGATGTTAGTAAATAAGTGCAAAAAACTTTAGGGAGTGATTCTGCATGAAGAAATGACAGTTTGCTATATAAACGTATGTCCGCGAGATACGGGGTGTTGAACTTTGTAGCGTTTTATATTTAATATCTATATAATAGTATAAATTCTGTTTTAAGTTTTGTATTCTTTTGTATTTTTTTGTTATTTTTTTGTCTTTGTTTACATTGAAGTCCCCCTATTCTCTGTATGTATTGTGAGGTAAGGAATTTCCAGTTACCCAATTTGAAGGTAAATATTTCAGGATTTTTTTTTGTCGGTTCATTGCTGAGAACGAGGTCAAGAGGGGTATTTTGTTTGTTTAGGTTCGTAGACGACAAACTGGCTGGAGACGTGAAGGGAAATTATTTGGCGTTGAATTTTGTAAAATGTAACGCAGATAGAAGTCAAGCAAGAGATTTCAGACTATAAGGATGTTTGGCCGATTTTGAATCAGGAGTCGATTCATTTTTTTTTGCAATAATGCAGTTTAGAACAGAGTATTAATCATAAGATTTGTGCAGTACACCGGAACTGATGAAATTTTGAAAATGATTATATAGGATGTCCCACCAGCTTTGTTGTCGTTTGCCCGCTTGATCCAACCCCATCTACGTCAGATCTTCGTTCCTGAGTATAGAAATGGTTTCCTTTTTGTTCCAGTTGAGAGTTTTGTCCTTGCAGCTCCAATCCCAGAGATAGTAGCAAGTTTTTTCAAAGTTAAGTGGCAAAGTTTGTGAATTAAGGTAACAGCTAACATATTATTTTTCCAAATTATAGTGTATTTTTATGTATGAGAGAGTAATAAAACAATAAATTATGTATGCAAATCCCTAAACTGTTGATACGGGTGACTCAATGAAAAACAGATATTTGTCAACAAGTTTACAGAAGTATATAGGAAAACAATTTTAAATTGAGTATGACCACCAGGTATAAAGGTTGGAGCAGAATAGAATACAATAGTTGTGAGGTTTACTAATCCCTAAATAAGGTTGCCAGTGTCGGAGTGATGGAGGTTAACAGGTACTAATGAATTTGCAAGAAATGTAAGATGTTTATTTTATTGGTTATATATAACCAATAAAAGTTTAATAAGTACCTACCTATTTGCAAAATAAAGTTTAATTCTTTAGATAAAATAAAACGTTTTATTTTATCTATTTGCAAAATAAAGTTTAAGTCTTTGCCTATTTGCAAAATAAAGTTTAATTCTTTAGATAAAATAAAACGTTTTATTTTATCTGAAATGAGTGCATTCCACGAAGTAAGGGTTTCAACAATCAAACATTTAATTCTTTAATTCCAGGAATCTACGACAGTAATTGACTAGATAATTACCTTCTAAACTTATTCCACAGAAAATGTGATAGTGGGTTTTTCCATTTTGTATATAGGAAGGTCCAAGTGGCGTATTCAAAATTCTTAACAGTTCACTAAAAGTAGGTACTTCAGTTGCAAGGTGCAGTTTATTGTGTATACTAGTGTTATGGAAAATTTGGAAGTGCCGTGTAAACGCCGAAAAATTGGTCCCTAACAGTTAATGAAAAAACATTAATATTTAATTGTTTTAAATCATTTACAGACAAACGTTTATGTGAAAGTGTTGATGAGACCCTTGAGTTAGTTAGCAGTACACTTGGTGTTGGGAAATCTACGATTTACAGAGTTATTAAAGAAGAGAAATGTGGTAGTTTTCAAATGCCACGTAATGCTCCAGGGAAACCAAAATTTCAAATAGAATATCATTTTAAAGAAGGACTTCGATGGAAAGTGCATGAATTCTTCTTTAGACAAGAATTTCCAACATTGGATAAAGTTCTTGTCTCAGTTCGAAATGATAAGGATTACCCAGAAATGAGTCGAAGTACGTTATGGAAACTTTTAAAAGAAATAGGCTTCCGCTGGAAAAAGAATCCCAGAAAGTCTATTTTATTAGAAAGAAGCGATATTGTCATATGGAGAAGACATTTTCTAAGAACCACAAAGGAAATGAGAAACCAAAAAAGAAAAATATTTTATCTTGATGAAACATGGATCAACGAGGGTCATACACCAAATAAATTTTGGCAGGATGAAACTGTTACAAGTCAAAGGCACGCTTTTGTAAATAACTTATCTACTGGTTTAAACCCACCATCAGGAAAGGGACGCAGGCTGATAATAGTACACATTGGCAGTTCAGACGGTTTTGTTGAAGGTGGTTTATTAACTTTTGAATCAATTCGTACCGGTGACTACCATGAAGACATGAACGCTGATGTCTTTCAAGAATGGTTCGAACAAATGATAGATCTTCTTCCTAAGAACTGTGTAATAGTAATGGATAATGCAAGTTATCACTCCAGACTTATAGAAGGACTGCTCACAACCAAGTGGTTAAAAAAAGACTTGCAGAATTGGCTGAGTTCAAAAAAATATTACGTACCATCCCGGATCTATAAGAAAGGAACTTTATTCGTTGTGTGCCCTTCATAAAGAAAAATTTAAAAAATACGAAATTGATGAAATTGCCAAAAATCGTGGAATGACAGTACTTAGATCCCCACCATATCATTGTGAATTAAACCCGATTGAACTGGTATGGGCACAGATAAAGAGTGAAGTTTCAAGAAAAAATACCACTTTTAAAATTCATGATGTTAAACAGTTGTTTTTGGAGGCCGTAAATAATGTAAAACCTGAAAACTGGGAAAAGGCAGTAAATCACACTATTAAAGAAGAGGAAAAAATGTGGAAGCTGGACAATATTACTGATAAAATGATCGAGCCAGTTATTATAAATCTTGGTTCTGAAAGTTCATATTCTGAATCTGATTTGGATTTGTAACAAGTAGCTGTAAGTTTTATATTAATATTTTTACTCATCTATTTAACATACCTTAGACGGTTTTAAAAACTCTTTTTCTCTTTTGTAATTTTTAAAAATTAAAAAAAATGTGAATTTTTTAAAACCCTTTTTAATGTAGGCCAGTCAGTTCTAATATAGTGTGTGATAAAAGAGGTCACTTTTGTTTACATACACATAACACTTTATAACACTGAAATAATTCATTTATTTTTTACAATTATTCAAAGTAATTTTTCAATTAATCTTGAGCACGCCCATGGAGTGGTCGGAGCTACCAGTTAAAATTATGCTAATTACTCTCTCGTTCATAAAAATAAACTATAAATAGACATTATTTTTGATAATTGATAATTGCTTTCATAAAAATAAAAGAATTTGTAATATTGAAAGTTTTATATTGTTTTAGAGGCGTGGCCAACAAAATGTAATAATTTATTCTGTCTTACAAAGTTATGTTGACATATGACATTTTGGCTTAAATCTGCTGTTGTTGTAAAACAATTTTAATTTGATTATTATATAGAAAAGATATTTCATATATGAGGTTAAATTTTAAGATATTTTCATAAACAAGGATATCTTTAATTTTTAATAATCTAATTTGGCCATATTAATAAATAACCTAGGAACCATTTCAAAAATGTTTGTAGCAATCTCCTTTGTAAACAGATAAGCATGTAAGTTTTTGTTAATTTTGTTATTATGTTATTTAGTATGCTTCTTGTGCAATCTGTATTTTTGATAACTGTTTGTTTGAGACAAAAATAAACGTTTGATTTGTTTCTCTGATCCATTTTTTTGTTTTTATTTAGAAAATTCTCCTAACCCTTTATGTATTTTTTATTTTAGGATATTTTTCCCAAAATCCAGCAAGTTTAAGATTCTTCGAAGCGGCGCCCTTATTTTAAAATTGCTAGAAGCCCTTTCTTGTTGTCCATATTTGCCATTTGTCCAGGAGATTTATGTAAGTATCCCTTTGTTTCATATTCTGGTAGTTACCCCAATCCGACACCCTTGTCATTCACTTACCCACGACCCCAGCTCTCCAGTTAACCCCTGAGTGCCGTTCGCACAAGTAACGATTGTTTTGCTTGCCCTATCTTCGCCCCCATAGTTTCTGTCCCCAATTTTCTACCCCCATAATCTTACCCTATGGTAGGCAAAGTATCTATCGTTACAACTTTTTCTTACAAACTGATGATTTATTTATTACCCTGAAGCCGTCTGAGATATGCAAACAAAATTTCGTAGGTTTTGAGAGGTGGTTATTTCGCATTTTTTACCGTAAAATTGGGAATTTTATATTTATTATTGGCTCTCATACATTGGTTTGAATATTTTAAGGGAAAAAGTAGTACGTTACTGGGATATTTCTAATAAAAAAATATTTTTAAATTCTTTTAATTTTTGATAAAGAATCTCTATTTCTTTTTTAATATGAGGCGCCGTATTTATGCAAAAAAATAAAACATCTTTAGGTATATTTTTCATTTCATTCATATATTCTCAAGAACTATCGAATGCATTAAACCAGAACAGTAACAGAAAGTACCATTACAATTTTTTTTTATTTTTTTTATTGGCATAGACTAGGTGTCAATCAGCCAGTTATAACATGACTAATACCTTACAACATAAAAATTTTGAAGGGTTGGTATCTAGAAGGGTTGGTATAAGTATGTTGTGACCAACATTCGTTGGTCACAAAAACTTACAGGTAGTTTATTGGCCAAACCATTTTTTACACTTTTTTTTGCCAGCATATCCACATACTCGTTATGTTCGAGACCGATATGTGCTTTAACCCATACAAAATTAATGTTTTTGTTAACTTTTTGCAGTTCTAAAATCCGTTTTTTAATTTCGTATATTATATAATTGGAGGAGTAACTTGGGTATTTAGCCAAAACCAAGAAATTTAAAACAGACAGGGAGCCCGATATAATTATTGCAGAATCAATTGTAGACTGTGATAAAAATGTCAACGCTTCGTAGATTGCAATAGCTTCAGCACTAAATATAGAAAATATGTTATCCAGTTTGTAGAAATAATTAATCTTTTTGGAGGGAATATAAAAAGCACATCCCACACCATCCTTGGACTGCGAAGCATCGGTATATATTGCCACAGATTCCTCGAAGCTTGCAAGTATTGAGTATAATAAGTTAATGTTAATGTGAAATTTATCGCTATATAAAGGTTTTACAATCTTTATATTTAGAAACAATGAATTGTAATCATAAAAATCTAACAAAGTTGAGCTGGGATTATATAAATCACTAAGGATATCTTGATTAGATCCAAGTGCGATACACAGTAGTGGAGAATTTTTCTTCGACCAATATTTATTTATCAGATCTTGTTCATTTAACACTACTATATTTGAATATAGATTACTGTTGGTTCTGGATATTTTAAGAAGAAATTTGTCTGCAAGGAACTGTCTTCTGTGATTTAAATGAGGCGCAATAGCTTCTACATGAAGAGGTTCGACTGGAGTTGTTGGCAAAAAAAATAGATTTTTTTAATTTAGATTAAGGGAATCGATAACTAAAGCTATTGGCACGGTACAGTTGATTTATTCTTAGAAATTACACAATTAAGTATTAAATTTTATTAAAAAGATTAGTATCTTTGAGGAACTGTAGTACTTTTGTGTATTCAGTTTGATACTTTAGAATATGGTTTAGAATTGGCAGTCCGTTAATGGTTTACGGTTAGGGCACCATTACACTGTTGATATGTTGGAGGTTCATCGATGGACATTAAGTAGCCATGTGCCAATCTTGTATGGCTAATTCGTAGTCTTCTTATTATCCGTGATTTCTTGCGAGTGAGGTTAGTAAGACTTGGCCGGTTAATTTTAGGTTGAATTCTGCTCACACTTATTCCAACTAGCTTGCCAAGATTCTAGGAATGCCTTTTTAAACTTAGCTTCTAGATCTTCGTTTGTTGGATCGTTGTTTAGCTAATTGAGGAAATAACCGCCTCTTTAGCCCGGTGATCAGCAGTTGTGTTACTGATAAGGCCAATGTACGATGGAGCCATATAAGTGAGACTTTTGTTTCTCGAACAAGAATATGTTGGTATATGTCGTGTATACTCTAAACTAGTGAAGGATAAGTAAATATTGATATTAATGAGAATATGAAAAAAAGGAAATTGGTGCAAATTGCTAGATTTTTGAATAAGATGAAATGAATTTAAAGGCTTGGAGGATGCAAACCATTTCTTGTGTTTTTGTTCCACCTAGTGGAACTTATAAGATCTTTTTAAGTATTAACTGCGCATCCTACCTCGCAATAATTTTTGGAAGCATCACTGTAAAGAACTAACTCAAAAGGTGTCTAGTATTTCTAGAAAGGCTTTCTTTATAAGAGTAGGGGGGCGTGTAATATTTGTTGTAAATGGTGAGTGAGGTGTTAAATAAAGGAAGGTGTTTTTTCCAGGGAGGAGTAACTGAAGAAAGCATGGGCAAGAAGAGAGATAGGTCAGTGCTCTTTAATAGACGGGTGAGTAATTGCGGGAATGGCTCTATAACTAGGCGAGAGGAGAGGAGTAATGCTATAAAAAATTTACAAAATGATCTCATTGAAACGTGATAAAATATTTAACTTTTAGCATCATTGGTTGCCGTATTCGTGGAAATATTCCTGGTGTATTTCTTATTTATTTATGCAAAAGTAGTTTTAGTTATATTGACTGAAACTTTGCAGAGAAGTAATATTTGTTCATACTAATCAAGTTATCAGAGTTTCGGAGTACAGGTACTGATTCAAAGATGCAGGGACGTTAACTGCGACGTATACGCGTGCTTGATCGACTATGAAAAGGCATTTGACAGAGTTCAATATCAAAAGATGATAAACATTTTAAAAGAAGCAGACCTGCATGACAAAGACCTCAGAATAATTTCAGAACTATACTGGAATCAGACCGCATACATGAAAATTAACGGAGAAGAAACAGATCACATAAAAATACTACGTGGAGTTAGACAGGGATGTATCCTATCGCCGTTGATATTTAATATGTACTCAGAGAAAATTTTTAACAAGGCTCTTTACGGAATAGACTAAGGCATCCTTTTAAATGGTGAAAGTGTAAACAATGTTAGATATGCCGACGACACCATGGTGATAGCAGATAGTTTAGAGGGACTTCAGAGGCTAATGGACAGAATAAACTAGTACAGTCAACAGTACGGACTAAACACTAATACCCACAAAACGAAACAAATGATTATCAGCAAGGAGAATGTAAATGGGGCTCATCTATACATTAATGGGACGCAGATAGAGCGAGTAAAACAGTATTGCTACCTGGGAACTATTATAAACTAACAGTGGAGCAATATACAGGAAATAAAGTGCCGCATAGGAAAGGCAAGAACGGTCTTTAACAAAATGAGCGCCATCTTCAAAAGTCACAACATATCCCTAGATACAAAAATGTGACATTTGAGATGCTATGTTTTCTCTGTGTTGTTGTACGGGGCGGAGGCATGGACGCTTACAGACACCAGTATTAAAAACTTGAAGCATTTGAGATGTGGCTTTATAGAAGAATGCTGAGAATATCATGGACAGCAAGGATCACGAACAAGGAAGTTCTAGAAAAAATGAAGAAGGAACCAGAGATTGTGTTGACGATCAAACGCATAAAATTGCAATATCTGGGACACGTTATGAGAAATCAGCACCGTTACTCCCTGCTGCAGTCTATATTGCGAGGTAAAGTCAAAGGTAAGCGAGGACCCGGTAGAAGAAGAATATCATGGCTGCGGAATTTAAGAACATGGTTTAAGAAAACCTCAACGGAGCTGTTTCGAGCCGCAGCGAGCAAGGTCATGATTGCCAATATGATTTCCAACATCCGAAACGGATAGGAACCAGAAGAAGAAGAATCAAGTTATTATTATCCCAAGACTCAGAAATCAATTGTTTTTGATTTAATATGTCACGTTTCAGGGAGGCCAAAATTTTCCTCAGGGAGGAATTTTTGACATTTTGCTTTGAGTATATTTAAAATTTTATTGATGGTACTTTCTGTTGTTTTTATTGTTCAGGTTTACTGTTATTGTTTTAGAAAATTTTTGAGAATATATTAAAGAAATGAAATACACACGTTAAAACGTTTATTTTTTTGACATAAAAATTATGCCTCATATGAAAAACAAAAGGAAGAATTATTTTTCTTGCAAATTAAATGAAAAATTTAAAACTGATTTTCTGTTTAAAATATATTAATTTTTTTCTTAAAAAAATAGAGACAATTACCTGTATGCGCGCCAATGATAAATACAAAATTCTTAATTTTATGGTAAAAGTGCACAATCAATTTCATTTGCTTTTCTTGGCTGGTTTTAGGGCAATAAATAAATCATCAGTTTGTAAAACATATCTCGAAAAACGAAGCATAATAAATAAAGATAATAATAAAAATATTTATTGCCTTCATAAAAATTATATTTCACACCTAGATATTCTACTTTTTTTTTTCGAGAAATTTATGGCTTTGGCGAGAACCATTTAGCCAGACTATGTTAGATTGAATCATTAATTTGTGTAAAATGTTTCATAGTATCAAACCTGAGCATGATGTATTCATTTGTTTTGTTAGTAATAATATTTTACTTCGCACAAGATATTTTAACTTAAGATATCATAGCCTTCTTTCTTGACGTCCCGCTTCTGCATCGCCTACTGGTTGAACTACTTCCTCTCGGATCTTGAATTTTTCTGTCCTGGATTACTTCTGGTAGACTTGTCTCCTGAGTGAACAAGATGAATTGCGTCTTTTGGGCGTTGATTTTGATATTCCATTTTTCGGTATATTCCTTGATTCTTCCAAGGTGGTAAAAAACGAAGCATTTGCGGATAGACGTTTATATAGCAAACTGACAATATTTTTGCATGCCAAATTACTCCCTGAGGTTTGTTGCACCTATTTACTAACGTCCTGTTATACAAATATGTATTATTCAAAAGAACGGAAACCAACACTTTAACCCTTAGTCTCCCACGACTTTTAGATTTTTTTTGACAGTTACTTCCCAAAGGTACTTTTAAGTCAGCCTTATTTTATTGATCATAAATTTTTACAATAAGCTAAAGGCGTTGTTTATTGCGGACATCCTTTCGAGTACATACAAATCTTATTGTGTATTTAAAACAAAATCGTTTGAATAACATTCGAAGTTTTAAACATCAGCTGAAAACTGTGGTTGTTAGTGCAATTTTATGTGGTAAGTATTATTAAATATTATGCCTGAGATATAAGGGCACCTGAATTTGATGGTGCTTAAAAGTACCGTCGGGAGACTAAGGGTTAAACGGGTGTAACCCAAAAAAATTGATTTTTGAGTCTTGGGGCAATGATAACTTTTGATTAGAATTACCAAACCTATATCTCTACAATGTTTTAGCCAATTAAGCTGAAACTACTTTTGCATAAGAAAAGTGTTGGGGTCCTCTGGTAATGGGAATCGAAAACCTGTCCGATACGAACATGGAAGAGCAACTTTTGAGGCGGCTGGTAGGTATATATGAAATAAAAGAACTTTTGTATGGTACTTAGGTACCTTACACAAGGTAAACTCCTAGCAATAAAAAAATAACATAGTGATAGTAGAACTGTAGGATGGGAACGAAATATTCTAGACCTGGTTCACCATTATCATTGTCCTCGTTAAGCCACTTAGGATTATAAGGTGGATGAGTCCTCTTTATCTTCTCTATATAGGTTTCAATTCATTGTGTCTCCAGGCTCATTAACGTATGGTCCTAAAGTTTTGGGAAAAATTTCAAAAGCATATAACTCTGACCACAATAATCTTATATTTTTATTAAATTATTCAACAATTTAACTTAACTATCCTTATTATCAATCAAAATTCAAATGACAGACAAGGGACCATTATTTTCGATTTGCCTAATAATTCCCCTGACATGTTGCATCATCCTTTGGACGACCTCGTCGTCAATTTCTCTAATTTTTGTATATATGCAGCATCTTAACTGTTTCTGATTTTGTGCTTCCCATCCGTTATTATAGACTTTCCGACTTAATATTGCTCAGAACTCGTCAATTGGTCGAGCCTGAGGTAGGTGGGGGGAGGGGGGGATTGTCTGCATTCGGTACAAAGGTAATGTTGTTAGTTTCTTACCAGTCCCTTGTGATCCTCGCGTAATGACATGAAGCAAGATCTGACCAAAAGACTATTTGATCATTTGCATGATGTGTGTTCACAAACTGAAGCAATTTAGAGAGACATCTTTGAATATGAATATTTGCGTTTAAGGCTTCGCCTCGAACAACACCAATGTAGGGCTGTGAGATAAAGCCAGCCTCAGAAATTGCACACGATACTACCAAAATTTTGTCCTCAAATTTTTTCTTACTTTTGAATTTTATTTCATCAGGTACATTTTCGTAATCGTTCGTGTAAAATCCATCGTTACTCTTCATCTCAGAGTTGGACAAAGTAAAATATTTTTTATCGTCCATCACGATCAACTTGTTGACGAAATGCACTCGCCTTAACGCGCGGCAACATCTCGGAATTCTCTCTAATTGATCCTCTGTGTATTTTGGAGCTTTCCTTCTTTTCCAGTCGATAATATTGTTACTCGATAGGGTCCTGTATACTGTAGTCTTTCCAACATGAAATCTTCTGGCCAGTTTTCGCTGTGAGACCCCAATTTTGTTCTTAGCTGCTTCAATCGGTCTTGCCTCTCTTATATGGTTCAAAATCCACAGTCGGCCACTTTTACGCAAGTTAACACATGGTATCCCTTCTTCACATTCTCTGATTGTGCGATAAATTGTCGATTTGCTTATGTTTTGATCTCGATAAATATTAACAATATCTCGTTTAGACATTCGCCCAACCATATTATAAACACCTCGACGAATATCAATTTTATAAGACATTTTGCAAAGCATAAACCAAAATATTCTGCTTTGTTTATTAAATGTCAATAACTGATGACATTTCAATCCATGGCCTTCTTTGTTAAATGCATTTTGCTTCTCAATCAGACCAGGTGAAATTTTTCCCAAAACTTTAGGACCATACGTTATCTGTCTCCATTCCTTTCTATTTTTGCATTTCTCTTTTCATTAATTTTTTTTTATAAATTTATGTCGTTTTCCATGTCATACCACCATTTTGTTCTCGGTGTCCGTTGGATTCTTGGTCGGATTGTAGGTGTTTTATTGATGTGTTCTATTTATTTCGGGCGTTTCGATTTAATTACTGTCACTATATTTTTGTTTACTTTATCTTTGTTTCTTTTTAATATTTTTCCGTATGCGGCGATCTCAGGTCACATAATTGTGCTGATTCTTAAGTTTTTTCTTCTTTTTTATTTATCACTGTTGTTTCCTTCGCGTATGTAATAAGGCTTGGTTTCCCTTTCAATTATTTTTTGTATGAATTATTTTCCTGTTGTTTCCATGGTCACCTCCAGATGATAAAACGTAACTTTTTTCAAATTTGAAGTTGTAGATCTACAGGTTCCCTTTTGGTTTCTTGTAGTTTGCTTGATTCCATTATATTTTGTATATTTTTTACTTATTTTTAATCCATATTTCTTGTATTCCGAATTTAGCTCGTTCATGTTTTTTTTGTCAGTATTAAAGAGTCTTTACGATCTAATAGAAAGTTTCTTTTTCTTCTTCACGAGATTGGGATGTCGGTACTTAGACCTCAATGATGTTTATATTAGAGGGACTTGAGTTTATCTTCAATAACGTAAGATATTTCCCTTTTTATTATTACTGATACGCAATTTCAGTTTCTTGTTGTCATCTCCTCAATAATAGCCATCGAACTTGCTTCGAATTTGCTGCCTCGCCTGCTTGGTACATGATGTTCCACGTACTCATTCTGGCTGACCATTGTGATATCCTTGCCATATTCTTACAAATCATTAGTATGGTAGTCGTACCCTGGCTTTTCACATCTCAATGCCTTTGACTCTTCCGTCTCTTGAGTCAATTTCTCAGCTCCAGAACAATGAAGTGTCATCTACGTGTCAAGTCTTTCAGCCGTAACTGTTGAGCAACAAGTGGAACATTACTTATAGCAGTAATCGTTCGGCTAACGATTCTCTACTATGACCAGAGCCGGGCTGCCAATTCCGCCGAATTCACCGTTTCTTCTTACCTGCCTTCATAGCCTCTGTGGTCTTCATCTGTAACTCTACACAAGAGTTCTTATAGGGTTGTATTGGCAGAGACAGCTAAACCCTGATTTTTGTAAAGGTATTACTCCGCTATATCGCGTCTTTTGTGCGGACTTGCTACATTTTGATTAGGGCTACTCAGTTCACCCCAAACTCTCGAAATCCAATACTATAGATCTTATCCTGACTTTACTACATCAAAGAATGTCAACTTGCATTCGCTGCGTTTTTTGTATGATATTTGCAGTTTTTCTTGGTTGGAACATACTTTGTATGGTCTCTCTCTATGTATTTGGTCTCCGATAACCATGGACCGTTTTTTTCTTCAAACTCATGTCTCCTAGTCATAGCCATGCTGATGCATGGTGCCCTACCACTTACCAACTCATCTGCCCAACGCCGTTAGTCAGTAAGTGGGAGATTGCTTATACCGGAAATAGTTGCTTATATATGTAGAGAAGCATATAATTTTTAAACTAAAATTTTATAAATTAAGCTTTATTAGAAAACGTTTGCAAAGTATACGTATACAAACATTTATGTCAAACCATAACTGTTACGTGAATATTGCAATTTAATGGATCACATAATTGCTGACATTTAAAGGTCTTATTGAAAGGTAAAATTCCCATCCTCCTTAAATTATTTTTTTGTTCCATCCCTTAATATATCATTTAGAACCACGTCGGTATCTCGTATCTATATTATGCGCATTTGCCAATTAATTGTAAATTAATTAATTTTTTAGCGCATAATAAATTCCATTGTTAATTAAAAATATTTGCCTTTTTGAAATATTTGAAATAATAACATTTATTTCTAGTTTTAATAAATAATTTAAATTAATGCATATTTTATTTTACATTTTATAATATAATAATTATCTTTAACGACCTGCAAAACAAACAAATATACATAATAACGATTTCACATTTATTTAAAGTATTGATTAAATTTTTTTATTTAGTAATAAATTAATTACATTTTATTTGTTTATAGTACAGTAAATCAAGGTAAAAATCAACTGTTACCTCCGATTTCGGTGAATCTCCATCGATTTGCATGAAAATTTGGAATTGAGTAAATTTTACCCCTACCTTCAAAAGTGACATATGCTCAAGTTGCGCTTTTTGCATTTTAGGGGTGAAATCCACCCCTTTTGTTAAAAATGGTAAAAAATACAGATTTAAGCATTCTGGCATAAGTAATGTCGATTAATTAAATAAAATAAATATTTTGCAACATTTATATGCATGATTTATGATTTTAATTAATTTTTCAACCCTTTTAGCAACTATTCCTTAAATCGAAAATCATGAAAAAATCATGCACAATAAATATATAGTTTATATATTTATAGTGCAAAATAACATGTAGCTTGAGGAATATAAAAGTTATAGAAGTTAACATAAATACTTCTTATTTGCCTATCTAGCCAAATCGTAGGTACAGATGGGCCATTGCTATTGGTAGAGTTGGGCTAATTTGAAACACATAAAATAATGATGTTAACCTATTTCTTTTTACTAGCAATTTTTCCACACGAATCACAAACATTTTCAAATTTTGTACAGTTGTCATGGCACCAGTGTTTGCAAATCAAACATTGAACCCAGTCATCTTTTCTGGGTGTTTTGCTGTAATCTTGACCACAACCAATGCACTCATTTTAATTAAATTCTTCTTCGTCTTCGCTGTCATCTAAAGCTGGCACATCTGCATTTATATTATCATCAGACCAATCTAACTCATACTTTTTACATTTCTCCTTTTGTTTTGCTGCTTGGGAACTGTCTTCTTTTTTGATTCTTGTTTCTTTACCTTTTCTTGAATTTTATCTGCAGAATTAAGAATTTTCGCCACTCTTCTTGCTCGGCCCCTTACACTCTTTTTTGCAGCATCAATTTTAGGTACAGGCGATAACGTGTCCAATACTTTTCCAGGTGTTACATTTGAGTCTTCAATATTAGACGTACCAGCTGAAGTTTCTTCATCAACGACTAGAGTAATGCCTGCATTTGAAGAACCTGGTTGATCTAAAATATTTAGATCCATTTCTGTATTACTTTGTTCTTCTACTACAGCTGAGGAGCTCTCATTTGTGAACAAAAAAGCGTGCTCTGGAATACTCTTCTTTTATCGGGATCAAACGGTACAATTCCTGTAACAACAAATACAGATGTTCCATTTTTCACCGTTGCTGAGATTTTCCACGAATTTCCTAACAACTCACCAAACTGGTCCACTGCTGCTGTATGAGACGTATGTCCATCTAATATCAGCAAAATTTTGCCTTGAGTATTTCCAGGAATAAATAGATTTTTTATCCAATGTAAAAAAATATCTTCATTTACGTAGGCCGATTTTTCGGACATTACAAACATTGCTCTAGGTGGCATTCCATTCGCGTATTCTTCTTTTCTATTTTTTTTCTTTAAAAATAGAATACGGAGGTAAAAATACGCCCTCAGCATTGCAGCAGCTTATCACAGAAATCGTTTCTCCTTCATCTCCTGATATAATAACAGGGACATTCTTGGATCCTTTAGACGCGAGTACATGTCCAGGCCTGTTATTTAACTGCAAACATGTGTCGTCTACGTTGAAAATATGCCTTGGCTTATTTACTGGTTGACTATTGGTTAAAATACTTAGCAGCAGATCGAAGTACTGTTTACCTACCTCCTGGTTTAATCCTTTTGCCCTGTCCAAAGAAACTCCTTCACCTTTTTGCAGTGATATGTCTGGATGGCGCCGTAAAAAAGACTGCAACCAGTCAAAACCAGCTTTATTGTTGTTTCTATTGAATTTGTGACTTACATTAAATTTTTCTGCTAACTCAAACGCCACAGTTCGCACATTGGTGCAAAACGAGTGGGTGTAAAACCATACTTTTGCAATTTCTTAATATGTAGCACTAATTTCATCTCGATCTCATCGTCAAGAGTTGAAGAAAGTCCGAGACGATTTAGCTTTAGAATTAAGTAAAATAATCTCCGTTGTTTATGCATACATGTCGCAATGACCACGTTCACAAGGTCTGTCGTTGACTAAATGTTATAAATCGACGTTGTCGCACTGCACAGTAAACAGAGGTTCTGCAATATGACGAATGGCCCGTCTATACCGATGGCCCATCTCTCCCGGACTTACCCTACATGAAAGTTATTTCTTTGATTTGCTTATTTTTTGACGATCCTTGTACAAAGCAACGGTTATAAATATACAACTGTTGGCTATAGTAAGGGTTTTGATCTGGGACCTTTGGCAGTACTTGATTTTTTTGACAGTCGAAGCTTATTGTAATTAAATCTTCTTTAGTCTCTCTTAGTAGTGAATAAAAAGCCTTTGCTTTTAGTTTATGAATGCGTTTGTTGATATTAATAGGTCTTTCTTTTTATGCGCATTATTTGTTTCAACTCTGATTTGCTCATCAAATGACAAACAAGTAGGACATACATCCGTTCGTGGTATTCCAAACCCCAAGTTAAAACATTTGTTAAAAATATTTTGAAAATAATAATCTTCAACTTTCAGATTGTCTGTTACCTCGTTATTACATATCCTTTTCATTTTTCTTATATTGAACTAAGATGAATGATATCGCCTAATAGTTGTTGCGCTTCTTAAGTAGTGAGCTTCTACACATTTGAATTGTTTAATAAAATTCATCACCGACTCTTTTCTACTTTTAAGCTTAAAGCTGATTCGGTCCCCTCCTCTTTTTCTGATGGTGATTGACCCGACATAAGATAATTTTTCATTACGCCTTGATATGCAAAATATTTAAAAATATTGCTTGACAAACGGGAAGCAAAATACCAATTTGCGCTCTAACGAAACATTTAACTGTGGATGTTTTAGGGGCATGACGATAATTTTTTGGGCGTCTTCTTTTACAAAGTGTAAATTTACAAAATCTAGTAAGAAATGCATCCTGGATTTGTTTATTTCGTGAGGCATAAAAATTCTTGTGAAAATCAGTAATATCTGCTATTTTAAGCTAGCACATCGATAAGATTTCGTATTATGGTTGCATTTAGGGAAATCTGGAAGTCCTACCGGTGCATATCTGTAAAAAACAAAAAATATAGCGGTAACTATTTTTTGTGGTTTCGAGTTAAATATTAAATAAAAAAGTGGCAAATCTACTAAAGCAAAGATTATTATGGTCAACAATTATAATATTTTTAATTATTTTTATCTTCTTCTTCAAGTGCACGTTGCGAACGTTGGCTATCAACATGGCAATTCTGATCTTGTTTGCGGCGCTTCTGAATAGTTCGATCGATGTGAGCCCGAACCACTTCCGCAGATTTTAGAGCCACGAGTGTCTTCTCCTGCCTGGCCCACGCCTACTGTCTACTTTCCCCTGGACAATCAATTGCAGTAGACGGTACTTATCGTGTCTCAATATGTGGCTTAGATATTCAAGCTTTCTTTGTTTGATTGTGCTCACGATTTCTTTCTCCTTTCCGATTCTTTGGAGTACCTCTATGTTGGTGACATGTTCGGTCCAGGATATACGAAGAATGCGTCGGTACACCCACATTTCGAATGCTTCTAGTTTCCTCGTGAGCGTCTCTGTCAGCGTCCAGGCCTCCATACCATATAGTAGGATCGGAAAATGTAGCATTTAACTAGACGTAGTTTTAGGGGAAGGGACAAACCCTTGCTTATGAGGAGCTTTTTCATATTGTTAAATGCTGCTCTAGCTCGTTCTATTCTCGCCTTAATTTATGTGGCCTGTTCCCATTTTGCATTTACGTTGGTGCCAAGGTACACATAAGATTCTACATGGTCGATTAGTATGTTAATTAAACTTTACTAAACGTGTCTAAACCTTATCGGTTGAACACACTTTTTTGTGCCTCGAAACAAATAATACTTAATAAATTAATAATAAAAAGCTTACAAAAATATTGCTTCTACTTTCATCGAATTTATTTATTTCATACATTTATTTCCCACTTACTGTATTAGATAAACGCGCCAAAATAGATAACCTACCAAAAACAGTAAAAAATGGCTTACCGCAGTTCTGACGTAATATAAATATGCACAAGATATTGATGGTTTTACTACACAATATTTTGTGAAGTTGCAGAGACGAACACAAAGAAATAGATGGCAGCAATAACTCAATAGGGCGAAAATATAACTTAATTGTTTAAGTACATTACCTGCAAAAAGAAACAACATTTGAAGCTTTCAGCTAATATTAAAATGGCATCTCGTATGGCATAATAAAAATTAATATTGGCAACACAAAAGTCATTATTAAAAGCTCCATTTTAGAAAAAGAAATAATAACCTAAAGCTGTTAACTAGAAAAAGAAGACTCTACGTATTTAGAGTGGCGTAACAAACTATTTAAACCAAAATTAAATAAATTAAAGAAAAAAAAGAGGGTTCTGTTTTTCTTTACATATTTGTAATTATTTACTTCAAAAGATGTGCAGTACTAAGTAAAATGATGTTTTCTATGCAATTGATTAGTTAAAATAATTAAAATAGTTAAAATAATTTAGAAGACCGTAAATTTGACTGCGTAGATCAAGGATATGGATTCTGGCGGGCATTTGAATAAATGTATCGACGGGGCGCTCGAGGGATAAGAGGATCGGCGTACCATTGATCAATATGCCGCATTTATTGCATAATGCTGCTATGTTATACCCCAAACTAAACTGACGCAGGAAACTAAATAAAAAACTGTTCGCCAAAATACATTGAAAAATGACTCCCCAAAATTGTCGCAATTTGAACACGTCATTATTGCGTGTTCCAAACAAATTGGAGTATCACATTGCATACATATGTAAAAAGTCTTCCTATCTTTATTTCTTGGACAAACAGAACATCTACGGCTCGTCCTACGTCGCATAGGTCCCAACTGATGTACCTCTGGTTGCTGATTATCACGTAGTGGTCGACGCAAGGAAGGGTTTTGTCTTCGTTGGTTTCGAAACTCAGAAATCAGCTGCACACCCAGTTCTTTCAAAAAAATTCGTCTTTTTAATTTATTGTTTTTTGTATTTGTTTTATATATATTTAACTTGAGCATTCACTACAGCTGTATTCAAAAACGAAAAAAATAGTGTCAAAGTCCAACGACGACCATTTCTTGATACGCTGTAATTAGCAGATAGCTCATTCAATGTGTCTACACCGCTTTTGGTCGAATTGTAAAAGTCTATAATTTCAGGTAATTTCTTTTCACCAGTTTCTTCAAGTATAGTATCATCATGATGCAATATAGAAAAGAGGATTACATTTTTTGACTTTTTTGGCACATGATGAAGACAGCCGTTATATCTTCTTTGAAGGCAAATTTTAAACTGCAAATTTCTCTTCCTCGTGTGTTTAGAAGTGCTGTTGGAATTTGCCTTTTGTTCTTCCTAACTATCCCAACCAATGTAAGATGATGAGTTTGAAGTAGATTGATCATGAGCGGGTAACTGGTAAACCAGTTATCGAAAGTAATATTAGGTTTAGTACAAGAAACTGGCCCAATCAAACGTTCAACTATGTTTTGCGGATTGTTACTTTGTCGAAAAGGTCATTCTGGCTGTGTGTCGACGTAAACTTTCATGTTTAGACAGTAGTAAGTTTTGGCATCCACTTCGCTGGCTTATTTGGTATGTATTGAAGAAATTACACACGTCCCCTGAACGATTCCAGTTTTTCGTCTATTGTAAGATGTTGACTTGGTATATAGTGAGTCTTACAGTTGACAACGAGTTGACCAAATATACCTTATTGCTCCCAATTTCTCGATCTGTTTCCGTTCTACTCGATTTTGCACATTGTCGAATCGCAAACATTGCAACAAAATGGAATATCTTTGTTCTGACATTTTTGTTCGAATGAGATCAGTACCGCTGCCATCAGTATTCCAAAGATCTGAACTATTTTGTCGGTTTGCCCGTCAAAAAGAGCAGGCCTATAACAGCTTTGATTTCTATTTTGTTAGTCTCTTTGACTAAATACTGATGTCATGCATCGTACCGTGGGGCTTTCTGAATACTGAATTCTAATTTTACATTTGTATAGTCAACAATGTCATCCAACATTTCTTCTGTAAAGAATAACAACCAACAATCAAGAACACTCTGCTTTTCTCGTACTATTCCTTTTACACCAGGTAAATATGTAATTAGATTGTCCGACCTTGTTCTCACTTGTTTGTTTTTTGGAAGCTTGAACCACTTTGATTTGTCTTTATCTAAAAAGTATCTCTTACCATTATTCTCACTACCACTCTCTGAACCACTTGAAAATTCACTTTCTTCTTCAGCCTCCACTTCTTCAGCATCCTCCCTTTTGTGTGCAGTCTCTCATTGAGCCCCTTCTTTCAATATGATTGTCTCTTGACTTTCTAATGCGGTTTGTTCTTCCTCAGATTCACTATCAATGAATAATTTATCATCGTCAGAGATACTACCAAACTCCGCCCATAAACGTTTTAACCTTTCCTGCTCTTGTTCGTAAGACATAATTATTCTATAATTCAGTATTGCTGAAAGAAAAATAAAAATCATAGTACATCTCGAAAAAATATCAAAAATATTATGTAAGTTTATTTCTAGAACACAAAACAACTAAAAGTTACAACAGTAGTGTACCGGGGTATCACACACCCCAACCGTCTTTGACCAACTCCTAATTCAAACTGAAATTGTATGTACATCTGGTGAGAAGGTCATCGTGAGAAAACATGTATAAACTATAGCTACTAGGCACTAGAAGGCGCTATTTCATCTAATTTCCATTTTATAGAAATAAAAGGAGCACCCGGGGTATGGTATAGCCCTCAACACTAACCGAGGGTTAAACTAATCATAAGGAAGCATACAGGCAACTTCCTTAAAAATTTGTATTAGTCATAAACATTTTATTTATTTATTTTAAATTATTTTGGTGTATCTGGCATAACCAAATTTTATTCTTCAAGTTTAAAATGCATATCTCACTAAAAATACTGTTTAAAATTATAAATCTAATTTCACGTTTAATCAAAAATGAAAGACAAATGTGTGGTAGTTCTGTCCACGTTACTGCTCGTAGCCGTATAACATTCGTATTAGCGTTAACATTAACCTGTATGTAACAAATCATCTAGTAAACGTGTTGTTCTGAAACAGAGATTGGTATCTCTATGTGGCGCTAATTTGATGACGCGGGTGTTTTACAAAATAGGACAACGTCAAAATAATGTTTGCATGGCTCTGGCTATTCGGGTAAAATACGATTACCGCCTATTGTTTTTTTATTCGTTGATAAAGCTCCGCGTTTTATCGTATTTAAAAGAGAAAACCACATTGGTGAACCATTTCAAAAATATATTTGTACTCTAGTCCCTAAGAGATTTTTATTATATTTGTTTACATTATTGAGTTTAAAGAAAACATATTTTCCTTTCAGTTTCTGCTTATGCCCTATTAAAGAGTTCAGAGCTTTTTATTTTATTTTAAATTAAGTATTTAAAATTATTTTAATTAAAACTTAAACAAGTATATACAAATAGACCAGTCAATTTGGACAAGCCAGACAATTTGGATGTGAGAGATGGCATTCTAAGTTTTGCAGAAAGAGTTAGGTGATAACTTCAATAATAGTAAAAATAATTGATTTGTTTGGGATTTAATTCCGAGTCCTATCCTGTTCTATATCATGCACATACACGCCTAGTGTCACGCAGTAATGACAGCTGAAAAGGTGTCAACGAGAGCGACCGGCAATCAACACACAAACATTCTCAATTTTATGTATTTGTATACAGGGTGGTCCTTAAGTAATTGTACAAAAAGAAACAGTAAATTCTACACTTTAAAATATTACGATTTAAGCCAAATTGCTTTAATAAAATGTTGATATTAAGAAAGATACAGGGTGTTAAAGTGCAAATTAAAAATTTTATTTTTCGCTATAAATTTTCTTTTTGTAAACATTTATGTATAAAAATTTACAACTGAGTACTTTTAAATATAAAAAAATTATAATTTAATGCACATTTTAATGTAGCTGATAGAGGGCGTCACATATGCTACATATGTGGCATAAATTTGCATTTTACTTTTTTGCTCTTAAAGTTACACGTATTTGTCATAAACAATATTAAAGATACATTGTTTTAACAACAAAAAGTTATACCTGTTAATAGCTTGAAAACTCAACAGTTTTCGAGAAAATCGCATTTTATAAATCAGCTGCATAATTCTGATTTAACGCAATTACTCCAGGCAACGAAGGAAAAATATATAAAAACATCAATACTCAATAAAATATATACAATAATATTTAATATATATCCATCGTATGTAGTGAGTTTGTATAGTTTAATCCTATACTTGTGACGTTTACTGACTATGTATTGTTGAAAGATGAGACGCCACGCCACAAGATCATGATCCCATCAATGGAAAGCTCTCTATTAGGGTACAGACAATTTTGTATATTTTTTAGAAATGCGGACAAAATAATCCGAATTTTGTAAAGACGGTCCTCAGTATTAACATCAGTATGGTCTACGAATCGTAGCATTTTTAAAATCCCTAGAAATCTATCGCGGGCCACAGTTTTGCCAAAAACAGGATGGTAGTAAATAATTTCCCTGCTCCAGTATTTGGCAAGAGAGGGAAATTTTACGATGCCTCCCAAAACACACAAACCTAGGAATTTTTTGATTTACTCATTAGAAACTTCTTTCCATTCACTTCCTTCTATTAAAGTGTTGTAGATGTGGATACAGTGGGTCGTCTATTAGTTTCACATACAATTGTGTTGATTATATCGTTGTCGAAAAGCACATCTATGCATTTTGCATTGGCCGGAAGATTTACATTCATAGACGGTATTCCAGTAAAATCAAATTCTGTTACATCTTCTTCTACTTCACTCCAACCATAATGTTCACACCTGAAATGTATTTTGTAGATTTTTTCTGTGTCATAGTGGGATTTGTTGTCTTATTATGGCAAATATTCGGTTCATCTGTCAGATCAAATGTTGTTCATCCCCAGATTCACTTTGACCTGTATTGGTTACTAAATGGAAAGATAAGCGTGATGTCAAAATGATCAGCATAAAGCATAAGCACGTTATGACTGAGGTTGTTTGTGAACGAGGTGCTACGAAAATTAAACCCGATTGTGTACTTGACTACATCTGGGATACATCGAGCAGATCAGATGTTTTCATATTACTCGGTACCAAGAAAAACACTTCGGGGGTATAGAAAATTGTTTTTCCAGCTATTACACATAATGTATGCATTTGGAACAGCTTTTACATCTACAAGAGAGCATCGAATAAGAAAACTTTTTTTTGCAATTTCGTGAGAGCATAGTAATGGACCTTATCGACAATAACAAGGATATTCAGGTACAAATGGTTGTAACAACAAATATGCATTACCCAGAATAAGTTCCGGTCACGGAAAAAAATAAAAGTGTTATGTTACGGTGCCGATATTGCACTTAGCAAAATGTCCGAAAAGGTGATGTAAAAAAGACTATGCATAGTTCCTTGCTAAAAATTGTACCATACAGAAGTCAAACAATAAATTTATTTCTGATAGTTTTCATTTTAGAATGATAATTATGTTTCTTTTGGATAAAAAAAAATGATAAAATTGATAAGACAACATTTTTTTTCCCAATTATAGAGCGATTATTGTTTATTTTGTCTGGATTAGCCTGCCAGTATACTGGTATTCAGTATATAGGTAAAAACGTACATCTATATCCTGACTACCAGTATACTGACAGATTAAGTAAACTAAAAAAAAATGTTTAAATATCCTAATATACTAATCCATGTGTCCAATTTTCAATCCAATATTCCTGTTTTTTTACGTAAAAAGGTTAGGTTAGGTGCGAACGTGCTAAGCAGTCTTCTATTGAATATCATCATGGACGAAATAATAAGACAATAGCGTTAACTGAAAAGTTGCAGAACGATAGAAAAGGATATATACATTTTATACTTTGTTGGGGATACATTGCTAGTAGCGTACAACAAAACGATCTGAGATGACTATTATACTAATTGATCAGAACAGAAAAATCTTTTAGCATGGTGATATTGACCTGTAACTAGAAGTTTGGATGTTTATCGTAATAAAGCGACTTCGTAAAACAGATTAAAATTCACTTTTCATCTGTTGAGAAAGAAATAAGTAAGTTTAAAAGGATGTTTAAGATATGCAATCATTAGTTAGTAGACATATAGTGTAATGAACTAACTAACCAAATCGAAGAAAGAATAGTGGTGATAATCGCCCGAGATCCATCACATTTGAGCGTGGGCCATCCTCTAACGATATGAAGTAACAACTTACTAGGAATTGACGGGTCAGGGGTATGAAGTAACAAGAAGAATATTTTACATGACATGTGTTTTTATGCAAGGAAATATAGTTACGTGTAAATAGTTTTACAAATATATTTATAATGATTAGTTTCCTGCGGAAGTTACATTTAACTCTAAATATTTCAGTAGTCTAAACATTTTGAGTAGTGTCCGATAAAACACATCGAAGCCAGTCGCTACATTAGCTTCGGTGCTAATAAAATAATTTACAGTATACTACTCTGCCTGCTCGGCTACCCTACTGATCATGTTTGACATAAATACGTGCGTCCGTTGGCTTAATTACCATTCCGAAGGACAATTTGAACTGTAATTACTGGTCCAATTATACTGGAAAGTGAATTCCTTTCCAGTCTCTCCAGGTTTAGTATTAATCATTCTATTGAGTGAGTTTAGCTATTTTTTATATAACACAATCCCAAATGTTTATTGTTTTTTGAGTAATGTTTTTAGTTTTGTATAAGTTTGTTACTATTTTAGATAATATAAATTATATACATCATTTACATACCTATATAGTTCATTTCAAGGTGTTAAGTTGGATTAGTACGCTAGGAAATGAAGCTGACAAAATGGCAAAACCTCGCAATTTTTTCGTTCATCACCGATTTGTGCAAAAATTTGGGATAAAGCTCATTTCACCCTCTATTTCCTTTTTTATATTGAGCGGTTGTGCGCTTTTAACATTTTAAAGGTGAAAACTACCCCTAATTGTAAACAATTATAATTTTAAACTTTAATATGGCCAACATTTGGTTTTTATTAGTTAAATAATGATTATTTTATGCTTTAAGATATAATAGCATAATACAGGGTGTTTCAAAAAAACGGAACCCCGTTTCTAGAGTAGGTAAAAAACTGAAAAATAATTGGGGTTTTCTTAGTAAAAAATTTTTGTAACGCCATCCGTTTTCAAGATACAGGGCGTTGAAGAGAAAAAAATTTTAAGCATTTTTTACGATTTTGCCGAAACTACTGGCAACATTGTAATGAAATTTTATACGAATATGTTTTGGAAGCTGATACATCCCATGCATTTGTTTTTATATCTGATTCTTATAGTGGGCGCTAGTTACACGGATCGTACTAAGTATTAGTCAATATAACTTTTTTAAGAGTATAATTATTAATCAAAATTTCAAGTATCTAAACTTAAACATCATTCAATTTTACACGAAAAAGGACTCTTGGTAAAACTCGATACTGTGTACGGTTTTCGGAATATTTTGATTTGAAAATTATGAAGTAATAATTGATGCTGGTGGTAATAATAAAGTTCTAATTGGTATACCTCTATTTTCTCCAAGTGTGCCATGGACATTTATTGATTGTTATGACGATAAATCAACAATAATTAGAGTTTTGAAACCTTGTTATTTGTAAAATCAAATCAAAATGTACTCAAATGTTGAATACACTGACATGTTATTAACCTTAGGCGAATGTTTAGGATGTTCTAGTGCAGCTGTGACACGTTATGCAGAAAAGTTTCCTAGAAGAAACTTACCAAGTAAAAAAACATTTAGAGCCGTTGAACGACATTGTCGAGAAACTGGGAATGTGAGACCAAATAAAATAAATTCTGGTAGATCAAGAACAACAAGAACAATTATTAAAGAAAATAATATTTTAAATTTACTTGATCAAGATTCAACAGTTAGCGTAAGGAATATAGCAAGACAAACAAATACTTCTTCTTCAAGTACTTGGCGGATACTGAAAGAACAGCAATTACATCCTTATCATTACAGACAAGTCCAAGAGCCCTTGCCAGATGATCTACCGGTTAGAGTGGATTTTTGTGAAACATTGCAACAAAGGACAGACTACAATCCACATTTTTTAAAATGCATTCTTTTTAGGACGAGGCCACCTTTACGCGACAAGGTATGTTTAACTCACATAATGCACACTACTGGTGTGATAAAAATCCACGAGTCAAAAGGGTATCACATTACCAACCCTCATTTAAAGTTAATGTTTGGGCAGCAACTTTAGGTAACAAATTAATAGATTATCATATTCTACCTGGAAATTTAAATGAAGATATGTATCTTGATTTTTTAAACAATTCCTTATTCGAGATATTAGAAGATTAACCGCTAAATGAGCGAAGATTTTTATTTTTTATGCACGATGGACACTTTGATAGAAGGTGTCGTAATTGGTTGAGTAATCAGAGTTGCAGAAGCTCCGATTCATTGGCCTTCTCGGTCATGCGATTTTAACCCTTTGGACTACGCAGTTTGGTCGTATATTACGGAAAAAGTCTATGCTACATCAATTAAATGACATCATAGCTGATTCTATACCGTTTAGAAGGTTAATGGAATCTTAAGAAAAAAGAATAGACTTGTGTATTCGCGAAAACGGAGGGCATTTTGAACACTTACTGTAAATAAATTTTATTTTATGTTCTTAGTCATTAATTTAATTTTCTTCTTGTCAGTTTTGTTTAATTACTAACTATTTTATACCAGCATCAATTATTACTTCATAATTTTCAAATCAAAATATTTCGAAAACGGTACACAGTATCGAGTTTTACCAAGAGTACCTTTTTCATGTAAAATTGAATGATATTTAAGTTTACTTGAAATTTTGATTAATAATTATACTCTTAAAAAAGTTATTGACTAATACTTAGTACGATCCGTGTAACCAGCGCCCTCTATGAGAATCAGATATAAAAACAAATTCATGGGATGTATCAGCTTTCAAAACATATTCGTATAAAATTTCATTACAATGTTGCAGTAGTTTCGGCAAAATCGTAAAAAATGCGTAAAATTTTTTTTCTTAAACGCCCTGTATCTTGAAAACGGATGGCGTTACAAAAATTTTTTACTAAGCAAACCCCAATTATTTTTCAGTTTTTTACCTACTCTAGAGACGGGGTTACCTTTTTTTGAAACACCCTGTATATCAACCTTTAAAACTACCCTTGTTGGAGCTATATATAAAAAATTTATTTATCCGAAAAGAATGATTTCCGCTTGCATCGATTTGCATAAAAATTTGGGATTAGAATCATCTCACACTGTACTTCATATTCTATATGATGCTAAATTGCGTTGATAATTTTTAGCAGTATAAACTACCCCTTATTTTCAAAAATTATATAAAAACATTGTAAACTTTAATATGGGTAAAATTTTGATAACTAACTAATGATTTTTTATGCTTTAAGCTATAATATCGTAATATTTCAACCCTTAAAAACCACCCTTAATACCATTACAATTTTTATAAGTAATTTAATAGATATATACAGAATAAAAGAAGAATTGTGTACAAAACATTTATTAACACAAAAATACGAATTTAAAAATACCAATCCAAATACAAATAGTTTTTTGGTCGTCTTTATTGAGATCTATATAACCTTTGTATTCTTCTATAACTGGTGGACTATTATTGCAATCTTCCCCCGAGCACCCAGAACAAGTGGGATTGCAGTGTAACCACAATTTCCTGCACCCTCATAAAACGCCGCACACTTTTTTGCATTGGCAAAAAATCATTTTTAAAAGTTCATCGGGTGCAGGCGGCTTGTTCCTGCGCACGGCACCTTCTTCCAATATTTTTCTCGGATGTTTTCATTTCTAAGCCACCATTGAATTTGGTAGTAGTATCTTTTTGTGTGCTCGTCTAAGGCATCAACAGTGTGTAGAAGGGAAGATGGTTTGAGTACACTATTTTTTGTTGTGGCATTAATGAAATCTTCTTACCGCATCTGCTCCAGAAAAGCGTTAAAATCTTTTATTCTTTTCAACTTGATAGATTTGCATATCTTTAGCAACTCCATACAATATTATTGCGCAGTATCTACCGGCTTGAATCACGGAGTGTTCTCTCAAGTCGGGTCTTTTTTCTAAAATATAAAGAAAAATTCTTAGCCTTATTAAAAAAAGCTGGTGCGGTATCGCATTCAGTGAATTCATAAGAAAAAACTATTAATTTTGCATTAACTGGGTAGAGTATTTCAAAACTTCTTAAAGAATATATCGTGGCAGGATAATTTGCCAAGTTTGAGAAAATAAATTCCTTTTTCTAATTTTTCCACTTTAGCTCTAGCAGTTAAAATTACCAGTATATTGACTGACCTATCCTGAATAGCTACATCTAGTCCGTCAGCTTCACCTTTACTTTGGCGACAGTGGATAGAGTGTTTTTCTAATTCGTAATTGTTTTCGTAATTTTGATAAAAATTTTTCTTGACCTACAGAAACAGGCATGTTTGATATGACTTGATAAACTTTACAGCTAAATTTTTGTGAACGTCGATTTCTTTTTTGTCTGTCTTTCGATTTGAATAAAGAAAGTGGAACATATTATAACGTATTACTGCCAAAAAACCGGTTCTGTGGTAGAATGTGGCTATTCGAATTTAAAAAAAATCAGTCCTTCCTCAAAAACGCACCCTGTTCAATGGTAGCACTCCGCGGTTTTTCATATTTGGGGGTCCATTGACAATATGAAATAATAAAACCTTTTTAACGTTGCAGTTCCTTTTAGCCCTATTTTGACGTGACAACGTCTTAAATTAGGTTGTGGCTCGGAGTCATTCATGAAAAAGTGTAACGCCCGCTCACGTCTGTTACAGTGAGTCACCGAACGAGAGAGAGGCCCGCCGGACCGGCGAATGCCTTGCGTCTCTCTCCCACTCAAACATGATCGGTCTGCTGCGCGCGCAGCACTAGAGAATTAGGCGCGTTGAATCGGTGCGTGCTTCCGTGCTTGTGTCTCTGTCTTTCTCGAGCGTTCTTGGCGTTCAAGACACATTACAGCAGAAACACTTCCTTTCATTTCATATTTCTCCTATCATCGTCCTATCCTCAACAAAATCACTCAAATAGATATTAGTTAAGTTTAAGTTTACATGTGTAAAAGTAAACCTATGTTTATTTTAAGTGAAACAGCAGGGCTTAGTTATTTAAAGTTTTAGGTTGTATGACTGTTTAAGTTTTATTGACATTGACATATTGTAAATTGTATGGTACAATTGTCAAATTACTTAATGGCGTAAGAAATAGCATTGTTCTTGATTCTCTTTTTAGGTTTGTATATTTGTTAAGTTATTTTAGTTATGTTATTATTGTTAATAATTTATATTGTAGAATTTTAACGATAATAAACTCTTTTTAGACGAATTCAAACTGCTATCTCTTCACATGAATAAGGGTATGATATTACACTTATAAATCAAGAACTTAAGCTGATAAAAAAAATATAGTGATAACTATAAATTTCCAAGCCGTTATTTGGATAAAACGATATTTAAGAATGAATTTTACATCAATGAGAAATTGCATGGCTATAGAAGCAAACAGTAGTGATAGTAAGAAAAATGTATATAAATTTAAGTGGCTGCAGCCAACAGGGTCCCGTTTTTATTATGAAATCCCCTTTGAAAAACAACTTCAAATTGATCATTCTGAACTATTTCATCTGAAAAAAGTGAAGAATATATTAGCATCTATGAAAACAAGAGGATCCTTTAGAACATGTACTATAGCATTAGAAGACAATTTGAAGGAGATTTATTTTGATTCAGATGGTGATGTGGTTTATCAAAGTGAGTACTTACAACAGACCTTATTACCAGTGTATGAGAAAATAGAAACAGCTGAACAATTTCCATCATTTGCTGAGTTGCTCCAGAAATTTAATGACACAAATTTACCTAAAGTTGAAAAGAAAAGTTTAAAAAAAATAAAAGATGATTTTGTACTTCGAAATTTTGATGAAAATAATGTTCCAATGAATTCATGGCTCAAGACCTTCGAATCAGAATGTTTGCGATGTGAGGTGGTTGCTGATGAAGACAAGATTTTGATTCTACGTTTGTTTCTTGATGGAATAGCAAAAGAATGGTTTGAATCAAAAATAATAACATTAGGCTTAGATAACAGTTTTGAGGTATGGAAAATTAATTTTTTAGATAGTTTTTGTGAAACAGGTTGGCATAATCATAGGCAAGCTTATTCTTTTAGGTATATAGGTGGTAGTATTGTTGATTATGCGTTTCGTAAAGAAAATTTATTGCTAAATATAAAGAATGATTTTCCCATTGATATACTAATTGATTTAATTGTAACAAATTTGCTAATTTATATACAAGATAATATTAATAGAGCTGACGTTACAACAATGGAAAAATTGGTAGGTGAATTACGAAAATTGGAAAGTTTAGTTATAAAAAAGAAGAATAAATTGGAGACAAAACCAAATTTTTATCAAAAATCTACTATAATACCAGAAGAACAGAACAAATTTTACAGGAAAACTAATTGCAAAACTGAAAATTAATAAAATTGAGAAAAATATTAATCTTTTTGTAATTAATGATGAATATTTTGAGTACGATATTCTACTCGGATTAGATTCTATTTTAAATTTTCAAATGAAACAAGATTTTGATTTAGAGATTTATCAAAGATTATACGGAAAAATTGAAGAAAAAATCGAAAAATTTAATTATAATATTAATATTACAGAATACTCCATAAACTTTAATGAGGGAATTCCCACAGAACTTGTTGAAGCAAAATTACAACATTTATTGCCATATCAGAAAAATAAAATAGAAATATTACTAAATAAATATGACAATATTTTTGCAAAACATAAATTTGACATTGGGCAGGTTCAAAATAATGAAGCTCAAATTAAACTTTTAGAACATAAATTTGTTGCAAAAAGACCCTATAGATGCTCGATAGAAGACCAAAAAGAGATAGAATTTCAAATAGGATAATTATTAAAAGCAAATTTAATAGAAGAATCATCTTCACCTTTTGCAGCACCTGTTACATTGGCTTTTAAAAAAGATGAAGGATCTAAAACAAGATTGTGCATTGACTTTCGTGAGTTAAACAAATTAATTATTCCTGAACCCCAACCTTTTCCTTTAATTGACGAGATTTTGACCAAAACAAGGAATGCTAGGTTCTTTACTACTTTAGATATAAATTCTGCTTTTTGGTGTATTCCAGTTCGGATAAAAGATAAATACAAGACAGCCTTCGTTACCCAAAGTGGTCATTGGCAATGGAAATGCTTACCTTTTGGGCTTAAAACATCTCCCGCAATATTTCAAAGAATTTTAAGTAATATTATCAGGAAGCATAATTTTGATGTTTTTAGGTGGGGTTAAAATGCAATTAAAGGCAATTAAAACATACTCTCAAAGATAGTAATAAACAAATTATTTATATTTAATGTGTTTTAAATAGTTTTTTTCTAATGTATTTAAATAATTATTAAGTTAATTATCATTCTTAACAGAAGTACCACCTGTCAGAAGATGCTCACAATTTATTGTTTAAACTTTTAACCCATTTTTGCCAACTATACAAGTTTTACATACGCGTTAAATAAGCTTTTAACCTACTAAGCTTCTGGAAGTAATATTTTATTTATATATAAAGTTTATAAGGAAGTAATAGGAGTTTATTGTAGTTTATAGAAGTTTAGTGAAATATGTTAAGTAAGTTTACACACAAAACTTAAAAATGTTATAACTTTCAACAAACGAATCAAAGGTCTACGTTATTTTAAGTTTATTAGAAGTTAATTTTTAAGTAACTAAAAAATATAGTTTAAAAACTTTTTGCTATCTACCACAAAATCAGAAACTATTCCCACAAAGCTAGCGAGAGAGTATTGATTCCAGCTTAGAGTCAGAGGAGATTACTTCACAAACTGATATTAAAGCCGTAGTAGTATAATTCCGATATCAAACACAGGACTACATATGTAATATGCACATCTCATCAGACACAAATCTTCTTGAAATGGAACTAAAGCGATTAATCAATCAAATTCCCAAACTTAGGAATTACTTTAGGTGACCTTAACTTTCATGAAATTTCTAACTGTTAGCCGATAGAACATTTGTTGCCATAAATGCAAAAGAGACGTTTTTTACCAGAGCGTAGAAGTTTTTACAGTTAATTTTTTGTCGCTTATTGCCGTTTAGTAAGAAATGAATTGCCAATTTTTTAAACATCGACATGGATCTCAAGGAATTTATGATTTTTTCATTACCATCAATCTCATTAAAGTCTTTTTTTCTCTCTAACCTTCTGAAACGAAGAAGTACAACAAAAGATTAAAGAGAAGAATAAGGCTAGAAAGAGGTATGATAGGTATAAAAGAGAGGAAGATAACGATATATACAAGGTAGCAAACAGGGAGGCAGAACGCACTGTAGCTACTGCTAAGGAAAGATCGTCTGTACAGCTCTATAAAGAGTTCGAAACACCCGAGGGGATAAAAAGGTTATGGAGCATTGCTACAGTAAGGGACAAGTCATCAAATGACTTGACCTACGTACGACAAATTAAAAGTGCAGATGGAAGAGTGTTAAGAACCGATCCTAAAATAGAGCGAAGATGGTACGAGTACTTTGCAAAGTTGCTAAATGAAAAAACTAGAGGAGAGACAGAGTATGCGGGATCCCAAATGAGAACGTAGTACCTAAAAATGGGAAGGAAAAGTTGTCGATTAAATAGGATGACAAATGGTAAGGCAATAGGACTTCTGTCGGATTGACCAAAAGTTTTCCAGTGACGGTTGGTTTGCATCAAAGCTCTTGAATGAGTAAGTCTGTCAATTTATTTCTACTACCTAAATTGTAATAAATCCACACGAGCAACCAATTCATTATTAAGTACATTACATTCTCTGATAATGGAAAGGTAAGCTTTGTCATCATAATAAGAGGGGAGAGTGTTCGTTTACTAAATTTTAATATTATTGATTTTGTATTATAATAACGATAAGCATATGAAGCTTATTTTATACCGAAAGTATCTTCTACTGCGGATTAAAAGAGCTTGGAAGTTATAAAGATATAAAGAAGTATATCTGAGCATAAGTAGCTTCTTGCTAGAGGAAAAAAAGTTGGGTTTAATACTGACCATTATGTAACCCCATCAGTTTGTGTGTACACTGACAAAACAATACCATTGACAGATACTCTAAATGATCGTGATGATAAGAAATTTTGTATAAAATTCAATAAGTTGCCCTCAATATTATAAAGAGATAGTTGCCTGCCAATAGTATCCAATTCACCTTCATTATCAATTGTAGCAGAGACGACTTTTTGAATTTTGTTGAAAGTATCGGAAATATGAATTTAATCAATTTTTATATGGTATTGTATTGAGTTGAGCGATTTTGTCGCAATCCTGACTATTTGGGGATTATGGTATATTTGTTAAAGACCCATATAAGTCTTGTGTTAGTCAATTTTTCTAAATATTGGTCTGTAAGTATTGGGTGTCCAATGAACTATGTTAGACATTATAATGGGAATTATAATTGGGGTTGACCACTGGTTGGGAACTACTTTACTTTTTCGTGTCTGGATCCGACTACAGTTTTTCTGCCCAATATCGGGCTACGTATACACCCTTTGTATTTGCGAGCCATAAATCATCGAGGGTGCACTGTGATGGACAAAGTCTGCATACTCTCAGGTGCTCCATGTTCTGTATTTCCCCACATTCACAAAGTGCGTCGCTGTCTGTCTTGATGCCCCATTTAATGAGGTTCTGTTTTACAGGGGCAACACCTGTGCGTATGCGATTCAGTGTCCGCCAGGTTCTCCAGTCCAGGTTCATTCCATTAGGTCGTTCTGGATGTAGGGGGAACAGTTCGGGTGGTTCGACGCTGACATTTCTCATAAACCTTTTCCTTGATTTAAGTCGGCTGATTCCTGGTGGTTCGTCAAAGCCGTATAATTGGTGCCTTTCATCGAAAGTTTGCCTGAACTTCTCCACATATTGTGAGGCGCATCTACGGTCATCTGGTGATGAGAATCCAGCTACCCGGTACAGTAGGGGTAGGGGGGTAGGCTTCATACAACCGGTAATTATTCTGCATGTTTCATTTAACGCCGTGGTGACTTGTTGGGCGTGTCTAGATCTACCCCAGACGGGACAAGCATATTCCCCTGTTGAGAAACATAAGGCCTCAGCTGTTGTCTTCAAGACCTGGGGGTTTGCACCCCACTTGCTCCCTACAAGTTTCCGGAGAAGGTTGTTTCTCGTAGAAACCTTTTGTCTTGTGTTCTGACAGTGGAATTTATACGTTAGTGACCGGTCTAGTACTACTCCAAGATATTTGGGCTTATCAATATGTTTCAAGCGTTGTGCCTCCCAAGAAACATTCAGCTTTACATGCGCCAGTTGGTTGTTGAGATGGAATGCACATACTTGGGTTTTAGTAGGGTTTGGCTTTAATGAGTTTTGTTTGTAGTAAGTTGACATCATGTTTAAAGCCTCTTCCATTGTCGACTCTACTTGTGTGAATGTTTTCCCCTTTACGGCTATACCAAGGTCATCAGCGTAGACAAAACTCTCAGTCTGAGGGTGCATTGGTTGGTCGTTGGTGTAGATGTTAAATAAGGACGGCGCCAGAACGCTTCCTTGAGGTAGGCCATTTTTTTGGGTTCTCCATCTGCTCTTCTTTCCATTTAGCAAAACGTAGAAACGTCTATTACACAACAGTGATCTAATGATATTTACCAGGTCGTAGTCAAGCACAGTGTTATAGATCTTAGTTAGCAGGGTTCTGTGGTTTATCGTATCATAGGCCGCTGTGAGGTCTATCAAGGCTACTCCCACTATGTCTTTCTGCTCAAATCCCTCCTCTATGTATTCTGTTAGGTTCAGCACTTGGCCTGTGCATGATTTACCTGGTCTGAAGCCTGCTTGTTGTGGGATTAATTTTGCATCTAATTTTTCCTGGATGCGGTTTAAAATGAGACGTTCATACAATTTATACAAATGGCATAGCAGGGATATCGGACGGTAGCTACTCGGTAGTTCAGGGTCTTTCCCAGGTTTCAGAAGGGCTACTACTTTTGATTTACGCCACAGTTTTGGAATCTGGTAGGTAGAGCGACAGATGTTAAATAGATCGAGCACCCATTGTCTCGCTTTTTGCCCGAGGTGTTTTATCTGCTCTGTTAGGATTTCGTCCACTCCAGGTGATTTTCCATTTTTCATACAGTCAATACCATTTTTGAGCTCTTCGATGGTAAATGGGTTTCGCAAGAGAGTTGTTTCCTGGTCTTGAGTTCTTATAATCTTTGGCGTTTTGCAACGATTGTTTGTTTTGCCATTTAGAAGCAGTTGGTGGGCTATCTGATTTGGTGTTATTGTACATAGCTCTTTCATCTCTGTGGGATCACCATTAAGTTTTTTGATCATATTCCAAGCCTGCTTACTACTGTGCGTCATATCCATTTTACTTAAAGTCTCGCTCCACCGTTGTTGTCTGGAGGCACTTAGTGTTTGCTGTAGTCTCTCCCCTATCTCTGCCGTAACTTCGCTAAATGGGTCTTTACTATATTCTTCGGTGTACTTTGTCATAATGTCTTTTGCTTTATCGTTCAGACCAGATATGTAATGCTGTTGACATCCTCTGGGTATGTGTTTACATGAGATTCGTTTTACAAGTTTGATAAACGCGTCATAGTTTTTGGGGATCGGGACTATATTTTTCACTTGTGTTTCCAATTCATCAGCAAATTTTGCCCAGTTCGCTTTTTTAAAATTAAACCTTCGTTTGAAAGGAATTTTGGGAGCTTTTATAGCGCTGTAGACGGTTATTCCCACGGGCCTATGTTGCGTCTTCGGTATAGGCTTATATACCTTCCTAACGCAACGGTCCTCTAAAGACATGCTGATGAAGGTGAGATCAGGGTTGTAACCTTTCTTCCATATTTTGCTCTGGAACGAATAGGGCAGTTTTGGGTCATGTAGAAGTGCCAGGTTGTTTTGTTCAGCCCACGATTCCACAAGATCTCCATTCTTATCAGTTGAAGCGTAGCCCCAATGGACATTATGACTATTAAAATCACCCAGAATGAATCTGGTTTTTTGAGAAGCGAAATTTTTTGGAGGGGAGAAAACAAAGTCTCTCTGGGGTGGTTTATACACAGATGTCACTGTGCAGGCTCCTATTTCGACGGTTAGTATTTCAATGTCGTTGTAGCATGTTTTTTCAGCTGATGTTACATCAATATCTCTTCTCACGAAGATGGCGCTTCCATGTTTTGCACTTGAATGTTCAATGATAAGCTGCATTCCCTTAACGCTAGGTCTATGTGCTGATATGTCACGGTGAGTCTCTTGTATACATAATATATCACACTTGTGGATTTTACACAGTTCAGACAAAATTTCCTGTTTGTTACAAGTAATACCCTCAATGTTTATGGTCATGATTGTCAGTGTAGGCTCTGAGAAGAGCCGTTGATTCTCGTTACTTTGTTCGGATCCAGTGGTGGAAGGATTGGCCGCCCGAGGGGCGTTTCCAGGGAGCGCCAGTGACATATTGTTCTTATAATATCACTTGCGTGGAGGCTCCTTCCGTGCTCCCCCACTGGTTGGGAAATTTGTTGGTTAACCAGATTATATATAAATATTTTAAGAAATTTAAGGTGAGATAAGCTGGATAGTATTTTAATGAAGATATAGGGAACATCGTTGAGGCCAGAGGGAGTCTTCTTAAGATTTTCAATGACCAAAGTAAGTTCTACAAAAAAGATAGCAAATTCAGATATGTAATCTATTTCGGAAGAACATGGGGATAAGTGTTGACAAATGGTTCAAGTAAAGAAGAATTTATTATGTTTTTAAATTTTGTATTGAAGTGTTTTGCCATGGTTTCGCCAATTTTATGATTATCACTAATAGCAATATTATTTAAAATAGGACTAGATATTTTGATGATCGTATTGATTCCTTGGATTTGTCGTATTTTTTTCCAGAGGTAGGATTGGTATTTTCATTAACCCGAAACATTGGTCTAACGGACCACAGCGAAAGGATAGTCTGCTAATGGCGGCAACAGTGTAGGCCGCATGCACTGTCCTTTTAAATACCTTCTTAATAGTGTAGAAAAAGCATAGTTCTGCAGTATCGTAGCGATCGCTTTAGTGTTTACGTCGTAGTAACAGTAGTTTTCAAAAAGTGTAGGTCTAGTAAGCCAGAAGTTTCAAATTGCAGTGTTTTTATGATAGGTCTAGGAGGCCACTTGTTACGAATTGTGTACTGATAAACAATAAGGTATTTCATATTTTTTGTATTATAAACATATTTACTCTAAAAATTTTTAATTTTGTAGAAATAATGGATAGAGCAGGACCTAGCGGAACTGGCCGTAATAAAAAAGTAAATCTGGCTGACCCAGATTTTGAAAAAAATATACAAAGATTACTACTTGCCGACGATCAAGATTTATATTTATCAGAGCAAGGGAGTGACGAGGACATGAGAGATGTCATAGATGATTCGGATGAAGATCCCGACTATGTAATGTAACATGGACAAACCAAATTATTATAATGAGAGAAAAGTTATCTGATTCGACTAATACATCAAACTACAGAAGCACAAATATAGTTGAGTTGAAGGCTTTGCTTGGGCTTTTTATGCTATCTTCAATTATAAAATCTTCTCATGAAGATATGCTTCAACTGTTTTCTAAAGATGTTTTGGGTCGGCCAATATTCAGAATGAATATGTCGATGTCTTTGAAAAGATTTAAAATACTTTTGTCGTGTCTTAGATTTGACAATAGCATGAATCGTGAAGAGCGGAAGAAAACTGATAAAACAGCGGCTATTTCAAATATTTTTAATAATTTTGTGACTAATTGCCAGAGGCTATACACGTTGTCAGATTGTGTAACTGTGGATGAGATGCTACTTCCATTTAGAGGTCACTGTGGTTTTCGAATTTACATGCCCAGTAAAACTGCGAAATACGACATAACAGTTATATGCATGACAGATGCTAAGAGCTCGTATTTCTATAATGGATATATATACTAAGGGAAATGGGGAAATATTCGGATGGTGTTGAACTGTTAGAAGAAGAACTGAAGCTTTCGCTTTCCAAGCCTGCTCAATGTGTCATTCGACTATCCAAACCAATAGAGGGCTCTAAGTTCCTTTGGAATTCCAGGCTAATAAAAGTAGGAAATTGGTACAACACTGTATGGTTTCTCCAATGACATAACCTTGATATAATATGTACCGAAAAAAAGTAGAGCTGTTATTTTATTATCCTCTATGCATCACAGCAAAGACAATGAATTAGGAAAACCAGAAATAATTCGATACTATAACAGTACAAAATCGGGAGTTGATGTTTTAGACATGAAGTGTGCCATTTATAGTGCAAACCGCCGGACAAGGCCTTGGCCCTTAGCCGTATTTTATACACTTATAAATATAAGTTCAGTCAACAGTTACATCCTTTATCTTTGTTACAAAGATAATAAATTACTTCCACGTTTTAAATTTGTAAAAGATTTGGCCTTTGAACTAATTCAGCCTCATCTAAGGCAAAGACTTGAAACAAATCTTCCCCGAGACCTTAGAAATCAGATAGAGATTTTTTTGGGAATAAATCCCGAAGTGCCTGTCGAGAATATCGGCGATAATGTTTCAGATGATAAGCTTTCCAAAAGAAAATTGTGTAGCATTTGTCCATCATCAAAAATAAGGAAGACAAATTATAAATGCGTGCGTTGCTCAAATGCTATTTGTTTTGAGTGTAGTAGAAAGGTTTGCGTTACCTGTCTTCAAAATTAGTAGGTAGCTGTAGTATATTTTTTGTTTTATCTAGAAATATATATGTTTGTTTACTTAATTACGCCTAATAATGTTGTTTTCTATATTAGACATTTTGTTTTATGTAAGTATTATGTATAAATAAGTTTTTTTTGCTCGTTTATACCTAATAAACCCTTTAATATTTTGCTTTTCTCTTCAAATGCTACATTTGTTTTTGATTTATTTCAATTTTTACCTATACTCGTCCAATAGACCATATGTTTCGCATTAGCAATAAAAGTACTATGTTTCGGGTTAAGGGTTAAAAGAAAATACGCAGTTTCTCCAAGAAGGTTTTTCACTTTGTTTTAGAATGAACCGTGTCCTGGTTCTAGCTTTTTTTTATATTGTGAGATTTCCTACGTTTTTATTTTTTCGTAACTATTTCAATGCTACTTTATGTTCTACAGAGATTTGGTATAAAGGGACCCTTATGTGACACAATACTTTTGCCAATGCGCAAATTGGCGGTTGAAATTATGGTTTTTGTGAATAATTATATATTATTGTCAATATTATCGGATAGTATTAAAGAAAGAAATCTAGATCTGTTTGGGATGTATAACTTGTCCAATCAGCATTTGATGCAAGGATGCAATAATTGAAAACTTTTGCCTTGAGTTTTATGGAAATATTATTGTTCTTCAGAACGAATATAAGTTTGGTGAACTTAACTAGAGGTTAACCAAGTAAATATATTTTCTCACCCTTTCTATCAGTTCCTCCACCATAGTAGCTAGTACTTCTTCCAAAGTAAGACTCTGTATCTTTCTTGGATTCATTTTTAAACCTATTTTTTCTAAGACATTTCTTAATTATAAAAGCATTTCTTGTAACTGGTTAAGTGGAGATAACTCAGATATCGTCCGTCAATATTTAAAACTTTTTGCTCTTATTTAAGCTGCTTGAAAACGTCATCTAGAGCCAATGTGAATAACTTCGGAGAAATCGTATTGCTTTTCTAATTCTTCTATAAATGTGTATTTTGTTACATGGTATTTGTAAATATCTAATTAAACGAGTTTTAATTCATTTAACGAGTTTTTAAAACTTTATCCACACAAAATTATAAAGTAATTTTTAATATAATCATTAAAATTTTAGTGTAATTACCTGATCTGCCCCTGATATTGGTGAGTTTTCTTAGTTTTACATTCCATCTGTTTGAGCTATACGGGAATGTACCTACAACAAAATTTTATATAAGCTACTGGTTAAAAGTTAGGGATAATACTAGTATTCCAATACAAATAGCTGATAACCATAAGATGATTGTTTTATTATTTTTAGATCACGAAGAAGTAAAGAAGTTCAATATAAGTTTTCTATTTTTTAAAAATGAGGAGTGCCTTATTAAGAAAATAAATTAAATCATCATCAAGTTTTTAGACAGTCTGTAGATTGTACATAAAGCAAAAGAATCTTTAAATCTTCAGTATGATGTAGTTTTTAAATTTTAGATTAATGGATTTCTATTAAGAAGGATAACTGCTGTAGAGGTCAAAATCGCCAATGGTAGGATTCACACTATATAGTTCAATAATATATTGGAGATGGAGATTCAATCTGACAAACGAAATCTGTCACCGTGAACTATTGAAAAATTTTACAATTCCAGATGAAATTATTTTATTTACAATTAATTATAATTAATAATATAATAAAAGTTTAACTTAAATGTACTATTAAGTGAATATAATATAAAAATTTTTACATTGATTATGGTATTTCTGCAAAATATAAAATTAAAGGTGTGAATAAAAAATTTGATCGTTTGGATAGATATTTCCTTTGTGTGTACGTATTTGTTGCCCATCTATCTAACCGTGGTTTATGTCTTGTGTGTTATAATGAAGTCGCTCTGTAGCATGCAGAAAATTTCTTAAACTATTTAATATTGAAGGTATAAAAATGTTCCAGTACGTCCCTGGCCCGAGTATAAATATTTCCCCAATTCTCTGTTTACATTGAATGTAAAAAAAACATTCCAAATCCCAGTTTGTAACTGCGACTTTAAATATGGTTTTATTTATTTGTACGTGTTTAGTCCCACAATTTAAAAAGTTGTTTGATTCAAGGTGGTTTTGCGATATTAGTTTAAAGCGGTTTAACAAGAATTTCGGTCTTGCTAGTCCCTTTTTGATACCCGGGGTAAAAAAAACGATAGGAGCCAGCCGGTACATGGAAGGTCGAAGTAAATTCAAGTTTGAGGTTTAAAACGTAGGCGACAATGAGCACGTATTTAACTTAGTCGGAGGTTTGAAAAGTTGGGCGATTGAAGCAGTCGTGTTTAATTGAGTCGGTCAAGAAACCGACAAATTTGTCGAAGAAAAAGTGATTTATACTCCAAGTAATGTGTCACTTCAGATCAGAGCAATCACTTTTTTTTTGTTTGTAAGCCGTCTCTCATATGAGATATTAGTAAAACGGCGATTACAACAAATTTGAAAGATATCCACATGTTCCAGTTTCATATTTTTTAAGAAGCCCAGTCTGAAGTTTGTATCCAGTGCCGCCCATTTCAACCCCAATCCCCAATGTCCTAAGAATCGTTTCAGCATATAATTCGCAGTGGGATGTAGTTTTGGGTAGGTCCAGTTCCAACATCAGAAATGTAAAAGGTAAAGAAATTTTAGTGAAATCAAGGTAACTCTTTTGTGTTGATTTTTAAAAGAAAAAGACACATTTTCATTAATAATTGCTTTTGCTAATTTAAAATTATGTGTTGGGGCGTGGCCATAGCTGTCATAATTATTCTCAGTTTTAAGTTTCAAGTATTGACATCTGACAGCTAGTTTTATTTTTTGACATTAGTTTGTTTTGTTTTTAGAAAAAGGTTAACCTATATGAATAGTGTCATTTAAAAGATATTTCTTTATTTGTAATAATTTATTTCTGCCACAGTTTATAGCTCAGTAACAATTTGTTGTAAATTTTGTAGCATCTCCCACTTGTAAACAGAGTTTGTAAATGAATAGGACATGTAAGCTTTTCTTCTTTGTTATTTTGGTATTTATCTCTGTAACTATCTATATAGTATTTTGTGACATTTATTTTTGTAACTATTTGTGGAGAGACAACAATAAATGTTTGATTTAGTTCTCTAAACCATTTTTTAATTTATTTAGAAAAAAGTTTATAACCCCTTTTGTGTTTCTTTTTTAGGAAGAACGAGCCTTCTTTTCCTTTATCCAGCAGGAAGTTCCTCACAGCGGCGTCCCATTTCAAATAGCTAGAGGGAACTCTTGTGTTTTGTTTTGTCCATTTGTCCAGGAAATTCATGTATGTAAGTACCGCTTTGTTTCATTGTTTTGTAGTTGCCCCAATCTAATCCCCTTACCATTCAACTTATCCATGACCCAGCGACTCCAAATAAACCCTGAGCGCCGTTCGCATAAGTTTCGATTTCTTTTGCTTGCCCTATCTCTGCCCCAATAATTTCTGTCTCCAATTTTTAACCCCCTATAATAATACCCTATGTGGTAGGCAAAATATTTCGTTAAAGACGAACATCATTTGAAGTCGCAAGACGGAAAGCAGACAAGATATGCAGAAACAAAAAGAGAGCTTATGAAAATGGACAAATAGAAGTCATGGAACAAAATTTCAAAAAAAAACGAAACTAGAGGAGCTTACGAATACCTAAAAAAGATAAAAAGTGGATATAAACCTCAAACAAGCCTATGCAAAGATGAAAGTGGGCAAATAATCAGTGACCAACAGAAAGTCACAGAAACCTGGAAGCATTATTTTCAGACCCTACTTGGAACACAAGTAGATATGGAAGATGAAATGGGTACGAACCATGTAGAAGAGAACGAAGTTGAAGTAGAAGCTCCAACCATAGAGGAAGTTCTCAAAGCTATTAAGGCCCAGAAAAACAATAAAGCCCCGGGAGTTGACGAGATTCCAGCAGAACTGTATAAGGTAGGTGGCAACCACCTATCAAGTCATATCCACGCGCTTATCAAAGAAATATGGCAAGAAGAGAAAATACCCGACGAATGGAAGAAAAGTATAGTATGCCCAATCTATAAAAAAGGAGACAAACTCCAGTGCAAAAACTACCGTGGAATTTCTCTACTATGTACAGCGTATAAAGTCCTCACGTATATTATAAACCAGCGACTCCAACCACTAGCAGAAAATATTATTGGAGAATATCAGACGGGCTTTAGACGGGGAAGATCGACAATGGATCAAATATTTACAGTCAAGCAGGTCTTGAGCAAATCGTGGGAACACGACATTGATGTTCACAACGTGTTTGTAGACTTCAAACAGGCATACGATTCAATCAAAAGGGACAGACTATACTATATATTGGCAGAATTAGCAATACCACATAAGCTGATTAGACTCATTAAAGCCACAATGGATGAAACTCAGGTATGTGTACGAATACAAAACAACCGGACAGACTTTTTCAAAATCTCGCAGGGACTAAAGCAGGGAGATGGGCTGGCACCAACATTGTTTAACCTGGCACTAGAGTATGCGGTTAGGCAAATGCAAACTGGACGAGAAAACCTACTGACCAATAAAACGGTTCAACTGGCTGCCTACGCCGATGATATTAATATTATGAGTAGAACATCAACAGGAGCACAGGAAGCATACGCAGAGTTAAAAACACAAACGAAAAGGCTAGATCTGGAAATTAACACAGAAAAAACAAAAATAATGGTACAGACGAGAAGAAAATTTCTTATATTTAATATAATCCCACAAAACATTATGCATGGGGATGACATTGAAACGGTTGGAAAGTTTACATACCTGGGAGTAGAAATATATGCCGATGGAGCAGAGGATGGAGAAATACGAAAAAGGATAACGCAGGCAAACAAAGCTTATTTTGCCCTCTCCCATATATTTCGGTCTAAAAGTGTCCACCGAAATACAAAGATGAGAATCTATAAAACTTTAATTCGGCCAATAGCATGTTATGGCAGCGAAGCATGGGTCCTGAAAGAAACATCCAAAAACAAACTCGACACATTCGAAAGAAAAGTACTGAGGAGAATACTAGGACCTGTGAGGGAAAACGGAATCTTCAGAATTCGATATAACAACGAGCTCTATCAACTGTATAAGGAAACACCCCTGTCAGACTTCATTAGAATACAAAGATTGCAATGGGCCGGACATGTGATACGAATGGGAGAGGATAGGCTACCAAAACGAGCACTGAACGCCAGAATGCAGGGAAAGAGACCAGTTGGAAAGCCAAGAAAGCGCTGGGAAGACACAGTAAGCAGCGACGCACAAGCACTTTTAGGAGTCCGTGTATGGAGAAGAGCAGCCACAGACAGACAAGGGTGGAGGCAAAAAATAAAGGAGGCCAAGGCTCATTTTGGGCTGTAGTGCCGTAGAAGAAGAAGAAAATATTTCGTTACAACCCCTAAGCGTAAAAAGTGTCCTTCCTGTACAATCCAGAATGAATGAATACTAATATTTGTTTATAATTACGTGGCTAAATGTTCTAAACTAAGGCTAAAATACAAAAAAAATTACAAAAAGTTAGCATTGTATTGAGTATTTTTTTTAAATTTTTGTAGCTTGTAAATTAACTGTAACATAACCTTTTAAAATCTGCATAAGCATGTGTATGGTGCTGTTTTGGAGCCCTTTAAACGACATATTTTTAAAAATGAAAGGTTTTGTGGTTTACAATTTACCAAAAGTGTTCAGCATATAGATTCAAAAGAGGACAGAATAAATAGGGATATAAAAGATGCATTTGCTTTGCGACAGTTTTTAATAGAACACAATCTTTTTGAAGACAATAATAATATTTGCAACATTGTTACTGGAATGATTGCAACCAAGAAAATACATTGTTACGATGCTTTGGTAGTTGGAATTGTAGCTATAAATGCTCTCGATGGTAAAAAATATAAGGAAATAAAATAATCTAAAAAAGATTGTGCAAACTTTGTGCAAACAACAAAATAAAAATTGGTGACAAAATTGTTGCTGTAGTTCCTTTCTTACTATGTCAAAGACTCTTGGCTATGTAAAAAGTGACAAAGAATTGCAATCATATTTAAATTTAAGTTGGCATCATATAATATATAGATACTTAATTCTAAACAGTATTTTTGATTAATTATTAGGTTCACAATTACAGTTACAGTTTGTTTAAAACATTAATATCTTTCAAGTAATTAAACATATTTGTAAATTTATAATGTGCCCCTAACACTGCTTTTATATTATTAGGTAGTAGGTGTTTTTCTCTTTCACTAATGTATTTAGGACACTCTATTAAAATGTGTGTTACATTAATGTCGCAGTTCCATAAGTCACAAATAGGGCGATTTGATTTGAAAACAAGGTTTCTTTGAATTCATTGTTTCAACCCCTTGATCTCATAAAAAAAATTCTGCATATTTCATGGATGGGGAATGTTGTTGTACAGAGTTAACTGGCTAACTGATTGCACATTATAAAAAAAAATTGGAATATGATTCATATTGTTACAAACATGCTCTCGGCATGGCCCAGCTAACGGTTGCATTGCATCTCTAATACCCTTCCAGAAGCTTCTCCGTGTATCGAGTGCGAGAGAGAATAACCGGTCACGTAGGCGAATTAGAGGTGGGACAACGCCAGAATATTCTCGAACCTCGTAACTGTAGTATATATAGGTAACAATGTTAGAAGTAGAGTTAGTTGTTAAGATACTACCGAACTGTAAAGTTATAAATAAATGTATGTATATAAATTCGAACCGCTCGTTTTATTTAATCTCGCTACAGTGGTGTCAGGTGTGGGGTGGATTTACTAAGGAAAGTTGGTGCTGTATTGAATGTCAAAGATGGAGTTCTCGAGATCAGTGGAGAAGAGTTGCCGTTTCATGAAGACAAAGAAGATGTTATCAGCTTAATAACTACTTGTGACGTAACAATACCCGGTAATAGTGAGAAAATTTTGATGACCAGACCTGATGGTTACTGCCGAGAGGGAAGTTTAAGGATGGTCGAAGATGTGAATAATGCCGAGTTCCTAACGGCAAAAGCTTTGGTGAGAATTCGAGATGTCGTTCCTGTAAGAGTTATGAATTTAAAGGGAACTGCTATTAAGTTAAGTAAAAGAACTTTGATCGGACAGTGTGTTCCCGTGGCTTCGATTTGTTCCATGAATAGTAATGAGAAACCGTCGAAATCTAAGTATCCAAAGGAGCTTGTTGAGACGATGATTAAAACGTGCCAAGATCTTGATGATGAACGAACTAAAAAAGTGAAGGCTATGCTGATAGAATTTCAAGATGTTTTTGCCATGGATAAGAAGGATAATGGCAAAACAAGCATAGTAAAGCATAAAATTAATACCGGAGACGCTCAGCCAATCAGACAACAACCTTGACGACTTCCATTTGCGAAAAGAGATGAAGCCGAAGACATCATCAAAGATATGAACAAACAAGGGGTAATTGAACCATCAAATAGTCCATGGACATCACCAGTAGTGCTAGTAAAGAAGAAAGATGGTTCAACACGTTTTTGTATTGACTACCGACAGCTCAATGCAGTAACTAAAAAATAGACGATACTTTGGATACACTTTCTGGTTCTCGTTGGTTCTCCACACTCGATCTGAAAAGTGGATATTGGCAAGTAGACATGGAGCCAGCTGATCGTGAAAAAACCGCATTCTCGATAGGATCAGGGCTTTGGCAGTTTACAGTTATGCCCTTTGGTTTATGTAATGCCCCGGCCACATTTGAAAGATTAATGGAGGCAGTTTTAAGAGGTTTAACATGGAAAACATGCCTGGTTTATTTGGATGATGTAATTGTAGTTGGAAGATCCTTCGATGAACATGCCAATAATCTGACAGAAGTCTTTCAACGATTGCGGGCAGCGAATTTAAAGTTAAGTCCAAAGAAATGTCACTTGTTTCGACGAGAAGTGAAGTACTTGGGACATATTGTAGCAAGTAATGGTGTAACAGCTGATCCTGAAAAACTTTCAGCAATTAAGGATTGGCCTGTACCAAGAGATAAACACGAAATTAGAAGTTTTCTTGGCCTATGTACATATTACCGACGTTTTGTCAAAGGATTTGCCAACATCTCCAAGCCATTAACAAAGTTGACAGAAGAAGGCAAAGAATATACATGGAGCGAAGAGTGTCAAAGAGCTTTCGAAAACTTACAAATGCCTCTAACCAGCGCACCGATTTTAAGCTACCCTAGACAGGCAGGAAAATTTGTGTTGGACACCGATGCAAGCAACAGTGCAATAGGAGCTGTTCTCTCACAAATCCAAGATGGACAGGAGAAAGTCATCGCTTACTTTAGCAAAGTCTTGTCAAAACCAGAAAGAAACTATTGCGTTACTAGGAGAGAATTGCTAGGCGTAGTAAAGGCTTGCGAGCATTTCCATAAATACTTGTATGGCAGAAAGTTTCTTCTTCGCACGGATCACGCTGCTCTAAAATGGCTTCTACAATTCCGTAATCCAGAGGGCCAGATGGCAAGATGGTTAGAACGATTGCAAGAATATGATTACGAGATCGAACACAGGGCTGGCAGAGTTCATTCAAATGCTGATGCCCTTTCGAGGGCATCAGCCCTCGAAATCAGCCTTAATCACTGTCTTAAATTAGAAGAACGACTTTGCCCCGTGAGACGAACCACCGTCATTAATGATCAATGGCAGCCTCAACAGCTACAAGACGCTCAAGCAGATGATCCATGTATAAAAAGAGTATTGGATTGGATGCGTCGAAGTGGAAGACCTTCTTGGCAAGACATAAGTGCATGTAGTCCAGAAGTCAAGTGTTACTGGAGCCAATGGAATTGCCTAGTGCTGAAAGATGATCTTCTGTATAGAACCTTTGAGAACGATGATGGTACAGAAACTAAGCTTCAGTTGATTGTACCTAAAAGTAAAGTGTCAGAAGTATTACGTCAGTTGCATGACGGTTCATCAGGTGGACACTTTGGTATTACGAAGACTCTGCAAAAGGTTCGAGAACGGTTCTATTGGGTGAACTGTAAAGATGATGTAAGAAGATGGTGCCGGATATGTGAACTTTGTGCAACCAGTAATGGTCCAGTTGGTAAAAAGAGGGCACCCATGAAACAGTACAATGTTGGTAGTCCTATGGAAAGAGTAGCAATCGACATTGCAGGTCCACTTCCAGAGACGAATGATGGAAATAAATATGATTCTCGATGCAAGAGTGAAAGCTATGAAGTAGGTGATCTTGTTTGGCTTTATAATCCACAACGTCGTCGAGGCTTGTCTCCCAAACTGCAAAGACAATGGGAAGGTCCGTATGAAATTAAAAAGAAAATAAATGACGTAATATACCGAATTAAGAAGTTGCCGAAAGGTAAACCAAAAGTAGTTCACATAAATCGACTTGCACCATATGCTGGTTCAAATGAAACAGAAGAAGCACGTACCCTTCAACATGAGATCAAAGATGACCGGCGACCAAGCTTTAATGAATTTATGTCAAATTACGCAGAGAGAAAGAGTGCTAGATTCGGCGTGACCACAGAAGTTCAACAGGATCTTTTTAGTGTTCCGCATAACGTCCCTCTAGCCCACTGTGTTGCCCAAGATCTTGAGAGGACTAAAGGAATCTCATCCGTATTTTATAAGAAATTCGGTCGTTTGGACAAGTTAAAAAACCAGCAGCCTAAAGTTGGAAGAGTACTGAGATTAGAAGATGGTTCTCGATCTTTGCTGTATATGGTGACCAGGAAGTCGTATACAGACAGGGCAAGCTACGAGGATATATGGCGTGCTCTAACTAATTTGAAGAAAATTGTGTGCAATTACGACATCAAGAATTTGGCCTTACCCAAGATAGGCCATGCACTAGATAATCTGGATTGGAAGATTGTCAGAAGCATGCTTGAAGTAATCTTCCGAGAAACCGGCGTACGAATTACTGTGTGTTGCATTAACCCGATGAGATCGTATCCTTCAAAGTCAGTAGACTGTTATTTCTTTCTAAAGGGTTCATGCAGAGCTGGGGAGTCCTGTCGATTCCGCCATCCTGTGCCTACATATAGAGTTGCTGATCGGGACGATCAGATTTAAGAGGGGAGCAGTGTTACAAACATGCTCTCGGCATGGCCCAGGTAACGGTTGCATTGCATCTCTAATACCCTTCCAGAAGCTTCTCCGTGTATCGAGTGCGAGAGAGAATAACCGGTCACGTAGGCGAATTAGAGGTGGGACAACGCCAGAATATTCTCGAACCTCGTAACTGTAGTATATATAGGTAACAATGTTAGAAGTAGAGTTAGTTGTTAAGATACTACCGAACTGTAAAGTTATAAATAAATGTATGTATATAAATTCGAACCGCTCGTTTTATTTAATCTCGCTACAATATCTATAACGTAATGTTGGCAGCCATATTACCGCTGTTCTCGATAGTTACGATGGAGAAAGTATTAAGATGATTAAAAAACCCATCGTTTATAGAAATTTTCTTCAAAGAATATCAGTTGACAAAGAATATGACTGTTCCTGTTTTTCAAAATAAATTTGTATCTGAATACAAAAATATAAGCAGATGTATTAAGTATATGATGGAGGAATTACAGCAAAAATCGATCAACTGTTATCAAGCAAATGGTGAAGCTAACAAATTAGTTGTTAAAAACCACACAAGGCGAGACAGCTGTACAGAAAATTCTTATTGCAGAAGATTTTGACATACATTTTAACTGGTAGAACTGAAGCCGAGCAAGAAATTTTTTCTGAAAGTTAGGAAAACAAAATGTGCTCTCGTTATATTCATCCATAAGCTTTAAAATAGATAGTCATAATAGTGCAGAATTTGTAGCTATTTCACAATCCTTTACTGGATGTTATGCAACTTTCAGCCTAATGAGGACAAGAAGAAATTTTTTGAAATTATGGAAAAACGATCAGATTTATTAGAAAAGGCAAAGATATTTTATTGCAACAGCTCTAAAACAGAACAAATCCTAGAATCTAGTTTGTACTGTTTAATAATGCTGTTTGCTGTTCTCAAAGGCTCAACATTATTTTTTTTTATTAAACACCTAAGCTGTATTTATACCACTGAAATCCGGTCACAGTTGTCCAATTATCAATTCTTATTTAACTTAAATTACTAAATCATACATTAATTCTAAGAGTTTAACCCTATGGTGTCCTCTTATTTTATCTACCAAATATGCACTATACTCTACACTAACTCAAATGGTTTTCTTCGTTAGCTTCTTGATAATTTTATCTACATCTTTTATTTCAAGGTCCTTGTGGAGGTCGATATTTCTGATGGTCAAAAGAGCTTTAACGATGTTTCTTAACGCTTTATTCTGGAACCTCTGGACGATCTGGATATTACTTGACTTGACACAGCCCTAGAATTGGCAACCATACTTCTGGTAGATTTATTTGTATAGCAGTTGTTTATTATGTATGGACAATGCTGAATTTCTTTCTATCAGATAATACACTTTTTTTTGTAACGGATACCTAGTTTTCCCTTTCCTTTTTAAAATGGACTTTCCAGCAAAGTCTTGCATCACGTGTAAGTATTTTGCGGAAGATGCATGTCATGACACGTTGTTCGAGAAATGACTTCCTTTCTTTTTTGGATGGTATTTCGATGTTCTTCTCGTCTTACCTGTAATCCTTGATTAGTCTGTCCGATGTACGATTGTTAGCGTCCTCATAAGGAATCTTGTATATTCCTTAATTTTCCAATGCTATTTTTTTTGCGGATGGTAATATGGTTGCGAATTCCTGTGTGTATTAAATATAGTCTCTATTTTGATATTCCTTAGAAGTGCTAATTTTATCTCTCGGGCCCTTTATAGGACAGGGTAGTTTCATCAATTGGCTTTGTTAACAAAAGAATTTGATATTGATACCTTTTACCTGTGTGTATACTTCTGCTAATTTCTGATTTCGCGACTTCTACTAATGTGTAGAGGGATATTCGCATAATTTGTACAAAATTACTTTCCTTTAAATTATATAAATTTAGTATACAAAAGTGTTAAACAATTAACAAATATTTTAATCAAATCAGTGCAACATTGTTTGTGCTAGTGCCCTGAACATAGAATTGATTATAATATAATAATAAAGGGTTATATAACTGTTGTAGATATAAATTTTAATTATAATGTAGATATTAGTTTTAGTGATAATAATGCAGTTGGTGTGAAATTAAATTACCGGAAATGACGTCAGTGTTATACAACTAATCTATTTAAATGCATGATTTAACAAATTTTTTTCTGACAAGCAGTAAAACAAAAAAAATTTAACAAAATGGCTATTGACATCAAGTTTTTAAATATCAAAGAAAAAAGGTATATTTTTAAAACGTAAATATACAAAGTTAAGTTCCAAATATTGTTTCTGAATAAAGTATATATTATACAGTGATGAGTGCCTTAAGAACCGGCAAAATAACGCAAAAGATAGAAAACATAATACGTTGTGAAATAAAAAGAGATGAAAGTAGAAGAGGTGGGAAATTATCGATAGAAACCTCTAATTTACATTAAATTTCATTAGGACTATCGATAGTTTCCCACCTTTAGACGTTAGCTTATGATTATAGTTGACTTCAGTCATAATATTACAAGTATGACGTCGAATATTTACATTTTTTAAATTTCGCATAAAGTAAAAACTGATTGAAGGCAATAAAGCAAATGTAAGTTAACAGTTTAATTGTAGTAATTTGATAATTAATTCTGTTTTGACGAATACAGAATAACAAGCTATGATAATTCTGTATTGAGAAGCGTGTATGCGACGTCTCAAATCATAGTTTATTATTGATCAATACTTTAATTTTGGATAAAAAAATACTCCTACTTAAACTGTTTTTACTTACATTACGTGATACGTACTACTATGACTGAAGTCAACAAGCTCATAAGCTAACGTCTAAAGGTGGGAAATTTTCGATAATTCTAATGTAATGTAAAGTAAATTATAGGTTAATATCGATAATTTCTCACCTCTACTACTTTCATCTCTTTTTATTTCACAACGTATTATGTTTTCTATCTTTTGCGTTATTTTGCCGGTTCTTAAGGCACTCATCCCTGTATAATATGGTTATAGAGTAGTATGTAAGTGTGTTAAGGTGTTGAAACGTGAGGGTAAGACATCCACAGTTGTTTCACCATATTCTGCGTTGGCGTAATCTTGAAGTAGGTTTTGCGGCCAGGTTATGTCTAGTTTTCTTGTCGCTGGACCTTTATTGCATAGTTCCTTAACTAGTTCGTTTTTTTGGGTATGATAAACTTATTGTGTTATCATAGTTAATTAATTAATAGAATTTTTAAAGTCATGGTGAATTTTTACGTATATAGGTACGTTATTAAATATTGAAAATATGTCTCTCCATTTTTTTTTACCAATATCTAATTTATGTACGGTGTTCTTTGTCAATATAACCGCTTCGCCACTGTAAGCCATTACTGACAATATGCATTGATTGTATACTTTTGCTTTTAGGTTAAGTGGTATTGTGATAAAATTCCTGATATATTAAAACTTATAAATATATACATCTACATACAATATACATACAATATACATCTCGTTATTATTTCTAGAATTGTTTTTAATCAAAAACCGGAGTTTATCGAATACTCATAATAATACGATAACAAATACTATAGTCAACATTCTTAGTTAGCGCAGCGTTGCTTACACATGCAAAACAAAGTTGTGCGATCACGTCACAAGGCAAGGATGTTTATAAAAACGAAAAATAATGAATTTAACACTAACACAGTTTTTATAGTTTACAGGCGTACAGATATGCGAGCCAAACGGTATACGTACCGTACGCGTACAGATCCTTGAAAATATATCTACATCGTACTGATCGCATATTTATCTCGATCCATGGAAAGCGATAAAACCAACAACGAACACACATGTGCGAAATGATTCATTTTATTTATAATTTGGGTACTGATTTATCGTGTTTCTGTTTCTAACAAAAATAAAAATATGTACAATCATCAGTTTACTGTTTTCTCACGTCTCTCTAGGAAGGACCACATCATTCACACAATGTCGATTTGATGAGACAATAAAAATGTTTGCTGCGTCTAGTAGCGCCATCCAAACTGAAAGACGAGCTTCTTTTTGAAGTCGTGGAATAAACCGCAACAATTTGGTTCGCGACGAGTCACGATGAAACAGTACGCATACAGTACGCAAGCGGTTTTTTCTGCCGTACACATTAACGAATATATAGCGTTCGCATACCGTATACATATCGTTTAGCTCGTATATGTGTACCGAGCTTTAGAGTTACAATTACAGTTCTGAGTTAAGTTTGGAGTTGAGTGGAGTTAGATGTCGAGATGTAGACTTTGTTACAACGTCAACTAAGTACTACTAAGAATATCAAAGATTAGTATGTAATAAGTACATGTATTCATGTTCCTAAATAAATATGGAAGTACAGAAGTTAAAAAATTTAACTGAAACTATAATTCCTGGAAATTTAGTATAATTTTTAAATTTGATCCCAACTTTTCCTGACAATTACTAAAATTTTCTACATGACATTATTTCTGGTATTCAAAAAATAGCTTTGCATATCTTAAGAGTAATAATAATTTCCGATATCTATCTTGCGCGTATTTTTTCGACATTTTATCCACTATTTCGTTTTCAATTACTCCACAATGTCCTTTAGTCTAGAGAAAATTAACTGTTTTATTGGGATTTTAGATCATATAATAATCATCTAATATTCAGAATAATTGATTTTGGGAAATAACGCGATGGAAAGCCACCAATAGCTTGTACTATTGCCTGCGAATCTGACACTATTCCAACGTTATTATAACAATTAACGACACAACAAGTTAGTGCTTTCTATAATACAGCAGCAGACTGGGCCGTAAACATTGAACAGAAATTAGGGATTCGATATTTTTCACTATAACTATTGTTTGAAACAAAGTATATACAATAAAAATAATGAATTTAAAGGTGGGTACACATATGCGAGCCGAACGGTATACGTACCGTACGCGTACAGATCCTTGAAAAATATTCTACATCTTACTGATCGCATACTTATCTCGATCCATGGAAAGCGACAAACCAACAACGAACACACATGTGCGAAATGATTCATTTTATTTATAATTTGGGTACTGATTTATGTTACTGTTTTTGCTTGTTTAACAAAAATAAAAATATGTACAATAATCAGTTTACTATTTTCTCAACTCTCTCTAGGAAGGAACACGTCATTCACACAATGTCGATTTGGTGACACAATAAAAATGTTCGCTGCGTCTAGTAAGCGCCGTCCAAACTGAAAGACGAGCTTCCTTTGAAGTCGTGAAATAAACCGCAACAATTTGGTTCGCGACGAGTCACGATGAAACAGTATGCAAGCGGTTTTTTCTGCCGTACACATTACCGAATATAGCGTTGCATACCGTATGCATACCGTTTGGCTCGTATATGTGTACCGACCTTTAGATGTCGAGATGTAGACTTTGTTACAACGCCAACTAAGTACTACTAAGAATATCAAAGATTAGTATGTAATAACTACATATATTCATGTTCCTAAATAAATATGGAGGTACAGAAGTTAAAAGATTTAACTGAAACTATAATTCCTGGAAATTTAGTATAATTTTTAAATTTGATCCCAACTTTTCTTGACAATTACTAAAATAATTTTCTACATGACAATATTTCTGGTATTCAAAAAATAGCTTTGCATATCTTAAGAGTAATAATAATTTCCGATATCTATCTTGCGCGTATTTTTTTGACATTTTATCCACTATTTCGTTTTCAATTACTCCACAATGTCCTTTAGTCTAGAGAAAATTAACTGTTTTATTGGGATTTTAGATCATATAATAATCATCTAATATTCAGAATAATTGATTTTGGGAAATAACGCGATGGAAAGCCACCAATAGCTTGTACTATTGCCTGCGAATCTGACACTATTCCAACGTTATCATAACAATTAACGACACAACAAGTTAGTGCTTTCTATACAGCAGCAGACTGGGCCGTAAACATTGAACAGAAATTAGGGATTCGATATTTTTCACTATAACTATTGTTTGAAACAAAGAATATACAACGGGCATGTCCCTCATTTTTTTATCCAATCGTATAAATTATAAGGGGAGGATTGGTATGGAATTTAGAACTTTTCTTGTTTAAAACATTTAATTATGCAAAAATAAAAGTAATTGAGATTAATTTTATCCTTGAGATCCGCCATTTTGCATGGGACATATATGTCCCAGTCAGACTTTTTGGGAAGATATATGTGGGACTATAATAACCCTTCAAGACACCAAATTAATACTTTATTTTAGTAAAGAAAAATCGAAAATACAAATAAAATCTCGTATTTTGAAAACAAAACGACTAAAACTAAGATCAATATTTAATGTAAATAAAAAGGCTTGAAACATGTTTTGCACAAGGGTACATTGCAGCTCTGACATAGTGTAGTGGTTCGTTTTTTTTTCTGAGAAGAACATCGTTGTTATCTTCTAGGGGTCTTTCCTTCGATAGGTAAATGATCTCCCACGTTGAACATTTTTTTTTGTTACTTTGCTGGAGGACGTTCAAGTGAAGACGGGGCTTTTCTTTTAAGAGCACCATGGCTTCTTTCCGATTAAATAGGTCCCATAGCTACACTAATTAAAAAACGCAAAAATGGTGTTTTTATTTCCTATTTAGATCATTGTGTAGTATATGAGAATTTCCAACAGAAATCATCAAGCTATCATCAGAAAGCGAAAAAATACTTTCTTCCACCATTTGGTAGACTTCCTATCCAAGTCATACAAGCCCAAAATATGATCTGTTAGGTCAACGTCGCCCATTTTCTTATTGTACATGTCGAGAAGTTCAGGACATCGCGCATTCTACTTGCTTCTCTACAAAGCAGTTGCTTACTGCTAAAAATATTTAGTATCTTGCCATCTGCAAACTATGGTGCTGTGGTTATTTACTCTGAATTCTGAGTCACCACGATTCAACTTCCCAATAAATTTAGGTACATTTGCTCTAGTTGCAATTATTGTTCCTATCGCTGGATAAAATAGAGTATCAAGTAGTCTAGTAGATGAGAAAAATCTGTCAAAACACAATAATACATATATATTTAGGGATTCTACAGAATTCACTGCCTTCTCTCGCTCAACCGTTTCTATCTCTCTCTGTTGTTCCATTCTCCATCATTTAGGCCTCTCTTACTCATGGCATCGTCTACTTCGTTCCTCCAGGATTTTCGGGGTCGTCCTCTTTTCCTCCTTCCTCTGGGGTTCCATTCGGTTATTCTCTTTATTTCTCTTTATCCCTCTGCTGTCGCTAGTTCTTCTTACATGTCCATACACAATAATACATCAGTTCCGCTTATAGTAACAACTAATTTGGTCACTACTCCCAATATATATATCTCCCAATAATAATCTAATATCATTTCCTGTTTCCTTTCCCTCTTGTATATTAAAATCGTATACATATCCTGTTGCAGAATCGCCTCGTACCCTTACCTTTATTCCCAGTTTGATGGGTTTCATGGGTAGGAACTGTTTAAGGGAAGGCCTTCCTTTAAATTTTGCCATTGGCTTATCAATGCTTTGAAAAGCCGCCTCTGTTCGATATTTCGGAAATGTTAGTTTTAGACAATTACTTTACAATATCAGCGGAATACATTTTGACAAGGATCAGTTTACAGCGGTCTCGAGAAATCGCCCTTTTTATTGCTAAATTTCCTAAATAATCATTTTGTGACCAATAATCATTGAAAGATGGAACTCGATTGTATGCCATGATTAGTGTGCTACCCAATACAACCATAATTTCATGTTCTGTTCATCGGTAGGAATTCTTTTTTCTTGGTGTCGTTTTCAAATTTCTCTAAACGTAAGTTCGTACAATTTCGTACATACAAAATTTCTTTTGTTCTTGACCTAATTGAACTAGAAATACGTTTATTCAAAAAAGACATTTTAGATGATCGTTTACTAGCTCCATACTAAGAGCTTCTAAACAAAGTCTTCTGGGCGTTTCATCTATATCACTAGATTTATATTTTTGTTTATTACAAATGAATTAATACTGGCTACATTCCTTGCAGAATCAAAAATGACCACAGGCTATCGGCGAGTGGCTCGAGCGCAATAGTAGGCGGCACATATTTTATAAACTAGATCTACTCCTTCTTTGTATTTCTGATATTCAATTATGATTTTTGGCTGGCCTGTAAATTCGTCTAGCAAATTGTCGTGGTGCATCGTTGAGAGTAAAATAACGGTTTTGTTTTTTTCTGCTTAAATATGACACCTTCGTACATTTTTCTCTAAAAGCAAACATAATGTTTTTTCTGGTCTCTTATGATTAGTAAATTGAAGTGTAATCTCTCTTTTGTCTTGTTTTGTTTTTTGCTTGAATCTTACCTGAAGATTTGTTACAACTTGTATAACGTGAGGACTCACGCTCTGAAATTCAATATATCAGCAGAACTACATGCACTAGACAACTCTTACAACTGCACTAAATAAAAGTGCTCCCTAGCTTGAAGCTAGCGAGCACGCTACGGCCGAAATCGTAATTAATCGTCAGAAATCGACAAATGATTCGACAAGCGGACTCATAGTCCCCACATTGACTCTAAAAGGTTAAGAAATTAGCTATATACCTGCCGCATACATTTATCGTTTCATCCACGATAATATCCCAGGAATCGCACTCTAACTCCCGCTTAATTTTTGAAATACATTTCACATAGCATTTTTCCACAGTTTGTTTTCTCAATGTACACTCCTCCGGTAAGGATTTATTAAAATGTGTTTTAAAAAAGAACTTTGGAGGAATTTAATTTTCCCAAATTACGTGTATGATGTGGGATTGCACAATTCTAGTCAATAAAGCCGTTTTTACTACTTTAATTTTAAGAATCTTAAAAAATAATAATAATTTGAATTTTAATACCACTTTAGAATTTATTTATTTATTTATGGGATGAGGAAGAGAGAGAAAAAATAAAACTTATCGATTTGCCGCACGGTTTACAAAATGCTCTATCTCCTTATAGAGAATGTTCAGAATATGGTCCTATCCATGTGTAACGATGAGTCCAAGCCATCACCGTTAAACCAGCGTGCGCGCGAACCAACCCATGAAGTAGGAGTGTATCGACAGTAGAAAGGGCAAAGCTCCGCTATATAAACGGCAACATTTCCTCATAGAGAGAGAATCGACAGGTGTTGACTGAAGGTTCTCTTCTTCCCTACCCCGGCTTGTGGACGTGTTGAGTTCACAAGTTGTTTCCTTTCCTTTTACCGCGGCTATCCGAAGTGCGTGTTGAGCTCTTCACTACCCGTACTCTGAAGCAGTCATGTTGAGACTGTCGAGGAGTGTCCTATTAACCCGAATCACTTAAGGGACGTGTTGAGTTCCTTTCCTTCCTTTGTACCTATCGTCCGCTGTTATTAAATCGATACAACGTTACCGTAAAATTTCAAATACACATTCGCTTGCCGATAAGACTGGTTCCATATGACAAGGTCAAACTTAATTTGAATAAATAGGCCAGGTACTGAGAAGACTAAACCAAATTGTAAATATGTACATAAGATTTTTGTCAATTTAATTTAAGGAAGACAATAAAGTTTTATTTTTATTTTGAATTCTGTCTCTGACTGTCTAAAAGCTACCTGGATAGTGACTCCCACGAGAGGACGTCACAAATGGCGCCCGAGCAGAAAAATACGTTTTAAACAATAATACCGACCGAATTCCGAATTTTATTTTCATGAGACAGTACTACGTTTCAAATTTTAATCAAAGACAGGGTGATTCACAGTTCAAAAATGACAGACGCTCCGGAAACGTCGAAGGTTAGTTGGGTGTACCTATTAAAGAAAGACGAACTTATAGCCGAATTAACAAACAGAGAACAGCCGACGGAAGGGAATTTCAGCGAGCTAAGAGCGAGATTAGTTGCGATCATCAAGGCAGAGGAAATAGAAGAAAACCAGATGGAAGACAGACAAAGAAAGATGGAAATAGTACGCAAATGGGGGTTACGGTTGAAAGAACTCCAGACAGCTTACGGCCTACAAGACACCCACGTTTTACAAGCTCTACCAGGAACATTAAACGGGAAAGCATTACTATGGTACAGAAACAATAATAAATATTGTAACGAATTAAAAGACTTCGAACAAGATTTCCGCAATTTCTTCGTTTCCTCCGTTTTCACGCAATCTCTGGAAGCTCAAATCCGGAACCGACTCCAACGAAACAACGAAGGTGTAAAAGACTACATCATTGATATTCAAACAATGATCAGAAGACATGGTGAATTCAATCACCAAGAAGAACTAAACAGGATATACACCAATATGAACCCGAACTACAAGTTGTATATAAAGAGGCAAGACGTATCGTCAACACAGGACATCATCAGACTAGCGGAAGAATATGATATGGTCCAAAAAGAAATATATAACAGAAACAATACAAGGTGTGACTGGACACAGGCAAATAGTCGTAATAACAAAATACAGAATTTCGACAGACAGACTTGTTGTTGGAGATGCGGCCGCAGAGGCCACAATAGAAGAAACTGCAGAGCTATCGCTGTACTCTTCTGCAGCCATTGCGGAACCCGAGGAACAACTTCCAATAACTGCCAATGTAGAAGCCGACCGGAAAACTCCAACAGGACTGGACAAGAAGGAGGCAACCCAGTCAGCATTTAGAGTCCTCCCTAACAACCTCCAGCTACGCACACTATACAGATCAACGACCCCACACAACGATAACGTTCAGCAACGGTAAAAAGTTAAGAGCACTAACAGACACAGGAGCCCAAAATTCGTTTATAGGACAAAAAGGTAAAAAAATATTGGAACAATGTGGAACAAAAAGCGACAGAAATGCTTTAAAGATCACGCTGGCAGATGGAAAAACCAGCAACATAGAAATCTGTTTTACAGCAAAATGTTCCATAGACAACGTTTGGAGAAAAACCAAGCTACATTTTTTACCAAACCTAGCTTCAGAAGTAGTACTGGGAATGCATGAAATAACAAGATGGGGCCTTGATTTATCAAACATCTTAAATAGAAATCGCGTAAGAAGGAGAGAACAATACCCAACCAGGACAGAACACGGATCCAGATCGTACAATGCAGACAATAACCGAATACCGACCAATTAAAGGATCAACGAAACACCAACCGCAAGATATCCGCTCCAACAGAGAAGCAAAATATATAACAAAACGACCTACCGACTACCGACCGATACCGCCGTCGAAGACCAGACCGAAAATATACCGACTACCGACCGATACCGCGGTCGACAACCAGACCGAAGATATACCGAACTACCGACCGATACCGCGGCCGACGACCAGACCGAAGATATTCCGTCATACATACCGGAATTCACGAACAGTCCGAAACGAGAGCAGCTCGACATCAGTACTACACTAAACAATACCGAAAAAAAACAATTACAGGAATTGTTACTAACAGAATTGGAGAAATTTAAACAAATTAAAGGAACAACACATCTAACCGAACATACAATAAAACTCAAACATAATACACCGATCAAACAAAGATACAGGCCCCGAAACCCGGCAATGCAGAAGATCATAAACGATGAGATAGATAAGATGCTAGAAGAGAACGTGATAGAAAAATCTAATAGCCCGTACAGTTCCCCCATCGTCCTAGTAAAAAAGAAGGATAACAACGGATACAGATTTTGCATCGATTTTAGGAAAATCAACGACATCTCAGAAAAAGATGCCTACCCATTACCGTACATCAATCATATCCTAGAAAAGTTAAAATCTGCAAAATATTTTACCACGTTAGATCTAAAAAATGGATATTGGCAAGTACCACTTTCCGAAGCAAGCAAACCCTTGACCGCTTTCATAGCACCAGGAAAAGGACTATTCCAGTTCAAAGTACTTCCATTCGGATTACACGCCGCCTCCGCTACTTTTCAACGATTACTAGATACAGTAATCGGCCCAGAAATGGAACCCCATGCATTCGCCTATTTAGACGACATAATAGTACTGGGGAAAACGTTCGAGGAACATATGGAAAACTTAAAAGAAGTACTTCACAGACTACAACAGGCCAAACTACGAATTAATATAGACAAATGTAAATTCTGCAAAGAAGAGATAAATTATTTAGGCCATGTAGTAAACAAAACAGGAATAAAAGTGGACGACAACAAGACAAAAGCTATAGTCGAATATCCCGCGCCAAAAACCGTTAAACAACTACGCCGATTTTTGGGCATCATCTCATGGTATAGGAGATTTATAAAAGATTTTTCACGAACTGCAGCCCCTTTAACAAAGCTACTAAAGAAAAAACAACATTGGACTTGGGACAGAGACCAAGAGGAAGCATTTAACAAAATAAAATTACTACTGACACAAGCTCCAATACTGATCTGCCCGGACTTCCAGAAAAGATTTTTTTTACAATCTGACGCTTCGAACCACGGTTTAGGAGTAGCTTTAGTACAAACAAACGACGAAGGACAGGAACAAGTCATCGCTTACGCAAGTCGAACCCTAACAAATGCCGAAAAAAATTACAGCGTTACAGAAAAAGAACTACTAGCGATCATCTTCGGTATAGAAAAGATGAAACCCTACATCGAAGGATACCCATTTTCAATTATCACAGATCATCAAAGTCTACGATACTTACAAACAATGGAAAACCCTACAGGTAGAATAGCTAGATGGGCAATGCTGCTGCAACAATTTGACTTCGATGTCATTTACAGAAAGGGCTCCCAGAACGTCCTGGCCGACGCGCTCTCTAGAGAACCAGTAGATCTGGTTTGCATAATAAACGTAGAAGATGTAGAACCCGACGAATGGTACAATAAAGCTTTAAATAAAATCCAGACAAATCCGCAACTATTTCCAGACTACTCTATCAAAGATGGACTTCTCTATCGACACTTCTGGGACAAATACGATTTAAAAGAGACAGAGGTATCCAACCCCTGGAAACTATGCATCCCAAACCACAAGAGACAACAACTCCTGGCAGAAAACCACGAGCAACCGACCGCAGGACATCTAGGAATAGCCAAAACAATAACCCGCCTAGCTAGAAAATACTACTGGCCAGGGATGTTTAAAGACGCCGCAAAGTTCGTCAGGAACTGCAAGAACTGTCAGCAATTTAAGCCGCAACAAAGCTTAACTCCAGGCCGCATGCAATCTACACAAATTCCGCCACATCCATGGCACACCGTTTCAACCGACATCATAGGACCCCTTCCAACATCCAGCAAAGGAAACAAATATATAATGACATTCCAGGACACCTTTTCAAAATGGGTCGAAGCCATACCGATCAGAACAGCAACGGCAAAATCAGTCTGTCAGAACTTAAAAGATAAAATCATTATGAGATTCGGATCACCCAAAGAACTAATATCAGACAACGCAAGAACATACGATAACAGGGAAGTACGAAAGTTGCTAGACGAATTCCAGATTTCTAAAAGAAACATTCCGCCATATTCTCCCCAGAATAATCCAGTAGAAAGAACAAACAGAGTAATCAAAACAATGATAGCTCAGTTCTGCGATAATAACCATAAGAAATGGGACACGAGCCTTCCAGAACTACTATTCGCATATAATACAGCTAAACACGATTCAACGGGTTTCTCCCCAGCCTTCCTGAACTTTGGACACGAACTAGAAATTCCAAGTAAAGTCGTAAACACCCCAAACGACACACAACATACCGATCAAAACATAAAATGGCATAAACTACGAGAAACATTCGAACTAGTACGTACAAACCTGGCAAAAGCTTTTACAACTCAAAGCCATTACTACAACTTACGACGAAGAGAGTGGAAACCCACAATAAACGACAAAGTCATGAAAAGGGAATACCAACTCTCAAATGCCGCCAAAAATTTTAACGCCAAATTAGCACCGAAATTTTCAGGCCCATATACTTTAACAAAAGTGTGTTCTAATGTAATATTCAAATTAAAACACGACGATAAAAACCGTACAATAACAGCTCATATCAAAGACCTAAAACCCGCATTTACCGATTTCCCTACTCCTTAATCAGTCCAAGCACTTACAGTCAACACCAAGTAGTGACAGTATATTTTAATACAGTTTACAGTTACCTTCAAATACAGTGTCAGACACGTTAAAAATATATTACAGTGACATAGAAATGGACGGCACAGTTACGCCGCCACCATACACCGTTCCAGAATTAATATCACCATTAGGGAACACACCAAAACCTAACACCCCGGGCAAAGGCTGCGAGCCCCTGATAAAGGCTATTTCCAAATTCAAGAACCTTTTCGATGAACCAACCATGGGCATCACAAAAATTCAGAAAGTCCAGTCAATTCCAGTGTCAATCCCGCTGCTCTCACTAGTTCCGCCGCAGCATAAAGAAAAAAAATACAGACTGAGACTCCCGAACCAGGTGCTGAGGATAAAAACCAATAATTGAAGCCCCACGAAGGAAGACGTTTTTTTTTAAGAGAGAGGAAGACGATTTTTTGTTTAAGAAGACGATATTAATATTTTTTTTAGGGCGGACATTTTTTATTTCGATGTATTGTAAATTTTTTTTAGGGTAACCAAGTACCTGGCAAGGAATAAAAATAAAAAAAAATTTTGTTCCAAAATTTTTTTTTCCCAGGAAGAGGGGGTGTAACGATGAGTCCAAGCCATCACCGTTAAACCAGCGTGCGCGCGAACCAACCCATGAAGTAGGAGTGTATCGACAGTAGAAAGGGCAAAGCTCCGCTATATAAACGGCAACATTTCCTCATAGAGAGAGAATCGACAGGTGTTGACTGAAGGTTCTCTTCTTCCCTACCCCGGCTTATGGACGTGTTGAGTTCACAAGTTGTTTCCTTTCCTTTTACCGCCGCTATCCGAAGTGCGTGTTGAGCTCTTCACTACCCGTACTCTGAAGCAGTCGTGTTGAGACTGTCGAGCAGTGTCCTATTAACCCGAATCACTTAAGGGACGTGTTGAGTTCCTTTCCTTCCTTTGTACCTATCGTCCGCTGTTATTAAATCGATACAACGTTACCGTAAAATTTCAAATACACATTCGCTTGCCGATAAGACTGGTTCCATATGACAAGGTCAAACTTAATTTGAATAAATAGGCCAGGTACTGAGAAGACTAAACCAAATTGTAAATATGTACATAAGATTTTTGTCAATTTAATTTAAGGAAGACAATAAAGTTTTATTTTTATTTTGAACTCTGTCTCTGACTGTCTAAAAGCTACCTGGATAGTGACTCCCACGAGAGGACGTCACACATGAACTTAACTTCTTTGTTTAAAGAAGTCATCTTTCTAAACAAACGTCTAAAACTTTTTAAAATGTGTGTTTAAAATAGGCCGAAGTTTCAGCGACGACTTCATCATTTGTTGCCAAACGGCGTCCTCCGAGCCGTTTTGTTAAGTTTGGAGACAGGAAAAAATCGGTGGGTGTTCAACCATTTCATAGCCCAATTCGTGTAATTTTGCCATCGCGACGGCCGATCGGTGAGCCGGTGAATTGTCTTGGTGAAAGAGCACTTTTTTGCGTTCCAAACCGGGGCGTTTTCGACGCAATTTGGCATCGAATCGATCCAATAATGCTGCGTAGTACTCACCATTGATTGTTTTTTCTTTTTCCTAATAGTCGATGTGGGTAATGCCCTTCGCATCCCAGAAAACAGTCGCCATCACTTTGCCGGCCGAATGTGCACTCTTTGCCTTCTTCGGCGGCCCTTCGCCGCGTTTGCGCCACTGCTTCGACTGTTCTTTGGTTTCCGGTGTGTAATAATGCACCCACCCAGGTTTCATCAACGGTGATAAATCGGCGAAAAAAATCCTTATGATCGCGCCGTATCATCGCCAAAAGCGTCTCCGAAGTGGTCACACGTTTTTGCATTTGATCGATTGTCACCAAACGCGGCACCCATCGCGCGGATAGCTTTTTCATGTTCAAATAATGGTGAATGATGTTCTGTACGCATTCGCAGGAAATGTTTAGGACCTCTATTAACTCGCGGAGCTTAATTCGACGATCGACCATAATCATGTCATGGACGCTCATTATCAAAAACACTCGTACGATCATGAACAAATTTAGCTTTCAAAAATTTTACTGTTGCTAACGAAGGTGCAACCTCACCATAAACTTCGTCCAAGTCCAAACCTCTCCTTTTTGTGGAGGAACTTAATCACCGAACGATACTCGACTTCTTCCATTTTTCCGAAAACACAAAATTTGCTTGCTTTTGACTGCTGTAAAAACCAAACTAATTGTTTTTAAAACTTAAAATTTTGACAGACGTCATGTCATGAATGGCAAATGTCAACACCGAAACCAATTCGGTATCAAGTAGCGCCATCTATCAAAGGCTGGTTTAATATCAATTTATCCTCGTAGACTGTGCTTGACTACGACCTGGTAAATATCATTAGATCACTGTTGTGTAATAGAGAATTCTACGTTTTGCTAAATGGAAAGAAGAGCAGATGGAGAACTCAAAAAAATGGCCTAACTCAAGGAAGCGTTCTGGCGCCGTCCTTATTTAACATCTACACCAACGACCAACCAATGCACCCTTAGACTGAGAGTTTTGTCTACCCTGATGACCTTGGTATAGCCGTAAAGGGGAAAACACTCACACAAGTAGAGTCGACAATGGAAGAGGCTTTAAACATGATGTCAACTTACTACAAACAAAACTCATTAAAGCCAAACCCTACTAAAACTTAAGTATGTGCATTCCATCTCAATAACCAACTGGCGCATGTAAAGCTGAATGTTTCTTGGGAGGGACAACGCTTGAAACATATTGACTTGTGTTCTGACAATTCCACTGTCAGAACATAAGACAAAAGGTTTCTACTAGAAACAACCTTCTCCGGAAACTTGTAGGGAGCAAGTGGGGTGCAAACCCCCAGGTCTTGAAGACAACAGCTGAGGCCTTATGTTTCTCAACAAGGGAATATGCTTGTCCCGTCCGGGGTAGATCTAGACACGCCCAACAAGTCACCACGGCGTTAAATGAAACATGCAGAATAATTACCGGTTGTATGAATCCTACCCCCCTTCCCCTACTGTACCGGGTAGCTGGATTCTCATCACCAGATGACCGTAGATGCGCCTCACAATATGTGGAGAAGTTCAGGCAAACTTTCGATGAAAGGCACCAATTATACGGGTTTGACGAACCACCAGGAATCAGCCGACTTAAATCAAGGAAAAGGTTTATGAGAAATGCCAGCGTCGAACCACCCGAACTGTTCCCCCTACATCCAGAACGACCTAATGGAATGAACCTGGACTGGAGAACCTGGCGGACACTGAATCGCATACGCACAGGTGTTGCCCCTATAAAACAGAACCTCATTAAATGGGGCATCAAGACAGACAGCGACGCACTTTGGGAATGTGGGGAAATACAGAACGTGGAGCACCTGAGAGTATGCAGACTTTACCCATCACAGTGCACCCTCGATGATTTATGGCTCGCAAATACAAAGGGTGTAGACGTAGCCCGATATTGGGCAGAAAAACTGTAGTCGGATCCAGACACGAAAAAGTAAAGTAAGTATCCTCGTAGAAAGGTTTAGTAATAGTGGTATGAAAACTATCATGGGTAATAGCATAAACATTTTAAAAAACTCACAAATAGACGGAATTTATGAAAAAATGTAAAATGTGCAAAAAACATCTAGTACAAGTAAAGAAAGGGATGTTGCCTATAATCCGAGCCTTACTAATAAGTATTAATTAAAAATTAAAATTAAATCAAATATCGTATAGGGTAAGAGCACCAGTTATTGGCCTCTTAAGGAGAGCACTTCGATATATCTATGAAATGTTTGTCACTGTGGCCTATTGTAACTATTTTTATCACCATGGAATTTTATTATTATTTCTACATATTGCAAAATTTTATTACGTTAATATTTCATGTGTGAAAATATTTTATATGTGTTCTTTTGTAAACGTGCAAATGAACCAGTTATTGGCCACCCTGTTCCAGTTATTGACACCATATGTGTTAGTGATTGGCCATCATTTTTTAAAGAGATATTTTACCAAATAATTCGTAAGTTAAAATAGATAGATAGGTAGGTGTTTGGGTAAGCAAGGATTTTGTGATGAATGTGGACACAAAAAAAAACACATGTCAAAATAAACTTTTATTTTTTATTTTGGCAAGATTCGCAAACATATACTTGATCTGTGTCGCCATAGAATCTTGTTATGCAAGTTACATAATATGTTCTAAGACACATTTGGCATCTAATGCCTTGACACTCTGTAATATTTAGTACACATAGATAACACGCACCTTTAGTAACTTTTTGCTTTTTAAAATGTGATGGAATGTTTGATACCAAGTTTTTATTTTTAAAACGCGGAAGAACGTTTGATACCAAGTTTCGATTTTCAAAGTGTGAAGGAATATTTGATAATAAATTATCAGATAGAATTGTAATTTTTGTTGAGGACTGATCTGTATTATCATCAAATAATTTCCGTTTGGGTACAATTTTTTTCTCAGGGCTTGGAGATTTAGTGTGGGCGAGAAATATTTGCGGGGATAATCTCAAATTCACTTCTGGTGTAGGTGAATGCTTGAAAATGTCAATATTATCTTGGTTATTTACAGAGCTTGATGATTTTGTGTGAGAATGAGATTCTGGTATAGGAACTTTAACAAATTCAGGTAGTGGTGGCTCAAAAACCTCAATATTGCTACTTCTACTTTCCTGGTTTAGAGGAGAAAATACTTTCAATGCTTTTTTTATCTTTTTTTGATATTTTTCAATAGGAATGTGAACTTTTACACCTTTTTTTAATTTTGTTGAGGTAATTTCTATGGGTTGTCTACTTTTCTCTTCAGACTTAAAAGTTTTAGCTAATTTTTTTGGATTTTTATTATTTGAGCTTTTTATTTTCTTTTGATTTTCCTTAATACTCTGTTTTTCTTTTCTTTTAAGTTTCCTCTATTCCTTTTTACGCTCATCTTCTAATTTTTTTTCCATTTTTTCTTTTTCTATTTTTCTTCTATCTGATGAAGTTAGAACAAATGGAAGCTTTTGAGTTTCCTTCTTTCCCTTTCGTGCTGGAGTATCTGGCCATATTAAGTAAGTCGCAATAGATTTATTTGTAGCATTTACAGATATATTTTCAGAAATGTTTAGGGATTTCTCGGGTTTTTTGGTTTTTTGACCTTCTTTAACCGTTTTCGTCAAACTTGATTCAGCTTGATTTGTATATTCTTGTATTCTTTGCATGTTGAAAATTTCATTCTCAGGTACCATCAAGGTTTCGTTCTCGATTTCAGGAATGTTTACAATTTCAGTATCATCTATTATTACAGGTATATCATTTATATCGAAAATTACTTCACTTGTGTCTAAAGATTTTACTTCTTCGTCTAAAATATTTTCTTGTTCGTCGTTTGTAGAAATTTCTACCGATTATTTTTCAGTAAATGCTGAAAAGATTTGTTTCAATATTTGGTAATCATCACATTGAGTTTTACAATTATTTCGACATAGCTCTTTAATTTTGTTATTGCCAACTATTTCACAAAATTGTTTATAAGAAATTGTTGTATTTGGATCAATAAGTGTTGGTAAATCATTGTGCTCATCCAGATTATCTTCAGTTTCAAATTCTTTCCCAAGATATTTTGAATAGTCAATAGTCAATAGTCAATAGTGAATAGTCAAGAGCAGAAGAATTCCAAGGAAATATACCTCATGCCCTAAACCCACTTCTGATAACATCTGGATTTAACCTATCTATAGCAGATTTTAAAACAGGGGCAAACTGTACTTTCTTTAACACTTTTTGGAGGTTGTCTCTCCTAAACTAAAGCACAGCTTTGTTCCAAAAAGTTTTTAGATGCTTAAATGCAGCCATATCCGCTGGTTGCAATAATCTCGTGGCATTAGGATATAAAGCTACTAAAATAATTTTTAAATCTGTACAAAGTTGACTTGTCTGTACAGTTAAATGGGTTTTATGCCCATCAACAAAAAGTATCACCGGACGTGTAATATTATTTCGATCTAAATAAGGGTTAAATATATTTCCAATATATTCATAAAAGTTTTTGTTGTCCATCCAACCATTTTCAGTTAAACCAATACCCCACGAACTCGGCACAGCACTTAGTATATCATTTGGCAATCTTTTATGGAGATAAATTACCATAGGAGGTAAAATATTGCCTATTGCAGAAAATGTGAACATAACTGTTAAGTTAACCTTTGGGTTATGTTCAATTTTATAGACGTTTCTGAAACCCTTCATAGTCAAAACCTTTTTATTTTTGGGGCATAGATAATAACATGTCTCGTCACCATTGAAGATTCTTGTTGGATATTGAAAAACGTCTGAAAGTCCTTTTTTATTTAGATAAGATTTTATGTTGTCAAAAAATTTGGTAATATCCCTTTGGTTAATGTTTGAACTTGCTGATGTCACTCCCTCTGAAGTCCTTAGCGAAATGTTGGGATTGCGCTTTAGAAATGCTGATAGCCATGTTCTACCTGGTCTATTTTCAACAAATGGATTAACTCTAGGGTTACTCTCTAAAAATGATTTAACGGAGTCCTTAATGTCGTCAACACGAACAGGAAATCCTCTATTTTGACAATGAAAAATCCAGAGTTTCAGTTGTTCCTCTTCATCCTTCGAAAGAAATGGATCTGGTCCATGGGTTATCTTGTAATGAAATTTTTCACTTTTCCGGTAACTTATAGTGGCTCTGGAATATTAAAAATTCTTGAGGCTTCTCGATCACTCATACCATTTTTAATTAACTCTAACGCTTTTTTAACATCGTCTTTGGAATACTTTTTTTTTATAATTGTTTTCAGTTTTAGATCGTTTTGGCATATTTTCTAAAACAATTTATAATAATTAGTTATTGGCCACATATAAAACACTAGTTATTAACATATGTCAATCACTAGATTCTTACAAAATCTAATGTTTCAGTTATTGGCCATCTAGGCCAATAACTGATACATTGATAATTTCATGCATTAGTAGTTGGCCACCTTAAAATTTACGTTATTTGTATAAATACCGTTATATTCGTTATGCAGTTTGGAACAGGACATACACTATATTCTCACAAAAACATAAAATATAAAGTAGAAAGTAAATTGCAGTATATAGAACTTACCGACCAACACAAGTTTCTATAGGTAAATAACAAAATTTCTGTTGCAAACTAGCGGCACAGAACAGTGTCTCATTCAACATCGAATACTGACTAAAATTTAATGGTTACCTTGAAACTAGATGTGTCGTACTCTAGGAGACATATTGCCAAACTTAAAAAAAGTAGTTATAATTAAAAAAATACCAACATTTTCCTAATTCTAATCAAAACATATTAGTAGGCCAATAACTAGCACATGGCCAACAACTGGTGCATTTACCCTATACATTGCTTATTTTTATTCTGAGTACTACTATTAAATCTAGTATAAAGAGGAATACATGCGTTTAAAAGTATATTTCTTTGTCTGTAGAACGTCCGAGAGTTTTGTTTGATAAAAAGTACATTTAGCGCTTGGAAAACAATTTCATATACACTCACGAATCTGTAGCTTCTTGTCTGGCAAGCTGCCTGCAATTCTTTACAAACCATTTCGCTATAAGCGTCTGAATTAAATTGTCGCCATTCGAGCAGTTATTTTAATTACTAAAACACATTAATAACTGTGTTCTTTGAAATTACGAGGTGTGTGTGTGTGTATGTGTATGTATCTATGTGTATGTATATAGAGTTAATCGCAAATGGTATTAGACAATGTCTATTTACCACTTATTTTTGTATTAAAAACTTGAGTATGTTTCCAAATAAATTTTTAAAAAGCTTCAAAAGCTTTTTATTAGGGTGAAGTGGGATATTTGTGGACGGAATATAAAAAGTTTTATTTTGCATTTACTTACGAAGTTAACTTTGTTTCAAACCACTTTCTTTTAGTTTGTAGATATGTATTAGTAATTTGGTAGTATATTCTCTTCAATAGAAATTAAAGAATTAATTGAGACAGAAGAGTATTAGCATTCTTCTTTCACATGTAAGGGTTTACAGTTATCCGTTAATAGAGGATAACTGTGGTCCCTGACGGAGAGACTGTGGTCTGTTTGGCAAAGTTTACTGTGTAGTTATTATATTGAAAATAATAACTGTGATTTAAAATAAAAGAAACAACAAGAAAAGAAAATTTTGATTAAAAATACTTAATCTTTACAAAACATCAACAATGATTTTATCTCCTGATTTTCTGTCTTCCAGTATTCCGAATATCTTATCATAAGCGAACAAATGAGGCTCGTGTTCCTCACGAAATTTGAAGGTATTTCCCATGCATCGTTTCAAACATCGAATCAAACACAATCGAATGAGTAGCTGCTCGTTTATTTATTCCTACCACGATGTATTTTCCTGGTAATATATTATCGTCAATGGGTTTTTGAACTTAAAGTTTTGCACCTTCCATATTGTCATTTCTAGCTTCATATGAGTCATCACTCTCTGCCTAAACAACTTCTTCTGAATTTTCATCGTCACTGCTTAACTTTGATCATTTCTTGAATCTATTCTTCGAATGTTTTGTCTTAGTCTTTTATAACTGTAGGTGTTCTAAATAGGTTTTAGTTGTGATCACCTCAGCAATATCTATTTTTTTCCCCTTATTTTGTTCTAGCTTGGAGAAGGTTTGACTGTTGCTTGTAGAACGTTCTCCCAGGATGCAACGAAAGTTGATGCAATGCAATTCTGGCTTTCTGTAGTAGAGCTGCAAGAGGTTGTACATAGGATCGGAGTTTGTTTACCTGTAGAACTTTCCTCGTCAGTAATAGTGTCAGGAATGTTTTTCTCTTCATAATATCGTTTTAACTTTTTGGGATTAAACTTTTCTTTGCAAATGAAACCTCGATTTAGAAAAAAAATACCTGTACTTCTAAAACCACATCTGGTTCTCGACTACTGCGCCAAGATGTTCCCAAAAGGTTGGAAAATTTGCATTTTGTTAGGCAGTTGTGTTCCTAAATTTTTGCGGTGCCAATCTGTTAACAAAGCATCCTGTGAAGACTTGAGCCCCTTAAAGACAGACACATCCAAACGCTGTAATATTGTAAGTACGTGGCGGTAATTTAAGAATATTCACATATTCTGCCATAGCCAAGGCAATTAGATTAAGGGGAAATGTGCGATAAATGACCATCGTAATTTAAAAAAGAGCAAGCATGTCAACGCAATTTTTCGAAAACAATATTTTTGAACCATAGAAAAAATACTTGTCCAGTCATTCAACCATGTTCGAATATCTCTGGATACTTATCTGTATCTAACATCTTGTCCCATAACTTTTTGCCCTTGTGGAGTATCATAGGTGGTAATATTGATCCGTTGGCATTAGCATTATGCCAAAACTGTTGTTGTTTTCTGCCTGAAGTTTGCCTTTGCGCTATTTCTTCGATTCCAGTTACAACCTTAGTACGTCTGGAGTCATAATTAAAAGCCGTTCCATCTGCATTCTATATCCTAACATGGTATTGATGAAGTTTCAAATTATTCATAACAGTTTCCAATTGATAAAAGAAATTGTAAACAACAAATGGGTCACTTTGTTGTCTAACACGTGATGCTTCAATTACCTCAGGTTTCTTAGTAGAAAGTCGATTACATTTTGAGAAATTCAGAAATCAATCTTCACCAGGCTTTCCTTCTTTAAATGGTGTTTGCAGATTATTTTGCTGAACATGTAACTGTACAGTGTTGAGTATTTCTTTGCGAGAAAGTCCAAACTCCCAATTACTTATAGTTTTTATCGAAGAAGCCAAAATGTTTTCATCTTCTTTAGAAAGGTTAGTTTTACCACCTCCAGTTACACCTGTTTGAATAGAATTGATTTTTTTTAAACTTAAATCTAGTAGGTACCTAATTTTTTTATTACCTTGTGCATGTCCTGCCGCTGGTCTACCTTTCCACCCATTCACATTTAATCCAAGTGTCGATTTCGGTACGCCATGCTCCATTGCAGTCTTTCATGTCTCGTCTGGTTAATTCAAGTGCTTCTTGTGAATACCTACTTTCGACACCATGATTAATAATATTTTTAATTTATTTTCTTGGCATTTTTGCACTTACAGAATAAGTTGTAAACAAACGTGTTCGGTCCACAGTTGCACCGATCATGTGTAAATTCATGGTAATTGTGGACCTCTTTTCTATTCTAACCTACTTCGATTCCTCTACTTTCTTTTTCATCATATTTTTTATATCCCCAAGTTTCTTATTTTTCCTGTTGTTATCATCTACTAGTTGCCTCATTAATTCCATAATTTTATTCTGGTTATTTGTTTCATTTGTTTTTATCTTATGTGATGTTTGGGGTATTTTTTACATCTGCCAAATATCTTTTATGGTTCATCTTCTTCTTCCATCTTTACTGTCTGCCATATTATCATCGAGCAAAAAGACAAAAGAGGAAATCTAATCGTTATGAAAAGGCGACCAAAAAAGTGGCCTCTGATGGCGGACATATCCGGAAATGCGAATGCGCCAAATTTAAATTTTCCGACACTTATTAACAGTAGCTATAAAATAGTTTTCAGAATGTGTCTTAGACGAGAATATTTTAATTAAATATTAACGATAACAGTCTAAAATGTGAAACAATTGTTAAAAAACTTCAATATAAATAAGATTTCATGTGACAGTTGGGACAAATAATAACATAACCCAACTAAATTTGATTTCTTAAACAAGGAAAGACTCTCTTTCCTTGTTTAATTTGGCCTCTCAAGATGGCACTTCCTGTCTAACAATATTTTTGCCCCCACTACCTTTACATTCCCTCTTTTGTCTTTTTGCTCGATGCATATTATGCTTTTTTTTAATAGTAATAGCTCGTAATCAATTCCCGTTTTAGGCTCTATTTTACTGGCGCATAAACTACGTTATATTAAGAGCTTGGCTGTTTTCAGGAAACAATTTTTATGTAATTTTCTTTTAATCTCCGTCTGCTTAGTAGATAAGATTTCGTTTTTATTTTTATGTGGGAATCGAATAAAAATATCTCTTATCGCCAAACTGAGGTCGGTTCTGTATAACTTTGTTCATTCAGTTGTCTCTAGAATAGAACTGACGAGAATAAATGACAGGTTTTCTTGTACGATTCACATATATATTCTGTTTTATTGTAAATAAAGAATCTATCCTCGAAGGCAACTACATTTGTCTTGTTCGTAGAAAAAATAAGGAAATATATTATTTAACACTATTGTGTATTTTTTCCACGCACGTTCGTATTTTTTTGCGTAGGTATTTAAATCTGAAAAATTTATTGGAGAATCTGGATGGATTTATACAAATAAATGAGATATGTTGGAACAGATCATGAGTATAATGTAAATGCATTTAGTCCAAGCTGTGGATGGAAAAATGCGCATTAATTAGTAAGTTTTTAAAACCTATTGTATGTTATATAGTGCGATGTTATCATTCCCTATAACTATAATAATTTTTGGTTATTTGTTTATGTGACTTTGAAGAGATAAAACATGCACTTTTTGATTCAAGACCAGTGTGGACATACTGCGCACGCATCTATGGTTTCTCCAGTAAAAACAATAATAAAGGAATACGGAGGCTTCAGAGGGGAACAGCGTTAATACTCCATGGTATGTAAAAACAGCTGCATCCACCGAGATCGGACGATGGAGACAGTAGAACAAATAATCGTCTACTTCAAGTTTTGAATATCGAGGCCATCCAACTCCTCGAAAATAGTTTAAAAGCAGAGCAAGTTGATTAATATACCTGTGTAAAGTGTTAGTATTATTGTAAGTTAGTATATACTTACAGAAATATTACTAAATAAAATTGTAGTTCTTAAAATGACAACTAAAACAATTTCATTGATCTTCTTGATCAGATTGTAGTACAGAGTACCCTCAGCTTAGTATAAACATATAAAAAAGCATATTTTGTAGTTCATCGTATGATCGCTTACCCCTATCTTTCGGACTTTCAATTCCCGGGCGCATATACCCCAATGATATTTACCAATTTTGTTTTAAATTTTAAAAGCAAGTTAAATAATTTCACTTTATTGTAACTTTGCATAACTAACCTACTTGTACCACGTTTCTACTTAATGTGATTAATTTAGAGAACATGGAACAGAGCCGCTCGCAGAATCACGTTACTAGAACTCTCTCCTGGATTGGCTTAAAAGCAAACGTCTGCTTTTGCACGTAAGAGGTCCACGCAAATTTATGCTTTAGCATTTGAAGTTGGATTTTAACTACGGACAAAGGCTTTAAAATGTGTGTTTATGCACTTGTGAGTTAGAAAATCAAGTTCTCGGCAACTTTTGCTTATGTAAATCATCTTCTACCAAATGTCAAATGTTTGGTTTTGCATTTAGGCACTTCAAATATTATTTAATTTGTTTCTCCTAGATAAACGTTTGCATTAATTTAAGTAAAAGGTAAATAAAGTTATTATAATTGTATGTTTATTTTATCTAAGTATAAAACATATAACCATAAATTAAAAAAGGAAAGAGTAAGTAATTTAATAATTGCAAAGTTTCGTTATAAAAACACTTGTATCTTTTTATATGTTTGTTTAGAATAAATATTTTGCTATTACTAAGCAAATCTATAAGAATTTTTGTTTCATTTTTAAATAACTAGTTTGTAAGCACTTTTTGAAATTATCTTTATTATATCTATTATCAAACTCACATATATATCTAACATAACCAATGCAAAATTTAAAATAAACTATCTTTAAATTGAAATTCTTATGAAACTAATTAAATTATATAGACAATGTAAAATTTAAACAAACTATCTTTAAAATTGAAATAATTATGATACTAACTAAATTATATTAACAAAATTTTGTACCTTTCTGTCACTGAATGCCTAAATGAACTGTTTTCCACTATATAGATTTTAATCACCACTCAATGTCTTCGTTCTCAGCCTCGGTTATCCTTGTTTTTTTTTTAATTTATTTTTCCTATTATCAGCTTCCACCAATTTAAAATATTTTTCTTCTTAACAGCATATATACTTATTCTTCTTTTTAATACGCCAATATCCAATCACCAAATATTATATAATTTTAATTTTCAATTGATACTTTCTTCCATTATCCAATTACCATTTTTACATAACATAATTTTTAATCTTCAATAATATTATCTTTATACTGTTTCTTAATCTTCATTGAACTTATTATATTGAACATCTGGACCTTCTGACTGACTTACTGAACAATGGACTTCACTAACTAAGTGTGTCTGTCTTCTAACTAACTTTCTTACTAACTGACTGGCTTTATAGTAACTGTAACTGAACTGGTAACTGATAACTGATAACTGATAACTGATGCCTTGAATCCAAATCACTGGGTATTTATATCTTTTTCCATGTTCCAGAATCATCTGGCCAGAAATCATGTTCGATTTGTTCCATCTCCTACATGTCTAAATTTTCTGGAACAGTCAATTTCGCAAACAAAGCCATCTCCGGTGATCTAGAGAATTCCTTACTTTTCTATCGAGAATTTTATCGACATTTAGGCTTTTCAGATCAGAATATAAACTTAAATCAGTGACTATATATAAACTAAACATTTTTAAACTAACATATTATTATAACCCCACTTATATTCGTAAATTCTTATTCAACTGTCATTTAAATGTATAGTTGGTTGCCTATGCACATGGCTCACTTAAATACATCTACAACATTATAATTTTTAAATTAAAACTTTTCACACTTATTACATGCTAATTTCTTAAAAATGCCCTCACATAAATAATTTTTATAAAATTCTCTAGTATATAATTTATAAATTATTTTCTTTAAACACCAATCATCTCAATATATCTATATATATATATATATATATATATATATATATATATATATATATATATATATATATATATATATATATATATATATATATATATATATTGTTTGTGAATGATGAGCAATGAGTATTTTTTAATAATATAGGGTTTTTATCGCCGTTCTCAAAGAATTAGTTTGTAAGTACTTTTTTAAATTATCTTTATTATATCTATTATGAAACACACATATATATATATATATATATATATATATATATATATATATATATATATATATATATATATATATATATATATATATATATATATATATATATATATATATATCTAACCTAGCCAATATAAATTTAAAATAAACTATCTTTAAATTGAAATTGTTATGACACTAATTAAATTATATTAACAAAATTTTGTACCTTTCTGTCACTGAATGCCTAAATGAACTGTTTTCCACTATATAGATTATAATCACCACTCAAATGTCTTCTTCTCAGCTTCGGTTATCCTTGTTTTTGTGAAATTACTTTTTCCAATTATCAGCTTCCACCAATTTAAGATATTTTTCTTCACAGCATTTATAAACCACCAAGCAAACCATCAAACAGCATTTATTTTTATTCTTCTTTTCAATATATCAATATCCAATCACCAAAAATATTATTTAATCTTAATATTCAATTAATACTTCTTCCATTATCATCATTTATACATAACATCATTTTTAATCTTCAATAATATTTTCTTTATACTGTTTCTTAATCTTGATTTAACTCACTATATTGAACAATTGTAACTGATTGACTGCCTCTAACTAATTTTCATACTAAAACTGGCCATCATAGTAACTGTAACTCATAACTGATTGACTAACTGAATGGACTTTCTTACTAAAACTCCATCTTGAATCCAAATCACGGGTATTTATATCTTTTCAATCTTCCAGAACCATCTGGTAAGAAATCATGTTCGATTTATTCCATTAAACACATGTCTGAATTTTCTGGAAATAGTATATGTTCGATCCACAGACATAACCATTATTCCCGAATGTTCGACCTTAAACAAAGGTCAAATTCTGCATTCTGGAGAATTCGTTAATTTTCTATTGATAATTTTGTTGACATTTAGGCTTTTCAGATCAGAATAAACACTTAAATTAGTAAATATATATAAATTAAACATTTTAAACTAACATTATTATTATAACCCCACTTTATATTCCTAATTATTTAAAATGTCACTTGGAGAGTATGTATATCTGTCTGTCACTCACATGTATAGTTGGTTGCCTAGTCACATGGCTCACTTAAATATATCTACCACATTATAATTACTAAAATACAACTTTTTACAATTATTATATGCTAATTTCTTAAAAATGCCCTCACATAAATATATTTTTATAAAATTCTCTAGTATATAACTTATTAAAATAACCAAATTTAATATCTAATATTATCTAATGTGTAACTTATAAATTAATTTCTATAAACACCAATCATATCAATATATATATATATATATATATATATATATATATATATATATATATATATATATATATATATATATATTGTTATGATATGTAAAATCGAGAAAAATATTGGTTTGTTTAAAAATATTTCAAAATTCAAAAAACATTAAAATAATTCAGATAAGTAGGATAATATCCAACAAACATTTCGGAGAAGGAAAGTTATTAAATCCTTGGATTTCCTGTACTAAACAAAGTGTAAGCTTTACATTTATTTCTTTGTTATACTTGAGTGACCCGCATAAGTTTAAGTGAAAGCCACAGACAATTGAACGGGGTTTTTCAAAATACATTAATGCAGTGATTAAAGACAATAGAAGGGATTATAGAAAGTGGTTTTTGTTAGTTTTTAAGAATTATAGAAAAATATTATTTGTAAATAAGTTTTAGGAAATTTATAAGTATAGGTAAAAATTTGTTTGTTATCGAAATGAAAAAATGGGGAATTGTGACGAGTTGTGATTGGCGGAGATTGAAAAAGGCGGGATAAGTATGTAGGAAAAAGTTTAGCGAGATTGAGGAGAGAGAAAAGAGATAGCAGTTGGTTTCCAAGTCTGTAAGAGGAACAGTGATTGTTCTCTGGCGGTTCCTGAAATGTAGCAAGCAGTAGTGTTGAATGTTAGTGAGTTTTTGTGGAGTTAGTGTATCTGACAGAAGCTGAAGCAGCAAAATATTGTAAGTCATATTTCTCTACTTATATTCCAAGAGTCACTCCAGGCCAACGAGAGATTCAGTTTATCGTAAAGAGAAGATATTCCAAGAGTCATTTTTCACTCGGGCCAACGAGAGATTCAGTTTATCGAGAGGAGAAAGGCTATCATAATTTGAATGATTTGTGCTTTTGAAGGAGATCATTAAGGACGATATACTTGCAACAATCTGTGTAAGATTGCTGATTACATAGGGAGCGGTTGAGAGGAGATAATACAGTCTACAAGGAACAAGGATTTGGACCACTCATCATCAGAGAGAGATATTTTTGTTTTCTGCATTTTTTCTTTTATTGATAACACAATTTCTACACGTAATTTAGAAAGGATATAAATATTTTGATTAGGAGAGTTAGAATAGTTTGGGATTTTGAGATTTCAATTAATATTGTTTGTACCATAAATTTTGATTGTTCACGTACGGAGAACAAAATTTTGAGAATCCTTATATGAGGTTTGTTTATTGAAAACGTTTGAGTGTGAATTATTTCATTATTTTTATTTCAATATATAGTGTTAGATCATATGTGTTTTTTATTATTCCGGTATTCTCTGGACCTTACCTTTCACATGTAATAGCATAGATATTGAAGCACGAATTTAACCCTGAGATAAAAGAATTAATAATTGTGATAAAGTCATAATCATATCATTTAAATAATTTTAATTAATCAAAAAAATTAATTAGCTAATTATTGCTTGGCGCACCAAGACTTAAAATATCACAATAATATATATATATATATATATATATATATATATATATATATATATACAGATATCAACATTGTTTTGTTGACCATAGGAATTAAGATTTATTGCAATCCCATCTCTAGAATATATTTATTATAATGCTCTTAAACTAACTTTTTGGTTATTATTTAGCAATACAAATAAATAAGTAAATAAGTAATATGCTTTATTGTCAGTGAAAATTGTACAAATTTTATGGAAAAAGCTTATAACTATAAGACAAAAAAGAAGAAAAAAAGTGTTTCTAATTTCTAACTGGATCTTCTTTATCATCTCCTATTTTAAGATACTCTGTCTTTGACATTTTCATATTGAGGCCCAATTTTTCATATTCTTTCTTTAGTTTTCTAAACATGTAGTCCATGTCTTCCTCATCAATCGCTACGACTACCTGATCATTTGCAAAAATAAAGTTGTTAGACATTTACCACCGCCTATGTCTATTCCCATTACGGATACATACTTGTGTCCTTCACTGCTCTAGCGATGATTGAATATATATTTTAAATAAGGTCGGAGATAGACAACATCCTTATTTAAGCCCCTTTGTTATTGGATATTGTTATTGTGTATTGGATATTGGATATTGTTATTGGATATAATGACTTTGTTATTGTAAATAGTATTGCGAGTTAGCGGTATAAAACTAATGTAGTCAATAAATAATCTGTCTACGCTATGAATCGATGGCAAAATGAAAATGTCACACAATAAGTTCTTTTATTTAAAAATATTTAAAACAAAACTGCTGAGACTAATACAATTTGTAACAATTGTTGTTTATATTTCACAGCTTCACTGCCAGGTAAATTCGGTGTAAAATGTGTATAAAAAAAATTATACTCTATTTGTATTTGTTTTTAGTAAAACTCATAAAATCAGATTTGTTTTTTGGTTATTGTTCTAAAAATTGCTGTGTTCACATATGGTACACGCTGTCTGCGATTGTGAAATTGTTACTAATGTCTAGTTGCAGGCCATGAGTACAATAGATAGACCGTGAAGGTCAAATAGTCTGTTACCTTTCCAGTAAGAGAGTCATACGTGTTATCTCAGTTAGCTGTTTCAGTTTGTTATTTACTTCCAGAGTATAATCACAGTATAGATAACAACCAGTATTCCCACTCTGCTTTGGCGCGAAAGTTCGCGCATTTTACTCGCGCAGACAGCGACGCCATGTTTTCTGGACTCCGAAAAATTTGACGGCTCTCATTGGTCATTGGCCATTGTCATTTGTCATAGATAAATAATATAGAGGCCATTGTATTTGTTTACTTTTTGTGTATTTATAGATACAAATAAACTTTATACATTTTTTATTTCGCAATTACGTTGTATAAGTACGTCGATATGTACAAAAATAAAAACAAAAAGCCTTGCCACACTTGTGCAGCTACAAAGTGTTGTAATAATTCTAGGAAAAGTATTGTTTTCTTTCCAAAAGATGTTAATAGGTGAGTGTTAAATTAGGATTAAAATTGTGTATTACAGATGTTAAGATGTTATATTATTTATTAACGTTTCATCGTGTATTAAAAAAATGTTTGTATTTAGGCAAAAATTTGGTTAATGGTATGTGGACGAGAAGATTTATTGAATAAGGCAGAACGTTTACATAGAAGTCATCGTCTTTATGGTACTCATTTCGACAATAAGATGTTTCTGAATGATATGAGAAATCGATTACAACCTTCTGCAGTTCTCACAAACTTTCCTTTAACAGAGGGCTCATCAACTTTTGATCATACTTATTCTGCAGTAGTCCAAAACATGTCTTTTAAGATGTCCTATTAATGAAGGTAAATAAAATAAATAATTAAGATGTAACACATATATGTAAGCTTTCTCTTTTTCTTTTAGAAGTAGTGAAAAGTTCAGCTATGGATATAGAGAAAAATGTTAGTATTAAACATAAACCATCCACTATAACTGTACTTCAGGATATTACTATTACTCCTGGTAAAAACAATATATTCCATGGAGAACCTGAACATGTAACTACACTTCCAGTAACACCAAGTTCAACTCAAGTGTCACAACAATTATCAATAAATACTCCCCGAAAAAATGTATTATGAAGTACAGTTATACAATTAAGGAAGAAAAACCATTATTTAAAAAACAAACTTCAGAAGTTACAGTCTACAGAAAAGAAGTATATTGACAATTGAAAAATTGAAATTTTATAACCTATTTGTGTGGATATTTAATAAAAAAATGTTTAAGAATTCCATAGTTGTGAAATATGTGGCATATACTCAAAAAGTGTAACCAATTTGTGAGATACTATTGTATATTCATATTTAACGGATATGAAAATAGAACTGGTGAGACATATGGTAATCTAAAAATGCCTACTGGTGATTTTATTAACTTTATTAGTATACTTGACTGTCTCTTTCACAAGAATTTTGACATATTAGCTGTACAGCCGAATATTATTAAAACATATGTTTCTCTATTTAGTACAATAAATTTTAGCCACCCTTGTGAACAATTTCCACTAAAATATTGTAGAACTTTATTTAGCTGTGTACGTTTGTACTATTCATTAAAATTCATGAAGGGAAATTTGAAACTGAAAAACATGAAAATATAACCAAAAGAAAAAATAATAAATTAATTATTTGGAAACATCAATAAAACATTATTTACTTGTTTATAACAATATAATAAGTCAAAATACTCTTTTTTATTACAATGAACAGATAATATCAATCAATAATTAATATACCCATTTAGGGGTTTTCTTCACATTATCTTATGTTTTTAGTGAGATATAACTAAAATATCTGATCATATTCCATAAAAATGTATTAGAGTGTTTATTCTAATTAATTAATAATTAATTATATTGACATTAATCAAGATCAAGTAAACAAAAATGTAAAATATCATTCAAAATCACATTTGAACAAAAGCAATTAATTATAGAATAATCCATACTCCTAAATTGCTTTAGCTAATTTCTTTTCATATTCCTTCCCGTTCACTTCTTCAGAATTTACATTTCCATAGATCTCATCGCAGAACTAATTGTGGTTCAAATATAGGTATGATCTGACTTCTCATACATGCAAACCAGTGCTCATGAGATATAATTTGTTTAACTTCTGAAATTTTAAACTACAAAATGATACTTTGTAAACTTAATGTGTACTTGTTTTATACATGTATATTTGATTTTTATCTGTAATTGTATTTATCTACAATGTATTTTTGTCTAATTTTGACAGTGGGTCTGTCACCTTTGTTATTATTAAATAAACAAATAAATGTAATATCTAATGCAACATGTAATAATAAATGAAGTTCATTTAAAAATTTATTTTTTATTTCCACAAATACATTCTAACCATTAACAGGATGACGCTACTTTTAGCACTTTGTACGATTCCGTTAGACGTCTAATGTACATCAACAAGGATTGTAAGAAAAAACTCAAAGAAAAATTGTGCTATGAAGTACAGTTATAAAATTATGGAAGGAAAACCATTATTTAAATAAAAAATTCAGAAAACATTCTGTACATTCTACAGAAAAGAAATGTGTCGATAATGTGACAATTGAAGACTACATGGCACTTACATCTAAATTTTGTCCTTCGTTAAATTTAGCTAATTTCATAAATGTTCAAATTTTACAGTCTAGAAAAAAGGCAAGAGGTAGAAGATTCAGTAATCAGTTTAAACAGGATGTCTCTTAATGTACTTCAAGGGGCCAAAAGTTTTACAAAAATGTTTTGTGTAGCAAATTTTGTTTACCCAGCCCTAATATATTATTTAAAAATAATATACCAGACAGCTACTCAAAAAGTGTAACTAATTTGTCGGCTAAAACTGTATATCAATATGTTAATGTATATAAAAATAGAACCGGTGACACATTTGGTAATCTAAAAATCCCTACTGGTGATTCTGCTGACTTTATAAGTAGGTATACTTGACATTCTCTTTCAAAAGAATTTTGACATATTAGCTGTAAAGCCGAATATTATTAAAAGATGTTTCTCGACTTAGTACCATAACTTTTAGTCACCTTTTAAACAAAGTCCACTCAAATATTGTACAACTTTATTTAGCCGTGTACGTTTGTACTATTTATTAAAATTCAATAACAGAAATTTCCCTACTCAAAAATATGAAAACAAAACTAAAAGAAAAAATAATAAAATGATTATTTGGAAACATCAATAACACATTATTTAATCGTTTATATCGAAATAACAAGTCAAAATAGTCTATTACAATGAACAGGTAAGATCAATCACTAATCAATATACATATTTAGGAGTTTTGTTCACATCCTCTTGTGTTTTTAGTGAGATATAATTAAAATATATTAACTGATTTCAAACTTTGCATTTTATTCTACTTTATAACCATACAGCTTTAAAACTAGCATATTTATTAAAAACTGTTGCATAACTCTCCATTTGATTTTTTTTTGATAGTGTATAAGACAGTTCTGTAACAAATAGTTGTGAAACTTTAGAAAACAAAATCATAAATACAACGCAAAACAATTTTAGGTTTTTTTTTTTAATTTCTCGAAGAATGAAAGAGTAGCAAGAAGAGTTTTGAAATTGGTTGAAATTAAAATCAATTTTGTTAAATAAATCAAAGTCGGCTCTGTCGCGTCCATATGTGCAGGGCCAGTCCACGGTTTTCGTCCAGAAAATATGGCGTCAAGGTCACCGAATTTTGTCTAAAAAGATCAAAGGTACCGCGGTAGAGTGAGAATACTGGTTGTTATCTATACTGTGGTATAATATACCACAAATAGTAGTGTAAGTGAAATAGGTCAGGTGGGGAGAGTTAATTGCATGGACCCAGCCATTCGTAATGGCGACGCCGCTACTAGTCACGTTAGGTGGGGATATGACATAACAAGAGGCGTATGACGTTGATGCTGTTACCATGGTTTCACTAGCTCTGAATATTTATTCAAATGATTATACTTCACAATGTTTTTCAAAAAAACAAAGATTGTAGCCAATTTTACTAAAATCACCACTTAAATTTATAATATCTTATTCCTAAAGAATTTTTAGTATCTACCGAAAAAAAATGTGTTAGTGGAAACAGTAATCCATGACTTTGCAATATTGCAAGTTGCAAATGCCGTTATAAAAACATTGTATCCCAAATTTTAGAAATGGGCAATAAAAATAGTATACATCAATGTTTATATATCTAATAAACATTGCTAAAAGAGAAGAAGGTACAATACCAAAATTTTATAGTATTCCAAATCGAAAAAATCAAAAGAATTTGTTGATGGGTGAAATTTAGTTAAAGTTGGACAAAGGGCTATTAAATATTCTGATGATTCGGAGTTTATTTTTACAAGCACCAGGTAAGAACAGCACCTAATTATACCAAACTTTTGTGAGTAAATACTAACTCGATATAACACTTTTAACTCTTATAATTTATTCCTAATACGAGGATTTGCCTTATTTTATAAAAAAGTCATACATTCATAATTTTAATAATATTTAATTATTATAGATTTTCATGGACCTTCCACTTCTGAGCAATAGTTACATGCTAATTTGTGATGATACTGAAGAACAATATCGCAGAAATCTAGAGTTTACACTTTATTATCTGCAGATGGTCCTTTAAGGAAGAGTATTTTAGAAGATCTCCAATACGATGGGAAGATTAAATTAAGATTGGTGGAAAAATTCTTACATGCTGTTGTCCTTCTGGTACAGGATTGCAGCCAATGAAGACAGCAAGCTAACAATATTTAGAGTGTCTCCACTTACACCCTGACTAGGGATTAAGGAATGAAGAAGAGGAAGATATTTGTTGCCAAAACTTTACCAACGAAAATTATACAAATAAACAAGTGTCAGGATATCTGTGTTTTATTTTGTTGTTTTCGGGACTTTGGTTTGTTAATGTAATGGAAAAAAGACTGTACCATAATATATACTCTCTTCTGTCTGATATTATATGATACATTTTTATATAGAAATGCGTAAGTGTATAGTATATTTTTGGACAGAGAGAATATATTTTTTGGCATAGAATAAGTTTTTATTTCTTATTTGATGACTATATTTATTTTCCATTAAAAGCTTACTTTTTGAATTTTGGCGCCTAAAATGCAGAGCATATTTTTTGAATTTGCCTCCTAAAATTGAGAACCTACGTTTTTAATTTGCCGCCAAATGAAATTAGTTTCGGCCTGTCCGCATTTGGCGGTAGAAACTCTCTCCCAAAACTTTCAATGGGACTTAGCTTACTAGGGAGTATGTACTATGTTTACTTCCGAAGGGAGCGTATCGTCAACTTCACAATTAAAAAAGTTAATATGATGCGCATTGACAAACAACTACGTTCTTTAGAGTTAGAAGAATTAGAAGCAGAAAAAGCTGCCGTTGAGTTAGAGGAGTTAAGAAAAATGAATATGAGTGATGATTTTTCTGATTCGGATTCAGATTTGGATCTTACATATAATATAGGTGCAGCATTGATGAGTAAATCTAACAATGAACCTGTAGCGAAAAAAAGGAAATTTTTGAGAAAATGTTTGTTCACCAAAATCTTAAATAAAATTTTAGTTTGTATAATCCGATTTTTGTTACTAATAAATTGGCTTCACACAAATGAATTTACGTTTGTTCTACCTATTATAAATATATCATTTCAATTTACAAAACCTTGAATTGCTCATAGCAATATTTGAAAATATATCCATATTTTTTTGTAGGAAACGTAAAAGCCAATACGTCTGCAGAACCATCTCCTGTTCATCCATCTCGAGTAATGAAGGAAGAATCAGACAGTTCTTTGACTCAAGATGATAATTTTTTGGGTACGGTCATACCGAAGATGCATGGATGTGCGCCAAGGGTAGAACATAGCGATGATACCTTCCTTTCAGTGTTCTTTGCGGATCCTGAGATGACTGACATGTGTTCCGGGAAAATAAGCTTTTTTACATTATAAAATTATGTACATGAGCAACAGTATGTGAATGCATGTATTTAAGTGAAAATTAGTGGAACATTTGTAATTCTTTAAATCGCCAATTTCGGCTTATCCCATAAATAAAAAGGCAGTATCTAGGAAAATACAACTAGGAAAAAACTAGGTTTTCGAAAAAGTGATAAGAGGCAAAAAAGTTTTAAAAATAATGTGTTAAACTAATGTTGCCACAAAATTCATTTGATTTGAACGTACTCAAAAGTTTTGGGGGGATTTAGGGCTGCACACTCCCCTTAAAATTTTTCTGTGCGCTTAAATTTAGTTGTTTTTCTTTTTTATGAAAAATGCTTTCAGAACAAGAAAGTAACATGTCCATTTTTATTACAAAATGTCAAATAGTTTAGGAGATAATGCAAAAAAACAATTTTTATTTTGTACCTTCAAAGGGCTGTAACTTTTTTTGTGTACACTTTTGTACTAAGGTAAGTTGGATTCAATCAATTTTTTTTGTCCCCGGAATGCGTGATTTAATTTAGGATATACCTTTTTGAAACACCCTGTATAACGCAATTTATTCGCGACCATCCTTTACCACCCGGAAATTTGTATCTAAGAAACGAAAAAGTGTCTTAGAAGCGACGTCTTTTAAATCATATTCCGGTCAATGATCCATTGTGAGAATTATCCAGTGTGGTGGAAAGACGACATTCTTTCTTGGTACTGTTTTTTCAGTCAAAATTAAAGTTTCTGCCATAAATATGTGCTAATGGACAATGCGAAAAGTTCGGGTTCGTTCGAAAAAATATTCCTAAGAAATTTTTTTGCATAATCACTTTGATCAGACACCCCAAAAAAGGTTCAAGAGGTCGCTTAGGTGAAAAGTTCAAATTTCTTTAAACAAATTGTAAAGATTTTTTTCGACCCGGATAACTTTTTTTAGACTTTTTGGATCATTATAAATATAAAAGGTCTGTTGTAACTTTTCTCTAAAATTGATCGTTTTCGAGTTATAAGTAAATTAAAACTGGAAAAAAGCACAAAATGACGATTTTCAAAGACACAAGTATAAAATAATATTTTTGAAATCATCCAGTGCCTAAATTCAAGTTCAAGCCTTTTTCTATCAGATACCGATAAAAATTTTAGGCTTACTTTATTTTAAAGCATTGTTTTTATTTGTTTATGAAACCCCTAAGGCAGAGTGGGCGCAATTATGCAATGAGAATTCAAACCAGCAAAAATTTGTGCCATAGATCTTGTAGCATTTCGAATCACCTTGTATGTTGTTCATCACCTTGTTTAAACATCGAAATATTTTCTCAATCCTTTTGCATGATTAGGATTGATAATATAAACATTTCTAGTTTGTATATAATAATTTTAATTGCATTCTTTGATAGTGATACCGCTTAATATTGCGCGTCAAATAAACATCCACTTAGATTGCTGAGAAAGTATTGAGGAGAAGAGAATTACATCACTCTACGATGGATCTTCAACGCGTTTGGATCATTGTTTAGTCTGGAATTTTCTTCAAATTCGTTATTGTTAAGTAATAATAAATATGTAATGAATCTCTCTAAACCAAGTGTAGAATTATTTCCTTTAAAAAGATTTTCACCCGTTTAATATTTTTTAGGAAAGAAAAGCCTTTCTTTCCATCCAGCAGGAAGACTCTTGTAAACGGCGTCCTTTTCAAATAGTTTAGGAACTTCTTGTGTGTGTTGCTTAGGAAATCTATATAAGTACTTTTTTTATTCATTTCATTGTTGTTACCCCTTCCCAATCCCTTTTTATTCACTTACGACCCAGCTCTCCAACCAAACCAAGAGTAGCCGTTCACAGACGTTTTGGTTTGTTTGCTTACCTTATCTCCAGCACAGTAATTTCTGTCCCCAGTTTCAACCCCCTATAAGTAATACCCAATGTGGTAGGCAAATATAACTGCTACAATCTTGTTCCTCTTTTTTATACACGCCGCATTCCGAGCGCCCGTACTGTCATAAGCGCTTCATTAACGATTAAAAATCAATGTTTTAAAGTAAAACCCGCCCAAAATACTAATTGGATAAAACAAGGTTTAAACTTGAATTCAGGTCCTTGGTGAATTCAAATTGCCATGCATCATCCATTTCCATGCATTGACACAGGTTAAGTCTATAGCATATTTAACAATCCTGAGGGCCCACTTCTTTGAGCGAATGAAGCTTCTCTATATGAAATTCTGTATGAAAATGTATAATTTATCCTCCCACGTGTGCGTTGTAGAGCCGAATAACATCATGTCTTGAAATTTCTATATATTTTTTATGAATACTGTCCCACCTTTTGTACAAATCTTTATTTTCAATTCGCTTAAAATTTGAACCTACCACAACAGCTTTATTATCAAAACATTTAGTCATTGTGACTTTTCCATCACTGCTTAACAATTCTTCAGAACTTCCACGAGCATTCTTCTTTAATACGTCGTTGCTGGACAAAGGCGGATTTCGAAAACGATTAATTCGAGCTATATCAGCAGCATATATATATTTGTGCCGCATATACTGCAATAAATTATAGTTGTAAAAATAATTTTTATAGAATTTTTGACGTTTATTCTGATCTCTCAGAAAATCTATAGAAGAAACAAAATGTTCATGCACCAAAAAGAAATTAATTTTTATACGAGGAGCTAAGAGCAAAAGCGGATTTTTCTACAGTTTGATAAGTTTTTGTATTTTGATGCTTATCTCTATGTCCGTTTTTATATAAAAGTGAATTTGTCCAATAAAAATACTCTTTTTAAAAAAAATGTTTTGCGGATACACGCTTTTGTTGGTCAGTTTCTCATTTAAAAAATGCAATGTGAAAATTAATGTATCTGACGACTTTGGAACCATCCTTGCAAAATACTTTGTAGGTTTAACTAAGGAGTAGATTACACAAGTGCATTTTTGAATGATAGACATATTTAAATTTAATATATTCCAAACACTTCAAAAACACTAAACTTAATACAACGTTTACTTTAAACAAATGTTTGCTGGAAACTGACAAAATAATTACACTCTTAAAAGCAGGTAGGTATCTACGACTTGCTACGGTAATAAAATAATATTTTTCTTAGAAAACACATAGCTCTTAATTCAGGTAGTATTGGGAATGTCCAGATGCATAATGAGCGATAGATAATGAGCTCGTTCATGTACAAGTTATAAAATTCCAGCTAAGAGAAGAAAATTTTCAAAATAAATCGTGTTTACCTTAAAAATATGCAATGTTGTTGGAAATGAGCATGTACAATATATGCATCTACATGCACTTTGCGTATGTTTCGCTCTGTACTCATAACCGATATTTCCACATTATACAAATTATCCACCTGAGACTATTATTGAATACTTTACTGAATATGGTATTACAACCACAACCAAATCCTGATAATTTATACACTTGAAAGTCTAATGTAGAAATACAAGGATTCCACTGTTTATTAAACTTTTGAAACACATTTTAACACCTCACAGGCCCACAATAATATCCATGAGGTGCAAAAAATGTTGTACTAGAAAATCAATATTTAAATAATTTTCATTAGACATTTTTCGGAGTTACTTTTAATAATATTCAAAATTTGTCGAAATATTTTCCCAATTTTAAAACGCAGAATTTGGCAAAAAATTATTAAATAAAAAAATAATTTTTAATAAATATTTAACTGACTTTCAAATTTAAATTTTCAATTTTGTTATCAGAAATTTTCGAACAAAATAATTTAATTTATTAAATATATTAAAATTGTAACATGAAAGAATTAATTATTTCTTTGTGTTTGAGAGATTGTTCCCTATTTGTCTGGAATTATTTAAAGATGATTAAGGGCAACAGGTTCAAAAGTTGGAGAACATATTTTTTGAGGACGCGATTTTGGTAAGTAAATTGCACTAAACACTAGTGTGCACTCCATGTCCACTTTCTGTGTTAGGTTTCTTTTGGTATAAGATATTCATAGCCTACTTTGCTTCTTGTTCCAGATATTCCATAAGTTTTTCTCCCTAATTAAAGAATATGTCGAAAATGACTTAATAACGAAATTCTGTTCAAACAAAAAAAAATGTACATACAATTTTTTGAAAATGTATTTTATCTTTACATCTTGTGACTTCGGCGGTCTTTTACGATGTAAATTAAGGGTGCAAACTGTTAAATGGCCGCAGCCGTACAAATGCTGTTATGTACGGCTGCGGCTGACATATGAGTTTTAGGACTATATCAATAGGGCTGGTTCAAAATAATTGGGAGAGGTAATTAAATGTTACACATTATAAAAAAGCTTACCATTATTAGTGGTATATCCACTAGCGCACCGGTAGTCGTCACATAAGCACGTTTCACACCCGCCCGGTGGTTTCTCGTACGCGTTTTAACTGCCTTAAGCAGATTAACGGTGGTGTTTGCCTATAACGGATTCGCGGTATTTTTTCACTGTATATATGGTAGCGTTTCTTTGCGAATAGTAGTTCAATAAGAGAGGCGGAAAATCCACAGTGTCTTCTTGATTGATGACAGGAACTAAATTAAGAAAGACGAAAAACACGTGTGTTATCTACGGGAACCAAAATCAGAGAGGCGAGTAACACAACGAAAAGTTATAATACATAAGTTGGTTTTTGTAGCCAATCTTATTTAATGTGTACAGCACTGAGATACATAACATCAAAATACCTAAAATTCCATTTAACATCGTACAGTATACGGACGATTTCTGTGTCTACTCAAATTTTAACTTTTTAGATTACGACACTACTCTTTATGGCTACGCTTCCAAGAATCTTTTAAAGAAAAATTTGCCCTTGTTAAAATTTTGTCATGAGGTTATATTATGTGTGATCTACGAGGTCTCTCGTTAGAAAACATATATTTAGAAGCTACTGAGCTTACAATTGATATCAGAAGAAATTTATTAACACAGACGCCGTATTTACACGCTGTCGTTCCTCGTATGCGTTTTAATCTGTCTTTCACAGATTCACCGCGTTTGTCTGTAGCGGATTCACTTGATCACTTTTACATTTTAACTAGTTCAAAAGGAGAAAAAAGCGTTTTAGTTAGCCGAGGTCACGAAGAGAAAAACGCTTTTCCTCCGCTCTATCGATTGCCATGTATCATAGAAAAACAACATTTTATCTCTTCGCGTCCATCGGATACCTTAAATGCTTTTTTCTCCTTTTAAACTAGTTAAAATACAAAAGTCTTTTGCAAAAATTTGAGGTAAAATTCTGAAGGTAATGATCTTTTTAAGTTTTCCGTTAATTCTTTTATGTATGATATTGGTATTTTCCTCGTATTATTTCTTGTGAATGAAATAGGATCCTGTTCTAAGTTGTTTTTTTTTCCATTCGGTCTATTCTTGTAAATTACTTATTTATAAATCTTCATCAAAAAATGACTTTGGTTGGTATTTGAAAAAAAAAAAAATAAAGAGAAATCTCACCGGATTTACAGCCAAGCAAAACTAGACCTGTACAGTGTACATTCCTCAATTTTTGCATTTCAGGAAGAAACCACCATTGTATCCCACAGTGTAAAAAGAAATAAGGCCATTTTTCCCATTAAATATACATAGTACTCTATATTTCTCATTTTTGTCGATTGGCAAATAATAAGATATTTTTTCCACTGACCTCATTTTAGAATATATGGATGAGTAACAGCAAAGATTAGACCTTTTGAAAGTAATAAACTTTTCTTTGCATTTAAATGTCTATTTGACAGATTGACTGATTGACTGAACTGTTGCTAACATGTCAATATTTTCATTTAGGTTGTATCTAAAGTATGTTCACATTTTTATTCTAAAAGAATATTAAATTTAGTTAAATGTATATTTCTTTGTCTGTCATATGAATTTTCATGTATTATTTGTGTACCAAAAAAAAATTCGATCAAAATCAAAATTTGATCTCATCTTAAAAATTTAATCTTTAATGCTTACAATGTCTTGTTTAAAAAAAAACTAAATTTGATCTAAGAAATTGTAATATTTCTAGGATTATGGATAAACTGACTGTGTAGAATTTTTGTAACCTTCGGATGGAATATGCTGGACGTAACTTCAAACAACTTAGAACCGGATCCTATAACATTCACAAAAAATAAGAATACCATACATACAAGGATTATTGGCAAAACTTAAAACGATAACAAATAAATTCAACATTTATCAAATACCTTGTGAATGCGAACATTTTTATTTAGGTGAAACATCAAGACCATTAAATATAAGAATAACTTAACATAATGATGTTGAAGTTGCTACAAAGTTATTCTGTAAAGTTCTCTCTATAGGAATTGCTTACTTTGTTCCATTGAAGAAATATAGAACTTCAACTTTTCCCAAGTGGCTCTTTGCTGATCTTAGAAGACTGACTCTGGAGAAAAAATATGCTTACTATATTTATGTTAATATTTGTTCTGATGATGACTAAACCGTATTTATTCTACAAATTCCCAATCGTCAATAGAACCACGTGTAAGCCAAACAGGGTCGTACTGATGTACGACCTATGTATCATATGATTTTTAAAAATATTTACTTTTGAAACTGTTAGTGTAAGAATTTCTTGAAATTTAATCATTATATCACAATTAAACTAAACTCTAAAAAATAACACGACCAGTAAGTAACTTAACAATAACTATAACATAAATATAACACAATATATTAACTTAAAAATCAACACGATACAATTTTAATTTAAAATTATGGCAAGTTGGGATCTGTAACATGAGAATCTGTCTCGCTGAAGGTAATAAATTAGATTTAATAGCCTCTTGACGAATGAGACAGCGAATATCAACACGTGCTCATATTTACTGATGGGAATTTGGTAAACGAATGAACTTTATATTAGATTTTTCCACCTAAGAGCTGAATGTAAACAACTGTCTCAAATTTGTTTCAGCAACTATATTAAAGGTATAGATACTGGCCAAAGAAATGATCCAAAATCATTTTGGAAGTACAATGATAAGGGTTCTAGTCATAACCTACATTACTTCTTGTTTTATCAAGCCAAATCTGCAACAAATGTTCAAGACATAGCTAATTTATTTGTGAACTTCTTCCAAACTGTGTATTCACCAAATAACAACCTCTACATACAACTTTAAATAGCAACTTTAGTACAAATATTTGTCCTTCTAATATTATAATGACCTATATTTTTATTGGCATAAATCAGTCGCCCAATAAGCTTACTGCTGGTCCAGTTGGAGTGCCTACATTTTTATTAAAAAGCTGTGTCTGTACCCTTGTAATACCATTTGTTATTGTTTAATAAATCTCTGGAGACCTTTATGTTTTCTTCTTCAAAAAAAAGTTATGTAGTTCCTATATCTAAAAATAGTCAGAAAGACAATATTGAAAATTAACGTAGCATTTGTATACAATCTGCAATTAATTAGCTCTTCGACAGTCTTATAGCGAAGCAACTTTCTTGGTTATGTAAAGGCTTAATATCTCAATCACTACATGGTTTTCATAGCAAACAATTCACTGCAACAAACTTGGTTTTCTATCAATCTGATATATCATCTCATATGGAAGATTAAAAACTCTACATCTGGGAGAAGTCAAAGAATCAAGATAGGTTGTCATCTATCTGACAGTATCACGGTAACATCTGGAGTTCCTCAAGGAGGCCAGACTTCTCTACTTCTTTTTAATATCTTCGCTAACGACATCACTTCCCGTGTCCTAAATAGCAAATATCTAATGTCGGCAGATGACTTGAAATTTTGGAAAGTTAAAGATTGGTTAAAAGATCCAGCCTTGCTACAGGATGACTTAGACCGACTACAAAATTGGTGCAATCAGAACAAACTCCACATAAATGTAATAAAAACTTGTTTTATAAGTTTTTTTCGTAAAGTCAATAGAATTGGAACAAGCTATACTATTAATAATCAGCCACTGAATTAGGTTTCTTCCATTCTGGATTTGGGTATAATTTTCGATGAGATGCTTACTTTTTATGACCACATAAACTCTATTTTAATAAAGGCATCTAAACTTCTTGGTTTCGTTATTAGGAATTGCAAGTATTTCTCCATTGATTCAACTAGATTATTTTATTGTTGCTTAGTTAGAACTATTTTGGAATACTCATTCAGTTATTTGGTCACCCTATTTTCAGAACAATAATGATACCATAGAAGCATACATTTTTGAGATATTGTGCTTACCATGTCCATACTACCATTGAAAAGTATGTAAAAGATCATACATGGATTTATTGATTGTCTAAACTTGTTAAGCCAGATTAACTGTAATTAATGTTCCCCATCAAGCAATGTTTTCAATATTTCTTTCCACAGAACAACCTATGGTATTCACAACCAATTGGATAGATACATGGGGCTATTAAATGTTCGCAATTTTAATATTTTCAATATAACTTTAACTCAGTTAATTTTTTTTTTTTGGCATAGACCTTTAGTCATTCAGCCAGACTCAACATGGTAGAAATGGTTGTCTGAGTTTGTATTAAAATAAATATAAAAAACAATAAACAGGTACACAGGATCACTCTCTTCTCGCCTAGGGGCCCATCAAGGCAAACTCAGTTAAAAAGATAGGATGGGAAAGTGAACATAGAGTTCCATGGAAATATTTAAGTATATTCCTGAAAGAAACAGATGATAAAAGAAAAACAAATCAAAAAAGCGGCTCTAATTATGGTAAATGAACCCAATTGCGTCACAAGTTCCTCGACAAAATGCAGTAGGACCTGGTTACCCATATTAAAAACGAAAATCAATAGAAAGAAAATGCCACTATTAGTAAGTAAATAACATATCGAGGATATATGTCATTTATATTTTAAAAACATACATAATTAGAGTTAAAATTAAGAAGAGATATTTTAGTTAATTATTAACTAGAGAATAAAAGATTAATTAGAGAATAAAATTAGAGTTTGGTCTATTTTCTGACGGATGTTCTTAAGTTAAAGTTTATTTCATGTAATCGAATGAATTATCTTCCAATAAAGTCGTCCCAGGAACGGAACTCAAAAATATTGAGACTATCATTTTAAAGTCATCTACTTTAAAATCTATAGTATATGTCTGAATTGTCAATATAATAAGTCAGATCAAATTAAATTAATTAGAAGAATTTTTTACCGCGAAAACAAAATTTGTTTAATTTATTAAGGTTTTGGTTTTTTGAGAACGATTGTCAGAGTGGAAATCGAAATGTCAAATAAAATTTATCTTAAAGTAAAACTGTGGCTCATTCCCAATAAAAATAGTAAATTAGATTTAAGGGAGGTATATTTCCCAAGATGGATGAAATACCTGATGATGATTCTTTGTAACAGCTGTAATTATTTTTATTTGACAAAAAAGAAAACAATTAAACAATTTATGGTGACATGAAAATGCAAATATCAAAAATAACAACGACAACTTACTGAAAACCTTTGTTTCTAAGTTTAACAATAAATAAAATTGACTGTCAATATTAAAGCACAAGTGACTACAAAATTATAAACTTTAGATACAAAAATTCGACTTCTATTTAAACGACAATAATTATATTTAATTTTATTAAATTAAAAAAATATAATGTTAGAATTAAAATTTTTGACTTATTGAGGTTTAATTTAAAAATAATTTGCCAATTTTAAACGCTCTGTATGTAGAAATTAACTTGCGGAGTATTCCTAAAAGAATATTACTCACTATTTGTTTCTATAAGTTTTCAAGAGATTATGTTTGTAAATATCGTTAATCGTGTCAATATCTGTCAAAATTTTTTAAAAATAAGGATAACCCAAAATATAGTACCGAAAGAAATATATCTTTTAAGCCAAATTTATAAACATAATAATGTATAGGATGTTCTGTTAAACATAACAACGTTTATTGTGAGTTCCGGTTTTACTGAAAGTGCCAGCGAACTGTAAATATAGAGTTGTACATCAGTTACATTTATATCAACGTGCAAATTTTCGAACTCCAGATACATCTGTTTAAAGTGGATCTTTTTAAATTACTTGGAATTAAAAAACAAATGTGATCTTTTTGATTAACGTACTCTTAAAACTACTTAGAAAACATCACTTACCACCCAAAAAACTAGCACTAGCCGATTGTCTGGCATAACATATAATAGATAAAATCACTAACACTAACATTCCAGTCCCACTAGCATTCCACTAACACTTTGTTTCGAGAAATATAAATTCAGATCGACCGCCCTTTGAAAACTTTATATTTCCAAGTGCTCGTGGCTTCGAGATCGAGAAGGTGAACGTTACTAGTGCCCTTTATGATAGTCCGGTTTATACTGACTGTTGATACGAAAATTCCGGAAGATCTGCTCGTTTGATTTTGCGCACTTATTCGTGCTATAGTCGATGGCAAAATATGAATATTATAAACTAATAGACAAAAATTACGGTACATAAGAGGGCTTAGGGCATGTTTTAATGTGTACGTGAGTATGTGAGTAGGAAAATATAATAACCCGACACTGCGCAATTTTATTTTGTTTCCAAAAAAATCTGGACAATGTAATTGTGTCTAAAAAATAAGAAAAAAATGCAAAAATAGTTTATTATATACAAAAATGTTTGCAGCTACGTTACATTATGCATTAAAAGGACAAACTCAGTTCTCGCGAATGTTGACAAAGCAGTTATTATTTTTGTTTAAACAAAAATGTACACCACATTTGGAACATTTTATGAAGAAGACTGACTTACAGGTTGGCGATGTACACCTTTATCTGGCCTCATCATTCGTCATATGTAGGCCATTGACCAATGGAGTGAGTCCTGATGTCTTTTGGAGGTACAAAAAGTATTAGTTGCCGATTTTCTTCTTTTTTTGCAACAGTTTTTTATCAAGAATTAATACTGTTAGCCTTGCATAAACATTGGGCTATCTCAGCCCGACATTCGGGCTGAGTTAAACATTTTTCATTTTCAAGTACACAACATCTTCTACAGAGGAGCCAATTGTTGACAATAGTCATATCCAAGAGGTGATAATAACCGGAGATATCATTTTTTTGTCCGCATCATTATCTTACAATGACCAATATAATTGTCCATACCGTCAACTCCACCCATATAAGCGTTATATTTAGGAACCATACTTGGACGTACTTACGTTGCTTCCTGTCCCAACGTTTAGCCTCAGTTAGTGGCATTTTACCTTTATATGTTAATAGGAATGTACCGGGTTTATTAACCAGCCAAATTACTGAAGATACCTCAACACCATCAATATCACATACAAATTTATGAGAAGATCCTCTGGGTTCTTTTTTGAGTTGCTGGTCAGAAGGTAGCTTACAATTAGGTAATCTCAATCGTTTTACCGTTCCCAACGAGTAAATACCACGTTGCAATAGGTAGACCATCAAAGATATCGAAGTATAAAAATGATCGAAATATACTTTGTAATTTTCAGCACAAGGTATTATTCGACAAAGTCTGACAACTTTGGCACTGGATTCCAAGTCGGCTGCATTTATCTTACAAAATTTTGGATCGTTTTCTGAATCTGTATAAATTTCAAGACTAGTTGAAAAACTATCCCTTTCACAGAGAACATACAATTTGTATTCCCATTTATGGAGTTTTACTGAAAGATATTGCTTCATATGATATCCAGCTTTGGTGGCACACAGCTATTTACCAACAGATAAATATTTTTGAAGAAAAACTGACTGAAATTTTCTGTTGAGTGCATCAACAATGGATCGAAGCATATGTAAACGATAATGATAAGGATGATCTCGTGGTTCCATCAAATTATTGTCATTAAAATGTAATAATGAGCGAATTGTTTCAAATCTTTTTTGAGACGTAACTTCTTTTATCTGGAGAAGTCCTAAAGCATTGGACCAGTAACTTCTAACGTTTGGCATTTTTACCAACGACGTATATATATACAGACGCACACATATAGTTTGATGTCATTAGTATTAAGCATCGCAGGTTAATACAAATTAGATTCTGTGATGATTTTTACAAAAAGACTCTCATCAAAAACATACTTAAAGAAGCTGTAAGGTGTTGTGAGGTACAGATCATTTTCAGGAAGCTCAGATTTTCCTCTGAAAACTGAAAAGTCTTTGTTCGGAATTAAATTTTTCTTACGCCATATTATTTTTGAATACTTTTCTTTCAATTCCTGTGCTTCCATTTTGGTATCTCCTAATAACACAGAGACAGATAGAGGATCGTCAGTATTATTCACGGAATTTCAACATTATATTTGCTTAGTCTTAATAAATAAAAATACTTTAAGCAAAAAATATAGCAGAAACCAAAGATATAGCGTTTATTAGTGTTTTTTTTAAATGGTACTTTAATATCACAACAAAAATATTTTTTATCAAAACTTATCTGCTTTCACTCACTTTTTTCACCTATTTCTTTGTTTTTGGTATTTATATACTTACGTATATTTATTTATCTATATACTTAAGTATATAACTTACGTCCTCTGTTTTTACTGCCTTTTCTTATAGTTTTTTTTCCATTTCACTGTATTCAAAACACGTATTTTTGACGCTACAGTCACACACTCAAGTACTTCGTCTGCCATTTTGCGTAGACTGATTGTAGCAACTAGCAACTGTGGTTGCAACCGATAAGACACTTACAACGTTATGGCTTTCTCTTTCTCAGTATTCAAGGTGGGGGCATCTCAGAGCTTTGGCTTCAAGATTGCAAGTAAAGGTCGGCACATACAACGGTTTAATTATATAAAACGTATTTTAGCTCGAGTGCCACTTACAACGTTTCGGTTTGGCACTCCTCAAATGTACTTTTTCACTAATAAGTTTTATTTATAATTTTTTTTGATAATTATGATTATTGGAATTATTAACGAACTATGTTGCTAATACCTCAGCTATTTTTTTCTAGTAGTAATAAATGTATTGGCATATGCTAAAAATGGGATGGATTATGAACTTTTTCTGATGTTTTTCCAGGCAAGAGAAGACGACGCCGACGTTGAACTGTTTATACTTGATTCGAATTTGTTTCACGACTGTGTTCTGCTTTTATTCATAATATATCTTGCTTGTGATCTTAGTTTTTTATGCCCAATTACGTTTTGTTTCATTTAAATTTGTTAAATCTTTTTAATTATGTATAAAAGTTAAATAAATCTAAGTATGCGCATTCAAATTGATGATCGATCAAACTAGTTCTCTTTCACTACTAAATTTTTAATAAAACTGAGATATTCCATTACACTTCCCAAGTTTAAATAGACACATTTGCCACATAATAATAACGTAATTTCCTATTATCTAATTTCATACCATCTGTATAAATTTCAATTAAACCATCTCTAAATACATTTGCAATTAAAATCATTGTAAATTATTTATTCAAGAGGAAATCTAAACGCCAAATAATAATTACTATCAAAATAACTTTCATTGCAATCAGTTGTGGCTTAATTCCATATATAATATTCCATAATATCTAAAATAATGTATAGTTATTATAATATACTTACATCAAACTAACACAATTATAGAAACCATGTTAAAAATACTTTTATAATATATACTTTAAATAAATATATGTTTGTATATAAAAATACTTTTATATACAAACACTTTTAAAATATTTGCCGCCATTTTCACAAACATTCTCAAAACCTAATGTTAATTATTAATGGTGTCATGTAAAACAACAGAAAGGATTTTCTTTTAATGTGTTAGATATCCTACTGTATTAGCATTAGTTTGTGTCCTTTATTTTTTATGTTTTAATATTAAAATTCTAAACGATCTCACAAAAAGTGTTATTATAAAGTTATTAACCACCACACGTAATCATAACCTTTAAAGAGAATTCTAATAGAACATAAAGATAACATGACAATAAATTAACAAATATATACCTAAATAGTTCTCCAGAATAATTCATTCTGAACATCTTCACAAGAAATATCCTCATCATCGATGTGCCAAAAGATATGTTTTTACTAGTATTATCTTGGCTTTAGTAGAACCACATTACTTGTATCGGTATATAATTACACATGCAATACACTCATAACATTTAAATATACTTAATATAAACTTAATACTGACCTAATTTATAACCTATAAAAACTATGTTTTTTTAGTGGCTAACTAACCTTATCGGGACCTGACGATAAGCTCGAAATTTTAAAACTTAAAACAGGTTGTCTAAGGTACAATTCAACCAATTTTGACTACTACATATACAATTATATAGTACTACTACCTACTACTACGTAAATTGTTGAACAGACCAATAATTTATTCCTTATCATATATATTTATATATATATATATATATATATATATATATATATATATATATATATATAAAGATGTATGCTAGGGATAACAAAGAGGGATCGTAAAAGAATTGAATGGATACGAAGGCAAACCCAGGTGACTGATGTAATCCAAAAAATAAAATCCCTGAAATGGCAATGGGCAGGACATAAATGGCCAGAAGAACAGATAACAGATGGACCACTAGAACAACTATGTGGTACCCCAGGAACGCTAAGAGACCAAAGAGGCGCCCAAATCTCAGATGGGATTATGATATTAGAAAATTAACAGGAACAACGTGGTCTCGAATAGCACAAGATAGAAAAATATGGGCGCAAATGAGCGCAAATTATTAGAACAACGTATAACTAAGACATCGTCGAATAATAATAAGAACATAGAATAACATTGAAATAAGGGAGGCTGCACCGTAATTGGAAACGGTTGATAAAGCTGCACATGATGATGATGATGATATATATATATATATATATATATATATATATATATATATATATATATATATATATATATATATATATATATATATATATATATATATATATATTGTGACGATTGGGGTTTATAGAAAATAATTTATAAGTTATATACTACATAGTGTTAGATATAAAAAAGTATTTGATTATTTTAAATAAGTTATATACTAGAGAATTTTATAAAAATATATTTATGTGAGGGCATTTTAAGAAATTAGCATATAATAATTGTAAAAAGTTGTATTTTAGTAATTTTAATGTTGTAAATATATGTAAGTGAGCCATGTGCCTAGGCAACCAAAAATACTCTCGAATTTGACAGATAGAAATTAATCATAATACGAATACAAAGTGGGGTTATAATAATATATTGTTTGAAACGTGTATTTTATTAAATTAGAGTGTTAGTTACTAATTTGAATGTTTATTCTGATCTGAAAAGCCTAAATGTCAACAAAATTATCAATGGCACATTAAGGAATTCTCCAGAGTGCAGAGTGTGACCATTGTTTACGTTCGAACATTCTGGAATAATGATTATGTCGGTGGATAGAACAGATATTTTTTTCGAGAACATCGATATCGAAGAAATAGAACAAATTGGAACATGATTTCTTACCAGATGGTTCTGGAATATCAAAAAGGATATAAATACCCGTGATTTGGATTCAAGATGGCAGTTTTTAGTCAGAAGTCAAGCAGTTTATTATGAAAGTTAGTAGATAAGTAGTGAAGTCAATTGTTCACAGTTTTAGTAAGTCAGTCAAGCAGTTTAATAAGAAATATGAAAGTTAGTTGGAGATAGTCCAATTGTTTAATATAGTGAGTTAAATGAAGATTAAAAATTATGCATATATTTAATGCACATTTATAATTATACACAAATAATTATTGAAGATTATAAAAGTATATTAGAAGAATATTGGATGGACATTGGAAGGAATTAAAATTATATTATGATTGGAGATTAATATAAATCAACTTATAATAATTGGATATTGGTATATTGAAAAGAAGAATAAATATAAATGGTGTTTGCTGGTGGTGTATAAATGCTGGTGAAGAAAACTATATCTTAAATTGGTAGAAGCTGATAATTGGAAAAAGTAATTTCACAAAAAACAAGGATAACTGAAGTACGAAGACATTCAGTGGTGATTAGAATCTATATAGTGGAAAACAGTTCATTTAGGCATTCAGTGAAAGAAAGGTACAAAATTTTGTTAATATAATTTAGTTAGTGTCATAACAATTTCAATTTTGAAGATAGTTTGTTTAAATTTTACATTGTCTATAGAATTTAATTAGTTTTATAAGAATATCAATTTAAAGATAGTTTATTTTAAATTTACATTGGCTAGGTTAGATATATATGTGTGTTTAATAATAGTTATAATAAAGATAATTTAAAAAAGTACTTACAAGCTAATTCTTTGAGAACCGCGATAAAAACCCTATATATTATATTATTAAAAATACTCATTGCTCATCATTCAAACAAAAAATACATCATAACAATATATATATATATATATATATATATATATATATATATATATATATACATATATATATATATATATATATATCTATATATATATATATATATATATATATATATATATATATATATATATATATATATCTATATATATATATATATATATATATATATATATATATATATATATATATATATAATGTTCCGCAGTAATGGAAGCCCTGAAGAAGACATCAAATAAACTTGTACGGCAGTACTACAACAGTACTACAAATTACTTCAGCTGCTTGAAGTTCTTAGGACTGGTTGTGTGTATAGAAACTGATATATTTTTAAAACATTCTTGATTATATTTACAATTAATTATTTAAGTTTACCTACTAAATATATAAATATATAATATAAATACGTCTATTACGTTATCCTACCATTGACAGAGTCGCCTTTGAAAAGCATTTGTACATTTTTTACATTTTAAAGATATTTTCTGATTCTACTCCATTTTTTAGAGCAGGTTTTTATAAAAAACCAGCGTAATCATAGTTAAGCAGGTTCACGTCATACATTCAAAGTTCACGAGTTTTTAAGTAAAACGTATATTATTATTGTAGAATCTAGCCATAATGCTCTTTTAACAAATATTATTTCCTGTTTGGTTGTCTCATTATATTGTTAACGTAACAAGAACTCCGGTAAACATTTTTGTACTTAACCCTAGAACCACAACGTGAGGTATCTAAAACACCAACCACAATGTGGGGTCGCTGGTGACCCTCTTACATAATTTCGCTTCAATGTGAATAGGAAAAAATTAGGTCGGCAATATTAAAGTTTAACTGGTTTGTTTTAAATATTTAACATTTTCACACGAAAAATCGAAATAAAATTATAATTAATAAATACACGACAAAATAACAAATAATAATTTTTAAATAAATAATGAACAAGAAATACAAGATAAATTAAAAATGCTATTTGAAATCATCACAAATTCTTCATTCACAATTCACCAAAAACTGGCTATGCATTCACTTATGTCAACATAAGTTGATTTTTTCATAATTACGTTAAATCCAGAGATAATTATGGAAAAATGACATCAAAACAATAATATTGTTAGTTAATGTCAAATGTATTTTGTAGTATTGCAAAGCTTTTTGCCGTTTGTGGATCGTACAATGGGTCGACGTAAAGTCGATGAGAAAGTTTGTTCAATCATTATTAGCGTTTTTAATTCTTGAAAATCCAATTCGGAAATCGTGAATATGTTGCAATTGTCACGCTATAGTGTAAGAAATATGGTCAGAAGACACACAACTACAGATTCGGTAGTCACAAAACCTAAAAATGTAGGAAAAAGTAAAATAACCGAAGCAGATCGAAGGGCATTAAGACGCATTATGGTGAAAAATCGACGAGGAAATTATATGAAGTTAAGCGTTTTATGGAGTTACGTTATTGGAAGACAGGTTTCTAGATCAACATGTCACCGAGAGGTCCACAAATTATGGGGATTCAATACAATGGAGTGATGAATCCAGATTTGAAGTGTGTGTTGGAGACAGTAGGAGTCGCGTTATTCGCAGGAAAAATAAAGCTTTTCATTTCGACTGTCTAAAGAGAAAAGTTAGATTTTCTGCATTTGTCATGATCTGCGGCAGCATGTAATCTAAAGGTGTGGAAAAGTTACATTTTATCGATGGAATTGTAAACACGGACGAATCTCTTTTACTGATTATGGAACACTGTTTAACATCAGCGATTTTGTCTTCCAATAGGATGGCGCAGGTTGTCATACCTCAAAAGAGAGTTTAAAATGGATTGACGACAATGGCATACCACTTCTGGAATGGGTTTCTAACAGTCCCGACTTTTCCCCGATAGAGACTTTGTGACGCGAAATAAAAAAAGCTTTGAGAAAACATCCTATCAGGTCCGTCAACGAATTGAAGAAAAAATTGTAAGAAATATGGGATTTTTTTACATTAGAATTTTGTCAGAACTTGGTAAACACTACGCCTCGAAGAATTGTGGATATCATTAAAAATAAAGGGGATGTAACTCAGTGGTAAACTTTCACATATTTTTTTTGTTAATATTACATATTCAATGCGTTTTTTTAAGTTTATTATTATTCTGTTTAATCAATAGTTTCCATTAAGTTATAAAATATTTTCGTTTTTTACTCTCGGGAGAGCCTGGAACTCCTAGAGAGCGCGTCCCCGGGTGGCGGATAGGGGAAAGCCCTCACCAGCATCAGCTGGCGGGTAGGTGGGAAATAAAATACCGTCCGCGGACCAACAGGTAGGGCAGACGATACTCTTAAGCTGCAGTGAAAGCAAACCGTCTAGGAGAAGGAAAGCTCCAAAATCAAACCCAGGTCCTCCAAGTTGGGGGTTGGTGCATCGGGTTAACCACTCGATACTCGTTAAAAATGGTAAAGGTTAAAAACTCCAAAATCCAGCCTCGGAACCGGACTGATATACGACGACGAAAAATGCTACGGAACAAGAAAATGACTTTTGCGACATGGAACGTCCAAGGAATCTCAAAGAAAACTCCAGAAATCTTAGAAGAACTAAACAAAATGAAGATAGACATAGCTATTATTACGGAAACGAAACGAAAAGGACAAGGATCAGAAAACCTAGGTAAATACGATCATTTCTACACCGGAGTCACAAAAGAACGTAGAGCTCAACAAGGAGTCTCCATTATGATACACCGTCGCTTTAGAAAATATATCACATCATGGGAAGGTATCAACGAAAGAATGATAAAAATGAATATATGTATAAAAGGATACAGACTGACCATTCTGGGTATATATGCAATCAATGACGATGCTATTGTAAATGTGAAAGATAACTTTTTTGAACAACTGAATGAAGAAATCACAAAGGTGGGTAACACAAGAGAAATAATAATCTTGGGAGACCTCAACAGCAGAGTCGGAAAAAAGAACAACGATAAAGTAGTAGGTAGATATGGAGAAGATAATACAAATAATAACGGAGAAAGGTTAATAGATATATGTGATCAGAATGGACTCAGAATCATGAATGGATATTTCCAACATAGAAACATTCATAAATATACGTGGACTCAGGAAACCCTAAACTTAAAATCAGTTATAGACTATGTCATCCTTAAACAAAAAAGTCGACTGAAAACAAAAGACGTAAGAGCATGTAGAGGACCCACTTGCGGCAGTGACCACTACCTCCTACATTTAGATATTTCATTTCCACATAAAAGAGAACAGAAAACGCCGCAAGATAACCATACAAAGGAGCAAGTACAAGAAGTACGATACAATTTGAATAGTTTACACCAAGAAAGTGTTAGAAAACTATATAAACGTAGACTGGAACAAAAACTAATTGAAACGGAAGATAATACCAGGAATGTTAATCAGTTATACAAAACCATCAAAGAATGTATACACGCCGCTGCCCTAGAAGCACTAGGGCGATATGAAAAGATCGGACAACAAAAACCATATTGGTGGGATCAAGATATTTCGCAGGAAATAACACAGAAAAGAAAATTGTATCAGAAATATCTGAACACAAGAAATGTGGAAGACAGAATCGAATACAAAAGAATGCAAGCGATGGTCAGAAGAAAAATATGCCAAAAGAAAAATGAATCCTGGGAAAAAAAGTGCACCATGATAAATGCATACATTGGTGGAAGCCAAAGTTCAGAAAGCTGGAAACTGTTAAACAATTTAAGAAACAACAGAAAAAGAGATATTATCCAGTCCATATCACCGCAAACTTGGGAAGAATACTTTAAAGATTTACTAACAGAGACAATAGAGCCCTTCAAACAGATAGAGAACTATGGTTTACAAGGCGTCAAGCTGATAGGGTCACCAATCAGAATAAATGAGAGAGAAGTCGAAACCGTATGCAGACATCTAAAGAATGGCAATCACCTGGCTCCGGAATGTAGCTCCGGAACTCATTAAACATGGACCCAAAAATACTAATTCAACGACTACGACAACTTTTCCAGGAATGCATAAATAAACATGAAATACCTGAGGAATGGAAAGAATCGCCTATGAGCACCATCCATAAAAAGGGAGATAAATCGAAACCTGAAAACTATAGAGGAATTGCAGTTACTAGTAGTATTAGCAGAATATATGGGAAAATAATAAAAAATCGAATAGAAGAAGAATACCAAGATATGGAAGCCGAAGAACAGGCTGGTTTTTGTGCAGGTCGATCTACAATAGACCATGTTTTCTCTATTACTCAGATAATTGAAAAGAAAGTTGCTCGTGGCCAAGAAGTCCATCTGACGTTCTTAGATATTAGGAAAGCATATGCTAGTATCCCGCTTGATAAGTTATGGGAGGCACTGGGGAAAACAAATATAAATATAGAATTGATTGAAGCAGTAAAAACGTTGTACTACCAACAAACAACAAAAATTAAAACAGGAAATCTGATAACACCGGGATTCAAAGTGACTAAAGGACTAAGACAAGGATGCTGTATATCCCCAACATTATTCAAAATATACCTCGAAGCAGCACTCAACAAATGGAAGAAAAAATGTACGAATATGGGCATACCACTAATAAACTTAACTTTTTACACTCTGTGCTTTGCGGATGACCAGGTCATCATCGCACAGGACTCTGAAGACCTTAGTTACATGATGCGAAAACTATTAGAAGAGTTTACAGAGTGGGGTTTGGAAGTGAATATGGAAAAAACTGAGTACATGAGTATCGGAGGAGATCAACATAACCTTCTCGTAGAGGAAAATCAAGAGATCAAACTATGTGATAACTACAAATACCTAGGAGTAAAGATCACTCAAGACGGAAAATTAGATGCAGCCATTAAGGAACGAAATACACAGGGAAGGAAAGACATAGCCTTACTAAACAGCGTACTGTGGGATAAAAACATCTCTAAAGACAATAAAAGAAGAATATACAACACCATAATAAAAAGTATCACAACATATGGATGCGAAGTGTGGCCCCTAAAAGACAGATCAGAGAAAATGCTTAGAGCAACAGAAATGGACTTCTGGCGCCGCTCGGCGGGAATCTCCAGACGCGACAGAATAACAAACGAGAGAGTTCGAGAAATCATGGGGGTTACACATAATATTGTAGACGACATCAAAAAGACACAACTCAGATGGTACGGACACGTAAGGAGAATGCCGGAGAATAGAATACCAAGACAAATTCCTGAATGGCAACCAAGAGGTAGGCGAAGACCAGGAAGGCCTAGAAGAAGTTGGAGAGAAGGAGTTGATAAAGAAATCAGAGAAAGAGAACTGGAGGACGATCTATGGAACGATAGAATGAGATGGAGATTGGAAATCGGAAGACGTCGAAGAACGTTGTAAACTGAAATTATATATATAAAATATTTTCGATAATAAGGAAATTCAAAAATGGTGTTCGATGCATTAAAACTTCTAAAAGGTCAGTAGGGGTAATAGGGCACACTTACCTCAATTTCAAATATATTAAGATATTTTGGGAACAATTAGTGTGATTAAATTTTTCGTATAATTTTATGTGATCCAGGAGAGATAATCCTTCAAGAAATTATGACTTTCAACATATATTTGTGTAAAGCCAGTACTTTTTTTTAAATCTTAAGTCAAATAAATATCCTCATTTGCCCCAATGTACGGAGTAAATGAAGTCTGCAATTTTTTCCCAATTTAACTTACCTATAAAATAAAATTGGTAAATGAAGACAGAAGCTAATCATTTGATGCATATAAAAAAATAATAAAATGATCATTTCTCTTACTAGTTTATTGAGAAATTAAACGGTACATTGTCAACTAAGTGATTAGCTAAATTTAAATCGAACAAATTAAATAAAAACAATACTATTTGTGAGAAATCTTCGACTCTTTCCTGGCTTGTTCAATGTACTTAATAGGAGGGTATAATGTTACGGGATTTTTGCCTTCTGGAAATATCTCCATTATAATTCAGAGACCAACGTACCATGTTTTCGAAGTGGCAACTGTAAAATAACGATTAAGTAAATCTTGGCAACTATCATTGCAGCCTGATAGTTGGAAAATATTACTAGTGGATGGCTTATCTGTTGCCATCTGCTCTTCTCGCTGCGCTTTTTCTCGCCTTATTTAATCGTATTTTTTCTTCGATGAACTAACATCTCCTTTTAAAAAATTTCCAGACGTATCATCGTCGGTATCATAATTCAAGCTTATATCGCTATCGCTCTGTCTCATATTCTCTTGCATTTCTTTTTCCAAATTTTCGTTGGTATCAGATTCGCTTTCCAAAATATTTTTCTTTAGAACCTTTTTCTTTGTTCTAGTTTGCGCAGTTTTATCTTCTTTGTCTGTTTTTCGTTTTGTAACTTTACTTTTTCTTCTCTCTTTTTCTTGACGCACTCGTTCTAAAACCTCTTCGGAAGTTAAAACTTCTCCATATTGAAGTTGCTTAAGCCGTATTTGTCTTTCTTTGACTGGTGTTGGAGTAACCGAACTTTCTACATTCGTCTTTAATTTATTAACGAAGAAATCAATTACATTTCGTTCAGCGGCATTATCATTTGTTAATTCGCTTATGGAAACGTTGGAACCAGAAGTCATTTGACTGGTATCATCATTTTCCAAACTTCTGGTTAATGTGTCCTCGGCAGTCATATGTTTTTTAATGGTAGATTGGTACCTAGCTAACGCAACTTGGTCATAATCATCCTCTGGAAATTTACTTTGGTCCACTGGCAAAGAACCTATACCAACAAATCCAGGAACGATGATATCCGGAGTTAGATATTTTATCCACAATTCTTTGATGGCAATAGAAATCTCTTTTTTCGATATTTTGTTCTTATTGATAACACCCAACCATTTTCTCATTTCTGTGAGTAATATTCTATTCCATCCTGTTTTTAGAGGACCAAAAACAGAAAAATCTAGAGGCTGCAGTCTGTGTGTTAGATGGCTAGGAAGTCGAAATAAAATTATTTGGTTTTCTAGGGCAGCTTGTACAAGTCTTGCACTTATATGGCTTTTGGGTCCATCAAACATAAAGAGTGCCTTTTGAGTATGCTCCACATTTAGCAGTGATCTTTTAACTTTTTTCACATGGGGTATAAACTGACCAACAAACCAATTAAAGAAGACTGGCTCTTCCATATATCGTTTAGGAGTGGCCAAATATGTGGTCCCCGGAAAATCTAAACCACTTCCAGTCCATCTTGGTAAGACCGCACTACCTTGAAAATTATGTGAGGTGGTAAATAAGAACCATCAGCGCTAATGCAACAGTTGATTAATATATTTTCTCGACCCGTGCCACGAATGCGTTGATAAAGCGCTTTATTTTTTTGACCAATACCCTTAATTTTGGAGGGATCCGTACAAAAACCAGACTCGTCGCAGTTAAAGAAAAGCTCGGTCATTTGATCAAATAAATTTTCATTTGCAATTTGTTGTAATTTACTGTAATGGTCTGCTACAACAAAAGGATCAGAAGACAGGGCCCCTTTATTTTGCAAACTTTGTGGTTTCTTTAATGACAATCGAGGATGTCGATTCATAAAATTCTTATACCAATCTTGCCCGGGTTTATTTTGCTTGAAAGGAGAGGAAATGTTTGAATCTTGACAACAACTTTGAACGAAAGATAATAATTCTTCTTTATCCGTGGGATAACCAAAGTCGGCTCTTCCTAAAATTAGCTGTTCTAGTTGACCCTCAACTTCTTTTGAAAGAGCATTATGCCGACCAGTGCTGAGAGATTCAAGTGAAGTTCTTCTTCCATTTATTCGGTTAAATATAACGGTTCTTGGAACTCCATAATATTCTGCAGCACAGCGATAAGAACGGTTGTGGTTTTTGACGTCGTTTACGGCAGCTTTTACGTTTTCTGTCGTGTAGGTTTTATCTGGCTTTTTTTAATAATATATTTTCTTACCATATTGCAATTTATTGTAACCTGTAAAGAAAAAATGAGTATCAACTAGAAACGAAGTCTCTGTATAATAGTAATTAGGGGTAATTGGGGACGCGTCCGCAATTGCCCCAAAATTCTGTCTTCATTTACCTCTTGTACATATTATTTTGGGGTAATTGTGGACACACGAAATAAACATCTCATTATGTTTTGCAGTTAAATCAAGTATTAAAAAAATGTTCTACTTAATCAATTAAAGCCAACTGTGATGAGAAACATTCAATATTTTAAATATTTTTAAGGTAACAGTACTTACCGTGACAGCCGACCAAACCGATACACCAAATATTTTATAGGTTAACTTTCAGTGTCAGGTGCGTTAAAATAACAGCTTTTTATTGTGAGTTCGTAGATTGCTGGTAGATGTCACCTAAGTATAGAAGAAGATACAAAGACAAATTCAAAATAGATCTTTTATTAACGATTTTATTTTCGATGTCCTCATTTGCCCTTGTCCACATTTACCTGGATTGACCTTATATTATAATTAAAAGTGCCAGCACATTTTAGTCAAATAAACTACAAAAAATTTATTACTTAGTTTATACAAACTAATATAACAAAGTATACAAATCAATAACCAATGTTAAATACTCATAAAAAAAACTTAATCATAGCAAAGTATGAGTTAAATATTTATTATTGTGACTATATACTTTCTGAAATTAAAAGGCAATACAAAGAATTAACACAACTGAGTACCATATCGATTCTGTACATCAGATAATCCGCTATTTTTATGGATATTTTTGTTGGTGTTTGAAAATGGATTTGTATCAAAATCTTATTTACTCATTTTAGTATTATTTTCTGTAACGTATTAAATTATTTTCTTCCCAGTTTTTACAATTGACAGTTTTTTCTGTTGCTTCATTTAGATAATTTTTGCATCTGTAAACGTGAAAGTGATATTTTTGTTTCTAATATTTTGTACTGTCACGAAATAACTCTATTGTGGATCAAATTCATAATGATGTAGTATAGGAGATTTAAAAATCTTTTGTTTTATTCGGTAATTGTATTGATGTATTTGTTGTTATATCTCAAATAAGGTACGTGCTTCCTTGTGTAGCATTTTTAAAATTCCTTGTATGTTGAAATCCCCTCTATATATTTAAAACACCAAAGAATATTTTTAGTGTATTTCATTTCCTATTCGTACGTAATAAAACACCGAATTCTTTTAATTCATCTTAGCGTCACCGGGGTCGAAAAGAAACCATTTTAGAGTTTGTTTATTATTTCACAGATGGGTATTTCCTCGATATTCGTTGATCGTTAAACCACTCGATACTGCGTTTTAAATAAATGAATCACGTATTTCAGAAACCCCAAAAACCACAAATTTATGAAATTACAGTTTTCTGTAATTTTTGGTAGTATATAGGTATACGCACTTAACAGTAAACAGAAACCCCAAAACTCACTAAATTTACATACATTTGTTGCCAGTTGAAAATTTGATGTATTGCAGAAACACCAAAACTCCAGGAATTTTGGTGTTTCTAAAATATAATATTTGAACACACTAATTTTGAGTTTTTTAGGTTATGCACATTATTTGTGATCTTTACATATTGTTAGTTGTTATTACAGTTAAAATTAATAATAATATAAGTAATGGAAATTGAAAATGAGTCTTCAACGCGCAAAAAAAAGTTATTAAAAACTCTAGAGTTAAAGGGTCTGCCAATAAACGCTGGAGTGGTGCCTTGGCGCCTGAAGTGAACCAAGGACCAGACTGCAAGTAAGCATTAAAGCTTTAAAATATTACTAACTATAGATAAAGTCACGTTGAGATGGCAGTGTACGGATATAGGATAACAGCGTTGCCAATTCTACTGCCCTTGTAAGTTTTGCTACTTTTGTAAAATAAGCAGGGCCAAACTCACGGTAAACTAAGATATGTTTAGGTAAGCTAAAGTTCTTAATAGAAAATTCGTGAATGAAATAAATGGTAATAATTCCTAAAATGCTTTTATACAAAATACCGCAGTTAATAGGGAAAAAAATATGAAAAATATTCTACAGGTTTTTTAATGTTCTAAACGGTAGATAAGGGATAACTGATGATAATTCCTTGAAGAATTACAGCCAATTTTGCTTTGTTTATTTTTTAAAGAAAGATGAAGTTTGGAAAAAATCATTTTTTTGCCTATTTTGTTCCTCGTACATTTTAGGGAAAAATGTTTCAAATAAATGTTGCAGATCTTAAACAGTTTTTTAATTTTTTAGTTTGTAAATTAAAATACATAAACAAATGACTGAGATAATTGCAAAAAACCCCTAATTGAGGCCCCTAGAACACAAGGGTGTAAGTGCAGTTGCTTATCACTTAGCAACTGATATCTAACAACAGGCACGTACTTTTGGCTTCAAACTTTCTACATTAACAACAATAACACCATCAAAAATTACATGTCATTGAAAACATGCTGAAAACTGAAAAAGTACTACCTAGGTTTTTAAATTTATATCGAACTTTGAACAAAGATTTTTCAAAACTTTGTTTTTGGCACTTACACCCCTTGTGTTCTAGGGGCCTCAATTGTGCACTAATTTATTAAATGTTCATAACTTTATTTTTTGCATAATGACGTCTAATATAACTACTTGAAATTATGTCGATTAATGAGTTATTTAAGTGTGCTACATTTCAACCAGATCAACTAAATATTTTATTACCTTTACTGAGAAAAGAATACCCCCGAAAAACAATTTTCAATCATCTTCATTTTCATAATCTAGTTCATCTTCAGAGTCATCGTTTAATGAAATTCTAATAGGTTCAATGTCATCTTGAATGTTGTCTACTGTCCAAAAATTATTCTCCAATTTTATAACATGGTTGACGTAATTTTTCCAATGTCCATTGTTCTGTACCTTATCATAACCTTCATAAATCAATGTTTTAACGTCGTTTTGTTTGAAACTTGAATTCTTAGAGGACATGTACCGTTTCACTTCACTCCACACCATTTCTATTGGGTTCAGTTCACAGTGATAAGGCGGAAGTCTTAAGATATGTACATCTACGCGGCATTGTTCGTCACTGTGATTCCTGTATTTTTCACCAATACAATCAATTTTGTATTTGTCATAAATATTTTTAAATACATTAGCAGTTTCCAGAAGTTCATTTTTTAAGTAATCTTCTTCAAAATAAATGTCCTTTTCATAGAGCCACTCCTTAATTTGACGTTTCACCCAATATTGTTTGGGAAAATTTAATTTCCTAGAGTGATAAGATGCATTGTCCAAGATAATGACATTCTTTTTATTTTTTGGGAGATTCGGTATTAACATCTCTTCAAACCATTTTTCAAATAGATCTCCGTCCATCTCTTCATGGTAATCTTCAGCACCTTTTTTGGCAAGAAAAGTGATGTCAGCACCTTCAACAAATCCGTCTTTGTTTCCTGCATGGACTAAAACAAATCTTGGTCCTTTTCCGGTCGGAGTTTTTAAACCTGTGGTAAGTCCATTTACGAAAGCCTGTCGGCTATTTTTTATTGTTGTATCTTGCCATACTTGCCCATTGGTTATTCCAGTATTAACCCATGATTCGTCCATATAAATGATATTGGCTCCTTCGTTCCTCAGTTTCTTTATTTCCCGGAGATAGTGACGCCTCCAAGCGACTATTTCTTGTTTTTCTATTAATATTGAATTTCTACCTTGTTTGCCATATATAAAACCCATGTCGTGCAATAGTCTTCTCAACGTACTCTTGGAAAAATTCGGAAGATGCTCCATTTGCTTAATTTTTTCTAGTACTACGTCAAGGGTTGAAGGAATATTGTCCATAAAAAAACCGTGCACTACTTGTCTTATTCTAGACCGAGTATTTACCTGAACTTATAATTGCTGGCATTAGACAATAATTTTGAATTTATAAATAGGTATATTTTTTTAATTCTAAATTATTTTTTAATGTCTGTAACTGTAAATGCAGGTAGAGAAAGTGTGTCATTAAAAGGACATTAAGATCAAAAACGGATTATACAAATAATTATTTCATTTCCACAAATTGTAAACAATTTTGAACAGAAGATATAATTCCGAAAAGACCAGATTTCCGAAATATAACTTTCTATTTTTAAAATACCAACAGAAAAATTATATAATTAAAAAAATGTAGTATTTTTCCGTTTCACATTCATAAATATTTCCGAAATTATAATTCTTTTATAGGAGCAGGCCCATAACGTACGATTGTAGGTACGATTAAAAACTGACAACAGTGTAGTTATTTCTGGCATATAGAAAGTACAGGCCTATCTCTGGAACGCTGCCATCTGAATGTGAATTTATCATTAGCTAAACAATATCTAATATTTTATTATCGTAATTTTAATGATACTTTTTACGAATTTCTGAAGAAACACGCATTCAATTATTAGATAAACGAGGTAAAAATCAATCTGGCAATGCGAAGTCAGGACTTGTTATAGATTCAATCATACAACATATTGCTTCGTTTCCGGCGAAAAGTGCCCATTAAAGTTGTTTAAAGAGGTTCACCCAGAACAAAACGTTAAATATTCATATTATAAAAAGATTTTTAAAGAACAATTTTCATTATCTTTCGGTCGCCCATAAGTCGACACATGCTCTACATGTGAAGAGTTAGAAACTAAAATAAAAAGTAAATTCTTAAATCAAACAGCAAAAAGAGTGGTACTGGCAGAAAAAAATGTTCATAAGAAACGGGCAAATAAATTTTATAACAAACTTAAAACCATTTCAGAACTTTGTAAAGTAGATGATAATGTAGGTGGTATTTGCATTGATTATATGCAAAACCTGCAACTATTGGTTATTCCTGTCCAGAAAACATTCAATTTAAGACAGCTTACTGTTAATGTTTTATGTATTCATAATCTGAAATATGATAAGGTAACATTCTATGTGTATCATGAGGGAACAGGAACTGAAGGGCATGAAGTTGTATTATTTTTGTTACATTTTCTTGACAACAATCCAGAATTTAAAAATATTAACCATTTTCTCTTCTTTTCTGATGCATGTGCCACCCAAAATAAGAACCATACAATAGTTAGACTTTTTTCTGCATTAGTTTCAACCAAGAGATTCAAAAAGATTGAACAATATTATCCCACACGGGGACATTCATTTCTACCGTGTGATCGGGATTTTTCCGTTCTTAAAAGGAAAATTAAAAAATCGGACAGAATTTACACGAGTTATAGTCGTTGACCCCATAAGCCAATACCCTAAATCCGATGCGTCAGCACCTGAACTATGATCGACCTGAATATAAAAGTGCAACTTGCGAATTATTGTTTTATTTTCCAATGTGTAATGTATTTCATTTTAATTTTATTATTCAGTCTGATTTGAAACTTTGTACAGTGAAGTCTGATTTTAATATTGTAACTTTTAAGAACGCAATAAAGTTCTCTCGCATTTGTAAATTAAATAATTATTTTTTAAAAATCGTCCCTGAAGGGCAGAAACTATCAGTGGCGCAGTCTTAGTGGATTTTTCGTAGAATTCCATTGCGGATATTCGTGAGTTTTAACTCTTTGACGAAAAAAGAACCGGTTTCCGTTTTTCATAAACTTTTCGAACTGTCAGTGATTTTGGGCTCCATCAGGACATCCAGAATTTCCAGGGACATCAGAATAAACAAGCAGAAGTACATAAATGTGGTAAGCTAATAATTTTTATTCATATTCAGACTCCTCTTTGCCTATTAAATCCTTTTGTGAAAATAATAGTCAAGAGTACGTATTATTTACTTATTATTTTTGATAGATAAGAATATTATTAAGAAAGAAAAGTATTAAATAAAAATAAAATGACTTCACCAAGTACTTCAAATGCTACTATTATTGTACCTAAGTTAGATATCGCAAATTTAGCCATTATTCCTCGTTTTGATGGTAATATCAATAAACTTTATAGATTTATAAATGCTACCGAATCAATCTTACAACATTATTTTGATACAACTAATCCTAATAGCTTTCAAAATTGTTTATTATTGAACGGTATATTAAATAAATTAGAAGGAAGAGCTGAAGAAATAATTGCGATTAGCGGCAATACTGATTGGGATGGTATAAAAAATACATTAATTTTAAATTTTGCTGATCAAAGAGACGAAAATTGTCTAAATCAGGATCTAGTTAATCTTAAACAAAAGCCAAACGAAACACCTTATCAATTTCATGAAAAGGTGCTAGATTTATTAAATTCTATTTGTAACTATATAGATTTACACCATCTTGGTCAGGAACGTACATATAAACGAGATTTCTTTAACAAACAAGCATTAAAAACATTTTTAGCAGGTTTAAGAGAACCTTTAGGACCCATAATTCGGGCAATGAGACCACAATCTATCGAGCAAGCTATACAATTCATTAAAGAAGAAGATAATATTAAATACTATCAAAAAAGTCAAAATTTTAATACTAATAATAATAATAATAGTAACAAATATTCTAGAAAACCAAACTATAATTTTCATTTAAATTCCCAAATAAATTCTCGCAATAATAGACATTTTCAACCTTCACAATCACATCAGTATCAAAGAAACACTCCCCAAAACTATCAGTATAATGTCCAAAATTCTAATAGGCCAACTCAAAATGTTTGGCGACCAAATCCAAATTTTGTTCCCAACAGACCCACTAACATGGGTATATCTACTAGGAATAGTACTCCCCAGTTCAGAAATAGCTTTCAAAACTCTAACAAGCCAGCTCAGAACGCTTGGCGATCAAATCCCAATGTTGCTCCAAACACATCTACTCCTATGAGTACAACTACTAGAAATAGTACTCCCCAATTCAGGAATAATTTCCACAACCCTAGAAATCCAAATCAAAATTTTACATTCGAAGAACTATATAATACTGAATACGAATCGATTAATAATAGTGATCACCAAAATACTTCTCAGACTTCTCATCAACAAACTTATGATATTGTTAACGAAGAGCATCATCAAAATTTTCAAGACGGCATCATTCAAATCCAACCGACTTAATAGAATTAAATTTTTCCACAAATAAAAGAGAACTGCCATATATTCAGATTCATAATCCTCCATTAAAGTTACTGGTAGATACAGGTTCCTCTAAATCTTTTTTAAACCCCGAAAAAGCTAACCTTTTCTACAAAAATTATGTCTTTTATGAACCCTTTGTTGTTTCCGCAGTATTTCAAAGTACAAAGAAGGACTTTTGTGCAGAAATCCCCATTTTTTCAGAATTTAATCAGGAAGGTAAGATTAAGTTCCATCTTTTTGATTTCCATAGAAGTTTCGATGGTCTTTTAGGACTAGATAATATAAAATATCTTAATGCCAAGTTAGATTTCGTAAATTCTCATTTAACTACTCCATATTCTAGTATACCTATAACGTATTATAAATCTGACCTAAAAATAATCTTTAAACAAAAATTGGACCCATTATCTTGTAGTGTAGCCAAAATTCCAGTTTCTCAAAAATCAGGATGTATATTTATCCCTGACCAAACTATTCAAAAATGTGAAATCCCTGCATGTCTCTCGAACGCAATAGACGGTTTTGCTCTAGTCGAAATCTATAACCGAAACCAAGATGAAATTTTTGTCACCTTAGATGCTCCAATTGATACTGTTCCTTTTGACGAAAATTGTCATGAATTATTCCATGCAGACATAGTGCCTGCAGACGAAATCGAAAAATTTAATATTGAAAATTTAATCCGTACATCTCATATGAACTCTGAAGAAAAACAAAATATTCTAAAAATTTGTAATAAATATTCTAATCTTTTTCATAGCGAGGATAAACCTCTTATATTTACAAATAGAGTTAAGCATTTTATAAAAACTAAGGATGAACTACCTATTTATAGTAAATCGTATAGATACCCCTTTGTTCATAAACCAGAAGTAAATAGTCAAATAAACAAAATGTTAGAACAAGGAATTATTAGACCAAGCAACTCACCTTGGTCTTCGCCTATCTGGGTAGTACCCAAAAAACCAGATGCATCAGGAAAAAAGAAATGGAGAATTGTCGTAGATTATAGGAAACTGAACGAGAAAACAATTCCAGACAAATACCCATTACCAAATATTATCGATACACTTGATAAATTAGGCAGATGCAACTATTTTAGTACACTTGATCTAGCTAGTGGTTTTCATCAGATTGAGATGCACCCAGACGATATTCCCAAGACAGCTTTTAATGTTGAGAATGGACATTATGAATATGTTCGTATGCCATTTGGACTCAAGAATGCTCCTGCAACTTTTCAGAGAGTTATGGACGATATTCTGCGAGGTCTTCAAGATGACATCTGTCTTGTTTACTTAGACGATATAATTATTTTTTCTACCTCACTACAAGAGCATATTGTAAATTTAGAAAAAGTTTTTAAACGTTTACAAGCCAATAATTTTAAAATACAATTAGATAAGTGTGAATTTCTAAGAAAAGAAGTAGCCTATCTTGGTCACGTTGTAACTACAGAAGGTGTAAAACCAAACCCAGATAAGATTAATGCAATTGTCAAATATCCAATTCCTAAAACAGCACGCGAAATAAAAGGATTTTTAGGATTGTTAGGATATTACAGGAGATTTATAAAAGATTTTGCCAGATTAACTAAACCATTAACGAAATGTTTAAAAAAGGATGCTAAGATAGAACACACTCCAGAATTTGTAAAATGTTTCGAAGATTGTAAAAATCTATTAATTAATGAACCTATACTTCAGTATCCAGATTTTAATAAAGATTTTATATTAACTACTGATGCAAGTAATGTAGCAGTAGGAGCCGTATTATCTCAACTGGTAAATGGTCAAGACAAACCAGTAGCTTATGCATCGAGAACATTAAACGAGTCCGAACAAAACTACAGTGTTATAGAAAAAGAACTTCTTGCAATAGTATGGGCAACTAAATATTTTAGACCTTATCTATTTGGAAGACAATTTAAAATTATGACAGACCATAAACCTTTACAGTGGCTTATGTCTCTAAAAGAACCAAATTCACGATTAGTAAGATGGCGTTTAAAATTAGAGGAATTTGATTACATAATCGAATACAAGAAAGGAAGTTGCAATGCAAATGCAGACTCCCTATCTAGAATAGAGATTAATTGTAATGAATTTTTAAAATACATGGAAGAACAAAATAAGACTCCGACAAGGAACGATGATGATAGCGTTTCGATGGCTGTAAATATCGACGACGACATTAACGAAGAAAACCTAGAACAAGGAAATAACCAAGATAACGACATTGAAGATAACAATGATGATGGAGAAACTGTACATACTAGTATAGAAGATCCAATACTAGGAATGCTCATTTCTGATAAACAGCTCAATGTTTTTGATCATCAAATTGTAATTGATTTTGTTTTACACTCAGCTGCCAAACCAAAAATTGAAAAAATATTTCCCAACAGGAAAAGACTTTATATTCAAATTTCAAAAAATAATATTGCACAAGAAACTATTAATATATTTAAAAATTACATTGACCCAAAATACAAATATGCTGTGTACTTCAAAGAAGACACCTTTATACCAGAAATATTAGAAACGTTAAAAAACACATTTAAAAATTCTGCCTACAAGTTAATAAAATGTAACAGCATCTTAAAAGATTTAGTAGACAAAGATGAACAGCATGAAAAAATAAGGTTATTTCATGAAGGAAAAACCAATCACCGAGGCATTCTAGAAACAGAAACTAGAATTAAACGTACCTACTATTGGCCAGGAATAAAACAAGATGTAACAGATTTTATAAATAATTGTAATATTTGCCAAGTAAATAAATATGATCGTAATCCGCCAAATCAAAAATTAATGATTACCCCCACAGCTACAAAACCGTTTGAAATAATATTTGCAGACACTTTTCAAAGTCAAGGCCAAAAATTTCTTACTATAATAGACACATTTTCTAAATACGGTCAAGCATACCCACTTTCAGCTTTGACAAGTACTGAAATTGTAAGAGCTTTTCTAACCTTTATGACACATCATGGAATTCCTGATTTCGTAACTATGGACCGAGGCACAGAATTAAAAAACTCTGTTGTACAAGAATTCTTCGACATACATAAAGTAAAAACTCATTATGTTACTACAAATAGTACCCAATCTAAAGGATCTATAGAGAGATTTCATTCTACTCTAATAGAACACCTACGAATAATTAGAAGTAAATCAGATGGAAAAATTGATATCTTAAATCAAATGCCTTATGCTATTTTAGGATATAATAACTCAATACATTCCGTAACTCAACAAAAGCCTATAGATATTATAAATGAACACATTAACACTAAAGAAATATTTGATATAAACATAGATCAAAAACTGATTAATAATTATATGCAAAAACATAGAGATATGACCAAAGAGATCTATAAAGAACTTAATAAAAAATTGATCGAACAAAAAGAAAAAAGTATTGAATATCACAATAAGGATCGACACGAACCACTCACATACGAAGAAGACAGTGATGTTTACAGGAAAAACACTACACTTGTACGAAATAAACTTAACCCTAAATTTATGAAAGATAAAGTTGTTAAAGATGCAAAAATTAAAGTTGCTACTCAAAAAAGACTTTTACATAAACAAAACTTAAGACGACCAAAAACTAACCGGAAAAAACTCTTGCAGGTTCCTAACGACAACGATGATGGTCCTGGGCCTTCAACAAGCCGAGACTAAAGACTTAATAAACAAATTTTATTATCGACAGATATTAGAGAATTTTAATAATACTATTTCTCTCATAAAGAGTAACCAAGAAGTAATTTTCTCTGGTTTAGAATCTATTCGTTCAAACCTTAATAAATTTATTTTTAATTTTGAAGATTTCCTTATAACTAGAAATATTTTAGATCAATTAAGTATAAGTATAAATATTATATTACAGTTGCTAACAGAAATAGAAAACTCTATAACATTTGCGAGACTAGGTATTTTAAATAGTAGTATAGTGAAGATTAATGAACTAAAGTCAATATTAACTCAAATTATGAAATATCATTCAAGAAACGAACTAATTTATCCGAATATCACATCAGACATAAATAAATATTATAATATCTTAGAAACAGAAGCGTACTACTCTAACTTGACAATTGTTTTCATTGTCCATGTTCCAATAGCTTATCCCGACGAATACTCCTACTATCATTTATACTCGATTCCTACTGTAAATCGAACTACCATAGTGCCCCCTAACACCTATCTGATAATGAATGAAAATTTTTACCAATACACATCTGTACCATGCTCCAATCTGAAACCAAAATTCTTTTGTGCCGAGAATCATTTGAAAAGTAAAAATGAAGAAGACTGTCTATTCCAACTCTTTAAACTGAAATCTAATCCTACGAGATGCCAAAGAATAGAAGTTCACATTTCAAAAAATATAATCCAATAAGTAGATGAGTCCCACTACATCGCTATTTTGGTAACCAAAACCAAAATCCAAATGAACTGTACCAACACAGACCTTCAATTAATTTCTGGAAATTATCTCATCACAGTTCCCTTCCAATGCCAGTTTAGCACAGAAGACCAAACATTTAGCAATAATCGCCTCATTTCTGAAAGTCAGCCACTATTACTTCCGAATATAGTTATTCCTCATCCTCATCGAGAAGAGATTCCCGAAGTTCATATCGAAGATGTCCAACTGGACCAGATTCATTTAGTTAAGAAGAAACAAGAAGAAATTAAAACATTGATACTTAAAAACTCAAAAGCTACTAGTCCTTTTAACTTTTGGAACCTATCAACAATATTTTTGATTATAATAATTTTTGCATATTTTGGTATTAAATGTATAAGAAGAACGAATTCGCAAAGAAAAGATGATAGTCCCATGGAGAGTGTTCACATCCAAGATGATCCTGAAGAAAACCTACCCCAAGCCCAACCTAGGTCATTTTTCAATTCCATGAAAAATTCCAGAAACTAAGGGTGGAGGAGTTATAGTCGTTGACCCCATAAGCCAATACCCTAAATCCGATGCGTCAGCACCTGAACTATGATCGACCTGAATATAAAAGTGCAACTTGCGAATTATTGTTTTATTTTCCAATGTGTAATGTATTTCATTTTAATTAATTATTATTCAGTCTGATTTGAAACTTTGTACAGTGAAGTCTGATTTTAATATTGTAACTTTTAAGAACGCAATAAAGTTCTCTCGCATTTGTAAATTAAATAATTATTTTTTAAAAATCGTCCCTGAAGGGCAGAAACTATCAGTTTTACACGTTAAAAGAGTATGTAGAGCTTATCATAACATCTAACAAAAGTTTAAACCGATTTACTGTAGTTTTGCCGAATTCTGATAACATATTGAACTGTAAAGGATGGTGGCCCACGTATTTTAAAAAGACGATGCTCTCTAATGAATCTTTAGGCAGAAATATTTCAAGAGATCAAAAAATTGCTTTTAAAATATCCAACTTTCGACACTTTATTTATCGAGTGATCACGATGGAATTGTTATTACAAAAGAGTACATAGATGGCTTGATAGATCATTCTTTTCGGCTACGAAATAGCAACAAGGATGTTATTAGTTTCCCTACAAGAAAAGCATACACCGAAGGACATATTCCTATTAATATCAAGAAGATGCAAGACTTGAGAAAACTGGAAAAGTATCTACCAGATAATGAAGAAGTCAAGGACTTTTACGGAGAAATTTTTAATTTGCCAACATGCGAGGGAGATTCAAATGAAATAATACAACCAGATGAGTGATTACTACTGATATATTATTCTGTATGCCCATATTTTTAAATAAATGTTTATATAAAACATGTTTTCTTATTTTTACATCCTTGAAAAATGTGTATATTTCAAAAACCCCAAAAATCCACAAAAGTAAAAAAGAAAAAAAAAATATATAAAGCTAAAATTCGCCACTTTTTTACGCAAACTGATTAAAACACATTAATCTCATGATTTTATTACAAAAGCACAACAGGCTTTTTAAAATATTTCATGAAATAAGGCTTTTTCTAATTTCTCAACATTTTATAAAAATAGAATTATGTAATACAAATATTACCGTTTAGTGTTTTGTTTATCCAAGTTAAGCGAAGGATTTTTAAGAATTTACTCACTCTCGCTGAGGTATTGTCAGTTTGTCCAAATTGTTCGTCATATTTGAAATGTATCTTTTTTTTTTATCTTATGTTATGGAAGATTAGTAGCTTTGCAATTAATTGTGCAGTACGTGTTACGTTACGTGCAATAGTTACAGTTTCAAGTTGTGAGCTTTGAAACTAAGGTGGTGGTGAGCGGACGTGTTCCAGTTAAGCCGGTCAAAACCGGCGAATTTGTTGAAAATAGTGGAATTTTACTCTCTGTTAATATGTCAGTTTAGAAAAGAGTAATCATTATTTTGTTACGTATTTAAGAGATTTGTGTCGTGTACCAGAGTTTTGAAAATGGTTCCAGTGTTGTAAAAAGCCGCTAATAGGGTGTGTACAATGTGCCGCTGATTTTGTTTCAACCTCACCTTTATTTGTCTCTGGTCGTCTTTCCAGACCACTTGAAGCAGTCCTTTTTGGTCATGCGTAGCAGAAATCCTAGTATAGTTCCAGTTCTAACCCCAGAAGTTTTAGTGCATTTTTTGTGAAACAAGGTAACTTTTTTGTTTTAAACTTTCGAATAAAAAATAAACATTAAAGTAATAATTGCTTTCATAATTTAAATATTAAAAAAAAGTTTTAATAATTAATATTGTAAATCTTAGGGTGTGGGTATGCTCATTGTGTCATATGTGTCATTTTAATTGTTCTCTGTCATAAAATTAAATGTTGACATATGACAGCTAGCGACTAGTTTTATTATTTTTGACATTAGCTTGTTTTTTTAGAAAAGATTAACCTTTATGAATGTTTTCATTTAAAAAGATAATTCTTTAATTTTAATAATTTATTTCTGCCATAGTTTATAGCTCAGTTAACTGATAGCCTAATAACAATTTTTGAAAGTTTTGTAGCATCTCCCACTTGTAAACAAGAGTTTGTAAAACAGATAGGACATGTAAGTGTTTTTTTCTTTATTGATTTGGTATAAACGTTTGAAACTATTAATATAGTATTTTTTTGTACCATCTATGTTTTGTAACTGTTTGTAGTGAGACAAAAATAAATGTTTAATTTATTTCTCTAAATCATTTTTGTTTATTTATTTTAGAAAAGTCTCCTAACCCCTTTTTGTGTTTGTTATTTTAGGAAAGAAGAGCCTTTTTTCCAGCAAGATTAGGATCCTTCGAAGCGGCGTCCTTATTTCAAATAGCAGCTCGAGGCCTTTCTTCTTGTTTTTGTAACCCATTTGTCTAATAGATTCATGTAAGTACCCATTTGTTTCATTTTTTTGTAGTTGCCCCAATCCGACCCCTTGCCATTCAACTTATCCACGACCCCAGCTCTCCAAATAAGCCCTGAGTGCTATTCGCACAAGTATCGTTTTTTTTGCTTGCCCTATCTCCATCCCTGTAGTTTCTGTCCCAATTTTCAACCCCCGTTACTAATACCTTATGTGGTAGGCAAAATATATTTCGTATCGGGAGTGGTTTATACGGCAGTCCTTACAGTAGAGATCCTGGCTTATACAGAAAACTGTAAACGGGTGTGTGGTAATACTGCACTTTGGTTGCATTGCTGGTGTGTTGGTTTAATCGTGCAGGACATGATGCGTCTAGAAAAGGCATTCAGGCCTGAAATGTCCGAAAATCTTTTCAGGCCATAATTATGAAATGATCTTTTCTAAAATAAATTAAAAAATGGATCAGAGAAACAAATCAAACGTTTATTTTTGTCTCGAACAAACAGTTATCAAAAATACAGATTGCACAAGAAGCATACTAAATTACATAATAACAAAGTTAACAAAAACTTACGTGCTTATCTGTTTACAAAGGAAATTGCTACAAAAATTTTCGAAATGGTCCCTAAGTCATTTATTAATATGGCCAAATTAGATTATTAAAAATTAAAGATATCCTTGTTTATGAAAATATCTTAAAATTTAACCTTATATATGAAATATCTTTTCTATATAATAATCAAATTAAAATTGTTTTACAACAACAGCAGATTTAAGCCAAAATGTCATATGTCAACATAACATTGTAAGACAGAATAAATTATGACATTTTGTTGACCACGCCTATAACACAAATAAAACTTTAAATATTACAAATTCTTTTATTTTAATGAAAGCAATTATCGATTATCAAAAATAATGTCTATTTAATTTGGAAAAATTAATATGTTAATTGTTACCTTGATTCACAAACTTTGCCACTTAACTATAAAAAAAAAAACTTGCTACTATCTCTGGGGTTGGAGCTGCAAGGACAAAACTCCCAACTGGAGCAAAAAGGAAACCATTTCTATACTCAGTAACGAAGATCTGACGTAGATGGGGTTGGATCAAGCAGGCAAACGGCAACAAAGCTGGTGGGACATCCTATATAATCATTTTCAAAATTTCATCAGTTCCGGTGTACTGCACAAATCTTATGGTTGATACTCTGTTCTAAACTGCCATATATTATCTAAACATCTTTCTAGTCTGAAATCTCTTGCTTGACTCCTTATCTGCCTTACATTTTACAAATTCAACGCCAAATAATTTCCCTTCACGTCTCGCAGCCAGTTTTGTGGTCTACCAACCTAAACAAACAAAATACCCCTCTTGACCTCGTTCTTAGCAACGAACCGACAAAAAAACATCTTGAAATATCCACTTTCAAATTGGGTAACTGGAAATTTTTTACCTCACAATACATACAGAGAATAGGGGGATTTTAATGTAAATAAAGACAAAAAAATATTCTCAGCGTTAATACGTTTTTACTACGAGATAAACAACACGCATTTTATTGATTATTTTAAACGTCCTCGCCTCCTAGCCTGAACCGGAATAAACCTCTACCTGACAATGTAACAGAGACAAAAACATCTATATTTTGAAACAACTGAATACAAAACTTAAAACAGAATTTATACTATTATATAGAATTAAATATAAAACGCTACAATGAGGATCTCCTTTTTGTACAATAGAATTACCTAGAATTGTGCCATTTGTCGGGTATATTACTGTCCAAAAGGCACATGTTAAAATGGTTTTTTATTTTCTTAATTAGGCAAGTACCTCCGATTTTGATTGTATCAGTAACTACACAATCTTTGCTTGGAGATTTGTTATTCTTAGCTTTTTGTAGGGCTAGTTTTATTTCATCTATTGTGATTTTCTGTAATATCTAATACTATCTGTGTAGGGATAGTGTTGACCAACTTTCTACACCTTAGTACTCTTCTAATATACTGTTGGTCTGAAAAGAACTGCTAACCGAACTGGGTAACCTACGCGTGATTATTTTTGTGGATCCTACGTGGTAGGCGCTGTTTAATTCACAGCGGTACGTCCTGTAGCGAGCTGTTAGTGAATATTACAATATACCTTCGTTCTAACAATTGTATAATATCTTCCCCTCGGGCTGCCAACTATTCTGTAAACCACGCTTACTCTCCTACTAGCTGGATTTACACCTAAAATAGCGATCATAACTGCCTTTAATAAAATATTGTGAACATATTGAGGCACTGTTGAATGGGTACAGTTCCCCCTTTTAAAGGCTTGATTCATAAATCCTTCCGCTTTTTTGAAAAGCTGTCTATTTTTCCACGTAACACCTTAAAACATGAATACTAAAAAACCATGGACGTATAAATAAAGAATACGTCCATGTAAAAAACTAACTTCAAACAGTTTTCATACACTTCTACTCAAATGAACTAACGAATATTTTAAATATTTTATTTTTGTCATTCTGGCTAAAAGGTTATGTTGTGACAGCTTTTCTCTCCCATTCACAAACATCATGAGGATGTGGAGACGTATCTCAAGAATAAACTATTTAAAAGATACCAAATAACCTTTTACAAATTTCTTAGTTGTTTTCAAGTAATGCATAGTCACTGTTCCTTTTCATTTTATTTATTAATCTATGCTTTTATAATTCTATTAACAAAGTGTAACATGCATAGATACTTCTCACGTGTTATTATATTTTTTCTTATCAGTTTATATTTTGTTCAGATTTATCATCGGCTATAGCTTAAAGTGCGCGCAACCAAACGTGCAGATTCTTCGTTTTCCCGTATCAACAGTCAGTATAAACCGGACTATCACAAAGGGCACTCGTAAGGTTCTCCTCGTCGATTTCGAAACCACGAGCTCTTTGAAATAAAAGTTGTATACGTGTGGCCCTTCTGAATCTGCATTGGTCAAAATAATATACTGGTGGAATATTAGTAGGATCGGAGTGTTAGTGCTGATGATTTTATCTATTATAATTATAGGTTATGCCATACAGTCGGCTAGTACTAGTTCTTTGGGTGGTAAGTTTATTTTTTAAATTTACTCTTAAGTTTTTCATGGAGTAGATGACTAGTTATTAACAAACATCCTATTTTTTTAATGTAATAATATGTAATGTTAACAAATACTTACTGTACGCCAAATATAAGTTTTTATTGAAAGTTTATTATTAAAAAGAATTCTGTATACAATTGTTGAAAAAAAAAACAGAAACAAAGCAAAAAAAAATTTATATCATTTATTATAGGTCATACCGATCTTAATTATGTAATTGTGTAGGAAATTAATACAGTTACAGTGTAATTGTTTGTTTTTACAGGCACTATCAAAAATAATTTGTTTTTTATTGTTATGCGCATTATCACGCGCAATCCTTAATTTAAGAGACTTTATAAATTATTTATGTTGGTTTAATTGTGTTTCTATATTTAGAAGAAGTAAATGATGTTCACTAATGGGAACTATGTAGTACTTAATCCCCAAAGGTGTTGTAGAACGCCGTTTTACCGTTTTAGGCCAGTATTTTGTAAAGATAAATTGTTATCGAGGTTTATAGACCTAGTTTCAAAATTTTCTTCAAAATCCTTTCCAAATATTTCTATCATTTAGTTGCAGATGCGGCACATGTTATAAACAGAGATCGGGAGCTAACGTAGACCTGACTTAATATATAGCCTTGATTTCGATCACTTATGGCTCATAACAAAATTATTACATACTAAAAGTTATTTAATTACCTAATGAATATCATTTATTTATAGCTACTGCTGCCGGTATTTTAATTTTGAGGATCGGTGCACAGACAGACACACACACACGCACACACACATTTTATTTACTTTTTTTAAATTTTATTTATTTTATTTGATTTTATTTAATTTTATTTAATTTTATTTAATTTTATTTAATCTTATTTAATTTGATTTAATTCTATTTGATTTTATTTGATTTTATTTTATTTAAACCTATTTAATTTAATTTTATTAAATTTTATTTAATTTTATTTAATTTCATGGACGATTTTCACATTTGGTCCCATTGAAGATAGCTACAAAGGAGCTGTGAATTAAATTCACAAAACAAATTTTTGACGTTTGACTGTGTTGTCATGTCTTTATAATGGCTTCAATTACAAATAGAGAAGCTTTCAAAAATACATTTTTATTATATTACTATATGAATTATGCAATTTTTTTATTTTTTTATATACAGCACGAACGAATAAATACTCGTTTCTTCTCATATTAATTGCAGTTAATTATTACATTAACTGCAATTAATTATTACAACATTTTTTTTTGCATTTGCCTTTGATAATAAGCTAATAGATTTGGCAATCCTCAAACCACCAGTTGCCAGATTGTTACAGATGGTCACCAGATGCCTGTGGAAAGTACCTGAATACTATTCTTATTATTTTTTTAAAGAATTTCTTTTTTACTGTTAGTTTGTTAACGTTCTATTGGATTTTTATTAATTATAAATCATATGCTATTTCCCGATTTATTAAAAAAACATGGCAACACAGTCAAGCGCCAACATTTCGTTCTATGAACTTTAATTGACAGCTCACTTATAGCTATCTTCAATGGGACCAAATGTGAAAATCGTCCAATTTTATTTAATTTTATTTGATTTTATTTAACTTTATTTAATTTTATTTAATCTTATTTAATTTGATTTAATTCTATTAGATTTTATTTAATTTAATTTTATTTAAACCTATTTAATTTAATTTTATTCAATTTTATTTAATTTTATTTAATTTTATTTTATTTTATTTAATTTTATTTAATTTTATTTAATTTTATTTAATTTTATTTAATTTTATTTAATTTTATTTAATTTTATTTAATTTTAATAAATTTTATTTAATTTTATTTAATTTAGTTTAATTTTATTTAATTTTATTTATTTTATTTAATTTTATTTAATTTTATTTAATTTGATTTAATTTTATTTAAATTTGTTTATTTTAATGATTTTTTATAATTCTTGATAACTTTCTATAATTTTTTATAATCTTTTTATAATTTTTTAAACATTTTTATAATTTTTTACAATTTTTAATTTTTTTTTTTAAATATTTGATATTTTTGGTAGATTTTTGATCATTTTATTTATTTTATTTTATTTTATTTCATATAAATATTTTAAAATAAAAATTGGCCACACCGATCCAGTCGTTCTTGAGTTTATATATCGTGAGTTCAATACTGTAACTAGATAACTCCAAATTTTCATGTTTTGAGTTATCTACAGCAGCAGAATATTTATGTTGTTTGCTATGTAATGCTAGAAGTAGATAACTAAAAGACCAACAGTGAAGGTAGAGTCGATGATTGTTAAAACCAGACAAGTCTTAAATAATAATTTTATTTTATGCTAAAAGTAGATATATGTAAATATCTAGTTTAGTACACTTGCGGTGAAGTTTTTAAACAGTGCAAAAAGTAGTTAACTGCAGTTATCTACTTTTTTCACCACACCACTACGTCGCCGGCACTAGTTACCCGTCAATCGAACCTGTTGGTTATGATGGAGGATATGTTATTTTACATTTGGTTTGTTTCGGTACTGTTTATGACCATAGTAATTGTGTTTTTTTAATGTTAAAAAGTTTAAACACAGTTTATTATACAGGAAAATAGTAAGAATTAATTTAGATTATCAACTTTATTATTTACGATGCACAAAACAAGAATTCAGAGAATATTTCTGGCTTTAGAGAAAAAAGATACAAGTAAGTATAATTTTCAAATCATATGCTGCTATTTTAGTATTGGTATATAGAAGTTCTGATTTACATTATCTCAGCTTTATTGACTTGAAATATCCACATTCCTGATTCACAAAAATGTTTTCTTAATTTTTAAGATCTTTTTAAAACGAATAATTACGACTACATTGCATATTTTTCTTTCAACAGACAGTTCTAATAATATTGAACATGCAGATCAAACTGAATTTCCAGAGACAAATCATTGTGTTACTGAGGGGGATATTTTATTGACGGCAGAGGAACAAGGTGAGTGGTATTTAGATAATATTGTTAGTTTACAGTTAATTAGTTTCTGCTATAGTTTATTTCTACAGTAACTGTTTTCACGTAGTCACCTGCTAATATATTATTTCTATAATATTTGTTTAATTGAAGGGTCTATGAGAATAAAAGTCTATCTATAGGCTTTCATTAAAACGCTTTGATATAATATATTTTTTAAGTATCACACAGAAATCCACTATACAGCACAGAAATTAAAAATACTACTGAAAATTTTTATGCTGTCTCTGAGTTACCTGACTCTTTTCAGACAAGGGATTAAAACAAAGTAACATAGATTTTTGAACTATTCATTGATCATTTTATAGACCATTCCAAAAACCGGGATATACATTTCGTAGAAAAAGTTTCTCATTTTCGAGGTTTTCAGAGGAGCGATATGAAGTTTGTAATCTTTTCAAAGTAATACTTTAAAAGTTGTCGGTACACATAGGTCTTACGGCTATTAATATTTTTATATACTTATTTGAAGGCCAGAGTATCTAGACTTTTTTTCGGTATCTTAATCAGATGACAGTATTATTGAGAAAGAATTAGCTATTGAAAACTTTACACAAAGAGAAAATTTGCCTAGCACAGACCAGTCAGACAATCGTTTTCGTAACAATGAGCATGACGATTCACACGAAGAAATAACATCATTAGAACAACAAGGTGAGATTTGAGGATCTTATTTTAGTTATGGATTGAACAGTGCCGACTTGCCGACTATGCCAACCAACCGACAGATATGTTTTGTTTTTCTTTAAAACGTTGTCTTGTTGTTTTTAGATTTTTCTCCCGATGGATCAGAATACCAGCCAAGTGACAGTAGTCAGTTAAGTGATTTAAGTAGTTCTTAAAAAGAGCTGTCATTTAATCATCAGCCGGTTTTGGAAGGAATGCAGGAGCGTGCGGAAAATACGGAAAGACTCAGAAAGCGAAAACGTCAACCAGAAAAATTGAAGAGAAATTTGGAAAAATATCAGAGAGCACATGGGCAAGAATATATTGGTTCAACAGGTGTTAAGAAATCAAGAATAGAAATTGGACCACCTTGTAAATCCCAGTGTCGAATGAAATGCCAAACAAAGATATCTCTGGAGAGTAGACAGGAAATTTTCTCTTCATACTGGAGACTGAGAAATTATGAAAGACAACGAGATTTTATCCATAGCAACTCTGATAAGGTAGCAACAAAAACAAAGACTGCTTCATCTAAGAGAAACTTTACCGCACATTTATATTTGCCAATTAATGGGGTACGTGAAAAAGTATGTAAGACAATGTTTCTAAACACCCTAGGAGTTAAAAAGGGTGTTGTTGACGTAGCTTTAAGAAAAAAGTCTTCAGTGAATACCACTTTCGGTGATAAAAGAGGAAGACACATTAAAACACTTCTAGTCCCTGAGCTACGAAAAGCTATAAAAGATCACATCGAGTCTTTCCCTGTTGTACCATGACATTACGCTCGATCTGATACAGACAGAAAATATCTGTCTTAAGATCTAAATATTCAACCAATCTACCGCTTGTTTGTTAAATGCTGCGAAGAAAAATGTCGACCAGTAGCTAAAGAATCAGCTTATAGAAATATTTTTAATACTGAGTACAACTTGGGCTTTCATGAACACCATGAACACTTAAATAAAAAAGATAGTGCAAGGGGAGAAAAGAGAAAAGATAAGGAGGAGGCAATATTGTCAGAAGGAAAAACAGTTTCGATTAACTTTGATCTTCAACCAGTACTCATGGTGTCCAGTGACCCCACTAACAACGCAATTTTTATAAACGTAGATTAGGAATCTACAACTTAACAGTATATGACGTGGCTTCTAAAGAATGGACTTGCTTCATGTGGCATGAGGGTGAAGAAGGTAGAGGTAGTTGTGACATAGCATCCTGCCTGTTCCAATACTTCCAAGTTCTGTCACAAAAAATGTTGAAGATATCCACTGTTTTAATGATTGTTGCGGTGGCCAAAATTTAAATCAGTTTATGGCTTGTATGTGTATGCATGCTGTCGTCGCCTTAAATTTAAAGACAATGGATCCTAAATTTCTGACGTCAGGGCATTCAGAAATGGAGTGCGATTCAATGCACTCGGCTATTGGATCAGAATTCAAACGTGTAGGAGACGCTTATTTGCCAGGTGATTGGAAAACCATATCCCGTAGTGTACGTAAAAAAGGAAACAAGCCTTACGTGGTCATTGATGTTATTACTTTCTACGACTAGTAAAAGTTTGTCCAGACAAATTTTATGATTAGAAAAAAAAAATATCAGTGGTCAGCTTGTGCATTGGCAAAAGATGTACTTTATTCGATTTGAGAGATATAATCCCTCTACATTTAAGTATAAAGAGAATTTTACTCATCCGCAGTTTCAAGTCGTAGACTGCAGTATTACCACCAGGCGGTCTTCACACCAAATATTGCAAACTCTTTATGAAACACCTAAGTTTATAGCAAAAAATAAGTATAACGACTTGTTGTCGCTTTTTTTCTCCACCCCTCCTGGAATAAGCAAAGACTACCATGGTTTTTATGCAAAACTGCTATATTTGTCGAATGTATTTGCTGATGATGAATAAAATACGATTTAGTTATAACTGTGTTTCATATTTGTACTTTGCAAATTTTTTATTATAATTTACATGAGGTATACCTATGTATCTGCTATATAAATAAAAGCATTTTTAGGTTTTAATTGCAGTTTTAATTAAGTTTCGTTTTGCAGCTATCACAAAACCCTAATTTAATCATTGCTAAAACTAGATATCTCGCATTTTAATTGATTATATTAAAATTTAAATTTTTTATAAAATATTTTCTCACATACCAGGATGGGTAATTTCAACTTGAATAAATAAAAAAATAAATTGTAAGATAAGTTACAATTATTATGTTGCTGTAATTCAACATCTAAGAAGCCCGAAAACTATTTTTGCGATTATCTCAAAAGAGCAATTTTTTAGTTGTCTAATTATAGTATTGATAGTATATATACAGGGTGAGTCATGAGGAACTTTACATACTTCTACCATATGTAGAGTCCCTCAGGGAGCGTATCATGTGGCCACTAAAAAATGTCAACTCCTCTTCTTTATTAATGAACAGGGTGATTTGTGTAATTGACCATTTATTTCATTTTACTGTAGTGTTTATACGGCTCATTTGATTTTTTTAATTTTTGCATGATACAGTACACTACTATCAAGCATTCGACTGGTATTAGCTAAACTAAAAAATTCCAGGACTGGCTTTGGAAAAATTAATTTAGGGATTCGTATTAAATATTACACCCTGTATATATATTTTTTTTAAATGCAATAAGTGATTTTCAAACTACATAAATAGCCAATGAAAACGACATACGCGACAATGTTGTCGCACTTTTATTAAATTTTTAGTGAACGATCAAATCTTACCAAAAATAGAACAACCATAATGAAGTATCAAATTATAAGGTATTAATTTAAACAAATGTTATAAATTTCAAACATTTGAATTAAAATGAGTTCCTACAACATAATCTAATACGTAGAAAATTAACATCTTTACTGTCACTTTGTATTATCTCTACGATAGAATTAATTGTTTTTCAATTTTAAATTTTTACTCATAGATCGTATTGGGGCATTATTTTCGATAAATAATAAATTAAATTGATTAAAAAGTCAAACCTTTTGTATGTGTTAGTTTTTGTTGATTGTAAATAATTAAAATTTTATGTCAAATAATAATATATTGCATCAACTGTACTAAATAGAAATAAATCTAAAAAAGTTTAAAATGAAGGTTGGCGTTGACCGTTTGACGTTTCTTGATATTTTATACCCATTGTCATTATAGTCATTATCAATTGTTATTTATGTGTACAAGAATACATATTTCTTCTGTCATATCTACGTTAAGTACATTGTGTTAGTTCTGGTAGAGCTTTTGTTACTTTCGTTCAAAATGCCACATCAGTTTTCGACCACAGAATATGCAGACATAATATTTGTTTATGGATTCTGTAATGGGAATAGTAGGGCTGCTAGTAAAGAATATCGCAGGAGATGTCCTAATAGTCGAACTCCCAGTCATCTAACATTTGGGTCAGTTATTTGCGAGAAAATGGCACTTTTCGTAGTGGAACAACAGAGCGACATGTAGATAAAGCGCAGGAAGATGACATTATGGACGCCGTTACTATGAACCCTACAATAAGCACTAGACAATTATGTCGAGAACTCAATGTTACTCAGTCAAAAGTAAGTAGAGTCTTACAAAAAAATAATCTATACCCATATCACATTCAAATGGTTCAGCGACTACATGCTGGAGATGAGATCGATAGGTTGGAATTTTGTAGATGGATTAACAATAATCGACCAACGCTATACAGGACACTATTTACAGATGAAGCCCAATTTACCAGAGACGGGATAAATAATTCACGAAATTCACATATGTGGGCAGAAGAAAATCCCCATGCTATTCGAGAACGTCGTTCTCAGTTAAGGTTTTCGGTTAACGTGTGGATTGGTGTCATAAATAACCAATTAGTAGGTCCTCACTTTTTTGATGGTCCTTTAAGAGGGCAGGTCTATTTGAACTTTCTACAAAATATTTTGCCGAATTTGCTTGCCAACGCGAACGTTGCTATCCGAGGTATGTATTTTCAGCATGATGGGGCACCCCCACACTTTTTACTGGCAGTGAGACAACATCTCAATAATGTTTATGGCAACAGGTGGATAGGACGTGCAGGTCCTATTTCGTGGCCTTCAAGATCCCCTGATTTCAATTCCGTTGATTACCATATTTGGGGACGATTGAAGCAACTAGTTTACGCAGTGAATATTAATAACCGACAACAATTAATTGATAGAATTACACATTGTTGTAATACTATTAGAAACGATCCCCAGAGTATCCGTAATTCAATACGTCAATTAACAATTCGGCAACAAAAATGTACAGGCTGCAGGGTTCCATTTCGAAAATCTATTTTGAATTATTTTTATTTTGTTACCATTATTGTATCTTTTCCAGTTCTAATTTATGGGTTTATCATAACTATGTACATATTTTTAGCTTTTTTTTTAAATTGTTCTTCGTTATTGTTAGTAGTTACTGTTTTTTGTTGTGCAGTGACTCAGTTTATCATTTCAATTAAAACGTTTGAAATTTATAACATTTGTTTAAATTAATTACCTTATAATTTGATACTTCATTATGGTTGTTCTATTTTTGGTAAGATTTGATCGTTCACTAAAAATTTAATAAAAGTGCGACAACATTGTCGCATATGTCGTTTTCATTGGCTATTTATGTAGTTTGAAAATCACTTATTGCATTTAAAAAAATATATATATACAGGGTGTAATATTTAATACGAATCCCTAAATTAATTTTTCCAAAGCCAGTCCTGGAATTTTTTAGTTTAGCTAATACCAGTCGAATGCTTGATAGTAGTGTACTGTATCATGCAAAAATTAAAAAAATCAAATGAGCCGTATAAACACTACAGTAAAATGAAATAAATGGTCAATTACACAAATCACCCTGTTCATTAATAAAGAAGAGGAGTTGACATTTTTTAGTGGCCACATGATATGCTCCCTGAGGGACTCTACATTATGGTAGAAGTATGTAAAGTTCCTCATGACTCACCCTGTATATATATATATATATATATATATATATATATATATATGTATATATATATATATATATATATATATATATATATATATATATATATATATATATACCGAGCGCTAAGAAGTATTAACTTCAAAAAGTTTTAAACCGTTTTGTAGCCATATTAAAAGATTCGGTTTTATTTTGTAACTTTAACACGTCACAACTTTTTGTGGGTCACTTTACCATATACGTAGATAAGTTAGACCAAATCGACCACAGGGTTATGCAATTGAACTGTTACCAACTTCACATCGATATATCTGGCAAATAGATAATGGCAGCTACGTCAAGGTTGGCCTGATAACACTTCAGTATGTTTATAAGCCGTCAAATGCATTTGCATTTAAGCTTTATACATACCACAAAAGTTATTTGCAATGGATTGTAAACGTAATAGTGTGATTGCGTTATATTTGGCTGGAAAATCATAACCAGCTATTGTTCGTTAGTTCAAACACCTCAAAGTGAATAAAATATTTGTGTATCGCACCATAACTCGTTATAAGGATACTTGTAGCATTGCCAAACGCTATGGTGGTTGACGAAAAAAAAACAGCAACATCACCTGAAATGGTTCGGAAAGTGAAGGCTCGATTTCAGCGAAATCCACGTCGTAGTGGTAATCAAATGGCCAAGAACTGAAAATATCCCAGCGAAGCATGCAACGAATATTGAAGAAAAAGCTCAAGGTCAAGCCTTATAAGTTCCAAAAAGCACACAATTTTACACCAAAGAAAAAAAAGTTCGGCTTGAATGAGCAAAGGGGTTGTTACGCCTGCGCGAACGTGGTGAATTTCCGAACATAGTGTTCTCTGATGAGAAAAATTTCCCTATTGAGCAGTTCATAAACTCTCAAAATGATCGTGTTTACTTGACCGAACGCGCCTACGAAAGTTTGAGCTTAAGAACGGCCACCCCAAGCAATTTCCCATCTCAAGTAATGGTAATGGCAGCTGTAACCGCCGATGGACGCTCTCCAATCGTTTTTATTGAATCTGGTGTCAAAATCAATGCAACTTATTATCGGGAAAATGTTTTAGAAGCTGCTTTAGAGCCGAGGTCACGGAAACATTTCGGTTGTAGACCATGGACGTTCCAACAAGACTCGGCACCGTCTCATAAAGCTAGTGTGAACCAAGATTGGTTAAAAAGCCACACTTCATTTCATCCACACAATGGCTTTCGAATTCGCCAGACGCAAATCCGATGGACTATTCCATCTGGTCCATTTTGGAGAGCAAGGTAAGGACTAAAAAATATGCCAGTATGGATGCGCTGAAGAAAGCAATTATACGTGAATGGGCCAAAATACCGGAAGATCACATTCGTGCAGCATGCAACTCGTTTCTTGATCGTTTGAAGGCCATAGTCAAGGCAAAAGGTGGCCACATCGAGCAAAAGTGAGTAAATTCTGAAATTTTGATTATTTTCACACATTTTTGTCATGTGAATCAATCAAAAATAATTTCAGACAAAAAATTTATGGACGTTTGAATAGGTTCAATTGCGTAACCCTGTAGATATAGAAATATAGCTCTAAAAATTGTGGTATAATTTAAGAGCAATCTTTTTGTGACACCCTGTATATATCTGTACTCTCGTGCTACTATATTTCTTTAGATTGCAGTAATTTAACTGGGATATAAAAAAGGATATAAGCTTTTATATCAAGCAGTCTGAATTTTCAAGTATTTTAAATGAGATGTAAATTTGACTAATACCGATATCGAGAGCTTAACGGTAGCGATGTTCTGTACGCATCTTTGTTTTTAATCTTTCGATGGAAAAAAGGCAACAACAATATATCACTTAAATACGAAAAAAGGGAGAAAACAAACAGAAGGCAGTATTGCAACCTTTACAACGAGAGCCAGAACTTAACTCGACATTATGAGACTCGGGACCAGATTGGCGAGTGTAGGTAGAGATTTTTCAGGTGGACATTTATGAGTAGTTTAGTGCGTGCAATATGGCTAAGCTAACAAGGAATTTTACGAAATAACGATACTTTATTTTTTTGTTTATTTTTGACTTCACAACATAATATCCAAAACATTCTGCGAAGTGTGTGTGCAGTGGCGTCTTTCTCTACTCGTACATAAACTAAAATTTTTATTACCACAAGAAAGAAGGCGTACGTGATAATTTTAAAAACAGCATACGGTCAGTTAACTCTTAGACCTTTGTCTGAATATTTATTAATGGTTGAAATTTTCTTTTATTTGAAAATACTATATTTTAAACATTTTCGGAAAAATTATCCATAGTTATTAAAATACACTAAATATCCTCAAACTAAACATAGAAAACTACAGTCGGTTCACAATTTGTTGATAGCTCACTACAAGTTTAACCCTAATTAGAAAACTGAAATACAGAGAGGATAGGTAATACGATATAATAGTAAAAACCAACCTAAAACTGACGGTTTAAGACGTTTTCGACTAACCCAACTTATATCTGAAGGAATACAATACCTTATAATCCTATTACGGGGGTATTTTGAATGGTTAGAAATGAACGACCAGTGTCGTAGAGTATATGATTAAAACATTTATTTGAACTAAATAAATATATTTTTTAAATTTTACTTATGTAAATTGTATTTTTTAATAAAACTTATTTATTTTATTCAAAAATAAAAAGTTTCTTGTCATTTGTAAAAGATACATTTATTTAATTAAGGAAAAAGGCGCCAAATGTCGCTTGGCAAAATTTCCAATGTGTTTTAAATGTATCCATTATTTTCGAATCCGGAGAAAACTAATAAATATTTTTGAAAAATTTAAACGCAGAATGAAATATTACATTATTACTCAGGGCAGAAAGTCCCTGAAAACTTCTAGAATGTTTATTTTAATATGTTATGTAACAGGGGTGAAAATAAAAGAGAAAATATAGTATAATTTTTAATTGAAAATATAGCATGCAAAAGAAACTTTTTATTTATTCTAAAAAATATTTCATTCTGCCTTTAAATTTTTCAAAAATGCTGTTTAGTTTTCTCAGGATTTGAAAAAAAAATGGATACATTTAAAACACATCGAACATTTTGACAGGCGACATTTTGCGCCTTTCCCCTTTAATACCTTACGATTACAACTATTATTACTTACTTTATATAATTACGATTAGAAAACTATTAAAATTCAAAATAAATAGGATCAACTTCGGAAACCGAGTCATCTCGAGGGTTAATAATTAGCGGTTGTGTCTCTACGGTCGCATCAATTATGTTATCAAGATCCCACATTTTTTTTTCTTCTTCTATTACATGCCTTACTGCATCTTTCCAGTTTTGTTCTGTAATATGTTGTAAAGACTCGTATAACAATTCACGTACAGCTTGTATTTTATATAACGTATTTTTTCTAGCCACATAACTTTTCATTTGTTCCCAAATGAGTTCAATTGGATTTATTTCGCAGTGGTAGGGTGGAAGTCTAAGGACTGTAATGTTTCGCCTTTCCGCCATTTTGTCAACTAAATATTCCTTGAACTTAGATTTGTGTTGCCGGGCAATTTTTAGAAGTTCTGCTTTTACCATTCCATCTTCGTAAGGCAGATACTTATTCCGCAGCCAGTCAAGAATATCCTGTTTCTTCCACGCAGTCGTTGGAAGTCTTTCTACTAGTCGTGAATGATAAGGTGCATTATCTAATACTATAATTGAATTTGGTGGTATGTGTTCAATCATCTGCTCAAAATATTTTTCGAAAACATCAGCTGTCATCTCCTCGTGATAGTCTTTTGTGCTTTTGGACTGAAATTCCAACAAACCATGCTTAACAAATCCTTTTTCACTGCCAATGTGAGAAGTTATTAATCTACTGCCTTTACCAGAAGGTGGGGAGATACCAGTAGACCAACCTTCCATAAAAACTTGCCTGGAGCTTAATATATTTTTATCTGACCAAATTTTTTTTAGAGTATGACCTGAGTTTACCCACGTTTCATCCTAATAGAGGATGGGCCTTCCTTCAGCCCGGAATTTTCGTATGGATCTTAGATAATTTCTTCTCCAACATATTATCTCCTCCCGGTCAATCAAAAGTGATTTTCGGTCTGATTTCTCCCACCGGAAATTTAATTCTTTTAAAACTTGCCACAATTTAGTTTGTCCGATATAAGGCAAATTCGGGTCGTCTCTAACTTCTTGTAAACTTTTGTTTAGGTTTGGTATTTCTTTTTTGAAAAAAAATCCATGAATTTTCCTTCGAATACCATTTTTGGCAAATTCATCAATTTCAATAGGCTTTTTCCCTCTCTTTAAGTGTTCGTTTGTGTTTGGGTTAGCTATACCGTGTTTTTTTCTTTCTGATAGGAACCTATATATAGTTGACTCTCCTACGCCAGTCATGTTGGCACAACTTTCGACTATGTTTGTGGGATTCTGAGAAACCAGAGCACCGTGAACATTAAGGACAATAGTCTTCTCTCTTGGTGAATAGACAGACTTACTGACTGTACGCAACAGTACCGGTGTAAAACTTGATGGTGTTGATGATGAAGCCATCACAAACAATCCAACAAAACGAGCACGAGCGAAAGGTACGTATATGTTCGTAGGTATATGGAATAAAAAATCACTCACGCACTGCATATAATTCGCAAAAAAATATTCGAGACGCTAGTTACTGCCGTAGACACGGACACACCGACGAGCCGTAAATTACATGCGATCAAAAACGTACTAAACAAAAAAATTGTTTTCGTTCGTAATAACTTCACCCTTTTAAGTTAAGTTTCGAATATAAACTGAACAAACGAGGCACGTGGCCAAAGCATACCCATTATATTATTAAAAATCTGGGGAATTCCATTATTCTTGCAACGAATAGTACCTTCGGATATGAATTTCAGGTTTTCTAGTATAGTGATTAAACGCGAAGATTAATATTGAAATATCCAAAGAGATAAGGTATTCTTATTTACAAAATTGTTAATGGTTAAATTCTTATTTTTTTTAATATAATATAATTACATAACGTCCTCATACACATAATGTCCTCTCTCAAAGATGCTTAGATATGAACCTAGATATTTATTCCTGTTTCATCGACTTCGAGAAGGCATTCGACCGGGTCCGGCATGAAAAACTAATAAAAGTATTGAGAAACAAATATATAGACAGACGAGACTTATGAATCATTATCAATCTGTATTGGAATCAAAAGGCCAATATAAAGATAGAAGAACAAAAGTCCGAAAATATAGATATAAAGAGAGGAGTAAGACAGGGCTGTGTTCTGTCACCATTACTGTTTAACGTGTACAGTGAAGCCATATTCCAGGAAGCGATAGCAGATCTGGGTGATGGAATCTCTGTAAACGGAAGAATAGTAAATATCATAAGATTCGCTGATGACACCGTTATAATGGAAGACACCCTGGAATCGCTACAAGAATTGGTAAATAGAATTAACGATTATTGTATTAGATACGGACTAAAAATAAATAAGAGAAAAACTAAATTTATGATTGTCTCAAAAACGCAACATGGAAATGAAAAATAATGATAGAGCAAACCCAAATAGAAAAAGTAGAGACATATAAATATCTGGGAACCTGGGTTGATGAGAAAAATGACCAAAGCAGAGAAATCAAAGTCCGAATTGAAACTGCAAGGCAAGCATTTGTGAAAATAAAGACAATGCTTACCAACATAGACCTTCAGTTGCATCTCAGATTGAGGGCTCTAAGATGTTACATATTTTCTATCTTACTATACGGAATGGAAGCTTGGACATTGAAGAAACAACACATAAGAAAAATAGAAGCGTTCGAAATGTGGTGTTACAGAAGAATATTAAAAATTCAGTGGGTTCAAAAGATTACCAATGCTAAGGTACTACGTGTAAATAAGGAGTTAGAAGTTATGAACAGCATAAAAAGAAGAAAACTAGAATATTTGGGTCACATAACCAGAGGAGAAAAATATGAGCTGCTGAGAATTATTATGCAAGGAAGGATCCAAGGAAGAAGAAGCATAGGAAGAAGACGCATCTCCTGGCTGAAGAACCTTAGAGAATGGTTTAACTGTAGTTCACTACAACTTTTCAGAGCAGCAGCCAACAAAGTGACCATAGCCGTTATGATATCCAACCTCCGATAGGAGATGGAACTTTAAGAAGAAGAAGAATTACATAACATTAGCCGTGAAAGTTTTAATTGTTTTTTTTGCTAAATATATTCGTATTAAAATATTATTAATATTATATATATAACAGTATTAAAAAATATTATATTATTATTTAATGAATAAACACCTCAGGAACGCCTATGGTTTACGACCGTTTTATGAGTTTGAGGCACATTTCGTGCTCTCAACAATTTATGAACGGAGAATATATATGTATATATATACAGGGTGAGTTTTTAGTGCGACATCGGTCGATAATTCCATGGAAAATATGTGGAATTCTACAGTGTGATTAATATCTGCGTGGTATACCAAACACACAATTTTTTTAAGTGACACACCCTATATATTTTTTTAAATTTGTATTATTCTCATAATTTTTATAATGCATAACAATATATTGTAGTTTTTACATTAAGTTTAATTAAAATCATTGACAAAAATTTGTATACAGGCAGCGTGAACTACAAAACAATATTACGATTTTCTCAATTTTTTTAAATGGATTATCCTATATTTTATTTTTGAGAAATATGGTATTTATGATACTTTTTCCTTTTTATATAGCATTCTCTATACTTAAACTCATTACTTTCCAAGATATTTTTAGTCTTCTTCAAATTTCGGAAATACATTCAATTTTTGTAAGTAGAAATAAGTATTGAGCATTAAGTGATAATATAACAAAATTATTTTTATTTAATAAGTAACTAACAAAAAATATACTATCCATAACAATATGCAATGAATGTATCAATAAATGTGATATTATGGAAATATCACATTTCATATATAATGAAAAACAAAATTCCCAAAGTTCCTACAACATAATATGTTTTGTATAAACAAGATTATTTTTATTCAATAAATAACTCACACAAAATACAAAGCAAAACAATATACAATTAAAGTAACAATTTTTAGATTGTTATATCAACAGTATTCTAAGTGTACAAAGGTAAAATAGTAGGCTTTGAAAAAATGACAGTTTTCATATTATGTATTACTTTTTTAATCGGTCTGCGTGGCTTGTCTTTATTGTTAAAATTGAATTTTTTTGTAGAAGAGTTAACGGATATTAGGATAAAGTTCGAGAAATTGCTTACTTGCATCCAGAATATATCACGAGCGATATCCTGAACGGAGGAAGCCAAACGCAAGAGCTTTTGAAAAATTAATGGATCGTTTTGTTCACACTGGGTCAGTGTGTAACGATTATTTTGCCTACCAGATAGGGTATTATTATAGGAGGCTGAAAATTGGGGATAGAAACTACTGGGGCGGAGATAAGGCAAGCAAAACAGATCGAAACTTTGGCTAACGTCCACTCAGGGTTTATTTGGAGAACTGGGTCGTGGATGACAAGATGGGATTGGATTGGGGCAACTACAAAAATGAAACAAGGGGGTATTTACATGAGTCTCCTGGAACAAAACACAATACAAGAAGGTTCTCAAGCTATTTAAATTGGAGGCCGCTTTGAGGAATCTTCCTGCCGGATGAAAGAAAAGGTTCTTCCTTCCTAAAAACACAAAAAGGGGTTTAGAGAGTTAGTTAAAAGGAATTAACAAAATGGTTTAAGGAAAAATTAAATATTTATTACCACATAACAGTTATAAACAGTTATAAAAGTAAATAGTACAAAAATACTATATTAATAGTTACAAAAGTAAATACAAAATAACAGAGAAAGACACTTATAATGGGTTTACAAACTCTAGAAGTTGGAGATATTACAAGAATTTACAATTGTTACTGGGCGATAATTTGTAGCAGAAATAAAACAAGAACTTAGGAGTCATGGAAAGTACTGAGAGGATTGAAAAAAAACTCAAAAGAAAAAATTAAATTGGGAAATATACAGGACAAGGAATGGAAGGACTACTACAACGAACTATTAACAGAACAAAGACCACAATTCATTGGAAAAGAAAACAGGCGAAGACGAAGCAGATTCCCACAACAAGAAATAGAAATAACAGATAGGGAAATGAGAACGGCCATAAAAGCTATTAAAAAAAGGAAGCAGCCGGACCTAGAGGTATCTCACCTAATCTTATAAAATACGGATCAAAAAAATTACACCGGATGATACAATGGATATTTCAGAAATCCATAATTGGAGAACCGCTCCCAAAGGAATGGACGGAGGCATATATGAAATCTATATTTAAGAAAGGAGATAGAAAACGATGGGAAAACTACAGAGGAATAAGTGTAATATCATCAATAGGAAGATTATATGGGAAGATACTGCGAGAAAAGATAGAGCAAGCGATAAAAAACAAAATCGGTGAGGATCAGGCAGGCTTCACGGCAGGAAGATGATGCATAGACCACATATACACACTGGAACAACTGTTGGAAAAGAAAAAAGCAAAAAATAGAGATATACACTTGGTATTTGTGGACCTGAGAAAGGCGTATGACTCTGTACCAAGGTAAGAACTATGGAAGGCAATGTACAAATTAGAAATACAGACGGAACTCATAGAAGCTACAAAAGCTTTGTATAAAGAAAATAAAGTGTCCATTAAAATGGGAACAAGAGTCATAGGAGACTTCACCACAACAAAAGGGCTCCTGCAGGGTTGTACCACATCTCCAACCCTATTCAAAATATACTTAGAGAAAGCGTTGACTACATGGAAAAGAAAATGCGAAGGCATGAGAGTACCGATACGGAACGAATACCTATATACGTTAAGCTTTGCAGACGATTAAGTAGTGATTGCACAAGACCAAGACGATCTCAGCTACATGATGAAGAAACTACAAGAAGAATATACCAAGGCTGGCCTAGATATTAACCTCGCGAAAACAGAGTACCTATCTACAAGTGAAGAAGACATAGAAGATCTTCAGATTGATGACAACGTAACAATCAAAGGAAAGGATAAATTCAAATACTTGGGGTTTATAATCACGAAAAAGGCAACAACAGAGGAAGAAATTACACAAAGATTAGAACAAACAAGAACAGAAATCCGACAACTTAACTCAGTATGGTGGGATAGACACCTAAATATGAAGACAAAAACGCAGATTTATAAAACATTAGTGCGAAGTATTATGACATATGGGGCTAAAAATTGGATCATAAACAAGAAAAACAGCAGTAAGATAGTAGCAACAGAGATGGAATGCCTGCGAAGATGCTACAGAGTAACAAGAATGGATAGGAGAAGTAATCACGAAATAAAGCAAAGAACATCAATAGAAACAGACATACTAACATATATAGAAAAAAAAAAGACTAAAGTGGTATGGACATGTAAGAAGAACTAGCGACAACAGATGGATAAAGAGACTAACCGAATGGAGCCCCATAGGAAGGAGGAAAAGAGGACGACCCCGAAAATCCTGGAGGAACTAAGTAGACGACGCCATGAGTAAGAGAGGCCTTAACGATGGAGAATGGAACAACAGAGAGAGATGGAAACAGTTGAGCTAGGGAAGGCACTGAATACTGTAGAATCCCTAATATATATATATATATATATATATATATATATATATATATATATATATATATATATATATATATATAGGTATATATATATATATATATATATATATATATATATATATGTATATATATATAACTGTTTTGGATGGGTTGGAGTCAATAATAGGGCTATTGGTTAACTATTTTTTTATTCTCGAGCTTTCAATTGTGTTTACAATTATTATCAAGAGCTAAAAAAGACAAAATACTTACAAGGTTGAACTAAAAAGAAAAAACAATTTTTGTTAACTTACCAAATAAAAATTAGTTTGGTAAGTAAAAATCACTGCTTACATCTTCAAAATATTTAATACAAAAATGTTTTTATCTAATAAATGTTTCTTCGAAAATTTTTATAATTTTGAAAACATTTTTTTAATATAAAATAATTGAATTTATAAATAAGTTCAAATAGCAACCAATTACAAATAGCCTCAATGTCATAAATGCCAACATAAAATTTTTATTTTTGACAATTATATTGCCAAAAGTAAAATTTCGTTTAAACATTCTTTTTTGTTTAGTAACAAAAAGAAGAAGATTTATTCACCGTTGACAGATGTCTGAAAGAATGTGACAGATATATGGAGAATTAAATATGATATTTTACAAGTTTTATATATAAATCATAAAGAAAGAATATAATTATAAATTTTGCTTAAATTTTGAATTTCAGATCTTTTGTTTAAACTCTTATCATTTTTGCTAATACAAACCATTTCCAAAAAAGTCCTTTTAAATTTATTATTTTCACTACATAAAATTTTAATGTTATCAAAATCCATAATATGGTCTTTATCGATTACATGTTCTGCCAAAGCACAAGATGGTTTTTTAATTCTGCAATCACTTTTGTGAGAAATAATGCGATTTGAAAGATTTCTTCCGGTCTCACCAACATATTCAGCCTCACACTGAGTACAACTAATGCTGTATACTAAATTCGTTTTTTCAAATTTGTCTATAGGATATTTAGTTTTAGAATATAAAGATGAAATAGTTTTGATGTTCTTTGTTGCTATTTTTATATTGTCAATAACCTTTAGTGTTTGTATTAATTTAGGTGTTAATGATGGTATAAAAGGTAGTGAATGATAATAGATGTTCTGATTGTTAGATACAATGTTTTGAGATTGAGCAAAAAATAGTGTTAAATTATTTATATTACCAATATTAGAAAAAAGCATCCTATGTAGCATATTTGAAGGATAAGAGTTTTCAAAAATTTTTCTAATATTGGTAATATAAATAATTTAACACCATTTTTTGCTCAATCTCAAAACATTGTATCTAACAATCAGAACATCTATTATCATTCACTACCTTTTATACCATCATTAACACCTAAATTAATACAAACACTAAAGGTTATTGACAATATAAAAATAGCAACAAAGAACATCAAAACTATTTCATCTTTATATTCTAAAACTAAATATCCTATAGACAAATTTGAAAAAACGAATTTAGTATACAGCATTAGTTGTACTCAGTGTGAGGCTGAATATGTTGGTGAGACCGGAAGAAATCTTTCAAATCGCATTATTTCTCACAAAAGTGATTGCAGAATTAAAAAACCATCTTGTGCTTTGGCAGAACATGTAATCGATAAAGACCATATTATGGATTTTGATAACATTAAAATTTTATGTAGTGAAAATAATAAATTTAAAAGGACTTTTTTGGAAATGGTTTGTATTAGCAAAAATGATAAGAGTTTAAACAAAAGATCTGAAATTCAAAATTTAAGCAAAATTTATAATGACATTGAGGCTATTTGTAATTGCTTGCTATTTGAACTTATTTATAAATTCAATTATTTTTATATTAAAAAAATGTTTTCAAAATTATAAAAATTTTCGGAGAAACATTTATTAGATAAAAACATTTTTGTATTAAATATTTTGAAGATGTAAGCAGTGATTTTTACTTACCAAACTAATTTTTATTTGGTAAGTTAACAAAAATTGTTTTTTCTTTTTAGGTCAACCTTGTAAGTATTTTGTCTTTTTTAGCTCTTGATAATAATTGTAAACACAATTGAAAGCTCGAGAATAAAAAAATAGTTAACCAATAGCCCTATTATTGACTCCAACCCATCCAAAACAGTTATATATTTGTTCCAAACGAGTCACAAGTACTTCTTTTTTCTTATGTATATATATATATATATATATATATATATATATATATATATATATATATATATATATATAAATTATTACAAATGAAGAAATATCTTTTTAAGTGAAACTATGCATTGAGGTTAACCTTTAAAAAAAAACAAAAATGAAATCTCCATTATGACTAGGTATTTACCAAATGTCAAAAAAATAAAGCTAGCTGTCAGATATCAACACTAAATTTTAAAACTCGAGAACAATTAATATGACAGCTAGCTAGGCCACACCCTAAGATCTACAATTTTAATTATTACAATTATGAAATTATTATTAGAAAAAATGTCTATTTTTACTTTAAAATTTCAAACAAAAACCTTACCTGAATTTCACTAAAATTTCTTTACTTTAAATTTCTGAGGTTGGAACTGGACTTCACTGGAGATTTACTGCCACGCAAAAAACTGCCTCTGTAGTCTGGAACGACGACCAGGGACAAAAATTGAGGCTAAGAGTTGGCACTGGACACGACACGAACTTCGAAAATCTACTTCTTTAAAAAAACTGGAACCATGTGGGTATTTTTCAAATTTGTTGGAAATCTCTTAAATACAAATCTCTTAGGTGGGAGACGACTTAAAAAAAACAAAAACACAGTAATTACTCGTTCACAATTGACACAGTACATTGAATATAATCCACTTTTTTTAACCAATTTGCCGGTTCACTCAAACTACACACGCAGCCGTGTACTCTCAATGACCAATCTTTTCAACCTTCATTTAAACTGTAACTATACATTGAACTGCTAGTATACACTACACATTTTCCATGAAAAGGGACGAAAAACGAGAAAACATTACAAATTTGACGTAAAATTTGGACTCCAATAAAATACGCCTTTTACAGCGGACGGCCTTACCGAGAGTGATGTAATTTTCTTTAAAATTCATTCGCTCAACTTTGTTTAAACAAAACATAAACGGGAATATTTATTTAACGCGCAATATTAGGCGGCTTAACGATCAAAGAATACCGAGGAAATATGCATCTGTCATGTATAAACAAACTTTAAAAATGTGTTTATTATCAACTCGTCGACGCAAAAAGGATTGAAATACTTTTTAGATGATTTAACTTGTACGATAGGAAACAGCCATTGAAAATATTCTTCGGTGTTTTAATACAAACGGGGTGATTTCAATACATATCAAAGAATTTAAAAATGCTACAAGTTGTATATAAAAAATGAGAAAACCAAAACTGTTCTAAGTGAAGAAAAGGAATATGATGTACTGATAGCTATTACTGAAGATCCCCACATCAGCACTCGTAAAATTTCACGTTAACATGGCATTAGTCAAACTTCGGCGGTAAAAATCTTTCGTAAACACAAACTGCATCCTTACCGTATACAGTTAAATCAAGAATTGACAGTCGATGATTATCAATGCAGATTAGCTTTTTGTCAATGGTCTCAGCAGCAAGTGCGAAGAGATCGATTTTTTTTTCGATTATGTGCTTTTTCGAGATGAGCCTACATTTTACAAAAATGGAACGGTGAATCGGCACAATTTTTATTACTATGCATCAAGCAATGCCTATTTTATTACCACTCATAGTCAAATTAGGTGATCTATAAATGTTTGGGGTTTTGGGTATTGTTGACGATTTTGTGGTTGGCCCACATTTTTTGACGGTCGTGTGAATGCTGCCATATATCTGGATTTTCTAAATAATCATTTGTCTATACTACTGAAAAATGTACCGCTTAATATTCAATAACGAATGTGGTTTTTACACGATGGTGCTCCAGTTCACCACACTACTCTAATTCACAATCATGTAAATATTAACTTTCCTAAGAATTGGATAGGCAGGGGAGGACCAACTGTTTGGCCACTGCGATCACCGGAATTCTCGAAAATTTATTTTTTCATGTGGGGCTATTTGAAATACCTTGTATACCAGAAGCCTCTAGCAACACCAGATGCTATGAAAAATAGAATACGAGAAGCTTTTAATAAAATTGACTTACAAATGTTAAGAAATTTGGCTCGGACCTGTAATATGAGGTAAGGAATAGTGTTGCTAACAACCAACTTGTCTGCGCATGGCACCTTGGCACCTACCCCAAGAGAAGTGGTTTGGACTGTTAAATTGGGACAATATTATTTACGAGGTATGGTTTCGTTGTATTTTCAGGTTTAACTTTGACTTTGATGTTTAAGAGCACAACCAATTGTAAATAACGACCCAGTCATTTCGACCGTGTGCATGTAGCCACGTAATCTTTATCTACGAGTGCTCAGCTGGGTTAACAATCTCTATATGTTGGAATTAGCAATCATTGCACAATCATATCTATATAATTTCTAGTTCCAAACATAAGCCTTTACCAAGATCTTTCCCATTTGTTCTTTTTGCTTGGTCTCTTGAATGCTACTAAATTGTATTCTCATTACTTTTAGCACATCCATCCACTCCATACCCTAATATGTAAGACTTTCAAGACTTTAAGACACAATCTTAATTTTTCTAGCATGTCAATCTGTTTCCCCTGAAATAGTCATCATCATTAATTTTTTGTCTCTACAACTCTATGTGAGTCTTGGCCACGTTTAGTATTTGCCTCCATTGTTGGTGGTCCTTTGAAGCTATTTCCCATTTTGCGTAGATCACTGGCTACTGCGTCCTTCTATCTCTTTCTTGGGCGACCAACTGACCTTCTGCCATCGGGCCTTTCCCAGAATGTGGCGTTCAGGAGTCTTTCGTCACTCGATCTTAGTACGTGGCCCGTCCATCTTATTCGTTTTGCTTTAATGTAGCGTACAATGTTTTTAGCTCCTTTTATACTGTCTGGAGTTCATCATTGTGTCTTCTTCTCCATTCTCCTGTTGTCTCCTCTCTGCAAGGCCCATAGATAGTCCGCAGTATCTTTCTTTCCAGTACCAGTAATTGGGCCCGCCCATCTTATTCGGTTTGCTTTAATGTAGCGTACTGTTTTCATCTCCATATACTGTCTGGAGTTCATCATTGTGTCTTCTTCTCCATTCTCCTGTTGTCTCTTCTCTGCATGGTCCATAGATAGTCCGCAGTATCTTTCTTTCCAGTACCAGTAATTTTGTCGTTTCCCGCTGGTTCAGAGTCCATGTCTCGCTTCCATACGTTATTGTGGGACGAATTATTGTCTTGTACACTCTTATTTTTGCTGGTATTGAGAGTATTTTTGATTCAAATAGGGTAATTAATGAGTAATATGCCCTATTTCCTGAAATAGTCTTTCTCCGGAATTCCAAACGGAGGCTCTGTTTGTTTCTAATACTTTTTACCTCAGGAGATTTCATCATGTCAGTATAATTTTTGTGATGTTGAGCAAGGTTTTTTTATTATTGTGGTTTAAATAACTTTCGAACTTTTGTCATGTGCTACTTTTCTCTACAATTTACTAATTAATAAGATTCATCCTAAATGGAAGCAATAAAGCAATAAATTACAGTTAAAGAAAAAATTTGGTTGATAATACAATAACGATGATTTGACACATAAAATTAAATCTCACAAATTATATGCAAATCAAATGAATTTACAAAATTTTAGTTATAAATTCGTAATAATAAAAGAATTATTCAGCACTAATCTGAAAGACGCCGCTTCTCTAGTGCCAAGCCAACCATTATACGATAGATTCGTCGATGGTAATGACAACAAAGCATTGACGTAGTTTTTTTATTTTCATATTACTAAGAAAACCCATGTTGAGCCCATTCAATCACTTTGAATTCATTGGATGTTTGTCTATTAAATGTAGCATTAACCCTCCAAAGATTCAACGTTTGCTAAAATTCAAATAAAATTTAAAGAGATGCAAATAGCGTGTCTAGAAATGGAGTTGAATAATACTGACTGATGGAAAAGGGCCTAATTGATATTTGATTAATTTGTTAAGGGATTTTCAGAGGGAATTTTTCGTAGTAGGATTTTAAAACGTTAACTCAGTATAAATGAATTTATACGGAGAAACAAAAACTGTTACACTTATTTGGATTTTTTCTGTGATTAAACTAAATTAAACCAATAATTTTAAATTATAGAGTTAGAACAAAGTTAGCAGATTTAGAAAAAAAAACATAGTTCTACGAAAAGCTAAGCAAATGAAAATGCGAAAAAGTAAATTGAATTTTTCACAGAGAACAAAATAAAAATAGCTAGCACAAATTTGGATCATCAAGACATTTTCAAGTTAACATGAACTTCCTCCGATGAAAAAGTAAAAAATCATGTAGATGATGTGCTAACAGAAAGTAAACCTGATGAGGCAATAGTCGTTTAGAGGAATTACCGAGTGGCAGCTACCAACAGTGACCATACACTAGTAATACTTAAATTAAAACGAGAATCACCAAAACCAATTTAATATATTAAATTAAAAGACGAAAAAAAACGCAACATATGGAAATAACAAGAGTCATAACAAATGTCAGAATTTGAATGAATAGGAGTAACCATAACGATCACAGGAAAAACAGGATAAGAAAAAAACAAAGATTATTAAAAGGGAGTAGAATGATAGGGTCACTAAATTCCATAGCCAAAATTGCATCAAGAACAGCTAAACTGCTAGTCTACAGCTACATTAGCAGCTAAACTGCTAATCTCAGTGAAACGTAGATTATGAACCAGCAGGAAGCAAAGAAGTAGAAATTTGGGAACGAAAGGTTCTCAGAAAAATCTTCGGAGAAATATAGGTGGCAAAAATATTTTAATATATTTGGAATATTTTGCAAAAACGAACAAACAAAGAAATAATGAGGATGTATTAAAACCAATAATTATGGCAAAAAGAGCCAAAGAGCTAGATGCCTTGGGTACATTAAATGAATGCCAGAAAACCGAAATAATAAAACACTACTGAAGGAGGGAGGAATGGGAAAAAGAAAAGGACGTCCAAAGAAGAAATGGTTGGAAGCAGTAAAGAAAAACTTGTCAGAAATAGACGTGAAAGATTGGATAGAAAAAGTAAGGGACCGGAAATTTTGATTAAAAATAATTAAGTTTTCGGAAGTTAGAGGCCTACAAGTCCTGTAGGGCTTTGTCCATGCTTCCGTTGATATTTTATACCCTATCATATTGTCTGTGTCTCTGTACATTCTCTCCCATTATTCGTTCGTCAAGCTAGCCATCCTGCAAGGAAAAATATTTGGAAAACGAGGTCCAGGAAGAAGAAGAACATCTTGGTTAAAGAACCTCAGAATCTGGTTCAATACAACATTTGTGCAGCTTTTCCGCGCTGCTGCAGATAAGATAAAGATTGCCATGATGATCGCCAACATTCGTAACGGATAGGCACATCAAGAAGAAGAAGAATTCGTTCGTCTCCAGACTTAATCTTTGCTTTACTTGTTGTCTGAGGGTAACAAATTCTTCTCCTGTTCTTGGGGTTCTGTCGTTCAGCCATTTATTAATCATACTTTTCTTCTTTTAATCATCTCTTTTAGTTCGTCAATGTATTTCTCTAAATATTTATTCTTGTGTTGTTTAATACATAGCTCTTCTTTTGCCGCTTTGTTAATTTTTTTCTTTAGGTGTTGATATATTTCTGTTTGAGTCCAATCTTTATTCATCTATAGCATATTCTGTAGCCTATTCTGATATAATGTTCGAATACTAAATTGTTGTAGAAGTTCTACTTTCTCTGCTGGTCTACATTCCTCTGGATAATTCTAATTCTTGTGTTATTGTTTTGCTGGCTTTTATAACTACTATTAAATCAATAATTGATCTTTGGTTTCTACTAGGTTCGTACCATGTGTATCTATGTATGTTTTTATGCTGTAAAAAAGAATTTAAAGCAACATTCTTAAATGTGCCATTAACTGCGAAATTACAAATATATGCCACAGTAGTATGTCCATCAGCAATTAGTGTTCTAAATAAAAAAGCATTTTTCAGGACAAGACTTTTTCTTCTACGAACTATTGGCTAATACAATGAAACTATTTAAACAATTATGAATTGGTACCTATATAAACAAACATTATCCATTTAGGAAAAAAACTGTAATTTAACATTCTTTTATGAAATTATGTAAAAACGATATTTTGTCACACTTTGTCTGTGTAGACTCCAGTTGAAGCTTTTCGCTTACTATAGTTTTAAGGTTATTATAGCTATAAATGAATAGACATGAATAACGCAAGAATCTTTACAAAAAAATAAAAACATTAATAACAAAAATAGATAAAGAAAAATAAAATTTACGAGTAGTAGGTAAAATAAAAATAAAATTCATTTATAGTTCATTAGATCAAAAGAAATTTGTTGGAGCCCTCTTTTTTGATTTAACTAAAGCTTTTGACTCTATAAATTTAAATGTAGCAATTTGTAAACTAAACGGACTTGGATTTATGTCAAAGTCGGTCATTAACAATCAGATTTATATGACGTTGATCTTGGCGTTCCACAAGCATCAATACTGGGTCCTTTGTTATTTCTTTGTTATATCAATGATATGCCTAAATATATGAGTACGGAAAATATTTTTTTGTATGCTGATGACACGACTTTGGTGGCATCTACAGAAAATGCTGAGGAATTGAGGTTAAAACTCAATACCTTAGCCCATGAGTTTACGTCTTGGTGCGAAAAAAACTGCTTAATAGTAAATTCGAGTAAAACAGTATGTATGCAATTTTATATAAAAACTCCAATAAACGAAAATTTCTCTGTCAAAGTCGACAATGATGTTATCACTTTATCTGACACTACAAAGTTTTTAGGACTACATCTAAACAGTAATATGAGCTGGGAGGTACATATTAATCATGTATGTTCGAAAATTAATTCTGGATACTATGCTCTTTTGCAAGTCAAATACTTATTTACAACGGAACAGATACTTAATGTTTATTACGCTATCATCTATTCACATTTGTCATATAATATTGTTCTATGGTGGCAGTGCAACAAATGTCTCGAAAGTTTTTATAGCCCAAAAGCGCATAATTCGCTTGATTTTTAATTTACCATATAGACATACGTGTAGAGAGCATTTTAGAAAATATCAAATACTCACTGTTCCCTCAATTTTTATATACAGAAGTATTCTGTATACAAAAGCTAATATCAATAGATTGAAATCAAATTCAGATGTATACAATTATCGTACCAGAAAAAAAGATTTCTTTAGGACTCCTAAACATTACACTTCTATGTTTGAAAAAAACCCTGATTATAGCGGCGTAAGGTTTTTTATCAGCTCCCATCCAAATTAAAAAGTGAAGCAGATAATGATAAGGCATTTAAGAATAAATTGAAGACTTATCTCATCGAGTCATGTTTTTATAGTGTCTCGGAATTTATGTCTTAGATATGTTGAATGTTGTTTCTATATTTATGTGTATGTTTATATTGTATAGGTAGTCTTTAACGTTTAATTTTACTTTGACATGTCCTATATTATGTAAATAATCTGCAAGGATGAATAAAGTTTTATTTTATTTTTTATTATTATTAATTATTATCTGTGTCACTGTAATAAATATTCTTCATCAGCTTGTGCCAATGTATCACGAATTTCACTTTTATAAACTTATCTGCTGTATCAGAAGTCGAATATTAGATACCAGTAGGCTATCAATTTTTAAATTTAATAATGTGTTTTGGACTGTAATCAAAAACAAAACATGTTAATTTTAAAACGAGTAATTTTTAAATGAAACTATTTATTATTTACTAAATGTCAAGTAATTATATAAAAACACTTAGCATTCTCGTTTTATCGCTGTCATAAAGAAAAACTATCTCCTTAATGTTTCATGCCTTCAAATTACTCATCTCCTTAATTACTTGTTTTCAACTGATAACAGTAACCAATCCGAAGATTTATAGGCAGTGCTAGTAAAATAACACCTCCTTCTTTGCAGGTACCTAACTAATTAAAATATTTATAGTGTACAGTGGGAGGATCAAATAAACGTATTTGGAGTACCGCCTATATAATTGAATTTTAAGGATATTAAATTAGTGTCTGTAGCCTGATTTTTTTTCTTAAATTTGCAAATTTATGCTCTGCTATTACAAGCTATTAGTAAATGTGAGTATTGCAAATACATGAGAGGAGAAATTATCCACTGATAACACTCCCAATACTAACACTAACAAATTAAATTAATGTAGGATTATAATTTGAAACTAAAATTAAAATGAAAATTAAAATTTAAAATTGAAATTAGTGAATAAAGTCTGTTGGCTACTCTCTTTTCAATCTTCATCAGACTTCTGGTTGGAGGTGTAGTTGTTTTGCTTCCTCGTTGAGGTGGGCTGGCAGATGTTTTATATCATTTCTTGTTAGTCTGCTGATTTCGTGTTCGACTTAAGTGTCATTACTGGATTTATTTATTACTGTGAAAAGCATGTTTAAGAGATCACGCTATTTTGATTTATTAGGTGTGAAAACATAGCTTTGAATTCGTTAAGGAAACTCTTCATCATCTCTCCAATGTCACTGTTTGTATTACTTACATGTGTTCCACTTGTTATTTGAGCGTAAGTTGCATGATTTTGGTTGTATGAGTTCGTATTATTATGGACGTTATTTACATTTATTCCACCTGTTGCTTGTGTGTAAGACGCGTGATTTTGATTGCTTTTAAGGTCGGATTATTCTGTACTGTATTTCTGTTATATTGTAGTTGATTGTTCGCTGAAGTATGCGATGATACTCCTCTTGCTCTGTTTCTACTGCTAATTAACTCTTTAACTCTAATTTATAAATAAATAAATTATAAATAAATAAAATAAAATAAAAATAAATTAAAATAAATTCATTAACTCCTAATCTATAAACAAATACTGATACCAGTATGGACCTATGGCTGCCAACTCTGGGGCTGTGCCAAGCCTAGTAACATCAAAGTAATCCAGATATTCCAGAATAAAGTGCTGAGGAACATCGTAGATGCGCCTTGGTACGTTAGGAACAACGACCTTCACCGGGACCTCAAGATGGAAGACGTCAATCAAATAACCAAGAAATTTGCAGGGAGCCATAAACAACGACTCCATCATCATGTAAACGTCGAGGCTATCCAGCTCCTCGACAATACGAACCTAGAGAGAAGGCACAAAAGAACAAAGCCTTTTGAACTGGTATAATGAGTGAGTGAAAAGCAAAGTAAAGTGTTGTGCGAGTATGCATGCTAAATCTGATGCTAGTTATTAGAAATAATAGGAAAGATACTAGTGAGTAGACACCTAATTTTAAGATTTCATTAGTAATTTAAGTTAGAAACAAATTGATAATTGGTCTTACTGACCAGATTTTAATGTAAGTACACTTCTGTGTCTTTAGTAAAAAAAAAAATTAACTCTTTATATACCATGCATCCTTTGTAATTTTCGGTGTGTGCTCCATTGCAGAGAGCGTGTGTCCCTAGGTTTTTTTACAGTCAGCTAACATATGGTTGCCTTTACATTTGACACAGTGATAAGGTCTATTACAGTATGTCTTAGTAAGAGTATCCATACAATTGGCATCTGGTTCACTGGACAATATTATCCTTTTTATACGGTGGCTCAATAACTATTTTCGCGTTGTTTATAAATTGAATTTCATATATTTTTTTATTTTGATTAGGTTCTTAGATAGGCTTAGCTTCTTTTAGAGGGTCCTTACTTACTCTGTGTTTTATATTTACAATATTGAGTACTAAATGCTCATGTCTTTATATTCCACTTTTTATTATATTAATGGGCACTGTATCATGTAGATTACGAATTATAACTCTGTATGCTCTATCCTCTTTCATTTGGTACTATGATGCACAATTTGTTTGCTGTTTAAATATTGTCTTACCAGTTTTCGGTATGTTTCAGACTCCCGGGAATTTATTTTTATTGTGTTGTTTTTTAATGCTGTACAATAGTTTGTCTCTCTTTTTGCTACTTCCGATAGGTTATTAACCATTTTATTGTATTCAGTAACACCATATATAAAAATTGGTGAGGTTTTAGAGGTTGCTGGAGTTTCGTTGGTATTTTCTGTACTATTATTATTGTCGTTTTCGTTTTCATTTTGTAGAATTTGAAATTTATTGCTGGTTACTACCGTGTCTTCGTTTTCTGTTGGTGTCGGAGGATTAATTTTACGTTTTTTGTTACTATGTTGTATAGTTTGCCATTCGTGGATGTCCAATGACTCAATGTCGCTGATTTCCCTGAAGATTTTTCACTTTGTCATGTATGTGTCATCTCAATAGAATCATAAGCTTCATTTTGAGGTGTAGATAATGTGAGACTTATTTTAGGATTGTATTGACAGTTTGTGTATAAGTGACATTGTGAAAACCATATCGTATAATATTTTAATAATTAGTTCATTTACCTACAACTAAATAAATTGCCGAATAATATATTTTCTAATTGAACTTCCTAAGTGTCGCAATTAAGGCGTAGATTAAATTGTAGGATAAGCAAAGTTTGTTGGTATGGTATGATCGGAATCAATAACTTCTGTGCTGAGGTATGAATTATTTGTGAGATTATAAATTGGGGATATGAGCTCATGTGAGCGCAGTCTACTACAGTCAATCATAAGTAGTTACCTAACGAACATCATATTGTGTAATTACCAGTAGCTGTCAATAAATCAACACTTTTACTCCACAACTTTAACTTGTCCGACAAGAAGCGGACAAAGGGGCATTTACAAACCGATTCGAACCTCAAATCCAAGTTCAAATCTTTCCACTTGGTTAGGAACATAATATAGTGTTGTTTAGGTTGGGTTGTTGTTGGGTTGTTTAAAATTTGTGCTGAATTTGGTTGAAAATTTTATGGAAAAAGGACATTTGGGCATTCTAGTTGAATTTGCTGTTGCTGGTATTGAATATCTATAGGTTGACTATTAACAGTAACAGTATATAAAGGAACACTCACCGATAAATCTGGTGGAACAGTCATTTTAATTGTTAAAACTGTATATTTTAATTTTTAAATAGTTATAAATAGTATATCCACTTGATACACGATAATGATGGTAAAAACGAGGCCGGAGCCCGTTTTTAATCACCACTATAAACTTAAGCCTAATTCTTATCGATGTTTACAGGTCAAGAGTCAAATGAATATTTAGCCTGATTTTAAATTTTGAATCTATTTTATATTTAGTTAATTAGTAGCAATGCATTATTGCTACCGGGAACAGCGGACAGTTAGTTAACCCGTCGATGGTGACGTGGTATGGGTGAAGGTTGGCCTGGGGGTTGGCGCGAACATTTCTGACCGCGGGATTTTAATTGAAAGGTAAAGCGGGCAATATTTTCTTTATGAGGCCTCTGTACACCCTGTTTATATAGATTATCTTGGAAAATTATGATGGGTATAAAAAAATCAATGGTATCCTATCCTGACAAATTGAACTACGCAGCCCAAATTAAACTAACAAGAGAAAATTAATAATTAATTAACTAATGCAAAATAACATTGTTTTATTGTTCAGTTTCAAATGTTTATGCCTCTCCAATATTATTCTCAAATAAACGGTCAATTTTCAATTCTGAAATGTTCCTAATCAAAAACGCTGTTGCTAAATGTCTTTCTTTGGTTTGCTTACACGGAATCTAGATCAAACTTCCTAACGATCCTTATTATATTGTTTATGGCCAACTCGTTTTTGGAGATATTTCAATTAGCTGACTTCCATTGTCGTTTCTAATTTCATCTTCTCCAAATCGTCTCACTTTTGTTAAATGTATTTTAATCTGACCAGTTAGTTATCATACTTAGTTTTTGATCCAGCAATAAATATAGCTAGGAGGTACCCACTTTGTATTACTTTTACCTCTCTACTAAACTTACCTTCCCTTGGCCAGTAAATAAACTAATAATTTTTAATAAAGACCACATAATGTATGTTTAATTTTTCATTTTTGCTTTGGACATGTTAGGAAAACATTTAACGTATTTGTTGAATCATCACTTCCCTTTGGGTTATTCATATTACCCACAATAATACCCGAATTCTGGACCTCCTTTCTTTCCATCCAGGTTTATAGCACGTTACAATGTGCTGTGCAAGTCATCGGATTTAATGTAACCTGATGATTATATTTGCGCTAATAAAACTAGTCAATAATTAGATCGAAAACTTAACAATAAAAATTGAACTTATATGAAAATAGTACGCATTCTTTTATACATTGTGTGAGCAAATCCCTCCTAGTATATGTTTGTAGTAGGTAATCATTTACTTCTTGTCTCCACGATCTTCTTGATCTGTCCCTTTCTCTGCAGTTTGTGTTCTTCTGCAGAGAATTATGCAGTGATGATCCACTATAACATTCACAAAATCTCATTTTACAACGGTAGTCTCTCTAAATTTACTTTGAATTCAAAGGCTATTTTACTTGACCGATCTAGTTTCCAGCATAAAATTATTATGGTATTGAGCAATGTTTCATTTTTCAATGCTTGTCAATTCTTGGCAATTACTGTGCGCAATTATTGTACTTACACCTTTGTTTCTTAAGAAATTGGGTTAATTGTAAATAATTTCTGTGAGACAATTTGCTACCCTTGTCATGTTTTGATAGCGTTTTCTTATTATTTCAAATGAAACCCCAAAGTTTTGGTTTGTTACTACTAAGTTTTCGATTAAATATAGTGGTTCTTCCTTAAGATAACCTTTTAAATAAATGAGTCGTTGTAAATCTGTTAGTAATGAATTTTCAATTACAACCGTCTTTATATAGAATTGTATAAATGAGGTGACGCAGTGATTTTATCTTCAAATATTAAATCTTGATTTTTGGTGATTGTACTAACAGTTTACCTTGTACCTTTATAATAGGTTTCGGTAATAAGTAATTGACTTAATTTGCTCATGTCTTTAAGTAATTAGTTCTGTGTAGCGGTTTTTCGCAAGTTCCATGTCTCTATCTGGATAATTTTTCTTTTTAGTATCATCTTGAGCAAAGGTATATTTCTTATGTTTTAGTACGAAAATCCTCTTTAACTTAAAACATTAAGATTCTCATTTCAGTTGTAATATTTTCAATAATTCAGTAATTAGAAATACGAATTATTTCAGAGACTGATTTCAGAGACAAATCTGATCTTCTTCCTCAGGTAAAGATCCCTTGTGTATATTAAAACCTAATTGTCTCTTGACCTGAGAGCTGAGTTTATGCTTTTCACACTCTTTCTGTAAGATTTCTTTATTTTCAGCCTCTAACATCTCCTTTTTTGTTCCATTCTCCTTCCATTTTCCTTTGGTGTTTTTATGTGTTTAGTCTTTTTTTCCTGGCAGAACCTTTTTAGCAATTTCTGCGTCTAAGTCTGCTTTATAAGGAGACGAATTGATTATGGCCGACTTGGAGGGCTTGCGACCTCTTCCAGGTGATTTTTTTATCAGTTTGGGAACAGGCAGGATTTGAAAGGGGCTTGTGTAAACTGTAGAAGGATTTGAAAAACTGAACTTGATTAGGGGAATGGCAGAGGTAGGGGAGGAGGTTTTACCAACTGAGTTGAGTTGGATGCTTGTTCGAGCGCAACTCATGAAGGAGAATGTGCCACCAGGTGAGAAGATTCTCCTCATAAAGTGTTTTGTTCGAAGAAGTTTCAACAGAATCATCAGATATACAGCCATTATCATCTAGATCAATAGGCTTCTCTTTTTGTGCTTCTGCAATATACTCGGCATCAGAAAACTTGTTTCTATCCAATGGAAAAATTATTTCAGTTGTCTTGAACCAATTGATGGCTATTTTTGCCGCTTGACCCTTTACGTCGGCCTTGCCAAACAGCTACATTACGTCAAATGCTGTTAGAGGGCATTGTTTTATTGACAACCATTGCCTAATCTGCTGACTATAATAAGTCTTTAAAGGAGACAAAAAAGACTTATCTAAGGACTGCAACTTATGAGTTGAATGAGGCGGTAAGGAGATGATTGTAACATGGTTATGTCTAGCCTTTTTGATAATGTCAATATTTCTGGTGTGGCTTGAATGCTTGTCAGACTAGGAGAAGAGGTGATTCAGTTGTAGGTTTTGTAGCGCTCGAAAAATGGTCGAACCATTTGTAAACAGTTTTCTTGTAATACATCCTGATGGCTGCACGTGAAAGACAGCACCTGGAGGAGCTCCTTTTTGCAACTGAGCAATATTTCCTAGGAAATATCACCATGGGCGAAACATAGTCACCACCAGCACTAACACAGACTACAACTGTTATCAAGACACCTCTTTCTGCTGATGTACGAGAACTTACCTGTCTTTTTACTCAGAGACCAGTGACTGGTTCTACTTTACTCTGAACTCTTGTAAGGCCATTTTCAAAAACATTGACTCATTTTCTTTGTTGAAACCTACAGCCCTTGCAAATGTTTCTATCTTTATTTGTTGCTCAGAAAGTTGCAAAAGAAGTCAAAAATTTCAGTTTTTCATAAATGTTTTTTATTTAAAATTTTAAATTTAAGTTTAAAAAATCGACTGTAGGAAATATATAGGTTTTTGTTACAGAGGTCCATATTGCTCAAAACAACTGTCATTTGCCTGGCTTCTTCAGTGTCACAAACAGGCTTTTTATAAATTATAAAAAGTGAATTCATTTCTATGTATACTTGGTATTTATACGCTAATTATTTAGGTCTGGGTGGTTTCACTTATCCATAAAAAATAGATCGATGTTTTTGCACTCATAAATATAATAATATGCCACTTTTCGTTTTTTATGAGTCGAGTTATTTAAAAAAAAATCGAATGCGAGATTTAAAAGATTACTGGCAACGTGAATTAACAGCTCAAGCGTCTTGAAAACCATAAATTATTCGAATTTATTAATTTGTATTTAAAACTGTAGAAAAGATTAATGTACTTTTATCGTGCTATGACATTTTTATTGATGAAAACTTAAATATCGGTTGGAGAAAGCAAAACACGTTTTTAAATCACCATTTCAATACAGGACAATTTATGCAGATTCGTTATAGCGTGTCTATTAATTTAAACACGATTATGTATATATGTGTAGTCAATAAATAATTTTTTTTAACAGTTGAAATTCGAAAATTTCTTAGTTTTTGAAACCAAAATTCAGATAGTTGCCCAAATGTGTGCATATGTGCCTTCTAAAATTTTCAAAGGAAAACCGACGATAAATGGACTGACATGGGGATCTAAATTTCCGTTCCACAACATATTCATTCATCTAGGCAAGCTTCGTAAACTAATTTCCTATACTCAATACGTGAGTAAATAAAAATGCAGTTAAGATTTGATTTAAGTGTAGTGCTTCCACTATTTGCTTATACGAATTTCGTCCTACAGTAGGTTTGAACGTTAGTAGCTTATTTAAGCGTACGCTTCTTCAAGGAGGGACTGCTCCATTTTTTTTTGTTGCGAGAGCTTTTGAGTGGCTTTGAAGGTGGTGGTGTTTGTAAGAAAAAAGCATCATGAAGAGTTTTTGGGTTAACCAACGAAGCCATGAGCAGAATGTACCACCAGTCATACATAGGGAACGCCTCTTGAGTCAGCGTTTTTGGCGTGCAGCTATTTTATCTGCGATATTTGAGGGGGTACCAACGAAGTCTAGAAACTTAACTGGCGTATGACTGTGAGTATCTACCCTAGGTTATGGCAAGAATGCATTGCTGGAAGCACAAACTTTTCCTGAGCCTTGGAGGACATCGAGGTTAATACTGCTTCCCAAAGCTAGGGAAAAGTATCGCCCCATCTGTCTGCTTCCATGCATCAGTAAGCTGTATGAAAGGATGCTGCGAGTACGCATAGACGACATGATTGAGAGGTCAGGTGGTTTATCAAGGAGGCAATTTGGTTTTTGTAAAGGGAAAAGCACGATTGATGCAATCATGAGTGTACTTGAAGCATTGCGCAACAGAGGGGATGAACATCGCTGGGCGGCTCTGCTGTTGTTTGATGTTAAGAATGCATTCAATACGTTGCAGTGGAACGAGGTAATGAAGGCAATGGAGGAGAGAGAATGTCCTGGTTACCTGATGAATGTGGTGGCGGAGTATCTGTCCGAAAGAAGGATTATGGTGGAAAAGGGCACGATCGTGGACGTGACGGCCGGGGTACCCCAGGGATCTGTCTTGGGCCCGACGCTATGGAATCTGGCATATGACGGGGTTATGCGCTGTGAATACGGAGAGGGTACAACCCCCTTCGCATTCGCGGATGACCTCGCTGTACTGGTAGTGGCTCGGGATGAGCCAGATCTCAAATACCGGGTTAGAAACGCAGGCGGCGTCGTAAAGAAATGGATGACGCAGCACGGACTGAAACTTGCGACAGAGAAAACCGAAGCCAGTCAATTCTGAAGGGGACAAGGAATAGGCAAAATATTGAATTAAAATGTGCGGGAGCATGTCTAACACCTAAGAAACATGTAAAGTATCTAGGAGTGACATTGCACCAGAATGGAAAATGGGGAGAGCACGTGCGGGAGGTGGTCCGGAAGGCTGCGAATAGTACGGCTGCGTTGGGGAGGGTGATGCCGAACATTGGAGGACCCAAATCCGAAAGGAGGAGGGTCTTACACGGTGTTGTACAATCGATCGTCCTCTACGCGGCACCAGTCTGGAGCGAGGCCGTAGAGATAACTGCCTGTAGGAGTCTCATGACACGAGTAGATAGAACAAGTCTGTTGCGAGTGGCATGCGCCTACAGGACTGTGTCTGCGGCAGCCTTATGGACCATCACTGGATGTGTTCCGTTGCATGTTTTGGCGGTGGAAAGAAAAGAGCTGTATGAGAGAAGAGGTCCAAACCTTACTGTGGCTGAGAAAAGACAGGAAAGGGAAAGGTCAGTTGAAAGATGGCAAGAAGAATGGAACAACACGGAAGATGTGGCACAGTGGACGAAAATGCTGATCCCAAACATAAGAGATTGGGTGGACTGTGGCCACAGGCGACTGGATTATTTCCTGACGCAGGTGCTCACAGGACACGGGTGTTTTAGGGCCTACCTCTATAGGATCGGAAAGGCTGATACAGATGAATGCCTATACTGTGGATACTCGGACACTGTGACACATACGATGTTAGATTGCAGCAGATGGATAGTGGAAAGGAACAGAATGGAGAGAGAGACAGGTGTGAATTTTGTTACAGTGAGAGAAATGATTGAGAGAATGATTGAAAATAAATTAGTTTGGACTAATATACACAGCTATATCCGTGCAGTAATCAAGAAAAAGGAAGAGGAAGAAAGACTGCTAAACCAACGCTAAAGGTAAGAGTGAATAATGCTGAAAGGTGAAGCTAGAAAAGTGGGTCACACTGTGTGAGTTGGAATGCGTGAGTCAGACTGTGGGGAAGGAGGAAATGCCCATCTGGAAATAATGCCGAACTAGGAGCGATGAGTGTCTTCTACGCGCTACCTGGAACGAGACAGGGAACCTCCTTGCTGATGAATAGAGTGTGGATGTGTATGAATGGAGAATGAATGAATAAAGGTAGTGATTCGGAAGTGATGCCGGCCTTACAGCGGCCATTCCGCTTCCGGATCGCTGGATGACAGAGGAGGGTCTGGTTTAGCAGGTAGGCGTTCGGCGTAGACTCGGCGACGAGAGGGCATTTTAAAGTACCTCGGGAACTATCGCCGGGAGTACGAAGAACGAATCCTGCACTAAAGTTAGTCAGGCGGCGCCCTGGACTGAGATGTCTTTTGAAGATTCCAGACCCCCCCTCTATAAAGACGAAAAAAAAAAAAAAAAGGTTATGGCAAGAAGTCTCTAGAGTTTGTTTTGGCTCTCTTATTGAAGCCAAATATTATGCGGAGAACGTATCGAATGAATGCTGGCATATAATGCGCATGTTTCCTCATGCAGTTACTTATAGTAGAAACCCTCAATTCAGAAGAGTGATATCATAGTTTAAACGCCGAATATCCTCAAATTTAAATGTACACAGCGGCCCTCGAAAACTGTCTGTTTTCTCGATTGCAATTTGCGTTTCCTCATAAGAAATTACAGAATATTTAAAGTAGTATATCTATTTGTGCTTCTCTATAGAAAAACTGACCAGGAGTTGTCGTACAGTGTAGCCAATTTTTGTTCACAAGTAGTAATTATGGTCATACAAAACCTGTATTCTTCCACGCAGCGATTATTACCGTCATAAAAATACCAAAAAATATTATTTTTTCAATAGTAAAAATTAAGTACAAAATTGTAATTAAATAAATTTTATTTATATGTTTCGTTTCGTTACATATTTAAAATTATAAAATAAAAATCGATATTTTAAAACAATATTTTTCAATCGTTTGGCAACTTTGGAATTAGCGACGGAATTCCGACCCGCAGAAATCCGTAAAACTAGTTTTTGTCGAGCAAGTGCCCAGCAACCATAGTTCATTTACATAGGCGTTTCTAAGGGTAGGGCATGTGTTGCATTTTGTGAATATATTTTATGCGATAAGTTTGTGTTATTGATAAAATGTGTTATTGATAATACGAGTGATTTAGTTTGTCGTTTTATAGTAAATTTTTAGTTATATTCTGTGATTATTTGGTTTGAGTTTTATTGGAGTTGGACGAAAAACCGAGTTGTTCCAAGAGAAGACAGCAAAATTCTGATGTTGATTCCAAAAATGAAAAGCCGCAAAAGAGACGGAAAATGTTAACGTCCGAAGAGAAGGTAATGATACGAAACGTTTATGAAGGAATTGTCGGCAGAAAAATGGCATTAAATGTTAGCTAAGCGGTCGACATTTGTAGCAGTTTAACAAAAGTATTCGTTAGCTATATTTATCGTGTACTTAAAAATACATCGGAAAATAAAAAGCAAGAAAAAGATAAAACTAGAGGTAGAAAAAGCATTGTTTTCGATGACGAGACAAGGAATATTATACGTCGAAAAATTCATTCATTTTATTTTCGGAGTGAAATTCCAACACTGAAAAAAAATTCTCAAAAGCTCAAAAAAGATGACTCTTTACCCAAGATATCTCATAGGGTCTTAATCAGAACCATGCGCGAAATGAACTTTCGATATGTAAAACGCAACAGAAAAAGTATGCTATTAGAAAAAAATGAAATTATTCTATGGAGAAGAAAATATTTAGAAGAAATACGAAAAATTCGCAGCACTGGATGTAAAATATATTATTTGGATGAAACCTGGATTAACGAAGGTCAGACAGTTGGAAAAGTTTGGCAAGATTTAAATGTCAAAAGTAAACGCGAAGCATTTATAGAAGGCTGGTCTACAGGATTAAAAGCTCCATCAGGAAAGGGACGGCGTTTAATCATCACCCATATAGGAAGTGATACAGGGTTCTTTGATGATGGTTTGCTTCAATTTGAGTCGAAAAAAACAGGTGATTATCATAAAGAAATGACTTCCGAAGTATTTGAGCGCTGGTTTAAGAGAATCTTACCAAAATTGGAATCTGGGTCTGTGGTTGTTATGGACAATGCGCCATATCATAGCCGCAGACTAGAACAATTACCGACGACGGCATGGCGGAAAGGGAGAATTCAAGAATGGCTTACAGAAAAGGGGATTGCATACGAAGAATAAATGCTCAAAATTCAACTACTTGACATTGCACGGTTAAGGAAAAGTGAATATCTTAAATATGTTGTGGATGAAACTGCAAAAGATTATGGTGTCAAAGTTCTACGTCTACCACCTTATCATTGCGAACTTAATCCCGTTGAACTTATCTGGGAGCAAGTGAAAGGAAAAGTAGCACGCAATAACAAAACGCTCAAATTAAACGAAGTTAAGGAACTTTTGATTCAAGCAATTATCCATGTAACTCCAGAGAAATGGGCTAAATGTATAGGCCACATAATTAAAGAAGAATATCGTATGTGGGAACTTGACACTCATGTCAAAGTTTTACTAGAAAAAAACGAGAAGAACATAGTAAGTGTGTATAGTGTTTGTGTTTAAATAGAATAGTACAATGTTTTGTTACATCCAAAATTATTTTTATTTTGTTTTTATAGAATTTTATTTTATTTTATAGGATTTTATTTTGTTTTGTTTTATACTGTTTAAGTGTTTTGTTCATTTTATTTAATGGGACAATACGGCTCTTGGCGAACACCCATTTAAAAAAAGTGACGCGCCACAAGACATACCTCTCGGGTAGTGTGGAAACTGCCTTAAAATTTGTTTTAAAAAAATTTCATTGTGTAACTCTTTAAGAATGGGTCACGTCAAAAGACGTTTTAGCGTAACTTCCGCGACAGCCTGGTGGCATCAGTAAGCTTTCTGCAAAATTACTTGTTTTTTATAGCTTTTTGTTTGTGGCATTCTGTATTTTTAGGAGACTGTATGGAATAAGCCACAAAATATTTATTTATAGGTTTAATTTACTGATTTTTCGATCTCTATATAAAGACATCGTTTTCAAATATACAAGTGATAGTAATATTTATTTTTCTATGGCTTTTTGCTTGCCGTTCTGTATATTTAGAAATAATGTTGGGAATAAGTAACAATATATTTAATTGAAATGTTTAATTTACTGACGTTTCGATCTCTATATAAAGAGATCGTTTTCAAATATACAAATGATAGCAATATTTATTTTTCTGTGGATTTTTGCTTGTGGCATTCCGTATTTTTAGGGAGAATGTTGGAAATATAAGCCACAATACATCTATTTACATATTTATTTTACTGACGTTTCGATCTCTAGTACAGAGACCGTTTTTAAAGTTAAGAAAAAAAAAGAAAATAATATAAGAATATATAAATATAAAATAATAAACAAATAAAATAAATATAACTATAATTTATATCTTTGAAAACGGTCTTTGGATATAGAGATGGAAACTTCAGTAAAAACCTGCAGATAAATATATTGTGGCCTATTTTGAACAAGAATATGTAAACAATATAATATAATTAACGTTAAAATAAAAGTGAGTGTACGCCACTGGATTTTCATACGACTTTCCCCACTTCTACGACTTCAAACGATGACTCACTCTCCCAAATAGTAAAATTAGAGTTTAGGATTTTCTTTTCTGTTGCAAGAATATTGTTGTTTTGACGATTGTTCAGTGACGCATAGATACACGCCTTGTACTCACTGAATGCACGCCTGATGATAGTCTTGTAGGTGTGCAAGAGAGTTTTATTTGATGTGTTAACAATTTTTTCAAATGGTGCTCCTAGGTGATTAGCTCTTCTTCTTACCCAGTCTAGGGTGTTGTTAATGTCAATGTTCCAATAGACAGTCCTACTAAAATGAACGCGCAACTATCCGCGCCCCTCCCCCCCATCCCCATTATTGCGACCGTAAATAGGATAATATAAGCTTTTGTAGTATTAAGTGGCACTATTCATCTGTTGCACCACCCAAAAATTTTGTCCAGCAAGTTTTGCGACCTCTGGAATACAGTCGTATGTCTTTGAGATATACTGATTTGGAAATTCTTGCTTAAAAGGCCAAGAATCGGAAAAACGTTTAAAAAATAAAGTTTTGATATTAATTTTTATTAAACAAAAATACATGTGATGATGGGCATACACCAATATATTTTTGGGACTTTTTTGATGTATCTGAGAGATAATCGTCATCAGTGGGTGATTGTGATACTTCAGCATTGCTATTATCTGTGGTTAGATATTTCTTTAATTTTTTTGTTGTTCTAGTAACTCTACCCCTGGCAGATATTTCTGTTAAGGAAGGATATATCTTATACATATCATCCAACAGGGCTTGTATATCTGTAGTAATTTGCAGAGCTTCCATTATTGATTTTTCGTTGCCAAATGAGTTCTCGAGGAATGCAATAATCTGATCAGCTGTTACAGATAGTCATTCGGATTTGTGTTACAGATAAGTTTCATTTTGTATAATTGTCTTTGTGTTGTCTAATAGAATAGCTTCTTTTGTGGACTGCATCCTAGATTTCTTCTTAGCTAATTTTGGTTTATTAGTGCTGAAGGAGTGCTCTGGAGGGAGCGTTACATCAACCTCGGATGCCTGGTCTTCAAGAGAAGTTGTGTCATAAGTTGATGAATACAGTCGTTTGTAACCTGGTGCTGGTAATAATGTAATTGTTTGAAGATGCTCAGAATTTGTATCAACTATTGTAGTTGTTGACAATGTTGATGATAAATTATTTGATTGCGGCAATAAAGTTGTTTATGTATTTGTGTTAGGACCTTTTTGTTTGCTGTATGTCCAGGCTGTTTACAAAGGAAACACTTTATACGATTTGTGGACAAGAATATTATATAAGCAATATTGTCATGCTGTATTAAAAGAGACGTTTGAAGCTCGTAGTTCTCAGTAGCTGTGATAACTTAGACTTGACGTCTGAAACTCATAATATGTGAGTACTCCTCTCCTGGGACACCTGCCTTTAATGATATAGGCGACACCATTTTAAGTCCGAAATCTTTAAATGTCGGTTCTATGACTTCATTAGGTATGGATGGATAGACATTGGATATCAATATTCTGTGTGCTGGGGAAATTAGTCTTCTTATACTCAGCTCAACGGAATTTACAGTTGTTACAGGGAATGATCCAATACAAGCTGGTCCACAAGCTTGTTTCTTGATAAATAGATATATACACTCGGTTGTTTGAGATTTTCGATGCAAAACAAACATTTTTAGGATTAACAATATTTCCAACTGTTTTATCTTAGTACAGTAAACCAGAATTGGGATGAGAATGTATGATAATTACTAGGTTTATGTCTTGTTTTAGCTGCAGCAACGTAAGAAGTTGTAGGTGTATTGTTTTCTTCGTCATTCGTTAACATTATTGATTTTGTTACGGTTGAAGCTGTTTGTTTAATTTTGTTGCCCCTATAGTCAAAAGCAACAGGTTTATGATTATCCATAATTGTTGTAATTATTGACCAGTGCATAGGTAACAACAACACACCATGTCGTATCACTGGTTGCCTACAAAATTGGCGTAAAGCGAAAGGTGACTGAAAACTTAAATAACGATTCTCAACACACAGAATGACTTTCACACGTTCAATCAAAGTAAGAATCCCATATATAAATGACGATATTTATTATAAAACACAATAAAAACTACACAATTGCAGTCTAGTAGGTTAGTACAACAACAATGGATTTCGCTCTCAACTCGCAAGTTGGTCTGACATGTGCCATTGCCAAGTGGTACTTCATTTTTATTGGTTGACGTGAATATGTCGGTATGTGCACCGAAGTTGGCTATGGCCATGTCGGATTTTGCATTTAGAGCTTGTTTTATATCCTAAATATTTCATGTAAGATGTCGGGTTTTAAATTAATACTATACAGCAATTAGTAGACTTTTAGATTACGAGAATATCGTATAAATCTCAAAATTGTAAAACACGTGACTTGCCGGGTTTTGCATTTAGACGCCTGAATATATTAGTTTTAAAATGTAGTGTAAATAATAAAATTTACGTGAACACTTTCTTAATATCCATTGCCTTTGTCTAGCTTACTTTTATCATCAGGAATGGAAAGGCACTTAAATAAAACAGAAATGAAAATTGCGTCAAAAAAAAAACTCGTTTTAAATATTTTATGAAATATTGTTTCAAAAAATAAAGAAAGTAGCTAAACTGGCTCTATAGAGTGATTAAATGCTGAACCCGTAGAGACTGAAGAGGAATTCACTTTCCAGTATAATTGGACCAGTAATTACATTTCAAATTGTCCTTCGGAATGGTAATTAAGCCGACGGCCACCCGTAATTATGTCAAACGTGATCAGAAGGGTAGTGGAGTAGACATTATACAGTAAATTATTTTATTAGGACGGAAACAAATGTAGCGAATCGCTTCGCTGCACCTTATCGGAACACTACTCAAAATCGAAGCGTTAATAGATAGATGTAACCGCTGCAGCAAATTAATCATCATAAAGATCAACGAAAATGTCATCATCTATAAGATATATCTAAGGATGTATCTTAAAATTCACAATAACGTAAATTTCTGAAAAAGCAATAATTTGATAGCTTTTTTTTATTTAAACACAAAACCACATCAACCGCGCGGGGTTATTAGTGGATATAACAAATACATGAAATATTACATTAAATAAATAAATAGGTCTACTTTTCCTAGATTAATATAAATAATGGTAATTGATACACTTTGTCAAAATTTTTTTTGTAAAACTCATGTCATCATGCGGCTTACTATGGAATCAATTATATTCTCTTTTGTATTCCTGGTGTTCTGTTTATCCGATCCATTAAATATAAATACTAAGTATTTAGGTTTTCAATGCCTTTTATTTTCTTATTATTTTTAAGTTCTTGGTTTTTTACTGTCTGCTATCCTGTTAAGCATTATATTAGTAAGGTAGTAATAAACCTAGGTTTATTTCAAATTAGTTGTTTGTATACTCTTGTTCTAGTTTTTGTAGCATATATTCTAGATCTTCTTCTCCTAAACAGTTACAACTTGGTCATCTATAAGACTTAGTGTGTACAGTAAGCTGTCTATGATTGGTATCCCATACCTTTCTTAATATTTCTTTTTTCATGGTTTCATAATTTTTAACAGGGTCAGAGATAAAGAGCGTCCTTGTAGTAAGCCTTTTGTGGTTTTAAATTTCTTTAAGTTTTGAGTATTTACTGATGGTTTGATCCTATTGTTGTCGTAGAAATTTTCTATACTTTCTACCAATACTAAATTATTCTTTTCTGGGATCTCTGTTTTATGCCTTTCATAAGTATTAGCATACTATATACACTAGTCTGTGCTTCTCAACTTTTTCTCCAATCAATTTTTAAAGAGATAAATGTGGTATTAATAAAATTTCCTTCTGTAAGTTCTGCTTGGTCCTTTCTGATTTTATTTGAGATTTAGTTTTCAAATTTTTCTTATCTTTTGCTTTTAATATTTTCCCATAAAGCTTGCCTATCTATAGTACTGATACTGATAAAGTATTCGCATCTTCTTTTAAATATATTGAAGTAATAATATACAGGGTGTTTTAAAAAGGTATGTCATAAATTAAATCACGCATTCCGGGGACAAAAATAAATTGATTGAATCCAACTTACCTTAGTACAAAAGTGTACACAAAAAAAGTTACAGCCCTTTAAAGTTACAAAATAAAAATTGTTTTTTTGCATTATCTTATAAACTACTTGGCATTTTGTAAAAAAAATGGACACGTTACTTTCTTGTTCTGAAAGCATTTTTCCTAAAAAATAAACAACAAAATCTCAGCGCACAGAATAATTTTAAGGGGGGTGTGCAGCCCTAAATCCCCCCAAACTTGTGAGTATGTTCAAATCAAATGAATTTTGTGGCATCATTAGTTTAACGCGTTATTTCTAAAATTTTTTTTCCTTTTATCTCTTTTTTTCAAAAAATAGTTTTTATTGAGTTACGGCCCTTTTCATTAACCTTTAAAAAATTGCGAGCAACTAAATAATTGGCTAAAATGAATTAACAAGTACAAAAAAGGTCTATAATCTCTATAAATATGATATTACAATAAATGTTTAAAATGACCCCTATTTTCTTCAATACATATTCGGTATCGGTATGGAGTGGAGACCAAGAGCCGACAAGCGAAGTCGAGGCAGACCACCCACCCGATGGACCGACGACCTAAGGAGAATAGAAACAAACTGGATTGCAGCAGCTAGAGATAGAGAGAACTGGAGACGTTTGGAGGAGGCCTATATCCAACAATGGATGTGAAAACGGGGCTGGATGATGATGATGATATTCGGTATCATTTGAATAAGGAAAACCGAATGCGCTGAAAAATCGTATTTTTCTGACGAAATTGATTTACAGCTTCAATTATTCTAACCCTCAATTGTTGTTTGTCCCATATTGTTACAGAATACACTTTCTCTTTCATAAACCCCCAAAAGCAAAAGTCCATGGGGTTAAGACCTGAACTTCTGGGTGGCCAAGAAATAGGTGCGTCACGACCCCTTCCAATCCACCGACAAGGATACTGCCTGCAAAGGTATTCCCGTACTTTATTACTGTAATGCCGTGGAGCGCCATCTTGTAGAAACCACATATTTTACCTTATTGCAATATTCAATTCTTCCAAATACTCTTGTAAACCGTTTGCCAAGAACTTCAAATAATTATCACCATTTAGGTAGCCTCGTCGGTAAACAAAATATTTCTAATAAAATTAACATTTCTAGTGTTTTCCATTAACAACCAATCGCAAAATCCAATAAATTTAGGATAATCTTTAACCAATAACTCTTGAACTGTTGTTAAGTGATAGGATTTAAGCAGCTGATCCTTCAAACGCCTCCAAACCCTTACGTGATGAACATTTAGTTGAGCAGCTATTACCCTTGCACTTGTTCCAGGGACTTCTTCAATGATTTGAAATCGGCCAAAAGGCCCTTGCTTACCAGAGAACACAAGATTCAGAGATTGAATTTTCCAAGGTTGCATAAAAATTGGACCATGGATGATTGGAAACGAGTTCTTTTTCTAATAAGACTATTGTAAGCCTAAAAGCTCCAGATAGTCATGAGCGTGGAGAAGGCCAGGAGAAAGGTTTGCCAGCTGCAATATCTCTCCTAAAGTACCTTTTGGCGGTGGCTCTTTTGGAGGGGGGGAGGGATTTGTTTTGAAGCTCGTACGTACTTAGACAACATTATTGTCGAACATGTAATACCTTTTACTACGTTTCCTGGACCTAATTTTTTATTGGTGCAAAACAACGCTCGTCCCTCATGTGGGTCGACAGCTTATTGGCTACCTAAATGATGTTGATATTCTATTATTAGAGTGGCTACCTAACAGTCCGGACATGAATCCTATAGAGTATCTATGGGACTACCTGAAAAAAAAAAGATTCGAAGTAGTAGACCCCCTATTGCCAATCACAACCAACTCGTTGAGGCCGTTATTAAAGAATGGGAGAATATTTTGTTAAAGATTTGATATCAAGCATGCATCGACAATAAAAAGTAGGGAAGGGCCTACACAGTTGACCCAGTTACATTTATTGTGTTACTTTACTGATTTTTTTCTTTTTGCAATTTGAAATTATGCTAGCTTATTTACGCATTTCCGGCAAAAACAAATTTTTAAAGAAATAATAAGGAAAATTAAGGTAATGATAAATTCATGTTGCACTTATTTGTAGGTGTTTATTATTATTTCAATGTAACTTAGTTTTATTTTGTGTTCATATTGTAAATATTTAGATTAATTAAAGTGGTGCGTTAATGTTGTCCAGGAGTTTATCTTATTAAGAAATGATACAACAAGCTTTGAACTTGAGTTTAGGTCCTTGGTGAATTCCAAAATATTATTTTTTACTTGTGTTCTTTAGCAATCGTAATTTTGCGTTTTTTTTTTTAGTTTTTATTTTATTGTTTATAACTTGAAAACGATCAAGTATACAGGTAAATTACAATAGACCTATTTTGCTTAGAATGATCCAAAAAATTAAAAAAAATTGTCCTGGCCGAAAAAATTGAATGCTACAATTTGTTAAATTTTTTTTTTATTTGAACAACTTTTCGCCTGGGCCATCTCTTGAAATTTATTTTGGGGTATCTTGTGAAAGTAATTATGCAAAACAATCTCAATATTTTTCCGAAAGAACCCGAGCTTTTCGCCTTTTCTATAAACTTTTAAAAATTTATTTTGATTGACCTTAATTTTTTTGTGGTGACAAACAAATTTCCCACAAAGTTTAAAATTGTAATATGATATTTTTCTTGGATATTACTTGAGAAATATCACGCTGTGAGACATCAAGATAGCAGTGCAGGTTGATGTCAGACTAATAAGTCATTTTACGGGTATCTGCCTGAGTGGCGGACCTGAACTAATTTTCATCCTCTGATATCTGACACATTGATTTGCTGCTTCATGTTAAACATAAACAAGTTAATTCAGCCGTGATATTCAGCACCCCAAATCACACTCAAGATATAAGACATAGATGGGCGTGTAGTGTACAGGGTCATTGATTATGAACGGACACCCCCAATATTTTTAGTACCTATGTTGGGAAAAAATTATTGGTAGAAATGTTTTAGGTTTTATACCTATTTCTTTTTAAATTTCGTAATAACATAAATAAGATTACACAAAAGAGCGACAATTGATTTTGATATATTTTTAAATTAAATACAATGTATAGCTTGTAGTCTTTTTTAACGTTATTTCTTAAACTTCTTCTTTTTTACATGATCTTTGGATTGTTTATTTTAACATTTGTTCTGCAGTCATTGCTCCTATTTCATCAATCGTCATTCTGTTTCTTAGTCCAATTTCGTTTAATCTATCGATCAATTTATTTCGTGGTCTGCATTTCTTTCTTTTCTTTTGGTTTTTCCTTATTAGATGTATGTACAGGGTATCACAAATTGGTATGCTTTACAGGGTTTACCGAAAACTAGAGAAGATAGATTAAAAGTAATTAAGATCTCGTGACTCCTTTTTTCTTTAAATTATCGATTGTCTAATCAAAGCACTCAAATTATTAATAGCTTCTTACATTAGCAAGATACGATTACTGAAAAATGTCGAAAACGACAGGGTTATATCTTCTATATTAAGAATAATTTAAAAAGAATTATTGGAACTTTTGATAGACATATTATAAAATGCTTCAGCGGAGTACAAAATTTTTGAAGTTATACTTCTATACGCGCGGTCGACGTTGGAAATTTGTACGGGAGTGAATCGGCAAAATCATTACATATGTAAGATACAGGTAAGAGAGAGACAGAAGATATATTTTCTCTCTCTTTCTCTCTCGAGAATAAAAATGTTTCTTTTGTAAATATATTTAGTATTTATTAATACTATTATTATTTTATATTAATTCGGTAGATATATACATTTGGCCAAAGCCTTTTACAAATAAATATTCTTCCTGGAACTTCTATGATTCGTATTACCCTTTCCATTTTTGGAATACAATAAATAAATAAACACAAACACAAAATACAACCAAAAAACTGACATCTTAATAATGTTCTTGTCAAATAATGACATTGATTAGCCACCTTATTATTTAAGGTTACTGGTCGAATGAGTTGAACCGCAGTATTTAAAACCAGAAGTCGCGATTTCGATCCCAATAAGGGAATATATTTTTTTAATTATTATGTTTATCACTGATTTTTGTCACTTTGGTTTTAAAAATCAAAGAATGGAAAAATCATAATATCTTTCTTATATTGTTTCGATAATTTTATACATTATTTAATTTTCCAAACTATTTTATTTATCATTGAATATTTAGTACATATAGTAGTCATGGGCGTAGAGATGAAAGAGACAAATATAGTGATTGTTATTTTAAATTTCATTTAATGTTTATATGTATAGAGGTAAATCTCAAAAAAAGTCGATTTTATTTGCAAATTAAGATTTTTTGGCATAAATATGATACTAGTGATGATATCTTATAAATTCTTGACTTCATCTCAGTGTTAATGTGTCTGTTTCGCCATATAGTGTTATTTATTCATCCTGTCAGTCTATTTGCTTTTTGTACTTAATTTCTCACTTATTTGTCCAAGACTCCATAGCTGCACATTAGTAATAATGGTATTTTATTTCCATTACTTTTCATCAAAATATTGATTCAATCCTCCATTTACTATACCCCTATTACAGGTCAAACGTTGTTTATACACACCAAACGATGCACCATATACCTATATACCTAATTCGGTTTCTCTTTCTGCTCTCTCTTACCTATAGCATTACATATGTAATGATTGTACAGATTGACTACCATATAATTTTGTAACGGCGAACGCCTGTTTAGAAGTATAACTTCTACCGGAAGTCCCCCTGGACTGCCACACCCGTTTTTTTTAAGTGTTTCACGAAGGAAATATAATACCCACTCTTCTTTTTTATATGCGATACAATATATATTTTGACATTTTTAGTTTATATGTTTAATCGTTGGACCTACTGTGCAAATAATTTTTTTATTTGACATCACGTTAGAGACATTTAGAAACAAAACCCTCAGTAACGCATTTACTTTTATTTTTACCCTTTATTATGCGGATACTAGTCCGTTAGGATTTTGTTAACCAGAAATAAGATCAATCAACTTAAAAAATAAAAACACGCTTCTGAAATTTATCAAATATATCACGTTGTAAACCGTTCTGACACTTATCAGTTTTTTTAAAGATAAAATCACAGTTTAAAATAATTTTTGTTACTTTTAACACGTGGTTATAGAAAAAAGAAAGAAAGAAAGAAAAACAAGACATAGAAACAAAACTAGTTTTGGGTCAGGATCCACTTCAAACCGGTGCGGTGACAGGGCCGGCGTTGCAGCGTCGCCGATAACAATCAATCAATCATGACTTCGAATAACACCATGAATACTACTCACACTTCATCTCACGTCTCATATTCCAGTGTTACCAACACATTCAAAGAGCCAACACAAGAAGAAGCTATAGTGCTTTCCAATATTGAAGGAACTAAAATTCATGACTATATCATAGCGGTCGGATCACTAGTTGGTTTACGTAACGTATTCTTTGCTTTCAGAATTGACAACAATAGAATATGTTAGTATCTTTTTCAACTCAAGTAGAAATAAGGGGACTCCAGCTCAAAGATTATCTCTCCAGCACAAAGACTAAAGCAGTAATATCAACTGCTTGCCCTACTGTTTCAAACACGTTAATAATTAAACAAGAACTACATTAGATGGGTATAAACTTCGTCTCAAAAATGACATTTCTAAGAGTAGATATGCCTGAAAGAGAATAAGCCATGCTTTGAGTTTTAGAAGGGAAATATTTATTACACCTTTAGAAAATATGTCTATTCCTGAGTCTTTCATCATCTCTTATGCCAATATCAATTACCGATTATACTTTTTCATTTAACTTTATTTATTGACTTAACTGTACTTGATTTAACTGTACAAAATTCAAGACTGTTGGTCACCAAATAGCTGAACGCTCTGGCCAAACTAATCCCACTCCTTCTAATGCATACGAAAGCATTTTTCCAAAACATAATAACTTAGTAAATGCATCTAATAACCAAACTGAACAAGAATGTTCTGACAAAGCTAATTCATCCACTTCTAATGCCCATCCACAAACTTACCAAAACATATTAATTACAGTAAATGCATTTAATAACTAACAAACAAATTATGGAAACTGACGACAACCTCGCAGGATCTATAAATAATGGAAGTAAAATATTTTCCTTAACATATCGATTGATAGATATTTACTTCTTTTGTAGCAAGAAAACCACAGAAAAAGTCAAAAACGCCAACCAGAATTTCCCGCGAAGAACTTTTACTTTTTCTAGAGTCAAAAAGACAAAATAGAAAACAAATCACCACCATTTATCATAAACTATAACGAAATATTATGACGTTCTGGAAAACATACTATATATATATATATATATATATATATATATATATATATATATATATATATATATATATATATATATATATATATATATATATATATATATATATATATATATATATATATATATTAATATATATAATTTTTTTAACTTATTTCAGGATGCTTGGCATAAACATATATATATATATATATATATATATATATATATATATATATATATATATATATATATATATATATATATATATATATTGTAAAGACTACGACCGTCAATTTATATTTCTAAAGTATTCAACTAGTAAATTCAGAGGTTTAATCGGTCATTCAGGTTGGCAAATAAAAAAAGAAGTCAACTACTTCATAAGTTTATTGAAGACGTTTCGCTTTATATTTCTAAAGCTTCATCAGTTCTCTAAAATATAACAAATGACATTGAGTTTATAAGAAATACAGATATAGTTCATAACTTACAACTCAATATGTAGTATGTTATCGATGTTATCATATCTACTGTACACTTTACTCCTTATTTAAAACTAACTTAACCAAAAAAGAAAAAACAAAAAACAAAAACAAAAAACACACAAACTTTGCAGAAAATAATGTTCATATTCGTAGATATGAATATTTAAAAAATTTTAAACGAACATTTGGCTTCATTTAGATGGTTCTCCACTGAAGACCAACAAAAATCTGATTTATTGCATCTAAGCAAACTACTTGACGCGATACCGAAAATTTTTTGTAAGGGCCATGTGTCACCAAATTCTAAGGTTTGAGACAATTATGAACTTCTACAGGGGACATTGCATAATTAGTTGGACAGGTGGAATTTATATGGCGGAAATATTTGATATATTATTTTTTAATTTATGTTTTAATGAAACTTGGAAATAGGGGATAATTTTGTTATTATTTTGAACAAAAAATACGCCAACTTTTAACTGAAGAATAATTGGTATCATTTATTTCGTAAGATGAGAGAGTGGTAAACCTGGCTCAAATTGTCGATGTCGGTTCTTTTGTTTATTGCCGATGAGTTCTTGAGGATCTCACACATTTCAATAAAGGAGCGTTTCTGATGGTTGTTTTGTTTCGCCAGTATTTTGGTATTTGTACAAATACCAAAATACTTTTCTGCAAAGTTTGTGTGTTTTTTGTTTTTGTTTTTTGTTTTTTCTTTTTTGGTTAAGTTAGTTTTAAATAAGGAGTAAAGTGTACAGTAGATATGATAACATCGATAACATACTACATATTGAGTTGTAAGTTATGAACTATATCTGTATTTCTTATAAACTCAATGTCATTTGTTATATTTTAGAGAACTGATGAAGCTTTAGAAATATAAAGCGAAACGTCTTCAATAAACTTATGAAGTAGTTGACTTCTTTTTTTATTTGCCAACCTGAATGACCGATTAAACCTCTGAATTTACTAGTTGAATACTTTAGAAATATAAATTGACGGTCGTAGTCTTTACAATATATATATATATATATATATATATATATATATATATATATATATATATATATATATATATATATATATATATATATATATATATATATGCCAAGCATCCTGAAATAAGTTCAAAAAATTACTTGAATGAAACTGCCGAGATAATTCAGATCCTTAAGTTTGTTCATGTTTATACCCACAATTGCAAATTAAAAAATAATAATAATAATCTCCCTTGCACACAAGAGACTGATGAACCACTATCTCATGTCAAATTCTTACACGTCTAAGTCTAATTCCTTTATTTAAAAGTCAAATCATAATGGATTTTATACCCATTTAGATCAATTAAAAAGTTTATTAAATAAATTATGCCCTAAGATCTTATGTCTTTAAGAAACTCATTTTAAACAAGCTAATATAAATCTTCGAAATTATTAATTTTTCCAAAAAAAAAAACAGAATAGCATAACAGGCCAGTGTTATACCAGAAGATAGGTACTCCGCCAGTGGAATCAAGTCAATGTATCGCTTAATATGTATGCAAACCTCTCCAAGGGACAAACCACCCATTAACTATCGACATAACACCTACAAAGAATCCCAAATTAACTACAAATTCCACAATCATAAACATCTACTCATGGAAATTCTAGACCACTGCCTGAACTATTTGCAAATCTTTACTGACGTCTCTAAAACTCTTAATAGTCATGGTGCTTCCTACTACTGTAATAAAAATTCTTATAGCATATCAATATCTACAATCTGCAAATTACTCACAGACAAGTCCACAGTTATTTTGGAAGGTCTAATCTTCTTCAAAAAGCGTACAATGATGAAGTGCATTATCATAACAGACTCATTCAATTTATTACTGGGATTTTAAAACAAATATATATCAACAACCGTATTTTAGAGACTATAAAAAACGGACTAGAAACATTTCAATCATTAATAAAGGAAGCGGCTTTTATTTGGGTACCTTCACATACAGGTATCTACGGAAATGAAAAATCAGATCAACTGGCAAACAAACGTCGAATGAGCTCAAACCATAGTCCATGTTGAAAATAAAATATATTCTTACATCGATCTAAAGAACCTAGTTAAATTCCACTGTACTTGTACATTGTAAAATAATTGGGAAAAATTAGGTACAAAATGAAATATAATATAAGTATAATCTGTCCAAAATTAAATCCCATCCTGGATAATCCTTCAAACGGAAGAAACCAAGTTATTATTAACCATCTAAGAATTCGCCATACTGCATTAACAAACAAATACTTAATAACAAAAGAACCACTATCAATCTGCTCCAGCTGCTCTAATCCACTGACTGTTTAATATATCCTGCTTCATAATCCGCAATTCATGGAAGAAAGAAGATTCCACTGAATCACAGATCATAGTCGCAAAACAGTTCTCACCAAAAAAATCTCAACAGTGTTAAAATTACAATAACTGTTCAAAATGTCTCCAGTTTTGTTGTAATAATAATAGATTCATTTTTCTTAAAGATCTTTCAAAATTAAGTAGTTTGAGCAATGCTTTGTAATAGTTCTTCCTAGGAGAATTTGGTTATGGTACATGAGAGGGCCACCAAAGAGGATTCTAAATTCCAATCCACCGATTATGACATTTTTTATTTAACTAATTTTTAACGAATATAGCAGTATGGGCAGGTATTCCTCTCAGACAAAGATTCCTCGTCAAAAATGTCATTTAAATTCGTTTCTAAGATAATTATATTTCGGACAGCAGTTAGTTTATCATCAAATACATGATAAACTAAGTTATACTTGCAAAAATAACTAAGGTTAAAACCAGATTTTCCTTACCTCCTGATTAAACTAAGCAGGGATTTAAGCCATTTCAATATGGTTTATTGTGTTGTTTAAATATTCCTGCACCGGATATGGATGCTTTAAAGATAAATATTAGCTTAGAATACAAATTTGGATTACTATTACATTTTCCACTATACCATTCTGCAAATTGTATGCTTCATAAATATCGGTATAATTTTTTAACGTGTCTTTGGAATACCTATTTCCTTCCCTACTTGACGTAAAAAACTGTCACTAATTTTATGAATTTATTAAATTTTACCAGGATTTCTTTCTATTCCATCATAACATGCTGTAATCGTCACCATACCTTACAGAACCTTCATCGCGCAATTTGTAACATCATGATCATCAATAAATCAAATAAATCGTGATGTTTAATTCAGAAATTTATTCAAAATATGTGAGCATATTATTATAATACTACAAATTGTATATTCTGTTATTAAAGCATGATAAATTTCAGGTGTAATTAATTTAAACTTTTTTAAATATTAAAAAAATGTTAACATTAATTAATATTTTCAATAAATAATTTATATAGTTCCAATTTCAATGAATTTTATTCTACAGTGCGTAATATATTTTTTTATTTTGCATTGTATAATATCTATAATGACCCACAAAATCAACAAATACAAAATTATGATGAACAATGTATTTTCAAAATATGTAATTTATTTTTTATAAAAAAATTGCTACAGTAATATCGGAGGCAAAATGAAATTGACCATTTTATTTACTTATTCTTGCAAACAACGCAAATAATTATATGGTAATGGCTTACAAAAGTATCAATTACTCAATTAATTAAATAAAAAACAAATTGGGTTTAAAATAATATTCACAAATCATTTGTTAAAATTTGTTCAAACGTAAAAAGCTTCATTATATCATTGCGAAATATAAATAATAATTAAAATGAAAGATACATAATAAAAATAGGCATCCCATTATCTAGCTATGGAAAGCTCGAAACAGAAGTTAATAGAGCAAAGAGAGCCTTAGGTTGCCTGAATGAAACAATGTGAAGAAATAAAAATATCAAGAAAAATATCAGTCATCAGACCAATAATAACATCAGCTACAGAAACACGACCTGACACAGAGAGAACAAAAAGCATGTTAGAAACAGCAAAGATAAAAACACTTTAAAACATTGATAGTAAAAGACTATGGGACACTAAACACAAGTTTTGTTTAGTAAACAAATGTTTTAAAAAATGGTTGAATAATATTTTAATCTAAAAAATAGGATACTACTCTGAAGAATGGAAAGACACCGGGACTTGATGAAATTCCTGCAGAACTGGCGAAGCTATTAGATGCAGAACAAATAAAAATAATAACTGAAATATTTAATGAAATATATAAGGTAGGAAAAATGTCAGTAGAGTGGCTCAAATCGGAGTTCGTACCATTACTCAAAAAACCAGAAGCAAAAGTTTGGGAAGACTATAGGACCACAAGCCTAATGAGCCATGTGCTGAAGTTGTTTTTAAAAGTCATCCACAAAACAATTTACCGGAAATGCGAGGAACAAATTGCGCCCAATCAGTTTGGATTTGTGAAAGACAGCAACTTAAAGATGTCAACTGTAATGTTTTTGCATTCCTGGTTGACTACAAGAAGGCATTCGATAGAGTCAGGCATGAACAAATGATGAAAGTGCCGAAGAGGACATGGATTGACGGAAGAGACCTAAAAATAATAGCTAACCTGTATTGGAATCAATCAGCTGTGCTCTTAATAGATGGAGAATATACAGATCAGGTCAAAATCTTAAGGGGGTAAGATAGGGGTGCATAATTTCACCACCGATATTTAATCTGTACTCGGAGCACATTTTTGAAGAGACTCTAAAAGATATTGATGAAGGCATCTCAATAAATGGAGTCAAGCTCAACAACCAGCGGTATGCAGATAATACAATAGTGTTTTCCAATACCATAGAAGGGCTGCAAAACTTAATGAACAAAATAACGGAAACAAGTAGAACATATGGACTGGAGTTTTTCTTCTTGTAGTTCCTTTTGCTATCCGAGGTTGGCTATCATCACAGCTATCCGTACCTTATTGGCGGCTGTTCTAAAAAGATCTACTTAGCTGCAACTATACCACTCTCTTAGGTTTCTCAGCCAGGAAATTATTCGTCTTCCTATGGATCTTTTACCATTGATTTTACCTTGCAGGACTGGATATAAACACCAGCAAAACCAAGCTAATGATCATCGGCAACGAAAACATAACTGGAGCAAATCTGTATGTGAACCAAATGAGAATTAAACGTGTCTCACAGTACAACTACTTGGGAACCATAATCAATGAGTCGTGGGACAATACCCAAGAGATTAAATGTCGCATCGTAAAGGCAAAAAGTGCATTCTTGACTATGAACTATGTGTTCAAGAGCCATGTCCTCACCCTAGAAACAAAAATAGGGCTCCTTAAATGTTAAGTGTACTCAGTGCTTCTGTGCGGAGTAGAAACGTGAACATGGAAGGCGGAAACTCTATCAAACTTCAGGCTTTTGAACTATGATTATGCAGAAGGATCCTGAGGATAACATGATTAGACAAAGTCACCAATGAAGAAGTTCTACGGAGAATGAACACAACCGCAGATTTGGTCAACATCTTGAAAGGCCGTAAGCTACTTGGGACATATAATGAGAAATCAAGGCAGATATGAGCTATTCCAATTCATTTTGCAAGGTAGAATTGAAGGAAAAAGGGCCCCAGGACGAAGAAGAATATCCTGGCTTGCTAACCTGACAGCATGGTATAGAAAGACCTCAACACAGATATTCCGTATAGCAACCAATAAAGTCATAGCCAGAATGATCGCCAACATTCGGAAGAAACAGGCACCCTAAGAAGAACACGCTGGATATATTAACGGTAATATTTTTGAAGAATATTTTTAGCAGATGATAGAACTGTTGCCAAAAGATTCAAATTGCTTGTTTGATAAATGCTTCTTTGAAAAAATAGTAAGTCATTAAGTAGAAATAGACAAAAACATTAGTTTTTCATAATATCTGTAAAAATGTAATTGCTACAAGTTGTATAATTAAATATGCCTCCACTGCCTTATGCAATGGATGAACTTGCAAAAACACACGATATTGATATTGTGCGTCTTCATTCCTACCTCTGCTAACTAAATCCTCTTTAACTAATATGGGCACAAGGTAAAATGTAAATAGCTCGACATGATACGAAATTTAAATTAAAATATGCATTATAAGAAACTTTCCCATTACATGTGATCAAGAAAAGTTGGAAAATGACTATTAGGATATGCTATATGCGAACAGGTTGACTGCGTTCCCAAAATATGTAAACCACGGAACTGTGCATTACCGGTCCCCCGGGGCCGGTAGCTTATCGCGAACACTATGCGTTACCGACCGTCAGGGACCGGTAATGACGCATTTAGTTTTTTATGTTTTTACAGTTCTATAATACAAATTGTACGAGTTTTAAGATCAATTATTAAAAGTAAAAACATTTAAAAACTTACCATTGTTATCCGTTTTTTGATCAGGTTTCCTGTTAAGAATGTTTTAGAGTGTCAATATAGCCTACTATTTTTTACAGAATAGATTAAAAGATCAAATGGCAGAAAATTTCTTAATATTTTATTAGTATAAATAATATTTGAAAACAAAAAGCCGTGTAAACTAAATAATATGTTCTTGGTTATTTCAGACAAAAAAAGTTTCACAAAAATAAATTATTTTTTATGAATGCTATTAAAGCAAAATAAACACATTCCTGGTTGTCACATATTACTTGCCTATTTGCTTGAATGTGTTTCTCTTAATTATTGATAGCATCCTTGACATTGTCTTCTCTTTTCTTTCCAGGTCCTGACAGTTTAACAAAAGTATGTAGAAGTATTTTGGGAGTAGTGCTCCCAAAGCTCCCATACAAGTAACTCCCATGCCAATCGTCTTTTAAATTCCATTATAGATAATTTTGCGGAACAACTAATCTTGTTATAAGCAATCCAGGAATTTACAATAGCAATTTACATGTTCCAAGCAAAAATTCAAAGGCTAAAGCTAAAGATTACGGTACCATTTTAAACTTTTTCTTAAAACGGAATGATAGGAATTCATCTGATCACTAAAGTCTACTACTTTTTTTGCTTAATTTTAATCAATAATTGCCTTTGGTTTCAATACAAGCTCACGTTGTCAGTTTCGCTTTCCTGTTGGTTCTAAGGTAGTGGTATTAGTTATATCAGTACTTTACATCAGAACTGGCTGTTTGTCCATCTATTTTATAATACGTAAGAAGTTGTTCTGAGTACCCCAAAATTTCTCCCTTTTTAATTTTTTTAGGTACGATTTTGGTAGTACCTCTTCTGTTGGATCTAAGGGTCCCACAATAAATTATTTTGTTTTTTGAATAACGATTTGGCTAAAAGTAAACATACAGGTAGTGATAGTAACCATTTTCGAATTCAACATGTTCAAGAAGATCATACCCTCTGCTCACTGTGAGAAGTATTTGCATTAGCAGTCATATTTTTACCACGATACACGATTATATTGTTAGTATATCCATCCACTATATATAACTTTAATATAATTTAATTCTATACGGGGTTCGCATCGAGACAGCAAAGTGAATAGACGTATTTAATACGAGTTCCAAAGCTATCGAGTTTAAAAAAGTAAAACACATTAAGTATTTAGTTAATTAGTTTTCATTAAACAAAAACAGTGTTTTAATCAAATCCATCTAAAATCAACGGTTGAATCTGCAAAAACCAGTAAGTAAACAAAGTTTGTTTACATATATTTAAGCATTTATTGTCAATCGAAAAACACCCATCATTTTTCGAAATTTTGTTGAAATATCAAAACAAGTTCTTCAGGTGAACAGGACCGTACTCAGCCACAATTTAAATTATTAATGTGGCGTTTAAATAATGGATAACAAAAATCCAAGGGACCATGTCCCTAACCCTCCTCTGAACCTTCCCATATCTAGTACTTCAACTCAATACAATTCCCAATCATACGCATCAATTACAACAAAAAATCAAACATCATCCAAATTTCCCGATAAACAGCAAGCCATCTTATTTACTTCCATTGACGACGTAAAAATTGAAGATTATCTAATAGCCTTGGGCAGTACTGTAAATCCTAAAGATATTATTTTCGCCTCACGGATTTCTCAAAATAGAATATGCATTTACTTATCCTCAAAAGCACTAGTAGATAACTTCTTAAAAAATTATGGTTCAATTAAAGTCAACAATCAAATTCTCACTGCCCGCAAATTAATCACTCCAAGTCAAAGAATTGTTTTATTCAATGTATGCCCCAGCATACCACATTCTATTTTAGAAGCAGAGCTAATAAAGCTAGGTCTAAATCTATTATCGCCTATCAACTTTCTTAAAATAAACGCGTCTCGCCCAGAATTTAGTCATATTCTCAGCTTTCGCCGACAAACGTATATTACTCCTTTAGAAAACAATGCAATATTGCCAGCTTCTTTCATAATAAATTTCGACAATACATCATACAGAATTTTCTTAGCAACCGACAACCTTGAATGTTTTTCTTGTAAACAAGCAGGTCACTTAGCTGTAGTATGCCCACTTCTACAACATAACGAGCAAACTTCATTAGAGAATTTCGCCCAATGCACAGAAGCCGCCTAAGAACACTTTAGCGTCTAATGATGAATCTTGTCAAAACATAAGCGCATCTTCAGTTAATCAAAATGTCAATGTAAGTACCAAAGAACGAAATAAACAGAATACGGAACCAATGAAAACATCTGAAACGGTAGCCCAAGAAACTTCAACGATTTCCATTAAACGACAAATGTCAGAGTCTACACCACCGCTTGAAGACCTCCACAAACAACCTACATTTCAAAAACCCAAACCCAAGAAAATTAAACCGGAAAAATCCATTCACGATGAAATGCAACCATTACAACAAATGTTTGAAGACGATAAAAACAATTTTACACTGAACTATAACCAAATTTTAAATTTCTTTGAATCAGCCCCACACAACGCAGACATATTGGATCTTCTTAAAACCTATACAGACAATGTACCAGGTTTCCTTAAGGATCTGGACACTATGTACACTCAAAGCTCAAAAAAGCTGAAAACAAAAATCACAAACATTAAAAGAAAATTACAGCATCAACTCTCCAGAACATCTGCATCAATGGACAGCGAACTCTCATCCTCTCAAGAAAACTTAAGTACTTAACATTCAGATGTATCATACAATGGAATCTCAACGGGTACAACACCCGTTGCGAAATGTTACAAAAGTTAATTGCTCAACAAACACCATCAGTTATTTGCCTTCAAGAAACTCATTTCAAAGATTCTTACCATGCAAGGTTAAAGGGTTTTAAATGCTTTTATAAAAACAGGACCAATAGAGATAAAGCAAGTGGTGGAGTAGCAATCTATATCAACCAAATGTACGAAGCAGAACTAATACCTTTAAATACACCCTTAGAAGCTGTTGCAATCACAATTAATAGTGATATAAAGATCTCAATATGCAACATTTATATTCCACCGAGTGAAAATTTTTCAACTGCCGTAATTGAGGAACTACTTCAACAGATCCCATCTCCCCGTATACTCTTAGGAGATTTTAATAGTCATAGTCCCTACTGGGGATCCAAATTTCGATCATTAAAAGGAAAAGTACTAGAACAATTACTTGACAGTAACAATATAAACATCTTGAATACAGGGGAACCCACAAGATTTAATATACAAACAGGAGAATCCTCAGTTCTCGACCTAAGCATGTGCGATCCGGTCCTACAAACATCTTTAAATTGGGAAGTCCATCCCTACTTATACGGGAGTGATCACTTTCCTATTCTTATAACCCGTCCTTTTAAAACCGCCTTAACTACTCCTCTCTCAAAATGGAAATTAGACCAGGCAAATTGGACACTTTTCTCAGACCAAATAGACCAAAAACTCCCATATCTCCCTGACCCTAGTACCTCAAATATATCTTCAACTTATCTAAAATTCTCTGAGTTAATATTGGAAGCAGGCCACAAAGCAGTCGGAAAAACCAAAACTCTAAAAACTCACACGCCAGTACCGTGGTGGAATACTAAATGTGACGAAGCCATCAAAAAATACAAGCGAGCTTTTAACAAATTCAGACGATGTCCTACTACACAAAATCAAATAAAACATAAAAAACTGAGAGCTGAATCTCGATATCAAATTAAGCAAACTAAAAAACAAAACTGGAAATCTTTCGTGGCATCCATCAACAACTCTACTCCCCTGTCTGCATTATGGAGGAAAATTCGTCAACTATCTGGAAAACAGCAAAACGCCCAAATTAGTTTCTTAAAACATAATGATCAATTCATTACCTCAACACAAGAAATCACAGAAATTTTTGCAGACCTTTACGAACAAAATTCCAGCACTAACAACTACCCTCCAAATTTTCTTCAATTTAAATTTAGAAATGAAAAAAAGGAGATAATGATCACGGAGAACACGAAAGACTACATGAACTCGCCAATTTTACTTGAAGAAATGGACGATGCATTGTTTGGCATAAAAAACTCTTCTCCGGGTCCAGATGATATACCAATAATTTTTCTCCAAAAACTAAGCACAAATGCTAGAATATACCTCCTTAATGTTTTGAACCAAATGTGGATTCAGCACTACTTTCCAAAGTCTTGGTCAGAATCATATATTATCCAAATCCCTAAACCCCAAAAACCGAAAACAGATCCCCAGTCCTATAGACCAATATCCCTAACCTCGTCAACCTGTAAGCTATTTGAAAAGATTATAAACCGTCGTCTTACATGGTTTCTGGAAGATAAAAAATTGCTTATCCCGGAGCAAAACGGCTTTCGTCAAAATAGATCAACGACGGATAACCTAGTTGATCTTGAATCCGAAGTTCACGAAGCACTCATTAACAAACAACACTGTCTAGCTATTTTCTGCGATATAACAAAAGCCTACGATTGCACATGGAGATATGGTATAGTAGAAAAGCTTCACTCCTGGGGTATTAATGGACAATTCCTAAAATTTATTCAAAATTTTCTTCAACTTAGAACATTTAAAGTACGATCAAATGGAACACTATCATCAAGTCGAATCCAGGAAAATGGAGTCCCCCAGGGATCGGTATTAAGTGTAACTTTATTTCTTGTTGCAATTAACGATATCTTGGAACAATGTCAACATCCAGTAAAAGCAAGACTATACGCAGACGATCTGGTTATCCTACTAAGAGGAACAAATTTAGAATCCACCCAAAGAATCCTACAAAGCGCATTAAATAATCTCCAGAAATGGTCTGACAAAACAGGACTCAGTTTCTCTAACGAAAAAACAAAATGCATGCTCTTCTCAAAAAAGCGAAAAGAGGATAATCCAATTTTAACATTGAATGGTAAAAATCTGGTCTTTGTAAAAGAAATAAAGTTCCTCGGTCTTACATTTGACAAAACATTGAATTGGAAAAGTCACATTAAAAATCTAAAAGGTACTTGCCAGCAAAGCGTTAATATTTTAAAGACACTGTCGAACATCAACTGGGGCAGCGATACGGCAACTCTTCTACGAATCTTTTCATCATTAGTTCGATCAAAAATTGACTACGGCTCAGTGATATATAACTCAGCCAAAAAATCTGTTCTTAAAGAACTAGATGTAATCCAAAATACGGGACTGCGAGTCGCTTTGGGTGCCTTTCGAACAAGCCCCATACTAAGTATATGTAGTGAATCAGGGCAAACCCCTTTAGAATTTAGAAGAGATTTTTTAAGTTTGTCGTTTGCTTGTAAAGTTCTATCCTCTCTAGATAACCCAGTCTACCATAACGTTCACAGCAATCGTTTCAGCCACTACTTCTCATCTCATCCTCAATGTAATCCGCCTTTCTATGAACGAATTAACCGATTACTTCATAAATATAGCATACAATTCCCGTCAATATACCATCCTTCCGAAAACCCTCCTCCCCCATGGACTGTAAATAAACCACCAGTAATTACTGATCTATCAAAATTTAATAAACATGAATCCCCACCAGCCATATTAATAAACAACTTCAAAGATATTATGGATAGATTTAGCGACTACCGACAGATCTACACAGATGCATCAAAAATAACGGACGGAGTCGGCGCAGCCATTTTCTGTAATATTCATAATGCTAAATTTAAGTTGCATAACAACTGGACTATCTCGAACGCAGAACTATACGCAATCCTTGAAGCTCTAAAGTTCATTAAGACAACGGACCACAGAAATTATACAATCATTACTGACTCAATGAATGCTCTTTGTGACATCAAAAACATATACTCCAGCAATCCTATTCATAAAGACATTTACAAAGAACTTAAAAATGCTGCAAAGGAAAACAAACATGTGGTATTAATCTGGGTTCCATCTCATATTGGAATACATGGTAACGAGGTTGTGGACCGTCTAGCTCACGAAGCAGCGACAAGTGATGGTCAAGTGCAATTAAATAAAATAGTGCCAAGTGATCTTAAATTGTGCTTAAAAAACATAGTTAGTTGTGCGTGGCAAAACAAATGGTCGCAGTGTTCCGAAAAACTAAGGCAAATTAAAGACAATGTTTTACAAAAACAAGCCTTTGTGTTACCGAGGAAAAAACAAGTCATCTTTTCTCGACTTCGAATTGGTCACACCCGTCATACACATCTTTACCGAATTACAAGAGACAATCCTCCATACTGCAACCAGTGTCAAACCAACAATACAGTTAAACATATTTTAACCGAATGTCAAATTTTCCAGGAAACCAGAAGTAAACTCAACCTTCCCAGCGACATAGGCGACCTTCTTAGAGACAATAATCATCTACACAATATTATAAAGTTTTTAACGGTTGTAGGCATAAAAGATATTTAAATTAATATCTAGACTGTACTTATATTACATATATCAATCTTCTTTAATGTTCTTTAATGTTAGTACGTAATTAATATTAACCTTTCTTTGTTACAATATGTATTTTCCATTGTTGTCGTCTATAACTCCAGTGGTTCGGACGACATTAAATAAATTAATAAAAAAAAAAAAAAAAAATTCTATACGGATGTGTTCTATTTGGCAAATATTGCTTTATTTGCAGTCTCATTAAAAAATTAATTATAATCATGACACTCTTTGTCCAAGATTACCTTTTTATTGGTAAAAACAAGTTTACTTACTGTTTTCGTTTTAGATAAGCCTGTTATTGCTCTTACCTTCTTATGTACGTTGACGTTAATATAAGGAATGAATAGTTCGTGAATTTCATTTGGGTCCCACAATCTTTTTACTCAATTAATTTGGTAATTTTCACTCTCCAATATCTCAATGTATACTGATTCGATATTTTAAATTTGAGGATTTATGTTCGGTTGCAATATTAAATAAATAAACCATAGTTATTTATATTTAGCCTCCAATTTTATTATAACAACATTTTTATATAACTATTTTAAATAAAAAATTAATTAAATATTCTGAATATCCATATTATTCAACGGTTATAACGTTTTATTTGTTTGGTTTGCATTTATATCAAATATATAATTATTCATTTAAATTATTTATTGCAACGATTAATAAAAGCATCATTTATTTATATTTCAAAAACATTTCATAACTAAATTTAGTAGTTATCATATAATAGTAGAAAATGTAATTATGTGAAAATATAAGCTCATTTTCTTACCATATTGGGTGAGTACAGCCTGCTAGTGGGTTGACGATACACATAAAATTTTGTGCTTGTATTGATTTTTAAGATAACTCTGTAAAAAATAATTATTTCGCATAGAAATTTGTCACGATTGTTCTATATACGAATAGTCAGTAGAGTTTGTAAAAATTTTATCTAAAAAGTACAGTTACAGCGAATAATTACTGTGAGTACCATTTCACAACTACTAATTACATACAAGAAAAACCGAACCATGACGTCCACATCCTTTTGTTCGAACTGCTCGAAAATCATAGTGACAGCTGAGCACAACTCCAGTGCAACGGATGCAAGAGAAAATACACATCACATGCACGACCTTTGTTTAGAGGATCACGTCCATCGACAGAAAATTCGTAGATTGAGTATCCCTTGAGTAACTCTTGCAGCTCAAATATCTGTAATATTTCGGAAATAAAAGATCTTCTGCCAGACTTTAAAATGGTAATTAGTACGAAAATTGATGATTTTGATAATAAAATTACTGAGGTAAAAAATAAGCTCATCCAGATTGATTTATTAAAGTCTACCGAATTCACGGATGATATTGCTAACGAAGCTGTAGATCGCATAACACGTGCTAAAAATATTCTAAACAGACGCATACCAGAATCTTCCTCTGGGGATGTACAACGCAGAAAAGATGATGACGCCAATAAGGTTAACCTGGTCTTGTCAACTGTTGGCTGCCAGGAAAAGTATATCACCTTTTATTGAGTCGGCAAAGCAAACCAACGATTTCCCCGAATAATAAAGGTAGTAATGGGTTCGGAATACCACGGTAAAGATATTCTGAGAAATAAAGCAAAACTTCTGAAGAACAAAGCCACGGAAAATTCTCAAAAATTGACAACAAGACGCCCATGCAACAAGTATGTTTAAAAGAACTGCGAAGCGAACTAGTACCTCGCAAAAATAACGGTAAACATGATTTAACTAATAAATACATTAATGGCACTCCCAGAATCATAAAATTTCGTTTATAATTTTTCTACCGACAAATTTAATGACTGACTTATTCTATATACTAATTTAGATTCACTTTCCGCTAAGTTTGACGAATTTGTATGCACATTGCAGCTTCTTAAACCGGACATTATTTGTATTGCTGAATCCTGGCTTAAACCCTCAATTCCTGGGTCCTCTGTTAATATAAATGGATATACAGTATATCGCAAGGACAAAGAAATGCATTTTATGCATTTATTTACCTAATATTATTACCATAACTTTCAAAATTAACATTAAGCAGTTAGATATTCCTTAAATAGATGCAATTCAATTAACTGTTAATAGGAATCCTTTTTGCCTTAATTTAGTATGTATATATCGTCCACCTGTTACACTAATTGCACACGATACTATTTTCTATACAAAACTTGAAGATTTCTCTTCTTCTTTTTAGTCGTTGACCTGATGCAGGTATCGTGATATCATGAAGCTATTAGCTAAATTTCCCAATGTTCCTCCACGTTTTTCTATCTTCTGCCATTCTAGCACATTCTGACAATGGAGCGCCAATGGTAGCAACAATATGGTCCGTGTGTCGTGTGGGAGATCTACCTCTATTTCTTTTGCCTTCTACTTTTCCCTGGATGGTAAGTTTTTCAAGACCATTTATTCGAAGCACATGTCCAAAATAGCTTATTATTTGTTCTGATATTTGTGTTCTTAGTCTTTTCTTTATGTTTAGCTGGTCCAGTATGGATTCATTTGTTCTTGGCCACCCATGGTATTCTCAGCATTCGTCTCCAGCAGTACATCTTAAATACATCTATGTTCTTTTTGTCTTTCTCTGTAAGGGTCCAGCATTCCGATGCATAAGTAACAACTGGAAAAACTAGACTTCTTACTAGTCTCATTTTTGTATCGGTAGTTATTTTATGGCTTTTCCAAATTTTTGTTAATTTTGCCATAGCGCTTTTTGCGATTACTGACCGCCGCTTTATTTCTTCAGTACAGCCTCCTTTGTCGGTTATTAATGAGCCTAGATACACAAATTTATCTACAACAGCGATATTATTTATCATGACCAGATGAGTTTGATTGTTGTTAGCTCTGTCAACTGTCATGATTCTCGTTTGATCTCTGTTTATTTTAAGGCCCATCGTTAAGCTTACGTCTTCTATCCGTTGTAGCAGGTGAATCAATTCAGCTTCAGAATTAGCGAGGATAGTAGTATCATCTGCATATCTGAAGTTGCAAATCTTCTTCCCGCCAATGGTGATGCCACCGTTCCAGTCCTCAGTAGCTTTCCGCATTATCCATTCACCATAGATGTTAAATAGAATTGGGCTTAGTATGCAGCCTTGTCTCACGCCCTTTGTGACCCTGAAACTATCGGTTAGTTCCCTATTTATTCTAACTCTAGCATAATTGTTATTGTACAGGCTTTTAATTAGCAGTATCAGATGATTGGGGACTCCCATTTCAGACAAAACCTGCCACATTTTACTCCAGTTGACCAAATCGAAAGCTTTACTATAATCTATGAAGCACAAATATGTTGTGATGTTGAATTCTTTGGATTTTTCTACAATCTGCCGTACGTTTAAAATTTGTTCTCTTGTACCACGTCCGGGGACGAAACCTGCTTGTTCCTCCGCAATGTTAGGTAGTAAAAAGGGCTTTATCCTCTCGAGAATTATCTGTAAGAGTATCTTACTGCAATGCGCAATTAGAGCAATTGTGCGATAGTTGCTACATAAATCTTTCGCTCCCTTTTTATGTATGGGAATATATAGTGATTGTGTCCAGTCCTCAGGCCATTTACCTGTCTCCCACACTCTTTGACAAATTTGATGTAATATCCAAGAACTCTCATCTCTTGATAAATGTATCATTCCTGGAAATTTTAATTTCCCAGAGATCACCTGGCCAATAACTTTATTATCTGATGTCGAAAACGCTCATAATTTCTTTAAAAGCTTTGTAGTAAATTTGAACCTGATACAACGTATCACATAACCTACTAGATTTAAAATTAATAACCAACCCTTTACTTTAGATCCAGTGCTTATTAACGACGAACAGCTGACTTCATCTCTCGAAGTCAATTCTCCTATAGGAAAGTCAGATCATGCAGTTATAACGGCTCATATCCAGTTCTATCAAATACTACCCCGCAAAAATAATATTGTGCCATATTTATGCTACTACCGACTTTTCTGAAGTTGACAATGAACTCTTTTAAATTGACTGGCGTTTATTTGCAGACTTAAACGACTCCTCATTAATGTGGACTGCATTTCCCGATACTGTCCACAATATAATTTCTACAAATACCAGCTTCCGTAAGATTTATAAAAATAACCTTAAACTCTGGATAAATCGACCAGCAATTAAAGAAATTAATCACAAACGACATTTATGGCGAAAATTTAAATACATTGGGCTACTCAGTGATTTCCAAAATTACTACAAATTTTCAAATAACTTACAAACATCTATAAAAACTCTAAGACAAAATTTTGAAGCAAGTGTTATTGAAAGTGGTAACATTAAAAAAGTCTACTAATACGTACGATCCTTCTTGACGTCTAATGTTTTCATTCCTGTACTTCGAAAACCCACCAGACTTTATACACTTCTGTGTATGAAAGAATCTTCCGAAACTCTCTCTTTAGCATTTTCACAGGTTTTTACTAATGGATCGAATGATGGCTATCTACCTGGTATTAACTGTAGTCGTGTCGGCGCATCCTTTAAGCAAGTTGAATTCACAGTAGATCATCTCAAACAACACTTACTTAAACTTCGCATAACTGCTTCACCTGGTTTAGATGGTTTAACACCAAAACTGTTAAAAATATGCGCAGACACGCTTGCTATACCCTAAAGGTTAATTATGCAAACTTTTTTTATCCAGAATTCCTTACCCTCTATTTGGAAATTAGCATCCGGCAACAAACTTGACCCCAACAATTATCGTCCGATTAACTTGATGTCAGTAGTTAGCAAAATCACGGAAGCCATTATTTCGAAGGAGATGACCAAATTCCTTCTCCAGAAACATGTTATTCCAACATAACGTCATAGATTTGTCTCTGGTCGCTCTACTCTAAACAATCTCCTACATTGTGTTAACGACCTGACATCATCACTTAACACCTTGCAGCCGGTCGATGTTATTTATCTAGATTTCTCTAACGCCTTTGACCGTGTACCCAAGCGCAGACTTCTACATAAACTAGAACATTTCGGCGTTTTTTACGTCTTTGGATACATGATTTCCTGACAGGTCGACATTACAAAGTTACAGTTGGTGAATATTTCTTACAAGACAGGTTATTGGAAAGTGGAGTACCTCAGGGCTCTGTCCTTGGACCTCTGCTTTTTACGGTTTGTAGAAGATTCGCCGAGAAATTTAAAAATGTCTTGCAAATGATTGAAGAATCTTCTAGAAAAAATAATGATGAATTCGAAAATGTTTCCAGAAGATTCGATGAAACATATCAAATTATTAAATAAGTAGCTAGACAAAACGACGAGAAATTCGAAAATATATCTAGAAGATTCGACGAAGTATGTATTCAGAACAATGAGAAATTTGAAGAAGTTTCTAAAACATTCTATAAGGTAGAAGAGAAGATCATGTAACTAGAGAGCATGATAACTAATGCGAAAATGCTACCACTATTATTAACATTATAACATTACTAGTTAATGCAGTAACTTTAGATCCGGTAGTGAAAGAAGAATCACCTAGAGATGAAACGACACATCATATGAGATTCAAATTGCCACCATTTGATGGAAAGTCTTCTTGGTCCATATACCCTAGACAATTTGAAGCTATTGCGACAGCCAATTATTTGACAGAACAAGAAAAGGCTATTTCCTTGACTGCTGCTTTACGAGGTGATGCTGCGGATATCCTAAGATCAATTCCTAAGGGACAAGAAAAATATTACCAGACCTTGTTCACTCGACTAGACAAACGTTACGGCGATGCCCATCTACAACAAGTCTACAAAGTACAAATAAGAAGTAGAATTCAACGAGTAAGTGAGAATTTGCAAGAATTTGAAGCAGATGTTGCTCGTATAGCGCGGTTGGCTTATCCATAGGTACCAGACAACATTTTGGAAGAAATTGCGTAAGATACCTTCGTCAATGGGTTGAGAGACAGTGAAATACAGAAAGCTTTACGACTAGCAAGACTGAAAGTTTTAGATGAAGCGCTCGCTATTGCCTTGGAGCACGAAACAGTTAGTCAAGCTTCACGGAGCTATCGAGTACGAACCTCTGAATAGAGTGACGAACGAAACGATAAACGTCTGGAAGAAATCGTAAGGAAAGTAGTTCGTAACGCGATGCCGAAGAGACGCGAAACCAGATGTTGGAATGGTGGCGACGTAGGTCACACTCATCGTAAATTGCAAGAAAATAATAAAACAGTCAGAAAGCTAGAACAGATCGAACACTGGGCTGGAAAAAGTCATTCAAATGCTGATGCTCAGTCAAGACGACCGTGCAGTGCAAATTGTAATCACTGTCTTAAATTAGAAGAACGACTTTGCACCGTGAGACGAACCACCGTCATTTATGATCAATGGCAGCCTTAACAGCTACAAGACGCTCAAGCAGATGATGATGAGCAAGTGTTACTGGAGCCAATGGAATTGCCTAGTGCTAAAAGATGATCTTCTGTATAGAACCTTTGAGAACGATGATGGTACAGAATCTAAGCTTCAGTTGATTGTATCTAAAAGTAAAGTGTCAAAAGTATTGTGTCAGTTGCATGACAGTGTATCAGGTGGACACTTTTGTATTACGAAGACTTTGCAGAAAGTTCGACAACAGTTCTATTGGATGAACTGTAAAGATTATGTAAAAAGATGGTGCCGGAAATGTGAACTGTGTGCAACCAGTACTGGTCCAGTTGGTAAAAAGAGGGCTCCCATGAAACAGTACAATGTCGGTAGTCCTATGGAAAGAATAGCAATCGACATTGTAGGTCCACTTCCAGAGACGAATGATGGAAATAAATATATCCTGGTAGCTATGGATTATTTTACGAAATGGACTGAGGCCTATTCGATACCAAATTAAGAAGCTGCTACCGTTGTAGAGGTACTTGTTAAAGAATTCTTTAGCCGGTTTAGTGTTCCCTTGGAGATCCACTCCGACCAAGAGCGAAACTTCTATTCAAAAACGTTTGTAAATTGATTGGTGTCAATAAGATCAGAACGACACCCCTGCATCCTCAATCAGATGAAATGGTCGAGAAAATGAACCGAACGATGGGTAAACACCTGTCCAAAGTTTTATCAGAACATCAAAGAGATTGGGACCAGCACATCCATTTACTCCTAATGGGCTACCGCTCGGCCGTGAATGAAACTACAGGCCAGACTCCAACTTGCCTAATGTAAGATCGTGAAGTTCGTTTGCCCTGCGAGCTAGAGTTTGGCTGCAGACCTTCCGAAAAACATGCAAGCGAAGATTATGTCGACCGCCTGGAGTTAAGAATGAACAACATTTTTGATGACCGGCGATCAAGCTTTAATGAATTTGTGTCAAATTACGCAGAAAGAAAGAGTGATAGATTCGGCGTGACCACAAAAGTGCAGCAGGATATTTTTAGTGTTTCGCATAACGTCTCTCTAGCCCACTGTGTTGCCCAAGATCTTGAGATGACCAAAGAAATCTCATCCGTATTTTATAAGAAATTCGGTCATTTGGACGAGTTAAAAAACCAGCAGCCTAAAGTTGGAAGAGTACTCGGTTCTCGATTTTTGCTGTATATGGTGACCAGGAAGTCGTGTACAGACAGGGCAAGCTACGAGGATATATGGCGTGCTCTAACTAATTTGAAGCAAATCGTCTGCAATTATGACATCAAGAATTTGGGCTTACCCAAGATAGGCCATGCACTAGATAATCTGGATTGGAAAATTGTCAGAAGCATGCTTGAAGTGATCTTCCGAGAAAACGGCGTAAGAATTACTGTGTGTTGCATTAACCCGATGAGATCGTGTCTTTCAAATTCAGTAGACTGTTCTTTCTTTCTGAGGGGTTCATGCAGAGCTGGAGAGTCCTGTGGATTCCGGGCCTACATATAGAGTTGCTAATCGGGACGCTCAGATCTAAGAGGGGAGCAGTGTTACGAACGTGCATTCTACGTAGCCCATATAACGGTTGCAGTCCAAGACGAGGATGATCTGTCCTTCTAGAAGCGATGGGAACTGTCGACCGCTGGAGAGTTCGACCCGACAAGCAAACGAATTAGAGGTGGACTACGCCAGAATATTCTAGTACATAATAACTTTTATATATAAGCATACCTTCTATGAGTAAAGTGGAGTTGATAAGATATTTTTGTGCTGTAAACTTATAAATAAATATTTTTATATAAATTCGAACCGCTCGTTTTATTTAAAAACGTTACAACACATTACATACATTAATCTTCCCTAAGTCGTCCTACTAGGGATAAATGGTCCGGCAGAGGTAAAAATGACCTCTCAGCACTTCTTTGTATAATATGCTAATTTTAGTTAATGAAAAACATACATTATTTAGCTCATAAATTTCTGCTTATCACTCATATAAAGGTTAACTCAAGTACACACATTATTTTGCATTTCGTTGAAAACTTGAGAGAAAACTTAATTTAAAACAAAAGTGTGTCAAATGGCTCCTTTGACGCTTCTACTGTTAGTTTGATCAATAAAACCAGACTTTTATAAAGGTGTCCCACTTGCTTTAATATCGATTATGTTTCACCTTCCTGTGTTGAAAGTAAGGTTGGCGTAATGCTCATGGAAATAAGGTTTTTGAGAGCTTTAAATCATCCAGGTATGTGATGAAGTGTTTTACCTAATATGTACCTATAAAAAGAACAATATATGAATCCTGCAAAAATTTGTTGTGTTATCTTTTAATCAATTTAGACTTTTTCGTTAGTTTAAAAGGTTTAAAACGATATAAAAACATTTCAATATCTTAACGTATAACTTTTTGACTAATCGATATAGCGATTAGAAATTTTAAGAATTCGTTAAGTATCATATCATTTGCCCAATAACAAAGGTGTAGGTTTGTGTAACAAATTTGCATGACACTTATAAAGCTTTATTATTTTGCTGAATTAAAAAACAACGCCAAAATCTTCGTACGAATCACGCAGATTTTCTTGTTATATAAGAAAAAAATTAATGCGAGTTAATAGTAAAATAAAGGCAGAAATTATCGGCATAGCTCGCAACAAAGAAAAACAGTATAATAAATATACAGATTGAACGAATTTAAAACGGAACATACGAAATCAATGTATTTCGGCTCTCAACTCCGCTCTAGGTGGTTGGCCAACAAAAGGTTGTCAAATAATTATATTATAAAAATCCAATACTTCAGCGGGCTGCTGGATTCTGAATTCATTCAAGAACAAGTCAAAACTCCACCCAAATAGGTTGCCTAGAATCACTGTGAAAACTAGACTACACAAGCAGTTATTATGCTGTCAAACCACTTATCGCTTCCTTATAGTCCAAGAGTTAGAGCCGAAATTTTGAACTGATCAGTAATATGACATTTCTCTATTGGAATATATTCATTGTAACTGGGTTAAGACTTTGCCTTACAGACGGACGCCCCTCGTGGTACAGGGGGTGGCTATACAGGGATGAAGTTGTAATTTTTTTCAGAAAAATTAACGATCGATAATATGGCTGAAAATTTGCCCAGAGTAAGATCTTGGTATAACCAGACGAAGTCCCAAAGGGCGGACGCGAGAGTGGATACATAAGGGGTGGCGGACAGGGGTGAAATTGCAATTTTTTGGGGAAAAATTAACGATAAGTAATATGTCCGCCATTTTCATGGCTCATTATTTAGCCCCTAAAAACTCTAAATCCAAAAGGGCGGACAGCTGGGTTGGTACAGAGAGCCATAAAACGGGGTCAAATGTACCACTTGCCTGCCCATTTTAGGTCTCGGTAACAATTTTCAAATTGATTTTATTATGATATTTTTATACCGATTGATTTGAAAATTTGTATGCTCACTTCTGTTACTATTCTGAGAATTTCCTCAAAATTTTCCAAAAAAAATTCCGTAAATGAAAATTTTCGTAATTTTTTGAGGTAAAATCTAATTTATAGAATCCTTTCGATTTTCTGTAAGTTATACCATGATTTTTTTCCAAAAATTTTCAAACGATTTTTACGATAAGAAAAAAAAATTAGAAAAACTTTTCTAAAACATTTGATAAAACTCTACGTCATCGTCTGAATCTTTTATAGAATATTTTGTAGTTTTAAAATGATATTATGATAATGTTTTTTTTTCAAACTAAAGTCATATTTACTTTACAAATCACATTTTTTTCTTAAATATAAATATTTTACGAATTAATTTTTAATTGAATAAATGTTTGATATTTGATATATTATTAAATTAAAGTAATTTTATAATGTTAACTATTAAATATTTTTGGTATAACAAATAGTAATTTTACTTATTTTTTATAACAATAAAAAGGATTTTAAATTTATATTGCATAAATAATGGTTGTTCAGATATAAGAAAAATTTGATTTATTATTACATTAATAATCAAATACAAAATATATTATTTCTATTTATCAATAGGTAAAATTCAATTTGTAGAATTACTTTAACATTTTACAAATAATTATTAATAAAAATCAATTTAATAGTGGAATTATCAATTTTTTAAGTTTTGAAATTTACTTTGTACTTAGATATTTTCAATATTTTTTTTAACTTTCAAATTGATTGAATTTTTTTTTTTTCATTAGTTAATTATAATTTTACAAATTCTGTTTGGACATTAATTTTGCATCATTATTATTTTAAAATATTAAAATAATAATGATGCGCGTTCCATTTAGATCAGTAATTCTAGACGCATGCGCTAAATGTAATAAGTATCAAGATGCTTTTATCCAACTTGATGAAACTGACTTCGATTGTAATGAAGTTTTTGAAACCTTAGAAACTTTCATATGTCACTTATATGGAACAGGACTGACGAGAACAATTCCAAAAAGAAAAGTAAACGATGTCAGATTTTCACTATTTAACCGGCAGTATAAGTTGCATGATATGAACGAGCCTTTAAAAAAAAAACTAAAAAATTTCGATGCTTCAAGCTTACCACCATGTCAAGATGAATTACACCAACATCTACTGCGAGCCCATTATATTTCAAATATTTGGACAAATGCTCATAAAAAAAGTACCAACAGAATTGATTGTTGAAGAACATGGTTGGGAGTTTGAAGATGAAACATATAAATTCAAATGGTTTAGTGGACCTCAGATGCCAGAATCAATTCGAGAAGTAGTGATTGAAAATGAAGCAGATAATGAATGTGATATTATTATTAAGTTTTTCTAAATTTTTTTTTCTTATCGGAAAAATCGTTTGAAAATTTTTGGAAAAATTCATGGTATAACTGACAGAAAATCGAAAGGATTCTACAAATTAGATTTTACCTCAAAAAATTACAAAAATTTTCATTAACGGAAATTTGTTTGGAAAATTTTGAGGAAAACTCTACTTGACGCTTTTCAGAATAGTAACAGAAGTGAGCATACAAATTTTCAAATCAATCGGTATAAAAATATCATAATAAAATCAGTTTGAAAATTGTTACCGAGACCTAAAATGCGCAGGCAAGTGGTACATTTGACCCCGTTTTATCTTTTGGATTTGGAGTTTTTAGGGGCTAAATAATGAGCCATGAAAATGGCGGACATATTACTTATCGTTAATTTTTCCCCAAAAAATTGCAATTTCATCCCTGTCCGCCACCCCTTATGTATCCACTCTCGCATCCGCCCTTTGGGATTTCGTCTAGTTATACCAAGATCTTACTCTGGGCAAATTTTCAGCCATATTATCGATCGTTAATTTTTCCGAAAAAAATTACAACTTCATCAAACTTCAAAATTTCGGCTCTATCTCTCCGACTATTAGGCAAGCTCCTCTTTCCTTTAAAGGAGACAGATAGTTGAACGATATTTTATACAATGTCTATCACCGGGTATGGATTTATTTTTGTCCAAGTTTTATATTGGTCCACTATTTCAAATGCAGTTCAAACAGACATATATTAAATTGTATGTTCCATTTTAAATTCGTTCAATCTGTATGTGTATAATGGAAGGCAACCGTATATACGTATTTCTGACTATTGGTCGTCTTCAGTATGGTGCAGCCAAGTTAGAAAAGGAGCATGTTAACTTGAGAAAGGATCACTACAATAGCAATGCGACCAGTTTGTGGCAATAATGTTAGAAGACTCTGAGGTTTCGTCTATAGTTACTTTACCAGAGCCTGGAATCTCATGTCACTAATTTCAATAATACATATATCTAACCGCTTTATTCTTTTAATTGTTTTTTTCCTAGCTCGTATATGCTTTTAATTTGTCCTATTTAAGAACCGTCCGTAATTGTTCTCGTGAAAGCTGTTCACTTTCGTGTGAAAGTGAAAAAAATTAGTAACCCATTTGCATTCGGCAAGCTAATAGCTATTGCGTTTTATTTCATCGTTAAGGAAAAACTTGGCCTGTTTCCACTAAAAATCTAGATGTGTAACCAAGACAGACTACATCTCATTAAGAAGATGAAATTTTGTTCGAGTAGATGATAATCCTAAAGAAAAATAAAAAATAAATTTAGTACTCTGCCAAAGCCAACCCTGTCTATATATTTAGTATTATTTTTCGATCATTATAATAACTCATCCTGTGTTCCTGTACTTTACTAAAAATTTTTATTTCTTCGAAAAGGCGGCATTTTTTCTAAGTTGATCACTATATGATTCATTACTAACTCTATCAATATAACCGAGAAATTTTTGTTTATATAACAGGTTCGGATAGTCAATGGTCATGAATTGGAAATTAATTCGACAAGAGAAGGGTCGGTTATGCTATCACTAGTTTATTTGATTGACAAATAGTACGCTTGGATTAGAGAACTTGCACAAATGCAAATAGAATGAACGCCAAATTAAATTAAATTATGGGAATTATTAATCCTAATGTCGTCACATGACTAATCTTAATGAGGAAAATCAATATTTACAATAAAACGATTTCAGTGATTATGTAATGTTATATGCATTCTCCATTAGGAAAATATAGTAAAATATTATGAAGAATTTGATATATTATTTCGTTTGAGACAATCAATAATAATGTACTGTTAGACAACAAACCCGGATGTCTTATTTTTGTAACTTTAACTTAAATTTACGCGACACAAGAAATCGCTAAATTATTTACGTGGGGTCAATATGCCCCATCATATTAAGCACTATAGAAAGTACAGGGTGTTTCAAAAAGGTATGTCATAAATTAAATCACGAATTGCGGGGACAAAAATAAATTGACTAAATTTAACTTACCTTAGTACAAAAGTGTACACAATAAAAGTTACAGTCCTTTGAAATATGTACCTTTATGTACCTACGTACCTTTGAGATATGTATATAGAGACTCAGGACAAACAAGAATCCTACGCACGCTAGACGAGAGAGCATATGAAATATTTAACGGACTAAGAAACCACCCAAGCAGAATGTTAAGAGAGCTGACTAACTACAATGAAAACATCAGGACGGTACACAGAAGACCAAAACAACAGATAGCTGGATATAGGGAGAACCCAAATGAGTAAATAAAGAACGAGATGGTCGCAAAGAAGACGAAACCAAATTCCGTCAATCAGAAAACACGCAAAAAAAAAACTGTGGCGAGAGGGTACGTTTCTCTTTTAGGTTTTTAGGTTACTCTGGCGAGAGGATACGCATAGGTTAAGGACAATATACAACGGGGTGTGTGAGGGCCGTATACACCTGGGAATGCACACCCCACCACACGCACACTTTAGGATAAGGAAAAAAGGGAAATAATTGTTGCCCAGGCATGTTATAGTCCTGAATCACCAAGGAAGACCCAAAAAAAATGTGTTTTCTGATTAAATTACGTAGTTCTAACTCTGAAATATTCACTATAACGTTTTAACGTAAATTTAAATTCACATACTCAAATATAGAAGGCCCGTCAGGCCTTCCATATACCGCAATGCGGACTAGGCCCTTAGTGCAGATCAAGTGAACTGATCTATTCGCGAAATCCGAGCCCTGAGGTCATGTGTGGCATACATGGGCTTGGTGGCCGGACCCCACTCGGATGCTCAGCCGACGAGGACAACAAAATTTATTTTTTGCCAAATTGGCGGCTGAGTGGCCGGGCACACACTCTTTTCTGGACATATAGTCGTCAGCTCAGGCTGGCGGCTCTATGGTCGGAACACCCGCTCTTTTTCTTTTCTTTTTAGGGACTCAAGTCCTGACGCAAAGTTAGAGTAACTTCTATAGAGTCAGTAAAGTAAATAGGGAGAAAAGCCTACATGTGGCTACCCCTACAGTTAAGTGGCATAACCACAGTCAATAAAAACAGAGGGTGTCCCATTACCCAGGGCACCTTAAGTAACGTTCAGATCATAAGCCTCCTCACGTAAGTCACACGATGAGGAGGGGTGGAGGAAAAGGGTGGTTAGAAAAAAAAATTGTTTTTTTGCATTATCTCCTAAACTACTTGATATTTTGTTATAAAAATGGACATGTTACTTTCTTGTTCAGATCTTGTTCAGCAAAGCATTTTTTATACAAAAGAAACAACACAATCTAAGCGCAGAGAAAAATTTTAAGGGGGGTGTGCAGCTCTAAATCCCCCCAAACTTGTGAGTACGTTCAAATCAAATGAATTTTGTGGCATCATTAGTTTAACACATTATTTTTAAAACTTTTTTGCCTCTTATCACTTTTTCGAAAACCTAGTTTTTTCCTAGTTGGCCATAAAAATACAATTAGTTTCTATGGATACAATAATTACAAACAGTTCCATCAATAATAGTCAATAATTTGAAGCTATCATTTATTGTGTGAATAAGATTAATAATAAAAATTTTGATATTACAATGGCCTACACATTTTAGGAAATGGCAGATATGCATTTAACTTTGGGTAAGTTGGATCAGATTAAATTATAATTTCAATAAACTGTCGGGAATATCGTAGGTGAATGTCAAGGAAATAGTGCAGCAGCCGCAAGGCGTTATGCAGTAAAATACCCCAATCGAAATACACCCGATAGACGATTATTTTTGACCATTAATCGTCGTTTACGGGAAACGGGTACATTCCAACCGCAAGTTGCTGGCAATAGTGGTCGTCCAATAATGGATGCAACTGATGAAGGCATTTTATAAATCATTGAAGAAGACCCTGGAACAAGTACAAAGGTAATAGCTGCTTAACTAAATGTTACTCAATTACGGGTTTGGAGGCGTTTGAAGGATCAGCTGCTTAAACCCTATCGCTTAACAACGGTTCAAGAGTTATTGGTTGGATAAGATTATCCTAAAAGGATTGGATTTTGCGATTGGTTGTTAATGGAAAACACTCGAAATGTTAATTTTATTAGAAATATTTTGTTTACCGACGAGGCTACCTTCAGTAGAAATGGAATAACAAACCATAATAAGCACATTTGGGCCGACGAAAATCCTCACTCCAAAAAAACGACTCATCACCAAAGGACTTTCAAAGTTAACGTTTGGACAGGAATTGTGGATAACAATCTAATAGGCCCAGTATTTCTTCCCAACAATTTAAATGGTGATAATTATTTGCAGTTCTTGGTAAACGATTTACAAGAGTATTTGAAAGAAGTGAATATTGCAATAAGGCAAAATATGTGGTTTCTACAAGATGGCGCTACACCGCATTACAGTAATGAAGTCCGAGAATACCTATGCAGGCAGTATTCTGGTCGATGGATTGGAAGGGGTCGTGACGCACCTATTTCTTGGCCATCCAGAAGTCCAGGTCTGAACGCCATGGACTTTTGCTTTTGGGGGTTTATGAAAGAGAAAGTGTATTCTGTAACAATAGAGGACAAACAACAATTGAGAGTTAAAATAATTGAAGCTGCAAATCAATTTCGTCAGAAAAATATAATTTTTCAGCGCATTCGGTTTTCCTTATTCAAACGATACCGAATGTGTATTGAAGAAAATGGGGGTCATCTTGAACATTTATTGTAATATCATATTTATAGAGTTTATAGACATTTTTTGTACTTGTTAATTCATTTAAGCCATATTTAGTTGCACGTAATTTTTTAAAAGTTAATGAAAAGGGCCCTAACTCAATAAAAACTGTTTTTTGAAAAAAGTGATAAAAAGCAAAATTTTTAAAAAATGATGTATTAAACTAATGATGCCACAAAATTCATTTGATTTGGACGTACTGAAAAGTTTAGGGGGATTTAGGGCTGCACAGCCCCCTTAAAATTGTTCTGTGCGCTTAGATTTTATTGTTTCTTTTGTATGAAGAATGTTTTCAGAACAAGAAAGTAACGTGTCCATTTTTATTACAAAATGAGATAATGTAAAAAAACAATTTTTATTTGTAACTTCAAAGGGCTGTAATTTTTGTTGTATACACTTCTGTACTAATGTAAGTTGGATTCAATCAATGGATTTTTGTCTCCGGAATGCGTAATTTAATTTATGACATACCTTTTTTAAACACACTGTATGGTATTCGAATATAAAACTTTTTACTTACAAAATATATGAACATAACCTAACCTAACCTAAGTTCCATCGTAAATCGTTGTTACGAAAATTAACCTTTACAGCGGACGGGCGAAATAAAATTACACACACACACACACACACACACACACACACACACACACACACACACACACACACACACATACACACACACACACACGGGTGAGGCCTCTTAGGCCCCAAATAAAATATTTCGAATTAAATAAAAATGAAATAAATTGTCTTAATCTATTTATAATTTGTGTATTTTTATAATAGTACCGTTTACTGTTTTAATATAATTGTAATATTGAAAAATTTTTAGAAATAAATTAACAAAAATTCTCAACATTTTTTGTATTTTAATTTTTAGTTTACAGCGAAATAAGAAAAGGTAGCCCAAACGTAAATATTCCATTTTATTGAAAAAATAGCATTGTAATAACCAATACAACAATATTTAAAAAAAGTACATACACAAAATAACGGTAGTCAATTTCGGTCAGCACATTTCCTATAGCATGCTGGTATGTATCCTACTAATTTATTAAAATGAAATTTATTGTTTGCTTACCGAGAAAATAATAAATGGGAGGTATACACTTCTTTCAAACGACTAGTATTCCAGTAAATGAACGTTTTGGAGTGTAATTTTCTTCGTAACAACGGATTTGCTTAAAAATTTTTATTTAGATTCCTCTAACCCTTTACTTCACTTTTGGTCTAGAGCCCACGGTTGCTTTTACTTGGGTTGTGAAAACCACCCCTTCTAGGAGGTGAAAAAATATATATTTAAAATAAGTCCGGAAATGGATAAATTGACTAATTCGAACCAACTGGTTCTATATGGTTTAGTTTTTTCAATAAGTTACTACTTTTAAGTTATTTGCGAGAAAATGTTCATTTTTCAAAATAATATAATGTTTCGAAAGATTTAGATTTCCGCGGTTAGTACACTTAAACCTAGAGCTAAGATTAATACTATTACAAAAATGAATATTAAACTCAACAGTCTTCCGGATTGAATCGCGTTGGTTCTCATTGCGCGGAGCTTTCGACATCCTCTCTGATGTCTTCTTCAGAACTTCCGAGGTCTTAGTCTCCCGAGCCCCCAGACAGTACTGCACTGATCACTTATCAAAGCATTACTAGTGCTGGGAAGAGAGAACGGGTCATTTATACCGTCGATGGTGACGTAGCTTAGGTGGAGGTTGGCGTGGGGGCCAGCGTAGGGATTGGCACGAGATTTGGTGCGAACATTTCTGACAGTGGAATTTTGGTTCGCGGATGGAGCGGGCGATATTTTCTTATATAGGATCGGGAGAGTCTGCACAAGGAATTTCATAAAGTCCGTGTTGTTCAGTTGGAATGTTGTCTTTGATTGATCGGACAAGAGATGAAAGTTTTTGTTGGGGGGTAAATATTCTCTTTAGTCCTTTTGATTTAAGAATTTTGTCGATTTTGTCAGTGATACCTTTGATATAAAGAAGAAAAACTTACGTATGATTAGGGTATCAGTCTTTGGATTGAGATTAAGTGGGAGATTGATGTCTGTGGATGCTCCTATTGATGTGATTTTCACGGTAACCGTTTTGGATGAAAGATTATTTTAAACAAGAGAGCTCGGCGGGTCCATTTGCATCATCGCAAAGGGGTATTGATCTGTTGACAAGGGTATGAATTACTGAATTAATTTGTGACGGTAGATGATGAGACTTGGCATGCAAGTAACGATTGGTATAGGTGAGTTTTTTATAAACAGAGTGATGAAAACTTTGGGATTGGTATTTCTTTATGATAACGTCGAGAATCGGTAAGGAAGAATCAGTTTCCACCTCCATCGTGAACTGGATACTAGGATGTATACCATTCAGATGGATTTGAAAAGACATGGATGCTTTGGTGTCTTTATTATGCATCTTATGAAGGGGAGCGTCACGTTAAATTTTTTATATAAGAAGTACTAGACAAGACAAGGATATTTAAAAAAAAAACGAGGCCTCGTGTTACTTATGGTTAGGCGGGAAATTCATTCCAACTTTAAGCTTCGATATCTCAGCAACCAATAAACCGAAGTGTACAAATTTTTAAAGTGATATGTGTAAAACTCGCGTTATTTTATTTATTTTATGCAAAAAATTGTTTATACCTTTAAAATTTTCCTTATTCTCTTTTAGTCGACTCATTTCAATGCTTTAAAGTGCGTTTGAAACCTTGAGCCTTTCCTTATTTGCAAAAAAGTCTGCTACTTAAAATGCATATTTTGGGTCTAGCATAATTTGGCAAATTATGCTATAGAAAATGTCCAATTCACGACAGATCCCGCCTGGACTATCACTTACTCTTTTTTCGCTATATACACGCTATTAAGACTCGGTTTTCACTAAATACTACAGTTTATTTTTGGCTACTACTTTTAAAATTTAGTAAAAATAGTAAAAATACGATTGATTAAATCTTTGATTAGAAGTTTCATTTTACTGAGATAAAACATTTAAAAGCCTCATAAATACAATATCGAACGCATTATCGTGATAAATGCAGGATGGAACGAAAAAACAAGAGACTAAATGGTTACACTTAAGCTCCTACATCACGAAAACCATCTGCTCGGATTTCCTTGATGATTTTGGCGCCTGTTAGGTATGTCGAGCTCTAATAAAAACTTTCCTCAAGAACGAAAACAGACGTAATACATTTAACAAAAGCTATGACGGATATTAGTATCTAAAGGGAAATCGGTATTCGTCCGCTGAAATCAGTTTACGCTATTTGCTAAGATGGAGTTAAAATTTGTAGTAATAGGTTTGTTACATGCTTTCTTATTGTTATGTTATGTTATTATACAATAAGTCGTAACTACTTAAATGCGCGAATCAAACTAACAATTGTTTTATGGTTAACCTTTTAAGTGCCGATTGTCTCTAAATTTTGTAGATTTGTTTAATAAACTATATTTCGCTGTTGGATGTGAAAAAGTCAATTTTTGATGAAAACTGGATTAACTTAAATATAGGTTAAGAAAAGTATGTTTTAATTGTTAGTAAAAAAAGACGAATCAATGTAGCTGAATTTGTATGTTAAGTTGATTGCTTTAAAAGAGGAACTTACATATATCTATAGCCAGATATATAAACGATAAAGAAGAGACAATAACATTTACCATGAAAAAGGAATATTAATAGAGCTAAAGTTACTTATTCTAACGAAAATTCATTCTTGGAGGAAAAACATTTGTTAACATCTGTTTTATTAAAAAATGATTATCCTTTTTCGTTTATAAATAAGGAATTTTCAACAATCGATCGAATAGAACAGAACAACTTAGAACGGGATCCTACAGTATACACAAAGAATTATACGAGGAAAATACCAATACCATACATAAAAGAATTATCAGAAAAACTTAAAAGGATACGAAATAAATACAACATTTCAACAACATTCAAAACAACAAACACATTGAGATCTATTTTGTCCAAAAACAAACCTAACAATGAACAAGAAAGGACAAATAATTGCATTTATAAAATACCTTGTGAATGCGATCAGTTTTATTTAGGTGAAACGTCAAGGCCATTAAATGTTAGAATTAGTGAACATCAAACTTATATTAAAAATAGAGAATTTGATAGATCTCAAATATGTAAACACGCATGGGATAATGAACATAGTGTTTAATGGAATGATTCAAATATAGTCCTAAAAGAAACAGATGGTAAAAAAAGAAAAATCAAAGAAGCGGCTCTAATTATGCTAAATGAGACCAATTGTGTCGCAAATTCCGCGGCAGAATGTAGTAGGATCTGGTTACCCATATTAAAAGAGGAAGTTATTAAAAGGAGAATACCAGTATTAGTTAGTCGGTAACATATAGAGGATACATCATTTATGTTTTTTAAATAACAAACATATAAAATCAGAATTTGGTGTTTATTGAAAGTAAACTAAATGCACGACCAAATACTTACCATGTCAGGATAGTATTATGAGGTTTTTTTCCTGGTTTTTTCCCTCATAATTTACTATGGAATCACCAACAGGAGATTTTTACTGTTATAATGGCATGTGTTTGTCTTTTTAAAGACGAATTACATACATGCTATGATTTTTTCTGAAGGATATTCTCAAGTTAAAGTCAGATAGAGATTTCACGTAATCGAATGAACTATCTTACAAGTTAAGTCGTCCCAGAAACGCAACTCAACAATATTGGCAATATCATTTATTTTTTAAGTCGTCTACTTTAAAATGTATAATGTATGTCTGAATTGTCAATTCAAATTAAATTATTAGAAGAATTTTTCACCAAGTAACAAAAAAACAAAATTTGTTTAATTTACTAATGTTTGTATTTTGAGAACGATTTTCAAAGTGGAAATTGAAACGTCAATAATATTAATTTAACCTGTTTATAAATTTAACCTAATTGTGGCTTATTCCCATTTAAATATTAATTACTTTAACATGCCACAAGAAAATAGCTTCAGAACAATATTATTTACATATATATATATATATATATATATATATATATATATATACTCGTATATATATATAATATATGTATAAATATATATATATATATATATATATATATATATATATATATATATATTGCTTATCATGGAAAATGATGCTGTAAACATTGAATGCTAAAAAATATTTCTAAAAAAATTCTCATAATCTTCCAATATAGTATCTCGGAAAGACATTTGAATTGTCAAGTCAATACAAGCTGTAAATATAAAGCCGAAGCTTACGATAAAACAAGTGCAATGAAAAGTAATTTTAAAGTTGAAAAGTATGCCCGTTAAGAATATAAAAAAGGTATGGGATTACAAGTCAGACTGTAATTTTCAAAGCTCCAGACCTAATATTAAAGGCTCAATTCTTGATATAAATTGTTTGGTGTTACCTAATCGTCTTCGGCGGCATTATAGAGATGAAAAGTGGTGAGATATATAAAAGTTTTTTAATGAATGAAATCTTAGGTTGACTCATGGCATTTATCTCTTATACTAAAATAACCTAATAATATATATATCTACTCGATTATTTTTTTATTCTTATCTAAGAAATTTTACAATCTCTTTTACGGTCAAAAAATAAGTTAAGTTTATTATGTCTACAATATTACAGATATTTAAGATTTAGTATTCCAAGTATCTTGTAGGAGACCATTCATTGATCGTGAGCAGTGCTTATACAGCAGCTTACGCTAAGCGTAGATAGACAAAATCACAGGTGGAATTTGTAGTGACATGTAGCACTTCATAGGTATTATTGACATAAGAATATAGGATAGGTCTAAGAGAACATGCCGGTTTCATCTCTTCACTCGGGTTGAGAAGGAGTGCTGGATGTTGGGCACATCCCATATCGAGCACAGTTTTTTATTAAATCTTGCTTAAGTACTTTCGCTCTCAAAGCATCTACAGGGACATCTGAAATAAACTTAAAAACGTTTTTTAGCTGAAAGAAAAGTAGCAAAATTCGACGAAAACTCGAAGTTGATAGCTGATAAAAAATATATAACGTTTTAGACTTACTTCGGCAAAAAACTTGGCTATTCAGCATATTAGGAAATGCCATAAACATTTAAATACACTTATACAAATAGCAAACACTAGACAAAAGGACAATCAATAAAAATATGTTTGGGAGGCTACATTAAGGGTAATGACAGTAGACAGAATGGCTCTTGGTCATTCAGATTTAAGGAAATGGTCAAAGTGATATTTGACTTATGACAACTGAGATGACTTTGTCTAAAATAGCAACTGTTAACCCTATCAATATCCATAAAGATACCCAGGTTGTGTTGCTTTCGATATAGCACCTGCTCCACCCGGTAGACAAGGTGATGCAGGGCCGTTTTACAAGACTACTGTGTAGTAGGCATATTGTCGAGCAAAGAGCTGTCCCTAAGTGCTTTATCACGTATAAACCAGTCAACCAATCTCTCTAGAGACTTTACAAGGAAGCATGAGAGACTGATTGGTCAGAACCATTTAGCAAGCATAAAATCGATTTTACTCTGTCTAAGAATAAATACCACTACTACCTACCTCTTTCAGGATAAAGGAATATACCCTATCGCAAGACAAGTCCTAAATATTCTGACCAGTATGAGAGCAATAAGGTCCAGACCCTGCTGAAGCAGAGCCGGCCTAATGCCATCTTTGCTTGGAGACTTAATGGGGATGAAATCTCTAACAGCTCAGCACACCTTCGTACATGATACTACCTCCTTCGTCATCCGTAGATTCTTTATTCGCGGGAGCCTAATTGTAACCAGGGGAGAAATAATCATCCTTGCCATCTGGAAAATGAGCATTCAAGAGAGTACTTAGGGCCTACTTGTCAGTAAAAGACAGACTTCCACTTGGAAGATAGACCTTACCCAGCCCCGGAGTCGGATCTTTGGAGAGGGCATAATGGAGCTTAGCTACAGCGGACATGTGTTTTACACTGTCACAGTAGGCTTGCTAAGAGCTCCTTTTTGACATTTTAATCAGACACTTGTATTCTCTCTGAGCCTGCTTAAAGGAGTCCCAGTGGTTAGGCCGACCAGTCCCCTTGGCTTTGTTGAAGAGACTTCGAGTCAGCCTGCGCTGCCTTTTTACCTCAGGTTTCCACCAGGGAATACCAGAACCAGCAGTCCTCTATACAAGAGGGCAGCTAGCGTCATATACCAAGGTCGGACTCCTGATAAGTAATACAAGGAGATCTTTATCTCCTCAGCTTCTGCCCATTACGGGGAAAGATCCACGAGGTTATCGCTAAGCTCTTTTCGAAAGAGTTTCTAGTTTTTAGCTTGTGGATTCCTGTAAGAAATATTCTGAAGTCGAAGAGCCTTTAGATTGATAAAAATGTGCCTGTGATCAGACAGCGAGAGCTCCTCAGACAAACTGCCAGTAATACAAATATGCAAAGACTGCAAAAATTCCCATCCAACTTCGTGTTATCTGCAATACCCCATGATGTGTGCTTTACATAGAAAATGTAAAGCAAGAGCAACTGATATTATTTTCCGAAGTTTCCGAAGATAAAGGAGCCGAGATTTTCGAATGGATTGGACTGAATCATGTATTGAAATGGAACGAGATCGAACGATCTAATGAAACTCTAAAGATAATACATAATTCGGACGAGCGGCAGAAGATTAATACTGATCACCTTTTTGACGAGTTCTAACTTGCTAAAGATTTTATAACAATAAAGCATAAAGAATGTAATTCGACGATGATGAAAATTGAGTATGTTGACCATTGGGTCCGATTATTTAGACATTTTCACGAACAACACATCGATACACCCAACATGGTAAAAATATTTTTGTGCCTACCAGGCATGTCCTGCCACGATGAAACATATTGAGGCCGCATGTTGGAGTCTACGGTACATGAATTCCTGTATTATAAATTAAATTTTAATGTGACATGCGACAATTTTTATAAAACAATAAAAATATATCTACCTATCCTGTAAGGATTTTTACAGCTGTCGCCGCCTTCCTTCTTTTAGCCAATGTCTCCAGTCCTTTCTGTTCTGCCATTCTCCATCTCTAAGGTCTCGTCTTTCCAAGGCCTCGTCCACTTCATCCCTCCATGATCTTCGGAGTCTACCTCTTTTCTTCTTCACGTGCCATCTCCGCGACGGAGGTTGGCAATCATCATGGCTATTCTGATCTTAGATGCTGCTGCTCTGAATAGTTCAATTGATGTGCATCCGTACCATTCCCTCAAGTTACTACCTCTTTTACTCCTTCCTATTGGGCTCCAATCCGAAATCTTTGCTATCCACGTTGTATGATCTGTTCTTCTCACATGTCCATACCAAATTAAACGTTTTTCTTCGATGTAGCTGAGTATGTCTTGTTCTACTGCCATTCTTCGTTTTATCTCCTCATTTCTGATGCGATCCATTTTTGTCACTCTGCAGCTTCTTCTCGTGAACTCCATTTCAGTTGCTGTGATTTTGGACCTGTTTCGTTTATTTATTAGCCAATTCTCTGCTCCATAGGTCATTATACTGCGTACCAAGGTGTTATAAATTCTCTTCTTTGTATTTCTGGTAATCTGTCTATCTCACAGTACCCCGTTCATTTGTTTAATACATGTTCTTGTCTGTGCTAATCTGCTGGTTATCTTTTGCTTGGTGGTTCCATTTTTTGAGAGCATGAATCCTAAATATTTGAATTTGTCAGTGCCGTTAATTTCCCTATTATCGTCCATTTCCAAGTTTCTCACTGGTTCTTGCTCTGTTGTTAAATATTCGATCTTTTCTAGATTTATTTCCAGTCCATTTTTTGTGTATTCCTTTTCTAATTTTCGGAGCATATAGTACAGATCTTCTTCATCTTGAGCCGTTACCAGTTGGTCATCTGCAAAGCTTAATGTGTAAAGTTGTCCCGGATTGGTATTCCCATAACTTCACATCTTCTTTTCCATGGTTTTAATATTTGTTCGAGGAATATCTTGAACAGTGTCGGAGATGTAGAGCATCTCTGCAATAAGCCTTTTGTAGTCTTAAATTCGTTGGAGTATTTATTGCCGGTTTTAGCTCTTACCTTGTTGTTGTTGTAAAGGTTTTTTACGGCTTCTATTAACCTCTGAGTTATTCCGATTTCCTTCATCGTGTTCCATAGTTGTTTTCTGGGGATCGTGTCATATGCATTTTTTAAATCTATGAATGCCATGTGTACTGGTCTATTTTTTGCCATTTTTTTTTTCAATTAATTGTTGGAGTGTATATATGTGGTCTATGCAAGATCTTCCTGCCGTGAACCGTGTATAAAAATAAATATTTATTAAAAAAAGTACATACAAGTGAGAAGTACGAATAATACAAAAAACAGATATTTAATTAATTGTTCGTATATTTTTCTACATTATCCTATACATTCCCTATCCACTATTCATTGTTCCGATTAAAAGTTTCATAATTATGGCAAGCCTAGGTATTAAGCTACTCGATTCACGTAACATCAGAACAGGACAAGTTGCTTGAAATATAAAATCTTTAAATATGATCGCCCCCATTCCAAAAATGAAAGAAATTTTTTTAAACAATGCCAAAAAGACAAATAAATGAAGAATACCAAATACTATTTGTGAAAATATGTAAAAATATAATAAATAATTATGTCTAGAGCATATTCTCATTATACGTAATTCCTGTAATGATAAGACTATTAATTAACAAATAAAATTCATTATTTTTAATTTTTTTCTTGTGTGTTGTTTATGTGTAACATATAGTATACTGTAGATAACCAGAGACCAAGCATGTTTTTCGGATCGACGCGTATTATTAATAGAACGTTAATTATTTATCTATGTTTTGTTTCAGTATAATTTATAGAGATATTATATTCTTTTCGGGTGACAGCATTAAAATAATGTTTTAATCGAATTGGCTAAAGACTACCGGTAGTTAAAAACCAATAAAGAGAAGCTATAACTTTTGTGAGCTTAAAAGTAAATTAGTGATTTTCAGTGATTTCCGGTTGATTATTATCGCTTCCTAAACTAAGCATAAACATGCTCGGATTTATAGGCAACAAAAATTTAAGAAAAAGTAGCCTATATAGGTAAAAAACTTTTTGTTAAAATCCTTTATAAAAGGTATATGAATTAAAAAACCCAAACCGGCTATGTCTTGAAGACAAAACGTTTTCGGAATCCATATTCCATCATCAGTGTCTAGGTGTACATGTTTTGAGCCACTAAATATCTGAGTAAAAACCCGTTAAAAGTTATATGTTACAATTTAGTTTACATTATTTAGTCTTATATTTTGGTTTATCTTCCGGTATACAGTCCGGTATGATTAAAAAGATGTGATAAAATTGCAATAAAAAATAGTTCATTAACATGCATTTTTACTCTAAAATAATTTTGAAGTAAGTTATTTAATATTAAAACCAGGTTTAATTTTAATAGGAAAAAATTCAAATTAAAAATATATTGTGTTGCACGTTAATGCAAATAAAATGTCTTGGTCGGATAAGAGTTATTAAACCATATATTCCAAAACCATGTCACGCTTGACTTAACGATATTCTCTTAGACCAGAAAATAAATTTTCCTAGTATCTCTTCATAGCTACCCTCCGCTTTGGATAATAAAAGCTGGCTACGAAACTAGCCTAAACTGCTTTTACAAGGTAACTTCAAATCCATCGTATTGATATTATAAGTTTATGTCCATATCATTCAAAAAATATAAGGGATGTGCTATACTTTTCATACATGCTACAAAATTCCATCCATATGTGGATAGCATTGCAGTGATTACATATTTAATTATTCACATTAAAAATGTCGAAATGTCGAACGAAACAGCAATATTATTTCACTTTTTTCAATAAAAACTTAAACCCTTCTTTTGTTAATATATAACATTTGATTTGAAAACTTGATCTCTATAAATTAAAGTATGCCATGAAAATTAAATTGACAATTGCACTCTTTTATTAAATCAAAAGTCACAGCGTCTCAAATTCGTACGATTAATTGCTTTAAATTGTAAAGAAAAACTTAAATTTTAAAGATAAACTGTGTTTACTTCAAAATTTTATTAAAACAAGATTACTAAATTTATTTCGGTACCGGTATTTAACCCATTTGGGCCCACTTACATTTAGGTAGAAAACATAATAAAACCAATGGCTTTTATTTAATACATATTTAATTAAACACAAATAAAGGTAATTCAAAAGCTACATGAAGAAAACAAATTACACCTACATTCTTTAACGTTGCGTTAAAGCAACATTGGGACTATACGTATAACAAAAACATATCGTATTTTCACTTATGATTTCAATCTTTGAAACAATGTGGATGCAATGGTATATTAGAGTTTTTTACACATAAAAACAGTTCTACTTTTACATAGCCTACGCCTCCTCCAGTTTTCATTATTGCGTTCAATCAAGTGGCCCACATTATCCAAACACGAGGTAGATGGTAAGGATGAGCTTGAACCACGACCTCTAACAGATTTGTGCGAATTTTATTAATACTAATAAGAAGGCTTCGCATAAATTTTAACCTAAAATCTAACTGCGAAATTGGATTTTGCTCATATACAATTCTGTAGAGGTTCCAGGCTTAACGACAGTAGAATCGAGCATGTTTATAACTAATGGCCACTACTACCATTTTTCCCACGGATATTTTTTATTTTATACTTAGCCAATCCATTGTCATGTAGGTCTATTCCCTCCACGTATTTATTATATTGAGCTATCATGTGAGTTGCGGGATAGAAACATTGTATCGTTTTACGGGAAGAGCAGGCTCTACTGAATCACAATTGATTGCCACCTATGACAACAGAATTATCAATAACATACAATACCTACTTTATTAGTTTTATCGTAGCAACAATCCATAGTACCGCGATCATTTGTCCCAATGGATTTTGTGTTCTCCAAATGACAATTTAGCACCCTGTTTTCACGTATTGTTCCAGGGCAAAGTATCCTTGTTGTTTCAAATAAATTAACAACTTGTAGGCTAGTAAAGAAATTATTAAAATATATCTTGTGTACAGACTTACCTTCCACATTTTTTAAAAGATTAATAATAACTCCTGCCCTCATACTTAATTCTTTTGAATTATCCTGGTTGTATTTTTCAGCATAAGTAACAAATTTGTATAAATATCCATTGCTAGATGCAATTTATCACATTTTGTAACCGAAACGTACAGTCTTCCCTTTTATAAATATTTTTGTCAAATGGCGGTCAAAATATGGAATCATTTGTTCATCTATTGATAAATATTGACCGAAAACGCCATATTTAAGAAAACTTTTGTTCAACAGGTCGATCATTGGATGAACTTTTGCAAATTTGGCTTGTTTATCTAGCTGATCGTTATCTGCAAGATGTCTGTTCCACTTTGTTTCATGAAATCTTGAATTGATCATAAACTGAACTCCCTTATCCGCATTAAAAATTAAATAATAATTTTTGCAGTATACGCGCAGCCATAATTTTGGCTTAGGAAATATTTGTTTCAGATATTTTATGTGTAATGATAGGGGGTTTTCAGAGTCTAGAACTAGTGTAGCTTCATTTGGAGTGCTTTTCATCAATCCTAACACAATTTTCAAAGCTTTATACTGGATTCTATGAAATTTACGTTAATTAGTTATGCTAGCTGACACTGCTAGCAATATTTTGATCTGCACCCCACGATATGTTACAAAACATTTTAAATAGATTAACATCTTTTTAGTAGCGACTAATTATGCAGTTAAAATGTTGAGTCCAGAGCTGTTCTCTGTCAAGTATAACACCAAGATAATTTAATTCCGAAAGAGTTGGAATAGAATTTCCCTGTAGTAATACAGTGTGATTTTTATTAGGGTGTTTTCTAGAGGAAACGGACAACTTTTATACGAAATAGTGAAATCATTTAACCAAGTCCAGCAATCAAAGTTGTGCAATATTATGTTTAAGTTCAGTAGTATATTCGATGTACGTTTTCTTTTGTGAATAGATGACACTATCATCAGCACATTGTAAGCTAACAATATTAGGAGACCATAAATTGTGCAAATCGTATACATATTAAAACAAGTGGAGTTAGAACAACTCCCTGCGTTATGCCTTTTGGCGTAATGAATATTAATATATAACCTACACAAATTAATGTGCTTCTGTCTTTATATAAATTTGATAGGTAATATATCATGGATTCTAGAACGCCAAGAAATACAAGTTTATCGTAGAGTATATTCAAATCAATATTCTTCAATATTTTTTATGTCGATTAACAATGTACAGTGAAACTTTTCGATAACGGACACCAACAGGGAAAATAATTGTCCGTTGTGTAGAGTTATCGCTTAATCAATTGAAATAAAGAGGTTTCGATTTACTTGATCTTTAATTACACGAGGGTGGATTAATATAAACCTAGCCTTTGATAGAAAAAAACAAGTTTTTTGGAATTAAATCGATTTATTTCTCAACATAGTCCCCCTTTAGCTCGATACACATAAGTAAGACGATGTTCCAATTTTTTTATCCCATCCGAATAGTACTTTTGCTCGAGCTCTTCAAAATAGGCCGAAGTTTCAGTGACCACTTCATCATTTGTTGCGAAATGGCGTGCTCTGAGCCATTTTTTTAGGTTTGGAAACAGGAAATAATCGCTGGCGGCAAGATGTGGAGAATACGGTAGGTGTTCAATCAATTCATAGCCCAATTCGTGTAATTTTGCCATGGCGACGGCCGATCGGTTAGCCGGTGCATTGTCTTGGTGAAAGAGTACTTTTTTGCGTTCCAAACCGGAGCTTCTTCGACGCAATTCGGCATCGAATCGATACAATAATGCTGCGTAGTACTCACCATTGATTGTTTTTTCTTTTTACAAGTAGTAGATGTAGATGATGCCCTTCGCATCCCAGAAAACAGTCGCCATCACTTTGCCGGCCGAATGTGCACTCTTTGCCTTCTTCGGCGGTTTTTCGCCGCGTTTTCCCCACTGTTTCGACTGTTCTTTGGTTTCCGGTGTATAATAATGCACCCAGGTTTCATCAACGGTGATAGATCGGCAACAAAAAATCCTTTGGATCGCGCCGTATCATCGCCAAAAGCGTCTCCGAAGTGGTCTTACGTTTTTGCATTTGATTGATTGTCAGCAAACGCGGCACCCATCGCACGGATAGCTTTTTCATGTCCAAATGATGGTGAATGATGTTGTGTACGCATTCGTAGGAAATGTTTAGGACCTCTATTAACTCGCGGAGTTTAATTCGACGATCTGCCATAATCATGTCATGGACTTTGTTGATTATTTCCGAAATGGTGACTTCATTTGGCCTCCCGGAACGCTCATCATCAAAAACACTCGTACGACCAGGAACAAATTCAGCTTCCCAAAATTTTACTGTTGCTAATGAAGGTACAATCTCACCATAAACTTCGTCCAGGTCGGCTTTGATTTGCACATTCGTTTTACCCTTTTTGTGGAGGAACTTAATCACCGAACGATACTCGACTTTTTCCATTTCTCTGAAAACACAAAATTTGCTTGCTTTTGACAACTGTAAAAACCAAACTAATTGTTTTTAAAACTTAAAATTTTGACAGACGTCATATCATGAATGGCAAATGTTAACACTGAAACAAATTCGGTATCAAGTAGCCCCATCTATCAAAGGCTAGTTTAATATCAATCTATCCTCGTACATTTTCGTTCATATTTACATAAGTATATAGACAAAAAAAAAACAAAAATACTAATGTAAAAAAATTTAGGTATTACCTGTTAACAGGTTAAACGCCACAGCAAAAATATTGTTTTTTTCTGTTGGGCCGAAATTTTCTTTGCATGTTTTTGGTTAGTAGTTGATTAATTATAACTATTATGGTAATTAAAATTTATTTTAAAAGTAAAAATTTGTCAATATTAAAAAAAGTTTTTGGCGGTCCACAGGGACCGCCACGGCCACAGAGTATAATTTTATTGGCACAGCACTAGCGGTCCCCTCCACGGTCCAGCTGAAATTCTTGTCGTGACTTGTTTTATTGTATTGGTTAGTTGTGCATCGAGTGAGCTTTGAGCAACATCAGTTTATTATGGCTTCGGAGCGTACAAAAAGGATGATTTTGCTTGCAAAACTTGCCGTAGCTGATAACGAAGGTAAGCAAATAATAATTTACGTAATGATAAATACAAAAAATGGTTTAGTTTACTAGAAATGGGCATATGCAGGTAATATTTAATTAGAGAATTAAGTTATTACTTAAGTTTAATTTGCCGATTACCTACACGCAGGGCCGGTTTCACCAACAACAAATAAATCGTTGAATAGTTATTGGTCGGATAAAGTTTATTAGTCGATTATGTTTTTACTGTTTCAATAAAATTTTGATAATATAAAGTTAAACTGACGAATTTTCTTTGTTGTAGATATTTAAAGCAAGATTAACTTGTCAATTTATTCGAAGAATAAATATTTATTTAATAAATAGGTAAAATAAGTCTTATTTGACGTTAGTCAAACGTAGATGTGTCAGTTTTATTTGTCGAATCACTTTACTCATCTAATAAACTACCTACTATTCGTCGTTTGTAAAACCGGCCACTAGAAAACTAAATCAAATATCTTTTAAATTATAAAATACAATTCTGGATATAAAACTACCATTTAACTTTATGTAAGTATTTATTTTTCTTTTTAGATCTTACCGATAATGAAACAGACGACGAGCCATTTTCTTCTGATTCAATGGAAGATCCCAACTACTCTCCTGAATATTTGAATTCCGAAGATGAGGTGATCCCGGTGGTTGAAGATGATCCAGTTTATGTAGAAACAGTAGAAGATACAAACAACATTGGTTCGAATTTGAAAGAACAAAGCGATTCATCTTCAGAGACATCAGAAAATGAAGTTTACAGGCAGCCAGGTTGGAGCATTCCGCAAGGAATTCACCAAAATTTTTTACCTACTTACCATGAGTCCGAAGGAATACGACCAGAATTTGCAGCAGCATTGGTCAATGAAACCCCTTTCGATTATTTTTCTGCATATGTAGATAAGGATATCATCGAGACCATGGTTCACCAATCAATCCTTTATGCGACTCAAATACTAACTTCTGGAGAGGATGTTCCAGAAGGTTCCAGATTACATCAGTGGACTCCAACTACGACTACCGAAATGTATAAGTTTTTAGGTCTCATAGGATACATGGGATTGGTAAATATACCCACAATACGTCATTACTGGAGTCGAAATACATTATATAGTAGCTTTGTACCAAAGGTGATGAGTCGAAATCGGTTTGAGTTATTGATGCAGGTTTGGCATTTTACAGATAATACATTGTGTCCACCAGGTGATCGCAGATTTAAAGTTCAGCCTCTTGTTGATACACTTGTAAAAAAATATCAACAGGTATATACGCCAGGAAATACATTCTGCATAGATGAATCGCTTATTCCATTTCAAGGACGTCTTATATTTAAGCAATACTTACCGCTTAAAACCCATAAATATGGAATAAAAGTATTCAAACTGTGCTCTGGAGGAGGGTATACATGGAACATGAAGATTTATTGCGGAAAAGAACAAGACGCAGGAGCTAGTGTTCCTACAAAAGTCGTAATGACTCTTTCTGAACAACTTTTGGATGCAGGAAGAACAGTAGTTACCGACAATTATTATACAAGTTTAGATCTAGCATACAAACTGTTAGATAGAAAAACACACCTCTTGGGTACACTTCGATCAAATCGACGCGGTAATCCAAAAGAAGTTACATACAAGAAGCTAAAACGTGGAGAAATTGTAGGAAGAGAGAATGAAAGAGGACTTACTTTTGTCCACAAGACATACAGATTCAATGGAAGAAGTAAAAGTCAGAGACCAAACAAAGTATAAGCCAACTGCTGTTCTGGAGTACAACAAGGAAAGAGTTCTATAGACCTTTCTGATCAAATGGCATCCTATAATTCAGCTTTGAGAAAGAGTATAAAGTGGTATCGCAAAGTTGCAATTGAAGTTCTGTTTGGTACTACAATGGTTAATTCGCACCACCTGTATAAAATTATTAATAATTCCCGTATATCTATTACTGAGTTTCGCGAAAAAGTGTACAAAGATATGCTGTTTTATGAAAAAGAAGACAAAGAAAATGTGGGGAATGAAACACCTAAAAAAAAGCGAAAATCTGAACATATTTTTAGCAAAAAGCAAGGGCCTTCACACAAAACAAGAAAGTATTGCAAAGGATGTTACCAGAAAAAAAAAAGGAAAAATTTCCAAAAATAACGTAAAAAAAGTTAATACCTTCTGTCAAGATTGTGACGAACATGTGTGTATTAAATGTTTCAACATTAGTCACAAATAAATTCAGTTTTTTTAATTACTTTGTTTCACAAAAATAAATGTTTATTTCTTAGTTTTTTCTAAATATACACACACTTGCATAAAAAATTATTGTTTTATTGTTTGCATAAAAAAAAACAAAACAACAGATAAACTCTTATATCTAAGCCTAAGCTGTACGCCTAGAGGTCCATTGGATTTGATAAAATCAATGAAATTGTCGGTCCCTTGGTCCACAGGAAAAAAACACTGAAAGCATAACAAAGCGGTCCCAATGGACCGCTCTGGCCCGGTGCAATAGTATAGGATCGGTCCCTAGGGACCGCCATGGCGTTTAACCTGTTAAAAAAAATCATCAATTTTTGTGGAATTTCTTCTCTTTCGGTTTAGAGATACTGCATACTGAACGTAAATTGATATTTCTGGAAGGTAGTGGAGGAAAACTGCTAGAATCATTTGCTCTCAACAACAATTTATTATTGTTCAATCTATTTGAAAAATAATTTGGAGTACTATGGACTTTTGCAGAATCCTGAAAGGAGATATTTTTTGTTGCCATGATTTCCCTAATTTTACGCTGTTTATTGTACTCTGAGCATTCTCTTGATAGTGTCGAATATTGCTGAGCAGAGTACAAACATTTGGTTACCATAGAGCAACCCGTATTAGTAAGAGTTTTACTACAGTTTTTACAATGTTCTTCCCTTTCCATTGTTGTGTCGTATGTCCATATCTTAAACATTTTTTACACTGTATAACAAGGTATATGTACGGATCCATCGGAAAAGTAAAACTATTGATTATCACTTCTTTTGGTAAAGAAAATTGGGTGCATTTTATACATACAAGGTGTGTTCTTATGCCAAGAGATTTTCTAGTTTCTGTTGCAGGTTTAGGTTATTTCCTTCCTTTTAAGTATTAAGCGCCAAAACTAATATTTCTTATAGTTTATTAAATAGCAGCTTTCCTCCTACGAACTAATTGTTATAAATACCGTGGCAGCAATTTTTTAAAGAGAGCCAAGCGGCTCTCTCGCCTCCTATTGGTCGTGCAAACTCTTTTTTTTTAGTTGTACATCGTGAAGCTAGCAATCATAATGTTAGTTGCAAACTGCTACGATGTTTAGAAGATGCTCTAGCTCTTAATGTTAATAAAAAAATTTAACCATATTTTTTGTATAAGGGTTAACACATTTTTAGATTTTGTTTTACATTCCAGTGCTAAAATAAAATCTTTGAAAGGAGAAAACGCATTGTACTAAGTATCTTCGATTTTTTTTAATTTATAGCCTTTTACTTTTTTTCTTGAGGTAAACAAATTATCATGTCTTAGCAACAAGTGAACTGATGTAATTTTACAAAATCTCATTTTGTTCGTGATTAAAGGGCTCTTATTTATTACATTAAAAATTATTCTATAAGAATTTGTACAAAAAATATGGCGATTTAAATAAAGTACCGTTTTTCAAATGTGAGCAATAATTGTGCAATAACATTTATTCAAAATCAAACTCGTAAAAACTTATCCAAAGTATTTTTATGATTTTATAGCTACATTTTAGAAAGTCACGTACCTTAGGCTTGGCAACAATCTGAATCAAAAAGTACATATTGTATCCCTTCAAGGTACCATAAATAAAAATAACCAAATACACATCTTTCATCCACAGCCTGAGCCATTAACTAAGACATATATTTGGGAAAACTGTACCTCTTTGATGTGTCTACAATTTTATTTACAATCAATAAATTACCAAAAGAAACAGATAATTATACATTTTTTTTAGTACAGAGTCGCCTTTTTTCTTCAAATCTATTCAGTCTGATAAAAAACAGAAAATATATAATAATTATATCCTCGATGAGAAACAGTCCGCAACATTTTCCATTTTTCCAGTTATGGCGGAACTAAGTTTTCTGCATAAATATTCGTTATTCTATGATTAAGATTTGTGAAAATCTTATTTATAAATTGTGGCAATTTTTATAGAGACAATTTGATTTAAGACAATCCTATCAACTGTTAAGTCATTCACCTGCTTTAATTCATTAGAAAAGTTAAAATTTCTAAATGAAAACAAATGAAACTCTAGCTCTGCAACATCGCAGGGAGTATTCTATACACAGCTACGTCCTGATTGTTCTACTTTGACATAGTTTATATCCTTGGCGCATTTAAATTGTTTTGTTTGTGGCAACAATATCTCGATAAATTTTGTTTAGTTTAATTGTTGATTGTTCTTATTACCATAGACTCTATATAGAAACTAAAATACGGATTGAAGTTTTAGAAAGTTTAGCTAATTTCTCACCTGTCTTATATAGGGTGTTTTATTTCTAAATAGGCACATGTTAACCTCAAACTGCAGTCTTAAGTGATTTTAAACAAACCATACTTAATATTTCACAATACCTTAGTAACCAGGATACAGAGCGTTTTATCTCATCATGATTTTTGATACTCTAGAATCATTCTCCGTTAAATATCGCAGCTAACAACATGCAGCTAACAACCAAATGCCCAGATCTGTGATGACTACCGGCTTATAAGCTTGATCAATCATGTCACTAAAGCGTTCACTAAGATCATTCATAGAAGAATATATAATAAATGTGGGTCAAATATCGATAGATCGCAGTTTGGTTTTCGGAAATCACTTGGAACTAGAGAAGCAGTTTTCGCTCTCCAGGTGCTTATACAGCGGTGTAGAGACGTTGATAAGGACGTGTATTTGTGCTTTGTGGATTTTAGAAAAGCACTTGACAATGTCAATCATGAACAATTGATGGATATTCTGCGAAAGACAAGTATTGACGACAAGGACATTCGAATTGTGGCAAACCTATACTGAGGTCAAACAGCAAGAGCAAAAATTGGCAACGAACTCACTGGAAGGGTGCAGATCAAAAGAGGTATCCGTCAGGGGTGTATCTTATCTCCACTCCTATTCAATATTTATTCCGAGGAAATATTTAACCAATGTATGGAAAATGCAAATGAAGGCATAAAAATAAACGGCGAGTTAACGAACAATATAAGATATGCCGACGACACGGTGATCCTTGCCAGTACCATAGACGAACTACAACAGGTAATGGAGAGAGTTTATTCAGTTAGTGAGGAATACGGCCTGAGCCTCAACTTCAAGTAGACAAAGTGGATGCTGATAAGCAAAAAGCAACAACCTGCTCGACAATTACGGATAAGTAACATACTAATTGACCATGTAGAATCTTATGTGTATATGTGTACCTTGGCACCAACATAAATGCAAAATGGGAACAGACCACAGAAATTAAGGCGAGAATAAAACGAGCTAGAGCAGCATTTAACAATATGATAAGCTCCTCATAAGCAAGGATTTGTCTCTTCTCCTAAAACTACGTCTAGTTAAATGCTACATTTTTCCGATCTTACTATATGGTATGGAGACGCTGACAGAGACACTCACGAGAAAACTAGAAGCATTTGAAATGTGGGTGTACCGACGCATTCTTCGTATATCCTGGACCGCACATGTCACCAACATAGAGGTACTCCAAAGAATCGGAAAGGAGAAAGAAATCGTGATTTGCTCCATTTGATTAGGGCTTACAACTTTTGACTTCAATCTTTTGGGGGAGGATTCACTTTTATATTCACTTTCAGAGTTTCTTCTAGTGTTGTCTGAGTATAGTTGCTGTGTGTAGTTTCTCTAATGTTGAAGTAGATCCTCGGGATCAGTAATTTATTTATTGTCCTTCACAATACTGTTAAAACTGTAAGGTTTGGTATGACCTGTCACTTTTTTAACGAGTTTATGTATGTTAAGGTGGTCATGTTTTTCTTTTAATTCCTCCATTTCTGCACACCTATCTAGCAACCACTGTTCTTTAGCTTTGCGACACTCTTTTCGTATTTGTCGGTTAATCTGCTGATGTTTGGTTCGGTCTTTATTTTTAAATGATCTGCGGTCGTCCATCATTGATAATATTTCATCAGTCATCCAATTCTTCTTTTTGTACTTTTGGGAAGTGATCGGAGACTTGGTGGAGCTTACGATAGCTTTTTTAATACAATTCCATTTGTCTTCTATACTGGCCGGTTGTTTAGATCTTGCCGTGATATCCACTATTCCCTCATTTAATTTTTCTGTGACTTTTAGTTTAACGTTAGGTTGTTTTAAGCTGTTTATATTAATTTTCTTTATGGATTTTCTTTTAATTTTAAGCTTAATTTTCAATTTTCCTACTACAGGATTGTGGTCAGATCCGATATCTGTTCCAGGGTACGTTTTTACTCCTTGCAATCCATTTCTGTATCTCTGATTAATCAATAAAAAATCAATTTGATTTCTTACTAAGTTGTCATGCGTATGTTGTGGAGACTGCCAGGTGTAGAGTCTCAGAGGTGGCAGTTTGTACCAGGTATTCGCAATGACTAATTTTTTTCTTGACAGAACTGGATTAGCATATCACCTCTCTCGTTTCGATCTCCTAAGCCAAAATCACCCATGGCATCTTCAACACCCTACCTTGGTATTGATCGCCACTACCTCGCCACTACCTCGCAGGTATCCTCGCCCTACCTTGGTATTGAAATCTCCCATGATTATAAGTGTCTGGTTCTTCTTGATCAGTTTCATTAACTCCTTAATCTCTCTGTACAATTGTTTTACTTCATTTTCAGGCTTGTCCAAGGTTGTTGCATAGATTTGTATAATGTTAAGGTCAACAGGATCGGCTTGGACGTGTAGTAGGACTGCCCTATCTGAGTATGTCATGAAGCTCCTAACTGATTTATTTGAGGCTGTGTTAACTAGAAATCCAACTTCGTTATAATGATGGAGTAGGTTATTTCCTGAGTAATATAGTGTCGCATTTTCTTTAGTACCTTTACCACTATTAGGCCATCTGATTTCGCTAAGTCCTATAATGTCTAGGTCGCATCGTTTCATTTCTTGTATTATGTTGTCTAGTTTATCGGCAGTGTAAAGACTTTTAACGCTCCAAGTACCCAGTTTTAGCTTTGGGGTTTTTCCCACTTTCGAGTGGTTCCTAGCATTGTTTTTCTTCGCGGAGATTCTTAGCACTCCTTGGCCAGTTAAGGCCTGCCACGGACTAGGGGCCGTTGCTTGCAATGCCTTTTACATCTTTGTCTTTCTTGGGATATCCTTGGGGACCTTTAATACGGTGGTTTCCCATTGCCTTATACCTAAGGACAAAATAGTGCCCTGTCTCACGTATGCTCATCCGCCCTCTATCCAGAGACCGTTGGCCAGGTGAGTGGAATCGCTTATACCGGCGATCGTTTGGTTAAAATTGACTTTTTACTAGCCCTAAAATCTGGGGTCGCCACTTCCGCCATTCTCGTCGTACCGAAGGAATCCTTCTCCTCCGTGATTGCCGTTGTGGTCTTCATCCGTAACCCTGGTAAAACCCTAAACAGGTACTAGTTTTCCGGGTCAGGGACCACCTGGAATCTGTGGAGAGCAGGGACTGATTCATTTTTGATAATAGGACTGTCCAAGGTAATCCAAGGAGTTCCTACCTACTACCCTGATGGATACCTCTTCTAATTCTGACTTCTTTAGATAACTGGTCATCAACTTTTATTTGGGTAGTCTGGTTCCTGTACAAGTTAACGATTAACTTTAAATCGCGATTATCTAGGCCAACCTCTTTAATAAGTAAAAAATTATTAATAATGAAATTTTAATTAATTTGGGCAAACAAGTTGAAACATTAGAAAAGTATAATGTCCTAGAGACACTAATAACTAAAAGTAATGGCTATAGCTTAGAGATTCGACTAGAGAAACCGTGAAAAAATTTGGTTAAGATAGAAAACATTTTATATATTAAATATTTTTCTGTGAATCTACAGATATGTATATTTAATCAAATTTAGTTAATTAAATAAAACAAGGAAAATTAATTCGTTTAATATGTTTATAGGTGTCTAAGCAATATGTGAGAATATCATGGGTTCACAAAGTTTTGAATAATGAAAGGTTGAAAATAAAGGAGAATAAAAAACAAAGCAAAACTAAAGATAAAAGACAGAAAATGGCATCACCTGGGACATAGGTGGTGAATCGTCAAACAGGCCGTAGAAAACACAATATGAAATTCTAAACTGTAGAATTCCGGCTTCTCTGATTATTTTACATCAAAAGCAATGAGAAACTATTTATAGAGGACTAAAATCTGTATTGAATATAAATGTTAAAATTGTTCTACGAATTAAACATATTCCACAATTTTGTTAAAATATAATACATTTGCCAGAGTATTGTTATAAAAGTTAGACTACACTTAGTGTAGAACGTGTATAACGGGTTGCATTCGGTCACAATGAAGATGTTATTAATATTTGAATTGATATTATTTTTATTTTATGATTTATTTTTTCTTTTTCTTCTTCGGCTTTTTCCCATTATGAGTTAGCCGATTTTGTCCTCCACAGTACTCTATTTTCCCAGTCACCTTTTTCGAGGTCTCTATCTATCATAGCATTTCCTATGTATATTTTCCATCTTGTAGCAGGTCTTCCTTTCCGTCTCATTCCCGGCGAGTCCCAGTCCAATATTCCTTTCGGCCATCTGGGCTCCGATATTCTTTGTACATGCCCTTACTACTGCAAGGCTCTGTTTTCCTACTTCGGCATCGTTCGGCAACATGGCAGCAGCTAAAGAAGTCAAGGATAATAGTTAGGATAATAATTGAGAAGAAAGTCCATTTGGAAATAAAAATAAGTGATAAAGTGGTCAAATATATGGAAAGTGATGAAATTACTAAGTTCCTTGATGCACCTGCGATCTCAAAATAGCAAACATTCAAGTAGACGCTTCAACTTGTATTATTAGAGAACTTGAACAAACGATTATTAATCAGGATTATGTTATAAATTTGCTACAAAACTTGGCAAATTTGAAGGTTACACATAGTCTAAATACAAACAAACAAAGCGGTATTGTCGGTCATCCTCCAAATTACGTCGCTAAAGCAGATCGAAAGAAAATTAAGGGTTTACAAAAGTCAGGTGGAAATGTATCAATTACAAATCAGCAATTATCTAGCTCAGTAATGCAGATATACCAAAGTTTGAAAATGAACGATATCCATAGTCTTGGTCAAAATGTCCAACTCCTTCAAAATTACCACAGATGCAGAATTAAAGGATATTCTTTTTCAACCACAGACGTGGTCGAGGTGAATAGAGGTGAGTGAGTATTTTTTTGCAGAAAACATTCCGTCGATAAATCTTCTAATCAAAGCAGATAAATTAACCAAAAAATACAGAGGTAAAAGTGTTATTTAAAGATCATTCATTATCTTCTTCTTCTTATTCTTATATAGACATGAATATGTCTGTTTTTCAATGTACCTCCAGTAAGTTGTCGTTCCATCGTTTTCGTAGTCTTCCTACTGATCGTCTTCCTATTGGGGAACTACCTCTTGCCGCCTTTACTACTCTATTTGTTGTCATTCGGCTTATATGATCGTTCCATTCTACTCTTCTATTTCTTATCCAGTTCTTGATGCTCTCCAACATCCTGTTTGTCCTCTCTGTGTCAGGTCTTGTTTCTGCCGCGTATGTCATTATTGGTCTAATGACTGTTTTGTAAATTCTGTATGGAGAAATAAATTTTTTATTTCTGCGGCTCTGTTTGCTCTATTCACTTGATCTTCCACATCAGTTTCGAGCTTTCCGTAGCTAGATAATGTGATGCCTAGATATTTAAACTCCATCACTTGTTCTATTATCTGACCTTCCCGCTCCAATTTACATCTTAGTAAATTTGCTGTTGTAACCATGCATTTTGTTTTTTTTTTGGGAAATTAACATGTTAAATTTCTGATTATATTAAATTGGTGCAGCATACGTTGTAAATTATCTTCACTTTGAGAGAGTAGTATTGCGTCGTCTGCATAGCAGATTACTTTAAGTTGTTTTTCTCCCATTTGGTATTCTTTTTTAGTTTCTAGTAAGTAAATAATATTACTGTCTATCGCACTCTAGATAGTGATTTAAACCAATTCTTTACCATTATGAGTAATGCTCTTAAAAAAAATGGCGTGCACAAATCTGTTATTATCATGGGTGACTTTTACGTTAATTTTTAAGGAAATAGACGTCAGAGCATTAAAACTTTGTATTTTTTCTTTTATATCATACAATCTTATAAAACAGGGTAAATTTAACATTAGGTGTAATAGATGTCTCGATAATATCTTCACAAATATAGATGATACCACAAAATCTGTGGATCTCATTCACACATCTGACCACAGAGGCATTTCCTTCAGACGAGATAATATCTCTTGTCTGAAAGAAACATATATCTAGGTCAAAACATATGTTTATGTTTTGAAAAAGCTTATGTTGAAAACAGACATGGGATAGGACATGTTATTAGAAGAGACTGTTACAAAATTTTTCAGCTGATCGTGAAAGGTAAAATCGAGGGCCGTAGAGTAATTGGAACGAAAGCAACGCTATGGCTAAAGAACAACTATTCCGATCAGGTGAAGATCGTGACCAACTGATCAATATATTTTTTAACGTTAGGGTGCCTAATATGGCTCCGAAAAAAGAACATTTTCGGATTTTTATTACTCTAGGCTTTTTTCTTGCATTCAACCCTTCAAGATTGTTTTAGCTTCATATTTTATTGAGCAAAACTTGTTTGTTATAGATACACTCAGATGCTCAAACTGATTTATCTCTTTAAGCTCATATTTTTAATTTTTGGCCAAAAAGCTCCGTCCCAAAAAGGAGTTCCGTCTGCTCTGCTTCCATATCCTTTTTTATTTAAGTATAAACTATATGTTTTAATGTATTATGGTATTATGCAGAACTAGCAAATACATTCGGTTAAATGATTTGCATGACTTTGTAAAACAAAGAATTGTAAAATTATAAACTGTGACAACTAAAAAGCCCTTTACTTAATTTAATGAACAAAAAATACTATAGTTTTCAAAAAACAAAGATATGTGGTTTGTTTATTTGTAGAAGCTTTAATCTCCTGGCTGATACTCGAAAGAGTTTCAGCTCTAGATCCAAAATGAAATTCCCTTACGCCAACCACTAATAAGAATACAGAACAGCAAAAGCTTTGATTTTACAAAGGACGCAGTTCCTATCTCGGAAATAATTAGATGTTATGTTAACCTAATAGTTTTATGCAGGTCAGAGGTTCATAACTACGGGTTGGCTCCTAACTGCGCTTTCTGATGACTGCGTCGCTGCCTATGAATTCAAAACAACTGTTCGTTCTCATCATCTTGTTAATATAGCTAATTAGAAAGCTCTAATAATTTTATTTTGTTCCAATTTGTACGTTAATACGTCATATTAAATTATTATTTAAAATATGTTTTACATATAAATACGAAATAATTACACTAGTAATCGTAGTAACGATTAAAAATAAACGAGCTGAAGGCTAAAACCATTATTTAGGATTTGAAATTATGCCAATTATTTAACATTTTAATACTATTTTACACTTATTATGAAACATTTATTTTAGTTCTACGTCAGCTTGAACTCATAAAATTCAAAAATGTTCAATATTTAAACAAAGATTTTAAAATGTCGAAAATGCTGGGAATATAAAATATGCGTAATTTTTGAGTATGTATGTATGTATAGCATTAATTGGCCTTTTAGGCCCATTACTGGATTGATAATTTCCATCATTTTCTGTTCTTAGCTATCAGCTTCCAATCTCTGATTCCCATCTCTCTGATATCTTTTATCACTACATTTCTCCATTTTTTTCTTGATCTACCTCTCTTTTTTTCCCTTAGGCACTCCCCAAACAATATTCTTGACTAGTATATTACCTTGCATTCTTTTTAGATATCCTAGCCATTCTAATCTACGTTTTTTCACCACTTTTGTTATTATAGACTTGGCATAAAATTGGTACAATTCTGTATTAGTTGGTCTCCTTCATTCTCCCTCTACTACTTTTCCACCAAACATTCTGCGAAGTACCTTTCTTTCCCATGCTTTCAATCTATTCTGTATGGTTTTGTACATAGTAAATGTCTCGACAGCGTATAGCATTGTGTGTCTAATGATAGTTTTGTATACTCTTATTTTTGTATTAAGAGATATATCTTTGGCCTTAATTATTTTGCCCATGGCCCCAGCACACCTGTTGCTCTTGATCAGTCTCAGGTTGATTTCAGTTTCTTTCTTACATGTCTGATCAATAAGAGTACCTAAGTACATATATTGATCCACCTTCTGGAATTCTATATTTGGCCCATCTTCCACTTCCAATTTAAACTTTCACTCCCTGGTGTTTATTCCTGTTTTGCTAGAGATTCCCATGTACTTGGCTTTATTAGTATTAACTTTCGGTCCCATTTTAGAGCTTTCCCGAATCAGTCTTTTTGCTATACTTGCCAGTTCTTTTCCATTTCTTGCAGTGAGAACCACCTCATCAGCGTATGCTGGTGCTCTTTGTATAAAATAGTACCGAACCTATTTATCCCACTAACCCTTACAATTTATTCTAGAACTATATTGAACAGAAATCTAGACAACGGGTCTCCTTGGCGAACACTTTTTTTCATTTTGAATTCTTCTGAGACTGTACCGTTGCATTTCACAGCATAAATGGTTTGTCTAATTATCATTTTTACCAATCCTACTATTTTTTCTTAGAAGAATTATTTCGAGCAGTAGCCGACAGAGAAAGGTTTCAGGAAATTGTAAACATGATGATGGCCAACGTCTGAATACGGACACGGCACCCAAAGAAGAAGACTATTTTTTCTGGCACTTGGAATTCGTTTAACGTGTCTATTAATTTTGTTTCTGTCTATTGTATCGTAGGCGGCTTTGTAGTCAATGAAAAGTACTTGTGCTGAAATGTTGTATTTATAGCAATTGATCAAGATTTGTTTTAGCCTAAAAATTTGATCGGTTGTTGATCTTTCCTTACGAAATGCTTTCTGGTATTCTCTTAGATCCTTCTCTACATATATTTCTAATCGTTTTTTAATTAGTATGGCGAGCACTTTATATATTACTTCTAACAAGGATATTCCTCTATAGTTTGCGCATTCAATTCTATCTCCCTTTTTGTGTATAGGAATTATAATGGACTTGTTCCATTCTTGAGGTATTTTTCGGCATCCCACACTTCTAGTATTAACTCACTAAGTTGGTTTATTAAAGCCTCTCCTCCATATTTTATGTTCTGCCACAATGCCACACTCCCCAGGGAGAGCGGCATTTTTCATATCTTTAATATTTCTTCAATTTCTTCGCTTGTGGGATTCGTTATTTCTTTTATAATAGACCACATTTTAAAATATTAGAAGTTCGAATGACGTAGACTCGGATTATTTTTTAATTAGAATTAATATGAGAGAAGCAATAATTAGAAAGCATAAACGGAACAAGAAAGTGCAACGTAAATTTAATTTTGAAAAACCGCAAAAATTTGAGGTAGTACAAGATTATCCGTCGAGGAGTCCGGCAGGGATGCATCTTGTCGCCACTTTTATTTAATCTGTATAGTGAAGCTATTTGTGAACAAGCACTCGAGGAAGAAGATCTTGATCTGATAATAAATGGTGAGACGATCAACAATATAAGGTATGCTGACGATACGGTTCTCCTAACGGGAACGCTAGTAGAACTACAACATCTCGTTCAAAGTCTCAATATATACTGTAACAGTTACGGCTTGAAAATTAATTTGAAAAAAACTAAATTTATGGTAATCACGAAATCAAAGAACATCAGAGCTAATCTTGTAATAGACAATACAACGATTGAGCGTGTGTCCTGTTATAAATATCTAGGTGCTTGGATCACAGACGATACTGATCAAACAAAAGAGATTAGATGTAGAATAGAAATCGCTAGATCAGTCTTTAATAGAATGCGCAAACTCTTTTGCAATCGTGATATCAATATAAAGTTACGAATACGAATGCTGTGGTGTTATGTCTTTTATGTATGGAGTAGAGGCTTGGACACTAAAACAGTTGACCACAAAAAACATCGAAGCTTTCGAGATGTGGTGCTATAGGCGCATTCTCAGAATATCATGGATGGACCGCGTCACTAACACGCAAATACTCCAAACTTTAGACAAAAGATGCGAAATTCTAAATGAGATAAAAACTAGAAAGATGGAATACTTGGGGCACATTGTGAGAGGTGAAAAGTACGAACTTTTAAGAAATATCATGCAGGGCAAAATTAAGGGCAAAAGAAGTGTGGGAAGAAGAAAAATATCGTGGCTTCGTAATCTACGTGAATTGTTCGGGTGTAGTTCGATTGAACTTTTTAGGCGCGCTGCTAACAAAGTCGCAGTGGCCATGATGATTTCCAATCTCCGCTAGGAGTGGCACGAGAAGAAGAAGAAGAATATTATCCAAAGGATTTACAAGAAACCTACTTCAAACATGAGAGTGCTACTGTTAGTAGCATACAACAAAAGTTCTTGAAAATGATAAACACTATAAAGGAAGCAACGTCGAAGAACTTGCCAAGAACAAAAAGGTTTAGAAAAAACCACTGGTTCGATGACGAATGTAGAACAGAGTTAAAAAAAGATCAGATTTAAGATTAAAAAGTTTGCCATTGCAAAAACAAGACGAACTAGAAAGGTATGCCGAACAACGAAAAAAAAGTAAACAAAATCCTAAGGGTGCGAAAAAGAAAGAAGATGGATGATAAACTCCATAATTTCCACCTATGTGAAAGGTGGAAAGAACATTTCGAAGAAATGCAAAATGACGGAATGACTACTGAAGAAAATTATAATGTTCCTACATCTCAAATAAGAAATTTTTGAGTAGTAGTTCGAATAAAAAGGTGCATGAAGTGAACAACAAGAGATGCAATTGAGATATTCTAAGGAATGAGTTTTTTTTAGGAAAGCCGTCTGTTATAAATCGGTAATACAATCAATTGAATGTTTTGAAGTCACAGTTTCAGTTTCCATGAAACATCATTATTATATGCAGGTGTCTTGACTACTACCTGTCCAGTAAGGAAGCCTGTTCTGATTATGAGCTGGTTCCTGCTTTTTTTCTGCAGTAGTTTAGCCCTATTAGCACATGCCAATTTAATATACATTTTGCTGTATGTTTGGCTTTGTATATTTTCCGATTCAGGCATTTTCTGTCGCGGACCATGCTTTTTAGTACTTCCACGGCCGGCTCTTTGCCTAAGTCTTCTGTAGCTAATGCTATTCTGTTAAGTTCATCAGCTCTTACATTATCGCCTATTCCCCAGTGACCTGGTACCCAAGGGCTTATAAGTGCTCCCATAACTGTTTAGCTATCTGTGCATATATTGATCTTCTTCAGCCGCTACCAGATTGCAAAAATCTCTGTCTAACAAACTAATAAATGTCTTCCTATCTGAGTTGTTCCTATGACCGTAACAATTGAATTCTTTTACAAACAATATCAGGTAGTTTTAGGAAGCCCCGGAGTGGATTGTCTTTCTGCCACTTGAAACCAATTTTATGCAGTACTCTCCGTAAAGAAGATTCATTACCTTCAAATAGATTTCTCTCTTGTACAGCTGCACGAAGAGTTTTAACAGTAGTTATATATTGCTCTAAACATTTTTTTTTAATATAGTCTATTATAATTGAGAATAAAGACTTACATATGTCAATAAAATAATAAAATATACTTACTTTTTTCATACATTTCATAAATTACATTACTACTTAGTGGTACAATATTGCAATTAGTAATGGGTTTCGTAGGTCTCGGTCTCGGTGCATTCTTTTTTCCAGCTGAGAAACTCTGCTGACAGTAGAAATACTAAGCTTTAAAGTTGATGCAACTTTCTAAAATAGTATTTTTAGTATACATAATTATATCTGTTGCAAAATATATTTTAAATATATTTAAATTTATTTCTATAATAGACCATATATCTCTCTAATTGCTTTAAGTTCAAGTGTAAGGTCACAAGCGGACCAACTCGACATCGAGTTTTTTAAATGAAATTTTTATTTTGCGAGAAAAATTAAGAGATCAATACAAACAATATAAGCAAGAATATAGATAACATTCATCAATAATAATGCAAGTAAAAAGTGTATTAAATATCACGAAATATTTCGTCGAAAACAATGTTTTTTGTTACAATGTTATCATTTAGCAGTTAATTTTACATGCTGATCACGAATCCGGTTTCAGATTTGCTCTATCTTGACGTTTTATGCGCGTTTCGGGTCACTTCCGGTGTCGGATCGCAACCGGAAGTACATATTTAGATTCGTCTCGACGAGACCTTTCGATCCATATATACATTGTGGGGTCTAAAACTTAAAGTAAATTTTAACTTCCGGTCATCTCAAAACCGGAAGTGAATTTTTGTACCAAAAGTATATCTTGACAATCTCCTAATAATATTCCGAAAAAATATTTTAATTATCTAATATGGTTTTTGAGTAACGTGGTGGACAAGAAAAGGGCTTAGCGTTTTAGTATATAAGATATTGGACCATCGGTTTTGTTTTCACTCTCAAAATATTCGATTAAATTTACAATTAATTGCTTGCAATGGCTGGTCAAATGCGACGGCATTTTTATCGATATTCTTATATCGATAAGTACCCCAACATCACTTTTTGATTTTCCAGAATGTACTCCACCTTTTGTACGAGATGGTGGAGATGGTTCAGTGCCGTTTTTGTAGAGAGTTCTGCATACTGTCCCTGACCCGCGTACTGTACATGTTTGTATTTGACTTGCAATCAATGCACTATCCATATTATATATATATCAAGTAGTCTTTCTACAGTATTCAGTACGAATGAAATCAGATTTATCGGCCTCAGGGATATAGATTTTTATGTCCGCTTGAGTCAGGTTTGGATATAAAAGCCACCCTTATTACCCTTTATGCTTTTGGTATGTACCCCAGTGCTAAGCTACTCTGTAGTATCGCACATAATTTTATAGATTTATAGGTTTTTTGTAGTTCTTTCGAGCACTTTTAGGTCCAGATGGCCCTGCAATTTCACCGTTTATATTGAATGCACATCACAAACTATTTGAAAACCAGAACTGTAAATATCTTTTAAAAATATCTAGCAATAGGCCGAAATAAAATACACAACACTTCTTGAAGGCCTAAGCTCTTCTTCTTCTTAAAGTGCCTATCTGTTCCGGACGTTGGCGATCATCACGACTATCTTCACTTTGCTTATTGCAGCGCGGAACAGTACAGTGGTAGTCGTGTTATACCACTTTCGCAAATTTTGAAGCCAGGAAATGCGTCTTCTTCCCGGTCCTCTCTTACCATTTACTTTCCCTTGGAGAATCAGCTGGAGAAGGCCGTAACGTTCTTGATTTCTCATTACATGACCTAGATATTCCAACTTTTTAGTTTTGACGGTCATGAGAATTTCACATTCTTTCCCCATTCTACGCAGGACCTCCACATTAGTAACTCTGTCAACCCAGGATATACGTAAGATGCGCCTATAACACCACATTTCGAAAGCTTCGAGCCGATTCATAGATGCAACAGTCAGTGTCCATGCTTCCATTCCGTAGAGCAGAACTGTGAATATGTAGCAGTTCAATAGACGGCATTTTGTTTTTAATGATATGTTTCGACTGTTGAAAATAGTTCTCATTCTAACGAATGCTGCTTTTGCTTTTATTATTCGCTGTTTAATTTCTGTTGAGTGGACCCATTGGCTATTTAAATTGGTGCCTAGATATGTATATTGCTCGACTCTTTCGATATTCTGTTGGTTGATTGTAAGTTGAGCGTTTAGTATTGGTTTTTTACTAATTGTCATAAATTTGGTTTTCTTTATGTTAAGAGCTAGTCCGTATCTGTTGCTGACTTCTGTTATGCGATTTGTTAATATCTGTAAGTCATTCAGATTATCGGCAAAAACTATAGTGTCATCTGCATATCTAATGTTATTCAACCATTCACCGTTTATTAGTATTCCTTTCGCACAACCGTCTAAAGCTTCCTTAAATACCCATTCAGAATAAATATTGAACAACAATGGAGACAAAATACAGCCCTGTCGTACTCCACGTTCTATTGCAATTTTATCAGTTAACTGGTCTTCTATTTTGATTTTGGCCGTTTGATTGTAGTAAATGTTTCTGATAATTCTAAGATCTTTGTTGTCAATTCCAATTTCTTGCATTAGAGTCATTAATTTTTTATGTTTTACTCTGTCAAATGCCTTCTGGTAATCTATAAAGCATACGTATATATCACAATTCACATCCCTGCATCTCTGAAATAGCACCTGTACAGCAAAAAGGGCCTCCCGTGTTCCCAGAGCATCACGAAATCCGAATTGTGTTCTTGTTAGTTGTTCCTCACATTTTGTATATATTCTTTTGTGGATGACCTTTAGAAATGTTTTAAGTAAAAGGCTTATAATTCTATAGTCTTCGCACTTTCTCGCATTGGGTTTTTTTGGAAGATTTATAAAAGTTGACACTAACCACTCTTGGGGAACCACGCCCGTATCATATATACTGTTAAATATATTTGTCAACCATTTTATGCCATCATAGTCATAAGTTTTAAGAATTCTGAGTGAAAATTATCAGGGCCTACTGCTTTACCATCTTTGGTGCTTTTGATGGCATATTTTACTTCTTCGACTGTAAATGGTGGTCCAGATTCGCAATTGGTGTTTGTTGTAATACCAGTGTTACTTCGTATATCTTCAAAAGTTTTTTCCACGTATTTGATCCAAATATCTCTTTTATGCTCTATTTCCAGTACTATGTTTCCCTGATTATCTGCCAGGAATCCAGTGTTCTTGTGTTTATATAAGCCTGCCGCTTCTTTAATCTTTTTATGGAGGTTAAATGAATCATGTTTTTGTTGTAATGACTCTATCTCTGTACACTTCGAGCTAAACCAATTTTCTTTTGCTATTTTAATAGCCCTTTTTATTTCGTTATTTATGTTGTTGTAGTAATTCTTATTATCTTTAGCGTTTCTTCTATCTTCCATCATACATAGAATCTCCTCCGTCATCCATTCCTTTTTATTTGTTCTTTCAGGTTTTAAGTATTTTTCTGTTATTTCTTGACTTACTTTGTGCAAATTTTCTAGTTCTACATCTGTGTTATCTGTTTCTGTACGGGCCCATGGTTTTTCTGTACGAGCCCACGTTTTTTCTTTTAGGCGTTTTTGTACCTTTTCCTTTACTGTTTTATTTTTCAGTTGGTTAATATCGTACTTCATAATTTTTGGTCTTTGAACTTTCTTTAAACTAAGTTTCATTTTGGCGATAAGTGGATTGTGGTCCGAATTTATGTCGGATCCCGGGTACGCTTTAACAGATGTTATAGAGTTTCTAAATCGTTTGTTATTAAGAATATAGTCTATTTGATTTCATACTGTGTGATCTGGAGTATCCTGGGGAGATTTCCACGTATATAGTCGTCTTGGAGGAAGATCATAAAAGGTGTTTGTCACTACTTTTCCTAAGGCCTAAGCTATACTGAATCAATTATCTTATATGGTGCACTTGACCCAAGAGTTGAGTCATCGGCTTAAACCGTCATGACTCAACTCTTGAGTCATCGACTGTCAACGAGTTAAAGAGATACCCCCTGGACTACAAGACGAGTGACAGATTTGTACATCTGCAACCCTTTTCAACACGAGAATCTGCTCGACAAGAGATTAGAAAGAAGCATAAACAAACCATTTTCTTGATTATTTTAATTGTAATGAGTTTTTTTTGTTTTAATAAATTTTATACGTGAAATTTTTAAAATTTTTACACCCTTAGTATTATTATTCTTAGCCTCTATTACTAATAAACCTCAATACAAACTTGAAAAGGTGTTAATTTAGAAATAATATACTTATGCAAGACTCTAAGATAGATTCGAATGTAAAGAAGATTTAATATACCCTAGAACGTTTAAAAACAAAAGTAAAACTGGCAAAAAATTTAATTATTAAAGTAAGGTCAAAAATTCAAAAGTTATCTCCATTTACTTATGAATTTTAAAATGAAATATAAATCGAAATATCCCTAGTGTATACATTTAGTAACTTTCACGAAAAACGGGTAACTTTAATAACAATATTGCAAAGTTGACGCTAAATTTAAATTAGTACCTAAAACTTTCTGCCACTTCTTTGGTATTTATCTGGCTTTCGTGCCTTGTGCTTTACTAAAAGCTAAATCTCTCTTCCGATACTCTTTAAAGGCAGCGATTCTGATGGAGATTTATAGAAATTATACTTCATCATGCGAAAACCAACAGCCATTAATTTCTCAGATAGTAAGTTTATTAGGGATCAAATAAAATAATTATATGTTTCAAATCCCGCTTTAGCGTAAAATATGTCTAAATTGTATGGAGTGTTTAATTACAACAAGAATAATGTGTTTTTTATTTATGTAGCCATGTATCCCCGTATTTATAGACACATTATGTTTGTCTTGAAAATAAGAATTTTAATTTTTCAGCAACTCATTCAACATTTTTCCAATATGGTTAAAAAAAGTTAATATAATAACTTTTTCGTTTCTTTGAAACACGAATAGTCCAGCCGTCAAGGATTTGATCTCTAAAAATGAGACGACAACGCTGAATTTTGTTGAGAATGTCAACATCAGAACCTGTTAATGTCTTTAAAGGTGAAGAGGAAAGTAGTAATATAGATATTTGTTCAGGAAATCATTCTCGTAAAAGTAAAGGTGTGACTGCAGTAAACGATGAAAACAACACTAAAAATTTTGAAAATGAAATTGAAAGAGAGACCATCCAACGAAGTTATAATTCAGCTACCACTGATATTCAAGAAGATATTGCTCAAGAAGTTGAAAATGAAAATGAGGCTGAAAACAAAAATGAGACAGAATTAAATAAAAATGACTGTTCTGGAAAAGGAGACATAAAAGATGGAAAATTCAAAAATAGTGCGAGAATACAGCAGACGAACCGCCTTAAAGGATATGAGTATACAGGTTGTCATAGAAAAGGGAATGAAATAACTAAAAATATTTTAAAAAATGCAAGACAAATCAAACAACGATGCAACCATACATCTGTACAACAAAAGAGCAAACGATTTTACCTTTGTGGACTTTTCAGTGAACAGGAAAGACAGATTATTTTTAAAAAGTTTTGGAAGATTGCAATGTTTGTGAAAGGATCAGTGACAATACGGAAAGTGATGCGAAGACGAAAAGATCCGAAGAACCATAACAAGAAAAATGAAGGACACGATATTTTCTTGCAGAAAGTAGATGGTGAGAAAATTAAGGTGTGTCGTAAGTTTTATATAAACACCTTATCGATAGGAGAAAATATATTGGGTCAATATATTGGGTATATAAGGTGGGCCAATAAAAATAATTATCAGCTAGACAGCTCGTTTTCGGATGCAGAGGGTAAAGATCTGCTGAATGAGTCTGAAATACAGTCAAAATCGAGACCTGATTCCGGTTTAAAGTTAGATATTAAAAGATGGTTAGATATATTACCGAAGGTTCCTAGCCACTATTGTCATTCCACTTCGACAAAGATCTACTTGGAGTCTACTTTTCGTTCAATGAAGCATTTACATGAGGTTTTCAGGGACTGGTTCACAATTCAAAGTATTACACCGGCGGGAAATTTTTTTTTAAAAGATATTAGCAGGAGAAAATATCGCTATCCACCAACCACGTAAAGACCAGTGTGACGTATGTACTAGCTATAAGCTTAAGCAGATTGCTGAAGAAGATTTTCAGCATCACTTAAAGAAAAAAGATGAATCAAGGGAAGCAAAAAATTTGGCGAAAGGCGGGGCCTCTGGCAGAACATTAGTTTTAACCATGGATCTACAGACTATACTTTTGTGTCCAAAAGTACTTGCCTCCAAACATTATTACAAACAAAAACTTCAGCTCCATAATTTCACCATGTATATATTGAATAATAAGAATTTGTATCTATGTGTTTGGTATGAGTCAAACGGAGGTGTCACGGCTAATAAATTTACAACTTGCATTACGGATTTCATTGTTACAAAGATAAACGAATTTGACCAATACTAATTTTAGATAGATGCAACTATCAAAATCGGAATCGAATTTTAGCTAGTGCATTAAGTGATCTCGCTCTTCGAGAACAAATTACAGTTGAGCAGTTGTATTTGGAAAAGGGCCACACCATGATGGAAGCCGATAGCGTCATGTAACTCTTGAGAAATATTTTATTTCCCCAATCAACTCGCCATCTGATTATGTCGCAAAAATGAGAGCTGCTGGCCCTGCTCAGCCCTACATCGTTAAAGTTATAGATTACACATTTTTCAAAAATTTTGAAAAACAACAATCCATTCTTAAATCATTTAGACCTGGAAAGCCCGGAGGTCCAACAGTTACTGACATAAGGGCACTCAGCTACATTCCAGCGGGTGAAATATATTTTAAAATTAACCATTCAGATAAATACACACTTTTGCCACAAAGACGACAAATTTCTCAAAACACACCCACTCAGTTATATGCCAGCCCAATTCCTATATCTGAATATAAGTTCATGCATATACAGGATCTTAAAGATATTATAGAAATTGATCACCATACCTTCTACGATTCCCTGCCCTATAATGGCAACAGCGAAGGATCTAAAAAGAGAAAAGGAGACGAAAAATAAAATTCAAGCAATATTGCCAAAAAAAAAGGAACAAGAATTAAGCCGAAGACGGTTAAAACATAAAATCTAATCTTATAGGTTTAAGTTTTCATTTTGTATTACTTTTCAATACAACTGTTGTCTAGTTGTATCTCAGCTCTAAAATAGAGTTTTATTTTTTGTAGGCGAAACCTCCGTTGTGTTCATATCGAAATCGAAGAATACTCTCATGTGCAAAATTTCACCAAAATATTTCCTCATCAAATCATAATCAAATAATATAATTCAGTTGAACGGAAAACGGGTATGTAACCACATCTGTCTGTCACTTCTACCCGGTTCGACAAAATCTATAAAGTTTTTGTTCCTCCTGAACATTTTCTAGATACACACATAGGAGGTTTCGTCGTAGCAGCGACGATATCCTAATTTTCAAAAGATAAAACGTATGGGCAGACATTGTAAGAAATATAATCATCGGCCCCACTTTTTTGAAGGTAATTGAAACCTACCACATAACTTTAGTTTTAAGGGGGTGTCTCGTTACTACTTTAAATAATTTATTTCCAAGTAGAATTCCCGGAGGTTTGATGAAAGTTTATGCTGTCAACAGAATGGCGCGTTTCGGCATTATGCTGTAGATGTTTGAAGGTAACTAGACGAAATTTTTCCGAAAAGCTGGAATTGAAAACATATTACATGGTCAGTGAGGTCGACAGACTTCAATCCTTTGGATAATTTTATGTAGGGTCATCTGAATAATGTGGTTTATAAAAGGACACCAGCAAATTTTGAAAACAGAAACAGAAATAATCAATATTTCTCACAAAACCATAAACAAGGTTCAACAAGACATTGTACAACGTTTGGTTTACTGACAAATCCAAAAAGGACTGCAGTTCGAAAATTTAAGATAAAGTCATGTACCAATTACTGGATTACTTTTAAATTCTTATATTAATATTGGAAATCAGTAAATTAGATTTTCAAATAGTATATCTTTGAAATTTTGTCAGTTAGATCCAAGTATCATAAAGGCTTTTCATTTAGGAAGTATCGAATTTATTCCATACTTTACGGACACTCTATATATATATTCCTTTTTAATTAGTATTATCGAGCCAAAGCTCCATAACATTAATTAAGCTAATTAATATTATATAGCTCACATTTCGATTATCCCTAATAAAGTCACTGAATATTTGAATAGGATTTATAAATTATAGTTAATCCTCATTTTGACTATAGTGTTACTCGGAAAAGATTGGTAATTTAAATGTAGGAACAATGAAGATCCCTTTTTTATAACCCCGTTGGATTATAAAACAAAGTTGGGTTTTTCTTTTGCCTAGTATCTAGAATTCTGACGGTTGACCTTGCCATTGAGAAAGTAGCCGCATCAGAAAAATATTATTTTGCTTCGCACAATTGTTTTCTTTTATATATATCATCCTCGTTTAATTCCTGTACAAATGTGCACCTAAAAGAATGCTATTTTTCAAGTTTTATTAATTTTTGTACCGTTGTTTTGCTACCATTGAAATTACAACTAACCTTACAAATAGAAGTATGCGCATCTTTTTCAAAAGTAAGTACAACTCAACAGATATAACTGCAACGCTCAAGGTCACTTCATCGATAAAGGAAGGAGCCGATAGTCAGATGTATGCAATTGCCCGAAGGGTAAACACTCGTATACTTACCATTAAACATCAATTTTAGTGCGTTTGCTACGTTGTCAGATAACTTCGTAATTAGTAAAATGGAGGTGAAATAATTTTTTATTAAAATGAATCGCTTAAGTGTCGTAAAAAATCGGATTTTGAGTGCACAAGCTCGTGAAATTATATAGTCGGTTTTAAAATTTACGCAACAGGAAGCAGAAGGAAATGTTCTTCTTATTGAGTTATCGAAAGTGCAAGAACGAGTAGGTGCTTTGACAGGAAATTAATTGTATATTTATATTAATATATATATATATATATATATATATATAAATGTTTTAGATACTTAGATTATCACTTTTTTTGTTATAAATTGAATATAAAAAGAGTTGCTGTTATAAAAAGATAAAAAATAATCGAATAAGAGGAAAAGTTAATATTATATTTAATTGTTATAGGTGTCGGTTTATCCAGCGTCAGAAAAATCACTACAGAGGGTCGTGAGGTTTAAATGGAGAAACCCTTGGATTCTGCACACCTAATAAACGACAAAAAAAGTCCTCAAAAATACAGCTAGATCCATGTGATCAAAGTATATTACGGAGACAAATATATCATCTTCGATAAATAAGTTCCCACACTTAAAAAAATTCACCAAAAATTTGTAAATGAATTAAATTATGCAGGAAGTAGAGAAAGTACCTCTAAAATAATATTCGATTAGGCAACACTGCACCAACCAATGTGTGTCGTGTCTGGTCTTGTCAAATCGTCACCGTTGCAGTTAAATCTATTTTACTATAGAGCATCCAATGCTCTATCATAACTTTCAGAGCGACGACCTGATTTGCGTGCTTTTTGAACCAGTTTCTAATTGCGTTATGGGTCTTTCTGGATATTTATCATTAAATAAATTACACACTACCATTGTCGTACGGCCGTAGTGTCCTCCTGGTTTTCAGGGGTTTCTGAACGATCTACGACCGCCGCTCTCGAAGAGGATCTCAAGTTTTGAGAGTCCATCTTCGTTTCAAGGAGTTAAATTTGGATACCGGCCTCTACGGGCGAGAAGTTCCGCCGAGCTTTTGTGGTAGGTGAGGGGCCACCGGCAATCAGAATTCTCCAACAGTTCGAGCTTTCTTACAGACAATATTTCTTACAATGACTTAATTTGTGTTAGAATTCTGATGCGTAGTGTATACCTCAAATTCCACAGAGATGTCGCGTTCCCTCTCCTCGAGAGAGGCACAACAATACCGGCAATATCGACTCTTCCTGATGCCAGTCGCTTCGTGTTACTACTTTTCGCTAACAGTAATTCCTATAGTTACTATTTGCATAAGGTTTCTGGAGACGAAGTGTTATTGCAGCTCAACCTGATCGGAAAAGCAATTACAAGTCCCGTCGGGGCTTACCTTCGCTCTTTACCGTGACAGGCCCAAATAACGCTGTGGTCAGTTCGACACAATTTGAAATAGTTCTAAGACCAATGTCTTTCTATCTCAGAAAGTCGTGTTCTACTGCCAGGAAGCGTTTTGTAGTCGACACGCCGGTTCTCATATCAGAAGTCAAGAATTTATATCCAGCGTAAGACCAATAATGACATATTCTAATAACTCGCTGTCACCACTGTTACAATTGGGGGGGATCCACTATAAATAATTGGAGAACCGATTATAATATTCGCGGGAACCATACTGTCACCATTCTAATAAATGCTGCTGTCATCATTGTAAAAGACGCCTGTCTCAAAATCCTTGAATTGGATGCGTCTACAATTCTTAGGGGATACTTGTCCCTGCGAGCGGGCAAGGCTTACTGGTCCCACTAGTCTGAGCTGACTGGTTTCGCCCTCGCGGATTTACAAGAGGGTAGAGAGATTTGGGAGAAAGGGGATTAAGGACTTCTGGGCAAGGTAAAGAGTTGAGTCTATGGGCTTGCTTTAGAAGCCGGAGAACTGCATAAGCGAAGAATGTGTATCTCTTCTAGTCTCTGCCTGTAACGACCGGGAAGAACAATAAAACCAAATTTCGAGTTTACAATGTATTAAATAGACTGTATACTACAACTAAGATAACAAGATATCAGTTATGACCAATAATGATTCGATCAGGCGCGAAAGGAGACAAGAAGAGACAAAGCAAGAAATTAAAGGGTGGACAATCCGTATTATTATATATTCCGATACTAACAGAGGTTAAAATAAGTTGATAAGTCAAATATATCTTATTCTTTATATTTTGGCATACAGTGTAATTATTGCCTGTTCATATTTGGCTTACTTTTGTGAGAAAACTCAAAAAGTCGTAATCGCATGAACGTTAAATTTTGCTTACACTTTTTTTTTTTCTTAAATCGTTATTTACCCAAAAACTTCAGTAATTGTTTACGTTTAAATATTTCACTTTTAATTAAGGCTCATTTAAATTATTTTTAATTACCTTGTTCATCGGATTTAATCCCAAATTCCACGTTTTCTTCTAAAGAGCCCATTTTTCTTTTTTCGAATAAATACTTTTTTTGTTTGTTTTCGGCTTCGAAATGAAAATGCATTACCCCGCAAAGAAAACAAATCATCCTTGAAACCCTTTCTGCAAAGCACGATCCCTTAACTGAGCAAATTTTTTATAATTTTAATTTAAATTAGGTTTGACATATCAGCCTTGCGGCTGCCGATTTAATTGAAACTCAAATAAATATTCAGAATGGAACGATTTATTAATAGTAGGAAATTATATTAAGGTTCTGAGATAGTTAGAAGTTAAATTAAAAATTCTACATTGGCGGCTGCGAGAGAAATATAATAAACGAACGAAAATGATTAATTGAATATCTCTATTGGTCTGGAATAATGTTAATCTAACTTGCTCTCAGGTGGATGGAACGCATGCGGTTGCTAAAGTGCTGTTGTCGCTTCGGAATTTGTAGGCACAATAAATTAGCCCAGGCAACATAGAGAACATGGGCTGTGGATAATTATGGAAATGTATTATTTTAAAGAGTAATTAGTAAATTCTGTCAAATACACACGTTTCTTTAACATTTTTTATTTAAATTCACGTGTCTCGACCTCACATGTTCATTAACACTGGAACTAAAATCAATGACTACACTATTCATTCTAATTCTAAAACTTTTGTTTCATTTGTTAGGTATACAATAATTTATATATTTTGTATACAATTAACAACGAATAAATGAAGCAATTGCACCAACATTCACAGAAGCTTTAAAAATAGATGTTAACAGTGCCTGGAACGAAATAAAGGCAGCAGAACTTGACGCTGGCTGGCGAAACGTTTGTGGGTAGAAAAGAAGCCAAAAAGACTGGATGACACCAGATATTATAAAGATCTTAGAAGAAAAATGAAAATACAGAAATATAAATAAAGAAAATAAAAGAGAATGAAGAAACTAGTAGTATATGAAACACGATACACATAACCTACATAAGAAACTGAAACAAATTACGTGTAATACACAGAAGAGATGAAGAATGAAATGAACAATCATATTACTCAAATATTGAAACAAGCTGAAAAGAAATACTGTCCTTGTTCTGAAAACAATAACAAAAAATTAAGCCACAACACAAAACATCTTCTAGAGGAAAGAAGAAAACTTAGGGAAAATCAGGATCATAACCAAAATGAACTAAGAATTTTAAATAAGAAAATTAAAAAGGAAGTTAGAAAAGATCTAAGACGATACAATACGATGGAAATAACTAGAGTAATAGAAGAAAACCAAAGCTTGAAAGTACTCAGACAGAGCGTGTCCATTGGAAGAAAAAACGTCCACAAATTAAGAAATGAACAGGGGCAAATCATTGAGGATAGAGTTCAAATTATGAACACGCTAGAGAGTTTTTATAGACAACTATACAAAGAACAGCAATGTAACCGGAGTGGATCATTACCAAAGATAATCAATAAAGGATCTGAAATTTTACCGGACGTAACACCCAACGAAGTTCGAAGGTCAGTGCAAGAAATGAAAAACAATAAGTCCCCCGGAGGCGGTGAAATAGTGGCAGATGCCTTGAAAGTGGCTGGAAAAAGATTATGGCAGGTCCTTGCCAAACTATTCACTAGATGTTTGAAGGAAGCAATAACACCAACCCAGTGGTATAACGCAGAAATTATCATACTTCATAAAAAAGGGGATGCTACCGACCTCAGGAATTACAGGCCCATAAGTCTACTTTCACATATTTATAAACTATTTACAAAAATAATTGCGAAATGACTAGAAAATAAATTGGAATTTTATCAGCCCATAGAACAGGCGGGTTTTAGAAAAGGCTATGGAACCAACGATCACCTACTGGTAATAAAAATCTTATAGAAAAATGCACTGAATATAATAAACCACTAGCTTTGAATATTTGTCGACTATGAAAAGGCATTCGACACCGTAAATCAACAAAAAATGTTGGAAGCCTTGACAGAATGCCGAATTGACTATCGGTATATAAATATAATTAAACACATATACCAAAACGCAACAGCCAGTGTTAGAGTGGGTGATCGTTGTGGTAGAACCCAGAAATTCCCGATACAACGTGGAGTACGCCAGGGGGACACCATATCGCCGAAACTGTTCACTACGCTTTTGGAATATATATGTAAAAGGGCAAAACTGACCGACAAGGGCATAAACATAAACGGAGAAAAGCTTAGCCATCTAAGGTTTGCAGATGATATTGTACTAATAGCTGATAGGATAGATGAGGCCAAAGAACTTTTAAATCAGCTCTACCTTTCCTCGCTAGAAGGGGGATTGAAAATAAATATATCTAAAACCCAGATGATGACAAATCTTGTGCGAAGATATATGCGTAGGAACAAGATCCATAGACCAGGTAATGGCCTATAAATACCTAGGTCATGAGATTCGCATAGGAAAAGATAACCAAACCGTTGAGCTTCTCAGTCGTATAAGACTGACTTGGGCAGCCTTCGGCAAGCTGAACCATATTTTCAAATCGTCTGATATACCAATATGCCTTAAAAGAAAAACGTTTAATCAGTGTGTTTTGCCAGTGTTAACTTACGGTGCGGAAACGTTGACCATGATAAGGAGAACAGTTCAAAAGATCCGTGTGTGTCAAAGGGCGATGGAGTGTGCTATGTTGGGCGTTTCACTACGAGACAAGATCCCAAATCGCCAGCTACGACAAAGAACAGGAGTTGCGGATGCAGTAAAGAGAGTAGCAACATTGAAATGGAACTGGGCAGGTCACGTGGCTCGAATGACAGATAATACATGGACAAAGCGGATACTGGAATGGAGACCAAGAGATGATGAGTACCGAAGCAGAGGTCGTCCACCAACACGTTGGACTGACGATCTAAAACGTTGTCATAGGAATTGGATGCAAGAGGCACAAGATCGAAATAGATGGAAAAGTATGAGGGAGATCTATGTCCAGCAGTGGATAAGCGAAGATTGAATGATGATGATGATGATGATGATGATGATGATGATGATGATGATGATGATGATGATGATGATGATGATGATGATGATGATGATGATGATGATGATGATGATGATGATGATGATGATGATGATGATGATGATGATGATGATGATGATGATGATGATGATGATGATGATGATGATGATGATGATGATGATGATGATGATGATGATGATGATGATGATGATGATGATGATGATGATGATGATGATGATGATGATGATGATGATGATGATGATGATGATGATGATGATGATGATGATGATGATGATGACACGGATGAGAATACCACAAGTTATAAGAAACTCCAATGGAGATCTCCAATTCTCAGAAAAAAAAACAAAAAACTTCATTCAGAAGCACAAAATCATTAAGAACTTATTTTCAGTTAATAGGGAAGAAATAAATGAAACATTACCAACTGATAAACATATACAAATTCTAATATCAGAGGTGAAACAGTCAATTAAAAACTCAAAAAGTTCTGCTGACGAAAATATTGAGTGTCTAACTAAATTATTTAATAAAATATACCACGACGTTCAAATTCCTGAAGAATGGTTAGAATCTTTTCACCCTTACCCCAAAAAAAAATAATCCTAAGTCTTTCGATGAATTACCGAATAATTAGCCTCATGCGACATATTTTAAAATTACTACTCGTTATTCAACTGCGTGTCTATAAAAAATTTAAAGAACAAATTACACAATTCACAGTTTGGATTTAGAGGTGGAATGCGAACAAGAGAGGCATTGTGCGCAATGCAGGTACTATTACAAAAATGCAGGTAATAGGTTTTACAGAGTTCAACATGGTAAACTCATACATGCACTAAAACACACACATAAATCCCAAGGATATTAACCCTAGTACCACAACATGGGGTCGCCCGTGACCCTGCAGTTTCATTTTTCTTAAGCACGCTTGCACGCAGTTAGGACCAGGGTTGCCAGATGATTTTTTTTTAATTCCCTAGAATTTTTGCGAAAATTTCCCTAGATTTCCCTAACAACTTGACAACTATATTAAGCCTAGAATCACAGATCAAACCATGATACTATGAATAACAAGATAGGATCTTCCCGTAGCACAAAATCGGTCGTGTTCGCGCATGCCGTCATTGGAGACCAGAATTTGAATTCTTGTTAAAGTTAAATGGGATTTTTATACATTCTGTGATGAAATTATTCGATTAGCAAAATAATAATATTAAAAAAAGGTTTAATAATTACAATAATCGTACTCAAAAGGATATCTCCAAACTATTTATTAAAGATTATTTATACAATATGCTGTGCTAGAATGGACTACTTAAGTCTGACGTCAGAATAGGCGGGCATTTTAAAAACCTTTCCAAACATTTCTAATTTGTGTGTATTTGACCCTTAAGAAATTGGAAATTTTGGTTTTTTTAATTGTTTGAAGAATAAATACTTTTGGATATGAACGTTTGGTTATGAAGGTTCATTCTGTGTGATTGGTATTATTTGTTGTTCGTGAATTTGTGAGGTAAAAATATCAAAGTATTGAGATATTTACTATGAATGTTCATATTTTAAGGTTCAAGGTATTTTGTTCTTGTTTTTATCAGGGTTTTTTTTTAAATAAATCACTAAATCATTGCATTTACTAAGTTGAAAAATATTAATAATTAACTAATTAATTAATAATTATTATAAATTAATGTTTTAGTCTTTTTTCATTGTCAATGAGTTTATAATGGCTAGTAAACATATGTTGAAGATATCGAGTATTACTGAATTTTTCAATAATGACAACAAAACTACTATTAACTATTTATATTTAGGGTAGTCCATTCCCTACATATTTTCAATATTTTTTTGTATATACTTTTTAAAATATTTCGGTAGGAGTATTAATTTTTTTTAAATACATTAAAATACACATTACGTACTTATAACCTAATTAACAAATATTCAAAAATAAAAACTATTCAACAAAAAACATCGTATACGAAACTATGTTAACAAACAAATTGGATAAAATATGTTTATTTCGTAAAATACACATAATAAGAAAATGAAAAAAATGAAAATCAGAATCAAAACTTATAGTTCATTTCTGACTGTTGTTATATATTGACGAATCCATTTTTTTTAACAATTCATCGGGAATATTAAATTTGTAGCAATTGTCATGTTTAAACAATACTTGGCTATGTAATATTCCGCTTAAAATCTCACTTGATAGATTATTTCTCATTTTAGCTTTGTTAAGATTTATTTTGGAAAATATCCGAAAAAGGTCGGAAACATAGGAGAATCATCACCAGTCATCCCCCAATTTTTACCCAAAAATCTTGCACCCTTAAATCTTTATATTCATTTAAATTAAGATTTCTTAAAGTACGCCATTCTCTATCTATGTCATTTAATTTATCAATTGTCAAGTTGGGAAAATGGAAGACTAAAGTTCCCAAAGAAGTATGTTTTTTCGATATTACTTCATCTGGTGAAATGAGTGACATATGTTTTAATGTAGCCACAGTTTTATTTGTATTATCGAATCTTTTGTAAATCTGCGAACAACCTTCTATCAAAAAATCTAAACACTTCTTTCTGAAATCAAGTAAATCTGCCTCATTTAATCCATGCTCGTTATTGTGTATAGAACCTGTTACATAGACACCTAAATAAATATTTTCTATTTTTAGAAAAGAATGAGGATTTTTGTATTCTATATTTTCAATCAAAGTTTTAAGAAAATCTAAATAATCCCTTTTTAAGTAGCAATCTAAGTGTTCTTAAAACATTTTCAATTCGTTTATATGGAATGTGTATTTTAATACTTTCGGTTTGCATTTCTAGAATTAAATCCATAAAAAGGGGCAACACAAAGCTTAAAAAATTTAAGTTTAATATAGTAGAAGGATTTTGAAAAAAATTTAAAATATTCTGTGCTTGAAGACCTTTTTTATTGAAACATTGATCTATAAAATATAATTTGAGAAGCTCCTGAAGAACTTTCATAAATATTAATTTTATGAGATAAAATATATCATCTTAAAATAGGTAAACATAAAAACATACCTTATAGAAATAAAAATAAATAAGTACTTACCTATTGTAAAGAAATCCTATATGTTGAATAACTTAAACACAAAGGTACAAACGAAACACAAAGGCACAATCGATACAGTTACATGGAATTAGCAGAGAAAGTTAGAGAAAGAGAATCTAGAAACCAAAAATTGACCGAGGCCAATAGCCAATATTTACTATAGCCCAGGTGGATCCCCGAAGTAATTCGCAGTTCGTGAAATACCACCACTCTAGTCACCGACGGAAAATTACATGAATAGAATTCAGTGATTCCTCGAATTCCCGAATAATTACGATTTCCAAGTAGATATGTGCAATTTTGTGAAGTTTATTAAATTCAACAGATTTTTAAAAATAGTCTTACAAATATTGAGAATTCCCTAGATTTTTCATGGATTTGAATAAAAATCCCTTTTTCCCTAAGCTGGTTCGAAATTCCCTAGGTATAGGGAAAATTCCCTAGGTCTGGCAACCTTGGTTAGGACACTGGTCTGAAATTCCACGTAGCTTCAGTTCTCGTTTGTAGGTTCTGGTGTGTGTACGTATTTTTTGACCTCACTTTCGTTTTCGCGGATAATAAGGATTTGAATTGGTTTTAACCCCACGTTGTGGTTTACGTTATAATATTTTACGGTAAGCTAAATTTATTATTTTTTGTTTTTGTTGTTTAAATAATGATTTATTGTAGGAAAATGACTGATAAAAATTGAAAACGAACTGCATTCCAACTGCAGTATGAACGACGGCGTCCTCTTACTGAAACAGAGCTTTGGAACGAGTTATACAAAGACGAGAATGACGATCTGGCATACGAGGAGTCCTTTGATGAAAACGGTAGCGAAGACGAGGATATCTTAATCAACGATTCTGCATCTGATGAATGTACTATTAGATAATTACAGGAGGGAACAGACAATAATGAGGAAGCTATGGAAACAGATGCTACAGATGACCGTCCTAGATTTTTGCTCGTAATGGTTTTATGTGGTTTCGAAGAGAACGAGGACCTCGGCATAACATAACAATGGACAACTGGTTTTCATCGATCGAGTTAGCAAAAAAACTTCTTGAAAATAAACTTACCATGGTAGGAACTCTCCGCAAAAATAAAAGAGAAATACCGGTACAATTTCTAGATGTAAAACGCAGTGAATGCCCATCATCAGCGTTTGTTTTTTCAAAAGATGTAACTTTAGTATCCCATGTTTCAGAAAAGAAAAATGCGTTCTATGCATTTTGGAGACGAAATAAATGCAGAAACAAAAAAGCCAGTAATTACAATGTTCTACAATTCGACTAAATGTTAGATGCTGCTGGAATCAATTCTTTTGTGTTACATAAATTTCAAACATTGCTGAATTGTAACGTCCGTTCTACTTTTCTCAAAAACTTAGCTGATTCTTTGGTGGAAGATTATATGAAGCAAAGAGTAGAAAATAACCGACTGCCAAGAAAGTTAACACCATCTCTGAGACAATACCTTGGACATCCTGACGAACTACCACCCCAAGAGCCACAAAAGCGTTCACGTCGTTGTGATTTTTGTACAAGATCTCGTGACTGTAAAGGATGCCATATTTGTATTCATTGTGGAAAAAATATATGTGCAGAACATCAATTTAGCATTTGTGAAATATATAAATCTTAATCTGGATTTAAATATTTTGTATTGGTCAGATTTGTTTATCATGTTATTTTTACTACTAAAAAATGGATATTTAAATTTTGTGGTTTATTTGTTAATCATGTCTTATTTCTGTATTTACTGTAGAAACATTAAACTGTCTATAATAATCTATTTAAAAATGAAATAGTACCAAATACATTTGTTTATTTGTCATATTTGTGTAAGTTTTTATTAGGGTCAAAGGCGACCCCACATTGTGGTTTATGTTCCAGTTCCCTCACGTTATGGTTCTAGGGTTAATTTAATCAAAAATCCATACAATCAAACCAAGTAGAAATTCAAAGTGGAGTCAGACAGGGATGTGTGCTATCGCCACAATTATTTAATGTGTACTCCCAACTAATATTTCAGGAGGCACTATGGGAAAGAACTAAAGATGTAACGATTGGAGGGTGCATCATGGATAATAAGATTTGCAAACGATACCGCAATCAAGGCAGAAAATATAGAAGAGTTATAAATTCTTATAGAAATCATTAACAGAGAAAGCAAAAAATGGGACTGACAATAATTATAGATGAAACCAAATACATGGTGATCTCGAATTGGAGGCGTATTCTTAAAATTCGAAAAATATTTTCTGTAAATAATAAAACATTTTATTTTATACTATTATTTATTGTATATTATGTAGAAGGCATAAAAAAAGGAAACACTCTAACCATAAATATCGCTAATGTATCAAAAAATGCTAAATTTTCATTTTTTTTATTTCTATTTAAAGTGTAAAATCAATTTTAAACAAATACTTACCGTATAAACAATAAATATCGTTATATATATATATATCAATAACAACTATAAATTCAAGACAAGAAAAAAGTCGAAGGCACTTTACTCCTTTCATAATCACGTACACAAGAAGGTGGAAGTCGTGTAACAGGGGCAAAACCTTAGATTTCGTTAATCTAAGGGAAAAACGAAATTCAACCTAAAAATTTGTTTCCAAAACATAACAGTTAGCTTCTACTTGTACGCCGGTAAATGCATATTTAAGCCACTATAGCCGTAGTGTCTAAAACGACCGTTTCGTTTTGGACAACTATTGCCGTCATGCCACCTAATGCATTTCACTTTGACGGATATAGACGCACGTGTTTGTCAACGTGTCATATACGCTAAGATCGAGTTAAATTGACCTCGTTCGTCCGCGAGTGTTATATAATTTTTTTTGAATAAGAATTCTTTTGTATCTATAAGTGCTGCGGTTTTATATTATCTTTCCCTATTTGCAGGGAAACCAACATAAATATATTTTAAATTATATTTATGTTGGTATTTATTTACACTTTATAATAAACAGATACCAAGATTATTACTATACAAAAAGCTAATATGAAATGATAAAAATAAACTCAGTAAAAAGTTAAAGAAGGTAAAGAGACGTAAACGGTAAATATTCAAATTACTTATGAGCAAAACGAGACAAATGATATCTGATCTATTGACCTAAATACAAACAGGATGCTGCACTGTAGGATAAAGACAATTTATTGCACAGTATGTTAGTAAGCTTTGACTTTAGAATGCCATTATTTAAATGAATATTAATTTATGACTATAGGATGTAAATGTAATGTGCTACAATGTTATTTAGGTTAAACAAGTTACATTTCTTTATTGTTTCAGGTGAGCTGTACCCTTTATCTTACCAACAAAAAAATCAAAGGTATGTTTATTTCTCATGTTTAATTTTAATAAAAGTTTTGGAGGATATGTATAATTCTTCTGTATCTCGGAATCATGTGACAACGATAAAATTTTTGACATAATTTCTCATTTTATTTAAATTTTATAATGCACATTTTACAATAAGTAGTTTAAACCCTAATTGGAAATCAAATCAGCTAAAAATCTATCATCAGCCAACTTGATCAATAGCTGTAAGTACATTTAGATCAATACCAGTAGAGAATGTTCAGCATCTTACAGTGGAACCACCTCTTGATGTTGGAAGGAAGTTCTTATATAAATATTCACCTGTATTCTCTAACAGTAAATCTTATCCAGTTTTTGGAAATAAAATTGCAGAGCGTTATCTAGTTACTCCAGAGGTCAGACGAAAATGCCACTGCACCTCTAAAAATCATGCGAGCTGAATTTTGCTGAGAATGCCAATTCTGGAACCTCAAAGAAGATGCAAAAAGTAATATTCCTTTCCCCCTAAATGCCTCGTAACATGGAAGTTTTTCTCTATTTTGTGTTACATGTTCCTAAAACAGATGCTTCTTCTATATTTAACAAGATACTAGATTATTCATAACTTTTTTAAAGGTAACGTCTAAGATAATGTCATCGTTGTACATTTTAGTTTAAAACAATGCAAAAGTTATTATTTATATATCTACACCATGATCTGCGTTTTTTTTTTGAAAGATTAGAGTGACGATAAGTCAGTCGAGTTCAACAAGCCGAAATCGCATAAATTAGAAGTACTGAAATAAAATGTAAGGAAATTACTAAATAAGCCAGTTAGAGTTACAAATACTTTAAATGCAGCAGATGGTTTAATCCGATGGGATTTCTTTAAGGAAATTTTATCAGCATAGCCGACAAAAAAGGGATCTTGTAATCTTTATAAAAAAGGGTACATTCTAATGGAATAATAGAATTTCCATGTACATGCTTAATTATGTAATATATATATATATATATATATATATATATATATATATATATATATATATATATATATATATATATATATAAGTAGTCCAAAATTTTTTGACTAGTTTGGTAAAAATATATGTAAATACTTTTTTCTTTTTGGGTGTGGTAGTCAATAAAAAATAGAGCTTTGCTAAGGCGTACTATTTATTCTGAATCCAAGCTTTCGGTGGTTTTTTGCCACCTTTATCAAGGTCTACAAAGAAAATTACTATGTTGTAACAAATTTGAATGGTGCAAAAAAAGGCTATAAAAAACTATAAAAAACTTACCCGAATGTAAGTTTCGTGGCATAAACAACAACGTTAAATAACATGATAATACTGAAATTGCAACTAACTTACAAATGTTACTGTTAAAAAGACACTTTAAAAATTAATAAATAGGTTAAAAATTAAAAACAAAATCAAGGACGACATGTTAAAACAGTCGTCGTTGCAAGCTTGATTTCAGTCACATTTCACGAGCAGAAAGAGAAAGTGGGTGGACAATTATTGTTTAAATAGTTTGAAGAAAATGTAAAAAACAACTTTGAAACTAACGTCTCACAAAATACTGTTTATGAATTTCGAGTACTACCAACTGTATTACCAACTTGAAATTAAGCGGGAAATTAAGAATGTTATTTTTATAACATAAGCAATCGAAAGAAAATAGTATTTAGTAAATAGGTTTAGAAAAAATAATAACTCAAACAAAACAAAACTGAATTAGTAACTGAAGTTTGATCAAAAATATTCAATTAATAATGAAATTTTAACAAAATTTTAAACAAAGAGAGAAAAGAAAAAAAGAAAACTCTGAGATGCAAAATAGCTCATTCAAAAGTCAATATAAAATTGTAAATTTTGCTAAGATTCTGGATCTCAGATCTTTTATTCAGATTGTTATTATCACTCTTGCTGATATGTACCATCTTTTAGAAAGTTCTCTTAAATTTATTTTTCTCTCTGGCTAATATTTTTACATTGTTGAAATCTATCTTATGGTCTAGATCGATAGTATGCTCTGCCAAAACACAAATTTGCTACATATTGCTCTTTGATTTTTGATAAAAATGTCAAAATGTCGACCCAGGTCAAACAAACTAAATTATCGGACAAAATGCGTTTTGAAATTATTTTTAACCATAAAAACGACAAATCTAGTCGCGAAATACCATCCGCAGTAAACTGTAATCAATCTACAGTAATAAGAGTCATTAAGAAGTATCCTGAACAAGGAATCATCGACGACAGACCGCGTAGTGGCCGACCGAAGAAAACTTCTGTTCGGGATGACGCTGCGTTAAGAAGAACAAGTCTGGCAGACAGAAGCCTTAATTCCACCCAATTGACTAAGCTGTGGTCTGCATCTACAGGTGTAAGCGTGTGCACTTCCACTGTGAGAAAGATACTGCTTAGTTTTGGACTCGGAATGTAAGGCACGGAAGAAACCACTGCTTTCAGAAAAGCAAAGATTGCACCGTTTGAAATGGGCCAAGAAACATCGAATCTGGACAGCAGAGCAGTGGCAGAGTGTACTGTTTAGTGATGAATCCACTTTCAATATTAATAATCATGCTGGAAATGCCTACGTCAGAAGATTTCCTGGTGAAAAATTTTCGTTATGATATGGCGTTTCATGTTCGCTCGAGGAGTTGGTCGCCTACACGTTGTCTCTGGGATGATGAATGCTACCAAATACATTGAGGTACTACAAAATAAGATGCTGCGTAGTGGAAAAGACCTGTTTGACGAAGAAACATTTATTTTTCAAGATGATAATGCTCCTTGCCATAGAGCAAAATTGGTTAAAGCTTGGACGGAGAGTAATGAAATTGATAGGATAGACTGGCCAGTAAAATCCCCGGACCTCAATCCCATCAAGAATTTGTGGCAAAGGATATCAAACATCATTTCCAAAAGCAAACCCACAAATAAAACGAAATTAATCGAATCCCTAATCCACGCTTGGCATCACTGTATTTCCATGAAGGAACTGCAAAAATTAATAAATTCCATGCCCAAAAGATGTGAACTAGTTATTAAAAATAAGGGTTGGCCAATTAAATATTAAATTTAGTTTAAATTACTTCAATGTGATGTACAATATCGTCTTGATGTAAATAGCCTAATTTTTGTAATATTGAATAAAAAATTTTCCCAACTACATTTTTTTTAATAATCAAGATTTTTGCTGTGTTTCCATTTTATAATATTGTGTTTAAGTGCTTGTTTGATGAAGATAGTAAATGGTTAAAACATATTTAAGGTAAATGCCTTAAACTTCCATTTTCATTTGGTAAGGTGATGCAGGACTTTTTAGCACGACTATATATATATATATATATATATATATATATATATATATATATATATATATATATATATATATATATATATATATATATATATATATATATATATATATATATATCGAGAAAAGGAGTACGACCGTCAATCCAATATAAACTAAGGTACACTCGAAGAGTGGTGGGTTTTTCGGTCAAAGTGGAGAAATAAATAAATCTTTGTCTTTTATTTCTCCACTTTGACCGAAAAACCCACCACTCTTCGAGTGTACCTTAGTTTATATATATATATATACATATATTAAACTTAGAGCTAAGATTAATACTATTATCAAAATTTATATTAAACTCACGTGGAATAAGTTGAAAATGATGTTCTTTATTAATATTGGATGTTTGTATTTTTGCTTTTGTTGTTTTTTCTAGATATGTTGTCGGGTCAGTCGATATCTTCTCGTATGATGGATCGTCTAGAATATCTTTCATCTTTTGATCGTAGTCTGTAACATTCATAACCACCGTAGCATTGCCTTTATCAGCTGGAAGTACAATGATTTCTTTATTTTTGCGCAATGAATTTAATGCCTCTTTTTCCTCGTGTGTTATGTTTCGTTTTGGCGGTTTAGCTGTTCGTAATATGCGTGACACGTCTTGGCGTATAGTCTCGGCCGTGTCGGATGGTATATTGGTTATTGAACTTTCCACTTCGCATATAATATTTTCAATCGGTATGCGTGCAGGAGCTACTGCGAAATTAAAACCTTTCGAAAGAACACTCTTTGTGGCTTCATCTAGTGTGAAGTTCGAAAAATTATAAACCAGTTTACAGGTATCTTGTTGTGGCGTTTCTCTCGGTTGTTGTTCTAATGATAGTCTCTCGAACTTCTTAATTTGTTTTGTTTTTGTTAAGTCGGCGTTTGTCTCTGCTCGAAAGTTGCTGAGCGTATCTAATATGTTCCATAGTACCGGATGTAATGTGTTGCCAAGAATCAGGTGAAGTTTTAATAATCTCGAGTTTATCTGATCGATTTCTCGTCTGGTGTCATGGATAGATTCTCTAATCAGTGCTAAACTAGCCCGTCTTAAGATGTTTTTGGTTTTCTGGTTCTTTTTGTGAAAACTTAGTTTCATGCTTTTAGGAATTACCTTTTCGTCTCTACACCGTTCTAAAAAAGTAAGATTGCATAGCAGTATACTTCTTTTTGATCTCATTTTCTCGAATCTTCGGATATCTGGTAGAATTTCCTCCCCGTGAAGGTTAATTATGTTAGTTTTGATATTTCCGCAGGAGCTGTATGTTATATCAATGGTATTCCGGGTTTGACTATATATATATATATATATATATATATATATATATATATATATATATATATATATATATATATATACATATATATTTAGATATGATTTACAAAGAAACTTTTGATCCAAATAAATATCCGTATACAAAATGTTGCATTTTTTTGGCAATTAGTACATTTAAAAATATTATTACACCTCGTATAAATGGTATAATAGGAAAACATTAAAATCGGAAAAATTACTTCTAAATATACATGAAGTGAAAACATGCACAGAATAATTTGTGGTAATAAAAAAGTCACAATCACACTACACTTAATATTTCTAACGTTTTAATTTGCATTACAACACATAAGCGTCGTAGTATACTTCGAATGAGGTTGGTTATTACAAGTTAGTCCGCCCATTGCAGTTCCTGAATTAATTTTGGAACATTTTCACGCCTCTTAATGCGTCTTTCATATCATCCCAGATATGTTTTATGGGATTTAGATCTAGCTTACGTATCTCAGAAATGCTATTTGTCCTATTCTGGAAGTTACTAACTTTGTACGAACTTGAAATAATATGCCTCAACAGACCATAACACGTTTGCCTTCGTAGGGTGTTATTTCGTCAAAGCCGCAATTTGCATAATGTTCATTAAGTATTCTCCAAAGCGGCTTTCGCCTATCTGTTGGTCTTTTTTTATTAACTGTTTATTTTAAAATCTACATATTAAGAGCATTTAGTAAATTTACTAGTCAAAACCGTTTTTTTTTTGGGTGTTGCTGACCAGTGCCGGTTTACCTTTCACATATTCACATAATAAAGTCTTTAGACCACCGTCTTTTACGTCTTTTTAGCATTGGTGATACGTTGACAACCGAATTATATATATATATATATATATATATATATATATATATATATATATATATATATTGTTATATTTCTTCTTTCCCAAACAAAGAAAAATAAATAAAAATTTTAAGAAATCATTATAAACAAAAATGTATATATTAATTTAAGATAAGATTTAGTGTAGATAAGAATAGAAATTTTCGAAGAATAGAAAACGACCTGTTTCCGTTGCAAACAAAATTATCAAAAAACCTTTGTTTAGAATTAGAAGACATTTTACCTGCAAGTTAATAATCTTTTCATTGTTTGTATAGTCGAGTATTAAATGACCATATTTTAATCTTTTGAAATATGTATAAATGATGTATTGAAAAAAACCAATTTTATAGTAAGCTATTTAATTTTCTCTGAAACCGAAATTAGGCTTTTCCAAAATCATGATAAACACAATTTAAGCTTTTTGATTGGACGGTCGTTTTTAAAATGGGAATTTGGTGAGTCGATCATGAGAGAGGAGAAGTTAGTCATATTTTGGTCATCGAAAGGAAACAGTCGTGTGTCTCAAGATAGGGTGTTGGTTCGTGAGTTTGGATACCGGCGTAACGAAAAGAAGTGAATAGTTTGAAGAAGGAGATAACAAGTAGATTAAAAGAGGTCCTTGTATCTACCGTGGGCATTTTATAAAGTATATGTGAAAGCATTCTTACGGCATCAAGTTGACAAAAGGAGGTCCTGGTGTCATAAATAAGTAGCGGAGTTTGGAGAAGTGAATCAGGTGTTTTTTGTGTAGTCTGAAGGAGGTTTGCAGAGACGTAAAGAAGGAGCCGAGGTGCCAAAGAGGGGAGATCACATCTTTGAGGAGACTGGACTTTTCTGGGTATGTTCCAACATACAACTCAAGAAGAAAATAAACTGTAAGTGTTTGTACAATTGAATTTTATATCTGTGAAGGATCGTTTCGACATCATGGTCATTAGCATTCAAATTTAAGAACTGAGGGTTTGTTAGGCTAATCAAAAGTTTAAAGTTTTGTGGTTTCTTTTTTCAAGTAAAGAAAATTTTAAGTAAAATTGGTTTTACACGTAATATAAATGTATGTAGCTTTATAATCTTATTATCATAATAATTTGATTTATTTTCTTGTATGCTGATTGATAAGATAACGACAGAATTTAATAATTGTTTTATTCGTTCATATAAAATAAAGAAACGTAAATCTTTGTAATATAATATATTTGTATTATTATCCTTTCTTCTCTTCCCGATAAAAGACAACTAGAAAATCTTTTGAATCCATCGAACACAGGTAATATAAGGATTATTTTACTTTTGATAACAGATAAGTTATAATTTTTTTATGGGCTCAATAAACTAAGTTTGAATTCAAAATAAACAATCATATATATATATATATATATATATATATATATATATATATATATATATATACATATATATATATATACATATATATACATATATATATATATATATATATATATATATATATAGGTACATATACATATATGTATATATATACATATATATGTATATATATATATATATTTTTACACATATATACACATTTTTTAATCCCGGCGATGTTATTAAAAAAACAAGTTGCGCACTTGAATCACTGCGAAATTTTAACACGTACTATGAAATTTTTTTTTGTGGAAATCTGAAGTGCAGTTTTTGTCCTTGTTAAAACATAATGCAGTCTCGCATTTTTTACACACAACATAAGTTTACCTAGTTCCTTGGCATAGCAACCTTGTAGTTTTCAGCGAAACCTTGTGTTATTCCATATGGGATAATTGTTTTCTTTGACCACACTTGACCAGATGAGCAGGTATAAGGTTTATAGTGTAAGTTATTTAACATTATATTATATTTATACTTTATTAAACTAACAAATATATTTTAAATTACATTTCTTGATAGCTATAAATACACAGGGTGGAACCTCCGGGAACTCGATTTCCGTGCACCCAGCCCAATATCCGAAAAGCCCATACTCTGATTGGACTGGTAAATGCATTTTATTGGTTATACAGTGTAAAATAATCGAGGTTACTCACATATATTCAATTAATTATACTAAAGTCGTCCTCTACATCCGAGATGTCGGATTCGCTTTCGCTACTCTCCCCTGTGTTCGCGTGTATTATCAATAGGTCTACGTCATCCTGCAGGTTGTCCGCAGTCCACATCTCAGTTTCCGTTTTCTCAACAACATGAGTGACATAATTGCGCCAATTTTGCTCTGTGACGCGTGCGAAACTGTCGTCGATCAACTGGCGTACCTCGTCGTTTTTAAAAGTGTTATTATGGGTACCTACATATCGCTTAACTTGGTTCCACACCATTTCTATAGGATTCAATTCGCAGTGATATGAAGGAAGCCTTAAAATATAAACATTATGTTGTGAAGCATACTCATCAAGATGATACTTATCGTATTGATCTTTAAAAGCACGCGCTGCTTCTAATAGCTCGGATTTCAAATAACATTCCTCGAAAAAAATGTCTTTTTCCACTAGCCATTCCTTGATTGCAGCTTTATTCCAGGAATTGTTAGGGAATCTCTCTTTAAGGGAGTGGTACGATGCATTCTCCATTACAATGACATTCCTGCGACCATTATTTGGTAAATTTGATATTAATGTCTCCTTAAACCACGACTCAAAATATGCGGCATCCGTTTCATCGTGATAGTCGCCATCATTTTTCTTTGCCAGAAAAACACGCTGTGTGCCAGGGAGGAAACCTCCTGAAAAACCTGCATGCAATAAAACATATCGTGGACCTCGTTTAGTAGGTGCTTTTAAGCCAGTACTTAAACCTCTGAGAAAAACATCACGACTGTTTTGTATCGTAGTATCGCACCATTCGTAATTTATAGATTGGCCAACATTAACCCACGATTCGTCCAAATATATGATATTGCAATGGTCTTTTCGCAAACGTCGTATAGTTCTCAAATAACTATGGCGTCAATGAATAATATCCTCTCGCTCCATCATGATGCTTCTTCGGCCACGTTTCTTATAAACAAATCCAATACCTTTCAGAAGTCTGTACAAAGTAGAAAGAGACAACGGCTGTATATTCTCATTACCTTGTATGAAGTTATGTATATGCTTTAAGAATGGCGGCAAATCTTTCATGAACAATTCTCCGTAGAATACTTCTTACACCCTTGTCATATGTGAATATTCTAGAATTTGATTGACACACTTGTTTTTTACGTTTTTTTGGCGATTTCAACGTTCCACTCTGTTCTTTTTCTTTTTTGAAATTGTAAATGCTTCTTTCGCTAACACCAGTCATCAACGAAGTACGTCTTACAGCAGCACTTACATTAAGTTTTTCCGTATTTTGTAAAAAACACAACACATTTAACACTACGAGTTTAGCGCAACCGTTAAATAATTCACCGGATTTAAACTTATGGGACTCCATGCTCTCTGTTGAAACTAGGACTAAATTTTGAAATGTAGTTTCGTTTTCCAAAAGCACTTTCACCCTAAGGATGGGTAGGGGGTGAAATAGGGAAAGCTTGGAGTTTATCAAATACTAATTATGACAAACAAGTTTATGGCCATATTTAGGTGATTATGTTAATGATGGTAATTTGTAGCTATTTATAGAAACAACATAACTGTATTTTTAATATTTCACATACAATAGAAAAAATCTAATTTCTATGAAAGAATTGGAAATTTGAATATTATATATAATATCTATAAATAATATCATTTCCAAGTTTCCAAATTCTTTCCTAGAAATTATGTAGGTTTTTTCTATTTTATGTAAAACAATAAAACTACAGTTATTGTATGTTGTTCTTGTAAAGAGGTGTTCAAATGTTACTCTTATGAATCTGATTCAATTGTATATCTCATGTTGACGTTTTGTATGCAAAATTCATAGTTTTCGTTGTCAATAACTCATCAATGCCTTTTTATTCTACTGTATACGTATACATGATATAAAATATTTTACTCGTACTGCCGGCAGATGTATTTTATCCAAGCCGGTCCCGTGAGACAATGAGCAATCAACAGCTGGAGAAAACCGACAACCCTGCGCGTTTATTCTCCATAAGAAAAGCATTGCCGTATCTTACCCGTACTGCACTCTCAGTGTGACATTTTCTATAGATTGTTCGAAGGCCGTGAGAGCACATTAAGGTTATTGTCCTCAAACCATTTTTTAGTTGTTTTAGCTGTATGGCATGCAGCACCGTCCTGCTTGAATATAAAATTCAAATCCGGGTAGAGATCATGAGTACTTGGTACAAGATTTTTTTCAAAATTTTTTTATCATATTATTTTTTTTCATATCTTTCTACATCAGCTGATGACACCCCCAAATTATACAACATTATAGATAACATTATTTTAAAATTAATCCAAAAGGATTACAAATCTTCAAAACGTTTTCTGTCCAGTCAGACGTTAGGTAGATGTTAAATGATTTTACATGAAGGGAACACACAACTTCCCTGCTCGAAAGGAGGTCGACTTTGTTCAAATATGGAAGTTGACTGGTTGAGTTGGCTGGTTCTAATTTTAACATTTCAAATAATACGACATATAATACTGGTACTTCTAATAACTGATCTAAAATGGTTCAAATATTTGCTGATTTTTTTAGTTCAGTGTATTCTTCTAATTCTTCCACCGACATTTATTATTTTATTTAAGTAAGGTTGCCAAAATTAATACTTTTCTTTTAATATATATTAAAAAATTGAATTTATAAAAATATACTAAAAAAACATGTCGATGTTGAAACAATGAATCGCCTTTATTGTCTCAAAAAATCAATGAAAGCAAAGAGTTCACCAGTTACATTAACGTAAACGATATAATCTCCAACTACTAGTCGAACATCAACAAAGCAGCAACTCATTGAACCGTGTGATGGACTGTATGCTTGATTATTTTATGAATAAAACATACATCCGTCAAAGTTGTAACCCATTTAATAACCTTATGTGGTAGATACTATGTCGAAATTAAAAATTTAACATCGGGAGGAACAGTGTTAGGGCATTTTTTACGTTGGAAGGGCACTCGTAATTTATTGTACAACTTTTTTCATTCGAGTATTAGCCTAACAATTGAGAATTAAAATACGAGATTTATACTGCAGTGTTGGCTGAATTCGCTTGTGTTTAAATTCCAAAATGGATCTAACTTGAGTTACAACTTTGTTCGATGCGGGTGTCGAGATAACCTGCTTCTAAGTTTGATTAACGACATTATTTTATTATTTACTTTCTCTTTTCGTCGCCAGTAACTTTTCTTTTATGCTTCTTCGCCCAGATATTTTTAATTCTTTTTTTCTTAATCTTCCATTGCTTGATCCATAATCCACTCCTCTTCCTCATCAATTTTTAAAATTTTCCTTGTACTGCTTTTCATCTCATTTCTTCACACAACATTGTAAAATCGTTCAGACTAGTAGTATTAATTAAATGGATCTTTGTTATTCCTAATCATATGCAAATCTACATTTTCAAATAGAAATATTATATTTTAACTATAAACTGCTATAAATTTGAAAATGTTAAAGTGTTACAGAAATTATTATACAAACTCACCATTATTCATGTCGGTGTGATGATATTCTGCTCATGGTACAGAAAAATTGAAATAAGAATAAATTTACTTTACACCGGTTTAAATAGAGAACCGTTTACCTGTTGGTATAACCAATTTCCGGTTCCAACTGTCAGATATTAGAATTACCAACTAACTATTGAATGCTTAATAATTCAGTCAATTTCTTGAATTAATCAATTATTTTATCATCAATAGTTTATCTACTTATTATTTAAGTTCCATATTAACATATCAGAACTGGAATAAAATATTTAAAAATATTTATACACACCATGACAGATAACTCACACCAACAATTATTTTAAAGAAAGTTTGTAACTTTGTTATACATTTTGATTACAAATGTACATGTTTATTTTAATCTAATTACCAAATAATCACTTAAGTTTGTTCTGTAATTTTGACTAAGCCGAGTTAGTTATCATAGAAGATGTATTTCAATTATTCATATTCTTACATTAAAGTTTAATTATTTAAAGTTTGTTAAAGTATGCCAATATTAACACATCAACCAACTTTAATATGTAAAATTTAAAAAATTTTAGATACATTTATTAATTTCAGCTTATTTCATAAAACTAAATAACTTAACTTACAGCATTTAAAATAGAAGAAGAACTGTCACACTTTAACCTACATTTGTCAAATTTACCTCTAAAATCTAATAAATAACATAAAAAACTCATTGTCTTCAAGTAAGAGATGTAGTGCTTTCAAATCCTCCCCCTTTTTAAATTTAATATCTGTTTCGTCCCCCCCTTTTTTAAGTGTTTTCTGTGTGTCTTAAAGTGTCCTCAATTTTAATTTTTATTTTTAATTTTTTAACTTTAATTATTGGACTTTACAACCATTTGCCACATATTATTACAACAGAACTTTATCAAAGAAATTTGATAATTACAAGTTAATAGAATTGCACACCCACACAATTTGTACATCTAATCTCATTCATTGTCTCACAACAGTCACCTTCAAAAATAAAATCTCAATAAATAACACATATTTCATAAATATATCTCTAAAATAAATATAAATAACTTTTAAATAACATAATGGTATAGAACATTACTTTCATCAAACAAACAATTACATTACACCTATCTCTACTTCATTGGATAAAATCTATCTCCTCAAGAACTTCTCCGTTTACTGTCAAACAATTACAATACTAGACTTGAGTTCTCCAATCAACAATACAGGATAGTTTGAACCATGTTCTTTCAACCATCAATTAATAGAGTACCGGCATGTAAGTAATGTTTTATTTATTTGTTCATTTATTAATTCATTACAGTTTAATAGACTATTTTACCAATTTGTGGGTCTTACCTTGTCTGCTTAAACATTTTATTCATTTGAAAAACCACAGACATGTAATATTGGCATAATTACTGTAATTTATATAATTTATATCATCTATCTTTGTTTATCTTTATTAGACAACACCCTAATATGGGTTTATTATTTCAGCATTTATTTAACTTTGTATCGAGACCTGAAGATGCTTTGCATATTGTAGAAAGCGAAACCGGTCGTCTGGATAGTTAAATTAAATTGATTGTAAGTCTAATTTATAATTTCTTTTACCTTTTTAAAATGTTTTCTTTTATTTTTTTTTTTTCAATATGTCCACTAATAAATATTCGACAATATTTTAATTTGTGTGGCCCAAATAACTAAGGACACAATAAAGATGAATTTTTTTAATTAGGATTGCCACATGAACCATTAAATCTTATTAGCGGGTTTTATAGATTTGATAGTTACTAAATATACTATTTACAAATTCATCATTATCATTAACCTGTATGCGTCCACTGCTAAACATAGGTCTCTCTCAGTTCTTTCCATTTGTCTCTGCCTTGTGCGGCTTACATCCAGTTATTGTTAACGCGTCGTCAGTCCATCTAGATGGTTGGTGTCCTCGGCTCCATATTGCTGAGACAAATTGCAAATTACAAAATAATTAATTAAATTGTATATACTAAATGTGTGTCGTTACGGAATTCAATTGTATTTAAAACATTTCAATTTAAAATATCTTTTAAGTTTATTTAGTTCTTCTGATATGTTGTTGTCTTTCGTAGGAATAAAGATGGCATTCAATCATTATATTTATGTTGGACAGTTATTGGACATTCACAGCAGAAACATTGAGGTAATAGCTCTTTTGTTATGAGATGCTGGTGGGTTAACGCTGGTGAGTTTCCACACAAATTGAGAGAATGTTTTGCACAAGGCATATAAACATTCTTCTTCTTCTTCCTTCTTGCATGGAGACTTTAAAGCCTGTTTCTTCTTCAATATTAACCTCCCAAATTGTTCAAAACATCGCACTATCTTTTTCTTGGTCTGTCAATACTTCTCCGTCCATTTGGTGACCTACCTCGTGCTATTCGTACTATCCTATCCTCTGCCATTTTACTAATGTGTTCGTTTCACTCCTGTTTCCGTCACTTCCTTCCTTCCCTTGTCATCCATCCATTTATGTCTTCTATATTGCATGCTATTCTTATGTTTTCGCTTTTCTCCCTATCCAATAGCCTTTTCCCTGATATTCGTAGAAGTATTTTCATTTCTTGTCTTGTCTCCGCCGTGTATGTTAATATAGTTCTAATTACTGCTTTATAGATTCTTGTTTTTGTGTCTTTTCTTAGGTGTTTGTTCTTCCAGATTGTCTCATTAAGAGACCCCGCCACTTCACTTGCTTTTAAGCTTTGTTGTTGAACTCCTTCAACACTTTCGTAAATGAACTTTGATCAAATAAAAGGCATATATCAAGCACAGTTTAATTTAATCTTGCCCAAGTACTTTCGATCCCTAGATCATCTTCGGGGACATTTCGTCAATTGCGGCCTATCCGACAAGAACAAAATGTCATAAACATATAAGGATAGGCTTGTATCTTGGCTTGTATAGGCTTGTTGGATATATCTTGTCGGATAGGCCGCAATTGACGAAATGCCCCCGTAGATGATCTAGGGATCGAAAGTACTTGGGCAAGATTAAATTAAATTGTGCTCGATATATGCCTTTTATTTTATTAAAGTTCATTTATTCGAGCATTCAACCTTATATTTACTTTCGTAAATAGTTATATCTATTCCCAAGTATCTAAACCTTGCTTCCTGCTTTATTATTTTCCCATAAATTTCGATTTTACCTCGTAGTGGGTATTAAGATGTTGTCAAACATTTTGTTTTTTCTGCTGATATTATCATTATTGTATTTCGTGGCTGTTGTATTGAAGATGTGTGTTAATCTTTGGAGCTCGTCTTCTGTCTCGGCGATTAATGCGGAGTCGTCTGCATAACATAATACTTGGATTTCTTTGTTCCTCATTCTGTAACCATGCCCTTTACCTACAGCTTGTATTATTTCCATTATTGTATTTAAGAGGAGTGGGCTTAACGAGTCACCCTGTCTGACTTCGTTTTGTACTGGTATACACTGTGTTAGTTTTCCATTTATCTTTGCCTGTATTCGATTATGGAAGTAGATGTTTTCGATGGTTTGTATAATATTGATTGGTAGGTTTCTTTTATACAGTAGGTATAAGACGTCTTTGACTAGGATGCGATCGAAAGGTTGCATTTGTCAGGTCTATAAAACATAGATATGCTGATTTATTGTACTCGATGGCCTTTTGTGTGATTTGTCTTAGTATAAATACGGCGTCTACGTGGGATCTTCCGGATCTGAATCCTGGTTGTTCATCTGATAAAGTTGTAAGTTTATTGATTTTGTTGGTTAGTACTTTTGTGATAGGCTTAAGTGCGGTGTTCAGTAGATTTATACATCTAAAATTGTTGGGGTCTGTTTTATCTCCTTTTTTTGAACATTGGTATCATTATGCTCTTTCTCCATACGTCTGGTATCTTGCAGTGCAATATTAGTTTTTGTATAAGTTTTATTATCTCTAGGGTTATACTTTCTCCTCCTTGTTTTAGAAGCTCCCTGGTTATTCCGTCTGGTCCTGCTAACTCTCTATTTTTGAGTGAATTTATGGCTATCTCTACTTCATGACAACTGATTTCTATTTCGTGTCTTAATTCAGGCACTTAATTGTGTCGATTATTATTTTCCTTTCCTTTAAACAATCCGTCTGGTATCTTTCCCATTCGTTTGCTGGTATGTTATTGTATTCCTTTAATTCTGCCATTTCTTTCCGTTGGTTTTTTATAAATCTCCATATTGTTTTTGTGTACCGTAGAAGTCGCTTTCCATCCTGTTTGTAAACTGTTTTCAGTGTTCATTCTTTGTTATTACCAACTGCTTTGTTTTATTTCGTATTCTTTTATAGGTGTCTCGGGATTCTGGAGTATTTGTGATGTTTTATACTTTGTGTAGGTCTCTCGGTTCTCTTTACATTTCTCTTTCATTTCTGTTCTGAACCATGGTGTATTGTTGTTTCTTTTGTTCAGTATAACTTTGCGTTTTCCTAGAGCTTCTGTTGCTGCTTCCTCAATGTTGTTTTTAATTTTGTCACAGCTTGCGTTTATATCTTCGATGTCGTCTATTTGTTTCAGCTGTATCTTCTGTGCTAGCCACCTTTGGTACATTTCTCTTGTAGAGTCGTTCCACAGTGATTCTACATTGAATTTTTCCTTGGTGATTTCCGGTAGAAAATATTTTGGTGTTATTTTCATTCTTATTTTTGCTAGTACTAGATTGTGTTTACTCCCTGCGTCTGCTAAGTTTAAAGTTCGGATATTTAGAATCTGGTGTGGGTGGATTTTTCTATTAGTGACTATAAAATCAATCATATATTTGTGCCCCCTAGAGTTTTCAAATATATATTTATATTAGAGGTTATGGTCGAAAAATGTATTATTGATTCTGATAAAACACAGAGATTAGCCATAAGTTCTCCATTTGCGTTGACATGGTTTTCATTAAATCTTTGTTTTACTCCTGGAACTATTTCATTTCCGATTCGTGCATTAAAGTCACTCATAAGAATTAAGAGTTCTTCATGACGTAGTTGATCCAGGATGGTTTGCAATTGTTCGTAGAATGCCTCTCGTTCCTCCTTAGATTTGCAGTCCTCGGAGCTATAGATAGATATGACATTTAATTTTTGGTAGTCCATTGTGATGTTCATATGTATTATTCTTTCAGAGATATAACTGCAGTTATTTATGTTGTCTTTAAATTCTTTATGGATAAGTATACCTACGCCTGCTCGTGCTCGTTCTTCTTTCTTCACTCCACTGTATGCTAGAAAATATTGGTTATAGTCTCTTTGGCCTTTACCTTTCTTCTTGGTTTCTTGGATTGCACACATGTCTATGTTTTTATTTATCAGTTTCATTTTCTCTTTTTCTTGTTGAAACAAGTAATGTTTCATATTGCTAATCTGATTCTGGGCTTATTTTTCCTTCGCGTTTTCCTTTTCTTTGCGTGATTCGACAACTTAGGTTCCATCTGGTTCCAAGGCTTTATATCGCTGCTTTCAGCCTTGTTTTCTTTCACAATGGGTAGGATGCTTACCTAGCCCATCAACTCTGCTCTTTTATTCGGGCTTGGAACCGGCTGTGGGTATGAACGCGACTTCTGAGCTACTCAATCCAGACAGAGTTAAACATAAACATGATTTTGCTGTTTTTTTCATGATCCTTAATTGAACATCTATATGGATTAATTTTTTTTAAATTATATATTAATTTTAATTTTATAATTTTTATGCCAATTTGGAGGCCCTGTATATCATAGGACCGCACTAACACCCCTACCCCCCCCAACCCGAGTTACGCCACTGTATCGAATCTTATTGCACTTATAGGGGCTCAAATAAAAAATCAGGTAGCGAAGAAAAACTGGATGCCGAAATTGGAAAAACTGGATGCCACACCATACTCATGAAAAAATTGAATTACATATACCAGAAAAAAAGAAAGCAGAATGTGGGATCTAGGTACTAGACAGGATGTTTCTCTTGAACCTTTAATTATCAATAATAATCACTAATACTGATTGCAATAATTCTTTGTCATCTGACTAGTTTTTTTCAGACGATAGTTAATATTTTGAGCTTTTGTGAATTTCAAACTACTTCGTCAATATTGCCCCATACAATTATGTGTCAAATATACAAAAAAACATAAATTTGGTAAAAATACTTTTTTTTCGTACATATAAAATGTTTAAAATTGACTTAGTAACGAAAACGATACCCTACTATGTATGCATTGAACATCCAGACTGAGTGATATATCTCTCTCTAAGTTGCGCCTTCAGTTATCCACTGTTCCTTTCTACTGGTCAGTGTTGTCATGTTTTATGAGATACTTTAGGCCCTTTATTCAATGACTATTTGACTGACTGTGAATTATTAATATATAAGTTGATAAATGATCTATAATCTTAACCTGGCAACAGTGTTGTCGTAAAAACTCAATTATAATTTCTTAGAATTTAGTGTCTACAATTTTGATATTCAACTATAGACATTTCTAAAGATAGTCGATCTTCTGCAATAAACGCTGAGTCATTTACATATCGTACATAACACAAATAGGATGACCGTTAATTAACCTATAAAAACATAAAAATCCCATGCTAATACTAAAGTTTATATTATAATCAATCAATGGAGGTACAAAAGGAGGCAGTAAACTGATTTTTATATTCAAAAATCTAATATATATGTTAATCTTTTGTACATAGTAACGTATTACGGCTACATAACCAGTATAAAGTAAATAAATCTTATATTTTAAAACCACGTAAAATGTGCTTTTATATTTACATGCTGTAACAAAATAACGAGTGATTCCATTATACCAAAATATAAAAGCCAACACAATTAATTAATTTAAAAAATGCCTGACACAATATGGCTGAGTAAGTCATAAAAGCCTTTTAGAAGCATTTTTCTACATTATACAGGATAATAAATAGAGTTTGGGTATTATTTTTTATACACAGATTGTATTCCGGAAAATATAAAAAAATATTGTAGTAAAATGTTTTAGTTTTCATATTTTCTTAATTCTTGTAAATAATATAAATATACATCAAAATATAAACATGAAAGTCAACTAGCAAGTACTATCGCCACTTTACTCAGAAATCGATTGCACGTCATTTTATCTTGACATTGTCATATTTGCACAGCGATGCCGTATTTTCGGGATAGTAGAAAAAATAGGGAACTATGAAACAACGAAAATGTAAAGTTATTATTTAAGTCAAGAATTTATGATAGTGCCTATAAGATCTAAATTAACTGATGAAGCATAATATACACTGGTATAGATGCTAGATCATCGGTAAATACATGGCAACAAACGAGCTGATTAACCCGTAACCACAAACGTGACGTTTCAGCTAAAGCAAATGTGCATTTCTATAAATATCCCCACTACGTATTATCAGGCCTCTCTAAATCTCTGTACCTTTTTCATTATCAGTTGTGACCTTAGATTAATGAGTTGTAAGTTAACTAGGAGTTATAAAAGAGGTAAGTAGTTTAATTGGACATGTATGTAAATAAAATTAACTTACCTATTGTATGGGGCAATATTGATGAAGTAGTTTGAAATTCACAATAGCTCAAAATACACTTGCGTGCATAGAAATCGGCCCACTGTAAACTTTTGACTTTAACTATATTTTTTTCAAGAAATATTCATCATATCACACAAACAAATATACTGTTTGAAAGACAATTTAACATGCTTTAATGTGAGTATAAATTTATCAAGAAGGTTTATCGTTTACTGGTTACATAGTAACCGGTAAACAAATGAAACGTATTTATGTGGTGATTGTCACGAAAATAACAAATTTGTCTAATTGTAAAAGTATTGCCTTTGCAAGTGAAATTTGCATATTATTAGTTTTTTATAATCTCAGCAGTGTTCAAGTGTGTTAGTTTAATGCATACTACACCACAAAAAGCCGCCCAAGTTATTGCTCTAATCGAAAATGGACTTAGTCAGCGAGCTGTTGCTAGACAATTGGATATGACACTCGCAGCGGTTCGAAGAGTGTGCCAACGTTATGAGGAGACTGGATCCTTTCATAGGCGACCTGGAATAGGCAGACGGCGATTTACAACCGCTCGTGATGACCGCTTTATTGTGTCAACAACATTAAGAAATCGTCACCTTAATGCCGTTCAGGTGCAACGACAGCTCCGTGAGGTGCGAAGAGTGGCTGTTAGTCAGTGGACAGTGAGACGAAGACTGCGGGAAAATAACCTGACCCCTAAAACACCTGCGATTGGTCCAAAACTTACTCCAGCTCATCGGCAAGCACTGCGTTTTGCACAGGATCATCGGAATTGGACGTTGGAACAATGGGGATCTGTTCTGTTCTCAGATGAGACCAAAATATGCCTCTATGGTAGCGACCGAAGAAGGAAAGTGTACCGGAGACCAGGAGAGAGATTTGCAGAATGCTGCTTTGAAGAGCGGAGTGCTTATGGGGGTGGTTCCTGCATGATCTGGGGTGCAATTTCTATAGGAGCACGAACCGATCTTGAGTTCATTCGTAGGGACGACCGTGTTCACGAAAGAAGAGGTTTAACGGCTGCCAGATATATCGAGGAGATTTTAGCAATTCATGTGGTACCTCACGTCGACTACATTGGAGACGAATTTATCTTTATGCATGACAATGCAAGGGCACACACCGCAAGAATCGTGCAAGATTACATTGCAGAAGTCGGTTTTCAGGTTATAGACTGGCCAGCAAATAGTCCTGACCTAAATCCGATCGAACATTTATGGGATGAGCTAAAACGAAGACTTCGAGCTAGACTTCATACCCCCGACTCGATCCCAGAGCTTATTCTTGCAGCAGAAGAAGAGTGGCTTAACATCCCACAAGCAACAATAGCAAACTTGATTAGATCTATGCCTAATCGTATAAAAGATGTTATTAGGGCAAGAGGAGATCATACCCATTATTAAAAAATTAAGTGTTAAGTTTTAAATTGTCAATAACCCTATTTATGTTAATAATAAAAAAGCTTAATTTGCTTAATAAATTCATTTCACTATGTTAAACATAGGAAGCCGAAATAAGTTTTCATAAATTTATACTCACATTAAAGCATATTAAATTGTCTTTCAAACAGTATATTTGTTTTTGTGATCTGATGAATATTTCTCGAAAAAAATATAGTTAAAGTCAAAAGTTTACAGTGGGCCGATTTCTATGCACGCAAGTTTATTAACTATCGTCTAAAAAAAACTCATCGGATGACGAAGGGGGGAGGATGGGGCGATGCTCCCCAGGCCTCTGATATGTGGAGCCTTCAAATTGGCATAAAAATTATAAAATAAAAAAAAATAGCAAAAAAAAATACAAAACTTAAATGCACAACTGAAAAATAAAGCGTTTAACGAATTTATTCCAACCTTCACCTATTCGCTGTATATTGTATCAGCTCTCTTACTTAATTAAGGTTATAGTTGTTGACATATTTAATTGAATTTTGATTTTAACTTTTCTTGTATTAGGTGTTCATTGTTTGTTTCACGTTGTTTTTAGCTTATAGTTTTGTAAGAACAAAGACCTATGTACCGTGGTCTGATGATGGGGCATATATTGTAAGCCTCGAAACCGGTAGCCTAAAAATTCAAGAACAATAAAAAACTACTTAAGATTGTGAGTATTTACTCATCTCCTATACATTAGTAATATGGGCTCACATTGGCAACATTTTCATCATTTAGTTAACCTTCCAATATACGCGCGTGTGATTGAAATATAGAATTTTTGGCATACCTTCCACTATTTTCTGTAGCCGCTTTGTAAATCTTCATCCACTTGGCTTCATATGTAAGTCTAGGCTGAGAAGATAGTCTTCTTCTTCCTATACCGTCCCCATTAATGGAGGTTGGCTACCACATTTCTAAAAGTTTCTCTGTCTTTTGCAACTTGGAATAATTCGTCTACAGTCATGTTTGTCCAGTCTCGAATATTTCGCAGTCATGACTTCCTCTTTCTACCTATTCCCTTTTTGCCATCGACTCTACCCTGCATGATGACCTGCAGAAGACTATATTTATCAGTCAATAGAGAAGATAGTAGTTACTTCCAAATTATAATCAAATGCGTGTACTGGTGTAACTGACATAGGTTTTATATTTATTGGAGTATTTAATTAATAAAAGGTAAGATCATATTTTTATCAAATTATATTATTCTAGTTAGTATGTGAGCATATATTCCCATAATATGCATGTGGAAGTTAATCTTTTTTCTGCATAATATTACAATCAAAATCAATTCTTTTTATAAACAAATAATCTTTGCAAATAAATGGCCTCTTACAAATCAGAGCAGAACCGGTTTCAAAAGTTGATGAAGGAAGCATCATTAGATGATGAGAAAGAAGGACCTTTCTATCATGTTGATGATCAAGTAGAAAAAAAAAGCACCATCAAAGGTTGTTAAAACCAGATCTGTACATTTATTGAAACATTTACCTGATCCGAAAACTTGAACTAAAATATTGAAAGATATGTTAAAATTATTGTCGAATATACAAAGGCTGATTATTAAATCACATTATTAATACAAATATTCTTCAATATGCTTCTACTGCAGCCAATTATTCTCATCAAAGAGATCCGTCACCTACGGACATATGCGAGCTTCAAGCACTCTTTGGATTGTTGTAGTTAGCCAGCGTCCTTAAATCAAATCTCTGAAATTTACGAGACTTTTACAATACCCAAGGAACAGGGGTGAAGTTATTTCAACTTGTGATGTCTCTAAATAGGTTTCAATTTCTTTTACGGCAATTAAGATTCGACAGTTCTAAAACTCACGAAAACTGCAAGAAGCTGCACAAGTTAGCACCCATACGGAAAAGATTTGATGCCTTCGTTACCAACTGTAAAACTGCTTACAGTCCATTTCACTTGGTAATAGTAGATGAGAAACTGGAAGAGTTTTGAGGGCATTGCCTATTTAGGCAATATATTCCAAATAAACCCAATAAATACGGGATTAAAATTTTCGCCGTAGTTGATTCCAAGTGTTATTTTACTAAAAATCTTCAAGTTTATGTAGGGCAGCAACATGAAGACCCTTATGCTGTCAGCAACTCTCCCAATGCGGTAGTATTGAGATTATGTGAACCCATATATCAGGAAGGAATATTACTAGCGATAACTGGTCTACAAGTATAAATCTGTTATGGTCGTTGTACGCGAAAAAGCTAACGTTACTTGGTACAATTCGAAAAAACAAAACAGAAATACCACCCGAGTTTGTCAATCCCATAACGTCCAAACGTCCTACTGTTATCCAGTCTTCATTATGATAATAAAATAGATGACAGGTAATCCCGAAATCATAATAGATTATAACAATACTAAAGGGGGTGTTAATACCGTAGACAAGCTGTGTGCTGCCTATAATACTGCAAGAAATACCAGGAGATGGCCAATAGTAATTTTCTATTCGATGCAGGTAATAATGCAAATGTCATTCAACATTTCAATTTCATCAATTCCAATGCAACAATCCCGATAATGTAACCAGCAGAAGATGTTTTTTTACAAAGTTTAGCTAGACAATTAGTTGATAATCATCTTTATGCTCATGCTACTCTTTCTTGTTTGCCATCATCAATAAAATTAGGAATTACAGAAATAGTTGAATTTAAAGATACACTACCGCCTCCAGCTGGTAATATTGGCCAACAAAGGGGACGCTGCAGTTACTGCGACAGAAAAAAGAAGTGTTTGTAATAGTAGTCCATTTTATTTTATCAGAAGCATTTGTTAGTCCGTCTCATACTTGAAACTAAAACATTAATTACAAATTATTGTTTTAACTATTAGATGTAGAGGTGACAAACATGCGAATAAAAATGCGATTCGAAACGCTCATAGAAAATATAAGGAAAAAGGAAAAAACAAGATGGATAAACTCACTCAAGCTACTAAAGATCTTATAAACAAAAGAAGAGAATTGAAAGACATCTTCATAGATAATTTTATAACACTTAGACAGTTAAACAAAGATATCACAAAATCCATTCGAAAAGATATCAGAAATTACAACACTGATTACATAACTCAAGCCATTGATAAAAATAAAAGTTTAAAAGTTCTGCCCCGACAAATGAGTGAAGGATCGAAAAATAGAGATAGATAAAGAGAATAGAATAAAGATATTTTAAAAATTGCTCAAGATTTTTACTCAGAATTGTATAAGCAAGAAGAACTTCCAGATCCTGATCAAATACCAAAAGTTCAAAATGTAGGTTCAGAAGACATCCCAGAAATCACAACAGAGGAATTAAAATCAGCTCTCTCGGAGATGAAAAACAATAAATCACCTGGAGAAGATGGGATAGTTATTGAACAAATCAAAGAAGGAGGAGGAAAGTTAGTAAATGTGTTAAAAAAGATATTCAATACTTGTTTGACAAGAGGCGTAACCCCCTCCCAGTGGCATAATGCAATAATAACCATAATGCACAAAAAAGGTGACATTTCAGACCTAAAGAACTACAGACCTATTAGTTTGCTCTCCCATATATACAACCTATTCATGAAGATAATAACAAAACGGCTTGTGAACAAACTGGATAGTTATCAACCTTGTGAACAGGCTGGGTTCCGCTCCAGATACGGAACAAATGATCATCTACAAGTTATAAGAACGCTAATAGAAAAGTGTAGAGAGTATAACAAGCCTATCTTTCTTATATTCGTAGATTATGAAAAGCCGTTTGATACTATAGATCATCATAAAATGCTTCGAGCATTGGCTGACTGCCGCATTGACTACCGATATCCGATATATCGCATTGATTAAAAGTATTTACGAAACTGGTACAGCTTGTGTTCGCATTCATGAAGATACCAAGAAGTTTCGAATAGAACATGGAATTAGACAGGGTGATACTATCTCCCCTAAATTGTTTACAGCTGTTCTTGAATATATGTTCAAGCAAATGGAACGTGAACACGTTCGGAAGAATTGAACACGTGGATTCGTACATCTACTTGGGAACAACAGTTAACTCAAATTGGGATCAAGCGAAGAAAATACGTATAAGAGTAGAAAAGGCAAGAGCATCGTTCACTAGCATGAAGCAAATTTTCACCTCTAAAAGCCTCACCCTACCAAAATTCGACTTCTGAAATGTTATGTATTCCCGGTTTTGTTATATGGAATGGAGGCGTGGACAATGACCGCAACATTGATGAAAAAAGTAGAGGCCTTCGAAATGTGGGCTTACCGACGTATATTACGTATATCCTGGACTGAGCACGTGACCAACGAAGAGGTACTACGCCGGATAGGTAAAGAGAGAGAGGTAGGAATAAGTATAAAGAAAAGAAAGTTGGAATACTTGGGTCACGTTATGAGACATAATAAATATAGAGTACTACAACTGATCGTTCAAGGGAAAATAGACAGCAGAAGGGGTCCAGGGAGGAGAAGACACTCGTGGCTCCAAAACTTGCGGCAATGGTTCGGATTATCATCTGCTGAACTATTCAGATCTGCCGTAAACAAAGTCAGAATAGCCATGTTGATTGCCAACGTTCGGAACGGACAAGGCACATGAAGAAGAAATGGAACGAGAGGATAACATGGGAATTACTATAAATGGGGAACATCTGAACCACCTAAGATTTGCCAATGGCATCGTTTTAATATCTGATAGAGTTGATAAAGCTACAAAAATGCTACACATGCTCTATAAAGTGTCAAAAACAATTGGTCTTAAAATTAACACCTCAAAGACAAAATATATGACCAACCTTGTAGTCAGCGGTAAAATTCTGATCGAGAGCCATAGCATCGATCAAGTAATAGCTTACAAGTATCTAGGGCATGAGATTCGCTTAGGCCGAGATAATCAGACAACTGAAATACAAAGAAGGATAGGTCTCACATGGGCTGCCTTTGGTAGATTGAATAACATTTTCAAGTCTGTTATCCCAGTTTGTTTAAAAAGAAAGGTTTTTAACCAGTGCGTTTTACCGGTTCTTACATATGGTGCAGAAACACTGACTCTGACAAAAAGAACAATAGATAAAATAAGAGTTACACAACGCGCTATGGAAAGATCAATATTAGGTATTACCATCAGAGATAAAGTACCAAACCTAGAAATAAGAAGAAGAACAGGAGTCACAGATGCAGTGAAAAAAATAGCCATGGCTAAATGGGCTTGGGCCAGACATGTTGCCAGATTAACGGATGACAGATGGACCAGAAAGATTCTGGAATGGCGACCAAGGCAAGAGGTATATCGAAGCAGAGGACGACCACCGACTAGATGGATGGATGATATTAAGCGCATCACCACAACCTGGATGCAAGAAGCACAAGATAGGAATAGGTGGAAAATTTTACGGGAGGCCTACGTTCAGCAATGGACAAATATAGGCTAATTGATGATGATTGTTGTAACATTTTTTTTAATTAATATATTAAATTAATTTTAATTCCTTTTACCCATGTGGATGATACGTTGATGGTCGTGTTTACGATCAGAAATTTTTATTGGAAAACTACCGAAATATGACTGAAGAATCTACCTAAGTATTTATTTAAAGACGCCGGTCTAGCGAATCCTTAGTTAATCGTTTTCCGGGTCCTTTGTCATAAATTCGGTAATTGTCGTCGAACGCCCGTTGTAATGTTTTTCGGGAAAAACCTAATCTAGGAGATTTGATATTCCATCACGTTTGTAGATAGAAGTATACCGTTATGTTCAATGTTAATTAGAACCTTATCTTCTTAGAAATAGATACAGTCTGGCCTATATATATAAGTTACTTATCGGTGGGCATTCGTCGAGTTAAGACGCTTAGTTCACATTATCGTATCTGCTACCTTACCGTCTCTGTGCATTTTCTTTATAAGTGTGTATACACTTGCTTATTAGAGTTTTTTCATCTTACACTATATTAGTTTAAGTATAGTTGTAAAGCACCTTTAAGGGTAATTAAATTCAGTGTTTAATACCAGTACAGTATTAACTTCAGTGACTTAATGCAGCAGTCGCCAGAAATTACTGTAAGTAGACATAATTTTAATATCTCCACCTATCTGGGCAAGTAACATGGTATAACATCATATCATCTTCCATTATCTGGACGTATCCAACGATCATACATGTAATCAAATGTAGTTGAGAGTAGCTACTGAATTTTGCAGTCAATTAAATAACATTCTATACTTTTTTTGTTACGAACCAAATAATTGACTTAACCAAGTGCGGTTTGGTTAAATTTTTATGTTTTCACTTCAGTAACTTTTTTGTATTTTTTGTAAATTTAGATTTTATTAATTTTTTTTATCTTTGGTTTTTGTTCTTATTCATTTTTTTTGCTGTAATATCTCGAGATACGCCAAAACTTTATTTGTGCATGATTGTGTTATACTTATATCTTTGTAAAGATATTTTCTAATTATATTTCTGCCTATTTTTATATGTATACCACCATTTTATAGTTGTTGGTGTATTTTTATTACTTGTGTTGCATTCAGCAGCGTCGTAATTTTGTTGTTGTTTAATATATTGTTATTGTTTTATGTATGTATTTTATTTGTCGACTCCTAACAACGTTCCCTGATATATTTGCTTTTTACCTTTAAATATAACTATACCTTTGACCAGTAGAAAGATCAGGCTGATTCAAGTTTCGTAGGTGAGTAAGTGTAATACCTTATATATTTATTTTTTGTTTATGTAGAGTGTTAACCAAATTTATTTAATAATTAACTGATGATATCTTTTCTTGGGTTTGATCTCTGAACCTAAATATCTTTCCTTATCTCTTCTCTTTTCTAAGGTTTCTTAATTTTCTCCTTAAACCCCAAAAAATTAAGTGGCGCCCTGTTCCCTATCTTATCTTATCTTTGGTAATTTTACCCATCTATCTTTTTGTTTATTTCTGTATCATTTCGAATATCTCTTATCGTATCTTTACTTATTTCGTCCGTTGGACCTATTCCTGGTTCCAAAAGCTAGTTTCGAACCCACGACTCGCTCTCCACCAACCATCTGGCTGCCGTTCGCAGTGTCTCCATTGGTGACCTTTCTAGCACCATCAAAAAAAGGTTTCCGAGGTTACATTGTTTTAACTAGTATTGGGGCTCATTCCCAAAATAAATTCATAAATATTTTATTTTTTGGAATATTTTCTAGAAACCTTGACCGGCCCAAAAATTGCAAGTAATTATAAAAATGTAAAGACTCTCATCCAACAATGTATGAACATCATTAATATTTTATTCAGATTCTTCTGGCAAGTAATTCTAGCATTAAGATACTTTAATTAATTAAAGTTTTCAAAACTCTTATAAAATAGAGCATTACTTCTTAATTAAAACTTTGAAGATGCTTCTTGCATAAAATTGTTTGGTTAAAAATTACAAGCCAACCTGTTTTAGGATATTTTCTTTATTTCTAAAAAAAAATGCTGATATATGAACTTTCCTTTTGCATACAAAAACTACTTGACGAAGTAACTAATTTCATGATCTCCAACAGTAATCCTTTCAGATGTGTATTGTTTTAATCGGAACGGACCAAAAGGACTTCGAACTGTGTGTGACGTTTAGACCTAACTATTATCTGCTTTTCAAAGTTTCCAAATTGTGTTTAACACATTTTAAGGTCTTCGAGTTAGGAATTTGCTTATTTGAAAGCTTTCCCTATTTTAACCCTCGACCTGGACCGAATAACTTAATTTTCCGAGCTTGTAAAATATATTTTATCATACTCTGACACACTAAATGAAAAATTAAACAGGTAGGAAGATATCTAAGGGTTTTGGAATTTTCTTTATTCTATAAAACTATACAGTTAATTTATATAGTGTAGTGTCGAATCTACCTTTGAACGATATGGTTGTGCTAACGATTAAATTTAAAAGCCGGTTGTCTAATTAGTCGGTTGAAATAAGTGTAATTAGCAAAATTTTTGTAAATAGTTTAAAAAGATTGATAAAGAAAATTTTATCATCATTTATGACCACTGACAACCCATGGAGGGTCATGGTTGTCCATTGGGGTAACTAGGATCTACAGTTTTCCATGGTGTGGACTAACTCCTCAAAAACTCCAACGTTTTATATCTTAAATTGTTACTTCCTGGTTTGTGTTCTTTAAGGAGATCATTTCAGTGTCATACATGTTTTGCTTCCTTGGCTATAGTTAACCATATTTTTCTTCCCTTTGCTTATGTTTTCCATTCTCGTATTCCTAGTTCTTTTAAATCATGGTTAATACCATCAATCCACTTTTTTATAGGCCTACCTCTCGGTCTCTTCTCATTTAATTCTTTTCTAAGTACTGTTTTGGGTTGTGTCTGACGAACCCTCATGTTTGGATCACAGACATATACGATTTGACCTTGATATTTTTCCATCGGAAATTAAATACGGAAATCCTAGAGATACAAACTAGGTAGAATATAGGGAGTCCCTCAGTAAAAATCTCGAAGAAAGTACGATCTTGTTTAAAGGCCCAGAGGTTATAGATTCGGCGGCAGAAACGATAAGCGAAGCTATTATGGCGGCTTACCAGGAAAACTGTCCAGAAAAAAAAACAAGGGCAGTAATACAGTCTGGAGGAATAACGGCTTAAAGAGGATGATGTCGGAAGCCCGAAGCCTATTTAATAAAGCCAAAAGTAACCAAGATTGGGATGCCTACAGGTATAAGCTAACGCTATACAGTAAAGAAATTCGGAAAGCCAAAAGGAATTCATGGAGAGAGTTTTGCGAGGAGATTACAGATATCCCGGCATGTTCTCGAATCCATAAAGTACTGGCAAAGGATGGTGCTACAACCAAAGAAGTAGGTTTCCTAAAGAAAGCTAATGGCAAATTTACGGACACCAAAGAGAAAAGTCTCAGAGAACTGATAAACACGCACTTTCCGGGCTCAACAATTCTGGATGATGCAGATATGCAAACCAACATAGACCAAAGGCTTACTAGGCCAAGGTCTATAGATTGGAAAATAGCCACAGCAATCACAAGACCAAACAGAATTATATGGGCTATAAATAAGTTTCGGCCATATAAGTCTCCGGGGACAGATGGCATATATCCAATACTGTTGCATATGGGATTAGAGGTATTGATACCACATCTATGCAAGCTCCTCAAAGCCAGTTTAGCATGGGGGGTCGTACCGGAAATATGACAAAAGGTCAAAGTCATATTATTGCCTAAAATAAGTAAAGTATCAGACCTAACACCAAAGTCATATAGACCGATAAGCCTATCTTCTCTTCTATTAAAAACGCTGGAAAGGCTTCTTGATAGGTACATCAGAGACGAAGTGCTAAAAGATAATCCTCTAATCAATCGTCAATATGCATACCAACCTGGTAAATCTACGGACTCTGCGTTGGATGATCTAAATAAGCTTATCTCAAAGTCAATGGAAGACAAAAAGATAACAATGGCCGCTTTTTTAGATATAGAAGGGGCATTTAATAATGTTACCACCAGCTCTTTGATAGGGGCTATGAGTAAACGAGGCTCACCTGCGGTAATATGCAGATGGATAAGGGAATTCCTGGAGAATAGGACAGTAATATCTACTATGGGTAATTGACATTTTATGTCAGTGTGACAGTCTGGCAAATGTGTGGTTCTTTGGATTGGGAGAAGAAAATCCACCGGCAAATAGCTACATGGAAGGTATATTTTCGAAGCTACTAGACTTTATAAAAAAGGTCAGGATAGTGAATGGTATCTAGTACTAGAGGACCACAATAGATCTAAAAAGGTCGCAGTGGAATAGGCCGAAAGGCCACCTCTCTTAATCTAATCTAAGTACTGTTTTTGTATGTCTCTGATCATCCATCCTTTCTACGTGTCCCAATCAACTCAGTCGCTTACTTCGTATTTCTTTTGTGATACTTCGTCTATTAAATATTCTATTTATGTCGTGGTTCATTCTTATACGCCATTCCTTAGTAGTATAGGTAAATATTTTCTTTATATTTTCATTCAAATAAACTATAATTTCCTTTAAGTTGAAGAATAAATCGTAAAATAATTTATGTAAAATTCAATTAATGTCAGCAACACAGTCGTCAATGTTTATTGTATTTTAAGTTTGTTAAAATAACCAGATGTTCTATAGTTTATTATAGAACACTACATACGCAATAATATAACACCCAATTAGCGAAAAAAGCAAAACTGAGACCTCAGAAGCCCTGAAAAAGATGTCAAAGAGGATGTCGAAAGCTCGGCGCAATGATAATCGACGCGGTTCAACCCGGAAGACTGTTGAGTAATATTAGTTCTTATAATAGTATCAATCTTTGCTCTAGGGTTAATATATATATATATATATATATATATATATATATATATATATATATATCCATCCTAGGCGTTCCAGTCTAGCACTCTAAAATCTTAAACGATTCCATTGATGAAAGATCAAACCAAGCGTAATTTGATCAAACGTACATCTCTAAAAGGCGTATTTACATTTCTTTTTTCGCTTTAAAGTTACAATTCAACGGCGGAGCAACGGAGCAACTCAGCGAAATAAATGAGAAATATATTTCGGACCCAACGCCTAAAGAACGTCGTCAGTACACAATATATATATATATATATATATATATATATATATATATATATATATATATATATATATATATATATATATATATATATAGGGTGGTGAATCGTTATACGGGCAATAGAAAATTCAATGGGAACTTCTAAATTGTTCAATTCCTGCTTCCTAATTATTCTACAACAAAAGTGATGGGAAACTATTTGTAGAAGACTGAAATATGTATCGAAAACAAATATTAACATTATTCTGTGAAGTGTTTTAAGTTCTGTATGTTTTTTTTGTGATATATTCGGTTATGGATGACGTTTAGTAGTAACTTTAGCACATGAGACATCAAGCTAATAATGCGGTAATCGCTGCATTCTCTTGCGTTTTTCTTTTTGGGAAGACAAATAAAAATCGACGTTAACCACTCTTTGGGTAATACGCCTGAACTATAAATTTGGTTCAAGAGTTCACTAAAACATCAATGTGTTTCTCATCTAAAATTTTTAGGATTTCTATATCGAGGATATATAGGATCAATTTTAAAAAACATAACCTACAAACAATAAAAAATATCAACAACTCGTTGGTTCTAGCATTATATTTCCAGTAATTTTTAAAAATAATCGTTTTTGAGAATGATGCTCGGAGCGGAATTCGAAACGTCAAAGTTTACTCAGTAAAAAAATAGTTTGAATTACAATTAATTGTGGCTTAATCCCATATAAATATAATATTTAAATTAGACATGCCTCAAGAAAGCAGTTTTAGAACCTTTACAAACAACAATTTATTTGTTATACATACAGGGTGAGTCATAACTATTAGTACATAGACTAAGGACAGGTTATTTGGACCAAAATATGGCTATTGGGCCAAATATGCCTTAATAAAATGTTGCTGAGAAAAAAGATACAGGGTGTTAAAGTTAATTTTTGTTTTTCGTTTTTTGCTAATAGTTTCCCTGTATATTTATAAATTGCTATCAAAATTGGCACAGAGGCATAATCTTAGACAAGTAATAGTATTTTATTTACAATTTTACGTTTTACAATTTAACTTTTTCTGATGAAACTTTTTAGTAATTTTTATTAGAAAATATGAGGTAAACATCAGTTTTAAGTAAAATTGGTACTCTTGTTTAAACATGATAATTTCTACCGTTTTCGATAAAAACGCAGTCGAACTGCTTAGAGTCTTAAAAAAGGATTTCAAATATTCTTTAATTTATGAAAAGTATGCTTTGGACTGTCAGATAATTGTTGTTGGTAAATGTCATTTGTTTAGAGTTAATTATTTTTGATGTGACAGTGTAGTGTAATGTTGCATTTTTTAAAAGTAATCATTACTTGTTTTGATTGAAATGTCTCGTCACAATCATTTTACTAATGAAGAAATGCGAGATATGATTTGCGTATACGCACAAGAAAATTTTTGCGGTCGCTCGGCAGCCAGAAGGTATGGAATGTTATACGCAAACAGAAGGTAACCAAATCACAAAACTTTTGCAAGATTATATCGTAGTTTAGGTGAAACTGGGTCATTTCACACTTAAAATCGGGGTGGTCGACCGAAACAAATCACACCTAATCAAGAAGATGAACTTTTGGTTCGAGTAGATGAAAATCCTGAAATAAGTTCACGACATCTATCAGCAGTAACAGGAGTAAGTCACTCGTCTAATGTTAGAATTCTAAAAAACAGAACCTCCATCCTTATCACTTCACTCCTGTTCAAAATTTACTTCCAACAGACCTTCCACGACGGTTACAGTTTTGCCAACGTATTCTGAATAAACATCGCAATGACAGATACTTTATTAAGAATATTATGTTCACCGACGAAGCAACTTTTACCAGACGAGGGGTTTTTAATTGGCGAAATAGTCATTATTGGGAAGAAGAAAACCTGCATGCTATTAAAGCTAGACATTTTCAGCATGAGTTTAAATTGAATATTTGGTGTGGCATTATAGGCGACCAACTACTAGGGCCTTATGTTCTTCCTCCGAATTTAAATGAAGATTCTTATTTATTTTTTTTTTGGAAAATACTCTTAGTGATATTTTAGATGATCTGTCACTGGATGTAAGAAGAAAAATGTGGTTTATGCAGGATGGAGCGCCACCTCATTTTTCATTAGCTGTTAGAAATCATTTTAATGACGTATTTTCTCAACGATGGATTGGCAGAGGCAGTGATTTTCAATGGTCACCAAGAAGTCCTGAGTACAACCCGCTAGATTTTTATTTTTGGGGACATATGAAGTCCTTAGTTTATGCCAATGAAATTAATACACGAGACGAACTTTGGAGATACATTCAAAATGCAGCTAATCTTATAAGGGGACAGAATAATATTTTTTTTAACGTCCGAAAATCCTTTATGAAAAGAATTAGAAAAGGCATAGAAATCGGAGGAGACCATGTAAAACATTTAGTTTGAGTTTTTGTGAGTTCTTTTAAGTTAAAGTGTGTTTAGTTTTGATTTATCGTCAAAACGGAAACCTTACGTTAGTTGCAACTTTGTTTATTAGTTTGGTATTTGATAGTGGAATTGTAAATAAAATACTATTTCTTGTCTAAGATTATGCCTCTGTGCCAATTTTGATAGCAATTTATAAATATACAGGGAAACTATTAGCAAAAAACGAAAAACAAAAATTAACACCCTGTATCTTTTTTCTCAGCAACATTTTATTAAGGCATATTTGGCCCAATAGCCATATTTTGGTCCAAATAACCTGTCCTTAGTCTATGTACCAATAGTTATGACTCACCCTGTATACATATATTATATTGGTAATTTTTTAAACTAATCCAGTTTTTAAAAAGGAATCTGAGTGGAAATCGAACCGTCAAACGGTATTTAAAAGTCTAGTTTGCATTACATAGAATTGTGGATTAGCCACATATAAACATAATAGTATTTAACATGTCACAAAAAAAAATTTCAAAACCTTTTTGACGAAATTCTTACTTGCAAATAATACTTTTTAGGTTGATATTATTCGTATAATCATTTTCAATTTTTGTTTATTATGCAGGACAACGTAGAATGAACAGACTAAAAGGTAAAATAGCAATTGTCTTCCAATATACGTACCAATGCTGATTATAGCCCACATACTTTTATATATTTTTATGTAAACTCATTACGCTTGTCCTAAATTTGGCTCAAGTTTGGCACGAAACGTAACCGGGTTACTGTTTCATGTAAATATTACCAGTATTTATGAAAATACATCTTCTACATAAATTTTACACATCATTTTCCTGACCTTTTAAAGAGGAACGTGAAAGGGTGGTTGTAAATCAATACTTAATTCGTCCCCAGGACAGAAATAAAATCCACAAGAGTAAACAATATTGAGGGATAAAAACTCGACCCAAAATTTACAGAGCGTATGTTTCTTCGACAAAAAAACTCCAGTGGCTACTTTTTCTTCCACAAGAAGGTGTATTTAGTAAATGGCCAGAAAAGAGAACGGTATCTCGGAAAGAACGAATTGTATAACGAGCTAGGCATAATTTAAATAAAAAAAAAACAAGAGAAATGTTAGCATGTGATTTTGTCAGAGAATCTTCTACTTGTAAAATAAAAATCCTGTGTTTGATGTGATTAAAGAGACTGTCTAATCAAATTAAACTAATTTTGAGTATGCCGTAGGGTGATTTAAATAATCCACTTTAAATTGGTATATTTGTAATTTTTTATTTGTATCCCGCCTAAAGTACGTGCCTCCTAGTGGCAACAATAAGTTATACAGAAAAATACAAGTGAGTGTGGGATAAAACTACACATTGGTGGTGTATTGGCTAAATCGTGCAGGATATGATGATGCAGATAGAAAAGGTATTAAGGCATCAAAAGTCCGAAAATCTTTTCAGGCCAAAATAATAAAGAGACCTTGTCCAATGTAATAAAAATTATACTGAAATGATGGCATCTTCTGAAGTAAAATTTTCCGAAAGAAAACTGAGCCTCCGTTCGGATTTCTGGCTGAGGACTATTTCAGGCGGAATACCATTCCGGATAGAAAAATTAGGATAGGGTCTTAGAATCATAGAAGTCTTACAGATAAGAGCGGTAAGTGACCAAAATAAAACTTTTCAGTAGAGGCAAAAAACTGTTTTAGTTGAAAAATAATGAACGAGATAATTCTTAATATTTTTATTATTAAACTTTGGTTTAACTAACAATATTGACATACAAATTTGAAGTTTAGTGAAATAAAATAGTTTATGCTTTAAATAATTTAAAAAACACTAAGAGAACAAAACGTTGTAAGTGCCATTCATTTACGCAAGTCATAACGTTGTACTTGCATTTAAAAGTTAAAAGGAAAACATCAAATTAACAATATTTATAGTGAAAATTAAGCTAAAGTTAATTTCCGCTGTATTATGCAGTTCTGTGTCTTAAAAAAAACTTTGTAACAATAGCTTTCAAGCCAAGGGGTAACTCATCAGACCATTCAGGTTTAAACCTTTGGCTTTTAAAAAGCACAAGAAGCGGTGCAGGTTTTTGTGCTTTTTCGCAAGCGCATTTTCGTAACCTACAATTGATACGTTTTCTCCGTGCTCGGGTGCGATTAAATGTACACGTTTTGTTCCCTTTTAAGCAAAAACAATTTGTTGCTTACGGATTGTTAATTTTCATCATTTTTTGTTTATATTATAATATGCTACCATGTTTGTTAAATAGATATAGTTTTTTTATGGTATCTCTTAGTTTATGAAAAAAGTCATTGACGATTATTTTATTAATGTTTTGGGCTCTAGCTATATTTATTTGATGAGCTGTTTATCTAGCTACATCTGGATGCCTACATAATAATAACTTAAGTCATTTTCTATTAGCTTTATTCGGCTCTTTAGAAAACGGGTTTGGTATTTGATTTGTTGTAGCCTAAGAAAACACACTTTTAATGAGAATCTTGCTGGTAATAGCCATTACTACCTCAGCTAATCTGTGAATTCTTTGGACAAGATTATTTGCTTGTGCTGAAGACAACACCGGTGATTTTCCAAGCTTTCTTACGGGATTTTGTGTTCTGTGATGAAGCCCTAACGTTGAGTGAGGAATGTTGTAATGCTTGGCAGCACCATTAATGGACATTACGGCTGCCAAAGCCGAGCGTAAGTCTTCTTCTGACCACTCAGCTTGATTTTTTGGCATTTTGCAAAAGAGTTTAATGTGTAGTCCCTAATATTGCCACTGGCAATATAAGGAATTATTACCGATGGCAATATTAGGAACAAATGACTAGAAAAAAAATTGCATTTGAAATAATTCATGTAATTAATAAAATGAGAACCACTGGAGTATACTTACCTAAACTTAACTACAAAAATCCAGAAAATTTTAATATATCTTGCGTAGGGTCAACAAGACCAACAATATATAGGGGACAGGGGCAATATTAGGAACAGTGGCAATATTGAGCGCACCTACCTGGGGATTTTAATTCACATGTGGGCCAATCCAAGACAGGACATAAAGCAATATATGGAGGACTAGGCTTTGGAACTAGAAGTGATGATATGCTTGAATTAACAACAGCATTAGATATGTCGATTGTTAACACATTCTTTCAAAAAAATAAAATTAAACTTATATTATATACAAAAGTGGGAAAAATCATTGCCAAATAGATTATTTTATGACAAGAAAAGATATACATTAATATAACGGCTGAAAACTAATAGATAGTGAGACAATAAGCTAAAAACATAATCGTTGCTTATGCTAAACATCGAAGTAAATAGCGAAAGAACAAAACTATTGGACAGGACAACAAAAAATCAAGTGGTAGATGTAAAAAGCCGAGAAAAAAGGTCTATTAAGAGCAAAAATAGGAGAAAAAATTTGTTGGAACATGAAAGGCAACCCCAATACAACTTGAAGGAAGATGGGTAGTATAATTAGAGGAGTAAGAAAGGAAAAAAGTTATGAGTGGGAGGTTATGAGAGTGGTTAAAAGTGGGAATAAAGAAACTTAGTGACAAACAGTGACAACAAATGCACACACACAACATGATATGCATAGGTTGTGACGAAAAAAGAATTCAAAATATCCTACTTTATGTGAAAATAAATAAAATATTTTTGTCGCTTAATCAAAGTGTAAAAAAATCCACTTAGGTTCACAAATTATGTATGTACTCGATATTGTTCTCTTGTGCAATGTTTAAAGCTTCAAATGAGGAGTCCTGTAAAGTTTTACCACTTTAAATCTCTTGTGAAAGTGTCTCTAATATATTTAAAATATAATTGATGGATTCAACCGTACTGGGGTTTTCTCTTTACCAGCAGAAGGTACTGGGTATTTTCTCTGGTCTGCTCGATTACATATACAGGCAAAATATCAACAAAATAGCAAAACACATAAAAAAGAAAGGAATAACACCAGCTTTCATAACAAATAACAACTTAGGCAAATATATTAAAAACAACAAGAGCCAAAATAAAAAGCACAGTGGTGTATACAAACTTAAATGTAGCGACTGTCCAAAAACTTACATCGATCAAACTGGTAGAAATTTTAATAAACGAATAGTAGAACATAAAAGGGCTTTCAATAATGGAAAAACGCACAGATTCTACATACGCACTTCACCTTCTAGATCCTAATCATTCTTTTAATGACGAATTTAAAATTCTTCACATTCAAAATAGAGGCCTTAAGCTATCTTTGTTAGAATCTATGGAAATCAACAAATTAAAAAACACAGATATAATTCTGAATGACCAACTTGAGACAAACAGTTCTCCCCTCCTCAACTTATTTCATTAAAGACTATAAAGTGTAAACGCATGCCAAAAATAGATCACTTGAGAAAGGCAATCAGCCGAAACACCTGTAGTGATAAGAGATTAAAATAAATTTTGTGGAAGTTTTTGAAAACAAAGTTTTCAGTGTCTGTAAAAATGAAAACAATTCTCTGCAACATAGACCTGAGATTAGAACTGAGAGTAAGAGCACTGAGATGCTACGTGTTTTCGATACTGCAATATGGACTTGAAAGCTGGATATTAAAGCAAGAACACATAAATAAGTTACAGTCCTTTGAAATGTGGTGTTACAGCAGGATGTTTAGAATAGCATAGACACAGAAGAAAACTGACACGGAAGTATTGCGAGAAATGGGCAAAGAATGCGAAATAATAAACACAATAAAAATAAAAAAGTTACAATATCCGGGACACGTAATGAGGGGACAGCGATATGAACTGCTAAGGCTCATAATACAGGGAAAGATAAGAGGAGGAAGGAGTATATGAAGAAGGAGAGTGTCATGGTTGAAGAATTTAAGGGACTGGTTTAAATGCAGTTCTATAGAACTCTTCAGAGCAGAAGTAGATAGAGTGAAGATAGTGATGATGATATCCAACCTCCGATCGGGAGACGGCACTTAAACAAGAAGATATATAGTGAGAAAGGCAAATGAGAAAGCTTGGGTCGAATTTTATATTAAACATTTATAAAAACACGCCTATAAAAATTTAAAATAACCATTTAAAAAAATGTAATATTTGTTTATCGTTATCGCAGAATCCAACTAGCAAGCTTTGGTCGTTGCTGATTAATTGACTATTGCAAATAGGTGTCACCATATACTTTTTGTAAATAAAATTGATACAAATATAATTGGAAAATGTAATGAACAACAAATTTTGATACGTTGTGTTCTTATTCACCTGTGACACAAATAATAGTTCCTATGAGATTTTCACCCCTTTTTTTCAAAAAACACTTTCTGAAATAGTAATTTTATTTTATACAACCTACAAATCTAGTTCTACCTGCCATATAACTAAACCTATCTACTTATTCCTGCCTTTGAGATCAATACCTCCAACATATACGTCCCTCTGGCAATACCCTATCCGGAAAATGTTCACTATAAAGCCTTCCCGCTTCTACACAGTTTCGAAAAGCCAATCTATACATTAAGTGCATGTTTGCATACTTACTAAAACTGAAATCTGTCATGACAACGACTGTTAATTTCAGTCGCTTACTAATTAACTATTGACAATTATTCCACGAACACTATTGACGACAATTTCTAAAGTTACTTGGTAGAAAAAGTTTTTATGAACTTTTAAATGTGTACTTAATGCGGTTTAATTGTTAATTGCATTTTATTTTCCACTAATATAAAAAATGTTTAGCAATGTATCAGTAAATTACCTTTACTTAGAAACAGTGATTAAAAATTAGGATTATCAAAAATTGTGAATCACGATTGTGTAACTAATCTTTATTAACAATAACATATACCAACAGCGTCCAAAAGGTCTATTTATGATTATTTTTGTAATTTGTTTTATTGTGGACCCTGTGTACCATAGTGGCTCATATTACAAGATAATCAAATGTTTTTTTCTGAAGATATTTTGATTGCCAAAATAAACAACAGTTTATTTTCTGAAAGAACATGTATGAAAGTCTGTGAAACACTTCTACTGTGCCAAAACAAAAAATGACATTGAAAATCATACAATCGGCATGCCCATAATGCCCATTTAATTAACACGTTCATTGCCGGTGTAAAATTTGAAAAGAACCTCGGGTGCCGCTAGAATATTTTTAGTATTTTAGCCTCTTTTGTATATAATAGTTTTTTAATTGAACAGTATCTAGTTGATAGTTTAAGTATTACTATGAAATTACGTCATCACGCATAGGTGGCGTGGTCGGCACTGAACAAAAAAATTGCATGTTAGATGCCGACTACGCCACAGTCGTGTTTTAACAACTTGAGTGTTGTATTTTAGGGTACAATAATTCAAGTCAGACAGAAATGTATAATTAAAAATAAAACAGTTAAAAAAATAAAATTTCAACATAAAAACTAAACTGTACAAAAAATAAAATCCAAAATATAAAATACAAGACTATTTTGAATGCCACATTCTAAAACAAGGGTGTAAACATCCTCCTGGTTGCCCATCGCATAGATTACAAAAGTAAGGAGTCATCTGTTACTTGTTTTGTGTTATATACACTTTAAATATACACTCTTTATTTTGAATATGAAGAATTTTAAATTCGTCATTAAAAGAATGATTATTCTAGAAGGTGAAGTGCGTATGTAGAATTTGTTTTTCTATTATTGAAAGCCCGGATTCGGATTGTAAATTCTAATCATGAAGATACTGATATCGCTGCTGTGGTACATGTACCGACATTTACTAATCAAAATAAATATATATGGGACGATCCACCTTTTATCAAACAAAATATTATTTTTACGGGAAATTCTGGATTATTAGTACAACCTTTAGGCAATAATCCGATAGATTATTTTAATATTTTGGCAGACGACTCATTTTTTCAACTGTCGTTGATGAAACAAATAGGTATGCAGAAGAATTGTCTTCAAGTTCTGCTGGGAAAGAGAAATCTAGAATAACGGAGTGAAAACCAATTACTATAGGGGAATTGGGTATATTTTTTGGTTTGCTTTTACATATGGCAACAACTAAAATCAACCAAATAAATGATTACTGGAAGAAACACAAATTGTTCAATCTTACTTGCTTTAGTAAGGTCATTCTTTATTCATGGACAATTTCTACAATAGTTACATATTGTTGGTTGTCCTTCTCGAACGGAAGACTTATTGCACAGGAACATTATAACTGAATCGTAAAGGAAATTCTCATGACGTTTTTAATTTTAAACTGAAGAGGGCTGAAATAATTCTAAATAATTCTAAAGTCTAATAACAATTCTAGTGTTCTTATGGGAAAGTGGCGTGATAAAAGGGATGTTTTATTTATTACTACAGAGTATTCTGGAGTATTCCAGAGTAAAAAGAGAAGCCTGAGACCATTGCACAATATAATAAAAACATATCGGGTATAGATCGTAAAGATCAAATATTTAATATTTGAAAAAATTTGAAACCAAAAACGAAATGATTTTCGTTTGGCTATTATTGAGGAAATTTTGGAGCAAGCCTAAACTATAAAATTGTCTCAAAAAAACTATGAAAGCAAATAAATTACACAATTTTCCATTAAACGGTTCGAAGAAAAGACTCTAAGACACAAAAGAAAATCCTGGCTTTCGTCAGGACTTTTTTATTGACATTGTTAACTTTGATAATTTTAATTGTTTTTAAAAAAGATGGTCTTAATTGTTTTTAATCTATTTAGTTGCTGTTCTGCACTGCCATTAATCATATCATTTTATGATTGCAGGTTTTACATATTAGTTGTTTATTTATATTATTATTTTGCTTTATTATACAGTGCATATAACCACAAAATATAAACCAATTATTTAATCTGTACAAAAAATTACTGCATATTGTGACTAATAGTCTCTTGGGGAATTATTTAAATTGTCATAACTTAAATAACTTAAATTAATTAACCTTTATCTACACGGGTCCTGGGTGCTCAGAAGACTGAGACTCCGAAAGCCCTAAAGAGGACGTCAGAGAGGATGTTGAAAGCTCGAAGCAGTGAAAATCGATGCTATTGAATAAGGAAGCCTGGTGAGTTTAATATTAATTTTTGTAATAACATTGATATTAGTTTTAGGTTTAACTGTACCCACGGCGTAAACCTTTCCAAACATTTTATTATACTCTACGGGGAGGAATTTAACCATTTCAATAAATCATATAGTAATCTGCTGGTGCGCAACCATCGTCTTTTCTCAAAAACGCAAATTAGCGCAGCTAATTGCTAATTAATACTCTTACTAGCACTATACAGTCCAACAGAAGACAGCTCAATTGCAGAAAAAGAACAATTCATAGAACAACTACAAGAAGAAATGGAAAGGAGAAAGAATAACCAAGAAATAATTATCGCCGGTGACCTAAATGGAAGAACATAAAGAAAAGAAAACGACAGAACAGTTGGTAGATTTGAAGAAGATATAATGAACGATAACGGGGAGAGATTGATTGAGCTATGCGAAATAAACAATTTAAAAATCACAAACGGCTTCTACAAACATAAAGACATACACAAATACACTTGGACACAAGAAACAAGAAAATTGAGGTCTATTATTGATTATGTTATAGTAAACCACGAAAGCTCGATAAAAATAAAATACGTGAAAGTAAAGCGAGGCGCAGAATGCGGCACAGATCACAAACTAGTAATCGCTTGGATGGAATTCCCCTTCATATGGACCCAACAGAAACCGACCCAGGGAGAGTCTGACCAAGTTACGGCTCCGGCTACACCTGTCAATACGTGCTCAACACAAGAAAAGAAACTCAAAATCAATTTATTAAAAGAAGACTCAATAAAAGACCTATATAAGCGAAGATTGGACCAAAAGCTAGAAGGGTTTTGGTATGAATCATTAGAACAAACATACAAACAGTAGTGTAGAAGTGGACCAAAAATACACCCACCAAACTACGAAATTAACCGAAGACACACTAACATGCATAAAAGAGAAAAAAGAACTTCATATAAAATACCTAAACACAAAAAACTATGAGGACTTGGAACTATACAGAAAAAAAAATAAAGAAGTGAAAAGAAAAGTAGCAAATGAAAAAAATGAAAGATGGGAAAAAACATGCACAGAGATAGAACAGCACATAGGAGGAACGAGAAATTCAGAATCATGACGCATCTTAAAGTCGCTCCAAATAAATAAGACAGAGAAAATCAAGATCGGTCAAATCAAAGAAAACGAATGGCAAGAATACTATAAAAAATTGTTAACCGAAGACCGGCCCGAATTCAAACAATCAGAAATAGACGGAATAGAAATCTACACACATGACGAAATAGAATTAAGCCTAGCTGAGGTAAAAAGAACGATCAAAACTCTAAAGAACAAAAAAGCAGAAGGTCCCGGCGGAATACCAAATGAATTGATAAAAAACGGATCGGAAAAGTTATTCCGTATGATACATAAAATGTTTGAGAGAGCATTGAATGGAGAAGACTTACCGGCAGAGTGGACCCAAGCATATATGACATCAATATACAAGAAAGGAAATAGAAAAAACTGCGAAAACTATATTATATCGTCTATAGACAGACTGTATGGAAATACCATAAAGGAAAAATTAGAAATATATATACAAGATAAAATCGGAGAAGACCAGGCAGGTTTCACAGCGGGGAAAGCATGCTTAGATCACATTTACACGGTCGAACAACTAATAGAAAAAAGAATGGGCAAAAATAGATCCGTCCATCTGGCTTTTGTTGACCTTAAGAAGGTATATGACTCAATACCTAGAACCAAGCTATGGGAAGCAATGGAAGACATCGAAGTTCCACGAAGATTAATAAACGCGGTAAAAGCACTGTACAATAATAACGAAGTAGCTATCAAAACGGGCAATAGAATATGCAGTCCATTTAAGACGACAAAGGGACTACTACAGGGTTGCTCCACATCCCCCACCCTGTTCAAAATATTCCTGGAAAAAACCCTGAAACCATGGAAAAGAAAGTGCGAAGGAATGGGTATACCAGTAAGGAACGAATATCTATATACGCTAAGTTTTGCCGACGACCAAATAGTGATCGCACAAGACGAGGATGACCTCAGTTTTGTGATGAGAAAACTGGAGCAGGAATATACAAAGAATGGGATGGAAATAAATCTAAAGAAAACTGAATACCTAACAACAGAGAATACAGAAATAAAACAGCTGGAAATAGACGAAGGTAAACAAATCAAAGGAACAGACAAGTATAAGTATTTAGGTTTCATAATATCAAAAAAAAGGAACAACGGAGAAAGATATATGAACTCTGACATAATAGACTACATCGAAGATGTACACATACAGAAGAGGTTAACCTGGTACGGACATGTCAGAAGAGCAGACCAAAATCGATGAACAAATAGAATAACAGAGTGGAGCCCTATAGGAAGAAGAAAGAGAGGCAGACCCCGAAGATCTTTCAGAGATGAGGTGGACGAAGCAATGAGTAGAAGAAACCTACAGGAAGAGGACTGGCTAAACAGGAAAAATTGGAGAAAACGGTTGAGTGAAGGAATACAGTGAAAACTGTGGAAATCCTTGTATATATATAATTGCTAAACAAATTTTAAAACCTACTAATTTGTAACTTACCACAGTGGTTCAAAACTTTTTTTTATTTTTTTATTTTTATGGCTTCGGCAGTTTGCCATACAGCCAGTTACATGATCTTTTAATCTCATTAGGTACAGTAAAAAGTTTTTGAGTTATTTGCAATCGAATAGACTAAAATAGATAAATTTACAACATTTAACAAAAAGAAGAGAAAAAATATAAATAATACATACACATATATATCCATAAACATATACAATTAACATGGGTCACTCGTTTCACGTCCAGGGGACCATCAGGACATTATAATATATAACATACACAGAACTAGGCCACGGTAAATAGGATTAAACATATAAATTAGAGAAAACAAAGGTAAAAAGTAAAAACCAATTTTTTTTTTTTTTTTAACTAAAGAAAAATATTACATTTGGTCAAAAAATCGATTATGCAATCGTAAATTAATCTATTTTGAGTCGCTAGGGCAGATAAAACGTTAAACGGAGATTTACCGGTAATACGAACTATATTATTATATAATAAGATGGATTCCAAATTATATTTGGCACAACCAAAAATTACATGATCTAGGTCACCTTCTACTCCACATTCCACACAGTTTTTACTCTCGATCACATGAATCCTTGCAAGATGAGCAGGAAAACAAGCATGTCCAAATTTAAGCCTATATATGGTTGTTATATAACGCCTAGGGACATTATAAGTTCTGTGCCAATGTGCAACAGGGACAGTTGTGTGTAAATAAGTGTATCTATTTGGGTTGGTAAAACAAAACTCAGACCATAGGTCACTCCATTTATATTTTAAAACTGCCTTGCGTGAAGCAACCAAATCAGAAATACTGGGTAGAAATTCTGTGGTATCCACTGAATAAATACTTAATTTGGCTAGTTGGTCCACATGTTCATTATGTTTAATTCCACTGTGTGCTTTGGCCCATATAAATATCACATTTTTTTTATTTTCCTTAAAGTGTTTAACTAATTTTTTAATTAATATTATGTAGGGATTGGAGTATGTGGTTGGAACAAAAGGTTGGTCAATGGCTGTGAGAACTGACATGGAATCTGAAACAATAATAACGGAGGAATCTCTGTTAGAAACAAAAAGTAGGGCTTGATATATGGCAATTGCTTCCGCACTAAATATGGAAATATTTGCTTTTAATTTGAACATTTTTTCTACCTTCTCCATGGGGATGTAAAAGGCACATCCTGTACCGTCTTCTGATTTGGAGGCATCGGTGTAGATAGTACTGTAGTAATCCCAATTGGATAAGATGCTTGTTATAATGTTGTTATTTGCTCTTCCAGTGTTAACATAATTTGGTTTAATAAATTTAACGCTATAAAAAAGAGCTTCAAAATCATTTATATCTGTGTGTGATTTTAAATTAATAGCTTCATCAGCACAAACTGTGTTTTCTCTAAGAGCTTCACATAGGGTTGGAGAATTTTTCTTAATCCAATATTTATTCGTTAAATCATAATTGTTTAAATTTGTTAATTCGGTATAAAGGAAAGTGTTCTGGTGTTTAATTTTCAGTAAAAATTTTTCGGCCAAGAAATGTCTTCTAAGAGAAATTGGAGGCTCACGTGCTTCAACATAAAGGGGCCCAATAGGAGTTGTCTTCATGGCACCAATACAGATACGCAAACACTGGTTTATAAATATGTTTAATTTGTTTAGTAAGTTCTTGCTGGCAGATCCATATAACCAACATCCATAATCTATGATAGAGCGAATGTAAGTTCTATAAAAAAGTAAGGAAGTCTGAACATCTGTTCCCCACCAAGTTTTAGTTGTCATTTTCAGAAAGTTTAGGCCTTTTTCACATCAAAACTTTTCTGACACCCCTATTTCTACCATTGCCACTTAAGCCTTAACAAAAGGTTTCAACTACTCTGTTACCTCAAATCACATTCCAATTGAGATAATCATCTGTCAAATTGAAGAAGCCATCGACAATTTACCTTAAGTACACAGATGCTAAAATAGCATGTCTAGAAATCGCCATAGTTCTTACAAACTCAAAACCTTTTACTCCAAACAGTATTCAATCCGAGAAAAAAGCCCTGACAGAACTCCAATTAAATGCAAATCTTGTTATTTTTGCCGAAAATAAATGAAACACCACTGTTATCTTAAACACTTCTTCTGACAATAATAAACTCTTAAATCTCATTAACACACCAAACTACAAACCAATTTGTAGTAATCCAACAACTTATCTAGAGAGAACAACAAAAGCCATTATTAATAAAATAAACTTTAATTCCTCCTAAAATTCCTCTTGTAGAAAATCTCGAATACATGGCTTACCTAAAAATCATAAATCTGATATTCCTCTACGTCCCAATGTCAGTGCATACAACTGTCCATTCACGTTCTGAAACTCAATACAGTATCCAGCAAGACTACTTATCTCTCTTTAAATACTGCATGTCCAACACTTATTTTCAAAATCATTTCTACAGAAAAATAAATGGTACCCTAATGGGCTACCCACTTTACAGTAATTGCTGATATTTTTATGGAATATTTCTTGCCACATGAATGGTGTGTATGAGGACGCCAGAAATCTCTTTGGTAGTCGATCGTTGAGGATAATGGCTACAGACCGTCGATGGAGAGGTTTAATGAGGAAGACCGGGGCTCGAATTGAGCTGTAGAGCCATAGGATGGATGGACATGGACAACAATATCCTTATCTCAAATTTTTTTTCACTGAGAACTCATCCGCCCATATGTAAATATAAACACCTAATATTTTTTCTTATTTTTAACGCTGTTCGATGCTTCCTATTTGAAACTTTCTGTGTGTGTACCGAGGGAACATAAAAAGAAAAAAATTCTCTACTTCACTAAAATATATTCAATCACTCAGATACTAACCTTATATTGACAGATACAAATAATAAACTCTGAGAAGTTTATGTTGTTCCAGAAAGTGTAAATAACAGAAAGTTTGACTGCCACTCTAAGTACTCGGATTATATATCTGATTTTTGGCGACAATATACCTAGATGTTTACAAATTATTTTCAAACTTTAAACAGAAAATCTATATTTATTAGCATTAAAAGAGAAGTTTAAGAATATCCACGTGATAAAAGTGTTTTACTTTTAAGTCACCTGTGTTGAAGAAAGAGATTTTTATTTATTACTTCTTCTTCTTTGAGTGCCTCTCCTATCGGAGATTGGATATCATTAGGGCGATTCTAATTTTATTTACTGCTGTTTTGAATAATATAATTCGTTAGTGGTACAGCCAGACCACTCTCTTAAATTTCTCATCCAAGACATTCTTCTGCGGCCTGGATTTCTGCGTCCTTGGATTTTTCCTTGCATTATATTTTGTAGGAATGTGTACTTTTGTCCTCTCATCAGGTGGCCTAAGTATTGAAATTTTCTCTTTTTTATATTTAGTATAACTTCTGGATCGTTATTTATTACTTATTTTAGTATACGGCGGTAGCACCACATCTCAAAGCTTTCAAGATTTTTAACATTCCTCTGTTTAAGTATCCATGCCTCAACACCGTAAAGCAAAGTATTGAATACATAGCATTTTAACATTCTAGTTCGTAGCTGAATACTAATATTACGAATACAAAATAATTTTTTCATTTTTATAAAGTTAGACCTGGAAATTTCAATACGTCTTTTTATTTCGTGATTTTGGTCACCTGTTTCATTGATGAGGGTTCCCAAGTATTTGTAGTCGCTTACTTTTTCGAGTTGGGTACCGTTTATTGCGATATTGGTGTCAGGTATTGGATTCTTATTGAAGGTCATATATTTGGTTTTTTTGACGTTCATCCTTATGCAGTAGTTATTGCATATCTCATTCATACTTTTAACTAGATGTTGTAGATCTTCCGCTGTTCTTGCCATTATCACAGTATCGTCAGCATATCGAATGTTATTGATAACTTCTCCATTGACTACTATCCCTTCGTTTGCATGTGAGAGAGCTTCTCTGGTGTCATCAGAGATGTATGTCTTTGGTGTCGATGTTCTTACCCTCCAGGATTTCTTTGAGTTTATTGTAGCTTACTTTGTCAAAGGCCTTTTTAAAGTCTATAAAGCAGGCGTGTACCTCTTGGTTAATATCTAGACATCTCTGTGTTAGGACGTTTAAGGCAAAGAGAGCTTCTCTTGTACCTAATCCTTTTCTGGATCCCATCTCTGTATCGGTAATATCGATATCTAACTTTTGATAGATTCGGTTGTGGATGACTCTAAGAAATATGTTAAGCAGATGACTCATCAAGGAGATTGTTCGTTGATCTGAACATTGCATTGCCTTAGTTTTCTTCGGTATGGTGACAAACGTAGACAGTAACCATTCTTGAGGTATTATACCAGTACTGTATATTGTATTGAATATACGTAATACATAGTATGGTTACGGATTTATCATTCAAAAGCTTCATCAGGTCCATTTGCTTTTCCATTTTTAGCGTTTCTTATTGAGTATTCTACTTCTTCTTTCAATATATCTACCCAGTTGCATTAATTATCTGAGTTAAGTTGTTTCTATCGTCTTCCTTACTATTGCTATTACTACCAATACATAAATTGCAATATTTATACGAAATACATACACAAAATTGAAACCTCAATTTATAAACAAGTTGAACCAAAAAACCTGTCCCTAATCGGTAATTTGTCGATAGGAGACAGGATTGGCTTTTGAAGAATTGAGCATGTTAATTACCAAATTAATAATAATAGCTAATACAAATTATATATCTAATTTACCCACTAAAAAATTTCAATTTTAAGATCATATTCACAAATTACGAAACAAAAGAAGGCAACGTCATTTCCAACCAAGCAACAAGTTATAGTAATAAATTCTGTCAATGGACCAAACTGGAAGAGAATCTGGAAGCTATAGGCAGTATAATTAATCCATCCAATTAATAATATAACAATATTTTTTCTTTGCGAATTGCAAATAACCGAAAATGCGTATATTTAGCAATCAAAGAATGTGTCCAATGGAACATTATTAAAGTAAACAGTTCGTTAAGTCAGAAATGAAACGAATACTTTAGCTAGACAAATAAAAGGGGAACACTGGCAGAGCTTCTCAAAACAGAGGGAAAACGACTTCTACGGAACGCAAAAAGAAATATGAAGAATGGTCAGAGGACAAAGAAAAGAGATGAACGAAATACTAAAAACGAAACACATTAAAAAGGAAACATGGGTAGACTACTTTGGATCCCTATTTACTAACGATGACGATAATGAACCACTAACACCAGAGGTGACGAAAAATGAAAAAATAAATATTGAGGAGGAAGAGGTAAAGGAAGCATTAAGGAAAATAAAAGATCATCAGGAGAGGAGAGAATACCGAACGAATTCCTAAAGTAAGGAGGACCAGATCTTACCAAAAAAGTAGGTCGGGAAAATCATGCACGGACGCTATATTTTTAATAAACCAAGTGCAAAACTTATTAAGGATTCCATAGGTAGATAGAGTCACGAATACAGAAGTGTTAGAGAGAATAGGCAGGGAGAGGGAAATGGAAAATACATTAAAAGAAAGGAAATTGCAATATCTCGGACATGTGATGAGAGGCGAAAGATACAACATCTTGAGACTCATAATTCAAGGAAAAGTAGAGGGTAGGATAAGCGTGGGAAGAAGACGCGTTTCTTGGTTGAAAAACCTGAGAGAGTGGTTTGGTTGCAGCAAATGATTGCCAACCTTCGTCGTAGAGATGGCACCTAAAGAAGAAGAAGTGCAAAACAAGTTTCGTGGCATTTGACCCGGTCAAATTAAAAGACGTTATCCACTTACTATACTCAAGAGAGATACCTCTAGGAATAATCAAAACGATCGAAAATATCTAATAAAACAACACAATAAAAGTAAAAGTAGAAGAAGAACTAACTGACTCTATTGAAGCTGGCAATGGGATAAGACAAGGAGATTCCCTGAGTCCTCTATTGTTCAACCTGATTATGGATGAAACAATAAAAAAATTAAGAACTAGAAAAGTATACCAAATGGGAGAAAAACAACTTAAAATAATCTGCTATGCAGATGACGCAATACTACTCTCTCAAACTGAAGATGATTTACAACGTATGCTGCACTAATTTAATATAACCTCCAGAAAATTTAACATGTTGATTTCCCCAACAAAGACAAAATGCATGGTTATAACAGCAAATTTACTAAGATGTAAATTGGAGCTGGAAGGTCAGATAATAGAACAAGTGATGAGTTTAAATATCTAGGCATCACATTATCTAGCTACGGAAAGCTCAAAACTGAAGTGGAAGATCAAGTGAATAGAGCAAACAGAGCCGCAGAGTGCCTGAATGAAACAATAGGGAGAAATAAATATATCGGGAAAGAAACGAAAGGCAGAATTTACAAAAACAGTAATCAGACCAAAAATGACATACGCGGCAGAAACAAGACCTCACACAAAGAGGACAAAAAGGATGTTAGAAATAGCAGAGATGAAAACATCTAAAAAAATTGATGGTAAGACACTATGGGACGGAGCTAGAAGTAGAGATATACGACGTAGATGCAAGGTGGAGAACATCAAGAACTTGGTAAGAAATGGTAGAGGAGAATGGAACTATCATATGTCGAATGACAACAAATGGAATAGTAAAGACAGCAAGGGAGGTTCCCCAATAGGAAGATGATCAGTAGGAAGACCACGAAAACCATGGAAAGACAACTTACTGTAGGCACATTAAAAAACAGACAGAGTCATGTCTATATAAAAAGAAGAAGAAGAAGAAGAAAAAGAAGTTAAGTCCTTTCTATTCATAGCATAGCTTTTGTGTTAATTACTGAGGTTTTCTATGTTTTCCACACAAGTATGCATTGATTTTTAATCGGATCGTAAATTCACTTGGTTGCAACAGATAATTTGTGCAGTCATTTTAGCTAATGTGTGGACGGTTTTCTTTCACTGAGTTCTAATATACCATTTGTTTTATCCTGTTTTTATTAAAATTATGTTTCTATAATAAATGTAGTTGTTTGTTCACAAGCCACATAATCCAATAAAACTTGAATAGTAATTAACTGAGGGGCTTAAAAGTAAAACGCTTAAAGTGAAAAGTACACTTTTATCAAAAATTGAGTTAGCTATTGTTTAAGTTGCTTTACAATCTATTTTATTCGCAACATACTTTATTTTCCAGCAAAACAAATAAAATTCACAGAATTTTAGTAGTTAAAATATTAATTTGAAATAACAACTAATTAAATCCGACATATTTAAAAACAAAAACCGGTAAAATTCAATACAACGATAATATCGAAGCAAAATATGGTTTCAACTACTCATGATAAATTCATTGTGGCGTACGATGAGAGATGTAGATAATGAAAGCTTTTAGTGTTCAATTGCAATTAATTTTTGTATATAAGTTTATTTTGGGCTTTGGCTCACCTAGAGTCGACGTATGCGCAAGTTCCTTTGAATTTACAGTTAAAATTAAACACGAAACATCGTCAGCAGCAAAAATAATTAAAAGATACACAAGCCATTTCCAAAAATGCTAAGGATTTCTTCTCATTCATACTGTGAATGGAAAGTTCAGTTATAGTTTGTTTCACGAAAAATGGTTGAGTGCTTAATGGTTACCTGAGTTGATCCTATTATGTATACAAGAGTCTCTCAATAAACTACCGAAGTAGACAGGGTCGCACTTCAGAAAGTTTGTTATTTAATATATTTCATTGGTAGCTGTGTAATACACGATTATAAAAATTTATTAAATTATTTCATATGGTATTTTCAGGTTGTTCAAGTGAATATACTTGATAATTGAACAATTTTTAACATGAAGAAAGTAGTTTTTTTTGTTCTACGTGAATAATTGTAGTATATGGATCTAAATTCAGAAAGGTACTTTCCTTTATACTTTTTACCGGCTTAGGACTGTCAGCAAAAAACTGGCGTGTTTAAAAGTTTTTGCTCTTCCTAATCGGATATCGTTAAAAATGTACAGTAATAATAGTTCTATTTAAAGTATATACATACAAACGAATACATAATGTACAAAAAATAGATGAATTGAAAAAAAAAATATAGAAAAATATATACTAAGTTATTATTTACAAAAAAAAATACCCAAAATAACCAAAATATATTTATGAATTCCTAAATACCTAATTCTGTTTCGCTGTCGTTATCCTCTTCAAGATTAATAACAATTGATTTAATTATGTGATTCAAAGTAACATATGAATTTTCTACGTGCATTACATGGCGTACTAAATTTTTCCTACTTTCTGGGGAGATATCATCAACACATTTTCTTATTAATTCGACTACACCACCACTTAAAGTCGGAGAAACATTTTGTGACCTAACATTTGACTTTAGTTGGTGCCACATATCCTTTATGGGATTAAATAAACAATAGTAGGGCAGAAGCCGTAACACTGTATGTCCCATGTCCTCGGCCAATGCGTCACAAACATATACTTTTTTAATAGAAAATGATTTTAACACTTCTAACAGTTCATTTTTTAAACAACTTTCTTCAAAATATATATTGTTTTCTAACAGGTAGTTTTGAATTTCAATTTTTGTGTTATTTGCACTTGGAGACTTATGTAATTGACGACTGTGGTAACTTGCATTGTCCATTACTATCACACTATTTTGAGGAAGGTTAGGTATAAGACAATTCTTAAACCATTGCTCAAAAAGCTCTGCCGTTGTATCCTCATGGTAGTCTACGCAGGAGTCTTTAATGTTCTTTGCAGAAAGCCATAAGGCATTTGGGACCCAACCATTTTCTGATCCTGCATGTAAAATTGTTATTCTTTTCCCTTTGTTTGATGGAGCTTTTGTTTGAGACAAGTTGGAAGAATCGGACCATCCTTTGGATAGTGTTTCATGAGTGTCAAACCATGTCTCGTCCAGATAAATTATTGGTCGATCTTCTGTACGGTACTTTCTTATGGAAGTTATATATTTAGTACGCCACTTTTGTAAACGATGGGACTTCATAAGCACTTGCCTTTTGTCAATTGTACGATATCTGAAGCCCATTTTAGACAAAATCCTCCAAAGACTAATGCGGCTACAGTTTATTTGTGTATCATCATTAGTAAGCCGTTGTTTTAAAGCATCTAATGTAGGTATCCGTTGCTCTTCGTACATTGTGTAAATTTTTCGTCTTATTAAGTCCTTATTACTTTAGTCAATACATTTGGTAGAACCGGCATCCTTACGCTTCCTTCTTGACTTAATGGGATTTGATGTAATTCTTTTCACTGTGGTTAGAGGTATTTTCGTTAAATCAGATATTTCACTCGCAGTATTAGCAGTAAGTCTTCTTGTAAGTAAAGAACTATATATTGTTTTTACGGTTTCTCTAGCGTCAGCAGATAAATGCTTTTTCTTTGATGGAACACTGGAAGAAGCACTATCAATCGTTTTCCACGGACGCCACATAATGCTGTTTTATAGGTATAAATAGGTATAACACTGGTAACACCTGTAACACTTTCAACTAAATGAAACAAAATGTATATTTAAAAATTTCTCACCGGTTTTATATACTTTTACAAATTATACAGAATAGAGGGAACTTGTATAATTATTCCAGGAAATACTTAACGATCAACAAATTTATTGTGGTCATTAAAAGATCAACCATTGATAGTGAAACTGACTGTTAAAATGTTTACAACTTTATCAAATAAAATGTATTCTAATCGTTTTTATAATTTTATACGATTTTTTAGTCGTTTTTGTATTACCAGGAATTTATTATACAAACAAGATAACGACACTCCACAGTAGCTTCAATTTTACGTGAATACTTACCTGCTCTACTAATGTTGACTAAGCTGGGGTACTTGCGGTCGGGTTTTATTGCAATCATTAAGCACTCAACCATTTTTCGTGAAATAAACTATACCAACTGTGAATATTGAAAACTGGGACAATGATTCCATTATTTCGCACAATACTGTAAATATCTTTTATTCTTAAACACTATTTCTAGGTTTCTCGTTTACTTTAAAATTAATACAAAACGAAAAATCCAGAATAATAATATGCAAAATGCTAAAAATCCAAGCATAACAAGTAAAAATTAAGACCCTTAATGCTTATTTAAAAACTAAAGCTTCTGTTATTGTTTACTTAACCTTTTAAACATACTTTCTACAAATTAAAAATAAGAAGACTTAAACTGAAGCATCAGCAGTTTTTGCCGTTTTCTCGAAAGTTGCATATTTGGATTTAACATGTTTCGCCATTTCGCTATCAATTCTCTAGAACTTGGTTTGTAACATATTTTTCTTAAATTTATCACCAACTTTGCTGTTATCGGCTTCCTTTGATTAAATACACCCTAACTTTCCTACGTTAACGTTCTAATTTTGTTACATTACAGGTAAACATACAGGTAATTGTGTACCCTTAATTTTGCTCTCTACTAACTTTACACTTGTTTTAAAGTTACGAAGTAGAAGAGAAACAGTAGTCGTTTTCAGCGCTTTACATTTCTAAAACAAGTTAGACAGTATTATCCAATATATTCCATAAATAAACCCATTTCAACTTTTGGAATATGTCACTTTAATTTTCTGTGACCTCTGGAAACCTTACTAACTTTCACAAACTAATCACTAATGGAATAATATATTAATAATCCTAAACTTTCCCTGCCTCAAGATCCATTGTGTTTTTTTAATGTTATAAAAAAATTTAAATATATTTGATGTGTTGTCATGTGTTAAATAATAACCAGTAAGTCGTAAATAGGAATCAAAATATAATCTAAAATTTGTATTTGTAATACAGGGTTAGTCAAGAGGAACTTTACATACTCCTACCTCATGTTAAGACTTCTATGGGGAATAACAAATGACTATTAACACTTTCATGGGCGTAAGCAAATTAAATAGTTTTAAAACAATTTTCTTTGACTGGTTAACAATAACTACCCCAATAACTACAATACAACTACCCCTAATGATTCATAGTATCAACAAAAATTTGCCCCTCCCCCTATTTTATTAGGGGAGTGGGAATAACACTTGCCAGTGCCCATAGGCGAAAAATATAAATTCAAAAAAAGGAACATTTCAAACTAATTTTACTTTACTTAGAACTCATAAAATACGCAATATGTATGCATAAATGATTAAATATATCTCATTGACCATGAAATTTCTTAAAATATTGTGTTATGCATAATGGAAAATTGCAGTACGTGTACATATACCGAGTTATCTTCTCTTTTTGCTTATAGTCGAAATTCAATAGGATTGTCAGGTTATCGCTTAGAAATGATAGATCCTCGCGGGGTCCGAGATGAGAGACGCGTGTAGTTCAATGGTGGCGTGTATATTTTTAAAATAAGGAAAATAATAGGAAACTTGCACATAAAAATATTTTTGCGTCAACGGTAAAATTGTTAATTTATGTTAAATATATATTGTTAAAATGTTATGTAAAAATATTATATTCAAAATATTACGTCTTAGCAATTAATTGTTTAATACAGATGTACACACAATATTTTCATTCATTTATATTATTTTTAGTTTAAGAAATATGTACATGTTTATTTTACAACATCTCAAATGCTAAATTATACTTACTTACTTAAGCCGTCCTTTTGTACTTTACGGTGTCGAGGTGCTAAATTATATTATATTTTAAATCCAAAACTTTCTCCCTTATAATAATGAAATGTCACGAATATACTTCTGGTTCGTAATAATTTGTAATAAACAAAACCTATCATTTATAAATATTTTAATTTCATAACAAACAAGAAAGAAAATAACTTAAAAATATAAACGAAACTTTTAGTAGTAAACGTAAGAATATCTAATAACTATTGTATCGCCTTGCATTTCTCCAATAGAATATCTTCCACTGCTTTTTATAAAATTTTCCACCGTTAAGAGATCAAACTGTAGATGAATTGTCAGATTAACCTTTTGAAAAACCCTCGTTAGTCATAATATGCGTTTTAAACTAAACACGACGTAGCATTTAAATTGAGCAATTTCCAAGAACACAAATATAGGTAATACCTGGAAATTTCCAATTAAATACGATTAAAATGGAAATAATAGAATTCCCGAAACAACCTTGTTTTTTATTTTAAACTTTTATTTACAATCAATTTCTACATGAGAGTTTTAAGTAAATGTGAATGAATTTGTAAATAGGTAATAGTTTCGAAATAACTTAGTCGCTTTGTGATCGACTTTGAGATCGGTAGAATGTACAATATTTTTTTTTTAAATAAAATATATATTCACATATAAATACCAACTTCTTTACAGAAAATAATAATTCTAGACCCAGCAACCTAATGTAAACTACAATTGTGAAAAACAAACTTGCCATAATAATAATATAGTTATTAGGTACATAACTACTTGGAAAATTATAACCAGGTAGGACGAAGGATCTCACAGGTAGTCTCCGAATGTAGCAACAAAAAATCTCTAGAACTGTACCTATTAGTTATTATTTTAAAGAAATATTTTTATTCTGAATCACTTCCTGTTGTTAATTCACTATCACTACTGTCTTCTCCTGGAGTAATGATAATGGGCTCGATAAGAACATCAACACGCGTGTCTACGTCCCACATTTTATTTTCTTTCTGTGTATGTTTAATGCATGACTGCCAGTTGGAAGCGGTTATATTTTGTATGGCTTGGTCTAATAATAATTTGACATATTTTAATTTAAAGGTTGTATTCTTTTGCGCTACCTCATTTTTTATTTGTGCCCATATTAGCTCGATGGGATTCAATTCACAATGATACGGTGGAGTTCTTAATACGGTGATGTCATACTCGCGTGCCATTTCGTCTACTGCAAATCTGATGTATGAATTATGTTCGCGCACTATATCAAGTAATTGAACCTTTATCATGGATTCATAGAAAATCTATATTTTTACTTCTTAACCAATCTATTATATCTGCCTTTCGAGATGCAGAAGTCGGTATTTTTTTCATACGCCGGCTGTGATAAGGTGCATTGTCCATTATAATTACCGAACCAGGATGTACAAGAGTCAGTATAGACGAAAACCACTTTTCAAACACATCCGAATTCATATCCTCATGATAATCGCCCGTTTTGATTGAGGTAAACACATTTAAACCGTCTTGTAAAAAACCTGAATCACTTCCAATTTGCGTTATAATGAGACGTCTTCCTTTGCCCGAGGGTGCTTTTAAGCCGGTTGAAAGTCCCTCAATGAAAGCCTCTCGCGCACTTTTAATATTCAAGTCTTGCCATACTTTGGATTTCGTATGACCCTCATTCAACCACTTTTCGTCCGTATAATAAATTTTTTTACCAAGTCGTCTAAAATCACGAATTTTGTGCAAATATTTTCTCCGCCATATCACTAATTCGTCTTTCTCGATCAACAAACTTTTCCGATTTCTCTTCACATACCGAAAGTCCATTTCATGTAAAGTTCTTTGTAATACTCTCATGGACATTTTATTTAAAGTATCATCTGCGTCTGCATTAACTTCTCGTTGAATAGCCTTTAACATGGGCAGTTCGTTCCTAAAATAAAATCCATGAACTTTTCTTCGGATTACACTTTTCGTACTATCGTCCAATACAATTTTTGCACGTCCTTTATGGATTGGTTTTTGGATAAGTTTGTTACCTTGAATTATTCGGAAAACCGTAGCGGATACTTTCGTTAAATCTCCAGACAATGCCGCGACGTCCTCTATAAGCATATCTGGATATCTTCTACGCAATCCCTCATAAACCGATTTTATCATTTGCTTTTTTCTCACAGATAACCACCTTTTTTTATTTTGTTTATTAACAGATGTACTGCACGTTGGTTTTGATGCCATGATGTTACCCGACGGTACGCTCATGAAATACTACCACCCACCTGATTTAATGGTTATTTGAGTATATGAGACTTCCAACAGATGTAACCGTCAAAAATGATAATTGAGAAGTGGATTTGTGTGCTAATAAAGAAATAAATATATAGCCGCTTACCACCGAGTGTTAACGAACTACAAAATGTCTGCCCTGACAATCCTATTGAATTTATGTTATAGTACTGCAGATCCTACATCGCCTGTAATTTTTCTACTTGTTGGTAGACATATGTCTACCAACTTCGGCTAATTTCACTTCATTTGGAACTAAACGTTTATTACGTTTATTTGCTAAAAATATTACGGAATTATTTCTATGTTTTCGTGAAGTAAAGCCCGAAATCAGTACGAACGATTTGATTATAGCCATATCGCCTAAATAGTAGAAAATTCTGATCCACCGTTTGGCAGATCTTTGTCTTCTTCTTATGGTGCCGTGCACCTATAGTGCGTTGGCGAATTATCTTAAGGTCAGACGTCTGTCTTTTGCGGCATGCAAAAGTTCGCCAGTGTTAGTTATGCCTGTCCAGTTCTTTATATTTCGCAGCCACGACATTTGTTTGCGACCTACTCCTCTCTTGCCCTCAATCTTTCCTTGGATAATTAGTTGAGGGATTGCGTATTTTTCCCCTCTCAGGATGTGGCCCAGGTATCCAATCTTTCGTGCCTTGATCAAGCTGAGCAATTCTCTCTCAGTATTTGCTCTTCTTAGGACTTCCTCGTTTCTCACCCTATCTGTCCATGGTATGCGGAACATTCTTCGCAAGGTCCAGATTTCGAAGGCTTCCAACTTGTTAATGGAAGATATTTTCAACGTCCATGTCTCCATGCCGTATAACAATATGGACCATACATAGCACTTAACCATTCTGTAACGGAGATTGAAGGAAAGATTGCGGTTACAAAGTAGCGGTTTAAATTTAAGAAAAGCTTGTCTTGCTTGTTCGGTACGGCATTTTATTTCTTGTTGAGTATTTGAATGTTCTTTGTCTAATGGAATATATTTCGTGATATTGGTCGAACTTATCGACACCGCCCATTATCTGATTATAAATGCGTACAATTTTGGGGCATGACACATTTGTAGTGGAGCAATCTTTATTTTTACGACTGATATGACCGATAGAAATAATCGATTTCTTTGTCTTCACTATTAAAATCATATGCAGAATTGGCATCTTTGGAAAAATCAAGTGCAAGGTGATCAAAGAAATCTGTGGTTTAATTTCACATGAGATGTAAGGAGAGAAAAATTACCTGAATATTAAGAATGTGAAGATTCCAAACAGGTTGTGTTCACACCTGGAGAATCGGAACAGTTGTCTTCCAAATTTTTAAGTTCTTCCAAAGCACCTTCATCTGCTTCTTCTTCTGAATGTTCTTCATTGTCATGTAAAGAATATAACTAAGCTAATGCAGCCTCAGCATCTCTGGCATTCACCTTAATTTTCGTGTAAAAAATTATTTATTCACAACTAGAACTTAACCGTACAAAAAAACCGTCAAAACAGCGTATATTCGAACATAAGTATGAATGGTAATGTAAATGTTTGTACCTCAGCTTCAAAGTGATTTTTTATAGGTTTACTGATATCACTACTAGTTGGCAGCAGCCTCAAACAGTGGGAAAATCGATATATACTGCCAGACGAATCAGATGTGATATTATATGGTGGGAATTATATTTCCCACTGCCACGGCTGTGGTCAGAAGGCCCTGCCTGTCGTAAGAGGCGACTAATGGGTAGGAAGTGAGAGGTGGAGAGCCGTCGCTTGAAGTGTCGGGTTTGTAGAAACGCACACGAACGCTTAGGCGTCACGGTCACTGGTATACAATCCTAGTATCCGCGACGAGACTTTTGTGGGACCTCTCTACTCTCATTCCAAGAGAACCAGGCGAGGTTGAACGAACTGGGCCCGTACACACCTCTCTTGGCCTTGCGTCAAGCGTGGTGTTGGTGTCCCGGCACGTACCCACCAGGAGATTTAAGAGTGGTAGAGGAGAGATCCTCGTCGGCGACCTGTCTACGTGCGAGGTGGAAATTCCGCTGCCTGCGTCGCCTATCCGCCTGTGGGAGGGGATAACGGGTAGGCGAGGTAATCGCAACACAGGTACTACGGGGAAGGTGGAGCCCCACGAGACGTTCCTTGTGTACGTAGCGTGGCACCTTCATTTTGGTGTCGGTCTCGTAGGGGCAGTGGATTCGTTAACGGTCGTATGCCGAAAGGCCAGGTAGACCAGGGTCCTGCCAAATTTTATTTGGAGGGCACAAAGCTATAGCAATGCCTATGAAAGGCTTAAAAAGTGTCTGCTTCCATTGTTTAATAATAAGCAGGGTGAGTTTTGAATTTTGACCGAAATTGCTATTGGTCATAATTTTTTAACGATAAGTTTGAAATATCTTTAATTTTGAACAAACATTACATTACTGCCAGCTAATAAACTGATTTATTTTAACTAGAAAAAGTTAGGTCCGGTTTTAGAAAATAGGTTTTTTTCCATAGAAAATTTTTTATGCTGAATACGGTTTTTGAAAACTCTAATAAGAATATTACAAATAAATTAAACAAATTGGTAATTAAAATGTCACGTTTATTCCCCCTCCCTTCACTATTACTTTATTTTTCAATAAAAAAAATTGACCATAAATTAAAAGTTTGGCAAAGTGAAAATTGGATTTAAAAAAATGAAATTTTTCTTGTAAAAATTGAATTTTTATGTACAAATATTTATATAATAAGTATGAATACTACTATAATAGCTTTCAATTTTGGAAAGTATAAGTTGTTTCGAAAAATACTAAAACATCTAAAAGCTCTTTATAGCATTAGTTTGGTGATTCGTCGGTAGTGTCGTTTTATTAAGTATCTTGTTTAAAAATAAAAAAAGATGTTCATTATTTTTTAAATAACAAAAAAAATACACAAACATTCACATTTTCAAGAAAAACAAACAAAAATTTACAAGTTATTTACATTTTTAGGAAAATTTAGGAATATACGAGAATTATATACAATTACATAAAAGCACGTAAGAAACAAATAAAACGAACAGGTTGTAATAAAAACCAACGGTAAAATTATTAGATTTATAAGAAATATTTTAAATTAAATCACCTGTTTCTATACAAAGTCTTTGTCGAACCATCAAATGTCTAATTTACTTCCCAGGTTGATTTCCAATAATGTTACAAAAATCAGTAATTTTGTCAATTACTTCAAATCATTTATTTAGTTCACTTATTAGGTGGCCATTCATGAGGCTCCCCCAAACAGATTCACGTATTTCCATAGGATACATAAAGATGTTGACGAACAGCAACTGAGAGATGTGATCGTGCCCCATCGTGCATAAAGTACATACCCAGAGCGGCTACATTGGCTAGTAGATTAGGCAAATTTTGTAGGAAATCCAAGTATACAGCACTTGACAATGTGAGTTAAAGAAATGGGGGACTATTGGTTGTCTGTCTATTACTCCTATGCAAACCCTCACTAAAATTTACACTGGGAAATAGGGTTCTATAAAATAAGCGATCATTATTTGTAATCCACATAGCAAATTGTAATTGTAGAATTTCATCTTCTAGATGCAATCGTTAAACTTGTTGGACGTGATAAGGGTGTAAATTTTTATTTTTTAATACCCTGTTAACTTTTGATTGGGAAACTCATAATTTATTGTCTCTTTATATGCCTAGTACCTACTTATTTTACGATCTGCTCTGACTGCATCAAGAAAATGGTCTTGTAAACTATCTGTGCTCGTTTATATTTTAATATAGGAAATCTTCCGCTTGCTTTTAAATATAATTAAACATTGATCGAAACGTTGAACGATTCATAATTGGACATTCTAAAAATCGTCATTGATATTCTCTACTGGCTGCCCTGCCATTTCCATTATAAAACCTGAACAAAAATAATATCTGTATATTCTATTATTGAAAATTAATGTGGTATTTTGCAATTAATTAAAATAATATAATAAATGTATACTACCTCGAAAATTAATAAAATTCAGCCATAGTGCAATTAGTATACATAAATGATTTTATGATCTCAATGACGAATTTGTTCCGATGCCTCTATATTATAATATTGGACTCGTCTGGCAGATATTCCACTTAAAAAAACTTTGTAAGTAATTCCGGGATCCCATACAATTTATCTTTAATGAGAGGAACTAATATTAAACTCCAAGATCTGATTTCCTTAAATGAGTTTAATTACTAAAGCAATTTTCCTTAACACGTGGATATATCCGAGGATCTTTTCGTCTAGGTAAATGAAAGCTTTTGATCTAAACATACTTAAGGGGCGATTTAAATAAGTCCATAATTAGCAAATAAAACTAGAAAATATATTAAGGTATTTTACAAAATTTGTCTAAGAAGCTTCTATGAACTCAAGGCTTTAGGTTATTATCCTTTGAGATAGGGATACTTTGTGAAAGAATATTCAGTTAGCGTTGAAATGTTTGCTTTTGAAGCTTAATAAGATAATTTTGCTATAGTCGCTATTATTTTGTCTTTCAGATTTGCTTTAGATGTTCTAGTTATTACTAAAACTAACTTTACATTCTATTAAAATTTACTAAAAACATCAATGGAAGGAAGGCCAATTACTGATTTATCATAATAGATACAGTAAAACCTTTCAACAAACTAGGAACCAAAATATGGTCGCTAATGAGGAGTGGTCATTTAAGAGAGAACATAGGAAAATTAAAGCAACTGATCTGCATTTTACGTTGTTTATTTACATATTAAATATAATTTTAATTTAATTTAATTTTAGTTTATCACTATATTGCAATGACAACAATTTAAGACTAGGCTGCACACTTTTTTTGGACAAAGTGTATAGTAACATTTTTTTAAAATATTCGAAAATTAATTATTGCTTCATACTTTTTAATTCATTTTTAAAAAATTGTTTTCATTAATAAAAACGTCTCTGAAATTTACACAGGCTTCAGATAGGCTTGATATATTCAACAGTGGAAAAACTTTTGGTTCTTGTTTCTTAAATTTAGAGTTAAGAATCATTTGATCTATTTCTTGTATGTCTTTAATTCTCCACTTTTCGTTGGCATATCACTGTCAATCAAAGCAAATTATTCTAAATCCACTAATTTATCTTTGATGGTTGAAAATAGTTGTGCAAGTGGAATATTGCCCTCTTATTTAAAACCATTTGAATCTATAGTACTCATAAATTCAGCTTTAGCAAAGCATTTTTTTATTGTTATCGGGACAAAGTAAGCCAAGCCACCTTAACTCATATCAACCCGTTGATTATGGTAATGTTTTTCTCTATTTCTTGAAGAGGACAACCACTGTTTTTATGCAAGTCAAAAACCCCTATATTTTTACGTATGTTTTAGAAAATATTGTTAAAAATTAATAATTAATACTGCCAGTTTGATCTTCTTGAGGGTAGTTTTTACCAGGCGATTTAGAGCTTCCAAAAAAATAATGCAACTTTTTTTATTTTCTCAGACTTGATATTTATGTATAATACTCAGGAAATCATTCTAATAATTTTTGTAAGCAGGCAGATTAATCAGGCAAAGGCTACAAAGGATACAAAGGCTTTGCTGTATCTAAGCAAGGGGTCACAGGTGGCGGATAGTGGATGGCCTTCAGATATGAAGGTTAGTTGCGAATATACTGAATAAGCAATCCCCGACCAAGCAGCGGCGATACTGGAGGGTGTAGTGGGTATGCCTTAGGAAAGCATACCTTATAAAATGCTATAATAAGCCAAGGAAAGTATTGTGACATGGCGAGTATTGCCGCCATTAAATAAGCATAGCCTAGTTCCCCTTTTCTGGAAACGGAAGCAGCGTTTTCAGTACCAAGTTGTGGCGCATAGGAATGGATCCTGGACCGGCTCATCATTGGACACTAAGAGGCATGACTAAAGCAGTTTTAATGGCTCCTACAGTGCGATGAGGAAAGCAAGGGGAAACTACCTCATTAAACATCCCTAGTCCCTTAGCATGGCAAGTATCAGTATTAATACGTCACAGTTTACTGACCATGGTTCTCGGATACCAAGGTCCGGCAGGGGGAGATATAATAACGATAACAGGGCTCCTTAAGTCGTCAACCAGAGAAATCCCTGTTCTTTAAAAGTCCACAGATCAACAATTACGACCGCTACGTGAAATGTGAGAACAATGTACGAGGAGGGCAAGACACACAATGCCATTAAGGAAATGGATAGACTTGCTATCGATATAATGGGTGTAAGTGAAATGCGCTGGACTAGATCTAGACAGTGCACAGTACACGACCACCAGATTTATTATTCCGGAAATAGCGAAGACCTACATATTAACGGAGTTGGTATCATAGTGAATAAGAACATCTCTAAATACGTCACAAACTTCGTCCTAATCTCAGAGAGAATACTCCTTATTCAGTTTAACACCCTCCCTGTTAAGACCAACATAATCCAGGTATATGCACCTACTGCAGACAAATCAGACGAAGAGATCGAAACTTTCTATTCGGAACTAATGAGTGTTCTGAAAAAACTTCACAAAAAGGAAAAATAAAAATGCTTATAGGAGACTTAAATGCCAAAGTGGGAAAGGGTAGATGTGGAGACACCGTAAGATCCTTGGAACTGGGGAAACGAAACGAACGCGGAGATCGCCTGTTCACCTTCGCTGTGGAAGAACAACTGGTAATCACCAACACTTTCTTTAAACTACCAGCTAGGAGATTATATACGTGGAGATCACCTCAAGACACCCCAGATCACATCATCAGAAACCAAATTGATTATGGTGAATAAAAGATTTAGAAACTCAATAACATCAGCCAAAACATATCCTGGTGTTGATATAGGATCGGACCATTACCCACTGGTAGTTAACATCAGACTAAAGCTGAAGAAGATAGAAAGTGCAAAAGCAAGAAAATACTATTTAGGACTATTAAAAAATGAAGACACCAGGCACCAGATACAAACCTATATCGTAAAAGAATTAAAAAATACAGACAAAGCTAATGAACGAAATGGCACAACTACAGCAAACTAACCAGACAATCCTAGATAAATATCTTCACCCAACAACAATTAAAAAGAAAGAGTGGATTACTGATAAAATCCTAAATATGATGGAGAATATAAGAAGAGCAAAAAACAGAGACATGTGGGAGTATAAACGAATTGACAAAGAAATAAGAAAAACTATTAGAGAAACCAAAAACAAATGGTTGGAAGATCAATGCAGAGAAATAGAATCATTGGAAAGTAGACACGACTCGTTTAATCTTTAAAGAAGGTAAAAGAGGTAGCAGGAATGTACAAACCCAAGAGATCAGGCATATGACTGATGATCATGGCTACCCGGTAATAGACATTGAACAAACAAAGAATATATGGAAGAAATACGTTGAGAAGACATTCGATGACGACAGAGATAACAACCAGATAATTATAGAATACGACACAGGACCACCACTCACTCAAGACGAAGTCAAAGTCGCAATTAAAGCAACCAAAGCAGGTAAAGCACCAGATCCCGACAACTTTCATTCAGAATTTCTAAAAATCATGGGAGACGAAGGAGTAAAATGGACAACGTTCAATAAAATCTATGTCTCGGGAAAAATCCTAGAGCATCGTATTATCAGTCTAATGAACCACATGCTTAAGACCTTCTTAAAGATAATACACAAAAGAATTTATCAGAAATTCTAGTCACAGATCTCACGAACGCAGTTTGGATTCAGGGATGCGTTAGGTACAAGAGAAGCCTTGTTCGCGGTTCAGGTATTATTTCAAAGGTGCAAAGACGTCAACTGCAATATTTATGTATCCTTTATCGACTACCAGAAAGCTTTTGACAGAATCAAGCACGATAAGCTCATGGATATACTAAAGGCAACTGATCTGGATAACAAAGACCTTCGAGTAATCAAAAACATATACTACAACCAATCAGCAACCATTCGGGTAAAAGACCAACTAACAGAAGAAGTTGCAATAAAGAGAGGAGTACGACAGGGCTGCATACTCTCTCCCCTATTATTTAACGTCTATTCGGAATACGTCATAAACCAGGCCTTAGAGCATATCGAAGAGGGTATTCTCATAAATGGTGAGCGCCTGAATAACATTAGATATGCAGACGACACCATCCTCTTTGCAGACAGTTTAGATGGTTTACAGACACTAGTAACGCAATTGTGGAAAATCAATCAAGAATACGGGCTTGATTTTAACATCAAGAAAACAAAGTAAATGGTCATCAGTAAGAAGCATATTCCACCTAGTCAATTACTGGTAGATCGCCAACAAATACTCCAAGTGCCCCGTTACTACTATTTAGGAACCACTATAAACGACCAATGGGACCACTCAGTTAAGATAAAACAAATATTTGAAAAAGCCAGGTCAGCATTTGTCAGAATGAGCAAGATATTTAAGAGCCACGACCTACCTTTAAAAACGAATATCCGTTTATTGAGATGCTACGTGTTTACAATGCTGCTCTATGGGGTTGAATCATGGACACTAACCGAGGCATCCATGGGAAAACTCGAGGCGTTTGAGATGTGGTGTTATAAACAGATACTGAGAATCTCCTGGGTGGACCGAATAACAAACATTGAGGTTCTACGTCGGATGGATAAAACATGTGAAATTATGTATATCCACAGTGAAACAGCGCAAGCTAGAATATCTTGGACATATAATGCCAAAGGATCATAGATATAACCTGCTGCAACTTATATTACAGGGAAAGGTCTACGGAAAGAGGGAACCAGGAAGAAAAAGAATATCTTGGCTCCAAAACTTACGAAAATGGTTTTCCTTGACCACTTCAGGACTATTTCGAGCTGCGGTTAATAAAGTTAGAATTGCCATGCTAGTAGCTAACATCCGTAACGGATTTGCACCACTTGGCGCTAAGTCATTTATTCAGATCATGTCCTGTAACTGTTCTGCTAATTTCGATTTTTTTATGAATTATAGACTTGATGTGACTTCTGTTTGCCTTCATACATCCTACTTCGCATATCGTATTGTATCTTGTATCCGAAATATTGTAATTTGCATATTGCCTATTGCATCTTACATCATACATTCTACTGCTGCATATGTCTGGCCGTTGAGTTGGCTAGATATCGTCCTGCCACTGTATTATATATGACACTGTGCGTGTTTCTGTTGACACAACCGCCGAATTAGCGCCAGTTCACAACTACTGCATCCTTACCTGAGAACATACCTTTCAGACACGTGTCAATATGAACCTGTAAGTAAATTTTATTTTTTTCTTTTATTTGACCCAAAAGCCGAGAGTTTTACAAGCAGAGATACTAAATCCCGTTGTAAGTGATTTATAATATTTCCATACTTTATTTTTCTGTGAGAAAGGACTATTCATATTATACGTATGGTCAAATTTGCTGATGAATTTATATGTACATATTTATCTCTTTTGCTTACCCATATTTAAATGCTTTTACCGTTTAGTTTAACAAAAAATATGATAATCACTTAATTTGATTACATGTCCTCAAGGTGTAACAATTTTTAAATTTATTAATTTCTTTAACATAGATTTCATAGATCATAATTCATAGATTTCAGAATAATTTTTAAAGTAACGATTCATTTAATTAATTTTCAATCATTTCTTTTCAATCTCTTGAGGATATCATATTTACAGTTATATTTGGCATTTATAGCATACATTTTTTATACAGTGTGAATATTAAGTCTTACTCCCCCTAGTGAACTCCGTTATTTAAGACAAAGATGAAAAACGCTCGGACCCGTCAATTTTTATTTTAATAGAAGTATTTTATAACATAAAAAAATTGTCACCCCTTTCATCCCCTTCACTTGATAGCTACCCCCTCAGATTTTTTAAATAGCAATGGGGTCGTGAGATAGTTTGTTGGAAAGGGTTTGAAAAGAAGAATTCAAAAATGTATAAGTTTGAAATTTTGTATGGCATAATGGTTTTATTTAAAATAAAATATACAAAAAATAATGTATTAAATTACATCTTTAAAATTAAAGGAACTGGCAAATTACCCTAAAGAAAACTTAAATTACTGCAGGAGATACTCGAAATGTTCTCCATTTACTTCCTGGCAGAAGTAGATTCTTTGTTTCGTTGCCTGCCTAACCCTTTGTAGGGTTTGCATATCAATCCTATCACATTCTTCGATTATTCTTTGACGGAGTTCATCAACTGTCGTCAACTGGCTCCCATACAGTTTGGATTTAAGGTAACCCCATAGGTAAAAATCTAGAGGATTAAGATCTGGTGATCTTGGTGGCCATTCAATGAATCCACGACGTCCAATCCATCTTCTCGGATACAAATTATTTAAAAAATTTTAAACGCCAGCATCGTAATGAGACGGAGCTCCATCTTGCTGGAAAATAATATCTTGGGTGAATTCACCTGGATTGTTTCTAAGCACATCATGAATTGCAGGAATTATTTGTGTTTCCAATAGATTAAGATAGCTTTCCCCCGTTAAATTGCCTTCGATAAAAAAAGGGCCTATAATGTGATCCCCTAGTATACCTGCCCAAACATTTAATTTAGTGGGAAATTGAGTATGACACTCTCGAAACAATAGAGGGTTTTCGTCAGACCAATATCTTACATTTTGTCGATGTACATGACCATTTAAATAGAATGTAGCTTTATCGGAAAAACAAATATGTCTTAAATAAGTTGGATCTTGTGAAATATTATTATCCATACTTTCACAATATTGCAGTCGTCGATCTGGATCATCCTCTGTCAATTCGTGCACCATTTTCATCTTATAGGGATGAAATTTTTGCTTTTTTTAAATGTTTAAGACAGTCCTGTGACATATTTTGCATTCGCGAGCAACATTTCTAGTTGAACTGGATGGATTTACTATAAATTGGGACAAAATATCTACTTGCTTTTCCTCAGAAATCTTGTTTCTACCATCCCGTTTCTTGTTTTCGACAGAACCAGTTTCACAAAATTTGGTGACAAGTAGTCTATAGTAATGTCGATCAATTGGACGATTCGGAAAACGTTCATTAAATATTCTCACAGCTTCATGGTAGTTACGGCCTGCTTCGCTAAATATTAAAATTGCTACTATTTGTCTACTAATCTACGAGGTGGTGCCATTTTGATTGTTTTGAATTTTTAATACTAAAAATTTACAGTTTACTACTAAAGCTCACCAAATCTCAAGTTCTTGTCAATATTCTTTACAATCAACAGTGCTAATTGCTTGGTTTTTATGACAGTTGTCAAAAACTATACACGCCAACTAGATTATTTAAAAAATTTTAACGACACAAAAGTATTTATTCTGCAAAAAAATTATTCGGTATAAACGTTCAAGAATAAAAATTAAATAAATTTTGTTATACCGAATGTCCCATATTAAAGCAAAACCAGTGTACCTACTTTTGTATTGTTGTATCGCAAAGTGTATCTCCAAACAATAAATCGTTATTAACAAACAGATCCTTAAAGTTAAAGTAAAGTGTGATATCGCACGACCCCCATTGCCATTTAAAAAATCTGAGGGGGTAGCTGTCAAGTGAAGGGGATGAAAGGGGTGACAATTTTTTTTATGTTATAAAATACCTCTATTAAAATAAAAATTGACGGGTCCGAGCGTTTTTCATCTTTGTCTTAAATAACGGAGTTCACTAGGGGGGGTAAGACTTAGTATCCACACTGTATATAATTATTTACGTATATTACCTTTTGTGGACATATAACATATAATCTATAATTAATTCTGTTCAACCTTACCTATTTTGAGTTACCAATATAACACTCTCAGAGCCAATCTGTATTCTTTTATTTCAACACATAAGTAGTGATTAGGTGTTTTACCATATTTGACATTTTCTCTTTGAGGTATGATTTATTGCATAACTTTATTAATTTATGTACATATGTGGACTGTATATTATGTCTTATTGTTATTGCTTACCGCGTGATATAATTGTTATATATAATGTAATATTTTGTTCCCGTATAGTAACCATCTGTATCTTTCTCATATTGTTTTTTTTTCTTATTATCTTTCCGTTCTCGTCACTTCGTATCTTTCCCGTTATCGTTCTTATCTTATTTTCTGCCCATTCTCTGATTTACTAGGTTTCCCTATTCGTTTCAAAAATAGGGTGGTGCAAAAAATTCTCTTCTCTTTCGTGTTTTTTTTTCTTCATCTCACTTGTTTATCTTCTGTAGTCTAGCCCTGTCGAACCCCGACCAAGATACCTCTACCAGACTTAAGTCCGGACTTTAATATCATTCTTTGTGTAAACCCCCCTTTTGTTTATAAAGGGGGCACAACTTTTGTACTTGCTTTGTGAAATTAGCAGCATACGTCGGTGGAGTTATAATTCGTAGGATTCTATTTTCTTAAATATGCCATCAATACACCTTCAAATTTTAATTCCGTTCATTAGTAAACTGAAACCATGTAAGGTTATAAACTTATTACTATAAACTAAAGCGGCAAAATTTATGAAACAAATGCTGAAATCGATACTCTCATTAATACTAAATAAATACTTTTAAATCCGTTTGTGACAGCACATCCAAATGTTTTGTTTTGTTAAAATTGTTTCATCCATTGTTCGATTAATTTGGCTAAACCGCGCCGTCAGTAAGCTAGAAATTGGCATAAAAATGGAAATTTATTTAGGAAATATTTAAATTTTACTATGAGTATTAAATTTGTGGGAATGCTCAGATTAATTTTTGAAATTAAAAATTGCACCGTTATTAATATGTGTTAAACTGTTAACGACTACGGTTGTGAAAACGCAACGTATAACTCTAATATACAGAGAGCGGCAACAGTCTGGAATATACGAGACAAAGAGACTATATTCGATTCTTCGATTCTTAGTTTCAATTTAATTTTTTCTTATGTTACAAGAAAATGTACGGGTACTTTTAACCCTTTTCTACTAACTGGTTATATAGATCCCAGCAAAAATTCACTTATCTAATTACACAATATTAATAACAATAAGTTGTAGTGCGCACTACAACTACCTCGGCACCATAATAAATGAAGAATGGACCAACAACCAGGAGATTCGACCACGCATCGGAAAAGTTAGATCCACCTTCAATCGGATGGGGGCCTTCTTCAAGAGTCACAACCTCTCTCTTGATACAAAAGTAAGAATGCTGCGATGCTACGTCTTCTCTGTCCTTTTTTATGGTGTTGAATCGTGGATCTTTAACGAAGACATGTGCAGCAAACTGGAGGCATTTGAGACGTGGCTATATCGGAGAATGCTTAAGATCCCGTGGCCTCACCGAGTCACAAATGAGGAGGTCCTCAGAAGAATGAATATGAACCAAGAGGTACTGACCACCATCAAATCTCGAAAGTTACAGTTCTTTGGACATATTATGCGAAATGAATCCAGATATACTCTCCTTAAAGCCATCCTGCAAGGAAAAATATTTGGAAAACGAGGTCCAGGAAGAAGAAGAACATCTTGGTTAAAGAACCTCAGAATCTGGTTCAATACAACATCTGTGCAGCTTTTCCGCGCTGCTGCAGATAGGATAAAGATTGCCATGATGATCGCCAATATTCGTAACGGATAGGCACATCAAGAAGAAGAATAACAATAAAAACATTCAGATTACTATAGGGGCATATATGTTCCATACAGATGTCAATATAAAACTTCTTATGCGTTGTCGGCGTCGTAAGTGAGTTTTGCCTAGAGATTTTTAGCAGGAAATTATATTTTGAGGTTAGGTTGTATCATTATTCTACAATTTGTAAACCAATGCACTTGTTGTTCCTTTTTGCTTACATTTTTGCCTCAAACTCGTTCAAATGTTTTTAAACAACATGGAAAGTAGCAGTATGTATAATTATTTTTATTTATTTAAAGAAATACATCGCATTTTTTTTATTTTCTGCTGACGTTCGAGCCACAATTTTTTTCATTTCATTTGCTTAATTTTGAACATTTGATACAACAAAAAACAAGATTCGATCACACTTTTTGGATAAACCAAATTTAAAAACAAGCCTCTGCTATCACTTTTTGGTGGTTTAGGTTATTTTAAATAAGAAGCAAATTGCATCATCCTGTCTAGGTTGTTTCAAACCCGTGCAGTTGACCGTATCTATTACATAGTCGAATATGACAATTTGTTAGTTAGAACGAAGGTCATTTCGACCTTATTGTTTTTAGATGTGTGCACTACTGAGTGACGGAACATTGTGTTGGTTAGATTAAATGTATACCTGCTGATCGTCTCCCATACGGACAGGGAGAATCGTCAGCAGAAGGGTGGTGGTGAATAGGATTAGCAATTTCACATCTGCTGTCAATATTGCGGGAGGAAACCTCCTTTCAGCAAGAAGAGGTTTGGCATCCTGGTGGGCGGCTGGAATCTCCTGCCTTTTGGGACACCTGGTCGACTACGCTGGGTGTGTAATCTGACAATGAGGGCAGTTCGGATTTTTTAGTTGGCAGCATTCTGGACTTTTATTCTCACCGCTACCGCCATTAGGTCAAATCGTTTTATTTGCTAGCTTATTTCCCTGGACTACTTTAGTAAACGATACTTTGACAGAAAATTTAGAACAAAAAATGTAGTTTAGATATTTATAACTATTAATTGTACCACTATTTAATATTTTCTGTATCCATTGTAATACAACTGTGAATTCAAGTAATGAAATGTAATACGATTGTATCTTTGTCAATGTCAGTCAAGTTACCTACGCTATGAAGCAGGTAAATGTCAATAAAAAAATTCACAATATACAATTCCTAAAATAAAATAAACTTTATTTTAAAAAACACAAGGAATATTTTTACGGTGTAACGACGAACGGACTCGTTTATCGATTAGTCCCGCTAAAGTCTTAGATTTTCTCTGTGCCTTTAAACTCCTTTTGGACGATTTAACTCTTCACTATTAGCTTCACTTGCACAGTGTCAGGTATCAATGTAAGTTGTGTCGTTCACTAAGCACAAACTCTCGTATTTCATCGCCTTTCTATTTCTCAAGGAATTATTCATATCTCCGCGAGATGCCAGTAAAATATTAAGGAATAAAGGAGTTTTTCGCCTGAGGTTTTTATATTTATTCTATTCAATTTTCCAACGAACGAGTATTACAAATGTTAATCCAATAAGTACGTGATAATGACAAAGAAAATATTGGGCACTGGAAAATGTTCATAATTTTGAACCTTTGAAATTTTCAAATATTTGGAAAGAAAATATTCTGTCAGGTTATTTTCATTCTTTGTAGTATATACCTGAAAGTGTAGTATCTTTTATGTTGTTATAATAAAAGATGAAAATATAATAATCTGGAGATCTAGAAATACAAATAAGGAGACAATGAAGACTGGAAAGGAGACAGACAGTACCTTTTATCCTATCTACTACTGGTGCTATTCCAAAAAACCTCCTGGAAAACATAAAATAGCTGCGTCTGAGTGAATTTGAAGGATAGTGGTGAATTTGATAGAATTGAAAGAAAGCTGTACTACTCTTAACATCCCCTACCTAGAGCTAGATAACACGGAAAGAGTACCACAAGATCTCAATCCTTTTGATACCGTAGGTATCTGGGATGAGTGAATTTTCACCATCTGAGAGTGAGTGTGAGCCTTAAATCTAGATATAATAATAAGAACGAGCGATCCACAATTATTTTCATCAAAGCTATCCGAGCAAAAATGTACGTCTGTCTTGTTTTAATCTAAATTTGTATCATTGGTTTAAAAATTAACATAATAAACAACTTTCAGAAGCCATAGAAATTTAAAAAGGCCAAATTGTCTCAATAAAAGAGATGCCGGTATACCCGCCAGATGACCTACTGTCAGAAATGTTCGCGCCAACCCCCGCGCCAATCACAACGGTAACCCACGCCAACCTCCACACAAACCGCGTCACCATCACCATCGACAGTATAAATAAACGGTCCTGTGTTCCTAGTACCAGTAATGCATTGGTTAATGATCAGTATGGTATTATCTGGGGGCTCGGGAGACTTTAAGATATGTTATGAAACAAAATGGGTGTGTAGAAAGTTTAATTACAAAAAAGTTGGAAAACAGAACTTTGCAGTGGTATATGTATGTATAAAGGATGCCAGAGTACACGTAACCAAAATAAGTATTGTACTAGAACCCGACGGGAAGAAGACGGAGGGAAATACCTGCTATAAGATGAAAAACGTACATATGACAGATAGAGACATCGGATAAGGTGACTGGGGCAATACAGTGATGTGAAAGACGGAAAAAGCAAATACATAATGAAAAAAGCCTAAAGCAAAGAAGCTAACGTAAAAATGATCTCTGGGAGTTTTTGTCAGTTTTTCTGTCAGGTTCTCTGACTTTAGGAATGCTTTAGATGCTTTCTAGAAATTAGGAACACCAATGCCCAAAGGATAGCAAAGACGACAGTTGTGGAAGAAAAAATGACACCTGGCAGTAGGTTTAAAATCGCTGCCTGGAGACCACCAGGACACGCATATATCTGGCTCTGGACGAGACAGCATGTAGGATGTCTATTGCAGGATGTTGATAATGAGGGACCCTGTCATACAATTAGCTACAGCTCAACAACAACAAAAATAACAAGCTAGCTAAACATTACCAAGCGCTCTCTACCTGAAAGTGCTGCGCTTTCAAGTTGGCTGTTAAACGTCATACAGCAAGACAATCCAGTATTATGTATGAGGTGCTGTATTTTTGGGGTCATACTAGACTAGATCACCTATAGTTCTCTCTAGTATTAAGGATACTCTGATGGCTCGACGATATATTGGTAAGGTACTGCAACGGGTTTTACATCCCTACTTACAAACCATTCCAAATGCGATCCTTCAACACGATAACGCAAGAACTCATATTGCCCGGTAAACTATGGAGTTCATACAAGAATCTGGTATAGAGACTTTGGAGTGGCTATTAAGATTAACTGATTTGTCACCCATCGAACATATGTGGAATATGATAGGTCTAAACCTAAATTGATTTCCACGTCTTCCAGTAAACTTAGAGAACATGTGACATGCTATAAGAAGAATCTAGATAAGTATTCCGCAATATGATAAAGACCACTTAATTCATTAATGCCCCATAGAGTAACATAGGTTATGATAGGCCTAAACCTAAATTGATTGCCACGACTTCCAGCAAACTTAGAGAACCTGTGACATGCTGTAAGAAGAATCTAGATAAGTATTCCGCAATATGATAAAGACCACTTAATTCATTAATGCCCCATAGAGTAACATAGGTTATGATAGGTCTAAACCTAAATTGATTGCCACGACTTCCAGCAAACTTAGAGAACCTGTGACATGCTGTAAGAAGAATCTAGATAAGTATTCCGCAATATGATAAAGACCACTTAATTCATTAATGCCCCATAGAGTAACATAGGTTATGATAGGCCTAAACCTAAATTGATTGCCACGACTTCCAGCAAACTTAGAGAACCTGTGAAATAATAAGAATATTTTAATGTATACTTCCAGAAATAAATATTAAAAAACATATTTGTCCTTCTAAATATTGCACACAAATTTTCAAAGAGCCGGATATGGCTCGCGATTCGCAGTTTAGCCAACCCTGGTAAACATTTTAGTTTTAAAACAATGCATAAATAGTATTTTTGACTATCAGTCCATCAGTTTATTATCAAAGGAGGCATTTTTCAGCACTCAAATGCATCTTTTGGAGTGTTAGGAATAAAATATATTATTTATACCATCATGTAAAAATTTTCCAATTCATTTCGTAGTGTCCGCCCGTTTTATTTCCTGATGTAAATATATTTAATACATTAGGGAGCAATTCTGATGCATCTCCAGCATGTAAGATTATGAGACGATTTCTTTTGGACACTGGAGATCCGAAACGTTCATTTTTGTATACTTCCCACGTCTCGGTACCGTATGAAAACTGGTGATGTAGGTATTATTGCAATACATTATTATGAGACCTTCCTGTCTATATTGTTTTAATTTTCGTAAATGCTCAGTACGCGCACATTTTTTTAATGCCGTAGAACTTTCGTCATACAACCAGTAACAAAGTAAATAATAATCACTATATTTATTTTTATTACTATATTTAATCGAAATACCCTACAGTTTTAATTAAAATATGTTATATTTTTAACTGTTTGATTTTTATCTTCAAAATCTGCCTTAAAATACCAATGTAACAAATTGTTTTGTTTTGTTAAAGATGACTTTATTATGGAGAATAGGTACTTCTTTATTACTCTAACTTAATTGAAAGCTAATCTAGCCATAGCGTGTGTTTGTTCTTAAAAAAAAACAATAGTTAAGACTAAGGTATTTTTCACTGAATCTTTTATAGTCTTCGAATCTACTGCGCATCTGCTAGGAAAATATTCTGATTCTTTTTTTTTTGTACAATCTTACTCAAAAAGGACCCCCACTCGTTTCGGACCGGACAAAGTTTTTTTTTTAGTGTTTGGGTCATTCTAAACAAAGAAGGTTCTTAGTTCCCTTTACTTCTCATGCATTTTGTGAGAATGAAAATGCTCAATGTTCACAAAAATACATAAGTGGTTTTATTTTTATTTTTTTTTTTATTAGAAAAAGATGTCGCATCCACCAAAAGGTTATTAGCGACGGAACAAAATATAAATAACAAAGTTAAACACCTACAGATTATACAAAATGTTTATGGATCTAAGATAATTCACTATATTGTCACAGGAACAGTTTTGACCTAAAGCCTGTGGTAGAGCGAGTGGATCTTGTAGCGCTGTCTTTCTTGGTCATATTTACTACAAATTGTTAAAAAGTGTTCGACTGTTAATCGGACGTTACACTGATTACATATAGGTGGATTTTTCTTTGTGAAAAGGTAGGAGTGCGTTAATCTGGTATGTCCTAGACGTAAACGCGCAACCGCAATTTGTTCTCGTCTATTGCGCGACGATGGAAACCACTGAGACACATTATTTTTGATTTTATTTAAATTGGAATTAGTTTGAGACCACTCATTTCGCCACAAACACAACACTTTTTAAAATAAGCTTTTAAGTCACTGGAAACACACTTGTATATCGGCTCCGACAAATCACTTAAAATTGCCTCTCGTGCAATCCTGTCAGCTTCTTCATTTCCTGTTATTCCGACGTGTGAGGGAACCTCACACCTGAGAGTTAGATGATACTGAACAATTGTCTACAGAAAAATCACTATCTAAGTCAGAAATTTCTTTCCCTAAGTGGTTGTGTAGTTTCTTTTGAAGTTTTGTAAACTTGCTTTTTGTAGATCTATCATTTGCATATTGATAGCTGCTTTGTAAAAGATGGAGTAAACTAGCCATATCAGTTGTAAATTCTTTTACGACGCTAATAGTGTCGGGGGATCCTTGGACATTATCAATCAGTTAGGACAATTGGTGGAAATTTAAAACGAATGGTGGGGTATGATTATCAATGAAATTTTCAAGAGTTTCCCGTGTAGATTGGACTTTAGATGAGCGTGGTTTTTTTGGTTTAGAGAGTTTGGGTTTTGCAAACAGATTTTCTGATGAAATTGCTGAATCTGAAGGAGGCGTGTCGATCTCACCAATACTGCGTTTTATGGAAGAACTTGCGTTTCCGCAATTGCTATTAGAGTTTTCACTTAGATGATGTGGCTTTATTACATTTGGAAGTACTGGAGCAAACTCATTGGTAGTGACAGAAGTCGAGCTTGTAGTTTTATTTGTAAGATTGGTTGAAATGGTTGTTTCAAAAAATTGTGGTGATGTATCAGTTTTATTAGAATTTTCTGCAGTTGTATCTAATGGAAAAGGAGCTGATAGATTGGAAAATATTGCTTCCGAAGTTTGTGAAAACGGTATTGCCGCTGAAGGAGGTTGATTAAAAGTGTTGCTATGAGTAGGAGTATTAGTAGTTTCTTTGTTGTGGAGATTTGTAGGTGTAGGTGATATGCTCGGATTTGATAATGGATAACTTGATGACTGCTGGGTGTTTGGTACCTTGTGTAGTATACTTGTTGAAGCTGTTTGATTTGGTACTTCATTGTTTGACTCAATATGAGTTGATTCCGTTACTGAACTGGTTTTGCATTGGGATGATATGTGTCCTGCATTTTTGCAAATAAAGCAGGTGAGTGTACCTTGTGACAAAAATATGCGGTAAGGTGTTTGGTCGAAATTTATTAGAATAGAATCTGGAATTGGTGATGTTATAGGGCTTATATAAACTTGTCTCCGAAAGCTCAATATGTGACTATATTCGGGAAGAGTCGAGCTAATTTTCAGAAATGTTATTGGGGAAATAAGCTTTAAACCGATATTCTGTAATTCTTCAACTAATACTTGATGAGGAATTGACGGGCAGACTCCATAAAAGACTAGTCTTTCTGCTGGAGAGACAAGTCTTCGTGCTGTTACAACTTCGCCGAGTACTTCTATAGAGCCATGTTGTGTCATGAAGTTATCTACTACGGTTTTGTTTGCCAAATACATGCAGATTCTATTATGAGATAATCTAGATGAAAAAATAATATTTTTTGGGTTGATGATTGTACCCAAAGGAATGAGATAATCCTGCAGTTTAGCATTATCGATACAACTAAATACAATTGCTTGGTTCTTACTCGGAAAAGAATGTGAAGCGGCTGAAGCATAACTGTTTGTGATATTCGAACGTTGATTTACTGGACTGGTTAGATCGGCAGGTGTGTTTACATTGTGTGAAGTCATTTTAAGCTGCTGTGGCGAAGGCCTTACTCTGACTCTGGTAAATGAAAAACCAATCGCATGCTACTATAAGCTACTTATAGCAGCTAACCTCACAAAATGATTGTACGGTAGTGTATATTTATTATTTGACGTTTTCTTTTCACAATAATAAAATAATAATTACGTATAGATGACTTACGTGATAGTATCTAGTAGATAAACACTTTAATTTTAAAAAAACTATTTAATAAAACCACTTGTTTTTATTAAAAACTAGGAGTACGATATCAGTACAACTTAACCGTACCTTGCCAGGGCCGGTCTCCAGTGGTTTTATTATTATTTAAATGAGATAGATATTTATATGAGACAGAGATGTATTTCAAACTCTAAACGAATTTTAACAAACAAGAAGCTATCTGCTGGCAGCCCCTACCTGCCTGTTCTCCGTGCCACATGAACATGTGGGCGGTTCTACTTGTTAAGTTCTGAATTTTCAAATTGTATGTCCATATTTAGCGCAAATAATAGGCCTTTAAATTTGTCATATCAGATGTTTGTAAATCAAAGCATACCGCAACTTGATTGTCATTCTTTAATAGTTTGCACTTTCTTTTAGCTTCTTTAGCTGCCTCTGCCTTCCTTAAGCCGCGTTTACACGATGACAATTGGCGAGACAATTGTCATTGGACAATTGTCATCACGTGGTTGCGGATCAACTATTGCCATGGCAGTAGACAGCTAAAACATGGCCGACTGCTCGTCATCTGTTGTGCCCGGTGAGGCAACTGGCAAAAAACAAGACAGCGCTACTGGCCTACACCGTTCACACGGCGTCAATTGTCACGACAATTGAGATTTCGAGTGGTGGGGGGGCTCACTGGGCGCAGCTCTTTATCCTCAGTCTACTCCCGGAGACAACTGAATTTTGGGCCAATTGTGAGGGCAGTTGGCAAGGCAATTGGCCTGAAGTGTTTAGACGAAGACGATAATTTCATGCTAGTCAGTTGTCTTCTGACAATTGTCTCGCCAATTGTCATCGTGTAAACGCGGCTTTAAATGAAGTTCTTTTACAATTTCAGCTGCTTGCTTCTCACCAGGCGCGCCGTGATTAATTTTCATTGGTGACTTGTCACAAGTGACACAGTTGCTTGTTTTTTATTATTTGTTGTTTGTTTTATTTTTTTTTATTAGTTATTGTATAATGAACTATCAATTTTAGATTTCGGGAATGTATCCATTTGACTAATTGACATAATATATCTGTGTCAATAGAATCCATCCATAATACAAATATTATTTAATTTCGGGCCAAAGTTTTTTAAATGCATTCTTTTTTTTTAATTCTGAGAAAACTAATTAGTATTTTTGAAAAATTTAAACAAATAATGAAAGATTATATTATTGTCAAGGGTCGAAAATCCATTAAAACTTCTATAATATTTATTGTAGTAAGTTAAAGGGGTGAAAAAAGAGAAACATAAGTTTTATTTTTAATTTTAAATATCTCATTCAAAAGAACCTTTTTGTTTATTTTAAGGACTTTTGGCCCTCGGTAATAATGTAATCTTTTATTCTTCTAAATTTTTAAAAAATATGTATTAGTTTTCTCAGGTTTTCTCAGAAATTTTGCGCCTACGCTCCTAATGTACATAATGTAATATTAACTAGTTATATTATAATGATTTTCCTAGAGTTTTACTTTCTATTTTATCACAAAGTTATAAGAAAAATAATAGGCTCTCTACCAACGAAGTGGTTTCCAGGATGTTATAAATATCTTCTCAAAGTTTTCTATATAAAAATTGACGCGTTTTGGCGCTCTTTTTTCTTTTAAAACCCCACTAAGTCTTTACTTATTTTCCTAGGGAGCGTTTGTACATTCCATATTCCAAAGATAGCTTTTCTCGTAGCTTTTCTCGTTACGATTGATCTGTATTATCCGAAACTTCTGATTGAGTTTTTAACATTGTTTGTTTTTTCGCAGTATCCCGAAGTTAGCCCGATGTCTCAATCTACAATCTGGAGTGCTGGAGTTTATTCTCGGAGCACGTTATCTTCGATGAGTTTCTAGTTGATTAATTATATAATACTGTAATTGGATAAAATGCTCGTATGAATGAATATGTTTCTTAAAATCAACTTATTTTTGATGTGTTTGTAATTATTTTAAGTGGAAGACTAAACAGCTTTCTTGTAATAGAGTTTGATATATTTACATTTTTATAAATAAACTTACTGTCAGTAACAATACAATAAGAATTAACTGACCACAGGAAACATGATGAGTTGCTAAAATCTGAATGGATCTAAAGTGTCGCAAATAGAGATATGGTATAAATTAATAGTAAGTAAAGTTTTCTAAAAATCAAGTTCCTTAAATGTTATGTGTATCTTCTATTACTATATAGATGGGAAACTTAGATCATGCACTTAAACATGATGAACAAAATTGAAGCCTTCCAGATCTGGTCATAGCGTAGTATTCTCAAAATGTCATTGGTTCAATGCATCTCAAATATAGAAGTCTTAAACAGAATAAGTCAGGGCGAAGGTGACTTGACGAAGATGATAAAAAACAGAAAACTTAAATATCTGAGGACTATAATGATAGTTAGCAGATACTGGATACTAGGGTGGGCCGAAAAAACATTTTTTTTTTATTTCAAAGATGTAATAGAGCGGAAAATTTGCGAAATATACAGCCAAACAAAAAGAAAAAAAATATTAAAATCGGCTAACATCTTCAGTTCGCGCATATGCCCTAAATTTTGACAAAATATGAAAAAACGTCATTTTTATGATTATTTTTTTAAATTGTTATATTGGATAATTTTCTAATGTAATAGTTTGTAACGTGTTGAAATAGAGCCTATAAATATTGGATTTTAGTTTGTTTTAGATCAGTTCATATCTTCCGATCGCTCATAAGCCCCAAAATTTGTAAAAATATTGAAAATTTTAAATTTTTTTCGAGTTTTTTTTAATATCTTTAATAAACTCTTTTTAGCGCAATAGTTACTTCTACTAGTTTTTAATGAACAGTTATGATCTAAATAAATTAACAACTTCCGGTCATGCAATGACCCCTATATCATTGGGACAATGCTATAGAAAAACAGTACCTGAAAAAAAGATACTAAAGCCTTTTACATGATGTGTAATAACAGTAATACCAGGCATGGTACTTTTCAACTTCTGTATTTAAGTTATAGTATAAATAATAAACTTACTCTAATAAAAAAACAGAGTTCTGAATAAATAGTCCATGTTAGTTGAGCTTGTCCATTTGCACTGTTCTCTATTTTGTAACCGAAAGTACTTTGAAGATGGATTTGCTGGTAAAGTTAGGCATGAATGATCTGGACAGCAGAGTGGTTCTTATAAATCTGTTTCAGCATGTTGAGATTCAGCTCCTCAAACTTTTCCCGGAGCTTCAGTCAGGAATCTATGTACGATTCGATCTCGTTGTCACTGATTTCTGCCAATAATGGAGGAGAAGATAACTCAAAGTCCATCCAGTTAATGATTTCATTGTATTTTTGTGCATTGAAGTTGATTTTTGGTGACGTAAATGTTCTTATTCTTTTCATTCTTGCATCTATCTATCTGACCTTCAGAATTCTTCGCAGTCCAAGCTCTCTTATGTGTTTCTTGTCATCTTGAGTCATGGCTAACAGCACATATTCTGGTTAGACAAAAAAACTATTCCGTTCGATCACAGGGTCGTTAACATCAAGCAAATGTTTTGGCAAATACCTGGTAGATTGTTTTGCTTGGCAAAAAAGTTTAGAGAGGTCTATAAAGTGTTGACTTAATCAAAGTGTACATAATATCCTGTACCCATTGCACCTTCTCGTCAATGATGATTTTTATTATCTAGGGTGCTATCCTATGTGTGCGTAAAGTTTACTTCATCTGTGGAAAAACATCTGTGGTCAGTTCTTTCCTCCGATTCTACTTGATCTTAAATAAGCTCTTTAAAATTCTTGACCACTATTGTGGATAGTGCAGGCATATGCACAAATATCCTTTTCAAGATTTTCGAATAGTTAGACTTATAACTTAATAATAGACTTCAAATACAGATTAAATAATAGCGGTGATAAGACGCAACCCTGTCGCACTTGTCGGATTTTCACATATTTTTGGTTGTTGCATGCTTTTTTTCGATTATATATATATATATATATATATATATATATATATATATATATATATATATATATATATATATATATATTGTTATGATTCTCGATTTCGTGTTAACAAATACAACTTTATACTAGGTAAAACCAATACCTATGTTAACAATAGATAGACAAATAGGTATTTTACATTTTAAATGCAAAAAACAAATATTTATTTAAAAAACTACTTTAACGTACTACAAAATAACAAATTTTATGTATACAATAGATGGATATATATATATATATATATATATATATATATATATATATATATATATATATATATATATATATTCTCCCAGCGTATGAAGTGAGCCACATATCAAAAGAAACTGCGGTTGAAGTGAGGTCCTGTACAAAGTGAGGTCCAGTATATGGACCTCACTTGGTCAATCAATGTAAGACTTTTTCGTAGACATGTACTGATGGCAAAAACTGTTTTTTTACAAAAAAAAGTGGGACCTCATTTTGTATGGTCCACATCAATTTTTAGTTCAGAGATTTTCCGCATAGAGGCGCTGACTTTGGCGTATATTTTCTAACCATGTATATTCTATGCCCTGTTGAATAACATACGATACACATAGTGAGGACCATACAGCTGGCAACATCTGTTCAACCTATTTTAAAACAGTGGACCGTCGAATAAATTCAAATAGTACAAAAATGTATAATACTTTAATCCTTTTTGAGAGCGTAGGCGCAAAATTTCGGTCGAATTATTTTTAACCGCATTTATTTTTTTCGAATCGTGAGAAAACTAATAAGTAGATATTTTAAAAAAATTTAAACTCAGAATAAAAGACTACAGTATTGCCGAGGGCAGAAAGTCCCTTATAATAAACAAAAAGTTTCTTTTGAATGATATATTTAAAATAAAAAATCAGACTAAAATTTTTTTCACCTCTGTGACTTATTAAAATAAATATTATAGAAGTTCTCAGGGACTTTCGATCATAGATAATACAGTAATATTTCATTCTGCGTTTAAATTTTTCAAAAATATTTAATAGTTTCCTCAGGATTCGAAAAAAATGAACGCATTTAAAAACATTTCGAGCGAAATTTTGCGCCTGTGTTCTCAGAAAGGCTTAAAATAATATACATTCTTGTAATCAGTATTTCAAAAGCTTTTAAATAAGGTGTCACATGATGTACTTTCCTATTTAGAAAATCAAAGTTATGGCTGTCACCTGAAATTTTCTTTTATAGAAACCTTTACAAAATTTGCAAGGTAAATAGGATGATATTGTTGCTGGTTCTAGTTCTCCCAATAAAGGTTTTCGCACAGGGACAACACGATCATTGGTACAACTTTTTAGAAAATTTCCCTTGCTTCTGAGTTTATTAAAAAGTATTTTTCTTTTTTTATTACCAACTGAACATGACAAAATTTCTTGAACTTCAATCTCGGCTTCATGATGTCTGGTAATATGTCGAGAAAATTTAAGAACTTCTCTATCGCAAAAAAATCAATAGTCTTTTTTATTACATAATCTTTTTTCTTTTGATCTCATTACCTAAAAAAATGGTAAAAACAGAAAATGTTTTTGATAAATAATAAACATTAAGCATTTCAGAAACTTTAAAATATTTATGCAAAAAGTTAATTGTATTGTACAGGGTGAGTCAAATTAGATGCAAAGTATGGGGATCTCGTAAACGGTAAAACATAGGGAGAAGGGTAAACTGGGGCAAAGTTGCGTAATCAAAAGCGCAATAATTTGACACTAAAAAATCAAGGATATCTTAAGCCGTTTTGAAAAAATTCGCAAAAAACCAAAATTTTGCAATTCGGTTTTTATTTATTTTTGGAGTTATTAACAGACTAAGAACAAAACACTTTTTCATTGTCGCTTCTAATGCTCTATTAAACCGTTATAAAAATTTTTATATTCGACGTTTCGTCTTTTTGGAACCATCATCAACTTCATTTTTTCCCTTAGTACTAAATTCAGTTTTCTGCAGATTTGATATTATCTTTTTATTAGAAATTCAACGATATATAAAACTTTATTGATAGAAAACGTTTCGATGCCATAACACTTTATGGCTATAAGGACTTTATAGTAGACCTTATTTAGTGAAAAAAAGTTTATATAAACATAGGTTGTATAATGCTTTTTTTCTGAGATACAGGGTCATAAAGTATAAATATTTTTTTAGTTTTTTGCATATATCTCAAAAATGGTATCTACAATTGACCAATTTTACAATTAATAAATATAAGGTTGAATGCTCGAATAAATGAACTTTGATCAGATAAAAGGCATATATCGAGCACAGTTTAATTAAATCTTGCCCAAGTACTTTCGATCCCTAGATCATCTTCAGGGGCATTTCGTCAATTGTGGCCTATCCGGCAAAAACAGGATGTCATAAACATATTATGTTTATGACATCCTGTTTTTGCCGGATAGGCCACAATTGACGAAATGCCCCTGAAGATGATCTAGGGATCGAAAGTACTTGGGCAAGATTTAATTAAACTGTGCTCGATATATGCCTTTTATCTGATCAAAGTAAATTTTACAATTATTAAAGCGGCATCCAAACTTGTCTAAAATACAAATAAACTCATCTTATTATCAATCAGTGGTGTACATTGGGGTTACTAGTTGCACAATTTTAAATAGAACTTCTACGCCACTGCATATTTGGCAACATTTCTAAATTTTATTAAATTCTCAATCAAATATTCAACATGGCAACATTTTTATGTAAAAATCAAATTTTTACATAAAAAATGCCTGTTGTAAAAATGTCGTATCTCTTTTAGTTTTTGAGAAAAACAGCAGTTAATCGTTCTTTGCAGATATTTTTTTAAATGTAAAAATTTATCTTTTTTAATATTTGCTGTTGGTAAAAGTTCATAGTAAAAATAATATTAAAAATATTAAATTTTGTACAAAATGTTATTATTCATCAATAAGAATATTATGATTTTTACTATTAACTTCTATGAACAGCCAATATTAAAAACGATAAATTTTAGCATTAAAAAAAACACTGCAAAGAATGATTAACTGCTGTTTTTCTCAAAAACTAAAAAGATACGATATTTAAACAACAGGAACTTTTCATGGAGATTTATAGAAATGTTGCTAAATATGCAGTGGGGAGTTCTATTTAAAATAGTGCAACTATTAACCTCAGTGCACGTCACTGATTGATAATGTTATGAGTTTATTTATGTTTTCGATAAGTTTGAATGGCCCTTTAATAACTGTAAAATTAGAAGTCAATTGTAAATACTATTTTTGAGATATTTGCGAAAAACTAAAAAATGATTTATATGTTATCACCCCGTATCTCAGAAACAAAGCACTATACGACCTTTGTTTATATGAAATTTTTTTCACTAAATGAGGTCTAGTGTAAAATCATACTTCAAAAAAACAGACTCACCCTGTGTATTATTTTTCCATTTACTTTCACTGAAGATGGTTTTATGAAGTCGAAACGTTGTCTAACAATAAAGTTGATGATGGGTTCAAAAAGACGAAAGGTCGAATATAAAATTTTTTATAACGGTTTAATAGAGCATTAAAAGCGACAATGAAAAAGTGTACAAAAGCAAATGCAGACAACCCCTATTCCCTATTTACAAATAAGAGGAGAGGGAAGTGGAACGGTGGGGTTTCGTTATTTCCTTAAAATATAATAAATACTGCCAAATATCGAAGTGGACTGTTTTCCTTGGCCCACATTGTAACACATAATATTGCAATATAAATTTCGCATTCCTGAACTATCACTGTATCCTCCATTTTGATTATTATTTTTCTCAACTAATGCCATTTTCAAAATTCTTGATTTCCTATCCATCTTTAATGTAAATTATTGAAAAATATAAAACTATTTCTTTGAGCTAGTCTCCGACAAGTCTACCGTGATTTGATGCTTAGGTACTAAAATATAAAATTAACAAACAGTACGAGCAAGAACAAAGCGAAATCCTTCTTATAACTACAAGTTATACTGAAACATCTAAACAATAATTCTTACTGTGTTATACAGAAAAAGGCGGTAGAAACCACTAATCTCATATTTATCGACAACACTGTAGGGTCCTCACTTAATGAGCTGTAAGGAAATATACACGTAAAGTTGTCCTCTCTTTGTGTGCATAACTAAAAAATATATACAGTCTCACTTTAACAGCTGCATATAATGGCCTCACTTGGGTGGCAATATACTTGACAATACGGGACACATACACGTAATTTTTTTTGTGTATATTGCTCATTTTTTAATTGCTATTTACTTGTCAAGGTCACTATGAAGAGTTGAATCGATTATGTCTACGTTTTCTACCGGTCCTCACTAAGTGCGTGTATTGTCAGGACCTCACTTTGATATCTGTGCATAATTATATATATATATATATATATATATATATATATATATATATATATATATATATATATATATATATATATATATATATATATATATATATATATATATATATATATATATAATATTGTTATGATTCTCGATTTCTACTTTCAGAAAAATATTTAAACAATTAAATATGCAGGAATCTGCTTAAAATTAAGTTAAAAATAAGAATTTAGTACACTCCAGTAAAAGCGCGTTTTTAATAATTAAAAGAGATTCCACGAACGATTAATTATTAATAGAATTGAAAGGATAAAATGTGAGGTATAAAAATTTTACGGAACAATGGACATTGAAAACAAAAAGCCGTTGGAATTTTCTGAAAATTAAATTTTATTTGTAAGCGTTTACAAATGTAGATAGAAAGGATAAACAGTAATTTACATAATTTGTTTATCAATAAGAAAAAGAAATTGTTTTCTAAGGCCAACAACAACAATAGAGTTTGATTTTCAGGTATTTCAAATAAGTATATGACGTAGATTTTGTTGTTATGCCAGAAGCATGTAGTATGTTGTGTATATAATAAAATGAAAGGAGGATATAGAGGAAGTGGATTGTCCGAAAGAAAGAGTGAAAAATATATGTTTTTTTTATTAGAGTGTATTAATTGATCAAGGAAGCTATTTTGGGAAATTCTATGAAAGAAAACGAGAAGTTTGGTTTTGAAAAAGGAGAGAATTTTATAGGGGAGTTCGATACAAGATTTGGAAGAGAAAGGTTGTTTTTATTTTCTTAAAAAAGTTATTAAAGAAAAATAAATTTTGGTGTTTTTGCCAGTTTTGATAAGAAGTGAGTAGTGGGAAAACACGTTAAGTTTTTGTGGTAGCAGCCAAGTAGTGCAAAGTAGAAATTTTCAAACAAATTGCAAGTTTTTTTTTTAATACAACAAATTATCTGAGGAGATACCATCACATTTGGAGAGTGGTAAGCAGCTTTTGATTGTCAATATTTTATTTCGATAAGAGATCATTAGAAGCATTAGAAGTTTTAAGGCGTATGAATAGAGAACGTGAACTCACAGAAATTGTCAAAAAGCGTAAAACGTCTTATCTTGGACACATATTTAGACACGACAGGTATAACTTACTTCAGCTTATTATAGAAGGGAAAATATAAGGCAGACGCGGCCCGGGTAGACGACAAATGACCTGGCTGCGCAACATCAAAGATTGGACAGGATTAGACTTTCAAAGTTTAATAAGGAAAGCCCAAAATAGGGAAGACTTTGCAGAGGTTATCGCCAACCTTCGCTAAGAAGACGGCACCTAAAGAAGAAGAAGAGATCATTTCTTTGGACAAATATCGACCCAAGAGGAGAGTATCTAGGGATTTTAAGAAGAGGATTGCAGAAGAGAAGAGCAGGATTGATTTAAATATAGTCATAGGGAGAAGTAAGGTGTTATAGAGGTGGTTTGACAAGTTATCGGTTTGTAAATAGAAACAGTTTTTCTTATTTGATTTCTAGAATTAAAGAACACGTTAGCACAATATTATCTGTATGTTTGGTGATTAAATTGCTATAAAATAAATATTTGTAGGCTGGTTTTTTTAAATTAGCTTAAATTAATAAGAAATATCAGATGATTCCATATGTTTGGTTGTGTGTATATACATATATGTGTGTGAGTGTGTGTGTAGGTGTGTGTGTGTGTATGTGTGTGTGTGTGTGTGTGTGTGTGTGTGTGTGTGTGTGTGTGTGTGTGTGTGTGTGTGTGTGTGTGTGTGTGTGTGTGTGTGTGTGTGTGTGTGTGTGTGTGTGTGTGTGTGTGTGTGATTTTGTAAAGGTTTCTCTCGGTGTAAAATATTACGAAAATTTCGAAACAGCAAACTTGTTTGCACAATTCTGGGTTGCGTTAAATACTGTATATAAAGCATAATGTACTTTACATGAAAGTCAAATAATTAATGTTTAGATGTATACACAAAAGTTTCTATGAAAATTATTTAGTTTGATCAATTAACATTAATGGCTGGAAGCACATCATGCTCCATATATCTGCATACATAACGATCACCCTAATGGCCCTCCGGCAAAATTAGTCAAGCTTTCTAAACTGTTTCGGCTGCAGAATGTTTGACGCCGTTTAAAATTACTATCACAATAGCAACACTTTTTAATTGTGCTGAATCGTAATGCTACAAGTACAAACATGTTTTTTCTAAATTTAAAGAATCCCTAGATACAATATTTTCTAGTGTAAGATAGTGTTAACATTTTAATAACCAATTATTCCATATTCTTATTACATTTATTTCCATTTTTATTATATGTATATTTTATATTAGTTGGAATAATATAAAAATTTAAAAAAATTAATGACTTTTTAAAGTATTTATTTTCTAATAGTATAAATTGTATTTTTTAAACTAATATTAAATCAATGTTATATTTTTTCTGCCACTTACCATTTGCAAGTCTAACCAGCAAATTAAGAAATGAGACTTGCTTGTGATCAGCTTGTGCCTTCGTTCACCAGAAAGGTTTCATAATGGATCAGTAGCGTATTTTTTTTATTTATATTAGACTAGTGTCAGTAGGAGTTACCTTTGTATATTGTTCCCAATTAAATTGATGGTTTTTTTTGCTGGAATATTATTCTACAGGATGGAATAAGCATGTACTAGCAGGCAGTTTGGGATAAATTTGAAAGGTCAGAAAGTTTGGCCGGGATGTTACAGAAACACTCTTTTGACTTTTGGTCTAGCTTTCGGAATTGTTTTATTCCTTTTTCAAGACACTGTAATTAGAAGAATTGGTAAATATTTACAATATATCACAAATTGTCAGTGCAACTTACTAGTCGTTGAGATTATTTATATAAAGCTATGACACTCAACATTAATAACACACATATAAAATATAACATATAAAATACATTTTAAAATTTAGTTAATGATAGTAAAACTTCTTGACGTCGTTTAATGGTGTGTTTTAGCTGATCCATAGAGAACAGAAAGAAAAAACAAAAATAATATGAATAAATGTAATTAGGCGTTCTTCATGTTTTATTAATGGAAGTAGTATATTAAACCTGTCTTGATGGTATGCAACTTGTTTTGCATGCAGGCGTATTATGGTGTGTATATGTAAAAGTAAATCTTTATTTTATTTTTGATGTTTTGTCAGTAAATAACAATAAATGTTGCTCAGTTTACCTATGTCAGACTTTTTATTTATACAAGACGTATTGGATTTGATGAAACACATTCCCAAGAAAACACGTTTTGAATGGTTTTTTTCTTTTGCCAATATACAGGAATCCTCGAAATTAAATTCATGTTTTAACGTTAATGCATGTTCTTTCAGCGCACATGAGTTTATTTTTTTGGTTTTTATGTCGCTGCGATATGAGATAATTGTGAAAATTACGAGACGATTCTCCGATATACACGTTTTTACAATTGGCACACGGTATAGAATAAACAACATTCGATGACTCCTGTATTGTGAAAGGATCCTTTGTCTTTGTGTACAACTTCGATACCGTTTTCACATTCTTAGTTGCAATTTTTAAGTCACTAAAATTTAGAAAATGGTTATTAGCTTAGGTGTCAGAACTGGAATATAGGGTAGGTTACGTTATTTTAGATTGTGGTAGCTCTGATGTGTTGTGTGTCAATGTCAGTGTCAGTTGTTGGACCTCATTATTATGAAAATTTTGGTTGTCAGAAAATTGCAAAGGAAAAGAAGAAAAAAAAAGAGAAAAAAAAGCCCTGTGGGATAGGAATTCTCTTGTAGTATAGATCTCAACTTTTTTAGTCCCTTGTCCCTGAATATATATATATATATATATATATATATATATATATATATATATATATATATATATATATATATATATATAAATTTTGCCGCACTTAAACATAATGAAATAATTCTACAAATGTGTCGTAAAACTTTACGTAAGCTTATTCTTCTTTTTCTTTTTATATAGACATGAATCTGTCTGTTTCGTTTCACCGTTTACGTGGTTTTCCTACTGATCGTTTTCCTATGGGGGTACAGTCTCTTGCCTTCTTTACTTCTCCATTTTTTGTCACTCGGCTTAAATGATCGTTCTATTCTACTCTTCTATTTCTTATCCAGCTCTTAATGTTTTACACCTCGCATCTACGTGGTATCTTTGTACTTCTAAATCTGTCCCATGTTTTACTATCAATTTTTCTTGCATTGAATATTGATGAGTGCAATAGTGTCCGGGGGCTCGGGAGACTGAGTCCTCGGAAGCCCTGAAGAAGACATCAGAGAGGATATTCAAAGTAGAAACAAGACAATATATAAGTCTTGTTTCTACTTTTGTCTTTATGTATTTGTTTATAAAAAATTATACTTATATTTATTTTGAATTAATAATTAATGGAACAAAACTTTTTTGTGCTAGCTTAAATTGGTAAATAATCTTAGAGTTCGTCGTTCAATCACAGAACTGCAAAACCAAAACTCAGAGGAAGTTCATGGATAAATTAAATTTTCGTCAAAATACACTGGAGTCCTCATGCGTCGATGAAACAGAAGTCATCGCAACGGAGAATATTGTTAGAAAGAGATGTAGAGGTATATCTGAATACCTTGAAACAATTTTTATTTACGATGTCGGATACTATTATGTGAGTACTTACAACCGCTATAACTTATCACTGAATTTAATTTTAACTTTTTAAAAAATATTACTTGTTACTTTTACGAATGCCTACAACGCTTATGGTTAACGAAGACCGACACTTTTTTTTCTTAAACACAAACTGCTCCTTTCAGCTATCGGGAATCAACTCTCTACACTGTCTCTACACTCACTGTCATTTCCTTTCATTCCAAAAACTCTCTTGACTTAACACCCCCTTCCATTAATAACTTTCCTTCCTTTTCATTGGTCGAAACAACTTCATTTCAACGTCTTCAAGTTGTAAGTACTTTAACATTTTCTAGGAACTCCCATTTCCCGACTTCTTTCAAACAACGTTTTTCGTTAATCTTTCTCGTGCAAACACAAATTGTTCTTAAATGCACTTCAAAATCATAAACAATTCCATGACTAGTATCGATTAGATTACAAAGATGTTAACAAAGACAACTTTATACTAGGTAAAACCAATACCTATGTTAACAATAGATAGACAAAAAGGTATTTTACATTTTAAATGCAAAAAACAAATATTTTTTTAAAAAACTACTTTAACGTACTACAAAATAACAAATTTCATGTATACAATAGATGGATATATATATATATATATATATATATATATATATATATATATATATATATATATATTAATTATTATTAATATATATATATATATATATATATATATTAATATAATTTTTTTACAACGTAGTAAAATATATACTTTAGGTAAAAGTGATTCCAGTCCAATTTAGATTTATGTCGCAAATAAACCGAGACCCAGCTAAGATAACTAGTGTTCCGGTTATTTATTTTTGTGGCGGCTACAATTCGGCGACGCTTCTGGAACTCATAAAGAATATTTGCGGTGTTGGTCAGTATTTCGATAAAAACTGATTGAGTTATATAACACCTATTGTATACGAAAAGGTTTTTTAATATTGTTCTAGATATATTTATTGTTAGCATCTATACATACGTGAAAGAAAAAGTGTTAAGGCTAACTAGTTAAAGCTTGTTTTTCTCTTACTAGACCACGAATGCTTTTATATGGTACATTATTTGGACGTTTGTAGCATTTTAACACGAGCGTATGAAGATTTGAATTAGTTTTGTATCGAAGGAGGTAATTGTTAAGTATGGTAAAAGTATTTGGAGTTACCGGAACTCGTATTTTCATCACTGTAATGCAGTTTACTTTACTATTTAGGCAGCCCCACGTTAAATTTGCCAACTTTATAAGTTTCGTATTTATTTTCAAGTTTGGTTGCGTCTGGGATTTTCTTGTTCATTGACTATCGTGCTCTGATTTAATCGAATCTTATAAAAACCTACTAGAGTGTATTTTCCAAGACTTAGACTGTACCCTTCAATTTATTTGGTGGGTGGCATATCTGTTGTTGGCTAGTTGTTTAGTGATATTATATATAATTGTCTCATGTTTCGATGTTCATTGGCGACACGCGCTTCTTCAGCAAGATTTTCAGTCCACTTTTTTTTGTATTCCTTTCCTGCCTCCTTAACAACTTTATTCTCTTCTCTATAACCTTCTCTAAGTCATTTTTTCTCTGTTTCTGTTCTGAAATTTAATGACTTTAAATAAATGTTTTTCCGGCCTTCTATTTTGTTGTAATTTTTTCTGGTGATCTACTCTTTCTTAACGTATTTGTTTAGGCCCAAAATGTCTTCACCTGTATTGAAAAAGTGCGTTGCTAAGCGTTTCACAATTTTTGTCGTCCTTTCGTCTATTTTGTTAATAGTCGGTAATAATTGCTGTGTTAAATACCATTTTTACTTAAATTCGCAAAAATTTCGTTAACATATAGACCTCACAAAACTTTATATCAAAAATTTCAAACCATAAATTGCATGTCGTTCTGCGAGGTGACTACGCTACTAACATGCAATATCAATACGTGATTTCATGGGCTCCTTATATTACGATTTTTTTCGATAGCTCCATATTTCACTTATCTTTTCAACAAAAATCCGTTTCAATTCAAAGAAACTTTCCTAAATGTCATTTTTATGAGATCCACAGCGTTTTACTTTAATAATCTATAATATTTACGTGTCATTAAATTTGTTGTTACATGTCGTAATTAAAAACTCAAAATTTAAGAAAAATCGGAGACTAATTAAAGGCTTACTATTCCCTGGATTGTCTATTCATTCCTTTGTCAATATCTCTGAAATGTTGAAAAGCTTGGAAAAGGGTAATTAACACAGTAGGAGACTATTTACTAGTTTCGGTCAGGTAAATGGTGCTTCAACAAAAGCGTAATCCCTCAATAATAAAACCTCACAATGGTTTGTACTCGCTGCATAGGCTAGCTGTACTGCATTTAATCTGTTTGATTTGGTTCTCTCTAAAACTAATCAATAAAATGGTCGGTGTAGAACTTTATATTTTTTACTGTCCCCTGAATAATTTTAAATAAACTTTCATAAATCAATGTTTAGGTACTAAAAAAATTAGTAAATATTAATTTCTGAAAAGTTTTCGATGATATACGTTTTATTGATTTATTTACTTTACGCGAGAAATATATATTTTTTTATTGCTATATAATAAAATATAAATCAAAACACTGTTTTTTATTTATATGGAATATCATCATCATCACAGCACACAGAACAAGATGATGAAGAAGAAGAATTGACCTATATAAAAATGAAAGAGAAAATACACAAAATTAAAAAGGGGAAAACAGCGGGACAAGACGAAATATTTGCAGAACTTATAAAATACGGTGGGAAGGCACTATACAGACAGATTTATAAACTAATACAGAATATATGGAGCAAAGCAATAATGCCCGAAGAATGGAAGAAGGGAATTATAGTGCCAATCTCAAAACAAGGAGACCATAGGATGTGCAAAACTACCGAGCAATTAATTTACTGAATGTAACATATAAAGTATTCTCCGTTCATAAATTGTTGAGAGCACGAAATGTACCTCAAACTCATAAAACGGTCGTAAACCATAGACGTTCCTGAGGTGTTTATTCATTAAATAATAATATAATATTTTTTAATACTGCTATATATATAATATTAATAATATTTTAATACTAATATATTTAGCAAAAAAACAATTAAAACTTTCACGGCTAATGTTATGTAATTATATTATATTAATAAAAATAAGAATTTAACCATTAACAATTTTGTAAATAAGAATACCTTATCTCTTTGGATATTTCAATACTAATCTTCGCGTTTAATCACTTTACTAGAAAACCTGGAATTCATATCCGAAGGTACTATTCGTTGTAAGATAATTAGGATGGAATTCCCCAGATTTTTAATAATATAATGGGTATGCTTTGGCCACGTGCCTCGTTTGTTCAGTTTATATTCGAAACTTAACTTAAAAGGGTGAAGTTATTACGAAGGAAACCATTTTTTTTCTTTAGTACGTTTTTTATCGCATGTAATTTACGGCTCGTCGGTGTGTCCGCGTCTACGGCAGTAATTAGCGTCTCGAATATTTCTTTTGCTAATTATATGCAGTGCGTGAGTAATTTTTTATTCCATATACCTATGAACATATACGTACCTTTCGCTCGTGCTCGTTTTGTTGGATTGTTTGTGATGGTTTCATCACATCATCAAGTTTTACACCGGTACTGTTGCGTACAGTCAGTAAGTCTGTCTATTCACCAAGAGAGAAGACTATTGTCCTGGATGTTCAGGATGCTCTGGTTTCTCAGAATCCCACAAACACTGTTCGCAACATAGTCGAAAGTTTTGCCAACATGACTGGCGTAGGAGAGTCAACTATATATAGGTTCCTATCAGAAAGAAAAAACACGGTATAGCTAACCCAAACACAAACGAACACTTAAAGAGAGGGAAAAAGCCTATTGAAATTGATGAATTTGCCAAAAATGGTATTCGAAGGAAAATTCATGAATTTTTTTTCAAAAAAGAAATACCAAACCTAAACAAAATTTTACAAGAAGTTAGAGACGACCCGGATTTGCCTCATATCGGACGAACTAAATTGTGGCAAGTTTTAAAAGAATTAAATTTCCGGTGGGAGAAATCAGACCGAAAATCACTTTTGATTGACCGGGAGGAGATAATATGTTGGAGAAGAAATTATCTAAGATCCATCCAAATTCCGGGCTGAAGGAAGGCCCATCTTCTACCAGGATGAAACGTGGGTAAACTCAGGTTATAGTCTAAAAAAAATTTGGTCAGATAAAAATATATTAAGCTCCAGGCAAGCCTTTATGGAAGGTTGGTCTACTGGTATCTCCCCACCTTCTGGTAAAGGCAGTAGATTAATAATTTCTCACATTGGCAGTGAAAAAGGATTTGTTAAGCATGGTTTGTTGGAATTTCAGTCCAAAAGTACAAAAGACTATCACGAGGAGATGACAGCTGATGTTTTCGAAGAGCATTTTGAGCAGATGATTGAACACATACCACCAAATTCAATTATAGTATTAGATAATGCACCTTATCATTCACGACTAGTAGAAAGACTTCCAACGACTGCCTGGAAGAAACAGAATATTCTTGACTGAAGATGGAATGGTAAAAGCAGAACTTCTAAAAATTGCCCGGCAACACAAATCTAAGTTCAAGGAATACGTAGTTGACAAAATGGCGGAAAGGCGAAATATTACAGTCCTTAGACTTCCACCCTACCACTGCGAAATAAATCCAATTGAACTTATTTGATGACTCGGATTCCGAAGTTGATCCTATTTATTTTGAATTTGAATAGTTTTCTAATCGTAATTATATAAGGTAAGTAATAATAGTTGTAATCGTAAGGTATTAAAGGGGAAAGGCGCAAAATGTCGCCTGTCAAAATGTTCAATGTGTTTTAAATGTATCCATTTTATTCTTAAATCCTGAGAAAACTAAACAGCATTTTTGAAAAATTTAAAGGCAGAATGAAATATTTATTAGAATATATAAAAAGTTTCTTTTGCATGCAATATTTTCAATTAAAAATTATACTATATTTTCTCTTTTATTTTCACCCCTGTTACATAACATATTAAAATAAACATTGTAGAAGTTTTCAGGGACTTTCTGCCCTCAGTAATAATGTAATCTTTTATTCTGCGTTTAAATTTTTCAAAAATATTTATTAGTTTTCTACGGATTTGAAAATAATGGATACATTTAAAACATATTGGAAATTATGCCAGGTGACATTTGGCGCCTTTTTCCTTAATTAAATAAATGTATCTTTTACAAATGGCAAGAAACTTTTTATTTTTGAATAAAATAAATAGGTTATATTAAAAAATACAATTTAAAAAATATATTTATTTAGTTTAAATAAATGTTTCAATCATATACTCTACGACACTGGTCTTTCATCTCTAACCATTCAAAATACCCCCGTAATAGGATTATAAGGTATTGTATTCCTTCAGATATAAGGTGGGTTAGTCGAAAACGTCTTAAACCGTCAGTTTTTGGTTGGTTTTTACTATTATATCGTATTACCTATCCTCTCTGTATTTCAGTTTTCTAATTAGGGTTAAAGTTGTAGTGAGCTATCAACAAATTGTGAACCGGCTATAATGTAATGAAATAATACCTGTAGACTAAACCGTGCATCTCTCGTACCTACGCCTTTCGTGGACCCAAACTGTGTGTCTTGTATTCTCCCTTCGCATAGCTTGTATATTCTGCGATGTATAATTTATTTTAAGAAAAAGTTTTAATTTATGGCTCGTTAGACTTATTAGCCTATATTCTCCGCACTTTTTCGCTTCCTGTTTCTTTGGCAACGTAATTAATTCTGAAACTAGCCAATCTTTTGGAATATTGCCTGTGTTATAGATATTATTGAAGATTTTGCATAGTATTCTTAAAGATTCATTATTATGAAGTTTAAGACATTCAAATTGTACTCCGTCTGGCTCTGGAGCTCTTCCTTTTTTAGTTATACATATTATGGCTGCTCTTATTTCTGCCACTAGTATAGTTGGTCCTGTTTCCGTAGGTATTAGGGACTGGTTCTCCCTCTCATCAAAAAATAAATTTCATATGTAATTTTTCCAGGTATTATCAATACTCTCTTTGTCCACGATTACCTCTCCGATGTCATTATCAAAGTTTACTGACTCTTCTGTTTTTACATTTGCCTGTAATTTCTCTTACCTTTTTATGTACGTTGAAGTTGTATTTATTTTGTAGAATTTCGATTTCTTGACATTTTTTTCTCCAGTTCTTTCTGTTTGCCTTTTCTGATCTCCCTCTGTATAAAATAATAATAATATTAATAAATTGCCTTTATTTAGTCTGTAAAAATTTACAAACACGAGATACATGAGGCGAAGTCTAGCTAGAACTACTTCACTTAACCTCAAGTTTACAAAGTCAGTATGAAATAAGTAGAACATAAAAAAAATGATTTATAAATTGACATAAATAATAATATAATATTGAAATGATAGAAATAGTCATGTGGCTACTAGAAAAATAAGATAAAGAAAATAATTTGTGATGTTATGTGATAAATGATATGAACAATATACTATATAATAATAATAACGTTACTGCGATTGGAGTAAAAATTTCTTATAATGCCGCTTCATGAAATCAAAAGATTTACCTCTTAAATTTTTTGTTAAATTATTAAACACTAAAACAGCATTGTATTAACTTTTGTTACCATTTTTATATCATCTTCATTTACGTTGAGATCATTTAAAGTAATAAGGTCTTGTTTGTTAAACTTGTTTTTTCCAGAGAGGCAGCATTTACGCCACGAATCATTAATCTCGGATTTAACTTTTTTGGTTTAGTAACAGAATAACTAGGTATTTCCTAATTGTTTAGTAAAGCACTCTTTTAATTTTTGTAAAGACATTTAGTCGCTAAAGTTAATTAAAACTCCATTTTTTATCAACTTAGTACTATCAACAGTAGCTTTTGTGGAAGAAAGATTAATTTTCGATTTAATATCGTTATCTACCTGAACGTTAGCAATATTTTGGTTCGTTGACCTTACAAGCAAAACAGAATCACAGCCAGTTTTATTTACTTTCAAGGCATCCGAGTAACTTTTTGCTGGCCTATCACTAATTGGCAAAAATGAGCTGGTAGAATTAGAAGGTTGTGCTTGAAAATCGTCACTTACCGTCGTTTTTGATTTAAGCAATTTATTTGTGTATTCCAATTCAGAAACGCACTTATTTAAAACTTCCCTTTCTCGTGACAGACATTCAATCTCCTTCTCCAACACAACTTTTTCACATGATAACTTATCATACATTGGAGCAGAACAATGTCCTTTATTAACCGAACAGTTACGACAATAGAATGAGTTTTTATCGACAAATACAACTTTCGAAATTGCATCAAAACACTTGACGTGCAGAACAACATCACAGGTATTACCCAAACATTTGATGTCATTTGTTGAAGTAAATTTAGCACAAAATTTACATTTGTCAGGAGGTTCACTGCCCAAACCGCCTGCCATCGTGGTCGACGATCGAATGAGCCATATGTTGTAATGTTTTATACATAAAATTGTTCTTGTTTCTCCTTCTTTCTTCCATCAACTGCAGAATATCTACCGTCATCCATGTCTTATTCTTACCTTCTTCGTTCTTCATAAAATTGATTAAAGACCATATTTGTCATATACTTAGTTTAGTTTAAGTTCATTTGATGACCATCCTTCGAACATGCAAAGTCCAATTCATTTAACATATCTGTGGCTTCTCCTAAATTATCTGTGATAAGGACAATGCCATCTGCGAAACGGAGATGGTTAAGCTTTTCCCGTCTATTGTTACTGCTCTGGTCCCAATTGACCATCTTAAAGGCTTACTCTTATGCCGTTGTGTATAATTTCGGCGACAATGTATCTCCTTGCCTTACCCCATGTTTTATTTTTATTGGTCGGGTTTTGTCGTGTATCTTATCAGTCATTAGTAGCATTAAATATTGTAAATAACTTCACTATACCTATGGTCAATCCCGCTGTCATTCATTGGTTCTATAAGGCTGTCTATTTCGATCGTGTCGAACGCTTTTTGAAAATCTATGAAAATGAGGACAAGAAGTTTGTTGTACTCGATTGATTTTTCGATGAATATCTTTACTGTATGGAGGTAATCATTGGTAACATAATTTGAACGGAATCCTGCCTGCTTTCTCGGTTGGTAAAAATATAATTTTAATTTTTTTTAATTAGATATGGAATATACTCTACTTAAAATATAAGTGTTCTGACTGTAATCAACTGCAAAAAAAATCAACCTAGCCGAATACAAAAGGCTGTTACGATAAAACCTATTGAAATTCATTAATTTTAACATAAAAAAATTTAAAAATAATTTTTCACCTTAATTTATTATTAAAAAAGCTTGCAAATTGTTTGGTAAACAGAATATAAATAAACAATTTTTGTTATTTGACTTTTTTTTCGACAAATTTTTCACCCACGAATTATCAGTAGTGTAAAATGGACAGTGAGGAAAACTGTTCATTTTAAACTGAAGGTAAATTAATAAGAATAATCCCCTCTCATAAATCTTCTATTGTTGAAAATTTGAAAGTTACCAGGACCGACCAAATCCTAATTAAAAAATTGTGCAAATTTTTAGTTTCTAAATTCTAAAAATTTGAACTTGGTTATTCTTAATTTTCAGTACCTTATGCTAAGGGTTAATTAAGGGGTTTTTTTGGGAGTTTTTAAAGATTAATCTGTAAGTTTGCTTGTTGCACATCTTAAAATACAATGTACGTCGTACATGAAAAACAGCCAGTTGTAAAATAGTCTTTGAGTGAACTATACTTGAGAATCAAATTTGTAGGCAGTAAATTCTCCGAACTGTGAATGCAATAAACCAACAACATCGTTGCCAGTTTGTAATGATAGATATTCTAGCAATTTATCATTTAATCATTGACATGCAGCAAAATTATCATATTAATGATCGTTTTGTATTTGTTAAGGTATATAATAAAATGTATTTAGTAACATCAATATTTATGTATAATATTATATTTATATACAATACTTATATATTATAGAAAACATCTAAAGTACGATAATATCCTTTGTAAAAGTCATACATGACAACATCGCATTCTAGGACCGGTAGAAAGGAATAGTAGATCAACGTTTTCATAATATAGAGAGAGATAAATTGCTCATTGACTTCCTAGCTTAGCATTCAGTAGCGTATCGTTCACACTGTTGCAGTAACTTTTAAAAATTAATCTTAATATAATATGATATGAGACTTATATTTAACTTTGAAGTGTATACTTCTTATCACAAAAAAAACACTTACTTTCAAATTCCATAATTTTGTACAAAACATACGAGACAAAGAAACTTTCTATGACATTTAATGACAAACTATAATTTTTTTTAATGACATTTTTTGTTTGTTACAAAAATTAATTATCAAAAAGGCAGGTAGAGAGATTTACCCTGCTGTTATTTCAATGAAAGGTTTTTTTTTTCATTGGGATTACTTATATTTTAAATATACTAATTTACATACATTATGAAAATCCAATTCTGATCTTGCCGATTACATGAAGTGAACTTTTACTTTTAGTGAACATATAAACACTCACACATATATATTATAATTAAATAAAATAAATCGAATCGAATATACCTAATATATATAAGAAGTATTCATTTTTTTTAAGAGCAAAGTATATTGGTACAAAATATATTTTAGTTTGAAAACTAGGTTAACAAAACAAACTTACTTGCATACGAAAGTAACCTTAATAAAATAGTTCGACCTCCACAGGAAGGTAAAATATTAATCATCGTATGAAGACGACTCGTCGGCTGATGAAGAGCTATCGCGATCACTATTATTTACATTGATAATTAATGGTTCAACCGAAATGTCCACTCTTGTGTCTAAGTCCCTCTTCTTCTTTTATACAATTTTTCCAAGACTCAGGTGTGACATTTTGTATGGCAGTAGCTAACAAGCACTTCACCTCCTCCATTTTAAAACTCAAGTTTTCCCTTGCCACTTGGTTTTTTATTTGAGCCCATATAAGCTCGATAGGGTTCAGCTTACAATGATAAGGAGGGAGGCTATGTACAATTATGTTGTTTGCACGAGCCATTTCATCGACTGCATATTTCTTGAAAACGGGTATATGTATCCTCGCGAGGTTTAATAATTGTACTTTCAACATGTTGTCATTGAATGGTATATTTTTTTGAGAGAGCCAGTTGATTATTTCACCTTTTCGCCAGGCAGTCGTTGGTGATGGCTCCAACCGTCAACTGTGGTATGACGCATTGTCCATAACAACGACAGAATTTGCTTCAAGGCTTGGTAGAATATTTGAAAACCAACCAACCTAATTATGTTGTTTGCACGAGCCATTTTATTGACTGCATATTTCTTGAAAACGGGTATATGTATCCTCGCGAGGTTTAATAATTGTACTTTCAACATGTTGTCATTGAATGGTATATTTTTTTGAGAGAGCCAGTTGATTATTTCACCTTTTCGCAAGGCAGTCGTTGGTGATGGCTCCAACCGTCAACTGTGGTATGACGCATTGTCCATAACAACGACAGAATTTGCTTCAAGGCTTGGTAGAATATTTGAAAACCAACCTTCGAATCTTTGAGCGTCCATTTCCTCATGGTAATCGTTGGTTTTCTTGGATTCGAATAGTAACAAGCCGTTGTCCAAAAAACCCGAATCGCTGCCTATATGTGTTATTATGAGCCTCCGTCCTTTACCCACTGGTGTTTTTAATCCTAATGAAAGCTCTTTAATGAAGGCTTGTCGACTACTTTTAATTTCCAAATCTTGCCACACCTTTGAGACAGTATGACCTTGATTTAGCCAAGTTTCATCTAAATAGTATACTTTTCGTCGTACACAACGATACTCTCGGATTTTTTGTAAGTAATTTCTCCGCCACAAACCAATTTCATATTTTTCTAAAAGAACACTATTTCTGCTTCTTTTTATATATTTAATGTTCGCAATAAAACACGTCGTGATATTTTGGGTATTGAATTATCGGAATTTACTTCAACTTCAACTTTCTTTAAGGTTGGTATTTCGTTCCGAAAAAAGAAAGCATGGAATTTCCTCCGAATAGCATATTTGGTATGATCTTCAAGCTGAATGCGTTTTCTACCTCTGGTTTCAATGGTTTCAACAGGTCCATCATTCAATTTGCCTTCACTTTGTTTAAAATTGTTTACAATTCTGTATACACTTCTCGTCGAAACTTTAGTCAAATCACTACTCAGGGTAACTACATCGTTGACCGACATACTTTTATTCCTTTCACGGAGTCCACAATACACATTGAATATAATAGTTTTTTCTCCCATCGAAAAATTTGGACGTCGTTTACTTTTACTGCTTTCACTTTCCATATTACTCACAACAGTAAAATAAGTGTTCACTGCTTAGATAATCTAATCGATATGTGAGTCATGTCCTGCGGTGGGGCCACGATGAGTAGAATACTATTTTGCTAGCAACGACGAATAGAATCGACGGTTGCTGGGCAACGTGACGTCAGTAAAATAGTATTCTACTCATCGTCATCACACGACTGTTTACTTCGATAGCAAAACAACTGAATACCTGAGTAGCCGACTTTCACCGACTATCGCGGTTTTAGGGAGGTGTAACTATTACCTTCTAAACTAAAATTATTATTTATTGTAATTAATTCAAATTTATAAAATAATAATAGGCCCCAGGTCGACTCAGCCTGAATCAAAATGAGTACCTTGGGTAAAACCAGGGGTAATAATAGACGGTTGAAGCGTAGCACTGGCCATGTTACCTTCCTTGTATACCGTAGGCCCTAGATATAGCAGACTACCCTGCTATACTCCCAAAGCCGCGACAGCGGTATAAAACGGGAGACTATTATTATTATTATAAAATAATAATAAAAAGTAATGGGTTGTACAGCGATGTAGTATATCTTTTATAAGTAAAAATATTAAGAGAATAAAAGTTTTGATTCTAAAAGTATGTCGAGTGGAAGATAAAAAAAATTGAACGTATTAAACGAGCACTGAAAGATGTATGTGGCGTCCTTCATCATTTTTAGTGGCGAATTTTAATATCTCGTCCCAAAAAACTCCAGCTTACCAAATTTCGTGTTATCCCATCGTGTTATCCCATGCCTATCACGAAATATTTAAAAATAAAAGTTTAACTTTGACCCCCTTTATTTTGGTTATTATCAACTTTCGTACTAAAGTAAGTTAGTTTAAATCGGCCTATTTTAATCTCAGGAATCTAAGAATAAGTTATGGCCATTCGTTACCAAACACCATGTATATTATATTAATATATATAATAACCCAAATGTCAACAATAATCATATTAAAATTAACATAATTATAAATAGGTACATATTTATTTAATACAAGTAGCTTTATCGTAACTTCTTATGATATTTTTCGTACGCCGTTGGAAGACCTACAATAGCAATGAACCATCACTATTACTTCCAAAAATTTACTGCCTAGATTTCTGGATTCTGACTATAGTTGTTAGAAGTTGTGATATTTAGCGAAATATTGAGACAATGTGGCGTCCATGGAATTGTGATTTAGATCTCTAAAACTATAGAGGCAGTGGAAGCAGCATTTATGTATAGTAAAACAAAAATAATAAAAACTCCCCAAATTAACATCCATTTACATAGCCGAGTTAACCACTATCCTCAACGGAATAATTTTTGTGGTAGAAAATAGTATCAAAACCCCTGACGTTCTACAGATTCCCTAAGCTCTGTAACTGCCTTAAATAACTTATATTCTAGCCACCCAAGTCTACTACTTATTAAATCAGCATTAACCCAACTGCAAACTCTGAACATAAATGTTAACTTTGTATGGATTCCTTCACATATCGGAATTGCTGGTAATGAAGAAGAAGATTTCTTGGCATAACTAGCAGTCTCGAGTCCGGAAGCTGTAGAAACCAGAAGCATTCCACACCTAGATGTAAAATCTATAATCAAGACCTTAGTAATCAATTCTTGGCAAACCAAGTAGAATCAATCAACATCCAAACTACGAGAAGTAAAACATTCGATGTTACTTTGGATACCATGTTGTCAACCCCAAATAAGCGTTTACATCAAACTATTCTATCTCGTCTGAGAATAGGCCATACCACCAAGACTATAAATATCTGCTGGATAGTGATTTAAAACCACAGTGCTACGTATGTGATATTGTGCTCAGTGTTCACCATGTTTTACTGGAGGTTCCTTTCTATTGCATGGAGAGACTTCAATATAAATTACAAGATACCTTAAAGCAATATTAAGTCACTGAACTGATATTAAAAATTTACCATCATACATATTCCATAAATATACTAAATTAATTGAAAAACATTAAATTGTACTGCGGCAATGACACTTTGAGGTTGAGGAATATAATCTCTGCTGGTTATACTTGTTTTCTGTCAAACTTTTTGATTAATCAATAATTATTAAAATATTTCCTGCTGAGAATTTTTTTTGTTTTTGTATTTCTTGAGTGTTCACTTTTGTGTTTAAAATGAATATACAGACATCAATGCTTCACTTCCATTCTCATAACTAAAAAGAGCTGTTGAAATGGATAACTGATAATTTTCAATTAAATATTGTTTATTATGATTTGAAATGTAGTGGATAAATTGTGTTATTATAAACAATAAATACATTTTCATAACGATAAAGTGATGTAGAAATGAATATATTTCAATTAAATATCATTCATTATGGTTTAAAACGCACTGAATACGTTACAAGTGATGACATTTTATCAATTCTAATTTAAATTTTATTTGATTTTTTTTTGTTTCTCTTATATTCCAATTCAATTTTTATCTCAAAAGCAGTAAAACATTACTCTCATTTTGTAGGCCATGCACTTTATGTATAAATTATACCATTATGTATAATATGGTATAATTTATTATATCATATGTATAATATGGTATAATAAATACCATATAAGGTCCATATGTATGGAATAAATTTATTTTTAGCATTATTATGTAATATGTACTTCCAGCAAGAGCTGGAAGATCTTGCGTAGACCACATTATTTACCCTAACACAACTGAATGAAAAGAAAGTTGCAAGAAACCAGAAAATACATCTTTTATTTGTGGATCTCACAAAAGCATATGACACGATTTCTGTGAGAAAGCTGTGGCAGTCTCTTGAACGATCTTTATTAAATAGCACGATCATCGCCGCAGTTAAACAATTATACAATAAAGCATCATCAAAAATCAAACTAAACAACACCTTATCAGAAGAATTTCCCGTAACAAAAGGCTTACGACAAGGATGCTGCCTCTCTCCAATACTATTTAAGATCTATTTAAATGAAGCACTAAAACACTGGAGAAGATCATGTTCAGGAATGGGGATCCAACTTGACGACGATACAACATTATACACTCTACATTTTGCGGACGACCAAGTAGTAGTGGCAGCAGACAAGGAAGATTTAGAATTCATGACGAGACGGTTGTTTAAAACATATGAAGAATGGGGTCTCTCTGTAAATAGAAACAAAACGCAATACTTATGCATCGGAAATGAAGTAGAAGATCTAATGGTCAAGGAACATGAAACAATCAAGAACTGTGAGGAATATATATATTTGGGAACAACAATCAACAAGAGTGGGCGCACCGAAAAAGAGATAGAGCAAAGAATCGTGAAAGAAAAAAGGGTGATAGGATGCCTAAACACGATGCTATGGTCAAAAGAACTATCTAATCAAAGAAAGCATCTCCTCTTTAACTCTATCTTTAAAAGCATAGTGCTCTATGGATGCGAAACATGGCAACTTACTAAATCCCTTGAGCGACGCCTACTTGCATTAGAAATGGACTTCTGGAGAAGATCAGCTAGAAAATCAAGGCTTGATAGAATACAAAATGACCATATCAGAAATATAATGGGAGTCAAGTCAACCATCATTGACGAAATTCAAAGGAGACAACTGATCTGGTATGGTCATGTGAAAAGAATGGACGACGACAGGCTGCCAAACTTCCCAAAAAGGGAAAGAAGGAAGAGAGGAAGGCCAAAACAATCCTGGCTGGGCGGCATTCAGAGGGCAATGTCGGAAAGAAACCTTCACCCTGGCGAATGGAATGACCGACGTAGCTGGAAACTGGGAACCGGAAGGTGGAGAACGCTATAAAAAACGGACAATTCCTGATAGATTTCTTCTTTCGTTATTGAAAACGATTTCTGGAGTGAAAATCGAAACGTCAAAAAACAAATAAAATGTAATTTTTATTAAAATCAATTGTAGCTCACTCCCATATAAATATATAGTTGTTAAAATAAACATTAAAATAAACGTTAAATATTTTTTATTAATAAGGTAAAAGAAATAATAAATTAGACTTACTCACAATCAAATTGATTGTGAGTAAGTCTAATTTATTATTTCTTTTACCTTTTGAAATGGACTTTTTTTATTAATAATTTCTAGACACTAATAAAGCTTTATGTAACTTATTTATTATATTCTGAGTGCAGTTTTCAACTGTAGGATACTGATATAAATTAAAATATGATTAAGTTCTCCTGTTTTGCATTCAACGTTTATATCACTTAATATATAGTACGATGAACAAAGGCGATTTATGTGTAAATTCTGCTCAACGAGAATGAAGTGATATGCTTAGCTCCGTATCATGTTTAACAGGAAACAATGGTTAGCATTATTCACACAATAGGATCCTTAAATTATGTTGACTAGTATCTATCTTGTTCATCGCCGATCGACCCATCGGAAAAGTTTACAAATAATTTTATAATATCATCAAACTAAGAAAAATCAATTTTGAATTTAAATATTTTTTTATTAGTAGGTACAACTCCTAAAAAAACGATAAGAAATATTACGGTCATTTTCACTTTTCTGGAGTAATTAAAGAAAAAGCTAGCAGTTTTATATTTCAATAAATAAATTTATTATTTTGAATAATATGTGTTTGAAAATAAGCTACAATTGACTGTAATAAAGATTACTTTTTATAATTTTTATACGACGATTTGATTATATCTGAATTACGACGAAAAGGCGAAAAACAAATGATACTTTCGTCGGAAAAACTATTTCACTATAGAGGAGAATCTTCTAATGGTGGCGTTGGATTTATGATAAATAAAAAAAACACACGAAGAATATACTTACAATTAAAAGCATAAGTGATAGAGTTATTTATCTTATCTACAAAGTAAACGAAAAAATTTGATTAAAGATCATCCAGGTATACGCACCTACCAGTGCCTACACAGACGAAGAATTTGAATGGTTCTACGATGACGGTAACACTGCGCTAGAAGAGGTAACCACCAACTATCCCATACTGATGGGAGACCTAAACGCAAAACCTACCTATCTACCTGTGGCTTATACTATAGAATCAAACTTCCTGTTAGTAAAACAGTGGATATTACACAGAGTTTTATTACAGTTTACAGTAAAATAATTAATGATATTTTTTTCTGTCTCCTAGATCTATTACCAGCTTTAGACAATAACAGATTACATTCTTCCCCAATCAAATTGTGCTATTATTTCAATTTTTAAGAAATCACGCTTAAGCCGCGTTTACACGATGACAATTGGCGAGACAATTGTCATCACGTGGTTGCGGATTGTCGGAGGCCAGTCTAGTTAAACGAGAAGATGTTTATACGGGGCCAACTATTGCCGTGGCAGTAGACAGCTAAAACATGGCCGACTGCTCGTCATCTGTTGTGTCCGGTGAGGGAACTGGCAAAAAACAAAACAGCACTACTGGCCTACATCATTCACACGGCGCCAATTGAGATTTCGAGTAATGGGGGGCTTACTGGGCGCAGCTCATTGTCCTCAGTCTACTCCCGGAGACAACTGAATTTTGGGCCAATTGTGAGGGCAGTTGGCAAGGCAATTGGCCTGAAGTGTTTAGACGAAGACAATAATTTCATGCCAGTCAGTTGTCTTCTGACAATTGTCTCGCCAATTGTCATCGTGTAAACGCGGCTTTAGTCTAATGGTGCGTAGCATCCATATTATGATGAGTCAGCATACCATTGAATAGATATAAGTATGGACATGCTTGTCAGTATTGTTACAGTGGCCATTTACATGCACCCTACACTAATCGAGAAACTAACCCATTGTATTAGCAGTTGTTATTAAATTTTATTTGTTATTGTTGTTAAACATTATATAAAACATTAAACTCATATTAGAACACATATTGTTAAAAAAATAATCGTGCACATCGAAACATATTCCAAATTTTTAATTATCGTAATCTTTTCTCTATTAGATTTGGGCTCTGAAATATAATTTGAGAGAAAGGATATTGAAATGTAGCCAAAATGTTGCTTTACAGTAGAAAATCGATATTACGTTTCGCAAACTGTAATGAATGACGGTCGGGTGTAGAGTAGAACCGTTTTCAATAATCAGTATTAGGCGCTGGCTCTGCCTCGATCTCGAGCCAACATTTGTTTTGACGCCACCTTTGCCGATTCATTTTCATTTTGGGCTACGGTCTCCGCTGGTTAGTGTTTTTGCGATTTCCGGAAAATTTTCTACATACACTGCTTTAACACATTTTTTGGTATATAGATACAAATATAGTATAATTGTAAAAAGGCATGAAGTTTTAAAAGTGTTCCCTTAAATATGCAAAAAAAGATTCAAAAATATAAGAAATTTGTGGAATATAAATTATTAAAACAGGAAATACACTTTTCAATGCAGTTAAATGTTAAAGTTGCTCTTGGTTAACATTGGTAGCACTTCTATAAACTGTAGATTTATGTACTATTTTACTATTTTTATTTAAATATTGCCGTTGAAAAATTACAAGGGTGAGTTTGTGAAGTTTATGAGTAGGAATTAGATTAGAGGCTGTTTAAGTCACATTACATTACATTAATTTTATCAGTAATATACAAAAATAACTAATTGATAATGAAAGAAGAACTATCGAATATTGCAAATAAAAACAAGAATTTCTTTTTTATCGTTTAATCGGCTTAGTCGCTCTTGCAGTTTCGCAACTGAGTCTTCTTTTTCTTCTTCTTAGCCTTTTGTCGTCCATGTTTGGACATAGGCCTCCCCAACTCCTTCCATCGGTCTCTATCCTGAGCAACATATTTCCAATTTCTTCCGGCTATTCTTTTAATATCAGCAACCCATCTCATCTGTAGTCTTCCTCTTGGTCGTTTACTTTCGTAAACTGAGTCTAAACATTTGTAATATATTAACAGACTTTTTGATATTTTTGATTCTCCCCGTATATTTAGCCAAGATTCCGTTTATAAAAACACAGCTGTTTTAAAAGCTAAACATTACAAGACTAGCCATCTGCAAAATGACACAGACATTTGTGTGAGTTAGGAGACGAGTTTTATCTCCCAAATGACCCAAACGTGTTTTTTAAGTTAAAAGCAGCGCGTCCTACCTGCCACTTCGCTTCGGTCTTGTGAAGAAGATAGTTCCTGGCATAGGAATGAGCTAGTTTTATTTCCTGAATTTCACCGAACCAGAAGGTTCGCAATCCATTCGTGGTTAAAGCCGTTTTCACGTGGTAAAGTACAACTTATATACACCATTACATTGATGATGATACACACGTACGTTTACTGTGTAGAATGGTTACAATATTATTCAATTATCTGGCAAGTGGAAATTGTTTTTGCTAAACTATATTTCACATTATATCACGTGTTGAATATTTTAACCGTTTGAGAACATTTTACTTTTGTTTAAACAATATTACCTCTATCGTAGATTTGTATATTTATTAGATTGTAATGATTTCACTATTTTTTGCATATATTGTAGCATGTAGAAAATTACTTAAAACTATCTTATATTCAAATAATAAACTTTCTAGTACGCCCCTGGCCCGAGTATTAAATATTTCTCCAATTCTGTTTACATTGGATGTAAAAGAAAAAAATTCCAAATTCCAGTTTGTAACTGCGACGAAAATATGGTTTTATTTTTTTGTATGTGTTAGTATTGAGATTTAAGGTCATTTTACGATATAAATTAAAGCCTGTTTGACGAGAAATTTGGGTTATCAGGGAAGTAAAACGGTAGGTGCCGGTACGATTAGGAAGGTCGAAGTGAATTCAAGTTTAGGTTGAAAAGGGTAACGAGAGTGGACAGACGTCGTTATGTAGTTTGCAGAAGTCGGCAAAATATGTTGAAAATAGTAAATTTTACTCTATGTAATATGTTAGTTTAGAAAGAGTAATCACTATTTTTCTAAGTATCTAAAAGATTTGTGTCGTATACAACAAATTTGGAAAACATCAACATGTTGCATTGTTGAGTTTTAAGAAGCCGTTTCCAGGGGGTATCCAATGTGCTGTTAATTTCAACCTTACTTTATTTGTCCCCGGTCGTCGTTCCAGACCATAGAAGCAGTCCTTTTGTTCGTGTGGCAGAGAGTTTAACCCCAGTTCTACCCCCAGAAATTTTAGTCCAGTTTCCATCCCCCGAAGTTTTATTGCATTTTAGTAAAATCAAGGTAACTTTTTTGTTTTAAATTTTAAAGTAACGGTAGACATTTTTTTTTAATAAGAATAATTGCTTTCATTAAAATTTAAGAATTTGTAATAATTAAAATTATATGTCTTAGGGCGTGGTTAGCTGTCATTTTAATTGTTCTGTTTTAAAATTTTATATTGACATATGACAGCTAGCTTAGTTTTATTTTTTTACACTAGTTTTGTTTTGATTTTAGAGAAAGATTAACCTTTATGAATAGTTTTATCTAAAAAAGATGTCTTTGCAGTTTATAGCCCAGTATTTGTTGTTAGTTTTGCAGCATCTCCCACTTGTAAACAGAGTTTGTAAACGGATAGGACATATTTAGTAAGTTTTTTCTTCTTTATTATTTTGGTATAAATCTTTGTAACCATTTATATCGTAACTAAACCATTCTTCTAAGCCATTTTGTCTATTTATTTTAGAAAAGTCTCCTAACCTCTCTTTTGTATTTTTTAGGAAAGAAGAGCCCTTTTCTTTCATCTAGCAGAAGGTGCCCCCGAAGCGGCGTCCATTTTAAATATCTAGAGGTCCTTCTTGTTGTTTTGTTACCCATTTGTCTAAGAGATTCATTTTTGTAGTTGCCCCAATCCAATTACCTTGTTCCATTCACTTATCCACGACACAGCTACTCCTGTACTCTGTGCGCTCACAGAACATGCATTAACTTTAAAACATGAATTTAATTTCGAAGATTCCTGTATTTTGGCAAAAGAAAAAACCATTCAAAACGTGTTTTCTTGGAAATGTGTTTCATAAAATCTAATACGTCTTGTATAAATAAAAAGTCAGACATAGATAAATTGAGCAACATTTATTGTTACTTACTGACAAAACATCAAAAATAAAATAAAGATTTACTTTTAAATATACACACCATAATACACCTGCATACAAAACATGTTGCATACTATCACGACAGGTTTAATCTACTACTTCCATTAATATAATAGCAAGAACTCCTAATTACTTTTTAATCACACTATTCTTGTTTTTTTTTTCTATTCTCTATGGATCAGTCAAAACACACCATTAAAAGATGTCACTAACAAAATTTTAACTTTACAACTAAATTTTAAAATGTATTTTGTCCATTATTTTACATGTTATATTTTATATGTGTGTTTTTAATGTTGAGTGTCGTAGCTTTACACAAATAATCTCAACGACTAGTAAGTTGTAATGACAATTTGAGATATGTTGTAAATATTTACACTTTCTTCTAATTACAGTGTCTTGAAGAAGGAATAAAAGAATTCCGAAAGCTCGACCAAAAGTCAAAAGAGTGTTTCTATAACATCCCGGCCAAACCTACTGACTGCAGCCCTAATAAACTGGTTGTTTGTATATATATATATATATATATATATATATATATATATATATATATATGTATATCACAATTTACAAAATTATTACTTAAATTTTTTAAGCAGTGTACAGTGAATCCGACTCACCCCATCGCTTTACAGCCATACACACAGGATTCGCTGATATTACCCATAAATCAACTTCATTGCACCCTGTTTACATTAAGGAACGAGGTAACGGGAATATGAGTTTGAAATTGTACACACTGCTTTTTCTGGGACAGCGAAATATTTTATATTAGTACATAACTCAATTGTTGAATCTTTGTGAGTATATATATATATATATATATATATATATATATATATATATATATATATATATATATATATATATACACAACGTGAGTGAGATTAAAATCTCACTGAAAACGAGGATATCGGTCAAGGAGAAATAAAAAATGAAAACACTATTACAATCTTTTAATAGAAAACGTTTTGTGCAGTATTTCTGCACTTCTTCAGTTCTAATGATTGCAAAGTCATATATAGATGTCAAACAATGTCAAATGCATATGTTGAGGTGTTACAAAATACATTTAATAAAAACAATATAAGTTACAGTTAGAAAAAACACATTTAGAGTTTTTTAAAATTTATGCAAACATTAAAAAGTCACAAAAATGTCACAATATGTTAGCAAGAACAGTATAATATAATACAATAATTCTATTCTATCGTTGATATAAAATTATCAAAACATGAACAGGAGAAAAAGTAACTTGTTTTAATTGAGCTTAGTGAAACAATTTGAACAAAAAAAAATTTATTTTTATTGAAAAAAGCATGGACACATTGTTAGAGACACAAAAGTAATTAAAAAAGCGCCTATTTTTGATAGATAGGGATCTACTACTCCGAAGGGTAAAACAAAAAATAATATGGCTTGGGAAACAGTCTTTTTGCCAAAAATTCAACTAGATAACAATTATATGTTTACAGGACAGAATAGAAAAGTCAATTTATTTATAAATCTAATTAAAAAGAAGGTTGGATATAAAAAGTACCGATGACCATTGTTGGGGAACCATGTGGTTTTTTTTGGAAAAGATTTTACATCGAATATGATGTATGAAAATTGCTAAAGTTCTCGTTGAAATGAGAATTTCCGCATGCCACATTTCGAAGGCTTCTACTCGTTTGGATGTTACCTCTTTCAAGGTCGAGTCTTGGACTCCATATAGAGGGTAGAAAATACATAGCATCTTAAGACTCGTGTTCTTATATCAATGTTCAGGTGCATATTACATAAAATCTTCCCGAGGAGATTGAAGACAGCTCTCGCCTTTTCTATACGACATCTTATTTCCTGTTAGTGGTCCCATTCCTTATTTAGACTGTATCCAAGGTATGTAATTTTGTCGATTATTTTCAAGGGTTCATTATTAGCTGTGACTTGGTGCTGTATTACGTCGTTTTTACTTACTACAAGAATTTTGGTCTTCTTACAGTTTAATTTCATGCCGTATCTGTCACAGGCTTCCACTACACTGTCTATTAATGTTTGCAGATCCTCAGCATTATCAGCAATCAAAACCGTATCCGAATTTTTGCGAGGTTTCGTTGTCTACTCTAGATTCTTTCAGTATCTGAAATAATTTTAGATGTTGCACCTTATCAAATGCTATTTGAAAGTCTATAAAGCATGCGTAGATTTCTCAATTTACGTCTCTAGCTCTTTGTATCAATACTTGTATGAAAAATAGGGCCTCTCGCGTTCCAAGTCCGCTTCTAAACCCAAACTGAACACTGTTAATGTTTTCTTTAAGTTTTTTATATATGCGAGGTTGAATAACAGAAAGAAGAATTTTGAGTGCATGGCTCATTAAGCTTATAATTTTGTAATCATAGCATTTGGTGGCATTTGCCTTTTTGGGGAGAGGGATGAAGGTGGAAACTAGCCAATCTGTAGTAAAGTATGCAGTTTCATAGATTTTGTTCAGTAGGTTCCTTAGGAGTTTGAGTTGGTTGTTTTCAAGTAGTTTCAATATTTCAGCTTGTATGTTATCAGGTCCAGGTGCTTTGTTGGTTTTTAGTCTTTTTATTGCATATGTTACTTCACTAGGCGTTATTTCTTGTCCTGAACATCCAGAAACACTGACTTCTGTCTCTTGCTCTTCCTTGAATATTTCTTCCATATATTGCCTCAGTCTCTCAAGTATTCTCTAATTGTCGTAGAGCAGATAGTTGTGCTCGTCTAGTATTAAGTTATTAAGGTAAGTTAGTTTAAGTAGTATTCACCAAAACTTCTAATCGTTTTAAGAATTTTTAATTAGAATAATGTTTTCACATGTTGAAATTTTTAACCTACATTATCTGTAATTTTATTGCATAATGTTGCCTATGGTATACATTCCATATTTTCCAAAAAGGGGGCAACCTATAAAATAGTTTAGAGGAATTGTTAAATGTATCACTCTTCTTTTTCTTAGCCTTCTGTCGTCCATTTTTGGACATAGACCTCTCCCAACTCCTTCCATCGATCTTTATTCTGACTATACATATCCTCTCGTGTAGTTTTCTGTCCAGCCGTCCATGGTTAATAAGGAATTCCTCAATTAAACTAGCTAATGCTTGTAATATTTTTTTAACTCTGCAATCTTTTACCTTCGGCATATCGTAGAACGAAACTAAACTAGACCCACTAAAATATGATAACTACTTTTATATTTCATCTTTATTAATGTTATTCAAGCCGTCTCTAGTCTAGTGCTTTAATTACCATTACGCCAGCTTTCATCATCAACTGTGAAGTTAAAAAGTTAAAAATGAATTACTTCTAATTTAAAGAATGAAAAATGCAGTATTCCGCATATAAAATGCTAGTGGAAGTTCTTATGAGATAGTAAATGGAATATTTTATTATGACAATTACCTCCTATGTATTTCGTATAATTCCAATTTATTATGCAAATAACTTTTAGTTATTATATAATATAAGTTAAGTTATATATTTGCATAGAAGGCAGTTAATAGTAATAGAAACGTATTAACTTCGGCGGTAAATATACTAAAATTGGAACGAGACAGATAAGATTGTAATAAAACTTAACGTGGATGGGAAGAATCGATACCCAGAAGTTAAGTATTATTATGGGTAACATAAAAATTAACCTAAGGGGAAGTAGAAGGAGAAGAACCTAATCTTGGAATTTAAGATAGACCAAGAATTCTAGGTTTATAGAAGTTCACTATGCTGAGGTGAACGACGACAGGTGTTTTGAAGGAAAGAACAACGAGCTTTGGGAAGTAGGTCTACAGATCGCTGATTAGGGTAAAGTAGAGTAGAGTAGAGTATTTATTTAACTACATAACAGATACAAATATTGTTTGTAGCAATTAAAAAAAAACATACATAGTATTAAAAAAAATATATAAAACGTAACTTAAATATATACAAACAAGAACACATTAAACAGAAAAACATTTATGGCAAAGTTACGGTAAGCAGTTCAGTGGATGTTCTGCAATGCGTCATATATTCTTCTGAGCAGTAAAAGCAATGTTTTAGAAGATATTTTTTTATAACTTTATCAAAACTATTACAACTTATCTGTTTTATACTTTTTGGTAAAATATTGTAATAGTTATAATTAAGACTATGAGTTGACTATGAGTTCTGTGTTCAAGAGCCATGACCTCATCCTAGAAACAAATATATTTGAAGTGTATTTGTTGAATTACCCCGTATAATTACACCATAGTTTAGGTGAGAGCGAAATAAAGAAAAATATGTCATTTTTAATGTTTCAAAGTTGACAACCCTTGCTAGTTGGCGAATAACAAATAATGAACTTGTTAGCTTTTTCTTAAGTTGTGAGATATAAGCCCACCAGTTGAGTCGATTATCTATGGTTATTCCCAATAGTTTAACAGTCTCTTTGTTAACTAAATCATTGTGTAAATTACTTGCAGATATATATGTAAATTTTGCGTTTTATCAGAGTTAAGTTTTAGTTTGTTTGCAGCAAACCATGAGCTAGATTTAGTAGAAACTTCCTCATGAGACATTTTTAAATCATCATTACTTTTTCCTGATATAACGTATGTCGTATCATCTGCTAATTGTATGTTTTGTACGGAAATATGAATTTAGGCAGATCGTTGATCGTTTTTGTTTAATAACATTTTAATGGGTTCTTGACTGGTAGAACCTGAGTTAGTCGGGCCTGTTTTATTTACAGTTTTTTCGCTAGATGACGTTGGAATGGACATGGCTGAATTTTTATTATATTTATCTTTTAATAAAGAAATTAAATCTTGTTGCTCTTTCGTACATTTTTCTAGATGGAATGATCACAATAACGTCTAGGTTATGTTCGACATTGAATGCTTTAATATCTTTTTGCACTGTTTATGTTAATTTATTAACGTAATCTGATAACTGAGGATTAGAACCGGACAGTGGTAACTTTAATTAATTCCTGCTTTTTTAGCTTATTTAGTTCCGCTGTTAAATCTTGAGTATGGGGGATACTGAAGGCAGATAAAGAGAGTTAAAAAGTGAATCGTGGTAACTGAAAGAAAGGTACATAAAAATTAAAATAAGTAAAAGTAAAAAATGCGCCACCTTTTCTTTTTGCTGAGTAACAAGGAAAATAGATAATTTATATAGTATAGATAAACCAGACACACGAACAGAGTTTACATTGGAAACTGGTAGATTCTACCTAACAAAGCTTATTGGAAAGAGGATCGTACGATTTTATATTGCTGAAATAGTATCTTTAACTCCAACAATAATGGTTAATTAGCTGAAGAGAGTCCGCTTATCTGAAATCTTCTGCCTGATTAATGTAAAGGCATACTAAATCGAAAAGGAAGACATCATTGAAAGCGTCGTGGAAGTTCCCAAGAAAGATGGATCCTCAAAACGTCAACAGGATATTTATACTTTTAACTTGGATTATGAAAAGTATTTGGTTGAGTAAAGTTTACGTTATTTAAATTGTATGTTTAATAATAATAAATCCTTAATTTATATTATTGGTAACTCATTTTGCTTAAAGTAGTTCTTATTCTAAACAAAACTTAATAAAACAAATATTAAAAGGATTTTGTTCCTCTGTAACTTTAAATGTGTCTGGTAATTATTGCAATAAAAGTTTTGGTACTTATGTTTACCATTGGCCCAAGGTACAACCTTTGCTGGCCCAAGGTATAATACGTATTGTACCTTGGGCAAATTGTAGGCGTTTAGGAATTTTTTTTCTTTAAAAAAAACCGACTCATGTAATCAGTTGTAATTTTTATTTTACATACTACAATAGTTTATACCTGCCCCAGTGTAAATTTTAAAAATATAACTTAAATATTGTATTTGTAACACCTGTTTAAAAAAATCCTGCCCAAGATACAAGCCTCTCCCCTAATATCTAGAGTAAAATGTGAGTGGGTTCAAAATATCCACCTGGATATTTTGTGCCCACTATTCTTCATGGTTGTTCCGCTAGTTTGTCTATTTTAGATGCATATATGGCTGCATCTTTGTTTCCCTGCTTCTTCTTTGCTAGTTTAGCCATCACCATCATCAATATTGAGGAAGAAGTTAAAAGTCCAGCCATATTTGGATTGTGAGCGATTCCGATAGCTTAATATTCAAGTTAAGAGAATTAAAAATTATATATTATAGCACAGTGTGCTACCAGATTTTTAAGAATTTATTACCACTCTAGTAATTTTTCAACCCTCATGTAACTTACATTCTAACAAATGCAGATATTAAAGTTTTGACAAATCAATATCTCTCCTGATTAATGCCAAATTAACGATTCATATTACGCACCTGAACAGAAATTATCAAATATTGACTTTTAGATTATTATAATTCGGGATGCAATTAAACGTCAGAATAACAAGTGGAATTAAATAATGAACATCATATCATATTAATAATGAAATATTCATAGTAATATAATTGACATGCCCTCACTTAACTTGATAATTTACTGAGAGAAAATGTTTGGCCCGTATGTAACTAGTGGCTAACTACATTCGGTAATTTATACCGGGTGTGTCAAAATTTCGAATATTTCGCGAAATTTACATTGTCTAAATTTTTAAATATCTATCGCTAAACATAACCCCTTATACCCACCCCTTGGGAGAGAGCATAGAAACTTTAAAACCTTAAATGGGAATCCCCATTTTTTACTGCAGATTTGAATTTATTATAAAGAAATAAGTTTTATTTGGGACATTTTTTCGAATTGTCGATACACAAATACGATTTATCTTGATACTTTAAAATTTTGGAAATGGTCTAATATCTCAAGAAACATACTTGTTCAAATTGTTAAATTAAAAGCCAAAAAACAGTTATGTATTTATAATTTTTTTTTAATATATGGAATGGCACAAAACACGACCCTCCACTTCTAACCCCTGAGGCTGGAGCGGTGGCAACATTTAAATCTTAAATATAAAGCCCAATTTTATTGCAGATTCAGGTTCTACCTAAAAAAACTGTATTCATCACCATAAAAATTAATTTGAGGACTTCTGCTGTACTGACTGCTGACTCTGTATTTGTTTTTCTGTAGTCCCAACGCCATCTATAGCAAGTAAAAATAAATTTAAGATAAAACTTGTTTATTTTTTATACTACTACTAAGGATTTCCACAGTTTTCACTGTCTTCCTTCACTCAACCGTTTTCTCCAATTTTCCCTGTCATTCCAATCTCCATCTCGCAGGGTTCTTTTCTCCATAGCCTCGTCGATTTCATCTCTGAATGACCTTCGGGGTCTTCCTCTCTTTCTTCTTCCAATCGGGCTCCATTCTGTGATTTTGTTTATCCAGCGTCCTCTGTCCGCTCTTCTGACGTGGCCGTACCAGGATAGTCTCTTCTCCTCTATATAGTCGATTATGTCAGATTGCACTCCCATTCTGCGCTTAATCTCTGCGTTTTCAATTCTGTCTCTTTTTGTAAGTCTACAGCTTCTCCTCAGGAACTCCATTTCTACTGCTCTTATTCTACCTCTATTTCTCTTGTTTATTGTCCAGTTTTCGGACCCATATGTCAGGATACTTCTTGTCAGGGTGTTATATATTCTCTTTTTTGTCTTTATCGTAATGTTTTTAATGTAATGTTATTTTTTATATAACATTTAAATCTGAAATAACAAATGGGGTTGTCTATTTGGAAAAATTTGAATGTAATTAAAAGTTCGAATTGTTTATTAATTCCCTTTGTCCGATTCTTCTCGATCGACGATGATAAAATAAAATGTTGAAGTCGTGAAGTAAAATATAGTTTTATTGACAGCTACTGGATGATTACACTCTAGTTATTGTTGCTGTTAAAATTTATATAAGACTGCTTCCTAAACTAGTCCCAAAGCTATATTTATAATCTTACTAAAATGCTATGAATCATCAATTAAGTGTATTACCCTCTGCATAGAACAAAACCTTTGACCTTTAAATAGCAAATATAACTTGAACCGAGGAAATTATTGCAGGAATTTTCTTAATAATATTAGGCAATAGTTTGTAGGAAGTTTAGCAAACTGTAATTAAACTACTAATCGATATGTTTTACAATTTTACACGGTCAAACTATACAAATCAAGGAAATTAAGATTAATGTGAGATTACAAATTAACTAATTTGTGATTGAACACTATTTAAAATTTCAAAGTTGTCCCCAGCCCCACTTACTGAGGGTGGAGATGGAGGATCGTGTTTGGTGTCTTCCGATAGACTTAGAAATAATCAGTACTTTTTTTGGATTTTCATTTAGAAGCGTATTTATCGAGACATTAGACCGTTTCCATAATTTTTCTGGGTTTCAAGATAAATCGCTTTTTCCGATTAGAGCACCATCAGTCAAAAACGTTTTGAATGCAAGTTACTTATTTTGTAGTGAAGAATCCAAATCTGCAATAAAAAAATGGGAATTCCCGTTTAACCCTAAAATATCACACCTTTTTTTTTAGCCTAAACCGCACACATATTTCATGATTTCCAGAGACTGTCTAATCACTATTGAATACACAAGAATAATCAAATAAATCATTTTATTTTCTCTCTCTTAATTGAAGCAATACAAAAAAATATTACAAATATTAAGAAAAAAATATCTAAAAATCCAGAAGCAAAATTCAAAATAACCTTACTTAAAATCAAAATTGCACGATGTTTGGCAAAACCAATGGAATAGAAGCACCACTAAATTGATAGAAATAAAATCTTCCGTCCTTCCATGGAACTACTGGCCTTCAAAGCGACAACATCAAGTCCAAATAACACGTTTCAGAGTAAGACACAATTCTACTACACATGAATACTTGTTGAAGAGAGAAGAGGAACCAGTGTGTTTTGTTTGTGAATGTAAAGTGACAGTGAAGCACATTTTGATTGACGTCCAATATACTCAGTTGAAAGACTATATCACCACATTCCAAAAAACATTAAAAGAACTTCTAGGAGAATCAAAATACGTAGCTGACTTGATAGAATTCTTGACGTCTATAAACTTTTTTAATAAAATTTAATACAATACATCAATAATTAATAAATATATTGTATACATTATTATGTAATTGATATTTTGTATATGCCTATGTCTTTACCACTTTTTTCTTTTTCTTATGCTAATAATCCCAAGTGGTTGAAGCCAAATAAACAAAAAAACAAAAATTCAAAATATTTGATCTTAACCTTTTTCTACCGGCGCTCTGGAATCTCGCGCAGATACCCGCGCGGTGTATTACATACATCACATCTATTATTATTGGATTGAATACATAGTAATTATTAATATTAATGTATAGTGATGCCTTGTTTTTATGCATTTTTATTGATACATAAATTAAAAAATAAAATTTTTGCAAAAAGACAAAACCCTAATAAAGGAATAACTCAAGAAAAAATAAAAAATCTTGAAATGAAAACTTCGCATGCAACAACTGTTGTCATATATTTTTTGTAAAATAACCTATTGCAACTTCCGCAGATGATTATTGTGACCCGATTTTTTTTCCTACCACAAAGCACCTCCTCGGACTCTTATTTATTCAGAAAACCTTATCACTTGGCAGTGTGATCACGCTGGTGCGTTCAGAGAGAAGATTACTTTCAAAAATTCTCGTCTCTGCTTATAAGCTGCATTGACATGAATTGCATAATAGAAAAGTTATTAAAGTCAAGATAATTAGAAGCAGTTAGGTTTTCCTCAAAAAAATATGTCCCTACAATTTGATTATTTATAATGCCGGCCCCAACATTCACCTTTTTGGGATATTGTGTCGTATACCCTTCCATCCAATGTATATTTTCACTTTCCCAGTAACCTAGTTACCTTACTCTATATGTCTCTCGATTTATGTGACCGTTCAGCATAAAAAAAGCTTCAGACACGCATCAGAAAAAAGTATCTTTTGTTTTTTATGAAACTCTTGTGTCTATTATATTTTTCCATAACGGTTTCGCAGAATTCGATTCTTCTATCAAAGTCATCTTCTAATAGCTCCAAGGCCAGATGTACTTCGTATGGATGCCACTTATCCTTTTTAAGCACTCTTACAACAGTTGATTGGTGGAAATTATTATCTAGTGCAACCTGCCTAGAACTGGTATGGGGATTTTCTTGAAACGCCAGTACAACGTCCAGTTTCTTGGCTTTGGATATTGATTTTCTAACACTTCTGGGAAGATCTTTAACATGGCCCGTTTGTCTAATGTTTTTTTTTTCAATTTTACTTACTGTTGATTGAGTAATTGGTTCGCGATTGGGGTATTTAGCATTAAATAAATTACGAACTTCTGCTTGAGTCCTCACTCTATCTCCATAACCAATAATGTGTATATATATATATAATATGTTTATTTATATAATTTAAATGCCATTTTATTTGTTCGAATGTAACCTGGTCATTTCGACGCGACAGAGAAACATTCTCATACAAAACAAAGAATTTTATGATTACTTTACGAATATGCGAACTTGTGAAATTTGAAACGTTTTAAATAAACACAATGCCTCTGGCGCACTGTCGTATTTCAAACTGAAAGTTTTAGCTGAACCTTTTATAAAACTCAAAGCTATATTTGAATATATGAAGCTAAAATTACAAAGCCATTAATACACTTTAATTTTATAACTAGAGAATATGTATATTTTCCTTGAGTGTATAATTCGCTGTGGAATATAACAGAGTGGTAAATAGGCAAGTAATTTTTGGCAGTGGCGTAGCGTGGACTAATCTAGACGTGAGAGAAGTCGCATCAACGAGGCTTTTTCTCTCAGTACCTGTTCCCAAAATCTACCCAATAGATCAATTCTGTCATCAATCAATTCTATGACATACTCGCAGTGATACATGTCATACTCAGTATTGTAATAATAAATTTGATGGTGATGAGATGATTTATCTTTTGGAGCTTAGATCTTTATATAAAGGACGACAAATCTGAAGAACCAGCGCACAAACCAGATTTCGTTTACTTAAAAGTCGACACCTGAGTCAAACATGATAAAAAAGATTCTAACAGCGCAACCTGTGGGAATGAGAAGACGGGGTAGACCGAAGATCGGAGTCGGCAACTGGAAAATGCAAGCAAGGGACAGAATAGAATGGCGTAGAAAGCTTGAGAAGGTCGAGGCCCTCTAAGGGCTGTAGCACCATGATGATGATGATGATGATGAAAAGCCGACACGCCCACTTACACTTTAATCCTTATTCTGGCTTACTGTCAGTAGCGTAACTACTTGACAGTAACGATTGTAATGTACAGATGTAATTGTTTGTTTCTTGTATCTGTATTTGCTAAGTGACTGGTGATTTAAATAATGTCTGCCATCGTGAAAAATAAAAAGTGTAGATCCGTAATATTAGCACAAAGTCACAAACAGGTAAAAGTGTTATGTATTTTATATATAGCGAAACGTAGTTTTCAATATTCTTATATATTAAATATATTTAAAGTTTGGGCAGATTTGTCAATATGTCCTAAAACAAATCTGCCGTTGCCGAACAGGCTTTGGGTTGCGGAGAACATCAGATACTGTTTGAAGAAACGCAGATGCTGGATAAAACATCACAGTACTACCCACGGTTGTATCGGGAAGCGGTGGAGATATATAAGCACCCAAATAATTTTAATCGGATAGAAGGACTAAAAATCAACAAAACATGGATACCAATATTAAAATCCACAAAAATCCTTCCCGCAAAACACGAAGAAAAAAAGCTACTACAAACGACGACACGCCCCCTCACACCGAAATCAGTGAAGGAGAGGTAAGTAGAAAATATAAATATGGCCTCCGCAGTACAACCCGGCGTCAGTTTCAGCTTACAAGCGAAGCAGTAATATCTCCAGAAGATGCCAACCCCTAGTGTTAGCGAAAAGTGGAGAACTAATCTCAGAAGACAACGGCCTAACAGCCCGAACAAACAGTTTAACAAGTTAGACGATGGCCGTGAAAGCCTAACGCATTTTAATGTACAGATAAATCGAGCGCCCAATTGTTTGAAGAATAAAATGATTAAATGGTTAAAACAACACAATATACCTTTTACACCAACGAGTTTAAAACCAGAATTAAATGAACTCATTAAATTTCATAAGTACCGATATGTAACACACGCATTTGATGAGTTGTACCGAGTTGTGCTACACCGCTTTAAGGTTACCCCCGTATCGCCCAGACTTGAACCCAATCGAATTAATTTGGGCAACCGTTAAGAATAATGTCAGTTAAAGGAATATCACGTTTAATCTTGAGGACGTAAGAAAATTAGCAGAAGTAGAATTTAATAAAATCGGTATTGAAGAATGAAAAAAGGGTGCAATTATGTTATATAGATGAATATTTTGAAAGAGAAATACAAACTGATCTACATTCAGCAATTAATCCTATCGTCATTAATCTTGAGGACTGTTTCCCCAAGTAACAATGAAGTTCCCACTGTCGGAAATGTTTGCGCCAAGTCCTACGCCAATCCCCAGGCCACGTCACCATCGACGGTATAAATAAACCGCCGTAGTGCGGTGAATATTGATCAGTGTAGTAGTGTCTGGGGCTCAGGAAAGGCATACTATTATGATATTGTACTTTGAGCTTATGTAAAAAACAGTTAATTAATTATGTTATTAGTTATTAATAAATAATTTGATTCAAGTTCAATAAATTCATAACAAAAAACAAAACATTAATTGATTTCATTAGTTTTCTATTCTAATATATGTCAAAATTTTTAATTACAATCCAAATTTTAATTCGCTTATTTAAATGTTATCTTAGGATTTTCTGTGGATTCTGAAATAGCCTTTACCTTGTAATAGTGTTTAAATATGCAACAGGAGTACAAGCAAAAAAAGAAATTTTAAATAAAAACTATTCAAATATATTGATAAAATACCTTGCAACATTTCATTACATCTAAAAATAATACCAATATGAATGTCGCTATGCATTACTCTGACAAATTAAAAAAAAACTACATAGTCCCAATTTAATCCCCCTGAATTAATTTCCTATACTAACCTTTTAAGGTTATAAACAATTAACAAAATTCTTTGTTTGAGAGTGTTTAAAATCACGCCCTGGATTCTCGTGTAGATCTTCTTCGCCAACCGTCTGCCTTAAGCCGCGTTTACACGATGACAGTTGGCGAGACAATTGTCAGAAGACAACTGACTGGCATGAAATTATTGTCTTCGTCTAAACACATCAGGCCAATTGCCTTGCCAACTGCCCTCACAATTGGCCCAAAATTCAGTTGTCTCCGGGAGTAGACTGAGGACAATGAGCTGCGCCCAGTGAGCCCCCACCACTCGAAATCTCAATTGTCGCGACAATTGGCGCCGTGTGAATCGTGTAGGCCAGTAGTGCTGTCTTGTTTTTTGCCAGTTCTCTCACCGAACACAACAGATGACGAGCAGTCGGCCATGTTTTAGCTGTCTACTGTCATGGCAATAGTTGGCCCCGTATAAACATCTTCTCGTTCAACTAGACTGGCCTCCGACAATCCGCAACCACGTGATGACAATTGTCCAATGACAATTGTTTCGTCAATTGTCATCGTGTAAACGCGGCTTTAGATCTGTCCCAAAAACCTAACATAGATCTCTCGTACCGAAACAAACTCCTCTAGTTCTCTTAATGGAAGCATAAATTGACTATACCAACAGATGTTGCTATCAAATCTGTCAGCGTACAAAAAAAAAACAAACTGCTTCTACTTTTCTTTTAAATTAAAGACTTTTGAAAAATAAGATTATTTTCTTTCTCAAGCCAAACTTAACACTTAAAAAAACGGTAAAACCTTTCGATATATAAACTCTCTTGACTTTGATCTTCTTAGTTTTACGACAAAGGAACAGATGATCTCTTCTATACATTCAAATAATCTTCTAACAACAAAATCCCTGTCTAACTTTCTTTATCTCAACCAATCACGGTCTAGCATTTTCAAACAACCCAAAATTCCCTTCAAAGTCTCAAAGTTCAAAGTCTCAATATATACTGTAACAGTTACGGCTTGAAAATTAATTTGAAAAAAACTAAATTTATGGTAATCACGAAATCAAAGAACATCAAAGCTAATCTTGTAATAGACAATACAACGATTGAGCGTGTGTCCTGTTATAAATATCTAGGTGCTTGGATCACAGACGATACTGATCGAACAAAAGAGATTAGATGTAGAATAGAAATCGCTAGATCAGTCTTTAATAGAATGCGCAAACTCTTTTGCAATCGTGATATCAATATAAAGTTACGAATACGAATGCTGCGGTGTTATGTCTTTTCTACCCTGTTGTATGGAGTAGAGGCTTGGACACTAAAACAGTTAACCACAAAAAACATCGAAGCTTTCGAGATGTGGTGCTATAGGCGCATTCTCAGAATATCATGGATGGACCGCGTCACTAACACGCAAGTACTCCAAACTTTAGACAAAAGATGCGAAATTCTAAATGAGATAAAAACTAGAAAGATGGAATACTTGGGGCACATTGTGAGAGGTGAAAAGTACGAACTTTTAAGAAATATCATGCAGGGCAAAATTAAGGGCAAAAGAAGTGTGGGAAGAAGAAAAATATCGTGGCTTCGTAATCTACGTGAATGGCTCGGGTGTAGTTCGATTGAACTTTTTAGGCGCGCTGCTAACAAAGTCGCAGTGGCCATGATGATTTCCAATCTCCGCTAGGAGTGGCACGAGAAGAAGAAGAAGAAGAAAATTCCCTTAAATAAATTTCTATGAAATGCCCAAATTATCATCATCATCAGTTGGCGCTACAGCCCTTCGTGAGCCTTGGCCTGCTTCAAAACATTCTTCCATCCTTCCCTATCGAGTGTCTGTCTTCTCCAGCCCCTCACTCCAATCTCCCTCAGATCTTCCTGAGTTTAGGTCGCCCCCTTCTTCTTCTTCCGACCTGCCTGTTTAGCATAGTTATTTTAGTGAGATCACTCTCATCCATCCGCATAACGTGACCCACCCACCTTAGGCGGTTTATTTTGATTGTCTTCACAATATCTGCATCACCAAAAAGTCTATAGAGTTCAAAGTTATATCGCCTTCTCCACACACCCTGTTCGTTTACTCCGCCATATATGGTCCTCAATACTTTTCTCTCAAAGACTCGCAGTAACTCTTCATCTCGGGTCGTCATTGTTTCCGATCCGTACGTGAGCACTGGGCGTATTATTGTTTTATAAAGTTTGCACTTTGTTGCTTTTGACATACTTCTCGCTCTTAGTTGAGGGCCCAGGCCAAAATTATACATTTTGGTTTTTTCCATTAAGCCTCCAACAAACAACTTTGCATATATTAACTTTCTACCGGCTCTCGACAACAAAAGATCGTTCAGTTCGTACCTTCCTGGTAGAACTCATAGCCACTTATAAACGATACGGTAAACTTAGTGATTACGCATATGACTTATTTAATTTATTATTTACTCGAGTATAACCAGTTTTTTTAGAGCATCTGTTAAAAAAGTTCAAATATTCAAGTTCAAAAGATGGTCCGTTAAGAAGAAGAAGTTTACTTTATATAATTAACAAAAAATTTAAAAAGTATTTTGTGAGTTCGAAAACAACAAAAAGAAAATTATAAAGAAATAATTAATTATTACAGTTGAACTAATAAATATGAAAATGTTTCTTTTTTTCCGGCAAAGTAATACTTATGTATAATTGAAACAGTGCCGAGCTAAAACAAACACAACTGCTATACATTTCGTGCAAACGAATCTACTATCAGTTGAATCTCATGTCCTTGAAAGAGATAAATTCTAAAATTAGTCAGCACCTAAAAGTTTTATCGCAGTCTCGCCAAAGCAGGCATTCATCTTGTTATAAACAATTCAGGTCTGTTCGTAGAGCAGAGCATCCGAAACTAACATTTATCTCACCAGATGTCTCTATCACATGCTACAAAAATGTAATTTCGAAAACCTACACTAAAAACGTCTTACTAAATAAATAGAAGAGCAGAAAATTACTCATATGTTAGTGCTTCGTGTAAAATTAAAGGGATGTTAACAGTGAAATACAGGATTCGCTACACTTTCGGCCATTATAAAATGTATTATTCATAAACAGTCCAGCTTCTTTCCCACGGAGACATTCGCAAAAATGATTTATATTTTAGAACTACAACCACTCCATTTCCATTACATCCAGCTAAAAATAAAATATTTATAAAGTGGTTATTTCTTTTTTGAATACTGTTAACAATGAATTGTTCTCTTCTTAAATATTACACAAGTGAGTGCGTTCTTTCCCCTAATATCGATACACGTGTTAGTAGGAAAGAAACGTCTTTTTGTTCTATATCACATTTTAAACTTTTAATTATAATAATCAGAGTTTTCTTTGATATGAAACATATCATCATAGCCAACATGTGAGTTTGAGCATTGATGTGGATAGTGCTAGGGTCTCGAAGTCTTCCATAAAGATATTGGCAATTACTGGAGATCATTGGAGCACCGTTTATTTGTCTTAAAAATTTATTGTGGAAGATGAAATACGTGCTGAACATACCATGTTTAATGAGAGATAACTAGTCTTACTGGATACTGTATTTAGTTTTCAGAATGTTTAGAGTTTCTTCTATAGGAAGATAATATGAAGTAAAAAGGGAAATAGAGTATTGCTTAAGAAGTTCGATATAATAAATATATATATATATATATATATATATATATATATATATATATATATATATATATATATATATATATATATATATATATAATAGTATTAATATATTACTATATATTTTAACCCGTTTTTTCTTATATAATAAAAGTAAATTATATTTTTCGCTTAAAACTTCTATTCCCTATTACCTTCCAACTATATATTGTTATGATTACTTTAATCTTAGTTTATTGAGCCAATAAAAAAGAATTAAAACTTATTTGTTATCAAAAGTAAAATAATCCTTATATTATCTGTGTTCGATGGATTCAAAAGATTTTCTAGTTGTCTTTTATCGGGAGAGAAGAAAGGATAAGAATACAAATATATTATATTACAAAGATTTACATTTCTTTATTTTATATGAACGAATAAAACAATTATTAAATTCTGTCGTTATCTTATCAATCAGCATACAAAAATAAATCAAATTTTTATAATAATAAGATTATAAAGCTACATACATTTATATTACGTGAAAACCAATTTTACTTAAAATTTTCTTTACTTGAAACAAGAAACAACAAAATTTTAAACTTTTGATTAGCCTAACAAAACCTCAGTTCTTAAATTTGAATACTAATGACCATGATGTCAAACCGATCCTTCACAGATATAAAATTCAATTGTACAAACACTTACAGCTTATTTTCTTCTTGAGTTGTATGTTGGAACATACCCAGAAAAGTCCAGTCTCCTCAACGATGTGATCTCTCCTCTTTGGCACCTCGGCTCCTTCTTAACGTCTCTGCAAACCTCCTGCAGACTACACAAAAAACACCTGATTCACTTCTCCAAACTCAGCTACTTATTTATGACACCAGGACCTCCTTTTGTCAACTTGATGCCGTAAGAATACTTTCACCTATACTTTATAAAATGCCCACGGTAGATACAAGGACCTCTTTTAATCTACTTGTTATCTCCTTCTGCAAACTATTCACTTCTTTTCGTTACACCGGTATCCAAACTCACGAACCACTCCCTATCTTGAGACAAACGACTGTTTCCTTTCGATCACCAAAATATAACTATCTTCTCCGGTCTCATGATCGGCTCACAAAATTCCCATTTAAAAACGACCGTCCAATCAAAAGCTCAAATTGTGTTTACCATGATTTTGGAAAAGCCTAATTTCGGTTTCAGAGAAAAACTAAATAGCTTACTTTAAAATTGGTTTTGTCAATACACCATTTATACATATTTCAAAAGATTAGAATATGGTCATTTAATATTCGACTATACAAACAATGAAAAGATTAACTAACAGGTAAAATGTCTTCTAATTCTAAACAAAGGTTTTTTGATAATTTTGTTTGAAACGGAAAAAGGTCGTTTGCCAAACAAATTTCTATTCTTATCTACACTAAATTTTATCTTAAATTACTATATATATTTTTGTTTATAATGATATCTTAAAATTTTATTCCGATGGATATTTTTATTTATTTTTCTTTGGTTGGGAAAGAAAAAGTATGACAATATTTATACCAAATATTCAGATTCTTCTTAAAAAATTACTAATTTTCATGTGCCAATGGATAAACAGAACCTTTAAAACAAAGTCGCTGTTGAATATAAAATTAATTTCAGAAAGAAAAGTAATAAAGCAAAGCTAAAAAAGAGTATACGCCATAGAAAAAATTGTGCGAAGATACACCTCAAATAAAATATAATAATATCGGTCCCTCCAAAGTGATAATTTGAAGCTATAATCGGATTCTTGGCCAAAGCTCATACACTTACAATTTGACTTCTTTCTATTCAGCGAAGTTTCTTAGGTAAACCAATAAAGGTTTTTTTGCCCCAAACTTGAAAAACTAATTTTGATAAAATTTTCTTGGAGCCAAGCGATACAAAGTGTTTCGTGCATACCAATTGAAGGTGCGTTGTTTAGTTAATTAACTGCTGTTATATAAGACTTGGGATTTTTTCTTATTTTGTGTTTTTTTCTGCTGTTTAACGGCGGGAAAATTCCATTAATGAAACAAATTGTTTTTTTTTGTTTCTTGTTAACAAGCTATTACCGCAATACGTATTTAGTTTTTTACTAAAATACTCTGTAATAATTGTTACATTAAAAAGCTACGAACCTGACATAAACATTCAGAATTTGAGAACAGTTTAAAACGAAATCGAAACACAGCTACTGGTATCAAATGTATTACATATTGGTAAAGCGCAAATTATGCGCATATATATATATTTATATATATATAGATATATATATATATATATATATATATATATATATATATATATATATATATATATATAATCATAATGAATTTCTACAAAATTAAATAAAATTGCAATTAAAATATTGTACTTCATAACTATATAATTTTATTAAGTTAAGTTTTAATGTTTTGTAAATTTGAAAATTTAATGGATTAACCTTATGTTGTAAGTTTTTATACTAGGTTTATACAATGCTGTTTAATTATAATTTCATTGTATTTACTGATACCATATTTTAGCATATCCTGAAGAAGCAAATAAATTTTGCGAAAGCTTGATAAAGAACAAAGAGTTTCACTTTCCTGCCCTATTAATGACTGCAACCTCATAATAAAACTTTATATTATATATATATATATATATATATATAAATATATATATATATATATATATATATATATAAATATATATATATATATATATATATATATATATATATATATATATATATATATATATATATATATATATATATAATATAAAGTTTTATTTTGAGGTTGCAGTCATTAATAGGGCAGGAAAGTAAAACTCTTTGTTCTTTAATCAAGCTTTCGCAAAATTTATTTGCTTCTTCAGGATATGCTAAAATATGGTATCAGTAAATACAACGAAATTAGAACTAAATAGCATTGTATAAAACTAGTAAAAAAAAAAACTTACAACATGAGGTTAATCCATTAAATTTTCAAATTTGCAAAACATTAAAACTTAACTTATTTTAAAAATTATACAGTTATGTAAGTACAATATTCCAATTTAATTTAATTTTGTAAAAATTCATTTTGACATTGATTATGTTGATGTTTGATTTATGTCAGAAAGACACTCGTTTCTGTTTATTATATTTTTTGTTGTTGATAACTAGCTCTTGATTGTTATTATGGTTACGTACAAAGTGGCGCCAAATATGAATATTTAAATTTTTTTGAAATTCTAATATTTATAGTCAGAAAATCTAATATTGGAAAATTATAGTATTAATTTTCGTAAGACAGAATGTAATTATAGATATTGCTTAGTTTATCAATATCAGTTTTTTTATTAACGCATTGATATTTATTTATGCATACCATTTCTAAGAATTCTCTTTTATTTAATTGGTTTTCGCGTCTTAATATATTAGTTTCATTGAAATTAAATGAATGATTTTTATTAATTGCATGATCTATTAATGCACACGTATTTTTATTATTTCTAAGGTCACTTTTATGTGATGTTAGTCTGCCTATTAGATTTCTAGATGTGTGTCCGATGTATGACTTATCACAATTTTCACATGGTATTATATAAACTACATTTGAGCTTTCCATAATGCTAATAGGTGATTTAGATTTTGTATACAATGATGCTAATGTTTTAACATTTTTAGTTGCAATTTTAATATCAGAATAGTTAGCAAAGACTTTAGTTAGTTTGGGTGTTAATGTTGGTATGTAAGGTAGTGATGTGAAAGTAAATTGAGATTGCACGATTTGTTGATTTGGTTCTCTTGTTTGATTCATGTCAATCATTCTATTATTAGGATTATTAAATAAAAATTTGTTAATTATTTTAATTGGGTACGAATTCTCTAATAAAATGTCTTTAAGTTCTAATAACCCTTTGTTGATGTTATTGATGTGTGATAATTTGACTATTCTGTTTTTTAAAGCCAATATCAAATTTATTTATTATGGAAAGCTCAAATGTAGTTTATATAATACCATGTGAAAATTGTGATAAGTCATACATCGGACACACATCTAGAAATCTAATAGGCAGACTAACATCACATAAAAGTGACCTTAGAAATAATAAAAATACGTGTGCATTAATAGATCATGCAATTAATAAAAATCATTCATTTAATTTCAATGAAACTAATACATTAAGACGCGAAAACCAATTAAATAAAAGAGAATTCTTAGAAATGGTATGCATAAATAAATATCAATACGTTAATAAAAAAACTGATATTGATAAACTAAGCAATATCTATAATTACATTCTGTCTTACGAAAATTAATACTATAATTTTCCAATATTAGATTTTCTGACTATAAATATTAGAATTTCAAAAAAATTTAAATATTCATATTTGGCGCCACTTTGTACGTAACCATAATAACAATCAAGAGCTAGTTATCAACAACAAAAAATATAATAAACAGAAACGAGTGTCTTTCTGACATAAATCAAACATCAACATAATCAATGTCAAAATGAATTTTTACAAAATTAAATTAAATTGGAATATTGTACTTACATAACTGTATAATTTTTAAAATAAGTTAAGTTTTAATGTTTTGCAAATTTGAAAATTTAATGGATTAACCTCATGTTGTAAGTTTTTTTTTTTACTAGTTTTATACAATGCTATTTAGTTCTAATTTCGTTGTATTTACTGATACCATATTTTAGCATATCCTGAAGAAGCAAATAAATTTTGCGAAAGCTTGATTAAAGAACAAAGAGTTTTACTTTCCTGCCCTATTAATGACTGCAACCTCAAAATAAAACTTTATTTTACATAACGTGTCAGTCAATAATACCTAACTACTTATATATATATATATATATATATATATATATATATATATATATATATATATATTAATGTGATATTAAAAGTCAGAGGTGCGCCAAGCAATTAATTAAATAATTAAACTTATTTAAGTGATGCAATTATGATTTTATCACACTATTTAATTCTCTTATCTCAGGGTTATATTCGAGCCTCAATATCTATGCTTTACATATGATAGGTAAGGTCTAATGGAATACCGGAATAATAAACATATATGATACAGAATTATAAAGTAAAATTCACACTCATATATCTTAAACAAAAAATATGTCATACAATGATCATCAAAATTTTGTTCTACGTACGTGAACCTTCAAAAATTAATGTTATATACTATATAAATTAAAATTCCAAATCAAAATTGTTGTTCTATATCTCCTGATAAATATTTCTATCTTTTCTGAAGCAAATAAAAAAAAAACTTTGTTGATAAAGAAAAACTGACGAATGGTAAAAAAAACTATCTCTCTGAAGATGAGTTGTCCAATTCCTTGTTCCTTATAGCCTACACTATCTATTCTTCGCAGTTCCCTAGGTAATCAGCAATCTTACAACAAATTATTGCGAGCCTCTCGTCTTCAATGATCTCCTTCAGATGCACGTATCGTTCAAAAGACGCTAGCCTCTTCTCCTCTCTATAAACTGAATCTCTCGATCCGGCCTGAACAGTGACTCTTGGAATATATAAGTAGAAAAGTATGACTTACAATATTTTACTGGATCAGCTTCCGTCAGGATACACTTAATCCACGAAAACTCACAAACATTCACTTCTAATGCTTACTATCACTTGGGAACCGCCAAAGAACAACGACCGTTCGCCTTGCACCCTTGGAAAAACAACTGATTATCTTTTCTCCCTCCAAAATCTAGCTAAACTCTCCTTCCTACATAGCTATCCCGCCTTTTTTAATCTCCTCCAATCAATGCTCGTCATACGTATCCCCATCTACCATTTAGATAACAAACAAACAATTTTACCTACAATTATAAATTTCCTAAAAACTATTAACATGCTAATCGGTTCTACAAATTCTTAAAAACTAACGAAGAATTATACATTTTAAATATTTCGGTTCTATTGTCTTATTCACCGTATTGGCGTACAAGTCTATTTGGAAAATCCACTTTCATTGTTCCATTATTTCACTTAAGCTACCTCACGTCACTCGAATATATATTTTGCAAAGAAAATAATTTATGCATATCTTAAATTTTGTTTACTACAGGTAATCCAAAGATAATGGACTTTCATTTCTTCGAAATATCTTTTATAGTTTATCAGTTGAAATATATTAAGAGCAAACCAATATTATTTTCAATTTTACATAGCATAACAATATATATATATATATATATATATATATATATATATATATATATATTATAACTAAAGCTAAGATTAATACTACTAAAGGAATTAATATTAAACTCAACAGTCCTCCGGGTTGAACCGCGTCGGTTATCATTGCGACGAGCTTTCGACATCTTCTTCGATGTCTTCTTCAGGGCTTCCGAGCCCCCAGACACTATTACACTGGTCTAATGGACCCGACCGTACTAACGGAGGGTTTAAAGAAGAAAACACAGCAAATACATGTAGCGGAAATAAAAATACGTGATCGATAAGAGCAGTGATAACAAAATACAATTAAGAATAGATATTAGTGATTTTTTACTGGTGGCACCAAATACTACGAAAATGAAAGAGGATATACATATGTCAAGATATTTAAATCATATTTAAATTTTCAGATGCTAATTACCCAACATTAAGAATTGCTCATTTGCCAATTTCTGGAAGAATATATAATGTAATATAATAGCTGATAAGCTTGATATTGAAATAAACAGACTGCGCTCCAGATATCCTCTATTTCTAAGAGCCAACTCCTTACATCAGGAAAATTTTAACCTTACTTGGAAAAGACAATGGAAGAGCTACTCACACACAATGGTGTGGAGGCACACCAAATGGCCTGTATCGATCAGAAACCGCCAAGCTTTGAACTGACCCTCAATACATGGACAACGCTTAACAGAATAAGAACAAGCAGCGGTAAATGTGCTGACAGCTTATATAGATGGGGAAATGCCCTTAGTCCTGAGTGTGACTGTGGTGTGCAATAACAGACCCTCCGTCACATTGTTGAAAAATACCCCGAAGGCGATTCCCTGGAGTTTTCGATGAGTTCCTGAATGCAACCGAAAATGTTTCACATTATATTAATAATGTATTAGATAATTTGTTTGTAATACTCCATGTAACATTTTATATTAATTTTTAATTATCTGTTCTTATTGTATGACACACAATGGAACCAATAGCGACGAATTTGACATACTTACTGGAATCGGACAGAGATGCGTGCTTTCTCCGTTTCTGTTTAAGTATACCGGTATACTATGTTCTCTCCAAATTAGACTCCGATACAAGAGGTATAAAATGGACGTTAACTACACGCCTAAGCGAGCTAGACTACGTCGACGATATCTGCCTGTTAGGACAAAGGTTCCAACATGTGGCTGATCAATTGGAAACACTTCCCACTGAAGTAAATAAAGTAGGTTTGAAAATCAATATTAGTAAAACCAAATCCATGAGAGTAAATGCAAGAAACAACACGCTATTTAGTATCAACAACATGCAGATTGAAAATGTGGAAAACTTTACGTATCTTGAAAGTGTCATAACAGAAAGCCGAGGTTTAGAGGACGATATTCGTATGAGGATACAAAATACTCAACAAGCATTCAACATGCTCAACTCTGTTTGGAGATCTGGCTAATATACTACAAGGACAAAGATCCGCATATTCCAGTCAAATGTCATGTCTACTGCAAGTCTTTATTAATAAATGTCTACGATGAATTGTTCGTATTTTTTGGCCTAACGTCATCAGACACCAAGACCTACTACACCTGACCAAACAAAAAAGAATCAAATAAAGTTTAGAAAGTGGGGTTGGATTAGTCACAAACTCCGAAGAAATAATTCCAGTATTGCAAAGATTGCCCTAGAGTGGAATCCCCAAGGAAGAAGAAAAAGAGGTCGCCCAGTATAAACTTGGAGAAGATCCATCATGAATGAGATAAGAGGTCAACGAAAGTCTTGGAATGAGGTGAAGGCCTTAGCGCAAAATAGAACCCGATGGCACGTTTTCACTGAAGCTCTATGCTCTACTTACTAGTTCAAGAAAATTTAAATATATATATGTATATATATATATATATATATATTTGTGTTGAAAATAGCTTTGGCAATAATAATAACAACATTAAACTTAATGTAGCTTGTAGATCAGCCCTAACAATTAATAATCTTTATTCTAAGATAAAAGATAAGACTCCCATAGATAGGCTTAGTAATATTGTCTACAACATTCCATGTCTCTCTTGCAACAATTCCTACATCGGTCAAACATCTCAATTATTGAAATCACGTATTACACTACACAAAAGTGATTCTCGACTTCACCCTGACCGTTGTGCATTAGCCAAACATGTCCATTCCACTGGTCATCTCATGGACTATACTAACACCACAATTCTCCACCGTGAGAACAATAAATCTAAAAGAGAGTTCATTGAAATGTCTTATATTTTCCTTAACGATTTCTCCATTAATGTTAAGAGTGACATCAAGAATCTAAGCGATATATACCACCTCTTACTTAAATCAGATACCAAGAACAATACTAGATCACAGATTACTAACTTGACTGATATATCCATTAACAACTAACATACCTTTATAATTAATTTTCATTAACAAAAAATATATAACATTCCCTTGCTTTTCTTAGATACGTCTCAATAAGATTCAATAATACATGAACAATATAATATAATTAAATAAAGAAAATCAAAATAATATTTCCCCTTACTGGGATTTAAATTCATTCGTTTTTTACCAATGAACCTTAACGACATAAAGATTCATACCAGCTAATAATGAAGTTGTCAGCGCTTGCGTTCTGGCTTAAATAGAACCTCACTTTTGACTATCTAAAAATCAAAAATTTAGTTATTGCCGACATTTCAAAGAATTACCTCCTTTTAAATGTAGTTGCATTGGGTTTTTCGATTAACCTTGGGTAAGCCTTTACGTGTCAAGTTCGAAGCTACCATACATTTCAATCCTTATAAAAAACTTTTTTTTTGCACATAGTAACAAAAAACACCACTATGTTACTAGCAAAGTTTTTTAATATTCTAACTCTACAATTCTAAGTTACGGTAAGATCAATAATGTTTTAATAGATAATATATGGTAGCTAATTATAATTTATTCTCTTTCAGCCCTGAAGAAGCCAAATTAATTCTCTTTGGCGAAAACGTTCGGCGAAACAATTGATACACATTAGAGTATTTCTTTCAGATTTCCCCAATATTTAAGAGTTTACTATATACATATATATATATTGTTATGATGTATTATTTGTGAATGATGAGCAATGAGTGTTTTTAATAATATATAATATATATATATATATATATATATATATATATATATATATATATATATATATATATATATATATATGTATATATATATATATATATATATATATATTTATATATGTATATATATATATATATATATATATATATATATATAGGGTTTTTATTGCGGTTCTCAAAGAATTAGTTTGTAAGCACTTTTTTAAATTATCTTTATTAGATCTATTATGAAACACATATATATCTAACATAACCAATGCAAAATTTAAAATAAACTATCTTTAAATTGAAATTCTTATGAAACTAATTAAATTATATAGACAATGTAAAATTTAAACAAACTATCAAATTGAAATAATTATGACACTAACTAAATTATATTAACAAAATTTTGTATCTTTCTTTCACTGAATGCCTAAATAAAATGTTCTCCAAAATAAAGATTTTAATCACCACTCAATGTCTTCGTTCTCAGCCTCGGTTATCCTTGTTTTTGTGAAATTACCTTTTCCAATTATCAGCTTCCACCAATTTAAAATATTTTTCTTCTTAACAGCATATATATATATATATATATATATATATATATATATATATATATATATATATATATATATATATATATATATATATTCTTCTTTTCAATATACCAATATCCAATCACCAAATATATTATATAATTTTAATTTTCAATTAATACTTCCTTCCATTATCCAATTACCATTTTTACATAACATAATTTTTAATCTTCAATAATATTATCTTTATACTGTTTCTTAATCTTCATTGAACTTATTATATTGAACATCTGGACCTTCTGACTGACTATCTTGAAATTACTGAACAATTGACTTCACTAACTAAATGTGTCTATCTTCTAACTACTTTTCTTACTAACTAACTGGCCTCATAGTAACTGTAACTCCTTCTGAATCCAAATCACCGGGTATTTATATCTTTTTCCATGTTCCAGAATCATCTGGCAAGAAATCATGTTCGATTTGTTCCATCTCCTACATGTCTGAATTTTCTGGAACAAGCCATTTCGCAAACAAGGCCATCTTCGGTGATCTAGAGAATTCCTTACTTTTCTATCGAGAATTTTATCGACATTTAGGCTTTTCAGATCAGAATATAAACTTAAATCATTAACTTAAACACTCCAATTTAATAAACTACACATGTTAAACTAACATATTATTATAACCCCACTTTATATTCCTAAATTCTTATTCAAATGTCATTTAAATGTATAGTTGGTTGTCTATGCACATGGCTCACTTAAATATATTTACAATATTATAATTATTAAAATAAAACTTTATTACACTTATTATATGCTAATTTCTTAAGAATACCCTTATATAAATAATTTTTATAAAATTCTCTAGTATATAACTTATTAAAATAACCAAATACTTTTAATATCTAATATTATCTAGTATATAACTTATAAATTATTTTCTTTAAACACCAATCATCTCAATATATATATATATATATATATATATATATATATATATATATATATATATATATATATATATATATATATATTGTATCCCATACGATAAATAAATTCTGGAAGAAGTAGGAAAGAAAGATCAAAAGAGCTGTTGAGAGACACTGAGGCGAAACCCGCATTAAGATCAAGGGATAGATAACTACAGTGCACAGATTCTAAATGTGCCGGTGGGAGATGGCTTCTATGTGCTGTATTATAGTCGATGTATGAGAGAAAGTTTTCAAAATAATGAAATAATAATTAATAATATAAAATTTGTTATCTCATTATTTCGAAAACTTTTTCTCTTATACACCATCTATAATACAACGCATAGAAGCCATCTCCCACCGGCATATTTAGAATCTGTGCACTGTACATATTTTTTTATTTTATTTTTTATTAATTACGTAAAAAGATTTCTGTCCTTTGTTTTAAAAAAAATTTTGTGTTCCACTAATTTCACTTGATCCATTTTAGGATTAAATCGAAAAAGTTTAAATATCTGTCGTATTGTAATCGTATATTTCTGAATTTTTCCTCAATATAGAAACTTTAATAACAACATTTCAACAATTTCTAAAACCTCTTTCGTTAAAAATTGTGACACTGTAAATTAATGTCAGTAATTTCAAGTTTTTCAGACTAATTAGTTCTGTGGAAAACGGAAAATATACCAAAATACTGACTGCGAATTCGAGCGGTCGAAGAATTATCTGGTAGTTTGCAGTGTAAACAGGTACATAAAAAGGTGAATTGAATGAGAAACTTTCTGTTTAGCATAGAAATGTAGTTTTTCTGGGACACTGTGGCAGTCAACTTTGCAGTTTGGTGATATTGCGGAAAAAACTTATGGGACACAATTTTTCATGGAAATCAACTCGTGTGGAATATACTTTCCTAGAAAGAGGAACATGATGCTGATATATTATTTGGGTATACGAAGTGTCGGATTACACAACATAAAAAATTTAAATTTGGAGGAGAATTCGAAATGTGCAGTTGTAAAAGTTCCTTCTTATAGGAATCTCATATATGTATGTTAACACCAGTTTAGAGTTGGATATCGAATACATTGTAATAAAGAAAACTAACGTATAGAAAAATTATTATTATATTTCTAGTTTTCGAATTTTAACCTAATTTGCTTATATATGGATGTGAAAACAGCATTAACTATAGCTAATTTCAAATGTATTGGCGAGAATTTCTTGGAACTGTAATGCCTAACCGAAGCAGTGGCATTACAAAAATACATTTAATTTACAGTATGTCAAATTAGATTAACTGTAATAAATAATAATATTAGTTTATAATATTTGCAAGCATTTTTGTATATTTCGCTGTTGCTAAAAAGAGGGACATTTCAAGTCATAAAACTTGAAAACGTGTCGTCAATTGACTCGGCAACTTCCATAAGGGATATATGGCAAAAAATAAGGAAAATAAAAGGTTCAAAAACATTTAACCATATTGACACAATCACTACAAATAATCTAACAACTTCAGACAAACACGAAATCTCAGAAATTTTAGTAGAACACTATCAGTTGTATTCAAGCAATCAGCAGTACCACCCAAATTTCTTAGAACACAAAGAAAGAACAGAAGCATCAAAAATTAATATAGAAGATACTGGTGATCCACTAAACACTTCCATAACACTTGATGAATTAAATGAAAGTCTTAATAACCTCAAAAATACCTCACCTGGACCTGATGACATACCACCAATTTTCATAGAAAAACTACCTATAAGCGCGAAGGTTACTTTAGTAGAGATCTACAACAAAATTTATTCGACCCATAAATTTCCATCTCTCTGGCGCGAAGCAATTATAATACCATTTTTAAAAGACAATAAACCAAAAAACTTATCTTCTTCGTATCGACCAATATCTCTTACCTGTAGCATCTGTAAAATAATGGAAAAAATTCTAAGCAAAAGATTAAAATGGTACTTAGAAAAGAAAAATCTCCTTACATCCATCCAAAGTGGGTATCGATCAGAACGGTCTACAATAGATAACATTATAGCATTAGAATCTGAAATACACGAAGCTTTTATACATAAACAAAAATTAATAGCAATTTTCTTTGACATCACAAAAGCATTTGACACCACGTGGACATATCACATCTTAAAAACAATGAAGAGTTGGAAAATAGATGGTAAATTCCTAGCCTTCGCCAAAAACTTCCTGGAGAACAGAAGTATAAAAGTTAAAACAAACGGTGTCATGTCAACTAAGAAATCACTGGAAAATGGTATCCCTCAAGGATCTGTATTAGGCCCCCTGCTATTCTTAATAGCAATCAACAACGTATCTTACCATTTTATGCTTCCAGTAAAAGCAAACCTTTACGCCGATGATCTTGTAATATATATGAGAAGTAAAAACCTAAAATCAGCTGCATCAATATTACAAAATACACTAAATAAATTAGAAGGGTGGTCTTTAGATATAGGCTTGAGATTTTCAACCGAAAAAACTAAAGTAATAATATTTGACAAAAGAAAAACACAACACCACTTAAATTTAAAACTTAACGGAAATACTCTTATAACAATCAACGAAATCAAATTTTTGGGAATGACATTCGACTCTCAACTAAAATGGACATCGCACATAAATGAACTAATTAAATCATGCCAACAGAGAATAAATCTTCTAAAAGTTCTTTCCAATCACAAATGGGGCGCAGACACAACTATTCTTCTGCGATTATATCAAGCTCTAATTAGAAGCAAACTAGATTATGGATGTATATGCTACGAAACTGCTACTAAAACTCAAATGAACAAACTGGACATCATCCAATCCACAGCATTACGCATAGTTTTCGGAGCTTTCAGAACCACGCCAATTAGCAGCCTTCAAGTCCTAGCAGGAGAACCGCCATTAACTCTCAGAAGACAATATTTTTCAATGTGTTGTGCTACTAAATATCTCAGTGCAAAGGAAAACCCGTTTATAACAAGCCTAATAAGGAGCAACCCTCCAAATCAGTACTCAAATTATTGCCCTAGAAACTTACCTTTCAATGAACGAATAAATCGATTTGAATTCGATATACATCAATTGAGAGCCACTTCTACAAACAGATGACAGTCTCCTCCCTGGAAAGTTCAAATACCAAAAGTTGATTTCACCTTACTTAACTATCCTAAACATTCACACAATCCTTCTGAAATACAACAACAATTCCGGTCTACCATCTCCAGATACCCTGATTTCAAACTAATTTTTACTGATGCCTCTAAAAGCAGTAATGGTGTAGCTGCTGCAGCTATTTTTGAAGACAACACCTCTGTCACCCGTCTAGCCAAGGAGTGTAGCATATATACTGGAGAACTGCAGGCAATCTTCAACGCACTGAACCAATGTACCAGCATTGATACAAACTTTCTTATTATATCAGATTCTCTAAGTGCCTTAAATGGTGTCAAGCAGATGTATCCTACTCATGCCAATTTAGCATTAATAAAAGACATGCTATACAATGCCCAAACATGTGGTAAAAACATAACATTTTTATGGGTACCATCCCATGTTGGGATAAAGGGTACTGAAGCAGCTGATAAAGCAGCAACAGAAACTATCAATAACATGACAATTCCTATTATGCAAAACATACCAATTTCAGACCAAAAAACATTAATAAAAACTTACATGAACAAAATCTGGCAAGTAAAATGGAACCAAACAGAAGCAAAATTAAAAAGTATCAAACCAGATGTTACTTCTGCTTTACTACCGCTCCCAGCTAAAAGACATGACCAAGTAGTTATTAACAGACTGCGGCTAGGTCATACAAAATTTACACATGGATACATCATCTCCAAGGACCCTCAGCCGATTTGCCACATCTGTCAAATACCATTTTCAGTGCAACATATAATGATAGACTGTCCAGTGTACTCAACAGCAAGATCGACAGCAAAACTAAAACACAATTTGAAAGAAACTCTAAAAGAAGACATCAGCAATACAATAAATTTTATCAAAAATTGTAAACTGTATAACAAACTGTAACATAACATAAAATGTTTGTATTTTACAAAACTGTTATGTAAATTTTAATAATATACTAAATGTAACTTTTCTAAAATAAAGATATACCACCCGCTAATAACCCTAGGGGTTGATGCGGTAAAAAAAAAAACTTGAAAACGAGAAAATCACTATTTAAAATTTTACAAAAAAATGATTTTTTGTTGTTTAGAATGATAATGTACTTGAAAATTTTTTTTACATGTACTTTGCCTAAATGGATTAACATTTTTTTGCTGAGTATTTGGAAACAAAATATGTTTAAAGCGATATTTGTTTGACTTACCTCATTGTTCACAAATGCATATGAAAAAGCATAAGCATATGAAAATTGTATTATGTTAATAAAGCTTACATAAGTACAACGTATATTTGAGTACTAAAAACATTAAACATTAAATACTTATGCATTAAAATCTAGCTTAAAGATTCTTCAAACTTTTAATCGTCGTCAGAAGTTGATGAATCCAAGAGCGCATAAGCTAAGTCTTTATCTGTGGGTAGATTTTTGTAAAAGTCCGATAGTAATTCTGATATGTACGGCTGTAAGTCCATCAGGTGCTTTTTCTTTTCTATCGTTATAGGCACAGACTTGTTATATGGCTCCTTGGGTAATACATTTGTAGCAGCTTTTTCCCTCTTTCCTAAATCTACGGTCTTGAAAGGTTCTTCGTTGTCAAAAGACAACTTGTATTAAAACTGTTTAGATTTTTCATAACGTAACCAATGAAATTGTCTCCAGTTTATCTTGTTATTCTGAGTATCAGTTTTGCGGTTAACTAGTACGGATATAAGTAAGTCACCAAAATTAAGAAACGCAGAGCGCTGCATTTCTGTAACTAATAATTGATGTTTTCTCCAACTTGCCGAATTAGTTGAGCCAAATCATGTGGATGTTCTATTTGACTACTAAATTTTATTATTGTCTGTATCGCACACCATATGTGTATAGCCTGGTATTAAAAACTTATGATCAGTAATTTCTAAATTTGCAGAGCTTTGTAAAGCAGTTAAACAACCTGCTGTTATAAAACTGTTTTTTATTCAGGCCAAGACAGCAGCCTGAATACATTATTAGGTGTTCGACTTTCGGTTCTAAATCTTTTGTTAGGTATTGACATAGGCAGAAACTTATTTCATTTCCACCCCGTTTTGCTAAAGATTCATGCCATAAATAGGAGTGAGTTTGTAAGTTGTCACTGTCGTGAACTGTAAGTTTAAAAGTCCACAACTGCCTCTTGTAAAACGACTCACCGCTTTGGATGTCTGGTGTTTGTTGTGTGTGATGTTGCTAAAGTAATAGTTTTTATTTTAGCATGATCCTTAGTCAGAAATTTATCTTCTTCTTCGCTTTTATATCCTTGATCAGCTTGAAAATGGTTTTCGTTTAACTCTTCTTTTAGTTGTATTATTTCATCCTCATTTTTGCACATATTAATTTTAATTTGTAATTAACAGCTGATATTCAAGCTATAAAATATGTTTTTATATATTTCACGATTAATAAAATTAGCTGAGTATATCTTCTTGTAAGCTTCATAAATAGTAGTAAGTGTGTAGTGAGAAGTAGGTATAGATAAAATGTGATCTCCTGTCGTTATTTTCTCAAGATCTAATACCTTCTTCCAATTCCATGATATCTTCCTTGGTTTAATGTCATTACGCCTGATATTTGAGAACACTTTTTCGCTGCTGTAACTTCTATGAATTTATTACTAATATTATAAGTTTTCATAAAACAGTCCTTGCAAACAACAAAATGAACGCCATGAACAGGAAAATGATAAATTATAGTACGCTGTCGATAAAAAAGCAAACTCAGATTTCTTACTGGAGAAAAGATCTTCATCAACGATGACATGACCGAAAAAGAAAGACACATGAGGAAGGAAATCGTAAATAAAAGCAAGGAATTAAGAGCTGAAGGTAGAAATGTAAAGATAGGGTACAGAAAACTAACTGTGGATGGTATAAATTGGGTATGGGCCGGAAATGGTACTTTCAAACGAGAAAAATCTAGAAATATGGACCCAAAAAACGGCATATAGTAGTGGAAAAAGGAAAAGATGGCCCATTATGCCAACGAACCCTAGCGATGAACAGGAAAATGAGTTTGAACATAAATAGCAAAATAAAAAATAAGAATATGTACCTAAATATTGCGACATGGAATGTTCGAGGAGTATACGAGGAGGGAGCATTAATTAACCTAATAGAAGAACTAAAAAAATATAAAATACACATCTTAGCACTACAGGAAACACATTTAACTGGAAACAACGTCGAAAAGATTGGCCCATACACGTTTTATACAAGTGGAGGCAATAATAGGAATTTTGGAGTGGGTTTTCTGGTACATGAAAACGTGGAGCAGGTAAAACGATTCGTAGTAAAATCTGACAGAATGTGTGCAATTAGAATTAAAGGAAAAAATAACATGATATCGTTGATAAATATACATGCTCCAACAGAAGAAAAAGAAGAAGAAGTGAAAGATGAATTCTATGAAGAATTAGAGTCATTGTGTGAAGAAATACCCAGACAAGACACTAAAATTATTATAGGCGACGCCAATGCAAAGGTCGGAAGAGAAGATATATATAAAAACATAACAGGGGGTGAAAGTAAACATTTGAATACAAATGATAATGGACAGAGATTAATCACATTCGCAATTGAAAACAGGATGAAGATAATGAGTACCCATTTTAGGAGGAAAAATATATATAAAGGAACGTGGAAAATTCCGGGGTCAAATGGAACTAATCAAATAGACCACATCTTAATACAAGAGAAGTTTTCGAATTTAATAACAAATGTGAAAACGTGCAGAGGGGCTGACGTAGACTCAGATCATTTTTTGGTTAGAATTAATATGAGAGAAGCAATAATTAAAAGGCATAAACGGAAAAAGGAAGCGCAACGTAAATTTAACTTTGAAAAACTTCGAAAATTTGAGGTAAAGCCGGACTATCAAAAGGATATACAAGAAACCTACGCTAAACAAGATAGTACTACTGTGAGTAACATACAACAAAAGTTCTTGAAAATGACAAACACTATAAAGGAAGCTACGTCGAAGAACATACCAAGAGCAAAAAGATTTAGAAAAAACCACTGGTTCAATGACGAATGCAGAATAGAGTTAAAAAAAAGATCAGATTTGAGATTAAAAAATTTACGTTCGCAAAAACAAGACGACCTAGAAAGGTATGCCGTACAACGAAAAAAAGTAAAGAGAATCCTAAGGGAGCGGAAACGAAAGTATATGGAGAATAAAATTAAGCGCATTGAAGAAAATTACAAGAAAAATGAAATAAAAAATTTTTATAAAGAAGTAAAATACATTAAAACTGGGTACCAGGGAAGAACGATGAATGTAAAAGATAAGCAAGGAAACCTGATAGTGGATGAAGACCAAATATGTGAAAGGTGGAAAGAATATTTCGAAGAGATACTAAATGACGAAGTGACTACTGAAGAAAATTGTTATGTTCCTAGACCTCAAATAGTAATAGAAGAAATACCAAAGCCCACAAGAGAAGAAATTGAAGAAATAATAAAAGATATGAAAAACCAAAAAAGTCCCGGGGAGAGCGGCATTGTGGCAGAGAACATAAAATATGGAGGAGAGGTCTTAATAAACAAACTTGGTGAGCTAATACTAGAAGTATGGGATGCCGAAGAAATGCCTCAAGAATGGAATAAGTCGATTATAATTCCTATACACAAAAAGGGAGATAGAACTGAATGCACAAACTATAGAGGAATATCCTTATTAGAAGTAATGTATAAAGTACTCGCCATACTAATTCAAAAACGATTAGAAATATATATAGAGAAGAATCTAGGAGAATACCAGGGAGGATTTCGGAAAGGAAGATCAACAACCGATCAAATTTTTATGCTAAAACAAATCCTGACCAATTGCTATGAATACAACATTTCAGCACAAGTACTTTTTATTGATTACAAAGCTGCCTACGATACAATAAACAGAAACAAGTTAATAGAAACACTAAAAGAATTCCAAGTGCCAGTAAAAATAATAAGATTGGTAAAAATGACAATTAGACAAACCATTTGTGCTGTGAGATGCAACGGTACAGTCTCAGAAGAATTCGAAGTGAAAAAAGGTGTTCGCCAAGGAGACCCGTTATCTACATTGCTATTCAATATAGTTCTAGAAAAAGTTGTAAGGATTAGTGGGATAAATAGGTCCGGTACTATTTTATACAAGGAGCACCAATGCTTAGCATACGCTGATGATGTGGTTCTCATTGCAAGAAATGGAAAAGAACTATCAAATATAACAAAAAGACTGATTCGGGAAAGCTCTAAAATGGGACTGAAAGTTAATATTAATAAATCGAAGTACATGGAGATCTCGAGCAAAAAAGGAATAAGCACCAGGGGATCCTTTAAATTGGATGTGGAGAATGGATCAGTTGTAGAATTCGAGAAGGTGGATGAATATATGTACTTAGGTACTCTTATTGATCAGACATGTAAAGAAGAAACTGAAATCAACCTGAAACTGACCAAGAGCAACAGGTGTGCTGGAGCCATGAGCAAAATAATTAAGGCCAAAGATATATCTCGTAATACAAAAATAAGAGTATACAAAACTATAATTAGACCCACAATGCTATACGTTGCCAAGACATGGACTATGAACTAAACCGTACAGAACACATTGGAAGCATGGGAAAGAAAGATACTTCGCAGAATATTTGGTGGAAAAGTAGTAGAAGGAGAATGGAGAAGACGAACTAATGCAGAAGTGTATCAGTTGTATGCTAACCCTACAATAACAAATGTGGTGAAAAAACGTAGACTAGAATGGCTCGGCCATCTAGAAAGAATGCAAGGTAATAGACTAGTCAAGAATATTGCTTGGAGAGTACCTGAGGGCAAAAAAAAGAGAGGAAGACCAAGAAAGAAATGGAGAGATGCAGTGATGGAAGATGTCAGAGAGATGGGAATCAGAGATTGGAAGCTGTTAGCTAAGAATAGAAAACGATGGAAATTATCCATCCAGCAATGGGCCTAAAAGGCCTGTTAACGCTGTACATACATACATACATAGTACGCTGTCGGTATCGTTGTTTGTTTGGGTCAGAATACGTAACTCGCATAGAACTCTTTTCTTTAACATCCATGAGAGCAGCTATATATTCCAATCTACGATTGTAGCTTCCCATTTTCTAGAATTTTTTGAAAAATTGCAAGCGAACTTCGTCCTTTAGTTTTTCCTTGTACATATTTTTACATAATTTCAGCTCTTACAAATTTTTTTCTTTAATCTCTTTTCGGTTCTTGTAATATACGTCTTACCAAAATTTTGTTTTTCTCATCTCTCCTGTCATATTTTTCTTGTTTCTTTATTTGTGCGTGTTTTAACTTTCTCGCAGTCTTTCCGGTCTATTGGTCTACTCAGGGTTAAATTTTGAACAGCTAATAAGAACAGCTGAAGATAGAGAAGAGTTTAAAATTGTAGTAGCCAACCTCCATTGAGGAGAGGGCACTTTAAGAAGAAGAAGGTCTACTCAGGTATTATTTATATCTTTTTCTGAATTGGTTCTGATCTTTTTTCTTTCTACCATATCGCTGTCCTTGGCAAAGATATCATATTCTTCATATTGCGCAGAGACAAAATTTGGATCTGCAATACTATCATCTGATGACATTTAATAGATTCTGAATATCACCAGGAAGTGATGCAGCAACGCTACTGGTGTAGGACATCTCAGACTCATCATGGTGCTCTGCAATTCAAAAAAAATAAAATTGTTATTAGCAAGCAACAAAAAAACGACACTGAATACACATTTTGTGTTTGTTCGTATAATTTCTTCCATAGTTTGTAATACTTTCTATATAATTATTTATTACTCACTAGTTTTTTCCAAATGATTATCAACATTTGAAGATCTTTTATTGCAATTTTCTAATACACTTTCCTTATCTGAAGAATACATACGAATATTCTCTGGTGCATCACATTATCACATGTCTAGTTTATTTATTCCACGTACAACATATACAGAAACAAGTGGAGAATTATATATTACAGTAAGAACATTGTAAAACTAATTATATGTTATATATATATATATATGTTATATATATATATATATATATATATATATATATATATATATGTATATTAAAACATATGTTTTTACTTGCCATTGGCTTTATTCAGATATTTAAGTATATTCAGAATTTGTTTTCCTCTAGACATTTTTCAATTTTTACTTATTATATTGATATTACTAAATTTAAATATTCATTTTTATTTTGCTGTAATAATCTCAACTATGACACGTGCTGCATACTAATTTATAGGTTATGCGTGTTGAGTTGGCTGCTCGTTACATTAAAATCTAACCGTCAATAAGGGGACAAGTCAAGTTGTCTCATTATTCTCTAAGAGAAATATTGATATATGCAGTGCCAAAATGAATATGTTAACATATCCCTTTTCACACTAAATTTTATGTACTATTTTGTAAGTGCCTCTTTTGGAACAATCGACTTAACATACAAATTCAGCTAAATTAACCTGTCCCCTTTAACTCACAATTAAAACATACTTTTTTAAACTATATTTGAGTTAATACCGTTTTCATAAAAAATTGTACCAATTTTTTGGTACTACTACTACAATTAATACCGTTTTCTACCAATATGTTACTTTCTTCAGACATAGGGTTAGTTGGTGCGTTTTTAGCCAGTTTATCTACAACTTCGTTACATTTAATTCCGACATGAGAAGGCACCTATAAAAATTGAACTTGGATGTTCTTATTTGAAATGTTTTTAAGTTCTTTTTTAAAAAGAAGTAAAAGGGGGTTGTCACGGTACAATTGAGTCAGTGAGGATAGTGAACTTAGAGAATCTGTGATTATTATACATTTTATACAACCATAAATTAAACATATTTAGGACGCAATTATGAAAATACAGTTATACTGTATGTACTTGTTAGTTTTAGTTATCTAATAAATTGTGTTAGTTACTTATATAAATAAATTATTTAAAAATAAAAAATGACATGTTATTTGAGAGAGGTGGAAAAATCATATGTCTAACATGGGAGTTAAGTGCCTTTTCCTCCCTTGAATTACTACTGTTGGGCAGTAAACTTCATTCTCTTGAGGAAAAGTAGCACTTTGCTTCCTTGTTATATAAATAGCTATTTGTTTACTTAGGCTGTAAAGTAAAATTTTAGATAAATAGTGTATATTAATTAAAAAAAAAAGATAATTTTCCATTCAAAATTAGAGAGCTAGAGCAACGAAAATTTTTAATTTTTAACATTTGTACTAAGTATTTTAACGGGACATTTTTATAATATTGTTTAATTTATAATATTTTCCTATGCTCAACTTTTACGATTATGAGGACCGTCATGACTTTTTGACAAAAATGCTGATTTTGCATTTAATTTTTTCATCTCCATATTGGTTTATTTGCCTCGCTATTTTTCGCTCAACATTGGCGGCTTTTAGATATAACCGAATTTCAATTTCACCCTAGCTTTTACCATGACCAATTGAACCAATAATACGAAAACTTGGTATTGTTTAATCAAAAATCTGATAGCTTTTTAATAGGTATAGCTTGTTACATACTTTTTATTAGTCGATGTAAATCTCATATTTTTCATTTGTTTGTGAAACTGCGGTTTTTTCATCAATTAATACAGTTTTTGTCACCTATTGCTCACAAACAAATTATGCTTTAATAGGCAAAACAAAAGAAAAGGCTTACTTACAATTAGTTGTATTATAAACTGGAAGACCGATTTTGTCCTTTGATAAAAGGTTACCTGACAGTGGTTCTTCCTCATAAAGTTAATAAAGATCGTTGTTGTATCGCCTTTTGAAGATTCCATTTTCCCTCACAGCTTCTAGTATTCTCCTCAGCACTTTCCTGTCGAATGTGTTGAGTTTGCTTTTGGATGTTTCTTTTGCTATTGGTCAAAATAAGGTTTTATAAATTCTCATCTTTGTATTTCAGTGGGCATTTTTAGACCGGAATATATGGGAGAGGGCAAAATAAACTCTGTTTGCCTGCGTTATTCTCTTTTGAATTTCTCCATCTTCTGATCCATCGGCATATATTTCTACTCCCAGTTCGGTTGGTCAGTAGGTTTCCTCGTCCAGTTTGCATTTGCCTAACTGCATACTCCAGTGCCAGGTTAAAAAAAATTGGGGCCAGTGCATGTTCCTGCTTTGGTCCCTGCAAAATTTTGAAAAAGTCTGTCCGGTGGTTTTGTGTTCGTACACAAAATTCAGCCAATATATTGTAGGGTTTGTTCCTTTTGACTAAGTCGTATGCCTGTTTGAAGTCTACAAACACGTTGTGAACATCAATGTCATGTTTCCATGATTTATTCAAGATCTGTTTGACATTAAATATTTGATCCAGTGTCGATCTTCCTCGTCGAAAGCCCGTCTGATACTCTACAATAATATTTTCTGCTAGTGGTTGGAGCCGCTGGTTTATAATATACGTGAGGTTTTTATATGTCAATAAATCTAATCATTTCTTTTTTGTCGGTTGGAAACTATCTGTGTAGCCTTGAATAATTCGTTATGTCGTTGGAATCACACAATATTTGACTTCCATATAAGTTGTTTGATTTACTATCTCATCAATAATTTCATTATCAACCAAAGTTCGTAAACATTTATAAGGCGATAAATCATTTATTAGTATTGCAGCGTAATCGCCACATAATCTATCTTCTGCAGTATTTAGATTCGTGCTAATTTGCAATTGGCTGCGTCCACGTATGTTTTAGAACATTTTGATTAGCTCCAACCTCATTTTCCTGGATATCATCAGTATCTGCTAATTAAGTTTGGGCTACGGTTTCAATATCAAATAATTCTTCCAATTGTTCAGGTGAAGTATTGTTCCATTCCCGTTCCAAATCTTTCGATAACCTATTGTTGTCGCTTGTAGTATCAAATGGAATGCTGGCTATAGCGTCAGCACTTTCTATTTCTTCCTGTGAGGCATCATCGGGCAAGAGTGATGTAGAACATGATTTTAATTGTTTGCAATTTGCTCTTGGGGCGCTGCCTCCTGCATTTTTCCATACTCTGTGGCTGAGAGTTATTATTCAACTACAATCTGATGTTTTATTTCGACTTATATTTTTGTCATGTAAGAAATAACTTGTCTATCTCAAGACAAGCCATCAGAAGACTACAACCTGATGTTTTATTTTGACTTGGTGTACCTTTATCATGTAAGAAATATCTTGTCTTTGTCAAGACAAGTCATCAGAAGATAAATATTTACAAGTCCATACCCTGCAAATGGACTTGGGTAGAGGAGCTCTCGACGTTTATTCCGAAGCCCTCTACAGAGCATCCGGGGATATCAGAAGGTGTATAGACCCTTATTTACCTCCCCGAGGTGACAATATCGATTTACTTTTTATATTATTTTATATTTATAGAGATGAAAAAAAAATGTTTTTATTTTTGATCTGTCGGAAAAAGTTTTAGATTAAACTTTTATTTTCACGAAATTTACATAATTAGGTTTAGTTGTTTAATGCCAAATTAGAGTTGCATATGCAGCATATATTCAAAGGGTGGAAAGTTATATTAAAAGTAATGTAGCAAAATTCTGGAATTTTATGTCACAAAATTTTATCCTAGAATAACTCGCTAAACGACTTTTGAAAACAACGACCGGGAAGATCACTAAAATATAGTAGATACTTTTGCAACCTTTTATTATTTCGTGACATAACTTCCGAAACTGTTACTTTACTGAACAACTTTTAATTCCACATTATAATATAGCGAGTAAAACTCTGTTGTAGAAATAATATTCAGAATAAAAAAACTTCGACAGCGTGCATACATCATTTAACTCGTTAGTCAAGCGGTGTACTAAGAATAGAATTTATTTAAATATTTCTAAATATAAAACACTTTCGTGCTGCAAACAGCAGTTAATTAAATTTAATCATATTTTACACAATACTATGCTAGAAAATTACAAATTAATGATATAACACCTATACTATTTAAATCAATGAAAGACTTGTGTGTATGTGTGTGTGTGAAGAGAAAAAGATGGCATTAGACAAATAATCTTTTTGTTACAGAAAATTGTAATAAGGATGTTTAAATTTTTATCTTTGAGTTGTTCATAAACTTAGAATATTATATATAAATTTGTCAGAATAAGGTAGAAGATTGCTAATATTAACTGGTAGGCTAATATTGAGATCGATTAAACCTAAATATAGACTTCGAGTCTGTTCCCTATTATTAAGGCAATAGAAAAATAAGTCGTTTAAATCTTCGATTGATTTATTATTACACAGAAGAAGGGAGTTTCATAGATTCCAATCCTATGCAGATGTTCTGGTGGTAGAATTAAACGGACATTTTTTCAACAAATTAGGATGGCGATCTTGCTACCATTTAGAGCGTACTAAGTATTGTAATTATTTCCAACTTGAAGGACCACCCACTGGTGTGGGAAATAAGAACACAATCAGTTTAAACAATACGTAGTTTACTAATTGAATGTTACTACAACTAAATTAATATGTAGCCAAAGTTTTAGCGCAAGTTCTTTTATTGAAAACAGCCGATCACTGTCCACACTAGTCCGCGACACACTACACTAGCACTGTGAATAAAATGTTACTAATAATTATCACTTCAACTAAGGACGTTTTCTTCTATATGAATATACTTGATTAATAATGAGCGTTTAGCATTTAACTATAAGCTATGTAACGATAATTAAAATGCGAGAGATAAAACTCTAAAACACGAAGCGACCAGCTCAGCTGGGATACAATTTGATACTAACTACTTAAAATTCTGATTTTCAATGCCTGACTATTGCAAGCGATTTAAGGGGGACGGGGGACAATTAGGATATTTCTATACAGAGGTCGGTAAAACCCATCTTTTGAATTCTTTTAAACAGAAAAATTTTGGGAATTGGTCGGAGAAATTTAATCTGTCGCTGAAAATATCTTTTGAATACATTTTCGGCTTTCATGAGAATTTGCTGGAGAATTTACCTAGGTAGAATTTAAGACGTGTAAGTTAATTGCTACCAGTGGCGTAGCAACACTTGGATACATTTCTTACAGACATTTATCCATCTGGAAAGAGGCCATGGTTAACTTTTAGCCGGGTTATCAACGAGGAATGTACTTTCTTATAGTGAAAATTAAAATGGGGAATATTTTTTGGTAAGCATGGATGAATAGAAAAGTAATGGTTTCTTGAAGTCTTCTGAACCTCTTTATATTTTGACATCCATCTTTCCCTGCCAATACTCCTGATAATAGAAAAAAAGATCTTTAAAGTAGTTTACGATATCTCAGATTATTTTTTGCCATGCTGTCCACTAATTCGTTTCCAAATACTCCATTGTGTCCTTTAACCCAGAGTAAAGTAACTGTTTTTTTGTGAATTTTGGTTCATGTAATAATTTTTTGATGTCCAGTATAATGGAGGTTTGTAAACTATCTAATAGATGGCTAAGAACAGCTTGTAATACTGCCTGATAATTCAGGAATTCGATATTTCTCAACACAATTGCTCTGTTTGAAACAAAAAATGCGAAACCAGCACTTTGAACAGTTTTTGATATATCTGTATAAATTATTGTTAAATCTTCCATTAATTTGCTAAGTACGGATATAAATATCAGATTAGTTAAAATTGGCAAGTCGGAATAAGAGAACATTATAATGGTTGGTTTGTCTATCAGAACTTCAAGGTCTTGTTCGTAAAAAGGAAATTTTGGTAGCTGTAATATATAAGATTGAAATAAATTCGTATCAATAAAAGATTCTGCAAGAGGAGAAGAATTTTTGATTCTCCAGTAAGAATGTGTTAAATTTTCTGTCAAAAAAAAACCTATTTTGTGAACCATAGTTGTATTCAACAATCAGTATGTTATTAGACGTTTGTTGGCTAACATTTGCCTACGTATGTGTAAAGGTGGTTCTTGGGCTTCTGCTAGAACTGTTTGGATTGGTTAAGACATCATAGCTCCTAGACAAATTTTTATTGATTTAAATTGTATTCTGTCAAGAGTTATTAGATTTGTTTTGCATGTTGAACCGTAAAGAATACAACCATAATCCAGAATGGATAGTACGGAGGATCTATAAAACATTAAAGAGATATATTGATCTGCACCCCATTTTTTTTTGGAAACAAAACGCAGAAGGTTAATTCCACGCTCGCACATTTATTTTACATACTTAATAGAGCTGGACCACAAGAGTTTTTTATCTAGGATCATGCCTAGATACTTATACTCTTCTGCTAAGAGAAAAACATAATCACCTATCTAGCATTTGCCTGTGACTTTTTGTCTACGTATAGTGAAAGATACAATCGAAGATTTTTCTTGTGATATACTAAAACCCATTATCTATGTTACTAAAGCTAAGTTCTAGATTCAACATACCATCTTCATAGGATCTATGGCTGGTGTATAAGCATATATAGTCTGCATACTAAATTATTTTGCATTTGTCGTCCATGAAACCATGCAGATCTGCAGTATAAACATTACATAATAAATGACTTAGAATTAAGCCTTGTCGGAGACCGCTATATAATATTCTTGGACCGTGTAATACATTTCTATGGTCCCGTAAGTATATTTTTCTGTTTACGTACAAATTTATTATATTTACAGATAATCTTTTATCAATACCAAAGGCCACCATTTTTGAATATACTATATCCAAATCAACCGGCTCATATGCACTCTTTAAATCTAGAAACAAACATAGCATAAACTCGTGATGGAAGTTCTGGGTTTAAGTTAAATTTAAGTAAAGGGCATTTTTAAAGTATCGCAATATTTTTGTTTCAACCACCAACTATTAAAGATTTCTAAGAGAACGTCTTTGGTATTTGCCGGCAATTGTCCAATATCTTATAAATAAAACCGTCTACACCGGGTGCTGTATTTCTGCTTTTTTTAGTGCAAAATATAGTTCTGAAGGAGTAAAAGGTTTTGACATGGAATCTATACTAGTATTAAACCGAAAAATTGCTACCAACAATATTACCAGAGGCAGATGAAGGTCCAAGTTGGTCTAGTATCTGTTTAATGAGATCTTCAGAAAGTCGAGGTTTTTTGTTATATTGATAGTTATTGGAAATTGATCTGACGGTTGTCCATATTTCTGAGACAGGTGTGCTTTTGTTCAGACTATTTAAAAAATTTATCCAACCACTTTTTTTCTTTATTTTAAATAATCGTCTGGTTTAGGCTGCTATATTTTTACAGTTTATGTAATTATTATAGTTACCCTGCTTTTGATACGCTTTCAAGGCTTCTGATCGTTTTTTTTATTGTATATTCACCAATAGGGCCTTTGCGATGAAGGCGTAAAAAGATTTTTTATGGTTATGGATTTGGAAGCAGCTAGAGAGATAGTCTGAAAGAGCGGGGCTACCTTCTCATTGTTAGAAAGATTATAGTTATATGATAAAAATGTGGATAATTGTTTCTCTAAAGCGTTCCATTTTGTTGTTGGATTAATTAGGAATCAAGAATGAATTTTAAGTTCTATTTAATAGGAAAATGATCGGATCCCAATGTGTCGGGATATGCTGACCAGTTTACATGATTTGTTAATGTAGCTGAGATGATAGTCAAATCAACGGCAAAATGATTTTCACTCGGGGCGATTCTAATAGGTGTTCCGTCATTTAGAGAAAAAAATTCGAAAAAATCCATGCTTTCGACTAATATTCTAGCATTACGTTCATCGGGGATCAGACCCACATGTAATGGAGGGCATTAAAATCACCACAATAAACTGTTTTATTATAATCAATATCATCAATAAATGTATCTAATCAGCCTTTTCTACTCTGATGCCAGATGTTTTATATATAGACACAAAAGATATATTAACTTTATTAAGCAAAACTGCACACACTTCTATTCCGGTATTAAAATTATATTTAATGGTAATTATTTGATAATTAATGCCCTTTAGTGTGAAAATGCTTTAAATTCCATAGCCACTTTAACGGCATTTTGAAACCAAATTAAAATCCATTTGGCTTTTCAACCAAGCTTCGGATAAAATAATAATATCTACATGAGAATTATTAATATAATTTATGAGATTATCCCTAGTAAGTAATAACGATCTACAATTCCATTATGCAATATTCCATTGGCTTATTGCAAGTCATTCTTCAGGGCAAGGTTTTTGGAAAGAGAGGAAAAGGGAGAAGAAGAATATTTCGGCTTCAAAACCTAATCAAGTCGTTCAATACTTCTACAACCGGACTATTAGGAATAGCTGCAAGTAAAGTTAGGATAGCTATGCTGATCGCCAACATCCGGAACGGATAGTCGCCGTAAGAAGAAGAAGAGTAGGTCGACTGTGCATTTGGAAATTATTAATACGAGTAAATGCTATCGTTGTCACTCGTCGCTAAATTATCCGTTTCTGTGTCAGTACCTGTTTCTTCCAAATTATTAGAAATAAGTTTTCTTAATTCATTTTCTAAATTGCATATAGGTTGAGATTGATTATTGGTATACATAAGTTGATTAACAAGAGATGTGACAAGTAATATAAGTTTCTCTTTATAGTCAATAAATTCGTCTCTGTAGGGATTGGGTAGTATAGGATTAGATTTAGGTGTAGGTCTTTTGCTAGAAGTTGAGACAGAGGTGTGAGGTAAAATTGGTGGTGAAGTTACTTTACGTTTATTAGTTGTAGTTGTGTTATTAGTTTTTCTTACTGGTTTATTTAATGTGAAATTGGGGACATTGTTAGATGAGGTAGGTAAGCTGGGAAAACCGCGATTTCGTGACGCTACCCGTGACGCCTTCTCGTGGCGCTAGTTATGTGACGCTCACCTCAGCATTTACCTAAAGAAAAAAAGTAATACAACGTCAGTAGAAAAGCTTTTGCTTTCGAAATAATTAATATTATAATGTACACACAATAATTTTTAGAGGTTTACGTTATACATCCAATTTATGCCCCTGACTATCATAAGCTAAATTAGATATCACCAAGGTCAATATAACATGTCAAACCTGGACTACACATTTTTTTAGAATTAAAAGTGAGCCAGTAACAGTAAAACAGTTAGGCCTGACGAAAAGGCAAAAATTGCGGATTACGAGGTCCCTTATATTTGCTAGAGGCGAAATGAAATGTAAATTGAGACACCCTGATGACTGGACCCTATTTTAAAATAAACGATCAAAAAGCTTAGTGAATGAAACCCCACAAAGGCTCTATAAGAGACCAATTAAAATAGGCAAGCAAAAATCTTTGCATATACAAAAGTCGACGTTAGTAATTGAAAAGGATTACCAACCCTTTTACGATTCGTCACTTCATTAAAAGTTGATATTTTCTAAATGTACTTGATCTTGAAATTCGTTTCTATTAAACAGATACTCTCTTAATTAGTGATAAGTGGTATACGTAAAATATGGTAATCAATAATATGCCTTGTAAAATATTTGAAAGATAAAGATAAATGAACAATCAGGGAAATCAATATAATGGTAATATTTACTTAATTTTTTAAAAATCCTCAGGTCGAAAAAGGATATTTTTTAACTATACAGACTTCTGTCATTTGTCAACTTTGTTGTTTGTAGTTTCACACCCTATTAATTTGAAATGGCAATATGCCATGTATAGTGTAATTTTGAACGAGTATTTTATTGAATGGTTTGAGGTTAGTAAAGCATCTTGGAGGCAGTATGGTTTGCCAATGTTCATACTGCAATAAAACTCCAAATAATTTACACTGTTTCTGATGAGAGATTTGGGCGATTCTAGAAATAAAACTCAGCTTCTATCTTTACCTTGAGTAAATCTTTGCATCATACCTTTGAGTATAGCACTACTGCTTTAATTTTACTGATGATTCTAAGTAAGCCCCCAAGTCTAATATTATCCGAAGTTACTTTATTTATTAGATTTAGATATGTATTAGATGTGTGAAGTCAATTTTGTAACTACAGTCAGTATCATTAAATTTTTCGTAAGCTATGAAGACCAAGTTATCTCTGGATAGCCCCAGGCATGATGCATGTCTTTGTTGATTCCAGCTATCAGCTTATCCAATAGCTGATTTTTCAAGAGAGAAGAAAAGACTGCTTTTTAAGGACAGCCTCTAGCTGTTTATGCTGATATTGTACCTCCTATTAACGTTGCTTATATTATACAGCTCCTAAACATGAAGCTTGATTCGGTAATTCCTTTTAGATAAATCGTTCGTCGGAGTTATTGTCGAATGCTTCCCCTACATCCAGAAATGTAGCCAAAATCACCACTCTATTTTCCAGAACCTACTTCGCCCTCTTTACGAGCTAGTGCAGTGCTATTTCCGAAAAGAGTACTGCGCTTGACATGCATACTATCCCTAATGTGTATAAGTTTCAAACAATACAGATTCTCTAATTATACTCGAGAGATTTTAGTACGAATCACGTCAGTTCATCTCAGTCCAGTCCAGTCTGATGCCATGTATGTAGTGGTACCAGTTTTGCTTTAGACTTTTGGTCTAGACTTGGAGCTCTATTAGACTCGCCCCAGTCACTTGATATTTTGGAGAAATTAATAAGTTTAACATCTGTTCTTTGATTTGCATGTTTGACATGGGGAGTATATAGTAGTAGACCAGCTAACAACCACCAGATTTTGCCGCAGGAACTTTTGCAAGAGTAAAATAAAAGTAATTCTCTCTCTTTCTCTTTGTTAATCTTTATTTGTCTTGTCCTGTATGTAGATCTCTCCCCATTGCCTCTGTATTTCTCTGTATTATTCTCTGTTCTTTTGTCTTTCTTGATATCCACGTCAGAAGTCTCCACAGAATACTAAAATCTGAGAAAGGCCCAAAAATGCTAAAGAGTTACCACCGTATATCGCCTCTTTGCTAGCTATATAAGCTGTGGGAAAGATATAACCATACCAGAGCAAGTTGGTTTCAGATCTGGGAAGACCAACACCAGCCAAATTCTATTTTTAGCGAAACACAATGAAAGTTTACGCCATTCATTAGGTTTACCAAATCGTCAAAACGCTGGAATCATTACTGCAAAATAGACAATTCTACGTAAGTCTTGAGGAGAAAAAAAGTCGCTTGCGAACCCTAACAAACGGTTTTACTCAGAGTAGCTTAATAGTACCTATACTTTTCAACCCATATGCCAATAATCAAACAACACTTACTTTTACTAAAAACTTCTTATAAGCAAAAGACTTATGCGTCACAGCTTAAAAGAGTTCGAACAAAAATTCAAGGTTGCCCTGAATTTAATGTCGAATCAAAATTAAGACCAAATGTAAGCAAAACTCAGATCTGCGCTTTCCACCTTTAGCCCTGTCTATCCAAAAGGAAATTTAACATTACCTGGACACCTTGCTAGAGTACACCGAAAAGTCAATACACCTCCGAGTTGTACGTAAAAACCTTATAAAAAACTTAGCAATAGCAAATAGAATGCCAAATCCAAAGTACTAAGATCCACAGCGCAGGAGCTATACTTATCAACGGAGGCATATGCATGTCTAGTATATAATAGATCTGCGCACGCCAATTAAGTAAATCGTAAGTAAATATCAGTCTGAACGAAACTTGGACACTCGTTACCGGCTGTATGGGACCAACCCCTTACCGTATAAAAACCTCAAACCGTACAAAACTTCAGGCCTCTCGGATCCAGACTTCCGTAAAACGGTGAAAGAATTCATCGAAAGATCCAAACAAACCTTCCACAATCGCCATCCACTTTTTGGTTACGAACTATATCCTGGCAGACTGAAATCAAGAAAGCTTTTCCCTAGCGGTCTGCTAGACGAACCACCACCCTGTTATCCACTACCAAAAATGCACAAAGCGGTATTTTAGGCGATTGGTTGACGTGGCATATGCTGAACCGTTAAAGAACAGGCGTAGCATGGACCAAGTCAAGCCGTATTAAATGAGGTCTGCTGAAAGGGAATGACGACAAAGTGTTACTGCGGAGCAATACAGAACATGGAACATCTACTAGCCTGCCCAAATTGTCCGCATTATCGATTACTTATGGATATGAAACCAACTAGCATTGGAGGGAGCCCAATACTGGGCTCAGCAACTATAGTTTTCCGGAACAGAGAAGGTAAGACAGATATTTGAAATGTAATATTTATTTGTGCCTTATAAAAATTATGTTATTAGCAGAATAGTGGAACGGGTGATAGACCAAGTAGAGAGGTTCTTTTGAAAACTACTTGGAGTCTGATGTATCCACTTGTGTAAGTAACCAGGAAAAGTTTGTTTGAATTTGTGGCACCGAGTCGATAAAAGAGATCCTTGGGTTATAAAAAGTAGAAGTGATTAAAAAATATATATATAAAGGTGGAGATTTGCATCAGTAGAAGAAAGGAACGAGCACTGTGGGAAGCAGTGAACAAAAAGGAGAGTAGAATTTGCAGTAAGCAGATACCATATTATTACCATACCAGTATTAAATACCATATTGCATATTAAATTTCATAACATTTCATTATTAAAAAATTAACCAAATTCAATCAGATTTGTTTGTTATAAATTGTTAAAGTTGGTTTTAGTTACAAAAGAGACTGCAATGATTTGAAAAGAGATTGCAATATTTCATATTTTAATTCCTTTTAATACAATAAATGGTATTGATAATTTTTATTAAATTTGTGTGTGTGTATTTTTTATTTTCCCGTATCTATACCGATAAGGAAACAACTAAGAAATACTAGAAGCCACGATTGAAGGTGATTTATATAAAAATTGAGCCCTGAGATTTGTTTTTTGTTTATGTTTTAATTTGCTTAATTAATAACATATTTTTTTTTGGTTAATTAATTAAAGTAGTTGAGTCCCATCAACACCAACAGATTAAAAGCAGATCATAACAACATGGTGCCCAAAGTGGGGCATTTGAAAGTATTTCTAGTTGCCAATTTGAAAGTATAGACAAAGGAAAAACCGGTGATTGGAAATTTATTTGCCCGTTGGTCAAAATTGATATATTTGCAATTTTTATGACATAAAATTTTAAATCTCTTTAGGTACAAATTGCCCATAATTGATTTTATTTTGATTGTTATTTACATTTGATAAATTTTTATTGACAATTTATTACATTTGGGTGAAAAAAAAGTTTCTTCTCTGCATATTATTCGAATTTCATATTTTGCGGGGATAAAAGTTTAACAATATGTCGATTACAAGAAGCAAAAGTAGAGAGAATTTAGTAGCAAAATATATGAAGACGGAACAACAGGAATTATCAGGAATAGAGAAAATATTACAACTTATGCAATTACAGTCACAAAAAATGGAATAAAACCAGGAAGAAACAAAACGAGCAATGGATGAAATAAGACAAACCATAAAAGAAAATCAACAAGAGACAAAACAAGCCTTAGAAGAAAACAACAGAAATATAGAGAGTATTAAGAGGGAAATGGTACAGAAAATCGAAGAGATTGTGAAAAAAAGCGAGAAACAAGAGATATAGATTAATGAAATCAAAATTTAAATGAAGGAAATCAAGAATGTCCAGAAAAAAGAATTACAAGAATTAGAAATCAAATTTGAAAACGCTATACAAGACGATAAGCGAGAAATAGAAGAAAAATTTAAGCAGAATAAAAAACTAATGGATGAAATCCGAAAACAACGAGACACGTGAGACAGGAGAGAAATACCCATCCAAACTTCAGGTGATGTGAAAATACAGTTTGTCGGGGATAAAAGAAAATTACACCCGATTCCGTTCATAAATAACTAAAAAAAGAAAGTACAATACATCGGAAATTTTGAAGCAGCTAAGGAAACGATAAGAAAACATCTTAAAGATGAGGCGAGTCTTTGGTTTGACAGCAAAGAGGAATAGTTTGACAGTTGGCACAAATTTGAACACAAATTTTTGAGTTATTTCTGGAGAAAATTACAACAATTACAAGTAAACAAGGAATTGCAAAACGGGAAATACAATGAGAGGATGGGTATCTCAGGAGAAATGTACGCACTACAAGTCTACAACAACGCGAAACATCTGCAATACAATTATTCACCCGAACAATTAGTAGAGCTGAAAATTATCATGTATCATAAATGTAATTTCTTGAACTACTTGAAATAAAAACTACAATAAAAAATTATGTGGGTATCTTTTAAACACCCATTAAATATAATTTGTAAATTACTATTACTAAGCAATTATATTTGATGTAGTTTTAGCAGAGACGGTACGTAATTATTCTTAAAAATAATGGATTAAACTTTGTTCACCTGCCAAGTAAAACAATATTTAGGATACGCCAAAGGGGAAGTTCCACTAACAATAAATCAAAACAATGGTTGTTAGTGGGTGATATACTACTCAGTCTTGATGTACTCATTTACTAAATGTCAGGTATATAAAACACCGTAGAAAACAAAAAAATGAAAACTATGTTTTGCTGAGTATATTTGCATGTTTAATAAATGTACAAAGAACAGTAGGGTAAACTGAAACACGCAACTCTGTAGCCTGTGATTTGTCGCGTAAAAATTATTCACACAATTATACTTTATATTTGATTTTTAGTCTGAGTATTAAATACACTTTGGATCAGACTTAAAAATTAAAAGAGACCGAGTTGAGTGACACGTGTGTTATGCCAGCTTTTATCTTAAAGTTTTTAGATCGTGTACTACTTTTTGTCTCGCCATCAAAGTATTGGAATTACCTTTTCTTTATTACTTAGCAATTCCTTCTCTAAATGGTTTTTATTTTCAATATTTTATCATGCAGGCATCTCCAAAGGTGCATAAATGTACATCTCCAAAGGTGAAGTTGAAGAAATGGAAAGACTGAATATAGATATATTAGGAATCAGCGACGACCAATGGCCCGATTAAGGAAAAATAAAAATTAAGTATAAAACAATCTATTATTCTAGAAACCTCTAGAAATTGCTTGCAAATAATCCAAGCATGGCCTTGTTTACGACGCACTATTTCGACAATGAAATTAAGGGAGTTAATAACTTAATGTTGAGATAGTTGGTATACTTGTAGTAACCGATGGAATCTCAACAACGCTTAGCCATCATTACAATATGCTAATAACAATAAATTTCGTTACAACGTCAACTAAGTACTATTTAATTTATTAACGATTAATATGTAATAAGTGTTAACCATATGTGTTCATCAATAAAGGTCTATGACTATAGAAGAGTAATATTTATTATATGGCGATTTGTACCATGATGGCGGAGCAGAATGAGCAATGTATATTATTTATTTTACAGCAACCCTTATTTGTTTAGCGTGGTGTTTAAATGCCAAAACCCCCTCAGCATGAACAGACATTCAAGAAAACGGCCCTCAGTCCCCGGCAGCTCGCTAGTTCCCAACCAAGGTAGCGGTAGGACTCACGGACAGCGGGCAAAGGGTGAGAAGAATCCCCGTTGTTAAAACCCTTTATAAAATGGATTCCGAAAACATTTTGTCTTCATGACATAGCCCGTTTTGGGTTTTTTAATTTATATACCTTTTATAAAGGATTTTAACAAAAATTTTTTGTGATACATGGTATACAGCCAACGACAGGAACTTAGTTTCCTTGTGGATTTGAATATAAGAACCTTATCTAAGGATGAAAAAATGACGAAACTGGAGGAAGAACTCAAACAGGAGGATATTATAGGAATCAGCGAAGTCAAAAGAAGAGATGAAGATCAGGTCAAACTAAAATCAGGCAATATATTCCACTATAAAGGGGAAACAGAATCGACAACTGGATAAATAGGTTTATTAGTACATAAAAAATTACAGAAAAATATACAGAGCATTGACTGCATTTCCCCAAGAGTTATGTATAGAAATCTAAGACTAAATAAGAGATACAATCTGAAAATAATCCAGGTATACGCTCCCACCAGCGATTACGAAGGTGAAATTGCTGAAGCCTTCTATGAGGAAATCGAAAAAGCAAAAAAGCAGGAACCAGCTCATTACATTCTGATAATGGGAGATTTTAACGAGAAACTCGGAAGGAAAAAGGAGGAACAACAAGTGGCAATCGGAGTAAGAAACGAAAGAGGCGAAATGCTTACCAACTTTCTACTGCAACACAAACTGTATACAATGAACACCTTTTTTAAGAAGAAACAGAATAGAAAATGGACGTGGGCTAGTCCAGACGGAAAAACTAAGAGCGAATATGATTATATAATAACAGACAAAAAGTAAATTATTCAAGATGTCACTGCACTCAATAAACTATCAGTAGGAAGCGACTACAGATCAGTAAGAGTTAGAGTAATGATAAACCTACAAAAAAAGAGCAAAGATGATAAACACTTGAAAACGCATAGTTTGGAATTCACCAAATCAGAAAGAAGCATACATAAAAAATATAACCGAAACTTTACAGAGTAATAATCCCAAACCTCTAAGTATCGACGATCATAATAAATTAATAACAGACTAGTTTAGAAACGCACAACTTAAATTTTGCAAGAAAAATGACACAAAAAGTGAAAAGATTAGCAAAGATACAAAAGCTCTTATGGAAATACGACGAAACCTAAGCGAGAAAAGGGAAACAAAGAAGAATATAACTAACTTAAAAATCAATGGAAAATTTTTTCTTTTTGCTAATGATACTAGTATCACCTGGAGGAACTATAATATTGCAACTCTTCATGCAACTTCTGATCTACTTAAAATAAAAACCTGGTCCGACTCTAATTTACTCTCTTTTAACGTGGATAAGACAGTAGCATTATCCTATAAACGAGATCTTCAACCCTTACTTCTGAATAACAGCCAGATCAGTATCGTTGATTCTGTAAAATTTCTTGGTATTCTTATAGACAGCAAGCTTAAATGGTCCCTTATACTGCCCAACTAAGGCCGTAAGTCCAAAAATATTGAATATTGAGTTATATATAGTTTCCTATATTTTCAACCATTTAGAATTTAATGGGCTACTCAAAATTGCCGTATCTCCAACAGTGATCGAGATATAAAATAATTTTTTGCAGTAAGTGTATCAAAAGTTTTAAAATAATAAGCAAGACTGCTGTAAATAAAATAGACTAACCAAAAATGCAGTAACTCCTTTGTACGTACTGCATTTATGCTTAGTACACTATACTTACTGCAGTCTTTCTTAGTGATTATTTAAACAGTTGATGTACTTACTGCATTGTATTTATGTTGACCGTAAATTGTGAGGTTGGTCCAACCAAACAATGATAATATAAACTTGAAAGAAGATTTAGGTGCTCCAGCTGCTAGTGTTGATTTTCTAATTACTGCAAATGAAAATAGTAAACAAACGAATGTATATTGTCATGACAATGCAGACCAACATATTGACAATATCGTCGTAGAAAATCAAATAACCCCTGTCACAAAGAAAAGAAAAAGTTTGAAACCAGTCTGGAAGAAAGAAAAAAACTTAAAGTTAAAGAAATGAAAATGTCTCATGCAGTAAAACACATACCGTGTAAAAACGCTGATGCTTTTTGCAAAAAAATTGGGGACAGAAAATTATTGCAGAACGAAGAGAGTTTATAAACAACAAGTTTTGGGAAATGACATGGTTTGAACGTAGACATTTCATTTTGACATCATGTGATAAGGTTGATGTTAAACGAAGAAGAAATAAAGACACTGAAACAGAAAGACGATCACTATCTCTTCAATACAAAAAAAAGATTGCTCTGACCTCACACAAGAGGTTTGTAAGAGTTTTTTCCTCACCACATTAGGCGTTAAAAAAAATACTGACAGGTTTGTGCATTATACACTCACAAATACTCCTAAAGGTGCTTTAACTCCACCTAGTGATACGAGAGGAAGACAGCCATCAAAAAATAAAGGACCACATCACTTAATTATCGAACACATTACAGACGGGAGCATGCTCCAAATGTGCGTTACCTTCCAGGTGAGGTTAATGTAGTACTTATGCACAGTGAATACATCACAAAACTTACCGAGTTTAAAGTGAAAGTATCATATGATTTATACAGGCGAATCGTTAATGAACAACATATATAATTCGCACAACTAGGACATGAGGAGTGCGAAAAATATGAGCAGTTGACTCTTCATGCCCACAAAAAAGAGATATTGTTCTGAAGCTATTTTCTTGTGGCATTTTAAATTAATTACTATTTAACTGGGAATAAGCCACAATTAAAGGTTAAAATACGTTTATTGACGTTTCAATTTCCACTTCGGAAATCGTTCTCAAAATACAAACATTAGTAAATTAAACAAATTTTGTTTTTGTTACTTAGTGAAAAATTCTTCTAATAATTTAATTTTATCTGACTCATCTATATTGACAATTCAGACATACATTATACATTTTAAAGTAGACGACTTTAAAATGATATTGCCAATATTGTTGAGTTGCGTTCCTGGGACGACTTTACTTATAAGATAGTTCATTCGATTACATGAAATCAACTTTAACTTGAGAATATCCGTCAGAAAAGATCATAACATGTAATTCGTCTTTAAAAAGACAAATACATGCCATGATGACAGTAAAATTCTCCTGTTAGTGATTCCATAGTAAATTATGAGGGAAAAACCAGGAAAAAAAAAACCTCATAATACTATCCCGACATGGTAAGTATTTGATCTTGCATTTAGTTTACCTTCAATAAATACCAAATTCCGATTTTATATGTTTGTTATTTAAAAAATATAAATGATGTATTCTCTATATGTTACTGACTTACCAATACTGGTATTTTCTTTTTAATAACTTCCTCTTTCAATATGGGTAACCAGATCCTACTACATTCTGCCGAGGAATTCGCGACACAATTGGTCTCATTTAGCATAATTAGAGCCGCTTCTTTGATTTTTCTCTTTTTACCATCCGTTTCTTTTAGGACTATATTTGAATCATTCCATTGAACCCTATGTTCATTATCCCATGCATGTTTACATATTTGAGATCTATCAAATTCTCTATTTTTACAATAGGATTGATGTTCACTTATTCTAACATTTAATGGCCTTGATGTTTCACCTAAATAAAACTGATCGCATTCACAAGGTATTTTATAAATGCAATTCTTTGTCCTTTCTTGTTCATTGTTAGGTTTGGTTTTGGACAAAATAAATCTCAACGCGTTTGTTGTTTTGAATGTTGTTGAAATGTTGAATTTATTTCCTATCCTTTTAAGCTTTTCCGATAATCCTTTTATATATGGTATTGTTATTTTCCTCGTATTATCCCTTGTATATGTTGTAGGATCTCGTTCTAAGTTGTTTTGTTCTATTTGATCTATTGTTGAAAATTCCTTATTTATAAACGATAAAGGATAATCATTTTTTAATAAAACAGATGTTAACAAATGTTTCTCCTCCAAGAACGAATTTTGGTTAGAACAAGTAATTTTGGCTCTATCGTATAAGAATTTAGTGATTCCCTTTTTAATATTAATATTGTGATTTGATTTGAAATTTAAATATCTGTTGGTGTGTGTTGGTTTTCTATACACCTGAGTTTCGTATCCAGTATCGTTCTTAGAGATTAAAACATCCAGAAAAGGTAATGTGTTCTTATATTCATTTTCCATGGTAAATGTTATTGTCTCTTCTTTATCGTTTATATCATTTAGGAATGTGTCCAACAACTCTGATCCATGAGGCCATATTGAGAATACATCGGCTAATAATGGAGATAAACTAGAGCCCATTGCTAGTCCAAAACTTTGTTTATAGAATTCATTATTTAGTTGAAAATATGTATTATCAGTACATACTGTTATTAGTTCCATTATAGCTGATATATTTAGTCTTGTTCTAGTTGCCAATGTATCATCATTCTCTAATTTTGTCTTGACTATATTTAAAGTCTTATCTAATACTATAGTCTTTTGGAAAACAAAATATATAGAACTTTATTCAAGTTTAAAGATTGTTTACCCAGTTATCAGAGAAGATTAATTACACCTCATTACAGTAAGACCCCTCATTTTTATGGAGTACCGAAAGTTCATAAAACGAATATACCACTTAGACCCATTTGTAGTATCATGAATTCTCCTTGTAGTGAACTATCAAAATTTTTATTAAATATTTTAAAACCAATTGCAAATAAAAATACACATTTATAAAAAATACACAACATTTTTTAAATAAATTATCAAATATTGAATTTAATTCAAATAATACTTTAGTAAGTTTTGACATAAATAGTTTATTTACGAATGTGCCATTAGATAAGACTTTAAATATAGTCAAGACAAAATTAGAGAGTGATGATACATTGGCAACTAGAACAAGACTAAATATATCAGCTATAATGGAATTAATAACAGTATGTACTGATAATACATATTTTCAACTAAATAATGAATTCTATAAACAAAGTTTTGGACTAGCAATGGGCTTTAATAGTTTATCTCTATTATTAGCCGATATATTTATGGAAGATTTTGAAACAAATATTATTTCTAAACAAAATTTAAAACCCTCAGTATGGTGGAGATATGTAGATGATGTATTCTCAATATGGCCTCATGGATCAGAGTTGTTGGACACATTCCTAAATGATATAACGATAAAGAAGAGACAATAACATTTACCATGGAAAAGGAATATAATAACACATTACCTTTTCTGGATGTTTTAATCTCTAAGAACGATACTGGATACGAAACTCAGGTGTATAGAAAACCAACACACACCAACAGATATTTAAATTTCAAATCAAATCACAATATTAATATTAAAAAGGGAATCATTAAATCCTTATACGATAGAGCCAAAATTACTTGTTCTAACCAAAATTCGTTCTTGGAAGAGAAACATTTGTTAACATCTGTTTTATTAAAAAATGATTATCCTTTATCGTTTATAAATAAGGAATTTTCAACAATAGATCGAATAGAACAAAACAACTTAGAACGAGATCCTACAACATATACAAGGGATAATACGAGGAAAATAACAATACCATATATAAAAGGATTATCGGAAAAGCTTAAAAGGATAGGAAATAAATTCAACATTTCAACAACATTCAAAACAACAAACACGTTGAGATCTATTTTGTCCAAAACCAAACCTAACAATGAACAAGAAAGGACAAAGAAGTGCATTTATAAAATACCTTGTGAATGCGATCAGTTTTATTTAGGTGAAACATCAAGGCCATTAAATGTTAGAATAAGTGAACATCAATCCTATATTAAAAATAGAGAATTTGATAGATCTCAAATATGTAAACATGCATGGGATAATGAACATAGGGTTCAATGGAATGATTCAAATATAGTCCTAAAAGAAACGGATGGTAAAAAGAGAAAAATCAAAGAAGCGGCTCTAATTATGCTAAATGAGACCAATTGTGTCGCGAATTCCTCGGCAGAATGTAGTAGGATCTGGTTACCCATATTGAAAGAGGAAGTTATTAAAAAGAAAATACCAGTATTGGTAAGTCAGTAACATATAGAGAATACATCATTTATATTTTTTAAATAACAAACATATAAAATCGGAATTTGGTATTTATTGAAGGTAAACTAAATGCAAGATCAAATACTTACCATGTCGGGATAGTATTATGAGGTTGTTTTTTTTTCGTGGTTTTTCCCTCATAATTTACTATGGAATCACTAACAGGAGAATTTTACTGTAATCATGGCATGTATTTGTCTTTTTAAAGACGAATTACATGTTATGATCTTTTCTGACGGATATTCTCAAGTTAAAGTTGATTTCATGTAATCGAATGAACTATCTTATAAGTAAAGTCGTCCCAGGAACGCAACTCAACAATATTGGCAATATCATTTTAAAGTCGTCTACTTTAAAATGTATAATGTATGTCTGAATTGTCAATATAGATGAGTCAGATAAAATTAAATTATTAGAAGAATTTTTCACTAAGTAACAAAAACAAAATTTGTTTAATTTACTAATGTTTGTATTTTGAGAACGATTTCCGAAGTGGAAATTGCAACGTCAATAAACGTATTTTAACCTTTAATTGTGGCTTATTCCCAGTTAAATAGTAATTAACAAAAAAAAGAATCTTGACATATCGTGTGATATATGTAAACAATGGAAAGTTCATAACGAATTAGTTATAGAAGCTAGAAACGCATATAAAAGCTTTTCTGAACAGAAAAGATCAAATAATGCAATATGTTGTTCAAGTGACATGCAGAAGGTTATTATGTTCATATATATATATATATATATATATATATATATATATATATATATATATATATATATATATATATATATATATATATTATGTTTAGATATATATATATATATATATATATATATATATATATATATATATATATATATCATATATCTATTCTGATGTATAGTACATCAAGTAAATTACTGAGATTTTTGTATAAAGCCTGCAAATGCAACAACTCGATAACTGAGAGTTTTTAGACTTTTCTCCCGATATTCCCAATCTTAAAAATGTGTCCGATATTAAACTTCAAATATCTCATGTAAATAAGTCGTATATGAACAGGAAAAAAAACAGTTATTAGCCAACTACGAATAGGGCATACACGTCTCATACATGGATACTTTACGGCATCCGAAAAACCCACCAGTGTGCCACTACTGTAATACCCTACTTTCCATCAAACACGTAATAATGGACTGCTGCTAGTATGATTTTATAGAAACAAGCAAAACCCAAAAGGAAATCTACAAGACATTCTTAGTGTTTCAAATCGTTTTAACGTGTTCTGAAATTTTAAAAAGAAACATGTTTAATTCAGCTTTATTGTTCAACTTCTCCACAAAAAATTGTTCATAACAAGTGTTTGTATATAAAATATATATATTATTGTAAACTGTATCCGTCTCAATGACCATAAGCTGTTGAGACGCGTTAATATAAAAAAGAACTTCATATATGTTTAATAGAGGAAGTAAGCATGGAGAACACTAAACAAGACTCTAAGATCGTGTCGGTTTTTGGATACAGAGGAATTCAAACTTTGCGAAAATCTATGTTTTTCTTAAAAGTTTTATATTTAAATTATCTAGTTTTAGTACTGAGGTGATGACATAATAAACTTAATTTGAGAAAAGATAAAAAACGATTAAAGGAATGAAAGTAATTAGTCCAGGAAAAACTGGAAGAAATGAATAAGCAGAAACGAAAATTACCTGAAAGGTAAATTTATTTCTTTCTGAATATAACAGTAGGCAAAAGCTTATAAACATGAATTAAAAAGCCGTACTTTAAACTTTTAGTTGCAAAATAAAGAAATAAAATTATTGTGTTCCTAAGTTAATAGGAGTTACCCAGAATAATTCTAGTGGAAATGCCACCAAAATACAAATCTTTTCGTGAATGCAATTAACATAAAAATATATTTACCTTTTACTTATAATATTTAATTTCTACATTTCGTAAGCGATGAAAGGTTTGAATTGCAGAGTTTTAAGTTGATGCCCAAGTGAGATACACCAGACATTCCATGCTATATTATTCAAAATCTTTGCACTCTGAATGCAGGAAAAACGTTTTGTCTCATTATTCTCTGTTTTATGAAAATCAGAAATTCAAAAGAACTTTTATTTATTCATCAAGCTAACTTGGTGGAAATATAAACCACAAAAATATACAGATTTGCATTTCTTTCAAATAAATTACTTGTTTTGAAAGCGAACAAGAGGAAACCCGAGGAAAATGTGACTTTCCGGCAAAAATTATGCGTCTAAATGACGTCGCAATAACAATAACACTGTTTTTGCTTCTGAGATAAATACTTTCTTCTGGAATTTATTAGAAAGTATTGATAAGCTCAAAAGGTTAACCACACGGAATTAATGTTGTAGAAATGGAGAGCGGAAACTGGCAACTACAAATTAAACTATGTTAAAATTCGATCTTAAAATTATATTATGTAAAGCTGTCTTAATAATTTGTAAAACATAGTTCTGTTATTAGTGGGATTATAGACCAAGGACCTAACGATTTTCCCATGACACTCGTTGATACAGGTATTTAATAAAACAACTGCTTTTAATAAATTTAAAGATAACAATATATGAAGAAGTAAAATGGAAACAAGCTTAAGTAACAAATAAGTAATTTTTCAGGGAGGGCGAAAAACTTGTAGCTTTGCTCTGAAAAAGGATAATGAGTTCTAATCAATGTTATGCAATAGTATTGGTTCCAGACATGAGATTAAAACACTTATTTCAATTAGGGTAGCTAAAAAATACTTTAAAAAATTGATTTTGTTTTGGCGATAAGACCTGCACGAACTCAATGGAAATAAGTCGTTTTGCATGTAAAATGTCGTGGACATAAGATGATTTGCATGTAAATAAAGTAAAAAAGCAATATAGTAAAGGAAAAATAGTGTTCTAAATGAACTTCTATTTTTGTATAATAATAATATGGGCATTACCTAAGTGACAAACATTGTCATAATAAGTAGTTAATGCCTCAAACAAATAAATATAGAAGTCACAGCGCTCATCTTCGATACAGTCACTTATTACTTCCTGCTCCTCACCAGCAGCCGCTGTAGTGGGTTTATCAAAAATCAAACCGAGATGTTGGCCAGAAAAACATTTTTTTCGAAAGTTTGTGAACATCCTTGTATTTTCTTTGGTTAACTCATGAGAAATTGGAATTCTTTAAGTCTCACTTCTCTAAGAATATTTCTCTCTTTCTTTCTCAAAGATATAAAAGACTTTTTCCTTCATACTTATAGTTTCTCAAACCTTTTACCAACACAATATTTTTGTAAGACTTTCCTTTTCTCTTTTTTAGGCGTGTTCAATTTCTTCTTGCATCCGGTAGCATATTTCAATTCTCTTTAGTTCACTTATTGATTGGAAATCTTTATAATATTCACATAGCTTCTTAGGATCAAGAATTGGCCAATCTTCTCCTAATGCTCTTACTGAAATGATAAAGCAAAACCTAGAATATAAGGTTTTAATCAACGTAAATTGTACATATAATGTTAACAAAAACAATAGAAATTAATATGGCAGTGACGGTGACTTCTTTCAAACACTGACAGCATAAAGTTGCCTACAATATTAGAAGTCTATAGCCAAAGCAATAATAAGGAGGTTAATATCATATCACTTACCTTGCCTATCCCACTGATTAATGAACAGCCCTAAAAATCAGCTTCTATTAAATAGTTAAAGGGATCCGATGATATTTCAACACTGCCTTTTCCTGCCTGTTTCTCTGTCTAAGTGTAAAACAAGGTTTTGAGTTTTTAGATCAGTGATACAAAAGTTATAAAACCAAATTTGTCTCGCCTAATAAGCTTATTAAATTGGGCTTTTTTTTTGTAGCTGAATTTGTTGAAGATCAAAGCAAAGGCTAACAGAATAAGAATCATCAATTTTCATGTACTCATAAAACGCCTTTGCTCTGATTGAATGAATCCTTGAAAGACATAACAATTAATAAATTCACAACAATATTTATTGAATTTTATGCATTAATGAATTTGATTAGAAGTATGTTTCTGTTAACATTGTCATGAACTATTCAAAATATTCATTATCATTTTTTAAATTAATGCGTCGAAAGAATTTTGTTACTTAAAGTGGCAACACGGGTCCGTCGGACCCTATGTGTTTATACCTAAGGAATAAATTTTTGTTACAAAATTTAGTTTGGCAGGCAGATGAAGATTTTAGAAAATCTTTGTAATTTATCTAAACTAGATCCCTAAATTGCATGATATTAGGCAAGCGTTTAATTTGCCCGCAGCAGCTAATTGGGGAATAATTATTATAAATAAGGAACAGTCTGAAAATAGAATCATGGCTACCAAAAATGTTTTTGATTGTCACGAATATCTTTCAAAGTTCTGTCCAGTCCCTGTAATGAGCTCTTTTGGGCCAATGTACATTTATCCCAAACGATTAATTTGCATACCTGTAAAATCTACGCCATTGCTCTATTTTTGGCGATGTTGTAATCTGGTGTTTCAAGAATTTTTGTTTAAAGGAAAAATTTGCAATTCGTCCGCCTTCCAATAAATTATTTTCTATAATAATAAAAGTAGTAATGTTTTTCTGTCTATCCTCAGCATAAACGAAGTAAATTCCACAAGATCCAATATTCACAGCTTCTATCAAAATATCGTAGTTTGGAGGCCTACCTTTGTTTTTGATTCAATTGTAGAAAATTTGTATGACCTATTTTGACAAATACTTCAGTGTTGAACTGTTATTGTCTTTGTAACTGTTATTCTCTTTCCGAAAGTCACAAAGGAAGTGAATAACATTTATTTACTGTCAAATATTAATATGATGTGTCATAATTTTTTTTTGAAATATACGAGGCGTGTTTTTTAAGTAAGTACCAAAGATATGGCAATAATTTTATTTTTACGTGAAAGCCTGTACCTTAATCTACTTTTCTACATAATTTCCGTGAATATTGAGGCACTTGTCATAACGTGGCACCAGTTTTTGAATACCGTCCTGATAAAATTCTGCCGCCTGACTTGTTAACCAATGCATCACAAATGTTTTGACTTCGTTATCGTCTTAAAGACGCTGACCGCCCAGGTGTTTCTTCAAGTGTTGGAACAAATGGTAGTCGCTGGGCGCCAGATCAGGGCTGTATGGAGGATGATCTAGAGTTTTCCATTTAAATGATTTGATGAGATCTTTGGTCTGATTAGCCACATGTGGACGGGCATTGTCATGCAGCAAAGCGATACCCTTACTCAACTTGCCACGTCTTTTGTTCTGGATTGCACGACGCAGATTTTTCAATGTCTCACAATAAGACGCTGCATTGATTGTCTCATTACGAGGCAGAAACTCCACTAGCAATACTCCTTTTCTGTCCCAAAAAACTGTGCACATGATTTTCCGGGCAGAAATTGTTTGCTTAAACTTCACTCTTTTGGGTGATGATGAATGTCGCCATTCCATGGATTGTTGTTTCGATTCTGGTGTGACGTAGGCCACCCACGTTTCGTTACCAGTAACAATTTGGTCTAAAAAATCTTCACCTTCACTGATGGTACCGCGCAAGGAAAGTCAATGCACTGCCTAAACGTTGGGTTTTGTGCAAATCCGTCAACATTTTTGGAACCCAACGCGAACACAATTTCCGGTAATTCAAGTTCTCGGTAACAATGCGATACAAAACACTACGAGAATACTGAGGAAAGCAGTCGGACAATGATGAAATTGTAAAGCGTCTATTTTCTCTCACCTTTTCGTCCACTTTCTGCACCAAATTTTCATTAACGACCGAAGGACGCCCACTCCGTTCTTCATCATGCACATTTGTGCGGCCATCTTTAAATGCTCTCATTTAAGCCCCATTTCCTTACCATTCCATCACTCATAATGTTTTGTCCGTAAACGATCTCACGATGAATATCGATCGGTTTTACGCCTTTAGCACTAAGAAATCGTATAACAGCCCGTACTTCACAATCAGCGTGACTCACGATTGTTGGAGGCATCTTAAACACTGGAGTAAACAAGTATACAATAAAGAATCAGACTGTAATGGCGTCAGTGCGTAGACAAGAGATGTCGGTAACCAGCGCTCATGCGCGGAACGCCGACCGTAGCGCTGCGGCGGCGGAATCGCAAAACGGTACTTACTTAAAAAACATGCCTCGTATAATAAGCTACATAAAAAGACTATGTCTTGATAATAAACTAAAATAAAAAAAAATAAAATAAAAATTGACCAAATGACAGACCAAACTAATGAATTAGCTTACTGTGGGTCTGTTAGTATTCTTCAAATTTAAAATTTGGTTGTCTTATATTTTATTTTATTTTATTGGATTCTATTTTATACTACTTTATTTTGTTTATGCTAATAAATTTTATTTTATTTTAATTTAATTTTATTGTATTTTATTTTATTGTATTCGTTTCTATTTTACTGTGTTTTATTCTATTTTATTTTCTTTTATTTTACTACATTTTATAATAATTTACTTATAATTTGTTATATATATATATATATATATATATATATATATATATATATATATATATATATATATATATATATATAATGAGAATCCACCTACAAGAAAGTCCGGTCTGGCACAAACTCTTCCACCGTCGCTTAAAAACAGAACAAACAGTATTTCCTCGAATGAAATCAGGACAAACGCCACTAATAGCTCATCTTAGTGTGCCTCAACGTCGAAATGTTTGTCAGACAACAAACAGAAGCTACTGAACAAACTCATCAGCATGATGATGATACAGGTTGGACGTTAATTCTAAATAAGAAGCGTCAGCGATCAGAAGATAGCCCTCCGCATATAATTAAAAAGCAAACTACTATTCAGGATTATTCGTTGCAGAAGCCTACGCCAACGACCAATACATATAGCTCTTTAGCTACTGATGACACACAAGAAGAAAATATAAATGCCGAATCCAAAAAACCTTCACCAATATTCATTCAGAATGTCGAAACAGTTACATATAATAAAACACAGAATTTGCCAAGTGAGTCTAATAAATTGAGCAGTGACTGTATGTTCTTCTGTTGATCAATTTAGAACTAAATACACAGTAGACAATTTTATTTTTTATGCTTTTGATTTCCCTTCTAAATAAAATTTGTAATTCTCGACTCATACGTTCTATTTGGCTGTTTTTGTATATTTACCATTTTATAACTCGAACATTTCAAATGTCCATTCTAAATAATAGGCTGTGACTAACATGTTATTGAAACATACTAAATGTATGTCACAGTTAAATCTACACGTCCATAATACGAGATGACTATAATGCAATTATTTTTATGCTGAAATTAAACGCTTCCGAACTCTTTTAGAAGCGGAAATTGGCACTATAATGACTTAGCAGTGAAAACTCTATTTCGATACATGGAAAGTTTAGCGTTTGTTGATATTTCTGATATTTGCTTTTGGTCCTTTACATTGAAGATTAACTTAGTTTTCCAATTAAATAGCATAGGCAGTTAGGTTTTGTTTAGAAAAATATAAAACACACAGAATACACATAAAGTCAGTCATTAATTTAGAGTCTAATTTAAATTTATACAACATTAACTAAAATCACAAAATGGCGACTTTATTTATAGGGTTGACAATTATCAATTATTTTTTTTTTGGTTTTACGATTTCATTTTTTTTGTATGATACTTGCATATAATTTTTAATTTAACAAATGGATGATCTATAGAGGTCGCTTTTTGTTTCATACTTAAATTACAATGATACAATGATTTATTATACAATGATTAATAAGATTATGCAGTTTTTCACACTGAGGATGTGACCATTATGTGGAGCAAAATCAAAGATTCTGTTATAAAGACACAAAACGAAATATACAAAAGAAAAAAGAAAGCCAAAAACTTTGGATGTCTCAATAAATACTGGAAATCATGGAACAAAGAAGAAAATATAGAAACAAAACCAAGATAAATACAGAGAAAAACATAGATTAATTAGGAATTTTATATTATAAGTAATTTCAAGTTTTGAATCCTAACTCTGATATTGTATATTGCAATTTAAACTGTTAATGGGGTTATCCCGTATATTAAATGAATAAGTAAATAAAAAGTAAAAGAAATAGCGTTTGTTTCTAATAAATTCCACAAGTGTTGCAAAATTGGGTAAAAAAACATAACTTTATTTTTACACCCCGTATATAGGTAAAACGTTGACATTTTTTTAAAAGCAATAATATAGTAATTAACTAGAAATATACCTATAATGTCAAAATAAATTATCGAAATCATATTAAGGATTCATTAAGAAATATAGTTTTAAAATCATGGTCCATTTGAGGTGGTGCGATAATTTTGGAGAGTAGTATATTCTGCAGTTCGAAGTTATATCTACGCCTCCGTCTGTTTTTACAGACGGCTCCGAATATCTGTGTAGTACCTTGTAACGTTATAAATATCACATCTTTGTTATTTTTCCCTAAATAATTATTTTGTTTCAATTTCTTTTGATTTTATTCATCTGTTAATTTTATCTTTGATTTTACTGTTTTTATTTTAAAAATAGTTGGCGCTCAATTTTTCAATCAACTAATATTACTAACAATTATTAATATATAAAGAAATAATAGATAAGAATTTAGCTCCTGATTAATATACTGATAACACAAATTGTTTTTAATGATCAGAGAGTACCTTTAATTATTGTTGATTTTAATAATAACTTTAGGAATTTTTAACTGTAAACAGCTGAAGAGGAACAAAGCACCTGGACCAGGGGATATACCCGGAGAATTGTTTAAGTACGGAACTAACAAATTGTACGAATATCTTAGACAACTATTTTAAGAATGCATAAACACAAGCGAAAGCTCTACGGAATGGAAGATATCATACCTCAGTACTATACATAAAAAAAGGGTGATAAAAATAATAATTGTGAAAATTGCCGAGGAATAGCTGTAACCGGATCTATGAGTCGAATATATGGAAAGGTTTTAAAGAACCGAATCGAGAAAGAATACTTAGATTATGAAGCAGAAGAACAAGCAGGATTTCGTACGGGTCGATCCACTATTGACCATATTTTCTCAGATAGTAGAAAAAAGATGGCACGGAATCAAAAGATTCATATGTTGTTCGTCGACCTACGGAAAGCCTACAATAGCGTTCAACTGAAGAAGCTGTGGCAATCAATGGAAAGCACGAATATTAATATAGAATTAATAAAAGCCGTCAAAGTGCTATACAACCAACCAATAACAAAAATAAAAGCAGGGACACAAATAACAACAGGATTTATAACATCAAAAGGATTAAAGCAAGGATGTTGTCTGTCCCCCACTTTATTTAAAATATACCTCGAAAGTGCTTTAAAAAGATGGAAACAAAAATGCAGGAGAATGGGGATACCGCTCACCAATACTATGGTATATACTCTCAACTTGGCAGACGATAAAGTAATAATGGCTCAAGATTATGACGATTTAAGCTATATGGCACGAAAATTAATTGCAGAGTATGATATATGGGGTCTAGAAGTAAATAAAAAGAAAACCAAATACCTGTTCATTGGAGTAGAACAAAAAGATCTCATATTAGACGATATCACCACGATAAAGCACTGCTGTGACTAAAAATATCTAGGTATCACTGTTTCACAAGATGGAACATTAGACATAGCCATAAGAGAGAGAAATACGTCATGGAGAAAAGCCATCACAATGTTAAACAGCATTTTATGGGACCAATCCATCAGCAAAGACAATAAAAAGAGGATATATGAAACTATAGTAAAAAGTATCACTTTCTACAGCTGTGAGGTAGGACCACTGAAAGAAAGAACACCGGCAACGCTGAAAGAGACGGAAACGGATTTTTTGGAGAAGAGCTGCAGGAAAATCTAGAAGAAAAAGGATTACCAACGAACGCATTAGAGAAATAATGGGAATCAAACCAACAATTACAGATGACCTAACAACAAAACAACTTATCTGGTTCGGACACATACAAAGAATGGATGAACAACGAATACAAAAAGAAATAATAAAATGGCAACCAGAAGGAAAGAGAAAATGAGGTAGACCGAGAAAAAGTTGGAGCGAAGGAATAAATAATGAACTGAGAGAGAGAGGGCCATAGAAGAAGACCTATGGAACAACCGGACTAAGTGGTGATTGGAAGTCGGAAAACGGCAGAGAACGTTATTAAGAGACAAGTAGTAGTAGTAGGAATTTTTAACAAAATTTTTAAAATCTGCTGCTTATAAATGATCAATATGCAGTATATATGCAAGTATTTATATTGTCCATTTAAAGTATATAACTATTTCTTCCATAAGAATGTAAAAGACTATATAAAATGAATATGCTGTTTTCGGTTTAAGATTACGTCATCATAAAGATTAAATATTTGAAAAGGAATTTTCATTATACCTTCCCTGTCGTGCTTTCATTCGTTTTTTATATAAGTACATTTCGGTTGGCAATTTTTGCTGCTTATTTCTAAATTAATATTTAACGGAAACCTCTAAAATATTTTTAAATTAAAATTGTCTTGCAAATCAATTTGTCTTTTAAAATGACTTAAATATGAAAACATTCCAATCTCTTTTACATGAAAAATGTCTATTCTGATAAGCTCTCTGACATCATTATTTATAAAGCTGTCAACCTAAACAGATTTGTGAATAAATTTCTACAAAATAAGAAAATAAAGGACAAGGGCCCCTAGGTATGGGTTCGAGCTGGGATAAACAACAGGAAACCGGAAGAACTCTATAATACGCACTTCCACTGTTTGACGCGCTATGTGATAGAGCGTCATGTATATGATGTGTATATTTCTGTATACATTCGATTGTAATATATTCGATATTTTTTATCATATCAAGTTTATTTCTTTACTCTCTTTATATGATTTTGAAGATATTTTCTTGTGACATTTTACGTTTAAATTATCTTGTTTGGGAATTATGATCTGTAAAATAATTATGCAGAGTAATAAATTAATTACATAAAGTAAGTTCATAGCCGCACAAAAACGGGCATATTTCAAATAAAATATAGTATGAAGTTTGTAAATTATTACCAATAAATGTTTTAACACGACAATTTTTTTTCGAAGGTTTTTGACAACTATATTTTCTTCATTATCCGTATCGGAGCTATCAGAAACTTGAGGAGGAGGAGGAGGTCTCCTTTTACACTTCAATTTTGAGTACTATAGAAACTACACGAAGGAATCCATCTATAAGAGCAAAACGCTGAAAACGACAAACTTTTATTCATAATTGTTACCATACGGTTACCATAATTTTTGGACAAAGTTATATAATATCAATTATCTTCTTCTTCTCATTGCGCCGTCTCCTTTCGAAGGTTGGCGATCCAAATGGCAATTGTAGTTTGGGAAACTGCTGCGCGAAAGATCTCTGCGGATGAGCGGTCGAACCATCTCCTCAGGTCTTTCAGCCACGAGTTCTGGCGTCTTCCTACTGATCTTTTGCCCTGTACTTTTCCTTCCAGTATAACTTGAAGTAATTCATATCTTTCGCCTCTCAGCACATGACCCAAGTATTGCATTTTCCTCTCTTTGATTATTCTTAGTAATTCTTTTTTTTTACACATGCGACGAAGTACCTCAACATTAGTAACTCTTTGTACCCATGGAATCAATTATCACGTTATACATAATATCATGTAACAAAAATCATCAAATATAAGTTCAAGAAACCATCGTAGAATTCGTTGTGCATGCATAGAAATATATTTTTACTTATCAAAAAAATTCTTATTAGTAGGTACGTACATAGCTAACCTAACAACTGAAGGAAGAAAGCGCGAAATCTACAAACATATGAAAAATGGCTGGTAACATTAACCATTGGTTGACGTTCTCCCACCGTAATTGACCGATACCATATGCCTACACTGAACAGCAAGCATAATTTGAGTTAAATATACATGTGAATTCAACGTAACCGTATGGTTGTATTATCCAGTAAATGTTATTGAAATACTTTTGAAGGTGCCCGATAAAGGGTTAAAGACTAGCACATAATATAAACGGCAATCTCAAGTTAGCCAAATATGTACAGTGCTTTAATTGACTTCTTAAAATATTACAGATTATCATCTGATATAACAAATATAGTAAAAAATATATTGTAATATTGTTCGTAACTCAAACGCAATTCAAAAGTTCTACGCCAATCTGTATTGTTCCAGAAACGATCCCCCTAACTCCTCAAAGCAGAACTTGGAAAGGCAGATGACCAATGTCAACTCAGAAGTGATTCCCGAAATTACCCACGAAGAAATAAAAAGAGCAGTAAAAGAAATAAAAAGGAATAAAGCTCCTGGAAGCGATGGAATCCCAGCAGAAATGCTAAAGGAAGGCGGAGAAGAAGCCATCACATATCTAAAAATACTATTTAATAAATGTCTATTCGAAGTCAACATACCCGAACATTGGAATACTGCTAAAACAATACTAATACACAAAAAGGGAGACACCACAGATCTGAATAATTATCGACCAATTTCTTTTCTTTCACAACTTTACAAAACGTTTACAAAGATTATTACAAACAGATTACCAATTAAATTTGACGGATATCAACCATCTATATACTTTAAAAATCCTAATAGAAAAAACTAACGAATACAATCTCCCATTATGTCTGGCTTTTATAGATTATGGCAAAGCTTTTGATAGCGAGAACTGTGGGAAATAGAAAAAGCATGAGTCAACAATTGGATCGACTCCAGGTATAGAATATTAATACATAATATTTACGAACAAGCTGAAATGATAGTGACGTTGGGTAATGGAATCTTAACAAGACCAGTAAAAATCAACCGAGACGTAAGACAAAGAGACACAATATCTACAAAATTATTTACAGCTGCCCTAGAAGATATCTTTTAGTCAATAGACTGGGAAAGTAAGGGAATTCCTATTAACGGAAGATACTTGAACCATGCACTGACTACGATGATTGAGGAGCTATACACAGAATCCCTAGAAAAAGGACTGAAAATGAATTTCAGCAAAACTAAACTAATGTCAAACAAAGATGACAAACCTATGATAAACATCCAAGGGACAGAGATAGAACACGACGATAAATATGCATCTTCTTTAGTCTTCATTTATCCATTGTTGGACATAGGCCTCCTCCAATTGCTTCCACGCTTTTCTATCTTTTGCAATTCTCATCCACTGCTTTCCAGCTACAGCTCTTTTTGGGTCTTCCCACGCTTCTTTTTATTTCTCGAGGTCTCCAGAATGTCACTTTATGAGACCATCTGTTGGTGTCTTGTCTTGCTTGTCTTTGCTTGATAAATGAAGCTCACTAATATAAACATGGACAAGATCAGAAAAACTCAAAGAGCTATGGAACGACAGCAGCTGGTTATCTCACTCAAAGACCCTAAAACCAATGAAGACATTCGTAATAGAACAAAAGTAAAAGATGCTGTCGAATAGGCAGCTAAACTAACTTGGAAATGGGCTGGACATAGCGAACGTCTTAAGGATGGCCGATGGAATAAAGAAATAGGGAATTGGCGGCCATATGAAGCCAAAAGACCATGAGGAAGATCGCAAATACGCTGGAGCGACGATATTAAAAGAACTGCAGGACCAATGTGGAAGCGTCTTATAAACAACAGAGACAAATGGCGAGAATCAGGAGAGGCCTATATTCGACAATCCGAATAGAGAGAAAGGCTTAAAAAAATATATTGTTCGTTAAAAAACAAATATCGTAATAGGTTGTAATTATTTGTGATTTATATATATATATATATATATATATATAAATCTATTCGGTTATATATATATATATATATATATATATATATATATATATATATATATATATATATATATATATATTGTTATGATGTATTGTTTGTGAATGATGAGCAATGAGTGTTTTTTTTTAATAATATAAGGTTTTTATCGCGGTTCTCAAAGAATTAGTTTGTAAGTACTTTTTTAAATTATCTTTATTATATCTATTATGAAACACATATATAGCTAACCTAGCCAATGTAAATTTAAAATAAACTATCTTTAAATTGAAATTCTTATAAAACTAATTAAATTCTATAGACAATGTAAAATTTAAACAAACTATCTTCAAAATTGAAATTGTTATGACACTAACTAAATTATATTAACAAAATTATAATCACCACTCAAATGTCTTCTTCTCAGCTTCGGTTATCCTTGTTTTTGTGAAATTACTTTTTCCAATTATCAGCTTCCACCAATTTAAGATATTTTTCTTCACAGCATTTATAAACCACCAAGCAAACCAGCAAACAGCATTTATTTTTATTCTTCTTTTCAATATATCAATATCCAATCACCAAAAATATTATTTAATTTTAATATTCAATTAATACTTCTTCCATTATCATCATTTATACATAACATAATTTTTAATCTTCAATAATATTTTCTTTATACTGTTTCTTAATCTTGATTTAACTCACTATATTGAACAATTGTAACTGATTGACTGCCTCTAACTAATTTTCATACTAAAACTGTCCATCATAGTAACTGTAACTCATAACTGATTGACTAACTGAATGGACTGAATTTACTGAATCCAAATCACCGGGTATTTATATCTTTTTACATATTCCAGAACCATCTGGTAAGAAATCATGTTCGATTTGTTCTATTTCTTCTATATGGATGTTCTCGAAAAAAGTATATGTTCGATCCACAGACATAACCATTATTTCGAGAATGTTCCACCGTAAACAAAGGTCAAATTCTCTATTCTGGAGAATTCTTTAATTTTCTATTGATAATTTTGTTGACATTTAGGCTTTTCAGATCAGAATATACACTTAAATCAGTAACTTAACATTCTAATTTAATAAAATACACATTTTAAACAACCTATTATTATAACCCCACTTTATATTCGTAATCATTACTTAAACTGTCACTTCGAGAGTATGTATATCTGGTTGCCTAATCACATGGCTCACTTAAATATATTTACAACATTAAAATACAACTTTTTACAATTATTATATGCTAATTTCTTAAAAATGCCCTCACATAAATCATTTTTATAAAATTCTCTAGTATATAACTTATAAAATAACCAAATATTTTAATATCTAATATTATCTAGTATTGTATTTATAAATTATTTTCTTTAAACACCAATCATCTTAATATACATATATATATATATATATATATATATATATATATATATATATATATATATATATAACTGTTTTGGATGGGTTGGAGTCAATAATAGGGCTATTGGTTAACTATTTTTTTATTCTCGAGCTTTCAATTGTGTTTACAATTATTATCAAGAGCTAAAAAAGACAAAATACTTACAAGGTTGAACTAAAAATAAAAAACAATTTTTGTTAACTTACCAAATAAAAATTAGTTTGGTAAGTAAAAATCACTGCTTACATGTTCAAAATATTTAATACAAAAATGCTTTTATCTAATAAATGTTTCTCTGAAAAATTTTTATAATTTTGAAAACATTTTTTTTATAATATAGGAATAATTGAATTTATAAATAAGTTTAAATAGCAACCAATTACAAATAGCCTCAATGTCATAAATGCCAACATAAAATTTTTATTTTTGACAATTATATTGCCAAAAGTAAAACTTCGTTTAAACATTCTTTTTTGTTTAGTAACAAAAAAAAGATAACATTTTAACATCAAAAATATATATATTTGATAACATTAAAATTTTATGTAGTGAAAGTAATAAATTTAAAAGGACTTTTTTGGAAATGGTTTGTATTAGCAAAAATGATAAGAGTTTAAACAAAAGATCTGAAATTCAAAATTTAAGCAAAATTTATAATTATATTCTTTCTTTATGATTTATATATAAAACTTGTAAAATGTCATATTTAATTCTCCATATATCTGTCACATTCTTTCAGACATCTGTCAAGGGTGAATAAATCTTCTTCTTTTTGTTACTAAACAAAAAAGAATGTTTAAACGAAGTTTTACTTTTGGCAATATAATTGTCAAAAATAAAAATTTTATGTTGGCATTTATGACATTGAGGCTATTTGTAATTGGTTGCTATTTAAACTTATTTATAAATTCAATTATTCCTATATTATAAAAAAAATGTTTTCAAAATTATAAAAATTTTTCAGAGAAACATTTATTAGATAAAAGCATTTTTGTATTAAATATTTTGAACATGTAAGCAGTGATTTTTACTTACCAAACTAATTTTTATTTGGTAAGTTAACAAAAATTGTTTTTTCTTTTTAGTTCAACCTTGTAAGTATTTTGTCTTTTTTAGCTCTTGATAATAATTGTAAACACAATTGAAAGCTCGAGAATAAAAAAATAGTTAACCAATAGCCCTATTATTGACTCCAACCCATCCAAAACAGTTATATATTTGTTCCAAACGAGTCACAAGTACTTCTTTTTTCTTATTCTTATATATATATATATATATATATATATATATATATATATATATGTATATATATATATATATATATATATATGTATATATATATATATATATATATATATATATATATATATATATATTCAGGGGTTCTACAGTATTCACTGCCTTCCCTCACTCAACTGTTTCCATCTCTCTCTGTTCCCATTCTCCGTCGTTTAGGCCTCTCTTACTTATGGCGTCATCGACTTCGTTCCTCCAGGATTTTCGGGGTCGTCCTCTTTTCCTCCTTTCTATGGGGCTCCATTCGGTTATTTTTTTTTATCCATCTGCTCTCGCTACATTTTTTGTTCTATAATATGTTAATATGTCTATTTCTATTGATGTTCTTTGCTTTATTTCGTCATTACTTCTCCTATCAATTCTTGTCACTCTGCAGCATCTTCGCAGGCATTCCGTCTCTATTGCTACTATCTTAATGCTGTTTTTCTTGTTTATGATTCAATTTTCAGCCCCATATGTCATAATACTTCGCACTAATGTATTATAAATCTGTGTTTTTGTTTTCATATTTAGGTGTCTATCCCACCATACTGAGTTAAGTTGTCGGATTTCTGCTCTTGTTTGTCCTAATCTTTGTGTAATTTCTTTCTCTGTTGTTGCCTTTTTCGTGATTATAAACCCCAAGTATTTGAATTTATCCTTTCCTTTGATTGTTACGTTGTCATCAATCTGTAGATCTTCTATGTCTTCTTCGCTTGTAGATAGGTACTCTGTTTTCGCGAGGTTAATATCTAGGCCAGCCTTGGTATATTCTTCTTGTAGTTTCTTCATCATGTAGCTGAGGTCGTCTTGGTCTTGTGCAATCACTACTTGATGGTCTGCAAAGCTTAACGTATATAGGTATTCGTTTCGTACCGGTACTCCCATGCCTTGATATTTTCTTTTCCATGTAGTCAAGGCTATCTCTAAGTATATTTTGAATATTTTTGTGATTTAACAGACTGTATTTAACTAACTGTACTGTGACTTACTGTATTTAACTTAAATATAATACCACATAATTCTTTATACCTGTATGAATGACCGTAACTGTCAAGACACTTCAATTTTAATAAAGGAACAAAAATTTGTTGCAAGATAAAAAATATTTTAGCTCCGTCCCTTTACATTTGCATTTTACATGTTCAGTTGTGGAATTCACTATTCAGTGGGACACACTGTATTATCATTTACTTCTACATACTGTACTCTATTATCAAAGAGACAATGGAAGTATCAAACGGGAGAACCTCGCATTGTTCCAAAGGCCTAGTAATGCTTCTTCCTCTCATATTTGCCCCCGTTGTATGCAGATATTTGGAATTAGATACAATGAACGATAAAAAAATTAACGTAATCCAGTACGCCTCTTGGTCAACGAAGCCCAAGGAATATGTTCCAGTGAGTAAATGGCGTATGGGACGAAAAGCAAAATCCAATTTGTATTTGCGGTATTGTGATTGATGATGTTATTCAGATAGGTATCACGGGACAAGGGTAATCTTACCAGCATGCTGTGGGCGTGTTAGTTGTAACACACTCTCGCAAAATGGAGTTCGAAATACATAGGACTAACAAACGTGAAATTAAAATAAACCAACTCTGAGTCGCACATCCCGAATATGCTCCAACTTGAACACGTTTGTTCCGATTCTCTTATGACCTCCGTATACTACGTGTTTAATTACTTTTTGATTGTTCAGCTCTATCCCGTTGAGGCCGGGAATAATATTCAGATTCATAATGGGATTGAAACCAACGAAGCGGATTCTAGTATTGAAATTCTGTGTGTATTTTAAATAATGTTAGTTGGTAAAAAACTACTATCTGGTATTTTTGAAATTTTTTCGTCAATAAAGAAAACCCTCTCTAAATTTGTATGTTAAATGTAGTACAGATGTGGGGAATTTGCGGTTTTAAGAAATTTTCTCTCTAATTTATCATTTGTATTAAAAAATATACTGGGAGGTATAAGTTAGCGATATTGCCAATATATTGGTAATGGTACTTCATTCTGTTTCAATTATTTGTAAGTAAACAATAAAAAATTATTATAGTTTTTAAAAAACATGAAAATTTGAGACGTTATACAGATAATCAGACCAAAACAAATACATTCTAATTATTGACAAAACACCTGTACAGCCATTTGAAAATGACCATTGTAATTTCACAATATTCTAAACTTCTTAATATTTTATAGTTTCACCGTGTATAATTGAAACATTGTGAAAATATTTCGTATAATATATTAATAAATTGGAGGTCGTACAAAATAGCATATACGGCAGATCTAGAGAAAATGTTTAGGCAAATAAAGATAGCTGAAGAAGATCAAGTTTACCAGAAGATATTATGGAGACAGTCTGTAAAAGAACCAATAAAGGAGTATTAGTTGTCAACAGTAACATACGGCACGAAGGCAGCGCCATACCTTGCATTAAGAACGATACAGGAATTATATGACGACGAGAAATTAAAATATCCACTAGCTGCGGAAATTGTTAAACACAACATGTACGTAGACGACATGCTAGCTGGATCAGAAACGTTGACTGAAGCTCATCAACCTCAAACAGACTTAACAGAAATGTTTAAAAAAGGGGGTTTTGTATTAAGAAAATGGCTTAGTAATAGTCAAGATTTAATGGAAACCATACCGGAGGAACTAAAAAGTGTCAATCTCAAAACGTTAGACACAAAAATTCCTGCAGCTGGCTGTATACCATGTATCACAAAAAGAAGTTTAGTTCTTTGTAAATAAGTATATTTAAAAAACCCTTAGAAGGGCTACATCAAAATAACAGACGTTTTCGGAATAATAATTTCATCATCAGGTTAAAAGCAGGTTAACATGCCTGAGCCACCAAAATATTAGGGTAAAACCCTTTACATAAGTTAAAGTTACCAAAAAATCTAGATTTTTCTATTTTATTAGATTTAACTTCAGGCAACATATAACCATGCCTCACGTGAGTACCAGCGTCCGGAGGGTAGACCTCTTCAAACGGACTTCAGCTGGTAACTCAACTAACTTCAACTGGAATGTATGCATAGTTTTGAAGAGAAATTATTTTTACTTATTATTACTTAATTACTTATTTTTTTATTTTTATTTGTAATTTTTCATTTTTATTTGATATACCTAGATAACTTTATCAGCCACATAAGGGGTTAAATTTAATTTTTATTGATAAACTGAAACTTACTAAAATATCTTTTTTATTGGTCTGATTACATGATATTTCTGACCAATGTCATAATAAATATACATAAAATAAATAATAAAAAGTACATAACGAAACAAGCTTATTGTGTGGGAAATAATATGAGTATATACATATTCCCGAAAATCCCAAAATATTTACGAAAAACTTACTGCCGATATTAAAAATTTTTTGATAGGTTTTCAGCCTGCTTAGCCTCGTATAAGCGCGAGATTAGAAGCTATATTAAAATATTTGTATGAAAGGAACGCAACGGCCAGGAACAAAAGGTTTCTGGTCTATTGTTACGATGGTATCGCCATCGCCATCATCTACGAATCGACCCGTTTGCGATTAACACATCGCTAATAGGTCTGCATTATGAAAATGGCTTACTATATTATATTTTTTTGTAATTAATGAAAGCTGATTACACGTCAGCAAAATTATAGATGACGTCAATATGGAGCGATACGATTATTATTTCAGTACAGCTACTAAACAGTGAGAAATAAATCAAGAATAAAAGTATAAGAAAACTTTTTAAAGTTCATATATATATATATATATATATATATATATATATATATATATATATATATATATATATATATATATATATATATATATATATATATATATATATATATAGATGTCGCCGCTAGCGTACCTGGCTGTTATTTTGGTTATAATAACCAAATACTAGACTGCATTTCATTTCAGTTGAACTTCCACAAGTGCTCCTGATGATGAGTTGAATAACTCGAAACACGTGTAGAGCAATGGTGGAGTTCCGATTGAAATTAAATGCAATCTTTTACTTTCATATATATATATATATATATATATATATATATATATATATATATATATATATATATATATATACATATTATATTATATTATTATACAATATTATACAATAAGCTTAATTTTGTGGCACAAAAACTCTCGCCTTTTTTTATACGAAGGAGCGTTTTTATGCAAAAAAAATAAAATATCTTAGCGTTTTACATTTTAACTTTTAAATCATTTGGATTTTTGTGATTTAATGGAGACAGCTTGTTTGAAAGAGTCTTGCCCTTCATTAGTATATTGCAACAAGTGTAAACGACCAAGAGATATGTGCTAAATGTGAAATTTGTCTGGAATACAGACTATCACGCACAGTTTCTCTAAAACCTAATATATTCTGGGCCTGGTGTTATTCCTAAAAAGGAATATTAGTTTCAGAAATTTGTCCTTCTGCATAAAAGCTCCACGCAAAAAATTTTTCACTTGACATATACATTTAACTATTTTACTAACAAAGTTTCTAGTTTACATGTACCCATACTGAAAAGAATTACCAATGCGCCATAACTTCAATAATACAAAAATTAAATATAACCTATTCAAGAGAGTAGAATGTTATTCAAATATGTAGACAATTTATTCAAATATTTAAAGGATAAATATTTATATATCAAGCAATAAACGCTAAAATTACAGTCAGCAAAAATATCAGTAACAATAGTCTTATTCAGTAATAATAATAAAATCATAGTAAAAAACCAACCAAATAATATGGGCCAAATACAAATATTTTTCTAATATGAATAAAATTTATATACGCAGCTATAGGCATTATGCATGTAAACAAAATTTTACTTAAAGTTCAAATGTATAAATATACAGTTTACAATCACAAAAATTAAACTGAATATTAACATGATGCAAATATGAACCTATATATATATATATATATATATATATATATATATATATATATATATATATATATATATATATGTATATATATATATATATATATATATATATATATATATATATATATATATATATAATATATATATATATATATATATATATATATATATGTATATATATATATAATATATATATATATATATGTATATATATATATATATATATATATATATATATATATATATATATATATATAGTGTGTAAAAGCCAAATGGAATAAATTCATTATTTAGGTTACTGTACATATTTATGAAAAATCCCGAAACACGTCAAATTTAAATTATAACTTGACATTTTTTAACGTAAAATGCAACCCCTACCTTCAACCCCCTTAGAATGACAGGTACAACCCCCAATTTTTAAAATAGGAAGTATAGGCTTGTGATATATCGTTTGAAAGGTCTTTTAATTCTCCATTCAAAAATGTTGTTGCTTTCAAGTTTATTAAGATTAATTAAGATACAATAATTTAAAATCATGTGGTTACCGAAATTCGCAAAAATATACTCAAAACTTATTTCCCGTTTAGGTCTTGATAATGAGAAAGTGAACAAAAACCATAGCAATGTGGTTTTTAGATGGTAACCATTAAAAAACTTTAAAGAATTTCCATGGCAACGTTATTTTAAGACGAATTAGTAAATTGTTTTATTTAAGTTGTCAGTATTTTAATTTAAGTAAAAAGTTTGTTCAATTAAATTCTGAAAAATGGTTAGATTAACGGAAATGCATAAAATAACAGTTTTACAAATGATTGGTTACGGAGATAACACCCGAACACAACAGGAAGTAACTCGCCTATTTCATTAGAAATTTCCTAATTTACCGCCTATATCCCAAGGAACAATAAGTAAAATAGAGAGGCAGTTTCGCGAGTTTGGTCATGTAAGGCAGATAAAAAAAGCAGCTGCCAATGCACTGAGTGATGAACTCAAATTAGATGTGTTGCTTGAGTTTCAGGAAAATCCACATACATCGAGTAGATAGGCATCCACTACATTCAATGCTAGCCATACATCGATAGTAAACATATTAAAAGAAAATAAGTTGCATCTCTATAAGATGATACCTACTCAGGAGCTCATGAAAGACGATTTTGATAGGAGAACTTTTTTTGTGAGCAAATGATGGACATGTTGGATAACAATATTATCCAATTAGAAGACGTTATGTTTTCTGATGAGTGTACTTTTTCACTTAACGGTCATGCTAATCGGCAAAATTGCTGCTACTGTGCCACGGAAAATCCTCACTGGATGAGAGAAGAACACACTCAATACCCTCAAAAGATTAATGTTTAGGCAGGGATTGTAGGAAACAATATCATTGGTCCATTTTTCATTGAGGGCAACTTGAATGGCAACAATTATTTGGCACTACTTCAAAATGATGTCATTCCAACGTTGGCAAATTTATATCCTGATCCAGGAAAGCCTCAAGTTCCAGAGAATACGATATGGTTTCAGCAGGATGGAGCACCACCACATTACCAACTTAATGTCTGGCAGTACCTCGATACAATATTTCCCAATCGGTGGATAGGGAGGCGAGGATCGATTGAATGGCCAGCGCGATCACCTGATCTTACATTATTAGATTTATTTTTATGGGGATATGTGAAGAGATATGTGTACAAAACTAAACCTTCTGATTTAAATGACTTAAAAGAACGAATAACGCTTGCGATTAGGTCGATCACGCTTGTTATGTTAAATAATGTTAGAAGTCAGTTTTATTTGAGATTAGGATGTTGCCAAGACGTTCGCGGTGAACATTTTGAACATCTACTTCATTAGCATTCATAGTTCTTTTTCGTGTTCTACATTTTATTAAGTTTTGCATTACATTTTAGTTTGTGATTGTATTGTAGCGAATTTCGGTAACCACATGATTTTAATTTACTGTATCTTAATTAATCTTAATAAACTTGAAAGCGACAACATTTTTGAATAGAGAATGAAAAGACCTTTCAAACGATATATCACAAACCTATACTTCCTATTTTAAAAATTGGGGTTGTACCTGTCATTCTAAGGAGGTTGAAGGTAGGAATTGCATTTTCACGTTAAAGAATGTCAAGTTATAATTTAAATTTGACGTGTTTCGGGATTTTTTATAAATATGTACAGTAACCTAAATAATGAATTTATTCCATTTGGCTTTTACACACTGTATATATACGTTGGAATTATCGGGTAAAGTGGTGTCTAATGAAAATCTTTCTTTTTTCTAAGATACTCAATATTTCGCTCTCTATTTGATAGCTTTCTCAGGAGTAAACTGAAACAATTTGAACATTACAAAAAATGGCGTACAAATACATTTAAAAACACTCACAGAAATTATAAGATTTCGCAAATAAAAACTGACATTTGTATTTGAAATATTGAATGTCAAGATTAAATTGTCTTAAGCACATTCGTTACAGCAATACGATAAAAAATTAAAATTACTTCAAATGTAAAAATAAAAATAACAATAAAAGAAACGTTAGAAGAATGATATTTCTTTGATGAATTATTAAGGTAAGTTGTTATTGAGGTGAATGTGGGCTATTTTGAATATTTATAAATTTTGTTCAATATTACAATATATGTTACTTAACTGCCCAGTGTCCGTTTATAATTAAAGTGTTTTTATTTTTGTAAATATAAATATAAATTTTTATTTGTTTAAAAAAACTTGACAGTCTTCACAATCTCTCTTTACGTATAATATCTGGATCTTTTTGCATAACACCAATCGAAAGTATTTATTGTGAAGTTGGTGAGCCGTCGCTAGAAGACAGAAGATTTTATTTAAGTGTAACCTACGCCGCAAAAATCAAGTCTAACTCAAAGAAAACCATTTAAAATATTTATTTATTAAAACCCTATTATTCAAAATTGTTTTACAGAAAAGTTCCCGAATCTCCTCATAAATAAGCCAAGAACGGGCAAATCCTTTTAAGCAGGCATTAGAAGCTACTTACATCAATTTAGCTACACTTTCCCAGAATGCTTTCTCTTCCAATGTTCCTTAATTTCTCCGTGGCAAATAAAGAATTCTCAGTGCCTAGCCCGCCTCATTTCTTTCGACAAACATTCAACAAACCCACAGTTAATCAAATCCGTCTTCAATAATATGCTTCATAACTACACGGATTATACACTTATATACACAGATGCATCTAAATCAAATGATGGTACTGGAGCTGAAGTCATAACTTCAACATCGAAAAATAAATACAAACTCCCTTCAGAGTACTCCATTTACTCTGCTGAACTATACGCTCTATACGAGGCCACTCTTGCTGTCAATGCATCCAATAATACCAATTATATTATACTCAAAGACTCCATAATAAACCATATTGTAAGTTTCATACAGTCAATCTTATATGTCTACCCAACTAATCCTTTAGTTATCACGATAAAACAAGAAGTTCATACCGCTCAACTGAATGGAAAAAATATATTCTTCTGTATGCCATCCCATATTTGAATTCTCGGAAATGAAGAGGCAGACAACTCTGCAAAAGAAACTGCAACTATAATAGTAATAGTGTACTGAAACATTTACGAGTGCGGACGTGAAAGCGGCGGTCAAAAATGTAAAGTGCGATATATGTGGGAAGAAAAGTGGAAAGTGTCATCGGCCAAGCTACGCGACGGTAAAAAATCGATAAAACCCTGGCCCACATTACCAACAAGTCGGAAAGACCAGGTAATATTAACGCGACTCCGACTGTCTCATACGCAATTAACTAATAGCCATGTGTTTTCCAACAAACAAGAAAAAAAATCTGACAACTGTGAAGAAACGTAAACAATCAAAAATATATATTAGAGAAATGTCCAGCAGTAACACCAAAGCCCATGTTGTACAATATACCCAACAAACTAAGTGATATAAAATAACATACACCCATTTTATGCCCTATGTGCAGTGATCACGTGGCATATGAAGACATGAAAGAAGACTTGTCCAAGAATATGCGCGCATTATATCTTCTAACGGTTGGCACATTTGTTGTATATCGTCCATGGAAAACACGTTATGAGGACGAATGTGATTTTTGAGATTACTAACGAAATAATACTGTGTTCAATAAATATATCCCACTAGCGATTTTATTTAACAAGATATTTATCAAATTCATATGGCAACCCATGTAACACCATATTCCATAACAACAATATTGAAACGTTTCAGCGGTTTGCAAACAGTCCTGATATTAATCCCACCGAACGTGTTTGGACAATTGATCTATTCAATGTACCGTTGGCTGACAGAAGTTATAATCCGAAAGGGGAATATGACTAAAACATTAGCCTCGTTAACCTGTTTTGTTTTTATATATGTGCTGTTTACAATGTTTTAATATTAATATTATTTTAAATGGTGTTTATAAGTAAACTAAAAGTTTAAATATAAGCATTTATTAAAATTATGTCACGGTTTAAAAATATAAATAAAAATATATACTTAAATTTTAAACTCTATGGTGTGTCGTTAAGTAACAAAGAATGTTGCGATCTATACCGGCCGAGTCACAAATAATGATACAAAATGCTAGATATGAATAATAGGAGTGATGTGCGAATTATCGTAGGTCCCCTAACAGGACACTGTCGCCTCAAGGGGCACATGAGTAAAATCGGACTGATAGAAAGTGCGAATTGCAGATTGTGTCAGGCTGATGACGAGTTGGCGAGACACGTTCTGTGCAACTGCCTAGGGTTGGATAGAATAATACTACAGGAACGAAATCTAAAAATTACTGGACGTTATTTTTCAACTGGAATGTCTGGGGAAAGTCAATAGAAAATGCCTACCATCTCGTGGGTCATGGTTTCTTATTTTTATTAACATTTAAGCAGAAAAAGCGACTTTTTTTTATTCATTTCAATATTTAAAAGAAACTACGCATTGTAGATGAAAATGTTCAATAGATGACTTTCTTTAAAATACTCCGTCTTTAGAATAAGAATTTCTTCATTAAAAAATGTTTATAAACAAAGAAATTATTGCAAATTAAGCCCAAAAATATGCATTTTTTCATTTTTTTTATAAATTTAAAAATAAACAACTAAATTAACAATTAACAGCCTATAAGGCTGTTATAGGCTGTTATAGATGGTGGATGGGTATACTTGGTGTATAAGGTATGGTATATTGTACTTTACCCTAATGGAATTATAGCACCAACCGCTATAGAAAAGGACGTCTTCAACGACATACAGGAACCACAAAAATATTGATGATGGAGCAGCCTCCACCTCTACTGGATGGAACAGTTGTCTGTAACTCTTCGAGTAGCCTCCACCCCCCTACTGGATGGAACGAATATTACTAACAGACTGATGTTGACTGAGTGTTTGTTGGTGACTGAGTGCTTGGCCGTTGGGCCAAGAGTTGTTTTGTACAAGCTAGGTGTGGGCGATAATTACCCAGCAGTCTGCACTTTTAACGAAAGCCATTCATTTTTCTATCGTTCTTTGTGAACATACAATGTAAGAAAGAACAGTCTTTTGTCTGCAACAATGTATTACAACCGTTTATTGTTCTCTAGCGTCTGCGTTTTTGTATGCGCAATCTTGGTTAAATATACGTGGAGAATCAAAACTAACACAAAGTCTCTTAATAATTTAACAAGGTTTATATAAAGTTGCAAAACTGCAACATTCTCTCTGCGTTGGCATAAGTGCCAATAAAACGTAACTGTACTTTGTACTCGCGACGCACTGCATAAATTTGAAACCGTAAATACTTGTTCGGTTACAAAACGAACAAAGAATAATAAACTTACAAATGATAATAAATTACAAATAAGTATCTACATACTAAATATACTATACATAAAATAGATTTCCTCTCTAATAGAAAGTCAATCCTCTTTTATTCTAGGATACAATACATGAACTTGACGCCGCCGAGATGTGACCATATAATTGAATCCTAAGGACATCATGGACGGACCAGTTAACCAACGAGACCATGTGAAAAAGAACGAGGAAAGAAAGAACATTAGAAGGCAACAATCAGAATGTCTCGGACACACGATGAGAGACGGCACTCAATATACTAATTCTACAAATAACCTTCTAATAATATTCGAAAAGCAAAGAATTGGGAGAAGACAAATATCCTGGTTGACAAACCTAAGGAAATAGTTCTCCGCAACAACAATTAAGTTAAGGACAAACAAACACAATGAGAAAATAACGTATGAATTACAACACTGTTTCTAGATATTAGCAATGTACCTCCTGGACAGACATAATCACGACGAAAATGCGAAAATGTAAAACGAAGAAACTCTATTCTTCCATAAGCTTTATCCATAAAAGATAATTATGGTAATTTGAAGAGCAATAAGCAAATTATATCTCAGGTTGAGACTCAGCTCCGTCTCGGAAAAAGCAGTAAATAATTCTAAGCTAGAAGAACACTTAGAAAGTTAGAATAAAGCAGAATTACAATAAATAAGACAATAGATAAAATACGAACAATATACTATTCAATAAACAAGGTTGTTATACATAAAAAGGCAATGTTGAAACGAATAAAAACGAAAATGGTGAGGCTCCTATGTATGTTTAGGTCAGTAGTTAGTTCTTTATAGGTAATAATCATATTACCTATTTATAGCTTTCATAAAGAGTCAGCAACATTTTTCTGTGTCACAACATTTTTAATTTACTTTATGTAGTTTTGATTTATTAACTACTTTGTAATATAGGTTAATTAGTGATTTCCAATTGTTTCTTTTTTATAACAATGTATTTTCTCCTGAAAACTAATAGAAACATAATAACACAAATAACTATCCTTTGATCCCGAATGAAAGAAATATCCGAACATACACAAATAATTGAGATAACAACCGGAGAGTTAAGGGATGCCCTCAAAAGATCGAAAAACGGTAAAGCAGCACGACCTGCAGACATCTAATTGAGTTGGTAAAGTATGGACCAAAAATATTACATGAGATGTTGGTTCAACTATTTAAAAAATGCTTAAAAGGACAAAATATTCCTGATGATTGGAATGTTGGATATCCAAGAAAGGGAATAAATGCAAATGCTCTAATTATAGGGGAATAACTGTTATCAGCTCAGTGGGGAGGTTATACGGTCGAATAATAAAAGAAAGAAAATGAATTTCGTGCAGGAAGATCGTGCACTGATGGTATATTCGTTCTGCAGCAGGTAATTGAAAAACGAAAGGCAAGGAATCTATCTACCCACCTATTGTTTGTAGATTTAGAGAGAGCATACGATATGGTACCTTTGAAAAAACTGTTTCAAACATTGACGAAAGTAAGTCTCAGTAAAGAGTATGTGGTCGTTAAAGGAGGAAACTTTACACCTAAATCATCTCCAATAACAACAAAGGGGTTTAAACAAGGATGTTGTCTATCTCCAACCTTATTTAAAATATATATTCAATCGTCGCTAGAGCAGTGGAGGAAACAAGTATCCGGAATAGGAATAGACATAGGCGGTGGTAAATGTCTAACAACTTTATTTTTCGCAGATTATCAGGTAGTCGTAGCGAATGATGAGGAAGATATAGACTACATGTTTACATATTTAGAAGACTAAAGAAAGAATATAAAAAATGAGGCCTCAATATGAATATATCAAAGACAGAGTATCGTAAAATAGGAGATGATGAAGAAGATCCAGAGTTAGAAATTAGGAACACAAAAACATGCAATGAATATAAATATCTCGGATCTATAATATCTAGAGAAGACACTACCAAAAGAGATATCGAAAACAGAACGCAGCAGGAAAAAAAGCGGTAAAAATTCTAAACTCTCTACTATGGTCTAAAGATATTAGACAAGAAACGAAATTGACAATCTATCGGACCTTGATAGAGCCTATTATGACTTATGGGGCAGAAGTTTGGCAGATCACGAAAAAAGATAGAAAAATAATAGAAGTAGTAGAAATGTATTTTCTAAGGAGAGCGTATGGTGTATCCAAAAAAGATCATATCAGGAATAAAGATATTAGAAGGAGGACAAATACTGTATATTTCAGTGTAAACCGAATTGAAACGAAACAACTAGTGTGGCATGGTCTCGTGAAACAAATGAATGTAGGTAGATGGCCAAAGAAAGCTGTCATTTTAACGGAGAGAATAACTACAGCCACAGGTACTCACAAAGATGCAAGGAATGTCCAAACATTCTGGATCAAAACTTGCTAAACCTACCAGACCAACAGCGACGACCTAAACGAAATACTACTAATGAAATTTTGATGATATTCTACCGAAGACGATTCTCCAGTTATAAAGGATGCTATTAAGGGTATTAAGAGTATATAGTAGAATGTCACTGGAATTTATTTATTGTTTATTTTATGGAAATCTGGGAAATAAAAAAAATTCCTTCTTCTTCCTTCCAACAAAAAATTACTCAAATGACCCAGTTTCATATCTGAAATATTCCTAGATAAACTCTAAAACACGTGCATAGTTCCGGTAGTTATAATCGTTGGTATTTGTGGCCTTGGGCTGTCTAGTAATTACACTATATGTGAGACTAAACTCTCTTCAAGCAACGAATTCAATTATCTGTATTAACTTTGTACACCGAAATGTTTGTTAACTGTACATTGTAATCATGTTAACAATCCCTTACTGGACCATAGAATGTCAGCGTACATACCTAGTCACACTAAATATATCAGAAGTAATTTCACTATGCTTTAGTAATATCCGAAAATTGTTATGATAAACCATTAATTTTCCTCTCGATATTAGGCGAACCGTGGAAAGCCGACATTAGTTTAACCCTCAAATAAGCGGATGAAAAATTTTACCGGAGCGACGTGGTACAAATTTACTACAATTAATTTTAAATTAGATTTGAAGGTAAAAACTTTTAGACTAGGAAGTTGCAAACTAAAGAGTAATAAGATTAAATCTTCATAATATTCTTATTATTATTAAAAAGGACGAGAATGATGACCATTTTTTGCTATAAAATAATATGAATATGCCATCTACATATAAAAACTAAACAAAACTAATTAAACAGCGAAGAGACTTAATGTAATTTCAAAACGTCAAATAAACTTATTTTAAAGTTAAATTGTGGATTATTCCTAATAAAAATAGTAGAAGAACACTTTAATGCATGACTTTTTTATTTTTATTTTATTAACGTTGTCTTTATTGGTAAAAGAATAACCAAAAAGTGTTTTTAACTTCCGTTAATATTAAAAAGTCAAAAATCTAATGTTGAAGATGTGCAACATATGCATCACTGTTTTATCAAACCTCAGTATGGAGCTTTTTCAAACAGTTATTTTTCTTATTGAAAAACAAATTCAAACCACATTTTTCACAACACGTCTGCGAATATCCTATGCAATTTTGGAAATTCCTTGTAGTCCAAATCATCCAATGGCCAATTTGATGGAACCGTACATCTTTAGGAGAGACATGCTGAGTTAGTTCCCTTGTTTTCTTAATACCAATCATTTCTTCTACTGGACTGGAAGAGGGGTGTCCTAATTTAATGTTGGTGGCACAGGAATTTTGCTACTTCTGCTCGAAATTGGAAAAATGTGGTAGTTTCCATTCCTTTATTCTGTTTATTTTCTACAAAGTATCCAAGCATTAGCCAGTGTCATATTAAGATGATAGTAAAAGATACGGATGTACCATTTTTTACTTTTGGTGAATATTTTTGTCAAGCTACGTTGGCATTAAATAAATCAACTCCGCCCATATGTTTATGTGACAATAAATTGACAGCTTTTTTTATAGGATTTTGACTATGTATTAAATATTTTAACGAAAGATATTGACTGCTGCCCTCCAAAACTAGGAACTAAATTTATCACGCGATTGTCTTTCCATACGATGGAACTTATATCTATATTTTTGTAGTTAGATACAAACTCGTAGCTTGTTCCTTGGTCATTTCCTTGTCTGTCTGAAATTTGCAACCAGGAATTCTATTTTGCCGCATTGTTCCAAGACCTAAAATTCCCTTTTGTTCCAAATACACTAACAGATTAAGAGTGGTGTAGTAGTTATCGAAGTAGTTGATAATTGAGGTTTTTGAATATAATTCTGGCAAGTCGCACAGCGATATTCGCACATGCTCCTAGATCTGGTTCTGATCTATTTCTACGAGCCTTATGATTCTTTTGTCTAGTAAACATTTTATGTTTATTTGCACAACCATTTACACCACACAAAATGAACAGTTTAAATCCCCACTTATTGGGTTTCATAGGAAGGTATTAGTTCAAAAAACCCTGCATTTTTGTAGAACATAATTGTTCCTCAATTGGAACAGATGAATATACATTATACTACAAGTTTTGAATTTACTGAACGATTACCGGGATAATAATCCCCACTTGTTGGTTAACAGCTACAGATGGAAGAACCGACATGTGGTAGGGCACTTCATTGCCATGGAGCTAAGAAATTAATTCCGAAAGCGGAAGAGCTAAATTAGTCAACGACATTGAGATTTGGAAAGCTTTCCACGAGATGACTACCACATTAATGGTCCACATGAATATCCTTAGTAAAAATCATCATGGACCCACTATTCGATAATTTACTTAATGATCATGAAGCTCGGAATCCAAGGACAGGGGAGGACAATCAGATTTAGACGACAGGGCCTCTCATGTCGTCATCAAGGTAAATTCCTGTCAAACAAATATGAATAACTCTATAGCCTTGAAAATTGTAATATGAAACGTAAGAAGTTTATACCAATTTGCCAAACTAGATAACGCTGTGTCGGAAATGTGCACAATGAAGATTAATATACTGGGGCTTAGCGATATACAATGACCTGAATAAGGAAAATGTAACACCAGAAACGGAACAATGTATTATTCCGGTAACAACAACTCCAATCACAGGCAGAGAGTTAGCATTATAGTTTATAGAGGACACCATAGAGAACTTCTATGAACAAATTGGCAATGTCCTAAAACCGTCTAAAAGACATTGTACAAATATTATATTGGGAGATATAAACGCTAAAGTGGGCCAAGGAGAAGTGGAAAATTGTGTGGGGCGATATGGACTCGGTGAAAAGAGCTGAATAAATACAAAGAAATTCAGAAAAACGTCAGAAAGAAAATTCGAGAGGAGATCTGGATAAAAGGTATGATAGCTTTTTTTCTGCTAAAACATTTTTGAAAATAATACACATCAGAATTGTTAAAACTCTTGAATATGAAATTAGTGACACACAATTTGGCTTTAGAAATGGTATGGGCACTAGAGTTGCTTTGTTCAGCTTAAATGTTTTGGCCCAGAGATACATGGATATCGATTAGGACATGTACTTATGTTTTGTAGATTTTGAAAAGTCATTTTATAAGGTTCAACATAAATAGCTTGTAGAAATATTAAAAAGCAACAAGATTGACAGTGATATGAAAATTATATCTAATCTATATTGGAATCAAACTGCCAAGGTAAGAGTTGAGCACTCTTATGAAGAGTCAAACGGCTGGAAAGTTTTTGGGAGGTGTGACCCATATAAGAACCTTCACAGCCTAAACAACTAAGTTTGTATACAACATTACTTTTATCTGAGTTTGGTACTTTGTCTTTCAATGACTTATACAAAGATCCCACAATTAGAGTGCTTATATAAGTTATATAGTAAGTATTGAGCAAAATTCTGGTCAATTTGGGAGTGACATCTTCAATAAATGAAAGTGATACAAAAAATATTTTATGAATATTGTTAGTCAATGAATGATAATCAAAGCTAACTTTATAAATAATAAAGTTAATTGCACAAAAATTGAATATCGTTTTAAAAATAGTTATTAGAAAGAATGGCTTTAGTGATGCTGATATTTAACTAAATCCAATATTTTCTGAGTATTTTCCTGAAGAGGAAATTTCCTTTATTCTTATAAATGTTATCTGTCAACGCAAATGTAAATCTCTGAACACATCTGATTTCCGCCAAGATTTATTCCACATTAAATTGAATCTGAAATTACCTTCTAGATCCTACTCTGATGGGCACCCAGGAACGAACTTACATATTTCAGTTAAAGAAGTTATAAGATTTAAGATGGAGATAAAACGCCGAATTCGTGGAATATTATACTAATTAATTAATACGTCTTTATAACTGGTAACTATAGCACATATTCTATACATTTAAGTTCAGTTAATGCTAACAAGGTATTCACTTTTTTAAAAATTAATGGAATCTTCTAGTAGTCGCTCACGGTTTCGCAGTCCTGGCCAAAGTTCAATTTCTGATTTTGGAGAAAGTGGGAAAGCTAAGAAACTCGGACGCACAGTACGTTCTCAGCTATGTTAAAGAAACGTGCGATAGTATGAAAAATTTAACGTTTGCATTTGAACATGTTTTTAAATGAAATGCAGATATCCATAGAATACGGGTTCTCTTCAGAAAAGTTATTTTGGCACTTAAATCGACATTTAGAACAATCAACCGCTCTTGGAATTTTATTAAGTTGTCTATCAGTTATACTTTTGTAGGGTTTTCCTTCAATTCGTTTGATTTTTTACACAGATGTTCTTGGGGTGTTCCATCGGCTTCTTTGAAGTCCTAAAACTTGACTATTTTCATCTGAATTTGTCTTTCCATCGGCTGCTCTAATAAAACACTAGAATAAAACTAACAAAACACATGCAATATACCCAAACAAATATTGAATTTTTTACAGGATTCGACAAGTCGCTGTGCATAAATCAATCGGTAGGTTTATTCGTAGTCAAGTGAAATACATTAAGTCACTTAGGGTGTTTTTCCTGAATGATATATTGTAGCTTTTGAGACTTGGTGAGAGACATAATATGAATAAAAATAACCATTTTCATTAAAATCCAGTATAGTACCAATCTAAAGAGAAAAAAATACAATAAAATGCTGCAAGTAACTCAAAAGTGAAAAAAACTGACTTATTGTTACGAAGTCTCAAATTAACCATTTCTAAGTAAGCTAATAGTAAAAAAAGTTTGAAAAACTGACTAAAAATAATCTCCAACATATCTCAAAAAACCAAATTTCATCGGTTTTTAGATATTAAAACGTTGTTTAACTCCCCACTCTTTATCTTCTTGTCGGTGACTTCAATGCACATAATAATATGTGGGGTTCTGATAAAACATTTGGAAGGGGAAAAGTCATTGAAACTGAATTAAATTGTTCTAGCACTTGCCCATTAAATAACGGATCAAGTACATACTTCAATCTATCTTCTGGCGCATTTCCGCAATTGATTTGAGCTTTTATTACCCAAAGTATTAAACTCTATTAAACTGGCATGTCCTCGACAGTAGCTTTGATAGCAATTACTTTCCAATTCTGATTTCTAATGCAGATTGGATTGGCTTCTGCTTGTATCTCGAAAAAAAACTTCCACTTCTGTCTCTTTCTGATAACGTAAACGAATCTCTGAACCTTCTTATCCACTGCATTATCTCTACAGCTGAACTATATATTGGCAAAACTTCTACAACGTACATATACACGGAACAAAGTACCATGGTGGAATAAGGATTGTGAACACGCAATTCGTCAATGCAAAAAAGCATTAAACAAATAACGAAGAACTCGAAATAACAAAGATTTTGTGCAATTTAAAAACTACTGGCCAGAGCAAAATACGTGCTAAAAGAAAACAAGAAAATTTCATGAAGAGAATATACTTCGTCACTAAAATCTAACTCCCCTTCTGCCCAAGTATGGACGAAAATACGATAAAATCAGGGCCGTAAGACAAGGTTCGATATTCAAAGTATATGTTATCAAAATAATGTCATCAATAACACACAACAAATTGCCAATTTACTAGCTAATACGTTTGAACATAAATTCAGAAGACACTACTCACCTAATATATCATCAGCCACATTATCTGGAAAGTTCTACTTAATAAAAACTGCTCAAGAAATCTATTTTATTAACAAACCATTCACCTTCGAGGAAATATTGATGGCACTTGATTTGTGTAAAAACACAGTCTCTGGTCCAGATGACATCTCTCTCATATTCTTAAAGAAATTAGTTATGACTTCCTTTATGCCAATACCTCCTTTTTCTTTCAATAAACATAATACTCGTAAAGCTATAATTAAACAATAGTTCCTAGACATACTTAATTGAAATCAGTTTCATAAAATTCTTAATACAGATGCCTCTAAAAATTATGTAGGGGTGGGTAGTGCTGTTGTTTCCTTTTTCAGCACTATAAAACTAATCAGACTTCCTGCCGTTTGTAGTGTATACACTGGAGAACTATATGGTAAGGTCCGGGCTTTTCGTATGCTGGAAACAACTGACCACAATATAGCGATTTGCATATAGCGATTTGATAGCGACTCCTTATCATCAATACAAGTAATTAAAAATATGTTTTCAGATCAAATCATGACATATATAATTAATTTACAAACTATGGAGTAATTGTCACTATTGGCTGGGTACCTTCACATGTAGGACTTGTAGGAAAGAGGCTTCAGATGTAGCTGCAAAAGAAGCTTCTACTTTGGATATACCTATATCAAATATCCAACTGCATAATGATATTAAAACAATGTTCAAAAAGCGTAGGATATATGACAAATGGCAAGCTATTTGGAACACATCTCCGAGTCACTTACACGATATACAACCAGTTATACCTACCTTAGAGCTACCACCTATGCCCAGAAGACATAAGGATATTCTAAGAATATTAAGAATTGGTCACACTCGACTTACACATGGCTTTCTCATAGTATCTAGGGATCCACCTGCATGCGGCCATTGCAGCAGTCCCTTAACTATCATTTCCTTAAGGAATATCCACATCTTTCTATTAAAACAAAACAACACCAGTTGGGAGTTAATATACAAGAAATGTTGAATGAAACTGAGAAATATTCAAGTCTGTTTAAATATTTAAGAGACATTCAAGTGCTTTATAAACTCTGAATTGTAATTATATATATAACGGTTAAATTTGTAAAAATAAGTATTGTGTATTGTCAAATATGTAAAATTGTATTTGTAATACCCTTATACCTATTGTATTATACTGTAATCGTGTCAATGACCTCGTCGTCGAGACACGTTAATTTAAATAAAAAAAAAACGTTGTTTAAACAATAACCTACAAGAACAAAATTTAATTACTTGAAATGTCTGGAAATTTTATATGCTATTGAAATTAAAACAGAACAGTGTTATTTTTATATATAGTAAATAAATTCTTCCGAGCGCCCCTATTTCAAATTGTGTATCCTCTGACAATAGTAGCAACGAAGCAATAAATACAAATCAAACATATACAGCGGTATTGTATATAAAATTGTCGGATATCCTTTGAATTTGGTTCGTGGCTTATTCCGGGCCTCAGATCTGTTTGCTATAAAATCTATTGCGCTGCAAAGCTGATTTATCGGCTACAGTAGTCTGCAAATGTCGGCATTTTAGTAAAACTGAAACGATTTCACTAATTCAAATTCATGTTAGTTTAAACGTCAGTCACAGGATTTCTTGTTAAATATCGTTTTTTAAATTCTACTTTGATTTGGCTACGAATCGTGTGACGCTGTATATAAACGCTATAAACGACAAGTGTGGAACAACAGAAACATTCCAATGCAGAAATGTTTGAGTTTGACATCAAATATTTACGAAACGAGAAATAAAAGACTTGCAGATCATATTTATAAAAAAGTGTGCGTATGTCCTTTACATTTATAAATAATTTTAACGTTTTTAAAATCTATCATTCTAATTAAAAGTTGTAAATATTTTCTACTGTCCTTACAGAACTAGAAGAAACTAGAAGTATACAGCCGAGTAATGGAATTGTTATTTATTAACACTAATTGATTGACATTATAAGATCAAGAAAATCTCACATGCTTTCGAAACAAGTTTACATACACATACATGATCGCTACTCTTTTACCGTTAGGTGTAAAGGGGGGTGCGTCTAGCTTTTGATAACTTTTTTCCATTCTTTTCTGTTTTTCGCCATTTGTGTTGCTTGGTCAGTTTTCTGCCCCTTATGTCAACGTTGGCTTATTATTGTTTTATATATTGTCTTCTTCGTTTTCCTTGATATTTATTTCTTGTTGAGGAATCCATTATTTGCCTGGAATAGTTTTCCTGTATTATCTAGTAATCTAGTCTGTTGTTGAGATTGTCTTCGATGCTTTCTTTGTTATTTATTACTGGTAATCCAGTAATAAATAACAAAGTAATAAATAAAAAAATATTCATAAAGGAACCTGGATGATACCTGGTACTAATAAATTTAATCAAATTGATCACATATTAATATCTAAGCGGTGGGCAACCTCCGTAACAGATGTTAGAACATATAGAGGCGCATATTGCGATTCGGACCAATTCTTGGTTATATCGAAGATAAAACAAAGAATATCAATGGTAAGAAAAGAGAAAGGCGCCAAACAAAGAAAATGGAATACATATATGTTTAAAAATCCTAAAAAGAAGAATGAGTACCAGCAGAAAATAAAAGTAATATTAAATGAAAGAGGAGAACAAAACAACATTGAAGAAGAATGGAATATCATCAAAACGACAATTACAAATATGGCAAAGGAAACATTAGGTCAAACCTCAAGCCAAAGAAACGAGGAATGGTTTGACCAAGATTGCCAACAAGTAATAAATAGCAGAAATATAGCTAGACAGAAATGTCTACAAAGGGATTCCCGATCGAATAGAAAGGCATATGAAGAACTCAGAAAATATGCAAAGAAAATATGCAGAAGGAAAAAGAGAGAAATGTTGAATAGAAAAATACAACAAATTACAGATTATAATAACAGAAGAGAGGCTAGAAAATTTTACAAGGAAATCAAGCAATGCACCCAAGGATACATAACAAGATCAACAGTTTGCAAGGACAAAAATGGGGCAATTATCAGCGAGAAAGAGGAAATAATGAAAAGGTGGAAGGAGCATTTTCAAGAGCTGTTAAACCCAGAAAAAGAACAAAACGAAGATGAAGAGATAATTCACCACATAGCAGAACAACTAGTTGAGCAACCAACATTGGAAGAAACGATAAACGTCATAAAACATCTAAAAAATAACAAAGCACCTGGCACAGATGGAATAACTGCAGAACTGATAAAGAATGGTGGACATGCGCTATCGAGGCGTATCCGTAAACTAATCGACCGCATATGGACACTAGAAGTCATCCCAGAAGATTGGAAAGTGGGAATCATACTTCCTATGTACAAAGGGGGAGACAAACGACTCTGCAAAAATTATAGGGGCATAACAGTTTTAAATGTCATCTACAAGATATTATCAGGAATTATATATAGCCGCCTGGAATCGTTTTCGGAGGAGATTATTGGTGATTACCAATGTGGCTTCAGACCAAAGAGGTCAACTAGAGACCGAATACATATGTTAAGAGGTATACATGAAAAATGTGTTGAATATAACATACCTATTTACAACTTGTATATCGATTTCAAACAGGCGTTTGATGGAGTAGATCGACAAAAGATGTTAAAGCAACTATCTATGTTAGGGATACCCAATAAGTTGGTTAAACTTATACGAATGACTCTGGAGGGTTCCAAAGCTATGGTGAGAATAGATGGAGATATGACGCAGGCCTTTGATATTGAAAATGGAGTTAGACAAGGGGATGCCTTATCAACAACACTTTTTAATCTAACTTTAGAAGCTGTTGTTAGAAAACTGGATATAAACGGCTGTATTAATACAAGATCTATGCAAATATGCGCATATGCGGATGATGTTACCATAATAAGTTGCAACAAAAGTGTATTAAGCGAAAAAGTTACAGAACTGAAACGAAAAGCTGCTACGTTTGGTCTATATATAAATGAAAGCAAAACAAAATATATGGAGTGCACAAAATCGAATGAACATGAGAATCTGAAGGTAGACAACCATACCTACAAATATGCCTCCACTTTTGCCTACCTAGGCTCAATAATAAATGACAACAACAACATCAGTCAAGAAATACAAGCACGGATTCTTAGCGGTAATAAGTGCTTTTACGCATACAAAGACTTAATGAAAAGTAAGTTACTGAATCGTGAGTCTAAGCTGAGAATCTACAAAACAGTAATTAGACCAGTGGTCACATATGGATGTGAAACGTGGACCCTCTCAACCACTGATGAAAATCAACTGAGAATATTTGAGCACAAAATACTAAGTAAGATATTTGGACCAACCCAATGCAGCGATGGTTCGTGGAGAATTAAAATGAATCACGAGCTGGATGAACTAATGCAGAGCGCAGATATTGTCAGATTTGTAAAGTCACAAAGACTAAACTGGCTTGGTCACCTAGAAAGAATGCCAGATAATCGAGCTGTAAAAGTAGTCCAGAGATGGAAGCCGCAAGGAAACAGAACAAGAGGAAGGCCCCGTAAAAGATGGATAGACGACGTAGAGAGGGATCTTAAAACCATGAACATCAGGCAGTGGCGAAGGAAAGTATCCGACAGGGCAGAATGGAAGAACATTGTTAAACAGGCCAAGACTCACAAAGGGTTGTAGCGCCATTAGAAGAAGAAGAAGAATCCAGTAATAAATAACAAAGTAATAAATAAAAAACAATAATAAATAACAAATAAATATCAACCCAGATACTGGTAATCCAGTATCTTGGTTGCTGGACAACAAACCATCTTGACCACGAGGTCGAAATACCTGCTCGTATAGAATATGCTACGTCGGCATTTCAACGAATGAAAAAATTCCTAATAAACTCTACGTTATCGTTGGATATCCGATACCAATTTGTAAAAACATTTATTTATTCAATTTTGCTTAACGGAATGGAAACATGGACTCTCGGAATTACAAGTATGAGGCGTATAGAAGCCTTTGAGATGTGGGTTTTTCGAAGGATGCTGAAGATCTCTTGGACATAGCACGTGACCAACAACGAGGTGCTAAGAAGAATAAGTACTGAGAGAGAACTCCTAAATATTGTAAAAAACAGAAAAATGAATTATCTAGGACATATTTACAGAGGAGAAAAATACAACTTCCTACGACTTTTAATGGAATGGAAAGTGGAAGGAAGAAGAGGTCCAGGACAAAGAAAATGCTCCTGGTTGAAGAATGTAAGAGACTGGACAGGCATGGACACACATTCGATATTAAGGACAGCTCCAGATCGAGAGCAATTTGCTGTAGTTATAGCCAACCTTCAGTAATGGAGAAGGCACCTTAAGAAGAAGTTTGCTTTATTTTTTGTTGATCTATCACTACTTTGATTAGATAATCCCTTTCTCTTTTCCTTGTTATTTGCATCATCTGTGTCTTCTCGTTATTTACATTTAGGTTGTATTTTGATTGCTTCTGAGTTCCATTTTTCTAAATTATACTATGTCATCTGTGAATAATACTATTTCATCTGAAATTACGCTTGACTCTGCATTTATCATTTGCATTCTATCCTATCCTATACACTATTTTTCAAGGTTTTATTACATTCTTTATCATCTAATCTATTACATTTATAAAAAGTATTTGGTTCAAAACAAACTCTTTGTCTAACTCCTTACTTTTTTTTTAACCTGACAGCAAATGTACTATTGGTAGAACATAACATTTGAATTCTCCTAGCGCCTCTTAAAAATAACGTATTAAGTTTATATACCTGTGTGGCACTCTATTGGAATATTTTGAAACTACGAAACCGACAGCAAGTGCATAATTTCATTTGTTTTGCGACAATGGCACAAAGCAGTCGTAGTGAGCGTGTTTGGAGAAAAAAGGGTAAGTACTATCTTCAAATATTTATTTAATCATAAATAATTTGCAGCACATTTTTTATGCACTGTGTTCTTAAAAGGTTATAATATAATATATGATATTTTCAATGTGAATCAGAAAACTTTAATTAATTTTTCTTCAAAAAAAACTTTTATAAAATTTATGGTATTTTAAAATACCGATAATTTTTGATCTTCTGATGGTCTCTTGTTGATTATGTTAGGCTACCAATCAAATCCTTTTCCGTTCTAAGTATCAAACTATCAGCATTCCAGCAACTCTTTCTCCAAAACAAGAACAGGCCTCTTTTACCAGTACTCGTTTAACAAACTCCAAAATTCTCTCCTCTTTTTCATATACTAACAATCTCGTGAGATCCAAGTATTTTTTTACTTGGTGTCGCAAATATTTTTAATAGTTATAGTTCTTGTGACTTACTCACTTAGACTTTACATAATCAAGGAGGTATTCGACTTCCCAACTTTGACCTATCTCTCGTTCACCTTTCAGCCACCCACTTCTAACTATTAACAACACTGGTACTTGCTTCTTAACTGACTACACAAAACTTCACTTGCTTCTTTCGGATGCCCATCACATAATAATCTTTTCTAATCCAAACCTTCAAACATTCACTCTCTTTCATCTCCATTCCAAACTCGCTAACCAATCAGAAAATTACTATATCCCTCCTCTTATTTTACATCAGAAAAACCCAAGCATCGCTTTTAAACAACTTTCTTTGAAAATGGTAACGGTTTTATCGTATACTTTCTAAATACAATAACTACCTGGTGGCTTTGGCCTTTCCAGTGAAACAAAACCAAAGGCTTTTAAAATATGATATCTACAAATACCGGGAAAAAATTGTCTATTCACATTTAAGTATTTACTAATGATTTTCAGTCCTTCAGGTCAAAGCTCATTATGGATAAACCCACTGCTTAAAACTAACTTATAACAAATATTTACAAATCGATGTACAGGGCGGTGCAAATTTATGTGCCCGCGTTCTATAACAAAATAAAAATTTTATTCTATCTTTGCTCTAAATAAAATACTTTTTGGATGGCTATAAAACGTATGTATATTTCTTGGTTTTTGTTTAAAGCTTTTTCTATTACCTGTTGCATAGTGAATACAAATGATCTTGTGTGTTATATTCCTTTCTAAATCTACTGTACGTCCTCTAGTTTATGTTCTTATGTTCTATATCTCCTCTGATTTTTTTTTTCTATTAATATTTCAAATAGTTTTGCAGCTACAAATAATATGCCTCTATAGTTCTGATGGTCTATCTGCCTTGTATTTCCTTTCTTGTGCACTGGTACAATTATTAGATTTGACCATTCTATAAGCAATATTTTTTTCTTTTATATTAGATGTATACTGTATATTCTTTTCTTTGCTTTTCTCCTATATATTTTAATATTTCTGAAATAACTTCATCGGTCCCAGAAGCTTTTCCAGTCTTTATCTTTCCTATTGGTTTCTCTAGTTCTTCTTCCTGTATAGCTTTTGTTTTTTCATTGGTTTCCCGTAATTAGCCGATTATGTTGTTTTCATTTCATTTTCCTTTACTTTTCCTTGCTCTCCGTTAAACAGTTGCTCGAAATGCTTTCTCCATATTTCCATTATATTCTTCTCATCGGTTAATATTGTTCTATTTTTGGCATTATTTATTTTATCCTTAGGGTTTTCGGTGCTCAATAATACAATTTTACATTTTGTGTACTGTTTTCTTCCATTCTTCTCCGATTTTGTTTCAACTTTTCTTTTTCTTATTTTGACTATTTCTTTGCCCTTTATTATCTGCATTTTGTGTCTTTTATATTTTTGTTGCATTTGGTCTTTTATATATTTTTCCATAATAAATTTTTTTTGATTTTTTATTTCTATTTTTATCTCCTTGTTCCACCATGGTGTCCGCTTCTCTTTCCTATTATTTGTCGACTACAGAGTTGCACTATGTTCACATTTCGAAAAAACAGATGTGTCCCGTGCCCTTTTACCGTGAACCTACTCACTGCTGCTCCCGACCAGTTGCCCGATCTGGTTATCCCTATACCTGGAAACCTTCGACTTTCCTGTAATTAAATTAATTTTAGATTTAACTTGCATTAAATCTCTAATATTTCCGAGCCGGTTCTGTCTCTTCTTTCTAATTCGTAGTAATTTGTTATATGTTAAACTTTACTATCTTTTAGTTGTTTTGCCGATTAATTTAATCTATTTATAAGAATCAGCTTGTTTTATCATTTACGAGTATACGTTCGGAATTCAAATTATTTATTTGAAAAACATGCAATAACTTACGAGTTGTCAGTTTTCGTTCCCACAATATTACACTGCACTTTAAACTGATTAATACATTTAATTTTAGTTAATTTACTGTTCTTTATACCACTAAAATATTGATTTTAATCGGGAAATAATAAGCACCGAAATAATAAGCAACGTGAGATTTAAATTTTGACCAAGGTTAATACAAAATGTGGTTAATACTTACTAGGGGGGTATACATGTATTGAGCCACTAAGTATGTGGGTAAAAACCCGTTAAAAATTGTTTTTTTAAATTTGGTTTTAAATCTCACGTTCTTTTTAATTAAGTGGTTATATACTTTTTAGGTGCACTGATGATGGAATATGGATTCCGAAAACGTTTTGTGATATAGCCCGATTGGGTTTTTTAAATTATATAGCTTTTATAAAGGATTTTTAATAACATTTTTTGTTATATATGGTATACAGCCAACTACAGGAACTTAAACAGATTCCTTGTGGAGACCAAATATATGATCTAGGAGAATAAATTCGTTAAATTTCCTGTGCTTGAATCGATATCAATAAAGTGTTATGACTCAATTCAGCATTCCTGCTTTATCAGACACTCGGCCCGATATAAATTCAAACTCGAAAGTCCAACAAACGTCTCTTAAAACTTCACTTTTTATTTCATGTGTCATCATTCAATTTTATTTTGACCATCATTTTCTGATTTATCGAGGTCTTTTGTTTCTTTACTATTTTCGTTCTAAACATCGTTTTTATCTGCTTCATTAGATTCTATCAGTAAATCTTCTTCACTTTCTGAATTATCTTCTGGCTCTTGATGACTTTATTCGACAAATTCTTGAATATATCTCCCAACTCGTGTTGTTTCCAATACTTTCATTGCCACTTCTGTCCTTGGCCCCTACAAGCACTGGTCTCTAGAGCATCTATAACTTTATTCTAAAACAATACAAAAAAACGTCTAAATAAGTATGTAAAACATACAATTTTTATCAAGTCATAACTATGGAAAAAGATTCAGGGCAAACGAAGCGTGAGGAGACGACGTATATCTTGGCTGCGCAATTTAAGAGACTGGTTCCAGTGCACATCTAACCAATTATTTAGAGCAACAGCTTCAAAGATACGAATAGCAATCATGATTGCCAAACTCCTTAGCGGATAGGGCACTTGAAGAAGAAGAAGAACTATGGAATCGAAACAAGACCAGTAAAAATCAACCGAGGAGTAAGACAAGGAGACAGAATATCCCCAAAATTATTTACAGCTGCCCTAGAAGATATCTTTAAGTCAATAGACTGGGAAAATAAGGGAATCCTTATTAACGGACGATACTTGAACCATCTAAGATACGCAAATGATGATGTACTAATAGCCGACACGTGAAATGCACTGAATACGACGATTGAGGAGCTACAGATAGAATCCCTAAAAAAAGGACTGAAAATGAATTCAGCAAAACTAAACTAATGTCAAACAAAAATGACAAACCTATGATAAACATCGAACTGACAGAGATAGAACACGTAGATGAATATACATATCTGGGTCAAAATGTCAAGGTAAGCAAAGAAAATCAGACTACCGAAATAAGCAGATGTGTAAAAATGGGATGGGCAGCATTCGGAAGACTCTCATACATACATAAAAATAAAAATATACCTCAAAGACTGCGAACCAAAGTATTTAATTCCTGTATCCTACCTGTCCTTACATATGGAGCTCAAACCTGGACATTCATTAAAATAAACATGGAGAAGATCAGAAAAACTCAGAGAGCTATGGAACGAAGGATGCTGGGTATCTCACTCAAAAACCATAAAACCAATGAAAACATTCGTAATAGAACAAAAGTAAAAGATGCTGTCGAACTGACAGCTAAACTAAAATGGAAATCGGCTGGACATAACGAACGTCGTCCGGATGGCTGATGGAATAAAGAAATCGGGAATTGGGGGCCATATGAAGCCAAAAGACCACGAGGAAGACCGCAAATACGATGGAGCGACGATATTAAAAGAACTGCAGGGCCAATGTGGAAACGTCTTACAAACAACAGATATGAATTGCGAGAATTAGAGAAAAGGGCTTAATATAACTATGATTATGAGATAATATAACTTATCGGAAACACTTATTCAAACGTCTAAATAATAATCACGATTCGTTACACTTTTCCTACCCAGGAGTACTACTGTACCCCAACACGTTTATGTAGAGTACTATATCGGGAGCAACTGAACGAAACATAAACTGTGCCAAGCGTAATAGCATTTTAAAAAGGGCCAGCGCTAAATCTTTAAAATTACAAGAATCCTAATAAAATTAATTTTGCTTGGGGTACTCCAGTACTCCGAATAGGGTTTAAAGGTTAAAATGGCCACCTAAGACACAAGATATTTTGCAGTAAATGAAGCAGCACATATTACTTTCAAATCTTCAATGAATTGAGCATCAGAACTGGATTGTGAATAGTATTAACACCACACCAAGTAAACCATGGATTTAAAATCAACTTTCATTACTTTACTCCAATAACTATCACACAATTGAAAAGTTTTAAATTTAAAATAAAATTATTATGGGGTTACAGCAAGTTATGGATTCTTGGACTTCATCTTTGTTTTTTTACTATGCTTTGGACGTTGAGATAAATTATATCGTAGCTAAAAGATATATTAGGGTTTTTAAAGTGTTTTTGGATGGATTTTGAAACGATAGTTACTTTAATATTTTGTATCTAATAGTGTTTATTCTATAACTTGGTCATTGCTTGAAGTTGCTATTGCTTTTTAGTTGTGTAAACTTCTTCAAATTCATTACAGTGTTTTTTATTTCATCAGATAGAGCCTGCGCAGTTGCGCACTTGCTAGTATAGGTATTAAAATTCCATTAATATCGCGATTACGGCCCTGTTGAGTAATATCGACTGAAGTAGTGCTATTATTTTCTACGGAAGTATTGATATCGATAAATAAGGATGCTTCAGGTTAAGTATGTTCTTGAAAATTAATGACTGGGTTTGTAAAGGATACAGTTTGCTGATTGAAAAGTTTTCCTTAAGCTTCAATTTGTGAAAGAATATTTAATGATGTTAAGGAAGATGAACGTGAGGATAGTTGTTAAGTAGTATGTGGTTGCTGTTTATAATTAAAATTTGATAGGATTTGTGGTCGTAATTGATTAGTATAAGTTTCAGTAGAGTATTTATAAAAAGTCGTCCTCTAAAACTGTATACATGACTTAATTCCAATAAGGTAGAAGTAGTTTAAAGGAAGGTTATTAGTGACAATAAATTAAGAACTAAGTTGTTTAATTATTTTACAAGAATAATATATCATATTAAAGGGCATACATTAGAAGGTGCTAGCTTTCTCAATGCAGAAAAACATGCATGCAATAAAACCTGGAATATCGTGGACCTCGTTTGGTAGGTACTTTTAAACCAGTACTTGAACGTTTAAGGAAATTATCACTACTGCTTTGTATATTAACCAATGATTCATCTAAATATATGATACTGCAATCGACTCTTCGCAATACCGCATAGTTCTCAAATGATTATAAAGTTAATGAACAATATACTCTCACTCGACCACGATGCTTTTTCGGCCAAGTTTCTCATAAATAAATCCGATTTTTTTTTCAGAAGCCTGTATAAAGAAAAAAGAAACAACGGCGGTATATTCTCCTTACCTTGTATAAAGTTATGTATACGCTTTAACCTTCCAGCGGTCGCGGCCTTTGTACCAACAAGAATGGTCGCGCGTATTTCCTAGATACGCTAAATGCTAATTAGTTATTTTAAAATAGTAGGTAATTAAATGTAATATTATTACAAAATATATTCGGTGGAAGATTGATACACTGTATTGCTTAAAATTTCTTATTAAATTTCATTAAACACAACAACGGTGTCATAAATTTCAGATGTCTCCTAGATATTGCACATTACACATATTATTGTATCGCAGTGTTGCCGTCTTGACAAATATACTTTGAATGTTCCATACAGATGAATTTCTGACAAATTTCACAGCTGAAGCGCGTGATCCTTGAACGTTTATCATTTTGACAAGGCTTACATCTTCTTTTACTTGCTGTGGCCTCCTCTACTGTCTCGATACCTAATTCTGCTTTTCTTTTTGAAATTTGTTCTTTGAGCTCATTTTGAAGGGAGTATTGTGTTCTTCGTTCTACGTGTCCTTTCACAAGAGCATTTGAAAGTAGTCGAAGGTATTTTCTTCTAAGTATTTTTTCGTTATTATTGGTGGAATAGATTATATAACTATTGATCGCGATTTAACATGGAAAAAATACTACCATCGGCCATCTTCTGGTGTTCCTGGCAACATTGTAAGAAGCACAAAGTTTGTCTACTGTATCTACACCTTCCTTTGCCTTGTTATAGAATATTATAATCTCGGGTTTCTTTTGGTCACTTGTTTCTGCGTCAATTGCTGTGTCATCATGTAGGCTTGAAACTGAAAAAAGAATTAGTATTTTCCAAATTATTTATATATTTCGTTAAGTATTCAGGTATTACAATTTTTTACAATATTTTTTTATTCTACTGTTTTTTCTGTACTGTATTTTTGTTGATTTTCCCGAGCAAATCCTGATCGCTAACTGCATCAGAAGCTTTATACAAATCAATAAACAAACAGAATTTGTGTACCTATCTAATTTATAAGCTTTCATTAAAAATGTATTTTATTTTCATTTTTAGTTTAAACAAAGTGCTCCGTTAACTTGTTTTATGTTTAAAAAAAAGTGAAAAAAAAAACACAAGTAAAAACTAAAATCCTAAATATGTTTGACGATTTTTCCATCCGTTAAAAAATACCATCGTGGAGCATTATATTTAATACGCTACAAAATCCCAGTTTTTCGCCTTTATGGCAAAGAAGGGATTTTTCAAATCCCGTTTTTAAAATCATATAAATCAATGACAGACGAGATTGTTTGTTCCTTTTTTAGATTTCTGCGTTGTTAGACCTTCATAAAGCGCCACTGAACCCTACATATTCCCTGACATCCCAGAGACACGCGAATCAGACAATGAACGGAAAGAAAAGAAGTGTTTACCGACTCCGGTTTTGCAGTACATTGTCAGTAAAACAAGAACATACTGAAATCACAATATGACGTCAGCGTTTCGAAACTAACATAATGTTATGAAATTGAATGTAATAGAGCCATGCTGAGAATTAAATGTTACAGAAAATGTTTTTCCCCGGGAAAAGGTGAATTTTCACTTGTATTTCCACTTGGTTTATACCGCGAAATTAAAAGTCAAAAATGACAAATTTATTTCAAAGCGATTTAAGAAAATACAAATTAAAGAAATGTTTAGTTGAAGATGCGTGCGTGTAGTACGGTAACTTGAAAGTTGTAGTAAAAGGTTGATAATGTATCTTGAAAGCAGTGTATCTTGTCTATTTTAGAGATTCGCATAAAAGCTCTGGAAAGTCCGATTTGAGTGGATCGTATATCGCTTAGACAAGGAAAGAGAGGGGACGCGTAATCGTATGGGATTGACTGAAGCCTAAACTGGCACCAACCGGCACTAGAAAAGTTGCCATGTCAGATTTTAGTTTTTCAGTAGATTGAGTAGTGAAATTCCGTTCCACTCGTTATAGATTTTCAACCATGCCGATATTGCAATTCTTAGAAGGAATAAACCAGCCGCTACCTGCATCTTGCCTGCCTCTATATAATTTGGATATTATCAGAATCAGTTGAGAAAAAGCTATCATAGAAGTCGGTCGCAAAATCTCGTAAGCTGAAATCGCTAGCTCGCAAAGTACTCGCTTCGCTTATTAATGTATTATATTTGCAACTAAGTAGTTCGCATCGCATTATTCTTCATAAATATTATCAAGCCAATCATTCATAATAATCAGTGTTTCCTAAAACCTCAGGTATAGTTTTCATATAAACACTTCATTTATTCAAACCAGCAGTGTTGCCAGTAGTTCGCTTTGAACATAGAAACGACAGTCCGCTAAGCAATTCTACTTGTAATTATATATAATAGTGAAAATAGCCGCAGTGAAAAGTGTAGTGAAATATCCCATATCACAGTGTTACAGCAAGATAGAAGGCAAAATATCTCAAGGGCGCAGAAGGACATCGTGGTTGAAGAAGATCAGACAGTGGGCAGGAATGACTACCATACATCTATTTAGAGCAGCTGTCAACAAAGTTATATGGACTTTGGAGCTATGGAGCAGCTGTTTTTCATTCCAGCTCGTTAGGTGGTGGTCCTTCGTTCTTCAATTCTTTAAATAACTTATTGTTCAACCATTGAGAATACTGGATATATATCAGTAAATAGATTTTTTTTAATTTATAATTGAAAACTGACATATTGATCACTTTTTGGACATGATTTTATCATTACATCTTTTTTAGTAGATCGATATGGTGTTTTAGTAAATCAATAATTTGAAGTTGAAATCAGTAGATCTACTGAAAAATCATTAGACCTGGTAACCCTGCCAGAGGTAGTAATGAGCAACGTAAGGGTACCAAAACATCGAAACTGGCTTCACTTTTCGAAGATTTATTAAATGAATGTTACCTGTCCTTTCTCTTTCCTTGTCTAAGGTATATCGTGACTACGTTGCTAACTGGGTGAACTCTGTATGCACGCATGTCGGTGAATTTAGGGACACCCTCTATGCTCTAGTACATTTGAAAATGATTAATAGCACAAATTTTATTGCACGTGAGATAAAACCTAATATAACATCATAAAACTGTGACGGAGATTTTCTAAAATTCAGCATTGTTCTGAAAATGTTTGGGTTCTAGCTAAAATTTTTAAACATACGAATTTATTTCCATTCTTGTTTTAAATTTTGTAGTAATTTTAATCAACAAATGATATAAGTACGTAGGTAATCCCTACAGGTAGAAAATATTTACAATTTCCAAAAAGGAGCAGGTTCATTTATAAGCACTCAACTTTCTTAGAATGGATTAAAATTTCCAAGCGGCAAAACGTGTTTTGCAGATTGTGAGTCAGTTCAATTAAGATTAACAGGTTGTGTTTGTTAAGTCCTGTGATTATAACATACAGAATACTTAGTTCTATAATAAAAAGCGATATTAATTTGCGAAAAAGCGAATAAAAAACAAGTGAATTTGTGTAGTAAAAATGTCACAAACGTCTAATTTTACTCCTGTCAGATTAAAGTGTCATTTATTCATGCTAATTAAAACTTTAGTGATAAATCTAGATAATGTTCTTGTATATTAATATTTTACTAGTATATTTTAAGTACTATTCGTAGTATAGTTTCTAAGTTTCTAAGTGTTCAGATATGACCGGAGTTGGAAAACCAACTATTTATAGACTTTTAGAGCAATGCAAGAGTGGGAATATTACAGAAGCACCTAAAACTTTAACAGGGAGAAAACCAATTTATATCGATAATACTGTAAAACAATCAATTGGAAGAAAAGTTCATTTATTTTATTTACAAAAAAAGATTCCTACTTTGGATAAACTTTTGGTAGACATTAATGAAAACGAATCTTTGCCAAATATTAAAAGAGATAAATTGTGGAAATTTCACTTGAATTAGGATTCGTTCATGAGAATAACATTAAAAAATCTGCACTTATAGAGAAAGAAGAAATCATTTGTTGGAGAAGACAATATTTAAGGGTAATAAGGTTATAACGGCTCGTCAGGCATTTATAGAAGGTTTGTCTACAGGCTTCGTTTAATTATCACTCATTTTGGATGAGATAAAGGCATTGTTAATGAAGGCTTGCTAGATTTTATTTCAAATTCTACGAACGACTACCAGAAAGAAATAACTGCTGATGTTTTTTAGTCATATTTCAGTCAAATGATAGATTATTGGCGACCAATTCTGTAATAGTGATGGACAATGCCAGTTACCATTAAAGGATAAAGAAACCAATCTTCTTCTTCTTCTTAGCCTTCTGGCGTCCATGTTTGGACATAGGCCTCTCCCAACTCCTTCTCTCAGTCTCCTGAGCAACATATTTCCAATTTGTTCCGGCTATTCTTTTAATGTCGTCAACCCATCTCATCTGTGGTCTTCCTCTTGGTCGTTTACTTTCGTAAGGTCTCCAATGTTGTATTGTAGTATTCCAACGTTGACCTTTTTGTCTAGCAGTGTGGCCCGCGAAGCTCCATTTAAGTTTGGCAATTTTTGTTGCTATGTCCTCGACTTTTGTTTTGGATCTTACCTAGTCATTCTTCTTTTTATCTGACAGTCGTATACCTAACATTGCTTTTTCCATTGTTCTTTCTGTTGTGGCTAGTTTATTCATGTTTGCCTTGGTTAGGGTCCAGGTTTGACATCCATATGTCATGATAGGAAGAATGCATTGGTTGAACACTTTGCTCCTTAAGTATTGGGGTATTTTGCGGTTCTTAAGTATCCAACTAAGTTTTCCAAATCCTGCCCATGCTAGTCGTGCTCTTCTAGTAATTTCCGCACTTTGGTGCTCTTTGTCAAGTCTCAGGATTTGACGTAGGTAGATATATTCCTGGATTTGTTCTATCTCACTGCCATTTATAGTTATACGTCTGGGGTCATCTGTGTTTGTCATTATTTTTGTTTTTTTCATATTCATTTTTAGGCCGACGTATTGGGAGTTGGCTGCTAGTTCTTCCATCATAATTTGCAGTTCCTCGAATGTGCTCGCTATAATCACTATGTCGTCAGCGAATCTGAGGTGGTTTAACTTGTTGCCATTAACATTAATGCCATAGGTTGACCAATTTGTAGTTTTGAAGACGTCTTCTAGGGCTAGGTTGAAAGCTTTGGCGATATTACATCCCCTTGTCTCACTCCTCTCTTAATGGGGATGGGATTTGTATTTTCGTCTAGTTGTACTATCATAGTTGCATTTTCATATATATTATATATTAGTTGTCTATATCTCGAATCTATTCTACAATTATTAATAGCTTATTCTATGGCCCACATCTCGATACTATCAAAAGCCTTTTCATAGTCGACGAAGGCAAGAAATACGGGTAGTTGGTATTCATTTGCCTTCTCTACCAGTGTTCTCATTGTCAGCAGATGATCTGATGTAATATATCCTTTGCGGAAGCCAGCTTGTTCAACCGGTTGGTAATTGTCCATTTTGTAGGTTAACCGGTTGTTAATAATTCTCATAAATAGTTTGTATACTTGACTGAGCAACGATATAGGTCTATAATTCTGTAGATCACATTTGTACCCTTTTTTGTGTAAGAGTATTACTAGACTCTCATTCCAGTCTTTAGGGATCTTGCTATTATGGAGACATCTATTAAATAGCTCTGTTAGTACAAAGATTGTTAATGTCTTGCTTGTTTTCAAGAGCTCGGCAATTATACCGTCGTGTCCTGGAGTTTTATTTCTATTTCGAAACCCGTTATATTTGGTAGTACTTCTGATCCCACGTTTTTTATTTTTCTTTTGACGTTCTCCTTTGTTGTTTCATTAGGCTTGCCCATTGAAAAACGGCTTCTCAACATATACCATTGGAAAGGCTCATAATACTCAAGAAAATTAAAAGGACCCAACAGAAGACGTAAAACCGATTGCAAAAGCTCTTCTACAATATGTAAAGGGTATAACAGAAAAAATGAGGAGGGTGCTAAGAAAACACAAAATAGAAACGATTTAAATTTAATACCGATAGAAAAATCTCAACTATTTTACTATCCGCAAAAACAAAAACAGCGTTAGAAAACCAAGGAGCATACGAGATTCTATGTGGGGACTGTGACGAATCGTACATCGGACAGATCAACCGAATAATCAATGTAAGACGAGCAGAACATCGAAATGCCATCGAAAGGAGAGAGAAAACGTCGTCCCTTTTACAACATGGCTTAAACACAGAACATACAATAAACCTGAACCAAACAAAGATGCTAGCTAACATTGAAATTAAACAAAAAACAGAAAAATCCCAACAGTCCACACCAAAGAGATGTCGTTCAAAGGCTTCCAAAAACATGGAAAACGTTATTAAAGAAAAAGTCAAAAATAGATAGTGGTGTAGATTGACACAAACTCTGACAATACATGTGGGACAATTGTTGCCATCTTAGTATCTCCAAGATGGCGACCAAAAACAAAACCTGAGAGGGGACTAAAGTATGGTAAATAGGCATCAAAATACAAACATTATTCTAATTAATTAAAAATCTCTTCTTTTTTGTAATCAAACATTGTCAGTGAGTCAGTGGACTAAATTTTTTTGCACACCACAACTAATTGAACAGTAAAATACTTAAGCATTATACTTGATAGTATTTAAATACCAAAGAAAATCATATGAAAATTTAATTATTTTTTCCAATCTATACTAATTTTCTTTTATTTTTATAATATAACTGAGAAACAAGAGAACTAAATAACTGCTGTTATTATATTTCCACTCATAACATTAAACGCGCTACACCTATTGCACAATCAATATCCTTCAGAACTTTACAACACGTAAAACAAAAGCTTGGAACTTTAAAGTTTGTACAGCTGAAAATGAGTATTTGGTATACTCAAACGATTATTCAGTATTTTTCCTTTTCTACTTCCAGTATTCCTATTTCTAAGAACGTCGTTGATTTGTTTTCCCGTAGTATTTCGAGAAACTATTTTCCTAAATACTAGAGTTTTACTTGAAATAAATTTCGATATGCAAGTCCCTAGATCTAAGAAAAGTTCTATTTTGACAGAAAAGCCATTACAGTTTTCCAACAGTTATTAACAAAAATGTGAAATATGTAAAGGAATATAGGGAACCACTATAAACTCTGTTTTATTGCAATTATTCTATTGTATTGATCGTATAGTCGCATGTCGTATAAACATCATAAAACTACAATATAAAAAAAGTAAAAAGTAACAAAAATAACACAAAATTGTAGAGAAGGCAGTTACATAATCGTATTCTATAATAGGTTTTCGTAGAACACTGGAACCTATAAATAGATTTTTAGATGGAACACTGAAACCTATAAATAGATTTTCGTAGAACACTGGAAATCGTCGTTTCACTTTCCTAAGTCCTGAGTTTGCCCTTCTTCACTACATGTTTTTTGCTTTTTTGAAATCCAGTTTTAGTATATATTGTAAGTGCTAGATATTGGATTTCTGTTTTCAAAGAACTCTTAGTTTTATATGTTCGCTGGTAACTTTATCCTGGATATACCTTTTTTAATATTCTCTGGGTATATGCTTATTGGAAAATTCCAAGATGGCTGAATATCAGAATGTTTTGGCAAGCGCGTCTATAAAATAACCCAAAAAACACGATGAAAAGTCGAAAATTTCCTTCTTTCATTGTAATGAAAGTTTGTTTTATACAGTGCAATGCCAGAGATATAAAAAATCCTGCTTAATTCAGCTAGCCACTCAGATGTCTGCAGATTGTCGTCACATTCCTGTGTACGGATATATTGATTTTTGGGACACAGAGAAGTTCCTATACCAAATTATCATCAAACTTGTTGGGGACAACAATAAGCTGTCAGTGGGAAACAACTAATTGCTGAGCAAAAATCAGGTAATCCTTTAGGAAAAACTGAAAAAACTGGAAACCTCGCAGGAAGCGAGGTTAGAAAGTCGTCGTCCTCCAAAAAGCCGGTAAGAAATATGAAGCAATCTGCGCCTGCGCATGAAACGTCATCTCCTGAGTGTCACGCAATTCTGACAGACATTTCGAACATTGGGGTCACCAGCGGAAATGTTCATGCAATTATTAGAAATTTTGCTGCTAGCAAGACCGCATTACCGACAATTTCGTACTCCGCAGTGAAAGATAACAATCGTTAAAATCAAAAAAGTTGTCATCAGTAACCGACATCAAAAGCAACAAAAATTGAATTTCATTACCATATTCAGCAAAATCAAAGCCAAGTTACCAATATTGCCAATCCAAACTCACAACTCTCTTTAAAACTATAAATACATCCTTTTGTCTAAGGGCAAGGGACCGAAACTAATTATTTTAAATTAGTGTCCTATAATAAGAGGAACCAACATAGAATACCGAGTTCCAAGAAAGCTGCGAATACGGATAATCTGCTAAAGGTTGTGGCATCCACTACAAATAAATCATCGGTATTTGTAACAGATTTTTCTTCCGAAATTAAAGCAACCGACGTCATCAACTTTTTCGAAAGATATGAGCTTCACTATAACTGTGTGTGTGAGAAGATAATACAAACAAACATAAACTATATAGAAATAAAGTGTTTTCTAAGTGTTTTATAATTCAAATTACAAATGCACCTGTAAACAGAGATACTCACGTAAAACATAAAATTAGGGTATTGTCCCGTGTATAAATATGTAGTTGACTAAGGTAAAGTCGGCGTGTAATTCCGTTGGAAAATTTACGCTAACAAGAGCGGATAAGATACTAGCAAATTGGCAACACTGTTAGATCGTCGCATGTCCTCAAATTATGTGGGCATATTATGTGGGTAATATTTTACTAAAAGTTTCATTTTCTATAGTTTAAATAAAAAATATCGGCGTTAACTTCTGTGATATTTATCGGAACTGACACTAATGGACTCGACTGAACAGAACTTATTATAAAATAATAATATCTATATAAAAACATTGTTAATAATAGTATATTATTCAACGAGCATGTAATGATGACTATTACTCACGATGATGAAGTTTGCGGCACGAGCCGAAGGCGAGTGTCGTAATTCTTCAGAGTAAGTAATAGCCATTACATGTGAGTAGAATACTATACTTTTTCTACGACCTTTTTTTTTATTTTAATTAATAATACTCGTAGTACTCGGCTGAATAATTGGTTGCTTATCATTAGCAATGCTGTCTAAATTATGTATTGTAAAAAACACAACAAGAAATATTTTTTAACTATATATATTTTGCTTACCATAGGGTAAGATTTTGGGGGTAGAAGATTGGGGAATAGAAACTATGGAGGTGGAGATAGGGTGAGCAAAATAAACGCTACTTGTGCGAACGGTACTCAGGGTCTTTTAGGAGAGCTGGGGTCGTGGATAAGTAAATATCAAGGGGTCGGATTGGGGCAACTACAAAAAAATGAAACAAAGGGTCATAAATCTCTTGAGACAAACAAAACAAAAAGAAACAGGAAACACCTCTAGTAATTTATAAAGAGCGCCACTTCAAGGTGCCTAATTATAACTATTACAACAACTAGTTGTAACTAGGGAAATAATTATCAGAAATGCAAAACATATCTTTTTCAAATAGAAACTCAAAAAAGGGTTAGAAAACAGAATACAGAAAAAACATGTGTCATCTGTTTAAAAATTCCAGGAGTTGGAGATACTACAAAAACTTACAAAATTTACATGTAAGTTAACGTTTCTTTCAAAGAAAACAAAACAAATCAATATCAAAAATGCTAAAACGGGCTGTCATAAATTAACAATAAATTTAAAATAAAACTGAACAAATACAATGACAGCTAAAAACAAACCATAAAATTTAATACTTTAAATATTACTATTTTTAAATTTTAACGAAAGCAATTATTGTTAAAAAAAGGTCTGTCTTTACTTTAAAATTTAAACACAAATAAGAGTTACCTGGATTTCACAAAAATTACACTTTAAATTCCTGAGGCCAAAAATTTTAGTTGGACTCTCTGGACACGACAACACGAACAAAAGGGACTGGATCTTACACTGTGTATTGGATCGACCATTTGAGGCCGAAGCCGGCACTGGACACAAAACTTATTACTCTGCTTTTTAAAAATCAGGAATAGGTAAAACTAGACGGCATACACATTATTAACTGCTACTAAAAATTGTTTTACATAACGTAAAACGAATATTTCCCTGAAAAGGGACAAAAACAGGAAACTACAAATTCAAATTCGACGAGAATTTAGACATAACGCTGGAAACCATAATCACTCTTGACTTGACCGCAGCTCCAGCGAGAGTGACGAAATTATCTTTAAAAATTGATCGCATAAGTTGGAATAAACAAAACACTTTGTGTTTAAGACACATAAACAAGAGACAACGGAAATTAAGACGTAGATTATTAATTTGAAAACGCAATATCGGCCGGTTTGAACAAAGAAATATCGAAGAATTTGCACCTGTGACATAAACAAACAATAAAATGATTTATTATCGACGGCGGCGACGTAAAAAGAACTAAAGATTATTTGGGTTTTAAATTGAAAGATACAAACTAAGAAACATGGAAAAAATTCTTCGTTATTATAATGCATACATAAGGGGATTTCAATTTAACACATATACGAGGGGATTTCAATAAATTTACAAATGCTACAAAATATGCTACCATTTTTACACATCTAATATGCCATTTAACCTCTTTAAAATGGTATATAACAGTAGAAGTAAAAGTCAGTGATGAGCAAACTCCAAAAATATAATACAGTTATGAAAGTTTATGGGTTTTTGAATTCATTTGGTAGACGCAGAGTTAAAACACTTTAGTTTTTAAGGGGTTAATTTGTTTTTCTGCCTTATTTAAATCGCTTTACTATAAACTTGCTTTCGTTAATTATTGAGACCACATTAAGTGCAGTTCCTCTCACTTGACTCCAAGTTCACCACTCACCTTGATTATCTCTTCGAAATATATTAATACTTACCGAAATCACTCAAACAAGTAAATTAAGTATTAAAGAAACTAAATACACAATTTACTGTAAAACTTGTCGCTTTCTTCTAATGAAAACTGGGGTTACTTAACAAATCCAACACTTTTTGACGAAACTCCGAGTGCTCAAATCATTAAAACAAAGAAGAAAACAATTTTGGTGAAAACGACGGGCAATTTAACTTTTTTCTTTATTTGCGAATATCTCTCGATTAATTTATGTATATAAGAAAGTTAAAGAAACTTTGGCCAAGAAAGGTTTAATTCTATTTTTACTCGAGACCGGCCAACTTCGTTCAACTTTCCGATGAAATTTTGTTTTTCTTTTAATTCGTTTAAAGGTGAAAAACAGAGGGCGTCATAATAATTAGAATGCAGATAAGTAATCTGAAATTCGAAAATCCGAACTTGTATCATCGAGTCGATATTTTAACATTAAATTAAGTGCCTTAATTTTTAAAATATGCTAAACGTCACATTAAATACAGTGTCTATCATCCTTATGGAATAAATTTGATTTCAAATAAATGGAGGACCGTTAAAAAAATGCTTGGGTGTCGATTATGCACATTTTTAACAAAAACTTTTATATAGTGTGTATCCTGTAAAAATGGCTAATACCAACTTTCTTATTATAAATACAACATATTGTGTATTATCAAATTTTTGGATTCTTGAGAACGTTCTAGAGATATTTCATATAGAATTTTCCATACCTATATCTCTTTCGAAAATATATGGTTGCAAAATTTTAGTGTAAAAATTAACATTAAATTAAGAAAATTATTTCATTAAAGAAGTTCGCTACAAAACAGTTAAAAATTAATAAGTAATATCTACTGTTTATTTCATGATAGTGCAAATAAATTAAAAAGAAAATTAATAATTAAAGTAAATACATAGTATAATAGTACATAATAGTACATAGTATAGGGGATAATTTTTTATTATTAAGAAAATAACCGCATTAACCACGAAGGTCATTAGCGGAATATATAAAATATAATGGGTAAAATATAATAATTAATAGATGTATAATATAATATCCAGGTATCGATTGTTTTTAAACGTCAAATTCACGACATTCCTTTAGCACATGTTTTGTTGTTATTTTTTTTTTATTTAGAAAATCGCATCGACCAAATGGCCATAACCGAAAAATTAATGGCTTACATATGGGATGGGATCCAGATGAAATTTATCTCATTATGATTGATATAAGCCTGAAGAAGGACCGTTTTAATTTTTTTTAAAAGCGGGTTTTTTGGATACAGTTGTCCGATGCTTTGTATGGCACTAAGTGTCTATTAAGACAATATATTTGCAATTTGTTGTCAAATTGATTAGTTTTATGGCGTGATAGAGAGCTTATAGTTCAGCTGTATATATAGTACTAATATTAGATAGTTTGAATTTCAGGACCTTCTCTAGAGTTACTACAGATGCTCCCACACCTTTGGATGATTTTGAACCATCAGTGTATATCTGGGTATGATTTTTATAACGACTAAGGATTTTTCTAAAATGGGAAATAATTAAATTATGATTAGTGGAGTTTTTGTCAAATGAAGTAAGTTCAAAGTGATATGTTGGTATGTTTTGAATCCAAGGTGGATTATGGTCATATGTGTATGAAAGACATTCAGGTATGACAATATCAAACAGATGCAAATGGTCTTTTATTCTTTTATAGAAAGGTTTAACAGGACGGTGATTTGCATTGAGGTTTGCGAAATTATCAGTAAAAGTATTTCTATAGACAGAATTTTTTGCATTATCCTTAATTTTTGTTGCATACGTTAGGTTAGACTAAGGTAAGCTCTTCTATCATTTAACGACAATTCATTTGCTTCGAAAAGTAAACTTTCAATCGGTGTTGTACAAAAGGCTCCCAGACATATTCTGAGTGCTTTGTTGTGAATAGTGTCGAGCTTTTTAAGTACTGATTTCGATGCTGAGTCGTAAGCTATAGCCGCGTAGTCTAGCTGTGATCTTATAATAGTTCTGTATATAATTAACAATGTACTCATGTCTGAACCCCAATTCTTGTGTGCTAGAAGTTGTAGTAAATTTAATCTTCTGTAACATTTACATGTTTATTGATATGTTCTTTCTAATTCAACTTTCTGTCAAAAGTAACTCCTAGCAATTTTAGCGAATCTTTGTGTTGTAGTGATTGGTTGTATAGATATAATGGAATTGGTGTACTGACTTTGTTTTTAGAAAATACTATAGATTTAGTTTTAGTTGTTGAAAAGATAAATCCAGTTTCCTGTGACCATTTTTCAATATTTAACAAGAAACTCTGTGCAAGTTGTGAGAGGTTGTTTAAGTTTTTGCTTTGACCAAATATTACGAGATCGTCAGCATATAAGCGGCCTTTAAGTGGAAGTTTTAAATTTGTCGAAGAATATTCCAATACATTTTTGATTAAGGTAGAAGGATTCATGTACACTGCTTTCTAGGTCTATAATATTGTCTAAATTGATCTATTGTTGATATATATTGTATAGTTGATCTATTTTGTCGGAAACCACTTTGTTCTGGAATTATAATATTTCGATCTTCAAGTGTCCAGAGGAGACGACGGTTGACATGTTTGCATGCAGTACATGTGAGTGCAATTGGTCTATAAGACTCAGGATCTGTTTTGGGACATTTTGGTTTTATTATTTTTATTATAATAGAATCTCTCCACGCTGTTGGAAATTTCTGTTCTGTCCAAATGATATTAAATATGTTAAGAAGATGATTGTGTGCATTCTCAGGTAAATGCTTAAGAAAAACCGTTGTAATATTATCTGGACCCTCACTAGTCTCTTTAAATTAGTTTAATGCATCTTTGTATTCATTTATATTAAATTTGGAGTTTAAATCATATGTGTCATCTACAAACGGTAAAATTACATTGCATTCTTCGTTCTGTTTAAAGTCGATAAAATTATTATTATAATTGCATGTTTTAGATCTATTTTTATACGTATAAGCAAATTCTTCTACTACTTCTAGGTCATCTGTGATTATTCTATTATCTTTCTTTAGTTGAGTGATTTTGTTATAAGCCGGTATTCCAGATATTTTTTTGACATTTTTCCACATTTCAGACATAGGGGTGTTACTGTTTATACTGGACACAAATTGAACCCACGAATTTCTTTTTGAAGTTTTTATTGTTAACTGATCTTTAGCTTTAAGTTTTTGAAATCCTATTTTATTGATGTGTTTAAGCTTTGATCGATGTCTTACATTGTTCATTTCACCAAGGAACTGGTTTATGTTTTGTAACAAGTGCAGTTTTTAATGGTTACCTCGGCTGCATCTAAGATGATCCTAAAGAAGGTTTCGATATCTGTGTCAATATTTTTGGATATTTAACAGTTTGTGACATGTTTTTTTATAATATCTTCAAATAATGTCCAATTTGCTACCTTCCTTTTCCACTTAGAGATGTGCTTTCTATTTTTGGGCTTGAACAAGTTACTGGTGATTATTATTGGGTAATGATCACTGTTATAAGTGTAGTCTAATCTGTTCCATGTCATTAATGTAGAGAAGTTATTATCCGCTATCATTAAGTCCAAGTGCGTTGATTCGCCTATTTGTATATTGAATCTTGTAGGGCGTCCATCATTCAACAGTGATAAGTTATACTGATCTATTAATTCTTCAATAATAAGACCTCTTTTGTTATCATATGTTGAACCCCAAATACTGTTGTAAGCATTAAAATTACCTATTAAAATACGCGGAGAAAGTATTTGTCTCACGAGGTTAAAAAGGTCCTGTTTATCAATTAGTTGTCCTGGGGGTGAGTAAATCGTGCAAATATTTATTTGTGTGGTTCCTTCTAGGGAAATAGCTACAGCCTCTAAATGTGTTTGTCGGTAGAAGAAAGTTCATCATTTAGGTTTTGTGATTTTTTTTAAGTTTGGTACATTTGGTTTTAAGAGATCTATCTGTTATGTGAACATATTAGTTACTAATCATTCATCAATAGTAATATAGTAAAATCGTGTGTATAATTAGTTATAGTGGTGATAATATTTGGAAAACCTGGTGCGTTTTCTAACAGATCTATAAATTGGTCGTGATTAAGGATATATGGTGGTGAATGTTCATTTATTATTGTTTTTAGGTCAGTATCAGAACTATTTTTAAGTTTTTTGTTGGGTTTTTGTGTAGGTTTCCCAAAGTTTATTTCTGTTTGTTTGTCTTTTTCTGACAGAGCTGGTGTATATGTTGGTGAAGGTGATAGAATTTCATCTACGTCATGTTTACGGCTTGTCTGTTAAGTGATATAGCGCTGTTATTTTCTGGAGGTGTAATGGTATTGGTAACTGAGGATTCTTTTGGTTCGATATGTTCAGGATTTGTATTGTTTGTAACGGAAGTAGATTTCTGATTGGGAAGTTTTTCTATGGTGTCCATTTGTGAAGGAGTGTTTAACGATGTTGAAATAGTTGAAGTTGTGGGTGTTTGTTGAGAGTTTGTGGGATTTTTACAATTATTAGCATTAAGTCCTTGCTGTTTGCAGTTAAAGCATAACTGATTATCTTGGGATAAGAAAATTCGATAAGATTTGTTAACTTAATTAATCAAAAAAGATTCTGGTAAAGGATTTATAACAGGGTTGATAAAAACTTGTCTTCTAAAATTGTAAATATAATTGAATTCCGGTAGGGTAGAGCTAATACGAAGAAAGGTCATTTATGACATTATCTTGAGCCCCAGGTTTTTTAATTCGTGAATAAGAATATCATGGGGAATTGAGGGGCATACATTTGATCGAACTAACCAATCCGCTGGAGTAATATATTTTCTAGCTTGAACTAGTCCCATCATTTATTAGTATTACACCATCATGTACCTGCATAAAGTTATCCACAATTTCTTTGCTCGCTAAATACATGCATACTCGATTATTGGACAGCCTTGAAGAAAATAAGATGTTTTTGGGCTGTATAAGTGCTCCTAGTGGTATGAGGTAGTCCTGTAGACGTAATCTATCCTTTGAAGAGAAAACGATCGCTTGTTTAGGATTAGGGTATGTATGTTGGCTTAGAACTTTTGAGTAGGATTTAACTGTGTTGGTATGTTGTGGTACAGAACTAATTACGTTGGAACTTCAATCTGATGTTACGGACATGATGAATCCTATATATGCAATCTTAACAGGACATTATTTTATATATAGATTAAATCAGATAAAGTCCGACTCTGTTTATTTTAAAATTAGTTGGTCGGTGTGGTAATTACCAAATTAGCTGAATAACGATAAGAGTACTAGTTTTTTGGTTAATTTGTAACTACAATTATTGATGAGAATATTTGTTTTTTGATGCTTTCTTCTTCTTTAGGTGCCGTCTTCTTAGCGAAGGTTGGCGATGACCTCTGCAAAGTCTTCCCTATTTTGGGCTTTCCTTATTAAACTTTGAAAGTCTAAACCTGTCCAATCTTTGATGTTGCGCAGCCAGGTCATTTTTAGTCTACCCGGGCCACGTCTGCCTTCTATTTTCCCTTCTATAATAAGCTGAAATTGCTGAATTGATTCTTAAAAGTGATATTCCTAATTAAACTATGATTAATTGGAAAGAAGTACTTACGGCACTTAACAAACCACAGTAAACTTCTTTACTCACAAAAATCTTATTTCAGAACAGATGATGTAAAACACATTAATCACTTAAATATTGTTAAATCCAACTTACAATCTTTTACATCTTTATTTACGCCTAAATTTTTATTTTTAAAGTATTTTTACACTATGTCTGAATTACTGTTCACATGATCTAAATTTAATAAAAAGATTTATTAATAATTGTAATATAACTCCGGTTTAATACTGTAAAAATTTGAATTACTTAAAATTCTTGAAATTATTTGGTGTATCGAATGGCCTTATTTTTTCTTATTAAAAAAAAACATCGACGACTTTATCATCACACGATGTAGCGAATCAAAAGAAAATCTGAGAGAACGAGCGTTTGGAATTAAAAATCGATGTGTTTTTAACGGCACTCGACGAGATACGACGTAGTTTATTTCTTTTATTTGCACCATCTTAATACGATCCTGTGTATTAGAAAAAAGATTTCGTCCTAACTCTTAACTCCTAGCTCCAATAAATATAAATAAAATTTATGAGCCAGCTGTTCCTTTTCCTAATGAACCGTGTGTTCTGCGTAAATTAATAAATAAAAACCAACCGCCTTTTTATGTTCTTGTTCATTCTTTTTAGTGGCATATTCTGGAAGTATTAATGTTTCTGTCAAAACAATTCAGGAATTTACGTCGTGTAAATATTTGGTAAATTCGTTAGTTGATGGCAAATGGACAAAATAAGACAGACATAAAATTTTTATCTGACGATTCTTTAATTTTACCAGTGCTTTTGCCCGTCGAGTGCGACGAGAAATCCAATCAAGTGCCTTCTGCAGTCACTCAATAATTTTATATATATATATATATATATATATATATATATATATATATATATATATATATATATATATATATATTGGTAGTAATTGTTTGTTCCCGTGTAGATGACTTTTGATTTAAAACGATATCGAGATACGCTAATTAAAAAAAATTACGAAATTCTGTTTAAATTTGGTGCCAGTCAAAAATATTAAAACCGGTATGCAAAGCAGTATGAATATTTTACTGTACGGCCGCCAAGGGGTCCTTTCCATAAAAAATGAAAATTGAATAAAAAGAGTTTTATTTAAAATATTTTATGGGGTTTAAGGGATACCGCAGTGTAAGACAGCGACTGTAGAAGGTTTGATAAATTAAAAGTTTGAACAAAAAGTTACAGCCATAAAAATTTTCAACTCTCGTAAAACCGATTCTCAAGTCCTCTTTTATCTTAAAAAATAATACAATGACAACGAATAAGGGTGCTTTCAGTCTTCGGCACAAGCTTTAAAGCTTATTAAATAAGTTGTCGCCGCAGTGTCTGCTTATAAATATTGGCTTTTTAGAAAAATCAGTTTTTTACAGCTTTTTATTATAATTAACGAATGTTCAGACTATATGTACAAGGTGAATTACCAAAACATTCGTAGTATTTTATAGCTAAACATTAATTGGTCTCTGGATTTTTTAAAGTGAGCAGTTATGTAGATTGCTTAGACTATTGATGCTACAATATGTTGTGTCTACAGAGTGCTTTCAAAATGTCTTACCAAACAGGTGAGACAGGCTTTTAAACTACTGGTGAATGTTGCAATTTTCAAAATATATTAAAACAAAGAAAAGTAAATAAATAGCTAGTGTCTATATTTAATCAAATAATTTTTCTAAACATTACTGGAAATACACTCTAGACCAAAAGTAACCGGCCACCTTTAAAATGGGTAATTTTAGATTTCTTATATCTCCTAAACCTGTTGTCCAATTTAAGTGATTTTTTTAATATATTATAGCCTTATTCCTTGTCAATATCTTTATAATAATATTGTTGCTAAACAGGTGGAATGGAAACAGGCTCGTTTAAAGAATTAAAGGCAGAAGGACCACCAGCCCAGGGGCTGGAATGAAAAACAGATTAAACACTAACTTATCTTTAATGCTAAGATTAAATAGTAATTTCTGATAACCGTCCGAAAACACTGTGATATGGGATATCTCACTACACTTTTCACTGACGCTATTTTCACTATTATATATAATTACAAATAGAATTGCTTAGCGGAATGTCGTTTCTATGTTTAAAGCGAACTACTGGCAACTCTGCTAGTTTGAATAGATCAACTGTTTATATAAAAACTATAACTGCGGATTCAAAAAACACTGGTTACTATAAATGAGTTACTTGATAATTTCTATGAATAATGCGATGCGAGTGTAACTACTTAGTTACAAATACATATGATATATAAGCGAAGAGAGTATTTGCGAGCTATATATAGCGAGTTTTGCTTACGAGATTTTGCGACCGACTTTGGTAATAGCTTGTTATGAACTGACTGGTAATATCCAAATTATGTAGGCAGGTAGTGCAGGGCTCGTACCCCTAAAAGTACCGTTAAATATCTTTCTTTATTCCTTCTAAGAATTTCAATATCGTCATGGTTAAACATTAATATCAAGTGGAATGGAATTTCACCATTCTGGGGGGCGGCGGCGAACAAATAGGCTAACAACTAAATATTTAACTAAACCTAAGTTATATACAAGAACAGTCTATTGTCTAACAACTAACTTTATCGCCTATAGGTAAAACGATAACTTTGGTGATAGAACGCGTATATTCTCCATCAGCAATTTTTAATCGTACAACTCTTACTTTACCGGGTATAGTGGCAATCACTCGTCCAGGAGGCCAGCGCAATGGGATTGTGTCCTCACTCTTCACTAAGACTAAATCATTAACCTGAATATTAGGCAATGAACGTAGCCATTTAGGACGATTTTGCAAATTATTTAGATAATCGACTGACCAACGCTTCCAAAAGGATTGTTGGATTTGCTGACATTGTTGCCAAGCAGTTAGTCGATTGGTATTTGTACACGTTAAATCAAAATCAGGATATGCAGTCAAAGAACTGCCTATTAAAAAATGTCCTGGGGTTAGCGGCTGCAGATCATTAGGATCATTTGACAGCGGATATAGTGGGCGAGAATTTAACACAGCTTCTATCTGAGTTAGAATAGTATACATCTCTTCGAATGTGAACCGTGAGTTTCCAACCAAGCGAACTAAATGATATTTAGCACTCTTAATAGCAGATTTCCACAATCCACCCCAATGGGGAGAGCGGGGTGGAATAAACTTCCAACGTATTTCGTTTGGATCTAAATAGGAGCGTATGTTATCAAAATTTGACTGAGACTTAAAAAAATCATATAAGTCACGAAGCTGATTATTAGCGCCAACGAAATTGGTTCCGTTATCACTAAAAATTATTTGCGGATTTCCTCGCCGTGAAATAAACCGTTTTAGAGATGCTATATAATAAGGCAATATAACATTTTAAATTTGGAGCTTTGCGTAAGCGGGAAGAACGAATATACACGGGTCCAGCAAAGTCTACACCGGTTTTACTAAAAACACGAGTATTCTGTACCCTATCTATAGGAAGCGGAGCCATAATTTGAGAAGCAGTATGTGCGTTAAAGCGGTAGCACGTTAAACACTGCTTTATAATTCTTTTAACTTGTTTTAGGCCGCTGAGCGGCCAGTATCGTAGTCTTAAATTACCGAGAACATTTTGGGGACCAGTATGTCCCAGTCGGCAATGTTCTCTTTTTATTAAGAGAGAAACTACATGATTATTAGCGGGCAAGAGAATTGAAAATTTTTGACTGTCATCAATCGTTGCATTCTGAAGTCTACCACCTACTCTTAAGATACCAGTTTGGTCGATGAAGGGATTAAGCGATAGCAATTGTTTGTTATCTATAGGTTTATTGCTTGTCAAAAGTAAAAATTCTTTAGAAAAGTTTTCTGACTGAACTTGGCGTACAATGAACATATGCGCATGCGAGAGTTCATCGACCGTTAAAGGACCTAACATTTTTGTTTGTTTATTTTTTAAATTGTAAATGGACCGAAAAACATAAGCTACTGAATGTTGTAGCTTGGAAAATTTGGAAAAGCGTGCGAACATTATTGTCCACGAGTTCTCCACCTTATCTGAGATTACAAGAGAAATCTTTTTGATTTCGGGAAGATTTTCTTTTTGAAAAAAAGTCATTTGTTACAGTAAAAATCTAATAAATAAAATCTTCGAAGAAAATTCAAATTAACAATATTTTGGAAATCAAAGTCGAATTAAAAAAATTGGGTATCAATAATGGGTGTTGCCGCCTCTAACCCTTAGGACTTCTTGGAAGCGGTTTGGCAATCCAGTCATGATATCCTGGATATCAGATTGGAGGATATTGTGCCACTCCTCTACCGCAGGTGTCTTCAGCTCTTCAAAAGATGCAGGGGCTGGTACTCTTGCTCTTACCCATCTTTTGAGGTTGTCCCAGATATGCTCAATTGGGTTAAGATCGGGACTGTGTGCTGGCCATGGTAGAACTTGAATCCCGACCTCATTAAGGTACTCACGGGTAGATCTTGCTGTATGGCAACGTGCATTGTCATGCATTAGTCTGAAGTTATCACCAATGAATAGTGCAAAAGGCATGACATGGTCTTGGGGAACTTCTTGGGCGTATATTTGGGCATTCACACTGCCTCTGCCGAGGCAATTTTTTGACTGGCACCAAATGATGCCTAATGATTATCACGAGATTCAGAAATTTACTAAGGTACATGCGAACTGATGGTATTAATACAAGGCATGATAGAGTTAGTTTGGATAAATTAACGCCGATAAGAGATCGAAACGAAAATCAGAAAAAATGTTTCTCTCATTCGCAATACGTAACCGTGGACGAAAAGTTGGAGGCTTTTAGAGGTGCTCGTTCCGCCAGTACATACCAAGCAAACCCAATAGACACAGTATAAAAATATTTCCACTATTAAAAATCAAGTGGGTGGTCCATACTATCTAGACACTAGTACCAAGGCAGTGACGAGACGGGCCTCTCAACATATCTACGGATCTAAGAGAAATGTTACCACCGACAATTGGTACACCAGCTTTGATCATAGTATAAGCTTGAAGGAAAATGGTTTAACTCTCTTGGGAAGAATAAAAGTAAATAGAAGAGAAATTCCTGCATATTTCTCTAAAAATCAAGGACGACCTATTGGTTCTAGTACATTTAGGTTTGGTTCAAGAGGAACACTAAATTCATATAAACCAAAAAAAAATACAAAAACGTTCTGTTATTTTTTACTATACACCATGGGGACGGCGTTGACCCTGTAACTGGAAAACCGGAAATCATTTAAAATCATTTAAATCGTTTAAATACAAAAAAGTAGATAAAAGACAGATACTTATGGAATCCAATCATTTACGGATATGGCGAATGGAATATTTAAACAAAATTAAACAGTATCGTCGAGAGAATCGACCTATTATTTATTTAGATGAAACGTGGTTTGATACTCACGATACGCCATCTAAAGGTTGGGTAGAGTAGTATCTAGTATAGTAGTAGTAGGGTAGTCAATCTTGTTTAACAAAAGCGCCTTCTAATAGAGGAAAAAGAATAACAATATTCCATGCTGGATCAGTCGATGGATGGGTTCCAAATGCCTTATCTCTATCAGCTAAAAACATCAGTGATTCATGTCTCGATTACCATGACAACACAACTTCAGATATATTTGAAGACTGGTTCAAAAATAAGTTAATACCCAACATAACCCCTAATAGTGTTATAGTTATGAACAATGCAACATATCATAGCAGGCAATTAAATAAAATTCCCAGTTCAAGCGATATGAAAATAACAATAAAGAATTACTTGTATGACAAAGATATTTATTTTCACATAGGTAATACTAAGAAGGATTTATTGGACATTTTAAAAAGTTTCGCATTGAAAAAAGAATACTTTTGTGATAATTATGCCGAAAATATGGGTCATACGATTTTAAGACTTCCATCATATTACTGTGTATTTAACCTAATCGAACATAATGTGGCATCAACTCAGAAGTACTCAGAATTAATGCGAATAGTTGGAAAAATGCAGTCTCACATATCATGAAAGATGAGAATTCATGTTTTCCTACATATAATATACAAAATATTATCATCAATTTAAAAGACGACAGTGATAGTGACACAGATTTAACATAATATCTATGTGATGTAATATTTATACTCGTTTTGTGTGTGTGTGTGTGTTTTGTGTTTTATTGGCACTGGTTTTCACAACCAACTGGCCAGTCAATTTCATAATGATTTTTTTAGACTATAACTTATCACTAACTTAGGGGAGTAATATGTAGTGTCTGTGTTAATTAAATGTCTTGTTACTTTAGTAAAGTCGACGTCATTGTCTTTACAAAGAGACGCTAATTGTATCCGAACGTCTGCGGTCCCTCAGGTGAGTACCGATTTACCCGTTTTAAAAGGTTCATATTCATGTTGACTCGTTATGTTTAACTTTTCCGTTTTATTTCTGAAAAAGTTGGCAAAAAATGATAAATTTATTTATTAATAATTGCACGAAAAAAAATTATTCTTCACTAAAGGTTGTGCATCACATAAAATTATTAATCAATAATCTTATAAAATATTAAGTGGTAGATAGAGAAAATTATAATTATTAATTAATACTGAAAAAGAAAGTGATTTTAAATTTAGATATACAAGAAAATGTTATTTTAAAATGTTTGTAGGTATTAAAAATTATGTCCAAGTTGGCCTTCTAATAATTAAATAATACATTTAAAGTAAAAAGTAAATAAAAAAATACTTTTGCATTTGTTGATTTTGTATATTGAATAAGTTATCCTTGTATGTATTTTCCCTTAATTATCTAGATATTTATTTAAATTAAATATGTAATGTAAATGCCAAATAAAATATAAAATTCGTTAAGCCGGCCCTTTTTACTATTTACCTGAAGAGGCAAATCTCTTTATGGCGTCGGCTTTATCAGCGGAATACTTTTAAATTCTGCATAACTCAGTTCTTATAATTGTGAATGAAGTTTACCAATTTTTTAAATCTCAACCAAGCTCGTGTTACGTAGTCAGTTTGATAAAGGATTATGCAATCTTTCACCACTTCTTATGAGGTTGGCTTTTGATGTGTGAACAAATTCCCCTTCGTTGGCTCAGTGAAGTTCGTTCAGTTGTAATGGAAACATCAAATAATAGTAGCAGAGTATATTGTTGAGACGTACACTATAGGTGTTGACCAGGGATTACTTTGAGTAGAGACTGATGAAGTTGATCGTTGAAGACTATCAAGTTTGTTGAGTGAATATTGATTGAATGCTTCTCTAGGCAAGAGATCTTAGTTTTATATAAGTTTTAATTGGGTCAATATATTCGCGAACGTCGCGTGATATGTGTATTTAATTTATGTAAATTGTTTAACTTTGTCAGCACTTTTGACTGATGTCCAAATTATATTATTGATAATTGACCAAATGTGTATGTAACCTAATTAACTACGTGTGTGTATTTAATAACAAATAGATTCATTCGGTCTACTGGGTGATAAAATTCTACTGTCCAATTTCGGATATGAATTCTGAAGATTTGATATTGGACAATGTGTCATCTCTACTGGAAGGGTTTAAACAGATACCTTATAATTTCTTTCCATCAGTACAATGCGACATCAAGAATATTTAAATATATCTCTGGTGGGTGAGTCAAATAAGTTATATAATAATGAGTTGCTCTACATTTTACTATAATTTTTTAAATAAAAACTACCTTGAGCATACAAGAATTGTACAGGGAGATCTAAAAACTAAAGTAAATCAACCAATAAAGAAAGAGCTTAAAATTATAACCCTAGTAGTTGTGTAGTAGAAAATGAAATAAGAGAGAAAAGTAATCAAACTGAAATATTTTAACATTGCTAGAATATCTAAAAAAAATGACAATCAAATAGATAAATTTGACGCAGATAAATACAAAGATTTTGTAACATTTTTGATTAGTGCATTTGACGAAATTAGCTTTAATGACAAAATACAAGAGATAACAAAAAGGGAAACGGGAATAATAAGCTTTTATGACTCTATAACAAAAGACGAAATCCCTAAAATAGGTGCTAAAAATACCAAAGCTGCTGACTTAAATGATTTACCATTAGAAATAACCAGAACATAACCGAGAAATAACAGATAATAAGCGAGTGTATTATTAGGAAATGAGTCTAACACAAGTGAAGTCGTTTGGGTTTACGAGCGGACTAGGGAGAAAGATGATATATTATCAAAATAGACTGAAGTTAATAAAAATGATACAAGTTATAATAAATCCTTTTATTGATATTAAAGTGTACATGTATAGTATTAGTAATATAATTTTAAACTGTATTTAATTGTAATTTTCGTTAAATTTCTGTCGAAGTACTAGGTACACAGATAATCTCTAATTGGCATACATATCAATAACCATAATGTGACTAAGAATGAAAAAGATAAAGACAAAAAGGATTTTTACGACAAAGCCGAAAAAATATAGGAAAAGATCTTCAAAAACGACTACTAATAATTATTCTAGATCATTTTAAGCCAATGATAGGAGATTGGTCAATGAGTACACGATAAAAACTTAAAAAAGAACATTCTGCCCTCATAAGCTAAAAAGCCCTATCTCCAAAGAACAAAATTTTACAGGAGACAAGTAAAACCAATTTTTTCTCCAAATCACATTTTTATATTTTTAAATGAATTTAGTTATGCGCTCTGTTTACGCGCTCCCGCATTCACAGCGAGTTGACCGTGCGCGTCAGAGCGCGTTATTAAAAGTTCCATATCATGGTCAAAAATTAACATAGAAACATTTTCCAAAGCTTAAAATATTTATTTTGAGTTTTTCTATAACTTCCATTAGCCAGATTTTCAAAGTTTAAATATAAATTTTGTTTAAATCTCTTATAAACAAATTTATTCACAACTGTTTAGTGAAATTTTTAAAGTTTAATTGTTGTTACTTTTATATTAATAAAAATAAAGTAATTTTGCAAAGCTTTTTTTAAAGCTAAAACAATTACTTCTAAAAAGAGAGGTTTTAAAATTTAATCGCACCTATAAAAGCTTATACTTGGAAAAACCCTATTTTGTTTATTGTTTTAATGCGAATAATTTGCATTTTAGTAAAATTAAATATCTCTAATATTTTAGGAGATATGATAATTTAAAATACGATAAAATATAAATTTATATTTATATATTATATATTATATTATAACAAAAAACATAAAAAAAAACATCAAGATACCGAGGGGGCATAAAAGTGAATACCCAATTATCCCACTAGCTCCTAGACTATTAAGTTATATCTACTGCAACAGTAATACTCCAAATATTTTAAATTAACTTTTCTGTTAAACAACACAATTTTAACCGTCCTGTATATTTTTAACATATATATATATATATATATATATATATATATATATATATATATATATATATATATATATATATATGAATGAACCAGAAGTATTTGCTGACAACGTAAGGAAGTAAACGTTAAATAGTGGGTTTGCAGCAATAAAAAATGAAACGTATACTCTTTTAAATTTTTATTCCAAGCTTTCGGACATTGGTTATGTCCTTCATCAGGGAGCTACAAATGTAATTAATAAATTGTTGGCGTTGGTATAATTAATTAAAAATTGTTTCTAATTACAAACTTAATGAGGTTGTATCAAAGAAGATGTATTATGTTGATAAAATTTATCATAGTCTCTCATCTTTTTTAATATATAAAAACTATTTTTATGTTTAAAAATTTTAAAAAAATTACTGTAAATCCAAAAACACTTAATTATTCTAAATATATATATATATATATATATATATATATATATATATATATATATATATATATATATATATATATATATATATATATATATATATATTTAGAATATATATATATATATATATATATATATATATATATATATATATTAGAAGTGATCGACCAAAAAATAATTTATAAATATGTTCAAATTATCGGGTAAAGTGGTCTGTAATAAAAATCTTTCTTTTTTCTAAATTACTTAATATTTCGCCATTTATTTAAAAGCTTCCTCAGGAGTAAACTAAAAACAATTTGAATTTTACAAAATTGCGTACAAATACATTTTAAAACACTCACAGAATTTAAAAGATTTCGCAAATAAAAACTGACATTGAAGTATTTGAAATATTGAATGTCAAGATTAAATTGTCTTAAGCACGTTCGTTACAGCTATACGATAAAAAATTAAAATTATTTCAAATGTAAAAATAAAAATAAAAATAAAAGAAAAGTTAGAAGAATAATATTTATTTGATGAATTATTAAGGTTAGTTGTTATTAAGATGAATGTTGGCTATTTTTAATATTTATAAATTTTGTTCAATATGTTACAATATAATATGTTACTTAACTGTCCAGTGTCCGTTTTATAATTTAAAGTGTTTTTATTTTTGTTAATGTAATACATTTCAAGAAATAATCTACTTTTGTAGTTATCAGTCTGTGCCAAAATATGAGCTTTGTTATAGTCTAGCATATGACCAGTGTTTTCATAGTGCTCAACCACTGTATTTTTTCTCAAGCAGCAATCACTTTTATGTTGTGTGATGCGTTGTTTTAGCCATTGTGATGTTTGACCAATATAGCTATTTTGACATCCTAAACACGGTATTTCATAAACGACATTACTTTTATATAAGGTTGGTACTGGGTCTTTGATTTTTGAAAATAGTTGTTTGCTGTTCATGGTATTATATTTAGCTATACTAATATTAGGAACATTTTTGAATATGGATATGACACAATGAGTTAGACCATTAATAAAGGGAAGTTTTTTTATATTTGATTGATTTGTTATTAGAATCATGGACGGGACCGTCATAGAAATTAGTGCTGTAAATCAGTTTTTTTAAAATTTATTTAGGATATCCGTTGTTACGAAAAATTTTTTATATTATATTTTATGTTATAAAAATTACTATTCAAACCATACCAACGGTCAAAAATATAATACCGTACTAGGTATGAAAAACAGGATAATGTCCATTGTTGATGACAACTTTTTACAAAAAAATCTGATTGCCGCTTGAGAAAAAATACTTGCGCAGTGGTTGAGCACTATGAAAACACTGGTCATATGCTAGACTATAACAAAGCTCATATTTTGGCACAGACTGATAACTACAAAAGTAGATTATTTCTTGAAATGTATTACATTAACAAAAATAAAAACACTTTAAATTATAAAACGGACACTGGACAGTTAAGTAACATATTATATTGTAACATATTGAACAAAATTTATAAATATTAAAAATAGCCAACATTCATCTTAATAACAACTAACCTTAATAATTCATCAAATAAATATTATTCTTCTAACTTTTCTTTTATTGTTATTTTTATTTTTACATTTGAAATAATTTTAATTTTTTATCGTATAGCTGTAACGAACGTGCTTAAGACAATTTAATCTTGACATTCAATATTTCAAATACTTCAATGTCAGTTTTTATTTGCGAAATCTTTTAAATTCTGTAAGTGTTTTAAAATTTTTTGTAATGTTCAAATTGTTTTTAGTTTACTCCTGAGGAAGCTTTTAAATAAATGGCGAAATATTGAGTAATTTAGAAAAAATAAAGATTTTTATTACAGACCACTTTACCCGATAATTTGAACGTATTTAAATATATATATATATATATATATATATATATATATATATATATATATATATATATATATATATATATATATATATATGTATACCCTAATAGCACACGTACGTCCAGTGGACGTCCATAGTATGTCCCTCACGGACTTTAAGGACGTCCCTCGAACGTCCGCTTTGGTCCCAAGTACGTCCATTTAACGTCCTATATTGGTCCGAATGTCGCTGCGCCGAACGTCCTAAGGACGTCCATTTTACGTCCGGAGAGGACGTAAAATGTAACATCTCGATAAGATTCCCCAGAATTCTCGTTACAACCATATTATTTAGACCCTTCTTCAGTTTCATTGAAAGAAGAGCTTTGTAAATAATCACCAGAATGGTCGTCCACGTGGTAATTTGGATTATTTTAGGTACTTAACATGTTAATAAAAAGTTTAAATCGGAAGTATTGTAACCTGAACTATTTGAACTGAAACTCTCGTCAAAATGATCAGTTAGGGATTCCGAAGAAAGGTTTGAAGAAGATGGAATATCGGAGCAAAAACCAAACTCGGAAGTAACCTAACAAGTGGTACCAAACCTTTAACGATATACCAAAGAATATAGACGCTTAATATTCTTTGGATATACTATAACCAAAGCAAGCATCAAAAAAGGTTGCTAATTCACACCATTTGCACTTTATACTGCTTAAATAGAATTCTTTTAAGCATTAATAATATTATAATTAAACTGTGCCATTTGTTTAAATAGGTATGACATGACAATGACCATTAATATAAAATATAATCACCATTCATTACTTTGCCCAGCTAGAGTATATACCACCCACTTGTTCATATTTTCAAATATGATTTCAGGATTCATTTTGTTGATAAAAATCATATTTTTACTCATTAGCATTAGCAAACATATATCATCGTGATAACTAGAATAATAAAACAATTGTAACGAATTATCTAGAAATAAAAGATTTTTAATTTACCTAAAAACAAAAATATGTTTTGGATATATTAAACTATACAATTTTTAATTAACCATGAGTTATTCATTCATTTTCACTTTTAATTATTTTATTAAAGTAAATAATTTTTTATTCTATTGAAATATTTGTCATTTAATCCCATAATTGGTAAATGTCGGACGACCAGAAAACGTCCGAGTTCGGACGTCCAGGAAACGTCCGAGTACGGACGTCCAGAGAACGTCCATATTTAGTCCACCCAAAGTACGTCCCACTTCGTACGTCCAAAGTACGTCCATTTTACGTCCAGGGACGTCCGGACCAAAACTGGACGTATATTGGACGTTCATAGGACGTCGTGTGTTACTAGGGTATATACCTTGTTTTATTTTGTGTTAAATGTGTTACTTGCGAACCTCCACTGAGACAAAGACTCCTTTTCAATTACTTTGCAAAGGTCTCTGTTAACCACTTAAATCCTGCTGCCAATCTTGTGGCCATACACAATTTGTGTCCATAGAAAAACCTAGGTCGGTATGCCCAATTGACCATCAATTGCACCAGTTAATTGACAAAATATATAGATTTCTCAAATATGACTCCTATTTATTTATATCTCTCATACACCGCCTTGGACCAGAAAGCTGCCTACTTTTAATACTAGTCTATGTAACTATGATAAAAAGGAATCTCCCACCCTTCTACTTAGACAAAAATTCGATAAAATGATAGATATGGAAAAGTTTGACACAATATTCTACACTGAAGCCAGTAAGGATGAATATGGTAAACGCTGCGCAGATACTGGAACAAAACAAACAATAGCACCATTTCGTCTTCCTACAATCTCTTCAAAACAAAAATTAAAGAAAAAGGCGCCTATATAGGCAAAGATTTTTATTAAAAAAGGCAGAAATATTAACATTTAGGCAAAATATAGGCAATAAAGGAATATAACTTATTTTTTATTGTACAAAGTGAATTAACGTAATATTAATTTAATGCAGATATATTTACACATCATAATCATAACATTAGTATAAATATAAACTAAATGTTTTTCAATATTTTCGGTCTTAAACTATGTCTTCGATCACTTAAAATTAATTTGTACATTGAAAACGAACTTTCGACATCGACAGATGTAATTGGAGCATATTTCAGAGCGGATAATAAATCTGGCATAATTTGAAATTCCTCAGAAAATGTCCCATTCAAAACTTTAGCAACATTAGATAAAAACAAAAAACCTTCATTCTTGTCGAAAACATATTTCATTTTTTTTTTTTAATTAATTGACCGTTACTTCCAGGTGCCGATTTAATTTTCGTCTTTAAATTATCTATTAATTTTACTGACTCACATAAATTTATCTCGTTTTTCTAATAAGGTAATTGTGGTAACTATTAATTTATAGTTGTCATTGATATAAGCGAGTTCCTGTTTCAATTTGGGATTTTTTAATATTTTTTTTGCTTCTCGAATGGCTTCGGAAATATCATCATCAAATTCTGACGTAACTAATTCTATTTCATTGCAGTGTTCAAAGTAAAAAAACTGCTTCGAGCCAGGTTCCCCACCTTGTAATTAGTGGTTTAGGTGGCAAAGGGACACCGAGAAGTCCTTCTTTATATATTTGCACCCTCAACGGAGCCATTGCAAAAACTTTTTTCATAAAATTTATAAAATTATTTACCAACGGAAACAGATTTCTTATTTTTTCAGCAATTCTATTTACCCCGTGGGCTACACAAGTGCAATGAATTAAATTAGGATAAAAAATCTTTAAATTAACAGCAGCTTTTAACCTATATGCCGCAGCATCTGAAAGCATTAAAACTATTTTATTCACTGGTATAGCGTTGGTTAAAAAGAGGTTTGTTAAACTATCTTGTATAAATCGACTTATTGTTAAATTGTTTGTTTTTTCCAATTCTTTAACGGCAACTAAATAATGTTTTCTCGCAAAGTTTTCGTTCAAAATACCAATCATTAAATTAGCTATATACCTGCCGCATACACCTGTCGTTTCATCCACGATAATATACAAAAAATTGCCCTCTAACGCCCTCTATGTTTTCTCAATGTACTCTCGTCCGGTAAGGATTTATTAAGATATTTTTCGAAAAAGCATTTAAAACTAGGGTTATTAACTTTATATAGAGGAATGTTGGATGCAATCATCATTTGGCATAAATCAAATTTAAATGCGTCTTCCTCCTTTTTTTTTGAACTGCTTCAACTATCCCGCAGAGATATTTGGGCTAACTTAGAGGAATTTAATTTTTCCAAATTACGTTTATGAAGTGGGGTTCCACAATGCTGGTCAATAAAGTACTTTTTTCTACTTGAAATCTGAGAATTAAAAAAATAATAATAAGAATTCTAAAGCCGCTTTAGAATTTAGTTATGTTGTGGGACGAGAAAAAAAGAGAAAAAATAAAACTTACCGATTTGCTGCATGGTTTACAAAATGCTCCATCTCCTTCTAGAGAAAGTTCTGAATAAGATGCGATCCATAGCCTTAATTTAGAGAAAAGTCATCTTTTCACACAAATGTCTAAAACGTTTTAAAACGTGTTCTTTGCTTTTCGGTATACGCAATAAAACTAAACTAGGATATAGCAATTTTTGACTAAACTCTGATACAGTAACCGACTGTACAACTGATAATAAACTAAGAAAGCTTAGGGATTTCCAAATAGTTAACCCTCAAGTCTCGATCAGGTACATTTTCCTAGAAATCTGTTATATAAACAAACCATTGATATTTTATTATTGACCCAAAATTTTATTATAGAATGGTTTAGTAATAGAATAATATCATGGGTAGTACCATGAAATTTTAAAAAAGGCACAAATAGGTGGAATTTACGAAAAAAGGCAAAAAGTGCAAATTAGAATAGGCAAAAAAGGCATTTTGCCTATAATCCGAGCTTTACACATAGCCATATGCTCCGACTTACTGTCATCGATTCACTCCCTTGGGTTGGATATTTTTTTAATTGAATTTTTTTGGGTCAAAAAAATATTTTAGAATAAGTTTTTGTACTTAAAATGTGCTATAATATAAATAAAAACAACTTATGCATATTAAAATATTTATTTCATCATTAAACAACATTGGATACCTTCTCCAAAATTAGGAAACTATTTTTAAATACAAAAATCACACACGTAAGTTTTTTTGTCACTACCAGCACACTCTTCATGTGACCATCTAAAGCAACTTGAACACTGTACCCACTTTTCTCCATGTTGGTCCTTTGATAATGTTCAGTGTAGAAAATACACTCTGCGTCACTTTCTTGATTCCATATCTGAATCATCATCACAAGGGACGTTTGAGGGATCTGAGGATTCACTTTCTTTATGTACTTCAGTACTTTTAGTTTCATCCGACGACAGCATAATATAAGTGGTACCCTTAGTGATATTTATACTTAATTCATCCGGTTTATTGAACTCTTTAATTAGTTTTTTGAGAGACCATACCTTATATAATTTAATGTAAGATGTGAAAATTTTAACTTATGTTGTAAAAATTGTGTTTAGTTCCCGTGTCAATGACCATTAGTTGTCGAGACACGTTAATTTAAATTAAAAAATTTGGTACTTTTTTTTTGGTCTGTGTGTTTTTATTAACAAATAATTATATACCTCAGTGATATTGTGATTACTATTTTTAATGAACGTGCAAATGTTTGAAGACATTTTACTCCAAGTCTTCTGAGGATGCTAACAAATAATTAGCGAAAGATTGAGCAATAAAGATTTTCCAAATATCAGACCGCATACCTGATATTCCACTACAATAATTGTAACAACATTTGTCACAGACATTCTGTAAATATTTTTACAATTGAAATTGCTCTGTTAATCCCCCAGAATATTTATTAAGGACTATTTTTCCAGTTTTCCGTACGTATGCATTGACTTTTATAAAACATACTTACCTTAAATATCATCTACCAAACAATGGAAAGTTTTATCGTTATACCAAATAATTTGAATAGCAATAGTCGTTCCGCGACGGTAAACATAGTTGAGTGACTAGCTGTTGATAAGACCAAAGGGTTATTGAGGAAACGTAATTGGAAGAGTAGAAGAGAATAGCATATAACTGGAGACAAATGTTTTTGTATCTACCATTTCGCCGTAAGCCTTTTCTTGTCTTTATCTATACCTACTATCTTTTGATCGTATCACCGATAAAATTTGCCTGTGTTTCTGTTCGCCGGTGTAAGCAGTAGCTGTTTGACAAAACACCTCATCTCGCGTCGCTCTGCCTGACTTTTCCGCCTGCCGTTAGAATATCGATGAGGCAATAATTTATAAATTGTTATCGAGTTCGTTTAGTCGATAATGAAAAGCAAATATGCCGAAAAATGCTTCACCACCTTTATAGTAGACCAGGGAAGAGAAAAAAAATTCGCACAATTTTTAAAAAGATGTTTGAGATCTATGATAAATTAATATATTTATATATTTTCAAAACCCCTTATACCATACAGTGGTGTAGGGCGACTATACATTATAACACAAATACAATTCAATATTAATATCATACTTAATGGTATTTGTTCACTTTACTATATTCTATTCTATATTTACATTATGTATAAATTTGACCCATTCCCTCTTATGTCTGGCCAGCGTCCTGGCTTCTGTCTATGTTTTTCCCTTTTTTGATAATGTTTCCCTAGGATTCTTATCCATTTTTATCGTGGTCTACCTTTCTTCTTTCTTCTTTGGGTTTTTACCTGCCAAATTTCTTTTACCGGTTTTGTATTCTCCATTTTCTGAAGATGACCCCATCAACTGAGTTACCTTCTTTCTATATATTCTAATGTTAACTATTAATATTCAAAATAATGTTGTTCACGCTATGTATCTGCCAGGCGCAGAAGCATCTAACCTATTCCAAGAATCAAACTGTAGTCCTAATGGTTCAGAACTTGGTCGCTACAAAATTGGAGCGTTCGTAAACTCTTCGTCATTCATATCCCTTTCTCTCGTTGTACGTTCAATAAACATGACGAACATTTTGTTTGAGTGTCCTCTTGACGAGGTAAGCCGAAAGATTCCTTTTCTCTTATATATTTTCAAATAAGTATTAATTTTAGATCCTTACCGGAAGCCCTAATAGTTGCTAGAATTAGAAACGAACAATTCGAAGATTATCTCGTTTGCTTAGTCGCCCCATCTTATATATTTTTATGGCGGATATTATGTTTCTGTTGCCGATAGATTCAACGTTTCTGCCAGTCTGAGTAGCTAGTTGGTAAAAATAATTATATCATTTTCTATAAGCCACACAAGCATTTGGATAATTCAGGTTGTACCCATTTTGTATTTCTTATTGAACAGTCAAGATTATCTATGAACTAAATAACAGTCAAGTAATTTATTACTGATCTTTTAATTACAATAAATATCTACATTCTACCTAATATACACATATATTTTTTATGTGTACAAATTTTCGAAATTTGGGCTAAAGTAGAATTTTATTTTCATATATTTCTCATTCATAATTTTGTAACGGCTGTTCATATTAAGACCAGCGCGTTAAGCAGCACCACACTGCTGAAAGAAACGAGGGGAGAAATTCTTCGAATATCCCTAAGGATATTCAAGAGAAAAACGCCCACCATTCCATCCATCAGAATGGTGCTCTGCTCGACTGCTCAGCCCTGGGTTCGTTCCCTGTTTATTCTCTACCCACACCAATCCCAGAAAGGTACAGCAAATAAAAAGAACTTACAAAGTCATAGTAAAGGTATATATATTTATTAAATAATAATGAACAGACTCCATATTATTATGAATGTGAATTAAAAATAAATTTTTAAACTGAGACTCAAAGATTCTGCCGGTTGCCGGTATACAATAATTTAAGTATAAAAAAGTACTCAGCTTTAGTTCGTTCTGAAGGAGTCATTCACTCCAGGAACGGTTCCGATGTTTGTTCCATGTTGGGAAATGGGTTTCAAATTATATTCTGATGCATCAGTGAATTTAAGGTAGTATGGGTGGTTGCTGATTGTTTCCCCAAGGTAGTGTGGTTGGCTATTGCTTGCTCCCCACGGTAGTGGCCGTGTATACGGCTAAGACACTAACTAATTGGTGTGACTAGAGTTTCATTGTAGAATGATTGTAGTGATATGATTGAAAAAAGCTCGAATAAAAATTTGTATCGGCTTATATAGGATGGAATGGCTACTAAAAATATTTATAATTTAGTGAGGTCGCTTTGGAATAGTATAGTACGGGGGACAAGTACCAAACGGAGCTTGATGTCACGTTCAATTGGTTGATTGAAACGTTACAATCTAATGCCAAGATATAAAATGTTTTCTTACGATTTGATTTTAATTTTAGTTTTGTATAAGCACTCTTATTTTTAATTTAATACCTTAAACACAGATTTGTTTATTTTTTCTGGGAGGACGTAACTTTTTTACGTATAATATTTTAATAACTTTTTGTTCGTTACAAAATAATAAAAGGTTAGTTTTGTTTTAAATTTTTTATTTCATTTCTTTGTCTGAGCTCCTATGTGAGATACTTTTTGTGAATGCGGCCGATATCTAGGTGGCTAGATATCGGCCGTGCATTTGGGTGCGTTTCGTTCGCGGTCTAATGATAAAGTTTTTATTTCTTGAGATGGTTAGAAACCCTCTGGCCACGCTTCGAGGTGGTCCGTAGGGCGAGGGTATACCAATAAATCACTCTATTGTATTGCAATTTTGAATGGCAATAATTTTAACTACATGGTCACAGAAATATGATACTGTACAACAGTTTCTGTGTTTGCGACAAAAATAACAAAAGAGAAAGTCAAATTCTCTAAACTAGGGATGGGAAAAACCTACCGGTTTTAACCGAAAACCGGTTTTTTTACTTCGCAATAACCGGTTTTATCGGTTGTTTATTTGTCCCGGTTATAACCGGTTTTTTATTTTTAAAGTAAAAACCGGTTATTAGGTTTTTATGGTGATTAGGATTAGGTTAGGTATTATTTTGGATCCCAATTATAATTATTATTCTCAAGTAATTATTCCAAACAAAACTATAATTCAAATTTTACTTTATTTTATAAATACAAAAGCAAACTAAAAGTGCAAACTTGTAACTTATTGGAATAAAAAAAACCGAAAACCGGTTTTTGGAAAAACCGGTTTTTTTGGCCGGTTATAACCGCCAGGTTAAACTGTAAGCAAAAAAACCGGTATAACCGAAAACCGGTGTTTTGTCAAAAACCGCCATCCCTACTCTAAACTGACTAAATGTGTTCAAGCCAGTTTAACTGATTTTACTGAAAAACAGAAAACACTATATTTTAAAGCAAATAAGTTGAAATATACCATTAAATTCGATCATATTGTAGTACAGTAAAAGAAAGTAAAAGTATGTAAAATATAAAAATAAATACTACATACTTTCCCAAACATATATACATATATATATATATATATATATATATATATATATATATATATATATATATATATATATATATATATATATATATATATTTATGTATATATATATATATATATATATATATATATATATATAAAATAGAAAGGAAAAATTGTGTTGAAATAAATTTTGATTATAATAAAATGTTAATTCTTAATTATTACTTTTTAATGAAAAATTCCTTTAAATCGATGTAATTTTATAGAAAGCTAACGAAGAAGGAGGAGAAAAGACAAAAAGTTTGAATAGTAATGAGACCGTTTCTAGTTTTATGTTTTAATACGGTCCAGAAGCGAGAAAAAGGGTTGCGGAAATTGTAAAGAAGTTCGTAATGAAGTTGCGGATATTGCAACATCTGGTCTAAATGGACCATCACAGACATATATAAAATTACAGAATCCCAACAGTTTACACACTAACAAGAGGACATTAAAGTGTTTTTAAGAGGTTATTTCGAGGGTGTTTTAGCTTAAAGGTGTGTTTAAAGTTTTGTTATTATAGGAGAAACAGGGTTTGTTTCAAAAATACATCAATGATTATATTTTTGCGATATACCACTTTTAGTGCATAGGCAACAAAAGTGTGGTTTTGCTTTTGTGTTTGATTTTTTAATTTAGATTTTAGGATAAAATCATTGATGAACTTGCTTTCGGTTTTCTATCTTAGAAAGTACGTTTACTAAAAGAATATATGAAAAATGTTACCCTTGCTAGAGGAAATTTAACTTTTTTCATCGATATCTTTTTCTTGTTATCAATTACTCCCCTTTTTAACCCATATCTACGATTTTTTCTTTTTATTTGCCTTTTAGCAATTAGTACCGTACCAGAAATCTCATCCCAATTTCTATTACTTGTTTTATTATGTTTATATACATTTTCTGCAATGGGCATAAAGAAAATCTCGAAACTATACTCGCTTACTGTTCTAACAAACCATAGCTTAATGTGGTGTTTGGCATTTCAGTCTCCTGCTACTATGAATTTTGATTCAAGAGTTTGTATGAAATCATGATACTCTTCGCTTTAAATAGGATATCTCGGTGGGCTGTAGACTGATGATACACTGAGAGAGGTGTTTGTTTCGATTTAAATGGATGCATGTTTACCGTAATACAAGGTTGGACTGCACAGTGTTTAATTTTTGATTTAATAATAATGACAGAGTCTGCATGTGCCCCTCCGTCTGGATGGTTTGCATAATACATAGTGTAGTAAGTGACCTTCATATCCGTTTTTTGTGTGGCATGTCTTTCAGATGTTGATAGAATGTCTATATGAGCAGAATTTCTAGAACCCAAAACCGGTCGTCTCAGTAAACATTATGGGACCCAGGAACATGTGACAAGGCTGTCATGGGAGTAATCCATAATATCTGGTTTATGTTAGTTTTAAAATTAATAACCGACTCAAGAGAAGGAAGGTTAGTTTAATATAGTTTATAATAAATATTATTTTAAGAATCCACGTTTGTGTCCCTTCTAACCTAAATATAATTGATCAATTAGACTACCCTAGGATAATGTTCCATAGGAAACAAGATTCCCTTTTTTTACATAATATGTAATTTTTTTACATAATATATATCATATTATGAGTGCTCCCATTTTAGTAATTAATTTTTGTACATGAAAGTTATAAACCCAAATATTTTGTAATAAAAATTTCATCTCGCAAATTCGCGATTTCTCTATAATATTATTGCCTGATTGAATTACTGAGCTTTATAATTTTCGTAAACTTCTAAACTTACTTTTCACAAGCAAAAAGTTATTTTTATATATTTTTCGCTAAAAATTTCTACTTTTTAAGACATCTTCTATTTGACGACCATGTCTAAAAGTTTTTTAGACTGGTCGCTTTTAGTGCTCCGTAATACAAACCCGAAATTGTGTCTTATCTAGAGTATCTATCCAACACGTGAAGTTTAAGCAAAGTTTTCTCATTAGTGATATTTTACAATTTTTAAAAACACCGCAAAAACTATTATGTAGTTGTTATTACATTATTAATAGTTGTAATATATAATTGGACGATAGAAGCTCCAATAGCTTTTGGTTTATTAATTTTTAAAAAGAAAAAAGAGAAAAATCCTGTATTTAATAATTGGGTGGATGAGAGTTTAATTTCTTTCTGAAAGAATTGGACGTTCATCACGCTACTGATTTTTAATTTAAATCCGGGATATAACGGTATATTACTAAGATGTCGTCGGCTGAATTAACAGACAAAAGAAAAAGAGAAATACATAGAAGTTAGGAGAAAGAAGATAGCCCCATCAAGAGAAGTCGGAGAATCTGGAAAACCCCAATGAAAACGAGAGGATAAAAAAAAGAAAGAATGATGAATACTTTAACTATTGGACTGGGGTGTAAAAGATATAAAAAGAGACACAAAATATACGATTAAGGTCTGAAATTTGAGATGGCCAGTCCATTTTTGTAATACCAACATTTTCAAGATGCTGTGTTAAAATACTTGCCATGTGTGGTGTTGCATTATTTCGTCGCATGATGTAGGATCTCTGTTACGTATCTGTGTTCAGTTCATGCGCCCCTCTCAATCAACAGGAGATCCGTGTTTGCTTTAAAAGAATTCCCCACCCAAAACATTACTGAGCCACCACCAAAAGCAACCCTGTGCCTTATATACCATTGTATAACGTTCTTTAGTCCTTCTATAGACCTTATTTTGATCATCTTTATTATAACTTGATATTGTTTGCTTTTCTGTGAGCAATACTTTTTTCCAATCGTCTATTGTCCAATTGACGTGTTCACGGACAAACGCAAGTTTGCCTCTTTTGTGAGCAGCGGTAAGTAATGGCCCCGTTGTTGGATTACAAGCTGTCAAACCCTATTCTCCTAACTTTGTCGAACAGTAGAAATGCTGACCACTAGTACTTAGGCTTACTGAATGGCTTTGGAGCATTCTAGTAGTTTGCCTCTGGTCTCGCAATAGTATTGACGCGATCTTTTCTGACTGTCTTCCTTTTGGCACCCAAACCGGGTCGTTATTGGGGAGATCCAGCCTCAAAAAATCGTTGGTAAGTTCTCTGCACAGTTGAACGACTAACACTCAATGGTCTTGCCAGATCCCTTGGACTTGCTCCATTTTCCAGGAATGTACGAATCTGATCAGACTTTTGATATTTTTTCATCATTATGATGAAATATCCATTGTTACACTAAGATATTTCAGAAACTCTTTAGAATACTACAATAGTTCACACAGTTCTGAAAACAATAAATTTCGCCAAGCTTTTTTGATTCTGACTTCTGAGAATTTTGTGGTTAAAACATTTTAACTGCCAACGTTCCCATTTTGGGAACACCTATTAAAATATTTTTTTAGAATTATTTATCCACTTATTTTTATAAGTCATATGACATATTGTTCTATAAAGCTAAGGTGCTTGCTAGTTTATCAAAAAAATTTTACTTTTACTAGATTTGGGTTCATTTTCTTAAAAAAAAAATAAAAAGCGCAAAAAATCAATTTTATGATTCGTGTTACATTTCTTGTCAGCAATTCCGTAAAAATTATTCTATTGCCAATATATTTGAAAGTAAGGTAGCCAATTAACTACTCTAGGAAATAGTTTATACTATACTTGAATTCTTTCATTACTTTTTGAAAAAAAAATTGTCGGAATTAGCCACGTCCCAAAATGGTAACGTTGGCAGCATTGGATATTAACCTAATATACCATGTTATAATGTCGTGATAGAACTAGCCAGTTCTATTTTTACACTAAAATCAAATCCACCAAAAAAATATCAATGAAAAGGTGTAGTGAACCTCAGATTAATGCTTTTAGTTAATTTTTATCGATTCTTTGTATTTACATTTAACACAAATTGTATTCTTATTTAGTACCAGACACTCTTGTTCGTCATACGATCTTCGTCGTTTTTGCGTATAGCTATTAACACAGCTATAAACAGATTCCACATGGCAGGAGATAAAACTCACCCTGTGGATAGCCTCTGGCTACCCGTGCTGATAATATATATCTCAGTAACATCGTGTACATCACATGACTTTCAGCATGCAGGCTGTTAACTTGCAGCTTGTTTTGTGTACTATTTTCAGCCGAATTGCCCTTGTGTTAACCTCTTAGATAGTGATATCAAATGCTTGTTTTATATCAAAAAATATATCCAGGATCACTTTTTGGTTTTTGAAATGTAGATTCTTCCAAACGTACATTTAATCAAGGGGATTCTTCATTGAATTAGACTGAAAATTGATTTTTAAACACTGATATAGCAGGGATGCAGAGGTTCCGAACTGGTAGTAGGCGACCATTATGTGGGTGGGATTCTTATGTGACGATTAGATGATCAGTTAAAATCAAAACTCTAGGTTTCTAGTTGCTCCTGGAACCCAGGAGGCATAAGGACCAACCAGAATATACTGGACGAACTGGTCAATAGATATGAAATGGACGTCGTGGCAATACAGGAAACAAAGCTCACGAACAACATCAACATCAAGTTTCCAGGCTACGACATATACAGGAACGACAACACAGCAAGATCAGGTGGCACAGCAATATTAGTGAAAAAAGGCATAGGTCACATCAGAATTCTAACACCACAACTAAATACTATGCAAGCAACAACAATAAGAGTACAAATGAGGCAAGGAGAAGTCAGAATTACCTCCGCCTACGTAAGACCACAAGATCTACTGATTGAAGACGACTTAAATATGTTCCTAAACAACGAACCCTCAATCATAATAGGAGACCTAAACGCAAGATCCCCAAACTGGAACGACAGAGCTACGAACAGAAACGGAAGACTACTAAACATATACATAGAAAATAATGACGACGTTATGGCAATGGGCCCCACAGACCCAACGCATTACCCAGGAAACGGACTTCCTACACACATAGACATTGTAGTAGCAAGAAACCTAGGACTACAAACAGAAACACAAACATTAAACGAAGGCACAACGGACCACAACCCCATCCTATTAGAACTAGGAACGTGGGAAGAAGAAAGTACAATCAAAAGAGTTAAAAAGAAAACAAAGTGGACAAACTTTAAAAGACTCGTGAGCACTGGAATTAACATAGTTCCAGTGATAGACAACCCACGAGAAATAGAAGACAGAGTCCTAGAGTTGGAAAACATCATCCAACAAGCACTCAGAAACAGCACTACAGAAGAGGAAGTAGAAATGCACACGGGAAGATTTAAGGATATACCACAAGCAATAAAAGACTTAATAAGGGAAAAGAACAGAGCAAAGCAGACAGCGAGAAGGACAAGGAACCAGGCAGACAAAAATAGAGCAAATAGGCTAAACAGAGAGGTCAAAACAGCACTACAACAACACCGTAGTGAAAGCTGGGAAAACCACATAAGAGACATGGAGGAGCAAGGACCAAATATGCAAAATATTTGGAGGCTCCAGAGAATACTGAGAAACGACAGAAAGCAAATCCCTCCATTACATGGAGAAAACGGAATAGTCTACACCACAGAGGAAAAAGCAGAAGTAATGAGGAGTACTCTCGAAAGAGAGTGTACATTAAATTACCACCCAGATGAGGACATCGACTTCATAGAAGAAGTCGAAAGACAAAGAGGAAGACCCGAAAACCCGAACGAAATCATCCCTCCTACATCACCGGAGGAGATAAACGAGCTAATTAAAAATAGCTCGCCGAAAAAAGCACCTGGTCCTGATCAAATAACGAACAGGGCTCTAAAATACTTACCAGCGAGAGCCATAGTATATCTAACAAATATTATCAACGCGATGCTAAGATTCAAGAAATTCCCAAACAGATGGAAAGAGGCTCATGTCATAATATTACCAAAGCCCGGAAAAAACAGCACATTCCCGCAAAACTACAGGCCAATAAGCTTACTACCTGCAATCAGCAAGATTGTAGAGAGAATAATACTCGTCAGACTCCAAGCTGAAACAGATAGATTAGATATAATACCCGAAGCCCAATTCGGTTTTAGATCAGAACACTCCAGTGAGCTACAAGTACTCAGATTAACAGAGTACATAGCAGCTGGATTTAATGACAAACAATTCACAGGAGCTGTCTTCCTAGATGTAAGCAAAGCTTTCGACAGAGTCTGGCATAAAGAACTTATCTACAAAATGAGACGATACGGCTACAGCGGAGCAATGACAAGACTAATCTCTTCGTACTTAAGCAATCGTAGTTTCAGAGTCCGGATAGGACAAGTCCTATCCGAACTCGGGAACCCGGAGGCTGGAGTGCCACAGGGAGCGGTACTGTCACCTCTACTGTATACGATATACACAGCAGACATACCTAGAACACCAGGTACACTACTAAGCCTCTATGCCGACGACACAGCGATAGCGGCCAAACACAGAAATGTAGACATAGCGGTAAACAACTTACAAACAGCGCTAGATGACATAGAAGAATGGAGTTTAAAATGGAAAATCGCTATAAACTCCGAAAAGACACAGGCTGTACTTTTCAAAAAGAGGCACCAACAACCAGAAGAACAGGTAACTGTGCAAGACAATCCTATCGAGTGGAAAAGTGAAGCAAAATACCTCGGAGTAATCATGGACAAAGGCTTAACATTTAGCAAACATGTAGAAGCTACAGTACAAAAAGCCAACATGGCAAGAGCATCAATAAGAGGCCTAGCAGGAAGAAAAAGCAAACTTAGATTGAAAACAAAAATAAGATTAATAAATTGTATAATTCTTCCTATACTAACATATGCATCTCTCGCATGGGGACACATATGCAATACATCAAAAAAGAAAATACAAGCGGCACATAATAACAGCCTAAGAGAAGCAGTCAACGTACCGAGATACGTAGCAGAAAGATTTCTCTTTAGAGAACTACAACAAATCAGAGTGACCGACACAATGAAAGAAAAAGCTAGGACAAAGTTCGCGGAGATAGAGAACCACCCCAACCACATATTGCGAGAGATATTGAGGTATGACGCTTTCCACAGATGGAAGCACAAAAGACCCAAACAACAAATAGTAGAATAAAATCATAATACTAGAGAGAAAATCAACAATCACACCAGAGAGAAAACAAAACACCAGAGAGAAAACACTTCAAAAAACAACAACAACGCACAATGAAGATAGTTCGTAGCTCATAACCCTTGTGGACAATCGCAACGTACAGCGTGGACCCAGTAAATTTTATGTAGATAATTTATTATATAAATATGCACTAATTCTGATTTTATGTTTCAGGCATCCTACAAAAAAAATCCAAAAAACAACAAAAAAACGGCTTCGGCCACCAAAAAAATCAAAAAACTACTAACAAAATCCGGCGCAAGCCACAAAAAAATATTAACAAAAACCACTAAAAACTCGGGCATGTAGGGCCCAACCCCTTGAGCACCAAGTCGCCGAACTGAGCCTAGCTCAGAGCGGAGACTTGAGGCCCAAGTAAGCAATTTTAGTTCGCGGATAAGCCACATTAAGATAACAGGAATATAGCGATAATGCGCTGTCCTGAGTTTTGAATTCGGTTAGGAAACCATGTTGGGGTTCTATTACCCAGGATCTCCACATGAAGAGCATTTGGCTGATAGTTGTGCCCCTATCGCGCATCAGAGTGCTATAGGGGGGAAAGGGATGGTCTGGAGCATTCGAGCGCGGTGGAGTGACTCCTGTTTTTACTCGAGTTAATACACCTCGCTCCAATGAATTGTTACACCCGAACGTAATTCTTAGGGGTGAACATTTCTCACAGGCTGGGTTTAATTAAATTGCTTGCTTGCTTGCTTGGTTTCTAGTTGGGGTCATACTATGAACAGTCCTTTTAGATGTATTGTATTTTCTTTAGTAAACGCATAACGTGAAATGAGTTTGTAAAACCACAGAAAGTCAGCTTTCTCAGTCATTTGTGTTATTAATTTCGGTATTATTAAGCACTGATTTTAAGGGCTTCGATTTTTCAATGGAGCTATTGGCCGACGGAGGTCAGCCAAGTTCTAGGGAGGGGCGAATTGTAGAGTTACCTGAATAGAAGACGTGTCCATAGAGCTATGGCAAGACCATTTAGAGGGAAAACTATATTAACAAACAATTCTTTTATGAGAAGGAATTATAGAGACAGCTTATAATAAACACATTTATTTTCAATCAATATTCTCGTAACATTTTATTAATAATATTTTTTCTTTCTAGGTAAGCATTCAACGTCATGATTGATAATGTAATATAGTAAGTATCCTAGATATTTTCATAAATGATACTGAAATAAGCGTTTTACGATGTTTTTGTTGACACAACAAATTGTTGTATTTATAATTTAAAAAATTATTAGCCGAGAAATATATAAATATTAAATATTTATTATCAAATAACCTTCTTTTGGAAGGACATAACTCTCTCAACAACTTTGACTGTTATACTCTTCTCACGCAATTGTCAAATAGTTTCTTTTGAAAACGATTTTTGAATTGAAAGTTGACGTCAAATATTAGTTGTAAAAATGTAATTTTCAATACAGCCAAAGATCTTTGAAACTGTAGCATGTTAAAAATTCTTAGTGAATTTAGTTTCTGGTATAGTTTGTTTCACGAAAAATGGTTGTGCTTAATGGTTACCTGAGTTGATCCTATTGTGTATACAAGAGTCTCTCAATAAACTACCGAAGTACACAGGGTCGCACTTCAGAAAGTTTGTTATTTAATATATTTCATTGGTAGCTGTGTAATACACGATTATAAAAATTTATTAAATTATTTCATATGGTATTTTCAGGTTGTTCAAGTGAATATAATTGATAATTAAACAATTTTTAACGTGAAGAAAATAGTTTTTTGTTCTACGTGAATAATTGTAGTATATGGATCTAAATTCAGAAAGATACTTTCCTTCACACTTTTTACCGGCTTAGGACTGTCAGCAAAAAACTGGCGTGTTTAAAAGGTTTTGCTCTTCCTAATCGGATATCGCTAAAAATGTACAGTAATAATAGTTCTATTTAAAGTATATACATATAAACGAATACATAATGTACAAAAAATAGATGAATTGAAAAAAATATATAGAAAAATATATACTAAGTTACTATTTACAAAAAAAAATACCCAAAATAACCAAAATATATTTATGAATTCCTAAATACCTAATTCTGTTTCGCTGTCGCTATTCTCTTCAAGATTAATAACAATTGGTTTAATTATGTGATTCAAAGTAACATATGAATTTTCTACGTTCATTACATGGCGTACTGAATTTTTCCTACTTTCTGGGGAGATATTATCAACACATTTTCTTATTAATTCGACTACACTACCACTTAAAGTCGGAGAAACATTTTGTGACCTAACATTTGACTCTAGTTGGTGCCACATATCCTCTATGGGATTAAATAAACAATAGTAGGGCAGAAGCCGTAATACTGTATGTCCCATGTCCTCGGCCAATGCGTCACAAACATATACTTTTTTAATAGAAAATGATTTTAACACTTCTAACAGTTCATTTTTTAAACAACTTTCTTCAAAATATATATCGGTTTCTAACAGGTAGTTTTGAATTTAAATTTTTGTGTTATTTGCACTTGGAGACTTATGTAATTGACGACTGTAGTAACTTGCATTATCCATTACTATCACACTATTTTGAGGAAGGTAAGGTATAAGACAATTCCTAAACCATTGCTCAAAAAGCTCTGTCGTTGCATCCTCATGGTAGTCCACGTAGGAGTCTTTAATGTTCTTTGCAGAAAGCCATAAGGCATTTGGGACCCAACCATTTTCTGATCCTGCATGTAAAATTGTTATTCTTTTCCATTTGTTTGATGGAGCTTTTGTTTTACACCTGTTGGAAGAATCGGACCATCCTTTGGATAGTGTTTCATGAGTGTCAAACCATGTCTCGTCCAGATAAATTATTGGTCGATCTTCTGTACGGTACTTTCTTATGGAAGTTATATATTCAGTACGCCACTTTTGTAAACGATGGGACTTCATAAGCACTTGCCTTTTGTCAATTGTACGATATCTGAAGCCCATTTTAGACAAAATCCTCCAAAGACTAATGCGGCTACAGTTTATTTGTGTATCATCATTAGTAAGCCGTTGTTTTAAAGCATCTAATGTAGGTATCCGTTGCTCTTCGTACATTGTGTAAATTTTTCGTCTTATTAAGTCCTTATCACTTTCGTGAATACATTTGGTAGAACCGGCATCCTTACACTTCCTTCTTGACTTAATGGGATTTGATGTAATTCTTTTCACTGTGGTTAGAGGTATTTTCGTTAAATCAGATATTTCACTGGCAGCAGTATTAGCAGTAAGTCCTCTTGTAAGTAAAGAACTATATATTGTTTTTACGGTTTCTCTAGCGTCAGCAGATAAATGCTTTTTCTTTGCTGGAACACTGGAAGAAGCACTATCAATGGTTTTCCACGTACGCCACATAATGCTGTTTTATAGGTATAAATAGGTATAACACTGGTAACACTTGTAACACTTTCAACTAAATGAAACAAAATGTATATTTAAAAATTTCTCATCGGTTTTATATACTTTTACAAATTATACAGAATAGAGGGAACTTGTATAATTATTCCAGGAAATACTTAACGATCAACAAATTTATTGTGGTCATTAAAAGATCAACCATTGATAGTGAAACTGACTGTTAAAATGTTTACAACTTTATCAAATAAAATGTATTCTAATCGTTTTTATAATTTTATACGATTTTTTAGTCGTTTTTGTATTACCAGGAATTTATTATACAAACAAGATAACGACACTCCACAGTAGCTTCAATTTTACGTGAATACTTACGTGCTCTACTAATGTTGACTAAGCTGGGGTACTTGCGGTCGGGTTTTATTGCAATCATTAAGCACTCAACCATTTTTCGTGAAATAAACTATACTCGAAACCAAGTAAAGAACTAAAACAGAAAGACTGTATTAGATTCAAGACCATAAGCACAGTGGTAAAGATTTGAATTTAGTTTCGCTAAGTAGGAAATCTTAGGACTCCTAGTGTTATTATTCTATTATTGTTTATTTAATATTAAGCTATATTCCTAATAACTGATTTTAATTGTCTTGTGTTCTGATGCCTAGAATGTTTTTGTATACTTTTATTGGAAAAGAATACAATCGTGATTTTCAGATCAAAGGTTTTGTTATCAATTTGAGTATTGTATTTTATAAAATTCTCATCTATACTTCAATTTTTTTTGATCATACGAATCAAAAATTTTTTCAATTTTTGTGGGTTATATTATTATGTTTGAATAGAAATTTATTGTATAAATATATTGGCGAAACGAGTTTCAAAATGTTGGAGGTAAATTTTTATCTGTTCTATTCCTGGAGATATTTTAACCTTTAGGGTTGCTTATTTTAAATTTCCTTTGTGTACGTTATTGATTGATTTGGTAATTTTCCTGAGCATAGGGTATTTTTTAAAAATCGATAGGCTTCTTTTAGCTTACTTTAACACATTAAGCATCTGTCAGAAGGAAGGGAGCGATAATTATGAAAAATGAGGAGTACCTATTTCATTTTCAAGAAATAAATCTGCTGTCTATCTGATTTAAGCTTTAAAGAAAAATGACTGGAGATTTTACAAAGGCCATTCAATTTTTATGGGGGTGAAAACCTAAAATATTATTTAATTTTAAGGTGAGATAAATTTATTAGCCACCTTAAAGGGATAAAATAATATATTTATAGTATTTTATATTTATTATACACATGGTAAATGTCACAAATTTGAATAGACCAGTTATACATAAAAAGATTTTATATTTGTGTTGTGTGTAATTTGGTTTTTTACTTTATTTTTCATTCTTTCTCACTTTCTATACCGCATTTAGCTATTTTATATCCTGGTCAAGTTCCAAAAATAGTTGTAATGTTACAAAAATTCGCATAGAGCTAAAAATTGGTAAGAATGTTCGAAATACCATTATAAATGAAAATCTGCTCATCAATTCCAGCGAAAAAAGATATTTAAGGTCAAATGTCAGAAATACAGATTTTTTCATTTTTTAGTCAAATGGTAAGTTATCTGCAGAAATTATTTCTATACTTTTTCTCCAAGAGTCACCGTTTCGGAGATTTAACGATTAGAACAGTTAAAACTTCCATGTTCATAATATGTATTAGTGTGTAGGATGCATACAGTCCATCTAATTTACAAACCGTTGCACGTCATTATCTACGTCAGAAATCGAAGTTGACATAGTTGCCAAAGTATAAAAAAATCCTGAATCCATTTTAAATCAAATAGGTCACATAATTATTATTATACTCTTTACAAAGACTATTTAAATTCTTACGAGACATTTTTGAAGTAAAACACACTAATTTTGTTCTAAAAAGAACAGATTTTATTAAATAGGTAAAAATATAAAACAAGAGGTATTCACTTTAAAATTTAAAATAATAAAGTACAAAAAGTGTCAACACCGCAACTGTCAAATAAGTGTTACCAATTTATGCCAAAATTTCACCTTCGTTCGATTACAGTTACAGTGTGTTCCGAACAAATGTTCTTCATAAAAACGCTTTATAATGCATTTATACAAATTAAATGAAACATATTGTTGTCTATTTGTTTAAGTGAACATCAATAGAAATCTTTAAATATTAGTTCTACGCGTATATAATAAAATATGTCTAGTGGCTGTAATGCCAGTGTACTCGACAAAGTGATTCTAAAAAAGAACACACCTACCGCCTAAATATTTCGTGTTGGTATCATGTGACGTCACGGGCTATGACGCCGATGACGTGCAACGGTTTGTAAATTAGATGGACTATACATCACTGGAGCTTAATGACAAGTAAAAATATTAGGTTTTGTATAGGGGAGAGTTGGCTAAAACAGGATAGTCTGGTAAAACGGGATACCGACAATAATTTAAAAATAAGCGGTGCCATCTAACGACCGTGGATGTTAATCACTACAGATACCGTCTATTTGAATGTAGCAGGAGGTAACTCTGATTAATTGTTGATCTGTGGCTTGTGGCAAATGCTAGTTTGAAAAAGTAAGGTTATGCTAATTAGTTTCATCCGTAGTTAGTTAAGAATTATTAAGTTTAAATCAATAAATTAAATACCGGTGAGTATTTTTTATGTTTCTCTAAGTAATATGAGTGTGTTTTGCGATATTTGTGATTATGATAACTGCTTTTTTTTATTAAAAAATTTCAAAACATTATTCAGTGTTTAGTTGAGTAAAATGGGATATCGAGTGGTTGGGTAAAACTGGATAGTATCCCGTTTTGTCCAACCAAAACGTAGATACTTTTTAACGAGCATATTAAATTTAATTTTTTTAGGGTTATTAAAAGATGAGAAATAATAAAAAAAAGTGATCGGCAATCTTGGAATGAGGAAAGTATGCGCCAAGCAGTGGAAGAGGTTCTTGGCGGAAGAATAGGTTATCTTAAGGCTTCTAAAGAATTTGGGTACCTTAAACAACCCATTTTTTTTGTAATTTCCTACCAACTATATACATTTTAGACAAATTGGTGCAGTTTCAAAAATTTGCCAGTAACTGGAGTAAATAGGGTTACTGTAGTATTTGATTACTGTACTGATTTTACGAAAAAAATTAAACATGCAGAACAACGTCAACAAAATACAACATCTTTATCTTCTAATATAATATTAGATAAATTTATGACAATTATAATTACTCAAAAAGTGCTACAGTAGGTGGTACTGTAGACTAGCGTGAAGCTTCATAATATGTTTTATGTATTTTTTAATTTCAAGTAAAATTTTTAAAATTGAGTAAAGTACCTTTACATGTTCTATAAAAAACTCCTTTCGTGGATTGCTACCACCAGTTATTGAAGTAGTTTTAGATCCTGTAGTGAAAGAGGAATCACGTAGAGACGAATCGACACATCATATAAGATTTAAATTTTCAGCATTTGATGGAAAGTCTTCTTGTTCCATATACCTTAAACAATTTGAAGTTAGTGCGACAGACAATCATTGGACAGAACCAGAAAACGATATTTCTTTAACCGCAGCTTTACGAGGTGATGCTGCGGATATCCTAAGATCGATTCCTAAAGACCAAGAAAAATGTTACCAGACCTTGTTCACTCTACTAGACAAACGTTACAGAGATGCCCATATACATTAAGTCTACAAGGCACAAATAAGAAGTAGAATGTAACGAGAAAGTGAAAATTTGTAAGAGTTTGAAGCAGACGTTGCTCATATAGTGCGGTTGGCTTATCCGGAGGTACCAGACAACATTTTGGAAGAAATTGCTGTAGATACCTTCGTCAATGGATTGAAATAAGGTAAATTATACAAAGCTTGACCACTAGCAAGACCGAAAGTTCTAGATGAAGCGCTTATCATGGCCTTGTGACACGAAACAGTCAAGCTTCACGGAGCTATCGAGTACGGACCTCTGAAGAAATTGACGAACAAAACGATAAACGTCTAGAGAAAATCATACAGAAAATTATTCGTAACACGATCACAAAGAGACGTGAGCTCAGATGTTGGAATTGTAACGACGTACGTCAAATTTACTGTAAATTGAAAGAAAATAATACAACAGTCAGAAAGCTTAAACAGACCGAACACTGGGCTGGAAAAAGTCATTCAAATGCTTACGATCTGTCAAGACGGCCATACAGTGCAAATTGTAATCACTGTCTTAAATTAAAAGAACGACTTTGCTCAGTGAGACGAACCACCACCGTCATTAATGATCAATGGCAGCCTCAACAGCTACAAGATGCTCAAGCAGATGATGCATGTATAAAAAGAGTGTTGGATTGGATGCGTCGTAGTGAAAGACCTTCTTGGCAAGACATTAGTGCATGTAGTTTAGAAGTTAAGTCTTACTGGAGCAAATGGAACTGCCTAATACTAAAAGATGATCTTCTGTATAGAACCTTTGAGAACGATGATGGTGCAGAATCTAAGCTTCAGTTGATTGTACCTAAAAGTAAAGTATCAGAAGTATTGCGTCAATTGTATGACGGTGCATCAGGTGGACACTTTGATATTACAAAGACTCCTCAAAAGGTTCGAGAACGGTTCTATTGGGTGAACTGTAAAGATGATGTAAGAAGATGGTGCCGGAAATGTTAATTGTGTGTAGCCAGCAATGTTCCAGTTGGTAAATAGAGAAAACCCATGAAACAATGTACAATGTTGGTAGTTCTAGGGTAACAGCAGCAATCGATATTTCAGGTTAATTTCCAGAAACGGATGATGGAAATACATATATTCTGGTAGCCATGTATGATTATACAAAAACTCTCATGTCCTTTCTAGAGAAATGCTATTAATCCTGATGTCAAAAAATTGACATCTGCCCTTTTTATTTCAAGCCACATTTAATCTAAAAATATTTTGGGTACGCATCTGGTGTATAGAAATGTATTTCCTTGTATTTATAAGCGAAATAAAACATTATTCATGTAGTAAATAACATTGTAGTTTTGTTGTTTGCCAGATTTTCATAAAGCAATATGTGTCCATTAATTTGTGGCATTGACGTTTCGTTACCATTTCGTTAAATGCAGTAATTGCAGTTTGCAAACTTGTTAATTTGTTTGCGGGCCAGCTCTCCCAAAATGCAACAGAGCTTTGTTTTGTAATTTCCGTCATGAAAAGCACATTTATTTGGTTATTATTACAACTGCTTTATTTAAATTAAGAACAATGTGAGATAGAATTGGGGAAGAATGGGACATACAGAATTTCCCGCGAAATACAGCGCTCTGCCTCCATAATTACGAAAGCCAAAACAGTGTTCATTTCAAGCCAACACATTTTTAATATTCTAATAAAAAGCAATAGTTACATTCATAATAACGAGACAGAACCGAATAAAATTGAAAACGTTTATGCATGTGAAAGGAATTAAAAATATTTTACAAATGTATCAATAAAATAACTGTTTGTTTTTAAACTAGCTACAAGTAGAGAGTATAGTACATTGCACGAATTTGTGATTATTTTGGATTAGGGATTAAAGCTGTGACTTAAACGGTCGGCTGGGCTAAGAAAGTTTAGTAAATTCCCACCATATCTGAAGCACTGTAGAAGTCAAGCAAAAATACGTTTATACCATAGAAATATACAGGAGAGGTTGGGGCACTTGAGGCTGGGAAAATCTTTCTGACCGTGGGAAAAAGCGGCATCCTTTGATGCCAGGTGTGGCACGTGGCGAGTGTGACAGATGAGCGTGAAAACTGTTTTCTCGTCGTCTTTTCGGGCCGCTGTCAATTCATCTTTTTTTATTTGTCATGGCGTGTGTCATATCAATTCGTCTTCTTTTCGTATGGCAACTGTCAATTCGTCTTCTCGTCGGGTAGCTATCACGTCATTTTTTCGACTATACTTTCGGCAAAAAGACACTATGACGGATCGTATTTCCGTCTATTACTTTTTGTTATATACAGGGTGTAGCCAAAAAGTCAGAACAATTCATGTTATATAGAGGATAGTTGCGAGGTGTCGCTGAAAAGGATTTTAGTAAATAGAATAAAACGATATAGAAAAATCAGCGGGCATTATATCATAAAGCAGCAATATTAGGGATGGGATAAGCAACATTATTAGAGATGGGGGATAAGCTACATTAGGGATGGGGATAACCAACATTCTTAGGGATAGGGATAAGTAGGGATGGGTCACTGCACTTTAGCAAAAAAATATAATTATTGGCATAGAAAAAGCGTTTAACATAGTATATTGTCGATGTAAAAGCATAAGATTAATTATGTACAAAATAAAAGAAAACTACAAATTATGTTGTTTCTAAATGGTAGTGGTAAGTATTTACTGATTAACCTTCGGAGTACCCAGACTGGGTCAAGCGTGACCCGAAATTCACTTATTTCTTAATATTTCCTGAAATAATTTTTTTACAAATCCTATTGATCGTAAGTGCTCCTTATCTGTTTCAATCTATTTTTTCGTGTATCATTCGTGAACATTCAAATTACAGTTTTTCCTCTACGTAAAATCTATGATGCCGGGTCAGTCCTGACCCGTTCTTGGGATTTCGAAGGATTTTTCAATATGTTTGTAGGTACACGTAAAACGCAGCCTCTCTGTTTACCAGTGAACGTATTCAAGGCCAAATGATTATGTTTGTAGAAATATTAGTCGATAGAAGTTAACCTTGGGAGTAAATGTAGTGTCTAATAGGCATATTCTACAAGAAAGTCCGAGACGAGAGGTCCAACTTTGGTGTAAAGCGGTATTTCACGTTTGTTTATAAATTTAAATCAAGCATCGATCTTGAAGTGTGCAGTATTATATCAAAATGTGGAAAAAGAATAAACCTTTGGATGAAGCTGAGTTGTATGCCTTACTCCTATCACTTAGTGAAGAAGATGGCCTTGCAGAGCTTGATGAAAGCAATAGTGAAGCGAGTGATAATGACGGTTGTGAGCCAGAAGCACATGAAGGTAATTTATCAATTACTGAACTCGAGAACGAGGAAGTTTGAGCGACAACTTCTGAAAATATAGATAGTGAAAGATCTAACGTATCTGATGTTTTGTGCAAAGGACGAACATGGCGTTATTTAGCTCCAAAAAAGGGTAAGACATTGGCATGTAATTTATTACAGAAAAACGTAGGTCTAACTAAGAAAAGTCAAAATATTGAGACATGCATGGATGCCTTTAATTTATTTTTTTCTGATAGTATTATGTCAATGATTCTCGAGTATACCAATAAGAGAGCTATTGAGTTCATAGCTGCGTATAACATTAAGAACGAGGAAAACATGAAGGATTAGATTGAAGTTGATCTAGTCGAACTGCGTGCTTTCTTTGGTATACTTATGTGGAAGGTTCAGAGAGTCCCATGAGAAAGTGCAGAATTTATGGTCCAATACAAATAATGCATTTACGCGTCCATTTATAAAACATCTCTAAGCCGGAATAGATTTTTAAGTATTTTGAAGTATATTCGGTTTGATAATTTGGATACGAGAGCAGAAAGAAGAGAACGAGATAAATTAGCTCCTATTCGAGAAATCGCTGATCTATTTGTCCAAAATTGTAGGGAATCATATGAACCATCTGCTTTTGGTACTATCGACGAGCAGCTTATTGATTTTACGGGACGTTGTCCATTTCGGATTTATATACCAAGTAAACCGAAGAAATATGGTATAAAGGCTTGGACCCTATGTGACGCTGAAAATTTTTATTGCTGTAACTTTGAGATATATACTGGAAAGATTGGTGATCAATGTGAACGTAACCAAGGCCCAAGAGTTGTCAAAACACTTGCAGAACATTGGTATAGGTCTGGTCGAAATATTACAACTGATAATTTTTTTACCGGCATTGCTTTATCTGAAGAACTCTTATCCAAAAATTTAACTCTTTTGGGTACTATCAGAAAAAATAGGAAGAGTTTACCCAAATCATTGCTTGAAATGACAGATCGCTCACTGTATTCTTCAAAATTTTTGTTCACTAAAAACATTACCTTAGTTTCATATGTAACCAAGCCTAACAAGTTTGTTGTATTGTTATCGACCTTACACAATGAACATGAAATTTCTAATGAAAACCAAAAGTTTAAACCAAGGATTATTTTGGATTACAACAAAACCAAAAGTGGAGTCGATATTTTAGATAAATTGATTCGAGAGTACACATGTAAAAGAACAACAAGAAGATGGCCCTTACGTATATTTTTCAACTTTTTGGATATTGCGTGCTACAATGCTTTCGTTCTATGGAATACGAAAAATCCTGAATGGAATAACCAAGTAAATATAAAACATCGCAGAAAACTATTTCTGGAGGAGCTTGGAAAACAATTAACCTCACCCAATATAAAACAAAGAGCGGAAGCAATACAAGAAGAATCCACCGGATACCATAAATCCGTAATCGCTGCAATAGAGACCACCTGTGTTAGTGTAAAAAAGCAAATAGAAGTGCCGCAATCTGCAACAAAACGAGGTCGTTGTTATTCTTGTAGGGGTAGTGACAATAAATATTCAAAACGGTGTGACATGTGTAAAAGATTTATTTGTAATACTCATTCAAAACGCGAAGAAGTACATATTGTCAAAATTAAATGCAACTACTGCCAAAAAGACCAGGATGGTGAACCACCTTAAAAATTTAGATACAAAAATTTAGTATTATAATTATTTTGTTTCTTTGTTTTTTGTTAAATTAAAGATACTGTATAACAATACTGACTATTTAAAACATCCTTATAAATAAAATGAGAATGGGTCACGCTTGACCCACCATGGTAATCTAAGTAAGTCAAATAATCTTGGTACTCCGAAGGTTAAATAATAACAATAAATAAACTTTTCTTAATGTCCAATTGTAACGATCCAAAAATTCTGTAAGTCCTAGTCTAAGTATTTCAGTTATTTTTTTTATTGAATTTAGTTCAAATTGCATTTGCTTTTGTTGAACCCAGTATAAGGTGTCCTCTTATTATATATTCGAAGTAATGATGTTTATAAACATCTCAAAATCTGCTAATCGGACCATTTTAGTTCATTGACAATAAAATAAATAAAATTTAACAGTGTATTCAATCCAAATTGTCTTGGGTAATAGTTTCTCTATAATATCTGATAAGTTTCTATACACTTTACGAACTACTGCGTTTTGAAATTCCGAAAGCAAAAACAAACTCTAATTATTTATTTACACAAACAAAATCGTAGTTTTATATTAGGTCCAATGTGAGAATCTGAGTAATGAGCGGTTGATTAAAGATTGGTATTTATGTGGAACACTTTTACGTTGATGGTGGGAATTGAGATTTAGTAGTTAGTACCGACCAAGCTTCCGAATGGGATAGTAGTACTGGTATTCTTTTACCTTATAAGGGCTTTGAGTCCTTAGAACCAAACAATTTCCAGTTTAGTGAATTAACAGTTGAGTAAAAATTTCTTCTTCGTTTGCTTGCCGAAGTATGGTAAGGAAAAGAAGAAAGAAGTTTTTTTTTATTTTTGATTGCCGAGAAACATGTTTTGGTTATTATTAGGAAAGCTCCTTCGTCCACCTTGCCTTTTCGCTATCATTCGTCTATTCTCTCCGCAACTCTACTATCGTTCTTTCTCTCTCATTCTCATCTATATTTTCATCCATCCTCCTCGCATATACCCTTGCTCACTCTTTGCACATTAAAATGATCGGTATCACTGCTCCAATGACATATAGAGCCTCATTTGAAACCGTCCTATATGCGCTAGATACTCTGAGGAGCATTCGCCTTTGCGTAGTCTCCATCAGCTTAGCATATTTCGTAGTATTCAGTACACTACACCACACGGGGGCAGCGTAGGTTACCGCCGACTGGAAAACTCCAATAAGCACCTTTATTTTGGTGCTACCTGGGTCTCCAATGTTTGGCATCAGCCGTATCAACGCCTCCAGATTTCTATTCGCCTTTTCTACCATCTTTTGGATGTGTAGTCCGAACAATATTCCTTCCGACAACCAGACTCTTAATAGATAACTATTAGATAGTATCTTAATTCCCAGATACTTAATGGATTTAACCAGTGCAATCTTCACACCTTTCACTATAAAGCGAAGAGAGGATTTTTCCCGGCTCCCTTTGAGAACTAACACCTCAGTTTTCTGCCATTAGCCATGTCCGTTTTCTGACTCGCCTTCGCAACCAGTGCGAGATCATCGGCATAAGCTACAAGAGTGCATCCCCTTGACATATGTAGCCTCATCTTTATTATATTTAAAGAATCAGCAAATCTACAGCGGAACAAAGAATTCACAGTAAGTTTTTTATAATTTTTTTTTATTAAGTATATTTCAATATGAATCATAGTCACCAAAAGTCATATTTTGTCATAGGAGAGAAATCATTATTTCAAGCAAGAATTGGGGTGCCACCATGAGCTGAACTTGAATGATCATACCTAGCAATTGTGGTATATTTTTCTACAAAATAAGGCTCGTTGACTTCAAGCCAGTGCTTGGTAACCACAACTATCGGGGGAAATCCTAGTTCCTCTAGAAACAAAAATAATTCATCTGTTTTATATCTCATACAATGAATATTAATCAGAACTATGCTAAAGTTGTCATCACTAAAATAATTTGAGGTTTTAAGTCCCATGGAATAATTCTTTCTGAAATGAGAAATGACCTAAAAGCAGCAAGATCAGCGTCCACCGCAGACTTCTTAAATTCAAAGAAAACAAAGTATTAATAATGCTAGATCCGACGCAATAAAAAAAGAAGAAAGAGGAATGAAAACAAATGTTTAAACTGAAGAAGAATTTAAGTAAGAAACATAGACAGGCTCATAAATTCTCTCTCTGCTTATAAATTAAATTAAACGTATAGTGAATGGACCACTCAGAGATTGCTAAGAAATGTAACGAACTGGACACCTATATGGCCCAGATAGCACTGATGATGGAATATTAATTCCGAAAACGTTCTGTCATATATCCCGATAGGGTTTTTATTATTATACCTTTTATAAAGAAATTTTTAAAGAATATTATAACAACAATATATAACAAGGACTAGGGATGGGAAAAACCTACCGGTTTTTTTACTTCGCAATAACCGGTTTTATCGGTTGTTTTTTTGTCCCGGTTATAACCGGTTTTTTATTTTTAAAGTAAAACCGGTTATTAGGTTTTTACGGTGATTAGGATTAGGTTAGGTATTATTTTGGATCCCAATCATAATTATTATTTTCAAGTAATTATTCCAAACAAAACCATAATTCAAATTTTATTTTATAAATACAGAAGCAAACTGAAAGTGCAAATCTCATCGGCCAGAAACAATTAAGTTTTATTATAATATTTCTTTGAAAAGGTATTTGTAATCATAATATTTACATAAGAAGTGATCTGGTACATCATCTATTTTTCACACTTGACTTTTGACATTGAAAGTGTGTGAATGGCTGTTTCTGATTATCAAAAATAATGTTCTGACTATAAATATCGAATTACCGATTACGAATACGAATCTCCAAGGATTTCCCTACGTTTTCAAAACGATACACCCTACAGGAAGTATTAAATGAGTTAAAATGTACCTATTATACAAATATACAAACGTGTTAAAAGTAATACATATGATAATTTTTTTTGATGGTAGTAAAAATAAAAGATCAATTGCATTATTCAATTTATTTTTAAGTAAAATATTTATGTTTTTTTTTTTTTTAAATCTCATTTGAAAGAGTCTGGGAAATTTTTTATAAGTTGAAATGGTTGGGGTGGGGAATTTTTTGGGTTTGGGAGCAGAGGAAAATTGGTGGGTCTTTTAGAGGATTATATTTTTAAATGGTAAATTAAATTTGCATCCTTAATTGAATACAACAATTGCATATTATATTCTACTCTCATTATATTCATTGACAATAGAACCTGAATTATTTTAGCGCTCTCTATTGAGCAGTAGTATAATAATTTTGGTTTACTGCTCTCTGCATCTGACTAAAACCAGATGGAATTTTGTCTACCATATGCTTAAAAGATTCACACTAATGTCCCCATATATAGCTGCAATATTGGCAGATTCCTCGATTAAAAAAGCACCAAGGATGATTTCTGGTTCAGATATAAAACTAATCACTGAAATTGTAAGCATTTTATCGCCTTTCGATGAGGCCACAAAGGAGATCTCGGGTTCCCAGTCCTAGTACATTACTGCTAGCCTTGTTATCCCCCTTGTGTCTATTATCGAAAGATTTTTAAAAAACCTCAAGCCAAACCTTAGTACAGCTCAAAAGTTATGCCAAAAGCTTATAACTAGCCTTCAAGAGAGGGGCACTAATCTTTTACGAAATCCCCTGCTTTGCCACGCTACAATCACGGACCCGAGGTTCAAAAAACTATATCTAAATCCGTATATAGCGGAGACAGTCACATCCAATTTAGGCTCGAAAGTTAGGACGTACCTTACCGAAATCGGAAAACTTTCTCCTTCCTGCTCCTTCCAGAATGAAGAAGCCAAAGTGAGTTTAAAATAAAACCCTCTTTGGTCTTCACACGCTCTGGAGTTGGTGAACAGTGGTTTCAGTTCAAGTTCTCAGGACACACAGATTCAAAGTTCTTTTTCAAATGAACTGACTCTATATCTGCAGCGGCCTTTGCTGCCAAGTGATCCGTTTTCATTCTGGGATCAGAACAGAACCTGTATGCCAGGCTTGACTTTTATAGCTAAAAAAATACATGTCGTTGGTCGAAAGTTCGGTGGCATCAGAGAGACTGGTGTCATCATTGAATGATATTGTGTCAGATGAGAGAAGCCACTTAACCGACCAAGATATATATGAACGAGTTTTTCTCAATAGGTTTCATGAAAAATACTGGCCAACATAATGCTAAATCCATTTCATATAATATAACCTATTTGTAACCTTCTAACCTATACTTTTTTACTTAAACTATTACTTCATATTCTTTTATTGTATATTATTGCAATATGTATATATTATACTTACGCTATATTATATTTAATAGTAATCACTAAATATGTATTAATAATAAAATAATAAATAAATATAATAATTAATAGAATAAAATGGTTTTATTAAAAATTGTGTTTTATTTATATTGATATTGATGTTCTTTCGATAGTACTAATTTTGATCATATTGATATCGAGTCGAATGAAGTATCGCAAACTAAAGTGTATTGTAAATGTAACTTTGTAACTATTGGATTGAAAAACCGAAAACCGGTTTTTGGAAAAACCGGTTTTTTTTGGCCGGTTATAACCGTCAGGTTAAACCGTAAGCAAAAAAACCGGTATAACCGAAAACCGGTGTTTTGTCAAAAACCGCCATCCCTAACAAGGACTCTAATACTCAATGCAAAGTCAGGAATAAATGAAAAAGCGTTATGATATTAGCAAAAACACAGCACTTTATAAATATTAAAGAGGAATAATCCACCTCTCCTCAGAATAAAATTTTCAAATGCTCTCGCGTTAGCCATAATCCTCAAGAATTGCAAGGCTTTGATGATGACCATGATGTTCAACATATATAAGCCAGTGCATGTTATAATATTATTATTAAAATAGCATGATTTACCAGGCTATTTTAACAACTAGTTGATGGCCGGCAATAAAGGATGTTTCTTAAAAATTCCATGCTTCAGCTAACGTGTTAAATTTTTTAGAAAAGCCTTAATAGACTATTATGCTCTAACTAATCTGTCGGTGACATATTTGCATTTAGAGTTGTCTGCGAGTGATAGTTATTACGGTAAATACGACATAAGAGCTTATTGAGATTAAACCCATTCCAATAAAGCCCAAATATATTATATCTTCAGGCGCTATCATTCAAGAAATTTCCAATTCAACAGATTAAGTTTCCTTCCTTAATTCAATCTAATACAATCTTGAAGTAGACTAAAGCAGAAATCTATGTAGGTCACTGTTGAAAGGGTTACTAGTTCAGCGCTAAGCTAAGAGGGCATCGGCTGTCGGAGAGACCGTAACTAAGCCATGACAGTGATGGGAGTATTAGCTTTATATCGATATAAGACATTTAATGAGTTTCTTTGAAAAATCCTTTAAATTAAAATATCGGATAAACGAAAAGGTGAACTGCATATTGAAAATAACTTTAAGATTAAAATGAGACTCATGTCGATCAAGTTTATTAATCGATTTCGATAATAAAAATTCCAAAACTGGGAAAAGGAAATGACGACAAACAGAATTTACAAGACTCCAAGTCTAAAACTAAAAGGTAGTAATAATTTTTTATAAAAACTGAAAAATAATATAATATAAAAAGATATCAAACCCAGATCAATGAGAAAAGTTGACAAGCTGATGCCAAATATATCGCCTAGTATCTTTTCCGAATTTTAAGTGTAGTAGTGAAAAATAAACTGTAGTATTTAGTGAAAAGTGAGTTTAAAGAACGCATAGAAGGTTTTAGCGAAAATACAACAAGACTACATTTAACATTATCAAAATGTAAAATAATCCTAAACTATAATATAAATAATTAGTATTTAGTATAGTGATAATTGTTTAATATCTAAATAGTCGTTAACCTGATGTAACTTGAACTGGCACGTTGCTTCACTTTTATATATATATATATATATATATATATATATATATATATATATATTATATAAATAGGTACAAGTATGGTCATTGAAGATATACATATTAGAACAGAGTTTCACAACGTTATTGTATATCTAAATTGTTATTTTAAACAACATATATTATAAACAAAACAGTAAACTTTGATACTGAAATAAATACAATTTTAAGATGTAATTAGTGCAAATAATTAAAAACTTTTAACAACAGCATTTCGTTTAATAGTGTATTTCACGAATTTGCCACTGTTTTGAATTATCGCCAGACACTCGATAGCAACTAGTCCACTCTACTGTACCGCATAAGAAGTAATAAAGTAAATTACTCTAAAGTATTTTCCACCTAAGAAGACCGATTTGAAATTAAATGCTGGTAATTTTATTACTAGCGGACCAGATAAGCGGCGATATATTTTACAATAACTTTATGAATAACATTTTACTGCTCGGTTGCTTCAATCAGCACTTCTCAACAAGTTATCGTTTAGTGCTTTTAATATTTTATTGCAATAGTACGAGTACGGAATATTTATTTAAACAGTGAATTTATTACACGTTAAATTTGTTTTAATTTCTTCTGACGTATCGTATAATTTAGGTTTACCCAATAATAAAAGTTATGCCTTTACAAGAGCATATTACTTTAAAAATAAGGACTACCATGTGTCATAATAATTGTAATCTCCTTTATACACACTTTAAAAACTTGTTTAGTAATGTATTTCTTAAATCCACACAATCATTGAAAAATGATTCATGGTATTTAAAAATATCTTTCTGTTAACGACACTGTTATCGACAAAGTAGATCAAATTCAAACTTGTCATCATGGTACACTTCTGTTTATCGTTAATAATAAATTGATGGTCGTGGTTGTATTGGAGGTATTTCATAATTTAGCAAAATATATAATCAGCAAAAATCTAATTTAAAACATGCGAACGGTTTTTGCAATCACAATGCAGTGTTTATGCTTGTTTAGTATTGGCTGTTAAATAATTTGTGTTCGATTGTTTCGTCTGTTGTACAACCCTCGTCCTTTTTGGGATATAGTAGTTGTATATAAGTACCTATTTTTTATAGTAGTGTAGCGAAGCGGTACTTTAAAGTAAAATGATTAATTTAGAAGGAAATAAAATACAGTCGAAACGTAGAGTGTTATCTCCAGAAGAACGGCGTTTAGTTCTAAAAGTAGAAAGTTATTTCAATTTGAAAAAAAATAATATGGGTCCATTGAAATCTGTTATGGCAGTTCAGAAACGCACATGCGATGCTTGCGGTATCTCAGAGAGGACATTCCGAAGAATAAATAACATGAGTGAGGATGAAATAAATAAAGTAAGTAAGAAAAATTGTCGACATCCACAAACTTTAGATTTGCACCAGTCAATTAAACTTGCAATTAAGTTTATTTCTAAAGGAGGGGAGGTTAAACTGGAATAGGAAGGGTTATCAAGAGTTGGACTAAGGTAATGATTGTAAAATTGTGGTAGAAGGATAGTTAATAATACAGCGAAAAAATGACATGATTTTTCGCATGTGAAAAAATTGGACAATTAGTATTTCTCTTAATACGGCTCTTAGATTGCTACTCTTAGTTTCACAAAACATATTAACACATACCTCCTTCATCTACGAGAATAACTTAACTTTTGTAAAAATGTTACATACCTCCTTCATCCACTCAGCCCTTCAACTGTAGAATAGCATTCAATACTATGTTGAATCTTATATGTTCGGTTATTCATGTTCTTTAATATAAGTATCTTTTATATTCATGTACATTTCCTATCTGTATATAAAATAGTCATAACATTTTAAGTTGAATATAAAAAGTGCGCATACATGTCTTGTGAATTATATTTAAATCAACTTGAAACATGTCACCTGTTCAACGGTTGAAATCAAATTCAGATAAATGTACCCACCTCAAAAATAAATTAAACTTGTCAGGTACACTATATGCCGCACTATAAAAATTTAAAATACCATTTTCACAAAACATAAAGTTATACTTGGCTGGTTTATAGGGCCGTATATTTAGAGGTACATCACCAAAATTGCTATCGGTAATCGGGAGCGAAAACAATATAATAAATTTTATTTTACTATACACCAAAACAATATGTGCATAATATTTCATAGATAAAATAATTTTAATTATTATTTTACACTTTTTCCAAAAAATATAACTAAAAAAATTAATAGATATTTGTTTCAACTTCTTTTTCTTCTAGTGCCGTCTCCAGTAATGAATGTTGGCTATAACCATTGCAAATTTTTCTCTATCTTCTGCTTTTCTTAAGAGCGTCTGTATGTTTAAGACCGGTCCAGTCGCGAATGTTTTTCAGCCAAGATATTTTTCGTCTACCAGGACCTCGTTTTCGTTCGATTTTACCCTTCATAATCAGCTGCAACAACTCGTACTTATCATTTCTAAGTATGTGCCTTAAATATGCTGTCTTTCGCCTTTTAATGGTGGTCAAAAGTTTTCTGTCTCTTTCCATTCTGTGCATTTCGTTCGTAATATGATCAGTCCATGGCTTCTTCAAAATTCTCCTAAAAAGCCACATCTCAAAAGCTTCCAGTTTTCTCATTAAATTAATATTAACAGTCTAGGCTTTGACACCATAAAGAAGAATAGAGTAGATATAACATTTTACCATCTGATATCGGATTTGCAGATTGAGTCTTTGGTTACTCAGAAATTTCCTCATCTTCAAAGAGGCTGCTCTTGATTGCTCTATTCTTGAGCGAATTTCTGATTCAGGATTCAGATCTTCCGTAATATAGACTCCTAAGTATTTCATTTTGTCCACTTGCTCAATATCTTCATTTTTTATTTGGATCCTTATAATGACTTTGCCCCTCTTACTGATACCATGGTTTATTTTTCTGTAATTTTATTCTTAAACCAAACTCTTCCCCAGAATCACAACTTGTGTTTAGTAACGTCTGCAGGTGTGTCTCACTTTCAGCGATAATGACTGTATCGTCAGCATAACGGATGATTTATATTTTAACCATTTATCTTGAGCCCTTCTGCACATTTTTCAAGTGCTTGCGTAAATAACTCTTTGGAATATATATTAAATAGTAATAGTAAAAGTACACAGCCCTGTTTCACTCCTATAGTTATCTGTTGCGCATCCGTGCTATTTCCATCTAATTTTACCAGAGCCTGTTGGTTCCAATAGAGATTTCTCACTATGTTAATGTCATTTTTGTCGAGTCCTTTTCTCTTTAGACATCTTTAGACATTCCATGAGAATGTTATGTTTTACTTTGTCAAAAACTTTTTCATAGTCAATATACGCAACGAAAAGGTCTTGTTGTTGGCCTCGACATTTTTGGACAAGAGTTGTGAAACTATACAGAGCTTCCACTGTTCCAAAGCCAAACGGTCTATTACTCATATCGGCTTCGCACTTTCTGAATATTGTTGCATGTATAATCTCTAAAAATATTTTAATAGGTGTGACATTAAGCTGATTAAGCTATAGTCATTACAGTGTTTGGGGTTCTTGGTTTTTGGTAGCGAAACAAAGGTCGACAGCAACCATTTTTGTAGGTATCTCACTAGATTTGTATATGTTGTTAAAGAGTATAGTTATTGCACTTAAATTGTCTTCGTCTATAAGTTTAATCAGCTCCATATGAACTTCATCTGTCCTAGGGGCTCTGCCAGATTTTAAGTCGTTTCTAGCATGTTGGACTTCAGATTTTAATATTATTGGAGCTTCCTCGTTATCAATTTGTGTTGGTTCCGTTCTTGTGTCCATGAAAAGATCTTCAATGTATTTAGTCCATACTTGTCTTATTTTAATTGGGTTATTAATAGGTTTATTGTTTTTGTCAATTAATCGGTTAGATGTATTTGTTCGTGATTTTCCAGATAATTCTTTCACTTTTTTAGGTAAATTATAATGATCATGCTTTTTCTGCAATTCTTCCACTTTGATGCATGTTTTCATCGTCCACTTTTTCTTAGCCTCTTTTAGTTTGTTCCTTATTAATTTATGTTTTTCTCTGTACTTATTTGGGTTTTTGCTTCTATATTTTCTTTTTTGTTCCATGATTTCCAGTATTTTATGGTTCATCCAAGAATTTCGGCTTTCTGTTTTCTTTTGTAGAGTTTCTTTCTATGTTTTTATAACAGAATCTTTGATTTTGCTATACATAATGTTCACAGTCTCATTGTTTTTCATTTCTGATGTTAATTTCTTCATTTCTTGATTGATATGAGTTAAAGCCTCAGCACGGATTTCATTTATCTTGAGTAACTGAGTATTCATTTCAGAACTTTTGGATTTTATTATCTTTTTTACTCTGTTTCATTTTTGAGACAAGGAGGTTATGGTCTGAGGGGACATCTACTTCAGGAAAATTCTTACCGCTTACAATGGAATTTCTAAATCTTAGATTGGTGAGAATAAAGTCGATCTTATTTCTAATGCAATTTTGTTCATTATCCTGTGGTGACCTCTAGGTATACAGTCTACAAGGTGGTAATCGAAACCATGTGTTCATAATAGCCAGGTTTTCTTCTTGACAAAATTGAGCCAATCTGTCGCCTCTAGCATTCTTTATTCCTGGTTTAACAACTCTTCCAAAGTATACTGCTGGATGCAATAATTTTTAAATATATACTATAACTGCCGAACTTTTCTGTAAACTATAATAAATTGTTTTTGGACCTCTTAATTAGATTTAGATAAGTATTGGTATTTACTTTTATTTTTATACAAACTCCTTCGGTATTTTTAACTATTGCAAATTGGTCAATCAGTTATTGACTATAGTATACTTAGGAAGACATCTGAAGTGAAAATAAAAAAACCGAGTATACAGGGGTATAGAATGTGGATCGGATCATTACTGATTGAAATCTCGATCTCAAATTTTCTGTAAACATTTAAATACCATAACATAACAACATAAACAATTAAATACCAACCGAAACAACTGAGTGGGAAACTAAGTTTAATATAAACAGCCTTTACGATGACAGCACACGGAAACTCTATCAAAACAGATTAAATTAGAGACTAAGAGTGGATATTTAGACCACAACACAAATATACTGTATGTCCACATAGTAGAATCGCTACAGGGAGTAGCTGACTATGCAGCCTTGGAAATAGAAGAGCGAACCAACCGACGAAAAAACAAGAGTGGTACTAGAACAACAGAACGTAGCGTATCAGAAATGTGAAAACGTATTGAAAAAAATACATTTTATGTCACCTCAGGTACCCAAACTGAAGTCCCTCAATATTTCTAATCAACAAAACAATTGCCAAAAATTACAGAAGAGAAATGCCATTATGTAGTTATTACCAATTTAACCTCAATTTACACCCCTATACAGGTTGTTCACTTTATTAAAGAGAAGCTGTGTATCAAAAATATATTAGATGTTATCCCCTCCTTCAAGATTGCGATACACAGCGAGTGGTTCCTCATTCAAAATAGGCATAAAATCTAAAACTTCCATTGACTTATTATTATTTAATAAGGAAATTTGGCCACCTGGTGTAAACATTAAATGGTCTACAGAATCTTCATATTCCGTACCAACGCCTTCATCTGAGTCAAATATGCGTCCGAAGAATATCAGAAGCCCCGTTAGCTTTAGAAATCCAATTACCATTTTAAGAAATAACAAAAGTGAAGTGGAAAATACAAAAATAGTCACAGACAAGCAAAACATCGAAATTTACAAATCTAAGAATGCTTTTCATTCTCATATTAACTTCATTAAGAAGGTACTTTGGAACTATCGATAAATCTGGATCCTTTGACCCCACCAGGAGTTAAATTAGCCAATAACTCGAACAGTCGATATCTTCTAGCAAGATTCAGGGAACCAGATTTCTTGAAAGCCATTAAACTACATCTCGCTTTCCTACACGACCAACCTGCTTCAGTATGTTACGAATGATACCAACACAAGCGTTAAACTCTTTTTGGCTTCCGAAGGACTTCCCACTAAGACTGAAGATCTACGAAAAATCCTTCTAGAATTTAATGACGCCTATGGAATTGGTCCAACTAAGGTAGAAGCTGATCCCGCTGCTTTTAGGTCCTTTCTCACTTTGGAAAGAATTATTCACCTACAAAAATCAAAAGAAAGTCACCGAAACTACTATTCCGTTGCCTCTCCAAAACGAAATTATTAAATAATATGACATGACGTGTTCTGTGGGACTAGAAACCTCAAATTATTTTAGTGGTGACAACTTTAGCATGGTTCTGATTAATATTAGTTCTATACGATATAAAACAGAATTTGTAGAATTATTTTATAGAAAAATATACCACAATTGCTAGTTATGATCGTCCAAGTTCAGCTCATGGTAACACCCTAATTCTTTCTACAAATAATGATTTCTCTCCTATAAAAAAATATGACTATCTGTTGAATGAATGCTTTTTTGAGTTTTCATTGGTTTATAATAAGAATCTTAATCTATACATTCTCTGCATTACTCTCATTTAGTCATTACTCTCACTAATTAACCATTCCTTTGAAAAATGTATATTTCCAGAGTGCCTTAAGATAGCCATTATTATTCCTCTTCATAAGGGTGGTGAAAAATCTAATGTCTGCAACTATAGACCTGTTGCCTTACTATTGAGAGACTTATAAAAGCCCGACTTATGTCTTTTCTGGTTGAAAACAACATTTTTTCACAAAGTCAGTTCGGCTTTTTATCTAATAAATGTACCAGCGATGCTACGTTTTCTGTACTACATGAGATCTATCTAGCACTAAACATTAATCTTTATACTGCCACTGTTTTTTGTGACTATGCCAAAGCTTTTGATTGTATAAATCACATTTTAATAAAAAAACCAAATTTCTACGGAATTCGAGGTATTTCTTTGAATTGGTTCCAATCTTACTTAAGGAATAGGAAACAACTAGTTATAGCAAATGATACTGACTCTAGTCACAAAAGCATTGTATGTGAAATACCACAATGTCTAGTACTAGGTCCTCTACTTTTCCTTATCTTTATATATGACATCACTAACTTTAAAATCGGTGGAAAAATTTTTCTTTGTGCTGATGATACCAGTATTACCTGGAAGAACTCTAATATTGCAACTCTTCATGCAATTATAACTTCTGATCTACCTTAAAATAAAAACCTGGTCCCACTCTAATTTTCTCTCTTTTAACGTGGATAGGACAGTAGCATTATCCTACAAAGGAGCTCTTTAAGCCTTGCTTCTTAATAACAGCCAGATCAGTATCGTTGATTCTGTAATATTTCTTTGTATTTTTACGACAGCAACCTTAAATGGTCCCTTCATATCGATTTGTTAAGTAAGAGACTAGCCTCAGCCTGCTATGTAATAAGATCTGTTTCGAATGAAATCAATTTAGCATCTTCCAAAATAACACATTGTTCTTTGTTTGAGTCTCATCTTCGATATGGCCTTCCTTTTTGGGGTTCTAGTACAGCTGCCTAATCTGATGTTATTTTTAAATTACAAAAAAGAGCAATACGGTATCTTTTTGGCCTCAGTAGAATAACACATTGCGGAAACTACTTCAAAAGTCACGGAATTGTAACTCTTCACTCTTTATATATTCTAAAAACTGTTAGCTTAATTCGTAAACACCTACATGCTTTTCCAGCAAGACCTAATCATGACTACTCCACCAGAAATTAAGCTTTGATGTGTATTTACCGATCCCTTCCACTGAGTTAGTAAAGAAATCTATATTGTATTCGGCAAAAAAATTATACAACCATCTCCCTTTGCAACTTAAATCTAAAACTTCTTTCCTTAAGTTCCATAAATTGAAAAGAAAGCCTATCTATCTGAAAGACCATATTATTCGGTGGGAGAGTTTCTTAAAGAATAACTAAGAAATTACAGTACGTTTAGGTACAAGCAAATAAAGTATTTTTATACATATTTAGCTATCACATGCAGCAACTTAAACGTATTCGTAAACTACTATACATAGTTCGTAAGGTTTTATTATGCAATTTGCAATTTAGTGAAATTTTGCAATGGATTGTATATTTTATTATCTTTTATTTTGTGATTCTGTGATATCGACGATTTAAGTAATTTTAGTAAATTTTATACAAAATTATACAAGAGTAAGATTATACAAAAAATGTGAATGGGACATCAGTGACTCCCAGTTCGGGTTTAGGCTAGATTTAGGAACACGAGAAGCAATAGTAGCAACACGGGTGCTGGTCCAAAATTGTTACGATCAGAAGAAGGATATGTTCCTATGCTTTTTAGATTACCAAAAAGCGTTTGATCGTGTCCAACACCACAAGTTAATGCAGATCCTCAAGAAAGTTGATATAGACCAAAAAGACATAAGATGCATTAAAAACTTGTACTGGCATCAAACGGCACAGTTAAAAATAGACAATTCTATATCCAAACCCATACATATAAGAAGGGGCGTTCGACAGGGATGTATGCTTTCCCCTCTTTTATTTAACATTTATTCGGAAGCCATATTTTCAAGAGTCTTTGGAGGATGAAAAGATGGGAAGCAAAGTGAATGGAGTATTGATCAACAACATACGATATGCTGATGATGGTGTCTTAATTTGTGACAACATAGTCGATCTTCAACAACTTGTCACTATAATCGGAGAATACAGTAAGCGAATGGGATTAGGGATTAATACCAAAAAAACCAAATTTATGATCATCTCCAGAAACTTGTATGCACTTGAAAACTCCACCATAACACTGAATACTAAGTCCATTGAAAGAGTGAGTAAATTTAAATACCTGGGATCGTGGCTTTTTGAAGACTGGGCATCAGACAGGGAAGTAAAATGTCGCATTGAGCAAACTCGACAAGCTTTCGTAAAATTCAAGAACGTACTGACTTGTTCAGAGTTCGATCTTCAACTGAGACTAAGGTTTACTAAGTGCTACGTGTGGTCAGTGCTGCTATATGGCGTAGAGGGCTGGACACTCAAAACGAGGGATATAAACAGATTAGAAGCTTTCGAAATGTGGCTCTATCGCCGTATCCTAAAAATACCATGGACAGCGAAAATCACAAATATAGATGTCCTTAAAAGAATAAACCAAGAACGCCAACTTTTCAAGACCATCAAGAAAAGGAAAACGGCGTATCTAGGTCACATCATGCGAAATGAAAAGGCAAGAGAGGAATGGGACGCAAGAAAATTTCCTGGATCCGAAACATAAGGCAATGGACAGGGATTAACGACATACAATCTCTGATACATATTGCAAGAAATAGAGAATTAATGGAAAACGTGATCGCTAACATCCATTAGTGGATTTGCATCTGAAGAAGAAGAAGAAGTAAATTTTAATTGTTATTGTTATTTTTTTTTTTACTTTTTGTAAGCTTTTGTCCATAAAATTATATAATTTTCGATGACAATAAAGCATATTTCTATTCTATACCTCTGAAGAAGTAGAAGACAAAAAGCAATACCGCAATTAACAAAAGAATGGCTATGACATAAAAACTTTATTTAAAAGTCACTACGCAAATAAAATACAAGAGTCCAAACCTAAATATCTCCAACAATCATCCAGAAGATACCAAATTCATGAACCAAAAATAAGTATCGGAGACGACCTGACTGCAGATTTTATTAAAATCATAAAAATAAAAATTTCTATGGACCAGAAGGAATATCTGCTGAACTTGAGTCTCCTGCCCACAGTTCTTTCATGATATTGACTTTGAAAGGATATATTCATTTTCATTTTTGGGAGTTTGGTGAACTGCAGATATTCTTACCTAAAGAGCGAACTAAGACAAGGGAATTTTCGACAACACTCAACATCAGTTTGACAATCATTTTCGCTCATCATCCTTGGCCGTTCAGATCTAGGCAAATTTCTGACGTTTCCGTGTAGTTTTGGAAGTGGAAGTGTAGTGTAGACGATGTTGATAGTCCGTGTAGTTTTGGAATTTAGCGGTAGTAAACTGTCTGACCAAAACTTTACTGGAACCAAACAGCCATTATTAATACCAACAACAGAGAATCAAAGCCAATCAGTATTGAACGAGGCGTAAGACAAGGCTGTATACTATCTCCTACCCTCTTTAACGTGTATTCTGAGAATCTATTTAGGGAAGCTTTAAAAGATCAAAAAGGAATTATCATAGGAGGAGAAATAATTAACAATATACGGTACGCCGACGATACTGTGATTCTAGCTGAAAACATCGACGATCTGCAGGAGCTAATTAATAGAGTTGACATGGAATGCACAAATTGGGAACTGTCGATAAATATCGATAAAACTAAATACATGGTGACCAGTAAAGTGGATATCGGCGCAACCCAACTGATATTAAACCAACAACCGCTGCAGAGAGTTCAGAGATTCAAATACCTTGGATGTTGGATTACCCAAAATCTAGATCCATCCTTCGAAATTCGATGTAGAATTGAACAGGCAAGAAACTCATTTCAAAAATTCAAGCCTCTATTATCCTACCTAGCAGAACCAGAAACGAAGAAGTTCTTCGAAGAATGGGACATCAACGAACTCTATTAAATATTATTAGGAGGCGTAAACTAGAATATCTTGGACATATAATCAGAGGACCAAGATATGAGTTCCTTCGGCTAATTCTCAACGGTAAAATCGAAGGAAAGAAATGGATAGGACGGAAGAAACTCTCTTGGTTGAGGAATTTGCGGCAGTGGACAGGTTTGACAGCGGACCAATTGCTACACGTAGCGCAAGACCGAGATCAGTATAAAAATATTATAAGCATGGTAGTCGCCGACGTTCCGTAGGGATATGGCACTCTAAGAAGAAACTGTCTGAAGTTGAATTTTAAAAGTAGTGCACATAAGTTAAAGTGTTATCCAGTCTGTTTGGTGAATTTGGCTCCAAAAAATTGTATCCAGATCCACGTGTTATTAAATTCATCGTATTGCAAGGTCAGAGATATTTACATTTTATTTAGATTTATTCACTCCCACCATGCCAAGTAATTAAACCTGCGCAAATTGTTCGAAAGCGATCGACGACCGTGAACGATCTGCGCTACAATGCAAGGCCTGCAAACTGCAAAAGAGGAATTCACCTGGCTTGTAACGACCTTCGCGTAGAATAACTAGATGTAAGGTGCGAGGAATTAAAATTATTTGTAACGGCTGCTCAAGCAATATTGAAGCGTTTTCAAATTTAAAATCAATACTTAAGGAATATAATGATGATTTGCAATTAAAAATTAACCAAATACATGTAAAGGTTGCTGAAATTACAACGAAATTCAATGAATTTGAAATTAAATTATCATCTACTGACCAACATTCGTCACCACAATTTGCTGAAAATATCGCCAATGAAGCCATCGATCGTATCAATCGTGCCAAAAATGTTATTGTCAGAGGCGTACCAGAATCTACAGTTGATATTCAAACTAAAAAAGATCAAGACAAACAATTTTTGAAAGAAATTTTACAGACTGTAGAATGTGACGCAACCCCGGTTACTTTCTTTAGAGTAGGCAAAGTGGGTAATAAATATCCTAGAATGATCAAAATGGTCATGAATAATGAGTATGAAGTTAACAAATTCTGCGAAATAAAAAGAAACTCTTAGAAAAAGCGAAAACAAAAAATGTATCCATTGTTGATAATAAGACACCAATGCAAGTTAACCTTTTAAAAGATTTGCGATCTGAGTTAGAGATTAGAAAATAAAATGGCGAACAAAATTTAACAATAAAATATATACGTGGTAAACCAAAAATTACTAATTTTCTACAGTAATATTAAAAAAACTGGCTTTTGCGACTGGCTCTGCTTTTGTACCAATTTGGCTACACTACATTCTAAATTTAATGAACTTTTATGTTACATTCAGGATTTAAAACCTAAAATAATACTAGTAACCGAGACTTGGCTAACACAAAATGATTTTAACAATTTATATACTATAGATGAATACTCTCTTTACAGATTTGATCGCAGCAGTCGAAGAGGGGGAGGAGTGTGCATATACCTGTCTTTAGAAATTTCTGAAACTTTTTCTGTTGCTCATCTGGATATTGTTGTTCCTAAAATTGAATTTTTATGTTTAAAAATTTCTCTTAATTCACTTGTTATTCATTTGGCGTGCCTATATCGTCCAGGTAGTACTGTTCTAGAAGATGACCAAATCTTGATCGAAAAAATGGAACTCCTTTCAAACCTTGAAAACCTTGTCTTATTTGGTGACTTCAATTTTCCTGATATCCCCTGGCCTTTGCCAGTCATAAGCAATCACCTAACAAATACAAGAAACATTTTTAAACTTACTTTGTTAAACTTTGTTCAAAGTTCTAATCTACACCAATTGATTATGAATCGTTTCAGAATAAACAATTTGCCATCAACCTTAGATTTGGTTTTTACAAATGATGACCAATTGCTTATAGAACCGGTGATATGCACTCCTGTGGGTAATTCTGATCATGTAGTTATCACAACAAACATACAGTTTATTACTGAATATAATCGTCTTGGTAAAAATACAGTTATACATGAAATAAAAAAATTTGAAAACCTCTTTCTCCAATTGCCTGATGGTAATTGGCCGTTACTACTGGGAAGTCTAGAACATCTGGAAGAAGTTTGAAATAATTTTATAAGCATCATTGACAATTACAAAAGACGCAATACCACAAAAAAAACTTACTTAGGAACAAACTTAAGCCGTGGATTAACAGTGAATTGATACGACTTATAAGCCACAGAAGAAAATTATGGCGAAAATATAAACGTACAGGTGATACACGTGATTTACAAAGTCACAAAAACTACACAGTAATACTAAAAAAGTATATCAATGAAGCCAGAATGGCATATGAAGAATCTATTGTAAGTTGCAAAGACTCTGTATAGAAGACTCTAAAAATCTGTATAAATATGTTAGGTCTGCTATGTCTTCTAAAGTATCCATTCCATTGTTAAAAAAGAACGATGAAACGATTTGTCAGAATACGTATGAGGTCGCTAATTACAGTTTGAAAATAAAAATCGAGTTTATTTGTGTTTTTCAAACTGTATCAAAAACAAAATTATGAATTTTGTATATATGTATATATTAATATAAAAATACATTGTATATCTCCATGATAAGATATATTATACCTGTGTACAGTAGTTAAACTACCTATGTAAGTGTGTATTGCTGAAACCAAAAGGGAACTGACTCCGAAAACTAATTCGGTATCATATAATGTAGTCAAAAGTGGGCATCACCACCACCGCAAAGGAAAACTGCTTGGATGCATGGCTAGAGAAATTAATTTGGTGACAAAAAGCGATATAGTTCTAACAAGGGATCCAGCCTTCTGTAAACTTTAAAGGAGAGCCGAGAATATAATTATAATGAAGGATTTGAAATTTACGTTGTCATTTTCATTTGGAATATAGCAATGTCTAATTAGTACGAAATGTTCAGGTAGTATGTAGATTGACTTTTTGTTCATATGAACACGTTGCCTGCCGTCTCGGTCTATGTGACCGAGAAAAAAATTGCTCTACACGTCAGCGAGGTCTATTTGACCGAGAATTTTAATGTAACTGTGATGCCGTCTCGATGACTGTGGCGTGAACGGAAAGTATTACAAAATCCTCTACAGCAGGCAACGTGAAGTATTACGATATCACGTCGACATGGCCTTTTTCGTAATAATTTATATTTTAAAAAAACTTATAGAGAACTAGAGAGATAGGCGTATGATGGTATATTTTATTAAAACTATTTAAAATTTATCCAAAACGATTACAAATCTTTAAAACGTTTTTGGTCCAGTCTAAAATATATTTCTAGGTTTCACTGACCATTATCAGTGAAACCTAGAAATATATTTCCAGTTTAAAATGACACAAATATAAGGTAAAATTTAGACTGCTGAATTACTAAACATGTAAAAAATACTTCCATTTTAAAAATAGTTGAAACTAGCTGTGAATAGATGTGAAAATCTGTGTATTGCATGACAATTACGATAGAGCATGGCCTACCCAAAATTTACAAATTCCTTTACGTTTCATTGTCAATGCATACAACGGTCCTACACAACCATTGACCAATTACTTCGCCAAAACAACTTCTCGCCGAAAATGCTTTATCCCTTTGTTAAAAACTCTTTTCATTTCATCGAATTTCTTAAACAATACCCTATCTCACCGTCAGATATTCTAGTACGTTTTGATATCATTTCAATCTTTAATTAATAATCTTTAATATAGGTCTAATTAAATATATTCTTCTTCTTTATATTACAAATTGTCTGATTACAAAATGTAAACCATACAGCTAATTCGAACCACATTTGGGAGACAAATAAGTGTAAGTATAAAATCAAATAAGTATAAAATCAATAATGGCCTTATAAAATTGAACTATGTGGGCTAGTTTTCGAAGGTTAAGTCAAAAGTAAACAATATTATATTAAGCACAATGTATTAGATTTGTAATATAAGCAACATAGGTTTCTGGACACCCTGTATATGTGAGCATATGTATATAATATTCTTGATATAATATTATTGATTTATATAATATTGTTGATATTAAAGGATCAAGCAATCCAAAGCCAAAAAAATTATGTACAGCATTATAATAATAAAAATGAGATAAAAAAGATAGAGGAAGCGATAAAAGGCAAAATGGGGGAGGATCAGGCAGGCTTAACGGCAGGAAGATCATGCATCTTCTTCTTCTGGTTCCTATCCGTTTCGGATGTTGGAAATCATATTGGCAATCATGACCTTGCTCGCTGCGGCTCGAAACAGCTCAGTTGAGATTTTCTTAAACCATGTTCTTAAATTCCGCAGCCATGATATTCTTCTTCTACCAGGTCCTCGCTTACCTTTGACTTTACCTTTCAATATAGACTGCAGCAGGAAGTAACGGTGCTAATTTCTCATAACGTGTCCCAGATATTGAAATTTTATGCGTTTGATCGTAAACACAATCTCTGGTTTCTTCTTCATTTTTTCTAGAACTTCCTTGTTCGTGATCCTTGCTGTCCATGATATTCGCAGCATTCTTCTATAAAGCCACATCTCAAATGCTTCAAGTTTTTTAATAGTGGTGTCTGTAAGCGTCCATGCCTCCGCCCCGTACAACAACACAGAGAAAACATAGCATCTCAAATGTCCCATTTTTGTATCTAGGGATATGTTGTGACTTTTGAAGATGGCGCTCATTTTGTTAAAGACGGTTCTTGCCTTTCCTATGCGGCACTTTATTTCCTGTACATTGCTCCACTGTTCGTTTATAATAGTTCCCAGGTAGCAATACTGTTTTACTCGCTCTATATGAGTCCCATTAATGTATAGATGAGCCCCATTTATATTCTCCTTGCTGATAATCATTTGTTTCGTTTTGTGGGTATTAATGTTTAGTCCGTACTGTTGACTGTACTCGTTTATTCTGTCCATTAGCCTCTGAAGTCCCTCTAAACTATCTGCTATCATTATGGTGTCGTCGGCATATCTAACATTGTTCTACTACTCTTTCACCATTTAGAAGGATGCCTTCGTCTATTCCGTAAAGAGCCTCGTTAAAATTTTCTCTGAGTACATATCAAATATCAACGGCGATAGGATAGATAGATCATGCATAGACCACATATACACACTGGAACAACTGTTGGAAAAGAAGAAAGCAAAAAATAAAGATATACATTTGGCATTTGTGGACCTGACAAAGGCGTATGACTCTGTACTAAGGTCAGAACTATGGGAGGCCATGTACAAATTAGAAATATAGACGGAACTCATAGAAGCTACAAAATCTCTGTATAAAGAAAATAAAGTGTCCAATAAAATGGGAACAAGAATCATAGGAGACTTCACCACAACAAAAGGGCTCCTGCAGGGTTTTTCCACATCTCCAACCCTATATATACTGAGAGAAAGCCTTGACTACATGGAAAAGAAAATGCGAATGCATGGGAGTACCGGTACGGAACGAATACCTATATACGTTAAGCTTTGCAGACGATCAAGTAGTGATTGCACAAGACCAAGACCACCTCAGCTACATAATGAAGAAACTACAAGAAGAATCTGCCAAGGCTGGCCTAGATATTAACCTCGCGAAAACAGAGTACCTATCTACAAGTGAAAAAGACATAGAAGATCTACAGATTGATGACAACGTAACAATCAAAGGAAAGGATAAATTCAAATATTTGGGGTTTTAATCACGAAAAAGGCAACAACAGAGGAAGAAATTACACAAAGATTAGGACACCTAAATATGACGACAAAAACACAGATTTATAAAACATTAGTGCGAAGTATTATGACATATTGGGCTGAAAATTGGATCATAAACAAGAAAAACAGCAGTAAGATAGTAGCAACAGAGATGAAATGCATGCGAAGTTGCTGCGAAGAGTAACAAGAATGGATAGGAAAAGTAATGACGAAATAAAGCAAAGAACATCAATAGAAACAGACATACTAACTTATATAGAACAAAAAAGACTAAAGTGGTATGGACAAGTAAGAAGAACTAGCGACAGCAGTTGGATAAAGAGAATAACCGAATGGAGCCTCATAGGAAGGAAGAAAAGAGGACGACCCCGAAAATCCTGGAGGAACGAAGTAGACGACGCCATGAGTAAGAGAGGCCCAAACGATGGAGAATGGGTCAACAGAGAGAGATGGAAACGGTTGAGCGAGGGAACGCAGTGAATACTGTAGAGTCCCTGAATGTATATAATATAGATAATAAAACTTAATGGGTTAAGTTTTTTGTGTTTGAAAAATGAGTAGGTATCCTGATTTTAGCAGACTTAAATCCAAAAGAAATAAGGCTTACTCCAAGGCTTGCTCCAACTACGTTTTTTTTTTCGAAAGCTAATTATGTTAGTTCTCCATTAGCTGCCGTAAAATGAATGTTGATTCTTCTAACAATGTCTCTTAACAAAATAGTAACACATATAATATAGTGTTTCTCCCAACATTGCCCGTACGTCTCCAAACATATTATCTACTTCAGCTACTTTATCTGTTTTTCTATGTCTCGTAGTTTTTGTTTAAGAAACAATTTGTCAACCATTTTACTGCTCTTTGTTAGTACCAAGATCTCACTGGATTTATCATTAGTAAATATATCAATAATATTTTTTTCTCTTTATTTAAATGTCGTTTTATACTCATTTAAACACTGTCACGTTTGTTAGTATACTTATTCTGTAAAAATACTGTTAAATGTAATTTTATATACTCCCTGTGTTGTTTACTCTCTCCCAAATATTCATTGTATAATCCAAATTGTACTCCCTATCTAAAATAATTAGTGGATTTTGCATCCGAAGAAAATCAGTTGATCAAAATTGTTAATTGAACTACATAATGCTGTAAATCCCCCTAGAAACTCATAACACAATAGGGGATAAAATGAACGCCGGCTCGACAGAGATTGAACTGAATGAATATCCCACATGAGCACTTTCTCTTATCTTTTATCATATTAAATATGTCGGAACGAGCAGTTTTGTAAGATTATATCCGGATTCAGTTAATTGATCTATTTGAAAAGTCACTTAAATCAATTCCGATTTATCTTCACATTATATTCAAAGATAAATGTGAATCTATATAGGTGAAAAATTCTTTAAACTTTGAGCAAATATAAGTTTGAGAAAAATTTGCATTTTTTTTTTAATTAGAAGAATCTAGTTGCATATTAAAACATAGTTTTTAATTCCAAAAAATTTTTTATCCTTTGTTTATTTCACGAAAAATGGTTGAGTGCTTAATGATTGCAATAAAACCCGACCGCAAGTATCCCAGTTTAGTCAACATTAGTTGAGCAGGTAAGTATTCAAGTAAAATTGAAGCTACTGTGGAGTGTCATTATCTTGTTTGTATAATAAATTCCTGGTAATATAAAAACGATTAAAATCGTATAAAATTATAAAAACGATTAGAATACATTTTATTTCATAAAGTTGTGAACATTTTAACAGTGAGTTTCACTATCAATGGTTGATCTTTTAATGACCACAATAAATTTGTTGATCGTTAAGTATTTCCTGGAATAATTATACAGGTTCCCTCTATTCTGTATACTTTGTAAAAGTATATAAAACCGATGAGAAATTTTTAAATATACATTTTGTTTCATTTAGTTGAAAGTGTTACAAGTGTTACCAGTGTTATACCTATTTATACCTATAAAACAGCATTATGTGGCGTCTGTGGAAAAACATTGATGGTGCTTCTTCCAGTGTTCCAGCAAAGAAAAAGCATTTATCTGCTGACGCTAGAGAAATCGTAAAAACAATATATAGTTCTTTACTTACAAGAGGACTTACTGCTAATACTGCTGCCAGTGAAATATCTGATTTAACGAAAATACCTGTAACCACACTGAAAAGAATTACATCAGATCCCATTAAGTCAAGAAGGAAGCGTAAGGATGCCGGTCCTACCAAATGTATTGACGAAAGTGATAAGGACTTAATAAGACGAAAAATTTACACAATGTACGAAGAGCTACGGATACCTACATTAGATGCTTTAAAACGACGGCTTACTAATGATGATACACAAATAAACTGTAGCCTTACATACTTTATTAAGGTATAACTTTTTTCGTAAAATTAATAATAAAAAAGTTTCTCATACATATATGGTCAACTTAAGTAGATACGCTGTATATTGATATTATGATAAAATTTGAAAGACTCAGTTTTCTAGTTATTTTTCGTATGCGAAAATAGGTCAATATCGACCATAAAATATTTTTATTTCTATGAATACTCATATTGCTTAAAAACTTCCAACAGAGTCTCGTAAAATTTGGCGGAAAAATTTAGTATTAATAAATATGGAGCAATCCTCACAGCAAGTCCTATTTGTATATAAATCGTATCCTGTAGTATACTGAAGGTGTAAAAAACTTCCTAAATCTTACACCGTCGCCAATAAACGCAAAACACTTTATTAAAGTTATGTTTTGAGTCGTAAAACTTTCTAATCTTTCTAAATCACAAATGTCGCTAAACTAACAGAATGTATAGCAACCATGTTGCTATACATTCTAAAATACACTACATTTAAAACAATAAAATACATTACATAAATACATTTAAAAAGGCACTTGAGAGACAACCATATGGAATAAAAATCAACGGGGAACTACTTACTGTGATTAGATATGCAGACGATACAGTAATTCTGTCTGATAATATTGAAGATCTCCAAATTCTGCTTGATCGTATACACGAGATAGGAGAGGAAATGGGCATAAAAATAAACTCCAACAAAACCAAATTTTTAGTGTTTAGTCGTGACCCACATCCCGATGCAAAGCTTCAATTAAACGGAGTCCAAGTTGAGAAAGTCCACAAAATGACATATTTGGTAACTGTGATAACGGACCAACTAGATCCAGATATAGAAATAAATCGTAGAATAGCAATGACTAAAACTACCTTTATGAAAATGAAGTCATTTCTTTGCAATAATCATCTCAGTTTAGAACTAAGACAAAGAATGGTTAAGTTTTATGTTTGGTCCGTACTTTTGCATAGTGCAGAAGTGTGGACGCTAAAAGTATCGATCATGAACAAATTGAAGCATTGGAAATGTGGGTTCACATTTGCTGAAGATACCTTGAACAGCAAGGAAAACTAATGAAGAAGTACTAAGGAGCGTCAACAAAGATAGAGAAAGACTGTTAAACATCGAAAAATGTCTTATCTGGGACATATAGTAAGGGGAAGTCGATATAAAATATTACAACTGATCCTTAAAGGTAAAATAGAGGGCCGTAGAGGTGTAGGAAGAAAACAAGTTTCTTGGTTAAAAACATTCGTGAATGGACACAGATATCAAATGCAGGACAATTATTCCATATTGCAGAAGATTGAAAAGCCTTCGCAATGGTGATCGCCAACGTCTTATAATTCTGATATGGCACGCGAAGAAGAATAGTAACCATGTGAAGCTAGATATCTATAAGTTTTTAGGATCCTAGCTGCTTTGGAAAACAGCCACTAGTATTTTTACCTGTATGAGGCTTTTGGTTTCAATAATATAAGAGGACTTCGCATCGAGACAGCAAGGTGAACAGACATATTTAATACGAGTTCCTAAGCTATCGATTTTAAAAAAGTAAAACACATAAAGTATTTAGTTAATTTGTTTTTATTTAATAAAAACGGTGTGATAATCAAGTTCATCTAAGATCAACGGTTGAATCTGCAAAAATTAGTAAATAAACAAAGTTTATTTACATATATTTAAGCATTGGTTGTCAATAGAAAAACGCATATCATTTTTCGAAGCTTTGATAAGTTGAGATAAGTTCTTCAGGTGAGCAGGACCGCACTCACCCACAACTTGAATTATAATGTGGCGTTCAAATAATGGATAAAAAAATCCAGAGGACCATGACCCTAACCCTCCTCTGAACCTTTCTATACCTAGTAATTCAATCCAATACAATTCTTAATCAAACGCGACATTATCCCAATTCCCTGATAAACAGCAAGTCATCTTATTTACTTCCTTTGACGACGTAAAATTTGAAGATTATTTAATAGCCTTGGGCAGTATTGTAAATCCTAAAGATATTATTTTTTTCTCACAAATTTCACAAAATAGAATATACATTTACTTTTTCTCAAAAGAACTGGTAGATAATTGTTTAAAAAATTATGATTCGATGAAACCATCAAATTCTCACTGCACGCAAATTATTCACCCCAAGTCAAAGAATTATTTTCTATAATGTATGCCCCAGCATACCACATTCTATTTTAGAAGCAGAGCTAATAAAACTAGATCTTAATCTATTATCTCCTATCAACTTTCTTAAAATATACGCGTGTCTCGCCCAGAATTTGCAATGCAACATTAGCAACTTCTTTCCATAATTGATTTCGACAATATACGAGTATCATACAGAATTTTCTTTGCAACCGACAACCTTGAATGCTTTACTTGTAAACAATCAGGTCACATAGCTGCAGAATGCCCACTTCTACCACATAACGAGCCAACTTCATTAGAGAATTTCACCCAATGTACAGAAGCCGCCATCACTCTAGTGTCTAATGATAAATCTTCTCAAAACATTAGCGCAGCTTCAGTTAACCAAAATGTCAATGCAAATTCCAAAGGATAAAATAAAGGTAATACGGAATCAATGAAAACATCTGAAACGGTAGCCCAAGAAACTCCAACGGTTTTCATTAAACGACAAATATCAGAATCTACACTGCCAGATGAAGACCTCCAAAAAATACACTCATTTCAAAATCCCAAACTTAAGAAAATAAAACCGGAAAAATCCATTTATGATGAAATACAACCATTATAACAAATGTTTGAAGACAATAAAAACAATTTTACACTGAACTATAACCAGACTTTAAATTTCTTTGAATCAGCCGAACACAACGCAGACATATTGAATCTTCTTAAAACTTATAGAAACTGTACCAGGTGTTCTTAAGGTTCTGGACTCTCAAAGCTCAAAAAAGTTGAAGACAAAAATCACAAACATTAAAATAAAACTACAGCATCAACTTTAACAATTCAGAACATCTGCAACAATGGACAGCGAACTCTCATCCTCTCAAGAAACCTAAACTACTTAACATTTAGATCTAAAATACAATGGAACTTTAACGGATGCTATACCCGTTGCGAAATGTTACAAAAGCTATTGGCTCAAAAAACGCTATCACTACAATGCGCTCAAGAAACTCATTTCAAAGGTTCTTAATATGCTAGGTTAAAAGATTTTAAATGCTTTTATAAAAACAGGTCCAATAGAGATAAAGCAAGTGGTGGAAAAGCAATCTATATCAACCAAATGTACTAGAAGAACTAATACCTTAAAATACATCTTTAGAAGCTGTTGCAATTACAATTAATAGTGATATTAAAATCTCAATATGCACTAAAAATTTTCAACTGCCATAATTGAGGAACAGATCCCATTTCTCCGTATACTCTTAAGAGATTTTAAGTCATAGCCCTACTGAGGATCCAAATTTCGATCATTAAAAGAAAAAGTGCTAGAACAATCACTTGACGGTAACAATATAAACATCTTGAATACAGGGGAACCCACAAGATTTAATATACAAACAGGAGAATCCTCAGTTAATGACCTGAGCATGTGCGATGCGATATTACAAACATCTTTAAATTGGAAAGTCCGTCCCTACTTGTACGGTAGTGATCACTTTCCACTTCTTATAATCCGTCCTTTTAAAACCGCCTTAACCACTTCTCTTAAAATGGAAATTAGAGCAGGCAAATTGGACACTCTTCTCAGACCAAGCAGACCAAAAACTTTCATACCTCCCTGATTCTAGTACCTCAAATATATCTTTAATTTATCTACAATTCTATGAGGTACTATAAGAAGCAGAGCATGAAACAGTCGGAAAAACCAAAACTCTAAACACTCACACGCCAGTACCGTGGTGGAATAGCAAATGTGACGAAGCCATCAAAACATATAAGCGAGGTTTTAACAAATTCAGACGATGTGCTACTACACAAAATCAAACAGAATATAAAAAACTAAGAGCTGAATCTCGATATCTTTCGTGGCATTAATAAACAACTCTACTCCCCTGTCTGTATTATGGGGAAAAATTCGTCAACTATCTGGAAAACAGCAAAACGCCCAAATTAGTTTCTTAAAACATAATGATCAATTAATTACCTCAACATGAGAAATTACAGAAATTTTTGCTGGCCTTTACAAACAAAATTTCAGCAATAACAACTGCTCTCCAAGTTTTCTTAATTAAATTTAGAAATGAAAATAAGGAGATAGTGATCACAGAGAACAAAGATGACTACATAAACTCTCCAACTTCACCAGAAAAACTGGACGATGCATTGTTCATAAAAAAACTCTTCTCCGGTTCCAGATGATCTACTAATAATTTTTTTCCAGAAACTAAGCAAAAACGCTAGAACATACCTCCTTAATGTTTTGAACCAAATGTGGATACAGCAGTGCTTTCCATAGTAATGGATTCGACTGTTACTTGATGGAAATTTATTTTATCTAACAATAAAACATTGTAAACTTTTGTTTTTAACACTTCCACAAAATTTATTTTAAATTATTATCACTACAGCTGTTTTGACCAGAGTGCCTTTCTCAAGTGATCTATTTTTGGTATGCGTTTACACTTTATAGTCTTTAATGAAATAGTTTGAGGAGGGGAGAACTGTTTGTCTCAAGTTGGTCATTCAGAATTATATCTGTGTTTTTTAATTTGTTAATTTCCATAGATTCTTACAAAGATAGCTTAAGGCCTTAATTTTGAATGTCAAGAACTTGAAATTCGTCATTAAAAGAATGATAATGGTCTAGAGAGTGAAGTGTACATAGAGTCTGTTTTTCGATTATTGCAAACCCTTTTATGTGCTGCTATATGTTTGATAAAATTTCTACCAGTTTGACCGATGTAAGTTTTTGGGCAGTCGCCACAGTGTGCAGTTTAGACATTGCATAGAATACTAAGTGAGAACGCATTCGGAAGAAAAGAGATGCATAATGCGCTGTCTTACATCTCGCCTCGTTGGTACACTCTGATCAGCTTAGTTTGTAAAGAATCTTCTGAAATAGAAATTTATATCATTTTAAGCTATATACCAATAAACTATATACCATTTTACACTTGAAGTTTTTTACTTCACTGTTTTTAAATATGGTATTCAGCAAACTATTGGGATTTTCCTCTTTTATTAGTTTATTTATTGTATAACAATAAAGTTATTATTTAAATATGAGGCGATATACATATTTCTAACCAGAATAAAAGCAAGCAAAAAGGCTCATAAAAGTCTCACCTATTGCATCAAACCTCCTTCTCGAAATATGTAGAAAAGATATCAACATTCTCACTGGTTACTGCTATCTGAGATATCATCCCAAAAAAAATGGGCAAATCAAACTGTCGTTTCTGTGTCCACGAAAAAGAAAGGGCAGACCATTTTTTATGCAACTGCGTAGGAGTATTCTGCAAACAACTAAAATAAGATATAGAAAACAAGTCACCTAGGACTCTTAGCAAATTCATTAAAAATATTGGCATCCCAAATCATCATCATCATCCAGCCTCAAGAGTCCACTGCTGAACATAGGCCTCTTCCTCATGTTTCCAACCCCGTCTATCTTGCGCCGCTCTCATCCAGTTTTTACTGAGTCTTCTTAAATCGTCAGTCCATCTTGTAGGTGGTCGACCGACGCTTCTCTTGTCTTCCCTTGGCCTCCATTCCAATAACCTCTTTGTCCATCGCCCATCTGTCATTCTGGCTATGTGTCCTGCCTATCTCCATTTTAGTCTGGCTATCTTCTCGATGATGTCAATCACTCCGGTTCTTCTCCTGATGTCTTGGTTGGTTATTCTGTCTCGCAGAGTTATTCCTAACATGAACCGCTCCATTCTTCTCTGTGTGACTCTCAGTTTGGTAGCTGCTGCTTTTGTTAAGGTAAGTGTTTCTGCTCCGTACGTCAAGACTGGGAGGACGCACTGATCAAATACCTTTCTCTTTAGGCATGTGGGCAGCTCACTTTTAAAAGTTCCTCTCAGTTTTCCAAATGCTGCCCACCCAAGGCCGATTCTTCTCTTCAGTTCATGAGTCTGGTTATCCATGCCAATCATAATTTCATGTCCCAGGTATTTATATCTATCTACGAGTTCTATTTCTTTCCCACCAATTGGTGGCCCACCAATTTGGGATGCCACCAATGGTGGCATCCCAAAGTTCAACTAGATTAACGTATTCACAAAAGATCTCTATTGTTCGAAGTGCGGTGAGGCTGCATAGCCTTAACGACCTCACATAATCTAAACGGCTATTCACCTATGTCTTAGAGCGTTCCGTTTTACTCTACAAACATTTTTAACTGTGAACCTAATGTCTTAATCTTAATGCCATAATCTACTTTATGTCTTAGGCGAGAATATCTTCTTCTTTCCTATATTGCTGCAATTCCTTCCAATATCTCTAATCCAGTATATTCTTTAATTACATCATCACACCTACCGATAACTAACATAACTAAACTTTATGTAGCGTAAATTATACAATTAACCAAATAAATTAACCAATTCCAAAAAATTATGTATACAGATGCCTCCAAAAGTGAAGCAGGCGTTGGATGTGCCGTTACCACATATGATGAAATAATAAAATCATCTTTTTTACACTGGAAAACTTTATGCGATACTAGAAGCTTTTAAAAAACTAAAAACAGATGATAAAAACCAAGCAATATGCACAGACTCCCTGTCGTCACTACACTCGATAAAAAATCTATACTCTCAGCATCCCTTAGTTCAAGAAATCCATAGGACTTACAGTGTACTCGCTTTTCAAGGTGTAAATGTCACAATCATCTGGCTACCATCCCATATCGGCATCCCCTATAGTAAAAAAGCAGACCAAGCAGCCAAGCAAGCTTCTTGTGTAAACAGTCAATCCTCAAAAGCCAAAACATATTCAAATTCGTAATGACCTAAAGCAAATATTCAAGCAACAACAGTATCATACCTGGCAAACCCACTGGAACACAATCAAGAGTGCATTACATGAAATCCGGCAGACTGTTGAAAAATTTGAACTTCCAAGAATCTCTAGAAAAGAAAAAGCTTCCGACCACCCGACTCACACATGAATACTTAATAAAGTCCGAGTCGAAGCCCAATTGCCAAATCTACTCAAGTGTATTAACTGTGAAACACATCCTGATCGAGTGTCCCCGGTACGCAAAAGTGTAACATAAACTTAAGTCAAAGACATTTTAAACTCAGCCGATCAAATCTTTAACCTAATTGGTTTCTTGAAAGACATTCAGTTGTTCAACAGAATATGATCCCTTGTTTTCCATGTACTTTACCTTTAACTTATAACATAACTTAGTGATAAAACTGTTGTATTATTTAGTCAGGTTCTAAGCTTATGGATTAACTGTAGCAATTAGTAACATGTGCTTTTTGTAATTATTGTACACAATATTGTTTGTGCCAATGGTCAAAGCAGCCGAGACACATTAATTTAAATAAAAAAAAAATAAAATTATACATCTTATACATTTGAATTACAATATTTTAATTTAAATATCCATTTACATATATTGCAATTTTTGTTAGTTTAAGTTAAATATTAACTAGCGACTTCATTAAGTTTTACACAAAACATTTGGTAATATATAATATAATAAATTTTGTGGAAGTTTTGAAAACTCACAAAAAAAAAGTTTTCAGTGTTTTGTTACATAAAATGAATTTCCATCAAGTAACGGTCGAATCCATCAATAAATTATACATCGTTTTTCTAGTCTTCTACAGTCGCTATTAAAAGATATAAGTTGTCTGGACGCTACTATTCTCCAATAATACTTCCACATTCTAAAATTTCCCTCACTAAATTTAACAAAGAAAATACCAGTTAAATAACATGTTTATATGGGATTAAGCCACTATTGATTTTAATTTTCATTCCGAAAATCATTTTCAAAAAGGCTTATTTTAAATTAGTGCTTATATTATAACCAATAGTTGTTGTTTAGCGGTTATTGTTTGTGTTTGGCAGTTTTAAATAACATCAGCACTATTTTAAAATAATCCCTTTTGAAAACGATTTTCGCAGTGAAAATCAAAGCGTCAAATAATAATTATAATTTAAATAATATTATGTTTGTATAAAATTAAGCCACAATTATTGGTTGTAATGAAAACCTCATTTTTAATTCAAGTATTTGAGGTTTCGGTTTCCACGCAGGAAATCGTTTTCAAAAAAGATTATTTTACAAATTCTGAAAAATCTATAACCAAAGATTTTGTTATTGGTTATGTCATTTCAAACTTGAGGTGCTGGACCTCGATTTTGTAGGTACCATCATATAATGGATATACAATATTTGAGAATGGTTGTTTTTACCCTAAGAATATCCAATTCTGACTGATTTGTGTATTTTTTATTATATGTTTTTGTAAAAAACGGTATCGTAATTATTGTGGTTCAGTACGTAAATTGAGCAAAAAATAGGTTCGTGTTTATGTGTATCGTGTGTTGCATATGTGTTGCTTATGCTTATATAAGCATACTATTTAACCTAGGCATGCCAAAAGAAAATAGTTTCAGAAGATACCAGTGTGTGAGTCTAATAGGCTTGTGGATTAAATAAATAATTCTTTTTTTTTTTATTTAGAAAATCGCATCGACCAAATGACCATTAGCGAAAAATTAATGGATTACATTAGGTACAATTACTGCATTACAATTTGGTTTATTAAATATTGTGGTACTTATTAATGTCTTTCAAGAAATTCAGAGTATTGTTAAAGTTACAGTCTGCACCTAGAGCTTCTAGAAATGTTCCTGGTATCTTGTTGTTACTTCGTTGTTGATTGTAGAGGGGACATTCACATAGTATGTGCAATATTGTTAGTGTCGTATTACACGTTTCACATCGCGGCGGTTCACACTTTTTAATTATGTAATCATGCGTTAACCTAGTATGTCCAAGTCTGAGGCGCGGTACTATTATTTCTTGGCTTCTTGGCGTAGGTAACACATTCCGTCTCTATGCTGGGTTTCACTTGTTTTAATTTTGAATTCGACACATTCCATTTATTTTTCCACGCACTTAAGATTGATTTTTTTATGTAAGCTATATCCGTTGATACCGATGTGCTTACGATTTCGAAAACGTCACACACTATCGCGTCTTTCGCACTATGGTCAGCAGTTTCGTTGCCTTTTATTCCTATATGGGATGGGATCCAGATAAAATTTATCTCATTATGATTGATATAAGCCTAAAGAAGGACCGTTTTAGTTTTTATTAAAAGCGGGTTTTTTGGATACAGTTGTCATATGCCTTGTATGGCACTAAGTGAGTCTGTTAAGATAATATATTTGCAGTTTGTTGTCAGATTGATTAGTTCTATGGCGCGATAGAGAGCATACAGTTCAGCTATATAGATAGTATTAACATTAAATAGTTTGAATTTAAGGACCTTCTCTGGAATTACTACAGACGCTCCCACACCTTCGGATGATTTTGAACCATCAGTGTATATCTGGGTATGATTTTTATAACGATTTTTTGAAATGGGAAATAATTAATCATGATTAGTGGAGTTTTTGTCAAATGAAGTAAATTCAAAGTTATGTGATGGTATGTTTTGAATCCAAGGTGGATTATGATCATATGTGTATGGAAAACATTCAGGTATGATAATATCAAACAGATGCAAATGGTCTTTTATTCTTTTATAGAAAGGTTTAACAGAACGGTGATTTGCATTGAGGTTTGGGAAATTATCAGTAAAAATATTTCTATAGACAGGATTTTTTGCATTATCCTTAATTTTTGTTGCATACGTTAGACTAAGGTAAGCTCTTCTATTATTTAACGATAATTCATTTGCTTCGCAAAGTATACTTTCAATCGGTGTTGTACAAAAGACTCCCAGACATATTCTTAATAAATAATTCTTTTGTACAAGAAATAATACTAAAATGTCGATTATTAGTTTCCTTGTTAAAAAAAGCTTCCAGTTCTATTTTAACTGTGTATATAATTTAATATCCCGTACTATTAGTTCACAGGTTGTTGGTTCCAATAATAATCAGAATCTATATCAAACTTCGTAGCGATATCACCAAATGAATTCATTCAAACGAATATCCACATTTCCGATACAAATTAAGGTTGACTCATTCTTTTGCTTTTATTTCTCAGTGTTGAATTTTTACCGCAATGTTTGATGATCAATAGTTTTAATTAAATTGTTGTTTGTCTTTTTTTTTGAATTATACACTTGCGTGAAGTTTCATAATAACTACGTTCGTAACAACTGAGGTTGAATCGTATTAAGTATGACTATTTGAGTTTATCGATGGAAATATTTAACAATCATCGACTTTTAAAAAATTGATGGTTATCAAATTTTATCAGAAAAATCTCATGAAAAAATAAACATAAAAAAACCTAGATTTGATTATTATTTTGGAGATAAATGAAATATGATTTATTCAACCTTACTATTGAGCCTTTAGATGCATTGTAAATTCTTTGGAGGTCATTGATTTTCTTAGTTCTTTTGTCCATGTTTTCTTCGTTCGCTTTCTCTTCTGTCTTCCTGTAAGTATCCATGCGAGTACTTGTTGCAGGAGTATATTGTTTTCCATTGGGTGTACATGCCCGTTCCATATGAGCTACTGCAGTTGTATGTCATCCATTATTATACCTTTTATTCCTATGTGTTTCATGATTTCTTCATTTTTTTACATCTCTCTTCTCGAAATATTCAGTGTTTAACATATTACATTCATTGTCATGCCTCTCTTTAAATCGCCACGTTTCAAATCCGTATAATAACATACTTTTCACCAGAGTTTTATTGAAAATAAACTCTTAATTTTTTCTATATGCTTACTCCAGACAATTCCGATCATTAAATTATCCCATACTATATCAATAGGTTCCAAATTTAACTATGGTAGTGTTCTCTACCAACCGAATGGCTAAAATCTGAATTTATTGCACTTCCAAAACAACCAGGAGCCAAAAAATGCGAAGATTACCGTACTATAAGCCTCATGAGTCATCTCCTTAAATTGTTCCTAAACATAATTCATAAGAGAATCTACAAGCTGTGTGAAAGTCAAATTTCCCCCAACCAGTTCGGGTTCCCAAATGCTGTTAGTACTAGAAAGGCTTTGAGTACAAGTCTTATTCCAGAAATGCAGAGACGTCAACTGCGACGTATACGCATGTCTGGTTGATTACGAGAAAGCGTTTGATCGAGTACAGCACGCAAAGATGATGCAAATACTAAAAGAAATAGGAATTAACAACCAAGATCTGAAAATAATTAGAAATCTTTACTGGAATCAGACAGCCAATCTCAGAGTTGAAGGTGAACACACTGACTATGTGAAAATCATGCGTGGAGTGAGGCAAGGCTGTATTTTGTCTCCTCTAATCTTCAATCTGTACTCTGAAAGAATATTTATCGAAGCTTTGCACGAAACTGAAAAAGGTATTCTACTAAATGGTTACCGGCTAAACAACGTCAGATATGCAGATGACACCATAGTATTTGCGGACAACTTCAAAACTCAACTAGAAAACTTCAACTAGAAAACCTTCAAGTTCTTATGAACAAAATCACGTATTACAGTCAACAATATGTATTCAATATAAACGTTAAGAAGACAAAGCTTATGATAATTAGCAATGAAAGGATAACAGAAGGTCAACTCTACGTCAACCAATTCCCTGTAGAAAAAGTGACGCACTACAACAACCTCGGCACCATAATAAATGAAGAATGGACCAATAACCAGGAGGTTAGAGCACGCATCGGAAAAGCCTAAATCCACCTTCAATCGGACGGGGGCCTTCTTCAAGAGTCACAACCTCTCTCTTGATACAAAAGTACGAATGCTGCGATGCTGCGTCTTCTCTGTCCTTTTTTATGGTGTTGAATCGTGGACCTTGAACGAAGACATGTGCAGAAAACTGGAAGCATTTGAGATGTTTGAGAATGCTAAGATCCCGTGGACTGACCGAGTCACAAATGAGGAGGTCCTCAGAAGAATGAATAAGAACCGAGAGATACTGACCACCATCAAATCTCGAAAGTTACAGTTCTTCGGACATATTATGCGGAAAACGAGGTCCAGGAAGAAAAAGAACATCTTGGTTAAATAACCTCAGAATCTGGTCCAATACAACATCTGTGCAGCTTTTTTGCGCTGCTGCAGATAAGATAAAGATTGCCATGATGATCGCCATCATTCGTAACGGAGAGGCACATCAAGAAAAAGAAAAAGTGTTTTCTAGGTGTCATCAAGTTAATCACTCCTCTCTCTTTCTCTCTCTCTCTCTCTTTCTCTCTCTCCAATGGCCCTACGGCCCAAATCGAGCGTTGGCCTATTCCAAACTATGCCTCCAAACTTGCCGAACCCGCGCCGATCTAGGTTCTTGCCTTCTCTAGGTTCTCATGTCTAGTAATTTTTTTTGGCTCTTTTTAGCAATCTTTCGGCCTCCATTCTCACTACATGATCTACGCACTAAAATTGGTGTTGATTGGGTCGAACAGTTATGTGTAAAATGCAATGTAGCAAAAAACAGGTGCCGTTGTCCTATGGACGCTCTTTGCGAATATAAAACAAATCATTAATTAGAAAACAAAGTTATTAGAAAGAAGTTTATTGAGCAATTTGCTTGGTAATTGATCAAGCCTCAGATATAGATGAGGTCAACTGTCACCTCTTTGCAAGTAGAACTAAGAAGAACTAAGTAAAATCTCATTTTTAAATTTAGGTAGAATAGATTTTTGATTACTAATAACGAGATTTCAAGTAAAATAAAAGTAGTATTTTTTATTACTAATTACTGCGTTGTCAAATGTTTCGTAAGTTTAAATTTTAAAGGAGTTTCGCCTTTTAAAAATTAAGAAATAGTAATTTTTCTTGGAGATTGGCCCTGGCATAAAACATATATTTTACAAAATTTGTTCATTTAAATATTTAAAAAATATCATAGCTTCCTGTAAAAACAAAATATTTGTAGTGTTACTGTATTTTTTCCTTTAAAGCAGGATAGTCATCGGCATCTAATGTTGAGGAACGTTTTAACTGTTTAAGGTTTAAAGGTTTTACCTGCTCAGAAAATGTAAGACTATCTCGATTTCGCATGGATCTCCTTCTGTGATCCACTTTATTAAAATCACTATCATTAAAGTCAGTTTTATACAAAAACTCCCTTTCTTCATTTTTTTTGTGCACTAAATCTTTTTTAGGACATCTCCATAATTTAAAAATTCTTCTTGGTCAACCTTAAATACGGTAAGTTTGTTTCTTTTGTAAACTGCTTTAATAAAATTTGTCCAGTCATGTGGCAACTCGATTTCCATGGCAGTTTTTTTTTCTTTTTCAATGGATACATGTATCGTATCGGCTTCCATATGGATGTGCCCTGGCTCCATAAAGTAGTGAATTATCTCAAATAATGAGTTTGTGTCTGGTAGCTCTTTTAAATGTTTCTATTCTGCCCAAAACATGAATCGCTGTAGAAATGAAGAGTTTTAATGTCTTTTAAAGAAATATCCAAAACAAACTTTCTTAAACAAGAAGCTATTTCTTGACCTGCACGTCCTGCTATAGTTTCGTTCCATAAAAAATAGATCCCTTCATTACCAATATGATCTGTTTTATAAGAGTTAGATTTTAGACTAACAGTTGTCTTTTGTAAAACTATACATCATTTCTCAAGAAGGGGGGCGGCAAACATTTTTTCAAATTAAATGAAACATTTCTATCTAATTTACTTCTTTTTTATCTTTATTCCTATTTTTATAGCATCTTTGAGCCGTTTCCAAATGGTTATTTAAATCTTGTTTTATTATTATCTTTTCGTAATATTTCTAGTGATCTTTTAAAATTTTGTAACATGAGGTATCACTTAATATTAAAGAAAATACTCTACATTATGAAAAATACGCGAACAAAATCGCTACAATTACTACTACATTAATATTAAAATCTCTTGCTATAGTAATCTTATGATCTAGATGCCCAAGACGATGCAACCACTTTTTTAATTGCTTCAAAAACACTTAAATACTTCTTCCTGGATTTTCTGAAGGCAAATATATTGAGACAACTGTTAATAATTCACCACATATTTTTAAGTCACCTGCTGTACATTCCATTTCACTTTCTACAGATAAATTCGCTAGGACACTTTTATTTATTTTTATTTTTTTTTTTTGAAAGCCATCTATTATAAACCAGTTGTACTGCAGCCAATTGCCAGAGGCAGCAAACACCAACAAGGATGCCACAGCAGCAGGAAACCGGGCTATAATACGCCCAGGCAACAAGGCCCACTCAACAGGAAGAGATAAGTACCATCTTGATCTCCAAACAACAACAGGATGGATTAGTAAACTCAGTGTGAGAACTGGTTACTAAAATAGTGCACGAGGCGATAACCGATATAAAGTTAGCACTGAACTAATTCAGACTAACAGGGGATACTTGAGGATAGGCTCCTGGAATCCAGGCGACATAAGAACCAACCAAAATATTTTGGATGAACTGGTTAACAGATAGGAAATAGATGTCGTAGCAATACAGGAAAAAAAGCTTACGAACACCATCAACATAAAGTTTTCTGGCTACGACATATATAGGAACGACAACACAGGAAGATCAGGAGGCACAGCAATCCTAGTAAAGAAAGGGATCGAACACATCAGAATTCCAACATTACAATTGACCAACATGACAGCAACATCAGTCACAATACAAATGAGCCAAGAATATCCATGGAGACACGTATGTAACACCGCAAAGAAAATGATACAAGCGGCCCATAACAGCAGCTTAAGAGAAGCAGGTAACTTTCCAAGATACATCGCTGAACGATTCCTATTCAGAGAACTGTAATAAATCAGGGTGACTGAAATAATGAAGGAAAAAGCCAGGATAAAATTCGCAGAACTCGAGAATCACTCAAGTCCATACTGCGACAGATCATAAGATGCGACTACTTCCATCGATGGAAACACAAACGTCAAAAGCAACAAATAGTGAAATAAAATAAAAGGTATCCAAAGAGACAGAATAAAATAAACCCTATAGAGAAAAACAAACCCTAGAGAGAGAACAAAATAAAAAATACACGGAGAAAATAAAACAAACAGACCCTAGATAAAACAAACCACAGAGAGCTAGTAAAAGAAAGAAGGAGGACAGTTCGTAGCTGTAACAATGCAGACAAGCACAACAACACTATGTAGACCCTAATAATTTAAGATTCTATCTCAGGACATCCTACAAAAAAAAACATAAAATAATCTAAGAAACGGACTCGGCCACCAAAAAAATTTAAAAACACTAACAAAAACCGGCGCAAGCCAACAAAAAAAAACAAAAAAAAACACAAAAACCCGGGCACGTAGGGCCCAACTCCTTGAACACCAAATCTTCGAACTGGGCGCAGCCCTGAGCAGAAGCTTGAGGCCCAAGCAAACATTTTCAAGGATAAGTCACAAGAGGATAACAGGAATAAGGCGCGTCACGCTGGCCTGAATTTAAATCAGTTAAGGACTCATGTTGGAGTTCTATTACCAGGACTCCAACATAAAAAGCATTTGGCTGATAGTTGTGCTCCAATCTCGTATCAGAGTACTATAGTTGGGAAAGGGATGGTCTGGAGCATTGGAGCGCGTTGGAGTGACTCCTGTTTTTACTCGAGTTAATACACGTCGCTCCAATGAATTGTTACACCCGAACGTAATTCTTAGGGATAAACAGGCTGGGTTTAATTAAATTGCTTGCTTGATGTCTGCAGTTCAGGTATGTCAAATTCAGTATCTTTGTTTTGAAGCTTTACTTAATAAATTGTGATCTGTAAGCAGAAGTTAATTCACATTTTTTCAGGTTTGCAAAAAGACGTTTTGTGAGACTTTTGGTGTCAGTAGACGACGTTTGCAGATTCTGTCCGAGAAAATTAGTTGTGATGACGAAAGTATGAAACATAAATGGGGCGGTAAAGGCGGGAGTCTGATTGAACAGAAAAGATCATTGGTTATATATCGTCAATTCCAGCACAAGAAAGTCACTACGGTAGAAGTGGCGCTCCAAACCGAAAATATCTCCCGACAGAGTTTAATGTAGTTAAGTTGTACAAAGGATTTTTGGAAAAGTACTTTGCTGATTCTACCGAGCCACCAGTATCTAAACAGTGATGTAATGATATATTTTTGACAGAGTTTAATTTTTCATTTTAGCCCCTACGAGTTGACACACGCCCAACATGTGACTCGCTTATAGACACAGCTCTAACAGAAGAAATAAAAACTGATGCTAAGCAAAAACTAGAAATTCACCACAAGCAAGCTGACGTAGCAAGACAAAAATGAGTAAAGATTGCATAGAATCCAGAGAAAACAACTAAGATATTCGAATGGTTCAATTTGGTCTTTAGCAACAGCTTATCAACAACTTATCTTTCAACATTACCTCATGTTCAAATGTACTACGGCCTTCAGTTTGCCTGTATTAATATGGGTATTCATTTAGAAGACGAAGGAAGAAGCATCATGCTCTTCTAAAATAAAACTATCGAGCAAAGGGGGTCTAAGGAGATAGTTTCTTGTTTTTTACCAGTAGCGAAATAGTATTCAGTACAGATAAGCAAAAGCTAATTCTGTATTCAGATAATTGTGGTGGCCAAAATAAGAACCAGACTTTACTTTTTATGTATCTCGTTTTTATTGCAAAAGGTTTCCTTCCAGAAAATACTCATACATTTCCTATGAAAGGACATACCATTCTCGATTTTGCAATTATAGAGAAAGCAAAGAAGCATGCCAAGCTCTGTTTGGCTTACAGTGACTCCTGTTTTACACGAGATAATATACCAATATATTGTTACGCCCGAACGTAATTCCAAGGGTGAACAGGTCTCACAGATTGGGTTTAATTTAATTTCTTGCTTGCTTGCCAATTACTTGAACGTCCCATTTCTCATTTATAACAAAGCTAATTTTAATACCTCTGATGAGACTGTACTCTATATAATGAAGTATAAATATGTCAATGAAGTATAATGATGATTTATTTCAAATTCAGTTAAGTACAATAATTAGCTACACTCCGTATAGAAAAATCCTCTATTGCTCCGTCTTCTGTGTATTGATCTCCTTCTAATAATGTTAATGATTTTATGCATGAACTGTATGTCAACCTTACACAAATAAACAAGAACTGCAACATTAATTTATTTGCAGGTGATGTTAATGAATATTAATCTATTTTCTAATGATAGAACAGACTCTGAATATATTATTGTTTTAAGCGAATTTGTGAATTACAAGATTAACAAGTATACTAGAGTAGAGTTCGTTCCTGAATGAGCCACCGAAAGGCGTGTTTGTTTTGGCCTTAACAAAGTATTATTAACAGTTTATTTATAAATAGTTAAGTGACAATTATATGAAATATCAATAAGTGAACACATCGTATTTGTTTTGAATACTATGACGCGATAAACAAGTTTTATGGTTGATTTGTAATTAAACAACCATGAATGTGGTACTCGTACGACCTAAGGTACGTTTATTCCAGTTTTATTACCTGTTTAATTATTGGTCAGGTCCGTCTTATTGCTAAGCACAATGTCTTGTGAATTTTGTTTTCGGTCGAAGAAAACTTGTTTTTATGAAACATTTTATTCACAATACAACTTAATACTAATGACTACAATGTCAAAGAGACTTTAGCAATGCCTCTGATTTAGTTTTACAGTGCTTTTATATCTATCTATCTAATTAGCCTTCGTCGGTCCACCTTTGGACATAGGCCTCCTCAATCCTTTTTCATTCTTCTCTGTCTGTCGCTACAGTCATTCACCTAGAGCCCACGTGCTTATTGGTATCATCTGCCCATCTCATTTGGGGTCTTCCTCTGCTTCGTTTATATTCCCACGGTCTCCAACTTATAAGAATTTTGTTCCATCGGTCTTCATTTTGTCTTATATTGTGTCCGGAAATCTCCATTGCAATTTTGCAACTTTTGCTCATTTTTGTTTTCTCTTTGATCCACTCGTTTTTCTTTTTTCCATTACTCTTATGTGCAACATTTGTCTTTCCATTGCTCTTTGGGTTTTTATGATTTTGTCCATGTTTGCTTTTGTAAATGTCCACGTTTGGGAACCATAAGTGAGAACAGGGAGTACACATTGATTGTATACTTTGGTCTTAAGATGCTGTGGATATCTTTTGTTTTTAAGAATGTAGCTTAGTTTGCCAAATGGTTCAAGCGTTGTCCACAAATTTTTATACCTTTTTCTTCCCATTCTAATCTTTTAAAAATATCTTCCAGAGCCTGATTGAAAAGTTTCGGTGATATTGTGTCACCCTGTATAGCCTCTATTTATTTGTATTGATTTTGTTCCTTCATATACCTTAATTGTTGTTTTGGCTTCCTTATATATATTGGCTATTAGTTCCGTATATCTGTGGTCAATTCTGCTGTTAATCAAAGAAATTTTCACTGCCCACTGTTCGACACTGTCGAAAGCCTTTTCGAAATCTATAAACGCTATATGTAGAGGAATGTGGTATTCATTTCCTCTTTCTATAAGTACTTTCATACTTAGTAAATGGTCACTTGTGCTGAATCCCTTCCCAAAAACCAGCTTGTTCTTTCGACTGGTATCCGTCGAATTTTGTCTTCAATCTATTGGTTAGAATTTTTGTTGGGAGTTTGTACATTATATTGAGGAGTGTTATAGAATGGTAGTTTTTTATATCTGCTTTATCCCCTTTCTTGTGTAGGATAGGCTTTTATATCATTATAGACAATAGAAATCTCATTAAGCTAATGGAAATATTTACACTCAATATGAATATCATTATAAACAAATAAGGTAAAGTACGACTACAAATTACACGGAAGAACAGTTATCGGGAATTTTGGACATCATAACTCGTGTTAAAATCAAAAATACAACCTAATATTCCTTTTCTCCAACACAACACAACAAAGGAATAACAATTACTGCCAAAACTAATAAAACCTATTCATCAGCAACCTATACACAATTTACCTCAAAACTTACTTAATTCCTTTAGATTACTTAATTCCTCTAATCAAGAAATAGCAACCTAATCCAAATAAAAATATTGTATTTTCCTCTCGACTATTAAATAATCAGATTTACTTGTACCTTGTAAACAAACAAATTGTGAATGAATTCAAACAAAACCACGGACAAATAAAAAAGTCCCGATAAATATGGAATTAAAATTTTAGCATATCGGTGAAAATTTAACACTGATATGTGTCCCTGTAGCTGAATACTACACACTGAGTCTAACAAAACCAATCCATGGGACAAATCATAACCTTACAACAGATAATTGGTTCACCTCAATCCGCACGGGAAAAAAGCTGTGTGATGATCATTCCATCAGTTGGAATCGTGAAGAAAAATAAAGACAAACTCCCAGTAACGTTCATCGAAAAAAGTAACAGAAACAAAAATTCAGCTATGTTTGCTTATAGTTAAAAAAGTAACACTTCTTTTTTATTGCCCTCCAAAAGCTCAGAAAAAATTTTTGTCATGTTATTCATCATCCATACTGAAGGAGACAAACCAAATTCTACAGTGCTCCCCGAAGGAAAAATGTTCCCATCAGAAAGATAATTTAGGTGTCTTAAAAAAATATTATTAGAAAAACAAACAAAGAAACTTTAAAAACAAATTCAATTCTCTGATCTGTATCTGTAGAGTAGGGAGGGCGAGTTAAGTTTCACAGCACTTAGGCCACAATTGACCCATTGTGCATCCTCCCAGGAAGCTGTCACCCTTAGCTCATTTTCCATCCTGCCATTTCTAGGAAGGTGGACAAGTCACCAGGAGACATCTCTCTTATGTGGGCAGGTGTGGGCCAGGACTCGCCGAACGCGTACTCTCGTATTAACGATAACTCTGGGCATTCACATAGGACATGCTCTACAGTTTCGTCTTCTCGTTCACACTTCCTACATAGAGGTGTGTCTGCTAGCCCCAGTGTATGGAGGTGTTTGCTTAGTTGACAATGACCAGTTAAAAAACCAACTGCCAAACGTAGGTTTTTCCTGGTCATTCCCAAGTACTTCTTAGATGTGGACTCTTCAAGGTTACTTAGTGTTACCCTGACAAGTTTACATCCTTTCCCTTCTTCCCATCTTTTTACGGTTTGCGTATGGGAGTGACATTTGACAATTTCCGCGATTGTTATAGTTGATCAACCAAAAAGATCCCCAGGTCCTAAGAGTCTTAGGCCTGCCGCCTTCCTAGCTAATTGGTCAGCAATGCGGTTGCCTTTATTCCTATTGTGTCCTTTAACCCACCTCAGGATGATGGTATTACCATCCGAAGCTTGAGTTAGTGACTCGTGACACTCCATTACCAGACCTGATGTGACACGTGGTCTATTCAAGGTTATTAGCGCTTGTCTGCTATCTGTGCAGATCATTATAGTTTTACCTTCTATACCTTTTTGGGTTATCTCTTTTGCGGCTATGGAGATACCAGTCAGTTCTGTCTGAACTACGCTGGCATTTTTGCCCATACTCCTCTTTATTCTTAGGTTCAGTGATCTGGAGTATATCCCGCATCCTGGGCCTTCTTTCATTTTGGAGCCATCGGTGTATATGCATTAGGCATTTGCCACGTTTGTCTCCATATACTGTCCTGTTTCAATTTTGTAGGGTTTGTTAAAGACAAACTTTGGTTCAATTGAGTCGCAGCCTGCCTGTAGGAGTGGTAACGCATCCAACTCTCCTCGCCAGAAACGAGTTCTCAATTGTCCCATTCCTACATCAAGGTTTGCACCAGCTGAGCGCAGTCGCATGATTGTCACTAGCGCTACCTCTTTGATATATATATCTAGAAGCGTGATGCCAATGATCAACTCCATTGCAGCAGTTGGTGTTGTTTTCATGGCATCTGTTATATTTATGCAAGCCATCCGCTGAATATGGTTTAGTTTGTTAATCGCTGTTGCCTGTAGCACTTTTGGTACCCAAGCAGTAGCTCCGTAAGTTAGCATTGGCCTAATGACAGCGGTGTAGACCCAGGCGATCACCCTGGGCGTGAGGCCCCAGGTGCGTCCGAGCGTTCGTCGACACTGCTCATAGGCAATATATGCTCTTTTAGCTCTACCATCTAAGTGTGAGTTCCATGTTAACTTCTTGTCAAGGGTAATACCAAGGGACTTCACCTCGTCAGAAAAATTTAGACTGTAGTTTAGAATCCTTGGGGGTATTAAGCCCGTGATTCTTCTTTTCCTGGTAAAGAGGACCATCTCTGATTTCTTTGGATTTATAGATAGTGAGTGTTCCTTGCACCATGTTTCTATTAGTAGGAGAGCAACTTGTGATCTCTCACATAGTGTGTTCTCAAACTTACTGCTTTGCAGGACAGCAATATCGTCTGCATAGGCTATTGTGTAGAAACCGTTGCTGCTGAGTTGGTCAACCAGGGTATCTAGAACTATGTTCCAGAGTAGTGGTGATAGAACCCCTCCCTGTGGACAGCCCCTCGTAACCATGCCTCTAACAGAAACGTCTTCTACATGTATGCTTATTGCTCTATTAGAGAGCATACTCAATTCTCTGATAAATAAACCTAATTTAAATTTTTATAAAAAAGAAATTGAATTTAATAAAAATAATCTTTTGAGAAATCTTTAGAAAGTTATATTCTAAAAATTTATACAGAAATGAAAACTTCTGTTGTATGATGATATTTTATTAAAATAATTCAAACTTATGCAAAATGACTACAATTGTAACGTGTTAACTAACAATAATTGATGTCCAAAGATACAGTAACCTTTATTTTATATAATTAGTGACTTTGAAGAATATTACTGTTGGTCTTTAACGATAAACAATAATTTTTATGGAATAACAAAAAGCTCTAAAGCCACATTGAAATTTTCCAATCTCGTTCGACATTTTCATACATTTATGGGTAATACTTTATTTACAATGTATCTTAGATATGATCGTAAAGAGTCATACTATGGAGAAAGAGAATTCTACTACTTTTGTAAATGTCAGCAATAATGACATTAGTATTACCTTACAGCGACATTGGATTATATTTGGAAATAAGAGGAGACATTATTCCGAGTGTAGATATAAACTGACAATATACACCGTCCAAAAATCGATAATAGTTAACTTAAGAACAGTGTTTCCCAGAGCAATTTAACCAAAACAAAAAACATATTCCAAATATGTCCGATAATGGCATGTTAAAGATTTTTTTAAGCTTTGGCTATAAGGTTAAAAATTTACCATGAAAAATAGTAGTGGTTTGTGTAGGATTAGTCGTTTTATCATACGCAATTATTTATTTCTGATACGTTGTGCTTTATGTATTGTTTTACACTATATCTCCTTCGTGCACCCTCTTCTTATCGAAGGTTGGCAACCATCAACTGCAATTCTTCTCTATCTTTTGCTTATCGTATTATTGTGCTGGTCGAAGCATTGCATTGGCGTAAATTGGGCAGCCAAGAGAACTTTTTTCGTCCTATGCCCCGTCTTCCTGTGATCTTTCCTTTAATAAACAACTACAGAAAACTATGCTTATCATTATAGCGATAAGCTATACAGCGAATATCATTCGCTGAAAACTTAGTGCCCAATAAATTATTTATCTTGTTAGATATATTCAGTGCCACACAATAATTGGCAAAACGAGGGCATACAATTAAAAAATGGTTAACAGTAACCATTATACATTACATGATTTACTTATAGGTGGATCACTCTTAGACAATAATATGAATGAGTAAGTCACGTGTGATCAATTCCTAACAGATTTATCATTAACTGTTCTCTTCTGTTTCTAGTTGAGAGTCACCAAGCTGTAAGGTCATTTTTAAGTTGCTTCAGTGATGTTCATGAAGATTGTCATTCATTTTTTCACTTGCACAAAACTCGATTTTAAATAAAATATCACTAGCGATATTTCGATACTCGGCTTTTTCTATATCAGCACATACAGCAATTTCACTCATGTACTGGTCTACTCTGGCATCGAGAATCATATTGATCTTTTATTCTGTCACATCCTCTCGACCATTCCATCTGATTGAGGATGCAGGGGTGTCGTTCTGGTCTTATTGACAATAATCAATTTACAAACGTTTTGGAAGAGGGTTGATTCAAAGTTTTGCCCTTGGTCGGAGTGGATCTCCAGGAAAACACAAAATCGGCTGAAAAATTCTTTAACAAGTACCTCTGCAACGGTAGCAGCTTTTTGATTTGGTATCGCATGGGCCTCAGTCCATTTCGTAAAATAATCCATGACTACCAGGATATATTTATTTTCTGTTGTTCTGTTGTCAGACAAGGTATGTTTGTTGGGTGTTCCAATATATATTCTGGTGCCTCCGGATAAGCCAAGCAAGCTATACGAGCAACGTCTGCTTCAAACTCTTGCAAAATTTCACTTGCTTGTTGAATTATACGTCTTAGTTATGCTTTGTAGACTAGTTGTAGATGGGCATCCCCGTAACGCTTGTTTAGTCGAGTGAAAAAGGTTTGTTAACATTTGTGGTTAATTTTTAAAAATTTATATATATATATATATATATATATATATATATATATATATATATATATATATATATATATATAGCTCTTTAACCTAGAGCTAAGATTAATACTATTACAGGAATTAATATTAAACTCAACAGTCTTCCGGGTTTAATCGCGTCGATTATCATTCCGCCAAGCTTTCGACATCCTCTTCGATGTCTTCTTCAGGGCTTTCGATGTCTCAGTCTCCCGAGCCCTCAGTCACTACTACACTGACCAATTATCAATGCATTACTGGTGTTGGGAACAGATGACGATGGATTTATACCATCGATGGTGACCTGGCTTGTGTGGTGGTTGGCGTGGGGGCCAGCGTGGGGATTGGCGCGGGGGTTGGCGCGAACATTTCTGACAGGATTTTGATTAACGGGTGAAGTGGACGGTACTTTCTTTACGATAGGTCTCCATGTCAATGGAGAAACGGCACCTTTTTGACACAATCGTTCGCACTAATACTAGTATATTTTATTTTTTTCAACATTTAATTATTAAATTTGTTTTGAAATAATTGAACAGTTTGATTTATAATCAAAGTATCCGTTTCGTATCACAAATCCAGATTTATTTTTATCAATTCAAATCAATTAAGGCATAATTAGGTTTTAATAGAAAATTGGGTAATAATTATTTAGCACAAATAAGTGTTTTACATACATTCGTCCTCGACCAAGTTTGGACGACTAGTCATCTTCTTTTGTGAAAAGAACACTGAACACTGTGAAAAGAAAGTCAATTGTTGTTTTCGTTTTTCATTGATTCTTCTTTACTGTTGATGTCCATTAGAAAATTATCCTTACTTATGCTTCTGGTCCTTCAGGTTAAATGGAGAAAACACATCATCTACCTATCTTCACCATATTGTAGGTTTGGTTTTTCAATCAAAAGAAGGCTATTGTCTACCAGAAATGATATGCAATTTTATTGAACATAAAACATGCACAATAAAACGTCTTATCTCTTATACCTTATTTCTTATTAAGAGAATTAAACTAATATTCAATTCTTTGTTACTTTTTCCAGGAAATAAGAAGCATTTCTATTTTACTAGGAGAATATACCTCTCTATTCCAGGTAGTTAATAATCTCTCAATATAAATGGCAATTTTATAATTATATATTTTTATTATAATTATATTGTAATAAAAACTTGTCTGAGTATGAAACTTGCTTTTTATATAAATATTTTTATTACAAAACTTTATTTTCATTTTCTTTATTTACATTAAATAAGCAAAATAATTGATCTGCGAAGGAAATCATTTCGCAATATATTTGACTAAGATTTTGTTTCTCATTACTCGGTAAACGAAAAAGTGGCTTGCCCCAGCAATTGATGATAATACGTTGAATTCAGAATTACTTGCAATTTGCACTAAAATTTCACCTTCCTGATCTACAGATATTTATTTAGGTCGCCCTACATCACGTTTCGGCTTTAATTTTCCAGTCCTTCCTAATCTATTAAAAATATTACGAAAGAGTTTGCTGGCTCAACTTTTTTAGCCGGGTGGGCGCCTTTATAATCTGCATAAATAATGTTAAAGGTAAAACAAACAATATAAAAAGTAAAAAAATATCAGCGAATTCACGAATGGAAAACAAAACACAAAATCTGTTTCTGAAGCAGTTTTTTACGTTGGAATTATTATATTTATAAAAATTAACCACAAATGTTACTTCATGTTACTTCACAAAAGTATATTCCGTTTAAAATTATTAATACTACAGTGGAGAAAAATTTGAAATTTTTTTTTTTTTTTTTTTTTATTTACAAACTCGCATCAGCCTGTAAGGCTATTAGCGAAAAAAAGAAAAAGTAATAACAATAATTGAACAGTGTAACAATTAAATTTTGTATAAATAGTTTATTGCTTTTAGATATTGGATAATCACTTTGGCACCGCACTTTAAGAATAGTTCTCTCAAATTCTCCGGGATTCCGAATTTACACCTTTCCGCACTGTGTAACGGGCACTCCACTAGAAGGTGTTTTATTGTTAGCGAGGTCTCGCAAGCATAACACTCCGGTTGTGGATCCCTTGTCATCAGATGTCCATGTGTGAGGCGACTATAACCAAGCCGCAGTCGTGTGATGATAACCTGAGAAAAACGATTGGTGGAACTATCAGACCATGGTTGAAATATTGGTTTTATCTCAAGTAGTTTTGCCTGTTTTTTACACCATCTGCTATTCCATATGTTGACTATTTTGCTCTGGAAATATGATTTGAGATCTGTCGCTGGAGTTTTTGGATAGAATTCAATAGTTGTTTCCTCTAAGGCTTCTCGTGCATATTTATCCGCCAAATCGTTTCCCGTGATTCCAACATGAGATGGCACCCACAGGAAAGCAATGTTTCTGTGGTTTAGATTATGCAATTCTTGTCTAATGAGTTTGGCCACAGGATGGGAAGAATAGATTTTTGAGATGATTTCTAGAGAACTTAATGAGTCAGTAATTATTAAGAAATTAGTTTCAGGACATTTTGTAACATGACATATGGCTTTATATATTGCAAAGAGTTCTCCTGTTAAAATAGTATTCGTCTCCGCTAGTTTATATTTCTTTATTTCATCATTTGTTACAAAGGCAGATGCTACACAACGCTCTGTTTTAGATCCATCTGTGAATAACTTTTTGAAGGAAGAAAATTGAGAAATTAACGTTTGATATTTAGAATTAATTAGATGACAATTGCTTTCTTTTTTATTTTCTGATAATAGATCCAAATTTATGTAAGGAGAAGACATTAGCCAAGGAGTGGAAGTTGGCATCTTGCTAGGATAGATTTCGGGGACTTTAATGTTTAATTCATTTATGATTCGTCTGCATCTTTCGTAAAAGGGAATGTGGGTTTTTGCGCGCTGGATATTCGAGCAGCGAATGGTTTGGTGATATTGTAAAGAGTACCGCTTCGATGCATAAGAGAGCATTAATTCCTGTCTTCGTAAATCTAATGGTAGTTCACCCAGTTCGGCCTGAAGACTTAAGATAGGGGTTGTTCTAAATGCGCCGCTTATTATTCTAAGAGCGTTATTTTGAATGGTGTCTAAAACTTTTAGAGTTGTTGTTGAAGCACACGAGTAAGCGTGGCAACCATAATCGATCTTTGAGCGGATCAAATTTTTATATAGTATGAGTAGAGTTCTACCGTCTGCTCCCCAGTTCGTACCAGAAAGACATTTCAAGAGGTTTAGTCTTTTTTGACATATAGCTGATATATATTTGATGTGGTCCTTCCAGGTTAGAGCTTGATCAAATATTAGACCTAGATATTTAATTGTGTTTACATATTCAAGTGTTTGACCACCAAGTTTTAAAGTAGGTATTTCTTTTATCTGTTTTGGTCTCTTAGAGAATATGATGCAGCGAGTTTTAGATGAAGCAAATTGAAAACCACTCCTTTTAGACCATGCTATAAATTTATCGAGTTGATCTTGTAATAATTTGGCCATACTCTGTATATTGTTTCCATTTAAGAATATTATAAGATCATCCGCGTACAATCTCGCTTGAATGGGTTTGTTCATTGATTTGATTATATCATTGATAGCTATAAGGAAAAGCGTCGGGCTGATTACCGAGCCTTGGGGTGTACCATTTGTTTGATATTTCACATTAGATAGAAGTCCGTTTACTTTTACCTTGAAATTTCTATTTAGGAGAAAATTTTTAATAAAAGCAAGTATATTTCCTTGATAGCCCCATGATTCCAGTGTTGAAATTATTTTGTGATGCCAAGCCATATCAAATGCTTTGTGCAAATCAAAATAAATTGCAATACATTTTTGGTTGTTGTAGAATGCGTTATTAATATGTGATTCTATATCTACTAAATTGTCGGTAGTCGATCTTAAAGGACGAAATCCAGATTGTTCATTAATCAGTTGGTTATTTTCTTCCAGACACCACAATAAACGTTTATTTATAATTTTTTCTAAAAGCTTACACATGACACAAGTTAGAGACACTGGACGATAAGAATCTGCTTTGTTTTGTGGCTTATTAGATTTTAAGATGGGAATAGTTATGGCTGTTTTCCATAAATTGGGAAATTCATGTTTAGTCCATATACGATTATATATTTTTAATAATATTTCTACTGCTTCGTCAGGAAGGTGTTTCAAAAAAGAAGCTGGGATGTCATCGGGGCCAGGGGATGTGTCTTTTAAAGAAACTACCATCTCTCTTAGTTCTCTGATTGTGATAAGTGCATTTATAGGTTCATTGTTGTTTACTACGTTAATAGGGATGGTTTCTTTTTGTTCTTTGTATGTTATGAAATCTTTATCATAGTTAGAATTTGTGTGTTTGTTATTAATGATTTATTTTCTACTTCTAATGAATCGATTCCTTGATATGAGCTAGTGCCTGTTATATTTTTTATTTTCCTCCATATGTTTGTTAAGGATGTGTAATTATTGATCGTTTCTACATATTTTATCCAGGATTGTCTTTTAGATCTCGTGGTAATCAGTTTGGCTTTAGCCCTACATTCTTTAAGATTAATTAAGTTTTCTAGGCTTTTGTACCTCTTGTACTTTTGAAGAGCTTTCTTACTTTCCTTAATAGCTTCTTTACAATCTTCATTCCACCAGGGAGTTACTTTATCTCTTTTTATAAACTTTGTTTTACCTATCGCTTCTAGAGCTGCTTCCGTTATGAGTTTATTGAACTGTAGAATTATTTCGTCTATTGAATTTTCTAAACAAATTTTTGATGATCCGTTACGGATAATTTCTTGATAACTGCGCCAATCAGCTTTATCTAGCCTCCATTTCGGTTCAGGTGTAACTGGCGTAGGTTTCATCGAGTGTTTTTCTATTAAAATTGGGAAGTGATCACTCCCATGTAAATCTTTTTCTACATACCAATTGTGATTTAATTGAAGAGTTGGCGTACAGAGTGAGATATCTATAGAAGAAAATGTCCCTGTCGATAAATTTAAGTGTGTGCTGCTACCATCATTTATTATTGCAAGATTAATTTGAAATTTTCTTACCGTAAATCTTGCAGTTTTTGAATAAACCAACAATATTATGTTAAACCTAAACCTGCATTATCTTTTCAAACATAAAAGTATATATAGTATATATCCAAATATATATATAAACCTTTTAACTCCCTATTTTGGTGAAAACACCTTTTTAAAGCAAGCTCAAAAGAAATCAATTCTCTACAGACTGACAAATCTTCGAACTCCAGAAAAAATTATTCTATGTTATATTAAAGAATTAGCGTACCTCTTAACTCCAGTCTGTCGTTTTCATGTTGGCACAACTTCTAACTCCCAGTTTTCATGTTTTTATTCTCTGAGAAGCATCTAGGCTGATCGTTCTATTATTGTTGTTGTATTTTGATGTTATTTAAGTGCTCTTTTGAACTTTAAATACGGAAAAGTACAAAACAATTTAATTTTTTAGCCTAACTTGTACCATGCAAAAGTAGTGAGTTTATAATAATGATTTAATAAAAGCATGGAGATACGAGATTTGCTAAAATTTTATAGGTTATGTCAGCTCGTTAAGTAACTGGAGTTAAGAGTTTTGCATTAATTCTAGGTAGGCGTACCGCACAAAATTTTATAAAATAATTTCAATTAAATGAAATATTGTGGATAAAAAATAAATTTGTAGGTGCGAAGGAGCCTACGTAAAGTCATATGTCTACAGTTTATGTCGGAGGTAGAGTTGAGGTTCCCCAAACTCAATTGTACTAAATTTAGTTTGTATTTAGAACATCGAGAGGTCAAAGGCTGACAAATATGGCACTACAACAAAGCAGTCCTAAAATTCAGCCAAACAATAATAGTTAACAGCTTACAGAAAAAATAACAGGTCGTTCGGATCATGAAAATGTTGATTCTACTAATGTAGAGTGTACTGTTTATATCCCAAAGAGCATAAACATTGGCGGAATAGCACCAATAATAATTAATGTACCCCCAGAAGAAGAGGAAAGCGAAATGTTTATTGATCCCAAGGATGATGTTCTATTCACCTTGCCCTCAGACGATATGAGTTTATTGCTGAATATTGAAAATGTAACAGTTACCGAATCTCTTCCAACAAACAATTTGCCTAATGGAATAAGGAGCTCATATGCAATTACATAAGGTAGCAAGTAGATACTCTTCTACGACCCCGGTAGAAGACAGATCTGCTAAAGGGACGCAACCCTGCCTTAAGCAAGCCTTGACTTTCTCCACAGTCCCCTACCAAGGAGAAGTCATGTCCTAACCAAAAAGTTCCATCAAATTCATACATATCCATTACACATCCTAACCCACTACCAATACGCACTGGCCCGCGCGGTAGTGAAACGGCTAAACCCCCCTCCTCTATTCATGTATGCAAAATTCAGGAAACGAACGGCCCTCAGTGCCCGGCGACTCCACTACCTCCGACCAAGGTAGCGGTCGGAAGAAAGACGGAGTAGAGGGTGCTAAGAATCCCCGGGTTAAACTAGGCTATCATAGACGGCATTCTTCTATAAATTATAGAAGAATGCTGAGAATATCATGGACAGCAAGGATCACGAACAACGAAGTTCTAGAAAAAATGAAGAAGGAACCAGAGATTGTGTTTACATTGTGTATATTGCAAGGTAAAGTCAAAGGTAAGCGGGGACCCGGTAAAAGGAGAATATCATGGCTGCGGAATTTAAGAACATGGTTTAAGAAAACCTCAACGGAGCTGTTTCGAGCCGCAGCGAGCAAGGTCATGATTGCCAATATGATTTCCAACATCCGAAACGGATAGGAACCAGAAGAAGAAGAAGATCATAGACGGCAACCTATGCATATTGCTTCATATAATGTGAGAACAATGTCATCAGAGTCTAAATTGTTAGAAATGGAGGAAGAGCTAAAATCAATAAAGTGGGACGTAATGGGTCTCAGCGAAGTCAGAAGAAGAGGAGAAGAACAATGTACTCTTAAATCTGGCCACTTATTCCATTTCAAGGGAGAAGACAATTCATCAAATGGTGGGGTTGGATTTATCGTACACAAACGACATGTACCAAACATATTAAAAATAGAACGTGTAAGCTCGAGAGTTATCACTCTAATCTTAAAGTTGAATTCGAGATATAAATTAAAATTGATACAAGTGTATTCACCAACGACAAGCCACACAGATGAAGAGATTGAAATGTTCTTTGAAGATATTAGAACTGCCCTGAAAAGTACTGAGACGTTTTATACTCTGATAACAGGAGATTTTAATGCTAAGCTGGAAAATAAAGAAGACCAAAGTGAAACCGCATTAGAAAACTACGGCTATGGAGAAAGAAATGAAAGAGGGACCATGCTTGTAGATTTTTTACACCAAGAAAATCTGTTTTCTATGAACTCATTCTTTCAAAAAAAGCCCCAACGAAAGTGGCCGTGGAAAAGTCCAGACGGTTTCACAGAGAACGAAATAGATTTTATCATTGCTAATAAAAAAGAAATTGTACAAGATGTATCTGTTTGAAACAGATTTACAATTGGAAGCGATCACAGATTGATTCGAGCAAAAATTCTGTTCAATTTAAAGAATGAACGAACAAAAATGATAAAATCAGACAATCGTAAATGGACCCCGCCCGAAAATACAGACCACTTTCGTGACATCATTGACCATAACCTTCAACAAATCAACGACGAAACACAGGTCGAAGTTTTAAACGAAAATATCGTAAAAGCCCTTAAAGAAGCGGAGAAGTTGTGCTGTCCTAAAATCAAGAAAAAACATGAGAAAATAAGTCTCAACACTAACAATCTGATCGAAGAAAGAAGGAGGCTAAAGGACAGGTATAACACAAACTACGCAGAATTTAGTCAACTCAGTAAAACAATAAACAAAGAAATCCGAAAAGACATACGGCAACATATCATGAGAGAGGTGACAAGGGTGATAGAGAAAAAAAGAAGTCTGAAAGTTCTAAGACACAACATGTCCACAGGAAAAAATAACATACATAAGTTAAGAAATAAACAAGACGACATTGTGACTGATAAGGAAGAAATAAGTGGAAGACTTCTACAGACAACTCTATGAAACAAGACATCCGATGAAAGACGCACCTTAGCAAAGATAGAGAATCAAGGCTCAGAATTAATGCCGAACATAACTGTTGACGAAATTAAAAATGCACTTCGGGTGATGAAGAACAAAATCTCCAGGTGAAGACCGAAATGACCGAAAGCCTAAAACTAGGAGGAAATAAGCTCTTACTGACACTTGCTAAACTGTTCAATAAATGTCTCTGCGAAGCGATAACACCGACGCAGTGGAACAAAGCGAAAATCATCTTACTTCATAAGAAGGGAGATATCAGCGACCTTAGAAACTACCGCCACATTAGCTTGTTGTCACAAGTATATAAGCTATTTACAAGAGTTATTACCAACAGGCTAGGAAGTAAGTTGGATTTCTATCAGCCAAGAGAGCAAGCAGGTTTTAGAGCAGGATATGGCACGAATGATCATTTACAAGTAATTAAGAACTTAATAGAAAAGAGTGTTGAATATAACAAGCCATTAGTCATGATATTTGTTGACTACGAAAAAGTTTTCGACACAATATGTTATCAAAAGATGTTAAAAACCTTAACAGAGTGCCGTATAGATCATCGCTATATAAACATGATAAAATACATCTATCAAAATGGGACAGCAAGTGTGAAACTGGCAGATAAAAAGACCAACGTATTTAAAATAAAACGGGGAGAACTGGAGAAACTATACCTAGCCTCCCTACAAGTAGGATTAAAAATCAACCACACAAAAACACAAATCATGACAAATCTTGTGTTAAGCGAAAAGATTTCAGTAAATGGCATGCATATTGAAGAAACCACCTCATATAAGTACTTAGGACATGAGATACGCATAGGAAGAGATAATCAAACGTGCGAACTAAGCCGCCGCATAGGACTCACTTGGGTGGCATTCGGCAAGCTAAACTATGTTCTTAAATCAGAACTACCTATGTGTCTCAAAAGAAAAGTCTTTAATCAGTGCGTGTTGCCAGTACTTACATATGGTGCAGAGACATTAACACTAACCAAGAAAGTAAGAAATAAAATTTGTGTTACCCAAAGAGCCATGGAACGATCGATGTTAGGCATTTCTCGTAGGGATCGGATCACGAACAAGGAAATAAGACGGAGAACAGAAGTGACAGATGCCATAGAAAGAATTGTGACCCTTAAGTGGAACTGGGCGGGGCACATAGCTAGAATGTCGGATAACAGATGGACACAGCGAATAATACAGTGGAGACCGAGACAAGAAGCACATCGAAGTAGAGGTCGTCCACCAACAAGATGGTCTGATGACATAAAACGGATCGACAAAAATTGGATGCAAACAGCACAAAACAGAAATACATGGAAAAGACTGAGGGAGACCTATATCCAGCAGTGGATAGATCCGGGTTAAATGATGATGATGCAATTACATAAATTGGAAGACCCAACTATAAATAGTGCCAACAAAACAGTTAAGCAGTTTGGAAAATTACGAATATAATACACCTAATTAAACTGAACCTTTGATATTATTAATAATAATGACATTGTTAATAATATTATTAGCGATAAGTAATCAGATAACAATGAAGAATATAGGCCCAATGAACGTGAACATAAAATTGAAAATGACTTTGATCAGAATTCGAATAAAATATCAAGTAAAACCAAATGCAAGAAACGACACCAACTGAATCAGCAAACTTGGGACATAAGGAAAAATATAACAGCCAGAAAATTAGGAATATTGCGGCAAAAGAAAAACAAAAAATGGACCGTATGTATATAATATAAAAAAAAGCTGCTAGAATAATGAAACAAAGATGCAAGTTTAGCAGAAAAGAAAATAGTGTAATCCAGTGTCTAAGACTCACAGAAGATGATAGAAAAGAAAATTTTGAAGAGTTTTGGAAAATGGATTGGCCAGAGAAAAAGCTATTTCTGAGGTTTTTGACTCAGAAATCTGACACTGTTAGGGCTCGAGACCGAAAATCAGAGACAGAGAGTAGAAGAAAAAACTCTTGCAAATATTTTCTTAAACAGAATGGTTCTGCAGTTCGTGTTTGCAAAAACATGTTCCTGAATACCTTAGCTATCGGTAAATGAACTGCTCTAAACTGGAAAACAGCAACAGAAGGTAGAAATCGAGATAATCCAACAGATGATCATAAAATTGCACTCAATGATAATGAGAACTATGTCGAACCTAATTTAAAAAAACCTAGAAAACCCAAAGAAGTGGAATCACTTAAAACATTTTTGGTTGGGTTACCCAAAGCTGAATCGCATTATTGCCGCAAGAGGACATTGAAGTTATATCTTGAGCCAGGCTGCTTTTATAAAGATAATTGGTGCAAAGAACAAAATGTAACTCCGTTGTCTCAATTTAGGTTTTCACAGATTTTTGATGATCGAAATCTTTCTATTTATCAACCCAAAAAAGATGCTTGCGATATTTGCGAGTCTTTTAAAACGGGAAATTTGAGTCAGGACCAGTATGAAACACATATTCTTAAGAAAGATGAAGAAAGGATACAAAAAGATATAAAGCAGACTCAACTCGTGTAAGATTCACAATGGATTTACAATCATTATTGCTTTGCCCTAAATCTTCAGTACCTTCTCTCTACTATAAAATGAAGTGGTCTGTCCACAACTTTACAATTTATAACATAAACCCCAAGGAAGGATTCTGTTTCATCTGGAATGAGACAGAGGGCGTACCAGAACCGTTGCTGTACACTAGCCAATGTGCATCTTCATATTTCATCTAGGAACAATGTAATAATTGAGAAAAGTTCTTAGAAGTCTGTCACACATAAATGGAGGCCAACTCAATGCACTCCTGCATTGAACGGAAGTTAAAAAATAAAACAGTTCGTGTACCAGCAGATTATATAACAATCTGTAAAGAGGCCAGAAAATTCCCTTCTCCATATACAGTGAAGTATTTGAATTACAAATATTTCAAAAATGTTGAAAGTCATTTATTTTATAATAGCATTAGGTCAGGCAAACTTAGTGGAACTTCCCGAGTTGTCGATATACGTGCATTGAAGTATTTACCTAATCAAAAAATTCAATTCAAATTGAATTTTTCTGATAAATGGGAAAATCTACCCCAAAGAAAAGACAAATTAATTAATCCTACGACACTATCTTCCAAGTCTTTACACCAAAAGACTATCGATTAAATATAGGAAGTATCTTGATTTACAATCTTTAACATCCATTTTGGAACCAGATATTCATCCCTTTTATGCTGCAATTCCTCACGATTAAACGCCTTGTTTGTGTTAAACTTTACTGCAGTTTGTAAAATTTATGTTTTTTATTTAGTATTATAAATTTGATTAAAATTTGTTGGGTTCAAAATATATTTTTGTATTAATAAACTTAAAAAAGCCTTATTTTCTGGATCACTCTTTTTTCCATTTTAACAAATAAATGTTGGAAAATCACGTATCTCCGATATAGTGTATGCAAAACTCTTAACTCCGTAAAGACAAAAAATTTTAATTTTAGTATCGAGCTCAGCAATTACTAATTAAGTTTTTAATTAACGGAAATTTCTGAAATTTCCTCGGGAGCAGAAAAGACTTTTTATAAAAATTAATAACTACCGGTTCAAGAAAAAATGTTGATAGGGTTTAGCATTGTTCTTTATGCCCTTTCAAATTTTTGCAAAGCTCTCTTATTCAAGAGAGCCAGGATGCAATAAATTCTTATAAAAAATGGAGATAACATAAAAGCCTCGTTAGCAACACATGTATTAATAAATTAGGGGGTAAATGCAATAACTCGCAAGTAATGAAACAACCAAACATTAGAATTAAGTAAATATATTGTGGAAGTGATGGAAAAATCTAAAGATGGCTGGAAATAAATTAAAAATATGGACCCGATAATTCCTTGGATGAAAATTACTTATCGTACGCTTTATGATGCTATATATTTACTCTCTAACGTTACAACCATGCGTGGGTTTTAGCCGTCTTGACAACATGCCTGCATTCATTCATGTATTGTGCAATCTCCACCCAATTCTCCACGACCATAGATTGAAGATCTGTATATTTTCTCGTCAGATTCGAGATCGTCCGCGTGGTCTTTTTCCAGTTGGGACTGCTTTTCATACCAGTCTTACTATTCTTTAGTCAGAATGTTTTCTGAGGTGTCCTCCTCACTGGAGTCTTCTGCATTTAATATGTTGGCGTCGGCTTATAGTTTTTCTATGTCTTTATTAGTGCTTATCCTATATTGTCCTGTATCCCCATCAAGCGCCGGCACAAAGATCTTCCTTACAATTTTTCTTTCCCAAACACGTAATCGCTCTTAGTTTGCCTTTGGTATTTTAGAAAGAAAGCAAAAGGTGTAATACAAAACACAATATCACATTCTTGGCATTGCGTTCGTATGGCATTGCCTACATGATTAGCTCCTGCACAATGTCTTCGTTTGGAATTAGGTATATACTCAATGTAATGATCAAACCGATCAAACTAATTATGATCCTGAACTCTAGAGTCACCAGCAGATGTTGAACGACCATCTCCTCTATTTGGATTTTTGTGTTTTGATAAGTAGTACTGAACTATTTCCTTGTATTTCTGGCTAAAACTTACGCGTTCTGAATTCTGACATCTAACAACAATGTGAAGATGGAAATCCACCATTTTTTCCCTTTAATTCCAATCCGATACCCATTAACATCCATGTAGTTGTTATATTGGTTTATACCGTCAGGTCGTGTAATTTCTATCTTTTTCTTTTGAGAAGCACACTGTCTGTTAGCTGAGGTTAGAGGAAATACACCATGAACATTAGATGCCACAGTGACAAAGGAATTGTCTTTCCATCGCACAAAGCTAATCGAATCACTTTTTGATACGCTGTGTTTAGACATAAATTTTATTTTATTAAATGTAGGTACTTGTGTTGTGTTATGATTGATGTAACGACTGTCATATTGTAATATCTCTCTCTTGTCATGCAGCAATAAAATGGTACACACGTCTCCTTATTTAATTGAAGTTTTTATGTACTTTAATATTAAATGGTAAATTCAGGAATATGGTCAATCACCATTGATTAGCCAGAAGTTCATACACGCTGATAGATCATTTATAAGTGATATGAGAGGTGCTGGTGCTTTATTATACTATTTTTGATCATCCGCATTGGTATTTGAAGTAGATCCTTGGTATACTTCAAAATTAATAAAATATCTTATCATCTTAACATCTTTATCAACGTCTGTTTTGCTTGCTGCGGAATTCTTGAATTTGGTTTCGAAAATTAGTCTACGGTTTTATTATCAGATGTCGCTACATTGCGTCTATACGAAGCCATGTTAGAGTTGCTTCCTAAGACAGGAAAGATTTATTTCACGTTCAGAGCGTTTGCGAAAGCCGTTCTGATGAGGCCTATTGGGCCGAAATACGTATAAACGGATGCGCAAACTCCCTGTACGTGAAATAAAATCTTAACTGTCTTTTCCTTGATAAAATATCCTTTTTTAGTGTTGAAATACCAAACTTTGTACCCAAAACCTGTATTGGTTTACCAAGGATGTATTTTTTGCATTCGTGGCGACTAAAATCTTCAATCATTGACTCCTCATAGTCAATTTGTCTTTCGGGTAAAAAATATTTTGTAAATTTTTCTTTCAATAAATTCTTCAAAGGTCCAAGTTTACACATTTTGTTACTGCAGTACACGAATCTCATAATTTGCTCAAAACGGTCACGCCTCATAGCTTGATATACCATGTTATTTCTTACATCCTCACCTAAATACCAAAGCAATATTCTAGAAGGAAGATCACAATATCCAAAAACAATAAGTATACGAAGAAAACATCTCTTTTAGGCCAACGTAATTATAGACAAAATGTAGAAATAGAAAAGAGTGGAATAATGTGTGTGAATGGTGATTTATAAGAAATAAGGTAAAGATACGTAATGCACCTTAAAAAAGGATTGATTATACATCTGGCAATGCCATATTCCGACAGGATTGAATGGTTCTGATAATGATGATGATGATAAAGGAGAGCTAATACCCAAAGAAAACTTCTAAGTATCGTTAAACAGCGAAAGATCACATATCTAGGGGATATTTAAAGAGACGACAAATATAATCTTTTAAAAACCATTTTAACCGGCAAAATTGAAGGTCGAAGAGGACCAGATCGCAATCAATACTTATGGTTCAGAGATATAAGAAACTGGTGAGATACCTGATATCAGTACAATAATAAGAAGAGAATAAGAAGGATACTTACGCATAATCCCACTGGCTTAAAGGCCTACATATTGCATAGCGCATGTCACCAGAAGAAAAAAAGAAGTAGAACTTGAGTAAAAAGACACAGAAAAATAGAGAATATATAAGTTAAGATCCCCTGTGTAAAAAGAAATTTTTATTCTATGGTCATTTACATCGCGATTTTAACTTCTTCGCCTTCGACGAAACGTTTTAATTCATACCGCTCAACTGAATGGAAAAAATATTATATTCTTCTGGATACCATCCCATATTGGAATTCAAGAAAATGAAGAGGCACACAACGCTGCAAAAAGAAGCTGCAACTAGTGATAGTGAGGAATGTACTGAAACATTTACGAGTGCGGACGTGAAAGCGGCGGTCAAATGTAAAGAAAACTGATCGTCGGAGAAAGTCGGAGAGACCAGGTAATATTAACGCGACTCCGACTGGGTCATACGCGATTAACTAATAGCTATGTGTTTTCTAACAAACAAGAACCAAGATGTGACAACTGTGAAGAACAGTTAACAATCAAATATATATTAGAGACATGTCCAGCATTAACGCCAAAGCGCATTTTGTACAATACGAGTATACCCAACAAACTAAGTGATATTTTAGGTCTACAGTGCAATATATCAAACCAAAAAAATTTCTTAACTTCAATTAACATTTTAAACGCTATCTAAACATATAAATATAATACAAATTATTGTTCGCCACTATTGTTTCGCTAATAGCCCATTTGGCTGATGTCATTTTGTTAATAAAAAAAATCGTTTTAATGTTTTACTATACATTTTCTATTTGCTATTTTCAGACTATATTTTAAACAGATTTCAAATTTCATTGTAGTTTAGTTTTAATTAGTCCAAAAATCTTTCCTATCTGTATGTGACCCAGTGAAACATTGTCTTAAATTCTCGACCGACTGACTGATTTTTACTGTGGACATATTTCCTTACAAAAATACTCAAAACGTAACGTTCCTTGAAAAATAATGAAATCCAAGCAGCCAGTCCCTACCATAAAATGCATAAAAGGATGGAGTTTCTAAATAACGTTGAAAAAAGTCTTTTATTTCTGGCACAAAAGACAGTATCTTAAGTTATTTCGAGCTTTGTGCTTACTTAAAATAAAGTGTCAATTTATTACATCCTCCGTCACTGAAATCTTATCCTTGATTTCTTTGTTTTTAAGCAATAAATTTTGTTTTCTCACGGATTTTTGGTTACCCCACGTTTAGATTTTCATGAACTATGTCTTCTGTGAGAATTATAAATTAAAAACGAACATTCGGATTTGATCTTGTATTTAGGGAATTATTTCTAAAATTAAAGTGTGAATTACATTAAAATAAATGACTTTTTATGACCGTCAGTTTATAGGAACGCGTCAATTTATTGATTAGCCGTATGCTCATAGTCGCGTTGCTTATAGTAGCGTTGATTTTTTGTTCTAGATTGATCGCCGTGTATCCATTAGATCATTTTCGTGTTATTAAATAGTATTTTATTTAATAGCGTATTTTTGTAGCCGATTTAAAACAAATTTGAATAAGAGAGAGAATTAAAGTATCATTGTACAAATGGGTGTCCGCCCTGCCATACGCGCTAAAAAACAATGATTTAGTAGCTATTTACGCACCAGGGGTGTTATTGAGATGATTACGCAGTATCTAGTATGTATATGCTCTCGGTCGTATCACTTTTTAATTACATTTTCTCTGTGACTAATAGAATTTTGCCATATCTGGGGGGTAACAGTTTGTAGAGCTTTTTTCCACATGTTTAAAGCATCAAATTCTTTATAGTCATCTCTACCAATATGTCCGCTATAATAGTTTTGACAATTCCCCATATTAATTCCATAGCTTTGAAAATACAGTGGTATGGTGGGTATGGTGGCAGACGTAATACTTTGTGGTCATATTGTTCTGCTAAATTATCTACAATGTAGGTATTTTGGAGGTATCTTGTTTCTTAACACCTTGACTGCGTCACGTATCCCCAGGGGCATGTGCGTAATTTTTTAACTGTGCTGTAGTAAAATTGGTCATTTTGAGGTAGCTATAAAAATGGTATTTGTACGTCGTCTTTTAATTCTCGCTACTGATGTCGGTAATATAAGAGATGCCCTCGAAGACACGTACTACACATAAATAAAAATTTATTGTTACTATGTGTAACAGACCCCGGGAGGCATATATATTCAGTTTCAGTTTATTGTAGTTCATTGAAGTGTGAGCAGTAGTTGTTAAAATGTCGGAAAGGGGAAGATATATGGTTGATATAGTGAAACAAAAGGTGATAGAAGTTGCAAATGAGCAAACAATCAGTGATCATAAAAACTTTGGAGGGAGGTCTGAAACAAATACTATTTTAAATGAATTACATGATAATACAGGGTTGATTGAAAGTCATGAAAATTTTAATAATGAAAACGAACAACAGTTTAAACGAACAGAAATAGAACACGAAATGGATAAGGAGCAGGCTGATGAACTTGATATGGAGAATGAGCAGACAGCAACTCAATCTTCATCCGATGCCGACAGTATGGATGATCGTTTTGACAGTGCCGATTCATTGCTAGAAAAAAATTATTTTATCTCCGATTTAAATTGATAGTGATGACGAAATTATTACTACACCATATGAGCAAGTTCCATCAGATAATAATGAACAGAATGCTGAGAATAGTGATAGTGATCAATGATATGATTTAGAAGAAGATGTAGATGGTGACGCTTTTGTAGTAAGAAAGAATACGTTAGTTGGTATTGAACCACATGCGGTACAGATACCAATAGATGTTTTTAGTAATTATTATTAATAAAACCAACATTTATGATGTTCAACAATTAAGTATGCAACACTGAAGAATATCCAGGTTAAATTTATGGACAGCCACAAACAATACTGAAATTTCTAGGTGCAATAATTACAGTGGGTCTTACTCAGGTACCAAATCTATACACCAAGTAAACGTACTTGATATATACAGCAACAAGATAAATGGTGTATTATACCTTACTCAATGAAATTATAGCACCAACCGCTATCGCCAACGACGTCTTCAGCGACGTACAGGAACCACAAAAAGTTGATAATGCATTTAACGACTGTCTTGGTCACAAGACACAAGTCTCACAAGACGCTTAACCCAAATGCATGCCTGTCTCATACGGCATATGGAATCGTCTCTTATCTCATTCTTATCTCAAATATACGTCTGTGTCATTTTTGATGTATTTTTGTACGGGCTGTAAGCTGTAATCTTGGAATACAGGGAGAATCAAAACTACCACAAAGTCTGTTAATATTATATAAATGTTTATATATCGTTGAGAAACTGCAACACCAGATAAGACACTCATGCAATCGATATGTCAAGAAAGGCGTTTGTTGACGTTTTTCATTTATTTAAAAGTTAAATTAAATCAAAATATAACTTCTTAAAAACAAGAAAATTTGTATCCAGAAGAATAAAAATTTTCGCAACGTAATTAGTACTATAGAGAATCTAGCAATCACATTAAGATGCTTATTATATTTTTTATTATGTACTTACTGATCTGTACCAAGACAATGATAATAATCATGAACCGTAGGTTACTAGATTTTATCACAAATTTTACACAACTTTTTACTTGAGTTCGTCAACTTTGAGTTTTTAGCCTTATCGCTACGTTTATTACTGCTTTTAAAAGTTTCAGATTCAAATAAATGATTACGTAGTAGTGAGTTGGGAAAGTTTGAAACTAAAAAATATTCAACCCTATGATCTAACAGTTTCATATGTTCCTTAGGGAATATATCGTCTTCCATTTAGTTTCGAAGTTTTAGCTGAACGAAAGTTCAATAAATTACAGAAACCTCGTGATATATTTTGAATACACACAATCAGAAACTTTGGAAATAAATCATATTGTAATTTAAATTGTTTTATGAATATATTATAATTCAGATAATAGGAATTTATGACTGTTTTTGTATTTATAGTTCTAATTGGATTGCTTGTTTTTATTTAAATTAAGTTAATTGGTTTTGTTTTGTATAAAACTTAAGAGGTCGCTGGTTAAATGATATTAGATAAATAATTATAAAGTAAAAATGTAATATTTTGATTGTGAATAAATTAGCGACAAATAGCAAACACAACTGTAAATAAATTAAGAAATTAACTGGTCTTACTCATTATTGATGTTTGTACAAAGAATATAGACTTACCCTTTGAAATATTGGAGTCGTAGCCAAGGAAATATCGTTGGTACCGCGTCGGGGTGCCCGCCGACGCTCGATGGCAAGAACCTATCACACACTAGGTCCGTTTGGTTCGCTGTCTTGAGATGAAGTGTCTTGAGATTGCAGGTCAGAAAAGAATCTTTTGGCCGTTGGGTGGAAGAGGGTACATCAATAAACCACCCTATTGTATTGTGATTTAGAATGCGATAATTTAAGTTAATTGAGACCGTAATACGAAACCGTACACTTGTGTACATATTTGTGACACAGAATACAAAGGAAGTCAAATTCTGCGTACTTAAAACATAATAGATGAGATAGACAGTTTAGCAATTTTACGAAATAACAGGAAACAATATATTTTACCAAAGTCGTTAGGATACAGTATTGAATTAGATCACATTACAGTACCATAACAGAAAAATATTAAATGTAAAAATATGAAAACAAATAGTATATACTTTCCCAAACAGGTTTGAAATGTTCTTTGTATGGATCGTAAGTATTATTTGAAGTATAATATTGTGTAATTAACTTAAAATCACAAACAAAATATATATCGGATGTCCAGTTGATTTGGATAGATGAATCGTGCATTTCCATAACGTTGTGAGTGCCAATATGCCTTATTCGGTTTTTTTTGCGGAAAATCTACCGCTGGTTCGTAAAAAACTGATACGACTCTTAGTAAGATTTGATTATTTTAAGCAGTGTATTTGATTGGTTTAACAATATATTATATTTAATATAATGGGCAAATAATAAAATATGCAAACATACAACAAACAATTGATTCAAAAGTCACCAAATGTTTATTTCGTTCCAAATGAAGTTTAAATTTTAAAATCAGTTATTGATAAATTATTGATGGTTATCATGAACCCTGTTAATAAGATCATTTACTTGGGTAATTAATGAGACACACACAAGAAATTAAACTTATATTGATATTATGCAAAATAGAACATAAGCTTTAATTGATCAAACCACCAAACATTATTGGCCTAAAGGGGTCAAGTCAAAAAAAAAACAAGTTAAAATGACAAGTAGACAAAAGTTATTAATATGAAATAATTCTAATTCTTGGGCAGATTATCAAAAAATTGTTTTGCTTCGTCACCACAGAATCGTTTCAAATGTTGTAGGCATTTAAATATTTTATCCGAGATTGGTATCAAACCTAAAAATAATGTTGTTTAATAATACTATTCCAAGATATTAATATTTTTTTATACCTGAATAAGAATACGGAGGAAGTTCAAATTCATTTTGTAGTAGCACACTCCCTTTCGCTTACTCTCTTTTCCTTCATTATTGCTGATTGCCATGCTCCATTATAGGACTCCCGGTGATATATTAGTCTACGATGTTCTTGATGTATTTCTAATTGTCGAAGTGGATGGGAACTGAAAGGACATTTCTTCAAATAATCTGTTTTAGTATTAAAAAAATTCATCCATGCTCGAAAGTAGGACTGATCTATTTCCACGGGCGGGCATGTTTTCGACGCTGAAGTACCTGAGGGTCTTAAAAGTACCCTTGTTTTGGACGCTGCTGAAAGGATTATCGCAGGTACCAGATATTAGATATAATTAGGGTTTTATGATGGTCATTGAAATTTACTTAGTTACTAGTTATTAGTTTGTCAGAGAATAGTGAAAAGTGAACATGGAAATTTCAACGTTAGTAAGTAATCGTGGTAAAATTTTGCTCAAAGTGAACAGTTTTACTTTTTCTCAAGATAAAGTACTAAAATCGGGAGAAACGTATTGGAGGTGCGTAAAACGGTCGTGTAAAGCGAAGATATTCACAAAAGGGCCAGAAAAGTTAGTGATCCGAAGTAATCTAGAACATAATCACGAGTGTGATATCAAGACGCTTAATAGACAGATTGTGCGTAGCAGTGCCAAAAGGAAGGCTAAGGATAATTTGACCGAAAGGCCGTCCAAAATCATACATAGTGCGTTGAAAGAAAATGTAGATTGTTTGAGCCACATGTCTGTTAAAGACGTTAATTTAATACGAAATCAAATATACAGTGAACGGCGAATGGCTCAACCGAAACTGCCCAAAAGTAAAGAAGAAACTATTGCTGCGGTAAATATTATGAATATCAAAACACTTAAAGACGAGAATTTTATATTTGCGGTTGAACTAAGTTCTAACATTATCATCTTCTCGTGTAACCCTAACATGCGTTTTCTGTGCGGCAGTGAAACGATTTATATGGACGGTACATTTAGTTACTGTGCTCAATATTTCAAGCAATTTTTTACCATACATGTATTTATCAATGGACATTATATACCATTGTGTTATTGTTTACTTCCCGACAAATCGGAACAAACCTATATAAAACTATTTAATGTTTTGAAACGCAAATGTGAAGTAATTGGTCTAAAATTCAATCCAAAAATCATTTTCTCCGATTTTGAAATTGCTATCCACAATGCTGCGCGTTTTGAATTTCCAAATGTGCACATTAAAGGGTGCCGTTTTCATCTTATGCAAGCTTGGTATCGTAATATCGGTGGTTGTGGCTTAATTCGGAAATATAAATTGGCAGACAGTGAAATATCTAAATGGCTGAAATATATTTTTGGGCTGCCATTTTTACCTCCCTCAGAAGTCGAAGAATCTTTCATATATGATTTTATGGCTATTCAACCAAAGGATTCAAAAATTGAAAAGTTTTCCGACTACTTATTGGACAACTACATTGGCGACCACGCAACATTTCCGTCGGAGATGTGGGCTGCGATGAGTGAGAGTTTACAATTAACAACTAATGCTTGTGAATCGTTCCACTCGCGTTTTAATGATAATTTTTACCATGCTCATCCAAATATTTTCCATTTTATTGATGCTTTAAAAAATTTTCAAACTGAAACTTACATTAAAATTAATAGTGTCTGTAATAGTGAAAGTAATAAGCTTAAAGATCCAATTTCAACCCAATCTGAAGGAATCTCGGCTCGTTGTTTGGAGTGTATTAAGCCCATATTTTTGTCCGGTTCCATGTAGGAATGACCACTAGGGAATGGGGAAAATAACTTTAACATAATTAAATCTACGTCTATTATTACGTCTCTACGTCATTAACATGAAATAATTCTAATTCTTGGGCAGGTTATCAAAAAATTGTTTTGCTTCGTCACCACACAATCGTTTCAAATGTTGTAGGCATTTAAATATTTTATCCGAGATTGGTATCAAACCTAAAAAAAAGTTGTTTAATAATAGTATTCCAAGATATTAATATTTTTTTTATACCTGAATAAGAATACGGAGGAAGCTCAAATTCATTTTGTAGTAGCACACTCCCTTTCGCTTACTTTCTTTTCCTTTAGTATTGCTGACTGCCATGCTGCATTATAGGACTCCCGGTGATATATTAGTCTACGATGTTCTTGATGTATTTCTAATTGTCGAAATGGATGGGAACTGAAAGGACATTTCTTCAAATAATCTGTTTTAGTATTAAAAAAATTCGTCCATGCTCGAAAGTAGGACTGATCTATTTCTACAACGTCAAATGGCGATGGTTTTGCACGAGCACTTCTAAAAATTTCAACCCAATCTGAAGGAATCTCAGCTCGTTGTTTGGAGTTTATTAAGCCCATATTTTGTCCGGTTCCATGTAGGAATGACCACTAGGGAATAGGAAAAATAACTTTAACATAATTAAGTCTACGTGTATTGTGAACAATATAACGCAAAAAACGAAACATGGTGAAATTTTTATTTTGCCCCCACACGCGTCGCAGAATATTTTAAGCGATCTTACTTGTACATCCAGAAAATTCTATATAGAAAATTCTAGATAGAAAATCATTCAGCATTGAGCATACCTCGTCACTTTACTTTTTGCCAAGTGTTTCCGGGTAAATGTAAAACACACTTTTTGCTGTAGATAGAATGTGGACATTAAAGGCAAAGACGTGCAGCTGGCTCTTATAGTAACATCGTTTATTGTTATGTTTGGGACACTGAGATTTTTTCCAAAATCGAGATAAATAGCTTCGTGAGTCACAGAGGTTCGTTTTTTTTTCTTCGCAGCCCTTTTTCTACTGTAAAATACCTCAGCCTTACTTTTGTGTCCGTATCATTTTGTATGGTAAGCTGACGTATTTCCTTTTGCAAGCGTTCATTTTGAGCAAGATCGAAACTGTGTAAAACATCAGACTGAAGAGATTTTATTTTTATTATGAAGAAACTCATCACAGGACCTACATGTATCAGTTCTGGTATATCCAAAGGATATGTTAAATTTTGTATTAAAGAAGGGTTCAACTCGCAAAACATTTTGAACATCTTTTTTATGTTTAAGTCTTTAGGTAAGTATAATTTTTTACTATCATTCACACTGTAGTGGCTTTTCCTGCCTTTAAATGACTTTATATGTTCGTATATTGCTGCAAAAACGTAGGATTCCAATTTTCTAGGATGGTCTTTATTTTCTCCCCTTTTATCTTTAGGGGCGACTACAGTCATTCTTAATGAATTCTGTAGTATCTCAATTTTTTTCTTTATTCCATGAATAGACTTAAAAGCTTGTCTACAAATGTTTATTTCTTTTAAGTTATTATCAGTGCTAAAACGTACCCTGTATGCAGCACTTCTCAAATTTGCTTCGTCTTCATCTTTCCTAGGCCTTCTTCGGCGAATAGGGAGTACTGTAATCAATCTACATAAGTATGAATTCTGCTCATTAATATAAGTCATTGTGTTAAAATTCTGAGTACAGTTTTTCTTGTTTCTTCAGGCACATTTTAAAAACATTGTTTACGACAATTACAGGTTGCACCTACCTCGTGACTCTACAGTCTAATTTTTTTCATGATACCTCTCAATCTTCTGTGCTTTTTCCTCGTTTTTAAAACACTAGCTTAACCGACAACCCTAACTCTACGCTGCGCGTATTAGATCAACGTCTATCAGCTGTTTATATGGACTTTATCCTTTTAGCACCTGTCTGATGAGGACTTGCCCCATATTGGCGGTGTATGCGTAAATTATAATTAGCATTTCATGGGAACTAGGCGCTTTTAGGACGTGTAACAAGCCGCTGATCACTTCTATGTTAAAGTTGCTAAAGTTGAAAAATTACGACTTGCCCCCTTTTGGACCTGTACCCATCATATTATGTTAATTCATAAATTAATAATTATTAAGGTCTAAATTTTGATATTATTTTTAATTCCTGCATTTCATACATAAATGATATTAATAAATAAATGATTTTATGAAAAGTTTTTACATAAAATAGGGTTGTTCTTAATGAGCGGTAGATATTTTTGGTCTTCCAGAACCTTGCTATCTTTCGAGAGTTTCTTGTTCTCTCCATCTTTTATTAGTATTAAAAGCTGTTGTTCTGCTTACGTTAAAATGGTTCGCTACGGTAGATAGTGACCAACCATCTTCTAATTCCGTTACAATTTTTACTTTTAGTTCTTTGCTAGCATGTGGAGCCATATTTTGAGGTTGAACAGAATAAGTTATCTGACAAATTTTAAGATTTGGCAGTGAAAGTAACAGTATGTAAGTAATAAGTATTTATGCTTCAAAATACACTACTCAATTTTCTGCAAAATACGCTTCAAGAGTCATATCAGTTTTGTTAGAAACCAGCTGTATGTCCCATCATTAAATTTGTTTCATGTCGATATCGCTAGCGACGGCGTAAAAAGTGGGAGTAAAGTAGCGGTGCATGTCGTAACATTGTAGGTATTGTCACAGAATAAATACCAATCAGAATGCCCACTCTCAGATGCGGCCTTTGAAGTGTGCCAGCACGCGATCGCCATCTTTTAAACGGACACATCGACTTGAATTGAGAAATTTGTGACAAGCTACGACAAAACTGTAATTTAAATTTTTAAAGATTAATAATTTAGTAAATTTGGAATATATTAATCTATTTTTCAATTAAAAGTACGAATAAAATAGTGCATATTATGTCTATGGTTGCCGTAAATAAATTAAACCGGGTTAATTTTTCTATGCACACCAGATAAAATGTCACTGAACAGCACTGGTTCCGTTTAAAACATGGCTGATTCCGTCTGCGCGAACTAGATGCGCGTACTTATCTTGACAAGTAGAGTGGGCATTCTGATTGTTTATTATTCTGTGTTATCGTAATGCAATTTTGGTAAACGTAGACTGGTGCCTCAGTTACTAAATTATTTTTAAATAGGTAAAAAGAAATAAGAATAAGACTTACTCACAATCAGTTTATTCTACCACCAACGACCTATTACGCATACTATAATTTGCTATGCATCTTCAGGTCAACGGAACATAGTAACTTAAATGCTAAAAATATAATAACCCGTATTAGGGTGCTGTCTGATACAGAATATACGGCAATTATGCCAATATTATATGTGTGTGATTATAAAATATGAATTTAAATTGATTAAATAAAAATTAAGTGAAAAACGATCTAGTAAAATTGAAATTAAATAAATAAATATTACTTACATGCCGATACAAGGAATATTATTAAATGTTTGAGAAAACGTAGTTAAAAAACTATTATGGTAAACTGGTGACAGGTGATTATCGGTTTTACTGCAAATATTTAACGAATAAAGGGATAGTTCTTGAGGGGAAAAGATATTTACAACTAGATTAGGAATGAATGTTTGTGTACTTAAATTGTTTGTTGAAAATTAAATGTGATATTTTACATTATTTAATTTTAAAAGCTTATTTTTTGCACTAAAGCATAAACACTAATTTTTTGAGGGCTTGTCTTAACAAATAGTGAATTGTTAAAACAATGTTCTCGAGTGTAGCTTGAAATTTCTCCGTTTTAACTGCTGCCTCACGTAATGCATAATTGATTCGTTAATTACGATTTAACTGCCAACTCTAAGATACATACCACACTATATCCTTTAAATTTAATAAAGGTTTCATTTGTACAGTTAGTCTTGGATATAGAGCAGATATTAATATTTTCTAATTCAACGACTTCCTGCAGCTTATGTTGATGCTAAGGGGCCGTTCAAGTATTACTTAACGCAATTTGGAGGTGGGCGGTATTGTAAATCGTTACTGTGCGTTCCAGGGTCGGGAAGGAGTTCCAACAACGTGTTGCGTAAGATTGTTTTTACTTAAACAACAAAGCTAGGCAATGAAAATCTCTGAAGTTGGCAATTCTTTTTACTTATGTTTTAAAGGGACTCTTTCGATTGTATTCTACAATATTTTTATTTTGTTCTTTTTGTTTAGTGCCCCCTATGGTTGAATTGGATCCTGCTTTCTTCTTCGTCGCCTCTTATTTCTCTTCTTTTTAAGTACACATGATTCTGTATATTTTTCAATGTGCCTCCAATAAGTTGTCGTTTCATCTTTTTCGTGGTCTTCCTACTGATCATCTTCCTATTGGGGTATTGTCTATTGCCGTCTTTACTACTCTGTTTGTTGTCATTTGACCATATTAGACCTGAAAATAGCATTTTAGCTGACTGTAATTTTTTTTACAAAGTGAGAAAAAATCTCTACACGGGACCTACGGCGTAACGTAACTTAACGGGACGACCTATCCTGGGTTAATTACTATTTGATGATTAAAAAATACTTTTAAAAACATATTTACAACAATAAATAGAAAATATCGACATTTATTCTTTGAGCGATACGCACCGCTGCTGCTGTTATTGTATAGTTTATTTCACGAAAAATGGTTGAGTGCTTAATGATTGCAATAAAACCTGACCGCAAGTACCCCAGCTTAGTCAACATTAGTAGAGCAGGTAAGTATTCACGTAAAATTGAAGCTACTGTGGAGTGTCGTTATCTTGTTTGTATAATAAATTCCTGGTAATACAAAAACGACTAAAAAATCGTATAAAATTATAAAAACGATAGAATATATTTTATTTGATAAAGTTATAAACATTTTAACAGTCAGTTTCACTATCAATGGTTGATCTTTTAATGACCACAATAAATTTGTTGATCGTTAAGTATTTCCTGGAATAATTATACAAGTTCCATCTATTCTGTATAATTTGTAAAAGTATATAAAACCGATGAGAAATTTTTAAATATACATTTTGTTTCATTTAGTTGAAAGTGTTACAAGTGTTACCAGTGTTATACCTATTTATACCTATAAAACAGCATTATGTGGCGTCCGTAGAAAACCATTGACAGTGCTTCTTCCAGTGTTCCAGCAAAGAAAAAGCATTTATCTGCTGACGCTAGAGAAACCGTAAAAACAATATATAGTTCTTTACTTACAAGAGGACTTACTGCTAATACTGCTGCCAGTGAAATATCTGATTTAACGAAAATACCGCTTCTTGCCCGAAGCGTAAGGATGCCGGTTCTACCAAATGTATTGACGAAAGTGATAAGGACTTAATAAGACGAAAAATTTACACAATGTACGAAGAGCAACGGAAACCTACATTAGATGCTTTAAAACAACGGCTTACTAATGATGATACACAATGAAACTGTAGCCGCATTAGTCTTTGGAGGATTTTGTCTAAAATGGGCTTCAAATATCGTACAATTGACAAAAGGCAATTGCTTATGGAGTCCCATCGTTTACAAAAGTGGCGTACTGAATATATAACTTTCATAAGAAAGTACCGTACAGAAGATCAACCAATAATTTATCTGGACGAGACATGGTTTGACACTCATGAAACACTATCCAAAGGATGGTCCGATTCTTCCAACAGGTGTCAAACAAAAGTTCCATCAAACAAAGGGAAAAGAATAACAATTTTACATGCAGGATCAGAAAATGGTTGGGTCTCAAATTCCTTATGGCTTTCTGCAAAGAACATTAAAGACTCCTGCGTGGACTACCATGAGGATACAACGGCAGAGCTTTTTGATCAATGGTTTAAGAATTATTGTCTTATACCTTACCTTCCTCAAAATAGTGTGATAGTAATGGACAATGCAAGTTACCACAGTCGTCAATTACATAAGTCTCCAAGTGCAAATAACACAAAAATTGAAATTCAAAACTACCTGTTAGAAAACAATATATATTTTGAAGAAAGTTGTTTAAAAAATGAACTGTTAGAAGTGTTAAAATCATTTTCTATTAAAAAAGTATATGTTTGTGACGCATTGTCCGAGGACATGGGGCATACAGTGTTACGGCTTCTGCCCTAGTATTGTTTATTTAATCCCATAGAGGATATGTGGTACCAACTAAAGTCAAATGTTAGGTCACAACATGTTTCTCCGACTTTAAGTGGTAGTGTAGTCGAATTAATAAGAAAATGTGTTGATGATATCTCCCAAAAAGTAGGAAAAATTCAGTACGCCATGTAATGAACGTAGAAAATTCATATGTTACTTTGAATCACATAAATAAACCAATTGTTATTATTCTTGAAGAGGATAGCGACAGCGAAACAGAATTAGGTATTTAGGAATTCATAAATATATTTTGGTTATTTTGGGTATTTTTTTGTAAATAGTAACTTAGTATATATTTTTCTATATTTTTTTTTTCAATTCATCTATTTTTTGTACATTATGTATTCGTTTGTATGTATATACTTTAAATAGAACTATTATTACTGTACATTTTTAACGATATCCGATTAGGAAGAGCAAAAACTTTTAAACACGCCAGTTTTTTGCTGACAGTCCTAAGCCTGTAAAAAGTTTGAAGAAAAGTACCTTTCTGAATTTAGATCCATATACTACAATTATTCACGTAGACCAAAAAAACTACTTTCTTCACGGTAAAAATTGTTCAATTATCAAGTATATTCACTTGAACAACCTGAAAATACCATATGAAATAGTTTAATAAATTTTTATAATCGTGTATTACACAGCTACCAATGAAATATATTAAATAACAAACTTTCTGAAGTGCGACCCTGTGTACTTCGGTAGTTTATTGAGAGACTCTTGTACACACAATAGGATCAACTCAGGTAACCATTAAGCACTCAACCATTTTTCGTGAAACAAACTATACACACATTTATTAGAGAAACAAAATGTAAATTTTAGACGATTAAAAAGGTAAAATGTTTTGTTAAATAAAACAGGTATTTGAAAGGAAATAGTAGATTATCCGTTTGTAACCCAATTTTTAATTTGAATAGGCATTGTTTTGCCACGTACAGGATTTGTCACTAACTGGAACCGAAGGCCACACAAACGGTTCTAAAAATAGCGCTGGAATCTGACTGATGTATTTGGCATATTCGTTTCTGTATATTTACACTTTATATGTTCGTGAGAAAGAATTTTAAATTCCTATTATGTATGCAAAACACTTAAAAACTGGACGAAACATTTTAATAAGGTTCTATAAACATTAACAGCGTAATTCGACCCAAGCTTTTTTTATTTGCCCTCCTTACCCTGGAAAATGTCCGAAAACAATAGAAATGGGTTACTAAATTTGTTAATATTAGCAGACATTGGCGTGCCTTTGGGTCCCATGATTGATTTGATATGTTTCTAAAATATGTATGAAATAAAAACAATCAATTGGTTATTATGAGCTCATTTTTTCATTTCGAGCATATTCGTATATAAAATGACGAGCAAAGAAACAATAAATTAACTAAAGACTCTCGTGATGTGACCCGTAAAACCCAGACAGATTTTGAATTATTTTTGAAGATGAATTAGTGAACGTAAAACGATAATTTTTACACTTAGCGGAAAGTCGGGTAAAATGGCCCCTCCCTCTGGGTAAAATGGTCCCCTGATATATTTCTCATAATTTTTATAAAACCGTTTAGCTTTCTTAATTACAGTAGACCTCGGGACTCAGTGCCACCTCCATTGCAGCCTTCGCTTCAGTGTGGCCGACCTATTCCTCTCCGTCAACATCACCATCATCATTCTCCTCAGTTTCATAGGGCTCTTCATGTGTTGCTAGTGTAATTATTTCGTCGTCTGTCAAAAATTCGTCTTCAAGTTCCTCGTCACAGTTCATCCATTCTTGAATATTTTCGGCCTGCAATTGGACATTTTCGGATAACGATTATAAGAAGAGAAGAGTTTGGAGATTTTAAAGAATGGTGGTAGAATTATCTTTTTCGTGTGATTGTTGACACTTAACAAGTTCCTCAATGTTGGCCCAAAGTTTTCACCAAGACTTAACGAAAGTGGAAGCAGGAATTTCTTCCAGAAAGACAGAAGCTAACATATAAATTACGTCCTTTAAGTTGCCTTTTTTGATTATATCAATTGAGAAGTTTTCAAACAAACCGTATGAATCAAAGAATTATGTTCTCTTCGTGCTATTTTGCCATCAATTGTTAATAAAATAATTGAATCCCCCAAAAATTGAATTAAGGACGCCACTAGAATTGTGCAATTCTTCAATAGCTCACGGTGTGAGATTTCGGTTTTGAGAGTGGGTCACCCGCCCAATATATTGTTGGACTATAGTTTTATTGTAATTGATTAAATGGTGTATGTCATTATTATTAGCAGCAGCAGAACGAATGGGGTTACAGATAAATCAAAATAAAACGAAATTTATGGCGACTAACACAAACACAAGAGCTGGAAATGTTGACACAAATTTACATCAATGACCAAAACTTCGAAGCAGTCAAAGAGTTCATATATCTAGGGACATCGGTTAACCCCAATAATAACACATCTGAGGAAATAAAAAGGCGAATAATAATTGCAAACAGGTGTTATCATGGTCTATCAAAGTACTTAGCTAACAAACGTCTGTCTCTAAAAACTCGTATAAGGCTGTATAGAACACTGATAGTCCCCGTTCTCACATATGGATCAGAGGCATGGACGCTAACGAAAACAGATGAATCCGCTCTATCCATTTTTGAAAGAAAGGTGCTACGCAAGATATTCGGAGCGGTCTGTGAGAACGGAATATAGAGGCGTAGATATAACTTTGAACTGCAGAATATCTACAAGCATACGTTTGGTGGTAAAGAGATTACCACTATAATTAAGCGAAACCGCCTGCAGTGGGCAGGACATGTAGCCCGGTCCCCTGAGTCAAACATGATAAAAAAGAATCTAACAGCGCAACCCGTGGGAATGAGAAGACGGGGTAGACCAAAGCTGAGGTGGATGGACGGGGTAACACAATATGCCGAGAAGATCGGAGTCGGCAACTGGAAAATGCAAGCGAGGGACAGAATAGAATGGCATAGAAAGCTTGAGAAGGTCGAGGCTCTCTAAGGGCTGTAGTACCAAGATGATGATGATGACATTATTATTAGATGCCCACTTTTGTGCAGGATAGATTTTTATGTTATTATTTACTGATTTAGTCATCATATTTTTTCAAAGATCCTCGTAAAAATGAATATACTATTATATTATTACATATATACTCGCCCACTATTGTTTTATTCGGCACGTACACCACTGACTGTATAGAAATTAAATATCCATTATGTAATAGTTAAAACGTTTTTAATCATCGCTCTCAATGATCAAATAAATTGAAAATTTTATTTAAGGTTGGTGCTTAACAAATACACTCCAAATTTACATTTAAAGTTTCTAATTTTGCTGTCAGGTGCTTTCAAAAATCTCGGATGAATTAGCTTTTCATTTGACAAATAAATAATTAATTATTCTATCAGTCATTGATAAACGTTCAGCTGGTACATGTTTTAAAAACGTATCAAATTATTCGGAAAGTATAAGGCGTCCCAGGTGGCACTTTCCGGATGAAATTTAATTTTTTCGTGACATTGGATTTTAGCAATTTCAAGATCTAATTAGAAAAGCATCGAATTGAAAGAAAATATTTGGATAAGGGCGTCAAACAGTTACATAGAAAATATATTAACACGAATTGTGATTTCTGTTTTATTTTATAGGAGCTTTACAATTTAGATTATAAATTAATTATGTAGGTATGTTAATACACATTAGTTATAACACATATAACTATATACTGAATACCAGTATACTGGCGGGCTAATCTAGACAAATTATCATTCTACACTTAGAAGGAGAGAGGGCCTTATTTATAAGCTGATAAGCCTCAAAACTTGTCAGCTGATAAACAATCTACTGACTAACAGACTGTTTCAGGTATATATGAATGATGCACAGAGTAACGTTAGAAAACTTAACAACGGCCTACCTCAAGGCTCAGCGCTAACTCCTTTATTATTTAACCTTTATACAGCAGATATACCTGAAACAAAATCGAGAAAATTTGCTTATGCTGACGACCTGGCCATTGGCTTCCAAGATAATAGTAAAGAAGCAGGAGAACGAGTTCTAAACGAGGACTTAACTACACTAAGTAACTATTTTAAGAACTGGCGCTTACGTCCTAACACAAGCAAAACTGAAACCTGTCTCTTTCACCTGTCGAATCAACTTGCGGGCGATACTCTCAATGTAACTCTAAATGATACAGCTATCAAACATAACAACAACCCCAAATATTTAGGCGTCACACTTGATAGAACACTCACCTTCAAAAGTCATCTTACAAACGCAGCCGGTAAACTAAGAACAAGAAATAACTTAATAAATATCAAAACTTGCTGGAACAACTTGGAGTACTTCTGCAGATACTCTTCGGACCTCTGCTCTAGCTTTGGTTTTTTCAGTGGCAGAATATTGTGCACCAGTATGGCTAAATAGTGCACATACAAGCAAAATCGATGTCCAACTTAACCAAATCATGAGAATAATCACTGGAACAATAAAACCAACGCCAGTGAGATGGCTACCTACTCTGAGCAATATTGCTCCACCAGATCTACGCCGTACAGCAGCATTAGTGAGAGAGTACCAGAAAATTGTAGCCAACGTATAATTACCAATACATCAAGATATCCCAGACATCTCAAAAGAGCACCAGCGACTGAGATCTAGAAATCCTCCAATACAATCTACCCGAAAAATTGGTAATTCCTATGATATACATAGGCAATGGACAACAAGATGGATGCCAACAGTAGAATCGGACTATATTAAGATATCCACCCCAACTCAGGGTTTCATCGGATCAAATCTGCCCCGGTCCACTTGGGCAAGGCTTAATCGTATACGTACCGGATATGGTAAATGTGCTGATTCGCTGTCCAGGTGGGGTCGTGCAGAAAGTCCACAGTGCGATTGCTGACAATCTAGACAGACCATAAGCCATTGTGTTTCAGACTGCTTGAATCGTGCCTACCGTGGAAACCTCCAGGACTTTGCGGAATGTTCCCCAGAAGCAATTGAATGGCTATGTAAATTGGACATTAATATTTAGTGTCATTCATTCTATTTTTAGTGTTTAAATAATATATTTAATATATATGTATATATTATTGTATTTGTATATTTATCGTACTGTGAAAGTCCATACGCTAAATAATAAAATCATTCTAAACTTAAAACTATAAGAAATAAATTTATGGAAAGGAACTATGCATAGTCCTGGTGAGTCGGGGCAGCTGGGACAATAATAATGAGACCTTTTTCAGGCATTTCGCTTAGTGCAATATCGGCACCGTAACATACCACTTCTATTTTTTTCCGTGATCGGAACTCGTTCTGGGTAATGCATATTGTTTGTAGTTGTTAGTACCTGAATAGCCTTGTTATTTTCGATAAGGTCCATTACTATGATCTCACGAAATTGCAAAACAAAAGTTTTCTTATTCGATGCTCTCTTATAGATGTAAAATCTGTTCCAAATACATATGTCTAATAGATGGAAAAACAATTTTCTATATCACCGAAGTATTTTTCTTGGTACCGAGTAATATGACAACATCTGGTCTGCTCGATATATCCCAGGTATGTGCTTATTGTAGTCAAGCACACAATTGGGTTTAATTTCCGTAACACCTCGTTTACAAACAATCTCAGTCATAACGTGCTTATGCTTTGTGCTAATCATTCTGACATCACGCTTATCTTTCTATTTAGTAACCAATACGGGCCCTTTACGTTTCCATACAGAATCTCCTTTTTTTAGCTTCTTTTTTAACATGTCGTTAGGGTTTCCAGTTCTGTCTTCTCGTAGAGTTCCAATAACGTGTGTTTTTTTTTCCTTGAATAAAGTTTTCGTCAATTCTACGCTGTTGTAGAAATTATCTATGTATAAAACATGTCCTTTTCCGAAATAATCCTTCGTCAACTCTTTGACCATATCTGCCGTTTTCAAGGTACCTCTTCCGGTATACACAATAATATTTGATATATATCCATCGTGTGTAGTGAGTTCGTATAGTTTAATCCCATACTTGTGACGTTTACTGGCTATGTATTGTAGAAATATGAGACGACCATGCCACAAGATCATGGCCTCATCAATGGAGAGCTCTCTATTAGGTTATAGACAATTTTGTATATTTTTTAGAACTGCGTCCAAAATAGTCCGAATCTTGTAAAGACGGTCCTCGGTATTAACATCAGTATGGTCTACGAATCGTAGCATTTTTAAAATCCCTAGAAATCTATCTCGGGCCATAGTTTCCCCAAAAACAGGGTGTTAGTAAATACTTTCCCTGCTCCAGTGTTTGGCAAGGGAGGGAAATTTTACGGTAACTCCTAAAACACACAAACCTAGAAATTTTTTGATTTCCTCATTAGAAACTTCTCTCCATACACTTCTTTTTCGTTGAAGTATTGTAGATGTGGATACAGTGGGTCGTCTATTAGTTTTACATACAATTATGTTTATTATATCGTTGTTGAAAAGCACATTAAAATAATCTATGGGTTTTTCATTCGTCATCGGAGTCACTAGGATTTTCTGGGACACCATCGAAACATTCTGCCTCTATTTTATTTGCTTCAATCTGTAATTCTTGTTCTGTTAACAGGCGATTGCTAACATACTTTGAAAGTCTAGGTTTTTTTATACCAATTGGGCTAAAACAAAAAGAAAATAATTAATAATGTACAAACTATTGAACCACTCCGTACATAACTTTATTTTTCATCTAAATTTTATAATACTTTTAAGAACAATTCAATATTATTTATTTGTTCAAGAAAAATGCAAGTGTTTATAATGGGGTAATAAAAAAAATCTTAAGAATGCTAATTTTAACTTAATATTGAGAGGTTTAAGTTCATACAATCAAGTAAAATCATCTAGAAAAATAATAATAAAATGATCGAAAGTGGAATTAGTTGCACATGTGCTTTTAATTAATCAGTAACTAAATAACACTAAAATATTAGACCAAAATTATTTTGTTTTATTACTAGCACTATTATGACTTATTTTATAAATGATATTTAATATTTCTTACCCTGGAATATTTATATTATCCATATTTCATCAATAAAATTCACCAATATCACCATATAACCTTAAAATTATCACGTGTTCTAAATGTGTCGATAATTGTTTAGGAACGGACTACCAGTATACTGGCAAAGATTACAATATTAGAGACTACATACATATACAGCATCTACATCTCGTTCCTTTACTCCTGATCTGTATGAATATAAAGCATTGTCAGTACAAGCCAGTGTATTACGGAAAACTCGAACTACCAGTATAGTGGTAGTCAGGTGCGAAAGTGTTAAAGCTCTTTGAATCGATGTCGGTTTGCATAAAAAATTAAACTCAAATGGAGCTTTGCAGGCAACACTGCTAGACAAAGACCAACGTTGAAACGCCACAATACCATATTGGAGATCTTAGAAAGGCAGACGACCAAGGGAAAGACACAGATAAGTTGGATAGAGGACATCAAAAAATAGCCAGAATAAATTGGAAGTATGCTGCTCAGGATAGAGATCGATAAAAGGAGTTGGGAGAGTCCTGTATCCTAAAATGGACCTAAAATTAAGAACTTAACTAAGAACAAGAAGAAAAAGATGTTAGAGAAACAAATACAAGGTGGATATTGTGGAAAAACTAACAAAATTGTTATTGAAGCGGAAGAAGCTAAATCCATTTTTAGGCATTTGCACCACTATTATTTTTTTTGGACTCGCAACCTTTTAAAAATTCATGCATTTTGGAGTGGAACAGACCTTGCGCAACAATCAGGTAGTGTACCCCGAAGTGTACTTCCAAAGTCTCGTGTCTCAGAAAAATTCCTGCCTAACCCCCAAGCACTCCGCCAACCTCGCATCAACCTATTAATGAGACGTGTGGCATGACTGCAGTTGTCTGTTTGATTTTTGAGATTGCCTCAGGAAAAATGGGCAAATGTCTTTATTTCTTCTTTAAGCATTTTACTCCCATTATTCTTACACTACAGCTTGAATCTTTTCGCAATTAATTTCTGTCTTTATCTTCACAAAAGAATATTTTCATTGCATCTCTTTTATTTTCACTAGTTAACACTATCCCGTTTTCACCATGTAAAAGGGTAATTGGTTTCTTTCTATTTCTTCTGACTTAGAATTTTATGTAATTTATGTAGACCTCGTTTATTTGGATTAAGCTGGTCGATAAAGATTTCTCATTGATTGCCTCTATATATTATAACTCTGATTTTTACGAGACGTTTCAACCTATGAGCCTAGCGTTTCCCAACCTATCTAGGACGCCCTCCTAAGGGGGACATTTAAACTAATGTACTATTTAATTAGTATATATTTGATTGTATCAGTAGATACAGGCAAATGAAACTAATAGCAAAGTAGTAAACTATAAGTAGCTTTAATAATTATCAGTTGTAGCATTTTGGTCTCACCCCGTATATAATAAAACACTGAAAAAGTTTCTAAATCTTTTTGCGTCTCTGAGATTGATAATATAAACATTTTTAGTCTATTTATAATAACACAAATTGCTTTTTCTTTTGACCTTGATTCCACCTAAATATTACGCTGGAATCTTTCCACTTAGGTTAGTGGGAAAGTGTATGCTGACAATAGAATGATTTTGGGATTATCATATCACTCTTCCATATATTGGCTGGCAAAGCAGACGGTTTCATTGTTTGAGTCGGGATTTTCTTAAGATTAGTTATCGTTATTCGTTTTTGACATCGGGCATTCAATAGTGTAAAATGTAGTGGTCGGAGAACGAATTGGAGTCTGAACGATAAAAGATCACATTCACGTTGAATGCCAGGTGACAACACGCATCCTGACCTACACTCATTTTAAAGTATTCAGTTTCCATACACTCATTTTAAATGTATTTCACATGTTACTGTATTCGCATGTTTCTCTTCGCTGTCTGTTCTCTTTATGTATTTTTTTTTATTTCCTTTGTTCGACCTTTACGGACAGATTAAATTTTATTTTTCTTCAGATATGTTTCAAAATTGTTTCCTCTATTATAATCTTTTTGAATACCAGTATAACTTACTGGTCTTCGCTTTTAGCCGTCCTTGCTGTTTAGGTATTTTGCTCTGTATTTTTACCTGTCACCTTAGATCTTTTAATATTTTCTTACTTGGTGTTACCTTTGTTTTCATGTATATTTTCTAAATATGGCAGATATTTTTTCAATCTAATTAAACAGCTATCTTAACTACAACTTCAACGTTTATATTCTTTCTAACATATTTTAATGCTGATTACAGCCAAGTATAAATGAAGCTTGAAAATTATTTACTATTTCAACTATAATGATCAAAGTTTAAAATAGCTTGTGTTTGTTATATGTGTTACAACTGTTACATTTTCTAAAAGTTTAGGAAAAGCAACAAAAACAAACAAGTCGTAAGTACATTTTCAAGTTTCGCGAACTTGGTTCAGATCTCATTTCCGTGTAAATAGATTTACATATTTGCAAAATTATGGCTCTGAAATTTTTCACTTACAAGTTTTACCGCATGCCAGCGTTAAACTAAAGAAAAGCATTTAACGGAAGACAAATGTAATGCAACAACTTCAAGCTGGTTCTGAAACTATTTCTTTGGGTTTTTACACTGATATATATTTTTAATTGGGATTAAACCACTATTAATTATAATGGTAGGTAAACAGTACAGTAGGTAACAGTGGTAAACAAAATGTAATGTCGGACTAGCAAATTTATTTTAACTTGTATTTAAACTCATGCTTTGAAAACAAAAGTTAACAGATATATCTTTTTCACATTTTGAGTACTATAAAACACACAAAATCCAAATTAAACAAATGTTAAATAAAGAACAAATGTTTGAGATGCGCGAAGTAGATACATAAATGAACGGAAATAAGTCAATCTTCGCTGCTGTCTTCAGAAATACCATCTTGTAGGCAGTAGGAGCAAATGCATTTTGCGTGTTCTAAGCATACAAATTTTTGGCTTTTTGACAGGTATATTTTTTTTGTATACTACAGTAAAAACAACAACCTCGACGATTAGGTTGTGGATTTGGGGCTGGAACAATTTCTTGTTCCAAAGGAATACGTTTATTCAAAAATCGACGTTGCAGATGATCATTTACTAATGTCTTCTGGGTATTTTATTTGTCTCATTAGATTTATACTTGTTTATTATAAATGAATTGATACCGGCTACATTCACTGCAGAATAAAAAATGGCCATGGGCCATCGGCGAGTGGCTCGAGTGCATTTGTAGGCTGCACACATTTTATCAACTAAATCTACTCCTCCTTTAGATTTATTATTCTTCTTCTTGATGTGCCTATCCGTTACGAATGTTGGCGATCATCTGGCGATCATCTGGCAATCTGGCGATCTTCTGGCAATCTTTATATTATCTGCAACAGCGCGGAAAAGCTGCACAGATGTTGTATTGAACCAAATTCTGAGGTTCTTTAACTAAAATGTTCTTCTTCTTCCTGGACCTCGTTTTCCAAATATTTTTTCTTGCAGGATGGCTTGAAGCAGAGGATACCTTGATTCATTTCGCATAATATGTCCGAAGAACTGTAATCTTCGGGATTTGATGGTGGTCAGTACTTCTCGGTTCTTATTCATTCTTCTGAGGACCTCCTCATTTGTGACTCGGTCAGTCCACGGGATCTTATGCATTCTCCGATATAGCCACATCTCAAATGCTTCCAGTTTTCTGTACATATCTTCGTTCAAGGTCCACGATTCAACACCATTATAAAGGAGAGAGAAGACGTAGCATCGCAGCATTCTTACTTTTGTATCAAGAGAGAGGTTGTGATTCTTGAAGAAGGCCCCCATCCGATTGAAGGTGGATCTAGCTTTTCCGATGCGTGCTCTGATCTCCTGGTTGTTGGTCTATTCTTCATTTATTATGGTGCCAAGGTAGTTGTAGTGCGTCACTCTTTCTACAGGGGATTGGTTGACGTAGAGTCGACCTTCTGTTATTCTTTTCTTGCTAATTATCATAAGCTTTGTCTTCTTAACGTTTACATTGAGTCCATATTGTTGACTGTAATACGTGATTTTGTTCATAAGAACTTGTAGGTCTTCTAAGCTGTCCGCAAATACTATGGTGTCATCTGCATATCTGATGTTGTTTAGCCGGTAACCATTTAGTAGAATACCTTTTTCAGTTTCGTGCAAAGCTTCGACAAATATTCTTTCAGAGTACAGATTGAAGATTAGAGGAGACAAAATACAGCCTTGCCTCACTCCAAGCATGATTTTCATATAGTCAGTGTGTTCACCTTCAACTCTGAGATTTGCTCTCTGATTCCAGTAAAGATTTCTAATTATTTTCAGATCTTGGTTGTTAATTCCTGTTTCTTTTAGTATTTGCATCATCTTTGCGTGCTGTACTCGATCGAACGCTTTCTCGTAATCAACCAGACATGCGTATACGTCGCAGTTGACGTCTCTGCACCTCTGGAATAAAACTTGTACTGAGAACAAAGGCTCTCTAGTACCAACAGCATTTGTGAACCCGAACTGGTTGGGGGAAAATTGACTTTCACACAGCTTGTAGATTCTCTTATGAATTATCTTTAGGAACAATTTTAGGAGATGACTCATGAGGCTTATAGTACGGTACACTTCGCATTTTTTGGCTCCTGGTTTTTTTTGGAAGTGCAATAAACTTAGATTTTAGCCATTCTGTTGGTAATTTTCCAGAGTTTTATATGTTGTTAAATATCTTTTCGATTATTGCTATTGATTCGTTGTCCATTAGTTTAAGTAGTTCTACTTGTATATTATCAGCGCCTGCCCCTTTGCCATCATTTAACTATTTATTGCGGAGTAAACTTCCTGCTGTAATATTCTTGGTCCATCATTTACCTCTTCTTCTAGCTCAAAGGTGTTATCTCTTTGGTCTTCAAATAGTTTTTCTAGATATTCTTTTCACGTTTTTATTTTACTCTGTTTGTCCAAGATGATGTTTCCGTCAGAATCAGTTATATTTCCTTTCTGCCTTCGTCTTAGTCCCCCTGTGAGTTCTTTAAGTTTCCTATGTATACTGTGAGTATCGTACTTTGACTGCAGAGTCTCAATTTCTTCGCATCTTTCCCTTGCTTCTTTTTCTTTCGCTTCTCTGATTCGTTTTTATTAATATATTTATGGTTTTATATTTGTCTAAGTCATTTTTGGCTTCTCTTCTCTCATCCATTAGTTTCAGGATCTCATCTGTCATTTATGATTTTTTCTTTATTAATCTATCTGTCTTTAACGTGGCTTGGACCCTCATCCTCGCATGAAGGTCTTTCAACATACGTAGGTCGTATGTTTGTGCTTTCCTTTTCTGCACTGTTTTGAGTTTTACTCGAAATAAAAAAAAATTATTTCAAATTTTTAGTAAAAGGTATAAATAAAATACCCAAACGGGCTATATCACAAATACAGAACGTTTTCGGAATGTAAATTCCATCATCAGTGTAACAAAGTGTACATGCTATGAGCCACTAAAATATATGGGTGAAAACCCTTTAAATGTTTAGGATGTTTAAGTTACCGTTGGAATTGGTAACATGGCAACGTATGGCTCTACATCGGTTACTTGGTCCTGTGACAAAGTATCTTCGAGGACCTGTTGATAACAACTGATATCAGTCAATGATTATTTCTGGCTTGCATGTTAATTGGTCTAGCAAATCGTCGTGGTGCATCGTTGAGGTACAACATCGTACATTTTTCTCTAAAAGCAAACATACTTGTTTTTTCTGGTCTCTTAGGATCAGTAAATTAAAGTGGAAGCTCTCTTTTGTTTTTTCTCGTAGTGCCTATCCATAGTCAGATGATAAGTACTGATTATTACATTTCTGTGAGAACCAGATATAGGACTGAAGAGGCGAGGAATGACTGTTGTCCAACGTACACCTCTAGATTTGCGGTTTAAGGAAACTTAGCGTCTACTAATGCGTAGATTTTTATGCCGTATTTATTAGGTTTATTGGTCATATATACCCTAAAGCCACACTTGCCGTGAAAACTCTTCCAGTTTTTCATCTACCGTTGTATATGCTGATAATGAAAAATGTTTAGGTAAATTTGAATTAAACGAATCGAAAAATTCTCTCACAGCTGGCAATTTGTCGTACTTTTGCCTCTCTAATCGTATTCGTTTATCATCAAAACTTGAACTGTGTAACGGACATTCTCAATCCAAAAATATTTAGCGATGAGTCGTTTATCCTAAAGAGATCTGTATTTCTATGGTTATTTTTGGTTACCCCAGCTATATATAAAAGACTCAATAGTGCACTAAGTTCTAACATATCTGTTTTTTTTTGCAGATTAATTACTGAGATTGTAAGAACACAGTTCAATAAAGGTATTCGTGTTGTCTACAATGGTTTGCAAAATTTCTTCAGTAAAAAAACAACTCCAAATCTTTGATGCGCTTTTCCTATGTCATACTTCCCTAGCTACTCCAGAAACTTTTGTCTTCATTAAATTGTCACCGCAAATTCGTATTCGGCGGTTTCCTACATGTTTCTTCCAATTAGTTGTTCCATCCTTACCAATGAAATACGGCAGTCTTTGTGTAACATTCAAGGTTTCTAAAATTGGTTCCTCAATTTCTTCTTCCATTTCAGTGTTGTGGTCCTGCATCTCTTCAAAATCTCCTTCCAAACTAGCATCGTCATCGTCATTTTCAACTTCTGGTTCAGAATCAGAGAGAAATTCCGCATGAAGCTTTTCAAGATATATGCTTGTTGCTTTTCAAAACTCATATTCAAAAAATCTGTAAAAAAATAAGTTTATATCAATCAAATATACAGAAAACATAATCAGTAGATCACTTCCTATTATAAATTACATAAATATTTTTTATTTACCCCAGAAAGAAAATATATTAAAATTGAATCTTACCTGAAGATTTGTGACACCTTGTATAACGTGCGGACTCACGTTCCGCAATTCCATATAGCAGCAGAACTAAATGCACTAGACAACTCTCACAACTCTACTGAATAGAGTATCCCCCGCTTGAAGCTGGCGAGCACGCCACCACCGAAATCATAATTAATTGTCAGAAATTGACAAATAATTCGACAAGCGGACTCATAGTCCGCACGTTCTGAAAGGTTAATTGATCAGGTAACAACAGAAAATTTAATCAAATAAAGTACATTTGAAGGATGCTTTCAAAAATGGGATGAATATAATAAGATTGTTTACTTAATTTTAAAAATTTTACTAAAATATTACCTAACTCAATTTGACAGATCTTATATGAAATGTATAATTAACTTGATAAAAAAGCGATTTATTATCTCATATCTGGTACCATTATAAATACCTTGCAGAAATATGATACAAAAAGTATTAATCGTATTGTAATATTATGTTCTGCCACAATAATACTGTCACGCAACATAATACTAATTACTTTGTAGTAATATTGTAACAGTTGAAACAACTTTATTAACATTTTTATATAGATCAAACATTACGATCTAAGAAAAGCAATCAAAATAAAACATTAATGAAATGTCTTATCTTTCACTCACTTTATACGGAAAATGTCACTATAAAACTTTTCCCAGCGGGGTACGTAACCGAAGGTGCACATGTGTCTCTATTTGCACTTCACTGCATACATAGCTTGGGCGTATCCTCGTTAAATGGAATGGTTTTTACAGAGATGTACTCACAACTATTAAAAACAGGAATTAGGTACATGGTATCTTATGTTGTTCATTTATATTCATATATTTTTTTAATGATCTTAGATGGAGATGGTAAGAAAGTCTTAATCAAAATGACTAAATCATAATAAAATAATATTTTAATTGTACGGAAAAATTGCTCAGATTTCTCTATACGTTTATTTCTAGTTTTTTCATCCTGCTTTACAATATTTATATCATTATTTACTATTTATTAACAATCACTTTAACATTCCTTATATTCTCCAGAGCGCTATAGCTGTGCTCAAATACCTTTCAGAATAAGGTGGTGAGAAAAATATTTAATAATTTGATTTAAAAATAATACATTGATCCTTGTAGATTTAAAAAGCGGAAAAGCAGTTTAAATGAGTGGACAAGGAACAAAAAAAAGTTGTACAGGAGGTGGTACTGTAGACTAGCGCAAAGCTTCTTACTATGTTTAAGTACTTTAACAATTTTTTATACATTCCAAAATACATAAACCCACTGTTAGTTAACAAGTTCCCTGTCATGTTGGTCCGATGGGATCATCGCTGATGTTGCTTCAATAGGCCACGTTGGTCTAATGGGACCAACGCAAGTTTTACATTAACAGGCCATGTTGGCCCTATGGGACCAACATTTATTCCGCTATGTACCGACCCGTTGGTATTTATTTAGTATTAAGTAACCATGGGAATGGACCAATGAGGCCTACAAGCTATGTGCTGTATACAGAATTTGTGCGATTTATGGAATATAACAAATGTGGTCCCATATCAGTCAAATACGTTATTTACAACTTTGGGATAATATTTATTGATACAAACATGTTTTTCAACAACAGAAAAATAAAGTAATGTTAAACAACCAATAAAAAAAGTTATTTAAGTTCTATGTAATTCATTAAAACTACCTATACAAAGTAAAAGGTTCCTTGTTACAGCTTTTGCAAAAGGTGTCTACCTTTTTAGTTTTCATTATTACCACCTTTAGTTTCAGTTTAAATTTAGTTTGTCGATTACAAGATGCTTCGACCATTTCATTGCCGTGTTTAGTAGCAAGCATGTAAATATTTCTTTTGTCTTTCCAGTTCGTAATGGTCACTCCATCATCATTTTCCATAGAAGCAATCTGTCCTTTATTTAATTTTGCAGCTACTACTTCTTGGGGTAAATATTTTCGATTTTTTCGAACAGTTCCTATCAGGTGTGTATCGACAAACAACATTTTTTTTGCTAGCGGTAAACTTGTATACCAATTGTCGATTATCAGCGTTCTTCCTTGATGTACTAAATCCTCCATAAGATACAGTACAATGCTTTCTGGAGTGACGTTAGAACTATTTTCTTTCCCTGCATATACTTTGAAATTGTAAGTATATCCAGATCCAGAACATACTTTAACCCTTAAGTACTAACACCGAAAATCAATTGCGTAAACACTTACTAACCGCCTGACAGACGGGTTTAACATTTTAGTGAATATTTTTTGTTTTTTATATACCTTGATGCAAAAAAATATTGCAATGACTTACTGAAAGTATTATTTATCCAAAAAATACAGTAATTAATATAGTTTATCTGTATTTATTAAAATAAAAAATATTATAACAAGAATGGATCGGTTTTTTTTGGACATTTTTACGCCTGAAAAAAAATGTGATAAAAATTAAACAAATTAAACTATATTGATAAAAAATTATAATCGGGTTAAGTAAAGAGTAAGAAACATTAAAACAATAATATTTTTAAAAAATGTTCACACAAAAAAAAACTGACAGTCACTAAGGTTGGTAGAGTGTAGCGCACTCCAAACAAATTTTTTTCGCACATTCCAAACAAATTGGTTTCTGACAATGAAAGCAGACATAAGCTGTTCTTCTTTTCTTTTTATAATGACAGTAAGAACAGTCCTTCCTTTTTTCTAATTTTTCCACTCTTACTTCTGGACGCTGTTGAGGTTCATCTATATTCAGTTTTTCGCATATGCTCAACTTTAGTTTTCTAGGTAAAGAGGAACTTTCTAGTCTTCTGTGTAGCTGAGGTTGGATAAGTTGAAATGCCAGTTTTTCAATAAAATTATTGGTCCTTTCTAAATGAGTATTATTTTTAAAAGATTTATAAAGAATATAAACATTTACTGTACTTATATCAAACATTCTGAAAAATATAGCCATAGGCCAACGGCGAGTTCGACGACTGCTTATAAATTTGGCACATTTTTCATCCATTGAATCGACGCCACCCTTTGTTCAATTATAATCCACTATTATGTATGGTTTTTTAGTATCTGTATCCTCAGTGGCTGCGTGATGAGATGATGATACCAAAATTACGGCTTTATTTTTATGTGTTGTGTGTGAAAGTAAAGTAATGTGTTTTGTAAATCCGTAAATTGCCGTTTCCATTTCTCGTCGTCTGGTGGGTAAGAAGATAGGAGGAATTTCTTTACGATTCTTACGGAGAGTTCCAATGCAAGTTAGACCTTTACTCCTCAATACCTCTACCAGTTCTATAGATGTAAACCAGTTGTCAAAGGTTATAGATCTGTTGGTCCCATAGAGAGGAGTAGTTAAGCGCATAACAGCCTGTGTCGGCTTACTGTATCTTTTCTGTTCCTCTGTAAGTCCCATACCGTCAGAATTTTTTCCCGTATATATATAAGCATTGAATAAATAGCTAGTTCGAGCATCAGTACAACACATAATTTTTATACCATACTTTACGGGCTTACTCGGTATGTACATTTTGAAGCGACATCGACCTCTGAATCCCACTAGCATCTCATCAATACAGGCTGAAGTTCCCACAGTGTAGCATGCCTGACTGTTGTTAATAAATTCACTAAAAATTTCTGAAATCGGTGCTGCTGGATCCAACACTATTCTCTCATTTCTGTCTTCGGGATTGTCAAATCGCAAACATGACGAAAGGAACACACATCTCTCTTTTGACATAATGCATCTCATTATTTCTCTACCAGTTCCATTAGTAGCAAAAATAGTATCTAGGTTTTCATTGTTTGATTTAAATAAGCATGTAAATGCTAAAAATCCCAAAAATGCGTGAAGTTCTGTCATGTCAAGGTCTTTGAGAGAAGGTGAATTTTGATTTTTGTACTTGGCTCTTTCTTTGCCGATTTTCACATTCGTCCATCTAAGAATTATGTTGCAAATATTATTACTGAATAATAACTTCCAAACCTGCAAAGGGTCTGCACTATCTTCAATTTTAGCTGCAGGGCGTAATCCAGGTAACTGTAACACTATATTCTGCTGTGGACGCCGGCCTCTATTTGAAGTGGGAGGATTTTTTGACCATTTGTATCTATTTCTACCATAGAAATAATTCCCTGTCTCCTCTGGATCCACTGCTTTGGTCAACATTATCTTCTCTACAAGCCTGTTCTACCTCATTTTCATTTTCTGAAACTAAAAAGAGAACTTTAGGTAATGGTATACTATGCGGTCTGCCGTCGCGTTTCTACTACAGCTTACGGTCTACCCAGGGATGCGGTGTATACGCTGTATTCGACAAAAAAATCTTTACAAAGTGAACAAAACGCATAAATCATAAGAATTTCTATTTTAATTTTACATATCAATACTTTCAATAAATAATTCTTCAACATTATCCGTTTTATTTACTTTGTAAAGATTGTTTTTTTTTGGTATTGTATACATGTGTTGCTAATCACCATATTCTTTTCTCAGAAGGGTTTGCAAACAATAATGAAAGGCACCATTGTAGACGAACTGTTTATTGCTAAGTACAATAAACATTTATACTACTATTATTTAGGAATATAAAATAAACTACGCAAATTTATTTTCTTTACTAATATGCAAATAACACCCTAATATTTTTCCAGGGTATGCACAAATATGAACCCCTCTTTTCAAATAACATGGCAAGGTAGATTTACTTTCATTTCATTTTACATTGATTTTACTCCAAAATAAATGTAAAATAGTTGTTACTTGTGAATAATTAATTTTTCCTCAAGATTTTTCTTGCATATCATTATTTTGTGCATCAGGTAGATCGCACCCTCGAGGTAGACCACATATTAGAGTAACACCGAACTTTAGTACAATACATACATAATAATTCCAAGAGATTTGACTAACCCTCTATTTCCGATTCCGTTTCGTGATCGCTGTCAATAGCAACATTTCCATCACAAATTGATTCAACTTCGCTTATGTCGTCATCTACATCATCAAGCCATTTCAAAAGCGTTTCCTCATAGTTTTTATCCCCATATTTGACCTTTTTTGACGTACTGGGTCCCTCATCCATTTTCAGATAAATAGTAAATAAATACGAACACTAACAACCCGTCTATCAGACGGAAATCACACTTTGAATCTAAATATCTTTAGAATAACAACCTGCAGCAAACTGCCGATCTCAATACTAATAAATAACAACCCAACTTGAAAAGTCAGGAACAGGCGACCTTCAAAATTTTTTAGGTAGGGAGATATCCCACTTTCGACAAGCGATGCCGTCTGAGAGACGGGGCGTTAGTACTTAAGGGTTAAAAATTTTTACACCATATTTGTGTTTTTTTGACTTAATGTACTATTTAAACCCCAAGCATCCCCTAAAGGGAAATAGGGTTTCATCAATGCAGACATATTCTTCCTGAATGTATAAAGACTTAAAATTTGCAGTCAGAATCTCAAAAAGTGTCTTTAACTTAAACAGTTTATCAGTATCTGCCAATAAATTAACAATAAAGTGAAACATCCTTAACAGCATCTCGAATCGATTTCTAGACATTACATTCTTTGCAAAATTATTATGGAACAGGTTATCGTTACTCCAATAGTCTGCGATTTTCGGCATTTTCACTAAACCCATTCAGGCAACCAGTCCTAAAAATGTTCTAATTTCAATATTTGTCGTTGGAATCCAGTCATGTAAGCGAGAGCTTGGTGTTGCGTCTGCAGCCAGTACAGACTGAGTTGCATATATGTTTGTTTGGTTACAAATCAGAATAATTACTCTGTCATCGACCACAGCATCAACAAAGTCTCCAGGCGTACCATTTGCCAACATTGCAGCTACTTCATCATTTACTCCTGACGGAATAGAAAAAGGTGCTATTAGCTAACCAAGACAAATTCCTACAACAAAATCTACAAAACGGTAATGATTTTCAAAAATAAATATATATCTTTTCGATTCTTTTGTTCACACCAAAAAAGGATCATATGACTATAATTAAAATTATTTTGATTTATTCATGAACATCAAAAAATATTACTTCTAAGTGCAGTGGTCCTATAAAAAACAAAATTCTTTTTTTGGTTTCATCGTAATAAAAGTATAATCCCTTCAAATCCATTGTTTTTATTAATTACTGTAGTAATCTGCAATAATGACTTACCTCCAAACACCAGAAGGGGCCAACAAAAATAATAGCCGTGTGATGGCTGGAAATATTTGCTAAACGACTTTCGTTGGGTTACAAATAATGATTTGATAGTGTAAATGTTTCCTGAATCGTGAGTGATTTTATTCGGACTTATTACAAGTACTGTAATTTATATGTGTTTCAGGTTATTTCTCCAGTAGCTAGAGACAGCTATGAATAACGTTCATCCAATTTCTGCTTCATTTCATTTGTATTTAATTTTCTCTAGTGGTTCGTTATGTCTACTTTACAAAATAAATAAACTTAACACATTCGTTGACACCTGCATTTTTAAGAGGAGCTATTTAGAACCTAGCAATAAATTGTAAAGGAATTATATAAACAGATGGATCATTTTTTCATTATAAATAGATGGATTATAAGAAAATAAAACCGCATCCACCCTAAGGTTATTAGCGACGTTTTTATAACATTTGTTACAATTACCAATTAAATTTTATGTTTAAAACATGATTATAACTTTTGATTTTACTAGACCGACCATCACAAAATAAATACGAAGTAAACGACTGAGTTAGTTGCGACAAGTAGAAAGAATGGATAATAAGAGAAATACAAAAACAATACAGAAAAAAATTAAAGGGGAAGAGACTGAGAGGTAGACCCAAAAAGAGATGGATTGATAGTATTAACTAGGATTTAAAAGAACTGGGAATACGAGAATGGGAAAAATAAGCAAAGGAAAGAAAAACATGGTCAACTTTAGTCATGGAAGCAAAATATACATGACGCTGAACTAATCTACTTAAAGAAAACAAACTAGAAAGTAACGTTGGACTTTTTGAGGAATTATGCGTGTGGTTGGCCTCTACTCTATTTTATAAGGACCTAGAAACAATATTGTGAAAATGGGGTTCAAACATGGTGATGCAGAAGTAGCAATGGGTAAGTTTGGATATGGCGAAAGAAATGAACGAGGGCAAAAGATTGCTAAACTTCTTACACCGGGAAAATTTAACCATGATGAACTCTTTTTTTGATAAAAAGCCTCAGCGTAAATGAACATGGATCAGTCCAGATGACAGTGTCAAAAATGAAATAGATTATATAATAACAAACAGAAAAGAAATAATCAAAGACATCGAAGTACTCAACAAATTTTTAATAGAAAGCGACCACAGATTCATCCGAGCTAAGATACTATTAAATGTCAAATTGGAAAGAACAAAGATGATCCTAAAAACAAGAAAAAAGAAATGGATTTCCTCAAAAAACAACAATGTGTATGAAGATACACTAACCAGATATATACAAGGCTTGCAAGATGAAATAGAACATGCAGATCAAGCAAATGATGGCATAACGAACTGGTCGACCGTTCTGACCCATAAAGAAAAACTAAGCCAAAATATCAAAGAGCTAATAGGTAAAATAAGACAGCCGATGGAAAAATACGGCTTCCACTACACAACAATAAAGAAATTAAATAAAGATATCCACCTGTCAATCCGAAACGACGTAAGAGAAAACAATACAAGAGAAATAACTTAAATAATTCAAGAAAAGAAACATGTTTAAAAGTTTTGATGCGAAGTACGAACAACACAGGCAACAAAAATATCTACAAAATAAAAAACAAAGATGGAAACATTATTACTGATAGAACCAAAATCCTTGAGGTTGTCGAATCCTTTTATCGCGAAATGTATAAGAGCACCGACGAAAGGCAAGATCAGCCTCTGTCCAAAATCAAACCAGGGATCAGAATTATGGCCAGAAATAACTCCGTACGAAATCAAAACGGCATGGCACTTTTAGAAATGAAAAATAACAAATCCCCTGGCGATGATAAAGTAGTGATCAAAGCGATCAAACCAGGTGGAAATAAAATTATAAAGACTTTGACCAAGCTTTTCACCGAATTCATCTACCAAGGAAAAACTCCTTCTCAATGAAACAATGCAGTCATTATTTTATTACACAAGCAAGGAGACATGAGAAATTTAAAAAACTTCCGTCCTATTAGTTTGTTTTCACACATATATAAACTTTTCACAAAAATTATCAAAAAAAAAACTGACGCTAAATAAGACTTCTATCAGCCTAGAGAACAAGCTGGATTTAGATCGGGATATGGCACTAACGACCAGTAACAATAGGAGAAGTACGGCAAGGAGACACAGTCTCTCAAAGCTATTCACGACGCTTTTAGAACATAGTTCTAAGAAGGCACATCTAAACGAGCATGGTATCAACATAAATGAAGAGAAGCTCAGTCATTTGAGATTTGCAGATGACATCGTCCTTATAGCTGATCGTATGGATGATACAATAATAATGTTTGAAAAATTATATCACGCTTCCTTGGAGGTCAGACTAAAGATTAATATGAATAATACGCAAATAATGACTAATCTGGTGCTAAATCGAAATATTGCTGTTGATGGAAGGGATATTGTATAGAATACATCGTATAAGTACTTAGGACATGAAATTTGGTTGGGTAGAGATAAGCAAACATGTGAGCTTCCACGTCGCATAGGATTAGCCTGGGCAGCGTTTGGTAAATTAAACTATGTATTTAAATCTAGCCATATGCCTCAAAAAGAACATCTTTGACCAATGTGTGTTACCTGTAATCACTTATTTTTTTTTATTAACTCCATTGAGTACAACAATCTGCCCATTGGGCATTAAGCATTTGGTATGGTAAAAAGTGCAGACATGTAGAGAGTTACTCCAGTGAGTAACCTCTTTACAATTCTAAAATTAAAATTTTATTAGTTTGAATACACTTATTATGTTCAGTTGGACAAGTTGGGCGGCAATTGCCGTTTTAGTATACGCACTTCAAAGATGTTCCGCATATTTAGTTTTTGAGCAAACGCATTAGGATGCACTAGCACTCGTTCACAGTATTTAGCACTAAAACGTTGTATGGCTTCTTTCATGGATTCTAGGGGGATGTCGTGTTGAATCACCTCGTTGGATACATAGTATAGCGCATTGACTATGGCACGCAGCACCTTGTTTTGGAATCTCTGTAAGATGTTTGTATTGGAGACGCTAGCAGTGCCCCATAGCTGAATCCCATAAGTCCATATGGGCTTATGGGATTTATTATATGAGGATGGACTTGTAGAGTAAAATTTTGTTGTCCAAAGATAGTTTTGAATTGCGTCCAATGACCCAATACATATTTCTCAATTTAAGTCCAACCTTTTTTCGTTTGTTAAAAATATGTTTTTTTCCAAGTTAGACGGCGATCCAAGTGCATGCCAAGATATTTAGCATCCTCGGATTGAGGAATTAGACAATTATCAATATATACAGGGGGCATGTTTCTCTAAGTAGCGTGAATGTAACATGTATTGACTTAGTTTCATTAGATTTGATGCGCCATACTTTCATCCATTGCTGAATTCTATTTAGGTTTGATTGAAGATTTCTTGATGCTGTTGATGGATCTGTGTGGGATGCTAGGATAGCAGTGTCATCTGCATACGTTGCAAAAGTAGTTGTACTAGATGTTGGAATGGCCGCTGTGTATAAAAGATATAGAATTGGCCGAGAACGATGCCTTGTGGGATGCCTGAGTGAATAGGATATATCTTAGTGTGCTCGGTACCGTGCTTCACCAGGAAGTGTCTATTTTCTATGTAGAATTTTAAGAGCTGGAAGTGAGGATAGGGTGGGAGCTTCTTTAATTTTATTTGTAGTCCTATGTGCCATAACTTGTCAAAAGCCTGAGATATGTCAACGAAAGCAGCAGAATAGTATCTTCTGGCGTTAAAATCCTTGTTTATTTGGTTGACCAGCCTATACACTTGTTCTATGGTTCCGTGTTTGTCTCGGAAACCGAATTAATGTTCTGGAATTATTTTACGTTCGTCTATTATCGTTTCCAACCTTTTTATGTAAATTTTTTTAAAGACTTTGCACTTGTTCTATGGTTCCGTGTTTGTCTCGGAAACCGAATTAATGTTCTGGAATTATTTTACGTTCGTCTATTATCGTTTCCAACCTTTTTATGTAAATTTTTTTAAAGACTTTGCTAATCATAGGCAAAAGGCTTATAAGCCGGTATGAAGATGCATTTTCCCGTCTTTTTCTGGGTTTAAGGATCATTATAAACACTTTCCATGAACTAGGGAAGTAGTTTAGGAGAAGGATTGCATTAAATATAAAGGTTGTTAGTTTTATGCACTTATCCGAGACTTCTTTTAGAATCTTGCCAGAGATTAGTTCAAATCCAGGGGCTTTTTCATGTTGACTTCATTTATTGTTTGTTTTACTTGGTTGACTGTAAATTTCGTGTGGGACAGATCCATTTGAAACGGTAATGTTAGGAATCTGGTTAGTTCTGTTTTTTCCTCTATAGATACTGTAGGAGGGTATGGCGTGAATACTTTTTGAAGGCGCTTGCCAAAAAGATCAACTTTTTCGTTGTCATTCCTAGCCCAGGTGTTTGCCTCATCTTTGATTGGTGGGTTATACTGTTGTGGCCGTTTGAGTTTTTTCGTGGCTTTCCAGAGTGAGTAATCTGTAGCTTCAGTCGGTGTTAAATTTTCTAAATATTCTTGAATTCCATGGTTTTCTTCTTCATAGATTAATTCCTTTAATTCCTTTGTTGCTTTGTTAAGTTTTTTTTTATTTTCTGCCGTTCTTGATTGTTACCAATTTTTACGTAATTGTCGTTTTTCTGAAATTTTTTGTTTAATTGTGGGAGACACATTATTTCTGTTTAGAGATGGTTCGTAGCTGGGAGTCGCATACCATGCAGCAATTTGTATGCTTTTTGTTAGGTTATCTACAGCTGATTCTAGTTGGGGTTCATTGTTCAAGGACAGATTTAGTGAGATCAGGCTGTCTAGTTTTTCTCTAAATTGGGACCACTTAGTCTTGGTGTTATGCAAAGTTGGTTGATGTACTTTGTTTAATATTTTTTTGAAGATTGTTCTGGATGATTTCGAAGATGTTATAAACGGTGAGTAGTCTGATGATAAATCGAAGCATGATTCAGCGTCAGACGGCCAATAAGTTGGTTCGCCAGTAGAGATTTGTTGCAGGTTATTTTCTAACATTGCTTTAGCTAATTATCTGCCTCTTGCTGTTGTTAGTCTAGAGCCCCACATCGGATGTTTTGAATTATGATCTTCACCTGCAATGAATTTGTTCCCTAGAGTGTTGAAATATTCTAGGAAATGTTCTTTTTTAACGGCATGTTTAGGTGGGCAGTATATATATATATATATATATATATATATATATATATATATATATATATATATATATGTATATATATATATATATATATATATATATATATTTTTCCCTTTCGAAGTGTTTAATAGAATCACGTATAATTATGGCGCTTCCACCGTGAGATCTACCATCTGGGTGTCTTGTATGATACAACTTGTAGCTGGGAATCCGCATGTAGTGTTTGTCTGTAAAGTGAGTCTCGGAAATTAAAATTATATCAATATTTTGATTAAGTATGAATGTTTTAAGTTCTTTAGCCCGTTGATAAAGGCCATTTGCGTTCCAGACTACTATTTGATATTTTGGTTGGGAAGCCATTAAGCGATCTTATGAATGACAGTAGTAAGCAAATTGAGCATTGTGCCCATTTGCTCCATGAGTTTTTGCATAATTTCTTCCAGCTTGGCTAAGTTGTTATTAGGTTGGTTAGGTCCTGGTATTGCTTGGTTGTTATAGCTACAATGTGGTTGATTTTTGTTGACTATTTGAGCATAGGTTAAATCAGGTTGTATTTGTTGAGAATTATTTGTTTGAATAGGTGGTTGCATGATTCTTTTCTCTCTTAGTGTAGGATATAGGTTCTGCTGTAGTTGAATGTGAACTTGGCATCCTCTTTAGTTAGCCGGGTGGTCACCGTTACAATTGAAACATTTTACTTTGTCATCACGTGATTTTCGAGGACAATCTTTTGTTTCGTGATTACCTGTACATTTTACGCATCTGTGTACTTTGCGGCAGTAGGTTTTAGTGTGTCCGTAGTCTTTGCATCTTGTGCACTGGGAGATTGTTCTTTTCGTACGAGGAGGTTCGCATTTGATGATATTGTTTCCTTATTTTTCTATTTTATAAACTTTTTTGTTGTTTTCCTTCGATACGATATCAATGAAAAACATTAGAAAGGGGATTTTTGATACATAATGTTTTATATTGTGAATGTTTACTGCTTCGTGTCCTTGTGCTGCTAGATTTGCCTTTATGTTATCAGTACCATGACGCAGTCCTTTTATGACAAACCTGAATGTTTTTCCGCTTTTTGGCCTAAAAGTGTGGTATTGCGTATTCCTTTTATCAAGTTCAGTGATCAGTGTTTTAAAATGTTCGTACTCACTTATGGAGCGCAAATATTAATACTCATAAAAAAGGTACTGACTAAGATTTGCGTAACTCAGAGGGTTATGGAGCATCAGATGTTGGGTGTCTCTCTGAGAGACCGAATCCCAAACGAAGAAATACGCCGTAGAACAAAAACAACAGACGTCATCGCGAAACAGCGGCAACAGCGAAGAAATCGCGTCATTAAAATGGATTTGGGCAGGACACGTCGCCAGATTATCAGACAACCGCTGGACAAAACGTATTGTCGAGTGGAGACCAAGACAAGAAGCAATACGGAGCAGAGGACGTCCACCAACTAGATAGACTGAGGGAGACCTATGTACAGCAGTGGACGTATACATGATGTTGATGACCTTCACACCATGTAAAACTTTAGAGCCTAGAAACCCCAACGGGCGACCATGGCCCTCCATCGACTGTCAGTGGTCACAGATGATAATGATTTTCTTATCGCGTATAACGTTTGTAGTACACAATAAGGCATAAGAGATAAAAAATTCCTATGAAGTTGGCCTCTCATAGGGATAAAGCTAAAGAGAATGATTTTGATCATGATGAATCAAGTTTTTTATTTTTTCTATGGTTATTGCCCAGACGCCCTTTACACATTTTTTTTGCTTCTAAAACGGGAAACATTCGACGCATAGTTTTTATTTTCTCCACCTGTTTACGTATTATTTATTCGAAATCTAATAGAAATGTATGTTGATCCGAAATCTAAACTCGTTTTATTTCATTTTTTATACACCAATTTTTTCGATAAAATCAAATGATGAAGAGATAAATGAAATGAAAAACTTCGTTTTCGATCACTTTTATTCTTTTAAAGAGGGTTGTCAAAAAAAATATTTAACAGATTACCCCTTCATTATTTTCCTAGCCATTGGCGATATCAAACAATAAAACCACAGTTATGACCTTTTTTTAACAACCACTGTTTGAACTAGCACGAAAATTGCCAGAGTAATCGAAAAAACTATATTCACAAATATAAATTTATGAATTTAACTCTTTCAAACAAGTTTAAAAGCTGATACAAATTTCCGAAACAAAATACGTAAAATATTTTGCAGTTTTCGAGAAACAAAAAACAGTAAACAGTGATGAGTTGCTAGTAATATTAATTTTAAAATGTTATTCAAACATGATTGTCGACGAAATGTCGACAATCTATGTATATGCTTCCAGTTATGAAAAATTGTAATTAATTAAAACACAAAATACGTGTTTATCAAACATCAAACAAGTGTAATAGGATTTCGTGTCTACTGGATTATCTAAATTAAAAAATCGCAAACAACAAGAAATGAAAAACCGTCCTTCTTTGAATAAAAAGGAATTATTACTTAAAGCCCTATATAAGAGTGCCTATCTCATTTTCTTAAAACAAATCTAATCAGAAGACAAAGGGACCACCTTACTCATTTTCTCCGAAATGTTTTAATTTTTCCTGTTTCTTACTTTCATTAACACCGAAAGCGAAAAGTTTATGGAAACAGACATAATTTCACTTCTAAATGAAAAAGTTGTCAGGTTAAGATGGTTTTAGAGTGATGCGTATTTATCGTGTAGATAATAAAATTAGTTATTTACAACATCTGTAAGTAACAACAAGTAAGTTACTGAATCGTGAGTCTAAGCTGAGAATCTACAAAACAGTAATTAGACCAGTGGTCACATATGGATGTGAAACGTGGACCCTCTCAACCACTGATGAAAATCAACTGAGAATATTTGAGCGCAAAATACTAAGGAAGATATTTGGACCAACCCAATGCAGCGATAGTTTGTGGAGAATTAAAATGAACCACGAGCTGGATGAACTAATGCAGAGCGCAGATATTGTCAGATTTGTAAAATCACAAAGACTAAACTGGCTTGGTCACCTAGAAAGAATGCCAGATAATCGAGCTGCAAAGTAGTTCAGAGATGGAAGCCCCAAGGAAACAGAACAAGAGGAATTCCCCGTAAAAGATGGATAGACGACGTAGAGAGGGATCTTAAAACCATGAACATCAGGCAGTGGCGAAGGAAAGTATAAGACAGGGCAAAATGGAAGAACATTGTTAAGCATGCCAAGACTCACAAAGGGTTGTAGCGCCATTAGAAGAAGAAGAAGAAGAAGATTTACAACATCTGATACAACTACATGTTTTAAAATAACTACCAATACCGTACGTTCAACCAACTTAAACCTCTAAACGATTAACGGAGTTCGCAGAAAACCTTTTATTGTAGTAAAAGGCACTGGTGTTCTCCATAATGTTTAACACTTTCCTAAATTTTGTAGCATGCTGAAAATATTTTAAATATCTAATATTCAAGTAATAAAAATTTATCTGGTACGTCCCTGGGCCAAATATAAAATTTAAGGTTTTTGTTTACACTCGACATTCCCCAAGAAAGAATTCAGCTACGGAATTACATATGATTATATTTGGTTTATATTTGTACGTCAAGGTCAAGCGTGTTTGAAAGATTCCGGTTCGCTATACTAAAACAATTTTTAATTGAAGGTGATTACTTGGCAACATCGCACTTAACAAAGCCCTTAACGATAACTTTTCAACGAAATCATATTCCACTTATCAATTTTGCATAGGCGTACCAAAAAAAAATTTTAATTATTTATTTAAACACATAAGTGATTACGTAAAAATTAAATCTAAGACCGATATATTTATTAAATTATTATGCCTCTTCTGGCAAGTACCTATCTTATAGTTGTCTAACAAATTAAAGTAAAATTTTATTCTTATTAGAGAGTACCTAATACAGAACTTAAAAAAACAGAAAACTTTGGAAAATCCTTATTTTTTCATTAGGCTAAACAATCTGAAATTTTAACATACGATCTCGTCATTACACATCATTCTCTATTTATAGAATTGATGTGTGCTGTAAACGTTATATTTGTTTTTTTTTAACTTAATTTGAAAGTTTCCTTGCGTTTATCTGTTTATATAAATATAAAAATATATTATGAAGTTCATATAAATTAAAATAAAGTAAGCTAAACTATTATCATGTGAACGCGTATATATATTAGTGCATTTGTTTATTTCAGTAAATTCTCGAAATATGAAATAAAGATGGCACTAACTACTAAAGAGTTAATAGCTTTGTTAGAAGAAGACTCAGATTGTGAAAATGCTGACTCACTTAATGTGGTTTATTTGTCGCCGAGATTAGATTAGAAAGTTTCTGATGTAGAAGACATTGATGATAATATTATTTGTGAAGAATCGATAAAATCGGATATTGCAGGTTTATTATGAAATACAAGTGATTGGGAATTCTGACGATTCTGATTATAATATTCCTCTGAACCACAGATAAAACGTCCAAAGAAAAAACCAGGCAAAAATAATACATTTGTTTCAAGTTGTAACAACAGATACTCCTTCGTACTCAGTAGTAATTCAACATCAGTCTGATTGATATGTAAACAATATAAAAGCCCACCAAGGAAGCAAGTCATATATTGAAGTTTTTCACTCTTTTTTTTTTGATAAAAAAGTAATTGAGAGCATTCTATATTTTACAAATATTAATACATCCCAGAATAACCGTCACGATTTTGAAATGAATAACATAGACTTGGTCTATGAAGGTGGCCGTTGACGGTATTCTATGCTCTCTTGAATATGTGTGGAATTAACTCCCAAGTAATCTATAAGATCAACAATAATGACTACACTGAAGTGTTGAATATATTTGAAATATCTTAGTTTGTCACTGATAGCAGATTATTTGGAAGAAAGACAACAGAATCCTCGGTTGCCGAGAAAACTGCCTGAGACACCGGGCTATAAGACTGCAGATTGTGATGAACCGTTGCCTAAATTGTCAGAAAGTACAAGATAGATATGTAGTGTGTCCCAGAACAAGAGACAGAAAAAGTCGCTACGTGTGGTATGATTGCAGACATTTTGTTTGTTTAGAACACTCATGTTTTAAATGCGATACTTGCGTCAACGAGGCAAGTCAGTAAATGATGTAACTTTTGTTGATGTATGTATTATTCTTTATAATGTTTATTTGTTTATAAGTCAATAAAGAAAATTGTGCTGTGTTTTGTGTTCAGAAGTCATCTCTCTCTAGTTTTTTTTTTTATTTCAGAAATATGTAATGATTTTAAGTTGCTATTTCTGCTATTTTTGAACTGTGTAATAAATTGTTTGAGCTGATAATACTTTTTCAATTTTTTTAATAGTACGCACTATTTCAAACGAAAAGTACATACTTTTGATGCAGATACTCAAGTATTGAGTTTTCCAAGGCGTATTTTGCTATGGGGTATGTCATACCCAACCACACCAGACACGTAAGTTTTAGGCACCACACCAACGCAAGGTTAATATGTATACATGAATGCCAGTGCGACCCTGCCTTTTGTATGTGTGTTTCATTGGTTTCGGAATTATTAATTGGTAATCGAGCCTGCCGTAAGGTTAACAATGAATGCTTCAGATGATGTCATATTTCATACTATATTATATATTTTAATACAGTATTAAAATATTTGTATTAGAATATTGTTTCAGATATTTTAATGGAAAGAAGAACGGAAAACTGGAGAAAGATTTCTGACTTCTAATCTGTTTTAAAAGTTAACATAAGCCTTAGAATACACCAAAGGCGGTCTTTTAAACATCTTGAACAAACAAATGAAAAAGTTAATCATCAGAAAGGCCTATTCTGAATAAGAAAGAGGCAAGGCAGTTAAGGGTAAAGTGGTAAACACATCCCTTAGGGTTGTGTATATACGCTGTATAAGTAAACTTGAACAAGGAAACATTATTATGTCTTGGAAAATACAAAGGTACCCCAAAAGTAAATTCAATTTGTCAAACCGTTGGTCACTATTTTTCACTGTGTGTTTGTTTCATATATTTGGAAAAAAAATACAATTTAAAAAAAAAAAATCAGAATTTTTGGCGCTTGCGCTTCTTCCAACACACATTACAAATACACTGACAAAAGATATTCAATTTCACGGTATATTTACCTGATATAAATTTTCTTTTTCAGGACATTTTCACGAATATAAAACTTTTCGCAGGTGTTACAGGACGTTTTCTATAAGAATTTTATTATCTTTTCTTCTTTATAGTGTAGAATATACTCCTTCATATACATTGGCTAGTTTTATCACAGCATTTATTAAAACTGAAAATTTACATTGTTTTGAAACTCAATTAATGTTTGTTCAAGCCGAACTCTATCAACTGTTAACTTTTGCTAAAATATAACAAAATATTTATTTTATTAAAAATACATTTTATAAAATACAAGTCGAATAGCTCGATGAACGCATATTTTCTTTTCGATATGCAATAACATCGATTTCCCAGAGTTGCAACAGGAAAAAAATTATTATAAAATTTCAACGACCATAATAAATCTATAGATTAAGGACATTAATAAGAAAAACAACTTTAAACTTAGTAAAAAACTGTGGAAAATCGATAAGTACTATACAAAAGTAAAAATTTTAATTGATAGAACTGAAAAGCAGAGAGCAAAACAAGAAGCAAACCAACGGATCGAATTGCGACGTTGCCGTAGTGTATTGCCACAGGAAAACAAGATAATACGTGTAAAAAAATACGAAAGATTGTAAAAATACACGTAAGATACGTGTAAAAAAATACACCAAAGAATATTTTCCATGTATGTCTGTTTCCTATCGTAAAATCGTTTTCTAAGCTAAAACACCGAAAAAGTATTTCAATCCTTTTTGCATCGCCGAGGTCGATAATAAACCATTTTAGAGTTTGTTTATATATCACAGATGTGTATTTCCGCTTTAGGATATTTTGCGTTCCCGTTTCCATTTAAGTATTTTGTTTATACCGAGTTAGCCGAATGAATTTTAAAGAAAATTACAGGATTCTCGCTGAGGTCGCTGTCAGGGGCGGTTGGCTTCAGGATTGGTCCAAATTTTATATCAAATTTGAAATGTCTTGTGTTTTTTTGTCCCTTTTCATGCAAAATGTGTAGCAGTGTTAATCTAAATGTGTAGTTACAGTTAAAAGTGAGTTTTGGAAGATGGGCCATTGAAAGCAGACGTGTATAGTTTAGTCGGAAAAAAAGCGGCAAATTTGTTAAAAAAAAGTGATTTTTACTTAATGTATGTGTCAATTTTGGAAGAGTTTCCAATCCGAAAATTTTTAGTCAATCCCAGGTAACTCTTTTTGTTTGAACTTTTAAAGTAAAAATAGACATTTTTTTCTAATAGTAATTGCGTTCATTAAAATTTAAAAAATTGTAATATTTAAAATTTTGTAATTGTAATATTTGTATTGATTTAGTATAGTAATATGAAATGTTGCAAATTAAGGATTAAAAAAATACGAAGAAGAAAGCAAAGAAACAATAGCAAAACTCATTATGGAGAACAGATAGTTTTTTTTTTGTGGCATTGACTTTCGTCATTCAGCCAGTCTCGAAAGGTTATAATATATTCCTTAAAAAAGTATACACAGATAAGTACAGATTATTTCTCTCAGACAAATGCACAGCGATATCCCTAAAACGAAATAGACGAATAATTAATAGAAGAACACGTCTAAGGAAAATACAAGGACACCCGCTTCTCGTCTAGGGGTCCGTCAAGACATTTATTTTAACAGACAAACAATACTGGACCACGGATAAGGTATTGTTACATATACAATAACAAAGGGTACAAGTCTAATCCTATACACGCTCATGAAAATTTTCATGAAGAACAGATAGTTAACAAAAGAAAATGCAGAGCTTAAATCAGAAAATATAAAGATCAAGAAAAACACAGACAAAAAATAAAACACTTATGAGAGGACTAAGGATTGGAACACAGGAGCAAAGAGCAAAGAAAACAATTAGAAATTGTATCAAAGAAAATACTGGAGTAGAAGTTAACCCATTAATGCTTGAAAGTTGTAATTTTTTTTTTTAGAGATTCTATTACAAAGAATATTATAATTATAATTTATATCTACTAATAAATGAAGGGTACAGGGGAAAAAGGAGGAATGACAGAAATTTTCATTTTTGTTTTAATAATTCATCAGATAGGTTATATTCTGTACTTCACTGTACGTAAATAACACTGGTTAAAATTGGGTTGTGTCATGAGATAACACGAATAATAAAATACCTATACAGGAGAAGAAAGGGGAATGTCAGGATGTTACCGGTTAAGAAGGGGGAATGTCAGTTGTGAATCACGCAGAAAAAAGTTAAGATGCTTTTATTGTTACCCATTGTTTTCGTGTGCTGCTTTGAGGTGTTATATTTGAGGTTAGTTTCTTCATGTTACTGATACAAAATCATTTTACTATGCCAAGTGGTGAAGAAATAAGTGATATGGATGTAAGTAGTTCAGGTTTTCTGAAGTAGTGTGAAGAGAAAATCATTTGGCAGCATGACTGATATAAGTAAAAAACTTACAGGGCCTGACTATCACTGTTAAAGATTGCAATGTTTTTAAAGTATTTCTGAAGGCTGTAGAAACAGTATTTTGAAGCAATTTAATTTAATGTGTTGCGTTGATGAACTAAACTCATATTTTTAAAATTAAACAAAAGTGGCATTTCTTCTTTTTCTTCTTAGGGTTAGGGTTAAGGTTGTCAAAATGAGTAGCAACTTTATTTGCCACGGACGCTTACGGTTTGGTAATAAAAAATTTTCTATATAATAAAAATGTATTAAAAACTAATCGCACTTTAACAAAACTAGAGATACATAGTAAGGAAATTTTTATAAAAAGTTTTAAAGTAAGCCACATGTAGGGGCACATTACATTTGTTACACAAGGATGTTGTTCTTCTTTGGCACATTTTGCACTGGCGATACTTTGAGTCTCCTTTTACGATAATGTGATTTTTCTTGTTCGTTATTAGATCTTCTAAAATAGCGAATGTTGAAAACGATGTATGAGGCCCGGGTTTAGTTGAAGAACATCCATATTTTGAAAGACGCTGTAATACAACTTGTCTTCTAAATTGAAAGTATGGTAATTAGTTAGCTAATGTCGGCTCAAACCATTCAACGAAAATTGCCAACCTTGAAAACCTGATGACAAAACTAGTAGAGAGAATGGACACTATGCTTAATCTTCTTATGACTATGATTTCCAAAATGCACTAATGCAACACAGACTTAAAATAGCCGTCTGGAACTCAAATGGCCTAACGAACCACATCCAAGAAATAAAAATTTTCCTCAACGAGAAGAAAATTGATGTTATGCTTGTATCAGAAGCTCATCTAACAGACAAAAACTATATCAAAATTCCAAAATACATTGTCCACTACACAAAACATCCAAATGACAAGGCACACGGTGGCACAGCTATTATTATCAAATCTAATATAAAACACCATGTTAAATAAGCTCAGTGAAAAGTACCTGCAATCAACTAGCATTGTCATCGAAGACTGGCTAGGCAACCTTACCTTATCTGCGGTCTACTGTCCTCCTGGTCAACCAATCAACGAAAACAACTTTAGCACCTATTTCAGTTCTCTTGGACACAAATTCATAGCGGGAGGAGACTTTAACTGTAAACATCATCACTGGGGCTCTAGGGTAATTACAACAAGGGGTAGACAACTGCTGAAGTCAATAACAGAAAACAACCTACAACACATATCTACAGGAGAACCAACTTATTGGCCTACAGATCCAAATAAAACACCAGATCTCTTAGACTTCTGTGTGATTAAAGGTATCTCTCTTAACTATTTAGCAATAGAATCATGCTGGGACCTCTCTTCAGATCATTCTCCCATTCTTATTGACCTAGACTCCAAAATCATACTCAGAACTAAGCCTCCAGTCCTAAACAATAATCAAACAAATTGGAAAATATTCCGAAGCGCACTAGCAGAACAAATACCAACGAACTTGCCACTTAAAACAGAATTACAAATTGAAAATGCGGTACAACAACTTACTACCTCCATACAAAAGGCAGGTTGGATTTCTACTCCCGAACAAACAACATGGAAGGAAAGCATAAACTGTTCGCAAAGTGCAAAAAACCTAATCGATGAGAAAAGAAAACTTAGGAAAAAGTGGCAAAACACACACGCTCCTATTGACAAACAAAATTTAAACAGAATTACCAGAAGACTTAAAAATCTATTAAAAGAGGAGAAAAACAGGGGGATCCAAACTTACTTAGAAAATTTGACTCCATCCAAAGACACCAATTATTCTCTATGGAAGGCGACGAGAAAGGTAAAAGGTCCACAAGACGCCATACCTCCTCTAAAAAATGTCAAAGGTAAATGGGCAAGAACAGACACAGAAAAATCTGAGACATTCGCTGAACATCTTTCTACAGTATTTAGTCCATTTAACAGAGTAGTGCCATTAGAACAAGAAGAACCATTTAATTCTTTTCTTGAGGCTCCATATCAAATGGATCTACCAATCACCAAGTTTAATATTAAAGAAGTAAAACAGATAATAAAGAATGAGATACAACCCAATAAGGCTCCGGGATTCGACCTCATAACGGGTAAGATCCTCCAGGAACTAACCAATGACTGTTACAGAATAATCACTATGATCTTCAATGCTATGCTTAGTCTGCATTACTTCCCTCTGCAATGGAAAGTGGCACAGATTATACTCATTCAAAAACCTGGTAAAGATCCAAAAGATGTCAACTCATACCGACCGATTAGTCTACTCCCAGTCATCTCTAAGGTCTTCGAAAAACTTCTACTACGAAAAATCAAACCAATATTGGACAAAAAGTGTCTCATACCTGACCATCAATTCGGTTTTCGTACACCATAGACACAACATAGACACAACAATAAGAAGTAGTCTCGAGAACAAGCAATATTGTACTGCAGCCTTTTTAGACGCCTCTCAAGCTTTTGACAAGGTGTGGCATACAGGACTTCTGTACAAATTAAAGAAAAATTTACCTTACCCTTACTTTAAACTGCTTCAATCATACCTTACAGAAAGGAGATATCTGGTAAAATATAGTGAAGCCTATACAAAACTCTACCCCATCCTATCTGGTGTACCTCAGAGTAGTGTGCTCGGACCGATTCTGTACCTGATATTTACGGCTGACTTGCCAATAAGCAATAACCTAACGCTTGCAACATTCGCAGATGATACTTCTTTCTTGGCCTCTCATAGCAACCCAATAATAGCATCAGAGAGACTGCAACTACATCTGAACAAAACAAATGAATGGCTTAAACTCTGGAGAATTAGAGTAAACCCCTCAAAATCTACACAAATTACATTCACTCTAAGAAGAGGTACATGTCCACAAGTTAACCTCAATGGACATCCTTTGCCCCAAAAGCATGACGTAAAATACTTAGGTATTCACCTTGACAAACGTCTAACTTGGACCAAACATATATGGACGAAAAGGCTTCAATTGGGAATTTTATACAGAAAACTTTACTGGATGTTGGGAAAAAACTCTCATCTATCGATTGACAACAAGCTGCTGATATACAATACAATAATAAAACCCATTTGGACATATGGCTCACAGCTCTGGGGTTCAGCTAGCAAATCTAATATTATGATAATACAAAGATTCCAATCCAAAACTCTGAGAACAATCGCTAATGCACCTTGGTATATCCAGAATGATGCAATACATAGAGATCTTCAGGTACTAACAATCTCTGAAGAGTGCAAAAAAACTTCTGAACAATATCAAAACAGGTTGCGGGTGCATCTTAATACCCTGGCACACAATCTTCTTAACAACCAACACGCGAAGAGATTGAAGCGACATGACCCCTTGGACCTACCTCACCTATCCTGACAGAGCCTACAGCAGTGGGAGTTACGCCTTCAACAGCACCCAGCCATTGTGATCAGTGCCGCTTTTAGTGCTCGCGTATCAGTGTATGTGCGCATCCTACCGGTAAAAAGCCAATTTGTGTCGTGATGATTTGGTCACTGGACCTTACATCTCTCTGTCATGTAAAGACAAAAAATTTTACTTATTGTTTTCACTGTAAAACAGATTGTAAAAATCTTAAATGTTAATAAAAAAAAAAAAAAAAGGTAATAGTTACTTAGAAGCCTATATAGAAGCCAACACTGAGCACAACATTCATCCACAGACTAAGAATAGAACGGCCACCCCCAATTTTGCATCTATTTTGATCAGTGAACTGATCATTTAGGTCAACACCTCCCATATTAGAATCAGGCCTTTTAAACATCACTTTCTTTTGTTTACGTTTAAACCGCTGAACATTTTTAAACAGTATTTCTGTGTTACAACAGCAATGTCATTCCATCTAATAGCTGTTAGCTTTCCGCTAGATGTGGAATGTTTCGTCCCTCTCTCATTGATATTGAGAAATGAAATAAAATTGTAGGTAGAGTTACTTAAAGATAAAGTGAGTATTGTTTTTTAAAAATTAATTTTGCAGTAGATATTACTCAAATGATTGGTGTCAGTCGTATATTTGATAGATTCGGGAGTTTTGTTAATGTGTACCATTTCATGGAAAAGCCGATTTTTTAATTACCAACAGTACGGTCGAAAATAATTTGAGATATATATAATATCACTTTTTCACTGTTTTCTTATTTTACTCATCCTTTTTGTTTCCTTGGTGATTTTTATAAACGAATTTAATCAACTACAGAGTTCATATTTCTATTACCACCAGTCGTATCATCGGATAAAGAAGACTCGTATTTTATTGAAATTTCCAGTTATTTTGAACTCTTATCTACACTTTATAGTTCTAATAAAGTTCATATTATCGAATAAAAGTTTCCATTTCGCTTTGTCCCTTAGGATATATCCACTTCAGCTCACTTCTATTCTTGCGTATTGAACTTGTGCACCCATGTTCGGAAAGTGGAAATCTAATTTAAGTATTTTCACATTAGGATGGATTTTTATTGATAGGGGAGTTAGGACTCTGTTTGGAAAGCAATTTTGTCGTCCTGTAAATACTACTCTAATGGTTTATAAATCAAATTAGAGCATGTTTAGAATAAAATATTTAGAGAATTTAGTTTCTGATATAGCTATTTTGTAAATCAACTGAAGTCCATTCAAAAATTCCTTATTATTAACTCTTCACTCCACATTTAAGTAAATATTGTGGATACTTACTGCTCCTCGTATTATGCTTTAATTTTTTTGTTTAACTTTGAATGTATTACCTCGATTAAATATGATCTAATATTTAGAACAATAAGGATAATAAATAGGGAGAAAGCACTGGGTCCTAAAGCAATGCTAGTGAAAGGATAGCAGTGCTTTCGCGCTACCAAAAATACAGGCTTTTCTTTATTATCTAATGTTGCTAAAGTTGATTAGTTGTTGTTGTATTAGTTGTTGCTAAACAAAAAGTGGTCAACGAAAACACCATGGTTTACACTAGAGGTTAAACAAAAATGTCACCAAAAAAAGAAAGCTTTCCTAAAATATAAGTCAGAAAAAACGAATGAATTATATGAAAAATATAAAAGAATAAGAACTGAAACTCATCAAATGGTAAGAAAAACAAAAACAGATTACTGGGAAAGATTCACAAAAGGACTTCTATGGACAACAGAAACAAGTATGGCGCTTCATAAGACAACAAAGAAGCGAAATGAAAGAACTAGTTGAAATAGAACACATACAAGAGGATACATGGGTGCCCTTCTTGACAGAAATGTTTAAAAAACAAAATAAAGAACCTTTACCAGAAACGCCAAATATAATAACTGAGGAAAAGACCGAAATCTCCCAAAACGATGTGAAAGAAGGAATAAACAAATTAAAAAACAGAAAATCACCAGGAGAAGATCAAATACCAAATGAACTCTTAAAATATGGAGGTGATCACCTTGTACAACAACTGCGACTTCTTATTAATAAAATAATCACCACGAACAGAATACCAGATGAATGAAGGAGAGCAATCATGGTGATATTCTTCAAAAAAGGAGATAAGAAAGGCCCCAATAATTATTGAGTAATAAATCTATTAAATACAACACTTAAATTGACAACAAGAATAATAGCGACAAAAATAAATGAAATAATATCTCTGCAAGAGGAACAGCAAGGATTTCGGACAGGAAGATCATGCACGGATGCAGTTTTTGTAATAATAAGACAAATAAAAAAAAGTCGCTGGAATACAACAAACCAGCATATAGTGTCTGATAGATTTGAAGAAAGCGTTTGTTAGAGTGAGAAATAAGGATAATATGCTACGCCGACGACGCCATAATAATAGCCGAAAATGAAGAACACCTACAAAGATTAATTAAAGAATTCGAAGATACGGCGCTCATGTACAACATGGAGATCTCAACAGAGAAAACTAAAGCGACAGTGATATCAGCGGAATCGAGACGATGTAAACTAGTCGTAAATAACAAAATAATAGAACAAGTGATGGAAACTGAATACTTGGGAATAAAACTGTCAAGCTACGGAAAAGTGGAAGAAGAAGTACAAAAACAAGTGAACATGGCAAACAGATCAGCAGGATGTCTCAACAACACAATCTGGAGAAACAAATACCTCACAATGGAAACGAAAACCAGGATATGTAAATCAACAATAAGACCGCTAATGACGTACACAGCGGAAACAAAAGCAGATACGGCGAAAACACAAAGACTACTGGAAACAACAGAAATAAAAGTCTTACGAAAAATAACAAACCAAACTCTAAGAGACAGAGTAAGAAGTGAGGAAATACGAGCGAGATGTGGTATAGAGAAAATAAACGCGTGGACCAAAAAAAAAAGTGGAATGGAATCAACACATCGAAAGAATGACAGAAAATAGAATAGTACGAATAGCAAGAGACAAATCGCCAAATGGAAGAAGATCACTGGGACAACCGAGGAAAATATCGTCAGACAACGTCAATTGAGGCTAAAAACCGAAGTAAAACAGGCATTTTGCCTATTTATAAAGTAGGAAGAAGAAGAAGAGCTAAACTTTTGAATTGGACATTTTCCGAGAAATTACACGAGCCAGATTTACTATCTCCCATGAAATATGCTCCAATTATATACAGAACACTAAAACTAATCGTTTCACCGAACTCCTTGTAGATAAAAGTAAATATATTCCCTTTTATTAAATGATTTGGCCGTACCTAAATAGGTTATCAATTGAACTACGATCAATCTTATTTTAAGTTAATCTTAAGACACTTCCACCCTGGACTATTTGTGTTAATTTTTTATATACATTATTATTTCTGATTAAAATAACCTGAGTTTTTATAAAATTTGATATTTCATTGCTATTAAAAACCCTTACCAAATAATTCATTTTAATAGATACCAATTTACAACTTTAATTCAATTGTCAATTTCTTAAGTGGCCAATCACTGTACCCGTTACCCTATTGCATTAAAATTCTGTTATTGGTCGTTTGCGTTAACAGCCAGGCCTCGTCAGCTTTCGAGAGGAAATTTTGCCAACAATATCCCAGTGTGAGTGTGTGAGATGGCATTACACTGATTAACGCTACCATTTCGGTGTTACTTTAGTTCCGCCAGCCGTTCAAATGTTCTCAGCCAACTCTAGAATTTTTGACATACACAAGTATTCGGTTTTCGGCTGAAGGCGTCAACGGCTAGGTTACTTCGGTAGCAGAAAGAGGACCCCTTTCACCGTCATACCAGTGTGAGATTTATGTGTGACAGTGTTTTCGTGTGTGTGCTGACCTGGCAAAAACGAAAACTGTGTTATCACTGATGCCACTGAAGCGCCATTCTGACAATACAGCAGTTTTATGCAAAACTTTCAATGGGTTCTCTTGTGAAAAGTGAATTAGATATTTTGCACCAAAAAACACCGGCATGGTAATACTTTGGGTTCCATTGCATGTAGGTATTTGAGGAAACAAAGAAATAGATTCCTGTATGCAATCAGTTAGATATGCTAATCGATAGCGATCGGCGCTCAGTTGGTTCCGGGCCAACTAGTGTCAAATGAGCTACCGGGCATGTGCTTGTGAGCAACCAGGCAACACATGCGAAATTGACGCCTGAAAGATAATCAAATTTTCAGTTAAGAGAAGCAATGGGAATAGCAATCTGGAATGTTCGAGGATTATTGCAACTAGGCAAACTGCATATACTACAACGAGGAGTCGAAAGAGACGATATAGAAATATGCGGACTTTCGGAGACCCATTGGAAAAGAGTAGGACACTTCCGAACGGCAGATCATGTTGTATACATATTGGGAGCAAATAATACAGAAAGAAATGGTGTGCAATTATGGTGACTAAAAAAGTTTCACAATACTTGTATGATTACCAACCGATAAGTGACTTATAAAAATAACCTTACTAGTATCACCAAACAAAATGCACATTCTTCAGGTCTATATGCCAACCTCAGACGCGTTAGACAATAAAGTGGAAGACGTATACTCCGTTATTGAAGACACAATAAGAAATATCTCGTCTAAAGAACCACTTATAATCATGGGCGATTTTAACGCTAAGGTAGGAAAAATAAGAAATCATAACATCCAAAATGTAGGAAACTATGGGTTAGGTTTTAGAAACAGCCGAGGCGAACGTGTAATAGATTTTGCAACCAAAAACAGTTTGGCCATTGTAAACACAATGTTCAAACATCATTCCCGTCGTTTATCGACGTGGACTATCCCAAATGGATAATACAAAAACCAAATCGACTACATATTGATAAGAAACAGATGGAAGACATGTTTTATAAACGTAAAAACTAGACCAAGAGCTGAATGTGGATCCGACAATAAATGGTTATGGGTTTGCTTCAAGATGAAGCTAAAAAGAACAATGCCGCACCAGAGTCAAAACAGGCTAGGGATTTCAAATCCGAAAACATTTAGAGATGCATTAGAGGAAGCTAGTATCTTGGACACACAAGACAACCTAGAAGAAATGTGGAAAGGTTTCAGAAATGCCATAGAAACCTCTGTAGAAAGAACCAGAACCCCGAAAAAAAGATCATCAAGAGAAATCACAGTGAATAAATACACTGAACAGTAACTTGAGATCTGCTGATGACACTTTAATAATCTCGTCAAATCAAGAAGAAATGGAAGATATAATGAGAGGTCTGGAGGAGCAAAGCAAAACATATGGACTAAAGCTAAAAAGGAGTAAGACAAAGATCATGATGGTAGACAGAGCACGGAATAATCTTCAACGCATTAAAGAAATTGGCGGCTTTGAAGTAGCAAATAGTTTCATATACCTGGGGTCCCTAATAACAAATAAAGGAGGGTGTGAAAGAGAGATACGTAGAAGATTGACTATTGCTAGAACAGCTATGATGAAATTGGTAACAATTTGGAAAAATTCTAGCATAACAATACATACAAAACTAAGGCTGGTAAGGCATACATTTTTCCATAGCCACATATGCATCCGAAACGTGGACCTTAAAGACAGCGGATAAAAATAAACTAGACGCTTTTGAAATGTGGGTATACCGCCGCATGTTAAGAATATTCTGGATTGATCATCGCACTAACGTATCGATTTTAGAACAACTTAAAGTAACTACTAGAAGAACAATGTACGATAGAAAACTGATAGTCCAGGGTAGAGTTAAAGGAAAGGGACCTACGGGAAGATCTCCAAGCCGTTAGGTAGATCAAACAAAAATATTAATTAACCAAGGGTTTCATGAAGCCGAACAACTAGCCCAGGACAGGAAAGGATGAAAGGAAATCGTGAAAAAACTGTAAAGGTCTGATGATGTCACCACATCCCAAAAGGGATTAGGACTGAGGAGGAAGAAGTAGCAGAGTGAATGGAATAACTCCAAATCGAAATTAAAATAAATTAAACCATCGATGAAAACGTGTGGAGAAAGCAAAACACAAGCAGGGCCAACCAGGTTAGAATTGGTCGATTACGTTTGATCATACACGAATAACACATGCATATTATTTTGATGGAAAGAAGCGACTGGTATGTGATAGATGTAAGACAACTCTAAATGTAAAGCACTCATTAAATTGTATAAAATTTATCCAAGAAATCTCCAACAATAATCTTTCCGACGATCTAAAGACATTACTAGACGAAAACTGTAACATTATCAATATTGAAAATTTCCTTAAAGTAACAGTATTGGTGTTTCTTCCGAACTATAAGGTTGGCTCGTGAAGCGCGCTTAATTACATTTTGCTCGAATTTAGGCAGGTTTGTTTTGGTTTGTTATTTCATAAACTCATAGATAAGGTAAGTACAAGTTTATAATTTTATAATGAGTAACTCTTCCGACGGGCATGCTTCCCCGTCTGGAAAAGACCCACCAGATGGAAACGGTAGGCAAAACGAAATGGAAGTTGATAACAAAATATATAATTTAGACAACAAATATGTTTCGACTGACATTGGACCGTACTATATTGTTGTAGAACCAGTCGATAAAAATAGTCGATTATCAGCGGTAAAAGTTGGTCATAAAGGGGTCAGTTGGGAGATAAATCGAAACCTGAAAACTATAGAGGAATTGCAGTTACTAGTAGTATTAGCAGAATATATGGGAAAATAATAAAAAATCGAATAGAAGAAGAATACCAAGATATGGAAGCCGAAGAACAGGCTGGTTTTCGTGCAGGTCGATCTACAATAGACCATGTCTTCTCTATTACTCAGATAATTGAAAAGAAAGTTGCTCGTGGCCAAGAAGTCCATCTGACGTTCGTAGACCTTAGGAAAGCATATGACAGTATCCCGCTTGATAAATTATGGGAGGCACTGGGGAAAACAAATATAAATATAGAATTGATTGAAGCAGTAAAAACGTTGTACTACCAACAAACAACAAGAATTAAAACAGGAAATCTGATAACACCGGGATTCAAAGTGACTAAAGGACTAAGACAAGGATGCTGTATATCCCCAACATTATTCAAAATATACCTCGAAGCAGCACTCAACAAATGGAAGAAAAAATGTACGAATATGGGCATACCACTAATAGACTTAACTTTGTACACTCTGTGCTTTGCAGATGACCAGGTCATCATCGCACAGGACTCTGAAGACCTTAGTTACATGATGCGAAAACTATTAGAAGAGTTTACAGAGTGGGGTTTGGAAGTGAATATGGAAAAAACTGAGTACATGAGTATCGGAGGAGATCAACATAACCTTCTCGTAGAGGAAAATCAAGAGATCAAAATATGTGATAACTACAAATACCTAGGAGTAAAAATCACTCAAGACGGAAAATTAGATGCAGCCATTAAGGAACGAAATACACAGGGAAGGAAAGGCATAGCCTTACTAAACAGCGTACTGTGGGATAAAAACATCTCCAAAGACAACAAAAGAAGAATATACAACACCATAATAAAAAGTATCACAACATATGGATGCGAAGTGTGGCCCCTAAAAGACAGATCAGAGAAAATGCTTAGAGCAACAGAAATGGACTTCTGGCGCCGCTCGGCGGGAATCTCCAGACGCGACAGAATAACAAACGAGAGAGTCCGAGAAATCATGGGGGTTACACATAATATTGTTGATGACATCAAAACGACACAACTCAGATGGTACGGACACGTAAGGAGAATGCCGGAGAATAGAATACCAAGACAAATTCTTGAATGGCAACCAAGAGGTAGGCGAAGACCAGGAAGGCCTAGAAGAAGTTGGAGAGAAGGAGTTGATAAAGAAATCAGAGAAAGAGAACTGGAAGACGATCTATGGAACGATAGAATGAGATGGAGATTGGAAATCGGAAGACGTCGAAGAACGTTGTAAACCGAAATTATATATATATATATATAAAAGTTGGTCATTATCTATTTAAACATACTACTTTTAATAAAGATGTTATTGATATAAAATTGATTGGTAGAAATAAAGTAAAAATTATTTTTAAGACTTATAATATCGCAAATGCTATTATAGAACATAAATTAATAAAAGATAATAATTTGATCGCTTATATACCTATATTTTTTAACCATAAAAAGGCAATTATTAGAGAGGTTGACACTTTTTTGACCGAAAAGTATATATTGGAGAATATTGAAAGTGAGCAAAAAGTTGTAGAAGTAAAAAGAATGAAACGTAAGATTATTGATTCCGATAATGAGACACAGTTTGTCCCAAGACAGATTATCGTGGTAACATTTTTAGGAAATAATTTGCCAAAATATGTTAAAATTGATTTAGTGAGATTTGCTGTTGAGCCATACATATATCCTGTCGTACAGTGTTTTAAGTGCCTTCGATATGGTCATACAGCAAAATACTGCAGAAGCACTATGACTAAATGTAAAAAATGTGGTCAAAACCATGATGAAAATGACGATATCGAATGCACTTCTAACGCTTATTGCATATACTGTGAAACGCATGACCATCAGTCCATATCAAAAAATTGCCCGAAATACCAGGAACGATTAAAAATTAAAAAGATCATGTCTGAAAAAAATGTATCATTTAAAGAAGCTGAAGGTATTGTAAGAAATCCGTCTTACGCTAAAATAGTAACACATAATAATTTTGATATTTTAAATAACCTAAATAATTTCCCTGAACTGAATGGTAATATTGATACGAACAATTCCTCTTCCACGAGTAATAAAAATTGGGTACCACGTCCTCATTTCCAACAGCCGAAAAAGCGTAAAGTAAGTTCGCCACTTTCAGTTAATAAACCCCCTTCATTTAAACTTAAAAATAACGCACCAGATCCTGTTATTCCTAATCCACACAGGGAAGCCTTCCAGTCATACAAAGAAAAATTAGAATTACAGATCCTGCAGAAACTTCCTTGTATTTTTGAAAATATGTTAAAAAAAATTTAATTTAGTAAACCCAGATCCACTAGTTATTCAGGAAACACAAACAGAACTCAAAAAAATATTAGGTACAATACAATATAGTGATAGTGATAGTGATGAAAATTATTATTAAGTAGATGATAAATATATTGCAATGGAATTGTAATTCCATTACTAAAAATAAAGCTAATCTTACTAATTTTCTTAACCATTACTCCATTAAATTTGATTTAATTATACTTAATGAAACTTGGTTATCTAAAAAGAAAATATTTCATTTACCAACTTACAATCTATTACATGTAGACAGAACTGATGGATTTGGAGGCACTGCTATACTTATCAAAGATTCCCTATCCTATCATGAAATTTCAATTCGTAAAAACTTTAATTCCAAAATAGAAGTATGCGCAGCATATATCGATGAATTTAAGATATCCTTAGCCTCCATTTATAAATCTCCCAAAATAAAAGCAACTAAGACTGACTAGAGTAATCTTTTTTCACAACTACAGGGTGATGTCATTATATGCGGTGACTTTAACTGTCATCACAGCCTTTGGGGTTCTACAATAGATAATTCACAAGGAAATCGAGTTGTAGAGGCTATAGACGAAACTAACCTGATTATTTTAAACGACGGACGACCTACTAAGATAGTCAGGCCCAACGAACGACCTTCTGCCATAGATCTTACTTTTATCTCACCTAGTCTTTTAAGTTACTCAGAATGGAATCCTCTAAATGATACACTTGGTTCCGACTATCTCCCTATCCATATTAATATATCTCGGGAATATATCCCCACTAACAAAACACCCTCTAGAAAATGGATTGAATCCTCAGCTGACTGGACGCTTTTTCAAAACCTAATTGAAACACAAATTTATAACAATAACAGCAATAATAATTCTTTTGAATTTTTCATGAAAATAATAAATGATGCAGCTTCTAAGTCAATGAAATCTCGTTCAGGTAAAAGTAAAAAACCTCCAAATCCTATTTGGTGGGATAATGAATGCACCTTAATTGTTAATAATAGGAAAGATGCATATCTGCAATATAAAAATACTACGAATTACGAAAATTATCTCAAATTCAAGCATATTCAGGCCAAAGCTAAATTACTTTTCAAACAAAAACAACAATTATGCTGGAAAAATTTTATTAATAAATTAAATAAAAATACCCCAATATCAAAAATTTGGAGTTTTATAAAAAAAATATCTAACAAAAACTCAACTTTTAAAAAACATCCTATATCTGAAGAACTAATAAACCAAATTTTTGATATTGTAGCACCTAGTTTTGTCCCAAATATGCTTGAAGGACCGAAACAGAACATTGTCAGCCACTATATGGATGCATCTTTTGATACAACGGAATTTGAAGCTGCAATTAAGACCTCTAGATGTACTGCTCCGGGTAATGATTTTGTTACATATGACATTATTAAAAATCTCCCCCAAGTTGCTAAAGAATTTATAATAAATATATTCAATGATTGGTGGGTGAATGCAAACTATATCGAGCAACTTAAACAAATTACCATTTGTTTAATTTTAAAACCAACTAAAGATAAAAATATGCCTTCTTCTTATCGCTCTATATCTTTAATGTCATGTATAACTAAAACATTTGAAAGAATGATAAAAACAAGACTGGAGTGGTACATAGAGTATAACAATATTTTACCTAGTACTCAATATGGTTTTAGAAGGGGATATGGTACTTTGGATGCAGTAACTCATTTAGTAAATGACATCCAAATTACTTTTTCTGGTAACAAGTATCTAGCTTGTTTATTCCTAGATATAAAAGGGGCTTACGACTCTGTAAATATAAATATACTTAAACAAAAAATGATTAGTATTGGTCTTAGTGAAACGACTGCCCTAAATATATTGCAACTATATTTTTCTAGACATGTCTATATTAGAGATCATAGAAATGTGTTACATGGTCCAAGGATTGTTTATCATGGGTTACCACAGGGATCAGTACTTAGCCCTATACTATTTAATATATATTCTGCCAATATTCATTCACTATTTCATAACTCCGTAAATTGCATACAATATGCAGATGATATATGTATATACACCATCCAAAATAGTTATGAAGCATGCACGGAAGCTCTTGAGAATATTATGCATAAGGTAAGTATATGGACAGAAGAAACAGGCATGACACTTTCAACAGAAAAATGCTCTATCATGTTTTTTACCAGGCATAGACTACGTGCTCCAGAGAGATTAACTCTATGTGGACGTACCCTGTCGGTAGTTAAAGAGTTTAAGTATTTAGGTATTATTGTTGACACCAAGTTACTATGGTCGAGCCACATAAGTCACTTAATAAAAAAATGTGAGAAAGGCTACAATCTACTTAGGTGTGTAACAAATCGAAGTTGGGGTGCAGCTCCTGGTATAGCTTTATTATTTTATAGAGCCTACGTGCGTTCTATCATTGACTATGGATGTTGTTTATACGGATCCTCTTGTAATACCAATCTAAACAAAATAAACAGAGTTCAATATAAATGTCTTAGAACTTGCATCGGTGGGATGGTATCATCACCGGTGAAAGCAATACTGGCAGAGTGTAATGAGTTACCTTTGGACTTACGTCGGCAACGGTTATTACAAAAATATCTTTTAAAACTAAAATCCCTTGAGTCAAACATGATCAACAAATTAAGTGATATTGCAAAAGAAGACCTAACAAACCGCTATTGGAAACTAAAAAATTCTCCTCCACTTGCAGAAGCTTTTGTTGAGACTAATGCTTATCACATTTCTTTTAGTAAAAATAAAAAATTGCTTATGTATAATATACCCTTTAGATCACTAATAAAACCACACAGAGTTATAATACCGCATTATACAGAATATGATCATATAAACCATACCCTTTTAAAATCTATATTGGATGGATTAGTCAATAAGATATTTATATATACAGATGGATCTAAAACAAAACACGGAGTTGGTTGTGGAGTTTTTATTCAAAATACAAAACAATCATTTATGTTTAAATTGCCATCAATATGCAGCATATATACTGCTGAACTTATAGCAATTTTGAAGGGCATTACTTGGTTAATATCAAATAATTTACAAGAGGGGGTAATACTAACTGATTCTAAGTCAGCCTTGGAGTCAATAAAAAGTATACAATTTGAAAGAATGAAATGCCCTATATTATGCAATTTAAAAAAATTGATAGCAGAATTAAATATAACATTTGTATGGGTCAAAGGCCATATAGGTATACTAGGTAATGAAAAAGCTGATAGTTTGGCCAAGGAGGCAGTACAAAACGGAGTTCATTGTAATATTTGTACAGTACGTGACATCTCTAATTTGATTAAAAATAAAATAATGTTAAAATGGGAACGACAGTGGGAAAACGTTGTAGAGAACTCACAAAATACTTATTTTAAAATACATCCAACCCTACTATCTCCACCCCAATATATTTTCAATTATTCCACGTCAAAATTCTTTTCGGCAAGTGTTTTTCGACTTAAAACAAATCATGGGCGATTTCCATCGCACCTTGCTAAGCTGGGCATTATACAGTCATCGGCCTGTAGTTGTGATCAGAACTCTTACGGAGATCTCAACCATATATTCTTCGGTTGCAAAAAACATGTAAAAAAATCAGATGATTTAATTCGTAAACTAATTAAAATGAAATATTTTCTTCCATTAAATCTATCACACATTTTATTAACTGCCAATAGAAACACTTTAGAACTTCTAGTAAATTTTATTAAAGAAGTAAAAATAGGAATTTAAAGCAGCATAACCCACAACTTTGTATTCATATTAGAAGAAAAGTTCTTTTTTCAACTTTCTGTGGCAAATGGACTTGATTCCGTGCCATTATCCTTCCACACACACACACACTCCTTAAAGTAAACTCGCCTTTTTCATCTATTGTAAATTAATTAGTAACATGTCAGTACTAACCATTAGCCGTTGATGCGACTGATATTAAAAAAGATATAATTTTTTTGAAATGTCATATATTAAATAAGAAATTATTTCGTTAGCTTTATTGTTATTTACCAAAATTAATAAAAACGATATTTTTTGTAAAACCGAAACTACTTTAGGGTGTTTTAAAGTTACGAACGTTGTAAAGAAAGTTAGGATTTTAAAAATAGAATAAAATATCACAAAATTGAATTCTACTATCTGCTATTCTTGAGAAAACTTTTAAATAAACGACTCTGCTATCGGTTAAAGAAAGTAAAAAACCAACGTGTTTTCCTCTCACTGACAATTTAATAGATTTTTTTCTATTTAGTAATTTAGTGAAGGCGTTTTACAAAATTATGGGAAAGTAGAGTAATAATTTACAAGGATTCTTAAAACGACTTTTTAATTAAACTTTTTTGCAAAGTAATTTAAAATGGACAAAATGAATGCATTATTTTATCAAAGTTATCCAGGAATAACGTACATGAAGAAACTCAGCTGCTAAATATCGCTCTTACAAAAAATCACAAGCAGACTTATGCATATGTTATTCCCAATAAGTTCTCAAATATTTCTTCAGATCAAATTCAGGTATTGCATTAGTACCCTGTAGATATTGAGTGAAGTTATCTACGACTGAAATACTTTGGAGTGTGTCAGAACAAGCTAGGTATGTACTCGCGCTTGCAATTTTAAATAACTTCCAAGACGAAACGAAATGGAAATACTTTACTCAACAAAAATCAATTACCTATCGAAACAAATGTACGGTGAAAGCAGCCAATAAATGTAAAATTAAAGCATTGATCGGAATTCTTTATTTGGCAGGTATGTTTTACTCTAATCGTGAGGATTTACTAATAGATGGGACTGACTGCTGTCGATATTTTTATAATATTATGTATATGTATATATACATATATATAATATACAGTGGGTGGCCAAATTATTAGGGACAGTAAAAGATTTCTTAATTTTTTAGTTTTACTGATTTTTTTTGCAATTTGTTGGCTTTAAGGCTTGCATTTATTTTTTGTATAAGAGATTGAGAAATTAGGGTCACAAAAACATTAAGTTTTGTTAGTAAAACCATTTATTTTTTTCGCAAAATTTTTTTTAACATAATATGACTAATTTTAATATTTAGTGATGCCACCCTTTGCTGCAATTACAGCTTCTACGCGTCGAGGCATGCTCTGAATACAAACTCCTGCGTTGTGTTTTAAGTTAGGGTTATGATGCCATTCTCTAATAAGAGCTTTAATCAACTGCCGCTTCGTGGTGATAACATCTTTGGCGATCTCCCGTTTGGTTAACTCCCACATGCTCTCTATAGGGTTCATGTCAGGTGAGTTTCCCGGCCAGGGCAGAACTGCAATATTTTCTTTGATCAGATATGAAGTTACACTCCTGGCTTTGTGGCACGGTGCAGAATCGTGCATAAAAATGTAATTTTTTTCACCAGCGAACCATTCTTTGAGCTGGGGCAGTAGCCGAGTTTCAAGTACTCGCTTATACTGGTCCTGTCTCATTGTCCCTTCCACGATGTATAAGCGTCCCATACCCTTTGCCGAGATTACAGACCACACCATGACACTCACCGGATGTTTAACTCTCTCCACAATGCAATCTGGATGGAACTGCTCCCCAGGACGTCGTCGGACAAACGCACTCTTACTTACTCGACTCCAGTCTTCAACAGTCATACTTCGGTGTTCTTTGGCCCATTGGAGTCTCTTTCTCTTCATGGCTTCGGTGAGCCGTGGTTTTTTCATAGGCCGGCGACCTAGCAGATTCTCTTCGGCCAGTCGTCGTCGTACTGTCCTTCTGGAAACATTAATTCCTTCATCATTAATCATCGTAATCAGATGTGTCACACTCTTTTTACGATTTTGGAGACAAATATCCCTAATTTTACGATCAGTACGAGGAGTAGTAATCCTTTTCCTGCCACATTTTCCAATACGGCCCGGTTCCAATGCCTTGTTTGAATTCATTTTTATTTTTATTCGATTAACTACAGACTTTGAAACACCTGCAGTAGTTGCTATAACTCTCTGGAAAAGCCTCGAGTGCAGTAATAATGTTTTTATTTCTCTAATTTTCCCTGGAGACAAGTCTGCAATTTTTCCCATGCTAAAAAAATAATTTTGAATTTAAACAATCTTTTTAAATAAACTCGTGTCATTAAATGTAGCAAAAATTACTAAATAACAAATATTACTTACCTGTTAAATATATCTAACACGAAAACCGACCAAAAACAATTTAAAACGATTTGCAAATATTTTTAAACCTCACTGCGGTGACAGCCGATGACCAACTGAGATGCAACAATAATTATTATTTTATAGATAAGCAGTCTGCCAGTGTTGCCGCTTATCAAAAATTTTAATAGTTATACCAGAAGAATTACCAAGTAAAATACAGATATGAACACCAATTTTTTTGGTCAAAAAAATAATTTTAAGTAGAAAATACAAAAATATATGCAGTGTCCCTAATAATTTGGCCACCCACTGTATATACAGTGTAGGTAAAAGTTTATGGTCGGTATTGACCTTACGTGAGATGGAGTGAGAAACACCTGTTTAAAAAGAGAGAGGTATATTAGGTCCGCCCTTTAAATATCGCCGAAAATACATGAGTGGAAATAATAAAAAAGAGGAAATTCAACGTCGCCAAACTTATTGGTTTTATTTGACCTGTTGTTTTTTAGCATTTGAACAATGTTCTAATATAATAAAATTTGGGCAAAATGGATTTAAATGGTAGCTTACTGTTTTTATTGGGAATATGCCACAATTTTACTTTACAATAAGTGTTATTGAACATTTTGATTTTCACTTCGGAAATCGTTTTATATAAATAAAATTTATTAATGTTTCGTATTTTAAGTACGATTTCCGAATTAAAAATCTAAACATCAAAATAAGCTTATTTTAAAGTCACATTGTGCATTATTTCCAATACAAAAATAAACTGCATTATAACGCCAACAATGAAAAAGCTTCATACAAAATTATTTGACAACGTCGCGTTGCAACAGCAATACCATTTCAGCAACAGCTGAACTGGTATTCGACAGGCGATAACCAAGAAACTAGAGGTAGGACGTTGACATTTTTATCGTTAACGAAACTGAATCGTTTTTCGTAAACAAGTAACTAATTGATTGTTACCAGTAGTTCCAAATAAGCGAGTACATAAACAAACGTAATGGATATTAACGTTTATGTGTATATTTATTGAAGTAAAAGAAACTAATGAAGGATATATTTATTATAACTTGAAAAATAAACTAAACAATACAAATAGTAAATCGTACATTTACATTACACGTTATTATTAAATCGCGAATCGTCTAAATTAACATTTAAAAACATAAGTTTTTCTACTTTACTTCTTGTTAACAGTGTTCTTCTTTTATTTAAAATTAAATCAAATTTTGAACATGTGTTCACATTTACAATATTTTATGAATATAGTGGTTAAGTTAGGATATACATGGCGATGGTTTTTCCACCATTGTAATGGACTCTCGATACAGGTGTACGTTTATATGAGTCATGTACAATTAATTGATCAAAAATACTTAAGTCATCTTAATCGGTTTCTTTTTCTTGTACTGGTCGATTTTCAATAGGACAATCTTCTTGTTCTTTAATTATAGAAGTAACCAGCTTCTTAACTCTTTCTTTTGTTTTTTAGCTTCATTTTTATCAGAAAATCCCTGCACTTTAAATCGTGAACCCATAAATGTACATAATGACAATGTGCCACTTTGTTCTATCCCTCTAAATCTTTTTGCTAAACTCGATATTAGTAATTGTATTACGTCGGATACTATGGATGTAAGGTTACCGTTTGCTAAAATTTTATTGCAAGATTCTTGCAGGCAGCGTACCATAACAATCACTGAACTACCCTTTAAGTATTTTTGGCCACTCATTGTACTTGTTATTTCTTTAAAAGGCCGTAAAATTTGGGAAAATTGAGAACAAATAATCCAGTCTTCATTATTTAGATTTGGTCTAAGTCTAACTAATACCAATGTGGAACGGATTGCCTCTTCTAACTCGGTCATTGTTTTTAATATGTAATAGGTGAAGTTCTACCTAGTTTCCGCGTCTTGGATTGGCCATTTGGGAACTTTGTTATGTTGTAATTGATATTTAAAAGCCTTTCTGAAGATAAGGTACTTTTTTGAAATGTGTTTTTTGCCGAATTGTCGAAAAAAGACTTTTTATTTTATCTATTTGTACACGACAGCATTTAAGTGCGTCCTCCACCGATAAATTTAACGTATGAGCAAAACAATTTAAATGTTTTCATTCCAAAACATATTTAATAGCTTTGACCATATTTGAGGCATTAACAGTTACTGCAAAATGTACTTTTCGTTTTAGACCCCACTAATTAATAATTTCACTAATTTCAAAAGCGATGTTTTCTGAATTATGGTTTCCAGAAAAATGGCAGCAGCCTAACAAAACCGTTTTAAATTCTAAATTTTCGGTTAAATATTGTCCTGTTAATGTGATGTAACTCTCAGTTACTCCAGATGTCCAGAGGTCAGTAGTAATACAGATATTTTCTATAACAACTTGTGATCTAATAATTTGCTCAGTTTTGATATAACATTCCTAAAGTAATGAACATGACAAAGTTTTTCTTGTTGGCGGTTTATATCCAGGAATCCACCCTGCAAACTGTTTAAAAGCTCGTTCTTCAACTATGGAAAACGGATGAAACGAGTCTTTGCATAGGTTTAGTAAATCCATATCTATTTGTTTCTTTTGTTCTAAACTAATATTTTTATTAATGGAAGTATTCACCACCTTCGAAAATGCAGATCAATCGTAAATCGAAACTCATTCATTAATCAGAATACCTAGTTATTTTATTTTCAACGTTAACCGATAGCCCGACTGTCCACTGTCCCGAAAGAGTTATTTTTAGTTTTGCAGTAGTTTCTCAGATCAACTAATCGTCCTCGTCGACGTAAAGTGTTCGTTGCTCCTCTGTTTACGTCTACACAAAACGTAGTTTTTTTGAATCAACCATCAACTAGTTGGCTTACCAGTGAGAAACCGTAGATTCGTAAATGACAAATAATGATTTTAAATGCAGGGATTTTCTGATAAAAATTAAGTTAAAAAAACAAAAGAAAGAGTTAAGAAGCTGGTTACTTCTATAAAAAAAGAAAAAATCGGTTGCCTGTAAAGTCGGTTTTACGGGCGAAGATTTTACGTGACAACGTCTTTTTCTCGGTAGAATATTTATTGATATGAATATTATTAAATTGCACAATAGGAACAAGGAATTGAATGAAAATAAGAATTGCACAAATTTTAACTACAGAAATATATTTTGTTTACTAAAACATTGTACATGTAAACTTAAACTTAACTAATTTCTATTTGAGTGATTTTGTTGAGGATAGGACGATGATAGGAGAAATAGCATCGCACCAGCGGACCGATCATGTTTGAGTGGGAGAGAGACGCAAGGCACTCGCCGGTCCGGCGGGCCTCTCTCTCTCGTTCGGTGACTCATCGTAACAGACGTGAGCGGGCTTTACACTTTTTCATGAGTGACTCCGAGCCACAACCTAATTTAAGACGTTGTCACGTCAAAAGAAGATTGTACTATTGAAAATCAACCAGTACAAGAAAAAAAACTGATAACGATGACTTAAGTCTATGGTGTATTTTTTATGAATTGGACATGACTCATCTAAACATACACCTGTATCGAGAGATATAAAAGAAGTCGACATGTATTTGTCTGAAGATATATTACCCACAAAAAACTTCGAACGGAGATTGGAACTGTCCATTACAGTGGTGGAAAAACCATCGCCATGTGTATACTAACTTAACCACTATATTCATAAAATATTGTAGTTTTGTAACAAAATATGTTCCTTGTGAACACATGTTCAAAATCTGGTTTAATTTTAAATAAAAGAAGAACACGGTTAACAAGAAAAATGGAAAAACTTATGTTTTTAAATGTCAATTTAGACGATTCGCGATTTAATAATGTGTAATGTAAATGTAAGTACTATTTGTATATTTAAAATGTCAACGACCCACCTCTAGTTTCTTATATTAGGATCGGAACCAGAGATATGTAAAATATCTCTGATCGGAACTAATCGTCTCACTAATGGGCAATGGGCGACAATAAGAAATATGGAGAGGAGACCAAGGGAAAATATGATTGTTATCTTTGTCTATTCGCTGAAAATATGAGTTTATATCTGTGTTAGATATCCTGTTAAATTTTACCATACCGACCATAAACTTTTACCTACACTGTATATATATATATATATATATATATATATATATATATATATATATATATATATATAATAAAAAAAGTTTTACTTTTTCTGATACACCCTGGATGTGTTGCGGACATTTAATGATGATTTATAACTCTGCGTGATTTTTTACAGACTTTCGCCATTTTGAAAACTTAATAGTGAAATCTACAATTGAAACACATATAATTAAGTTGTACTATACGTAAAAACAGTAATAGTTGCTCGTTTTAAACGTAAAAAGCTTAATTACAATCTGGGTACACCTGATTACTCAATGTCATGCAAAACATTAGAAAAATTTCCATATGTTGTTGTTATAGTACACTTTACCATTATTACCACTAAAATAGGATCTACTTTAGATTTTATCCAGAATAAAATATGTATTAGAGCACTATCATGTCATCATACATTAACATGAATTCTGGTTTTAATGATAGTTTTTACGGAAATAGAGTATAGCGGAGAAAATATTGGTTTTAACTTACTGTGCATATATTTTTTTATTTCGTTTTTTAGCAAAATTGATTAACGAAAAAGTAAGTAAATAACGAAAAATTATTGTTGTGGAGTATTCTCCGCTTCCAATATAAGACGAAAACCAAAATTTTTATATTGGTTGATTATAAAAGACGTCGATTAATTAATCTTGGTCGAAGCAAGGTGTAGTTTCATGTTAAAGTAATAGTAGACTGTGAATTAAGAATTTTATTTGAGCACTGTTAACTTTACAAACACTTTTATTTTAACAGTGTGAAAATAACTAATAGTCCAAGAGATAGAGCTGAAATTTTGAACTGATCAGTAATATGACATTTCTCTATTGGAATATATTCATTGTAACTGGGTTAAGACTTTGCCTTACAGGCGGAGGCACCTCGTGGTACAGGGGGTGGCTATACAGGGATGAAGTTTTCATTTTTTTCGGAAAAATTAACGATCGATAATATGGCTGAAAATTTGCCCAGAGTAAGATCTTGGTATAACTAGACGAAATCCCAAAGGGCTTACGCGAGAGTGGATACATAAGGGGTGGGTGGCGGACAGGGGTGAAGTTGCAATTTTTTGGGGAAAAATTAACGATAAATAATATGTCCGCCATTTTTATGGCTCATTATTTAGCCCCTAAAAACTCTAAATCCAAAAAGGCGGACAGCTGGGTTGGTACAGAGAGCCATAAAACGGGGTCAAATGTACCACTTGCCTGCGCATTTTAGGTCTCGGTAACAATTTTCAAACTGATTTTATTATGATATTTTTATACCGATTGATTTGAAAATTTGTATGCTCACTTCTGTTACTATTCTGAAAAGCGTCAAGTAGAGTTTTCCTCAAAATTTTCCAAAAAAATTTCCGTAAATTAAAATTTTTGTAATTTTTTGAGGTAAAATCTAATTTGTAGAATCCTTTCGATTTTCTGTAAGTTATACCATGATTTTTTTTCAAAAATTTTCAAACGATTTTTCCGATAAGAAAAAAAAATTTAGAAAAACTTTTCTAAAACATTTGATAAAACTCTACGTCATCATCTGAATCTTTTATAGAACATTTTGCAGTTTTAAAATGATATTATCATAATGTTTTTTTTTCAAACTAAAGTCATATTTACTTTACAAATCACATTTTTTTCTTAAATATAAATATTTTACGAATTCATTTTTAATTGAATAAATGTTTGATATTAGAATGAAAAACAAAAAAAAATTATTTTCAATATAATAATCAATTGAAATTATCTGATGATTGATAAAAATTAATTATGAAACCGGTTAAGTAATTTTATTAAAACAAAGTAATTTTATAATGTTAACTATTGAACATTTTCGGTATAACAAATAGTAATTTTACTTATTTTTTATTACAATAAAAAGGTTTTTAAATTTATATTGCGTTGTGCGAGTATGCATGCTAAATTTAATGCTAGTTATTAGAAATAATAGGAAAGATACTAGTGAGTAGACACCTAATTTTAAGATTTCATTATTAATTTAAGTTAGAAACAAATTGATAATTGGTCTTACTGACCAGATTTTAATGTAAGTGCACTTCTGTGTCTTTAGTAAAAAAAAATAAACAATGGTTGTTCAGATATAAGAAAAATTTGATTTATTACGATTTCACAAAACAATAATCACAAAATATGTGTATTACAATGCAAGATACATACTGAATTAGAGAACAATACATAGGCAAATACCTAATACACACAAATACATAATACATTACATAAATAAAATACATAGCAACAAAATATACAATGTAAAATCTTAATCTATTTCGTTTATATTAAAAATTTCGTCATTTTTGTCACTCTCATTCTCATTGATGTCATCACATTTATCACCTTCGTCGCTTTCACTTTCAATAATATCACATTCATTATCTGCTTCATTTTCAATCACTACTTCTCGAACTGATTCTGGCATCTGAGGTCCACTAAACCATTTAAATTTATATGTTTCATCTTCAAGCTTCCAACCATGTTCTTCAACAATCAATTCTGTTGGTACTTTTTATGAGCATTTGTCCAAATATTTGAAATATAATGAGCTCGCAGTAGATGTTAGTGTAATTCATCTTGACATGGTGGTAAGCTTGAAGCATCGAAATTTTTTAGTTTTTTTTTTAAGGCTCGTTCACATCATGCAACTTATACTGCCGGTTAAATAGTGAAAATCTGACATCGTTTACTTTTCGTTATGGAATTGTTCTCGTCTGCCCTGTTCCATATAAGTGGCATATGACAGTTTCTAAGGTTTCAAAATCTTCATTACAATCGAAGTCAGTTTCACCAAGTTGGATAAAAGCATCTTGATACTTATTACATTTTTGCAAGATATTAAATGGCCTTTTTTTAGGTTTTCTGAAAAAACTGGGGTTGTAGTCCCAACCGGTTGTTGCATGATATCCAGCTAAAGATTTACACAATGAAGCTCCTAATACTTCATATATTTTGCATATACTCATATTAATGTAGTATTTTTTTGAGCCAGTACCAGTTTCCATCCATATTTTTGATTCACTATTTAAGTGGTGCATGTTACTTAACATTATCACAAGAATATATGTATCAGAACAATTTATTACAATATTACAATTTTGTTCAATTTGACAGATATGGTAAATAATTTTAGTGTCTGCCTCTTCATGAGCTGGGCAACTAAACAGTGGAACCTCTTCTTTAATTACGTTCCCATTACTATCAACAAAAAATTTGTAACACTCATCAAAATCTACATACAAAATTTTATTTTGAAGAAACAGGGCTATTTCATTATCGGACCTGAACGTTAAAAAAAACGTACTAAAGATTTTTATTAATAATTATTTGTAAAATGTTAAAGGAATTCTACAAATTGAATTTTACCTATTGATAAATAGAAATAATATATTTTGTATTTGATTATTAATGTAATAATAAATCAAATTTTTCTTATATCTGAACAACCATTATTATGCAATATAAATTTAAAAACCTTTTTATTGTAATAAAAAATAAGTAAAATTACTATTTTTTATACCGAAAATATTCAATAGTTAACATTATAAAATTACTTTAATTTAATGAAATTACTTAACCGGTTTCATAATTAATTTTTATCAATCATCAGATAATTTCAATTGATTATTATATTGAAAATATTTTTTTTTTGTTTTTCATTCTAATATCAAACATTTATTCAATTAAAAATTAATTTGTAAAATATTTATATTTAAGAAAAAAACGTGATTTGTAAAGTAAATATGACTTTAGTTTGAAAAAAAAAAACATGATAATATCATTTTAAAACTACAAAATATTCTATAAAAGATTTAGATGATGACGTAGAGTTTTATCAAAAATGTTTTAGAAAAGTTTTTCTAATTTTTTTTTTCTTATCGGAAAAATTGTTTGAAAATTTTTGGAAAAAAATCATGGTATAACTTACAGAAAGTCGAAAGGATTCTACAAATTAGATTTTACCCCAAAAAATTACGAAAATTTTCATTTAACGAAATTTTTTGGAAAATTTTGAGGAAAACTCTACTTGACGCTTTTCAGAATAGTAACAGAAGTGAGCATACAAATTTTTAAATCAACCGTTATAAAAATATCATAATAAAATCAGTTTGAAAATTGTTACCGAGACCTAAAATGCGCAGGCAAGTGGTACATTTGACCCCGTTTTATGGCTCTCTGTACCAACCCAGCTGTCCGCCCTTTTGGATTTAGAGTTTTTAGGGGCTAAATAATGAGCCATGAAAATGGCGGACATAATATTTATCGTTAATTTTTCCCCAAAAAATTGCAACTTCACCCCTGTCCGCTACCCCTTATGTATCCACTCTCGCGTCCGCCCTTTGGGATTTCGTCTAGTTATACCAAGATCTTACTCTGGGCAAATTTTTAACCATATTATCGATCGGTAATTTTTCCGAAAAAAATACCAACTTCATCCCTGTATAGCCACCCAATGTACCACGAGGGGCGTCCGCCTGTAAGGCAAAGTCTTAACCCAGTTACAAGGAATATATTCAAATAGAGAAATGTCATATTACTGATCAGTTCAAAATTTCGGCTCTATCTCTCCGACTATAAGTTTCAAATGACTAATTTACTATGCAACGTGTGTGTGTATTTAGTACCTAGCGGGCGAGTGCGATAACTGGTGAGAAATACAGATGTGTGTAATGATATATACAACATTGGTAGAAATTTAATAACATTACAGCTGGTGGTACATAAAATGTAAAGTTTAAAACAAGAAATATTTTAACCATAAAATATTAAACATATTATATACCATTATATTTTTAACAAACATGGGAAAAGTCGTAGACTATGTCCAAATCTTTAGCTTATATGAAAGTTAGCCTTCAACTTTGTATTGTTTGTTGGCAGTAGTCTTTCCTGGGTATTATATAATGAATCAAAAACATTTAGAACATATAGAAAAGCTTAAAATCTAAAACAAGTACACAAATAATCCCCGAAGGCGTTAGTATATATTTTATGGTATGCGAGTAACTTTAAAAGCCATTTATTAAAGTAGAAACTTTAATTATTAAGTTACGGGTATTTTCCCATTTGAGCCGTCGAGTCAACAATGTTCTTAATTATAATTTTTTGATCGGATAGAACCACAGCAGTATGTAACAGGAAACTCACATTAACTCCTTAGGTAGTCTTGTTCAGAACTTTGTAAGTTTAGTAATCTGAAAATCTGGTTTAAATGAGCTGTTAATAGTAAGTCTCTTTAAATCATATTCTTCGCATAATTATATGTTTTTTGGAATTATTTTTCGTAGTTTTTAATATATTTGGATATTTAACAAAACATTAGTATCCTCCATCTAGTTAGTAGTGTCAACTGCAAGAAACATTATTAAGTTTTATAATATCCCAACGTTCATTAAAAAAATTTACAACAATTTTTTATATAGACATATATAGTATATTTATGCATCTAATTCAATTTTATTACATGCAATGACAATAAATATGCAAAATATTATCAAAGAAGAATTTAACAAGAACTTATTTAGTCTATCCGGTGAAAAGATACAATTCAAGGACGCGTGAATGCAGGTACTGTAGAACTGAAATCTTATGACAAGGCGGAGCTTCCAGTACGCAGAGAGAGAAAGTATTCGTCTAGAAAAGGATGGAATTTACCCGAACATTACAAACATTGTACAGCTTGATAGACACTCGCTAGATTATAAAATTTTTATAATGTGAATATGTGGATCATCACAGTAATATTGGGTATTTTTAGTATGATATCTAAAAAAATCTGGAGATTTAAATAATTTACACAACAATTTAATGACTAAAAGGATAACCTCCACTGTCTTCTTGCGGTAATAAATATTAATGACTCTCTTAGATCTTTGGTAGGACTATACATCGTCATTGTTTGTATTTTGCATTTCTGTTGGTGAGTTTTGTTATGCAGTGGTCAATTATTGTTTGTATAATTTACTCATAGGTATATTAATTGTATTATTTTTGTGTGGGTTGCGTTGATTAAATATTGTTATTAATTTTGTGTGTTACGTTGATCTACAAGACAAAGATAAAAAAAGACATTTAACTGTTAAGGAGAAAGGGGTAATAATAAACACATAAAAAAGCATCCCAAGAATTAGCAGAACAGGTAAATGTTGTAAAATTCACTCTTGAGCCTACAGGTAACTATTAGCATTATTATATCAACATTAATATAAATTTTATTTTTTTTACATTTTAGTCATCAACAAATCATCAGTGTATAATGTTATACATGAACATCGTGAAAATAATGGTGAATTTAGACAACCAAAAGCATACTATAGAGGGAACATAGTTATCGATGAAGTTACAGATGAGCATAAGAATATGATTCGTCAAATAATTCACAGTTTTAATTTAAATGAGATTTTAACAATAAAAAAATTGTGAAGAAAATTTCTAAAAATCCTAATAATCCTAATTTGAAGAAGACTTCTTTGGAAAAAGTATTGAAATTAATTCATTTTCGGTATGTATGATTTTTAATGTTAAAAAATATAAAACACATATGTTTTTACACGGTCTATTCTAGCATAATTACTTTTAAAATATTTTATTTTGCAGCTAAGAAAAGATGCCAAATTAATAGTTGAAGGAGAAAAATGAGATAATATCGTGGAGGCGTCGATACTTGCGATGTATTCTTCTTCTTGATGTGCCTATCCGTTACAAACGTTGGCGATAATCATGGCAATCTTTATCGTATCTGCAGCAGCGCGGAAAAGCTGCACAGATGTTGTATTGAACCAGATTCTGTGGTTCTTTAACCAATATGTTCTTCTACTTTCTGGACCTCGTTTTCCAAATATTTTTCCTTGCAGGATGGCTTGAAGGAGAGCATATCAGGATTCATTCCGCATAATATGTCCAAAGAACTGTAACTTTCGAGATTTGATGGTGGCCAGTACCTCTCGTTCTTATTCATTCTTCTGAGGACCTCCTCATTTGTGACTCGGTCAGTCCACGTGATCTTAAGCATTCTCCGATATAGCCGCATCTCAAATGTTTCCAGTTTTCTGCACATATCTTCCTTCAACGTCCACGATTCAACACCATAAAAAAAGGACAGAGAAGACGTAGCCTCGCAGCATTCTTACTTTTGCATCAAGAGGAGAAGACAATTGAAAAAGGCCCCCATCCGATTGAAGGTGGATCTAGCTTTTCCGATGCGTGCTCTAATCTCCTGGTTGTTAGTCCATTTTTCATTTATTGTGGTGCCGATGTAGTTGTAGTGCGTCACTCTTTCTACAAGGGATTGGTTAACATAGAGTTGATCTTCGGATATCCTTTTCTTGCTAATCATTATAAACTTTGTCTTCTTAAAATACTGTATATTGAGTCCATATTGTTGACTGTAATACGTGATTTTGTTCATAAGAACTTGTAGGTCTTCTAAGTTGTCCGCAAATACTCTGGTGTTATCTGCATATCTGATGTTGTTTAGCCGCTAACGATTTAGTAGAATACCTTTTTCAGTTTTGTGCAAAGCTTCGATAAATATTCTTTCAGAGTACAGATTGAAGATTAGAGGAGACAAAATACAGCCTTGCCTCACTCCAAGCATGATTTTCATATAGTCAGTGTGTTCACCTTCAACTCTGAGATTTGCTGTCTGATTCCAGTAAAGATTTCTAATTATTTTCAGATCTTGATTGTTAATTCCTGTTTCTTTTAGTATTTGCATCATCTTGGCGTTGTATAAAGAAATATAAATAGGAAAATCAAAGTGACTACTACCTAGATGAGACTTGAGCCAACGCTGGCCATACTGTTGACAAAGTCTGGACTGATATGTCAATTACCAGTACTTGGCAAGCGTATGTGGAAGGCTTATCTACAGAACTAAAACATCCTTCTTGAAAAGGAAAAAGCCTTTATGTGTTACATATCGGTTCTAAAGTTGGGTTTGTTGAAAATAGATTGCTCTTGTTCCAGTCTAAGAAAAATGGTGACTACCACGAAGATATCAATTTCGATCTTTTCGAAGAGTGGTTACAAAGAGTTTTACCAATTTTACCTAAAAATGCAGTCATTGTTTTAAATAATGTATCATATTATAGTAGGAAATATAAAAAATTGCCAACCAGTGCCAGCGAAAGGCTGATATTCAAACTTGGTTACGATAAAAAAAATATACTAAATACACTTATGATATGGTCAAGACAGCAATTAAAATTGGTGAAAAATTATCCTATAGAACAAAAATATTAGTAGATGAAATAATTAAACTCACACGTAGGTGTGTGTTGAGGTTGCCACCGTACTATTTTGAGATAAAGCCCATCGAATTAATTTGGGTGTAAGTAAAGGGCGAAGTTGCAAGGAAGAATACGACTTTTAAATTATGTGACGTAAAGGTGTTGTTCAACCAGGTCTTAAGTAAAGTTACAGCTAATAATTTGCAAAATACTGATGATTCCTCATAGGAAGACTCTGATAATAATTAAATTATGTCACTAGTTCAAGTACGATCCATAATTTTGTTTCCAGTACCATAGCACTTCTCCGAGGAGGGCTATCTTAATATAGGCATCCCTCTTCTTCTTCTTAAAGTGCCTATCCGTTTCGGATGTTGGCGATCATCACGGCTATCTTCACTTTATTTATTGCAGCGCGGAACAGTTCAGTGGTAGTCGTGTTATACCACTTTCGTAAATTTTGAAGCCAGGAAATGCGTCTTCTTCCCGGTCCTCTCTTACCATTTACTTTCCCTTGGAGAATCAGCTGGAAAAGGCCGTAACGTTCTTGATTTCTCATTACATGTCCTAGATATTCCAACTTTTTAGTTTTGACGGTCATGAGAATTTCACATTCTTTCCCCATTCTACGCAGGACCTCCACATTAGTAACTCTATCAACCCAGGATATACGTAAGATGCGCCTATAACACCACAATTCGAAAGCTTCGAGCCGATTCATAGATGCAACAGTCAGTGTCCATGCTTCCATTCCGTAGAGCAGAACTGTGAATATGTAGCAGTTCAATAGAAGGCATTTTGTTTTTAATGATATGTCTCGACTGTTGAAAATGGTTATCATTCTAACGAATGCTGCTTTTGCTTTTATTATTCGCTGTTTAATTTCTGTTGAGTGGTCCCATTGGCTATTTAAATTGGTGCCTAGATATGTATATTGCTCGACTCTTTCGATATTCTGTTGGTTGATTGTAATTTGAGCGTTTAGTATTGGTTTTTTACTAATTGTCATAAATTTGGTTTTCTTTATGTTAAGAGCTAGTCCGTATCTGTTGCTGACTTCTGTTATGCTATTTGTTAATATTCAGATTATCGGCAAAAACTATAGTGTCATCTGCATATCTAATGTTATTCAACCATTCACCGTTTATTAGTATTCCTTTCGCACAACCGTCTAAAGCTTCCTTAAATACCCATTCAGAATAAATGTTGAACAACAATGGAGACAAAATACAGCCCTGTCGTACTCCACGTTCTATTGCAATTTTATCAGTTAACTGGTCTTCTGTTTTGATTTTGGCCGTTTGATTGTAGTAAATGTTTCTGATAATTCTAAGATCTTTGTTGTCAATTCCAATTTCTTGCATTAGAGTTATTAATTTGTCATGTTTTACTCTGTCAAATGCCTTCTGGTAATCTATAAAGCATACGTATATGTCACAATTCACATCCCTGCATCTCTGAAATAGCACCTGTACAGCAAAAAGGGCCTCCCGTGTTCCCAGAGCATCACGAAATCCGAATTGTGTTCTTGTTAGTTGTTCCTCACATTTTGTATATATTCTTTTGTGAATGACCTTTAGAAATGTTTTAAGTAAATGGCTCATAAGGCTTATAATTCTATAGTCTTCGCACTTTCTCGCATTGGGTTTTTTTGGAAGATATATAAAATTTGACACTAACCACTCTTGGGGAACCACGCCCGTATCATATATACTGTTAAATATATTTGTCAACCATTTTATGCCTCATAGTCCATAAGTTTTAAGAATTCTGAGTGAAAATTATCAGGGCCTACTGCTTTACCATCTTTGGTGCTTTTGATGGCATATTTTTTTTCTTCGACTGTAAATGGTGGTCCAGATTCGCAATTGGTGTTTGTTGTAATAGGCATCCCACAGGGCATTATTATGAGCTCTTTATTATTTGTTTTTGATGTTAATAATCTAGCTATGAACATTATACAAAACAGAAATAACATTCATCTGGTAAACCTTGCTGATGACACAAATATATTAATCTTAGGATCGTCTTTGAGCCACCTTCTGGATATTGCAAACAAGACTTTCGTACCATACCATCGTATGGCAAAATAAAGACACAACAGATGAATCAGTAGCTAAATCAACAATTACTGCAACAAAGCAAATACTTTCATTTTATAAGCATCAAGTTTCGTCTAAATAATAGATTTTTTTGATAAATTTAATATTTTATTTAATTTGAGCATTCTGTATGCATATTTTGCTTTTTTGTTAGTATATATGATGTGATATCTAACTTATTCAGTTGCATTATGGCTGATCCCACATATTTGTTTAGAAATTTCTTAGCGCTAGAGAGAAACAGTACATGTAATTTGTAAAAATTTTTTAATACAAGTAAGGGTAGTTCTCACTCTTACAAAGAAATTTTTGTACGTCACTGGAAGACTAAGAATAATTCAGAATAGTCATCACCATTTCCTGGAATTTAGTGTCTATAATTGCGAAACTATACTATACTTAATTACTAATTGAAGCAGAATTCATTGATATAAATTTCAGGTTCGTTGAGCTCGTAAAATTTTATTCTACAAGTTCCCTGTTGGTGTGGGTATTTCTTTTAATAGACATGTTTTCTTTAATTATTTATTTTCTTTCAATATATTATTACGTGTATCAGTCTCTTATACTTCTAAGAACCTAGCTAGAGTTTTAATTAACGGAAACTTTGGGCGTGGGTTAGGCATTGACTTCCAACCTTGATCACATTTTTGTATATTTTATGGACAACTACACGATCTGAAGTCAACCAACTTTGTTTAAAAATTGCTTGTTTTTTTTTTAACTAAAAATTTTTTACTAGACATTTATTGTTTCTATTTTCACTGTGTAAATCGTGTTCAAAAAGAGATTTTGTAAGAATTGTGTTAAAAATAGTGTATAATCGCCAAAGTTTTATGAAGAGGTTATGTCCTTTAACCCTTTCGATACTGTTGCCGTAAAAGTACGATTTTAATTTGCAGCTTTGATGAGCAAGCGCCGTACTATTACGCAAATTAATCTCCATCGTTCAGATTCTGTCACCGTACATTTTTAAGTATTTACATCTTTAAAGAGCTATAATCGTAATAGTACGTTCTACGTTGTCCATCTTGCTTACTAGTATCGTTCATGTACGTTACGATCCACAAATACATTATACTGATGCCGTACATACACAGCAGCACATCACCCACCCTAGCGCCGTACCTTCTGAATACCGTTTTTTTGAAGTTTTACGAAAACAAATTCCACTACTTCGATAAAACGAATATAAACAAACTGCCGACAAACGAAAAACGATTCAACCACTTCAATATAAAGAATGTAAACTACTGAGTGGCCGTCTCATCGCGAAGTGCAAAATTTTCCCGGCGCCGTATATGAGCAACGCGCAACCGATACTTGGCCCGTAGCGAAAGGGTTAAAAATTAAAAGTTGACTTGCTAGGCCACGTCATGGTACAATGAATACACAAGGTATGATACATAATGTTCCAAAATCGGTTCGCTTTCGCGCATGACGTAGTCAAGATCGCTTATTCCCGCAACATTTGAATGTAGTTGTATAGGAAAGACTTTTAATTTTAAGTTTTTTTATATAATTTGGCTAATTTAATTATAATAATTATAAAGAGATGATAAAATTATGTTATTATAATATTTATCCTTTATAAAACATAGATATCCTTTATAAGACAAGTTTTAATTATCTTTTATTACACGTAGGTACAGGTTAATTAACTTATACTCCAGAGTTCGATATTTCATGTTTAAAAAGATACAGAAAAGTGGTAATGGAGGTACACAAAATTTGTACGTATATATACCTACTGAACTAAACACAAAATCAAAATAAATAATGACAAAGTCAACTTTATTTATATCGAATGAGCTAGCTGGCCATCGAATATGAGTGTAGTGAGGGCACACAATATTGCACAACATTTAAAATGACATTTTTGTAATATTCACACATAAAATTATCTTGGTATTGTTTATAATAATGATAACATTGTATATTTTAATAATGATAACATGATTTAACAATGAAAAATATGTTATTTTGGAAGATGCTAAATTGATTTCCTCCGAAACAGTTCTTATTGCAAATTGCATAGCAGGCTGAGGCTAATTTATTACTTAACAAATCGATATGAAAAAACCATTTAAGGTTTCATGACTAATAAGTAATAATTAATAAAAATAAAGATTTAGACTTACGTCGTTGACCTAGAAGTAGTAAGAAGCTGCTCAACATACTTTTTGGACTCTCTGTATTCGCCTCCTTGTACGCGTTTTTTTTGGTTGGTTAAAAGGGTAGCCGATGTTGATTTAGGCAAATAAAGACTAGGTACTGCCTCAGGTTTGAGTTTTAGACCCTTTTTAGAAACGTAATTTAAAAGTTCCTGTTGTAGATTTCTTTGGTAATCTTCAGTTTTAAAATGTGTATAACAAATTCTTGCAGTATTACAATTAAAATTATCCTATCTACAACAAGATATAATCCACAGTTTTCTGGTCAAGCTATCTTTAGGAAATGTATGAAACCTAAAGATTTTATCTTCATTGTCACTATTGCGACAAGCAATTGCACAGCGTACTTTGAAAAAGGTACAAAACCAGATATACAATGGCAGTTTTACAAAAAAATACTATACAGTATAAATAAATAGTAACTAAATACCATTTGTATAAAGACACATATATAAGCATATATCTAAATTATTTTTCTATTATAAAATAGATGTCTCAGTCAGTATTGAGTTACTTTAAAATATATTTATTATCTCATAACTTGCAATTTGCAATAGTCACCATTGATAACCGATATTATTGTTGAACTTTTGTTTTTATACAAGCTTTCTGTCTTGCCAGTGTAAAGTCGTCTGAAGTCGATATTTATTGTGTTTTGCGTTTGAACTAATTCGTGTCTTATTTTCATATTATTATATTGTTTGATAAGTAAATTTTGCATATAATAATCGGTAGGTTATAGTAATGTGTATATTTTTTATTTTACTAAATTTCATTATAACTCATCTAAAATACCATATTGAATTGTAAAACAGATTTTTCTCTATTGTACTCTATTTTGTTTTTATTTCAGTAAAACTGCTTGGAAGTGAGTGACAGTGAATCAGAATAAGCAAATCTACTACTATTTACCTATTCACAGTATTTCCTCTGCAGAAAATTTTTAAATTTCAAGGGATTTGCATACAAAAAGAGTACTTATATTATTAGTATATGTATGAAAACAAAAATAAATATTTTGCCTGAATCTCTAGGAGAAGTAAAGGTTTTACGCTACTGAAAATATATTTTTTATTCAATTATAACCAAAACAAAACATTTAAAAAAAAATTAGATCACTTTTTAACCATAATTTCAAAATTAATGTGTACGTTAAGCTGTAATAATGGGTTCGAGGTGGTTCAGGCGATCTTAACTACGTCACACTCCTATGCCAGCTGTCAAATGTCATGCGCAATATCATACCTTGTGTATTCATTGTACCATGAGGCCACGTTATTGTAGGCAACAGCCGTGCGTAGCTGGAACGATATAATAGTGGATTCTATGTCCTATCGCAGTGATTCTCTACCCGTGGAGCGCGTTATTGCTAATGAGAAGGCTCTTATAAAGAGCACTCACAGACATGAACTTATCAATACTAAATTATGAACAAGTTTAATATAATATTAGAGACTTCCTTGGGACTGTTTTGCAAAGCAAAGTTTATCGAAACAAAGTTTAATATTAAAAATACACGCTCTCGGTTTCCTTTTCTATATTTAGCGGAGATCTATATTTGCTCTTCAAAGTAGCCACCGCGGAAAATCCTGTTTCGCAAAGGTAGGATGTTGAAAACACTAATAGTTTACGGAACGCTCTGGTTTTCAGTGACCTGCCAAAATGCAAAGAGGGATTGTTTATTAAACTGTTTGTTGATTTCGACATTTGCCGTGAAGTATATGAAGGTTTCTTCTTCTGCAGTACAGAGCCCTTCGGATGTAATTCGAAATGGATTCCTAACCCTCTCGTAACTAATTATTAATTTGTCGTCGGCAAAAAAATGTTCCTTAAAATTTTTTGTCAGCATCGCTAAATGATTTTCAGTGGTTTACAAAAATAACTTTCACGTATTGTTCTTCAACCTTGTAAGTTTTAATAAATTCATCCACATTGGCAAACATTTCTAGGTCTTTTGCTTTAAATTTCTGCTCCACAATTAAAATTTTCTACAAAAAGCATTAACTTTATCACTCAAATCCAATATATGTCTATTGGCTCCTTGAAGCTGAAGGTTGAAAATATTTAGTTTCTCGGATATTTTAACCAAGTAGCTCAATTTGATCAAAAATAACCCATCTTAAAACATCTCGACATCCGGTCTATTTTCTTCTTCTAGAAAAATGGTAATTTCATGTTTTAATTCAAAAACACGTCGTAAAAATTTCCCACGTGATAACCATCTTGCCTCGAATGTACTGCACCCATGTCTTTACAAAGTGCAGAAAAGATTTTATTTTTCAAAGGTCTCACTTTTTTGTAATTAACTACTGTAACTGTACTGTAACCGTAGTTAGCACAATATTCAGGCCAGGAGACATTTCTTTGGAAGCCAGAGCGTCTCTGTGGATCACACAGTATGTCCATATACACATTGGAGACTTTTGTTTCATAAGCGTTTGTTAAGTTTAAAATTTTCCGGATATTGCACGAGTACCATCGGTGCATATTCCGAAACAATTCTTAGACTCTATTTTTGCTTTCACGTTTATATAACCATTTAAGATCCTGTTTCCATATAAGATTCCATTGGTTTGCAAAAAAGTAGTTTTCTAAAAAGCCTTATGTTCACCTTCGTTTAGATAATTGAAAAATATACAGGTATCTCCATAATTCAAACTGAGCTTAGTAATTTTTTCATTTGTGTACTCTAAAATAGAGGCCAACATGTCAGAAGTTATAAGATGATCAGGATTCAAGTGGACTGAATGGTTTTGTTTCTAAGGCAGGTGCACGAAGACCAGGAAGGTGTGTAATAATTATTTTTAGCCCACTTATATCTGTTCCGTCCATAGTAAAATTTGTTTCATTAGGGAGTGCCGTTTCACATTCGTCGCTTGATAAGTGACTTACGTCAATTTCTGAATCTGTGTCGTGATCCAAGTGTTCACTTTCACTCTCAGTATCACTGTTATTAGAGTCACTGTAAGTGTCAATATTCTCGGTTGGCTCCTCCAGGGATTCGAGATAGTCAAAAATATTATCACGTGTCACAATACCGTCGCTAATGCTTAAAGTCATTTTAACGTAATATTTTAAATAATAATAACGTAACTATACTAAAAATCCTCAATTTAGAAGAGTGATTTTATAGTTTAAACGCCGAATATCCTCAAATTTAAATGTACACTGCGGCCCTCGAAAACTACCCGTTTTCTCAATTGCAATTTGCATTTCCTTATAAGAAATTACAGAATATATAAAGTAGTTTATTTATTTATGCTTCTCTATAGTAGACTTGACCAGAAGTTGTCGTACAGTGTAGCCAATTCTTGTTCACAAGTAGTAATTATGGTCATACAAAACCTGTATTCTTCCACGCAGCGATTATTACCGTCATAAAAATACCAAAAAACATGATTTTTTCAATAGTAAAAATTAAGCACAAAATTTTAATGAAATAAATTTTATTTATATGTTCCGTTTCGTTACATATTTAAATTTATAAAATAAAAATCAATATTTTAAAACATTATTTTTCAATCGTTTGGCAACGTTGGAATTAGCAAGGAAACTCCGATTTACAATTCCGACCCAGACATAGCCGTAAAACTGGTTTTTATTATTTTATCGCTTAAGAAATGCGGATCAAGAAATCAACGATGGTTCATTTACATTGGCGTTTCTATGGGTAGTGCATGTATTGCATTTTGTGAGTATATTTTATGTGATAAGTTTGTAAACTTATTGTTGTCAATACTGTTTTATCAATAGTGTATTGTAGTATTGATAAAACGTGTTATTGATAATAAGAGTGTTATAGTTTGTCGTTTTATAGTAAATTTTTAGTTATATTCTGTGATTATTTGGTTTGAGTTTTATTGGAGTTTTGGTTAATAGTGAATTTTTATTTATATTCTGTAATTAATTGATTTGAGTTTTATTGGAGTTTTGGTTTATAGTGAATTTTTAGTTATATTACAATACAATGGACGAAAAACCGAGTTGTTCCAAGTGAAAACAGCAAAATTCTGATGTTGATTCCAAAAATGAAAAGCCGCAAAAGAGACGGAAAACGTCCGAAGAGACTATATACTATGGTGAGGTCAAATCAGACCGGAACTCAGCAGCACGTGTGCACTATCCCACTGATCATTTGCTACTAAGCGGCATGCTAAACTACGTACTTAATTGGGAGAGTACATGGAATAACAAGGTCGTTTGCCAAACTGTCTACCAGTGTATCTTGGGGTCAAATCTGACCCAACGATAGTAGTTCAGGGTTAATTTTGCAATGACTGTTAAATGAAACTTCTTGAAATTTCTATAGCGGAATACATATGATATTGTCCCTATTATCACACGAAATTAAAGTTTTGTATGCATTTTTTGAAAAGTTATTAAAAGTTTTCAAAAAATCGACTTTTAAAGTTATTTCTGCAATAATTTAGCAACAAATTAATAAAAATAACTTTACAAACTCTCATTTTACAGGATTTTCTATGCTTTTTCAGTAAAATTGAGTCACTTTTCAATATAATTTACAGGTTTTTGACCTTTAGTATTTAAAATATCAAATAGCGATCTTATATTGTTTATGTATTGTTTATAAGTAACAATTACGTTTAACCTTTTGCTATATTCTCTGGTTGAGACGTGTGTATTCTAGTCAACACTGCTTCTTCGTGGGAGTTTATACCTATATTCCAATATGTAACGTTAATTTTAATATTGATTGATTTTTAATAAGTCAACTGACACTTTACACAAAAGTAAAAACAAACAAAAGGTTTGTTTTTTAATCAAAATTTCAAAAAAATACATTAGATTCATAATAACTGCACATTTGCCTATTGCAATCCCGGAAATTATTATTATTATTATTATACAAGTTTGTCTTACAGTGTATGCAATATTTCTCGACATGCCTAAAACACAAGAGTACGTCACGACCGAACGAGCGGTCCGAGAGAAACCATAAAATATATTAATAAATATGGTACAAGATGCATAGTATAATAGCACAAAATATCGTCGAAATCTGTTTTAATATATTTTGTTCTATACAGTTGTGTAATATTCCGAAAATATCACTTCTTGCACTCGAAAACTTTCTTGGCAAAAAGTTAGTTGCTGGATTCAATGTAAAATGAAAGAATATTAAACTTTTTCTGTCTACTCGCTACAAAACAACTGTTACCTTAAAAAATATATTATATTAACATGAAGCTGCTAACATATTTTAATAATTTGGCTTTCATAAATATAATATATGGGTATTATACAATAGCTTTAGACATTATATTATGTAGATTTATATACCCTGAACAGCGGCATTATTTACACAAGGATTTTAAAAAGATAAAAATAAAGTATTTAGTAAAATTAAGAGGTTTAAACAAAATAACCAAGAAGCGGCGATACTGGAGAGGGTGTAATGGGTATGCCCTAGAAAAGCATACCTCAAAAAATTGTATACAAGCCCTTGGAAAGAATCGTGACACAGTGAGTATCATCATCATCATTTTGGCTTTACAACCCTGCTTGGGTCCTAGGCTCCTCAATAATTTCTCTCCAGTCGTCCCTATCCATCGCCTTCCTCCACCAAGCACGTAATGCCATATTTCTTATGTCTTCATCGATGTTATCCAGGAACCTTGTTCTGGGTCTTCCTCTTCTTCTCTGACCAATGGGTCTATTAAGGAGCGTTTTTTTAGCTGGGTCATTTTGTTCTATCCGCGTTACATGCCCTATCCACCTCAGACGTTGTAACATTTTTTTTATAATTAAAATATTAAATAATTTCTAATCATTTTACCTCCGTGGCTGATACGCCCATGGTCGTATTTGCAAATAATATATATGAGGTTGGTCGTGTTGACCATTAGGAAATTTTATTTCAATTTACCGGCTATCTCAAAAGACGGAAGGTCCGACTTATTATCCTCGTTAATCCTGGGTTATTTCTTTCCGGTTTCAGGCGATTTCTTTTAGATAGATTTGTTAAATATCGTCGAAAGCACGTCTATAGTAATTTTTCTGTAAAAACCTAATTCCGGAGATTTTATTTTCGTCACGTTCCAAGTTACTAGTACCGATTTACCTCGAACTTTCCGATATTCGTTAGAACTTTACCTTCTTGGAAATGAATACTGTCCTATCATTTTTGAGTGGGAGATATCCCACCTTCTTGGGTAGTTTCGTAAATTTTTAGAGAAGGAATACCACTTCTGAGAGGGCAGTCTTTGAGGACAGACGCTAGCTCATATTACCGTCTCTGTGTTACATTCTCTGTGCATTTTTTTTTAGTGTATATACACTTATATAGTTTGAGTTTCTAAATCTAATACTATATTAGATTAAATATAGTTATAAAGTACCTTTTAATTTTAATTAACTTCAGTGCTTGATACAAGTAAAGTATTATAGTAAAGTATATTAACTTCAGTGCAGTGTAGCAGTCATCAAGATTTACTGTAAGTTATCATAATCAATTACCTTCAATTATCTATTCATTTTTTTTTTTATTTACTGTACCCAGTATCTCGAGATATGCCCATTAAACAGCAAAGAGAGACTTTCTTTAATCAACTTTAGTTGAATATTTTCAAATAGCATCAGACTCTCTTCTCTGATAATTTCATTTGTGTATGATTCCATATTATTGTATTTGTAAAGGTATTTATCAATCATAATACTGTTTATTTTTTATATGTGTACCACCATTTAGTAATTGATTGTCTATTTTTATTACTTGAGTGTACATTCAGCCGCCTACATCATTGTGTTGTTGAATATATTGTTTTTGTTTTATGTATGAATTTTATTTGTCGACTCCTAACAAAGTTTTCTGATAAAATAATATATAGAATATTTACTTCATCATCATCATCATTTTGGCTTTACAACCCTGTGTGGGTCCTAGCCTCCCCAAGAATTTTTCTCCAGTCGTCCCTATCCATCGCCTTCCTCCGCCAAGCACGTATTTCCATATTTCTCATGTCTTCATCGATGTTATCTAGGAATCTTGTTCTGGGTCTTCCTCTTCTTCTTTGACCAATAGGTCTATCAAGGAGCGTTTTTCTAGCTGGGTCGGTTTGCTCCATCCGCATAACATGGCCTACCCACCTTAGACGTCCTATCTTTATGTGTTTTACGATATCTGGTTCCTGGTATATCCTATAGAGTTCGAAGTTGTATCGTCTTCTCCAGACACCATTTTCATTTACCGCTCCATAGATGCGCCTTAGTATTTTTCTTTCGAAACATCCTAACATGTTTTCATTACTTTTTGTTAAAGTCCAGGTTTCTGAACCATATGTTAGGACTGGGCGTATTATTGTTTTGTAGAGTTTTACTTTTGTATTTCTTGATATAACTGTAGATTTAAAAAGGAGATTAAGCCCAAAATAGCATCTATTAGCCGTGCAAATTCTGCGGTTTATCTCTGCGGTAGTGTCATTTTCAGTATTGACGAGCGTTCCCAGGTATACAAATTCGTTAACTGCTTCGATGACGTCATTTTCTATAACAAGTGGCCGTAGTGTTTGTGGTTGCGTACCTATTTTCATGTATTTTGTTTTGTTGGTGTTTATTATTAAACCCATTTTTGTAGCCGCTTCCTTTAATGCTACGTACGCCTCTCGTGCTGCGTTTTCCGTTCTCCCAACAATCTCCCGTTCTCCCGTTCTTCCGTTCTCATTTTTTTTTTTATTTACTGTACCCAGTATCTCGAGATATGCCCATTAAACAGCAAAGAGAGACTTTCTTTAATCAACTTTAGTTGAATATTTTCAAATAGCATCAGACTCTCTTCTCTGATAATTTCATTTGTGTATGATTCCATATTATTGTATTTGTAAAGGTATTTATCAATCATAATACTGTTTATTTTTTATATGTGTACCACCATTTAGTAATTGATTGTCTATTTTTATTACTTGAGTGTACATTCAGCCGCCTACATCATTGTGTTGTTGAATATATTGTTTTTGTTTTATGTATGAATTTTATTTGTCGACTCCTAACAAAGTTTTCTGATAAAATAATATATAGAATATTTACTTTTCACCTTTAATTATTATTATCAGGCTGATTAAGTTTTGTAGGTAAGTAATATATTTATTATTTGTTTATATAGTGTGTTGACCAAATTTATTTAATAATTAACTGTTGGTATTTTTCCTTGGAAAAATACCAAAATTAATTATTAAATAAACTTTGGTCTCAGAACCAAAATATTTTTCCTTATCTTTTTTCTTTTCTAAGGCTGTTCCTATCTTATCTTATCTTTGGTAATTTTACCCATCTATCTTTTTGTTTATTTCGGTATCTTTTCTAATACGTCTTATCCTGTCATATCTTTACTTATTTCGTCCGTTGGACCCAATCCCGGTTCCAAAAGCTAGTTTCGAACCCACGACTCGCTCTCTACCAACCATCTGGCTGCCTTCCGCAGTGTCTCCATTGGTGACCTTTCTAGCACCATCCAAAAAAAGGTTTCCGAGGTTACAACGTCCTATCTTAATATGTTTGCGATATCTGGTTCCTGGTATATTCTATAAAATTCGAAGTTTTATCGTCTTCTCCACACTCCATTGCCATTCGCTACTCCCTAGATTCGCCTTAGTAGATACTCTTCTTTCGAAACATCCTGTTTTCATTACTTTTTGTTAGAGTCCAGGTCTCTGAATCATACGTAAGGACTGGGCGTATTATTGTTTTGTGGAGTTTTATTTTTATATTTCTCGATATATTTGTGGATTTAAGGAGGTTGAGCCCAAAATAGCATCTGCTGGACGTGCAAATTCGGCGGTTTATCTCTGCGGTAGTATTATTTTCATTGTTAAGGAGCGCTCCCAGGTATACAAATTCGTTCACGTCTTCGATGACATAGTTTTCTATTACAAGTGGTCGTGGAATTTGTGGTTTTGTGCTTATTTTCATATACTTCGTTTTATTGATATTTATTATTTAACCCATTTTTGTAGCTGATTCTTTTAATGCTACATATGCCCCTCGTACAGCGTTTTCCGTTCACCCAACAATATTAATATGATCAGCATAAGCAAGGATTTGCACTGATTTATTATATATTGAACCAATGGTTGTGATTTGTTACATACGTATTACTTTTTCCAAAGCTCCAGAACAGTATACAGGAGGGAGGGTCTCCCTGGCTCAGCCCGTTATTTATTTTAAAAGGTTCAGACAGTTCCCCCTAAACTCGTACTTTACATTAAACTTTTTCAAGAGTTAGTTTTGTTTTTATTTTTAATTTACCAACCTTTAATTGATTTGAACATTTCTCTTCTATTCACAGACTCGTAGGGTGCTTTAAATATGTGATGAGTATCAATGCCATATTTCAGTGTTTTTTCTAAAATTTGTTTCAGGGTTGCAATCCGATAAATTGTCGATTTACCACCTCTGAAACCAGCCTGGTATTTTCCTACTATCCGTTCTGCATATGGTGCCACACAGTAATATAGTACTGTGGAAAATATTTTATACGCTGTATTTAGAAGCCTAACTTCTCTGTGGTTACAGCGTTCAAAGATATCTCCTTTTTTTGTGTATGGTGCAAAGTATTCCAATATTCCAATCATCGGGGAGGGATTTCTGCGTCCGTATTTCTTTTATAAGCTGCTGTAATGCCATTATAGTATCATGGCCACTTTCTTTATATAGTTAAACTGGGAGATTATCTATTCCAGTGATTTGTTCCTCGCTGATTTTTTAACTGCATCTTTAACTTCACGAATCGTTGATGGTTCCTCTTCCCTCTCGTCTATTCCCCTTATCTCATCTCTTTCGTCTTCTAGTTTTTCTTCTTCTTCCTTTATATTAAGTGCCTGGTCAAAGTATTCCACTTATCTATTCAATACATCTTTCCTTGTTGTTAAAAGGTCGCCATTCTGACGTCTGCATTGTCTTGTGGTTGCTTGAATTCGTTTCTGTTGATGTTAACTCTCTTATAGAATGCTCTGAATTCTTTCTCTCTGTTAAGCATTAAATAAGGCAGTAGTTGTGTCAAAATCAGACTTTAATGCGATAAAATAATTGTCAGGATCCCTACTTTAAGAAATGTTGTGTCAGCCATATATTGTTGCTTTTATCTTACTAGTAGGAGGCATGTATTTCGAGATACATGTATATTTTTAATGATAAGTAAATAACAGACGATAATTATTATTGAGCCTGACAAAAGGAACAAGCAGAGGCGACACAACTGTTATCCAATTATAGGGTGATTGCATCGATTAACATCGCATCACGTCAGATCACTAATTAACCTACTCTCTATTGAATAATTATTATTGGTCATCGCGTAAATAGACCGTCAGAATTGTAGAGACAGGCCAAAGTATAAAACTAGCGTATATAATTAAATTATTTAGATCTATTAATCATGTCTTTGGTTAATTGAATCTGTTAGTGCAATAAATAATCAATAAGAGATACTTATAGGGCGTGGCGAATTCTAACTAATGAGGGAACTTAAAACTTTTACATAGTCTACCTTCATTAGAAAGCGTCGACAAACGAATTACGAACAAGAGATTACGTGAGCTCTATTATGTTCCTACTTTTAATACACTCGCGATCATAAAATCCGGGTCACATTGAAAATTTCAAGTTTCTGGAATATTTTTGCCTCTGATGCAGTAATAACCTTTTTTTTAGGCTAACGTATTTTTTATTTGTCATCAATGTTTATTTTGAAAGAAAAAAAAAACGGTTTTTTTTCAAAAAAAAAGCAGAAAACAAACCAAATTGTTGATAAAACAGGCATACGAAAAAAATGGAAAATACAGAACGTGGTAAAATGTCAGTGAAATTTCAATGACTAATATCGTGTATTGCCTCCACTTGCTCTAATGACCTCTTGCAGACGACGGGGCATACTCTTAATTTTTCTCCGGATTACATGGTTGTGGTTTGTTATTCCACTCTCTCACTAACAGATCCTTAAGCTCCTGTGCGTTGTTAGGAAGAGATGTTAGGGGTTGAATACGTTTTTTCAAATCGTCCCAGATATGTTCGATGGGATTCAGGTCCGGAGACCTAGCTGGCCAGGGTAACCTCGTAATTCCAACCTCGTCCAAGTATTGCATACTGATCGTGGCAACGTGCGTTCGCGCGTTGTTCTGTATAAAAACGACGTTTTCTCCAAGCCTTGCCATGGTATGCATAACATGTTCTTCCAGAATCTCCGTAATGTCCCTTCGTGCAGTTAAGGACCCATTTTCGATGAAGGGTAATTCTGTGCGGAAGTCGGAAGATACACCTCCCCAAGCTATGACCGAGCCTCCAGCAAATGGCATTCTTGGAGCAATGCAAGCTTGTGAAAATCATTCACCGTTTCTCCTCCAAACTCTTACACGTCCATCGGATCCAGTTAGGCAGAAACGGGATTTATCTGAGAATAGCTCTTTGCTCCAATCGTTAATTCCCCAATGCGCGTATTGTCGAGCAAAAGCTAGTCGTGCAACTCAATGCGCCAAGCGAAGTGGCGGTCCTGTAGCCATTACCTGAGAAGATTGTCTAAGAGAACGGAATCTTCTCCTGACTGTTGCAACGCTAACATTGCGATTTCGTACTTCCTGTAGACGATTTCGATGCATAATCGCAGTTGAGGTCCGGTTTCGTAAAGCCTGAAACACAAGAAAACGGTCATCTCGTACCGTGGTCATTCTTTTTCGTCCAGAGCCAGGTCGTCTGGATAGCAAACTCTTCTCCTGAAAGCGTTGAAGCACTCGTTTAACCGTAGAAAGGTTTACGCCAACAGTTCTTGCGACTTGCCGTTGAGTGTGACCGTTTTCACAAGCGCAACAATTTGTACCGTTTCAACAACAGTCAAGGGTATTTTTGGCAAAAAATAAACACCAATAATGGCACTAATAATGGCACTAATAAACACTAATGGTGGCAATAATAAACCTTTGTTCGTTGCGTTTGAACAGAAAGTCGAAGCACAAATGAGACATCTAAAACAAGCGGCAGTTACAGGTACCGTTCATTTTGGGAAGGGTGCACTTTTCCGTGAAATCGGCACTATTGAAATTCTTTGTTGCAAAGGAAACCGCTAAGCCGACAACAATTCTCAGAAACATGCATTAGTTTGTATTTGTGTTATTATTATTTACGATAAAGCTCGTTAAAAATGAAATATCGGTGATTTTCAAGGTGACCCGGATTTTATGATCGCGAGGGTATATTGTAATAAAATTCATGTTCGATGTAGTTTTAAATTTAGGGCTCACAACTAACAGGTTCCTAGTGAATGATATTGAAATTATATTTTCAATGTGTAGCATACGTTTTCAATTTGTCCTCTCTAGATAACTTAATTAGAAAGTACAAGACGATTTGTTTTCTAAGTATGGGAGTCGAGAACGTGGAGTTAAGTTAGTTTAAATTATGAAAAATATAAAAAAATGTTTATAACGTAACTAATTAACTAATTAAAGACGTCTATAATTTAAAATTATTTTTGATTATACAGGGTTAGTCGGAACAACGGAATGATCCAAAGTTGTGATTTTTTAAATAGATTACTACACTATACTACACTATAGATTAAAGCATTTTTGAATATATTTTTTTTAAAATATGAAGAGTTTGTAAGAAATTTTATAAGGCATAAAATTAATAATTTTCGAAATATTTACACTCATTGAGAAAAATGGCAAAATTTAAAGCGATGTGGATTAGTTTTCAAAAATAATAAAAATGTGAATGTTATTTCAAAGTTATAGTGTCATTTTTAATAATTAAGAAGCATTGATATGTAGCCATATATTCATTATACAGTGTGATCACTATTTTCCAATACAAAATTTTCTCATTTTTTTAATGGAGCCCCATTTATATTAGTACTGGATTTTTTAAAAAGATTACAACCTTTCCGTTAAAAGTTGTACAGGGTATCCAGAAACTCCTGACTTCCTGACAAACGAAGACCAGAGACTTCTCATATAATCTTGAGACAATTTCTCAGATACAATTTTACCACGAGAATTGAAATGATGATTGATTTGACATGATTTTCCTGAATTTCTTTTCAACTTTGACTTAGATCTTTTCCAAACTAACTTACTTTTCTTACGTTTTTTTTCCTACTTGATCCAGGTTTCACAATGTCATCTTCTTTGTAGCTCTCCCTAGTTGTAGAAGACTCATCATCAAATGGTGGATGAAATTCAGAGCTAGAATCAGTTTTAAATTTACTGGGTTCACGAGTACTGGATGTATCCGACAACGGCATTTCCAAACTATAACAAAAATATTCTCTATTAATTAATTCATGTAATCAATTGTCTTGAAGTTAAAGATTAGCCTATACTTTTTGCAACATCGCTTAGAAAACGAACATGTTCTCCTCATTTTAAGGTTATAATCCTACAAAATTTATAATCCTAATTTAAATTTTAAGCCGAGATATTAAAAATCACTATTAATATAAAATACAATAATTTACTTATAATTATATATATATATATATATATATATATATATATATATATATATATATATATATATATATATATATATATATATATATATTGTATATAATTTTACTACATATTACAGAAAATTGCACAAACATAAACCGTAAAAAGGCTGATAGTACTGTAAAAAATGAATGAACGCTAGACAAGAGTGAGAATGTCTAAAATATCATACTCCACACTGGCCCAACTAACACTCGGGCCACATTTCCATAATTAATCATGTGAAATGTTTACGTAGCCTAACTGTACAACTAGCTCTATCTCTTGGTATACAGTAAAATGTTAGTTGAGCTACTTTGAAATGAAAAATATGATAAAATGTCACCTATTATACTACCTGTCTGAATCGTACAACAAAAATCAGTTGGGCCACTCTACTTCTGAGCGACTCATTTGTTTTACCCATAAAACTGACGATTAACGATACATAACAAAAAAAACTGTTGTTTTAGATTGAAACAGGAGACGTACTTTGACAAAATAATTTTGAGTCGATTATTTTGCACTCAAGTGTAGTAATTGAAGAGTTTTTTCCTAAATATCTTAAATCCATAACATGGTAAAACTTAAAACTCACAGATTTTTATTAAAAAAAAGTAATTTAGATAAAAACTATAGAAAGACGTCTGATGTTTTTAAAATTATATTGACAAACTGTGTACAACTGTATACTTTGGAAGTGCTCAAATTAAAATCACATGGCCTACTAACATCTATTTTTTTACTTTAATTACGACAATATAAAATTAATAAACAATAAAATTAATTAGACGAGAAGTTTCAAATATGGGCTACCATTTTGTTTATTGCTGATATCTTGACTATTTTTAGATCGAAAAAGTTCAAATTTCATAATTGGCATGTAGAATTGACTTTTGTGCTAGTCCGTTTTTCTGCCTAGTAAGATATTTTTTTCTGTAATGTCATAAAAACACTCACGGTGTCATTTAAGTAAGATGAAAGGTGATATAAATATGGGCTACTAGTAAAAATATATTTATTTTTATTTAATAATTTTTTATGTACAATATTCACACACATATTCGTCTCTTTGTGCACCAGAACAATCTATATGTGCCCACAAGCTGCACATAAGGCACTGAATCCATTTTGCACCACGATAATAATCCATATCTTTATCAGCTGGTTGAAATTCCTGCTCACTATCGTTGTCAGAAGAACTTTCAATTTCCTTTTTATGCCGCCTCTCTGACTTGTTTTTAATTTTTTTCTTAGTCACCTCCCTTCTGGACTCAGCCGTAATGTGTCGTTTTACTGCTTATACATTTAATTTCTTTTTGCTGTTTTGCTGGTCTAATGCTTCCTTGTAAGGTAAAGAAGTTATTTCCGTTGATTCGATGATTTTCTACCACGATTTGTAGATTTTTTCCTGATCGACGGCACTGGCGATATTTCAAATGGACTTTTCAATGGACCGGAAGAACCTGGTTCACTGATATTGCTTGCTTCTGGTGTTTTTGGTAGGATATCATCAGATTCAATAGCTTGCGGACTTACAAACTTCTGCAAACCAGAAGGACCTGGTTTACTAATGTTGCTGGCTTCTGGTGTTTTTGGTGGGATATCAGGTTCAATAGCTTGCGGAATTACAACCTTCTGCAAACCAGACTGACCTGGCTCACTGATGTTGCTGGCTTCTGGTGTTTTTGGTCGATAACAGGTTCCATAGCTTGCGGTTCTACATGGCTGTGATTGTTACTCTCAATTTTTGCTGCAATGAAATCTGCATCTGAGAACACAGTCTTATTCAATGGATAAATTCCAGTGGTGCGGAATCCATTTACAGCAATTTCTCCAGTTTGGCTTTTAAGGTATGCTTTGCCAAAAAGTTCTCCAATATCGTACTGAGAGAGGGCGCGGTTATCATGACGTAACCATTGCCTGACTTCTTCGCTATAGTATGCCTTGAGCGTTCCCATGAAAGTTTTGTCTAGCGGTTGCAGTTTGTGTGTTTAATGTGGAGGTAATGAAATTATAACTATGTTATTCTTCCTTGCCAGATTGATCACATCTAAATTGCGAATATGGCTGTAGTGTCCGTCCGATATAAGAAGTACAGGAAACCTTTAGAGGGTTTACCGGTATCTATGAAGTGTTTAAACCACTGTGTAAATAAATTAGGCTGCACCCAACCACTAGGATGAACTGCTGATATCGATTCAGGAGGAGTACCTTTCATGAGTTGCACATTCATATTCTTTCTTGGGAAGATTAACATGGGTGGGACAAAATTCCCTCCAGCACTCATACATGCAATTAAAGTGATCAGTGATCCTCTCTCAGCCGAAGTCAGCGATGCGGTTTGTCTCCTTCCTTTGCGCCCCACTATTGCTGCAATTTTATTTTGCACATTGGTTAGCCATTTTTCTGGGCCAAGAATAGTTCCTCTTCCCAGTTTTTTAAGTACTGCTTCATCTGGACTCAGTTCAGTCATTTTTGCTAACCGTTGTACTGTACAGGACTTTCGTTGTTTTGCACTTTCAATACTTTTTCTAGGCATTCTGAAAAGAAAAAAACCCTGTAGACTAAACTGATACAAATATGGGCTAGCTCATATTTGTAGCATCACGCTAGGCCATATTGCCATATTACCATATTGCAACATAACCAAACATATATTCAAATATTAATAACTAAAATGCAACACAAATTAAAAGAAAAAGTCGAAAATATTATGAAAATATCAGTCGCTTACGATATGTGATAAAATATTAAGTTTATTCTTAGTTTTCACCCAAAAAAATTGAAATAGAAACATACCTGAAAAATTTCTTGAACAGCGTTAACACTAACATGTGATTGTTTTAACGGTCACTGGACCTAGGGCACTGTAAGCTATATTAGTTAATATTTTACACTAAAGAGTGTCTAGTCAAGCTATTGACGTATAGATGGTGGTATGTATTTCATATTAATTGCGATAGCCCATATTAGAAGCATAGCCCATATTTGTACCTTCTACTCTCTTATTTTTATTAGGAATAAGTCACAAGTTAAGTTTAAAATAAGTTTGTTTTTGACGTTTCAATTTCCACTTCCGAAAAACTTCTCAAAATACAAAACGTTAATCAATTAAACAATTTTTTTAACAAAATTTGACATAGACGTATATATTCAAGTGAAAAGTATTATCCTAAATATATATTCCTGTGTACGGGGTGAACATAGTACACTTTCAGAAACTAATATTGTTATAAGGATATGTGATCTTACCCTTCTCCAGTTTTACGAGTTATTGCAGCTGGGAATGTAATTGATCTTTGTGTTAAACGTCAAAGAATTGGACAAAATCTGAAAAAGATTGATAAGTTCACTAAAGTTTTTTTTCGCTTTGTCTACGAATTTTATAAGGACAAAAAAGTTCCAATGTTGGAAATGCTCCAGAAGAACTTGAAATCATATCCCTATTGCCATTATAAATATCTTGATACTGTAGTATTTTTATTAATCTAATTTATTGTCTTTATTTACACATGTTTTAAAGACAATTTATTGTCTTTATGTCACACTAATAATTATATAATTTATTTACATTTAATACGCCCGTTACATTTTAAAAACTCGGCGCTATGTTATTTTCAGACTAACTGTCCTCAACAAAATTCCCTCTTTAAATATAAAATGCCGTTAATCGAGAATTCCGGCGATTCCCTTCGAATATACGAGAAGGTCACTCATACTGGTCTTTCAGCTGAGCGGCGAACTTACTAGAATTCAGTCGGCGACCCTTGCTGAATGATCTCGAATGCCATGGAACTGGTTTTCATGGACAAGAAAATGGTAATTATAGAATCTACAAGGATGTGATACAAAAACAACATTATTTACGTAAAATTAAGAAATGCCGAGATCACAAGAGAAGAATGATGTATCTTGATGAAACGTAGTTTCATCTACACCTATGATGTGCAATATGGCTAGATGTATGACAGCAAAAAGTGCTGTTTGAGTACTTTTTGTTCGAGAGGAAAAAAGAATTATAATTCTACATGCTGGAACTAAGAACAGGTATGTACCTAATGACTTGTTGTCATTGTCCAAAACATTAAACAGTCCTCAGCTAATTATTATAAGAATATGACTGCTGAACTCTTCGAAAGATGGGTAACGGAATAGGTTTTTTCTAGCTGCGAGAAGGGAGATATCATAGAATTTATCTAGAACCAATGCATGGCAATATCTAGTAAATATACCAAAAAGTAATTGTTACAAATAATTAAGCAACGAAATTTTCAAAAAGTATATGCCATTGATAAACTGTTTGAACGCCATGGGCATACGGTTTTACTGCTCCCTCCATATAATTTTGTTTTCAACCCAATTGAAACGATATGGCAAATGTAAAAAATAAATTGCAGAAAATGCTTATCTTACTTTAGCATCAATTGAACCGGTAGTTAAACATAAATAAACATAAATGAGGACTCAAGTTCTGAACACACTGATAATAATAGTGTTTGATGGAATGAATATTTCCACAAGGGTCGTAAAGTTGATCTCTCCATTAGTCTATAAACTTAAAAGACTATTCGACTGGAAGACGAATTGGTCGTTTTCATGTAATTATTTTATTTTTATATTAAATTTGCACAATAAATTGCCTTTGTATCATGTCCTTTCCATCATTAATTTTGAATTTTAATAACTATAATGTATGTTTATACAGGATGTCCCATATATGCGATATTTGATGACGCGAGATAGCGCAGTCCGCTCATTGGATATCGTAATTAACGGAATTTTGTTATAGTAATCATCACGGTGACCAATCAAAAATTTCTGACTATAATGTTCTTTTTCGGTTAGTATGGCTTTCAGTTCAATATTTAATTTTTATTGCACCGCCTATGTTTTACAAAAGGCACCAACAATCGGTGTGGAATTTTGTTTTTATACTTGTTCAATTGACATCGTATAAACTTTACAACGTTAGTCTATGCAGGGGTTGATATTTTTAATGGACCTTCTATTTTTATTACCTATTATATGTATAACAACTGACGCTTTTTCAGTATAGGCAATAAATCATGAAATGTTTCAAAGAAAACTAGTTTGTTCATTGCTTAAATAAATCTTTATTGGGATATGATTTCTATTATTAGTTAAAAAATATATCGACATAAAAGTATTACAAAAAATGTTTACCAGTATTCTTGCTAATCGGTAATTAAATTTCCAATGTGAATGGCCGGTAACAAACCAACCAGGAGTTTAGATTTACGATCCTGTCATCAGTGCATAAATCAAGAAGTGACCTTTCAGGTTTGCGGTTATTTGTATCAGTTTATGATGCTTTTTAAAATATTTAAAAAACTGGGAACAAGCAAAGCTACCAGTTTTTTGAGAACAATAACTCAATCAACGTGATTATTTAAAAGCGCAATAAATCTCTTTATGGCTTGTTATCACCTGATAAACAAACACTTTACTCAATTTTTATTATCACAACAGAATCACTTTAAAAATAGGCCAGTAAATGACCATTTTGAAATGTAATTTTCCTCGTCAAGGCGGATTTGCTTGAAAATTTGGATTTATGTTCCTCTTAACCTCTACTTCATTTTTTAACTGAAGCCCAGGGTTGCTTACTTTACTTGGAGGGTAAGAGCCACCCCTTAGCGGGGGCGAAAAAGCATATATTCAAAATAAAGAAATAGATAAATTGACTAATTCTAAGCAATTATTGTTCTATATAGTTTTTTCACCAAGTCAATACTTTTTGAATTTGCGAGTGAAAATGTTCATTTTTCAAAATAAAACCACGTTTCAGACAGCTTTTCACCGACAACTCAAAAAGTAAGTACTTGGTCGAAAAAAATACTCTTAGCTAAAATGTAGATTATAAAAAACAAAACAAAAATGGTGTACTAATGAAGCCTGTAAACCCAGTAAAATCAGAGTTGTAGCTTACAAAAAGAAGGTTCTTTATTACATTTCTTTGCTTTTCACCATGGAGAACCGTCTTCGTCTTCAGCTCGCAGCTTTGTCACAATTAATATCTCTCGGGACATATATCCGTTTATTGTTACTTTTAGTTTCATAAGCACGTAAAAAAATATTTATTATTCTTATTTCTTACTAATCTAGATTTTTTCTTAGTATTTCAATGGTTTTTGTTACCGAACTGTGTATTGCGCATATTCTCTTCGCATTTTGTTGTAATACGAACATAAATAATTTTTTAAAATATTTTTAAAGCATGGTTCATGAAACTGTTTATTTCCACCTAATATTGTATTCGCTAAAATATTTAGGATTCTTCTTCTCAGGTAATGTCATTGGTAAAAATCAATATATTTGTTATGGCGAGCACGCCACTGTGTGTGTGTGTGTGCGTTTTATCTCAATATTCAGACTACTTAGAAGATGATAAACATCCACGCTGAGTATCTCGAGGTGTTTACGATATTATCAAGAACTATGAGTGGTTTTTAGGATATAGTTTGTAATTTTTAAGTTAGTATAGTTTTATACCCTAAACTGTTAACATCTAAAATAAATTTGTGCATTTCATTCAGAGTTACGTTATTTAATTCTCCAACGAACACACATCATTTTATAGAGAATAAAAGTTATTTTCGGGAATGTTACACTTTAGCAGATTTATTTTAACAGCCTTAATGCAGCATTGGGTAGTTGTTCCTCTAAAGATATTTCAGCAGATCGAAATGTATTTCGTCTGATCCTGGTGCCATACAAATTTTTACATACCGTATTGAATGTTGTACCTATTATCTGTATCACACTAATAAGGTCTTTTGCTGAAAAATAAATCAATTCATTTCTATTGTCATTAAAACGTTCGTAATTAGAATAAATATCTTAAATATAAATACATCTAGAATGTGCATACCATTAAACGGCGAAACAAACTCAGATACGCTTCTGTTCGCGAACGGTCAGGAAAATCTATATTTCATAACTAAGCGATAACTTCAAGAATACGAGCGATGGGGTCTAAACGTTAATTTCTCTAAAACGAAATACATGTGTATGCAAAGAGTTGAAAACGATTAACTTACCTTAAAAGATGGAAAGGAAATTTCATCATGTTACGAAGATATCTATTTGGAGGCAAAAATAGAAAGAAATGGACATACTGAAACAGAAACATAAAATTGAATTATAGAAGGAAAATAGAATATGCGCACTGAATTCACTACTCTAGTAAAAAACCATCTTAAAGTAACAGGATAAGTTATAATATAATGGAACGTGTCAAAAACTTCCTATCTTGGAAATGGGTTTTTGGCGCAGATCAGTAGGATTAGGATATAAAGAATGATGCACGTAAAAAATGAAGGAACAAGACAAATAACGGCAAAGCAGCCGCCATCATAGAAGAAATACAGCAAAAAAAACTTATTTCGAACGGACATGCTTTTATTGGCCATGACATGCTAAATCATAATATAAATTTTTATAAAATAGTTTTAAATCGTTTTGGAGCAAAATTTAAAAACTTGGTTTTATTTTATCTTTTACATTCCGTAACTTTTTCTTAGTGTACTTTTGCATATAGGTAAGTTAGGCCAATCGGCTTATTTTGATCCCTAAAATTTGGTATAATTATTATGACCAATCCTTTTGTGATACCTGTATATTCATTTACACAAATGAAAAATAAGCACGAGATAAGTCACCAAATGGACGAAGAAGTATTGGCAGACCAAGAAAAAGATGGTGCGACAATTTAAACAATTTAGGAGGCTAATATTAAAGAAGAAACAGGCTTTAAAGCCTACATACAAGAAAGAAGAAGAAGAAGATAAAAAAGTGAGAAAAGTGTGCGTTTTTCATTTCTTATACCAGCTATTCAATAGATGGAGAAACACTATACAGTGATGAGTGTCTTACCACCCGGCTTTTTAACGTAAGAGATAGAAAACACAGTTACCTTGTGAAATAAAAAGAGATGAAACTCGTAGAGGTGGGAAATAATCGGTAGAAACCTATAATTAACATTATAAATTGATAGTCTCACACCTTTAGACGTTAGCTTCGAGCTATATCACCTCGGTCATAATTATTATGTGTAACGTATGTGTGACGTATTTCCATTTTTTAATTTCACATAAAGTAAAAACTGATTGACCACAATAAAGCAAAAATGTGAATAAAATAATTTAATTAATAGTAATTATTTAATCTAAAGTTTTAAATTATTAACCAAGAATAATTTCTATTATGATGTGAGGAGTTTCATACACTCTTGTCACGGAATAATCACTATCCTTCGTGGATTAGTGGTAAGAATTCGACACAGTGTTGAAAACCCACATGTGGTTTTCTTTTTTTTTTTTAATAATTTGAAATTATGCAGAGATCGTTTTGCTTTGAATTGTTAAACATTTATGTCAGTCGTTACTAGTATTAGAAGTGTTTAAAGTTAAACATAAATATCTTATTGAAAAAAAAGTATCGCGGTACTTTCGAAAATAAAGTAAAAATTCTTCAAAATTAAAAGAACGTTTAAAGAATGTTTAAATAAGTAAAAATTCTACAAAAATAAAAAAAATATTGCAAATAAACGTATTTACAATATGTTCAAATAAGCCTTCATTAGCAGCAGAACAATATCACAAACTGTCACTGAAGAAATATAAAAGTTTGATGGATCAGAGTTCAAGTCACGATGTTCTCATGCAGGCGCTCAGGGTTCAAATCCCACATGAAGGTTTTACTTTTTTAAAAATTTGAAATTATGCAGATATTATATCGTTTTGCTTTAAATCACTAGACATTTATTTCAGTTTTTATTAGAAGTGTTTATAGTAAAACATGAAAATCTTATTGAAAAAACAATGTCGTACTTTCGAAAATAAAGTAATAATTCTTCAAACATAAAAGAACGTTCTAAATAAATGTACTTTCAAAAATATTTAAATATGTAGAAATTCTATAAAAATAAAAAAAAATTATTCTAATGAAATGTATTTACAATAAATGTTCGAATAAGCCTCCATTAGCAGCAGAACAATAACCCAATCTATTATAAAAGTTTCGTCTAACATTAGTTAATGTTTCTGGACTAATACCTCTCATTGAATCAGAGATCTTTTCTCTTAATTCTTGGAGAGAATTAGGCCTATCGTCTTCAATTCCATATAGCTTGGACTTGATATATCCCCATATAAAAAAATCACAAGGTGCAAGATCAGGTGATCTTGCAGGCCAAAAAATATCTCCGTGGCCACTAATCAATCGATTAGGAAAAGTCACACTGAGATATTCACTGACGATGCGAGAATTATGTGCGGGACAACCATCGTGTTGAAACCATATGGAATCGAAAGGTATTGGTAAATTAGAAGGGCTGGGGCAATTTGATTTTGCAGAAGTTCCAAGTATTTCCGCCCAGTCAACATACCGTCTATAAAAAATGGACCGATGACATGATTCCCTATTATGCCTCCCCAAACATTTACTTTTCGAAGACGCTGGGTACAAGCGACATAAATCTGACGAGGATTTCCTCGAGATTAATACCTAGCATTGATTGAATTGTGACGGCCATGCAATGAAAACGTACATTCATCGGTGAAGAAAACGTTCTCTAAAAAATGTTCATCTTGATGTGACATTTCCATTGCAGTTTGACAAAATTCTAAACGTCTATATTGATCCCCAGGGAATTGTTCGTTGGATTAATGAAGTTTATAGGGACGGTATCCATGTCTTTTCAAAATTTTACCTACTCTAAATCTTGAAATTCCATACTGTTCTCCGAGACGAGATGTGGATTGGGTAGGATTTTGCTCAATACTTGCACAAATCAAAGTGTCCCTTAGTTCCAAATCTGGGTTTACCTCCCTTCGTCTACGAACTCCTCTTGGAGTGAACACGGATCCATAAGTAAAAAAATTGCACTTTTTCCTCGACCGTTAAAACCATTTTCACGAATTGTTTTTTCAATAAAAAGTTTCTGTTTACCTGTACAGAGGAATTGATATTAACACTGAGAATTTAGTGATGGATTTAGCATTAAACAGTCTTAACCGGATTATTTTGCAATCACAACTGAAGACTGTAAAACTGAAATTGAATTATTTTGTATTTCTATTTTTTAACATTGGAATAAGAATAAATTGTAAATAATTAGTTTTTCGAAAACTTTTAACCTAATATGTATCATATTTTCTAGTATTTTTTGATTGACTTAAACAAAAATTTTATCCTTGGTGTGAATTGAACCTCCAATCTTCTTGTCACTAGATCATGTCTCTAACTATTACGCCAATTCTACACACAATTGTTTTAGGATAGAACATACCTACCTTTAGTTTAATCAAATATTTCAGTTAAGTTATTTTTATTATTAAATAAACTTAAAAATTTATAATCTAAAATCGCTAATAATTAATGTTTTTTACTATAATATATCTTAATTTATTCAATCATTTATTCTAACATCAGAAATTATTAAAATAAAATATTTTCGAGGTCATCCGTATAATTATGACTGAAGTGAAATAGCCACGTCAAGAACTAGCTTTATCTCATACTATCTCACAACTTAATCTGTCTTCTATCCTTTCCGCCATTTTGCCGGGTGGTAAGACACTCATCACTGTATTTCAAAAATACATACAGGTTGTGTAGCAAAAGCTTTAACTATAAATAAGGTGCTAGATTGGTCAAAATTGGTTATATAAGCGCTTATTGGCTCTCCATTTAAACACTTTATAAACGATACAATTGTAAACATTAAATATAAACTACGATTTTTAAAGCAGTCACGAAAAATATCAAATATTACTGGGAAAAAGTAGATAAATGGCAGCCAAAAATTGCTTGAGATACAGAAATATAAGCAAAGATTGAAAGTAATAACGATTTTTATCAAATAAACGTAATAAAGCCACTAATAGAAAATATATCGGGAAAAATGGAAAATTTATTTATACTTTTATATAATCTTTATATAAAAATGTAATTAAAGCGCATTAAAGCCACTATTATCTATTATTCATCTAGCTCTCTCCAATAGCCTTCCTCATCTAATCTTTTCTCATTTTAAATCATATGCTTCCAATATTACTAGATTTAAAAACCACCATGGTTGCTTCTTGTCCATCTATTTAACACGGTTTAATGATAATATAATATTATTTTGATTTATATTGTTTAAAAAACATTTTTGTCATTATAAGTTTGGAATCGCTTGTTATTATGAGAACGTCCTAATGCACATTTGCTGTTATTTTCGTAATTATTAAAAAATCTTTTTATTATTAAGACTATTTATTTTTAAATTTAAAAAAATTTTCATACAATTTCCAAATAAGTAGGAGAAAGTGTTGAAAAACAAGCTGGTATCACTTGTACGTGACGTTGAATTCACTTTATTCGAGAAATAAAAATCTTCAAAAACATTCTTATCTAAAAGCATTTCCAAGAAATCAAATCTAAAGTTGCAATCTGTGTACCAAATGCTGACACAGTGACAATTTCTCGATTCGGCAACAAGCATATTCTCACGAGACTGAAATGCCACCTCCACTGGGAGAAGCTTCTAAATATTTAAAATTCGATTACATTCCTAATGAAATTTTAAACTATATTGTAGTTCTCACACAAAATAAAAAGTGTTGAAAAGTTTACCATCAACGAATTTTATGTATGCTTTCGTCGGATGAAGTATTTAATCTAGTCGAAAAGTATAAATATATCAGTCTGTGGCTATATAGACGACTTTTTATACATTTATCTTAAACATTGCTATACCGTTCTCTAATATTACATCAATTTATTTTATAGATGAGGAGGTAAAATGCAAACAAGCTTAAGTCAAAAATAGGTAATTTTTTAGGGGGGGCGAAAAACTTGTAGCTTTGCTCTGGAAAAGGATAATAAGTTCTAATCCATGTTATGCAATAGTATTGGTTCCAAACCTGCGATTAAAATACTCATTTCAGTTAGGGTAGCTAAAAAATAGTTTAAAAAAATTGATTTTGTTTTGGCAATAAGACCTTTTGCACAAACTCAGTGGAAATAAGTCATTTTGCATGTAAAATGTTGTGCACATAAGCTAATTTACGTGTAAATAAAGTAATACTAATCAGTAAATGAAAGGTTTAAATAGTTTTCTGAATAAACTTTTATTTTTATAAAATAATAATATAGGCTTAGAAGGCGGAGAAGAAGGTCTTCACAACGGTCTGGAGGACGGAAGTGGCAGCCCCCGATTTTAGGGCTTGTTTAAAATCGAAGGGTAGGTGAGACTCTCTAGCTGTAGTGGAAGCAACTCGCATAGGAGAAGGATACTCTGATGTAAAATCCCTGGCCCTCCAGGTTGGGGGTTGAGGCACCGGGCCAACTCCTCGGTACTCATAAAACACGTAAAATGTTAAGAAGCCTAACCAAAGCCTCGGAACAAAAGATTGGAAACACAGTAGACGAAAACAGCAAAGAAAACGGTTAATAAATTTTTGTACATGGAATGTACAAGGTATCTCCCGAAAAACACCAGAAATCATGTCAGAACTCAAAAATGCAGAGATAGATATCGCGGTACTTACAGAAACTAAAAAGAAAGGTATGGGTTCTGAAAAGTGGGGTTACTATGACCTGTTCTATAGTGGTGTAACTAAAGACCAAAGAGCACAACAAGGTGTTGCTATTGTTATTCGCAAAACTTTAAGAAGACATATTACCTCTTGGGAAGCAATAAATCAGAGATTGATAAAAATGAACATCACGATAAAAGGAAGCAGAATAGCCATACTAGGTGTATATGGAATGAATGAGGACGCATTGGTCAACAGTAAAGATACATTTTTCGAACAACTGAACGATGAAATTATAAAAGTAGGAACATCTAGGGAGATCATACTTCTAGGAGACTTCAACAGCAGAGTTGGATGGAAATTGAACAACAAAGTGGTAGGAACACACGGTGAAAATACCAGAAATGATAATGGAACCAGATTAATAACAACATGCACCCAAAATAACTTAAAAATATTAAATGGATTTTATCCACATCGCGATATACACAAATACACGTGGATACAACAGACCAGAAATCTGAAATCTATAATAGATTATAGCATTGTAAGACAGAGAACTAAAATTAAAATACAAGATGTTCGAGTAGCCAGAGGGCCATCATGTGGCACCGATCATCATTTGCTAAAAGTTAAAACGATACTTCCAAAGAGGTACGAAAAAGAAAAAGAGCACATCGAGTCAAATCAGTTAATAAAACAAGTACGCTACAACCTAGACAGTTTAAACCATGAGAGTGTAAAGCTACTGTATTAAAAACGATTAGACCAGAAATTAGAAATGGGTAATTTCGAAAATACCGAAGAACACTACGAACACATCAAAAGGGCGATTCATTTAGCAGCAGAAGAAGCACTGGGGAAATGTGACGAAAATCATAAAGGAATAAAACCATACTGGTGGAATGAAGAAATAGAGAAGTAAATTAAAGATAAACGTCGTAAATACCAAACATTCTTAACAACAAAAACAGAAAACGATAAAACAATTTACAAAGAAGCACAAGCCAAAGTAAGAAAAAAGATCACTCAAAAAAAGAACGAATCATGGGAACAGAACTGCCAAAAGATCAACACCTACATAGGAGGTAAAAGAAGCACAGAGAGTTGGAGATTGATTAAAAGTATGACAAATAATAAGAAAAAAGACGTTATATCACCAATAACAACAGAAAAATGGGAAGAATATTTCAAAAAATTACTAACAGAACAAAGACCAGAATTTGCTAACATGGAAGACAACACGATAGGTATACGTATAAATTCATCACCATTACAAATAAGTAAATCAGACATGGAAGAAATAACCAAATCCCTGAAAAATGGAAAATCCCCTGGTCCTGGTGACATCCCTGCAGAATTAGTGAAAGCCGGTACAGACAAACTCCAGGAACAGTTAAGAAAACTCTTTCAAGACTGCTTGAATGGAGCCGAATTACCTAAAGAGTGAAAATTATCTATCATGTCAACTATCCACAAAAAGGGCAGCAAGGATCAGTGTGAAAATTACAGAGGAATTGCGGTAAACAGCACAATAAGTAGGATGTATGGGAAACTTATTAAGAACAAAATAGAAAATGACTATAGAGATTACGAAGCAGAGGAACAAGCTGGTTTTAGAGCTGGGCGATCGACAGTAGACCACCTGTACTCTATTACGCAAGTTATTGAAAAAAAAACAGCCGTCAATAAAGAAGTTCACCTGATGTACGTAGACTTACAAAAAGCATATGACAGTGTAACCCTAAGTAAACTATGGTCAACCCTACAGCAAACCAACATTAAGCATGGTCTTATCAAAGCAGTTCAAAGTCTGTATAATGGGACGACTGCAAAAATTAAAACTGGATCAAGGATATCTGAAGGATTTAAGGTCACGAAAGGACTAAAGCAGGGTTGCTGTATTTCGCCTACCCTTTTCAAAATTTATCTGGAACAAGCTGTGGAAAAGAAAATGTAATGGCATGGGAATTCCTCTCAATGACGAGACTACACTGTACACCTTATGTTTCGCTGATGACCAAATACTGATTGCTCAGGATCATGACGACTTGAGTTACATGACTCGGAAGCTAATAGAAGAATATAACAAATGGGGTCTCGAAGTCAACATTAAGAAAACTGAAGCCATGTGTATTGGAGGGACAAAACAGTCCATTATATTACACGATGGGGTAGAAATTAGAAACTGTGATGAATACAAGTACCTGGGTATGAAGATAACTCAAGATGGAACACTCGATGCTGCTATAAAAGACAGAAACATACAGGGTAGAAAAGCCATATCCATGATGAACGGAATTCTGTGGGACCAAACAATATCTAAAGCGAACAAACAACTCATATACAACACCATACTTAAAAGTGTAATCACATATGGCAGCGAAGTTTGGCAAATGAAACAAAGAACAGAGAAACTATTACTAGCAACAGAAATGGACTTCTGGAGAAGAGCAGCAGGAAAATCAAGAAGAGATCGGATACCAAATAAGAGAATACGTGAAATGATGGGAGTCAAGCATACAATAGTTGATGACATAAAAACAAAACAGTTAATATGGTACGGCCATGTACAGAGAATGCCAGATGACAGGATTCCAAAACAGATTTTGACGTGGACACCACAAGGGAGAAGGAAAAGAGGAAGGCCGAGAAAAAGCTAGAGAGAGGGAATTGAAAAAGAACTAGAGGAAAGAGAAATCCCTCCAGGCCTATGGCTGAATAGAGAAGAATGGCGGTTAGGAGTCGGAAGGTGTCGGAGAACGCTGTAAACCAAAAGTAGTAGTAGTAGTAAGATAGGCTTTATCTAAGTGACAAATATTATCATAATAAGTAGGTAATGCAACAAACACTTTTTTAAATATGCAAGTCACACATTTCTTCCTGCTCCTCTGTCATCGAATGCCATAGTCTGTGGACTAGTATGCATTTCGATGCGCATCGCTCCGCCTCGGATTTTCCCATTGGCTCTTGACCTGGAAATCCCTATTTATCGCTCGAACGGCACATATAAATATTGGCGATTTTCAGGTCAGTCAGTCAGTCCGTCACGGGCTCTCCGAGAGTTTAGTGCTCTTAGGGCGCTGCTTCCTGCTATTACAATTATACTCTGTGGCTGAGATATTGTTTCAACTTAACTTGGTGTTTTTATTTCGACGAAGAAATTGTCATGTAAGAAATATCTTGCCTTTTTCAAGGCAAGACACCGATGATAAATATTTTCCAAGTCCATAACCCGAAAATGGACTTAAGTAGAGGAACTCTCGACAGTATATTCGAAGCCCTCTACAGAGCACCCGGGGATATCAAAAGGTGGTTAGAACCTTATTTGTTCCCCCGAGGTGACACCTCGCCAGTAGCTGCTGTAATGGGTTCATCAAAAATCAAACTCTTTTACCAACTAAGGCGTGGATCAGAAGTAGACCAGTCCTCTCCAAACATTTTTTTCAAAAGTTTGTCAACGTCTTTGGTTAACATATGATTAAGTGGTGGTTCTTCTAGTCTCACTTGTCTTAGATTCTTTGTCCCTTTCTTTCTCAAAGATACAACAAAAGACTCTTCTCCTTCATACCTGTAGTTTTTCAATCTTACCAACACAATCTTTTTGTAAGACTTTCCTTTTCCTTTTTTTCGGAGGTGTTCAATTTCTTCTTGTGTTCGGTAGCGTATTTCAAGTCGCTTCAGTTCACTAATTGATTGGATGTTCTTATAGTTTTCACTTAGCTTCTTAGTATCAAGTAGTGGCCAATCTTCTTCTAGTGCTTTTATCTTGCCTATACCACTGTAGGGTCGGCGGATAAAAAACTATGTCCGCCTACAGGAAATACAGTAAAATCTTTTGGATTGATGTTTTGTGTGTTTCCAAAAAATGAATAAGTATTCTCAGGACAATATTATTTTTATTTTGAGAAACACAACCATCGCTAAACCACCTTAGTACAGAACAGCCCTGAAAATCAGCTTCTGTCAAATAGTTAAAAAGAGCTGATGATATTTCCACACTGCCTTTTCCTGCCTGTTCCTTTGTCCAAGTATAGAACATGGGTTTTTAAGTTTTTAGATCGGTAACACAAAAGTTATAAAACCCAATTTGTCTTGGGTAACAGCTTCTTGAATTAAACTTTTCGGTAGTGGTTGAATTTGTTGAGGATCAAAGCAAAGGCTAACAGAATGAGGAACATATATTTTCATACTACTACTACTATGGATTTCCACAGTTTTCACTGTCTTCCTTCACTCAACCGTTTTCTCCAATTTTCCCTGTCATTCCAGTCTCCATCACGCAGGGTTCTTTTCTCCATAGCCTCGTCGATTTCATCTCTGAATAACCTTCGGGGTCTTCCTCTCTTTCTTCTTCCAATCGGGCTCCATTCTGTGATTTTGTTTATCCAGCGTCCTCTGTCCGCTCTTCTGACGTGGCCGTACCAGGATAGTCTCTTCTCCTCTATATAGTCGATTATGTCTGATTGCACTCCCATTCTCCGCTTAATCTCTGCGTTTTCAATTCTGTCTCTTTTTGTAAGTCTACAGCTTCTCCTCAGGAACTCCATTTCTACTGCTCTTATTCTACCTCTATTTCTCTTGTTAATTGTCCAGTTTTCGGACCCGTATGTCAGGATACTTCTTGTCAGGGTATTATATATTCTCTTTTTTGTCTTTATCGTAATGTTCTTATCCCACAACACTGAGTTTAGTTGTCTTATACAGTTTCTTGTTTGTCTCAGTCTGTTGTTTATATCTTCTTCTGTTGTTCCCTGGTTCGATATTATGGTTCCTAAATACTTGAATTTATCTGTTCCATTTATTTGTCTTCCCTCGTCTATCTCTAGGTTTCTCATATCCTTGTTTTCTGTTGTTATGTATTCGGTTTTCTCTAAGTTTATTTCCATTCCGTTGTTTTTATATTCTTCTTCTAGTTTTCTGAGCATAAAGCTGAGATCTTTTTCATCTTGTGCGATGACTACTTGATCGTCGGCAAAACTTAAGGTGTATAGGTATTCGTCTCTTACTGGTATGCCCATTCCTTCGCACTTTCTCCTCCATGGTTTGAGTGTCTTTTCCAAGAATATTTAAACAGAGTAGGGGAGTTAGCACAGCCTTGTAGAAGTCCTTTTGTCGTCTTAAATGGATTGTAGGCTTTATTTCCACATTTAATAGCTACTTTGTTTTCTTTGTATAGTGCTTTAACTGCTTTTATTAGTGTTTGTCGGATTCCGAGATCATTCATTGCTTCCCATAATTTGACTCTAGGTATTGAGTCATATGCTTTCTTTAGATCAACAAAGGCCAGATGGACCGGTCTACCTTTTGCCATTTTCTTCTCTATCAGTTGTTCTAATGTGTACGTATGATCTAGGGATGATTTTCCCACTGTGAACCCTGCTTGGTCTTCTCCAATTTTTCCTATTATTTCAGTTTCTAGTTTTTCCTTAATAATTTTCCCGTAAAGTCTACCTACCAACGATATTATACTAATTCCTTTATAGTTTTCACATTTTTTCCTGTTTCCTTTCTTATGTATGGATGTGATGTATGCTTGTGTCCATTCCGCAGGTATTTCTTCTCCATTTAGTCCTCTTTCGAACATTCTATGTAGCACGCGGAATAACTTTTCCGTTCCGTTTTTAATTAGTTCGTTTGGTATTCCTCCGGGTCCTTTGGCTTTTTTGTTCTTCAATGTCTTGATTGCTCTCTTAACTTCTGCCAGGCTTATTTCTATCTGGTCGTATGCCCCATTTCCTGCATGTTCTATATTCTCTTCCTGAAATTGGGGACGGTTTTCTGTAAGTAGTTCTACGTAGTATTCTTGCCACTCGTTTTCACTAATTTTGCTGATCTGGGTTTTCTCTGTCTTATTTCGTTGAAGTGCTTTTAATATTCGCCATGATTCTGAATTTCTCGTTCCTCCGATATGTCGTTCTATCTCTGTGCATGCTTGTTCCCATCGTTCGTTCTTTTCATTTGTTACTCTTTTCTTTACCTCTCTGTTTTTCGCTCTATATAGGTCTAAGTCTTCCTGTTTTTTGGTGTTTAGGTATTTTATGTGTAGTTTTTTCTTTTCTTTTATGCATTTCAATGTGTCTTCCCTTAATTTGATATTCTGATGGGTGTTCCTTTGGTCGTCTTCTCCAAGAGCTTCTAAGGCCGCTGATATCAGGCAGGTTTTTATGTGTTCATGCATTTCATCTAACGTGTCATATCTGAATTCCTCTAGTTTTTGGTCTAGTCTTCTTTTGTATAAACCTTTTATTGATTCTTCCTGCAATAGATGTAATTTGAGCCTCTTTTCGTTTATTGTCGTTCCCGTTGTAACAATCGATGTATGTTTTTGTTTTGTCCAGATATAGGGGAATTCCATCCATGCCACCACAAGTTTGTGATCTGTTCCACACTCTGCCCCTCTTTTCACTCTGGTGTCTCTATATATATTTTCATGTACTCATAAAACGCCTTTGCTCTCCTTGAACGAATCCGTTTTTCAACCATTAGCTGCACCTTTTCAGCAGACCGTGCTGGTGCACTTTTAACTTATTCTTGGAGAAGGCAGCACGTATTGCAAGTATCGGAGGCAGGTGACTTAAAACCTATGTTAAATTCGTTTATAAAAATCCTCCTAAACATTTCACTTTTAACTCCTCTTCACACTGATCATTACATATTTTACTTAGTTTACTAATACTTAACTCACTACTTAGATACAATCTTTTGGATTTCTTTCTGTTGTAATGTAATTCAGTTCCTCTGAGATTTTTTATGTACTCTTCAACACTTTCCTTCTTCAGATAGTTCTTATTTTTGGTAATGTCACGTCCTCTTTTCTCTTCAACAGCAAACCCAAAATGCACTTTTTTGGCTATGTTTTTTATTCTAGTTTCTCCAACAAAAAATTTTAAACATGCAGAAGTTTTAACACCAGAGACAGTTAAAAAGAAGTATTGTGTTGAATACTTTCGCTCAGGTTCAGGTTTCTTTTTTTTGTTTTTGTTTACTGGCCTAGGTCTATGTCTTTTGATTTATGTTGTATGAATCAGTCTGGCAATTATATTGTCTTCTCTTTTCTTGTCTGGAACTTATAAAACTCTTTTTGGAAGCTTTGATGTAATTAGGCCTTATTTTTATGCACGTAAAACGTTTATTGTTGTGTTTACAAGGTACAAAAACTAGGGCTTTTTTAGGAGCTGCGTACCTGGTCATTTGTTCACTTTTTCTTTTTCCTCCTGTAACTGTTCTCTTTGTCCCTTCATTTCGTTCACCATTACTTACACTTCCATCTGTACCATCCATTCTCCTTTAAATAATAACGTAATTACTATTTTTTTCTAAATACGTTGACAATCTAAATAGTAGTCACAAAAACTTTCAATACAAAACCTTTACATAACCTCAAATTTGCAAGGGTCACTGGGTCAGTTAAGTGACAGTTGCAGCATTTCTATTGGTTGGTTGAAAATAAGCTGGTTTGCATGGACCAGTACAGTGGAAATAAGTTTTTTTTTTTTTTTATTTAAACAAAAATGACCCTGCATCAACTACTAAGAGTTATTAGCAGGGGGTACAAACACAAATTACAAGTATTCAATTTCTTACAATGTATATATAACTTAAATATATTCTATTAAATATTGTAAAAATTAATGTCTTTAAAATATTTCAGCACTTCGTTGAACTGGCAGCTTAGTAGATCCTTCATGTTGGTAGAGAGGTTATTTTTTCTTCTTTCTTGGGTGTCTGTTTTGCATTCTAACAGAATATGTTTCACAGTGATTTGTGTCTTGCAGTTGTGGCAGAAAGGGATGGCTTCTTTATTTGTTAAGTGAATATGGGTTGGTATAGTATGTCCTAATCGTAGTCGAGTTATTATCACTTGTTCACAACGTTTGAGTAGGAGTGGTAAGGTGGTGCTGACAATTTCTATGACATCTTTTAATTTGTTTAGGTTCAGGACTATCATTTTTTTAGGTTTATTATAGAATTCTCTTTGAAGTGAGTTTCTTGTATACACAGTATTAGTTGAGAATATTTTTGAAATAATAGTTTGAGTGATTCGAGGTGAGCGAAATACCCATTTGGGTTCCATTGAAGGATTAGTGATTTATCCATCGGATTTTTCAGTCTCTTCCGTTGAAGATGTGTGAGTGGGGTTAAGTTTTTTCTTTAATCTGGTAATGTTGTTTTTTAATCTAGAGTTGTGAGAGTAACAATGTTTATCAATTCTAGAGAACAAATAATGTCATCGTTAGAGGTTTTAGTTTGTTTTTTAGGTTTTTTTAGTTTATGTGTGATAGGAGGAGTAAAGATTTGTGAGTCCGTTTCTGGGTTATTTTGGTCGATGTCAGGTGAGGATGGGATTTGTCTTTTAACTTGAGTAGATACTTGAGTAAGTTGTTTATTAATATTAACTGAAGGTTGCAGAGTTACTGTTTCAGCAGGATTATTAATATTATTTAGATTTGATGATATTGTTTCTTTTGGTAAGGAAGGTTGACTTGCGTTTTCTATAGATTCAGTTATGCTGGCGTTCGTTTCCAGGTTTTGTTGTGTTTCAGGATCTCTATCATCTATTTCAGGTGTCGTATTTGGAGAGGTTTCTGAGGGTACGGTTGAGAAGTTAGCAGTTGTTATGATGGGACAATCTGTATCGTTATGTCCAATAGTCTTGCACTTAGAGCAGTTTACTCCATCAATAGAGAGGAATAAACGATAAGTTTTATTGTGGAATACATTGAAGGAGTCAGGAATGGAGGTATTATCAAGGGGCGAAATAAATACTTGCCGTCTGAAGCTTAGGACGTGGCTATATTCGGTTTCTGCCATACCAACTCTTAGGAAAGTCATCTTGGAAACTGCAGTGATGCCTAATTTTTGTAATTCTGCTTCAGTGATACTGTTTGGAATTGAAGGACATGCGTTAGAAATTACAAGTCGTTGTGCTGGTGTGATTAATCTTCTTATCTCTATTTCTGACTCATTTATATTAATATATTTGTAGGAATGAAGAAGCATATCGACTATGTTTTTGGTAGAGAGGTAGATACATATTCTGTTATTTGGAATTCTAGATGCAAACAAGACGTTAAGTGGACCAACCAGTGATCCAATTGCTACGATGTAATTGTGGATTTTGATGCCTTCGATACTGGAGAGTACTACTGCTTGGTCCTCTGTTGGGTGTTTGAACGTATTTACTACATTGGAATAAGTATTTTTTGGTGTATTTGAAGTAGAAGTAGTCATGTTGTTAATTGAAGTCATTTTTATTTTGTTTCCCGCGTTGCCGCAGGTCCGGTCCTGTCACCGGCCAAAGAACCGGCGTGGATCAGTTCCGAACGGTTCCAAAAAACCAGTTGATAAAACCAGTAGGTTGAACTTGATTCGAATTGTATAGGTTATATTTACTATTGTAATAATGTATATAAAAGTTTTTTGTTACTCACGTCGGGTTGAGTTGATTGGCATTATCACTGCACTATTGTTTGTTGATAGTATTTAAGGATATCAAATTTTTGTTCCGTATTTTACATTAAAAAATTGAAAAATAACAGATCGGTTTAAAACGTGGTATAATCATGGAAATAAGTTGTTTTGCATGTAAAGGTGTTTTTTAACATGATGTTACTATTGAAAATATTTTTTTTTGTATCAATCAGATAAAACAAACCACTTTGGCTACAACAGAACAATGCATTGGCACATCTAACTCAACTTTGATTTTTGTGTGACGTAACATGCTGGTTGCATGTAACCTCCTCAGATATAGAACACACTACTGTCAAAAGAAACAAAACAAAACAAAAACAGTAGACCACAAAAAACAGAGACGGTATAAAAAATATTTTTCAAGAGCAGGATTGTTTTGGTTAAGCTAATTTTCTTATATTATAGTGATATACAATTTGTCTCAAAGCGATTAATGTGTGCCATATATATGTTCTCGCTGATCTCTCTTTTTGTAGAGAATCTCTTAGTCACCAGGTAAACGTAACACTTTACCATTTCTAGGTTGCTAATTTTTCAACTTGGCCGAACATTTCGTTAGATAATGAAGAAATTTTCTTTATCTTGTTGAGATTATGGGTGGTACAGCCAACTATGGAGACATCTTCTGGAACACTAAAAAGATATTGTACTTGGATTATCGTATTGAATATGTAATCTGAATATGTATAAGCTCTCCACGATGGTTACTGGTTCGCAAGCGTAGTCTCTAAACGGACCTTAGGTAGCAACTAGTCAAAATGATATTGTTGAATTAATGTATAAACAAACAACAGTCGAACAACAGTAAACAACGGGGATTGCATTATTGTATAATAGTTCACTAGTTATTTGCACTTTTGGTCTGTCAGACTCTACCCGACTATTTGAGTAACTTTTGTAAGTTCGACAAGTAAATTTATTTTCCTATTTTTTGTGAAGTATAACCTACATAGAGTCAGTATTTTAATTCCTATGGTTAGATATAAATAAAGTAATGTTCCAGCCTTAAATTTTTTTCTCTTGCATTTTAGATTTCAGTGATGGATTCTTATCTGAAAGAAATTCAAAGATTACAACAGCTCTATGATGAAGTAGAAGAAGAAAATATTGATTTGGAAAGCGAGCCAGAATCAGACAGGTATGCAGAAAGTGACCACAACACAGAAACAGAAGAAGAACGGGAGGAAGAATTAAAAACAGAATTGGAGGAAGGATTGGGGGAGGAACCTGCAACTTCAAAATATTTTGAAACAAATACGGAAAACCGGCGGCTCTTTTATTATGCAAAAGATGGGGTATCCTGGAGAAAACATGCGCCTCCAAAAAATTTTTGGACAAGAAGTTCTAATTTAATTTCGTATTTACCAGGTTCAAAAGAAAATACTCGTGAAGCATTGTACAGAACATAAACATATTTATTTCTAAACTAAGAAACAATTATGCAGATCCGAATGAAGACAGCCCTACAGATACTGTGGAAATAAAGGCGTCAATTGGTCTATTATACCTAGCTGGGGTTTTCAAAACCAGCCGCTGAAATTGCAAAGAATTTTGGGCTACTGATGAAACAGGCGAAGAGCTGTTTCGATCTACTATGGCTCATAGGTGATTTGTATTCTTGCTACGTTGCTCGCGTTTTGATGACGTAAATAATAGAGAAGAAAATAGAACCATAGATAAACTTGCACCAATAAGAAACGTTTTTGACCAATTTAATCAGAAATGCAAAATTAGTTACGTTTCTGGGTCATTAGATGAGATGTACATCCCGAATAAGCCAGCCAAATCTGGCATAAAAGTATTTTCCTTGAATATCTGAATATAAAGAACATGTGAGCCTAGGTTTGGATCGTCCAGAAATATAACCGTGGATAATTGGTTTTAAATTACAATTGTTGGAACAATTTGAAACAATAAAAGGGAGATTCCAAAGAAACTTCTTGATCCCAGCAGACCACAGTACTCTTCTATATTTGCATTTTAAAAATCCATTACTTTGGTGTCGTAAATTTAACAAAAAAAGTTTTTTTGTCCGTAAGCCCAATATTATTACTTTTTGTAACAATACAAAAGCGGGCGTTGAATCAGTCGATCAGAAATGTGCGGCTTATAACGTAGGCAGAAACACTAGAAGATGGCCAATGGTAATTTTTTTATAATTTACTCAAATATATTGTACACTGTAGGAAATATTAAAAATTGTAAAACAGATTGTATTGATAGGATGAAATTAAAAATTTATTAGAATTAAATGTAGGTAAACATCAATATATATATATATATATATATATATATATATATATATATATATATATATATCTTTCAGATTGAGGATGAACTTGGATAATAATAAGGCCCTATATGTTTGCTTAACATTTGGTACCTGAGAAATTTGATAGTTGTAAAATGTTTTTATTTATTAAAGAATGAGGTGTTAAGGGAGGTGAATGAGGAGTGAACTCAATTATGTGTGGATTCATTAAGCAACAAGAACCAACAAATTGGTTAGTACAAGGCGACTATTTTACTAAAGAACGAAAGGTAATGTATGACAATATATGATAATATATGATGAATATATGAATTTATGATAATATAATGTTATTAGAGAGCATAACACCTCTCCATTCCAGAGATTTGTGAGCTACCCACTTCCTTGTAGCCGTTCTTGTTACTGATTTTGCAACTCCGCAGAAGAGTTCCAGTCCAATGAATGGCAATGATGAGCCTTGTTTGGCCATTTCATCTGCTTTTTTATTGTCCTTATGACCTTCGTGCCCCGGTACCTAGGCTCCCGTAACCTTGCTACGGTCTCCTAGTTTATTTAGGGCACACACGCAATCCCATACTAGCTTACGATTGACCTCTACAGAATTGAGTTCCTTAAGCGCTGCCTGACTATCTGTGAAGATGGCAACTGAACACGAACTGAACGTTCTTTCCTGCCTTTCTATTTCTTCCACGCAATGATGAATTGCAGTTATTTCCGCCTGGAAAACTGTCACATCCTTAGATAGACTTAATGGGAAATGTATCCCTTGATTTGACCCTACTATGCCGGCTTCCACATCTTCCGATGTTTTTGAGCCATCCGTGTACCAGGTAGCAGCAGCTTGTATGGGTACACCTTTATTCCAGTCTTCCCTGCCTGGTATCTTAATTGTGAACTTATTGTTAGAACTATATCTCGTAACTGTTGCATCGATAGGTTTCCCCATCACAATATCGGCTTTTAGCTTCTGGATTAGCTTTCTGTTGTCAGTACCATGCTTCTGGCTTATATGTCGCTGACTATGGATTAATCTGTGCATCACTGATCTGGCTTCGCCCTGTATAAAGATATGAAGTGGTGGTAGATTCAACAGGACTCCCAACGATGCAGTAGGAGTTGTTTTTAAGGTCCCCGTAATACACAAGCATGCTAGCCTTTGTGTATTACCTAGCAGCCTTATTGCTCCCACTTGCTGAGCCTTTGTCCACCACGTCACCGAGCCATAGGTTATCATGGGTCGAATAACCCTTGTGTATAACCATAGAGTCATTTTAGCGGTAATTGTGCGGTAAGTCCCCAATTCTTACCGCACATTCTTCTACATCTGCCCAGGGACATAGTAGCTTTCTATGTGGTTTTTAGAATGTGAGTATTCAATGTAAGCCTATGATCAAAATATACCCCAAGGTATTTTGTTTCTTTGGCAAATGAAATCTCTGTTCTTCCCAGCACCGGTGGTTTTAGGCCTTGTAGTGCTGTTTTTCTGGTGAAGTTGACGATTTGTGTTTTCTGAGCATTGACTATCAGTCTCTCTTATTTAAACCAGTCGTCAACTATATTTAGGGCTGCTTGCATTCTCTCAGATATTACCTGAGCAAACCTGCCCCTGACAACGATTGCTATATCGTCAGCATATCCTAGACAATAAAAGCCTTCTGTGGACAGATTTCTGAGGAGATCATTTTCCAAGGTTGCCCAAAGTAGAGGGGACAGAACTCCTCCTTGTTGACAGCCTCCACCTACTTTTGCTTTGATGGTTGCTTTACCCAGAGTGAACATTACTGTCCTATTCTCCAGGGATGCCCTTATTCATCTGCATATTACCGCAGGTGCGCCTCGTCATCAGTACCCTTCCTTATACATCATATTTACTTATTATTCTATATATTTGTTGAGCAGATTGTAAATTGCAATAAATAAATAAATAGATAAATAAATAAATAAAAAAGTAAATAAACAAAACTCTTTTTATAAAAGTTCCAGCTTTTAATAACAAAACGTAACACTTACCAAGTATCCCAAATCAACTACAAATTCCACAATAATTAAATCTCTATTCATGGAAATTCTAGACTACTATCCTAACTATTGGCAAATCTTTACCGATGCCTCTAAAACTCCCAATGATCACGCTGCTGCCTACGACTGTAAAGAAAATTCTTATAGCATATCGATACCAACTAACTGCAGTATACTAACAGGTGAGGCTACAGATATTTTGGAAGCCCTAATCTTCTTCGAAAAGAGTAGAACGATGAAGTGCATTATCGTAACAAACTCATTAAATGCATTACTGGAACTGAAACAAATATATATCAACAACCCTATTATACAGAGTTTAAAAAACGAACTAGAAAAATTTCGATCATTAGGAAAGGAAGCGGCTTTTATTTGGGTACCTTCACATACAGTTATTTACGGAAATGAAAAAGCAGACCAACTGGCTAACAAAAGTCGAATAAACTCAGAACATCCTGCAAAATTGAAGACATATCCGTACACCGATCTAAAAAACCTGGTTAAAATCCACTGTATTAATACTTAAATTAAATGTAATTTGTCCAAAAATAACTTATGTCCTGGACACTCCTTTAAACAGAAGAAACCAAGTCATTATTAACCGTTTAAGAATTGGCCATACTGCCTTAATACACAAATACCTAATAACAAAAGAACCACTACCTATCTGCTCTAACCCACTGACTGTGAAACACATCATGCTTGATTGTCCTCAATTCAAGGAAAAAAGAAGATCCCAATTCACAGATGATGATCTCAAGACAGTTCTCACCAAAAAAATTTCGACAATGTTAAGCTATTTAAAAGACATCAAGTTGTTTAATTTTATTTAATGTAATATTTCATGTATTTGTTATATCCACTAATAACCCTGCGCGGTTGATGTGGTTTTGTGTTTAAATAAAAAAAAAAAGTTCCAGCTCAAAAATACCATTGTAACTTAAACTTCAAGTTCCATTTAAATTAAACCCCGTATTAACGTTGAAATACGCGAATTCGTTTGTACCTACCTGATGAGTATTCTGTTCCTTTGCTTCAAAATTTCAGCTCTAAAAGAGGAGACATTAACTCATTTATTGTAACGTTCCATCAAACCGTTTTACCACCATTACATAAAATGCAATTGCCATTTGTTAACTTTCTAGTGGTTGTGAGACTATTACCAAAAAATTCTTGTACGTCCTTTTTTGTCGGTTCAATGAAAATGAAGTTTCCGGACATACTGCCTGTCGGCAAATAGATTTGAGTCTTTTCCCGTACAACTCAATTCCACTTTTCGTCTCTTATCGAAGTCAAAATTTAGTTATGCTGTACAGATATAGTTAGGTAATTGATTTCGAATCTACTTCAAATACTTATAAATTAATTATTCTACAAAATAAACATAATAGACATTTAATATAAGTACATAGTTTCTTGTGACAGTTAAATAAGGAAATTATTAAAATGGGAGGTAAATTATTCAAATTAATTTGTATTTCGAAACTAGCTGACCCGGTAAACTTTCTATCGTCTTAAAATTAGTAGGGGGATCAAACTGGAGCCGCCCGAGATGAACAATTTTGCGGCCCAGTCAATATATCCGATGAAAAATAAAAATAAAATAGAAACATAAATTAAAAATAAAACCTACATATAAGATTATAAAATACTATGTTTATAAAATATACACATCATTTTAACACCTTGACTGCGGTGGTTAAATACTTAATATACTAGTTATTGCGTCACATGCCCCCGGGGATACGTTATGGTCTATTCTGTCTGTGCGGCACATGCCCCCTATGGCATGTGTGTACATGTAAGTACTTCATGCCCTCTAGTACACAGAAGTATAACTTTTGCATATATTACATACAGAAAACTACTATAGAAATATTAATCTACTTTCATCTCAAACAGGACGTCGCCAACATCCGGTGTAGCACAGACAGCTAAACAAATTTTATCTTGAAGGTAATTGGATAAAATGGAAGGTGTTTATAAAAACAAAATACTTTATATTAAACAGAAGAAACGCATTTTAAAATTGATTGGTAATTTCTGCTTCCTCTTATGAATTATGTGCCTTATTAAAACAAATCAAGCAGTATCCAGGTTGACCAGGGCAATCGGAACAAAAAGTTATGATCCTACGAACTTTTTTATCCACTTCACGGTAACTTGAACCTGAAGATTTTAATACTTGATGACAGCCTCCTCATGACTTTCGTCGTTTCCTTCCAGGACCTTCAGGTTTGGTAAAAGTATGCACTCTTTTTTTGGAAATGGTTTTTCTTCAGGTGATTGTATTAAATTATAAGCTAACTGACGGCTAAATTCTGTACTGCTCATTTTTGTTTCAAAACACATATTAAATTTAATTAAAATATTAGCTGTTCCGAGTACCTATCATCTCAAATACTACTTTCCTAAAAAATGAATAAGAAAGAGATATTAAAATTATACCTTTTTTTCTTACCGGTACCATTTCAAGCTTCGACATAACACTGTGTGGTAAGATGACATCTGGTCAGAATAGTCTACGCCTTTCTTTGCAGAGTTGTAATTAATTATTCATTTCGGTTTCACAATATCCTCTTTTTGCCTATTCTGCTTTCCTGTTGGAATCAACTGTTTTGGGACACTTTATGTGGGAACTGTTTTGGGACACAAATCATTAACACTATCCATTCACTTAATAATTCTTATTCCATCTTTCTTTTTTCCATTGACATCTGTTGTCTTCACTTTGTTGGACTGGTTAAAAATAGGTGGGATTCCTTTTATCTCTTTATCTCTTTAGTAACTCTTTCATCAAAAAGTTCCGATTTTGAAGCAATTGTATCGAATATGAAACAACATTATTTCTCCTAAACGTAAAGGAAGAAAGTTTTTAATTATTTCAATTTTAATTTTTGTTTGTACCACTATTATCCAGATGTAGCCATACGGCTCACACTTCCTCTAAGGAGAAAATTCACTCATCCAGATACCTACGGTATCAAAAGCATTGAGCTCTGGTGGGACTCTTTCCATGTTATCGAGCCCTAAGTGTCTTGGTATGCTGGAGTATCTCCCAAGAATTTTCGTACACATCTGAACGTTGAGAGTAGTATGTATTTGAATTTCCAGATCCCTGTACTTGGCGATTTTTTCGTTCTGTTTAACACGAAGATTATTGTTGTTGGGTATCGCCACATCAATTAATGTTGTTTGTCTCTTAAGTTTATTAACTAGTATGAGATCTGGTCTATTATGTGCTACAGTTTGGTCTGTGAGCACAGCGCGATCCCAGTATAACTTGTAGTTGTCATTCTCAAGTATACTCTCAGTAACGTATTGATAGTATGGAAGATGGTTTGTTTGAAGAAGTCCCAGTTTGATAGCTATCTCTTGATGAAGGATCTTTCTTACTGAGTCGTACCGTCAGTTGCAGCAAATGCCTGACAGCCCCCTGCACATTGGGATGTCACCCTTGCAGAGGTTTACCCATCCAGGTGCGCATTTTTTCGTCCTTAGTAAGATGGTTTATGTGCATTTCTGGTTCCCTCAGTTTGATCGGTGTTGTATCATCTACTGCACAAATCGCGCAATGTAGAGTAGATGTTTCAGCCTGCACCTGAAAATAAATTCTTAAATTAGTAATCTGTTTTTCTAGTTGCTCACTTTTATCCATAAGTCCTCGTCCTCCTAAATACCGCGGTAATGTCGTTCGTTCTACTGCACTTCGAGGATGGTGTTTTTGTGCCTTTGTGAGGTGTGTTCGTACTTTTCGCTGAAGATTTTCTATATCCGTTTTGTCCACTTAACAATACCAAATGAGTAGCTAAGCGCGGAACATGCGTAGGTGTTTAGTGCCTTAAACAATTTTTTACTGTTAAGGTGTGAACAAAGCAGCTGTTTTTCCCCTCTCTAAGGGTAAAACAGCTGCTGAGATAAACTCAGTAGTTATCTCAGTTTTTATTCGCTTATAGTCAAGTACCACCACTATTATTATTATTATTTGTTACAGTACTTCAAATTGTTAACCCTCAATTGTACCCCAATGGGTTTCAATTTGTTATATACAGTTGAGGAAAAAAAAATTCGCCCCCACAGAAAATATAAGTAAATGATAATTTCTTGTTATTTTGTAATTCAATTAGAGTCTATAAATACAAGAAAAATATCATTTGAATTACAAAAAAACAAGAAATTATCATTTACTTTTTCTGTGGAGGCGATTTTTTTTCCTTAACTGTGTATTACATATATTACTATTATTACCGTTATGTATTACTAGGAATTACACTTTTTAGTTATTGTTTTCTTTTCAAAATTATCATGGGGGCTATAATATGAAAGATGCTAAAAAGAGGCGATTTCGTTTTTTTTTGCTCTTCGCCTTGGGGCAATATCAACTTACACAAAAATATTTTGGGGTAATGATTAAAAAAGTTCCCTGACCGCTGGTCTACATATTTCACCAATTTAATTGTACTCGTATGTAAAATATCGCGTTCCAATGTTGACAATAATCCACATCCCAACAGTACCGCCCATGGAGACACATCAATAACTATCCGTAAGTCTATTTCCCATAGAATTTCACTAATGCTAGTTTTAATTTTACGTTAGATCTTCTACATTATACATGTTCGTAATAAATTGAGATAGATGCCTACTATTAAAAGTAATAGACTAAATCCAAGAAAGAAAAAGACAGTAGCTTCTCCTCGACCCTTAAGTTCGTATGTGTAATAAATAACTAAGGAATTCCCTAAAAATTGACCCAAACATTCGTTTCTTTTGGACCAAATTGTAATTTATTTCACTGTAAAAAATTCTCTGCTTTTAGCAAAAAGAATTTACTAAACAAAAAGATTTCGCAATAATTATACACTGGTAAACACATACATACTTTAGAGTTGGATTTTTTAATTGTTTTTAAAATAAATTTGGAGTGCTGAATCTAAAAATACTATGAGATTTTTACTATATACTTTACTATATAAAAGACTAAATATCGACGTGATGGGAATCAGCGAGATGAGATGGCCAGGCTCGGGACAGTGCTGTGTGGATTAGCATATAGTATATTATGCGAAAAACGATAAACCACATCACTGGAATGACGTAGTCGTGATTCTGAGCAAAAGGGTCGCTGTGGCTGTGATCAGCGTGCTACCTCTCTCTGATAGAGTCATTCTGATGAAGCTGTAAAGCAGACCCGTTAATACGAACATCATTCAACCATTTTTTGGGGAAGAAGATTTTACCATTGCTAACACCTGGTTTAGACTTCCCCCGAGACGACTTTATACGTGGAAGTCACCTGCAGATACAGTCAACAATATCATCAGAAACCAGATAGATTTTATTCTTATTAACAAAAGATTCAAGAACTACTTGACTTCGGTGAAGACCTTACGAGGAGCGGACGTCTCATCGGACCACAACCCATTAGTGGGCCAGATAGAACTCAAACTAAAGAAACTCATCAAAAGTGAACCTAAACATAACCTGGATTATGACACCCTCGAGATGTAATGAGAGAAAAACTAGAAACCGCTAAACAACATGAACAAAGTGTAGAAGAAAAATGGAGTTTTATCTTAAAGACGTCATACGAAATACGGGGAAAAAACATCTGTGAAAGAAACCAAGAGTAAAAAATAAAGAATGGATGACTGATGACATTCTGCAGATGATGGACCAAAGGAGATTAATGAAAAACAGGGACGCGAAGAAATATCAAGAAATCAGCCAAACAATTAAAAAAGAAATACGAAGAGCCAAAGATACATAGATGCAAGAAAAATGTAAACCATACGAAGAGCTCCAAGTGAAATACGATCATATAAATATCCACCGAAAGATTCGAGAAGCCACTGGTCAATACAAGAGGAGAAACACACACCTCCTCATAAACAAAGACGGGAACCTGGCGATGACAGTTAAGAAAAAGTTGGTGGCCTGGAAAATGTACATCAAAGAACTTTTCTGGGATTACCGAGGTAACCTTCCAGAAATAAATTGCATGACAGGGCCGTCTATACTAGAAAGCGAGGTGAAAGCAGCTTTAAAACAGTCTAAGAATGGTAAGGCCACAGGTCCGGATGAAATACCCGTTGAAGTTGATGAGTGAAGTGAGCACGAAGGAGTTAACTGAACTGTTTAACGCCATATAAGATTCAGGTAATATCCTAGAGGAATGGCTATTGTCAACATTTGTAACACTAAACACAAAAAAACGATTTGCGAAGAGATGCGAAGATTTCCGAACTATCAGCCTTACAGTCATGCACTTAAGATTTTTTTTAATATCATACATGCCAGAATTTACAAGAAATGCGAAGAAAATGTCGGTGAAATGCAATTTGGATTCCGCAATTTCATGGGTACACGTGAAGCACTTTTCACCTTACAAGTCCTACTTCAGAGATTCCGCGATGTCAGTTGTAATGTCTATCATTGTTTTATTGACTACGCCAAGGCATTTGACCGTTGCCAGCACCAGTAGATGGTCGCGGCCCTACAAAGAGTAGGATTGGATGAGAAGGACATTCGGATCATCATGAATTTTTACTGGAACCAGCGTGCTCCTTGATACTACCTTGAATTGCCTTTGTGATAAAATTGCGGACGTCGAACCCAGAATGGTTTAAAATTCTCATGATACGAGAATTCGATTGACACCATGTTCCGCGAGCTCCAACGATTAAAGGTGCCATGCAAATGGTTTTCCCTAGATATCGGGTCTGCATGGTCTGAAGAAATCGAGGCTCTGTGTACAGCGCCGTTTTATTGGCGGCGGCTGTACTTGAGGGTTCAGGACCCTTCCAGCTGACGGCAACGTCTACGACAATTACCCACTCATCCTGTTGCGCGACAAAGTCAGGTATCTCCAGAGTCCCGACGGCTCATCTAATTCGCGGCTCAACCTCGCAAATCCACCCTTTCTTTTCCACTGCTTTACGTAGGTACGTAACGAGTTGATCACGTCTATTGATGCGGTGCCAACGTGCTGAGGGGCACTTTTGCAAAACGTGACTAAGGCTCTCGTTACGTTCGCATCCCTTTCGGCACCTCCTTTCATGTGGTGGATTTGAAGGGATTCCTCTCGTTGGTAGGAGATTTCCTCGCAGTTGGATTGCCTTGATAAAATATCTCCCCGACCAGTAGGGCGGTGGATTGCTTATCCAGGCTGAGCTTTCTGAATGTAAAGAGCCCTGGCGAAGTCCGTTTCCGCTATAGCCGTCCTCAAGTTTCTGGCTCAACTCACGCGCGATCGATGCTGAATTGCCCGAAGATGTTCTGGTCCATTTAAGGATTTTCTCCCAGAGACGTGACATATATGGTAGACTGAGGGTTAACAACGTAGTATCAGTAGCTGAGCTGATAAGTTTAGTCAGTCTCCTTCTCATGATAGCTGGGACGTGCATGGCCATGGCCATGACGCCCAGGCCACCCTCTTTTGTGGGAGCGTGGATGTAAGCATCGGCGCACGTGCGATTGAGAGACAGAAACTTCCGAACGGCTATACGCACGGATCTGTCAAAGCCCTTCAACGTCTTCATGCTGATGGTTTGACTCTGCAACATGTCGATATACTTCGGTAACAAGTACGTTTTTAGTACCAGCAGCTTTTGTGCTGGTTTAAGCCCCGCTCGATGAATACGATCGAGCTGTGTCTGCAGCTCGTTGAAGGCTACCCTGGTCTGTCCTAGAGCATTATACCTTTGGCCTAGGTATCCAACCAGCTCACTCGGTTACAGCTGCCGAATCCTGTCGTTGCCGACAGAAAAGAGAGAGTAAAAGTGCTTGTTACCACGGTTGACGTTAACCGTAATAGCTATACTCTTACCAGCGTTTATTGACATCCCTTTCTTCTCGAAGAATGTGACGGCTGTCCGAAGCTGTTTGGTACCATCCTTGGCCGATTCGGACAGCAGGATTAAATAATCAACGTAACCCAGCACTGAGATTTTCCTGCCATCTGCAATTTGAAGGCCAGGCTTGTCTCCCTCAAGCTTGCATATCAGCTCATCAACCACCATATTGAAGAAGTAGGGTGACAAGGGATCTCCCTGTTTGACGCCTCTACTCATCTTGATGTTTAATGTGTACTTGTTACCGGCGGCGACCCTTGTACGATTCAGGTACGAGTCCACCACCGCTTAAATGTAGCGTCTAACCCAATGCGATTTATTGCCCGTTCTATAGATCGTTAAGTTAGGTAATGTCAGGTAGGATTTGCTTCACCTCTTTAGATACTCAAGAGCCACCACTGAATATAATAGATGATTCGTAGGTCTCCATCTTCTAAGACCGTTTTTTCAGGATGGTGGTGAGCTTCACTTATTTTAATCTATCAAACGGCAACTTGTTGTCGACAAAATAAATATATACTTCGCATCTGACTTCTCTGCATCTCTGTAATGAAATTTGAATTTTATTTAGTAAAAGAAAAGAATATTAAATGTTGTATAACTCACTAAGCACTGTACTTAAACCGTTGTTGATGTATCGGATCGACCTAGGGATGAGTAGTAGGACAAGATATGTGGCTTGCGGCTCGGTGTTACTCAATTCATAGATCTCTACCGCATGAGCGTGTACGCTTCAAAAGACCGAAATATGTAGATATAAATCATTTTTCATATAGTGTGAAACAATTTATTCAAAGAATTAAAATGTGTCTCCTTTTTGTAGATGAAAAATAAACCAGCATCAAATGTTTATTATTACAGTAATAAACAGCAATTATTTGTTTATATTACAGTAGTAATCAAAAACGGTATATGTATCATCATAAGCGCCAGTTAATCATTATTTAATGATATGAATTTTCTTGTTAAAGAACAAATGACCACGCGGTACTCGTTTTCCATTACATGAGTAATTTTACTGCACTTGTGACCACTCAACAGTGCTTCGCTTTTATCTGTAATATATTATCACTTACTAATATATGACGGTAATTAAAATATGCTAGAGTGCGTATAAACTTAACTTCCCGCAAATTTATGACAACTCATATGTTAAAATGAATAAAATTCCTAATTAAAAAGTTATCTGAAAACTAGAATCAAGCTATGACGTTGCGATTATTTAAAACATGGGGTAAAAAACTTAATTTATTACACTTGTTAATTGGGAACATTAACTTAATCTTAATTATCCGACTTACTAACGACCGCCTTATGTAGTAAGGTTGTTCTGGTGTTTTGAGGGATCGTTGAGCAGGATTCTCTTCGGTAAATTTGCTTGTTTAGTGTTTGACTATTAATCGCATTGGTAGATAACCATGACTAGGTCTGGCACTCAATTTGAACAACAAACGCAATATAGCGATATAGAGATTGATTCCCAGATATACCGCAGTAACACGAAAATGCGTGACATAACAGTATATACATAAACATACGTATTTGTGGGAAAAGATAAAATCCGGCATGGAATTATTATAAAAAATTCAAAATATTTTTATAAATACTTAACATAAAATGATCGCTTTTAATATTGATCTTTTTTATATATTGTTTTATTGCATTTAAAAAAATCTTTAAAATTAAGTACTTTTGTAGCAAGTAAAGTTTCTTCTTCTTGTAGTTCCTTCTCCTATCGGAGGTTGGCTATCATCACAGCTATCCGTACCTTATTGGCGGCTGCTCTAAAAAGATCTACTGAGCTGCAACTATACCACTCTCTTAGGTTTCTCAGCCAGGAAATTCTTCGTCTTCCTATGGATCTTTTACCCTTGATTTACCTTTACTAAGTTGAATGAAATTAAGTTCTATAAGAGACACTCATTCATAATTGTTTATTTTAGGTGCTGGTTTAATTTTAATATGAAAATAAGTTATAGGTAAATTTATCAATTAATATAAATACTATGTGTGTATGCAATCAAATTACGGTACCTGTGATGTTGATGGATACTTCTTCTTCTTCCTCAGTGCACTGGGCGATTCGGGAACAAAATCTTCTCACAATGTCACGTGGTCAGGGTACTATTATAGTTACACAAATACTGGAGTGTTTAGCGCGACGATTTATACAGGACTATCTAAACTTAGATTGAAAAATATGCGTGTCGCCCGTAGCTTGCTTCCTTAAGACTAGGGGGGGCTGTACAGGTCCGTACTAATTTACGATGACAAAACATACACACACGTTAAGTAAAGAATTAAAATATAAAAATAAAATAATAAAAATTATTAATAAAAACTGAGAATATGTGGAGGGACGTAACATTCCCACCCACCAAAATGCATATTTGCATTTTTAGTCAATATAAGGCAAAGGGCATAGCTTAACCAAAGGTCGCCTAAGTTCACCTTTCGCGGTTTGTACGATAGCTACGCGAGCAATATCATCTTGACCAAAAATTAAAGTTTTAATTCGACCCATTTGCCACTGTAAGGGAGGCTTGGTCTCATTACGTATTAGTACGAGTGTACCTATATTAGGATTACCCTCATTTTTATGCCACTTCGAGCGTTGATGAAGAGTATGTAAATATTCTCTGCTCCATCTTTGCCAAAAGTCTGCATGTAATCGTTGCAGCAATTGCCAACGACTTAGTCTATCTAAATTAACATCACTGTAATCCCGATCGGGAATTATCTTTAAAGGCTCTAGTGTAAGAAAATGACCAGGTGTTAACACTGAAAAATCATTTGGATCATTACTGACAGGACATAAGGGACGACTATTTAAGACAGCCTCTATTTGTATTAGTAATGTATTGAATTCTTCATAGGTTAAAACCTGTTCGCCTATGACTCTAGACACATGTGTTTTTACGCCTTTTATACCCGCTTCAAACAATCCACCAAAATGGGAAGCGGCCGGAGGATTTAAATGCCATGTAATGACGTCGTTTTTGTCAAAATGTGACTTAATGTCTTCTAAATAGGATTTTGCTCCTACAAAATTTGTTCCGCAATCAGAATAGACAACAGAGCAACGTCCTCGGCGTGCTATAAAACGTCTGAATGAGGCTAAAAATGCCTCGGTACTAAGTTCAGATACCAATTCTAAGTGCAAAGCCTTAGTGGCAAAGCATACAAATAGGCAAATATAGGCTTTCGTTCGTTTAGCATTTTTAAGCTTATTGGCTCGTATCAGAAAAGGACCGCCAAAGTCGACGCCAACGCAAGAAAATGGTTTGGCCTTGGATATCCGTAGGTCGGGAAGAGCCCCCATAGGTGGCTGATAATTTTGAGGTTTTAGTCTCCAACAGGAAAGACATTTGGAAAGAACACTACGAATAACACGTTTGGATGAAATTATCCAAAAGTTTTGTGACAAGGCGAAGTGAGTACCTTGAATGCCGGCATGTAGATGTACAATATGGATTTCCGAAATAAGTAATTTAATAAAATTACCTTTGGAAGGTAAAAGAAGAGGAAAGCGCTTGTCATACGCTAATTCTGACTGGCTAAGTCTTCCGCCCACTCTTAGGAGATCATGAGAATCAAAAAAGGGATTTAATTTTTTCAAATATTTGAATTTTATAGAATTACCTTTAACCTGTTCTATTTCCTCCTTCAAATATCTTTGTTGCACTAATCTAATTAGTTGATTAGTGGCGTTACTTTGTTCCTGAATAGAAAGCTTTCCAACTGTTCGTTGATTGACTGATTTTAGGTTACCAACAAATCTAAGAACATAGGAAAAGATACGTTTTAATTTTGAAAAGGAAGAAAATCGATTACAGAGATTATCGACAAATTCATCAGAGGGAAAAGACAAAAGACAACTTTTCTGTGTCAATTCTAAGTTATGTTCAATAGAATCGGTCAAAGAGAATGACCAGTTATCTTCAGTAGTGCGAAGAAACTCCGGACCCACCCACCAAGCAGGAGTATTTAAGAAATCCTCAGGGAAAAGTCCACGGGATCCGTGATCCGCACTATTTAATGAAGAAGGAATATATCGCCAGTGTTTTGAAGCTATCCTGTCTTGAATATAAGAAATTCTGTTACTGACGAAGGTTTTCCATTTATATGGCTGTGAATTAATCCAATGAAGAACAACAGTCGAATCTGACCATGCGTAAATTCTACTAAACTGTATAGTGAGAGTCTGCAGTATATAAGATAATAATTTACTAAGAATTACTGCTGCATTGAGCTCGAGACGAGGAATAGTTTGTACCCTGGTAGGAGATACCTTTGTTCGGGCTAAAAGAAAATAAGTTTTGACAAAATTCAAAATTACATGGAGACGATTAATATGTATTTTGAAGAATGTTACACCAAACAAGAGCTTTTAGATGTTTTAAAGGCAATTTCTATAAAAAAACAGTATATGTTTGTGATACATTGACAGAGGAAATGGGACATACAGTACAGCGGCTTCCACCCTTTTATTGTATGTTTCATCCCTGAATTGAAGTCTAACGTGAGGTCACTCCAACGTTAAGTAGTACTTCTTCTTCTTAGAGTGCCATATCCCTACGGGACCTCGGCGACTACCATGCTTATAATATTTTTATACTGATCTCGGTCTTGCGCTACGTGTAGCAATTGGTCCGCTGTCAAACCTGTCCACTGCCGCAAATTCCTCAACCAAGAGAGTTTCTTCCGTCCTATCCATTTCTTTCCTTCGATTTTACCGTTGAGAATTAGCCGAAAGAACTTATATCTTGGTCCTCTGATTATATGTCCAAGATATTCTAGTTTACGCCTCTTAATAATATTTAATAGAGTTCGTTGATGTCCCATTCTTCGAAGAACTTCTTCGTTTCTAGTTCTGCTAGTCCATGGAATTTTTAGTATCCTTCAATACAACCACATCTCAAACGCCTCGATTTTATTCATGATATCGGCGTTTAAAGTCCAAGTTTCACATCCATACAAAAGTACAGACCACACGTAACATCTTGTAAACTTTTCACGGATTTCCAAATTTAATGAGTTATTGGATAATAGAGGCTTGAATTTTGAATTTTTGAAGTAGTGAAGTAGTTTGAAGAGTTAATAAGAAAATGATATTCTTCCAATTAGTTGGAGAAATTCAGTCCGACACGTAATAAGTAAATAAAATTCATATGTTTATGTAGATCATAATATAATTGAACTAATCATAATTAATTTAGATGAAGATAGCGATAGCGAAACAGAACTATGTGTGAAGTGATACTGTCATCAAATCTATAAATGTTACGATTAAAAAAACTGTTCTTTTCAGAACCCTAAACAATTATTAATAATGTTTGTTTTTCTATAATCTTAGTAATTAAAATAGATTTAATTTATTTTAAAACTCATTTGGAAACATTAATTTCGGGGATATAAGGCAAGGCAATATATTGTACATCCGTTTTTTTGTTTTTGTCGTCGTAACTATTGTAAATTTTGTGGATCCTTTGCATTATTATAGGAGTACCGTCTAGTCAGTGTTAATTGTCAGAAGACCAACTCGGTCTACCGCGTTTGCTTATCGCTCCGGACCGGTCTTAACAATGGGCCAAGTCAGCTAAATTTAATAATATTTACGACCGCACTAAATTGAAAATTGAAGTCAACCATTTTCTGCTAAATAAACTACTTTACTAATAAGTTATACCTAAACTATTAAGAAATACATAAATTTTGGGGAAATCAACTAACTATATCAGCTGTTTTTAACACCAACGCCGGATGGTTTAAATAAATGAGACACACCTGACAAAACTCCTGTCATACTTCATACGAATCCTCAGTTTTTGAAAAATTATCAAATATCAAAAATATTGGATGTGAACAATTGGATATTTCTGGAATCAGACAAGGTTTACAATTTGTGGATAAAGAAGCATTTATGCAATCACGAATGCTTAGAAATATAATTTAATCATTGATAGATTCGACTATTACTTCATGAAAATTCATTTTATGTAACAATAAAACACTGAAAACTTTGTTTTCAAAAACTTCCCAAAAAATTTATTATAAACTTTTATCACCACAGCTGTTTCGGCTGATTGCCTTTCTCAATTGATCTATTTTGGCATGCGTTTACACTTTATAGTCTTTATTGGAATAAGTTGAGGAGGGGAGAACTGTTTGTCTCAAGTTGGTCATTCGGAATTATATTTGTGTTGTTTAATTTATTAATTTCCATAGATTCTAACAAAAATAGCTTAAGGCCTTTATTTTGAATGTGAAGAATTTTAAATTCGTCATTAAAAGAATGATTATGATCTAGAAGGTAAAGTGCGTATGCAGAATCTGTTTTTCTATTATTGAAAGCCCTTTTATGTTCTGCTATTAGTTTATTAAAATTTCTACCAGTTTGACCGATATACGTTTTTGGGCAGTCGCCACATTTAAGTTTGTATACACCACTGTGCAAGTGCTTTTTATTTTGACTCTTGTTGTTTTTAATATAGTTGCCTAAGTTGTTATTTGTTCTGAACGCTGGTGTTATTCCTTTCCTGTTTATGTGTTTGGCTATTTTTGTTGATATTTTGCCTGTATATGTAAATGAGCAGAAGGTACTGGGTTTTTTCTCTCGTGGTGGAAATACTAATTTCAGGGCTTTCTTGTGTAGTTTTTGATTTAAAATATTATTAATTGTTTGTTGGTTGTATCCATTGTTTACTGCTATTTGCTTAATGATGTTTAATTCGGTCTCGAAGTTGTATTTTAACATCGGAATTTCTATTAATCTATATAATATACTAAGATAGGCTGTCAGTTTATGTTGTGTGGGATGGGATGATGAATTGTGTATAGTCGTGTCAGTATGGGTAGGTTTATGAAATATGGAGAAGTCATGTTTGTTTTAAGTTTGTTAATGTTTAAATCTAAAAAATTTGTTGATTGATTTTGTTCGGTTTCTATTGTAAATTCTATATGACTATAGGGTGAATTAATTGACGATAGAAATTGGTCGAGTTGCCTGTTAGTTTCTGTGAAACATACCAGTAGGTACGTCGTCTACGTATCTCGACCAATATAAAAACTGTTTGAATATGGGATGTTTTGAAATCTTTGTCTCTAGATGATCCATAAAAATATCCGATAGTAATGGGCTTAGAGGATTGCCCATTATAAGTCCTGCACTGTTATTTGTATATATTTGATTATTAAATTCAAAGTAGTCCTGGTTTATGCAAAAATATTTTAGTCTAAAAGGTTTCTTACTAGAATAAAAATTTCTGTAGGAGGATACTAAAGATTTTTTACGTCAAATGAAATTAATCTGGAGGTGTTAGGTAATTGAAAATGTTGTATTTTATTAACTAGTTCTATTGTATTTTTTATGGTAAATATAGGCGAAAATTTAGTGTGGTCTAAAATAATCTCTTAACAGTTTTTTAAAAGTTTATATGACGGAGCTGTATAAAAAGAAACTACAGGTCTTATTGGGTGATCCGGTTTGTGTAGTTTAATAAAAGAGTATAATTTAGGAGTGAAATTTTATAATATTGAGTAAAAGTCCGAAAAATGTGAAAAATGCTAGCATGTTTAATTTTACCTTTTTTGACTCACAGTAGTATTATAACACTATTCAAACGTGCATTCATCACAAAGTACATATTTTAACACACATTTTTCGAGTTTTCGAGAGCATATAAACTCAATAGGTTTTTGTCCACGGCAGTTTAAAAATATTGTCACCTTTTTCCGCTTTTCCAGTTTCCATTGTGAAAATTTTAAAATTATTGCATGGCCAGCGTATTAAAAGGTAAATTGCAATTGCAAATTGCCTGATTAGGCTAAGAATTTGTAAAATTTTTTTTATGAAATGTGTAAAATTTTAGAGAAATTGGAAGGAAACATCTTATGGATACATAGAACATGATAGATGTGAATAAGGAGGCATGACGTCGGAGGAGACGTCGAAAGTAGCACAGCTTTCTGCATGATCTTAGATAGATGTTTATTTAGTCCCTGCTTTTTTATGTTTTCTAGGAGGTTCTTCGGAATGACTCCAGTGGTAGAAAGAATAATAGGTATCGTCTGGGTACTTTCCATTCTCCATTGTCTCCCTATTTGAATTTCCAGATCTCTGTACTTGGCTGTTAGCTATCGCCACATCAATTAGTGATGTTTGTCTTGTTAGTTTAATAACTAGCACGAGATCTGGTCTATTATGTGCTACAGTTTGGTCTGTGAGCACAGTGCGATCCCAGTATAGCTTGTAGTTGTCATTCTCAAGCATACTCTTAGGAACGTATTGATAATATGGGAGATGGTTTGTTTGTAGAAGTCCCAGTTTAAAAGCTATCTCTTGATGGAGGATCTTCCCCACTGAGTCATGCCGTTCCTTATATTCAGTTGCAGCAAATGCCTGGCAGCCCCTGGTAAGATGTTGGATAGTTTCTTGGGCTTGACATCCATATCTGCATTTGTAGTTTTGGACCTGAGGGTCTTTGACGATATATTTCAGGTAATTTTTGGTGGGTATAACCTGATCCTGAATGGCGGTTAATGAATCTTCTGTTTCAGGGAACATATTTCCTGACGTCAGCCAATAGTTCGACGATATATTGTCGACATAGTCTTGACTGACTTCATTCGAATGTCGCCCGTGCAGAGGTTTACCCATCCAGATTCGCATTTTTTCGTTCTTAGTAAGATGGTTTATGCACATTTCTTGTTCCCTCAGTTTGATCGGTGTTGTGTCATCTACTGCACAAATCGCGCGATGAAGAGTAGATGTCTCCATCTGCACCTGAAAATAAGTTCTTAAATTAGTAATCTGTTTTTCTAAGTAAGTCCTTGTCCTTCTAAATACCGCAATAATGTCGTTCTTTCTACTGCACTTCGAGGATGGTGTTTTTGTGCCTTTGTGAGGTGTGTTCGTAATTTTCGCTGAAGAGATTCTATATCCGTTTTAGTCCACTTAATACTCCCAAATGAGTAGCTAAGCGCGGAAAATGCGTAGGTGTTTAATCCCTTAAACAAATTTTTACTATTAAAATGTAAGTGGAGTAGCTGTTTTACCCTTCGCATGAACTCTGATGTTAATTCGATTTTCATTTGTTTATGGTCAATTTTCCGCGCTTGCTTTGCTCCTAGATATTTATACATGTAATTTTCGCCCATAGCCTCGATGTTTTGGTAATTTTGCATGTCGAATCCTCCGGGCTGAACCTTTCCCTTGACTATATTTAGTACACGACATTTGTCTAACCCAAAGTGCATACTGATATCATTTGAAAAAGTTTCTACAGTTTTTATCATTTGATCTAAGTGATTTCGAGTGGAAGCCATTAGATTTAAATCATCCATATACAACAGATGATTAAGCTGCGCCACTACAGTATTGTTGTTTTTAATGCTTAAACCTGAGTCAGTGGAGTTCAATAGCTGGGATAGTGGGTTCATAGCCAGAGAGATGGGCTACAGATGGAACAGGCATTTACGTTGATTTTTTTAGGAGCTCCACAATCAGGTTTCCTTTTCAAAAATAACGTTGCCCTGCAGGCAACGACGCAGCCAACCGTTTCAATTGATAAATTGTCTCTGTTGAAACACCAATATCATGTGTTACAGTAATTAAAGAGTACCCTTTCTCAAGTAACTTTAAAGCACGAACTTTCTTCTGTTGTGTGAGTTTCTTTCGACACATTTTTTTCACTTCAATTTAGAATTTAACGATCCCAAGCTTTACGAGTAAATAAAAAGAAGTTTAACACTGACTACTCAAACAAAGCCAACTGTGTATAGTACAAACGCGCAGAATAAACTAAAGAAAGTAAGCGGTCAGTAAACTAGAGACAGCCGCCGTCGCAAGTAATTTAGTGATTTGTTTGGCAATGCAAAGATTTTTTTGCCGGCAGTGTATATAAGTGCTAAATAAATCGATACATCATAGATTTAACAATATATATTCACCAATACTTCTCTCCAACAATTAAGATGTTGTTCCTCAATTAAAATGTAGTTCGCCAGGAGGCGATGCAATCCAATTAGGGCATCCAATTATGCTTTAGGAAGAATAGCATAAAATCTTTTAATTTTTATATTATAATATTTTATGGAAATTTAAAATACATGTCAATAATACCTTTATGACTTCTCTTTATATTATTATCACGCGTAATAAAAAAGTTCAACTTTTTACTTACTAATTTATATTTTTTCAGGTGAGTTTCCTGAAAGTTTGTTTTCCTCCACTGACTGGGCGTGAAGGTAAACGCTGTGTTTTTAAAAGGCTAACACGATTCGCGAATTTCATTTGTTTTCATTACTCCCTAAAGTTCTAAACATATCTGCCGAACAACATAACTAAATGAATATTTTGACCCTTCTAACAATTTTTCAGGTTAATCCTTAACAGAGAAAGAGAGGAATTGTACTCTAAAAATAGATTACAATGAATGTTTGGTATAACTTTATTTAAAAATACATGAAAACATTATTTTTAATACGTGCATAAACAATTTCGAAATACACTGCCCATTAAATCAATTCTTATTATGATAGAGTAAAACAGTTTCTTTCAGATTTTTTTTGTCACTCCAAGCACAAACTAGATTTATATTTATTTTTCGTAGTAAACTATTTACTTGTCAGTACACAATTTATATTGTTTATCTATTATACCTGTATAGTGACCTACATTATCAAAGCGAGCCTCTTTTGTTGAACGAGGAGCTACAGGAAAATTAATTTTTTATGGTTGCTGATCTGCCCTTGAACACCCATATTTTCTTACGTTATTCGAAAGGAATCTTCCAATACTGACACGATTTTTTTAATTTTTTTTGTGTAGTTTTTTTAAAGTAAGCAAAAGAATTAAACTCAACTGTAGAGGCTTGAACACCCATTATTATTCGGGCATACAATGGACTACGTAAGTCTGACGTCACAATGGGCGGGGGTTTTAAAAACCTTTCCAAACATTTCTAATTTGGACGTATTTGTCTTACAAGAAGTTGGAAATATTGGCATTTTTTAATTGAAGAATAAGTAAGGACTTTTGGTTATAAATATTCATTCTGTGCGATTGGTATTATTTGTTGTTCGTGAATTTGTGAGATAAGAATATCAAAGTATTGTTACGAACATGCTTTTGACATGGCTCATATAACGGTTACAACTCTAACAAGGCCACAAGAACATTCGCGATCCTTCGAGTGAGAGACAGAACAACAGGTCACGTAGGCGAATTAGAGGTGGGACAACTCCTGAATGTTCTGGAACTTAATACTTTTGGTATATAAATGACGCGATGTTAGAAGTTAGTTTAGTTGTTAAGATACTACCGAACTGTAAAGTATAAAAATAAATATATGTATATAAATTCGAACCGCTCGTTTTATTTAATCACGCTACATTGGTGTCACGGTGTGAGGATAATTGATTTATTTATGCATTTATTTAGTATGCATACGATAGCATGCATACTAAAAATATTAAGTCTTCTACTTCTTCTTCTAAAATTGTCTAGCAGTTATATTAAATTGATGCGGCGTATGTTGTAAGTGCTACCTCTCACTCTTTCTTCAACATTTTTGTACGCATCTAAAAGACCAAGAACAACTCAGAGTGGTCATAACCATTTCCTAAAATTTATTGTCTACAATTTAGGAACTATACTATAAAAAAACATTTTTTTATTTTTACCGTTTATTAAAATTATAAAATCAATTCCAAAAAAAAAAGATATTTTCGTTATCAAAAATATTTAAAATTCGTTATTACTTCTCCAGCATCTAAAAGTTTTTCCATTTTGTTGGGCTGTGTTACTAAAAGATACGAGTTCGTTTTAAAAACATATTACGATGACGCCTTCACAAAATAGATCAGAGATGTGCAGAATCCAAGCTAAAATAAACAGAACAATTAATTTCTGAACAATAAAGTCTTTAATTGTTTTATTATCTTACTCTAATTCAGGCTAATTTAGAATATCGGAAGTCAATACGAACATCTGGTGATAACTACTGCAAGCCGATATTGGTGCATTTCTATAATGCCTGAATGAACACTACATGTTTGGGAGTCCCAACATAAAGCACGGAACATTTGCAGATATGACGAGAACTTCTATTAAATACCGCACTATTATATAGCAGCTATCCATGTAATTATTCGTGAGCTATATATCTATATTTTAATGATATACAAGGTAGATACGAAAATTTGTTCAAAATTAAACTTTGCAAAATAATTGCGCAGAATGTAATATATATATATATATATATATATATATATATATATATATATATATATATATATATATATATATATGAAGTTAAATGTGTCGATAGCAATTAAAGCAAACTGTATACCCAAGCTTAATCAAGCCATTCAGAGTGATGCTGGGAATATTTATATTCCACTATGCATCAACAATTTACCCATATAAATTACCATCATTCTTGTACTCATTGCGTCGAGTAAGGACGATAAATATACGAAGACGGTTGCGTTTAGATTTAATTTGAGTCTCTTAGCACTCCCTAATACGTGTTTTAGTTTGAGTCTTCTTACAAACTCTCTCTGATGACGGGCAGACCCAGAAACACGTGTTAGGGAGTGGTAAGAGACTCAAATTAAATCTAAACGCAACCGTCTTCGTAGATATATATATATATATATATATATATATATATATATATATATATATATATATATATATATATATATATATATATATATATATATATATATATATATATATATATATATATATATATATATATATATGAAGTAACAAGAAGTCCAGAGACCTCTCTCTGATAGTAAAATAGGTGAACCGCAAATTCAAAGCCTCTTACTAGAGACTTTTAACGACACTAGAAGTATCCTTTTACTTCAACATGCATCTACGATTCACCTTTAAAAATTACTATCTTTTTCGCTCTTTACGTAGAGAAAAACGTTTAAATGAAAGTAAAAGATTGCATTTCATTTCAATAGGAACTCCACCATTGCTCTACACGTGTTTCGAGTTATTCAACTCATCATCAGGAGCACTTGTGGAAGTTTAACTGAAATGAAATGCAGTCTAGTCTACTAGAAGTAGGATGCAGCAGCTGCTATTCTTGACAAAGATCTGACAGTTAATTCGTTTGACCTTATGAAAACTTTAGCAACACCGATTATTTCTACTACAAAAAGCAATTGTGGACGTTTTATTTTGGAATTCATAACTTACAAAAACATGTTGTTCATATGTACATGTGGAAAGAAAGCACCTTAGGAAATTAAATCCTGCATTGCACATTACATAAAGAACTATGTTGGAATGAGAAAATTTATTATGTACAGTGATCAATGTGGAGGGCAAAATATAAACTTTAAAATAGCTGCACTTTGTACTTACATTGTTACAAGCAACAAATTTACAGTAGAATGCATAGATCATAAATTCTTAGTCTCGGACATTCATATCTACCGAATGACTAAGATTTTGGACTTATTGAGAAGAACAAGAAGCGCCATAAAAACATCTATGTTCCTAATGACTGGATGCAAGTAGTGTCTGAAACACGAAAAAAGAACAAGTTTCATGTTGTCGCAATGAAATCCACAGATTTTTTTCCACGCAAGGTTTGGAAAAGGCGTTAACGCATCGAAAAATAACTGAAACAGGAGAAAAAGTAGAGTGGCTACGCTACAGTAAGGAAAAATCTTAATTTATTCAGTTTAAATATTCCACATAACAAAACGGGACAAGAAAACTTTATGGAACTTTCCACATTCAATCAGCGTTTATTTGCATGACCAAGGCCGATACAAGTAGCAAAATACAAAGATTTGCTAGCATTACTCGACTATATTCCTCCTGTTCATCACGAATTTTATAAACTACTTGTACGCAGAACATGCTGCAGAGGATCTAGGCGCAATAACAGACGATGACCATTGAAAAATATTGTAAATAAAGTTTATTTGCCTTAAATAAATTTAAATATTTGTATTTTCCATTTTTTGTATCACAAGTCCTTATTGCTTTGATAAATTATCATCATCTTTGGCTCGACAATCCTCTGTGGATCTTGGCCTGCTCTAAGATTCCTCGCCATTCTGTTCGGTTTCTGGCAACATGTTGCCATCTTCTGATTTTTAATATCCGTAAGTCGGTTTCAACTCCATCTAACCACCTAATTCGCGGTCGGCCTTTGCTTCTTCTTCCTACAGGTGTTCCTGTGGTTAGCTTTTTAGCAATCGTATTTTCTGGCATTCGTATTATGTGTCCAGCCCATCTAAGTCGCTGTGTTTTAATGAACGTTATGACATCTGGCTCATCAAAGAGCTGATACAATTCAAAATTATATCTTCTGCGCCACTGCCCTTGGTCGTTTATAGCTCCATATATTTTGCGTAGTATTTTACGCTCAAATATTCCCAAAAGTCTTTCATCTTTCTGCGTTAGAGTCCATGTTTCTGCTCCATATGTGAGGACCGGCTTCAGCAATGTTTTGTATATAATAATTTTAGTTCTTTTTTGAATGTTTCTTGAGTGGAAATGCTTTTGGAGTCCATAGTATGCCCTATTTGTAAGATTTATTCGTCTTTTGATTTCTTCGCTTGTTTTATTGGTAACAGTCAATAGCGACCCAAGGTATGTGAAGTTGTCAACACGTCCAAAGGTATGACTTCCAAAGACTGTTTCTCGTTCCTCATTTGCTATCGGATCCTTTGTAACCAACATGTACTTGGTTTTGTCTTCGTTGATGACTAGACCTACCTGTTTCGCCGCTGTTTCCAATTCTAGGAGATATTGCTCAACATCTCGCTTGCTACGCCCTATTATGTCAATGCCATCAGCATATGCTAAGACTTGTATCGATCTATTGTAAATAGTACCGCCGTCCCTAATTCGTGTATCTCGGACTGCCTTTTTTAAGGCAATATTAAATAGGAGGCAAGCCAGAGCATCCCCTTGTCTGAGTCCATCCTTTATCTCAAAGGATCTAGAAGGATCTAGATCTTGATAAATTTGATAAATTATAACAAAACCATAAATGCAAATGCGGCCCAAACCACAATCAAATTCTTATTTTTTAATCCCATGCAAAAAAAGCAATATTACATTAAAGTTTAAGAAACATTAATTTGCAGTCAAACAAAAACAAAAAAAAGAGCAAAATTTCTTTGCGATTTTCTTCAAGTTGAATATTTTGGGCTTAGACCACTTTTGCGCTCAACACCTCAGTTATAGTTAGCGTAATAGTAGTTATAGAAATTGCAATAAATAATTAAAAAAAAAACGAAAAAACCGACTCCTGGTTTCAAAATATTTAATTAGTGCTAATTTTGCGAAATTTTACTTAAATTCGGTCGTGAATACGTGCAGTTACTTAAGAAAGGTCCGAATTCATGTCGTATAAAAACATTCTAGTCTAAAATATGTAGATTATATACTTTTCAATATTTATTTTTACAATGCAACGACAATTTAATGTACAAAAAGATATTTATGGCTCGTACAAAAAGGGTACTTTAGGATAGACTGTTTTTGTTATTTCAACGATTGTTCGGAGATAACAAAAAATAATCAATCATATTGATGAATAAAATTCTATTATCTGGAAAATAGGGAAAGAATCCGCCCTTATTTATTATGCGAAGGAGAAAAAGTTTTTAAGACAAAAAATAGTCGGTGCGAGTCGTTGAAAAACGACTCGTCTACTTCAGAATATCCGAAAATCTCTACTTCTCATCATTTGCATCACATTAGAGACGAAATTTAATGTTTTCGTACATTTAAGTCACTCACTTCCACTTTTGTCGCATGACTGACAATTATTTTTCTTAGTTCTTTCTTTGCATTTTCGGCACTCTCAAAATATTTTATAAGCCCAATGAAATCTTGGATGCGAATCTCAATGAAATCTTGGATTTAAATAGTGACAATCTTTTAAAGGGCGCTAATATAATGCATAAGTAATGTACAGCTATTGAGAAAAGCAATAATTTGAATATTTTTATTACGGTAATATACACTAGGGTGCAAAATTAACCGGATACTCAGATTTTTCCTAAAAACTGGCGATTAAAAAAATTTAAGTTATTCCCAATTGAGTATTTAATAATAAACAAAATTTGAAAGTCAAATTTATTAGTACTCAAGAATGTTAAGCGGAGAACACATCTACGCGACCACGATCGCGATCGCGTCCACGATAGCGATGGCGATCTAGGTTTCTGTAAAAAGCGAACACATCGGACCGATAGCGACCTGCGATTTCATTAGTATAAATAATATAGTTGGAAATATAGTGTATAAAATGTGCGATTTACAAGAAGAAGAAGCATTACTTGTTGCAGTGTTGTTGGATGAAGAAAGGCAATTCAATAGAATTCGAAGGTATGTAACATAATTAATTCGAATAAAGAAAGACATTTAATAAAAGGTAGGCATTCTATTTTTTCCATTTACAAATGCAGATATTTATTCGGTTTATTTTGCAGGAAAAGAAGAGATGTTTGGGTACATGACATTAACCTGAGGCGCAAGCAACAAGGAGAATTTCATAAAATGTACCCAGAACTTCGCAGAGAAGAGAACCGTTTCTATACATATTTTAGAATGAATTTTGAAAGTTTTGATGAAATTTTAGATCGGATAAAAAATGATATCACCAAACAACAAACACATTTTAGGGAACCAGTTGATGCTACAAAACGATTAGCTGTTACTTTAAGGTACTACAAAATTCTGCATATTTTTTCTTTGCAAATCAATCAATTTTAAATAACACACAGTTATAAGTTTCAGTGATGAATAAGATGTAGATAGTAGGCATATTTTTTATTTATCAATACGAAATACTTTAAAAAGATTATTCGAATATGTAAAATCTAAAAAGAGAGAAAATAATTTTTACAAGAATACTTATATAAAAACAAAGATGTTTATGTTTTTTATATTTAATTATGCACATTACTGTGAGCCAAATCCTCGTACCATTGTGCAGAAGAATGGCTGTTACTAGAATCTTCTGGTCTTGCATTGTAAACATACTGTTGATCGTTTGGTGAATAAAGAGGTAAAGTGGAGGATGATCGAGAAGAGCTGAAGGAATTACTTGTCCCTGGTCGGATTTCTGCTTGCTGAGATAATTCCTCTTCCATTATTAATTTAGCAATCTTATATTTAATGAGCGTCTGACGTTATGGTGATACTTTTTTAACGCTCGCTGCATAACCCCGAAACACTAGATCGATTTCGTCAGCACTTAGTTCATCATTACTGTGCCGTTTATTCAAAAAGGCTATAACTTTATCAACTGCAGAATGTGGAAATTCTTTCGAAAGTTTTCTCTTATTACAATTAGTTCTCAACTTTTCTATTGGTTTATCTTTGACATTGACCATCTCAATTGACAAATTTTCTTCTGTTAGAGAAGGTTCGTTCTGACTAGTGACTACTTCTTCATTAATTATTTCTAATGATTCTGCAACTCCAGGATCTAAAACGTTGGACTCCGTTTGAGCAAACTGCAAGAAGGGTCGGAAAGCTTCCATATGTTGTGCCCAAGGCCAGGACTTGTAGCGGCTAGTAGTCTTCGCTTGCTGTCCAGTTGTAGTCTTTTCAGAACGGAGGTATTTGAAGTAACAGTCTCTCAAATTCTTCCAGCGTTTCTTCAGATCTTCACCTGTAAAAAAATCAAATAGGTAATTAATTAAAAATATCCTTCGGTATTAAATTCAGAAAAAGTCAAAAACTACTAATCTAAGTAACACGTATAGTTTCTTTTTGGTGAATTTATATAGTGTACTATAGATCTTATAGTAAAATATATTACATAAAATGGGTACATGTAGCTCTTTTAAATAAATTGTAGCTTCTGGCTTAGACACATATTTATGGTTTCTTTTTAACTCTTTTTCCAGTAACTATTTGAAAAACAAAAACGTGATAAAATTTAAAAAAATATATTTTTTTCAGATTTTTAGCTCCTGGTGATTCATACAAAACGATTGGGCATAGCTTTCGGTTAGGATTTTCAACCATTGCAAATATTGTGGATGAAACATCTGAAGCTATATGGAACCGGTTGCAACCGATATATATGCCAGAACCAACAAAAAAAATATGGGAAAAATCAATTCTAGGCTTCAGAGATATCTGGCAGTTTCCCAACTGTTTAGGAAGCATAGATGGCAAACATGTGACCATCAGATGTCCCCAGAAGAGTGGATCAAATTAAAAAATTTTGAATAAAATCCTTTATAAAAAGGTATATAAAAAACCCAGTTGGGCTATGTTGAATTGACAAAACGTTTTCGGAATATTCCTTTTTAATTAAGTTCATTTTAATCAATTCATAAGTTAAGTTTTAATTCCGTTCTTTTTAATTAAGTGGTTAAATACTATTTTAGGACACTGATGATAAGTTCTTTTTAATTAAGTGGTTAAATACTATTTTAGGACACTGATGATAAATATTCCGAAAACGTTTTGTCAATTCAACATAGCCCAACTGGGTTTTTTTATATACCTTTTTATAAAGGATTTTATTCAAAATTTTTTAATATATGGTATACAGCCAAATACAGGAACTTTGTTTCCTCGTGATTTTGGATCAAATTACTTCTCTTATTTAAAAAATTTTTCCATTGTTCTTATGGGAATTGTTGACCCTGAATACAAATTTGTTTGTATAGATGTAGGTGGATATGGTAAAAATAGTGACGGTGGTATCTTTGAGGCATCGGCCATGGGCAGAAAATTTGCAAATGGAACCATGAATATCCCACCCAACAGACCATTAGCTGATGAAAATGAAGAGATTCCGTGTGTATTAATTCGCGATGAAGCTTTTACACTAAGCCCCTACTTAATGAGGCCATTTCCGTATAGACAAGCACGGAATGACGACAGCAAGGAGATATTTAATTATCATCTATGTAGAGCCCGACGCGTAGTAGAAAATGTCTTTGGAATATTGGCACATAAATGGCGCCTATTCTTCAGACCACTAGAAGTTAAAGTTCAAACAGCTACGAAACTTGTGAAGGCTGTATGCGTATTGCACAACTTACTGTGCACAAGAAACACTGATGAGCAATTTTTGCATTTACAAGAAAACTCTAATATACCTTTACCAGTATTTGATAATCTGGCGGTTGACGGAAGAAGAGCAGTAAACGAAGCTTTTGAAATACGTGAAAAATTTGTTACTTATTTTAGAAATTTATAATTCCAAACAAATAAAACACAGCACTTACCTTTTAAATTTAATTCACTACCAATCTGATCCCAAATTTTATTTTTAATACGTACGTTCTTATAATCTGGGTGGGACATGTCGAACAATATATCATATTTTTTTACAATTTCAATAAGTTTTTCGATATCCATTTTCGACGCGACCAGCGATAAACGTAAAATGCTGCGTTTTGAACGCTAAACTAATTATATCGCCGCGATCGCCGTCAGAACGCTGCACAAATTCCTTTGATCGCCAGCAAGTCGCGACAAGTATGTGCTGATACACTTGTTTCAATGCGACGAGTTGAATCGCGGTCGCCATCGTGAAAACAATTCAAAAAATTTGAAAATTTGCAAAGAAACAAAAGTTACTTTTTTTAAATATAAACATTTTTTATGGAAAACGATATTTAGTAGATTGTATTATCTCCACGAGCCCTAGGTAAATATGGCTCTCATTCAAAATTGTTCAATAATTTTCAGTGACAATAAAGCATATTTCTATTCTATTCGATCAGGCATACTTCGGTTTAAGGCAGTAAAGTCTGCTTGAGGGATTTGGTCCCATTCGTCCAAATCATTCATGGTTTCAAACTCACCACTCTCGGAGTAAAACAACATTGCTGATAACGTTTACCAGCTCTTCTCCATATCCTAAGCCGCCCATCTGATGAGTATCTGTTAAATGTTGACTAATCCGTGAAAAGCACAGCACTCCAATTCTCAGTACCCCAATTAAGATGTTCGCGAGCGAAGTGTAGACGTAGCCTCTGATGATCTGCTGTTAATAGAGGTCCCGTGACAGGTATTCTGGACCTTAATCCATATTCATTTAAGCGTCTTCAAACGGAAACTGTGTTTCTATGGACATCATTTAATCGTTGAACAAATACTGGTGCTGATGATGTACGATCGCGTAAAACTTGTAACCTGAGAAAGCTATCTTCAACTTGACCTGTGTGTGTATATTGTAGGGGACACCTTGGGTCAATTTTTAGTTTTAATTTTTTCTAAATCCTAGAATTATATAATTGCAAAATTTATCCAATGCTATGGGTTACTTTGGCTATTTGGCTACATGCTTTCTTTTTTTTTTGACACATTTTAAGCTTAGTAGTTAGTTAAAAAATATATTTTGCAGGACCTTGCATGTTGACCCAAGGTACAAACTGGTAATGTACCTTGGACCAGCATATATTGTGCCTTAGGTCAATTATAAAAAAAAATAAGATATTAGAACAAATCTTGAAATTGTTTATTGAAAATCTCAAAATAATTAGAACATTATGATTAACTAATGATTGATTTGGTAAATAAAAACTTATTTTACATGATATTCGCTAAATTTAACATTAAACTGCAGGTGCGCATCGTGACGTGTAACTACGTCGAGAACTTCGATATCTACGCCGTTAATATTTTTTTCAGATGATTCGGCAAATACATTTTAAGTAAACAGCATCAGCCGGGGACATGTCAAATAAATTTTATATATTTGATATTTAAAGAAAAAAATCATGCTTCAATGTAATAGATGTAAATATTAAATCCACAAATAATAGATAAGTTGGTCTATCCCTATCCACTCTTTTTTCATTTAATTGGATTAAAGTGTAGTTGTGGTCGATGAGAGATCATCCAACTATAACTAAATTCATTTAACAGAAAAGTAGCCGTCAACAAATGCATGTACAGAACACGCGAAACCTGATATTTATATAATTGTACAGGGTTGTATTAAGATTCTAGCAGTCTATCACATCTAAATTTGAAATGAATTAATTTATAATTTTTAGGATTACTGTTAAAATAATAGTAATCAATGATTAATCTTCCAAAGAAGTATACTTTAATATTAGTTTTTGTAAACTGTCATTCACACATCATTAAATAATTGTGGTATTAATCAAAAGGCAAAAAAAGAAAGTTGTTTTTATACATTTTACGCTTTAAGACCATTATTTGGAAATAAGTAATAATATTATCATTAATGATATAAAAAGAGACCTCTTCTTGTGTAAAAGTTAGGGAAAATACTTATACATATATTATTGGGTAGATAGACTTATACATTTAACATTACATTAACATTAAAAAATAAAATTTATTAAGTCGACGTTTTGATTTCGATTTAACATTTATTTGTGTCAGCAGAAACGAATGTATATTTAGAAGAATTGTGACGTCACTATTTTTGACTTTGGATGCCAGTTATGTCGAAGATGGTTCGACATATCAAAATGCCGTTTTCAGATTTTGATTCAGGAGACAAAACTATATATGAATCCATTGATAGATCGTTCCCAATATTGCATAGGTGACAACGCACAAAGGAACATACTTTGCGGATGTAAAACGAAAGGTTTTCTTTGAAAATGATGAAAAAAACTTTTTATTATTACATATAAGTAATATCCAATTACGAAAAATAAATACTGGAAAACTACATAGGTACAATGAGTAAAATGGGTTACAGTTTTTCATTTTTAAAATATTCCATTTTGTTTATGTAATTTCGAATAATTTCGTATCTTTTATTTATCATTGCTACTCATTTCCACATCAAAAGCTAGATCCATCTTCAACCGGATGGGGGCCTTCTTCAAGGGCCACAACCTCTCTCTTGCTATAAAAGTAAGAATGCTGCGATGCTACGATGCTGCGATGAGGTGACTGACTTATCAATCCATGTTTTTCATTTAGTATGACCGGCGTTAATCCAAGTCTCATCTAAATAATATATTTTACGATTGCCATTTCTATAATCTTTTATCTGCCTTAAAAATTCTATTCTCCAGATTACAAGGTCATCTCTGTCTGTAAGCATACTGTTCCTGCCACGTTTTTCAAATTTGAATTGAAGTTTTTTCAAAATCTTGTAAAAAGTAGTACGTTTGAAATCATGTAGATTGGGTCGTCGTTGAACTGTTGTAGAACTCTATCTATCGTGGGAATTTCATTTCTAAAAAAGAATTGATGCACTATTCTTCTTATCGCTCTAATAACTTTAAACACAGAACTATCCGATACTCCAACTTTATCGGCTACTCTTTTCTCAACAGCGGACAATATTAACGCCAGATTTTCTTGTAACTTATACACTGTGTTTATACACGTTTACAATTATTTCTTTAACGTTTACGCTTAAATGGCCTTTTTTCGATCTCTTTTTGGGGGGAGTTAAAGGTATGTTTACGAGTTCATCTGCAGAATCCGTGTCCGACATATTAATTTGTTTTAGTGACTGTGTATACAAACCTGCAAAATATTATTTACAGGCTAATATTCTAATAAAATAATAGATAATAGATAAATAATAGGTAATTGAACAGATATATTAAAAAGGTCAATACTCAAAATCTTTATTTTCAAGGTGTTACAGAAGCGACCGATTTCGAGGCTTACAATATTTGCCTCATCCTCAGGCAAAGCAAAAAGTTTATTTTGTTAAAAAACAATAATATAGATATCGGCAATAAGAAGTTTTCCGCTTACATCCAGGGTACTGTCTGTCTTCATCTTTTCCTTTATGACTCTATCTATTGTAGTGAGCTGATATGTTGATTATTATATATGTTGTTGTTGTCAAAGTTTTTTTATTATTAAAAAGGTAGGATTATCTTCTGGTTTGTAATAAAATTAAAAGTAGTTAAAGACAAATACACATACAGTATAAGCTGCCACATCTGGACTTTATATAGTTTAAAAACTTATGGAAGATGGAAAATCACATATTATGCAGTATGATGTCTTTTTTTTTGTTGTTTTTGTCACAGGTTCTTACAAGGTAAAGACCTAAAGCTCTTTACTTAGTAAGACCTTTTATTTACATACGTATATAATGATCAACATATCACCTCACTACAATGATAGTGTCATAAAGAAAAGATGAAGACAGACAGTACCCTGGATGTAAGCGGAAAACTTCCCTTTGGCGATACCTATATTATTTGTTTTTAACAAAACAATCTCTTTGCTGGGCCTGAGGATGAGGCAAATATTAAAAGCCTCGAAACCGATCGCTTCTGTAAAACTTTGAAAGTAAATATTAGATTGTGAGTATTGATCTTTTTAATATATCTTTTCAATTAGGACTAACACTTGCAACCCTTTTATCATCATAACAATTATTATAATAGAGTCAAAATAATATTAAATTTACTTACTTCAGTTGAGAGAAAACAGCAAACACCTTAAAAATGTTCACAGTTCTAAGTTTATTTAAATAACACTATAATTATAAACCGACACTATAATTATACCAACACACACACACACACACACACACACACATATATATATATATATATATATATATATATATATATATATATATATATATATATATATATATATATATATATATATATATATAGCTATTAAAAGTAAAAATTATATTTATATAATTAAAACATAATTATATAATTATCAATAGACGTAAATGTGATTCGTAAGGATTACTGAATCCATATCTGTTAAAACTGCAAATTATGCGTCTTTGTTTAGAGGTGTAGATTGTCGTTACTTATGAGTTTCTACTTGTTACTTTTGATACGCTTTTGTATATAATCAGTTACAGTATAAGTGATTTTGTAACAAGGAGATACCTCTTCAGCATCTCTAGATTTTGGGAATGAATATATCACGCGTCCCTAGTGTTGATATTCTACTTTTCTGTTAGGCGAATATAATTATAGTGGTAATTATAATTTAATTAATATTAGCATTAAACTTACAAATAATATACATTTATGTGGGTTTCTGTTGAAAGCACTAATATATTTGTCACGCTTTTTAACTACTGTCTGTCTTCTCATCTTTAAAAACCCTAATTAAGACAAATATTGATACTCAAGTGCTGTACTTTTATAACAATTTGTCTTTGTTTTTTTATAATTACGATTCCTGCACCCAAGAGCTCTTTACACAAAATCATCACAAGTACACAAGAATTTTAATTTACTAATAAACTTAGGAACAATACACAGTTACTGTTAGCTAACTTTAGCACCATGTATTTATCTTATGGAAAGTTTAATTTCTTCCTTGACTACACTGAAGTAACCCCATTTCTGAAACGAAGGAAGACAAATAGTTACCTAACTTAGTTGTTTTGTTATTAGTATGAGTATCAATTTAGGGAGGATTTTCTACAAAGCCAGTTTATTTGGCATTATAATCTAACTTGTTAGAATATTTTTTATGTAAATAAAATAAGTTTTATTTAGAAGTCAAAAATAATTTAATATTATTAAATACCTATTTTATTAAAGCGCGAAGTAAATGACAAAAAAGAATATTTTTGGATATGTTAAAAATTCGTAAGCATTTTAAATATAAAATATTCTTCTCAAATTGTTTAATATTGCAACGCCGCTCCATAACTGTTTCTATTATATACGTGATAAGTAAGAGTCTTGCGGTGGTTAGCATTATTTCTTCAGCTCTTCTGATTACTTTTCCTCGGACATATTCCGTGATTTGACCAATGTCCCTACGTAATGATTCAATTTTCCTTAGCAGCCGTTTTTCCCAAATTGCAACTCTGTTACCTGTCCTTCCGATATTAGTACCCCGTCGTGTTCTGGTCTTAATGCCCATAACATTAGTAATTGCTGTGGCTGCACAGTAAATCAGCATATGCAAATATTCTAATGTATAAGCTTCCACGATATAATTGGGTAGGACTTCAGTGTTCATATTCCAGAGTTTAAGGGATGTCCATTAATAAAGTACGGCAGTGATAGGTTATTTTTGCCGATATGCAAAACAACGCATTTTCCGGTTAAGCGGAAGTAACCATTCTGAGGATCATTTGAATATTGCATCAAAATCGTGTTGAGGAACATGTTGGTTAATAGTTGGATTTACATATAATTTCGTATCATCAGCGTAAATGGAAACCTTACTGGATACAATGAGCGGAAGATCATTAGTGTAGACACAAAAAAGTAGCGGTTCAAGTACTGATCCTTGTGGGACTCCACTTTTGACTGGCTTATCTAGTAAGGGGCCTTTCATTGTTTAAAGATAATGACCAATCATTTACATAATGAAGTAAGTTTGTGTTCGTTGAACAACCTTTGATAAAGCCAAGCTGTTGGTGAGGGATGACATTTTCTTGAAGAAAAAACTCAGACATAGCTTCCAAAATAATCGATTCCATGACCTTGCCGACAATAGGAACCAGGCTGATGGGACGATAATTATTTCAATCAATTTAATTTCTTTTCTTGATTGTAGGAGTAACCTAAGCCAATTTTCAGGACGAGGAGAGAGGACCTTGATTAAAAGAAGCATTGATTATTAGAGGTGGATGGCTACAGATTCTGCACATTGTTTGACGAAAAAGGAGGTGAGTCCGTCTAATCCAGGTCATGAGTTATTGCGTAGGTTCCATAAATGATGTTTAATTGCATCCGGTGTGAAAGATATATTATCAAGAGTATTAGACAAACGTGGGCATATTATTTGAGAAATAGTATCGTTAGGTTTATCTGTAAAGATCTGAGAAAAGAATAGCGATAAACATTCCAAAGATTCATTATTTGAAGAACATAAAGACCCGTCAGATTTTTAAAGTAATGGTATGGACACTTTAGAATATAAAGGTGTGCGAATGTACCAATAAACTTTTTTACTATTACCACTTGCAATGATAGATTCTTCATATCATCAAGTGAACCTGTAAGTTTATATCTTCGGATTAAATTTCGAATAAGTAAATGTCGAATTAAAAGGGGAGCTGAGAGGTTAATCCAAGGTTTTAATCGATTTGTGTATAGCTGCCGCTCGGTTGTATAATCAGAAATTGTTGTAATAGCAATATGAAGAAAAGAGTCACACATTGACGATAGATCAGAGTGATTCAGAAAAATAGATTGCCAGTTTAACTGGGATAAAACTGAACTTACATTAAAGAAATCAGTAGTGGCATACGTTACGAAATTATTTTTGCAATGCGGTGGTAAACTAAATTAAATGTGAGCAGTAATGATCGAGTGGTCAGAAAGACCCACATGAGAAGAGCCTTCAAGTGTAGAAATGAATTGATCGTCATTTGTAAAAAATAAGTCTAAAATTAAAGGATTATTGTTGGCTCTAAACTTTGTAGGTTCAGTTATCAGTTGTAATAAATTTAAGTTCATGATACAGTTTTTAAACCAATTTTAGGAATTGATAGTATCAGTTTTAGAAATAATGGGCCAGCTAATCTCTGAAAAATTAAAATCTCCAACAACAATGAGATTTTCAAGGGATGACAATTCCTCAAGTTTATCTATAAGCATATTGTCCTGAGTAAGTACTGTATCCGGAGGTTGATATGTGCAAACTATATTAAATATAAAAGAGTTATTAGTAATAAGTAAATGGATAATTTCTATATTGTTTTATTACTGATGAAAAAAGTATTGGTAATTTCATTTGCTAAATAGATGCACCCTCGACGAGTACCTCTATCTCTACGAAATATAATAAAATTATCAATGTTAACAAGAGCATCGGGGATAGAAGAATTAAGCAAAATTTCTGTTAGGAGAATAATGTGAGGGTTTAAAAGTTGAACACTACTTATCATTGGACAGCCATTCACATATTTAATCGTAAGGTCCGTTTCTCCATTATTTTTATGAGTTTCGAGCTCTGTCACCTCGGGGAAACAAATAAGGGTCTATACACCTTCTGTTGTTTCCGGGTGCTCTGTAGAGGGCTTCGAATATACAGTCAAGAGCTCCTCTACTTAAGTCCATTTTTGGGTCATGGACTTGGAAAATATTTATCTTCTGGTGGCTTGTCTTGAAAAAGACAAGATATTTCTTACATGACAAAGATACACCAAGTCGAAATAAAGCATCAGGTCGTGGTTTTCTGACGGCTTGTCTTAAAAAAGCCAAGATATTTCTTACATGACGAAAATATAGGTCGAAATAAAACATCAGATTGTAGTGGAATAATATCTCAGCCACAGAGTATAATGGAACAGCAGGAAGCAGCGCCCCAAGAGCACTAAGCTCTCGGAGAGCCCGTAAGGGACTGACCTGGCTGACCTGAAAATCGCCAATATTTATATGTGCTGTTCGAGCGATAAATAGGGATTCCCAGGTCAAGAGCCAATGGGAAAATTCGAGACGGGGCGATGCGCATCGAAGTGCGTACTAGTCCACAGACTATGGCATTCGATGACAGCTCAGTACGAAGTTTCTTGTCATCAATAACAGAGTAAGTTTTATTAGATTTGTTTTCCAAACGTTCATTTTTCTTACTATTATTTTCACATTCTTTTTATCACTGTTATCATGCACGGATATCATTTATTTTGATTTGGTTTATCGACTCTACAAAATGTAACAGGACTTTCTTGACATCCAATGACTTCTAGGGCTAAATTTATTTTATTCTTATCAGGATCTTTTTTACTTTGTGCGTCTCCTGTAGGTTCAGGGTATCCAAACAATTTTTTAGAATGAGATATGCGGTCAGCGCCTTCATTGACAATGCTGTCGGTAAATTCTGTTGTAATAGATTCAAGTTGATTTAATTTATTGCTGAATTCAAATAGTTTAATATCAAAGTCTTCAATTTTCTTCCTAATATCCGCTTTAAACTCCACTAGTAAACTCTTGACTTCAGTAATATCCCCAATGTTTGAACTACATGCATTGCAAAGTATACAAAGAGTGTATTATATACTCCCTACCATAGAAAGCTCTAATTCCATATAGGTATTTTAAATTGCTTGAACTCGTTGGAAAATATAAAGAAATATCAGGGGATATTAAAATATTGATTAAATTTATTTTTGTCATACTTTGTTATCAAAACTATGCAGTTAAACTATTTATACATGTTGATGAAGAACCCTGTATAATAATAAATCAACAAACTGATTACACAATACCGTTGCATTTCGGTACATACCCGACAAATTACCTGCTATATGACATTTGACATCTTTCTTGTTACTCAAAAATACAGTCGTGAAGAGAAAAGTTTGAAAAATGATTAATTATAGAGATTACTGAGAAGTAGTCTAAAGTAAAAATGAACATTACTAATGGTCGGTTTTCTGGTAATGACCTTTTGTCATTGAAAGATAGTTGCTTTTCTCTGGTTTATAGATGAGTTCTGCTGGTAAACTACCGAAAAACTTTCAGAAACCTCATGTTTTATGGAAGTTTAAAACATAATGATGCTTCTAATATTAATAGCTATTGCGAGATTTTATTTTATATTTTATTTTATTTTTTATTTAGAAAATACAGCCGCATCCATACAAAATTACAAAATTAAATTTTATAAAATATTGCTAGAGATTTGAAAAAAATTTACAATAATATTCACTGAAAAATTAATACCCAATAAACTATTTATAGTGTTAAATATGTTACATGCAACAGAGTATATAATTAAAAAATGGTTAACAGTAACTAATTACTAGCCTAGTCTGGTTATGCAAAAATCATCGATTCTACGGCAAAATTTTTCGCAGATATCTCAAGCTTTTAAGACATAGGCGGGAGTTACTAGATGACGAATAGATGAAAAAGTACTCGTATTTTTACCTTGCGTGTTTTTTAAACAATAATTTATGGTCACAATTTGATGTTTTGAAGTTTTTTCCGTTATATTTTACATAAACAATATTTATATAATTTTTTTATATCAAGAATATCTTTATTTTTATCCCGATTTTTAAATTAAAATTGATAAATAATTTACGGAGATATTTGCAAAAAAGCAGTTTTTTTGCACTAATTTATAAATTTTATTATTTTTTTATTAACAAAATAAAATATCATTGTATATTATATAATGTATTAACATTTGAACATCTAGAAATTACCGTCTTTTAAATTTGTGCGAAATTTCCCCCCGATGGGTCGAATAGTTTAAAAGTTATTTAATTTATTTTTCCCCGAGGCTAAATATTAAAACTATTGAACTTGCTCTATTAATGATGCTAGAAACATTTAGCAAATTTCATAGGATTCTTTAAGACTTAAACTATATCAGAAATCAAATGCATATTGCGTTTTCATCTAAATTATTTACAAAATAAACGTTTGAAAAAGGGGTATGTTTTTATTTATAAACAATTATAATAACTTCTATATTTTTCAAGCTACAGACTTGTACGTACAACCGTTGGATAAATGGTAAAAAACTCACATTAAAAAAAACCTTCTATGACCAATAGGGAACGAAGTTAGGGACTATTTTTAAAAAAATCATATCACCATTGTTTATAAACATTAAGAAGTAAAATTTGCATCAATTTTGAATGGAAATCTAAACTTTATATTAAAACTTATAGCTATAAAATTCATCGAATTTTTCGAAACTTACAGCCCTTCGTACTTTAGAAAGTACCTTCGAAGGTACTTTCGAAAGATCGACATAGGAAAGTGTAGAGGACAACTGTTTCAGCTCTGTTTTTTTTTTCGAGATCGGAACTTCGAATTGAAACACGTAGGAAAAATTTACATTATCTCGGTTTCCATTGCAGCTAGAAGCTATTTTTTTTAATCTGGGGTAGCTCGTCGAAATATGAATAACTACATAGTTTTCACTGGTCGGGAAATATGGAAAACCTCGGAAAAACTGGGTTCATTTAAAATTCACTGGCTCAATGGCTCGTAGCAATGTAAGCAGTGATAGTGATTCAAATACACCTTGCATAAGAAAAAAGGGTGTTGTGGATTCTTATAAATATGCACGAAATAAATATCGTGATGCAATGCAGCAGGAAAGGAGATACTAGCTCGTGTTCTCGCCTTAGAATTAGAATATGGGTAAGTAGCAGTTTTAGTCATATTACTCTTCAATTAATTGTGCTTTTATTTTGTAACTTAATGTAATAATCATTCGCATTGCATTCTGCTGACATTCTAACACAATTTACTAAGATTATTTAAGTTATGGTAATCTGGCAATTATTTTAAGATGTTTTAATATCTGCCTCATTTGTTTCAGATGCAAGTTGAAGTGTTTGTCTCACTAGAATGCCGATGAGATGACCATGCTTCTCTCCAGATTCAACAACTTATCCAATAAAGATGAACATGATGTTTTCTTGTAAGGCCTTATGGATTGTGCTGTCCCAAAGCGGCGATTACCCGCTGAGAAACACAAAAAGCCTAAATACAAGACAGTGACGTACAATTTACTTGTCAATGGCAGTAGAGTTGCTATTTGTAAAAAAGGTTATCTAATCTGCTTCATAAACAGCAAACTCCTCGTGATCGACGCGGGAAAAGTAGCAGTTATAATAAAATACCAACAGAAATACTTTCGGAAGTAAATAAACACATTGCTTCGAACCCCACTAAAACAGCTCATTATACTTCTCACGAAATGCAATATCTTGATTCCACACTTAATGTGCAGAAAATGTACGACATGTACAAAGTTAAACACGTTGATCATAAAATTAGTTACGAATCTTTTTGGAGATACTTTGATTTGATAAAATTACATGTGTAACTTGTGAAGAGTTAGGATTAAAAACCAAAAATAAATTTTTAAATGACAACGCAAAAAAAGTGGTTGTTACTGAGTTGCTAGTTCATCAGCAAAGGAGCAAAAAATTTTATTACCACCTCAGAGCAGAACGGGAGGATAAAGACCAAACAACTGCCGCAATGTTAATAGATTTCTTGGTCAATATATCTTTACCTATTATGCTTATGCAAGACTTCTACTATTACAGAAAATTGACAGTTAGTGTTTTCGGAATTCATAATTTGAAAGATGGAACGATGGTGTGCTATGTTTACCACGAAGGAGATCGGGGTGGAAAAGGCCCGAACGACGTTTTATGTCTTTTGAGTAATTACATTGAGACGTACATTTTATATGACCCTCACGTAAAAAAATTGAAAATTTTTGCTGATAACTGCGCTGGTCCAAATAAAAACCATCCTATGGCAATATTTATGATGACACTTATTAAACTAGGTAAATTTGACAGGATTCAATTGCTGTATCCGATTAGGGGTCACTCATACATGCCGTGTGATCGAGATTTTGCCCTGATTATGAGAAAGCTAAAGAAAATTGACAGCCTGTATCTGATAGAAGAAATTTTTAATGTGATAATGAGTGCTTCTAAAAACCCTTCAAAATTTCGAGTACACCTGCTGAGACACGATGTTTTTCTCGACTTCAGTAATTGGTGGCCACGTTATTATAAAAAAACGTGTCTTAGTAACTCATCCTGTGGAATAAAAACTCCCAAGGAAAGAAAAATAAGATTTCAAATTTCAACTTACCATCACATGAAATGCGATAGAGAGGAAACTGGCATCCTCACATATAGTGAGTTCATTAATGGTGCCATATCTGAGAAGTTTAACCTTTAAAAAATAACCGAAGAAGTAATAGATTTGCCTTCAACGAGAGTTTACTCTGAAAAATGTCCAATAATGGCATCCAAGGTTGAAGACATTGGAAAAATGCTAAGATTCATCGACGATGACAATATTCCATTTTGGAGGGAAATAACAGGATGGTCCACTGCCCACCAAGTTGACAATTAATACTATCGACTATTTTCTACTCCTAGTTTTTTATTTATAGAACTGGTTCTTTATATTACTTGTTTATAATGACAAATAAAGGTGTTTTCTGGCAAGTGTTGTTTATATTATGAATTATTCCTCATCACTTTTATTTGAATTACAGTTATCTGCAGAAAGGAGACTTCTACCCAACATTAAAATGTGAATATTATACAAATATAATTAAAATTATTTACCACTTATTTAGATCATTTTACATAAAGTTATATTGAATATGTATACCAAGTTTTCCGATTCTAAGTGATTTGGTTACATAATTATTTAGTGTTTACCTTCTCCTGTAAAATTTTCTTTTATGCAGATGTCCCCTTTTTGCAGTTAGCAGTTCAATTGTTTTCTTCTGTTCCTAGTTAATGGTTCCCAAGCTATAACGTCATTTTTAATTTACTTCAGTGATGTTTAAGAAGATTGCCATTCGATTTTTTAACTTCCACCAAACTCGATTCTTAATAAAAGCTTTTATATCACTCGGGGTATTTCAAAACTCGCCTTTTTCTATATGGCACACACAGCAATTTCACCCGCGCACTAGTCCGATTTTTCGTTGCCTGCAATGCCAATATTTAATGGAATCCATACAAATCTGTTACTTCTAGAATTTACCTGAGCCTTCATGTTCTAGTTTTATTAGATTCTTAATGGGCGTGGTGGCGGAACCGAACTCCACGTTGGTCAGTAATGGGAACTCGTTTGTGGATGACGCCGGTCTCGTCGGTGTGCATATCTGCAATCGCAAATTAAGAGTATATGAGATTGATGCGTATATGGCCTATAATATAGAGCGTGAGCTACAAACTACTTCTTCTTCTCTGATTGGAAAAAGTCTTGGATCCCAATATGATATAACGCTCACTATGAAGGCTTGTCCGATCAATTACATGGCAAACGTATATTTAACGGTTCTGAAATACAGAAGTATTTCAGCTAATACTCAATATTAACTTTTTATCTTAATTAAATTCAACTTAAACATTTGCATTATGTTTACAAACATAAATATCTACTGGTTTTTGTTTTTCGAGCTCTTTAGTTTAAAATTGAAAAGAAAAATACTCTTTCAGAATAAAATAACCAGAATTATAGTTTTATGATTCTATATTTCGCACTCATATTAAAATTGTTCTAGTAATTTCGCTGGTATTTTGAAAACTATTTATTTGGGCCTTGCATAATGAAAATGGTGTAAAAGTTTTGATAACAATTTGTTTCTCACTACAATGTTAGTAGCTCGAGAGGAATTCTTGCTTCATTTATGTAGTAAATAGAATTTGTCAAAAGTTAGAGTATTTGAATGTAAAATAGTGCAAATAACTAAGCTAAATACAAAGAGAATGCGCCAACTTATACCGTTGCGCGTCCAACTTTTTAATATGTTTAAATTTGCTCAATATTTATACCTCTTTTATCAGCACTTGTGTAATACAGGTGTTTATATACCAACCAAGAGGTTATAAATATTATTCAAGAAGAAACTTAAAAGGACTTGAAAACCAAGTCGATAATGTTAAATAGGGCTACAACATAACTTACCTCATTAACGTATATGGAAATCTAATCAAAAAAGTGACACATTCTCTGTGGTGCTCTGTTTTCATTTTTTTTGTCCCTGAATTGAGTTTTTCAATCAAAATAATTTTTTGTATTATTTATTGTTAAGTACAGTAAAACCTCGATATAACGGGCTACTTGGGGGAACGGGGTGTCCGTTAAAGCCGAAAGTCCTTTATATAAAAATATGTTTAAAATAAATCAAAACACTTTATTTTTTAATATATATGTACACTGTATTCAGATATATATATATATATATATATATATATATATATATACATATATATATATATATATATATATATATATATATATATATATATATATATATAAATACAAAATGCAAACAAAATTCTATTTAATTGTGTTCGGACATTCGTCGTGAAGTGACGTTGTTATTGATATCGACGCGCTTGCTGTCAGTAATCATGTTTTGAAAAAGGAATCAAATTCCGTTTGCAATTTCTATGTTTACTGTTTTTTACAGTTTTTTACAGTTAAACTTCGTTATCTTATGAATATAATTAATAAATGTTATTAGAGCGTCGAGATGCGATCTTACCTCTGATAATTTTATTGTTGGCAGTGTTGTTTTGTCATCTTCTTCGCTAACTTCACTTCTATTCTCACTTTTTAGGTTCATAACTTCATCTGCTATTTCACTTTAAATCATGATGTTATATCTAGGGTCACCTTCTCTAGCCCAGAGTGAACTTCTTTAGATCTACTTCTAGCCATTGCAAAACATCTTCCTCAGCTACATGATCTCCTGCATTATTATGTATTGTCCTACAGAAATCAGTAACTTCCAAGCATATCTATGCATCTTGGCCATCAAACAAATTCTTCCAACCATTTTTTAATGTTTGTTCTTTCACCTCCTCCCATGCTGCAGAAAAATTAAAAATTGTAGATTTTAAATTGTAAGACCTTAAGTTTTAGCAAAAAAAAAATAGCAGGAAAAAGGTCCATAGGAAGAAGACGAAACTCCTGGCTAAAGAATCTACGGGAATGGTATAGCTGTAGCAACAACGAATTGTTTCGGTCAGCAGTTTCGAAAATACGTATAGCCCTGATGATCGCCAACCTTCGGAACGAAGATAGCACTTGAAGAAGAAGAAGAAGTTTTGCAATCTACGCTGTCCTCTTGGATATTCAGCATTATCTCCATCGTGCAATACAACCATTACTTCGTCTGAAAACTTGCGATGCATGAGTTGATTAAGTAATGTTGTACTTTTTGGCAAAAACTTGCCATCTTCTGAACGTAAAATATTTTCAGAGGGGTGAGCAGGAGCGTTGTCTAAAAGCAATAAACATTTCACCTCTGCTGGCGGTATTCCCAATTTCCTCTCTTGAAATTTTCTCACTGAAGGTACAAATTTTTTTAAAAACCAATTTTTGACAATATCTAGAAATGTGTCCTCTTATGCTAAATTTTATTGAAATTTTTGTAAAATACAGTGGTATGGGACGGGTTAAGCATGTATAATATTAACAGTACGTTTTTTTTTCTACATTTGACCGGATTTTTTGTCCGTTATATCACAAGTCCGTTAAATAGAGGTCCGTTATATCGAGGTTTCACTGCATTTGTAAAATATAATGATACGCTAGTGTTTATGTCATTCGTGCGCGTACTGTTACAGCGCGGTTATTATCACTTCCTTTCCACAGCAACATGTACTACTCCAGTCGTCAAATACGAAAATGCCACCGAATCTCTAAAAATCATACCGAATCAAGCCGAATTTTGCCGAGCATATTAATTTTGGGACCCCAAAAAAGATGCATAACTTGGTTTTGCATCGGTTTTGCACAAAAACGGTTCATTCTACACAAAAAATGCTTATAAAGATATTTATTTAAAATTATCTCAGCTACATTTTTTATTTAAAACATTTTTTTCTACAGTGTACAGATTCTTGGTAAATTGATTTTTTTGCGTTTTTACCCCCCTGCGGGGGGATTTTAGGGGGTAGCCCGGGGGTAAAAGCGTTAACTCTCTGACGACTGGACTATACCGCAAAATGTGAATAAAGAATTTCAGTTTAATCAGTTTTATTTGATATATTACTGCAATAAAATTAGAAACGAATGTATCTAGAAGCATTTCCCGTGTAATAGCTTCATACTTATGGTCCTTCATAGCCCCATGAGTGTGGAATATTGGTAAATCAAACAAGAATTGGAAGCCATTTTTAACGAATTTCAGTGTTGTTTGAGGTTCCCATTCCATCAAACGCTACTTGGACAAACGAACGATTTAAAATCTCCTTTTACGTCGTTCATCGAGAGCTTCAAAATTTGTGAGTCATTGCTTACTCCCTTAAATATTGCTTTTTATCTGAAAATTAATAAAATTGTTTATATTTATCACAATTGGGATATGAATTTGCACTTTTCCTTGTATCTTGTTGACTTCTCGAAACGACTTCGGAAAATGTGTCGAAGTGAAGTCGAGGCGAGGTGACTCTCTACATACTCGTGAAGTCGAGTAATGTAATGTGAGTGTGACTCTTCGCATTCGAACTTCGGGCCCTTTGACTCTTACGCAAAAAACTGACACAGAACGGAAGTAGAACGACGCGAAGCGAAGTCGCATGAAGTACCTGTCAACACTCTCGTACTCGCTGAACTTCGATCAAGCTCGCGAGTAGTATAGTGGCCGCTTAACATTAAAATAAAATGTTTATAAAAATAAAATACAAAATCTTAAATATTAAGTAAGTAGAGAAGCGTGGCCCACAGTCAAACAAAACTCATATTTCTTCAAATAGAACTCAGAAATTTCAAAAATTAAATTTAATTCCTTAACCACGGTTTAAATGCTTATTTACGCCAACAACACAATAGATTAAAACTGAAAAAAAAAACTATCACAAATTGTAAACAAGATTTTTTTTTCATGAAAACTGTGTCACTGTGTATACGAGGCACAGTGAGACATGGGTATTATTTCAGTTTCGTTATCGAACATCGAGTCCCGAAAATTTTATACCAAATTTAAAAATGTTGCATTGTCGCTTGGTGGCGACTGGCAATGTATCTGAAAGCACAAATACCACATCTGTTATTAGAATATTCGAATCTTGATTCAGCATAAAATTTTCTTAATCCATTTCCATATCTGAGGAATCCTCTTTATATTCCACTTCCCCTTCACTTTCACTTGTATCACTTTCTTCTGAAATATTTTTGCTTTTTGGTGGTACCTTCATGTTTTTTCCATTTTTTAACGATTTTAATTCATTTATATAGGTTTTAGTTTCTTGGCTCATTGCCTCCATTTGTTCTTTTTCTTCGATAAGTAATTACTTAGGGGTATCTGTTAACACTGCGCTATTTTTATTTCTTCTTGCCCTAGCAGTCTTTCTTGGTCTTGCTTTAGAAAACCCTAGTATAATTTCAGGGCTTAAAAACTTAATGCCTTCTTTTATCGGAGTTACTTGAGCATCTTCAGTTACTTCAGCTTGTCGACTCGGTGTCTCAACATCATTATCTACGCTAACAGAATTTATTACAGCAGCATTAACATGACTTGGACCTGGTGCATTAGATAGATATGTGCTCTTATCGGTATCTAACAGTTTGTCAGTTACGCTTGCTGGCAGAAAATCAGCATACCCAAATATATCAGGGTTAAATGGATGAATCAGCATACGCAAATATATCCAGGGTTAAATGATCGATTGAATCAATCTCTCAAATCCGTTAACTATATTGCTGGGAATCCTAAAAATTCTAGATGAGAAGCATATTGATGTTTTAGTGACACTCTTGAACCAATTTTCTAGTTCAGGCGTATTACCCAAAGAATGGTTAACCTCGATTTTTATTTGTTTCCCCAAAAAGAAAAACGCAAGATAATGCAGCCGCTATCGCACCATTAGCTTAGTGTCTCATGTGCTAAAGTTACTACTAAAAGTCATCCATAACGAAATATATCACAAACTGGACATAGACGTTAATGATACACAATTTGGTTTTTGCAAAGGCCTAGGAACGCGTGAAGCTCTTTTTTCACTTAATATACTGATACAAAGATGCCTGGATGTCAATTAAGATATATATGCATGTTTTAACGACTATAATAAAGCATTCGATAAAGCACGACATAAACAATTAATGAATGTCCTGAAGTCAAAGAAGATCAACTACCTCAGGATCATATTAAATTTATACTATAAACAGCGAGCAAAAGTACGTGTTAATGAACAGCTGTCAGAAGAAATTGAAATAAGACGTGGAGTGAGACAGGGATGCGTATTGTCGCCAATTCTTTTTAATGCCCACTCCGAAGAGATCTTGAAAAACGCTCTTGAGGGTAAAACAGCTGGAATAAAGGTAAATGGAGTTCCCATTAACAACATTAGATATGCGGACGACACTGTGACCTTAGCCGAAAATATTGAAGATCTTCAGAGGCTGGAGACCAGAATAGCGGAGTATGGAAAAGAGTACGGTCTAACAATGAACGCCATGAAGACGAAATTTATGAAAATATCAAAAACTCAAAGAAATAACGAGAATCTTCTAATAAACGGAACCAACGTCGAACAAGTGGACAAATATGTATATCTGGGAACAATGATTAACTCCACAAATGATTACATTCAGGAGATCAAAATCAGAATAGAAAAGGCTAGAGCAAATTTCAACAAAATGAGAAGAGTGCTATGTACAAGGGATTTAAAATTTGTACTAAGAGTTAGATTGGCGAGGTGCTATATTTTTTCGACTTTGCTTTATGGAATGGAATCTTAGACCTTGAATGCGACATCAATGAAAAAATTGGAATCATTCGAGCTGTGGGTGTATAGAAGAATTCTGAAAATGTCGTGGACAGAACACGTCACAATTAAAGAGGTTCTGAGAAGGATGAATAAAGATATAGAAATTTTAAATACAGTTAAAACAAGAAAATTGGAATATCTCGGACATATTACACATGGAGAGAAATACACCTTGCTCCAACTGATTATGCAGGGAAAGATCCACTGAAAGAGAAGCATAGGGAGGCGTAGAATGTCATGGATGTGCAACCTGAGATAGTGGTAAGTGGATAGTGGTAGATGTACATCAAATGAACTTTTCAGAGCAGCCATCTCAAAAGTCCGAATAGCTATGATGGCACTTGAAGAAGAAGATATTGCTGGGAGTAAGAGCATTCAAAAACGCAAGGCGAATACACTCGGCTATATTGTAAATTGTTAAAGGAATACCCGGATTATTTAGCATCAATTTGTCACATTCTCTGTTATAATATGATTTAAACGGACCAAAAACTGTTAGATCAAGGGGCTGCATTTTATTGCTACAATGTGAAGGCAAAGTTAATATAAAAACTCCAGCCTCTCAAGCCCTGTTAAGTATTTTTGCAGATATGTGACACTCTGCACAGTGAGTACAGAGTACAGAGTAGTAAAGAAAGTTACAGAGGCCAAAATACAAGGAAGAAGAAGAAAGGGTAGCCCTAGAAAGGGATGAAACAAATCCAGTAAATCGAGATCAAGACAGCGAAATCAGTGAGACAGATGAAGGAAATGGCAGAAGAGCGGAAGGCGTGGAAGAAATGGGTAAACGATGGATAGATGCCAACAAGATCTCGACTCTCTTATAGGATATAAGGATTGCGAGAAGAACAAGAAATTTTTATTGTCTAACCTGGTTTATATTTTAATATTTGTATTGTATATATAAAATTAATGCGATTAAATAAAAACACCTGTTTTGTAAAATTAGGATTTTTATTTACCCCCCAAATATATTTCTATTTCTACTTCTATCAATGATCTTATAAACGGTGGCATTAGTTATAGAAATCCGTGATTGATAGTAAATGAGTAAATGATAAAAAATATGGCATTATAAAGCAATTCAATAAAAGTTTTATTATTTGGAATGCTGCCTCAATTTAAATGTTTCGTTTTTCCAAAGCCATTACTTTTAAATCCGTAAAATAGTTTCGAAACACAGTTAGTTACACATAGTTACTTTTAGTTAACATTAGTTACTTTTACTATTCGGCAGCCGTGTAATGATATAGTTGCCCGAATGTTGACGAGTAATAAGAAGCATTGTTTCAAAAAGTCATTTGTAAATTTAATGAAATATTCAGACGAAACTTTTCCTTAGACCTTTGTGTACAATCTTTGTTTGGCGTCTTTACTGCAACATATTCCTATTCATTTGAATGCATTGTCTTGAAGCTTTCATGTCTCATAATAAGCTTGCATATTAATCAGAGTGGTTAGCTTTTAATAGCTTCCCTGATTAACTCTAAGGGTTCCTTTCAGTATATGAATTAACTTGTTATCATTTCAGGCATCTAATAATACAGATAATTTTGTGTATAATGTTTGAGCTCAGATTGTATGGTTTGTTTAATATTGCATAATTTCCTACGGGCAATAAGATTAAACATTAGAAAATACTAACTACTTGTTTTTGTCTTTAAAATTCATTTTAAAACACATACATAACGTAGACGAAAATACTGTAGCGTGTTGAGATCAAACCAGCGGTTCTAATTTATATATAACTGTTTTAATCATTTATTTTTTAAGCTTACATCGCTCTTAACTTATAACTAACTGTATAAATACCAAAAATATTATTCTAGAATCATCTGGAGTAGTTCATCTCTATTTTCTATTCGCCTCGTAGATAGAATTTCTAAGGCAGGCGCTATTAATAACGCCATCGATCGTTTGTTCTGGATTCATCCTTGTGAGAATTGCGATACGTACCATCGACGGAGGTACGCAATTTCGTTACACTGCTCCTCTCTTAAATTTGAACGTCCTGATCAGCAACTTTACGTGAAGGCCAAGGATGGCGGAATCTAAAGGACTCTCTTGTTCTGCATAAACGCCTCAGACAGAAATAGCAGTCTACTGTCGTTAAAAGACTGGATCTCTTCGGGTTAATGCAACACACAAGATTTCGTAGGCCGGTTTCTCAGAACATCACTTCAAGCATGCTTCTGATAATCTTCTAATCCAGATTTTCTATTGCATGGCCTTTCTTTGGTAAGGCCAAATTTTTGAGGTCATGATTGTACATGGTTTACTTCAAATTAGTCAGAGCACGCCATATGTCCTCGTAGCTTGCCTTGTCTGTATACGACTTCCTGGTCACCATAAACAGCAAAGATCGGGGAACATCTTTTAATCTCAGTACTCCTCCAGCTCCAGCTATAAGGGGCTATACGGGAACGGGGCCAACTCTTATGGAAATTAAGATGGGAAATCGCTAAGGTCCATTCTGCTCGTTTTTGGTTCTTTTTGTGGTGACACAAAAGACACAAATGACAGAACTGACAATAGATGCACACAGTTTCAAAGAGGTTGAAACATGCAAATATTTGGGAGTACTAGTCAACAGAAGAAATAAAAGTGTAGATATAAAAAGGAGAATTCAAGCGGGAAATACAGCGTTTTATAAAAATAAAAAATGTTTAGGGATAAGGAGATAAGCCGTAATACAAAAATAAAAGTCTGAAAATTGAGAGGAAGATTATCAAAAAAATACTGAGACCAAACAAGGAAAACGAAGAGAATGTAAGACAATGAATACAAGAATGGATGGTTAAGAGAACATACTTAGAGTAATAAAAGCACAAAGAATTAGATGGTATGGACACATATTGAGAAGAGAGAAGAGCAATCCATTAAGAGTTATAACCGAATGGATACCACCAGGTAAAAGAACCAGAGGTAGACTTAAACTGAGATGGAGACAATAAGTGGAAGAAAACTTATCATCATCATCACTGGCTCGACAACCCTTTTTGGGTCTTGGCCTGTTCCAGGATTCTTCTCCATTCTGATCTGTTTCGTGCTTTTTTTCTCCAGTTTTTTATTTTTAAGGTTGTTATATCATTTTCTATTTGTTCAAAGTATCTCAGTTTCGGTCTTCCTCTTGCTCTTTTTCCTACTGGCATCTGTTTGAATATTTTGTTTGATATTTCGCCTTCTTCCATTCTTTCTACATGTCCTATCCAACGCAGCCGTCCTATTTTATTGAATGTTATAATACGAAGAAGACTTAAGGAGTATGAAAATTATAAATATAGAAAGGACAATCAAAGAGATAGAAGAATGGAGAAAGTAGTGGAAACGGCGAAGTCACAATAGAAACTGTAAAACCAAACACAGAATGGGATAATCCCCCACACAAAAAGGATCTTCAAGTGAAAACAGCTTCAGCTTGTATATTCTCTATTCTCTCGAGTATTGGATATTCTTTATAGATTTTAAATATGATACGAGATACAACCTTAGGATACAGAATCGCAAACTAATTTACAAAACAAATATAAAAATCCACAAGGAAAAAATTCCTGTAGCTGGCTGTATACCACGTATAACAAAAGAGGTTAGTCTTTGTATGTGGGTATATTTTATTTTATAAAAACCCTTAAAAGGGCAACATTACAAGCACGAACGTTTTCGGAACAACTGTTCCATCATCAGGTTAAAATACAGGTTACCATGCCTGAGCCACCAAAATATTTGGGTAAAAACCCTTTAAAATGAAATGTGTTACCAAAGATTGTACATGATGTTGATAATATTATATGATGTTTAATATTTTAATTAGATTTTACTTCAGGTAACATACACCCATGCTTAAGTGAGTTCCAGTGTCCGGAGAGTAAACCTCTTCAAACGGACTACGGCTGGCAACTTCGAAGTTGCCAGCCGTAGTCCGTTTGAAGAGGTTTACTCTCCGGACACTGGAACTCACTTAAGCATGGGTGTATGTTACCTGAAGTAAAATCTAATTAAAATATTAAACATCATATAATATTATCAACATCATGTACAATCTTTGGTAACACATTTCATTTTAAAGGGTTTTTACCCAAATATTTTGGTGGCTCAGGCATGATAACCTGTATTTTAACCTGATGATGGAACAGTTGTTCCGAAAACGTTCGTGCTTGTAATGTTGCCCTTTTAAGGGTTTTTATAAAATAAAATATACCCACATACAAAGACTAACCTCCTTTCTTTTTTTAAATATAAAAATCTATTATTAGGTACGTGTACCAATTTTTTCAAAATGACCAAAACGTTCACATCTGAATAGGCGGCTATTAAGTGATTTCAATTTTCTTTTTTTAATTGAAGTGATTTTTATTTAACTAAAATCGGTGCATGTAAATGCTAGAATTGGATTTTATTTTTTCAGTTTGCCTCTCTCATGTAACAACTAGTAATACATACAAAGCACGTACGGCTTCAACAGACCCTCACAGAATGTGATGTAGTGTAGTTTTTATGTCGCCTATTACTTTGCCTACTGTCATGCTGAATAACAACGGTTTCCTACACATCTGCACTCATATTATTATTAAAGGTGGGAATTGCTGAATTTGGATTCTACATATTTGTTTTATTTATACACATAGTTTACAAATTAACTATAAACAAATTTACTTACAATATTAAACAATAAATTTTTATTTTTGTAAAACATAATGACGGTAGATGTTTGTTTCGATACAGGGCAGCGGCAAGCCGCTTATACGTATTTCGACCTCTTTAGGTCTCATCAGAGCGGTATATGTCACTGCTCTGAATCGAAACAAAATCTATCCCGTCGTAGACCAATAATTATCGAAATAACTATTTACAGACGCAACAACGCCATCTAATAACAACAAGAGAAATCATACGATTTCCTACCTGGCGAAACTGAATTCAAATTTTTACCACTGTGCCTTCTACAACTTGTAAAGAAAACAGATTGATCAATTACCATATATGCAAATATGCATTCAATAGTTTCTTGGTGGAACTATTCTTATGAAGAGGCGATTCGTCTTACCAAAGAAGCTTTAAATAAGTACCAAAAAACAGAAGCCTTGAAAATCTAATAAATTACAAAAAATTAAATTAAAAGACAAATACGTAGTACAAAAAGCAAAAAATCATCCTGGCACGATTACGTATCATCTCCATTGACGATCCTAGCCAACTTCGGAAAAAATACAACAAATTCAAGGTCACAAAACTAATAATAAAATTACTCATTTAATTTCAAAACACTTTTGCCAAACATTTTGAAGAGAAGTTCAGAAATAAAACCAATAATATTATATTGTCTCATCATGAATTATATTCACACAGAAATCATCTGATAGCATTTGAATACATTAAATCACTTAAATCTTCTTTCACTATCCACGAACTAATACCTGCCTTAGCTAAAAGTAGAAAAATCGCAGCAGCTCCTAAAGCGTTTGTCTATCTATGGTTTTAATAAACTCCTAGTTTTATAAAATCCAATCTGTTTAAATCCAATATATTTCTATTTCAATGAAGCGAATCCATTGTTACTTCAATACTCTCAAGCCAAATTAGCTAACTATCTTTCCACAATATTAAAGGTATGTCTTCCTCACACGCACTCTGTGTAAGCTCAAGAAAAACATTATCAACAAACGTCTTTTATGGTATTTTTAAAAACACAAGAATATTCCAAAGGAACAAGCTGGCTACCAAAAAGAGCGCTCCACCAGAGATAATCTTACTCAATTAATAGCAAACAAGATTTGATAGCAACTATCTTTGATATTTGGCGCATTTTATACCATCTCAAGCAATCCTTGACTAACTTTCTCAATGTAACTTCACTGGCAACATATAAGCATTAATAAAAAAGCTTTCTAACTTCTAGAACGTTCAGGATTTCTGACAATACACGATGGAGTTCCACAAGGTTCAGTTTTAAGCACATCCTTATTCATGCTTGAGATTAGCAAGTAAAGTCAAAATATTGCTTCACCAATCAAACTCGTATTATATGCCGATGACCTAATAATGTACTGTCATGGTAAATCCAACGCAACTACTAGTAAAATTCTACAATTAGGAGTAAATGACCTACAAAACAAAGTAGCTTCTCTAGGACTCACCCTCTCCCAATCTAAATCCAAAGTAATTAAATTTAGCAGAAGAATGAGTTCTTTTAATCCTGAAATCATTATTAACAACTTCAAATTACCGGTTGTTGATAATTGCAAAATATTAGGGTTGATATTTGATTCAAGATTGACCTTGAAACAACATATTCAGAAACTTAAAGGAGTTTACCTAAAAAGATTAAATATAATTGAGACACTCTCACATTATCATTAAGGCACGGAAAAAACTATGTTACTGAAAGTTTACAGACCACTAATCCCATTCCAAGCTCGACTATGGATGCTTCATCTATATGTCTCCAACTAAATCAACCTTAAATTCACTAGATACAGTACACAACACGGCTATACGCCTATGTCTTGAAGCATGCCGTTCTAGTCAGGCAGAAAGTCTTTACTGTGAAGCTTTCTCTCCTATACTGCTCCAATTTCTGCCAAGCCCTTCAATCCAGTATATTCTTTAATTACGTTATCACACCAACTCATAACAACTTTCTATGTAACTTAATTATAGATCATTTTTCTAGTCTTATACAGCCGTTATTAAAAGATATAAATTTATCTAAAACTAGAACTATACCATTCTCAAATAATCCCTATTGGATTAACATACTCCCACATCATAGTAATTTGCTCACCAAATTTAACAAGGAAGATACCAGTGTTAATACATTAAGAATTCCCTTTCTAGAACTTATAAACAAAATTAAATATAACATAGTCCTTTACACTGACGCGTCAAAGACTGAAAGTGGTGTTGGATATTTTGCTATTCAGCCTATCGAACTCTATAAAATTTCTCCTTGGTGTACCTAGTATTTACACTGGTGAGCTACTAGCTATCTCACTTGCTTTCAAGAATGACTAACATTATCCAAATACACACACAGCTATATGCATTCATTTACTTTCCCCTATTCACTCCATTAGTGCTATATCCACCAACCATCCTCTCGTCCAAGATATTCATGACACATATAACAGCTTCTGATTAACCAAAATATAACAGTTACTCTGATGAATACCATTCCATGTCGAGATTAGTGGTAACGAAAAAGCCGATTACCTTGCCCAAAAAGCTGCATCATTCATGGATACCATTATCAATATACAAATCTGCAACGATCTAAAAGCTAGACTGAAGAAGCTTAATCTGGCAGAAGCTTAACCTGGCAGATTCACTGAAATAAAGTTACTTCGGCGTTGCATTATCTTGGAAAAATATGGCAATTCTACGGATATTACGTATAGGACATACCCGTCTAACACATGGCTATCTGATGACATTATGTCCACAACCAAAATGTCAGCACTGTAATACGACTCTCCGAATCAGATATATTATATGTACTTATCGAATATCATTTTTATGCCAAAATATGCCAACTCGGTATCAGTATTATCTTGAAAGATATCCTAAACAGTACATACCAAATCAACAAGGTGATCAAATTCCTCGAGAAAAGTCAATTGCCAAACAAAATATAAATGTTATGTTAAATGTTTTTATTTTTTTTCTTGAAGTAAGTGTTATCTATATTATTTTTTAATTTATATCATATTACCATGTAAACAGTAAATTGTAAACAGTAATTGTATTGATCATAAATGTCACATGTACATTAATTTAAATAAAAAAAATTCAATTCAAATTATACTTTATGTTGTCTTCTGTGATAATAATAAAATTTTCAGTAATAACTACATGAAACTGTCAGTAAACTATTTAATTATTGATTGTTGTCTTTGGTGAAAGTTATTTTAATTTACAATAATGATAATGTATATGAATGATTTAAAATGAATTGCTTTCACTCGAAACCACCTAGATCAGATGCTTAAAACTATAGAAACCTTCTCGAATGATATAAGTATGCATTTCGGACTAGACAAGTTCCGTGTTTAAATATTGTCAAAGGAAAGGGTCCGCCGGGAGGATTCCATATGCAAATTGGCCAAAACATCGAAGCTATGGGTAAAACTAACTAATACGTATAAATATCTTGGAGTAACGCAAGCGCGCAAAATTGACTATAAGCGAATGAAAACTGAGATAACTACGGAGTTTATATGAAGGGTAATGCAGCTGCCTAGTTTACACCTTAACAGTAAAAATTTGTTTTATGCACTTAATAGCTATCCATATTTCGCGATTAGCTATTCATTTGGTATTGTTACGTAAACCTAAAGGGATGCGGAAAGTACAAACACACTTCACGAGAGCACAAAAATATCATCCTCTTAGTACAGTTCAGAAAACAATATTACCACGGTATTATGAAGACAGAAAACTTACGGATACATGTCAGTGAGCAATTGCACAAACAGACTGCTAATTTACGAACTTATTTTCAGATGCAGGCTGAAACATCTAAATTACATCGCGTGATTTGCGCAGTAGATGACACAACACCGCTTAAATTGATGGAACCAGAATTGTGCATAAACCATCTTTCTAAAGAGGAAAAAATGCTCACTTGGATAAGTAAACCTCTATATGGGCAACATCCCAATGAAGTCAGCTAAGACTATATCGATAATACGGCGATGTTAGTTTACATTGGGAAAGATGTTCCCTGAAACAAAAGGTTTCTTGCTCGCCATTCAGGATAAGGTTATTCCAACCAAAAATTACCTGAAATATATCGTCAAAGACCCTCAGGTCCAAAATGAAAAATACCGATATGAATGTCAGGCCCAAGAAACTAGAAAAGAGTGAGCCGTATGGATAAATCTGGAATATTAATAATATTTTCGGTAAGTCTAGCCCCCAATATTATGAATTTTTAGATCCGCGCCTGTTAGAGGTAGAGTACCTACTTTTATAATATTTTATTAATAACTATTTACAATATATTCTCAGAATATAGATCACTGTGGGTTTACGTAATCTAAACCTCTTAAAAAGTCTTTATCATTACAAAACTTAAAATTCTGTCCCATCGTCGATTCTGCCTCAAATAATATATTCAAGTTTATAAACATTAAACATCATATTCTTCGATTTCGTTAAATCTTCTGATACTTGGTCCATGTCTCTCACCTACAATAAACAACAATATTTAGGTTATATTGTTGATTTCGCGGTAACCTACAACATAATAACAAATTACAATAAACACAATGGAACTTCTTATTCGGTACTTTATTTAGCAAATAAATATTTTACATTTTATCTGTCAGATAAGTTTATTCATGCCAGTTGGTAGTTCAAATTTCTTTCCTCCTAGGTGGCGTAGGTTACCCTACCTATATATATATATATATATATATATATATATATATATATATATATATATATATATATATATATATATATATATATATATATATATATATATATATATATATATATATATACGAGGCATGTTTTTTAAGTAAGTACCGTTTTGCGATTCCGCGGCCGCTGCGCTACGGTCGGCGTTCCGCGCATGAGCGCTGGTTACCTACATCTCTTGTCTACGCACTGACGCCATTACAGTCTGATTCTTCATTGTATACTTGTTTACTCCAGTGTTTAAGATGTCTCCAACAATCGTGAGTCACGCTGATTGTGAAGTACGGACTGTTATACGATTTCTTAGTGCTAAAGGCGTAAAACCGATCGATATTCATCGTAAGATCGTTGAAGTTTACGGACAAAACATTATGAGTGATGGAATGGTAAGGAAATGGGTGAGAGCATTTAAAGATGGCCGCACAATTGTGCACGATAAAGAACGGAGTGGGCGTCCTTCGGTCGTTAATGAAAATTTGGTGCAGAAAGTGGACGAAAAGGTGAGAGAAAACAGACGCTTTACAATTTAATCATTGTCCGACTGCTTTCCTCAGTATTCTCGTAGTGTTTTGTATCGCATTGTTACCGAGAACTTGAATTACCGGAAATTGTGTTCACGTTGGGTTCCAAAAATATTGACGGATTTGCACAAAACCCAACGTTTAGGCAGTGCATTGACTTTCCTTGAGCGGTAGCACAGTGAAAGTGAAGATTTTTTAGACCAAATTGTTACTGGTGACGAAACGTGGGTGGCCTACGTCACACCAGAATCGAAACAACAATCCATGGAATGGCGACATTCATCATCAACCAAAAGAGTGAAGTTTAAGAAACAATTTCTGCCCGGAAAATCATGTGCACAGTTTTTGGGACAGAAAAGGAGTATTGCTAGTAAAGTTTCTGCCTCGTAATGAGACAATCAATGCACCGTCTTATTGTGAGACATTGAAAAATCTGCGTCGTGCAATCCAGAAAAAAAGAAGTAGCAAATTGAGTAAGGGTATCGTTTTGCTGCATGACAATGCCCGTCTACATGTGGCTAATCAGACCAAAGATCTCATCAAATCATTTAAATGGGAAACTCTAGATCATCCTCCATACATCCCTGATCTGGCGCCCAGCGACAACCATAATTTGTTCCAGCACTTGAAGAAACACCTGGGCGGTCAGCGTCTTCAAGAAGATAACGAAGTCAAAACATTAGTGATGCAGATTAACAAGTCAGGCGGCAGAATTTTATCAGGAGGGTATTCAAAAACTGGTGCCACGTTATGACAAGTGCCTCAATATTCACGGAAATTATGTAGAAAAGTAGATTAAGGTACAGGCTTTCATGAAAAATAAAATTATTGCCATATCTTTGCACGTCTTTTTTAATTCCAAAACGGTACTTACTTAAAAAACACGCCTCGTATATATATATATATATATATATATATATATATATATATATATATATATATATATATATATATATATATATATATAATTAAATTCAGAAATGAAGAATTGGTTTAACATTTTCAGATTGCTTAAATTAAACAATGCTATTATCGTCGAAATCGTGTTTTATTAACCAGAATACCGATGCAGCTCGGTAAATTATTTAGATAACAAGATGCAAACTTTTATATTTAGGAATATTCAGCACGTGTTTCGTATAATAAATCTGTAAACAGCGTTTTAAACATTCCAGTTACGAAAAACTTTGGAGCTAGTTTTTAAAGGCACACGTTTCCAAATTTGAACGAAGAGAGAAGGTGTAGGTATTATTTGAGTTATGCTGAAAAGTTTTAGGATTTTACGTGATTCAATATAAAGTTATAAACTGACTCCAAAAGTTTAAAGACTCTGCATAATATTACTCGTTTTATCGGGATTTTATCTGATGTTATATTTATTTTATTGACAAGGTATTAAAAAAAATGTATGGGCATTATGTGTGAAAAGCAACGTAACTTAATAATATTTTGATTTTATTCATTTTAGGTACACACAAAAAAATATCTGTTGCTTAATGTCTTTTATATTGTATGATAATAAATTCACATAATAAGTGTATAATATATAAATGTGTGTGAAACCTGTCAAAGTAGATCAAGAATAAGGTGTAGTAAGTTTGATGTTTATCTTTGTTTAAGTAACAAACAAAACTGTTTTGTTTAATTTCATTGCAAATAACTTTATTCAATAAATTTGGTTTCATTTTTCTCAAATTGGTTTCATTATCACAATTATTGTGCTAGTTATCTGTGTGCTACTGTATGACACAATTGTGCTAGTCCTTGAATCCTGTCAAATGTCACTTTGAAAATTATGCAAAAAAATTTGACTTCTTATTAAGGTATAAACTAACATTATCCTAAAATTTTAACTCAATATTTAAAATCATTTACGTTCGGGAGCGTAATGGTTATAAAGCGGTTTTGTGTATAGCCGGTATAATTCAATCTTCGACGCCATACCTCATTTTCATTTATGGTCCCAAAAATCTTTATAAGTATTTTTGACCCACTGAGGGACTTAGCTCCACTGACAGCCCATGGAGGGCCATGGTCGTCCAATGGGGTTTCTATGCTCTAAAGTTTTACAAGGTGTGGAGGCCAGCCATACCTATAACTCCGCACCGACAGTAAGAATTTCTTTCCGTCTTCGGTTTTCGGTAATGTCTTCTTCAATTACTGTTTTCACGTTACTTTCTTTTTTTGTTCCTCCATCCAACTCGTTTTCGTTATGTTTTTTGAGTGCGCTGTTTTTTATTGTCGTTGTTTTTTTGTTGTTGTAATTTCCATCGATAACTCTTCCTCCGGGAGGGATTTATCACTATATGTTCTCCTACTTTATAGTTTTCCTGGCAATTTTTATTAAACTGAGTATATATATTTCCGATAGAAGCAAATGTGGTAGTCGTTTAAAAAGAGAAAATTCTGTTTATGTTATAGTCAAATAAAACTAAAAACAAGTTCATTTTATTCTGAAATAATTCTATAAAGCCAGTGTATAAGAGTATTTTGAGTGTAGACGTTTATTTTCCATCCAACACTAATTTGACAATTGTGGAGTTAAATATTCAGAGAATTGAGAGTTCAGGGTAAATTGAGATTGTTAACTGTGCCATATTTGTGGTGATGAAGTATATAAGAGGGAGGGTAATATAATTATGTATCTGCGTATGAGTGGCTTTCGCAGGCATAATCTGGCGGATACACTGAGGGCTGAGGAAGCGGAACATCCTTTCAAATTCCGGTCTTGGTCGTACAATGGAGAATATAAGTTGCCAGCGTTTCACTCTGATTTTAACTAGCTCTTGTAAATCGGTAACAAGGCCCTCCGTAAAATAGCTTAATTTTCATTTAAAATTATTTTTGAAAGTATCCCATAGCTATTACATTTTTATTTAAAATATTTTATTGATATTTATGAGTTATTTTTAACAGTGACTACTATGACTGTCAAATAAAAAATCATATTTTTACCTGATATTTTCTACCTTAATATACTTTTACTTAACTGCAAGTGGCGGCTGGTGATAATTTTGTTCAAGGGGGAGCTGATTCGAGAATTAAAAAAAAAATAGGTAGGTACTTACACTCGATCTGCCGGATCTTCGCACAGGTATGACATTATTTACGAATTATTTTTTATATTATGTCTCTGTCGTACACGCAGAAACTAAATCGATCTACTTAAGCTGCCTGTCCATACACAACGCCATGTATTGCACAAAGGCAGCCATAGAACGATGATCGCTGATTGATTTATCTACTGACAATTGACATGACAATTGTAAATTTTGTTTTAGCAGAGTTTGTTTATTTTTAAATTATTTTTCGTATATATATATATATATATATATATATATACATATATATATATATATATATATATATATATATATATATATATATATATATACCCTTGGTCCGGTCAGGGCACCAGACCAAGGGTATGACGGATAATCGAAAAGACGGCAGAACATTAAAAAAAAATAAAAATTCATAGTATAACCCTCAAATTTTATTTGTATGTTTTATTTGACAATATAAGAGGGATTTATGTTAGTACAGTCGAATCAATTTGATATAAAATATTCCGAAATCTTTGTTTGTTTTATTGTTACTTCACATTTTGCAACGGCTGAATTTCTTAATGTAAAATCATCAGATCTACCTTAATTGGTTCTTCTTGCCGAGAATACCACTCGATGAATTGTATGTGCGATGCAGCTTCTCTATCTTCTTTACGCAAATTTTTGTGAATTGCAATAGCATCATCAACATCGCCACCGTCAAAGTCTGTGTCAGCTTCTGAATCAGTTTCGTCTGCCTCTGTTGCCATTTCAACGATTTCATCATCTGTCAGCAATCGATAGCCGTTTGCCTCCTCATCACAAATTAACCATTCGTTTATGTCATCGTTAGGCAACGAAAACAGTTGATTCAACCATAACTTCATTTGTTACCGCATCACGCTCGGCTGTCACGGGGGCATTTTCATCTTGAGTTAATTCATATCCCACGCTCTTTTCAAGCGTTACTTCCAAAACATCAGCCCAAGCATCCACAGCATTGTCAACTGCGTGTTTTAAATTGTATGCTTTCTGGTATCGATTAAATTGTATGCTTCGATTTTCCCGTATACCTTGGCGATTTTTTAACTTTTCCAACCAACCGCTGCTTCCTTTGAAAAAAGGATTCAATTTCATGTTGAAAAACAACGCTTTTTCGGCAACAATTGGTCCAGCTAGATCAACAGATGGTCCAATAGGTGTTCCAAGGAACACCTTCGCTTTTTTTTGAACGAACCACAAATACAGATCCGTGTCGAGTGATTCATTTGTGGCTTTTTTCATTGTCTTAGGATGTTTCACCCGGCCATCCAACGATTCCATTTGTGAAGCATACTTTTAAATTCCTTCAGCATTTTTCTTTAAATCATTGATTGTTGTTGTCAGAACGTTATACTGTTTGCTCAATGCTACAGCAGAAATACCTTTCTTTAGTTGTGCAATAATTTCTTTTTTTTTTAATTGACGTAACAACACGTTTTCTTTTTGATTCTTCAGATGTGGAAGACTCCATTTTTCAAAACTTAATTGATTAAACGACTAAGTGACACAATCAATGTTCGAATTTGAATCAAACTGAATTATGATGACACACAGATATTGACTGTAATAATTATTGTGCTGTGCATTTTTATTTTCGGCTTGCGATTCTAAAAATTGAACTCTAAAAGCACGGTATCATTTATCATTACCTATTTAAATTGAAATTTAATCCAGAGCCCTAAATAAGAACAAAAATTATTTACATAAAAAAAATGCGGTGGTGTACGTGTACATTTCAACGAATTTTGTTTGGCTTATCGCAATGATCAAACAAAATGGATTGATGACTAAATTTTTACTTATGTAGTCAATATAACTTAAGTATGGACCCTGACGGTTAACAGAGGTGACGGTTAATAGAGAGACGGATAATCGAGATTCCACTGTATATATATATATATATATATATATATATATATATATATATATATATATATATATATATATATATATGTATATATATATATATATATATATATATATATATATATATTGTGACGATTAGGGTTTATAGAAAATAATTTATAAGTTATATACTACATAATATTAGATATTTGGTTGTTTTAAATAAGTTATATACTAGAGAATTTAATAAAAATATATTTATGTGAGGGCATTTTTAATAAATTAGCAAATAAAAATTGTAAAAAGTTGTATTTTTATATTGTAAATATATATAAGTGAGCCATGTGCTTAGGCAACCAAAAATACTCTCGGAGATTGACAGATATTTATACTCTGAAGTGACGTTTAAGAATATATACGAATATAAAGTGGGTTATTATAATAATATATTATTTGAATTGTGTATTTTATTAAATTAGAGTGTTAGTTACTAATTTAATTATATATTCTGATCTGAAAAGCCTAAATGTAAACAAAATTATTAATAGAAAAGAATGGAATTCTCTGGATCTCCGGAGATGGCCATGTTTGCGAAATGGTTTGTTCCAGAAAATTCAGACAAGTAGTGAATAGAACAAAATTGGAACATGATCTCTTACGAGATGGTTCTAGAATGTCCAAAAGATATAAATACCCGTGATTTGGATTCAAGATGGCAGTTTATGGCAGTTTTTGAAAGTTTTTAGTCAGAAAAGTTTTAGATAGTGCAGTCAGAAGAGTTTTTTGGCAGTTTTAGAAGTTTTTAGTCAGAAGTCAGGCCAGTTTATTATGAAAGTTAGTTACTGAAGTAAATTGTACAAAATTTTCAAGAAGTCAATCAGAAAAGTTTAGTAAGAAATATGAAAGTTATTTGGAATCAGTGAATCAGGTACAAATAGTCAAATTGTTTAATATAGTGAGTTAAATGAAGATTAAAAATTATGCATATAATTTAATGCACATTTATAATTATACACAAATAATTATTGAAGATTAAAAAAAGTATATTGGAAGAAATTAAATTATATTATGGTTGGAGATTAGTATAAATCAACTTATAATAATTGGATATTGGTATATTGAAAAGAATAAATATAAATGCTGTTTGCTGGTGGTGTATACATGCTGGTGAAGAAAACTATATATTAAATTGGTAGAAGCTGATAATTGGAAAAAGTAATTTCACAAAAAAAACAAGGATAACTGAAGTACGAAGACATTCAGTGGTGATTAGAATCTATATACTTAGTGGAAAATAGTTCATTTAGGCATTCAGTGAAAGAAAGGTACAAAATTTTGTTAATATAATTTAGTTAGTGTCATAACAATTTCAATTTTGAAGATAGTTTGTTTAAATTTTAGATTGTCTATAGAATTTAATTAGTTTTTATAAGAATATCAGTTTAAAGATAGTTTATTTTAAATTTACATTGACTAGGTTAGATATATATGTGTGTTTCATAATAGTTATAATAAAGATAATTTAAAAAAGTACTTACAAGCTAATTCTTTGAGAACCGCGATAAAAACCCTATATATATAATATTAAAAATACTCATTGCTCATCATTCAAACAAAAAACACATCATAACAATTTGGCGCCCAACGTGGGGCTCTCTATTTAAAAGAATTAGTTTGGGAAGATAAGTGCTCTCATATAATTAAATTAATTATCAGTAGAAAGGAAAAATAATAGATTTTATTATTAATTATATTTGAACAAGTAAAGTCTCAAAATGTCTCAAGGAAAGAAAGGTACAAGAAGCAAAAAGAATGAAGAAGATGTGGAAGTAGAAACACAACCTATACAAGAGGAGAGTTTAGTTCAAGTTCCACAAGATACTGCAGAAATGAATCCAGAAAGAGAGGAAAATGTCAATATGGCAGCTTTGATGTCATTAATGATGCAGATGAACAAGACAATAGAAGAGAATTCAAAAGAAATCAAAGAAGACATAAAAAAATTGGAAGAGAATTCAAAAGAAGTCAAAGAAGACATGAAAAAAATAGAACAAAAAATGGAACAGAATTCACAAGAAGTCAAAGAAGACATGAAAAAAATGGAACAGAAATTGGAAGAGAATTATAGAAAATTAGAAAAGAAAATAGAAGATAATAATAATAAAATTGTAAAACAAATGGAAAAACAAATGGATAAAAAACTTGAAGCTGCAGAGAAAAAAGTAGCAAATGAAATAAAAAGTATACGGAATGACTACAAGAAAAGGATAGACAATGAGAGGACAGAAGTAAAGAGGATTATTCAAGATAATAAGATAGATATAGAACAGAAAATAGAGTTACAGAAATGTAACTTAGAAGTAAAAATTAACGAAGACAGGAGAAACACAGAAGAAAAATTAGACGATATACAACAAAATATCCAAATAAATAGTAATCAAATAAGAAATGTGGAACAGAGAATAGATGATATTTCACAAATGAGAGACATAGGGAGACCTTACTTAAATTTAACAAATGAGACTGGGATTAAATTCTCTGGTAATATAAAAAATTTGCATCCTAGAGTATACATAAATAGTTTAAAACATAAATTAAGATTTGTGAATAATATTAATGATATTAAAGATTATATTAGAGTGACATTAAATGACAATGCAGCAACTTGGTTTGCTAGTATTGAGAATGATTTAGATAATTTTCAAACATTTGAAAATAAATTTTTAAATTATTATTGGGGTGAATTAGAGCAAGCCAAGTTTAGAGAAATTCTATATTTTGGAAAGTATAATCACAATTTAAAATCAAATATGGTAGATTATGCATTAAAACTGATAACAGTTGCAAAATATTTAGAACCACCACTTAGAGAGGATGAAACAGTCTTAAATGTATCTAGACATTTTGATGCTGATGTTGTGCAAACCGTAACTGTACAAAATATTCAAACAATAGATAGTTTTATTAATTTTATTCAAAGAATACAAAGAGGCAATATGACAAGTAATAATAACAACAGAAAAAACAACAATAACTTTCAATATAATAAAAATGATAATCAACAATATAGACAATCATATAACAATAATACTAGGTATGGTGATAATTTACAAAATTTTAATAATACTAACACTAATCCAAATAGACAGAACTTTAATAATAATACTAGTTATAATAGACAAAATTTTAATAATAATACTAATTATAATAGACAACATTTTAATAACAGTACTAATAATAATAGACAAGATTTTAACAATAGAAGAAATACAGAACGACCTAACTATAACAGACAGGTAAATTGTGTTCGAAGGAATAGAAGCTGCGAAGGCAGGGAACGAAGTAGTACAAGGCAGGAGAATGTGAGTAGAAGTCATAGTAGGGAAAGACATAGTACATCAGATCCAAGTGGTCAGATACAATCTGACAATTCTAATAATCAAAATTTTGTGCAGTAAACTTTCTGAATTACAAGTTAGGCCATTGCTATTATGAAAAACCTTCTGAATTTATTTCTTTAGATGAAGAGAAAATTATTGAATCTATTAATTTAATTTACATAAATGCTTTGGCCAAAAATAAAATGATTAAAATTATGATAGATACTGGTTCAGAAAGTACTTTAGTCTCGGAGAATTTTATTTTTAATACATTAAACTTATCAGATATAATAAAGATTCCAAAAATTAAAATTGTTGGTGCAAATAATAAGAAGTTGGGTGAAATTGATAAACTAGCCAATTTTAAAATTAATATTCTTAATAAAGAAATTAATATGCAAGGATTTATTGTCAAGGATTTATGTGTTGATATATTAATGGGAAATGATGAATTGGAAAAGAAGAAAGTAAAGATAGATTTTGAAGAAAAAATGGTAACTTTGGAAGGGCAAATAATTAAATTTATGCAGAAAGATGAGGTAGAAGAAGGAATAAGAGTTGATAGGATATTATTAAAAGAAAATAATGATGTTTATGAAGAAGAAATGTATTTTGATGATAGGGAAATGTCCCAAAAGAATGTAAAGAATAATTATTGTAGTGAATATTTAAGGAATGGAAATTTTAAGCAGATGGATGCCTACGAGGCGGAGTGCGTAAAATTGGAAGCAAGGAATAATGAGTACATAATGAAGAATAATTTTATTTGTAAAGAAGAAGATATAATGAAAGTTTTAAATTGCCCTGAAGAATATAAATCAATAGTCATTTCCATATTGCAGCAACACAAGGGACTTGTCAATAAAGAAAATAGAATTGCACAAAATTATATCCATAGTATAAAAGTTAAAGAAGAAAAAGATTTTAAAACAAAATCATACCCAATACCATATAAATACAGAGAAGAAGTAAACAAAACAATTAATAATATGTTAGAAGATGGGATCATTGAGAAGGCAGACACACGTTTTATCAACCCCATAGTAGTAGTACGAAAAAGATCAGGTGAAATCAGGTTATGTTTGGATGCAAGGAATATTAACAAGATTACTGAAAAGCAATTTGAAGCACCAATGAGTATAGATGGAATATTAGGAAGAATTACAGGAATGTCATTTTTCACTAAAATCGATTTACAGCATAGTTTTTGGTTAATACCTCTAGAAAGAAAAAGTAGACAGTATACAGGATTTCAGATAGATGGAGTAGTATATCAATTCAAAGTAGTACCATTTGGACTTCAATCATCTTGCAGTGCTCTATGTAGATGTCTTCATGATATTTTGGATCAATATGAACATTTTGTAATTCACTACATTGATGATATATTAATTTTTTCTAAAACTGCTGAAGATCATGAGAAACACCTAAAAATTATAATAAATAGATTAGACAAAGTTGGACTAAAAATAAATCAAGAAAAATGTACAATTTTTCAAAAAGTAGTGATATATCTAGGTTATAAACTTAACACTAACAGCTTACTGATATATCCATTTATTCAATAGACTTGATTTGTTAAATAGATGGTAGATTTCATTATTTTGAATCAATTTGACATCATATTTATTGTCTGATACATATGGAAATTATTTTGTGCCCTAAAAATCATAATTTTGGGGTTAGATACTATAATTGCTATAAAAATGTCTTTCTAATATAATAAAGTGGAAAAACTTACCAATTTATATTGATGAAATTATTTTGAATGGAAATAATTCCTAGATTTTGTCTATAAATAAACAGAACACCATATCTATTATATTTTTAATTAAGGTTATATTTTATTCTCTGATATCGCATCCATTGCTCCATTTGACATGACAGTTTGACCATAGAATAGCCGAACTGTGCTCCGTTGTTCTCTGTTTTGACATAGACAGCGAACAGGGATGTATTTAACACATTTTAAATAAAAAAAAATTGATTTATTAAATTTAATAAGGTATGAGAAAATTAATATTTAAAAAAATAATAAGTAAATTATTTATTTTAAATATTATTTTTGGGGTATTGTGACGATTAGGGTTTATAGAAAATAATTTATAAGTTATATACTACATAATATTAGATATTTGGTTGTTTTAAATAAGTTATATACTAGAGAATTTAATAAAAATATATTTATGTGAGGGCATTTTTAATAAATTAGCAAATAAAAATTGTAAAAAGTTGTATTTTTATATTGTAAATATATATAAGTGAGCCATGTGCTTAGGCAACCAAAAATACTCTCGGAGATTGACAGATATTTATACTCTGAAGTGACGTTTAAGAATATATACGAATATAAAGTGGGTTATTATAATAATATATTATTTGAATTGTGTATTTTATTAAATTAGAGTGTTATTTACTAATTTAATTATATATTCTGATCTGAAAAGCCTAAATGTAAACAAAATTATTAATAGAAAAGAATGGAATTCTCTGGATCTCCGGAGATGGCCATGTTTGCGAAATGGTTTGTTCCAGAAAATTCAGACAAGTAGTGAATAGAACAAAATTGGAACATGATCTCTTACGAGATGGTTCTAGAATGTCCAAAAGATATAAATACCCGTGATTTGGATTCAAGATGGCAGTTTATGGCAGTTTTTGAAAGTTTTTAGTCAGAAAAGTTTTAGATAGTGCAGTCAGAAGAGTTTTTTGGCAGTTTTAGAAGTTTTTAGTCAGAAGTCAGGCCAGTTTATTATGAAAGTTAGTTACTGAAGTAAATTGTACAAAATTTTCAAGAAGTCAATCAGAAAAGTTTAGTAAGAAATATGAAAGTTATTTGGAATCAGTGAATCAGGTACAAATAGTCAAATTGTTTAATATAGTGAGTTAAATGAAGATTAAAAATTATGCATATAATTTAATGCACATTTATAATTATACACAAATAATTATTGAAGATTAAAAAAAGTATATTGGAAGAAATTAAATTATATTATGGTTGGAGATTAGTATAAATCAACTTATAATAATTGGATATTGGTATATTGAAAAGAATAAATATAAATGCTGTTTGCTGGTGATGTATACATGCTGGTGAAGAAAACTATATATTAAATTGGTAGAAGCTGATAATTGGAAAAAGTAATTTCACAAAAAAAACAAGGATAACTGAAGTACGAAGACATTCAGTGGTGATTAGAATCTATATACTTAGTGGAAAATAGTTCATTTAGGCATTCAGTGAAAGAAAGGTACAAAATTTTGTTAATATAATTTAGTTAGTGTCATAACAATTTCAATTTTGAAGATAGTTTGTTTAAATTTTAGATTGTCTATAGAATTTAATTAGTTTTTATAAGAATATCAGTTTAAAGATAGTTTATTTTAAATTTACATTGACTAGGTTAGATATATATGTGTGTTTCATAATAGTTATAATAAAGATAATTTAAAAAAGTACTTACAAGCTAATTCTTTGAGAACCGCGATAAAAACCCTATATATATAATATTAAAAATACTCATTGCTCATCATTCAAACAAAAAACACATCATAACAATATATATATATATATATATATATATATATATATATATATATATATATATATATATATATATATACATTCGTTAAACGTAAGAATTCATTTATTACCTAATACCGAATAATATATTTTTTAACCACTGAATTGACATTTAGACAGATGATAATGGTAATGATGGTGATGTGTAGTATAATGATTAAATTTAGTATTTTTAAAAATCTCTATAATTTTATTTTTAGGGCAAGTAGTAAAAAGCTCTACAAAAGCGTTTGCCGTCTTATATTTATTAGATTTATTAGTGATAATTTTATCATCAAGTTGGAATTTGTCGCAATTATTACGTTTTACCTTCTTACCTATTTTCTTATTAACCGTACGCCATATAAACTTCTGATGTTGCTGTATAGTATTCTTACATTCTAAACTCTCTTTTGCCTCGAAGATTAGTTTGAAATATTGTTTTTTTTTTCTTTATACTTATTTTAAATGTATGTCGGATATTATGTCACTATGGTACGTCAATGCTTTCAAAAATATTTCAAAGGACAAATTAGCATCTTCGAGACATTCGTAAACATAGCAGTAAATTTATAATATATTATAAATATATATTTGAATGACAATTGCTGTGAAACGAAACGTTTATAATAAAATAACCAAGTCCGTATTTTCAGGAGTTGCACAATAAACGCTACGTTTCTAGCTAGAGCCGCGTCGTCACGTATACGACCTTAAATTTATTTGAATACGTGATATTTTTGATAGAGATAAAGATAAACTATTGTTTTGATACATTTTTATTTTACCTTCGGTCTTCGAGCGTTGGCGCTTATTTTCACGAAACGATATCTAGTTCTTTATCGAATTTTTTGTCTTTAAATATAGTTTCTTGAACAAAAATATTGATCAAATAATGTTATATTTATTAATAAACTTGCACGTAATAAAACTATTGAATATAAAAGTTTGTTTATTTATTTTTCATTAGATACAACTACAATGTGTACAAGAAAAATAATTAGATTAGGGAGCGTGTATGGGTCTAGGGGAGTTTGGCTTTGGACTTAATCCATTAGCCACAGATCTTAGTATAATGATGGCATTGTAGTCTACTAACCTAAGTTGACAGTAAAATTAAGGGAAAAGTAATCTGAAGCTATATTTCGTGCTCTTGAATAAGTGAATATGCTGTTTAATTAGATTGTAATGCTAAGAAACTTAAAATGTAATATAAAAAATGATATTTTAAATAAAACAAAACCAAAATAAAAACAAACTTAGATCAAGAACAAATAATCAAATACATACAGGATGAGCTTTTAAATTCTGAGAGTCTTAAAAAAAAAGACTGAGAAATTCAAACACAGATGTGATTGCGAGCTAAGGAAGGAAAATAACGTAGCAGTGAAGGCTGGATACAGAAAGTTCAAAATAGGAAACAATAAATGGAGATAGAGTATAGAAGAGCAGAAGAGGGGGCCTTAAATAAACAAAGTAACCCGTCAACAAAAAACTTACTAGTCCAATAAATCATCAGCAAATCTATAAAGATGACCTGCTGACTAGTTGGAGGGGGCATTTTGTAGTGAAATAAATGCCACTTAATTGGGTAACAATGGAAATAGCTACCAAGGTTGGACTGGGGAGAAATGTGCCTAATGAGAGATGGAAAATGCTCTGATTATTGGAAACACGGCTACATAAATAAGGGTCCGGGTTTCAATCTGATAGAGGGGTCTTGGTCGAGGTTCGATAGAGCTAGAGTACAAGAGATTTACGATTAAAGTAAATAAGGAAACACATAAGAGAAGCACCACCCAATTTCTGAAGGAATAGACAAACATAGTAAATGGACAGAAAATCAGATAAAAGGGACAACGAGAAAGATACAAAGTGACGAAAACGGGAGAAAATAAGACAAAAGAAACAAGTAACACGAGAATTATACAGATGGTTACTATGGTTTGTTTTTTAACCAGGAGTAAACTAAAAAGACAGTTTTACACTCAAGAAAGTTACTAGAAAAGTCACCAAATATATCTTCTTTTTTAGTTGATTATGTCGGCCTTCCGGTAATCCAGTAATCAGTATCGGAAAACCTCATACGTCGATTCTAACCTAACTTTGTTTATGTTTGAATAATAATTTTTTCCAATTTACTTTCAATATATATTTTGTTTTTATAATTACTATAAAAAAATGTTGGATTGTTATGAAGAAGTTGAAGAATTTTTAGAGTTTATTTATCACATTGTAGAAGAAAATCGTCCCGAACGTATACGAAAGCTATATATTCGTGAAAAAATTATATCTAAAATTAAATGGAAGATCTGGGCGGTTGTTATTTTAACTTAAAATTTTATTTAAAGTGGGCATTTCATTATTGAAAAAGAAGCTGTGTACTATCTGTCGTACAGATGTTTTAACTCTTTCATCGTATGTTGCAAGGATAAAAGGTCGACTGCCAATATTTTTAGGACATCTTACTGTTCTAGTCTGCTTATATTCCTTAATTATTCTGTAAATAGTTGAATTCGCAACACCTAGAATTAGCACACTACTTAATAAATGAATGTGCTGGTCCCAATCTCTTTGATGTTCTGATACAACTTTGAACAGGTTCATCCTCCATCGTTCGGTTCATCCTCTATCTGATTGAGGATGCAGGGGTGTCGTTCTGGTCTTATTGACACCAATTAATTTACAAACGTTTTGGAAAAGGGTTGACTCGAAGTTTCGCCCTTGGTCGGAGTGGATTTCCAAGTGAACACCAAATCGGCTAAAGAATTCTTTAACAAGTACCTCTGCAACGGTAGTAGCTTTACCATGGCTACCAGGATATATTTATTTAAATGATTCGTCTCTGAAAGTGGCCCTGCAATGTCGATTGCTACTTTTTCCATAGGACTACCAACATTGTACTGTTTCATGGGTGCCCTCTTTTTACCAACTGGAGCATTACTCGTTGCACATAGTTCACATTTCCGGCACCATCTTCTTACATCATCTTTACAGTTCACCCAATAGAACCGTTCTCGAACCTTTTGCAGTATTCGTAATACCAAAGTGTCCACCTGATACACCGTCACGCAAATGACGCAATACTTCTGACACTTTACTTTTAGGTACAATCAACTGAAGCTTAGATTCTGTACCATCATCGTTCTCCAAGGTTCTATACAGAAGATTATCTTTTAGCACTAGGCAATTCCATTGGCTCCCGTAACACTTGACTTCTGGACTACATGCACTAATGTCTTGCCAAGATGGTCTCTCACTTGGACGCATCCAATCCAATACTCTTTTTGTACATGGATCATCTGCTTGAGCGTCTTGTAGCTGTTGAGGCTGCCATTGATCATTAATGACGGTGGTTTGTCTCACGGGGCAAAGTCGTTTTTCTTATTTAAGATAATGGTTACGATTTGCACTGTATGGCCGTCTTGACTGAGCATCAGCATTTGAATGACTTTTTCCAGCCCAGTGTTCAATCTGTTCTAGCTTTCTGACTTTCTCAATGTTTCGTTCACCGATTGAACTCGTCCGGGGGTGCCTTGTCCGAAGAAGGGGTGGTTTTAGTTGGTAGGCGACTGGTCAGGGGTGCATGTGGCGCATATAATCCATACTTTGGATGCTATGTCCTAGCATGTGCTCCTTCCCGGATCGAATCCAACAGTACTAGGGACATCTTCCCTAGTCGGTTTAGAACCTTTCCACCTCAGTCCAAAAAAAAAAAAAAAAACTTTCTGACTGTTGTATTATTTTCTTGCAATTTACGGCGAATGTGACCTACGTCGCCACCATTCCAACATCTGGTTTCGCGTCTCTTCGGCATCGTGTTACGAACTACTTTCCGTACGATTTCCTCCAGACGTTTATTATTTCGTTCGTCGCTCTCTTCAGAGGTTCGTACATATGTATATATATAAATGACTGGACATTTTGAAGTTGGGTTAAGTGGAAAAAGCTTTCTAGATCCTATTTATAGGAAGAATCAGTCCCTATTGCTTATGTTATCTTCTGAACGATCGCTCTCCATTTTTTCTGTCTCTAGTTTTCGTTGTCTTTCTCTCACGTATGCGTGTTGTAAGACTTCTTCAACTTCTTGCAGACACTTTGATCTTGGTCTTCCTTTTTTTCTTTTCTCCTGAATTCCATTCCATTATCGTGTATGTCACTGTGCTTCATCTGCTACTCGTTAGATGTGATCTAACCATCTAGTTCTAAATTGCCTTATTTTGGTCACGATGTCTTCTTTTAGTATTCATTTCAGTCCCAGTATGGTTCTCATGATCTTTCTTTCCACTATTCGTAAGTCTTCTTCATCTTTTTTAGTCATTGTTATTGTTTCTGCTGCGAATAATAAGATTGGTCTAATTATTGTATTATTTATGTTCATCTTAGTTTTCTTAGTATTTTGCCTTTTAAGTTATTTTTTTATTTTCAAAGTAAGCTTTGTTAAAAAAACAAAGTAATATTTTTTTTTTATTTGTGGTATCTGTCTCCGGTTTTACTTATTGTCACTGCCAGATATTTGAAGTGTTCTACTTCTTCTGAACTTCCTATTTTGATTTTTTTTTCTTTTACTGTTTTTCCCTAATAATATTTTTGTCTTTTCTTGATTTAATCTGAGTCCCATTATCTCCTCTTTCTCTTTTATTTCTTCTAGCATTTCTTTCATTATATTTCTGTTGTTTGAAATAATAATAATATCATCTGCGTAGACGATTATTTGTACGACCTTTTCTTCTTAGATTGCCTTTGTTTATAGTTTGTACTACATATTCTAAAGCTAGATTAGAGATAGAGCAAAAATAAAAAATTTACTGAATCAGAACCTTTTCATCATAAAAACACAAAAGGCAATGAATAATTTGTCGGAATTTCTGCTTTATACAACGCTGTTATTGCAAATAGTAAAATGTATTGTGGTCCAGAAACAAGACTATAGTTGCTGTTTTCAGAGAAAAGCAATTTTCAATCATAAACCGTTCTGGATGGTGCAAAATGTATACAAAATAAAGAATAAATACAAGACCGACCATAAATATTGCTCCAACAATACATCCTTTATAATGTGGACGGGCTTATATTCCGCACTTATGGTATATTATACGGCCAGTAAATACTTCTCGGAATTTCCGGTCTTAAGGCCATAGTTCCCTTTCTGGAAAATTACCGGGAACATCGGTTATTTCCAAAATAAAGGATACTTTGTTAGTCCTCCATCCTTTTCATATATCCCAAGTTAACTTAGATGCTCGTCAGTAGAATTGGTTATTTGAAATATTTTTTTTTATTTTAACAAATTAATGTCAGTACTTTTGACGAGTTAAAGATCTGTCTGTTATTTTTCTAGAGCATATTCAAATATTTTCTTTATGTCGATTTTCGAATGTTTTTTACTTATATATTCTTTAACCCCGCATTACTCTCGCCAAAAAACTTACGTTGTAACAAGCGCACGATCAAATCGACCGTATACATAGTTTTGGTTTTAATTAATAAAAAAAAACAAGCAAAACTTAAAACTAAACCAAAAATCTTTTATTTTAAACTAAATTTACAATTTTTCATTTATTGTTGGCTTTTATAGCATTGTAACGATGTTCTGATCGTTTAACAGTTCGAACCGTGGGAGTGTCAATATTTGCGCATCCACTTCTACAACGAGACGACGAAGTGGGATTCGGAACGGCTATTTAAGGCGTGTGAGTAGCGGAATTAGACAGTCTTGTAGCTAGCGCTCTAGGCTCTCTGACTCGCCGGTGTAGTGAACCTGCGAGCCAACTCGGACAGAGAGATTTCCGTATTGAGGATCGTACTCTGTCCTTAACCAAGCGGAACCCATCGGTACTGTGTATTGAACATTACCGTGGGTTTGTACAGCCGAATATTTTATTTGTGAGTGCGTTCGGGGCTCCCGCTGAATGGAAGCGGAAGCGAGCATAAGTCTGCGTGTGATCGACTTCACCTATTTCATTGCTTTATTAGTAATAATTAATTTCTTTTTTTCTTTTATAGACGTTCGCCGGGGAGTTCATTCATCGCGGGACCCAGAGGGGGGCGTAGAATTCACTTCATTTTTATTTATTGTATGTACGGCGTAGAATTCATTTTATTTTATTTATTATATATATGCTAAATTAATAGATTTATTTTTTTTATTTCAACCTGTGTTTTACTGAGTCTGTCGCCCCGAAAGAGCTACCCATCACAGCATTCAGTACCAAGCTGGGAAGTATGTTCTCGGCATATATACTTTTGACACCATACGCATAGGGTCTTCGTTTTCCTGTTATTTTTCGACGAGCAAAATGACATCTGGCTGAAACGTCATACTGGCTATGTTGCGTAGATACCTCCGGAATGTCCAATATTTGTTTTATACGACTTCCTATAGTTACTGGTAACATAATAATTTCTCGACGACGTTCAAGTTGCGGTGTAATGAGACTCATTGCTAATGATTTGAAAAAGTTTCGGCGAGTACTATGAGTATTTTTATTTTTGTCAGTAACGATATGGCTATTTATTCCAGATATATTCAAGGAAGTAAAAAATAATATTAGAGGCCATCGGCATCTTTTTCGTGACACAGAGGAAGTTCCTTTTAGCTCATCAACGGTATCAACACCTCCCTTTCCAATCTCGCCTTTGTAATGCATTGTTGAAAATAATGTATCTATTTTGTTTTGCTTGGACCTGTAGGATACCAAAGTCATGTCTTCGGTGAAACCAAAAATGCTCGAAGTAACTTTGCGCGCCTTTAACTTTGCTACAAAAATCTCAGGAATTTCTTTTTTATTTTTGGGAATTGTGCCGTAGCAGTGAGTTTATGTTTTTTAGCAAATCTAAGGCTAAAGGTATCGACGTAAACCAATTATCGAAAGTTACATTTCTTCTAGTTCCAGAAATTGGTTTAATTAATCTTTGTATGACTGAAGAGGCGTTATTGACAACTGTGTAGGGCCCATTTGGTTGAGTCCCAACATACACCTCTAGATTATAGGTGTAATATGACGAGGAATCAACAAGCGCTGATATTTTGATTCCATACTTTGCAGGTTTAGTCGGTATATATTGCCGAAATCCACATTTGCCACGAAATGACTCAAGCATTTTATCAATTGTCATAAATTCACTTTGACATTATTGGCTTTGCATCGCTTAACAAATCCATAAAAAAATTCTCTTATAGGAGATAGCTTATCGTACTGTTTCCATTCCTCTCTATTATCAAGATCGTCAAAGCGAAGCGCTCGCAACAAAAATTAAAATCGATTAATTCCTATTGTAAGACAAAACATCTCTACGCCGGTTCTGTCGTGTTCCCACAGATCTCTCAAATGTAGGTGTGATGACCCCAAGACTCCAGCAAAATAAAGAAGACCAAAAAGGGCTTGAAGTTCTTCCATATTTGTAGTGGTGGCATCTCTTTCTCTACTGTAATTTGTCCGAAGTTTAAGAATATATTTGTTTGTGTATTCAACTATTTCGCTGAAAACAGAGTCTGGAAAAAACAATGTCAAGCATCAATAATGATTTTGCTTCTCTGGCTTTTCCAATTACTCCAGAGATTGAGTCACTATGATTCTGCTCCGGGTCTTTTTTTTTAAACATCTACGAGAAATTTATTCCACTTGTCTTTTTGTCCCCTTCCACAAAACACAGACGAGTATTTAGATCTTGCTGAGTTTCGTTAAAATATGGTAGCTCTTCTCCTTCTTATTGCTCTGAATTAGAGTCGTGGTCATTGTTTTCCAAAACGTCGTCTTGGTCTCTTCAGGAGGTTCACCTATCTCATCTTCGCTCTCAATTTTAGCCCATATGGCTAAAAATAAAATACGCTAAAATCACCGTAAGTGTGACTACTAGATATATTTTCCACTAAACTACTAGACTTAAGAAATATTATAAAAAAAAACCACACACAGGATTCAGTTACCATATTATTAACTCTAAAAAGCACACCAATATCTAAAACTGTGAAATTGCAGATATCTTTGATACCTATGTTCACGCGCACAGTCAAAAGCACACACTACAAAAATATTAAACCGTATCTCTCAAAGGCCAAATAAAAACTAAAATAATATAACGCCAGTCGGTAGGGGGAGAACCGCTTGGAGCATTCCAGGAAGGTCAGTACCACCACGACTACACAAGCAGCGTCATTTTAAAATTCCGTGTAGTTCCGTGTTAAAAATTATTTGATAACTCATTCAATTACTTAACATAACTATGGCTTGAAACACTCAGATCTATGTTCTTTCCTTTTGTTATTTAATGTATCTAGTTCTGTTCTTTAAGCAGCAATAGGAGCCATAATAAAGACACTTTCAAATATCCTGACGCTTCCGGTTTTTTCCATTCGAGTTCTAGAGATATTAGTCCTGTAAGAGCTTGTTAGTGATATGACCTCTTCCGTGCATAATAAGTTTTTTCTTACAGACAGAACCAAAATTACCCATAGATACTAAATTTTTGGAATGGCTCGTTTTTCTCGATACAATATAAATGACAGGTAGACTATTCTTGTACCGATCTTTTGAAATTTCGGTAGTTACTTTCAGTTGACCCTATATTCCCTTTATGAGAAGGCTGCTTTCGACGAAACGTTGGTATTAGTAATTAGCATTAGCAATGGGGATTTGATTTGAGATTTAAAAATTACAAGAAATATTACATATTTTCAAACGGGCAGAGATGTTCTTCGTATTAAAACTAGTCGTAGATTCGTTATTTAAAATCAATTTTGCTGAGATATGATCATTATTTCGAGGAACAGTCACCAAATGAGATTGCAGAAGACATAAGGGAAGAGATGGCATTCAGGTCTGAGGAATTTAACTGATTTATATGAAAAACAATATGATAAAGTCTGTGCTGGCGTATTCGGCCATTTTGTAGTGTCCCCGGGCTAAACTAGCTTCAGCTCAGGCCAAGGCGCAGTAGGCTCACCTCCAAGGTTGGTATACGTTGGTATTTCAAGAGCTACGAGGAACACTTCCACAGCGACTCTTGAGACTCTGTTAATTTTACCCCTTTCCCCACTACATCTTATTTTAGGGTACGAAGCCATGATAGTAGCCCATTCTCGAATGACATTTGGACAAAGACTATCGAGTTCTCTCCCGTGCTTTCTATACTACAGGACAGCATGGCTTCTAAATTTGAGTTCTGATCATCCTTCTTGGTTTAATTTCCTAACCATGATGAGTGGGTGGAACGAAAACTTATACTGATTTATTCAAGCAGGCTCACCAGTTTCACATATGGTCGTAGGAACGGATTTGAGTCAAGTTCGGGTTTCGGCTCCCATGCATCAGTCTTTTAGGACGACGTCTTTGTGATCCTGGTCTATGCTCAGGAGAGATAATTAATAGACTTTCCCAGACAGGATCATCCCTATCTGCTCTAAAGGCTCTGGAAGCGCCCAAAGTACTAAAGTATTAGACGTTCGGAACGGCAGGAAGAACTCAGATTTGGAGCCGCTGCTGATTCTAGCAAATATTGGAGCCCTAAACAGTCTGGACCCCATAAACGCCGAACATTAGGTGCTTATGGGCCTGGTTCGGATGATAGGGGTAATACAATGGACCCGCCTTAGGAGGTATGTGGTTTTATAAGTGAAGAGTGTACGCTGTTTGTTCTTACATCTAGAGCATTTCAGGGAAGATTAATATTTTTTTAGGGTATATGAAGACATTTAAAACAAAGCCAGCATATATGATTCATACAATATATAAGAATACTGTTGAATTTGTTAAAAAACATAACTTACCATATATAAATACCATATGCGTGAATTTATTTCATACTACCCTGTATAAATCAAAAATTAAATCAGCGTTAATTCCTCCTTATCACGGAATTAAACTGCAGAAACTATATAAGATAAAATTAATTGTGTGTGCGTCGTTATTATTATCGTCAAAACTGATTATAAAATTGACAACCATATCTATTTCTATAATAGCGTCACGGAAACATAACTATAAAATAAATTACTAAATAACTGGTCAAAAACCATTATTTAGTTTGGGAGTTTATGTTTAAACAAGATACAAATCTAGTATCGCAGTTTAAGATTAAATCGCAAATTAGAATGAAAATATAGAGGACTAAAAGGACTTATAGTGTGTAGCAATAATTTATAAAAGATAAAAAGGCAAAACTTTATGCAGTCCATCTTCATTAGAAAGCGACGATAAACAAATTAAGAACAAGTGACTATGACCTCAAATATGATAATACTTTAGGTATACAAATTTTTTTGCCAGAGGTAATTTTTTATGTAGGGATAATCCGGATGCTTTTTGGTGGAAATAGGTGAAAGTTTATGTATTTTTGTTCAGAAGGAGGGGATGGCATTAGGTAACCTTTTTGCCATAAATATTTTAATTGATGATATTCCTTTTTTTATCCCACAGAAAAGGCCATCGAGTACAATAAACCAGCATGTCTATGTTTTATAGACCTGACGAAGGCTTTCGATTGTATCCAAGTCGAAGACGTCTTACACCTACTGTACAAAAGAAACATACCAAGCAATATTATACAAGCTATCGAAAACATCTACTTCCGTAATTTAATACGGGCAAAGATAAATGGAAAACAAATACATAGTAGACCAGTACAAAGCAGAGTCAGACAGGGTGACTCATTAAGCCCACTTCTCTTTAATATAATAATGGACGAAATAATACAAGCATTACGTAAAGGGTATGGTTACAGAATGGGGAACAAAAAAATTTAAATATTATGTTATGCAGACGACGCCGCATTAATCGCCGAGACAGAAAACGAGCTCCAAAGATTAACACACATCTTTAATACAACAACCAAGAAATACAATTTATATCAGCACAAGACAGCATTTATATAAGAAGACCGCTTTGCAATTAAATGCTGGTAACTTTATTACTAGCGGACCAGATAAGCGGCGATATATTTTACACTATCTTTATGAATAACATTTTACTGATCTGTTGTTTCAATCAGCACTGCTCAACAAGTTATCGTTTATTAGTTTTAATATTTTATTGCAATAGTACGAGAGCGGAATATTTATTTAAACAGTGAATTTATTACATGTTAATTTTTTTTAAATTTCTTCTGACGTATTGTATAATGTAGGTTTCCCAATAATCAAAGTTATGCCTTTACAAGAACATATTATTTGAAAAATAAGGAGTAAATACCATATGTCATAATAATTGTAATCTCCTTTATACACACTTTTAAAATTTCTTTAGTAATGTATTTCTTAAATCCACACAATCATTGGAAAATGATTCATGTTGTTTAAAAATATCTTTCCGTTAACGACACTGCCATCGAAAAGTAGGACAAATTCAAACGTCATCATATTTCTCTTCTGTTTATCGTTAAAAATTAATTGATGGTCGTGGGTTGTAATGGTGTTATTTAATAATTTAACAAAATACATAATCAGCAAAAATCTTATTTAAAACATGCGAATGGTTTTTGCAATCACAATCAATGCAGTGTTTATGCTTGTTTAGCATTGGCTGTTAAATAATTTGTGTTCGACTGTTTCGTCTGTTGTATAACCCTCGTCCTTTTTAGGGTGCAGTAGTTGTATATAAGTACCTATTTTTTATAGTAGTGTAGTGAAGCGGTACTTTAAAGCAAAATGAGTAATTTGAGAGGCGTTTAGTTCTGAAAGTCGAAAGTTATTTCAATTTGGAAAAAAATAATATGGGTCCATTGACATCTGTTATTGCAGTTCAGAAACGCACATGCGATGCTTGCGGTATCTCAGAGAGGACATTCCGAAGAATTAATAACATAAATGAGGATGAAATAAATAAAGTAAGCAAGAGAAATCGTCGACATCCAAAAACTTTAGATTTGCACTAGTCAATTAAACTTGCAATTAAAAATATTACATATAATATATATAAAGCCAAAGAACATGTAACAGTTAGTGCTGTGTTGTAAAAAATAAAAGACTATTGTGTGAACTCTCTAATGTTGTTTCAAAACGGTGGCATTTTTTAAGAAAATACATGAACAATAAAATGTCTGATAGTCCGAGGCAAGTTGTATTTTTAGATAAAACTTGGATTTTCGCTAAAGGAAATATGTCAAAATCATCTTTGCAAGATGGCACCACGAAATGTTATTCTTCTAGTCGTTCCGGTAATGGTAAACGCTAAATTATAGTTCATGCTGGAAATGATGAGGGTTTTATTCCTGACGCTAGTTTAATTTTTTCGTCCACAAAGAATACAGGTGATAACCATGGAAATATGGATGCAAATATTTTCGAAGAATGGTTTGAAGAAAATTTGTTAAAAAAATTGGAGCCACCATCCGTAATTGTCTTGGATAATGCATCCTACCACTCAAGAGTAGAAGAGAGATTTCCTTCAAGCAGCTGGACAAAAGAAGAAATAAAGTTGTTTCACAGAAAAGAAAATTTATCATAGTGACATATTTTTAATAGTCGATTTACTTCAAAGGTGTGGAGAGCACAAAATTCAAAAGAATTTTGTTACTGACCAAATGGCTCTTAAATATGGCCATGAAGTTCTTCGACTTCCGCCCTACCATTGCCACTATAATGCAATTGAGTTAGTTTGGGGTACAGCCAAAAAATTTTTATGATAAACATGCATCCAAAACAAAAGATGACGCTAGCGTTCTTGGTTTATGGAAAGAATCGCTAGAACAAATAAAGTCAGAATAATGGCAAAATTATATTAGACATACGGAAGACATAATCGTTCAGTCTTTTCAAACCGAGCGAGTTATAGATGAGGTCCGGCCTCTAATTATTCGGATAGTCAATTCAGATAGTGAAGACTCTGCTAGTGAAATATCAGACAGTGAATAGGACAAATCGTTTGCTAAAAAGAAGAAACAAAAAAGTGTTTCGGGAATTCAGTTCGGACTTTGTGATGTGTTTTAGTTAAACGATAAAGTACCTTCGATCTAATTACTGGACTGCGTACTCTCAATAACTTTGGTATTAATTACTGGACTACACGTGTTTAAACATTTTATTTTGCCGAAAACTCGGAAGTGATTTAGTGCCAATTTGTTTCAAGGTTATATTTAATACAGTGTCTGCAGAAAGTAAAGGCTTGGATGTATTTTATTCAAATTTGGACACACCAGCAACTTGGCAAGTATTTTCCAATTTAACTACATGCAAAACCATTCGTATAATTTTCACTCTACGCAAAATAGAGACTTATAGAGACATTGATGAACATTTGATGTCGACAAATAATTTCGAGTATTCGAAATATTCCTTCCCACTTCTTTTAACCGCCCTGTATATACATATTATATTCATTTTATTTGCCTTTGATACAGTAAAATCCAATAGCATTACTGAACATAAAATACAGGAAATTAAATATTTTTACTTTTCAAGCGATCGGAATTAAATATTAACGCCCCACTGTTTGAGGCCCACTGATCATATCTTAATTACATATCGGCCTTCATAGGGTAAAAGGAGTTTATTAAAAGCATGGATGAATATTGTCGATTCGGCGAACGACTCGGCCGCCGTCTCGGCGAAAACCGCTGTGTCTGTCTTCGCCCTTATACGTGAATACGTACCCTTTTATTTAACGGCGGTGAGCCGCTTGATACTAAACTTGTGTCGCGGCGTTCTCAAGTAATATAATGTCGTTCTGAATTGGAGAACGTGTCGCCTGTCGCGACAGGCATTTTATAAATGCGTTGAATTAAATTAGTGCTTTTATGCAACGCATTTATTGTCACTGATGCTTTGATAGGAACTTATTTTGCTAGCCTGCCGACATGTATCGATGTGTGAAGACCTAAGTTTTCGCTATTGAATATCTCAATAGTGAACTATTTAGTGACGAAATTGAAAACGGCTATCTTTGTGACACTCATCATCAGATGATTTCAAAAACCATAGTCTGGGAGTCTTGCATTATTTATTGAGTGAACAATTCTATATTTGTATACCAATTATATAACACACGGATCCATTTTTTACCAAGACACACTTTCTTATTGTATGGTACGGTTGTGACTGATCTATTTAACAAATTATTATTTATTATATATTAGTTAACAAATCTCACACGCGCCAAAAAACGTTGAACTAAAGTTACATTGTATTTCGTCTACAAAAACCGCGTTTTATCGCCACGTAACAGGCGACGAAATGCACTTAAAAGCGGCCTTATGCCGAGTGTCGCATTTGTTAAATAGATCAGTAACACCGTACCGTCCATTAATGAAGTGTAAAAAAGTTTGACTGGTGCGTTAATTTTATTGACATAAACTAAGGAATTCAAAAATAAAAATAAAGTAAATGGTACGTAGAGTTTCTTTCTTTTAACTGATTTCTCACAGCTAATGGAAAGTGAGACAAAGCTCCATCCTGCGTGAAGGACATTTGTCTTGTTACTTCCAGTAAAAATAAATAATAACCTCATATGATATGACCTTAGTTTATTTTTTTGTTTTGGAATGCGTTTGTTGTAAACCGGTCATACTGCAGCTAGTTCGCTTATTGTATATCTTCTCTTTTACAGGTGTAGACGATGGGTACCATCGCAGTCTATTAAAATATGGGTGACTGTTTAGTCATCTGCCATAGGGTCTATAGCTTGTATCCATGAAACAGTCCCGTTGTATACAGTTGTCCTTTGACTGACACATGTCTAATAAGGAAGCCTGTTATGACTCTGATCTGATTCCTGCTTGTTTTCCGCAATATCTGCTAGTAAAAATATATCCGCCCAATATACATTTTGCTGTGTACTTGACTGGGTTTGTTTTCCCAGTGACTGTTTTGTTTCCTTCGGATCCAGGCTTATGAATGACAAATGCCATGATTTAACAGCTCTAACCCTCTGAATTGTAGCTACTGTTACATCAAGTACTTTCTTTTATTCTTTGTTTTTTAAGTTTAGTATATATAAATCATGTTCCATAACAAACTGTAGTAATGACTTACCTCTTATTTTGTGTTTATGCTGCTTAAGTTCAGATGGTAAACATTCTCATTACATTCTAAGACATTCTCTCAATTTTCAAGATCATAATATTGAAGGTATGTTGATTCGAGAAAAATGTCGACCTTTCTTTCTCTATGATCTTTACATTTATGACCATATTTAACTCTGCTTCCAACGACAGGTTCTTCATAGTCCTCACCACATCAGCAGTTAATTTATGTGTACTTATTAAGCGCTTAATGATGTTTTATGGAACTGACTTCTGATAGCAGCCTCATCGACTGCTTATTCTAGTTTGTTGATCATCAATTCTGCTTGAACTTGACCTATTTAAGTAGTAGAAAGGTGTCTGTGTGCCACCGTCATCCTGAATTCTTTTGTAATATTGCTATAGAATCTAGTTTGCTTGTTAGGGTTCCCTGGTCTTTTAGAGAATGTTAATAAAGATGGGGGATGTTAATATCTCTAGGTCTCTGCATATGTCTATAGTGTATTGGTTTTATGTGGATTTACCGTTGTCTACGTTCCAACAGCTATTTTTGCCTCTTTCATCGTCCTCGTCTATTGGGCTCCAGATAAGTGTTTACTGATAACTAGTTGAAAGTCCTCTCGAAACATTTTTAGTCCTCTTCAAGTCAGCACAGTTTTTTTTTTCGAAAAAACGGTTAAAATTGTCTTGTTTCAATAATTCGTAAACTTGCAAAACCCAATACATCACATTTTCATCCAAATTATAACTGAATCGTTGGTTCACTGGTATTACAGCTTTACATGGTCGGTATAAATCTTAGGTTACAAAATAAAATGCTTACTTTCTAATGTTAAAATACCTGTTTTGTATATTTAATATAAACTCAGACAATCTTTCTTTTACCATGTTGAGTCTGGCTGAATGACTAAAAGTCTATGCCAAAAAAAAAAAAAAAAAAAAAAAAAATGTTAAAATATTAAAAGTTTGGTTTGTTTTTATCACCAGAAACATCATTCACTGTAAGTTTCACATCTTTCAGAAGCATATCATGATTGGCGGTATTACGGTCCTGTAGGTCCTTAGTTTTGCTCTTCGAGATATGTTTTTTTCTTTCTTTCTTTCTCCCCTTCCTTTTACCCTATCAGGGTATCGGATTTGGGCTAGCTATTTTAATTTCCATTTACCCACCTCTTCCATTCTTTTCTGTTTCCTGACATTATTTATAATTCCTCGACTGATTTTTGTTCAAGTTTTCCCGCCTCTACTACTTGCTGTATCCATTTTTTTCTTGGTCTGCCTCTTTTTCTTTTTCCGATGTTTTTTGCTTCATAAACTTTTCTTGTTTCTATTGGATTGCATCCTCATCAGACGCCCATACCAGTTCATTTGTCTCTTTGCTATTTTGTTCATTATCGGTTCCTGGTTGGCCATTCTCCTAATAGTCTCGTTGCTTAATCTATCCCATTTTGTCTTTCCAACTATCCTTCTTAGATGTCTCATCTCCATTGCGTTTATCCTGCTCTTATGTTTTTCCAGAATTGTCCAGTTTTCACTTGCATTCAGCACAGTCGGTATCACTATTGTGTTATATACTTTTATTCTTGTTTCTCGTGCAAGTTCTCTTTTTCTCATTATTGGGGCTAATGCATAATATAACTTGTTTGATTTCTTTGCTCTATTTGTTATTTCCCAGTCTATTTTTCTGTCATTAGTTATTATACTTCCCAGGTATTCGTAAGTTGTTACTATTTCCAATTCTGAGTTTTTACATTTTATCTTTATTTGATTATCTTCCTTATCTCCTTTGCCACTGATTATCATTATCTTACGTTTTTCCTCGTTTATCTCCATTTTTAGTTCTTCTATTTGTTCTACCCATATATCCATTAGTTTCTACATTTTATTCTCGGAATCTGCTATTAGTAATATGTCATCTGCATACATTAAGGACTCTATTGTTACCGGTTGTAATCTGCGGTAACTTATTATTGTCTGTAGTTGATTGGTTCTGACTCTAGCGTTTCTTATCAATTCATTCATTACTATTATGAATAGCAAAGGGCTGAGACTATCTCCTTGTTTAATACCTCTCTTCCAATTAAATGCTTCCGATCTTTCCCTTGTTATTTGTACCCTTCCTTTTACCTCTTTGTAAGTACTTTTTATAATTTTTATCAAAGCATTAGGTACGTTTATTTTCCTCAAGCATCGAGATATGTTTTTGCTTCTAAATAACCTAATGCTTATGCCATGCTAATCCCATATCTGGGATTGATTCATCACCTTTTTCGGGATCTAATTGTTTTCTTGGATTTTTTGAATACATCATCCCAACTTCCTGCTTTTCTCTTCCCTTCATCTGAATACGTATCCCCTAAATCTGTCATATTTATAAGGTTTAACTTTTCTTAATGTTACCCTTATTTTCAATTACAAATAATTTCTCCCCAAAGTTTGTTTAGCTACGCTTTCCAACAACTATTTGCTTTAATTGAGACCTATCAACACCCCTTTATATTTGTACCAGACTTCGTTTGTTTATTTGTTTATTTAACCAATATAACATTCCTTCGTTTTATTATTAGCTGTGTTGCTTTTTTACAATGAATGTTACTTTTTGGCACTGGATTTTATTGCTTTGACGTTATAATTACTTGGGTTGCCAGTTAATATTTAATCTTTGCAACAACTCGAAATTTTTGGGATTATCGTTGGCGAAAAATCACTTTTATCCCTTTCAATGCCACGTGGGCAATCTAAGATAGATGAGATAGAAAGAACAAACCTTTTAAAATTATCCAAGGCAGTTTATTTCATATAAATGTGCTGTTGGTATATACTCTGCAGCCACGAGGATAGGAAAGGGACAAAATATTTTAAATCTATTCATGAAAGTGGTCGTCTAATGATTAAGGGAGGTTTTAGTTAATTAAGTTATAACGTTAGGTATCCCCAGATAAATTGACCACGAAAGCATTAAGTTAGAAATGTGTTTTGAACTAATCACATGCTAGCTGCGTGTAATTGAGAAGTTTCAGGCGCCGGCCTCTAATGACTTTATTTACATTTTGACTGTACCTCACTGGCTTAAAATAAAGATCGTGGGTAAATTTAAGGCAACTGACACATACTAAATTATTTCGCATCTTTGTAATTCTAAATCTCAGGTTAAATGCATAAATAAATGGGTTACTAGATGTTTATTTGCCAATTTACGTATAGATTAACTATGCAAACGACTCAGATAAGAATTTATAACTTACCTTTTGGTATTTAACCAAAATATCCCAACAATTAATTTGCACTATTTTAAAAAACTTTAAAGTAAAATCAGCCATAGAAATTCAAGTAAACATGTACCGAGTTGTAATATGCACTATAACGATGTAGATACCTTAATTAATACCGTAATCATAAATCGTATTAGGCCTCAAGCCGTTTATAACTCAAGAACGGTTTGACCGATTTTAATGATATTTGGTGTTTTGGATTCGTCGCAGCCACGGATACCAGTACGTACGCAACCACGGATATCGTAAAAGTTTACGGAAAAATTAATCTTAAACCTAAAGATATTTTTCAAGTCGAAATTTACATTTGAGGACTATAATTCTGCAGTTTTTCATACACAATTATACAAAAACTTCTACAACAAATCGCCCTTTCAAGTCTACGAATACTTTATAGGCGATGGTCTTTTATCCATGACGGCAAGTATCATATCATATCAAAATGGCGCCGACTGAAGTGTCTGTGATTTCTGTAGAGCTCGCAAAACTTAAAAAAGAGCAATTAATTGAAATAATTGTTAGCAATTGTCTACCTAATACCATTAATAATGTGATAATCAAAAGTGAAAAAGTGTGTAATAAGTGTAAAAAGTCCGAGTTACAAAGTGAAGAAAAAACTATCGACGAGGCTATTTCAAATAGCAATGAAACCCACAGCTTATATATAGAAAATAGGCTGTTACAACAACATAAAGAATCACAGGGTAAGTTGATTCATCACCTCGAGAAAAGCTCATGTGAGTCCTGGTTGATATCTCAGAGGCACAGGCCATGTATGCTTTCTAGACCATCTGGCCGGGCTCGAAATGTTCTCGTGTATTTTAATGATAGTAAAACTTCGTTTGTGACATCTGTTAATGGTGTGTTTTAACTGATCCATAGAGAACAGAAAGAAAAAACAAAAATAGTGTGATTAAAATGTAATTAAGTGTTCTTCATGCAGGTGTATTATGGTGTGTATATGTAAAAGTAAATCTTCATTTTATTTTTGATGTTTTGTCAGTAAATAACAATAAATGTTACTTAGTTTATCTATGTCAGACTAATTATTTATACAAGACGTATTGGATTTTATGAAACACATTTCCAAGAAAACATGTTTTGAATGTTTTTTTTCCTTTGCCAAAATACAGGAATCCTCGAAATTAAATTCATGTTTTAACGTTAATGCATATTCTGTCAGCGCACATGCCTTTATTTTTTTGGTTTTTATGACGCTGCGATGCGAGATCACTATACTGTGAAAATTACGAGATGATTCTCCGATATACACGTTTGTACACTTGGCACACGGTATAGAATAAACAACATTCGATGACTCCTGTATTGTGAAAGGATCCTTTGTATTTGTGTACAACTTCGATATTAGCATACTAAAAGCTATAAAAAATAATATATACTTTATTTACGTAATCATATTTTACTCTTTATAGATAAAACCCTTACTCTTTAGAGCCACCATCTACGGTGTATTCTTAGAGCTTCTATTTCATCGTGGAACTATTATTGCTTGTACGAGACATAAAAATAATGAACTAGTTTATTTATGATAAGCCTTCGACAAGAGATCTGAGTATCTAGAATACATTTTCGATACGAACTTACCTTATTTGGATTATGTACTCCTGAAAATATATTGCACATTTCAACAAAATTCTTTACCTTGTTCATATTTAGTTCGTTATCTTTATAGTTTGTTATAATATATTATAATATTTTGAGTATATATTTTCTTTTGAAAATATTCCGTTGGTGTTTAAAGACTTTTTTAGAAATAAACTTTATCCATTAGTGATAAAGTAATAAATCAAAAATCATGTTTAATACGAAACGTACACTATAAGTTTTGCACAGAGATTTGAATAAAATATCAGATTGAAAATCCGTCGCGTGGTTAAGCAGCAACAAATTTTAAAAACAATCAATTTCGTGAAAAAATGGAAATCTCGTGAACATTTTCGTTTAATGATTTTATATGATTTAAAAGTTGGCTTAACTCAATAACAAAGCATCGATCGACTTGGTGTTACTTCTTTAGATAAAGAAACAGACATAAAGCAGATCGACACGTTACCTATTATGAGATTAATGCGTCATTTGGCATAGGCATGAGCTAAATACGAACAATTGTTCATGACCATTTAGCAGTCAGAAATATGGTCATTGTATTGCTTTTGATTTGACTGCTTCCCACAAAGAAATCAAACTAAGAGAAATCGTACTTGCCAGATTTTTTATAGCACCACGATTTGTATTGAGTATAGAAGATTTATTTGTTTATTACTTAATATATTTGGTTGTTTATTTGGCTTCGTTTGTTTCTTCTACAAAAAAAAATAAATATATATTGTTTTCTACTTTGATGACTTTTTGTTCAATAGATATATGTTCAATAGTAAGTCAATAATCCCTACTTGACTGAAAAAGTTTCCAGATAGACATTGAACAGAAGATTAACCTCTCAGTTCCATTAAGAACCGTTGATCAACTAGAGGCAGAAGTAGAATTACTCAATAAAAATGTACAACAAGCTGCTTGGAACAACAGCACGAACAGTGTCGAAAGAATAAAATGAAATAACTACCCAAAAAAAATCAGAGAAATGATAACCGAAAAAAGAAAACTGAGACGCAAGTGGCATCAGTCTAGAGCACCAGTTGATAAAACTAGATTAAATAATGCCACACAAAAATTAAAAAGAGAAATTCAAAAAATTAAAATCGGTTAGCATCTACCTAAGTGAACTATCAAATGATAGCGCTACTGATTACTCATTATGGAAGGCTACCAAACGACTAAAAAGGCCAATCTTACAGAATCCACCAATTATAAATACTAATGGTAGCTAGGCAAGAAGCAATATACAAAAGGCCAACAGGTTTGCTGACCACCTAGAAAATACTTTTCAACCAAATGAAGAACAACAAATAATAATTAACTGGGAGCTCCCTGATCAAGATGAAATGGAGATTAGCCCTGTAACTCTAAAAGAAGTATTATTGGAAATAAAAAAAAATATAAATCCAGAGAAAGCTTCTGGATTTGATCTAATTACTAGGGAATTATTAACGCTTCCTTTAGGCTGAGGTACGTACCAAAGATATGAAAGGTGGCAGAAATTATAATGACACTAAAACCAGGAAAATCTCCACAAGAAGCTTCTTCATATAGGCAGGCCTATTTCACTGTTACCTATCATGTCTAAATTATACGAAAAATTACTCTTGAAGAGACTAAAACCGATTATAGAGGAAAAAAATCTAATTCCTAATCATCAGTTTGGGTTTAGAGCAAGCCACTCAACGATAGATCAGGTGCATAGAATAACAGATATAGTAGAAAAAGCTCTAGAAGAAGGAAAAGTCTGTTCCGAAATTTTCCTCGATGTAGCGCAGTCTTTTGAAAAAGTGTGGCATGACGGATTATATCATAAAATGAGATGCTACTTACCAAAACAATATTCTGAACTACTAGAATCATATATATCCGACAGATACTTTCGAGTTAAATATGAGGAAGCATATTTAGAATTAAGAGAAGTTAAAGCTGGAGTTCCACAAGGAAGTGTCCTGGAGCCAGTCATATACCTGCTCTATACCAACGATATTCCATCATTAGAACCTAATACAATTGCGCCATTTGCAGACGAAACATGCATTCTAGCAGTCGGATAAAACCACGAGGATGTAGCAACCATGCTACAGAACTCTGTTGGACAAATTAACATCTGTACCAGGCGATCGCGTATCAAATTGAATGAAACAAAATCTGTTCATGTCGATTTTACTAACAAAAGAGAACAACATATCCCAGTTAGTATAAATAGAAACCAAATACCTTATGCAAATACGGCAAAATATTTGGGTATGACATTACATTGCAAGCTACGTTGGAAAGCACATATTAAGAAAAAAAAAAGAGGAATTAGAAATTAAGTTCAGAAAGATGTATTGGTTAATGGGAAAAAAATCCAGTCTGTCCACTTATAACAAATTGTTATTGTATAAGCAAGTCCTTAAACCGATATGGACGTATGGGATACAGCTATGGGGATGTACAAAAGAAAGTAACATTAAAATTATACAACTATATCAGAATAAATTATTAAGGAATATCGTTAACGCTTTATGATACTTCAGAAACTGTGATCTTCATCGAGACCTCCAGATGGATACGGTTATCCAGACAATAAGTAAGTTTGCCAGAATCATGAACAAAGGCTCTCCAACCACGTGAATGTCGAGGCCATCAAACTCCTAGACAACGCCAATCAGATAAGAAGACTTAAGAGAAACCTTTTGAGTTAGTGCTATGTAAGTGAGTGAAAGTGAAAAAGCAGAGCAAGGTGCGGCTAAAATGTACACGTTAGCTTGTAGTACTATAATGTATAATGAGCCTAAGGAATATTGTTGAATGTAACCTTAGATAAGTTTTTTTGTAATATTTTGTATATAGAACTACAGTGCACAGATTCTAAACATGCCGGTGGGAGATGGCTTCTATGCGTTGTATTATAGTTGGTGTATGAGAGAAAAAGTTTTCGAAATAATGAAATAACAAATTTTATATTATTATTTGTTATTTCATTATTTTGAAAACTTTCTCTCATACATCGACTATAATATAGCGCATAGAAGCCATCTCCCACCGGCACATTTAGAATCTGTGCACTGTAACTTGCTTATTGATCAGAGTGAATGATCAGATAGCAATAATCATAAGATTCCTGTTGGAGTTTTATTAAATAAAAAAATAATAATAATAATAATCCCTACGATAAAATACGATAATACGACCTGGCAACGCTATCTTCTTTCCTTAATGCAAATGGCGGCTTCACCACGGATGACCATAACCTGCTGGATGAGAAAGCTAAGCGATTAAATCGGTGCAGAAATTGGTAACCTTGAAACTGACGGACACCATTGTTTGCACCAATATAACGTATAACTTGCAAAATAGTTCATTTGGTCTATAACAGGTATAGACCAAATAGGTATACACTGTCATCAAGTGCCACCAATCACGCACTTCGATGTTCATCGCCCTTCCTTCTGGAACGTATAATTAAATTTAATTGGTTGAGAAATGAAAAAGTTTCATATAAAGGTTAATTTATCTTTAAATATGGGACATTTTCGGATCTCAGGTCAGTCAAGAGAGTACAGTGTACAGTGTGTGTTTTACCCGTGTAGGGTAGCTCCCTAGAGCACTTTGCTCGAAGGGCTCTGTTTCTTTCTAAGACTCTGAAGCTGAGTTTTTTTCTTCTTAGAAAGAATGTGTTTTATTTCTACCACCTAATAAAACCACAATGGCATTGTCTCTTCAAGATAATGCCACAATAAGAGCGTACCGGCCAACTACGCAATATTACACCATATTGCGCAATAGTTGGATAAATTAATAAACATGGAAACTTGCACCAAGTTGCAATCAGTTTTTCATACGTTTATTAATTACACCGGAGACGACAACACCTTATTTGTTCTAATCTTTACTATATTTACGCTAAAAATTAAGACGTGTTTCACACGGTGACTGTATCAAACAAAAAAAAAGAACAAAACAAGAGGAAGTAGTAAATATAATAATTTGGAAATTCCAGGTATGTCCTATTATTAATAAAACAAGGGAAAGTAGTAATTTGGCTATTTAAAAATGACAATATGTAATGATTTATAAATAAATGGTCATTTAATAAATTTATAATCAAGTTAATGGGCCTGCGTGGCGCAAGCGGTAGGATGCTTGCCTCGCAAGCCGGTGGTCCTGACTTCGAATCCTACCGCCGGCAAGAACATCTAGACATTTTAAAAATGTCTATAGGCCCCAGGTCAACTCAGCCTGAATAAAAATGAGTACCTTGGGTAAAACCAGGGGTAATAATAGACGGTTGAAGCGTAGCACTGGCCATGTTACCTTCCTTGTATACCGTAGGCCCTAGATATAGCAGACTACCCTGCTATACTCCCAAAGCCGCGACAGCGGTATAAAACGGGAGACTATTATTATTATTATTAATCAAGTTAATCTTACAAAATCAGAATTTTATTAATAAAATAACTATTTCATTATTAATACACTCATGAAATAAAAACCAAATTTAGCTAACCATACAAAACAAATTATTTTAGACGAGATGTGCGAATTTATAATTATTTCTAGATAAGAAAATATCAAAATGGATAGGTACTAGGATGAATCAGTTTCTCCTTGAGACACTTTTTTTGGATTTCGAAATAACCCTGAACGTGTGCCAATAGAAAAATGGCAAACAGCTACGACATCGTCGATCCGCACAGAGGGAGGAGAATCCGATAATATAAAAATGTTCGCTGATGTTCAACATATACTCTGAGGAAATCTTTCAAGAAGTAGTAGACTAGAGGATGTTGAACCCGGAATTCTAATTAACGGAGAATGTATCAATAAGATCAGATATGCCGAAGAGACGGTGGTATTCGCAGCCCTCCAGGAGTGAATAAATACGATCACAAAAGTAAGTCAGAGATAGGTATGGATTTCACTAAGAAAACATTAAGAAAACAAAATGAAAACTTCAAGAAGCAATTTAGATGAATCTGTGTGGACGGTCAACAAATAGAAAGTGTAAAAACACTTATATACTTTACTTTTATTTATAAAGCCTTTTTTAATCCCTCAGATAAATCATTTGCCTTGTTTTTCGGACGAGGTCATCTTTTGCCCGGCTTAGAAAGAATATGATTATGTTCTTTCACTTTTATAATTATACATACTGTTTGTCGTGATATTTTCAATGCAGCAGCTACCCTTCTCCTTCAATGCAACAGCTACTACTAAAGAATTGTTGAATGATTTTCATAGACGAACGTACATTTCAATATGTTACCTGTTGAACAGATGAAAATGGCTCCAAAGGCCCTTCATTAATTTTTTCTAATTCAAAATATTCCAATACATTTAGCAAAAGTTGTTGTGATCGTACTCAAAGTTTTGGCACTCATTTTGGAACCATCATCAAGAGGGATATGGTTCCGTTTGAGTATATTTTATTATTATTCGAGTAAATAACATGAAAATTCATATGAACCATGTAATAGAGCGTAACTGGGTAAATACTGGAATTTGAAGAAGTTCTGGGGCAAAAAGGTATTTTAAAACTTTTATAAACTTATAAAGTTTACAATAACTGAAAAAATCGATTTCGTTTAATAACTTTAGAGTTGTAACTTTGTAACTGAAAATATATACAAAAGTATGTTCAATCAAATTCAATCGAACTATTTTTTGGGTAGAGAACATGCGGTGTAATTGATAGCCTACCCTTCGTTGGCAACCTAAATAACAATGTTTAGTATTACGTTTTACAAAAGCTAATTACCACTGGTGGATGAAAGAATAATTTTAAATAAAAAGCTCTTGAAACGGACTACACAAATGAAACGGAATATGCAATAAATTTGTAGCATCCATTTGGGCCTTTCAGATATGGCAAAGAGAATAGTTTTACGCATCGATTGAAAGCAGTGTTGCCGAAAAAATTGATTAGGGGAGAATACTAAAGCAGCAATAAAATCCTAACAAACTGAATTCGTTGTTTGAATAACACAATACAAAGAATTTGATCGTAAATTCGTATAATAGATGTTGCATTCTTTCACAACCACCATTTTCGATCAGTGTTTTCAATGATATATTCCCACTCCAAGCACACTCCCATTCGCATGTTCTCAGCTTCCTCTTTATCGTGATAAATCAGTCGCAAATCTCACTTCTGCGTGTTATATATGAAATATCCTTTCAATATTTCCTTTTTATGGTTTATTTGTTGTATGCAAACATACAAATACACAAAAGCTATGAGGATGATGATTATACTAATGTTAAACATAAATTTAAATTTAATAATTCAATAAATTTGACCGATTTTAAATGTAATAATTTTAAACACTTTATTTGGTTTCTAATCTAACGAAAAACAGAAATAAACGCATAAATAAAAAAATAATTTGGTACGTGCTTTTTAAAATATGAATATATTATGCTATGTACACATTATAGATAGACTAATGTATCCCAAGTTTTCATTATGCGCGACAATAACTTTATCCCTCTATAGCTCTTTCGTGCTGAATGTCCTCTTTATCTTCATACAGTGATACCATCACGCTCTCGCTTAATGCATTGGTCATCCTTTCTGCGTCATATATCCTACATTATTTGTCACAACACATCAACCCCTTCCTCTCAAGAGCCTTTCAAACCTCCACAGATATTAGATCAGGTCCTACTGCCTTGACATCTGTAAATAAAATCGTGCTTTTCTGTAGGTCAATCTGCATTGTGGGTCAAAAATTGGCAACATTGGACTCTGGCAAAGATATTCTTTAATTCGAATGAAGGTTGCCTCGCATTTGTCTGGGCAAATGTTTAATAGATTTAAGTTATCGTGATGTGAATTGTAAGCTAGAACGTGACCTAAATACTTCACAGAAAACTGAGCCAATTTACATTCTAATAGTTTTAACAGAAACCCTTCTTGCATGAATGCACGAAGTAATTGTTCTATGTGATGGAGATGTTGTTTAAAATCGGAAGAAAAGATTAAAATGTCATCAATATAATTTATACAAATGCCCTGAAGTCTGTAACGTTGAACTGTAGTGGCAAGTATTCGTTGAAAAATTGCTGGAGATATTTTTAAACCAAAAGGATATTTCTTCTATTGATAATGGCTGGACTGTGAAACAAATTCCGTCTTATAGCGATCTTTTTTCTTACTGGTATTGTCCAAAAAGCTGAATTAATATCCAAAACTGTATACCGCATGCAATTCCGAGCCTTTACTTTAATGTCCTCGATTCTCGGGAACGGTTGTGATTCCGGTAAACTTACCACTGGCATTTGCAGACGATGTCGATCTAATAGGAAACACACGATTAAGGATAAGGGAGACTTTCGTAAGGTTCGAGAAGGAAGCAGAGAAGATGGGGCTCCAAATCAACGAAAACAAGATGAAATATATGTATATGAACTGCAATAACCAAAGCAGAGACAGAATCGGTCAGAACATCACTATCGATGACTTTAACTTTGAGCGCGTTAGAGAATTCAAGTATCTTGGAACAACAATAACTGAAGACAATAACGGATCACAAGAAATAAACAACAGGATCCAGGCTAGCGACAGATGTCTTTTTGCCCTCCAAAACCTTATAAAATCGAAACAACTAACAAGACTTACGAAGATACAGGTCTATAAAACAATCATTCGACCCGTTGTGATGTATGGAAGCGAAACGAGGACGATAACAAAAGCAAACGAAGAGAGACTATGTGTTTGGGAAAGAAAAATCCTAAGGAAGATCTTTGGCCCTGCGCTGGATGAAGCGTCAGGACAATATAGGATAAGAACTAACAAAGAGTTCGAAGAACTTTACCGAGATGCCAACATCATAAAAGAAATAAAGTCCATAAGACTCCAATGGGCAGGACACCTCAGAAGACATTCTAACGAACGAACAGTAAGACTGGTGTGGGAGGAGGTCCCAACTGGAAGAAGACCACGCGGACGCCCTCGTCTCCGGTGGCGAGATAATATAGCAGGAGACCTAAGCACTATGGGCGAGGAGAACTGGATGGAGGTTGCTCAAGACAGAAAACAGTGGAGGCATGTTATCGAGTCGGCTAAAACCCACGATGGATTGTAACGCCACGGAGTAAGTGAGTAAGTAAGTTGTGATTCCGGTACCAAAATTTTATTCAGTTCACGAAAATCAACGCAGAGTCTAGATCGTCTTCCTTTTTCTTTCTTATAAGCCAGTGTGACTGGTGAGCAAAAGGAGATTCACATTCCTTTATCAGTTCTGCTTCAAGTATCTTGGTTATTTGACTGTCAATTCCACGTTCATCCGAAATAGAATATAAATAAGGTTTCTTTGAAATATATGGAATATAGGGATAATATATGGAAGGAATATTCCATTGTTAGCCCAAACTTCTCTTTAAACAGATATTCCTAAAACTCCTTGATATAACTCCTAAGTTTTTTAATGTACCTAGAAAATATGTTACCACGATCACAAGACTGAGATTTGGACATGCTTGTTACACCAAACATTTATTTAAACTTAAGGTTTTAGATAATGATTAATGTGAATTTTGTACAGAAGAAGGAAACCTAGATCATATATTTTTCAGTTGCCTCAGAAATACTATAATTTTATCCAGATTAATAAATAATTTACATAAACACAATATATTAGCCCCTTGGAACCTTCAGTACTTATTATCACTAGACTCGAGAGCAGTGTATGATTTCTTAGTTATGTTTTTAAAAGATAGTAAAATAACCATATAAATAATTATGCATTAGTTAATAACGTAAGCTTTGTTTTTAACCCAATTGTTAAATTCCTTTCTTACCGTGGCCTAGTGTTGTATGTTTAAAAAAATTGCCTTGATGGGCCCCTAGGCGAGAAGAGAGTGACCCTGTCAGACAACAATTTCTACCATGTTGAGTCTGGCTGAATGACTAAAAGTCTATGCCAAAAAAAAAAAACCTTTTCTGGCATAAATCTTGATTCACATACATATTTTATAGCAAAATGAACCATCTTGTATGCCTTACTTGACTGTAAAAACTAGCTGAACAAATACATTACCACGTTTATGAGCCCCTTATAAGGCGGGTAATTTTAATAAACATTGTTTACCGAATTATTTGCTCTATACTCTTTTGTTCAAAAGTATATACAGATAATACGATTCAATTAATTTTTGGAAATTGTCTTTTCCTTATTGTGCAGACTTCCTTCGAAAGTTAATTAATGACTTTTAATTTATATATAACTGTCCTCAAGAGCCAAAGTGATTTATTGTAGAAACTGTCTACCTAAACAAATATAAATTCATGAAATTCCTATTCATCTTAGATAGCGCTTTAGTTGAAATATTTCCTAAGTGATCGGCTGAAGAAACTTTTTTTTGTACTTTTCATTACATCGTGTAATATTATAGTTTTCACCATTTTAAGGTTCAGTATTCTCCTGTTTAACCATCTTTAAAATGACTCTAGGCATTTAACTATAAATGTTTAGGGTTGCGGATTCCATGTCGTGGATAAGGATTATAATATGTAATCTATATTTAAGTATAGCAATTTTTATTTAAGAGAACACTCTTTTAAAGCAGAGTTTTTTATTTTTACAAAGAGTATTATATTTAACTCCTTGTCAGCTTTCTCGTATCTGTTGAGTAATGAAAACAAAGAAAAATAGCAGAAAATATGAAGCAAGAATATCAAATATGTTACAGTTTCATTAATGAAGTCAGTAACCGAATATTCCAATGAAAAAAAGACGCCCGATACAAACTTTATTAAACCATGGTGGAATAATGAATGCAGGGATGCCATAAAATATCAAAAAGAGGCTTAATTACAGTTTAATAGGTATCTTGATGTCAAAATTAGTTAAAGTACATAATTTAAAAATAATTAACTAAAAGAGCTTCAATAAGATGCCGTATGTTGTATTCTATTTAGCATCACATTAGAGAAAATAATCAGAGATTGATATGTCAACACAATTGGTACAATAATAAAAGTTTACAAATACTAGAGTTTGCAGATAACATCGATATCATACCTAGAGACAAAAGAGACATGATCGAAGCATTTAATTTGATAGAAAGAGCGGCACAAAAGAGTGGCCTACAAATGAATGAAATGAAAATGAAATACATGAACGTCAGCAAAACAGCAGTACCTAACCATAGAAGATTAGAACATTGAAAGCGTTAAAACTTTTATACACCTAAACCAAGTATTCCTTGTAGATAACAATATCAGCGAAGAGCTTATGGTAAGAATACATATTGTGAATAATTTGTTTTTATAAAATAATAAAACACTTGTTTCCAAATTTGTATTTAAACGAAGATTATAATTTTGATTTTAACCGTTGTTATTTAGAGGAATTAGTAGAGAATAATACTTCGATTAATACTCCGGTTTCGTTAGAAAAAACAGAGAAAACTATACAAATAAAAACTATAAAAACAAAATACAAATATTGCGTCTTTTTCTGGAACATAATGTTATAGAATTATATAGCTCAACTTTATGTAAGTTAACTGTGCATAGAGCATGATCCGAATGGGAAAATTCCTTATTAGAAACTTATGGCGATAAAACTGGGCGAACTTAGTATACGCGAATATTTAGCATACACTTCTTCTTCTTCTTCAGCCTGTATTTGTCCACTGCTGAACACAGACCTCTTCCATTTGCTTCCATTGATTTCTACTTTTGGCAATTCTTATCCACGGCTTGCCCGCAACTTGTTTGATATCATCTGCCCACCTTTTCTGTGGTCTGCCTACTCCTCGCCTGTTCTCTCTTGGTCTCCAGTTTGTTAATCTCTGTGTCCATTTTTCGGAATTATCTCGGGCAACATGTCCGACCCATTGCCACTTGAGCCTTTCTATACGTTCTGCGACATCAGTAATCTTTGTTCTTTCACGAATGTCGATATTTCGAATCCTGTCTCTCAAACTAATCCCTAGCATGGCCCTCTCCATCGCTCTTTTGGTTGTACTGAGCTGCTCTAAGTTTTTCTTTGTAAAGGCCATGGCCTCCAGTCCATATGTAGTTACAGGCAAGATACATTTGTCATAAACTCTACGTTTTAGACACATTGGTATATCTTTATTCTTCAAAATAAAGCTTAACTTCTTACATTATCAATGGTTTTAATGGTAAGGTTATGAATTGTTGGCGGTAAATTTGAGTGGCCAAGCACTGTATCTTAAATATGTCCATGTTATAATGATTGCCCTAACGGCCAATTACTGTAATTACTTTCAATTAAAATATTTATTATAATTTATCATAAATATAAATATAAATGATATGCAACATACAAGATATTTCTGTTATTACAGAAAAAAATTAACTTTCGGATATTCGACTTTAACTTCCAGAAAACAGTGATGTTACATATAATATAAAAGATGTCACAGAAGATACAATGGCTTTAGATATTCAATCGACATCCAATAATCTACCTTTACTTAATCAAGACAACTCATTATCTAAAGAAATGACATCTTTTTCGACAAATTCTTTTTTTGGCCAAAAACCCCAGAAAGGGCAAAAAGCAAACAGAAAGGTTGCCTTTCGTGCACACTTCTTCAGATCGTCAAAGTGCAGAGAGGCGTAAAATTAAAGAAAAAGCAGAACAAGAAAAAATAAAATAAAACGAAAACAAAAGCGAATTGACGCAAAAGCAAACAATACAGGTCAAAAAATAAAGAAACCAAGATGAAAGTAATAAAAAAATTGCCAAAAGAGTCATTTCCGGGAGCAAAAAATGTTAAACTGTTGTGAAGAGTAAAGAAAATGTTACAGTAAATACAGGTGATATTGCAGACACAAATATTTTGAAAGCAGACACACGTATTCATCATATAATTAAAAACACTACTTTGAAAAGTGTAGTTAGAGTAAATATACCAGAAGTTATTAACCTAAAAAAACAAGAATCGTCACGGAATCAATTTTCTGATTCTGTAGAAGAAAACGTTAATCTGCCCACAAATGATAACATATTTTTTGATGTCTGCAACAATATGAATTCATCAAATTTGAAAAATGTATCCCAAACCAAATGTACAAATTTGGTAACCAGCAAAGAAAACCGTGCTGGTGAATTGGCTAAAGGAAAGTTATTTTGAAACCGAGGGATATCCAGAACATGAAAAAATACAAATTCTCTCAGATATAACGTTGAAACAATCAGACGTCACCAACACACCTGTAAATGACTTTTTGTATACAGGATTATGTTATTCTTGTTCCTATAATATATCTAAATCAAAAGTTGGAATAAAATGTCTATTTTGTGTTAGAGGCTTCCATATTGGTACTTGGGCAAAGAAACAACAAGAAATTGAAAACACAAATAGTTTTGTGATCCTTACCTGCACAAACAAAAAAAGGAAATTAGGAATTATTACAAATGGCCAATGACTGTAATTCTATATGCCAGTAACTATGTTTGTATGGCCAATATCTGTGTAGTTCTGTAAGTTTTCAAATTTGTGTTAATTTTTTATATACATTATTATTTCTGATTAAAATAACCTGAGTTCTTATAAAATTTGATGTTTTATTGCTATTAAAAAACCCTTCAATTGGCAATTCCTTAAATGGCCAATCACTGTAGTTATTACCCTATCTACATCAGCAAGTAACAATAGTTTTTGGTTTTTTTTTTTATTTAAAAAATAAATATTTAAATTATAAGTTGTTTATAGTTTATTACCCCACGAAACGAAGCCGAAAAATCACTTGAAAAATCAAAAAAATTACTGGGTGCTGTTATTTAACTGGAATATCTAGGGGAAGGCAATAGAAAAGGCGTATTATCTCGTTGTTATCGAAACTTTTACTGCGTCATGACATTTAAGCAAAAAAAGCGACTTTTTTCATTCATTTCAATATTGTGAAAAAACTACGCATTCTAGATAAAAACGTTTAATAGACGGCTTTCTTGAAAATACTTTCTCTTTAAAATGAGATTATGAAATTATATTATAATAAATGTTTATAAACAAAAAATTATTGTAAATTAAACCCGAAAGTAATCATGTTTTTCAATTATTTATAATTATTAAAACAAACAATAAAAATATTCAAAACACATTTCATAATGTGAGTTCTTATGTAGTTACTACATTTGCCGAAAGGTGGACACAATTGGTCAGGTAGTTTTTAAACAATTCTATTTTTTATCCCATTTGAGAGAACAAAGGTCATCTTCAAATGGTTATACAGGTACTTTGTTAATACTTCTAATGTAATGTCAAATTCCCATATTTTTTTAAAAACTATAATAATTTTTAATTGTTTACTTACAAATAATTGATACAGATTGAAGTACCAATACCATATTGTCAATATACCTAACTCGCGCAGTATATTTCTGATAAAATAGTTCTTTTACCTACAGCTCTTGTAAATATCAGATATTTTAATGGTGAATAAATGATGACAAGAGCGTTACTAGATTCTGCTAGCCAAATGAGTCTCACTGAAAGCTCCTTTGCAAAGAATTTGCAGCTGTCCCCTCGTACATAAGTTTATTTATTTGATTATCCACATTCTCTCACATAATATGTTCAACAGTACTACTTAAAATAATTTTGACAATTTGTTGTCTGAAAATGTAGATACATTGTTCCGTATACGTGATCCTCGAAAAAGAAGGATCCCATGACATAATTTCCAAGAATTCCAGCCCAAACATTTAATGATCATGTGTGGGTGAAAATTTTCTTGTAAATTGGAACTTGAGTATCTAATATTGGAGATTACGTTTGTTTACAATACAGTTGTTGTGGAAAACAGCTTCGTCTCAAAAAAAAACGTATTCCAAGAAATATGCATCATTCTGAATGTGTTCCTACATCCACCGACAAAACTCTACTCTTTTATTATAGTTATCCTCATGGTGCAACTGTGCACAATATGAATGCAACTTTTTTTAGCATCACTAATTTCAAATCATCCTACCAGGATTCATCACAAAAAGCGTATAAGCAAATATACAGAGAGACTATACGTGAAATCAAATCTTAACTGTCTTTTCTTTTATTCTAGTAAATTTTGAAAAGCTTCTCTTCTTGGTCTATTGTCTATCTGGTAATTGTTGGTAGTAGCACATTTTTGTTTTATCCTCCTGGCAGAAAAGCTGTACCAATTCGCTCCCCGTTAAAAAATTCATGTTAGTAATAGTAACAAAGCTACAGGAACTATAAAATTAGTCTAATGTTAAACTTTTAATCAAGTTTAGTGTAAAAGTCATAGCCAACTAGGTAGAATATTATGTTTTTATTAATATTTTACACACCAACAATACTAAGTATTTATGTATTTTGATATCTCATCCAATACTGACAAACTAAGGAGCAGTCTAGATTATTATGTATGTTTTTCGAAAAATTTGTTTTGATTCAATATTTTCACGGTCACCCTTATCAAATTTCACCTTATTTTTGTTGCAATTAATGTTTGGTTCAAAAAATCACGAATAACTCATAAATTAAGGAAGCTAGGTATAGGGAATGCTTAATAAATAATAAAGTATCATAAAATATAATTTCATTACAATACTAAAATATAGAGTGTTCCATTTAAAAAATACTCATCCTGAGTTTCGACCAACCCTGTATATCAAAATTATCAAAATTAAATATTTCGCTATGTTAATAATTTTAGACAGAAGTAGACTGTATTAAAAATCTTAACATAAATATATTTTTTGATGTCAAATCCTACAATTATACAGAGTGTTAATATTGCTACAAAATTAATAAAAAAAAATCGGTTGCCTGTAAAGTCGGTTTTACGGGCGAATATTTTACGTGACAACGTCTTTTTCTCGGTAGAATATTTATTGATATGAATATTATTAAATTGCACAATAGGAACAAGGAATTGAATGAAAATAAGAATTGCACAAATTTTAACTATAGAAATATATTTTGTTTACTAAAACATTGTACATGTAAACTTAAACTTAACTAATTTCTATTTGAGTGATTTTGTTGAGGATAGGATGATGATAGGAGAAATATGAAATGAAAGGAAGTGTTTCTGCTGTAATGTGTCTTGAACGCCAAGAACGCTCGAGAAAGACAGAGACACAAGCACGGAAGCACGCACCGATTCAACGCGCCTAATTCTCTAGTGCAGCGCGCGCAGCGGACCGATCATGTTTGAGTGGGAGAGAGACGCAAGGCATTCGCCGGTCCGGCGGGCCTCTCTCTCGTTCGGTGACTCACTGTAACAGACGTGAGCGGGCGTTACACTTTTTCATGAATGACTACGAGCCACAACCTAATTTAAGACGTTGTCACGTCAAAAAGGAAATTGCCTTTCCCTCGTAAAACACTGCCAAACGTTATACACTCTGGGCTAAAATTAACCGGCCACCTTAAAAATGCGTAATTTTTGATGTCATATCTCCTAAACCTGTTGTCCGATTTAAGTGATTTTTTTAATGTTTTAGCCTTATTCCTTGACAATATTATTATATTATGTAATAATATGGTTGCTAAACAGGTAAATTTTCATTGTATACCGGGTGTACGAATTAAACTGTGTTTTTTTCTTAAAGTTTGCATCACCCTGTGGAATATTCTAGCATTTATAAAATATTGAAATTAAAACCTAACTATAGCCTCGTGTTTTCTCAACATTTTGTTTTTTAATTCATTAGCTTATGTTGGATAATACAAAAGTTAGGTAGTTTAACAACTAGCCATGTTTTTCATTAATACAAACGATTTAACTCACCAGCAAAATTAACCCCACCACCTTTATTATTGTTTTGTTTCCATTACCTGTGACAGTTTGTTTCCTAAATTTATATGATCGAAGCATTTTTGACATATAGTCGTTGTACGGCATTGTTGCAAATCTGTTTCCGTGTTAATAACAATTCTTGAACAATTTGTAATTAAAATTAAATTTGTAATTAAAATTAACAATTAAAATTGTAATTTTATATCATTGTGAGCGAATATTGTTTAAGTTGAAATTTTAGTGCTTATTTATTGTTTGTGGGTTTAAAAATTCCACTCGTTCCAACTGATGTTGCTAGGGCAGTGGCTTTAGTTGATGCTGGTTACAGTCAACGTTATATCGCTGGTATACTCGATGTACCCAGAACTACGGTACAAGATGCCATCAGACGATTTCGGGAGACAGGATCGTACAACCGCAGGCCAGGTCAAGGCCGAAAACGATGCACTTCAGTTCGAGATAACCGCTTCATTGTCACTAAAGTATTGAGAAATCGCTTTTCACCGCTCCTGAAGCTCTTAGGTCTCTTCTTGAGGTAAGAAACGTTAGTATGAGTAGACAAACGATTAGAAGAAGACTATCAGAAATAAACTTAAGGGCTTTTCGTCCAGCTCGCGCATCACAACTGCTTCCACAACACTGTAGGGCTAGACTTCATTTTGCGCGAGAATATGCTAACTGGACTATGGCGGAATGGAAGAATATACTGTTCTCAGATGAGAACAAAATAGCCCTAAAAGCTCCAGATAAACGCCAACGTGTCTATAGGCGTCAAAATGAAAGGTTTGCTGCATGCGCTATAACCGAAACAGTGGCTTACCGAGGAGGGTCAATAATGATTTGGGAAGCTATTTCTTACAAAGCGCGTGCTGATCTTGTTGTGTTCGGTATAGGGAGTGTAAATGCCCAAGAATACGTGCAAGAAGTTCTCCAAGACCATGTCATGCCTTTTGCAACATTCATTGGTGATAACTTCAGACTTCTTCTTCTTATGGTGCCGTGCACCTATAGTGCGTCTTTTGCGGCATGCAAAAGTTCGCCAGTGTTAGTTACGCCTGTCCAGTTCTTTATATTTCGCAGCCACGACATTTGTTTGCGACCTACTCCTCTCTTGCCCTCAATCTTTCCTTGGATAATTAGTTGAGGGATTGCGTATTTTTCCCCCCTCAGAATGTGGCCCAGGTATCCAATCTTTCGTGCCTTGATCAAGCCGAGCAATTCTCTCTCAGTATTTGCTCTTCTTAGGACTTCCTCGTTTCTCACCCTATCTGTCCATGGTATGCGGAACATTCTTCGCAAGGTCCACATTTCGAAGGCTTCCAACTTGTTAATGGAAGATATTTTCAACGTCCATGTCTCCATGCCGTTTAGCAATATGGACCATACATAGCACTTAACCATTCTGTAACGGAGATTGAAGGAAAGATTGCGGTTACAAAGTAGCGGTTTAAATTTAAGAAAAGCTTGTCTTGCTTGTTCGGTACGGCATTTTGGGCTTCAGACTAATGCATGACAATCCACGTTGCCATACAGCAAGATCTACCCGTGAGTACCTTAATGAGGTCGGGATTCAAGTTCTACGATCGCCAGCATACAGTCCCGATCTTAACCCAATTGAGCATATCTGGGACAACCTCAAAAGACGGGTAAGAGCAAGATTACCAACCCCTGCATCCTTTGAAGAGCTGAAGACAACTGTGGTATAGGAGTGGCACAATATCCCCCAATCTAGGGATGGGAAAAACCTACCGGTTTTAACCGAATTCGGTTTTTTTACTTCGCAATAACCGGTTTATCGGTTGTTTTTTTGTCCCGGTTATAACTGGTTTTTTATTTTTAAAGTAAAAACCGGTTATTAGGTTTTTACCGTAATTAGGATTAGGTTAGGTATTATTTTGGATACCAATCATAATTATTATTCACAAGTAATTATTCCATTAAAACCATAATTCAAATTTTATTTTATTTTATAAATACAGAAACAAACTGAAAGTGCAAACTTACATCAGCCAGAAACAATTAAGTTTTATTATAATATTTCGTTGAAAAGGTATTTGTAGTCGTAATATTTACATAAGAAGCGATCTGGTACATCATCTATTTTTCACACTTGACTCTTGACATTGAAAGTGGGAGAATGGCTTTTTCTGATTACCAAAAATAATGTTCTGACTATGAATATCGAATTACCGATTACGAATACGAATCTCCAAGGATTTTCCAATTTATTTTTAAGTAAAATATTTATGTTGATATTATTTTTTTTAAATCCCATTTGAAAAAGTCTGGGACATTTTTTATAAGTTGAAATGATTGGGGTGGGGAATTTTTTGGGTTTGGAAGGAGAGGAAAATTGGTGGGTATTTTAGAAGATTATATTTTTAAATGGTAAATTAAATTTGCATCATTAATTAAATACAATAATTGCATATTATATTCTACTCTCATAATATATTCAATGACAATAGAACCTGAATTATTTTAGCGCTTTCTGTTGAGCAGTAGTATAATAATTTTGGTTTACTGTTCTCTACATCTGACTACTGAAGTTTTATCGTCTTTCGATGAGGCCACAAAGGAGATCTCGGGTTCCCAGTACATTACTGCTAGCCATGTTATCCCCCTTGTGTCTATTATCGAAAGATCTTTAAAAAAACCTCAAGCCAAACCGTACAGCCCAAAAGTTATACCAAAAGCTTATAACTAGCCTTTAAGAGAGGGGCACTAAGCTTTTACGAAACCCCCTCCTTTGCCATGCTACAATCACGGACCCGAGGTTCAAAAAACTATATCTGAAACCGTCTATGGCGGAGACAGTCACATCCAATTTAGGCTCGTAATTTAGGACGTATCTTACCGAAATCGAATAACTTTCTCCTTCCAGAATGAAGAAGCTAAAGTGAGTTTAAAATCAAACCCTCTTTGGTCTTCACACGATCTGGAGTTGGTGAACAGTGGTTCCAGTTCTGATTGACTCTATATCTGCAGCAGCCTTTGCTGCCGAGATTAAGTGATCCGTTTTCATTCTAGGAGCAGAACAGAACCTGTATGCCAGGCTTGGCTTTTATAGCTAAAAAATACATGTCGTTAGTTGGAAGTTCGGTGGCATCACAGAGACTGGTGTCATCATTGAATGATATTGTGTCAGATGAGAGAAGCCGCTTAACCGACCAACATATATATGAACTAGTTTTTCTCAATAGAGTTCATGAAAAATACTGGCCAACATAATGCTAAATCCATTTCATATAATATAACCTATTTGTAACCTTCTAACCTATACTTTTTTACTTAAAATATTACTTCATTCTACTTATATTATACTTTTATTGTGTATTATTGTAATATGTATATATTAATCTTACTATTATATATAATAATAATCAATAAATATATAATAATAATAAAATAATAAATAAATATAATAATTAGTAGAATAAAATGGTTTTATTAAAAATTTTGTTTTATTTATATTTATATTGATGTTCTTTCGATAGTACTAATTTTGATTATATTGATATCGAGTCGAATGTAGTATCGCAAACTAAAGTGCATTGTAAGTGCAATGTAACTTTGTAACCTATTTTATTAAAAAAAACCAAAAACCGGTTTTTGAAAAAACCGGTTTTTTTGGCCGGTTATAACTGCCAGGTTAAACCGTAAGCAAAAAAAACCGGTATAACCGAAAACCGGTGTTTTGTCAAAAACCGCCATCCCTACCCCAATCTGATATCTAGGATATCATGAATGGATTGCCAAACCGGCTCCAAGAAGTCCTAAGGCCTAGAGGCGGCAACACCTATTATTGATACCCAATTTTTTTTCAATTAGACTTTGATTTCCAAAATATTGTTAATTTGAATTTTCTTCGAAGATTTTATTCATTGGATTTTTACTGTAACAAATGACTTTTTTTCAAAAAGATTATTTTTTCTCTTCCGCGGAGATAAAAATTGATAAAAAAAACATGTCTAGTTGTTAAAGCACCTAACTTTTGTATTATGCAACATAAGCGAATCAATCAGAAAACAAAATATTGAGAAAGCATGAGGCTATAGTTACGATTTAATTTCAGTATTCTACAAATGCTAGAATATTCCACAGGGTGATGCAAACTTTAAGAAAAAAACACAGTTTGATTCGTACACACGGTATACGATGAAAATTTACCTGTTTAGCAACAATATTATTATAAAGATATTGTCAGGGAATAAGGATATAACATATTAAAAAATCACTTAAATCGGACAACAGGTTTAGGAGATATAAGAAATCAAAAATTACCCATTTTTAAGGTGGCCGTTTAATTTTGGCCCAGAGTGTATTAACAAAAAAGAGAACATCGAGAAGAGACCAAAAATATAAAAATATACAGGTTGTTCCATTAAAAAAAGATAAGTTTGGTCCACCCTGTCAGTTCTAATGAATGTACATAACTCTGATTGGGCATTGGGTGCCACACCTGAATATTCTGCAAGTATACTGCGACAAAATAAGATAGAATAAAAAGTGTGAAGCAGGGTATTTTCGCATTTCATTCACTTAAATGGAGTATTTATGTGAAGCAAATAAAGAATCACGCAGAAAATTATAAACCGATTGTCGTGAAACTAATGTGGCTTAATGTGACGACCATATAAAAACAACAGCGTGAAACCAGGTTGAACTCATGTGGCACTCAACGTGTTAATACTAAAAACTTTTTAACTGTAAAATCGCAAGTGTTTAGGTTCCCTTTCTATATTTTAATTAATCATAATTACGACTAATGAAGATGGACTGCCGTTAAATATATTTAGTTTTAAAAGTTTAATTAAGAATGAAAAGATATTAATTGTGATTGCTAATTGTTTGTTTGGTAAAAGTTTCATTAAAACTTTGAAATCCTTTTAAAGATTCTACAAGATCCAACCGTTGGTGGATAAATTAAAAGTACGTAAAGTAAGTAAAGCAAATATTTTATACAGAATTTATATACTAGGAGCAGGATTAAACTAAGAGTGCAAAATATGAAAATGAAATGTTAAATATTAGTATTTTGGTTTTTAAAAACTTTATTGGTCAATTTAATTATAAACAATAATTCTGTACTTACTTTTAAGTAGTTATTGGTTAAGAACAAAAATAGATAGCATCACACATTTCAGGAATTATTTGGTTCAACGCTAGTTTGGAAGTTATTGAGACTACGTCCTGTGCAAGATATCTGAGGGTTGCTGTGAGCCTTTCAAGGGGTGGTGCTTTTCTCATGTAGGTGTCTTGTTTCAGTATATCGCTCGCTTTAGTTCTGACCCCCAGAGGAAGTGTAATACTCATCATAATGCCGTGTATTGTACATTTCCAAAGATCTCTGTCTCTAGTCATTTCCTTTAATTCATGAATAGGTCTTTTGCATTTTCAAGAAGTTTGTGTCATTTGCAAAACCAACTCTAGCAATTGACAATGAGATGTCCATTCGCAAATAATTGTGCCAGTCATCAGGTTCGTCCCTCAGTTCTTTCAGTAACGAGACATGGGAATACTAGCTTCTTTTCAGGAACCACTCCCTTCACCATCTTATCTTTTCCTTATTCATCCTCCCTTTTCCTCTCAGTCGTGTCGTTATAGTTGAAAAAATAAAAGAAAAAAGCCGTGCTTTGTCCATAATAAAAAATGACTCTCAAAAAGATTCACTAAAGAAATTTCAGCCAACTGAAGAGTCTGGACTAGAACTGAGGTAAAAAGCGCAATGAAAAACACGTAATGTATAAACTTTCTGAACAATAGGTACGTTTTTTATGCCCAAAAAAAAACGTATAGTAAGACGTACCGTATAAACTGACCTTTAGAAAGGCGCGCTACTAAAACGAACAAAAGTCATCAAAAATTCTTCACTATTCAATTTATGATAGCAATTTAAGTTCACTATTATTAAAATCTTATTTTTCAACGTAAATTTTGAATTCAAAAGTAAGTAAAGACTTATGCTGCTAGGAAAAAATGTACATATATTATTTTCTCTGTATTCTAAAAACACATAATAGGGGCATACAGCCTTAACACTAAACTTATTGGCTCTAAATCATTTTTTTCTCAGTTGTGGTTTCCAATTGTGAGTCTGATGGCGGTTCTTGCGAACCGTTCAGTAAGGACGGAGTTCTTTTTAAGAGATAAAAGAAATTTTTTGGTATTAACTGATTTGATAAGTATTAAGAAGGAAAACTTATTATGTAAAATTTAAATTTTATCTTATTTTACAAGATACAACGTGTTGCAAAAACGCACGCAAGTTCTGAGGACTATCATAATATACTAAACTAACCATAATGTATAAAATTTGCTGCGAAAGTAAAAAATTACACTTTTTACACATTCCAACGTTGCACTTTATACGATATATTCGTATAATACATAGATCGTACACAAAGGAGACGTACACAATCTCCAGCAGATCGACATCATTTCTTATTTGCACTAGATTTACTTGAGTCTAAAATATGACCTGCATTGTTATAACCCTAATCGTCACCAAATTTTGATCAGCAACTGCTTGATACACTCATTGAAGGGTGACCACCTTGAGTTGGAACTGGAATTGACATATTTATATAGTAAAGTAACTTTTGACAATTTCTCTTCTGAACTACAGTAAAGTTAATCTGTTTTCAGCATGAAAAACAAAAGATATCCACAGCATCTTAAAACCAAAGTATACAATCAATGCGTACTCCCTGTTCTCACTTATGGTTCCCAAACGTGGACATTTACAAAAGCAAACATGGACAAAATCATAAAAACCCAAAGAGCAATGGAAAGACAAATGTTGCACATAAGACTAATGGATAAAAAGAGAAACGAGTGGATAAGAGAGAAAACAAAAGTGAGGGATGTTAGACAAAAAGTTGCAAAATTGAAATGGAGATTTGCAGGACACAATATAAGACAAAAAGAAGACCGATGGAACAAAATTGTTATAAGATGGACACCGTGGAAATATAAAGGAAGCAGAGGAAGGCCCCAAATGAGATGGGCAGATGATATCAAGAAGCAAGTGGGCTCTAGGTGGATGACTATAGCGACAGACAGTAAAGAATGGAAAAGGATTGGGGAGGCCTATGTCCAAAGATGGACCGAAGAAGACTAATTAGATAGATAGATAGTAATAGATTCCGCCATCACTTTTATTGGGAATAAGCCACAATTTTACTTTGTTGCTTACAAGTGGACACTGGTGTCTAGAAACTCATAGACAGTGCCATGATGCACAGTATGCGTTTTAAAGTAAAAAAAGATGGGTAATATTTTAAAAAATGGACATATACTGAGTAGGGAAAGGGGAATATGATGGGGTAGCTAAGGAAAATAACAAAAATGCAGCACAATTATTATATTAATTATTCTTATTAATTTATGGCGCGTTATATGGTTAATCTAACTATGATTTGGTAAAATCTTTGGAAAATCAACTATCACGTTTTTTAACAATTAGGCATTACGAACATTATGAAAACCATCTTGCTCCATACTATGGAGTATGATGGGGTAATGGAATTGGGGCATGATGGTGATGCTAATTATTCTCACAAAACCAACAAATGTGTATTTCCTCCAGATTTTCATTGTTCACCCCAGCACAAGCATTATGAGCCCAACGTCCACAGATCTGACAATATAAGCAAATGGCATCTTTATCACTACTCTTTTGAGTTTTGGTTTTTTGTTTATTTTAGCATTTCTTTTGAGGCGAAAATCATTATTATTCGATGTTTTCCCCGGCTTTTCCAAACGGAGTTAAGATAATAATGGCTGTTTTTCTTGCCGGTATTGTTTCCTTTTTTCTGGTCGTTGAATAGAAGGAATTGACAAAATATTACTAGGGGATGCATTTTCAAAGCTAGACGTCAACTTACGGCACGCTGTATAAATAGGAGGTTTAAATAACTACATGGAAAAGAAAATGCGAAGGCATGGGAGTACCGGTACGAAACGACTACCTATATACATTAAGTTTTGCAGACGATCAAGTAGTGATTGCACAAGACCAAGACGACCTCAGCTACATGATGAAAAAACTACAAGAAGAATATACCAAAGCTGGCCTAGATATTAACCTCGCGAAAACAGAGTACCTATCTACAAGTGAAGAAGACATAGAAGATAAACAGATTGATGACAACGTAACAATCAAAGGAAAGGATAAATTCAAATACCTGGGGTTTATAATCACGAAAAAGGCAACAACAGAGGAAGAAATTACATAAAGATTAGGACAAACAAGAACAGCAATCCGACAACTTAACTCAGTATGGTGGGATAGACACCTAAATACGAAGACAAAAACGCAGATTTATAAAACATTAGTGCGAAGTATTATGACATATGGGGCTGAAAATTGGATCATAAACAAGAAAACCAGCAGTAAGATAGTAGCAACAGAGATGGAATGCCTGCGAAGATGCTGCAGAGTAACAAGAATGGATAGGAGAAGTAATGACGAAATAAAGCAAAGAACATCAATAGAAACAGACATACTAACATATATAGAACAAAAAAGACTAAAGTGGTATGGACATGTAAGAAGAACTAGCGACAGCAGATGGATAAAGAAAATAACCGAATGGAGCCCCATAGGAAGGAGGAAAGAGGACGACCCCGAAAATCCTGGAGGAACGAAGTAGACGACGCCATGAGTAAGAGAGGACTGAACGATGGAGAATGGAACAACAGAGAGAGATGGAAACGGTTGAGCGAGGGAAGGCAGTGAATACTGTAGAATCCCTAAATATATATATATATATATATATATATATATATATATATATATATATATATATATATATATATATATATATTAAATGAATAAGAAGGTCCAGGTTCAGGCTCCAAGACGGGTATTTGATCAGCTGTTGGCGTAAGTCGTTCGTAATATTTGGTGATTAACTCTGTTTTAGGTGGAGTGGAAGATGTTGTTGTAGCTTCAGCTTCTGTTGCAAGAGTTTAAGTGTAAGAAGATATTGTATCCAGTTGCAACTATTTTTGTTGAAGATAGATACGGTACTACCCCAGGTTAAAGATCTTCGGCTTCTGATAGCCTTTGTCGTTCAAGATTTGACGAGTCTGCAATATTTGATATGTTTGTAGTCGCAGCAGAAATGGACCGCAAACTGCTGTTTTATTTGTTGTCTCGGAAAAATCATCAGTGGAGGCATATAGGTTCTAGCAGCGTTAAAACATATTTATACTGTAATAGTGTTCATCCTCGTTCAGCAGATGATAAAGAACCCACTTGTTTTCGTCTTTTGTAGTCAGTAGCGCACCTAGAATTTGCCTTTGGGGGGGTTTTGGTTGGTCACCGAAATTTTTTTATGATGTTACCTCCATTTTGAGTTCCTAAAATGTGTAAGTAACAATGACGGAATAGGGTCCGGGGGGGTTAACCCCCCTCCTTCGTGCGCCACTGTTTGTAGCTAATAATTTGCTCTTGGTTTTAGAAACAAGGGAAATTTCAGTTCATCGCAGTTATATATTTTGTCAGGGGTCAATTTAAAAATTATCAAAAATATCTCTAAGCAACTTACAGAATTTACTTACAGCCACTTTGTTGAATCTCATTGCTCTAGCTACTGATCTGGCTTCAGGTTTGCGAATTGATAAATTTTGATGACGTTTAAAAAAAACTTTGAGCCAATCAACACCAATCATCTTCTTATTAGTACTGCAATTGTGTGCCTTTCCATTTTTAACTGACAATTGATATACTAGGCGTCTCAATTAGATAATTATTAATCCAAAAAGACGCTGTTCCATATATTTCAGATATGCTTCCATTTCGTCTTCTGCTTTAGGTGTAAATATTGTTTTTTCTGGCCTAAAGATAAACCAATAGTATCTTCGCCGTCTCCCTTCATTTTCTTTTCTTAATATGTCGTTCTAAAATAGTCTGAGGCACTGAGTATGCAGAAGCAGCTGTTTTCTATCCCATCTCTTTACTTAAAACTTTATCTATAGGTGTTTTCATAGCATCTGTCGACCACTATCCTCTTTTTGTTTTTTTCTTGTAAGTATGTGCCAATTACCTAAAATATTCCAATGTTATTTATTAAGAAATTTAAACTAACCCAGACCTACAACCCCACTTTACTCCTAATCCCTCATCATACCCCGGAAAAAATACCCCATCTTGCCTCGCAGCATCGTCATGCCACTTTCCCTACCAGCCATGTTTTTTTTTTAAGGTGGGAAGCTAACGTGTTAAAAGAATTTCTGATTTAGTGCAAATTTTTAAATTTCTCATGATTCGATATCAAAATTCATTTAATTGCGAAAACTCTCTGGGGTAAAGCATCATTGGTCAAGTATAGCAATACCCTGTATATGAAAATAAATTACCTCGATAAATGCATAATTAATTCATAACTACCAACTTAATACAAATAGTATATTTCTCGTAAATTTGTTCACAAATCCATAATAGATATTTGTAGTCATATGAGAATTATATATTTAGGAGGAATACCAATTATTTATGTTACCACAAAATTACACCAAATTCTAGTTTAACAGTCAATGTATTCTTTATTATTTCGCGAATTGATTACTTGAAATTTAAAATTTTAAGAAACTGTCGTATATCTATACGAGAATATAAAATAAAATGGAATTAAGCCAAAAGCCAAACTCAGCAAGATATTTAATTTACATATTTTTTAGGTCCGCCATTGGTAAGTTTCGCCATGACATCTTCTGGCTCTGGGTTTAACTCCCTCCCAGAGAGTGAAACGCTGCCTTCACTACCCATGGGACCACCTGCAATTCCACAAAATCGTTTCGATCCCTACTTCGATGCAATGACTCCCAGCAACGTCACGGCTCTTGTTGGGAAATCAGCCTATCTCAGTTGCCGAGTTAGAAATTTAGGAAATAAAACGGTAAGAAATTTATTTATTGAAAACATTTAAGTTGGGGGAACTAAAAATACCGGGTGCGCAATATATTTCGCTGAGTATGTGGTTAACTTTTTACAATAATTTTATAAGAAAATATTTTTAGTAATAAATAGCAAAAGTAGTATATATTATGTCACCTGGTAAAAAATCAGGTCTGATTTTAAAAAGTTAGTACGTTTTGTTCATAGAAAAAATTTCGGACATCGTTAAAGAGGAGACAACCAGAGTATAGCCGCAAAAGTCAACCATGCAACAAATTATTTCAGTTTGACAGTGTGGGCATGTTTTTATAATGTATATATGTTTTATGCTTCAAATACACTCACCGGCAAAATTAACGGAACACCTTAACAATGGGTTATGTTGGATGTCTCGAATTTCCTAAACCTGTTGTCCGATTTGAGTGATTTTTTTATTATGGTATAGCTATATTATTTTACAATATCGATGTAATAATATTATTTCTAGACAGGTCAGTATCATTTTATACCGGGTGTAACAATCATACTGTGTTTTTTCCTTAAAGTTCGGAACACCCTGTGGAATATTCTAGCATATATAAAATATTGAAATTAAAACTCAATTATAGCCTCAGGCTTTCTTAACATTTTCTTTTTTGATTCATTTGCTTGTGTTGGATAATAAAAAAGTTAGGTACTTTAACAACTAGCCATGTTTTTCATCAATAAACGCTCATTTTCTGCTTAGTTTCACCGGCATATTTAAAGGAACAACCATAAAATCTGAGTATTTTCTCTCTAGTCTATATATTGTTAATATTGTTTAGATAAAATTATAATACGAATGTTGGTGACGTATTTTGAATTTATATTACAATGGTAGTACAATATGAAACCTGTTTAAGAAGAAATATAACACAAAGATGTCAGACTCAAACAAAATACGGATTTTAAACACATTAACTTTATTGTACAGTTTGAACTTAAATTGGTTTTTTATGCATTTTTTTTTTTTGGCTTTTATAGCGTGTGTTTCCCCCACGAGCCCTTACAACTGTCTCTCCCATTCCTCAATCAAAGCAATTCTGACTTCCTCTCTGTTTTGAATAGCAGGAACCCATGCCCTAAGTTTTCTGCCTAGCATGTCCCACACATTCTCTATCGGGTTCAGGTCTGGGGAACAAGCTGGCCAATTCATCGTTGTTATACCCACTTGTAATAAGAAATCTCTTACACAGCCTGCGACGTGTGGGCGCTCATTATCCTGCATTAAAATAAAATTTTCGCCAATATATGGTGCAAAAGGTACCACATGATCTTGGAGAATATCTCTGATATACCTATCTGCTGTTAATGCTCCATCATCAATCGCCATTAACTCTGTTCTTACTCCCAAACATATACCGCCCCACACCATAATTAAACCTCCACCAAAGGGGACGGTGGTAGTAAAATTGAAAGGGGCATTTCGTTCTCCTTGGCGTCGATACAATCTTTCTCTACCGTCGATGTAATTTACACAGAAACGACTCTCGTCCGTAAAGAGAATTTGACTCCAGTGGTTATCATTCCAATTTTGATGTACTCGACCAACTTGTAGTCGTACTAAACGATGTTGTCTCTGGAGTCTGGGAGATTTTATTGGCACATATGACTTAAGACCGGCTTCTTTAAGTCTCCTTCTTACTGTGCGCTCACTTATGGTAGTTTCACGAACATTTTGCAACAGGTTTTTGGTTTGAACTGCCGTTTGACGTCTACTACGTAATGTTTACAAAGTTATAAATCGATCATCTACAACCGTGGTTAAACGTTTTCTACCTTGTCCCCTTCTTCTTACATACTCCCTGGTTTGTCTCCAACGACTTACACAACGATGGATGGTTGATGGTGATTTACCAAATATTCCAGCAACTTCCCTGTACGTTCGACCATTGTTGCGGCCCTAGCAATATTAGTCGGTATTAAATCACCCATTTTTACTTACTCTTTGCAATAAGAACACCACTGATTAGAACAAATCAACAGAAAAATCACATCCAACAAACTCAAACAAATTAACTTATCAATTAAATACAAGTTTGTACTTGTTATCAACAGACAGAACGACTGTAAAATGTAAAACACAATACAAATAAACAAATTAATTTGACATTTTGACATTTAAGACTTTCTTGTGTCAAGGAGCATTCAAAGCTATGTAGATATAGTCTATAAAATAGAAATATAAACAAATATTGCATTAATAACTTGTTCCTTTAAATTTGTCGGTGTGTGTATTAAATTGTTAACTTCTCATAGCCTACTTTAGGCTTGTTTATTAAACTAAGCAGAAAATGATGATTTATTGATAAAAAACATGGCTAGTTGTTAACTTACCTAACTTTTTTATTACCAAACACAAGCAAATGAATCAAAAAAGAAAATGTTAAGAAAGCCTGAGGCTATAATTGAGTTTTAATTTCAATATTTTATATATGCTAGAATATTCCCTAGCGTGTTCCGAACTTTAAGGAAAAAACACAGTATGATTGTTACACCCGGTATAAAATGATATTGACCTGTCTAGCATCAGTATTATTACATCGATATTCTTAAATAATATAACTATAACATACTAAAAAATCACTAAAATCGGACAACAGGTTTAGGAAATTCGAGACATCTAACATGTCCCATTTTTAAGGTGTTCCGTTAATTTTGCCGGTGTGTGTATAAAGAGAGAAAGCTTTTAAAAAATACATTTTGATTACATTATTTTAGAAATTCTGCAATTTTTAATTTATATAAAATAAAAAAGAGTAATTATTTATTTTTATCGAGATTACCTAATTGCAGTTATTAGAATTTCTTATACAACTTCGCTTTGACAGATTAGCGAATAGATTTGAGAATTTTTAAACCACCAATTGCTAACACTTCGATGGCCTGGTTCCAAAAGTGGCTAACTACAAAATTGTCGTTTTCGATTAAACGAAATTTTTTAACCCTGTCGATCAAATCAGGTCTTTCAAATAGAATTATTGTTTCTCTATAAAATATTAGGTAGTAATACTGACAAACACATTAGATAAGTATAAGAATAATAAATAGTTCTTTAAATTAGTAGTTTGGGGAGGGTTTTTCGTAATAAAATGCACATAGCTACATTTGGAACTTAACTTTATTTTAAATTGAAAAATGAATAGTGGTTATCTACAATATTACAACTACAGTAAAATTTATAAAAATAAGTAATAAATAAACAACGGTGTAAACTTCTTGTAAAATTAATATTTCAAAAAAAATCTTGCTCTTCCTGGTCATTTATATCGGGTAATACCGTCTCGTCCTCAATATTTGGATCTCCAATTAAGTCTCTATAAAAGGTTCTGCAATCGTCGGGAAAATTTACGGCACTACTGATTTCTTTTAAGTTTTCAAGTTTTGCAGCCGATATTTTTCTTTTTTCTTCAAATAAAAGCTTTAAACAATTTTCCATGGTGGACGTAACTCTTCGACCCCTACGAGGAACAATCAATATTTTGTGAAATAGTTCTTCATCTAAATAGGTTTTAACGTGCATCACAAAAGGATTACCTTTTTCATAACGAATCCACTTAATGTCACGCCAATTAATCACAGTTACATCTTCAGCTTTGTTTCGATTAACCATTATAAGTTTTGCAAGGGATTTTCAATCAATAAAGCTAAGGTCAGGTGTTGTATAAACTTCATATTTTGGAGCAGCATTTCGTTTTGCGTTCTTTGCAATAGTAACCCATTTATGCGGCAAATATGTAGGGATATTTTTGGCCGCGGTTTCTATTCTAGCATGCATTGAGTCACATTCCATTTGACTGTGACCAGAAATAAGAAATTTTTGATCGATTACTTCAATAGGTAAAACCTAAACAGCATAAAGAAACATGGAAGCAATAAATTGATTTTTGTTCTGACCACCGCAAGTGTCACTGAATAGTCTAACTCTTTTAAATGTTTGAAGGAGACTCCTAAGATGCTGAAACAAGCAAGACACTACTTCTGAGGGCCCACGTCTATCCTCAATCTCAGTTAACATGAAACATTTACCAGTATTATTTCGAGTATTGAAAATCGTAAAATTATAAGTAGCAAGTTTCATTTTATAAAATAGAACCGGATTTGTCGGATCCGTTGGAACGTACAGGACCTGTTGCAGGTCAAAATTACAGGCGTGTATGGTTGAGTTATTTAACGCAGCGGCAATTTTATCAGAATTTTTTTCATCTCTTGCCCTGTTCTTTAATTATATGTGGCAGTTGTAGTTCTGCTAAAGCGTGTGCTTGTCTGCAGGATTTGCTTTTTCATAGTACATGTCAGACACTGATCTTTCTTTGGCGTATAAAAGGATAAATTAAAATGATTATTAAATACTTTTCGGTATTACGATTCTTTGAGACAAGTTTTATTGTTTACCATGCACTCTGATTGATAAAGTTTGAACATGGTAGAAATATTCAATTTTGGATCTAAGTAAAATCTTTTTGAGTCTTTGCGGCAATAATGAGATTCCATAGTGGGAAACTTTTTGATATGTTCTTTCATAAATTTCAAAAATATTGATGATTCATCGGATATTTTTGATGTTCCATAGTCGCCTCTTTTATCATGTTCAGTACTAGTACTATTAGGAAAACGTTTTTTAATTGCAAAATTTGGTACTCCTTTTTTTATGCCTAGAGTTTGTAAAAATATCGACCTACATACTCTTTGACGAATATTTCCAATAATAAAATGAAAGTTTAAAGTTCTTGATCGTCTTGAATTTTCCTCTGTTATGATCCTTCTTTTGCAATCTCCAACTTCTACTAAACTATTTATAAAATCACGTTGTCTCTCAATGTTTCCAAGTTTCCAGTAAGATTTAAAAATAAGAAGCCGCTCTTCCTTGTCTATTTGTGCATTACATTTGAGCCTACAATTGCAAAATATGAAGATTAAATTTGCAAAAAGAGTAATATATTTTACATTACCTACAACTAGATTTTAGAAATCAATTTATATATATTTATATATATATATATATATATATATATATATATATATATATATATATATATATGGGAACCCTAGAGCTAAGATTAATACTATTATAAAAATTAATATTAAACTCACCAGTCTTACGGGTTGAACCGCGTCGATATCCATTTTGCCGAGCTTTCGACATCCTCTCTGATGTCTTTTTCAGGGCTTCCGAGGTCTCAGTCTCCCGAGCCCCCAGACACTACTACACTCACTAGTCACTTCTAGTTCACTCACTAGTTCACTACTAGGACTGGGACCAGGGGACGGTTCATTTATACCGTCGATGGTGACGTGGCCTAGGTAGTGGTTAGGGTGGGGATTGGCTCGAGAGTTGGCGCGAACATTTCCGACAGTGGGATTTTGACTCGAGGATGGAGGGGGCGATATTTTGTTTATGAGAGGTCTCCATGTAGAAGGTAACCGTATGGCGTCATCTCTTTTATATATATATACAAGGATTTCCACAGTTTTCACTGTATTCCTTCACTCAACCGTTTTCTCCAATTTTTCCTGTTTAGCCAGTCCCCTTCCTGTAGGTTTCTTCTACTCATTGCTTCGTCCACCTCATCTCTGAAAGATCTTCGGGGTCTGCCTCTCTTTCTTCTTCCTATCGGGCTCCACTCTGTTATTCTATTTATCCACCGATTTTGGTCTGCTCTTCTGACATGTCCGTACCAGGTTAACCTCTTCTGTTCGATGTAGTCTATTATGTCGGAGTTCATGCCCATTCTCCTCTTAATCTCCATGTTATTTATCCTATCTCTTCTTGTTACTCTGCAGCTTCTCCTTAGAAATTCCATCTCTGTTGCTCTTATTTTGTTTTTGGTTTTCTTATTTATTGTCCAATTTTCACACCCATAAGTGAGGATACTTCTTGTCATGGTATTATATATTTTTTTCTTTGTTTTCATGCTGATGTTCTTATCCCATAGTACCGGGTTCAATTTTCGTATGCAGTCTCTTGTTTGTCCTAGTCTATTTTTTATATCTTCCTCCGTTGTTCCTTTGTTTGATATTATGAAACCTAAATACTTATACTTGTCTGTTCCTTTGATTTGTTTACCTTCGTCTATTTCCAGCTGTTTTATTTCTGTATTCTCCGTTGTTAGGTATTCAGTTTTCTTTATTTTTATTTCCATCCCATTCTTTGTATATTCCTGCTTCAGTTTTCTCATGATAAAACTGAGGTCGAGGATGACCTCTTGTGCGATCACTATTTGGTCGTCGGCAAAACTTAGCGTATATAGATATTCGTTCCTTACTGGTATACCCATTCCTTCGCACTTTCTTTTCCATGGTTTCAGGGTTTTTTCCAGGAATATTTTGAACAGGGTGGGGGATGTGGAGCAACCCTGTAGTAGTCCCTTTGTCGTCTTAAATGGACTGCATATTCTATTGCCCGTTTTGATAGCTACTTCGTTATTCTTGTAGAGTGCTTTTACCGCGTTTATTAATCTTCGTGGAACTTCGATGTTTTCCATTGCTTCCCATAGCTTGGTTCTAGGTATTGAGTCATATGCCTTCTTAAGATCAACAAAAGCCAGATGGACGGATCTATTTTTGGCCATTCTTTTTTCTATTAGTTGTTCGACCGTGTAAATGTGATCTAAGCATGCTTTCCCCGCTGTGAAACCTGCCTGGTCTTCTCCGATTTTATCTTGTACATATATTTCTAATTTTTCCTTTATGGTCTTTCCATACAGTCTGCCTATAGACGATATAATGCTGATTCCCCGATAGTTTTCGCAGTTTTTTCTATTTCCTTTCTTGTATATTGATGTCATATATGCTTGGGTCCATTCTGCCGGTAAGTCTTCTCCATTCAGTGCTCTCTCAAACATTTTATGTATCATACGGAATAACTTTTCCGATCCGTTTTTTATCAATTCATTTGGTATTCCGCCGGGACCTTCTGCTTTTTTGTTCTTTAGAGTTTTGATCGTTCTTTTTACCTCTGCTAGGCTTAATTCGATTTCGTCATGTGTGTAGATTTCTATTCCGTCTATTTCGGATTGTTTGAATTCGGGGCGGTCTTCGGTTAGCAATTTTTTATAGTATTCTTGCCATTCGTTTTCTTTGATTTGACCGATCTTGATTTTCTCTGTCTTATTTCTTTGGAGCGATTTTAAGATGCGCCATGACTCTGAATTTCTCGTTCCTCCTATGTGCTGTTCTATCTCTGTGCATGTTTTTTCCCATCTTTCGTTTTTTTTCATTTGCTACTTTTCTTTTCACTTCTTTATTTTTTTTTCTGTATAGTTCCAAGTCCTCATAGTTTTTTGTGTTCAGGTATTTTATATGAAGTTCTTTTTTCTCTTTTATGCATGTTAGTGTGTCTTCGGTTAATTTCGTAGTTTGGTGGGTGTATTTTTGGTCCGGTTCTCCAAGAGCTTCTAGGGCTGCTGTCTTCATGCAGGTTTTTATGTGTTCGTATGTTTGTTCTAATGATTCATACCGAAACTCTTCTAGCTTTTGGTCCAATCTTCGCTTATATAGGTCTTTTATTGAGTCTTCTTCTAATAAATTGATTTTGAATTTCTTTTCTTGTGTTGAGCACGTATTGACAGCTGTAGCCGGAGCCGTAACTTGGTCAGACTCTCCCTGGGTCGGTTTCTGTTGGGTCCATATGAAGGGGAATTCCATCCAAGCGATTACTAGTTTGTGATCTGTGCCGCATTCTGCGCCTCGCTTTACTCTCACGTCTTTTATTTTTATCGAGCTTTCGTGGTTACTATAACATAATCAATAATAGACCTCAATTTTCTTGTTTCTTGTGTCCAAGTGTATTTGTGTATGTCTTTATGTTTGTAGAAGCCGTTTGTGATCTTTAAGTTGTTTATTTCGCATAGCTCAATCAATCTCTCCCCGTTATCGTTCATTATATCTTCTCCAAATCTACCAACTGTTCTGTCGTTTTCTTTTCTTCCTGTTCTTCCATTTAGGTCACCGGCGATAATTATTTCTTGGTTCTTCTTTCTCTTTTCGATTTCTTCTTGCAGTTGTTCTATGAATTGTTCTTTTTCTGCAATTGAGCTGTCTTCTGTTGGACCGTATACTGCTAGTAAGATAATTTGTCTTCCGTATACTTTTAAGTTAAGCTTGGCAATTCTTTCGTTTATTGGTTCCCAGTTTTCGATTGCGTGTTCCCATTTCTTTTTCAGTATAATTGCAATTCCTGCTTTTGCCCTTTCTTTCTTATCTATTCCGCTCCAACAGTGAATGACTTCTCCCATTTTTTCGGTACCGTTTCCTTTCTTTTTCGTCTCAGTCATTATCATTATATCTAGTTTCATTCTTTCGAATTCCGCTATTACCTCTTTGTCTTTTGTTCGCCATCCTTGTACGTTCCATGTGCCGAGTGCGAGTTTTCTCTGGCTTTTCTTTCTTTTTGTTGTTGTTGTTTGGTTGAGTTTTGAAGCTGGGCTTCTTTCACTTAAAGCAAAACTGCCCCTGTCATCTCTTTTATTAAGGCAATTTGGTCTTTTTTCTATTTCTATGGCTTCTCGGATAATTATTGGTTTATAAAAGCGGATGGGGGCTATGGTTCTGGAGTTTTCAAAATCAATTTTGTGACCTGTATGAAAATGGTGTTGACCGAGAGCTGAAATTGAATCGGAATTGCGAACAGAAATGTAATGTTCATGGCCTATATAGGATCGGGGACAGACTGCACAAGGAATTTCATAAACTCCGTGCTGTTCATTTGGAATATTGTCTTTGATTGATCGGACAATAGATGAAAGTTTTTGTTGGGGGGTAAATATGGTTTTTATTCCTCTTGGTTTAAGAATTTTGTCGATTTTGTCAGTGACATCTTTGATGTAAGGAAGAAAAGCTTTCGTATGATAAGGGTCTGAGTCTTTGGATTGAGATTGAGTGGGAGATTGATGTTTGTGGATGCGCCTATTGATGTGATTTTCGCGGTAACCGTTTTGGATGAGTCTTTTATTAATGATGGTTAGAATTACTTTGCTCGCATGTGATATCAATGCTACTGTATGGTAATTACTGTAATTTGTCGGTGAACCTTTTTTATATATGGGAATAAACGTAAGTTTATTCCCATATTCCGATATTCCAGATCTCATTGCAAATTCTAAGCATTACTTCCGTTCCTAATTCTCCCATTTCTTTGAGTGTTTCAGCTGGTATCCCATCTTCTCCTTCTGCTTTTTTGAATTTTAGCTTTTTAATTGCCACCTTAATTTCTGATTTCAGTATTTGAGGTTCGTTTTCATAACTTCTTTTCTGGATCGTTTTTAGAGAATAGTATTTCACAATATTGTTTCCACACCTCTGCGATACCGTCTGGGTTTGTTATGGTATTTCCACTATTGCGAGATGCATATAGGCACAACATTTTCGCACACTATAAATATTGCTTAACTTATAGGTAACACTAGGATATTAAGGGTTAAAATTCAGTATAGCCCAAAATAAACAGTACTGAACTTATACTGAAATAAACAGTAATTATTTTATTGTTTTAAAAAATACATATTATTGACATTTGATAACATGTTCTAAATGAGCTCCTCCTTTCTCAAGACAGACTTCATACCGATATTCCAGATTTCTCGTAATGTTATGGAATAAAGTTTTAGCCATGTCCCAAATATAAGCATCTGGAAATGTTAAGTCTGGAGAATGTGCAGGATAGGGGAAATCAGTAAATCGTAAAATGAATTTGTTTGGAAAATATCCCTAAAGAAATTGAAAATGTTAGAAGAAGTTAAAATGTGTATGTACCTCTGTTGATTAAGTGTGACTTGCCTACCATTTTCTTCGATAAAGTATGGACCAATGATTTCGTGTCCCGAAACTGCACACCAGACACTCACTTTTGCGCTATGTAAAGGAACTTCTTGAACTTTATCTGGTCTGGCAAAGCCCAGAAATCGATTTGTGCGACAATTTACATGACCCGAAAAATGAAAATGTACTTCGTCTGAAAACAATACATTTTTCAAAAATTTAGGATTTTCATACTGTAATGCAAGAATTCTGGCACGATATTCCACTGTACTTTGATAATCCATGGAATGTAATTGTTAATGTACCTGAATCACATACGAAAATGCACCCAGCTCCTTCAGGATTCTTTGCAAGGAAGTTCGTTTTAAGCCAAGATGCATTGTCTGGCTGGCTTTCGGATTTTCCAAGATTCTCTTAAAAACACGTTCATGGTTATCGTTGTTGTTAACTGTCCTGGGACGCCCTGAGTTTCCTTTTCATTGGCACAATACATTACCCGTATTTCTAAACTTTTCAACAACTTTCAAAGTTACAGAGAACTTAACAGAGAACCATTACTTGGAGAACGTTTATTAAACCTTTGTGTGAATTGATCACACACGTATTGCAGATTTGCAGTATTACCTCGGCTGATTCCGTATGAGCGAAAATAGTGCTCCACCAGAAACACTTTCTCCTCTGTACTTAACACCATTTTTAACAATTAGGCCTTAATAATTAATTGTTAAAGGATTACTTGACAGGTCTATACTAGTTAATTTGAATATGACAGCCGCACAAAGAGACATCTATGTTTCAGTTTTAGTACTGTTTATTTTGGGCAATACTGTATTAATGTGAAAAAGCAGATAAATACACCAAAAATATAGAGATTGGTCATAATGACACAATAGCTATTCACTATCGAAATAATAATGTCTATAAATAAGTATTGATGGTTACAAATATACTAAGGGAGTTACAAATAGGTTTAAATTTAATACATGTTTCAGGTTTCTCGTATATACGAGAATAATTCGGTCTCAGGGATAAGGTGTAATCCTTCGAAACTGCCACCTTATCCTGCATAACTTTACAAATAATTTGCAATGGTAGAGGTAGTAAACTATTCCAAGATTAAACACTAGTATAAGTTGGGAGCATAGTTATTTGGGGTGGTTTCGCTAAATAATTTATTTAGTTTTATTTTGATTTTTTAAGTATAACTCAAAAATCATAGTTATTTGAGGTGGTTTCCAAATATTTACTATTTTTGTTGGGAATAAGTCACTAAGGTGCCCTTCATAGCGACTTTTTTTTACACAAACATTACAGGCAACGGTTAAAGGCAAATGGCATAAAAGGAAAGACACTGAAAAAGGCAGTTTAGATTTTCCGTTTAGTGCGTTTGAAAAATTCCAATAAAATCGATCTAATAGTTTAGTTTAAATAAAACAGTTTCTCTGTCTTTGTCGAAACGACAAAGACAGAGAAAACTAAGAATCGGCTGGAGAACAAAAGCCAGTGAAGTAACATCAGAATTCGAAAAGATGAATCTCGATATCCTCGTCACAACGGAAACAAAAAAGAAAGGAAACGGCACGGAAAGAATAGGGGAACTAATCCATTGTTGGAGCGGAGTAGAAAAGAAAGACCGCGCAAAAGCTGGAGTTGGAATTCTACTAAAGAAAAAATGGGAAAAATCTATAGACGATTGGGAACCCATAAACGAGAGAATTGCCAAACTGAAAATCAAGATGTATGGCAGAGAAATTATAATACTAGCAACATACGGTCCAACGGAAGACAGTCCAGCCAATGAGAAAGAACGATTTATCGAACAACTTCAGGAACAAATGGATAAGAGAAAACCTAAACAAGAAATAATAATAGTGGGGGATCTAAATGGAAGAGTCGGAAGAAAAGACAATGACAGAACAGTTGGTCCATTTGGAGAAGACACAATTAACGACAACGGAGAAAGATTGGTAGAACTATGTGAAGTAAATGATTTAAAAATTATGAACGGATTCTACAAACACAAAAATATACATAAGTACACATGGACTCAAGAGACAAGAAAACTAAGATCCATTATTGACTACATTATCATGAACCACAAAAGCTCCATCAAAGTGAAAGACACCAGAGTGAAAAGAGGGGCAGAGTGTGGAACAGATCACAAACTTGTGGTGACATGGATGGAATTCCCCTATATCTGGACAAAATAAAAACATACATCGATTGTTACAACGGGAACGACAATAAACGAAAAGAGGCTCAAATTACATCTATTGCAGGAAGAATCGATAAAAGATTTATACAAAAGAAGACTAGACCAAAAACTAGAAGAATTCAGATATGACACGTTAGATGAAATGCATGAACACATAAAAACCTGCCTGATTTCAGCGGCCTTAGAAGCTCTTGGAGAAGACGACCAAAGAAACACCCATCAGAATATCAAATTAAGGGAAGACACATTGAAATGCATAAAAGAAAAGAAAAAACTACACATAAAATACCTAAACACCAAAAAACAGAAAGACTTAGACCTATATAGAGTGAAAAACAGGGAGGTAAAGAAAAAAGTAACAAATGAAAAGAACGAACGATGGGAACAAGCATGCACAGAGATAGAACGACATATCGGAGGAACGAGAAATTCAGAATCATGGCGAATATTAAAAGCACTTCAACGAAATAAGACAGAGAAAACCCAGATCGGCAAAATTAGTGAAAACGAGTGGCAAGAATAATACGTAGAACTACTTACAGAAAACCGTCCCCAATTTCAGGAAGAGAATATAGAACATACAGGAAATGGGGCATACGACCAGATAGAAATAAGCCTGGCAGAAGTTAAGAGATCAATCAAGACATTGAAGAACAAAAAAGCCAAAGGACCCGGAGGAATACCAAACGAACTAATTAAAAACGGAACGGAAAAGTTATTCCGCATGCTACATAGAATGTTCGAAAGAGGACTAAATGGAGAAGAAATACCTGCGGAATGGACACAAGCATACATCACATCCATACATAAGAAAGGAAACAGGAAAAAATGTGAAAACTATAGAGGAATTAGTATAATATCGTCGGTAGGTAGACTTTACGGGAAAATTATTAAGGAAAAACTAGAAACTGAAATAATAGGAAAAATTGGAGAAGACCAAGCAGGGTTCACAGTAGGAAAATCATGCCTAGATCATACGTACACATTAGAACAACTGATAGAGAAGAAAATGGCAAAAGGTAGACCGGTCCATCTGGCCTTTGTTGATCTAAAGAAAGCATATGACTCAATACCTAGAGTCAAATTATGGGAAGCAATGAATGATCTCGGAATCCGACAAACACTAATAAAAGCAGTTAAAGCATTATACAAAGAAAACAAAGTAGCTATTAAATGTGGAAATAAAGCCTACAATCCATTTAAGACGACAAAAGGACTTCTACAAGGCTGTGCTACGTCCCCTACTCTGTTTAAAATATTCTTGGAAAAGACACTCAAACCATGGAGGAGAAAGTGCGAAGGAATGGGCATACCAGTAAGAGACGAATACCTATACACCTTAAGTTTTGCCGACGATCAAGTAGTCATCGCACAAGATGAAGAAGATCTCAGCTTTATGCTCAGAAAACTAGAAGAAGAATATAAAAACAACGGAATGGAAATAAACTTAGAGAAAACCGAATACCTAACAACAGAAAACAAGGATATGAGAAACCTAGAGATAGAAGAGGGAAGACAAATAAATGGAACAGATAAATTCAAGTATTTAGGAACCATAATATCGAACCAGGGAACAGCAGAATAAGATATAAACAACAGACTGAGACAAACAAGAAACTGTATAAGACAACTAAACTCAGTGTTGTGGGATAAGAACATTACGATAAAGACAAAAAAAGAGAATATATAATACCCTGACAAGAAGTATCCTGACATATGGGTCCGAAAACTGGACAATAAACAAGACTGGTAGAATAAGAGCAGTAGAAATGGAGTTCCTGAGGAGAAGCTGTAGACTTACAAAAAGAGACAGAATTGAAAACGCAGAGATTAAACGGAGAATGGGAGTGCAATCAGACATAATCGACTATATAGAGGAGAAGAGACTCTCCTGGTACGGCCACGTCAGAAGAGCGGACAGAGGACGCTGGATAAACAAAATCACAGAATGGAGCCCGATTGGAAGAAGAAAGAGAGGAAGACCCCGAAGGTCATTCAGAGATGAAATCGACGAGGCTATGGAGAAAAGAACCCTGCGAGATGGAGACTGGAATGACAGGGAAAATTGGAGAAAACGGTTGAGTGAAGGAAGACAGTAAAAACTGTGGAAATCCTTAGTAGTAGTAGTAATATTGAGCAATCTGATTTTAATTTGTACTGAAAATAATCTTGAATATTGTCTATGTAAATGGCACAGCCAACACCAGCAGGCGATTTTGAGCCATCCGTATAAATTTTACAAGAATTTTTACAGTCTTCCAGCTTGTTCTGTACTACTAAATCTTCGTGAACAATTGAAACAGATAAAGGGATTACTACAGCGGGTTTATATTCATATAGTATGTCATAATTGGAGCTAAAGAATGGAATCTCCTCTGCATTAAATGAATATTGTGATAAATTGAAAAAAGCAACAGCTAGAGTTGGAGAGTTTTTATTTGCCCACCATTTGTTTGTTAGGTTTTCAACAGAGAGACAAGACATTTTTTGTAATAAGCTGTTTTGATTATTAAACTGGCATTTAAGAATAAATTTTTCTGCCAAAAATAGACGTCTTAAATGTAAAGGTGGCTCGTTACATTCTGCCAAAAGGGCTGATGTGGGAGTAGATTTGAGAACTCCTAGGACTAGCCTTAAAGCTTTGTATTGTATTCAATCCACTTTAATCAAACGAGATGCTTTCGCTGAGCCCTGAGGTAACCCTTTGTTAACTATCCTTGGGCAATAAGTGAATTATGTAAACGAATATGGACTTGTCTATATAAGTTGATCAAGCAGCAGGTCGAGAATATGCACCAGAAATCCCAGATCCACAGATAAAGAAGCTGTATCGTGGTTTTTAGAATAAGTTAACTGGATATCTGTTGCCAAGTGTGAAATGCAATCCATAGTTCCTTTCCCTCTACGAAACCTAAGCTGACCTTCTGGGAAAGGTTGTTACTTTCCATCCACCATTCTAATCAATTTTTCATGATTCGTTCAAATGTTTTCAATATACATGACATAAGAGGTATCGGTCTTAGGACATTGGGATCATTAGCTTTTGGGATAGGTATTACAGACACTACTTCAAAGAATCACAGTTATCACCTTTAATTAGAATATTGTTAAAAATATCACGGAGAAATTGAAGTACTATTGTAGGCAAGTTATATATCATAACTTAAGATAATTGATACCATCAATCCCAGGGGAAAAACTCTTAAGGCGGGTACACATTTGCGAGCAGAACTGTTCGCGAACCGTTTGTGAACGCTATATTCGTTAATGTGTATGGCAGAAAAAACCGCTTGCGTACTGTTTCATCGTGACTCGTCGCGAACCAAATTGTTGCGGTTTATTTCACGACTTCAAAGGAAGCTCGGCTTTCAGTTTGGACGGCGCTTACTAGACGCAGCGAACATTTTTATTGTGTCATCAAATCGACATTGTGTGAATGACGTGTTCCTTCCTAGAGAGACGTGAGAAAACAGTAAACTGATTATTGTCATGGACGTATAAATAAAGATAAAATCTTTATTTATACGTCGATGATTACTGTACATAATTTTATTTTTGTTAAACAAGCAAAAACAGGAACATAAATCAGTACCCAAATTATAAATAAAATGAATCATTTCGCACATGTTTGTTCGTTGTTGGTTTGTCGCTTTCCATGGATCGAGATAAGTATGCGATTGGTACGATGTAGAATATTTTTCAAGGATCTGTACGCGTACTGTACGTATACCGTTTGGCTCGCATATGTGTACCCACCTTTAAGAGAACCTAACAAACCGTTATCGTAGAGAACCATTTCTTCAGCAGTTAGTTCATTGATACTAATAGGAGATAACAAAAAATGTGATTTAAATTTATCTTCAGTGGGATATATTGGAGAAGGAACATAGCAAGGAGCTATTTTATGAAACAAATTTTCAACGATATTTTCGTCGTGCACATACAGTTTTTTATTTTTTTTTTATTTTCTTAATTCTATCCCATATATCAGTTGGATGAGTTTGTCTGTTCAGATTGAGACAGAAGTTGGCCCAACGATTTCTACATTTCTGTTTAAAGGTTCGTTTACATTTAGCATTTATTTTTGATATTCAGCAAAGTTTTCCAGACACATAGTTTGTTTGTACCCTTTGCATGCAATTTTTCTCTTATTCGATATCTCACGGCATTCCTCGTCTCACCATTTAGGTGATTTGAATGATATATTTGAGGATGGTCTTTGAATTTTGCAAGCTTTGTTCGCAGCATTCTTAATCTGTTCCAATAAAAATATACACATACCGTTGGTATCGTTGGTATAAGTATACCTACTTACCATGTAGGGATTATTCCCAACAGGCTTTATTGGCTTATTCCTAACAAAAATAGTAAATTGCATTAAGATGTCACAAGAAAACAGCTTCAGAACAAGATAAAAAATCATAGTTATTTGAGGTGGTTTTGCTAAAATATTTATTTAAATTTATTTAGATTGTCCAAGAACTAGTACAAGTTAAAAATGATCAATATTTAGGGTGGTTTTGCTAAAATATTTATTTATATTATTTTAGGCGAGCGGTTTACCCCTAAAATGACGCTTAGAAACGAAATATACCAACTACAATTGCCTTTTTTTTTAATGTAGCGAGATTAAATAAAACGAGCGGTTCGAATTTATATAAATATATTTATTTATAAGTTTACAGTTCGGTACTCTTATCAACTAACTCTACTCCTAACATCGTTACATATATATACCAAAAGTATTATGTTCGAGAATATTCTGGAGTAGTCCCACCTCTAATTCGTCTCATCGAAAGCGCATCGAAGACGGTCGGTATTGAAATGCCAATTCTTGAGTTCTCTAGATCTTTCTTTCTAAGAATTATGACGTATCGGAGATGGGCTATTTCGTTACATTAATTTTATCAAGTTGACCGGAAATTGTTATTAACAAATAACAAATAACAAAAAAACAATTTCCCGAAATGCTTCTAGTAAATTTTTTTAAATGTATTTAATCGAAGTAACTACTTTTTTTCTTATTTATTTTTCGAAAAATGCTTCTTTTTTTTTCTAAAAAACTATTATAATTCTACAAAACCTTTACGTATAAGTAAAAATTATTATATACAGTGATATATTGCTCGAAATGCATATTATTCGAAATATTTGGTTCCATGTTTTGAGCAAGACGGAATCCATTTATCCTTGTCACAATATTCTTACTTATACCTGAAGGTTTAAAGGTTATAAGGATTTTTATAGAATTGTAATTCATTTGGCAGCTTTTTAGAAAAAAAATCACTAATTAAGACCTTTTTTGAAAAAAAAATTGCATATAACTCGAAAAAGAAGCATTTTTCGAAAAATTACCAAGATAGCAAAAGTATTTATTTCGATGAGATATGCTTAAAAATGTTTTTCGAAGCGATTCGGGAAAGTTCAAAATCATAGTTATTCCGAGTGGTTTTCTTCACGAGATTTTCGCATGTTTACGAAACCGTTGAAGTATGAGAAGCTCATGAGACGTCTTTTGGTAATGCGATTCTGTTAATTCGACTCTCCTGTTGAATCTTGGGCCCCGATTTCCATTTCCGACTCTATGTCCAATTTGTAGTTAAATGTTTAATGGCATATTGCTTTTTCTGGGGAATCATTATTTAATACAGTAGTTTCTTATTGCCTTCGGTGTCCATATAGCGTTAACCATTCATTTGTATATCCATCTTTGTAGCCGGCTTCTCAACCCCAGAACAAAAGAGTGCCCAGTAAGAGAAGGTAAATTAGTCGGTAAATTCTTATACGATTGTCATACACAATAAGGCTTAAGCAACCTAATAGACATGGTCATCATTATCATTATCATCAATATCAATCGCGTCACAACTCCTTGTGAGTTTTTGTCGTGTTAACTATTTTCTTAAATTTTTATCGGTCCTGTGCCACTATATCCCACTGTCTTACTCCCATTTTCTGCAGATCATCTTTAACTGTATGTTTCCACCATTCTGTTACACTATCTCCGCAAGAACTATTTGGCAAAATCGAAGGATTTAAAGTTTCCACATTAGCGATTTATTCACCTCTTTTTTTGTTAGCGTTCATATTTAGTATATATTAACCTACTAGACAGGAGTCTGAAACTTCTCTGACCCAAAATTAGACTTAAACTATAGTTTAACTGCGGAAGATGGTTAGAAAAAGAACTGTTAGTGGCTAAATGGGATATTATGCTCATATTCTTTAAATCAGGGGAGTCATCAAACTTGTCAAAAGCTAATAGGGCCAAATAAAGAATGCTTAACTTATGGTGGGCGGGAAAAAAATTAATGTTCATAGAAATAAATATATTTTTTAATAGTACAGTGTAATAGACATATACCATGTGGTCCATATTTATGGAATAAATTCATTTTCGGCGTTATTATGTACTATCTGAAAAAAAACCTGAAACAGGTCGATTTTTATTCTTAAATTGACAATTTACAGTATCAAAATATTATCCCCTTCCAGCACCCCCTTTGAATTATAAGCACCCCCTCGAACATTTTAAATAACAAAGGGGGTCGTGTGACACCTTATTAGAAAGGGATTTTAGTTCTCTATTCAGAAATATAAAGTTTTTTAAATTTGGTGCAATTATAACTGAGAAAATTGATTTTTAAGATGTAAAATTTGATAATGTCTCTATCCCCAAACTTAAGGTTGAATGAAGATAATAATGTTACATAATATTTAGAATGTATTTTTCAATGTAATTTTCAATTAAATTCTTCTTCTTCTTCTTCTTCTAATGGCGCTACAACCCTTTGTGAGTCTTGGCCTGCTTAACAATGTTCTTCCATTCTGCCCTGTCGGATACTTTCCTTCGCCACTGCCTGATGTTCATGGTTTTAAGATCCCTCTCTACGTCGTCTATCCATCTTTTACGGGGCCTTCCTCTTGTTCTGTTTCCTTGGGGCTTCCATCTTTGGACTACTTTTACAGCTCGATTATCTGGCATTCTTTCTAGGTGACCAAGCCAGTTTAGTCTTTGTGACTTTACAAATCTGACAATATCTGCGCTCTGCATTAGTTCATCCAGCTCGTGATTCATTTTAATTCTCCACGAACCATCGCTGCATTGGGTTGGTCCAAATATCTTCCTTAGTATTTTGCGCTCAAATATTCTCAGTTTTCAATTAAATTAAATGTTCAAAATAACCACCATTCACTTCTTGACAATCGCCGAGGCGATTTTGGAATTCTCGCACAACATTTTGTACGACCTCGGGGGTCATTTTATTCATTTCTTCCGTTATCCTAACTTTTAAATCAGCAATACTGTTTGTTTTATTAAAATATACTTTAGATTTTAAATAACCCCATAAGAATTAATCGGGAGGAGTCAAATCGGGGATCTAGCCGGCCATTCGATCGTTCCACGTCTTCCAATCCACCTGTTGGGAAAAACTTCGTTTAAATAATTTCTAACTATACGTGCAAAATGGGGAAGAGCTCTGTCTTGTTGGTATTAAATAAATCGATCTATCTCATTTGGATGATTCATATCAGGAAAAAATCTTCCTAATGTAGGCACCAAAAAATTAATCAAAAAATCTAGATAAACCTCACCATCAACTATGTCCTCAAAAAAATAAGGACCAATAATTTTATTGTAAATGATACCAGCCCAAATGTTAATTTTTTTAGGATACTGCGTGAGTCTTACAGTAAGTATTTTCTCTGAGTTTATTAACCGTTCCGTTTAAATGAAACGTCGCATCATCAGAAAAAACTATTTTGTTTATTAACTGCAAATCTGCGTTTATTCTGCTCATCATCATTTCACAGAATTCTTGCCTTCTATCAGGATCATCTTCATTTAACTCCTGAACCAACTGAACTTTGTAAGGGTGGTATTTTTCTTTATGCAAAACTCTCAAAATAGATGATTTACTTACATCATTGACGGCGGCCAGTTTTCGAGTTGTCTACATCATTGACGGCGGCCAGTTTTCGAGTTGTCTTATGCGGATTTTCCTCAATTTCCAGAAGTATATCTAACTTTCTTTCATCAGTAAATTTAACATTTCTACCTGGTTTTTCAATATTTTTTACATGTCCAGTATAACGAAACTTCTTTTCAATTTTTCTAACTGTAGACTGCTAAACTTGTTGACCAGGGTATTTATTATTAAACATTTTACAAACCTCGTTTTGAGTTGTTTTATTACCAAAACCAATCATAATTAAAATGTCTATTCTTTGAGTCTTGGACAAATGAGCTATGATTAAATTTAATACGCGCACAAATATTATACTGATGTCTTTTAGTAACTTTAAATATCTTTTGATATTATGTTATGATGCACAAACTCAAAAAACTTTATATTGCTGAACAGAAGACTAAAATCCCTTTCTAACAAGGTGTCACACTACCCCATTTGTTATTTAAAATTTTCGAGGGGGTGCTTATAATTCAAAGGGGGTGCTAGAAGGGGATAATCTTTTCATACTGTAAATTGTCAATTTAAGAATAAAAATCGACCTGTTTCAGGTTTTTTTCAGATAGTACATAATAACGCTAAAAATGAATTAATTCCATACATATGGACCGCATGGTATATATCGTCATATCCCAGCGAGAAGTCACTAACTAAAATTTTGATGTTATGGAGATATTTGAAATTAAAGATAAAATCTTCACTATAAATCAGGTTTTTAAAATTTTCTTTAACAAACTTTTTTAAGGTGTATTTACTGCTCTTAGATTTATTAATCTGAAGTTACTAATACTTTGAAGATACTTTACTATGTATTTTGTGCAATAGTATCAGTTAGTGATTTTTTGCATAAACAACAATAATGAGTTTTAGTAATAATTATTTATTACGTATAATATAATTATTATTATAATTATAAGTTATAATAAAAAAGAATATTAAAAAAGTTCCTCTTCTTCGTCATTCTCAACTGCTGGCTCGGTTATTGTATCTGGTATATTATTGGTTGTTGGTAGAGATGCATACCATCCATGCAGTTCCTCTGGTATAATTTCTTTTTTACATAACTTCATTAAATCCACCTTTTTTTGTTACTAATAGGCAGTAGTTGATTATAAGCTCTTTTTATTTCATTCGCACAATTTTTCCGACCTCTTCCGCGTACGTTTAGTTCAATATAGGGCTCTGTGTAACTGTACCGAAATTTTATTATATCTGGATTTGATTTTTCATATCGTAAAGATTTGATTTCAAGCCATCTGACCGTGTTACCATTCTCATGTTTCAGACGATTTTTAATTGTGCGTTTTGAGAGATCTTTACTATCCAACATATCGGAAAAATGCAGCTGTTTGACATGGTAGGGATTAGCGGAGCTTCTGTTTCTGTTTGATCTGGCTCTTTTCATTATGTTCATCCACTCCATAACAGAATTAACAGACACATGCCTTTTTTCCCTTTCAATGGCACTATGCATGCTGTCAACTTCCATGAAAGAATGTCCAGATTCTAGGTATTTCTGCTCTATGATTTCAATAGGAGTAGTTTGGGTCAAATAGAGCAGAATCACAGAGATGTGCTAATTGCGATTTTGACCCCCACAAGTGTCTGAAAACAATGAAATCTCTTTAATATTCTTTGGAAGTCCATTAACCCACTGCATTAAAGCTGTACCAATTTCATTGCTGCCTCTTCTACCATTCACCTCAGACCACATCATGCAATATGCTTCATTTGGAAACCGTGACTCGTAAACAGTGAAATTATAAAGGCAAAGTTTACGACAGTAATATAACAGAGACTCTTCACCAGACGGTATTTGAAGAACACTCTGTAAGTCAAGCGTTGCAGACATAAATATGGGGTCATTTTCAGATTTGATCTTATCTTCTTCTTTGGCAATTGTAATTCGTTTTGCATCCCTAATTTTATTACAGAGGGTGCATTGATCCTTTTTTGGCACGAAAAATGATAAATTGTAACACTCGCAAAAATTTTTTCTGTACTTTAAATGACTCACCGGAACTCGATTATTCTCGTTACAATGGACGGTATACAAGGAAAACATTTTTCTAATAGACAATTTTTCATCTAAGTAACATCTGTGAGTATTTTTCATACAATAATGGGACTCTATTGTAGGAAACATCTCGATGTGTTGTTTCACAAAAGCCACATCTTCTGGTTTAATTTTATTATGTGGAGATTTTTTACCTCGTCTATCTTCTGCCGTAAAAACACTATAGTTAGAACCCTTAAAGGCTTTATTAATAGGACCGTTGCTAATATTAAGAGTTTTTTAAAAGAAATTCTGACATACTCGATATTTCTTGTTATTACTTACAAGAAAGTATGCTCTGCTGCACTTTCTCTTTTTATTAATTGAAACATTTGCCAAAGGTCTCGCCGGTTCTTTTGTTTAAACCATTTTTAAAATGAAATCTTTTTGTCTTTTATAATTAGAAAGAGACCAATACTTTTTACAAATGCTGATCCTATCCACTTCCGAAAAAATTTGACCACATTTAAATTTACAAGATTGACAGTTTGCTGGTTGTGGAATCTTTGCTGGCTTTATACCTTTTTTTGTTTTATAGGGCAAACAGTTAAACTTATTTTTCTTCTCAATATTTTTTGACCATTTAGAGGGATCAGATTTTCTACATCGAGAAGAAACTTTCTTTAGAGGTGTATTCTCATCATTATTCCCAACAGAATTATTTATGTCGCTTGTTTCTTTGCTATTAGTTAATTCTTCATACTGCATAGAGTCATTACTACCTTCTGAGATATCAGTTTGAACCCAGTCCTTATCTTTAACGGAGTCGTCTTCTGATTCATCCTATAAATAAGTATTTATTATTCAAATAATAGATTTCACTTAAGTCAGTGAAAACATTAAAAACCCAGTAGATGAACATGAAATACGGCGATACCGTGGAATAATCAGCTTTATTTTTGTTAAGAATATTTTTTTCGATAATATGCTTACTTTTTGATTTACTTGCGAAAAACTGCCTGAAAACGAGTTTTTTTTTGTTGAAAAATAAACATTTTCACTCACAAATAACTCGAAAAATGATTGACAGTTAAAAAACTCTATAGAGCAAAAGTTACTTAGAATTAGTCAATTTATCCACGACAATTTTAAACGTGTATTTTTCACCCCCGAGAAGGGGTGACTTTTACCTTCCAAGTAAAAGCAACCAACGGCACACGTCCAATAATGAAATAGAGCGTAAGAGAAAACACAATCCAAATTTTCACGCAAATCCGTCGTGACGCTGAAAATTACACTCCAAAACGGTCATTTACTGGGCTATAATAGTTCAAATTTACCAAAGGCAATTTAAGGCAAGTTCGACCAGTTTTCAAGATCGAGAAGTCATATTTTTAACTATTAAACTTCAACAATCAGTTGGTATAACAATATCTAACAAGAAACGTCACCAAGGAATATTTTTTTAGCGAAATAATACGTGTTCACTCACTAACTTCATATCAATACCTAAGAAATAGAAGTGTAAAATCAAACACAGCAGTGATTTATTATTCTGGAAAAAGTCACCAAGTGCCATTAATGAGTTTTAACGCATATCTCTACAATTTGTTCGTATGTAAAAAGTTACTAAGTCACTTAGGTATTTTTGGCTGCTTAATATTTTCTGTATTAACGGGTTAGTAATTTTTTAACACACAAAAATAGCCATTTAGAACCACATTTAGCAAGTAGTGACTTTTATAATAGAAAGATATGATGAATTTCATGTGATCGGCGAAGTTAATGAGTTTTTTCACAAAATGTCAGTTAGTGACTTTTCGCCGGGATATGACGATATATAGTTAGACTATTGTTTACGTACTGATCCTTGGCCGAGACTACTTCCAAAATTGACCGAATGTGAGCGGTATTAATACAGTTTCGGATAGGAGGTCTCCATTCATAATAGAAAATAATTGCTCGCACTGATAAGTACTTCCAAACATGGAAATAATTTAGAATCTTGCCGGTAAATACGAGTAATATTCAAGCTCAGCCACTTGGTGTGCCTTCAAATGAATTTTGCCTTCAAATTTGAGTAACGCTAAATCACAATCTTTTGTATTGGCATGCTACTGGGTACTGTGTTTAGGTATATTTATTGGGGAAATCAAACAAAATTTGTCTTTCCAATAATTAAAATCTTTAAACCTTGTTTCAAGTTTTGTTCAAAGATTTGAATTTTTTTTCTGCGGATTTTTGATACGATTTAGTATCCCCTAAACTAGATTTGTTCTTATTTGCACGTTAAGAAGTGTTTGAGATCTTTATTTTCGGTTGATTTTCCCAAAGGAATAATTTACATTTGAATGCTTTATTTATACCAAGCACGTTCGTAATAATGTGATCCTTGCCTTGGAACAATAAATTTAAATTGAATAAGTGTTTGGTTATATCAACCATAAAAGATAAATCTGCTACCATATTTAATCAAATAACAAGCTTGTTTCTTGATTTTTAGTTTGTACAAAGTCTTTCATATTTCTTAATACATAATATTTCTTCTCTGAAATCCCATAATTATTTGAGAACCTTGAAGAAAGATAACCAACGTACCTCGCTATGGTATGATAAACCTGAATTTCCGTTGATTTAAGCCTCTAGATCTTATAAAATTTATAAATTTTTTATATATGACAAAACATTCTCCATTTTGATCACTTTCGTGCATAGTGTTTCTTGATTTATAATGCAATACGGATGATAATTTTTGGACCATGAATTTTACTAAGCTTTTGTTGTAGTAATACTACGAAGCCCTTGTTTTTTCCGGTCATGGAAGGAGCTTCAACTGTCTTTTTGCAGAAGTTGAAAAACACTATTAAATATAGCATGTCCTGTAGTAGTACCATTCATCTGTATTAGCTTCAATAATTACTCAAAAATGGATAAATCCTTTTCGCAAGCACAAATAAACACAGCTTATTGAGCTATGTCACCAATGTCCATAGTTTCATCATAGACGACGAAATAATTTTAAAAACTAGATGATTTTGCTTTGATCTGATCACTTAAATTGGCAGCCAAGTCGGTAATTCCTTCTGGAAGTGTATTTTGAGATAAAGAAATTATTTGAAAAGCCTTCGAATTTTCAGGACAAACAATTTCTGCAACTTTAATTAGACTAACTTGCATTTTCATTTACTTAAAATACTTATATATATATATATATATATATATATATATATATTGTCAGCATCCAAAACATCCTTACAAACCCTTAATTCAGTGCATAATACTGCTATCCGCCTCTGTTTAGGAGCTTTTCGTAGCAGTCCAGCTGAGAGCCTCTACCGCGAAGCCAACGAACCCCCTCTTTGGCTTAGGAGCCAATATCTCCTCCTTTCTTATGCTGCCTCTACTTCAGCTAACCTTTCTAATCCAGTACACACACTGCTGACATTACCCAACTATACTAGTACTCACCCTCCTGCTCCACGCATACACACTATCGCCCTCCTACTTCCAACTTTAATACCACATATAAATTTATCGCTAACTAACCCTCTTCCGATCCCGCAGAATTCTCCTTGGACCAAAACTTTATCGAAATTTAATGTGTCACTTACAAAGTTTAGTAAGGCAGAAACCAACCAGGATTTGATTAGGAAATCCTTACTAGAAATTCTTAATTTTAAGAAATTCGATCGGGTACTCTACACTGACGCATCAAAGAGCGAAACGGGGGTTGGTTGTGCGGTTACCACTACGGAAACAGTCGTTAGTTCATGTCAAATACCTGACACATGCAGCGTTCACACTGGTGAACTGTATGCTATTTACCAAGCCTTCAAACTCTGTACAGCACCCAATCAACATACTGCCATCTGTACAGACTCCCTTGCCTCTATCCAGTCCATCAATAATCTATTTACTAATCACCCTCTTGTAGAAAAAATCCATGACATTTACCAAAATATTATCATCCACGACATCCATATCACTATCATATGGATTCCCTCCCACATCGGGATTATGGGTAACGACAACGCCGATCGCTTTGCCAAAGAAGCTGCTGTATCCAATTGTACACCACGTAATATACAAATTGCCAGTGACCTAAAAACTAATATAAAGAAACTCGTACGAAATTACTGGCAGAATCATTGGAAACAATCCAGTACATTTTTACACCACATAGATCAGACGATTGAGCGGTTCGTTATCCCTGGTATAACTAGAAATGAGATGGTTGTTGCTAGAAGATTGCGTATCGGTCACACCAGATTTACACATGGTCACCTAATGAATTCTACACCTAAGCCAATCTGCCACTATTGCCAATCTCCACTAAGCGTTCTACACATCCTTGTGGACTGCCCTCATTACAATAAACGACGCCAAGAACTAGGCATGAAGGACGACATCACAGATATATTATCGAACCAGAGCCAAGTCATCACAGCTATCCAGTTCCTGAAGCTAGAAAAAAAAGCTCAATTCCCACTTTATCTGGAAAATTCGATGTTCATCGGCGATTTTGCGCTTGATTACCGCTTGGCTTCGATATAGACATTGGTTGGTACTAATTTCGATTCTAATTCACATTTCTATTTTATTTTTACTTTGTTCATCTCGGGCCACATGCTACCCACGTGCCGCGAGTTTTGCACCCCTGCTTTAGATGATGAGAAGGATGCACTAGTATTATATCCTTATCCAGATAAGGTACCTGATTGACATATCTGTAATTGAAAAGATTGGAAAGTGCAACTAAAATAATATCACAATAATCACTAAATTTTTGGCGTTATAGTATATATTACACAACACTTTTGTGACTTAGAAATTAGTGAAGAGCGGATTTTACTACGGCCAGGATATTTTATTATGGATTATTTACATATGTTCGTCCACAATCAAGTAAAAATATTTCAATCTTAGCATGGTGAACCAAGTTAAATAATTTTTAACAAAGATTTATGTTTTCAGGTGTCATGGATCAGACACAGAGACATTCATATCCTCACAGTATCTAGCTACACCTACACCAGCGATCAGCGTTTTCAAGCAAATCACCATCCTGAAACGGACGACTGGACTTTACAGATCAAATGGGCTCAAAAGAGAGATGCTGGCACTTATGAATGCCAGATTAGTACTCAACCAGTAAAAAGTTATTTCGTCGTCTTAAATGTAGTCGGTAAGTTGTTTTCTATTTTATTAAAAATTGTCGTGAAGCTATTTCTTACTCAATTTTACAAACAAAACTAATCTGATTTAGTCTAATGTAGAAATATTATTATGCTCAATTTCACATTGCACACATCGTCTGCAGCCATTAGATGTAGGTTTTATGAAGCCACTGAGTACTTACTGTAGTAATAATGTGAAAAAATGGTTAAAAGCCACCCAGATTGTGTGATGACTCAATTCCAAACGGCAACACTATTCGGACTGGCAATTGTAGCTACAGGCACAATGAAAACTGCGATAAATGCATATAGAGCAACAGGAATCTGGCCTATAGATCAAAATATTTTTACCAATGTAGATTTCATGCTGATAGAAGCTGCTGATAGCTGATAGAATTCAGCTGTACCAGCTGAAACTAGAAATAATCCGGAAGGCAATACATGCTCTAAAACTTGTCTGCTAGCATCCAACGATTCGCAAAATTATTCTCAAGTAATTCAGTTTACTGTTTACTATACCAAGAAATAACAAATGCAGAAGTAACTATGGCCATTAAGCGAATTAAAGATGCAAAATCGCCAGGACCTGATAAAGTACATGGTGAAATCTTAAAGCTATTAGAGGCACACCAAATCACGGCTCTTACAAAGCTATTCAACAGCATATATGAGACTGGCCACCTACCAAAAGATTGGCTACTATCAATATTCAATTCACTTTCCAAAACCGCCAGGAAATGTGAAGAAAATAGATTAATTAGTTTGATGAGCCTTGTCCTTAAAATACTCTTTACTGTCATTTACTCGAGAATATACGCCAAATTAGAAGAACACCCAAGTGAAGTTCAATGAATATATGCAGCAAATGCTCAATCACTTAACTGAAGAAAAAAAAAGAAGTAGAAGGTAAATGCAGTGATAGCATGCTATTTTTGTTAAATTTCAGCCATTTAAGGACTGATTTTAAAGAAAAAAAAGAAGCAGAAGGTAAATGCAGTGATAGCCTTCTATTTTTGTTAAGTTTCAGCCATTTAAGGACTGATTTTGAAGAAAAAAAAGAAGCAGAAGGTAAATGCAGTGATAGCCTGCTATTTTTGTTAAGTTCCAGCCATTTAAGGACTGGTTTTGAAGAGAAAAAAAGAAGCAGAAGGTAAATGCATTGACAGCCTACTATTTTTGTTAAGTTTCAGCCATTTAAGGACTGATTTTGAAGAAAAAAAAGAAGCAGAAGGTAAATGCAGTGACAGCCTACTATTTTTGTTAAGTTTCAGCCATTTAAGGACTGATTTTAAAGAAAAAAAAGAAGCAGAAAGTAAATGCAGTGATAGCCTGCTATTTTTGTTAAGACTGGTTTTGGATAGACATTACCTTTTTGGCCTCATTCATTTTTCTGAGGTATAGGAGTTTGATGTATTAATAAATATTGTTTTGCTAATTTTTTTAATTAGGATTTTATACAATACTTTATCAAATTCTATATCTACATCCAATATTAAAATAGAACAGATCTTCCATTATGATGATATGCCTAATTCGTTCTTGGATTCGTTATTTCTGTTTTTAAATTTGAAAATAAATTACGTAAATCGACATGAACTATTGAAAATATTTAATACAACCAAAACAACTAAAATTGTACCAGCAGAAACTACTAAATAAAATAGTTCGACACAAAAATCGACATAAACCTGTCTGGGTAAACAGAGAGAAAAATTGGCCGTTGAGCTTCAGATTTAATGATACAATTTATTTTTGATGTTTTATACAACACTTTGTGTTGTGATTTAAAGAGGATATAAAAGAAAAATATATTTCGAATCAGCGATCAAAGACATAACATATTGGGAAACTGTGAGTCGAATTAGAAATTTTCGGAAATACGTCGCAACATCTTTCTACGTTATTCATTTCTGTTTATAAGAGTATGTGAATGTCTTAGTCCCATAGTATTTAAGAATAGTAATAGCAAATGACCATATTTGTTATCATAGTTTGACACCAATTAAACTATTGTTACATACAACTTAATAAAACAATTTCCAAATAAAGATCTGACATTTTTAACTAGATCAAATATTATATATATATATATATATATATATATATATATATATATATATATATATATATATATATGTATGTATATATATATATATATATATATATATATATATATATATATAAATTAAGGATCACTCAGAAGAGTGGTGGGTTTTTTCGGTCAAAAGGTGATATATATGTATATATATATATATATATATATATATATATATAATTAAGTTGTTCTATATTTAGTTCGGTATAAACCAGCACAATGAGGAGGTGTATGAGAAATGACGGGTCTAGTATCGAATAATACTTAAATAGTATTTACGTTAGTTATTAGTAAATACTTCTATTGGCTAAAAATACAGTTTCAAAAATAAAATATAACAGGTTACTTACACTTTTACACTTAGAAAACTTGGCGTCACCTGGCATCTGAGTGGAATATGCTGGGCATTCTAATGGATAGAGACATTGGATGGGTCTGAAAAACTGTCCTCTTTCTGTAGCGTTTATAACTAGTCGAATCTAAATAATCCTTACCATGAAGAATATCGATTACATGACCAATAAGCCGATTGTCTTGGTGATTGAGATTCCTCTTAAATTTAACTGACCGAGATACTCACTTTGAAATCTTCACCTAAGATGCTTCAATAATTTTTGTATATGCAAAGCTTTTCTGGATAAAGTTCTTTCATCTACTGCATCATAATCAGGAATATCATCCTCTGCCTAACCTCTAGAAAACATCTGTGGTGTTATAGTTACCAATTAATTAGCATCTGTTGAAGGTCAGGTCAGTGGTCGAGAATTTATGACAGATTCTCAATCACATTTGACAGTTAATAGACTCAATAATCAAGCGACACATGATCCAATATATAGTTACTTCAATATGCCTATAAGCCGTTTCCAAAAATAATTTCCCGTCTGCCAATAAATAATCTGCCAATTTTTTTATTGATTGAAATAATTTCAAACAAAGCTAAAGCCGTTATTGAGAAAACTAAGTAAATACAGTGTTTCAATTCATTATGTTTAAATTCTTTGCTTTTTTTACAGTACCGACAGCTCAGATTCTAGGAGGACCAGATTTACATGTCGATAAAGGTAGTACCATCAACCTAACCTGCTCCATAAGATTTAGTCCTGAGCCACCAGCCTATATCTTTTGGTATCATCACGACAATGTAAGTACAAATGTTGGATATTTAACGATTAAAATTATAGTTTTAGAATATTGTGACCATTTTACTGAAAATATGGGTTGATTACTACTCGAAATGTCTACCTATTAATAGAGAATAATAATCAATAAGTGTATTTAATCCAGTTATCTCTCTCTCTTTCAGTTTGGAGGGGAGATCTAATAAACACGTCACTTGTGTGATTACTTTTTTAATCTTCTCGAAGGCGCTATTTTAGCGTATTGTTTCGTGTAATAAACCTGTACGGACTATTTTGATCTTCTCTCTCTTTAAAAGTTTTGGTTGCAAAATTTCTACTTCGTATAAAAATTACAATTTTTTACATTTTTTGATAATTTTTTTAAGCAGACTTTCACCGATATTACCTTGGATCACTAAATTAATAGTTTGAACAAATCAAGGAAGGCTTACTTAGATATTTCATTGTCTATATTCCACTCAAAAAGCAGCCCTTGAAACTGACCCCTGTGGCACCACAGCCGTGATATCCATAATCACACCCCTCTCAACTCAGGATCCTTCTCTCAGATAGATGGTCCGAGACCAGGTTCCTTCAGTAACCAGGAAAGTTTCCATCCTCAACCACTTTTCATAACTGTTCCCCATTGCAATGAATTGAAGACGTTCCTAGCGTCTAGCAGAAGTAAAGCGGTCTATTTTTGGTTGCGGGTCTCCATATTCAACACTCTGTGCACTCCCAACAGTGCATCAGCGGTGATAACATTATTACTGCCTGGAGGATAAGCCTCTATACCTTTCAATCGCTTCATCGATTCTCCCGCTCAGCATTCTCTGGAACAGTTTACACATACAAGGAAAGAGGCAAATAGGTCGATATTTTTCCTCTCCTTTATGCAGGAGTATAGGTTTTGATGTTTTCCAGTTTGCGGGAAAGATCTGTCCAATGAGGACAGCGTTTACATTACCCAAAAGCCACGCCAGCTCCAATAGGTCCAGACGTTAATTGCCTTAGGCTTTATCCCATCTAGGTCTGGGGTCTTGCAGGTTTTAAGGGCCCCTAACGCTTCAGCGAGTTCGTCTAAGAAGAAGGGTTCAGCTTGCTAAGCAGACGCATCCCTACGTATTTCATACCATTCGCCAGACGCCTAACTCCCGTGTTACCTTCCAGCTCGTCGCACGTCTCCAGCATTATTTTTTCTAGAGTGAATTAGCCTATTTAGTACCCTCTTCTACGCATGATATTCATTTTCCATTCGCAGCACCTCATCAGCATTTACTCTACGTCTCCTTGCACGCTGTACCCTGCAACGTAGAGTGTACCCACATTCTGACCTAGAATTCGCAATCTCGGCATTCAACCAGTAAGGCATTATCCTTTCCCTTTGTGGGTCTACCTTACTGGCCCTCATAGCACCTTTTATAACTTGTTCTAGCCCTATATTCTAACTATGTTCTGATCCTATATTCGGCAATATTAAAGCTTTTACCTCAAAAATTTGTTTTGATATTATTTGGAGTGTAAACTGATATAATATAGAGACTAGTGTTTTCCTCAGTGAAGGTGGTTTTTAGGATTCTGTGGCCAATATATTCGACATCTTTTATGCCGTTTTCAAATATCTCTTATAGTAAAAGACACCTGAGCTTGCATAAATTTTTTGTCCTTTCCGCTGTAAGTGAGGGAGACATTTTGGTAGTTTAATGTTCAGTAAAATACCTTTTTAGACTTTTAAGACTGCTTTTTTATTCTAACCCAGTCGGAGGGGCATACAGATACACCACAATCAGCGCTCCCCCATCATATCCTGCAATCAGCTATAAACAACTAGTAATCTTATTTGTTTAACAGGTTATCAGCTATGATTCCAGCCGTGGTGGAGTAACCGTGATCACCGAAAAAGGCGATGTGACTACAAGTTTCTTACTAATCCAGAATGCTGATATATCGGATTCTGGAAAATATTCCTGCAGCCCTTCAAATGCTGACGTCGCAAGTATACGAGTATTTGTATTAAATGGTAAGTTTTTAATTTTCTCACATTAAATATTTTTAACAAAATTCTTACTTATTTCACAACACAACAGTATCATTGAAAAATAAACTACAGAAAATGGTCCGAATATGGACCTTTATTTTTGCTTTATTGGATAACATCAATTTTTTACCAATTTCTTTATATTTTTGTGCAGACCTTCTAGAAAACTTGCACAAAACATGCACTATGTGTCATTGTTTTCTGGTATGTTACCTATTTTTTCTCAATCATCGTCTTCGTCAGCTGGAACAAAATCTTCATCTTCTTCTGAATTGCTTTCAAGTTTCTTCTATTTTTTCCAGACTTTTTGTTTGCTAATTTAGAAGTAGCAACGACCTTCCTTTCTCCTTTTCCTTTTTCTGCTGCTTTTGTAGCTGCTTTTTCCAATGGAAATCTCTAACTCTTGTTTTTGATCTTTCTGCTTCGGATGGCTGTTTTCGTTTTAATAGCTCTCAAAGGTGTATGGTGTAAACCTTCTTTTTAGTAGCTGGCAGTTTGTTTCCATTTTGCGCCATCCTGTTGCTCTCATTTGCGGTCTCCCATTTTTTGTTTGTGGTTCTACGACTACAATACCCTGCATAAGTACCTTAGTCCATATCTTACGTGTTTGCCGTAAAGTAGGGGTTCGCAACCGCTGGTGCGCGTATGACTGGTGGTCGTACTCTACTTTTACTTCTTTCAAGAAAGAAAATAAATGTATGACAAGCTTTGTCACTACTGATACTAACTTAAAAACCGAGTCCTACCTTGCTTATTCAGGATTGTAAAAGATGAAAAGCCTCGTACAATAAATGAGACTCTTCTACTACCGTCCGTTGTAGATAAGGTTATAGATGTGTTAGGAGAAAAATAAGTCAGAGAAATTTAAAAAGTACATGGGCTAGTTGTATTTGTATGATTTTATTATCATGAATAAGTTGTGGTTTTTGTTCTGCAGACCACTTAAATCATTCACTACAGTGGAACTCATTTTTAACCTGATTGATAAGTATGTGCTCAAAATAGGCATTCCTTGAACAAAGTGTATGGTTTTAGACATAGATGGAGGAAAATCTATGTCAGGAAAAATGATGAGAGTAGCAGCAAAAGTATATAAAGTTGCTCTTGAACACCAAAGTGCACAAGTTTTACCAGATGCTGTGAAAGTTATTTTCATAAAGTCCATGGGCTTTAATTTAAAATTATTTTCCTTGATGTATGATATGGAGGCAGGTTCAAAACTCCTCTCTTGCACACAGACGTCAGATGGTTATCTGGTGTGAAAATTTTTACTATTCTCTTGGAAATCAGGTCAGAAGTTTTAATGCTTTTAACTGAAAAAAATAGTGTCATACTTATTCTGCGATGAAAAATGATTGTCAAGATTGGAATATCTAGCTGACTTTTTGATAGACACAACACACTGAACATGAGTCTTTAAATTGATTACTTGAAATACTTGAGAAGATTGTCTCAGAATTTCCTACATTGTCATGATTTTTTAATGAAAGTGACATGACCCTAAAGGCAGATGTTTAAATCATTATTTACTTGGAATGTCTTCAAGAAAATGTGGTTAATTTTTAATTTTTCTCACTTTTCCCTTAAAGTCTCCACTAATGTATACTGGCCCCATTTATGTAATTTTCTTCAAGATATTTTCTATCTTATTGCAAATGTCGTCAATGTCTTCATCTGAGGTATCTGTCGTGAGAATGAATACTAAAATAACATCGAAATTTTGTTGTTATTTTTATTGTTTCATACGGCCTGATATATTTCGATATTTATTAGTATGGCTACTCTACTAGATCCAGTGTTATCAGATGCTGATAGTTAAATAGAGTGGTTTTTTGTTTTAAAATATCCTTGATCTCTCGAGTGTGTTTCCCTTCTACATGAAGTTTTACAGTTTGGAGAAGATCTGTGACATTCCTTGTCCCTATATTTATTGATTTTCTGCTTTGAAGCTTCTGTGTTTCGCTTTCTTTTCCAAACGTACATTTCGCACGAGCGACCTGGTTGCTGGCGCACTCTCTCCTCTATCCACCTATCAAGGAGTTCTCCTTGCCTGCCTGATCTTAGTGTCACAGCTAGTCGAATCATATTATGGTATTTCATTAAAGTATCTGTTATAAAGCCAACAGCAAAAATCATTCCATTGTAGCCTTGAATCAGTATCGACATACCATATGCCAGCGGGTACTTACTTGGATATAACTTCTTCGCACCTCTCCTATATATCAGGACCATTCTCTATCAGCCATTGGAATCATCATTCTAAAAATAAGCTTCAAGATGTAGTGTACAACATATATCCAGTGTGTCAAAATTACAGTATAAGAATAGATACAAAAAATGCAATATTAATTGTTAAAACTACATACTAAATTATTACCAGCGTGTATACAAATCACTACCTAATATATTTTTCTTCTAGGTGAAATGCCAGCTGCAATGCAAACAGGTTCAGATGGATTGTCCAATAGCTCATTCAACATCTTCGCCCTCATAATAGTTTCTTACTTATACACATCCTACTATTTTAGCAACCTTGACCTAAACCAAGCGACGTGGAGGTAGCTATATTTTGGAAGTACGAATTTGTAAACTATTTGGTAGTGGTCTAAGTGTTAGTTAAGTCATTGTTAATGTCATCTATTTTTTTGAAATGTCTCTTAGGAAATAAAATAATATTACTGGGTATATTTTAGTGGGGATTCTTGTTAACAGGGTAAACGTTTTTGTACGTAAATACATTTGACTAATTTTAAAATATTCTTATTTAAGATTATAAATTGATCATTAAGAGAATGATTATGATCTAGAAGGTAAAGTGTAGAATCGTAGAATCGGGTTTTCTATTATTTAAAGCTTATGTTCTGTTATACGTTTGAAAGATTCTACCAGTTTGACCGATGTAATTTTTTGAGCAGTCACCTGTAAGTTTGTATTACTGTGTAAGTGCTTTTTCTTTTTAATCTTGTTGTTATTGTTTGTACATATATCTCTACAGGGTGTCACAAAATTATTGGTCATAAATTATACAACAATTTATGACCAATCTTTAACACGATAAGATACCAGTAATGTACACTACCAATACAATCTACAAAATATCGTGTACCATACATTTATATTGTATATTTAACAATATTTTACTTCATAGATGATGTATTAAGAATATTTTAGAAATACTCATTTTGCTGTATAAACAACTACATTTTGTTGTTGAGGGACCTTCTGTACGAAATTTTTGTATGTCATTGTATCGAAATTTCTATCGATAATTTTCAGTGAAATCTATGTATCAACTTAAAGTATGTGATGAACTCAAATTAATATGTAATAAATGTTAATTGTTAATATTTAAGATATTTATATATAAGTACATGTCTATACACTCAGATACACTCAAACGCAACGTAGAAATTTAAAGTATTTTAATTTTTTTATTTTTAGCCCTGTTTTGATGGTTTTGATGGCACACTGTGTATACATTTATCAATTTTAATTTGGTATAGTCAGTTTTTTGATAAAACTTTATATTTGACTTATTGTACGGGGATAATTAAAACGTGGTTTTATTATCCTAACTTTGCAACATCCTGTGGCATAATTTCGTTTGCGAATTTTCGTAAAACATTATTTTTCGGTTGCAACCATGTCTCCTAAGTATTATGTTTTTGTGTTTCATGTCAAAATCTGCCTTGGTTCGTTTTTTAGAGCCAAATGAATTTGCCATCCACAATTTAGGACTTTTTTAACTATGATTATTTTGTAATACGACGAGGTGGCTTTGGTGACATTATGTCATATTGACATTTACGTTTTGTTTACCTATGATTGATCAGGTTCTTAGTGTTGAAGATTGTGTGAAAGCCGTGGCTCTGGTTGAAGATGGGCGAAATTATGAATATGTGGCTAGAGTACTACACACTCATGGCTCTACCATCCAAAGGGTAGTGGAACGTTTTATACAAACTGAAACAAACAAAAAGCGGGAAGTGGCAGGAAGCGCAAAACTACCGCATTAGATGATCGTTTGATACGAGTCAACGCTTTGTGGGATCGTCATTTAACAGCGGAGCAAACAAGAAATCAGCTTCAAGAGGTTCGAGGCAATAATGTAAGTGTATTTAAAATTCGTCGAAGATTACATGAATTTTTTTTGCAAATTTGCAGACCAGCAATTGGGTCCAAATTACTTCCACGGCACAGAGTGGCTAGACTACAATTTTCCGAGGAACATTTACATTGGAATTTAGGACAATGGAGTTATGTTTTTTTTATGGATGAGTCGAGATACTGTCTTTACTCATCAGATGGGAAAGAACGAGTATGGCGTCAAACTGGAGAAAAATTTGCGGAGTGCGCTTTCAGTCCCCGCGTTAGTCATGGAGGGGGTTCGGTAATGGTATGGGCAGGAATCTCCCGAGATTCACACACTGAATTAATATTTATTGAGGGTTCGTTGACTGCACACCGGTATATTTAGGAAATTTTAGCAAAACACGTAGTACCCTTTTCTCAGTATATGGGCGATGATTTTCTATTAATGCGCGACCCCACTCTACAATGTGTGTCCCGCAATATTTAGACGAAGTTGGTATAAATAAAATGAACTGGAAAGCATGTTCGCCAGATCTGAACCCAATAGAGCACGTTTGGACATGCTTAGTAGAAATATTAGAGGTCGCGAAGTCACACCAGCCTCAATCAACGAACTTCGCTTGGCTCTAGAAGAGGAATGGCAAAACATCCAGTAAGATGATATTCGCAACCTCATAGACAGCATGAGCTGACGTGTGTGGGCAGTTATAGAGGCTAGAGGAGCCGAGGAGCCAATACAAAAGTATTAAGTTATTTTTTAGTAGTTTTCTTTGTTATTTGCGTACTTAGGTTAGGTTACATTTGAGTTATTTTTTTTATGTTTTGTTATTGTTATCATTGTTCATTAAAACCAAAAGATCATGTCGTTGCTTTTAATCATTATTTAAATACAGTGCTTCTGGGACGTCGATATGACATTTCTTCGATATCAGTCACCAAAGCCCCCATCGTCGTATTACAAATTAATACAAAAGATAATGGTAATAAGAGGAAACGTTGTAAATTGTGGGTTGCAAAGTCATTTCGCTCCTAAAAATGAACCAATCCATATTTTTACATGAAATAAAAAACATAATACTTAAAAGACATGATTGCAACTGAAAAACAAGGTTTTATGAAAATCAGCTAACGGAATTATTCCACAGGATGTTTCAAAGTTCGGATAAAAAACCACCTTTCTATTAACCCTGTATAATAAGTCAAATAAAAAATTTTATTAAAAAACTCACTATACTAAATTAAAATTTATAAAATTTTACACATTGCGCTAAAAAAAATCATCAAAATAGGGCTAAAAATGGAAAAACTGAAATACTTTGAATTTTACCAAAATTTTCTCCGTTGCGTTTTTTTTGCATGTGAGTATATATGTAAACATCGGAAAAGTCTAGGGATATTTTTATAACATAATAAAATTAACAAAAATAAATTCGTGTAGTCGTTTAATTTTAATTGAGTTTATGCAGTTGCTCATCCTGTAGTTTTTGTAAGTAAAATAAAACGGCAAAAGTGATAACGAAGACTTGACGTTTCTTACAGGAGAGGAAAAAACTATAGCTTTTATACTGCAGTAGAGATTCTGGTAGTTTCGATTTTTTTCGTGCTATTAAGTTCTTGTTTAGTTAGTGCATTGAAAATATCGTTTTTTAATATGGAAGGACGTCATTTAACTTTGGACGAGATTAATATAGCAGTAGGCATTCTTCAATCTGACATGCGGCAAACTAATGTAGCTGAGCAAGTGGGAGTCTTCCAAGAAGTGTTATAAGTCGATTGTGGTGGTGTTGTTGTGACACTAAAAAATCCAGCCGAAGGTGATTCAGGACGTGAGCGCGCTATAACTACACCTTAAGACCGATTTTTAGTGATAACTGCTAGAAGACAACCAACAATTACAGTACCTGAATTGGTTAGCGAGTTGTAGCGGGCATACCAGGTCACCATAGGCCGTTATACTGTAAGAAATCGTCTCTATGAAGCCGATCTCCACAGTCGAAGGCCATTAAGATGTCTACCTATCTTTAGAGGCAATCGTGCTATAAGATTAGAGTCATGTCAAGAATATCAAAACTAGGATGCAAATGATTGAGCTACAGTTTTATTTTCCGACGAATCTAGATTTAGATTTCATCCAGATTCTCGTCGAGTAAGAATGTGGAGATGCTCTGTAAATGTAGAAAGCTTAAAACATACCCGGGAAGTTTACATATACAGAGGTGATACAATAATGGTATGATATGTAATAATAATCGGTGGCAGAACGGACCTCGTTTTTCCAGACCGATTCTTTACAGCTCAGCAGTACCTCTACACCATTCTTTAACCTATAGTTCGTCTGTTTGCTGGTGCTGTTGATCAAACTTCAACCTGATGCATGATAATGCTCGTCCACATATCGCATGCTTAGTGACAGACTGTCTTGTCAACGAAAGTGTTGATGAATTCCACCTACCTGAATTCCACCGACCTACACGGTCGTGTACATTCTTCAACGAAGAATTGTTGCACATATGGACATATGTGTTATATAAGAATGGACAAACCGACCGCAATAGGATATCGACAATATCATTTTGTCTATGAACCACAGAGGAAGAGCCGCAATAAACCAGGGAGGACGCTATACTTTGTGTTCATTTTGATTTTTTTTTTATTACGACCATATTTTGTAATGAACTTTTTTTAAATTTTACTTAAAGGCATTCTCACTATTGTTGATATTTCAACAAATTTCGTTGTTTATTTATGCAAAATAATTAAAGAAGAAATTACTTCTCTTTCTAAAAATATCCCTTGACTTTTCCGATGTATATATATATATATATATATATATATATATATATATATATATATATATATATATATATATATATATGTATGTGTGTGTGTGTGTGAAAAAAAAAATGTTTGCCTAATTTTCTTTTGGGAATTATGGTCAATAATAAACACTGGTAATAAATGTCACTCAAAATATTCATAATATTACATTTTTTTGACACGTAACATAAATTCAACATTTGACATAAAACATTGTAAAAAGTAAAATGCGCATGATTATATTAAGAAACACGTGTCATATCTGATGAAATTCATGACAGTTGTTGCAGTAATTTGTTGATAAAAACGCTTTCGTTAGATTAGTTTTATTTCGCGTTTTTACTCACTAACTCCAACATCAACGTAGGTGGTTTAGATCTACCTAAAAAAAGACTGGTGACTTCAGTACTAAGAGTACTAGTAAGACTTCAACTATGGTAAAAAGTACAAATGAAAGGCACTCGTATATCTTTAAGCGGACAAAAGTTTATAAGAGTAGACCATTTCAAATATTTAGGATCAATAGTTACAGAAAATAAAAACAATGATGAGATAACAGCGAGAATTTCACTTGGAAATAAATCCTTCTAGAGCCTACACACTATTATAAAGTCAAAATTAGTATCTATTGACTCAAAAATATAATATACACAATAGTTGTGAGATTTCAATAGCAGGTTCACTTTGACTAGTGAACAAAAGGAATATCTTCTTATATGGAAAAAAAAATTTAAGAAACACATATGGAACTATACAGGAGAATGGGGGATGGCGTATAAGAATGAAAAAAAAATTTAATAGGCCGACTATCATAAAAGAAATATTAAGTAAACGACTGCGTTGGTTGGAACACGTAGAAAGGATGGATGAAAAAATACAAAAACAGATATATAGGCCTAGAAATAGATGAATTGATGGTATTAATCAGGAATTAAAAGAACTAGGAATAGGAGAAAAGGAAAAACAAAGGAAAGGAAAACATGGTCAACTATAGTCAAAGAAGCAAAATGACACTGGAATGATCTCCTCAAAGAAGACAAACTAGGAAGTAGCATTAAATATAAAATGTTGGACTTTTTGAGGAGTTGTGCGTGCTACTGGCCTCCACACCATGCAAACTTCAGAACCTGGAAACCCCAACTGGCGACCATGGCCCTCCATGATCTGTCAGTGATCGCAGATGATCACGATGAAACACTGCAGTGAATACAGAACAATATCATTAATAAATCATGTTCTCAATTTATTCTTGAAAATAATACATGGTCATATAAATAAAAAACTGGAAGAATGTATGAATATGATCTTAATGTGCATGAGCATGATGCGTTGCTTTTGAAAAAGCATTTGACAAAGTAAGACATGAAAAATTAGTCAAAATTCTAAAGCCAAAAAACGGACTTATCTCTTATCTCTATGGGTGACGTATGTCACTCAAGCCACAAATGGAGGATAAAAGGTCTATTGATGAATAAAAATAAAATAAATTTTAAACTCGAAAAAAATCTGTTTACAGCTAAAATAATAAAAAACTACACATTTTTTTTTAACAACAAAAAAACCTCAATCAGATTTTAGTACCTCTGGTACCTAAACTTGTCGGTTACCTTTTAGAATTCCTGTCCTCACGAAAACTTAATTGGGCTATTGATTATGTTCAAAAAAATAGGGCTAAAAGGAACTGCAACGTTAAAAGGGTTTTATTATTTCATATGGTCAATGGACTCCCTAATATGAAAAAACCGCGGAGTACTACCATTTAAAGGGAAGCGTTTTTGTAATTCTATGCAGTTTTCCTACATACATATCTACACAAAAGTTATTCGGAATTAAATTTCTTATCGAAATGTCACCTGTTACAGTCAATAATAATTTTCTTTTACAAAAATACATTCAAAAAATAAAGCAAAAAAAAAACAGGAACACACGAGATGTTTCTTTTTTTGTCCCATAGCTATTTTCTACAGGGGTATAGGTACAGGCATTGCTTTACAGAAAAAAAACTTTTATCCTTCCCCTTTAAAATGATGTTTGGTAAAAGTATCTAGGATTTACAGTATTCTAGTTACTATTCTTCTACATAATTAAAAAAAGAAAGAGTTTTTGCAAACTTAATCAATTATATTGTATATATTGGTTGCTAACCAAAATACCCAAAAGCAAATTTAATATATATATATATATATATATATATATATATATATATATATATTATATGGGATATAGTTAATGTAGTTTATATTGAATGATGTTTAGGTATAACGTCAATCACATTTTATACTTGTTACTTTCACTGATGGTAAAACTGAAAGTGTTGTAAGTATATAAATAAGTACTTTCGTCGGGGTTTAATGAAAAAAATACTCTAGTATTAAGATATTTATATATATGAAATCTAACAGGATTCACGCACACAGATACAAAACGTGTTTGTGGTGCTCTAACTGTAGGTTAACGTCTGAAGCTACCACCTGAACTATAAATTTGATAAAAATAGTCGAAAACTCATTTGATTCTTTAATTGATCAATCTTAAACCTAACCTAAAAATTGGAGAGCGAAATAGTCCATTATTATCAAGAAGATAATTATTATTTAAATATTCTAAAGGTGGGTCCACATATGCTCTGAATACCGTCTCGGACCACGTCGCGTTCTTAAATGTGGACGGAGTCATGTAACCGCGTACCGTACCTCGACGCGTCAACGACGTACATCGAAGCGTTGCACTGGCTGTCGCAAAATGCCTTCGCATCAAAAGAAACGTGAGCGCGATGATATACACCGTGAATATGAATTCATGTCTGGACTTGCTTGCGAATCTTCTATCGAATTTCCAGTATTCCGTCATTTCAGTCTGTTATTTTGAAGGTGGTTTAAAATTAAGTGTGTCAAAATGGAATGGATGGAAGAAAATAGTCCCAAGCCAATGATTCCAATACAATTTCTTCAACTATATTCTCTATAGATATGCCAAGTTTGGACTTGAATTATATCAGGGCTTAACATAATTATAAATTAAATTCGAATAAGAATAAATGGGGCGTATAACTATCTGAATGTTTTCAATCCTTGGAATATAGCTCTACATACTTCCGGAATTATTACACTTATAGATTATTTCGAGATTTTAAAAAGGTATTGTAAACTAGTGAAAGAATCTCCAGTCGCCTAAAAACGGATCGTGACAGCCAACCGTTCTTGAACAGAGAGAGCTTTTCTCCATTTTGTATCTTTTCGACCTACTTTTGGACCCACTAATCTGATCAAAAATTTAAAGTCAGAAGGCGACATCCTTGTGAAATTTTTATATAATCCACTGATCAACTGAAATTCCAAATTAAAAAAATAAGTGATTGTCACCATATTTCTCCCTACTTTTATACATTTGTGTTCGCCACCACCTTTCACGAGTATTTTTTGTAATTAGAGTGTTCCTTATATTAACTGATGCATAAGAAGTAGGCTACTGCAGCAATCTCTACCTTGTAGATGCGGATTCAACTCAATTACTGATGGAACGCCAAAATGTTTGGTACGAAGTACGGAACGGTGTTCGATTCGTTACTTATTTCAATGTCCCCTGTAACAACGTCGCAAACTTCTGTTGATCGCGTCGATGTACATGTTCGAGACGGTATTCCGAGCAAATGTGGACTCACCTTAACACACATGTTTACGTTTCTCTGAACACTATGTGAACGATACGTTGATTGGTTAATAGAAATTAAAATATGAAATATTGCAAATTAATTGCAATTACCACATGTTTTTTGACATCGACTACCGCCAATCGGCAAGTTACAACAAGATATGTATGTAATATATGGATTAAACGTACCTCGAAAATAAATTGACCAATTTAATCTTACTAAGTCTCATTCGATTTGTAATTAAAAGGGTTAAAATATAATTAATTTTGCATAAAAAAGAATGTTCACAAAAGTTATTTAAAAAAAATGGAGTAAAATTGACATTTTTGGACTTTCAATCGTTAATTTTGCATAAACTATTGAGTCAAATTTAATGGAACATAACTCAAATTAAAGCTTTTTATATTCACTTTCATGTTGTACTCATTTTGCATAAAAATGTGGATTTGATAGAATAAAAATAAAAATAATAAAAACATGGTTTTTTGCACCTTAAAAGTGCCATAAAAAAATTATAACCAACAGTTGCAAACACTTGAAGGTTACTCCAGGCATTGGCCTTCATAACGCTGTGCTGGTTTCAAAAAATCACTAATTAATGCATGTTTTTTCTCTACAGCTTGGGCTAAAATAGTAACAGTTACATTTATTATCATGTATAATATTTATTAAGTATATGCCCTGACTAATATAGATACTGACAAAGTTAAGTAGATAAAATTGATGGTGGCAGCTTCTGGCTGATCTAATATCTAACAAATTGGATCTAAAAACTTTTATGATTGTACAAATTTTATTAAGGCTTCGCAGTGGAAGGTAAATAAGAGGATATCGGATATAGGGTGGACATAAGAGCAGTTCGGATACAAGAAAACACCTGCCGGAGTATGTGGCATGTGGCTCATTAAATGTTGCACCTGCTGTTTTGTGCATAATTAATGTCGCACCTGTTTATGTGTACCTGGTTTATTAAATGATGCACCTGTTGTTTGTGCATATAGGGGCTTATTAAATGTCGCAGCTGTTTTTTTTGCATACCTCATTAATTTAGTGTGTGGTTAGCAGGTGCATTGCGTACACCTGTCCTCATTAATTTAAATAGAGTGCACCTAATTATGCACACCTGTCCTATTATACTCTCCCATTGGTTATCGGTGGGTACGATATGGAGTATTTAAGAGATGGTAGTTAATTAACGCTCATCAGTTTTGTTTTTACCTTCGAGATGAACCAATGAAAGTGTGGTAAAACCTTTTCACGCGTATACAACCTACGCGTAGGTTGTGTGTCAACTTACATCACAACGACTAACTTGATGAAGGTATAGATTATTCTTAAAAGTAAAACTCTTTCCGCATTTATTACACAAATACGAGCTTGAGCGATCGTTGTTGAATTCATTCATATGGCGACGTAAGTTGTATACGCGTGAAAAGATTTTACCACACTTGCATTGGTTTATCTCGAAGGTTCTGTATATGTATCTGTAGAGTAGGGAGGGCGAGTTAAGTTCCACAGCATTTAGGCCACAATTGACCCATTGTGCATCCTTCCCACAGAGCTGTTGCCCTTAGCTCATTGTCCATCCTGCCATTTCTAGGAAGGTGGACAAGTCACCAGGAGACATCTCACTTATGTGGGCAGGACTCGCCGAACGCGAGTTCGGCATGCTCTAGAGTTTCGTTTTTTCTCCCTCGCACTTTCTACATAGAGGTTTGTCTGCTAGCCTCAGTGTGTGGAGGTGTTTGCTGAGTTGACAATGACCCGTTAAAAAACCAACTGTCAAGCGTAGGTTTTTTCTAGTCATTTCCAAGTACTTCTTTGATGCTGACTATTTAAGGTTACTTAGTGTTACCATGGCAAGTTTACATCCTTGCCCTTCTTCCGATCTTTTTACAGTTTGCACATGGGTGCGACATTTGACAATTTCCGCTATTATTGTAGTTGACCAACCAAAAAAATCCCCAGGTCCTAAGCGTTTTAGGCCTCCCGCCTTTCTAGCCAATTGGTCAGTAATGCGGTTGCCTTTATTCCTATTGTGTCCTTCCACCTCAGGATGATGGTATTACCATCCGAAGCTTGAGTTAGTGACTCGTGACACTCCATTAGTAACCGTGATGTGACACGTGGTCTATTCCAGGGTAATAGCGCTTGTCTGCTATCTGTGCAGATTATTATAGTTTTCCCTGCTATACTTTTTTGGGTTATCTCTTTTGCGGGCAGCTATGGAGATACCAGCCAGTTCTGTGTGAACTACACTGGCATTTTTGCCCCTACCCCACTTTATACTTAGGTTGAGTGATCTCGAGTATATCTTGCATCCTGAGCTTTCTTCCATTTTGAAGCCATCGGTGTATATGCAATAGGCATTTGCCACGTTTGTCTCCCTATACTGTCTTGTTTCGATTTCGTAGGGTTTGTTAAAGACAAAATTTGGTTCAATTGAGTCGCGCCTGCCTGTAGCAGTGGTAGCGCATCCAGCTCTTCCTGCCAGAAACTAGTTCTCAATTGTCCCATTCCTACATCAAGGTTTGCACCAGCTGAGCGTAGGCGCATCATTGTCACTAGCGCCACCTCTTTGACATATATATCTAGAGGCGTGATGCCAATGATTAACTCCATTGTAGCAGTTGGTGTTGTTTTCATGGCACCTGTTATATTTATGCAAGCCATCCGCTGAATATGGTTTAGTTTGTTAATCGCTGTTGCCTGTAACGCTTTTGGTACCCAAGCAATGGCTCTGAAGTTAGCATTGGCCTAATGACAGTGTAGACCCAGGCGATCACCCTGGTCGAAAGGCCCCAGGTCGTTCGTCGACACTGCTTATAGGCAATATATGCTCTTTTAGCTCTACCATCTAAGTATGAGTTCCATGTTAACTTCCTGTCAAGGGTAATAGCAAGGTACTTCTCCTCGTCAGAAAAATTTAGACTGTAGTTTAGAATCCTTGGGGGTATTAAACCCGTGATTCTTCTTTTCCTGGTAAAGAGGACCATCTCGAAGGTTAAAAACAAAACTGATGTGCTTTAATTAACTACCACCTCTTATATACCCCATATCCCATCCACTGACAACTATGGAAGAGCATAATAGGGCAGGTGTGCATAATTAGGTGCTCTGTATTTAAATTAAAGATGACAGGCGTACGCAATGCACCTGCTAACCAATTTAATTGTATCTAAAGGTATGCACATAATGACATGTGTGACATTTAATAAGCCCCTATATGCACAAAACAACAGATGCAACATTTAATGAGCCAGGTACATATTGACAGCTGCGACATTTAATAAGCCAAGTGCATAATGACGGGTGCCAGATACTTCGGCAGGTGTTTGCTTGTATCGGAACTGCTCTTATGCCTACCCAATATCCCATTTCCTCTTATTTACCTTATACTCTTCGCAAAAGATTTCTAGTTTTAAGCTTACAGTATTCCATCAGTATTAGTATTTATTACTAATTTAGATTTAAGTATATCATTTTAAAATCTCTTTAGATAATAAATTTTAGTGGGGCAGTGATTGTTGTAAAGTGACGATATGTGATAGAAATGTTTTATATGGACTTGTTTTTATTTAAGTTAGGTACAATTGACACTAGTTATAAAATATTTATAAAACAATAATGGCTTAGTCTAAATGGAAGTGTATAGTGTAATAAAGTATATATTAAATCCTTCTTAGAAGTATTATTTTTAAAATTATCTACCCTCTAAACGTTTTATAATAAATAAATGAATATTTTTGCAATCCAATAGTTCAGGAAAATAGCTAAAATAAGAGGAAATTCTAAAACTGTTATGTTATGGCATTTAAGTTAAATACTGTATTTTAAAAAGAAAAAACAAACCAGGCGACCACTAAAAGGGCACTACACAGTATCTTCATTATTAATGAATGTCTAGCGACATACGAGATATAGGAAATATGGATCAAAATCGATGTATTATAAGACAAATTTTGATTTATTGACTTAAAGAAGGCCTCTGGTCGAGATCAAAACAAACAACTGATCTAAACCTTACATGCGACACAGCAAATGAAAGGGGAGTATATATAACGAATACATTGTGATAGAAAAAACAAACCAGGCGACTACTAACAGGCACTACACAATAACTTCATTATTAATGAACGTATAGCGACATACGAGATATCATAGGGCACTACTGTAAGACAAATTTTGATTTATTGACTTAAAGATGGCCTTTAGCTAAGTACAAAATGAACAACTGTTCCAATCCTAACATGCGATATGCCAAATTTAAGGGGAAGATATGACAAATATATTAAGATAGAAAAAAACAAACAAGGCGACTACCAAAAGGACACTACACAGGATATTCATTATTAATGAACGTATAACAATATATGCGATATCATATTACGCTTATATTATAATAAATTTACTTTATTGACCTGAAAAAGGCCTTTGACTGAGTACAAAATAAACAACTAGCCAAATCCTAAAATATGACACATCAAATCAAACGACGTGAGATATATATTTATAGTACATATAATGTATAACGTAGTCGATCAACCGAACGACCGCTTATCTGAACTCCCGACAAAACGAGCATAACGATACCCTAATGCTGATAGGTCGTAACCCAATTTTAGAAAATTTTACAAGAGGCACAAAAAACTGTATAGCATAATTATAAAAGATTGCTTGTGTAATGTTTTCTTAAATAAATAATTATGTAATGGCTACTAAGTTAGTTTATTGTAAAAATATAAATTTGTTTAATTTTGATCAGGGTACTAAGGGATACGACATATTGTAACCAACGTCATGGCGGCTTACGAGTATATCGAACTCTTAGAAAATGTAGTAAGTTATTATAACTCAAGGTGTTCTCATAAAAGTGTGGTTTACGTCATTTTAAATCGTAATCCTTATTTTTTTATTTTTAATAATTTCAAATAAAAACAGATACAAATGTGTGTTTACTTTAAATAAAATGTAGCAAACTAAGCGAATACCATTTAAACAACGTTACAGTTAACATTTTTAGGAATAATTAAAATAAAATAACTAAATAATAAGTTTAAATTTTGGCTTTCTTTTTTTGATTTTTGTTATTGTCTTTGGTGATTAAGTCTTCGTGAGGCAGGTAATACAGACTTTAGATCTTGAAGGTCCTTCCATTTCTTTGTGGTTATTTTTAATCTATTCGAATAAAGTTGATCGTAAACCATATCGTGATTGACGGTGTTCTTTCTCTGAGGAAGGAGTTCATATTTTTGATCATGGGCCACTTTGTATAATATATCCCCATTTGGTAGGTATTTTAAGCCTCTAACATCTGTTACCTTCAAATCTCCTTTTGATTTACCTGGACGAATTGAGCTGTAGCGAAAGTTTTTAGAGTCATTGTAGTTTAGAAAAAAAGTGTGGGTGAGATAGGTTACTTCCAAAGGTGCAGGATTCTTCCTGGCTTCTGATATTACCGAAATATAGTCTGAGGGTAGAAATATTTGCCGATTTTTTAGTCTTCGTTCAATTAGACTGTGGGTAGAGTCACACTCCATCTGAGTGTGGCCTCTTTCTAGAAATTTTTGCTCAATCTCGACTTCATACTTGGAAGCTAAAACCGATAAACCATTCGCAAGGACGACATTCCTATTCTGATAACCACAGCCGTCCGAGAATATTATAACATTTTTCTTTTCAAAGGTCAAATATTGTTCTATATTTTATTAAACACGTAGTGACTACAGATGAATCAAGGTCTGCCTCAGTCTCATTCCAAACGAAATTCATGCTGCGATGGTTTTCCAAGTTATATACTGTAAAGTTATGTACTTGTAGCTTTGTTTTATAGTACAAAGAACTAGCCTGTAACACTGGACACAATTTGACTGCCTGCACATCAACGACAAAACAGTAAATTTCTTTATGGATGGCTCTGGTTTCAACCTGTTTCATCTTGTAAGATGAACATATATCACATTGGTCCTTGCGTGGTTTACAATGCTAAATTCATTTCGTCAAATTCTGTAGAGAATTTACAATTTGATAATGGTACCTCCCTGTCTTTACATTGTTCTTTATAAAGATTATATACTTCAGTTTTCGATTTGAAATTATGTTTCAGGTATAACTTTTCAGTCGACTTGCGGCAATAGTGGCTCTCTATTTTAGGCAGCCTGTTCAGAAACTCTCGTAAATTCTGTACTCGCAAAATGTCCTGTTTTGCTTTTGGTGTAGACTCTCTTTTTTCTTTGATCCTTGTTTGCATCATGTCACAACTTTCTAGAAATCCATCTTTTCGTGCCGCACTTACCCAGTTCTTTACCATCTTTTCTCCTACTCCTAGTGTGTTAAGAAACATCAATTTGCAGACTTGTAATTTATCGCCTTTTACTGTCAGAAAGTATTCGTAGGTACCACTTCGCCTGGAAGGTCCATCTACATAACATCTTTTTTTCTCCTTGTATGTAACCATATGAGCGAAGAACATCCTTTTTTGTTCCCAGGACATTTCCCAAAATTTTAAAAATATTTCTTTTCTTAAGTTTTCTGATATTGTTTGGCAAAAGCGAGTCGGCGCGGTAGCGCAAAACTTCGAGACACAGGATGGCTTCATTTTACGTTTAGGGCGTAGAATATCATGTTTCACAATGTTTTGTAGCGTTCTATAACCAGTATATTCCCTTCCTAACATTGTTGACTGTTTTGTCTGGTTTTTATCCCAGTTCTCCGGATTCGCAACTTTGCGCCAGTTCAATTCCACGAAGAACCCGGAGAGCTGTCAAATTTTCAAGCAATCACAGGTTAAAATGATTTAAGTAGAGACATTTATATTCAAATACAAGGATAAAAACTGTGCTGATTTATCAGCAGCAGATTAGTTTTAAATTACATTACAAGAGAGTTACCAAAGAAAGAAAATAATAATACCAAAAATAATACGCCCACCAAAACGTTTACAATGCAGACGAAACTGGGCTCAATGGGAAAGCTTTGCCACGAAAAACTCTTGCGCCACCAGAGGTGTTTGTAAGCAAACTCTTTGCTAGCCGTCAAATAAGCAAGGATCGCCTTAGCTTGTGCTAATGCGACTGGCACCAACTGATTGTCCACGCTTGTCATTGATAAAAGGAAGAAACCACGTTATTTTAAACACATTAATATTATGTCTCCGCTGTCCATTGTTTACATTTCGCAAAAGAGTGCTAAAAAGGCAATAATTTGGATTAGAGATCTTCTTCTTCTTCTTAAAGTGCCTATCCGTTCCGGATGTTGGCGATCATCACGGCTATCTTTACTTTATTTATTGCAGCGCGGAACAGTTCAGTGGTAATCGTGTTATACCACTTTCGTAAATTTTAAAGCCAAGAAATGCGTCTTCTTCCCGGTCCTCTCTTACCATTTACTTTCCCTTGGAGAATCAGCTGGAGAAGGAACTTTTTAGTTTTGACGGTCATGAGAATTTCACATTCTTTCCCCATTCTACGCAGCACCTCCACATTAGTAACTCTGTCAACCCAGGATATACGTAAGCTTCGAGCCGATTCATAGATGCAACAGTCAGTGTCCATGCTTCCATTCCGTAGAGCAGAACTGTGAATATGTAGCAGTTCGATAGACGGCATTTTGTTTTTAATGATATGTCTCGACTGTTGAAAATGGTTCTCATTCTAACGAATGCTGCTTTTGCTTTTATTATTCGCTGTTTAATTTCTGTTGAGTGGTCCCATTGGCTATTTAAATTGGTGCCTAGATATGTATATTGCTCGACTCTTTTGATATTCTGTTGGTTGATTGTAAGTTGAGCGTTTAGTATTGGTTTTTTACTAATTGTCATAAATTTAGTTTTCTTTATGTTAAGAGCTAGTCCGTATCTGTTGCTGACTTCTGTTATGTGATTTGTTAATATCTGTAAGTCAATTAGATTATCGGCAAAAACTATAGTGTCATCTGCATATCTAATGTTATTCAACCATTCACCGTTTATTAGTATTCCTTTCGCACAACCGTCTAAAGCTTCCTTAAATACCCATTCAGAATAAATGTTGAACAACAATGGAGACAAAATACAGCCCTGTCGTACTCCACGTTCTATTGCAATTTTATCAGTTAACTGGTCTTCTATTTTGATTTTGGCCGTTTGATTGTAGTAAATGTTTCTGATAATTCTAAGATCTTTGTTGTCAATTCCAATTTCTTGCATTAGAGTCATTAATTTGTCATGTTTTACTCTGTCAAATGCCTTCTGGTAATCTATAAAGCATACGTATATGTCACAATTCACATCCCTGCATCTCTGAAATAGCACCTGTACAGCAAAAAGGGCCTCCCGTGTTCCCAGAGCATCACGAAATCCGAATTGTGTTCTTGTTAGTTGTGCCTCACATTTTGTATATATTCTTTTGTGAATGACCTTTAGAAATGTTTTAAGTAAATGGCTCATGGATTAGAGATAACAAAGAAATTATGACAAATATTTATTTTATATAATATTTTTTCAAAGTGGTGGGAAAAACAGATATTTAGGAACAGGTTTTATGATATAGAAAAGATGGAAATACAAAGTGATGAATTTCAAGCAAATATCAGATAGAATGTGTATAATAAGGTTAAAAGGGGATCAACGAAACATAAGTGTAATAAATGTTCATGCACCAATAGAAGGTGCCACAGAAGAGAACCAAATGCATTCTATGAACAACTAGAAAGAGAATATGAAAAACTATCAGGATTTTATATCAAACTATTAATGAGAGACTGCAATGCTAAAATGGGAAAGAGGATATAATGTATGAAAATATAAGAGGAAAATACAGTAAGCATTACATATTATCGAGTGATAAAAGTCAAAGAATTATGTTTTGCGACAAAAAGACAAATGGTAATAAAAAGCACACAACTACGTAGAAAAGATATACACTGCACGCCAAAATTAACGCATAATTTTAAAATTATAATTTCAGTCGTAATGAAAAATTTTTTGTTTGTTCTTTCGTTATTCAAAGTTGCTTTTAAAACATTTGGAATAAAAAGACATTTCTTTCTTTTTACGAAACTATCTAACATCAAATGACGGAATTGAAAATTTTTCAAAAAATTGAAGAGTTCAAGAAAATTAAACTGGTAGCGAGTATTGCCTTCTCTGTCATTTATTACTGCTTGACGACTATCTCCCGTAATTAGAATCACTGTTTTTATTTCATCTTTATCAATTTGATCCCAAAATTTTAACTGATCGCAAAAACAGTTAATCAAATGTGTTTGGTGCGTTAGGTAATTGTCGTAGTCGTCTCCTTACGATGTCCCAAACATGTTCTGTTGAGTCGAGATCGGAAATTCTCGCAGGCCAAACCATGACAGGAATCATAACCTTTTGGCGATATTGCTGCACAATTCTTGCCATGTGTGGACTGGCATTATCTTGAATAAACATGAAATTATCCCTAATAATGGTGCAAATGGCACGACATGCTCTTCTAAAACGTCTGCAATGTGGCTGTGTGATGTAAGCCGCCCGTGATCTATTCTAACTACCTCCGTTCTTCTTCTTCAGGTTCCTTCTCCTATCGGAGGTTGAAAATCATCATCGCTATTTTAATTTTATTGGCCGCGCTTCTGAATAATTCTAATGAGCTGCAACCGAACCACCCTCTCAAATTTCTTAGCCAGGATATTTTGCGTCGTCCTGGGTTTCTCTTTCCTTGTATCTTCAATTGCATAATTAACCTAAGTGATACTTATTAGTTTCGGCTTTTGGGATCGCGAATGGGGACATAATTTTGGCAGACTCAGTCCCATTTATATTTCTTAAAATTGACAGTTTTATTTATCTGCTGACTTATCTTGTCCTGTTGCTATTAATATTCTTCGAAACTGGTTTTCCAAAATTTCCATTCACTTGGAGAAGAAGGAATAATCAGGAAGTTCAAGAACTATATAATGAACCAAAAATAACGACGGCAATCAAGGCACAGATAATAAGATATTTATGACATATTCAACGAATGGGAAACAAATAATGTCGAAAATGGTACTATCCCCAAAGGGAATACATATAAAAAAAGGTATACCAAGAAAGAGATAGGCGAACAGCGTATATAAAGACTTCAGAAAAAAGTAATATTCAGAATTGGAAAGAAAAAGCATTGGACAAAAATCATTGGAAGGAAGTGGAAAAGAAATGTACGACAAGACAAGAAATTTTAAATGTATTTTATATAAATAAATTTAAATAGTATTTGTAATATAAAAATAAACTTTTCCTAGTCCTAGACCTAAGGCCAATTGAACTTTATAAGGAAATATTTTGGCAATTATATTTTTAAGTATTTTAGTAACTGCAGATGCTACTGCCCTTGGGAGCATTATTTTTATTTTATCCAACGATAGGCAATTTGTATATCTTAGAAGGATATAATTCCTTTAAATATTATTTATACTATAATTTTATTTAAATATTATATTCCGTTTGTCAAATAAATATATTGTCAATAGACTATATCTTGTGGCGATAAGCGCGGCTGTATTCTTTGTCAGCATTTTAAAAAGAACATTAATTACAATTTTGAGTGACAAAATTATTGGTCTCGGTAGATAAAAATATAATAAACAAACACTCCTGAATTCTATGAAACGATTTAGTGGTGCTTGATATTGCTGACAGGTTGAAATACCCTAATGTAAGTAAATCTTCTAAAATATATTTTTAGAAACAGTTAGATGAATACTCTAGAAAAGCACATTAATTTTTATGGCTAAATGAGTATACAGGGTGAGTCATGAGGAACTTTACATACTTCTACCATATGTAGAGTCCCTCAGGGAGCATATCATGTGGCCAATAAAAAATGTCAACTCCTCTTCTTTATTAATTAACAGGGTGATTTGTGTAATTGACCATTTATTTCATTTTACTGTAGTGTTTATACGGCTCATTTGATTTTTTTAATTTTTGCATGATACAGTACACTACTATCAAGAATTCGACTGGTATTAGCTAAACTAAAAAATTCCAGGACTGGCTTTGGAAAAATTAATTTAGGGATTCGTATTAAATATTACACCCTGTATATATATTTTTTAAAATGCAATAAGTGATTTTCAAACTACATAAATAGCCAATGAAAACGACATATGCGACAATGTTGTCGCACTTTTATTAAATTTTTAGTGAACGATCAAATCTTACCAAAAATAGAACAACCATAATGAAGTATCAAATTATAAGGTAATTAATTTAAACAAATGTTATAAATTTCAAACATTTTAATTGAAATGATAAACTGAGTCACTGCACAACAAAAAACAGTAACTACTAACAATAACGAAGAACAATTTACAAAAAAAACTAAAAGTATGTACATAGTTATGATAAACCCATAAATTAGAACTGGAAAAGATACAATAATGGTAACAAAATAAAAATAATTTAAAACAGATTTTCGAAATGGAACCCTGCAGCCTGTACACATTTTTGTTGCCGAATTGTTAATTGACGTATTGAATTACGGATACTCTGGGGATCGTTTCTAATAGTATTACAACAATGTATAATTCTATCAATTAATTGTTGTCGGTTATTAATATTCACTGCGTAAACTAGTTGCTTCAATCGTCCCCAAATATGGTAATCAACGGGATTGAAATCAGGGGATCTTGAAGGCCACGAAATAGGACCTGCACGTCCTATCCACCTGTTGCCATAAACATTATTGAGATGTTGTCTCACTGCCAGTAAAAAGTGTGGGGGTGCCCCATCATGCTGAAAATACATCCCTCGGATAGCAACGTTCGCGTTGGCAAGCAAATTCGGCAAAATATTTTGTAGAAAGTTCAAATAGACCTGCCCTGTTAAAGGACCATAAAAAAAGTGAGGACCTACTAATTGGTTATTTATGACACCAATCCACACGTTAACCGAAAACCTTAACTGAGAACGACGTTCTCGAATAGCATGGGGATTTTCTTCTGCCTACACATGTGAATTTCGTGAATTATTTATCCCGTCTCTGGTAAATTGGGCTTCATCTGTAAATAGTGTCCTGTATAGCGTTGGTCGATTATTGTTAATCCATCTACAAAATTCCAACCTATCGATCTCATCTTCAGCATGTAGTCGCTGAACCATTTGAATGTGATATGGGTATAGATTATTTTTTTGTAAGACTCTACTTATTTTTGATTGAGTAACATTGAGTTCTCGACTTACTTGTCTAGTGCTTATTGTAGGGTTCATAGTAACGGCGTCCATAATGTCATCTTCCTGTGCTTCATCTACATGTCGCTCTGTTGTTCCACTAGGAAAAGTGCCATTTTCTCGCAAATAATTAAAAACTGACCCAAATGTTGGATGACTGGGAGTTCGACGATTAGGAAATCTCCTGCGATATTCTCTACTAGCATCCCTACCATTCCCATTACAGAATCCATAAACAAATATTATGTCTGCATATTCTGTGGTCGAAAACTGATGTGGCATTTTGAACGAAAGTAACAAAAGCTCTACCAAAACTAACACAATGTACTTAACGTAGATATGACAGAAGAAATATGTATTCTTGTACACATACATAACAATTGATAATGACAATAATGACAATGGGTATAAAATATCAAGAAACGTCAAACGGTCAACGCCAACCTTCATTTTAAACTTTTTTCGATTTATTTTTATTTAGTACAGTTGATGCAATGTATTATTATTTGACATAAAATTTTAATCATTTACAATCAACAAAAACTATTATTTATCGAAAATAATGCCCCAATACGATCTATGAGTAAAAATTTAAAATTGAAAAACAATTGATTCTATCATAGAGATAATACAAAGTGACAGTAAAGATGTTAATTTTCTACGTATAAGATTATGTTGTAGGAACTCATTTTAATTAAAATGTTTGAAATTTATAACATTTGTTTAAATTAATACCTTATAATTTGATACTTCATTATGGTTGTTCTATTTTTGGTAAGATTTGATCGTTCACTAAAAATTTAATAAAAGTGCGACAACATTGTCGCATATGTCGTTTTCATTGGCTATTTATGTAGTTTGAAAATCACTTATTGCATTTTAAAAAAAATTTATACAAGGTGTAATATTTAATACGAATCCCTAAATTAATTTTTCCAAAGCCACTCCTGGAATTTTTTAGTTTAGCTAATACCAGTCGAATACTTGATAGTAGTGTACTGTATCATGCAAAAATTTAAAAAATCAAATGAGCTATAAACACTACAGTAAAATGAAATAAATGGTCAATTACACAAATCACCCTATTAATTAATAAAGAAGAGGAGTTGACATTTTTTAGTGGCCACATGATATGCTCCCTGAGGGACTCTACATATGGTAGAAGTATGTAAAGTTCCTCATGACTCACCCTGTATAGAAATGTTTATTTTAGTTTTACAAAAACAAAATCCATAAAAAACTGTTTTTTTTTTAATAATTACTTCCAATATTTTTCTTTGGGCAAGTAAGTTTTCTCGGAACTTCGCAATACATAAGAAGTCTTTGATGAGGTTTTCCGTAAATATATACCCACACTAAGAAAACATACGTTTCCTGCGAATTTTCGCTCACCATTAAAAAGGTGTCCTATTTACACTTAAATATAAAAATTTTATCTGTTAAGAAACCGAAAAACATTCAAAATACTCTATTCTAATTTTTTTTAATTAATTTGTTGCTTGAAAAACATAAAAACGAGGCACAATGGTTAATTTTTTTATAACTTACACCTTGGTTGTTCTTGGAAGGGAGTTTGTAGTATTTAACAAACCCTCAATGTTTCATCTCAATTCATCAGTTATAATAGTTTGATAATTATTCAAATTATTTATCCCCAGAGTGGATTTTTTTGTAATAGCATACTTCACAAAATAATTAAGATACAGTAAAATACTTCTAAGGGTACCGTATGAAAGGTGGAGACTTGTTTATTGTGTCTTATTAAAAACAGTTTTAGATATATAACACGTGGATTTTATAATTATAACTTATTCCAGGAAGAATAAATTCGCCTTTGTTCAAACCGCTACTTCTTCGGTTTCTTTCTTTGATTACAGCATTCTCCCACATTGCATTGTATAACTGTCTATACTTGAACATTCTTGGATGCTCCTTTGATACCCCAAATTCTTTAATTTCGAATATCGGAAAAGAGAATTTCTTTTTATACATTGTGGAAAGATAATTCGTTCACTGACGACATAGTCCTTGCTTTTTTTAGTTAATCTTTACCACATTAAAAAGTGCTGGCTTGGCTCTAATGGAACATATCAAATCACATAACTCGTTAATGGTCTCGTAACGATTTTTGTGTTTCATAATTCCCATATTCTTGTCAGTCTCCATATAAGAATGGCCTCTAACAGGAAATATAACTGATGTAATCCAACCGAACGACATGGTGTAGAAAGCGAAACATTGTATGGTTTTTGTTTTGCCCTAATCACAAAAAATATCTAATCAGCGAACTTGTCCATCCAGGTGATTATACAAAAAGTCGTTGACAAGAGAACGAATATTGTCATTGCCTTTTTGGCCAACTGTTTCTGAATATACATAGAACACACTCTCTGATGTTGGAAGTACATCAACATTGAAAAGAATTCTATAATACATGTGTCCGTCGTAGAATGGTCAAAAGATGTTGAATAGTGTTGAATTTAATCGTGAAAATTTTTCTATCAAATTCATAGGATACAGAACAATCTGGATGATTTCCTTTAAACATAAATTAGAAATATTTTTTTCAAACTTAGCTCTTCTGGTAGTCATAAGTTCTTGTTGAATCTTTTCAGCATTATTAATGTCATCATCATCATCATCATCATTGGCTTTTACAACTCTTCGTGAGTTTTTGCCGCGTTTACTATTGCCTTCCATTGATTCCGATCCTGTGCTATTATTTCCCATGGCCTTACTTCCATCTTCTCCAGGTCTTCCCTGACTGCGTCTTTCCACCTTTTTCTAGGCCTTCCTGTCGATCTTCTACCATCTGGTCTTTCCCAAAACATATTGCTAATCAGTCTGTCGTCATCACTCCGTACCACGTGGCCTGTCCATCTTAATCTATTGGCTTTTATGTATCTTACGATGTTTCCTTTCCCGAAGAGAGTCTCTATTTCATTGTTGTATCTGCTCCTCCATTCATTTGTCACGCTGTCCCTGCAAGGACCATATATAATTCGCAGGATTTTGCGTTCCCATACTAATAGCTTATTGATTTCTTTCTTTCTCAATGTCCATGTTTCACTTCCATATGTCACTGCTGGTCGTATTATGGTTTTGTACATTTGGATTTTGGCACGCCTTGAGAGAAGCTTTGACCTCATTAGATGTTGAATGGTAAATAATATTGATGAATAATAATCTTGACATTATTAATGTCAGCATTATTAATTGCTGCCCCTTTTTATACTGAATATCGTATTGATAATAGTATTGATTATTGAGTTATAATTATTATTACTATAATAGCCAGTCTAAAATGCGAATATTGTCCGCTTACTAACCAATACACAATTCTCATTTTAATAAAAGTAGTTTAATAAACATGAAACCCGCCAAACTTTAAATTAAGAACCAGCCGACAACTCGCAACAAAGGTATCCTTCCCACAATAGTGCAAACATTAGGCTTCGCGTCGTTTCGCCCTCAGTTCGGAGTTAAGCGATAAGAGTAGCTCAATTTAATTACTCAGTAGTACTACAAGACCAAGTGATCAGTGCGTAATACCGAGTTGCAGGAAAATTATTTGCAAAGTGAAAAGTGTGTCACTACCAAGTGGCAGAAAAATTATTTGCAAAGTGAAAAGTGTGTCACTACCAAGTGGCAGAAAAATTATTTGCAAAGTGAAAAGTGTGTGACTATAGAGTGGCAGGAAAATTATTTCTAAGTAAGTTTTTCTTTCAAATATATTATAGTTAATATTACACATCGGAAGGTTTACTAAATTTAAATATTGATAAAAAGAAAATTATTATTTTTGAATTACGTTGATATAATTTGCATAATTGTCAATATATATTTGATTTATTCATTGTTTTATGTAATTCATATTAACCAAAATGGCAAGTAACTACTCTTGTTCAGCATTTAAATTGTTGATTGAGGTGTTTTTATTTTATTCAACCTATAAACTGTATATAATTATCGCTCAGCTAACCTAGACGACCCATGGGTTGCTTTACTATTCCTGTCCTGTCTTCTACTTCACCCTTTCAATTTAGAATTTTAAGTTCTTGTGTGCTTCTGTGAACTTCCTCTTATTTCTCACGTTAATATTCGTCTCGTGTTGGGACTCCTTTGGATATGCCCCAGCTATCTCAGTCTTTGTGATTTTGTGATTCCTATGATACTCGGTTCTCCATACATCGTCTACAGCTCTACAGGGTGTTTCAAAAAGGTATGTCATAAATTAAATCACGCATTCCGGGGACAAAAATAAATTGATTGAATCCAACTTACCTTAGTACAAAAGTGTACACAAAAAAAGTTACAGCCCTTTGAAGTTACAAAATAAAAATTGTTTTTTTGCATTATCTCCTAAACTAAAAATTTTGTAATAAAAATGGATACGTTACTTTCTTGTTCTGAAAGCATTTTTCATATAAGAGAAACAACAAAATTTAAGCGCACAGAAAAAATTTAAGGGGGTGTGCAGCCCTAAATCCCCCCAAACTTTTGAGTACGTTGAAATCAAATGAATTTGGTGGCATCATTAGTTTAACACATTATTTTTAAAACTTTTTTTGCCTCATCACTTTTTTTCAAAAAACAGTTTTTATTGAGTTACGGCCTTTTCCATTAACTTTTAAAACATTACGTGCAGCTAAATAAATGGCTGAAATGAATTAACAAGTACCAAAAATGTCTATAACCTCTATAAATATGATATTACACTAAATGTTCAAAATGATCCCCATTTTCTTCAATACACATTCGGCATCGTTTTCATAAGGAAAACCGAATGCGCTGAAAAATCATATTTTTCTGACGAAATTGATTTGCAGCTTCAATTATTCTAACCCTCAATTGTTGTTCGTCCCCTATTTTTACAGAATACACTTTCTCTTTCATAAACCCCCAAAAGCAAAATTCCATGGGGTTAAGACCTGGACTTCTGGGTGGTCAAGAAATAGGTGCGTCACGACCCCTTCCAATCCACCGACCAGGGTACTGCCTGCAAAGGTATTCCCGGACTTCATTACTGTAATGCGGTGAAGCGCCATCGTGTAGAAACCACATATTTTACCATATTGCAATATTCACTTCTACCAAATACTCTTGTAAATTGTTTGTCAAGAACTGCAAATAATTATCACCATTAAAATTGTTGGGAAGAAATACTGGGTCTATTAGATTGTTATCCACAATTCCTGCCCAAACATTAACTTTGAAAGTCCTTTGGTGATGAGTCGTCTTTTTGGAGTGAGAATTTTCTTCGGCCCAAATGTGCTCGTTATGATGGTTTGTTATTCCATTTCTACTGAAGGTAGCCTCGTCGGTAAACAAAATATTTCTAATAAAATTAACATTTCGAGTGTTTTTCATTAACAACCAATCGCAAAATCCAATCCTTTTAGGATAATCTTTAACCAATAACTCTTGAACCGTTATTAAGTGATAGGGTTTAAGCAGCTGATCCTTCAAACGCCTTCAAACCCTTACGTGAGGAACATTTAGTTGAGCAGCTATTACCCTTGTACTTGTTTCAGGGACTTCTTCAATGATTTCTAAAATGTCTTCATCAGTTGCATCCATTATTGGACGACCACTATTGCCAGCAACTTGCCGTATGTACCCGTTTCCCGTAAACGACGATCAATGGTCAGAAATAATCGTCTATCGGGTGTATTTCGATTGGGGTATTTTACTGCATAACACCTTGCGGTTGCTGCACTCTTTCCTTGACGTTCACCTACGATATTCCCGAGAGTTTATTGAAATTATAATTTAATCTGATCCAACTTACCCAAAGTTAAATGCATATCTGCCATTTCCTGAAATATGTAGGCCATTGTTATCAAAATTTTTAATATTAATCTTATTCGCACAATAAATGATAGCTTCAAATTATTGACTATTATTGATGGAACTGTTTGTAATTATTGTATCCGTAGAAACTAATTGTAATTTTATGGCCAACTAGGAAAAAACTAGTTTGTCGAAAAAGTGATAAGAGGCAAAAAAGTTTTAAAAATAATGTGTTAAACTAATGATACCACAAAATTCATTTGATTTGAACGTACTCAAAAGTTTGGGGGGATTTAGGGCTGCACGGCTTTCATACGGCTTCTGTATGAAAAATGCTTTCAGAACAAGAAAGTAATCCATTTTTATTACAAAATGTCAAGTAGTTTACGATAAAATGCAAAAAAAACAATTTTTATTTTGTAACTTCAAAGGGCTTTAACTTTTTTTGTGTACACTGTTGTACTAAGGTAAGTTGGATTCAATCAATTTATTTTTGTCCCCAGAATGCGTGATTTAATTTATGACATACCTTTTTAAAACACCCTGTATATTTGGTCTTTTTATCCACATTTTTATTAGATTCCATAGCTTTTCTCCAAATATTTTGCTTAGGACTTTTCTCTTCAGCACTTTGAGCATGATTTGTTCTGATTTATTCATCGTCCATGTTTCACTTCTATATAATGCTATAGATCTTATCACTGTCTTATATATTCTTATCTTAGCCCTTCTAGATATATTTTTAATTCTCAGTGAGTTGTTTAGAGCAAAGATACAACGATTTCTAGCCATAATTCTCGTTTGAATTTCTTTTATATTTGGTCTTCTAGTTCTGTTTACATTCCTAATCCAACCATTCTTAGTTCAATATTTCCATGTTCAATATTTTTATTTTGTGCAATATTATCTAATTATCTAATGATTATTCTTTCATATTTACTTTGTTCTTCTTCTGACGGTAGTCTATGGTTTAGATGCTTTAAACTTTTTTTCCGCTGGTTTCTAAGTGGTATAAACTGCTTCATTTCTATTCCGACTATAAAATTATCTTCTTCTGGTCCTCTGTATTTTCTTATATTATTTATAAATTTTTCCGAGTATATGATCTATTTTTGGTTTACAGTTTTCCCATCTGGTGATCTCCACGTCCCTTGATACTCTTTTGTGTTGGATCGTTTGTATCAATTTTTATTCCTTGTATTATTACATTTTTCCTCCTTTCTCCCTCTCCAATTTCTCTATTTTTCGATTGATGTGTTAATTTCTTTTCTAATTGAACTATTCATGTTATAGCTTTTTCATTTGTTCCTCGCAGCTTTTTTATTTCATCTTTGTAGTCGCCTTGTTGATCTTCTAGTTCTTTAATTTTCTTCTTTAGTTGTATGATTTCATCTCCGGATCTATATTGTTCTTTTTTATGTATTTTATATCTATTGTTAATTTCCTCATCAATTTCATTATTTCATCCATTCCACTTTCGTTTCCTTAATCTTTTTTTACTATTCTTTGTGTTTCTTTTATCTTTTTCTATAGTATTCCCCTCTTCTCTTCTCCTGATGCATGTCATTAATCCCTACTGGTATTCTTGGCCAAAATTTATTGGGTCATCCCAATAGCAATCATCTTTACTGACGTGTTCTACTAAGTGTCTCAAGTGAAAGAATAGGAGTTCGTGCCACTCCTATGGTTCCAGTTTATGCCACTCCTATTCTTTCCCTAATATACTTATTAATTTCATCTTTTTTTACATCTCGGCATTCTCATTTTCGCCACATGTATTCGTCGTTCCCCTTTTTAATTGCCCAACATTCATTTCTTTGCATCAAAGCTAGTCTTATTGCAGTTGTATCGAATCCTTCCTTTTTATCCTTCTTCTTCTTCCTTTTAGCTCCCTTTTAAAGAAGTGAAAAGTGAAAAGTTCCTTAGCCCTTCCCTTTTCAGGGGCCGCTATTTCTTACTCTTCTTCGCCACTCATGTCTGTCCATTGCATCTTCTTTACTGAAAGTTTTCTCTACCTGTCTCGCCATCAACAGCTCTATCCTTCATCCCACATAGTTTTCAGTTCTACATCTGGTAAGAGTAAACTATTGCAGTCTTTGTTCTTGGATATTTTTTTGAGACTGTAGCTACCCCGGCTCTGTCCATAATCAAGTTGTTCCTGATCCTATACCCTCTAGTCTTACCCAACATCTATCACATTTTCATTTCATCTACTTTCATCTTCTTTTCATGAATTCCCTATACAGGCCATACTTCACCTCCGTACACCAACACAGGTCTCACCACACTTTTGTATATCTTTCCTTTGAGCACTTTCCCTATATTTCTGTCACAGACTACTCGCTCATGCGCTTCCAGTTAAATCCACCAGCCTGTATCCTATGGGAATGAAAATGTTAAAAACTTTTACTTTCTTTGTTGTATGTTTGGCTATTTTATATATTTTTATGTCACCGTCTATAGTTTTGAAGATCTATCTTGTCTATGTTGTTGCCGACATTTATGTAGTTTTTTTCTCCTTTATTTTTTGTTGAACATCGTTTGACATCCACCAGATTTCTTTATTCTCAAAGTTATATCCTTAGGTTTCGATCCGAAGTATTTCGATAACAAGATCTCTAATAATGCTGGTTAAATTCTTCCAACATGTATTAGGACTTTCTTTCATGTTACAACATATTCTGTCTTCTATTTTTGCTCTAAATAGACTTTCTTACTTATCTTTTAGCATCAACCTCTTGAGTTTTTTGTAGTCCTCTATGATATTTTCAGTTTCAGTTTCTTTCTTTACTTCGATGCCCAGTACAAGAAATTTATGTTATTTGCTCACAGTCTTACTAATTATTACTTTGAAGTCCTTACATTCACGTATATCTTCTGATATTGTCATGAAATTATCCATTTGGCAGTTGTAATGTGCAATATAATGTATGTAATAATCTTTCTCAATTTTGAAAGAATGTGTTAACAATCGTTACATCTAAATCTGTTGCTAATTCCAGCATATCATCTCTAGCTTTATTTCTTGTTTCCAACTCCATTTCGCCTAATTTCTCCATAATATATTGCTTCATATCCCCTCTTGCATTATCCCACATGTATTAACTTTTAACTTGGAAGGCTACGAATTTATCTCAGGGTATTGGTCTCTTTGGTAGACTGCTTTTTCTATAGTTGAGGAACACTACTAAGGCAGCTTGAACTAAGACGCGTTTATATTAGGTCATGCTCACATAATATAGTAATATGCACTTATATACAATACGTTATATACAAAAGCTTTCATTGTTCAATATAGCCCGCTATTCAAAATTGAAAATCGGATGGGAACATACACATACCGATTTTGCAGTATGAGTTTTACTTTCAAATCATAAACATGTCAGATAACAAGATTGGTTGTTGAAAAGACATACATACTGTCATGTACATTTATTAAAAGAATTGCGATTATATTTAGATAAATTTAATTCCCTTTTGGAACATGTTCGAAAATTATTAATTTTCTTTTTTACCAACTATTCATTAGTATTTATCCGCTTCCACTTCTTGAAATTTAACAACCAAAATATTCATACCTTTTTTTCTAGCGGCTTTATCATGATATGATGTCTATTTTATTTGCCAGACACTCTCGTTCTTTATAATTGTCAAAGAAATATATTAAAAATTTCTATCTATAAGCCGTTTTCTAAATTTACCAGCAAATGATTTTTTTTTGGAGTCGTACGATCTTTACGACCCAATATAATCCCAATATACCCAATGTAAATTTTATCGACTCGATAAAATTTACGAACCAACCGACTCTGTCGTATACTGGTGCAGACTGACTTGTTTGTTTGCCGTCAAATCGCGCCGATTTGGTCGAACGATGCAAAAACACGATCAAATTACGTTCAATTTTGTAGCAGCATTCGACAAAATTGTACTGCAGCTTTGGAACGTGAGTGGCGGGCTTAACTGTATAAAATTTATTAAATTTTTGGACAGTCTTCTATTGAACTATTCGGTCTGCTGCAGAATTGGAAACAAAGCAGAAATTCGACCGGTATAGGCTAGGCTTTGACTAGGATCAAGAGATTAGGTTTCCATTCGAAACACCCCATATTATAATGTAGTTAAGCAGCTCTTTCTATGGAATTAAATGCTTCTATTATGTCTCCTAGGTCTCCTCTCTTACTTAAAGATAGAAAACGTAACCAGTGGATCAGAACCAGAACAAAGACAGTAGACGCGATAGAACAAGCAGCAAAACTGAAATGGAAATGGGCTGGACACAATGAACGTCTCCAAGACGGACGATGGAACAATGCCATCGAAAAGTGGCGTCCATACAATGCAAAGAGATCAAGAGGCAGACAACAGATGAGGTGGAAAGATGACATCAGGAAACAAGGAGGTCCCACATGGCATTTTTTTTAATTTTACTGGAAGAACATGCCAAAATCTTATCTTTGGAAAGAAAAAGGACATAAAAAACGACTGATATTTATGCAAGTTTTACTCTAACATGCTAAAATCTTATCTTTGGAAATGAAAAAGAACATCAAAAAACACTGATAGGTATGCTATTTTCAAACATTCATTATGTATCCATATATAAAATTATTGTGTGTATTCGTTGTAAACTGTTGAAAATAACTTTCTCACGTATAATTTTTCTAGATCATGACCTGTGAACATTTTCTTTTATTATTTGCTTAATAACCGTTATGCTTTTTTACACAAAGTATTTGACGTGTGTTTTCCTATATGATACCCAAAGTAGAAAATGGATTTTATAGTATCTACTTTCGTAGAAATAGAAATGAAAATCGATTTTTCCAGTTTCTTACCTACGGGCTACTATGTGCACTGATATAACGAATGCCCAAAGATCATTCCAATATCATTTACATATTTTCGTCAATGATTTCAAAAAGCGGGAAAGCGAATTGTCTCGGCGATTAAGGCGGCGTCGGCGATTTCTTTGTTCCCCATTCTGTAACCATGACCTTTACGTATTGCTTCTATTATTATTTCGTCCATTATTATATTAAAGAGAAGTAGGCTTAACGAGTCACCCTGTCTGACTCCGCTTTGTACTGATATACACTGTGTAAGTTTTTCATTTATCTTTGCCTGTATTCAATTATGGAAGTAGATGGTTTCCATGGTTTGCATAATATTAATTGGTATGTTTCTTTTTTTCAGTAGGTATAAGACGTCTTCGACTTGGATGCGATCGAAAGCCTTTGTCAGGTCTATAAAACATAGATATGCTGGTTTATTGTACTCGATGGCCTTTTTTATGATTTGTCTTAGTACAAATAAGGCGTCTACGCAGGATCTTCCGGATCTGAATCCTTATTGTTCGTCTGATAAAGTTATTAGTTTATTGATTTTGTTGGTTAGGACTTTTGTGTTAAGCTTGAGTGCGGTATTCAGTAGATTTAGAAATTTCAAAAATAAATTCAAAAAGAAATAAATAATCTTCATTTATGTCGAAATTATGGTACTTACGCAAATCGAATGTCCATTTTTTTTTAAGTTCTAATATTATACTAAAATATATAGCCACTAAACTAATAAACAGTTCTTAATACAGTAAAGAAATAAGCATAACTGAGTATTGGATATATTATTTGTGGAATTAACAATGTCGCCCCTCTTTTATAGTTGCTTATGACGTCTAACCCCTCCCAAATACAGGCATGTTTGCTGTTGTTTTAAAACAACTCACAACGCTAATGCGTTTTAATTAATGCTAGTCCTATGGATTTTCTTTTACGAGTTATGAATGAAACTGGCTACAACAAAATTATTTCAGAACATTTATTAAGTTTTTAATACAGCGATAACCAAGTGACAATACCCTTTACATTAATTACATAAATACCAACACCGAAACTTTTATATTTTGATTAAACATATAACACCCTTACCACCACCAGTTCTTAAACAACATATTTATTAATTTTAATCTGAACTATGAAATAGTTCGTGAACTAAATGTAGGTACTTCAGCTGGACTACCTATATACCTGTATTTACCTATATATTTAAGGTACTATTAACCCTTACCGTCACCAGTTCTTAAACAATATATTTATTAATTTTAATCTGAACCATGAAATAGTTCGTGAACTAAATGTAGGTACTTCAGCTGGACTACCTATATACCTGTATTTACCTATATATTTAAAGTACTATTAACCCTTACCGCCACCAGTTCTTAAACTACATATTTATTAATTATAATCTGAACCGTGAAATAGTTCGTGAACTAAATGTAGGTACTTCAGCTGGACTACCTATATACCTGTGTTTACTTATATATTTAAGGTACTATTAACCCTTACCGTCACCAGTTCTTAAAGAACATATTTATTAATTTTAATCTGAACCATCAAATAGTTCGTGAACTAAATGTAGGTACTTCAGCTAAAATACCTATATACCTATATTTACCTATATATACCTATATATTTAAGGTACTATTACCGTCTAGAAGTGTTTCCCAAAAAATGGCAAGAAATTTCAATCATCAATCATTTTCGTACAAACAAATACCTTTATGCCTTTTGCAACGAAGTTTTTAGCAATGGCGCTATGTAGCCATCTAAGCTGGAAGATCATCTGAGAATATGTCACCCTAATAAAACAGATAAAGATTTGAAATATTTTTAAACACTTAAAGAAAAACTTCAGAAGAAATCCACGCTGGACAAAATGTTCGTTTTGGCCTCATAAACAAACGATGATGGTTTGCGAGCGTCTTATAATATCTCGTTGACTATAACAAAGTCCGGAAAACCGCATACTATCGAAGAGTTTATTTTGCCAGCCGTTAAAGAGCTTTTAAAAACTGTTCTACACAAACCTGCATCTGATATCATTAAAACAGTTTCTTTAAAAAACAACACAATTTAAAGATGTATTGATGAAATGAGTTATAATATTGAAAACTTCTTTGTGTGTAATTATTTGCAAACGACCCATTTCTCTACACAGCTGGACGACTCAATTTTACTTGTTAATGAAGCATTATTATTGGCATATAATCGTTTTATTATGGATCAAAATATCCAACAAGATTGCGTTTGCGAGAACTTTGACAACCGATAGAAAAGGCGAATTAGTATATTATGTTTTAAAGGCTCACTGCTTGAAACAACTAAATCGTATATCAAATTTTATATTGGTAGTTACAGATGAAGCACCTGCTACGGTTGGCCGTTATCCTGGTTTTATGTTTTTAAAAGAAAATGTAACCGGAGTATAACCAATACACTGCGTCAGTAAGAAACAGCATTTAGTTGCTAAAAATTTGAATGTAAGATTGCCTGAATACGCGGTTATTTGTGCAGATGTGTGAAGAAACTCTTTTACGAGTTTCTCAATAGCAAAAATAAAAATTTGAAAGAAAATTTATTAAATTGAAAAACCAACATTGCTTATTTGGCAGATTTTTTTATTAAATTTAATAAGGGAAACTTGCAGTTGCAAGGTGACAGTTTAAATTTGATAAAAGCAAAGTTAATCATTTCAGCATTTCTTGCTAGAATTAAACAGATGAAGTAAAACATTACACGGAACGAATTTTCCCAGTTCACCAATTTGTTTCAGGTAATGTGTCAGAAAGACGATATTTCAATCTACGTCCAACATTTGAATGCCATTTATTCAGATTTTGAAAGTAGATTTGAGGATATTTTGACGCATTGAAGAAACGGACGTTACATTATGTAAAAAAAGAATTGATTTGAATAAGCACTAACGAAGAACTTAAAGGTACGGTTTAGAATCGAATAGCAACAATTCTAGCTCCAAAAAGACATACCTTTTGCTTATATTATGGAATATCGCGAGAAAGTTTTTAATTTCTTTTTCATATTCATACCTGATAAAAAGGAGTTTCAGCGCAGGTATAGATCCAATAACAAAAAAATGTAACAAACTTGACATAATTAACTGAGGAGATTACTGTAACTGTAACAGATAGTTTTTATTTAAATTTAATTAATAAATGTGTAAAAATGTGAGACTACTGTTAGAAATTTAAATCTTTAAGAGTGAATAGCAGGTGGTCTATCTAAAATTAAATTTGGGAACCTCTGGTGTAGAACGCTAAAAATGACACATTTTGAACATTTTTTTTGTGTATCTCATGATATATGGTAATTAAACTTCTTTTATATTTTTATACAACTTTTGAAGATTTCAAAATTTGTTTTTCAATTTTTTCCATTGTGGGTGTAGTTAAAAGATGACTCCAAAAAATTTCTCGTCCATAAATTACTCGAGAAGGGTTTAAAAAAAAAGTGGCTTTAGGGATAGTTTAGCAGAAAAATTAAAAATTCTTAAAACAAAACAAAATGGCGCAGATTTGAAACAATTAATCAAAAATTGACTTTTCGACTTTTTTCGGTCACAAAAATTTAATTTTTTTTGTTAAATTGTGAAAAACTATCATAGAGAAAAGAAAAAATTTTTTAAACGTCCGCCATTTTGCTTTTTTTTTTAACAATTTTCAACTTTTTTTCTACTATATCACGTAAGGACACTTCTTTTTTAAAACACTTCACGAATTATATGTTTCAGATTTGCCGTTTCAGAGATTAACTGTCCATCATGGAGCATTAATTTTTGGACGAAACATTTTTGGCGTCATCAAAAAATAGGAACAATGAAAAAAAAAAGAAAAAAAAGATTGTTTTGTGATCTTCAAAAGTTGTATAATAATAAAAAAAGTTGGATTGTCATGTATAATAGATAAGACACAAAAAAATTAATTAATCAACACAAATTGTTGAAAATGTGTCATTTTTTAGCATTCTAAACAGTAATACTACCTTAATTAAACATAAATAATAATATAATTTTATAACACACTAACCATCAATGGGTGATAAACTTTTTATTGCTCATAGCATAATAGATTACCTATATACCTAGTACCCACCACCTAATTATTTCGGTTATCGCTAAGAATATTTGGCTATTGAAATATTATTACTATAGTCGGGGAAGTTTGTGTAAGACTCTTGTACTTTTCGGTGGAGGAGCTTTGATAGCTCCCGGTCCCTGAGGGTCAAATAGTGAGGGTCCGCTGCGTGGAGCACTTGGCGCTGGCCGTCTTTGTTGGCGCAGGTATTGGGGTGGTTCATTTCTATGTTTAATTATTCTCCTGGAAGATTCTCTCACAGGTTCCGGTAATATAGGAGAATAAAAAGATAAATTCACTTCGCCTGCCCGTCTTTGTTGGCTCGAGCGTCTTGTTGGCTCATCGGGGTTATCGCCAACAATATCTGGCTCTTCCAAGATTGGTTCTAGTGGTCGGCGCGGTTGAGCTCTACGCCTTGTACTTCTCCGGATAGGAGCTGCTCTTGGAGGAGCAGATGGGCGCTCTTCCCTCGAAGGAAGGATTACACGTCTTCTTAAATTATAGCGGTTCTCCTGGTCCTGGAGAGACGGATTTCCACGAACGTTGACAGATTCTTGAGGTCTGTTATCATTTGGTTGTTGTTGTTGTTGGTTAACATCACTCATTTTAAGAAATTCGCTTATGATTGAATCGTCGTAAGATGCGATGCCTAAAACAAAAACTATAGATTTAATGTATATTGTGAATAGTCTTAAAACACAGCTACAAACTTGGACATTTTTTAAGCTTTTATGCTTTAAGTTTAAAATTCAAGTTCTGGACAAGTATAAATAATATCAATACAGACCGAAACGGCAAGGTAAAGAAATACCACCATGGAAAAATAAACACAAAAGAAGGAACTTGGAATGTGAGAGGTACTAATGAGCAGGGAGCTTTAAGAAACTTAGACCAAATTATGGAAAAATATACAATAGATATCCTTGTCCTGCAAGAAACGAAACAACTGGGAAATGAAATAATGAAAATAGGAATGAGCACACTGTTCAAGAGTGGAGGGACCAACAGATATTTTGGAGTAAGATTCATAAGATAGCTAGCACAAGACATTCATAAGGTAACATGGACTTCTCCCGATGGAAAAAGGAAAATGAGATAGATCATGTCCTAATTGAAAACAAACATGATAAGGCAATAATCGATTGCAGGAATTACAGAGGTGCAGATACCAACAGTAACCATACACTAATAATAGCAAAACTAAAACAAGAACTACCAATAATACCAAAATCTGTTAAAGATAGATTAAATTACTAATTAGAGCGCCTTCAAGAGAAGCAGGTTGTAAACAGACTAGAGGAAGAAATAAATAAAAAAACTGGAGAATTTAGTCAAACAGGATATAGATGAAGAGTGTCAGACCATACAGACAGCCATGTCGGACGCAGCGTAAAAGTTTATAGAAAGAGAGCATATAAAAAGACGGCAAAACTGGTTTGATGAAGAATGTAGGAATGTTTTGGCAAGAAGAACCACGGCAAAACTACAAAGAGATAAAGAAAATACCCAAAATGCGATCAAAAACTATGTGGCAAGAAGAAGGGAAGTGCAAAGAATTTGCAGAAAAAAGAAAAGAGAACAACTAAAAAAGCAATTGAAAAACATAGAAGAAGCCTACATAAACAGAGAGGTAAAGAATTTCTACCCAGAAGTTAAGAAATCCAGAGATGACTCTTCTTCGAGTCTTCTTACAAACTCTCTCTGATGACGGGTAGACCCAGAAACACGTGTTAGGGAGTGGTAAGAGACTCAAATTAAATGGAAACGCAACCATTTTCGTATATGAATTTAAACAAGTTTGGATTTTACTTGTAGGATTTTTTTTTTGTTTTTTGTATACTGTTTCATCATTGAAAAGTAATTTACGTTTGTTTAAATATTCAGATTTTAACATTATTACAGTTGTGTTGCCATTGTTCTAGGAAAGCTTTAGTTTGTTTTAAATGATAATTCTATTGACTCTTCTGGTGACTCTTGAGTTATTAATGTATGTTAAAGATCATTTTCTATGCCAGCAATAATGTTAAACGTAGGAAATTTTTTGGCAAGGTAAAGAAAAGTTAGGACCTAAACTTAAAAAGTTTTCTGCATTTGGTGGTGTTGCTTTGAGTTAAGTTCACTAGCCAACCATTCTCTGGTTTTAAATTTACTTTTAATTGGTTTCGTTTTTCTATAAGCTGTTTAATTTTATTTTGATTAAATACTGTTATTAATTTTGTTAAAAATATTTTCATATATTATTTTCTCTTTATTAAAAAATGCTCGTGTGAAATTATTATTGTATTTGTTAATTATGTGGTTTTTATTTTTTAACTGAAGTCATATAATCACAAATTATATTCAAAAAATACAATAATATGCAGGTCACCAGAAAAGCCAAACAAAATACAACAAAAATACAACAAAACATCAATAAATAAAATGATTTAGGTCATGATAAATCAAATTAAAATAAACATGAATAAAATGATGAAACAGTATACAAAAAAAGAAAAAACAAATCTTACAAATAAAATCCTTTAATTTGTAAGGGAGAGATAATTTAAACTTGTTAAAATTCTCTCATTAACAAATGGTAGAATAAGAAATACATACAACTTATATACATAAATATACATAAAATATATAAATACATACAAGAAATAAATTTATATCTCACAATGGCGTATCTTCATATATTTTTGGACTTCCAAAAGTACTTAAAAACAACATTCCTCTTCGCACAATTATTAGTAATATTGGAAGTCCGACATTCAACCTTTCCAAATATTTTGCAGACATTTTGGGAAATGGAATCGGTAAAATGGAATCATATACGGAATTCATGGGATGTTCACAATTTTATTTCAAAACAGTATGTACCAATTAATCACAAACTTATATCTTTTGACGTAAAAAATCATTATACTCTAACATTTTAATTCAAATAGCTTTAAACTGTGTGAAAACTAGATGGAATAACATATTTCTCTTCCACTTAAAGAAATTCTAAAGGTTGTAAAATTCTGCCTCAACTTAGCGTTCTTCCGACATGAACATGAATACTATTCTCAGATTTCTGGAGTGGCCATGGCTTCGCCTCTCTCAGCACCAATGGCAAACTTAGTAATGGAAATATTAAAAAAACAGTCATCTCTAAATTAAAATTCAACATACATTTCTACAAATGATATATGTTGATGACTGCTTACTCTGCATTCCGGATCATGAAATCGATCATACTCTTGAAATGTTCAATAATTTCCATAATAACATAAAATTTATTTATGAACTAGAAGAAAACAATAAAATTACTTTTCTTGACTTAAGTTTAGAATATAGCAACATTAACCGAATGATAACAACTAACTGAGGTACAAAAGATTTTTGGTCCAGAAGAATTTTTAATATCAACGCACACATAGTCCATAAAAGAAGTGTTGTATTCAGTCTAACTGAGATGGTAATTAAGCTGTTTAGCCCAAAATACCATTTCGCAAAACTGAGAAAAGCTGAAAGATGTCTTATAACTATCACCATAATCATCATCAAAATAACTATCCACCAGAAATTTACAACATAATCTAATTAAAACATCTAATTAAAAAAGAAGTATTATCAGAAATCAATCAAATTGCAATACCAATCCTAAATAAACCCAAAGCATACCTAGCAATAATAATAATAATGTGACTAAATTAAAGAACACTGTATATCCTTATCATACATTAATGGATTTTGTAAACAAATGTCAAAAATGTTGGCAAAATATGATAATACGATATTAATGTTGGACATAAATCATCAAAAACATCTGGAAAATATTGTTCAAAATTTAAACCCAAGGTTAATAAAGATCATCAATCAAATGTTATTTATAGAATAAATAGTAAATACTGTAATTCAACATATATTGGGCAAATACACCAATGCCTGCATAGAAGGGTTGTTGAATGTTGCACACAAATATAGTGTACAAACACAACAGCCCTAGCCAAACATTCTCTAGAAAATAACCATTCCTTTGATTTTGAAAATGTACAGATTTTGGAAAAAGAACAAAATTACAACAAAAGATGCATATTATTATTGGACATGGTTTACATAAAAAAGGATCCAAATTTTATTAATAATAAGACCGATATCAAAGATCTTTCCAATATGCATCATAATTTAGTAAATTGAGTTGTTTTTAAATGCGCCATGGCGGATATTTTTAAGATACAACCCTGAACCAGTCGAGTTCTAAGATACCTGCTAGATGATATTTGTCAATGTTAGATACCAATATTTAAGGTCAGGAAACAACAAACTATGTATATATATACATATATATATATATATATATATATATATATATATATATATATATATATATATATATATATATATAATTTATACATTTATACATCTACATAAATACAGATTGTTGTAATTTATTATTTCTTTTAGTGATACCTACAATGGGGACAATCCGATACAATATGAACACGTTTTGGAACTGAGAAGACATCAAGATTGAAAAAACTAGCAAAATTACACCGAAAACTTGGCGCCCAGACCAACCCAAGGATTTTCTTACTCTAGTGCAGACGTACCAAAAGTAACACCAAAATTGGAACCTATTTGATAGACACCCCAAGACCTTGAAACATCACAAAAATCGAAAATATAACACAACATGTGAATGACAGACTCCATAATACAACTATTACTAATAACATTCCATACATTGCTAAACTTAATTCGAATATCAATCAATGCGCAGATAAGCTTAGTCTTTCACTCCCAAATTACATATTAGATGAATTCTGGTTGTGACAAAAGAATTCATGTTATAACAGTCAAATATTAAAAATCTTAGTATTTTAATTAAAAATAAAACCAACTTATACAGTAGTTTCAATGATAAGTAGATAAACAATATCGCCAATATCGAAGTTCCTTTTCTAATTATTGACTTCTTAGCATTGGGTCCTAAATTTAACCTACCCACAACTCCTAAAGACATAGACAACTTTAAATTGATCAGTGAGGTAGAAAATATCATCACATGGACACCCGAAAAAAGACCAAAATCTAGTTAGAAGCTTACCTACTAATTAAATTACAAACTCCATACAACCCAACAAAACAGATAGGTCCCTCTCACTCTCAATCGAAAAAGAAACTAGAACCTATCTGAAAAAGAATCCGAATTTTCTAGTCACAAAATCCGATAAAAGTAATGTAACTGTCCTAATGGATAAGGATATGTCGCATATTCAAATATCATTGGACCTCCTGAGTGACCATGAAACTTAGGCATTGTTATATAAGTTGTAAGTATTTATTGTATAAGTTGGTTAAAAGACTCAAAAGTAGAGAACACACCTCAGATCAATTAGGGCTACCTAAAATTCCCAAACCTGATTTGCCCCTTAGAACAATAGTATCATGTATAAACTCATCTTTTCATCCTTTGGCAAAACTCATGTGTCAGCTACTTCTTTTAATAAATTTAACAAATTTAAGATTAAAGACTTCGATTTTGCACAAAAAATCAATAATACAATCATACCAGATAACTTAGTTGTAGTTGTGTCATTTCATGTTGTGTTATTATTCACTAATATACAACTTGACCGAATGACTTTAATACAGCCTATTTGTAAGATTCCTAAAAAGGTTTTTGTGTAAATTATTGCTTTTATTTATAGCCATACATATTTTTCTTTTAATAACAAGTTTTATAAACAAACATTAGAATTACTGATGGGTGGATCTGCCTTGCCAATAGTGACTGAAATTGTAATAAATAAATAGTTGTATTTTGTACATCAGAATGTGAAATTTTAATTTCCATTTATTTAACAATATATAGATGACCTGCTAACAGCTGTATCACATAATGAAGTGCAAAATACACTACCAATCTTTAATTCTTTCAACACTCATCTGCAGTTTACTGTGGTACTTGATACTAGAGTTGTTAGAACTGAAAATAACATTATTTGTCTAGATTGGTATAGAAAAAACACTAACTCAGGTAGATATATACCTTTTAATTCTTATCACCCACCCTCTAAACAGATAGTTGATACAGTTCTAGCAATAAATTGATTTTCAAGGATTTCACATCCAATGTTTACAGAAATAAACTTCAAATTGGTATTTGAAAGTCTACTATGGACCTAATAATTATCCTAACAAACTATTAAACAAGCTGTTATACATAAACAAAAATAAATGTATTTAAATAATCTCAGGCAGATATATACCTTTTAATTCTTATCACCCCACCCTCTACACAGAATGTTAATACAGTTCTAGCAACTAAAAATAGATTTTTTAAGATTTCACATCCAGTGTTTACAGAAAAAACTTAAAATTTTTATATGAAACTCTTCTATGTACCTAATTATTCTAAAAAACTATTAAACCAGCTGTTATACACAAACATAGAAATAAATGTATTAGACAGTAAATTAAATCAAGAACATACTAACATTGACACCTGTGTACAGGTCAGATAATATGGAACATTACCATACATTAATAATCTTACACAACCTCTCACTAGATTGTTCAATCAATTTAATATAAAAATTCCTAACTATAATAATAAGAAGATAAATCATTCCACTCAAAACTAAAAGATGCTATCCCAGTTGAAAAGAGTTGTAACGTCATCCATGGTATACCTTGTGAATGTGGTAAAATATACATACAGACAAGTAAAAGATGAGTCCTTCACAAGAGTGACTGCAAACATAAACTCCTTGCGACAAGTCTTAGCATACTTGTCAACGATAATGACCACTGTGTCTTCTATGCTATATCAATAATGTTCAAACTCTTTAAATCGGCAAAAACGAGGTCTAAAAGAATTATACAAGTAATTTAAGCTCAATTTACAAAAACTACCACAGTCTTATGTGAGAACACTGTGATGTGCTTCCTAATTTTACTTAAACATATTATGTTGCATTATTTAATAACAAAAATAAAGATTAAGCAACTTATACTGCTCTTGTATATACTTGTAAAAATATTATGAAACAAATGTAATCCAAATTACCACCAACATAAATGTAATTTAAACATAAAATTGTTGCTTCCCTTTTGAAATTATATTCATATAAGTATAGATCATAATCATACAGATTTAAACCTATAATATTTTACATTAATTACTAAAAGTTGCCAAAAGGTAGGCAGCACATGACTATGTATCTAAATGTTGACTACGAAGTCTAACCTACATTAAATCGTAACAATTTATATATAAGAAAAGTATTAAAATGGGTAAAAGTGGAACATAATAAAATAATTGGTTTTGTATTAACTTTAAGTTAATTAAGTAGTGGTGACATAATATATCGGTAGGACATTTTAAACGTTCCAACTAATTTATGACGCAGTAGAATGGAAATGCCGGTTTTTATAAAAATCAAAACTGTCAATGTAAAATATACCATATAGCATAATATTACCAAAGCCAAATAAGACATATAGAAGAAAATGAAATAAAATAGATAATATTGATTAATTTAAAAAATCTAATATAAAATACTTACCCCAGGGTCTGAAGAATAGCTGGAAAAGGTGTAGGAACTACAATACCAATATGGCTGACTCTGAAAGAGAAACGTTTAAATGTTAATAATAATTTATATCATTATACTTCGTATTTAGCATTTAATAATACTGTATAAATGATATCAAATTATATTAAAAAGGATATTAAAGAAATATTTATATTTAAAAATTTCCAGGTATACCTTTATAAATTAATCTTTCAATCAATCGACAGAAATATTCTTTCGTTGTTCATTAAAAAAGGGAAAAGAATCGTAGAATTTTCTGGAAAAAAGGAAATAGATATTTGACATAAACCGGATCACGTGACAATCACGTGACTTTTTTAGCTTAGTGTGATTGGTTGAATATATTAAATACAAATTAGCTGTCAATATTACAAATTTATTGTGACAAAGAATTAATTAATTAATCTTTTAAAATGTTTTTTGGGATTGTTTCTTAAGGGGCGATATTATATTAAAAATAAACACAATATTTTTACTTATTACTCTTAGATATTAATAGCAACCTTTAGAAAAATATATGCTGTGTTTTCTAGTATGAAAATACCGTGTTCATAAATAAGTACTTAATGTAACTTCTAAGCTATACAACCAAACACACGTACTTATAGCAAATATTAATAGTAAACAAACTAAACAGTAAATAAAATAGAACTTTACGAATTACCGACAATCAATATTTATTTATTTGCACCATATAATAAATAGTTATGTTAAATTATAACAACTGAAATATACCTATCTTCTAAATATACACTACCCAAAATTTTATGGGTTTAGTATACACTTCCACTATTTATAATAATTTTTCTTTTTTCAACGAAAGAATTCTGTAATAAAAGTTTATTTAAGCTGTTATTACTGTGAGCTAGGAATTTGTATGTTGTAGGTTTCTAACCATGAATCTGTCAAAATATGCCCGAGTTGAGCGAATGGACCTTAACAACATATATTTAGCAAATTTTCTAGATGTCTTGGGCAAAACGCACAAGACTTTCTAAAACCATTTTCTAAATTAAACCAGCTAAACAAAGGTGGACTATAATTTACTGGCAGTTATTGTGGACTATTGTCATTTTTACATCTAATAAAAAATTGGAAAAAAAAAATACAAATGTAATAATAAACACTTTTATTACAACAAATTAGAACAAATGTAAATCTTAGTTAGTAATACAAATATAAATAAATTCAATGTACCGGGTGGTCCAATAAGCCGATCTCTCAGCTATACCTATATCACAAACTATTCATGTAATTTTAGGAGAAAAAATTCCTTAGTAAAGTGGCCAAGAGAAATCGCTAGAAATAACTTTTAAGTTTCTGGGTTAACCCAGATATGCCCAATTATACCAAGTGTTAAATAAGTAAACTAGAAAGAGGCCTAAATTTTGCACAAAGTTGTTCAAGGATTTTTTTTTATTTTTTCAAATAAAGGGGGGGGGAGAGTGGGAAAGTATTTGAAAGGAAATACCTATAACTTTGGTTTGGATCAACCGATTTTAACGAAATTAGTGTCATTAGAGAGAGTGTGGATGAATTAATTTACATCTACTATAAAATAATTGTATTTAGTTTTTTTAATTGTCATAGGTAGAGGGTACTTTCGAATCTACTCCATTTTCATTGATATCTCCTATCCTATCATTGTTATTAATAAATATCTATTTTCTAAAAGTATCAGGTATTCTATCTCAGAAGTCCCCAATGGCGAAAAATTAGCGTCCATTTCTAATAACATACAGTTGATTAATTCTCTGTCCCAACTCAGAATGATCCACAAAATATCCTTCTCTCCAGTACTTCCCACAAATCACTAATAAGCTAACGAGACTCTTTAGAAACTTACCCGTTACAATAGCCCTAAAAATTAACAGAACTGTAAAGTTGTTGTCGAAGACCAAAACTCCATTGATCCCTTTTGAACATACTAGTGTTGTCTACCACATACCTTGTGTAGAGTGAAACTCATGCTGCATTGGCGAGACCAGCTGCTCTCTTCAAGGTCGTCTAACTTCTTATTAAAGCGATATTAGGATTTCCAAACCTTCTTTTGCCATCTCAACCAAACATGAAATCCACTTCACAAAATACTGGCAAAACAACAAAATTATCATAAAAGATCCCTCCTTGAAATGTGCCATATTCTTAAATATTCATTAGTCCTTAATAAATAAACTAACATTGATAATTTAAGCCAGATTTATCACTCTCTGATCTTACACAATATATAAGAATCACATTAAACTTCATATTTTAGCTGAACAAATAGTCTAATAATTCCACCATTCACAACCTCCATTCGAACAAAGTATTTCTCAAAAAAGTAACTTCCCAATCTAAAACATTTGATTCGCATAGATTATCTTCCCCAAATTTTAGTGTTAAACGTGATAGTAGTAGTGTAGTAGTTCCAGTATGTATACCAGAGTCTACCACAGGTCAGGAGGATTCTTTTATTTATGATTCTTCTTGTTTTCCTATTGCATCCTCTGATTGTGTAGGTAGAGATAATAAGATTAGTTTGGTACCATTTAAAATTTTTGACCAATCAGATAATGGTGGTTTTGATTTGAATTCATTATTAGTGAAGAAACATAATGATAATAGACCTTATCTTCCTATTAAGATTTTAGGACAATCTTATTTAGCTCTTTTAGATAGTGGCTCAAACATTTCTGTGATAGGTTCACATTCTTTAGCTTTATTGAAAAAGGCTGAGATTTCTATTATGCCCATTTCTTCTCTGCAAGTATCTACTGCAGATGGTACAGTTCAGTCTATTACAGGCAAATTTGAAACTGAAATCACAGTAGCAGATTTATGTAAGCAAATTACATTCTATATTATTCCCTCAGTTCAGAATTATATAATTTTAGGTATGGATTTCTTAAATGCTTTTAATAGCACACTAAATTGTTCTAATTTTTCTTTTTCTGTTTCTCAATTTAATCTGTCTGTACTTAGTACTATTCAGGACTTTTCGAGTTTATCTAGTCTCGAACAAAGACAATTAGAGAATATGATCTCTAAATTTGTATCTCTTTCATCAAAAGACAAGATAGGTCGTACCTCCTTAATATCTCATACTATTGAGGTGGGAGATACTACACCTTTTAGACAATATCAGTATCCTATTCCTCAGGCATGGCAAGTTGACTTGGAAAAAGAAATCGATTCCATGTTAGACTTGAAAATCATTGAACCTTTCACGTCTTCTTACTGTAGTCCATTGTGGTTAACAAAGAAAAAAGATGGATCTTCTAGGGTCTGCTTCGATGGTCGAAAGTTGAATAGTATTACTTCAAATCGGGATGCTTATCCTATTCCCCGAATAGATGTCATTTTAAGTAAACTCCAGAATGCTAAGTACATTTCTTCTATCGACCTATCTAAAGCTTTTCTTTAAATACCTTTAAGTGAAGAAAGTCAAAAGTATACAGCTTTTGCAGTCAGTGGGAAAGGATTATTCCAGTTTGTCACTATGCCTTTCGGTCTTGTTTCAGCTCCTCAGACAATGTGTCGTTTGATGGATTTAGTCATTGGTCCTCAATTAGAGCCCTATGTTTTTTATTATTTGGATGACATTTTGGTTGTCACTCCTGATTTTTCACTTCATATGGAAATTTTAGATAAGTTGTTTTTACGTCTCAAAGAGGCTAACTTGACTATTAATTTAGATAAGTGTCAGTTTTGTCGTCCTAGTCTTAAATTTTTAGGATATATAGTTGATAGTAAAGGTTTAAGGACAGATCCTGATAAAGTTACAGCCATTAAGGACTTTCCTATACCTAAGACTACCACCCAAGTCCGTAGGATATTGGGAATGTGTGGATATTATCGTCGGTTTGTTCCATCTTATTCTACTTTGTTGTCCCCACTTACAGATTTGCTTAAAAATAGGAAAAAAGGCCAAACCATTACATGGACTTCAGAAGCCGATGATGCTTTCCGGCGTATAAAAGAAGCTCTTACTAGTGCTCCTGTCTCCGAATTTTAAAGAGCATTTTTACCTCATGACAGATTGTTCCAATACTGCTTCAGATGGTGTACTATTTCAGATAAAGGATGGTTCGGAACACCCAATAGCTTATACCAGCAAAAAGCTTAATAAAGCACAGAAAAATGATTCCACCACAGAAAGAGAACTTCTTGCAATTATTCATGGTCTTGATGCCTTTCGATACTATCTTGAAGGTCGTAAGTTTACTATCATTACAGATCATAGTTCTTTATTATCGTTACATTCTATGAAAAATCCGTCACAGCGTTTGTCCCGTTGGATTTGTAGGCTTTCTGTTTTTGATTATAGAATTGTGCATCGCAAAGCCAATGGTGTTGTGGTTGCAGACGCGTTGTCACGAACGGTCGATATCAATCTTTTAGATCTGTCCACTTTATTTCCAGATAATTGGTATCGAAAGATGATTCATAATGTCACCCAAGAACCTAGTAGATATCCTGATTTCAAGGTGGAAAATAATATCCTTTATAAAAAGTTATCAGTCCCGTCGAATCTTTATCGAATATGTCTGATTGGAAAATAGTAGTCCCAACAGCTAATAGGGATGAAGTGTTGAAAACCTTTCATGATGATGTGACATCAGGCAACTTTGGTTTCTACAAAACTTTTAGTAAGATAGCTGAGCTATATTACTAGCCTGGTTTGCACAACTTAGTTAAGAAATACATTTCGAGATGTAGAGTTTGTGCAACATGCAAGCCGAGTAACCTACCTCAAGCTGGATTAATGGGTTCATTTAGGAACATTAATTTTCCTTGGCAAATGATATCTTTAGATCTTATTGGACCATATCCACGTAGTTATTCAGGTAATACGTATTGTTTGGTTGTTGTACATTACTTCACCAAATTTCCTTTAGTTTGTCCTCTTCGAAAGGCTACAACTCCAGCCATATTGAAATTCTTAGAGGAACAAGTTTTCTTGCTTTGTGGTACTCCGCAAATACTTTCGTGTGACAATGGTCCACAATTCATTTCAAAAGCCTTTAAAGATCTTTTGAATAAATATAAGATCCAAAAGATTTTCTACAATGCCTCTTATCATCCGCAAGCTAATCATACTGAACGGGTAAATCGCAGCATTGTTACTGCTCTTCGATCTTATACCTACACTGATCATAGAGCTTGGGATCAGTATATTCATTCAGTCGCTCAAGCCATTCGAACTTCTGTTCATGAAGTTACTCAATGTTCTCCAGCTTATGTTAATTTCGGTAGGCATGTTCCTTTGTCAGGTGATTATTTTGGATTAATTTCTGAGAATTCAGCAACCCTTCCTCAAGTTTCGGAGAAACTTCATCGTATGGATGATCTCCAAAATTTACCTCCAATCTTCGCTGACATTAGGAAGAAGTTAAAGGCCTCTTACCTTAGAAATCAGAGTCAGTATAATTTGAGGAAACGAGACATGCGATTCTTTATTGGCGATCGAGTATTGAAGCGAAATTTTGTAAAATCAAGTAAGGGTGATGCCATTTCTGCAAGTTCTGCCAGAAATATATTCCCTGTACTGTCGTTCGAGTAATTTCTCCTTTAGTATATGAATTAAAAGACAATTCAACAAATAGACGAATTGGTCAATTTCATATAAAGGATTTACTTCCAGATAATACAGTGGATGACATAGCATCCTCTTCTTCAGATGAAGATTAGGTTTATCTATTAAAATTAAAAGTGAAACTGGAACAAACCATGAAGTGGAAATATCCAGGAGTGGCTAGTATACCTGTTGAATACAAAGCACGTGGTGTTCGTGTGTATTAAGGTATAAAAAAATTGCTTATTACAAGCTTTAATTTTTATTTTAAGAAGATCTTTTTGGAATAAAATCATTCCATCATCAGTTAACTAAAAGAGAGAGTAAAAATACCAATATTAAAAAACACAAGTTAAAATTTAAATATATAGAAATAACACGTTGGTTTTTTACTACTTACATAAAAAGTTGTTAAAAAACATTGTATGGCCACTTAAAAAAACTTTCGAAGGACATCCGTATTAAAATATAATCCTCATGGTTTTATCAAGGTAAATGCAATAGACTTAACTTATTGATTATTAAAAACTGAAGATGGGGGCATCTTACATGACCCCCTGTAGCTGGTGAAGTTTTTTCGACTTACATTACCTAATGTAAGTCGAAAAAACTTCACCAGCTACAGGGGGTCATGTAAGATGCCCCCATCTTCAGTTTTTAATAATCAATAAGTTAAGTCTATTGCATTTACCTTGATAAAACCATGAGGATTATATTTTAATACGGATGTCCTTCGAAAGTTTTTTTAAGTGGCCATACAATGTTTTTTAACAACTTTTTATGTAAGTAGTAAAAAACCAACGTGTTATTTCTATATATTTAAATTTTAAATTGTGTTTTTTAATATTGGTATTTTTACTCTCTCTTTTAGTTAACTGATGATGGAATGATTTTATTCCGAAAAGATCTTCTTAAAATAAAAATTTAAGCTTGTAATAAGCAATTTTTTTATACCTTAATACACACGAACACCACGTGCTTTATCTATTAAAGTTAATCTACCATTTGACTATTATAGTTTTGGCTCGGTTTTGATTACGATTTGGTATTTTCTTGGAACTTTATTAATAATCACCAGACATTGTATATGTTCAGCTTATTCCTTGCTTATTATTTGGTTATATAAGTTTAAATTATTAAGCCTTTTCATTCTTATTATTAGGTACATTTATCTTTGTTTACTTTATACTGGTATGGAATGATATTAAATACTACTATTATATATTTTGTTTGTTAATTTGATTATCATCTTTTGTTTATTTGGTTTGCCATTTTGGAAAGAATGTTGTGATTTTTTGTGTATAGATTTAATCACTTAGTCATACTTTATTTTAATTAATATTCTGATGTACTATATGGGATGATTCTAAAATCAGTTACTAGGAACTATTTATACACTTAATTTTTAGGTTTTTTGGTATACTCTTATGTCATATGGACTATTTTGCCTGTGTATATTTGATTGAATATGTGGGTTCGAAGTTGTTGTTCAAACAAGTTGGCCACTATTGTTCAATGGATTTCGTAACTCCTCATTTTCATGGGAAAAATATACAGATGACTGGGCAGTACGATGTTTCATTCTTAATTAGCTAACGATCTTCAATTTGAATTCTATTTTGAACATTTTAGTTTTAATCTTGAGTCTTTCCAGACTATGTTCAATTATAATTACAAAAGATTTCCTTTAGCTGATTTCTTACTCTCACTTATGTTAAGATATTCTTGACATTGCTACCTCTATGGCTAGCATAGTTAGATTGCTTTCTGAAATTAGTAATTTATATTTTAGTCAACAAATGACCGTTTACAGTTACATTCACTTCTTTCTTTAGGCATCCACTTATTGATTTTGGATTTAGAACTAGAACATATCTTGTTCTTTCTTAGTAATGTCAAAACGAATCATTAATTTGCAGTTTCTACAGAAATTGGCCTGTTCGTTCTTGATGTTTGTTTGTTGATTATTTACTTATTATTTACTTGATTACTTACTTCTTTAACTATTACTTTTTTGATATGTTGAGTAGTTATCATTGGCTTACTAAATGCCTTGTAACTCACTTATGTCTGATATTCTTATAAATTTGTTGTAGCTACCTGCTATAGTTAGTGAATATCAGCATGAGTTAATTTGTTTGATGTTGATTTAGATTCAATGATTTAGTCTATGAATATTGTGGTTTAGGCACATATTACCGGATGTGGGTATAGGTTGACCTAATTTATTTAGATTATTTGATTAGAGTGTGAATTGGTTACCCATTTGCCTGGTCGATTATACCTTTGGATATGCTATTCTATAAATCTGTTGTCCACTGGTTGATCAATTTTGGATTTAGTGCCCAATTCAACACTTAAATTGGTTTATATATGTTTGGTATTTTTTTTTACTTATAAATTGTGAATCGGTCCACACCTCTGCCTGATTGATTATCCTTGGATATTCTACTATAAATCTGTTGTCCACCGAATAGTCAATTTTGAAATCAGTGTCCGATTTCACATTATTTTCAGATATAGTATTTGTCTTTACGACTATTTTAGGCTACATGAAAGCTTTAATGTAGTTATGTACTGTAGATAGTATGTGACTTGGAAGTCACTTAGTAATATTTGGATATCTTTAGATGTCTCCTTCTTTCTACATCATTCATCATCTGTGGTTAATTACAATCTTGCGAATCGATGTGGATTGTTCGGAAGTTAGTGTATTTTAGCTACATTTGGCAAACTAGTGCCATGGCTAAAAATTTGAATTTTAGATTGGTTTGTATCCTTGGCTTCTACTGCAATGATGGAAACTTTGGCGAACCAACAGTTAAGCGCCTGTTCGAGCTATTGCCATGGCGCACGGTTTATACGTATTCTATAATTGTTGTTAGATATGAAAAAAAAAAAAAATTTTCATTTAAAATTTTTTTTTCTCCGAGTAAGAGGGGAGTGTAACGAGTCCGTCACTTTAATAATTCTTTAGTCATTATAAATAAAATTTAAAAAAAAAGAAAGGAAAGAAAACAGGTATTAATTAAAATATTTAGTTTTCACCACAAATTTTAATACCTATCCAAATATATACAGTTTAATTTTGCTTTTATAATTACCCACCACCAATTATGTACAGTCAACCTAGTTATATACAAAAAAATAAATACCCCCGTTATACACAACTGATCCTAGATGATCTGAATTTATAAATAATAAAATATAAGAAAATTTTAATGATTTGTCCTAAAAAGGTAATTTACTGGCCTACTAGAGAGGTAACCCTGTACTTCGGCTTTCAATTAAATATTCAGCAAAAGTAATGAGGACACTATCCTGACGGGATAGATGTCCAAAGGTTTAAATATATAATAATACAATAACAATTAATAACTCTCTGATTAAATGTGTACACATAAAACCGTACAACAGAGTTGAAAGGGAGGACTTAAAAACCTCTACCTGTAGTTGACAATTAGTCCTTAAATGTTATTCAGTAAATTGTTTACAAAAAAATGACGGTTCTTATTATTAAATGAAATAGTAGAAGTTAAATATACAAAAAAAATATTACACAAAAAAAATGATTAAAATTGGTGAATAAGACTTAATACAAATAAATAGTGTTCCACACTCTAAATGGGGGAGATCGTTCCAACTAGTTCCCTGAAGTTGTCCGGGAATAGTTTCAGAGAGGTCTGGACCTCTAAAGGAACAGCTATGGGTGACGGACAATTGTGTAAATCCAAACTTATATTTCTTTCTTTTTTTTTAAAATCCAAAATCCAAAAAAAAAAACAAAATACCAAATTGTTCCCCTGACTTCTGCTTGACTCCCAAAGGTAGGCGGCTCAGAGTGGCTATAAACCAAGCAGGACACCTAAAAAAAAACCCAAACTAAAACTGTCTGCTACTTCTTTGAACTCAAGTGCTTTTCACGAACGTCGAAGCAGAAGTGCGCAATGGGCACGGGTTTTAAGCTAGCTTTAGTTTATTTGTTTTTGTTACATCAATCCCCATTGTTTTTGTTACACCACGTACAATTTTTTTTACCAATCCTTTTTCAACATTTCGCACATTGAAGGTACGACCACCCACTAAGAAATAGAATAAACACAATGTGCTGATAGTCCTATTTTCTATACAAGCAAAACGGTTGTCACCACAAGAAAACCAAATGATACCAACGCTAAAATTTAAATTCACCAGACGATTAAGTTAACGGACTTCAGAGCTTTGTAGTTAGTTGTGTTTTTTGTTAAGATATTTGCTATTGTACATACATGAACCTTATATCATGATGTTAAAAAAGTAGCTTTAATTTGATATCAAAAACCTGCATATACGTCATGAGGAGCGTATTTTATTTAAAAAATTAATTAACGAATATCTTTTGTTCAAAAATGAATTACCATTCCAACAGAAGTTGGCAAAATCATCACAAGATTAAAAAGAAGCAGAGCTCCTTGAAGCTCCTTAAGAATTATTTAAGAGAAACAAACTGCGAACTCTAACTAGCAAGAGCTATCAGCGACAAGAAGATCAGATTTAACAGGAAGAAGAAGACAGGAATGGCCATCCTAGACATCGAGAAGGCATATGACACGGTCTGGAAAAAGTCCCTAATCTACAATATGGACAGAGCTAGGTTACCTCATTACTTAGTTAACATATGTGACACAAATCTAATTAATAAAACTTTTCAAGTTTTCCGCCAACCAAAAGACGTCCAGAATTCAAGAAATCCAAGAAAGGACGCCTCAGGGCAGTATACTCTCGCCTATTTTGTATAACATTTTTGTTTTAGACTTACCAACAGATCCAAAAACAAGTACAGCCCTCTACGCAGATGACACGGTAATCTACGCAACAAGAAAAGAGGACAGAAGAATTGTCCAAAACATAGAAAACTAGCTTGGAAGAATCACAGAATTCACGGAAAATGGAAAATAAAGATTAACACCCAAAAGACGCAGTTCACCATGTTTACACAGGAGAAAAACCCACCAGTAGTAGTAATCACAATGGGAGCTAACAAGATCCAATCAGAAGATTCTGACAAGTACCTAGGAGTCCATCTCGACAGGAAACTCTTCACGAAGAATGTAACGAAAGTATTTTGCCTACCTCATTGTACGAATATGGGGTATAAAATTGGGGACAGAAATTATGGGGGCGAAGATAGGGCAAGCAAAACAATCGTTACTGGTGCGAACGGCACTCAGGGGTTAGCTGGAGAGCTGGGGTCGTGGATAAGTGAACGACAAGGGTTCGGATTTGGGCAGCGACAAAAAAAATGAAATAAAGGGGTACTTACATAAATCTCCTGGACAAAATGAATAAAATTGACAGACAAGAAATACCTCTAGCTATTTCAAATGAACGCCGCTTCGAGAAGACTTCCTGCTGGAGGAAAGAAAGATTCTACTTTCCTAAAAAGTAAACACACAAAAAAGATTAGGAGATTTTTCTAAACTAAAATAAACAAAATGGTAGGAGAAACAAATCAACCGTTTATTTTTGTGTCAAACAAACAGTTATCAAAAATACAGATTGCACCAGAAGCATACTAAATAACATAGTAACAAAATTAACAAAAACTTACGTGCTCATCTGTTTACAAAGGAGATTGCTACAAAAATCTTCGAAATGGTTCTTAGGTTATTTATTAATATGGCCAAATTAGATTAATAAAAGTTAAGGATATCCTTGTTTATGAAAATATCTTAAAATTTAACCTTATATATGAAATATCTTTTGTATATAATAATCAAATTAAAATTGTTTTACAACAACAGCAGATTTAAATGAAAGCAATTATTAAGTATCAAAAAATAATGTCTATTTAATTTGGAAAAATTAATATGTTAATTGTTACCTTAATTCATAAACTTTGCCACTTAACTTTGAAAAACTTTATTACTTCCTCCTCTGGGATTGGAGCTGCAACGACAAAACTCTCAACTGGGACAAAAAGGAAACCATTTCTATACGCAGGAACGAAGATCTGACGTAGATGGGGCTGGATCAAGCAGGCAAACGACAACAAAGCTGGTGGGACATCCTATATAATCATTTTCCAAAATTTCTTCAGTTCCGGTGTACTGCACAAATCTTATGATGACTACTCTGTTCTAAACTGCCATTATGCAAAGAGTATTATCACCTTAACCGGTCTTAAGACATAACACAAAAAAATTGAATCGACTCCCGATTCAAAATCGCCCAAACATCTTTCTACTCTGAAATCTCTTGCTTGACTCCCTTTGCGTTAATTTTACAAGTTCAACGCCAAATAATTTCCCTTCACGTCTCCGGAACCAGTTGTGCCTACAAACTTAAAACAAACATAATACCCTCGACAATCGTTCGTAACAACCTTGAAATATTTCCAGCTTTATTACGTTTTATAAAAATTGAATACCTGACATGCAATATTTTTTCTAGGAACGGTTGAACTTAAATCGCCATAAAATATCGATCGTTTTAAAATTCCTTTGCAAACAGAAAAACGAAAATATTCCACCGACAGGGGCGTCTTTAGAAATTTTTAGCATATAAATATTTCGTAGTTAAAAAAAATTTAAAACGCTACAAGAACAGGCAACAAATCAAGATAAAAGCAAATATTGCTAAAAAACTAATACTTCCTTATATTTTTAGGTCCAGTCCACTATCGACGGCCAAGAAGATCCAGTTATACTAGGCCTACTTTAGATCGCTGTCCCAGTATGGAGCTCCACCACGGAAACCAACTGGAAGAAGCTAGAAACTACAGAAACGTCATGCTACAGAAATATCGATGGATCAACATGGAAAAAAAATAACAAATGCAACCATCAGAGAAAATATATTTTAGTATACACCACTAAGGGAGGTGTCTAAGAATAGGATAAGATACTTCTTCCACCAAACCACAAGAAGACTCCTAAAGACCAGGGAGATTCACGCAAAAAATCGGATCCAGAGGATGTACAGGTCAAAACACAGACTGATCGACCATTTTTATTGACCATTTAAGTTGACCATAAGAATAAGCAGTGAAGAGATCACAACAAAATGTATTGTACAGGGTATAAACGAATGGACACTAAATAGGAAAAAATGAGACAGTCACAACAGCCGAATAGCAGACACAAGAGTCGTTAAAATAGCAAGAGACAATTCACCAAGTTAGAAGAAGTATCGGCCAGCGCCAGCCACACCAGATATGGAGTGAGAATCTTGCAGTGGGAGTGGGAGTTTCCAGTACATGAAAGAACACATGGAGGTTTAAAACAAAGGTAAGTGAAGTGTTTCGCATATTGAGGGGACGTTAACGGGTTGACAGATGTATGTTAACGAGTACCGTGGATGTTTCTTTATGATTATCCTTAGAATTTTCCTTTCAGTGGTCCATAGGTTTTATTTAGCATTTGTTGATTTAGGTTTTAGCGGTTGCGTGATTTCTTTGTCAACCATTTTCCATCCACTCCTGAATGTAGGTCTCTCCCAATTGCTTCCATCTTTCTCTAGCTTGCGCCAATCTAATCCACTGTTTGCCTGCCACTGTTCTTATGTCATCTACCCATCTTTTTTGAGGTCTTCCCGTACTTCTTGTTGTCGTCCTTGGTCTCCATTCTAGAATTCTCCGTGTCCACCTGTTGTCATTATATCGGGCTACGTGACCTGATTTCATTTTTGCAATTTCTTCCACAATATCTCTAATCTTCGTTCTACGTCTTATCTCGGTGTTTCTAATCTTGTCTCTTAGTGATATTCCAAGCATGATTCGTTCCATTGCTCTTTGCATTGTTTCTAATTTTATAAGTTTTATTTAGCATTTGTTGATATAGGTTTTAGCGGTTGCGTGATTTAATACTTCTAAATTTGCCATATAGGGCCGTTAGGCGTGCAGCTCTTCTTCTTACCCGATTTAAGATGTTTTTAAAGTCGTATCCCAACGTTTTTTTTTGTAGTGTTTTTGTAAACTCTGCCCAGCTTGGACACCGAGGTTCCCAATTTAAACTTTTCTCTGTTAAGCCTTATATGGTTCTCAATATCTCATTGGGGTGAGCCGTGATATCTGAACAGAATTACTGCGTTTTAGCAAGGTTAAGAGTGACTTTCGATTTGTTACACCATTTAACGATTTTGTCTAGTTATATTTCAGCCTTATTGAATAAAGGCTAATCCCTTGCGGAACGATAAGCAGTACCTGATCAGTGTATATGGAAGGTGGATATAGAAGGTGGATATATAGAAGGTGGATTTGGATCTATTGGTGGAAGGTGAAAGTCGCTGTTGTAGATTGTGTGTACTATTGTAGATAAAATTGAGCCTTATTATACTTCTAGTGTAGTGAAGTGTGCGGAGAATTTACCTGCAACTTTAACTAGAACTATCCCGTTGGAGCGATAGGAATTATTAATTCAGCTCGGTGTAGTACATCAATCAAGCTTAACTGTAAGACTTAATCAAATGCCTTCTGGAAATCCAGAAAAATGCTGATTGCAAATCTGCGGTGTTCATTGAGGGCCTGGATTGCTGCTTCAATTAAAGCATTATAAGTTGAATGTCCATCTTTGAATCCAAGTTCGAAATTTGGGATTATGTGCAAACTCGGAAAATTTCCAAAATTCTCTCGTAAACTTTACTTAGATTGTTTAACAGAAAGATAGGTCTACAGCATTTCGTGCTACCTTCACGAATACCTGACGATACCTTCAGGTATTCGCGCTACCATCGGATGATCGTTAACTTCCAAGTGCGGCCGGGGATTTTTAAGTATGTCTTCTACTTCTGCTCGGTTGCTTGTCTAAATTGCTGTTTTGGGTTGTCTGGGGATCGGAATGCGGCCTAATTTTTGAATGAATTGGCCTTATCTTGTGGATTATTTAAGATGATGTTTACTTTGAAATGTGGTATTTTGTCAAAAAAACTTTGTATTTTTTGTCTGGTTAGGATTTTGAATTTATTACAAAATTTTTCGTTATCACGGTAGTCCAGGCTGGAGGTAACTCGCACCCACTGTTATTGTTTCAGCTTGTTAACCGTCAGTCTGATGGATGCCGATAGACGGTTGTATTTGATAAGGGGATTACGATAGCTTTTATACTATCTGATTAATCTCAACTTTACTTGAATTTTAGCTAGGAAAGAACTCTTGGTGGAAATGTTGGAGTATATATATACAACTATATTATATTTAATCTTTGAAATGGTTAGAGAGGAAGGTTCTTTGAGAAAATTTTCAAATTTGTGATATTCCTCTTTTAACTTGGCAACTGGACTCATTTAGCATAATTAAAGCCGCTTCTTTGATTTTTTTTTTTAACATATGTTTCTTTTAGGACTATACTTGAATCATTCCATTGAACCTTACGTTCATTTTCCCATGCGTGTTTACATTCAACCTCGACAATCGTCTAGTATACTGAAGCATTTCATTATCCTCGAAATCATTTCATAATATATATTATGAATTAAGATTATTCAAAATATTCATACTTTTTTTTCTAGCGGCTTTATCATGATATGATGGCTATTTTATTTTATACACTCTCGTTCTTTATAATTGTCAAAGAAATATATTAAAAACTTCTATCTATAAGCCGTTTTCTAAATTTACCAGCAAATGATTTTTTTTGCAGTCGTACGATCTTGTCCTTACAATATACACGATAAAATTTATCACCCAACCGACTCTGTCGTATACTGCTGCAGACTGACTTGTTTGTTTGCCGTCAAATCGCGCCGATTTGGTCGAATTATGCAAATACACGATCAAATTACGTTCAATTTTGTAGCAGCATTTGACAAAATTGTACTGCAGCTTTGGAACGTGAGTGGCGGGCTTAACTGTATAAAATTTATTAAATTTTTGGACAGTCTTCTATTGAACTATTCGGTCTGCTGCAGAATTGGAAACAAAGCAGAAATTCGACCGGTATAGGCTAGGCTTTGACTAGGATCAAGAGATTAGGTTTCCATTCGAAACACCCCATATTATAATGTAGTTAAGCAGCTCTTTCTATGGAATTAAATGCTTCTATTATGTCTCCTAGGTCTCCTCTCCCACTTAAAGATAGAAAACGTAACCAGTGGATCAGAACCAAAACAAAGACAGTAGACGCGATAGAACAAGCAGCAAAACTGAAATGGGCAGACCACAGATGAGGTGGAAAGATGACATCAGGAAACAAGGAGGTCCCACATGGCATTTTTTTTAATTTTACTAGAAGAACATGCCAAAATCTTATCTTTGGAAAGAAAAAGGACATAAAAAACGACTGATATTTATGCTAGTTTTACTTGAACATGCTAAAATCCTATCTTTGGAAATGAAAAAGAACATCAAAAAACACTAATAGGTATGCTATTTTCAGATATTCATTATGTACCCATATATAAAATTATTGTGTGTATTCGTTGTAAACTGTTGAAAATAACTTTCTCACTTATAATTTATCTAGATCATGACCTGTGTAAATTTTCTTTTGTTATTTGCTTAATAACCGTTATGCTTTTTTACACAAAGTATTTGACGTGTGTTTTCCTATATGATACCCAAAGTAGAAAATGGATTTTATAGTATCTACTTTGGTAGAAATAAAAATGAAAATCGATTTTTCCAGTTTCTTACCTACGAGCTACTATGTGCACTGATATAACGAATGCCCAAAGATCATTCCAATATCATTTACATATTTTCGTCAATGATTTCAAAAAGCGGGAAAGCGAATTGTCTCGGCGATTAAGGCGGCGTCGTCTGCATAACATATTATTTGGATTTCTTTGTTCCCCATTCTGTAACCATGACCTTTACGTACTGCTTCTATTATTATTTCGTCCATTATTATATTAAAGAGAAGTAGGCTTAACGAGTCACCCTGTCTGACTCCGCTTTGTACTGATATACACTGTGTAAGTTTTTCATTTATTTTTGCCTGTATTCAATTATGGAAGTAGATGGTTTCCATGGTTTGCGTAATACTAATTGGTATGTTTCTATTTTTCAGTAGGTATAAGACGTCTTCGACTTGGATGCGATCGAAAGCCTTTGTCAGGTCTATAAAACATAGATATGCTGGTTTATTGTACTCGACGGCCTTTTCAGTGATTTGTCTTAGTACAAATACGGCGTCTACGCAGGATCTTCCGGATCTGAATCCTTATTGTTCGTCTGATAAAGTTGTTAGTTTATTGATTTTGTTGGTTAGGACTTTTGCGTTAAGCTTGAGTGCGGTATTCAGTAGGTTTAGAAATTTCAGAAATAAATTCACAAAAGAAATAAATAATCCTTATTTATATCGAAATTATGGTACTTACGCAAATCGAATGTCCATGTTTTTTTAAGTTCTAATATTATACTAAAATATATAGCCACTAAACTAATAAACAGTTCTTAATACAGTAAAGAAATAAGCATAACTGAGTATTGGATATATTATTTGTGGAATTAACAATGTCGCCCTTCTTTTATAGTTGCTTATGACGTCTAACCCCTCCCAAATACAGGCATGTTTGCTGTTGATTTAAAACAACTCACAACGCTAATGCGTTTTAATTAATGCTAGTCCTATGGATTTTCTTTTACGAGTTATGAATAAAACTGGCTACAACAAAATTATTTCAGAACATTTATTAAGTTTTTAATACAGCGATAACCAAGTGACAATACCCTTTACATTAATTACATAAATACCAACACCGAAACTTTTATATTTTGATTAAACATATAACACCCTTACCACCACCAGTTCTTAAACAACATATTTATTAATTTTAATCTGAACTATGAAATAGTTCGTGAACTAAATGTAGGTACTTCAGCTGGACTACCTATATACCTGTATTTACCTATATATTTAAGGTACTATTAACCCTTACCGTCACCAGTTCTTAAACTACATATTTATTAATTTTAATCTGAACCATGAAATAGTTCGTGAACTAAATGTAGGTACTTCAGCTGGACTACCTCTATACCTGTATTTACCTATATATTTAAAGTACTATTAACCCTTACCGCCACCAGTTCTTAAACTACATATTTATTAATTTTAATCTGAACCGTGAAATAGTTCGTGAACTAAATGTAGGTACTTTGGCTGGACTACCTATATACTTTTATTTACCTATAAATTTAAGGTACTATTAACCCTTACCGTCACCAGTTCTTAAAGAACATATTTATTAATTTTAATCTGAACCATCAAATAGTTCGTGAACTAAATGTAGGTACTTCAGCTAAAATACCTATATACCTATATTTACCTATATATACCTATATATTTAAGGTACTATTACCGTCTAGAACAGTGTTTCCCAAAAAATGGCAAGAAATTTCAATCATCAATCATTGGCGTACAAACAAATACCTTTGTGCCTTTTGCAACGAAGTTTTTAGCAATGGCGTTATGTAGCCATCTAAGCTGGAAGATCATCTGAGAATATGTCACCCTAATAAAACAGATAAAGATTTGAAATATTTTCAAACACTTAAAGAGAAACTTCAAAAGAAATCCACGCTGGACAAAATGTTCGTTTTGGCCTCATAAACAAACGATGATGGTTTGCGGGCGTCTTATAATATCTCGTTGACTATAACAAAGTCCGGAAAACCTCATACTATCGAAGCGTTTATTTTACCAGCCGTTAAAGAGCTTTTAAAAACTGTTCTACACAAACCTGCATCTGATATCATTAAAACAGTTTCTTTAAAAAACAACACAATTTAAAGATGTATTGATGAAATGAGTTATAATATTGAAAGCTTCTTGTGTAATTATTTGCAAACGACCCATTTCTCTACACAGCTGGACGACTCAATTTTAATTGTTAATGAAGCATTATTATTGGCATATAATCGTTTTATTATTGATCAAAATATCCAAAAAGATTGCGTTTGCGAGAACTTTGACAACCGATAGAAAAGGCGAATTAGTAGGTATATTATGTTTTAAAGGCTCACTGCTTGAAACAACTAAATCGTATATCAAATTTTATATTGGTAGTTACAGATGAAGCACCCGCTATGGTTGGCCGTTATCCTGGTTTTATGTTTTTAAAAGAAAATGTAACCGGAGTATAAGCAATACACTGCGTCAGTCAGAAACAACATTTAGTTGCTAAAAATTTGAATGTAAGATTGCGTGAATACGCGGTTATATGTGCAGGTGTGTGAAGAAACTCTTTTACGAGTTTCTCAATAGCAAAAATAAAAATTTGAAAGAAAATTTATTAAATTGAGAAACCAACATTGCTTATTTGGCAGATTTTTTTATTAAATTTAATAAGGGAAACTTGCAGTTGCAAGGTGACAGTTTAAATTTGATAAAAGCAAAGTTAATCATTTCAGCATTTCTTGCTAGAATTAAACAGATGAAGTAAAACATTACACGGAACGAATTTTCCCAGTTCACCAATTTGTTTCAGGTAATGTGCCAGAAAGACAATATTTCAATCTACGTCCAACATTTGAATGCCATTTATTCAGATTTTGAAAGTAGATTTGAGGATATTTTGACGCATTAAAGAAACGGATGTTACATTATGTAAAAAAAGAATTGATTTGAATAAGCACTAACGAATAACTTAAAGGTACGGTTTAGAATCGAATAACAACAATTCTAGCTCCAAAAAGACATACCTTTTGCTTATATTATGGAATACCGCGGGAAAGTTTTTAATTTCTTTTTCATATTCATACCTGATAAAAAGGAGTTTCAGCGAAGGTATAGATCCAATAACAAAAAAATGTAACAAACTGGACATAATTAACTGAGGAGATTACTGTAACTGTAACAGATAGTTTTTATTTAAATTTAATTAATAAATGTGTAAAAATGTGAGACTACTGTTAGAAATTTAAATCTGTAAGAGTGAATAGCAGGTGGTCTATCTAAAATTAAATTTGGGAACCTCTGGTGTAGAACGCTAAAAATGGCACATTTTGAACATTTTTTTTGTGTATCTCATGATATATGGTAATTAAACTTCTTTTATATTTTTATACAACTTTTGAAGATTTCAAAATTTGTTTTTCAATTTTTTCCATTGTGGGTGTATTTAAAAGATGACTCCAAAAAATTTCTCGTCCATAAATTACTCGAGAAGGGTTTAAAAAAAAGTGGCTTTGGGGATAGTTTAGCAGAAAAATTAAAAATTCTCAAAACAAAACAAAATGGCGCATATTTGAAACAATTAATCAAAAATTGACTTTTCCACTTTTTTCGATCACAAAAATTTTATTTTTTTTGTTAAATTGTGAAAAACTCTCATAGAGAAAAGAACAATTTTTTTAAGCGTCCGCCATTTTGCTTTTTTTTGACAATTTTCAACTTTTTTTCTACTATATCACGTAAGGACACTTCTTTTTTAAAACACTTCACGAATTATATGTTTCAGATTTGCCGTTTCAGAGATTAACTGTCCATCATGGAGCATTAATTTTTGGACGAAACATTTTTGGCGTCATCAAAAAATAGGAACAATGAAAAAAAAAAGAAAAAAAAGATTGTTTTGTGATCTTCAAAAGTTGTATAATAATAAAAAAAGTTGGATTGTCATGTATAATAGATAAGACACAAAAAAATTAATTAATCAACACAAATTGTTGAAAATGTGTCATTTTTTAGCATTCTAAACAGTAATACTACCTTAATTAAACATAAATAATAATATAATTTTATAACACACTAACCATCAATGGGTGATAAACTTTTTATTGCTCATAGCATAATAGATTACCTATATACCTAGTACCCACCACCTAATTATTTCGGTTATCGCTAAGAATATTTGGCTATTGAAATATTATTACTATAGTCGGGGAAGTTTGTGTAAGACTCTTGTACTTTTCGGTGGAGGAGCTTTGATAGCTCCCGGTCCCTGAGGGTCAAATAGTGAGGGTCCGCTGCGTGGAGCACTTGGCGCTGGCCGTCTTTGTTGGCGCAGGTATTGGGGTGGTTCATTTCTATGTTTAATTATTCTCCTGGAAGATTCTCTCACAGGTTCCGGTAATATAGGAGAATAAAAAGATAAATTCACTTCGCCTGCCCGTCTTTGTTGGCTCGAGCGTCTTGTTGGCTCATCGGGGTTATCGCCAACAATATCTGGCTCTTCCAAGATTGGTTCTAGTGGTCGGCGCGGTTGAGCTCTACGCCTTGTACTTCTCCGGATAGGAGCTGCTCTTGGAGGAGCAGATGGGCGCTCTTCCCTCGAAGGACGGATTACACGTCTTCTTAAATTATAGCGGTTCTCCTGGTCCTGGAGAGACGGATTTCCACGAACGTTGACTGATTCTTGAGGTCTGTTATCATTTGGTTGTTGGTTAACATCACTCATTTTAATAAATTCGCTTATGATTGAATCTTCGTAAGATGCGATGCCTAAAACAAAAACTATAGATTTAATGTACATTGTGAATAGTCTTAAAATACAGCTACAAACTTGGACATTTTTAACATGCTTTAAGTTTAAAATTCAAGTTCTGGACAAGTATAAATAATATCAATACAGACCGAAACGGCAAGGTAAAGAAATACCACCATGGAAAAATGAACACAAAAGAAGGAACTTGGAATGTGAGAGGTACTAATGAGCAGGGAGCTTTAAGAAACTTAGACCAAATTATGGAAAAATATACAATAGATATCCTTGTCCTGCAAGAAACGAAACAACTGGGAAATGAAATAATAAAAATAGGAATGAGCACACTGTTCAAGAGTGGAGGGACCAAGAGATATTTTGGAGTAAGGTTTATGGTGTCTGAGAAAGTAAACAAAGCAGTTGTAAATTTTCAATCAATATCAGACAGAATATTATGTTACTTAAGAGTAAGAGGAAATTATAGGAAGATAAGTATCATTAATGTACACTGAAGATGAAGACTTAGAAACCAAAACAGAGTTCTACGAAAAGCTAAGCACCTTAATAGGGAATATACAAAAATACGATATAAAGATAATCATTGGTGACAACAAAAACGGGAAAAAGTTAATAGACTTTGCTTCAGAGAATAAAATAAAGATAGCTAGCACAAGGTTTGATCACAAAGATATTCATAAGGTAACATGGACTTCTCCCGATGGAAAAAGGAAAATCAGATAGATCATGTCCTAATTGAAAACTAACATGATAAGGCAATAATCGATTGCAGGAATTACAGAGGGGCAGATACCATCAGTGACCATACACTAATAATAGCAAAACTAAAACAAGAACTGCCAATAATACCAAAATCTGTTAAAGATAGATTATATTACTAATTAGAGCGCCTTTAGGAGAAGCAGGTTGTAAACAGACTAGAGGAAGAAATAAATAAAAAAACTAGAGAATTCAGTCAAACAGGATATATATGAAGCGTGTCAGACCATACAGACAGCCATGTCGGATGCAGCGAAAAAGTGTATAGAAAGAGAGCATATAAAAAGACGGAAAGACTGGTTTGATGAAGAATGTAGGATTGTTTTGGCAAGAAGAAACTTGGCAAAACTACAAAGAGATAAAGAAAATGTCCAAAATGCGATCGAAAACTATGTAGCAAGAAGAAGGGAAGTGCAAAAAATTTGCAAAAGAGAACAACTACAAAAGAAATTGAAAAACATAGAAGAAGCCTACATAAACAAAGAGGTAAAGAATATCTACCCAGAAGTAAGATAGATCGTGAGAACAATAAATCTAAAAGAGAGTTCATTGAAATGTCTTATATTTTCCTTAACGATTTCTCCATCAATGTTAAGAGTAACATTAAGAATCTAAGCGATATATACCACTTCTTACTTAAATCAGATACTAAGAACAATACAAAATCACAAATAACTAACTTGACTGATATATCCATTAACAACTAACCTACTTTAATAATAATTTTCATTAACTAAAAAAGATAACATTCCCTTGCTTTTCTTAGATACACCTCAATAAGATATTATTATAATAATACATGAAAAATATAATATAATTATAAAAAAAAAATTTTCAATTAAGAAAATCTAAAATAATATTTCCCTATACTGGGATTTAAATTCATTCGGTTTTACCAATGAACCTTAACGACATAAAGATTCAAAAGAACTACTTGAATTGTCAGCACATGCGTTCTGGTAAAACAGAACCTCACATTTAAACTTTCTAACAATCAAAAATTTAGTTATTGCCGACAATTCAAAGAATTACCTCCTTTTAAATGTAGCTACATTGGGTTTTTCGATTAAGCTCAAAGCTACCATACATTTCCAACGTTATAAAAAAAACTTTTTTTGCAAATAGTAACAAAAAACACCACTGTGTTATTACTAGCTAAGTTTTTTAACATTCGAACTCTACAATTCTAAGTTACGGTAAGATCAATAATGTTTTTAATAGATAATATATGGTAGCTAATTATAATTTATTCTCTTTCAGCCCTGAAGAAGCCAAATTAATTCTCTTTGGCGAAAACTTTCGGCGAAACAATTGATACTCATTAGAGTCTTTCTTGCAGATGACCCCAATATTTAAGAGTTTACTATTTAACTTATCTGCAAAGATTAAACTTCTTTTCTATATATATATATATATATATATATATATATATATATATATATATATATATACATAATTTATAAAATTATATAAATACAAATTGTTATAATTTACTATTTTTTTAGTGATACCTCCAATGGGGATATTTTACGATACAATATGAACACGTTTTGGAACTGAGACGACAGCAACATTGAAACAACTAGAAACATTACACCGAAAACTTGGCGCCCAGGCCAACCGAAGGATTTTCTTACTCGAGTGCAGACGTAACAAAAGTAACAACAATATTAGAACCTATTTGAAAGACACCCCAAGACCTTGAAACATCACAAAAATCGAAAATATAACACAATATGTGAATGACAGACTTCATAATACAACTATTACTAATAACATTCCATACATTGCTAAACTTAATTCAAATATCAATCAATGCGCAGATAAGCTTAGTGTTTCACTCCCAAATGATATATTAGATGAATTCTGGTTGTGACAAAAGAATTCATATTATAACAGTCAAATATCAAAAAGCATAGTATTTTAATTAAAAACAAAACCAACTTATACAGTAGTTTCAATGATAAGTCGATAAACAATATCGCCAATATCGAAGTTCCTTTTTTAATTATTGACTTCTTAGCATTGTGTAATAAATTTAACCTACCCACAACTGCTAGAGACATAGACAACTTTAAATTGTTCAGTGAGGTAGAAAATATCATCGCATGGACACCCGAAAAAAGACCAAAATGTAGTTAGAAGCTTACCTACTAATTAATTTACAAACTTCATACAACCCAACAAAACAAATAGGTCTCTCACTCTCAATCGAAAAAGAAACTAGAACCTATCTGAAAAAGAATCCGAATTTTCTAGTCACAAAATCCGATAAAAGTAATGTAACTGTCCTAATGGATAAGGATATGTCGCATATTCAAATATCATTGGACCTCCTGAGTGACCATGAAACTTAGGCATTGTTATATAAGTTGTAAGTATTTATTGTATAAGTTGGTTAAAAGACTCAAAAGTAGAGAACACACCTCACATCAATTAAAGACATTCGACTTTGCACAAAAAATCAATAATACAATCATACCAGATAACTTGTAGTTGTGTCATTTCATGTTGTGTTATTATTCACTAATATACAACTTGACCGAATGACTTTAATACAGCCCATTTGTAAGATTCCTAAAAAAGTTTTTGTATAAATTATTGCTTTTATTTATAGCCATACATATTTTTCTTTTAATAACAAGTTTTACAAACAAACATTAGAATTACTGATGGGTGGATCTGCCTTGCCAATAGTGACTGAAATTGTAATAAATAAATAGTTGTATTTTGTACATCAGAATGTGAAATTTTAATTTCCTTTTATCTACCAATATATAGATGACCTGATAACATCTGTATCACCTAACGAAGTGCAAAATACACTACCAATCTTTAATTCTTTCAACACTCATCTGCAGTTTACTGTGGTACTTGATACTAGAGTTGTTAGAACTGAAAATAACATTATTTGTCTAGATTGGTATAGAAAAAACACTAACTCAGGTAGATATATACCTTTTAATTCTTATCACCAACCCTCTAAACAGATAGTTGATACAGTTCTAGCAATAAATTGATTTTCAAAGATTTCACATCCAATGTTTACAGAAATAAACTTCAAATTGGTATTTGAAAGTCTACTATATACCTAATAATTATTCTAACAAACTATTAAATAAATTGTTATACATAAACAAAAATAAATTTATTTAAATAATCTCAGATAGATATATACCTTTTAATTCTTATCACCCCACCCTCTAAACAGAATGTTAATACAGTTCTAGCAACTAAAAATAGATTTTTAAACATTTCACATCCAGTGTTTACAGAAAAAAACTTAAAATTTTTATATGAAACTCTTCTATGTGCCTAATTATTCTAAAAAACTATTAAACCAGCTGTTGTACACAAACATAGAAATAAATGTATTAGACAGTAAATTAAATCAAGAACATACTAATATTGACCCCTCTGTACAGGTCAGATATGAAACATTACCATACATTAATAATCTTACACGACCTCTTACTAGATTATTCAGTCAATTTAATATAAAAATTCCTAATTAGAATAATAAGAAGATAACTCATTCTACTCAAAACTAAAAGATGCTATCCCAGTTGAAAAGAGTTGTAATGTCATCCATGGTATACCTTGTGAATGTGGTAAAATATACATACAGACAAGTAAAAGATGAGTCCTTCACAAGAGTGACTGCAAACATAAACCCCTTGCGACAAGTCTTAGCATACTTGTCAACGATAATGACCACTGTGTCTTCTATGCTATATCAATAATGTTCAAGCTTTTTAAATCGGCAAAAACGAGGTCTAAAAGAATTATACAAGTAATTTAAGCTCAATTTACAAAAACTACCACAGTCTTATGTGAGAACACTGTGATGTGCTTCCTAATTTTACTTAAACATATTATGTTACATTATTTAATAACAAAAATAAAGATTAAGCATACTGCTCTTGTATATACTTGTAAAAATATTATGAAACAAATGTAATCCAAATTACCACCAACATAAATGTAATTTAAACATAAAATGGTTGCTTCCCTTTTGAAATTATATTCATATAAGTACATATAAAAAAACCTTGCATCAGGGTACAGATTTGAACCTATAATATTTTACATTAATTACTAAAAGTTGCCAAAAGGTAGGCAGCACATGACTATATATCTAAATATTGACTACGAAGTCTAACCTACATTAAATCGTAACAATTTATATATTAGAAAAGTATTAAAATGGGTAAAAATGGAACATAATAAAATAATTGGTTTTGTATTAACTTTGCTTGGCTATTAAGAATTACGTCTGAGTCTTTCTATAATAAAAAATAAGAAGTAGTGGTGACATAATATATCGGTAGGAGATTTTAAACGTTCCAACTAATTTATGACGCAGTAAAATGGAAATGCCGGTTTTTATAAAAATCAAAACTGTCAATATAAAATATACCATATAGCATAATATTACCAAAGCCAAATAAGACATATAGAAGAAAATGAAATAAAATAGATAATATTAATTAATTTAAAAAATCTAATATGAAATACTTACCACAGGGTCTCAAAAATAGCAGAAAAAAGGTGTAAGAACTGCAATACCAATATGGCTGACTCTGAAAGAGAAACGTTTAAATGTTAATAATAATTTATATCATTATACTTCGTATTTAGCATTTAATAATACTGTATAAATGATATCAAATTATATTAAAAAGGATATTAAAGAAATATTTATATTTAAAAATTTCCAGGTATACCTTTATAAATCAATCTTTTAATCAATCGACAGAAATTTTCTATCGTTGCTCATGAAAAAGGAAAAAAGGAAATAGATATTTGGCAAAAACCGGAAGTCAACAATCACGTGACTTTTTTAGCTTAGTGTGATTGGTTGAATATAATAAATTCAAATTAGCTGTCAATATTACCAATCTATTGTGACAAATGAATTAATTAATTAATCTTTTAAAATGTTTGGCGGGATTGTTTCTTAAGGGGCGATATTATATTAAAAATAAACACAATATTTTTACTTATTACTCTTAGATATTAATAGCAACCTTTAGAAAAATATATGCTGTGTTTTCTAGTATGAAAATACCGGGTTCATAAATAAGTACCTAATGTAACTTCTAAGCTATACAACCAAGCACACGTGCTTATAGCAAATATTAATAGTAAACAAACTAAACAGTAAATAAAATAGAACTTTACGAATTACCGACAATCAATATTTATTTATTTGCACCATATAATAAATAGTTATGTTAAATTATAACAACTGAAATATACCTATCTTCTAAATATACACTACCCAAAATTTTATGGGTGTAGTATACACTTCCACTATTTATAATAATTTTTCTTTTTTCAATGAAAGAAGTCTGTAATAAAAGTTTATTTAAGCTGTTAATACTGTGAGCTAGGAATTTGTATGTTGTAGGTTTCTAACCATGAATCTATCAAAATATGCCCGAGTTGAGCGAATGGCCCTTAACAACATATATCTAGCAAATTTTCTAGATGTCTTGGGCAAAACGCACAAGACTTTCTAAAACCATTTTCCAAATTAAACCAGCTAAACAGCTGGGTCTTAACCCCAGAAGGCTGGACTATGATTTACTGGCAGTTATGGTGGACTATTGTTATTTTTACTTCTAATAAAAAATTGGAAAAAAAATACAAATGTAATAATAAACACTTTTATTACAAAAAATTAGAACAATTGTAAGTCTTAGTAAGTAATACAAATATAGATAAAGTCGATGTACCGGGTGGTCCAATAAGCCGATCTTTCGGCTATACCCATATCAGAAACTATTCATGTTGTAACTTTAGGAAAAAAATTCCTTAGTAAAATTGGCCAAGAGAAATTGCTAGAAATAACTTTTAAGTTTCTGGGTTAACCCAGATATGCCCAATTATACCAAGTGTTAAATAATTAAACTAGAAAGAGGCCTAAATTTTGCACAAAGTTGTTCAAGGAATTTTTTTTTGTTTTTTCAAATAAAGGGTGGGGGGGAGTGAGAAAGTATTTGTGGATAAATACCTATAACTTTGGTTTGGATCAACCGATTTTAACGAAATTAGTGTCATTAGAGAGAGTGTGGATGAATTAATTTACATCTACTATAAAATAATTGCATTTAGTTTTTTTAATTATCATAGGTAGAGGGTAGTTTCGAATCTACTCCATTTTCATTGATATCTCCTATCCTATCACTGTTATTAATAAATATCTATTTTCTAAAAGTATCAGGTATTCTATCTCAGAAGTCCCCAATGGCGAAAAATTAGCGTCCATTTCTAATAACATACAGTTGATTAATTCTCTGTCCAACTCAGAACGATCCACAAAATATCCTTCTCTCCCGTACTTCCCACAAATCACTAATAAGCTAACGAGACTCTTTAGAAACTTACCCGTTACAATAGCCCTAAAAATTAACAGAACTGTAAAGTTGTTGTCGAAGACCAAAACTCCATTGATCCCTTTTGAACATATTAGTGTTGTCTACCACATACCTTGTGTAGAGTGAAACTCATGCTGCATTGGTAAGACCAGCTGCTCTCTTCAAGGTCGTCTAACTTCTTATAAAAGCGATATTAGGATTTCCAAACCTTCTTTTGCCATTTCAACCAAACATGAAATCCACTTCACAAAGGTCAAAATACTGGCAAAACAATTAAATTATCATAAAAGATCCCTCCTTGAAATGTGCCATATTCTTAAATATTCATTAGTCCTTAATAAACAAACTAACATTGATAATTTGAGCCAGATTTATCACTCTCTGATCTTACACAAAATATAAGAATCACATCAAACTCCATATTTTAGCTGAACAAATAGTCTAATAATTCCGCCATTCACAACCTCCATTCGAACAAAGTATTTCTCAAAAAAGTAACTTCCCAATCTAAAACATTTGATTCGCATAGATTATTTTCCCCAAATTTTAGTGTTAAACGTGATAGTAGTAGTGTAGTAGTTCCAGTATGTATACCAGAGTATACGACAGGTCAGGAGGATTCTTTTATTTATGATTCTTCTTGTTTTCCTATTGCATCCTCTGATTGTGTAGGTAGAGATAATAAGATTAGTTTGGTACCATTTAAAAATTTTGACCAATCAGATAATGGTTGTTTTGATTTGAATTCATTATTAGTGGAGAAACAAAATGATAATAGACCTTATCTTCCTATTAAGATTTTAGGACAATCTTATTTAGCTCTTTTAGATAGTGGCTCAAACATTTCTGTGATAGGTTCACATTCATTAGCTTTATTTAAAAAGGTTGAGATTTCTATTATGCCCATTTCTTCTCTGCAAGTATCTACTGCAGATGGTACAGTTCAGTCTATTACAGGCAAATTTGAAACTGAAATCACAGTAGCAGATTTATGTAAGCAAATTACATTCTATATTATTCCCTCAGTTCAGAATTCTATCATTTTAGGTATGGATTTCTTAAATGCTTTTAATAGCACACTAAATTGTTCTAATTTTTCTTTTTCTGTTTCCCAATTTAATCTGTCTGTACTTAGTACTATTCAGGACTTTTCGAGTTTATCTAGTCTCGAACAAAGACAATTAGAGAATATGACCTCTAAATTTGTATCTCTTTCATCAAAAGACAAGTTAGGTCGCACCTCCTTAATATCTCATGCTATTGAGGTGGGAGATACTACACCTTTTAGACAATATCAGTATCCTATTCCTCAGGCATGGCAAGTTGACTTGGAAAAGGAAATCGATTCCATGTTAGACTTGAAAATCATTGAACCTTCCACGTCTTCTTACTGTAGTCCATTGTGGTTAACAAAGAAAAAAGATGGATCTTTTAGGGTGTGCTTCGATGGTCGAAAGTTGAATAGTATTACTTCAAATCGGGATGCTTATCCTATTCCCCGAATAGATGTCATTTTAAGTAAACTCCAGAATGCTAAGTACATTTCTTCTATCGACCTATCTAAAGCTTTTCTTCAAATACCTTTAAGTGAAGAAAGTAAAAAGTATACAGCTTTTGCAGTCAGTGGGAAAGGATTATTTCAGTTTGTCACTATGCCTTTCGGTCTTGTTTTAGCTCCTCAGACAATGTGTCGTTTGATGGATTTAGTCATTGGTCCTCAATATTGGTCCCCTATGTTTTTTATTATTTGGATGACATTTTGATTGTCACTCCTGATTTTTCACTTCATATGGAAATTTTGTTGTTTTTACGTCTCAAAGAGGCTAACTTGACTATTAATTTGATAAGTGTCAGTTTTGTCGTCCTAGTCTTAAATTTTTCGAATATGTAGTTGATAGTAAAGGTTTAAGGACAGATCCTGATAAAGTTACAGCCATTAAGGACTTTCCTATACCTAAGACTACCACCCAAGTCCGTAGGATATTGGGAATGTGTGGATATTATCGTCGGTTTGTTCCGTCTTATTCTATTTTGTTGTCCCCACTTACAGATTTGCTTAAAAATAGGAAAAAAGGGCAAACCAGTACATGGACTTCAGAAGCCGATGATGCTTTCTGGCGTATAAAAGAAGCTCTTACTAGTGCTCCTGTCATGACGTCTCCGAATTTTAAAGAGCATTTTTACCTCATGACAGATTGTTCCAACACTGCTTCAGGTGGTGTACTATTTCAGATAAAGGATGGTTCGGAACACCCTATAGCTTATACCAGCAAAAAGCTTAATAAAGCACAGAAAAATTATTCCACTACAGAAAGAGAACTTCTTGCAATTATTCATGGTCTTGATGCCTTTCGATACTATCTTGAAGGTCGTAAGTTTACTATCATTACAGATCATAGTTCTTTATTATGGTTACATTCTATGAAAAATCCGTCACAACGTTTGTCCCGTTGGATTTGTAGGCTTTCTGTTTTTGATTATAGAATTGTGCATGTTGCAAAGCCAATGGTGTTGTGGTTGCAGACGCGTTGTCACGAACGTTCGATATCAATCTTTTAGATCTGTCCACTTTATTTCCAGATAATTGGTATCGAAAGATGATTCATAATGTCACCCAAGAACCTAGTAGATATCCTGATTTCAAGGTGGAAAATAATATCCTTTATAAACAGTTATCAGTCCTGTCGAATCTTTATCGAATATGTCTGATTGGAAAATAGTAGTCCCAACAGCTAATAGGGATGAAGTGTTGAAAACCTTTCATGATGATGTGACATCAGGTCACTTTGGTTTCTACAAAACTTTTAGTAAGATAGCTGAGCTATATTACTGGCCTGGTTTGCGCAACTCAGTTAAGAAATACATTTCGAGATGTAGAGTTTGTGCAACATGCAAGCCGAGTAACCTACCTCAAGCTGGATTAATGGGTTCATTTAGGAACATTAATTTTCCTTGGCAAATGATATCTTTAGATCTTATTGGACCATATCCACGTAGTTATTCAGGTAATACGTATTGTTTGGTTGTTGTAGATTACTTCACCAAATTTCCTTTAGTTTGTCCTCTTCGAAAGGCTACAACTCCAGCCATATTGAAATTCTTAGAGGAACAAGTTTTCTTGCTTTTTGGTACTCCGCAAATAGTTTCGTGTGACAATGGTCCACAATTCATTTCAAAAGCCTTTAAAGATCTTTTGAATAAATATAAGATCCAAAAGATTTTCTACAATGCCTCTTATCATCCGCAAGCTAATCATACTGAACGGGTAAATCGCAGCATTGTTACTGCTCTTCAATCTTATACCTACACTGATCATAGAGCTTGGGATCAGTATATTCATTCAGTCGCTCAAGCCATTCGAACTTCTGTTCATGAAGTTACTCAATGTTCTCCAGCTTATGTTAATTTCGGTAGGCATGTTCCTTTGTCAGGTGATTATTTTGGATTAATTTCTGAGAATTCAGCAACCTTTCCTCAAGTTTCGGAGAAACTTCATCGTATGGATGATCTCCAAAATTTACCTCCAATCTTCGCTGATATTAGAAAGAAGTTAAAGGCCTCTTACCTTAGAAATCAGAGTCAGTATAATTTGAGGAAACGAGACATGCGATTCTTTATTGGCGATCGAGTATTGAAGCGAAATTTTGTAAAATCAAGTAAGGGTGATACCATTTCTGCTAAGTTCTGCCAGAAATATATTCCCTGTACTGTCGTTCGAGTAATTTCTCCTTTAGTATATGAATTAAAAGACAATTCGACAAATAGACGAATTGGTCAATTTCATATAAAGGATTTACTTCCACATAATACAGTGTATGACATAGCATCCTCTTCCTCAGATGAAGATTAACTTAAGTTTTTCTATTAAAGTTAATCTACCATTTGACTATTATAGTTTTGGCTCGGTTTTGATTACGATTTGGTATTTTCTTGGAACTTTATTAATAATCACCAGACATTGTATATGTTCAGCTTATTCCTTGCTTATTATTTGGTTATATAAGTTTAAATTATTAAGCCTTTTCATTCTTATTATTAGGTACAATTATCTTTGTTTACTTTATACTGGTATGGAACGATATTAAATACTACTATTATATATTTTGTTTGTTAATTTGATTATCATCTTTTGTTTATTTGGTTTGCCATTTTGGAAAGAATGTTATGATTTTTTGTGTATAGATTTAATTACTTTATTGGTCATAGTCATACTTTATTTTAATTAATATTCTGATGTACTATATGGGATGATTCTAAAATCAGTTACTAGGAACTATTTATATACTTAATTTTTAGGTTTTTTGGTATACTCTTATGTCATATGGACTATTTTGCCTGTGTATATTTGATTGAATATGTGGGTTCGAAGTTGTTGTTCAAACAAGTTGGCCACTATTGTTCAATGGATTTCGTAACTCCTCATTTTCAATGGGAAAAATATACAGATGACTGGGCAGTACGATGTTTCATTCTTAATTAGCTAACGATCTTCAATTTGAATTCTATTTTGCACATTTTAGTTTTAATCTTGAGTCTTTCCAGACTATGTTCAATTATAATTACAAAAGATTTCCTTTAGCTGATTTCTTAGTCTCACTTATGTTAAGATATTCTTGACATTGCTACCTCTATGGCTAGCATAGTTAGATTGCTTTCTGAAATTAGTAATTTATATTTTAGTCAACAAATGACCGTTTACAGTTACATTCACTTCTTTCTTTAGGCATCCACTTATTGATTTTGGATTTAGAACTAGAACATATCTTGTTCTTTCTTAGTAATGTCAGAACGAATCATTAATTTGCAGTTTCTACAGAAATTGGCCTGTTCGTTCTTGATGTTTGTTTGTTGATTATTTACTTATTATTTACTTGATTACTTACTTCTTTAACTATTACTTTTTGGATATGTTGAGTAGTTATTATTGGCTTACTAAATGCCTTGTAACTCACTTATGTCTGATATTCTTATAAATCTGTTGTAGCTACCTGCTATAGTTAGTGAATATCAGCATGAGTTAATTTGTTTGATGTTGATTTAGATTCAATGATTTAGTCTATGAATATTGTGGTTTTGGCACATATTACCGGATGTGGGTATAGGTTGACCTAATTTATTTAGATTATTTGATTAGAGTGTGAATTGGTTACCCATTTGCCTGGTCGATTATACCTTTGGATATGCTATTCTATAAATCGGTTGTCCACTGGTTGATCAATTTTGGATTTAGTGCCCAATTCAACACTTAAATTGGTTTATATATGTTTTTATTATTTTTTTTTACTTATAAATTGTGAATCGGTCCACACCTCTGCCTGATTGATTATCCTTGGATATTCTACTATAAATCTGTTGTCCACCGAATAGTCAATTTTGGAATCAGTGTCCGCTTTCACATTATTTTGAGATATAGTATTTGTCTTTAAGACTATTTTAGGCTACATGAAAGCTTTAATGTAGTTATGTAGTGTAGATAGTATGTGACACTTAGTAATATTTGGATATCTTTAGATGTCTCCTTCTTTCTACATCATTCATCATCTGTGGTTAATTATAATCTTGCGAATCGATGTTGATTGTTCGGAAGTTAGTTTTTAAGTTAGTGTATTTTAGCTACATTTGGCAAACTAGTGCCATGGCTAAAAATTTGAATTTTAGATTGGGGTGTATCCTTGGCTTCTACTGCAATGATGGAAACTTTGGCGAACCAACAGTTAAGCGCCTGTTCGAGCTTTTACCATGACGCACGGTTCATACGTATTCTATAATTGTTGTTTGATATGAAAAAAAAAAAATTTTCATTAAAAAATTTTTTTTCTCCGAGTAAGAGGGGGGTGTAACGAGTCCGTCACTTTAATAATTCTTTATTCACTATAAATAAAATTAAAAAAAAAGAAAGAAAAGGAAAGTAAGAAGTTAAATATACAAAAAAAATATTACACAAAAAAAATGATTAAAATTGGTGAATAAGACTCAATACAAATAAATAGTGTTCCACACTCTAAATGGGGGAGATCGTTCCAACTGGTTCCCTGAAGTTGTCCGGGAATAGTTGCAGAAAGGTCAGGACCTATAAAGGAACAGCTATGGGTGACGGACAATTGTGTAAATCCAAACTTATATTTCTTTCTTTTTTTTTAAACCCAAAATCCAAAAAAAAAACAAAATACCAAATTGTTCCCCTGACTTCTGCTTGACTTCCAAAGGTAGGCGGCTCAGAGTGGCTATAAACCAAGCAGGACACTTAAAAAAAGCGCATTGGCGCCCACGTTGGGCGGGAATGTAACAAAAACAATGGGGATTGATGTAACAAAAACAAATAAACTAAAGCTAGCTTAAAACCCGTGCCCATTGCGCACTTCTGCTTCGACGTTCGTGAAAGACACTTGACTTCAAAGAAGTAGCAGACAGTTTTAGTTTGGGTTTTTTTTTATTATTTTATTATTTATAAATTCAGATCATCTAGGACCAGTTGTGTATAACGGGGGTATTTATTTTTTTGTATATAACTAGGTTGACTACATAATTGATGGTGGGTAATTATAAAAGCAAAATTATACTGTATATATTTGGACAGGTATTAAAATTTGTGGTGAAAACTAAATATTTTAATTAATACCTGTTTCCTTTTTTTTGCAGCAAATGGCTTTACAAGATACCTTGGAAGGTATATGTTAATACTTTCCTGGCGCCCACTCATATCTTAGAGCAACTTCTATAATTTACCACTTTCATTTATATTATTTCTAGTTTTTTTTTAGTATTTTGTCATTCATATACCCACTTTACGGTCTCTGTAGGGCATGCAAATTGGTCGAATCCTCTTTTGAGTGTAAAGTAGTCACTCTCCGGTACCTTCTGCTAGCCAGCTTTAGTTTATTTGTTTTTGTTACATCAATCCCCATTGTTTTTGTTATACCACGTACAATTTTTTTTACCAATCCTTTTTCAACATTTCGCACATTGAAGGTACGACCACCCACTAAGAAATAGAATAAACACAATGTGCTGATAGTCCTATTTTCTATACAAGCAAGACGGTTGTCACCACAAGAAAACCAAATGATACCAACGCTAAAATTTAAATTCACCAGACGATTAAGTTAACGGACTTCAGAGCTTTGTAGTTAGTTGTGTTTTTTGTTAAGATATTTGCTCTTAATATCACAAAATCATCACAAGATTAAAAAGAAGCAGAGCTCCTTGAAGCTCCTTAAGAATTATTCAAGAGAAACAAACTGCGAACTCTAACTAGCAAGAGCTATCAGCGACAAGAAGATCAGATTTAACAAGTAGCAGAAGACAGGAATGGCCATCCTAGACATCGAGAAGGCATATGACATGGTCTGGAAAAAATCCCTAATCTACAATATGGACAGAGCTAGGTTACCTCATTACTTAGTTAACATATGTGACACAAATCTAATTAATAAAACTTTTCAAGTTTTCCGCCAACCAAAAGACGTCCAGAATTCAAGAAATCCAAGAAAGGACGCCTCAGGGCAGTATACTCTCGCCTATTTTGTATAACATTTTTGTTTTAGACTTACCAACAGATCCAAAACCAAGTACAGCCCTCTACGCAGACGACACGGTAATCTACGCAACAAGAAAAGAGGACAGAAGAATTGTCCAAAACATAGAAAACCAGCTTGGAAGAATCACAGAATTCTTGGAAAATGGAAAATAAAGATCAACACCCAAAAGACGCAGTTCACCATGTTTACACAGGAGAAAAACCCACCAGTAGTAGTAATCACAATGGGAGCTAACAAGATCCAATCAAAAGATTCAGACAAGTACCTAGGAGTCCATCTCGACAGGAAACTCTTCACGAAGAATGTAACAAAAGTATTTTGCCAACCGCAGGGTAAGAATATGGGGTATAAAATTGGGGACAGAAACTATGGGGGCGAAGATAGGGCAAGCAAAACAATCGTTACTAGTGCGAACGGCATTCAGGGCTTAGCTGGAGAGCTGGGGTCGTGGATAAGTGAACGACAAGGGTTCGAATTTGGGCAGCTACAAAAAAAATGAAATAAATGGGTATTTACATAAATCTCCTGGACAAAATGAATAAAATTGACAGACAAGAAATACCTCTAGCTATTTCAAATGAACGCCGCTTCGAGAAGACTTCCTGCTAGAGGAAAGAAAGATTCTACTTTCCTAAAAAGTAAACACACAAAAAAGGTTAGGAGATTTTTCTGAACTAAAATAAACAAAATGGTAGGAGAAACAAATCAAACGTTTATTTTTGTCTCAAACAAACAGTTATCAAAAATACAGATTGCACCAGAAGCATACTAAATAACATAGTAACAAAGTTAACAAAAACTTACGTGCTCATCTGTTTACAAAGGAGATTGCTACAAAAATCTTCGAAATGGTTCCTAGATTATTTATTAATATGGCCAAATTAGACTATTAAAAATTAAGGATATCCTTGTTTATGAAAATATCTTAAAATTTAACCTTATATGAACGGTTGAACATAAAATATCGATCGTTTTAAAATTCCTTTGCAAACAGAAAAACGAAAATATTCCACCGACAGGGGCGTCTATAGAAATTTTTAACGAATAAATATTTCGTAGTTAAAAAAAATTTAAACCGCTACAAGAACAGGCAACAAATCAAGATAAAAGCAAATATTGCTAAAAAACTAATACTTCCTTATATTTTTAGGTCCAGTCCACTATCGACGGCCAAGAAGATCCAGTTATACTAGGCCTACTTTAGATCGTTGTCCCAGTATGGAGCTCCACCACGGAAACCAACTGGAAGAAGCTAGAAACTACAGAAACGTCATGCTACAGAATCATCGATGGATCAACATGGAAAAAAATAACAAATGCAACCATCAGAGAAAATATATTTCAGTATACACCACTAAGGGAGGTGTCTAAGAATAGGATAAGATACTTCTTCCACCAAACCACAAGAAGACTGCTAAAGACCAGAGAGATCCACGCCAAAAATCGGATCCAGAGGATGTACAGGTCAAAACACAGACTGATCGACCATTTTTATTGACCATTTAAGTTGACCATAAGAATAAGCAGTGAAGAGATCACAACAAAATGTATTTTACAGGGTATAAACGAATGGACACTAAATAGGAAAAAAATGAGATAGTCACAACAGCAGAATGGCAGACACAAGAGTCGTTAAAATGGCAAGAGACAATTCACCAAGTTAGAAGAAGTATCGGCCAGCGCCGGCCACGCCAGAGATGGAGTGAGAATCTTCCAGTGGGAGTGGGAGTTTACAGTACATGAAAGAACACATGGAGGTTTAAAACAAAGGTAAGTGAAGTGTTTTGCATATTGAAGGGACGTTAACGGGTTGACAGATGTATGTTGACGAGTACCGTGGATGTTTCTTTATGATTATCCTTAGAATTTTCCTTTCAGTGGTCCATAGGTTTTATTTAGCGTTTGTTGATTTAGGTTTTAGCGGTTGCGTGATTTCTTTCACTGTTCTTATGTCATCTACCCATCTTTTTTGAGGTCTTCCCGTGCTTCTTGTTGTCGTCCTTGGTCTCCATTCTAGAATTCTCCGTGTCCACCTGTTGTCATTATATCGGGCAACGTGACCTGATTTCATTTTTGCAATTTCTTCCACAATGTCTCTAATCTTCGTTCTACGTCTTATCTCGGTGTTTCTAATCTTGTCTCTTAGTGATATTCCAAGCATGATTCGTTCCATTGCTCTTTGCGTTGTTTCTAATTTTTTAGCAGATTTTTTGGTAACGGCTACTGTCTCCAAGCCGTAAGTACAAACTGGTAGTATGCATGTGTTATACACCTTTTTCTTTAAGTTTACAGGAATGGAGGTGTTTTTCAAGATATATGCTAATTTGCCGAAGTGCCCCATGCCAGTTGTGTTCTTCTTTTAATTTCAGCATCTTGATTTGGTTTTCCTAGTTTGATAACATGACCTAGATATACATAATGTTCAACATTTTCTATATTGCGTGATTTAATACTTCTATATTTGCCGTATAGGGCCGTTAGGCGTTCAGCTCTTCTTCTTACCCGATTTAAGTTGTTTTTAAAGTCGGTATCCCAACGTTTTTTTTTTGTAGTGTTTTTGTAAACTCTGCCCAGCTTGGACACCGAGGTTCCCAATTTAAACTTTTCTCCGTTAAGCCTTATATGGTTCTCAATATCTAATTGGGGTGAGCCGTGATATCTGAACAGAATTACTGCGTTTTAGCAAGGTTAAGAGTGACTTTCGATTTGTTACATCATTTAACGATTTTGTCTAGTTATATTTCAGCCTTATTGAATAAAGGCTGATCCCTTGCGGAACGATAAGCGGTACCTGATCAGTGTTTATGAAAGGTGGATATAGAAGGTGGATATATAGAAGGTAGATTTGGATCTATTGGTGGAAGGTGAAAGTCGCTGTTGTAGATTGTATATACTATTGTAGACAAAATTATGCCTTATTATACTTCTAGTGTAGTGAAGTGTGCGGAGAATTTATCTGCAACTTTAACTAGAACTATCCCGTTGGAGCGATAGGAATTATTAATTCAGCTCGGTGTAGTACATCAATCAAGCCTAACTGTAAGACTTAATCACAGATTAACAGAAAAATGCTGATTGCAAATCTGCGGTGTTCATTGAGGGCCTGGATTGCTGCTTCAATTAAAGCATTATAAGTTGAATGTCCATCTTTGAATCCAAGTTCGAAATTTGGGATTATGTGCAAACCTTCTCGGAAAATTTCCAAAATTCTCTCGTAAACTTTACTTAGATTGTTTAACAGAAAGATAGGTCTACAGCATTTCGTGCTACCTTCACGAATACCTGACGATACCTTCAGGTATTCAAGTGCGGCCGGGGATTTTTAAGTATGTCTTCTACTTCTGTTCGGTTGCTTGTCTAAATTGCTGTTTTGGGTTGTCTGGGGATCGGAATACGGCCTAATTTTTGAATGAATTGGCCTTATCTTGTGGATTAGTGGATTATTTAAGATGATGTTTACTTTGAAATGTGGTATTTTGTCAAAAAAACTTTGTATTTTTTGTCTGGTTAGGATTTTGAGTTTATTACAAAATTTTTCGTTATCACGGTAGTACAGGCTGGAGGTAACTCGCACCCACTGTTATTGTTTCAGCTTGTTAACCGTCAGTCTGATGGATGCCGATAGACGGTTGTATTTGATAAGGGGATTACGATATCTTTTATACTATCTGATTAATCTCAACTTTACTTGAATTTTAGCTAGGAAAGAACTCTTGGTGGAAATGTTGGAGTATATATATACATCTATATTATATTTAGTCTTTGAAATGGTTAGAGAGGAAGGTTCTTGGAGAAAATTTTCAAATTTGTGATATTCCTCTTTTAACTTGGCAACTGGACTCATTTACCATAATTAAAGCCGCTTCTTTGATTTTTCTCTTTTTAACATATGTTTCTTTTAGGACTATACTTGAATCATTCCATTGAACCTTACGTTCATTTTCCCATGCTTGTTTACATTAAACCTCGACAATCGTCTAGTATACTGAAGCATTTCATTATCCTCGAAATCATTTCATAATATATATTATGAATTAAGATTATTTAAAATATTCATACCTTTTTTTCTAGCGGCTTTATCATGATATGATGTCTATTTTATTTTATACACTCTCGTTCTTTTTATTTGTCAAAGAAATATATTAAAAACTTCTATCTATAAGCCGTTTTCTAAATTTACCAGCAAATGATTTTTTTTGCAGTCGTACGATCTTGTCATTACAATATACACGATAAAATTTACGACCCAACTGACTCTGTCGTATACTGCTGCAGACTGACTTGTTTGTTTGCCGTCAAATCGCGCCGATTTGGTCGAATGATGCAAATACACGATCAAATTACGTTCAATTTTGTATCAGCATTCGACAAAATTGTACTGCAGCTTTGGAACGTGAGTGGCGGGCTTAACTGTATAAATTTTATTAAATTTTTGGACAGTCTTCTATTGAGCTATTCGGTCTGCTGCAGAATTGGAAACAAAGCAGAAATTCGACCGGTATAGGCTAGGCTTTGACTAGGATCAAGAGATTAGGCTTCCATTCGAAACACCCCATATTATAATGTAGTTAAGTAGCTCTTCTATAGAATTAAATGCTTCTATTATGTCTCCTAGGTCTCCTCTCTCACTTAAAGATAGAAAACGTAACCAGTGGATCAGAACCAGAACAAAGACAGTAGACGCGATAGAACAAGCAGCAAAACTGAAATAGAAATGGGCTGGACACAATGAACGTCTCCAAGACGGACGATGGAACAATGCCATCGGAAAGTAACGTCCATACAATGCAAAGAGATCAAGAGGCAGACCACAGATGAGGTGGAAAGATGACATCAGGAAACAAGGAGGTCCCACATGGCAGAGAACAGATCAAGATAGGGAAAGATGGAGAGAACTGGGGGAGACCTATATCCAACAATGGAAGGATAGAGAATAGGTTCCAAAAAAAATTATGTCTCCTATGCTTTTAGCTTTGATATTGATGTTATCCAGCAAACACTAGTGTTTTGACGGTTCTTATTAGCAGAAGGGTTTTTTCCAAAAAACCAGAAAAAACAGGTTTTTTGGTTTAAAATTCAAAAATAGAATTTATTTATCTCCATTTTTTTCATTTTCTTCATTTTCCACTCCAACCTGGAGGCTTTTGCTGTACCCAACCTGTTTCGAAGTTTCGACTGCACTAGTTCATTATTTTTGTGGCTATTTCACCACTCAAGGTGTCACTTTTGAAGTGACACTGTTTTCAAACAAATGTTTTTGCACATTTTTACACTTTTTGCTTCAAACTTTATAATTGACAAAACGTCAATTTCGGGATACTTTTCTTTTGCGAAGTCCAGTGCTTTCGATCTCTCTTCCTGTGTTAAATATATGTAAGAAGATTTTTCGCTTGGGTCAAGCATATATGATAAAACATTTGCTTCTGTCATTGCCATTTCATACCGACTTCTTTCAGTCAAAAGCTATAGCTATATAGGTTAGGTAATCCGTGTCAGTAGCAACAAGTTGTCAAGTCTATCAACTTGGACGCCTTGGACACTTAACGACTTCTTGCTCTGAAATGAGGATTGATTAAAATTTTAACAAATGGTATTTTACCCAGTAGGACGCTTTTTATTTCAAATCTGACTTATCCAAATTATAGTAACATGATCTTATATAGATGTCGCCACTCAACTCAATTATAGAAAAATATGGACTTAGCTACTTTTGACGCTGATGACTTCAATTGTTACACATTTTAGATGCGACCTCTTCGTTTATTATTGAAATGTATTATATCTGTCATTATTTAATAGTCTAATTTTGTAAGCATGATATCAGAAAAGTTACTTAGTCAGTTTTTTTTAGTTTTCCTGGAAGAACATGCCAAAATCTTATCTTTGGAAAGAAAAAGGACATAAAAACGACTGATATTTATGCTAGTTTTACTCGAACATGCTAAAATCTTATCTTTCGAAATGAAAAAGAACATCAAAAACACTGATAGGTATGCTATTTTCATATATTCATTATGTATCCATATATAAAATTATTATGTGTATTCGTTGTAAACTGTTGAAAATAACTTTCTCACTTATAATTTATCTAGATTATGACCTGCGAACATTTTCTTTTGTTATTTGCTTAATAACTGTTATGCTTTTTTACACAAAGTATTTGACGTGTGTTTTCCTATATGATACCCAGAGTAGAAAATGAATTTTATAGTATCTACTTTCGTAGAAATAGAAATGAAAATCGATTTTTCCAGTTTCTTACCTACGGGCTACTATGTGCACTGATATAACGAATGCCCAAAGATCATTCCAATATCATTTACATATTTTCGTCAATGATTTCAAAAAGCGGTAAAGCGAATTGTCTCGGCGATTAAGGCGGCGTCATCTGCATAACATATTATTTGGATTTCTTTGTTCCCCATTCTGTAACCATGACCTTTACGTACTGCTTCTATTATTATTTCGTCCATTATTATATTAAAGAGAAGTAGGCTTAACGAGTCACCCTGTCTGACTCCGCTTGGTACTGATATACACTGTGTAAGTTTTTCATTTATCTTTGCCTGTATTAAATTATGCAAGTAGATAATTTCCATGGTTTGCATAATATTAATTGGTATGTTTCTTTTTTTCAGTAGGTATAAGACGTCTTCGACTTGGATGCGATCGAAAGCCTTTGTCAGGTCTATAAAACATAGATATGCTGGTTTATTGTACTCGATGGCCTTTTCTGTGATTTGTCTTAGTACAAATACAGCGTCTACGCAGGATCTTCCGGATCTGAATCCTTATTGTTCGTCTGATAAAGTTGTTAGTTTACTGATTTTGTTGGTTAGGACTTTTGTGTTAAGCTTGAGTGCGGTATTCAGTAGATTTAGAAATTTCAGAAATAAATTCAGAAACAAATAAATAATCTTCATTTATGTCGAAATTATGGTACTTACGCAAATCGAATGTCCATTTTTTTTTAAGTTCTAATATTATACTAAAATATATAGCCACTAAACTAATAAACAGTTCTTAATACAGTAAAGAAATAAGCATAACTGAGTATTGGATATATTATTTGTGGAATTAACAATGTCGCCCCTCTTTTATAGTTGCTTATGACATCTAACCCCTCCCAAATACAGGCATGTTTGCTGTTGCTTTAAAACAACTCACAACGCTAATGCGTTTTAATTAATGCTATTTCTATGGATTTTCTTTTACGAGTTATGAATAAAACTGGCTACAACAAAATTATTTCAGAACATTTATTAAGTTTTTAATACAGCGATAACCAAGTGACAATACCCTTTAGAATAATTACATAAATACCAACACCGAAACTTTTATATTTTAATTAAATATATAACACCCTTACCACCACCAGTTCTTAAACAACATATTTATTAATTTTAATCTGAACCATGAAATAGTTCGTGAACTAAATGTAGGTACTTCAGCTGGACTACCTATATACCTGTATTTACCTATATATTTAAGGTACTATCAACCCTTACCGTCACCAGTTCTTAAACAATATATTTATTAATTTTAATCTGAACCATGAAATAGTTCGTGAACTAAATGTAGGTACTTCAGCTGGACTACCTATATATCTGTGTTTACCTATATATTTAAGGTACTATTAACCCTTACCGTCACCAGTTCTTAAAGAACATATTTATTAATTTTAATCTGAACCATCAAATAGTTTGTGAACTAAATGTAGGTACTTCAGCTAAAATACCTATATACCTATATTTACCTATATATACCTATATATTTAAGGTACTATTACCGTCTAGAACAGTGTTTCCCAAAAAATGGCAAGAAATTTCAATCATCAATCATTGACGTACAAACAAATACCTTTGTGCCTTTTGCAACGAAGTTTTTAGCAATGGCGCTATGTAGCCATCTAAGCTGGAAGATCATCTGAGAATATATCACCCTAGTAAAACAGATAAAGATTTGAAATATTTTCAAACACTTAAAGAGAAACTTCAGAAAAAATCCACGCTGGACAAAATGTTCGTTTTGGCCTCATAAACAAACGATAATGGTTTGCGAGCGTCTTATAATATCTCGTTGACTATAACAAAGTCCGGAAAACCGCATACTATCGAAAAGTTGATTTTGCCAGCCGTTAAAGAGCTTTTAAAAACTGTTCTACACAAACCTGCATCTGATATCATTAAAACAGTTTCTTTAAAAAACAACACAATTTAAAGATGTATTGATGAAATGAGTTATAATATTGAAAGCTTCTTGTGTAATTATTTGCAAACGACACATTTCTCTACACATCTGGACGACTCAATTTTACTTGTTAATGAAGCATTATTATTGGCATATAATCGTTTTATTATTGATCAAAATATCCAAAAAGATTGCGTTTGCGAGAACTTTGACAACCGATAGAAAGGGCGAATTAGTATATTATGTTTTAAAGGCTCACTGCTTGAAACAAGTAAATCGTATATCAAATTTTATATTGGTAGTTACAGATGAACCACCTGCTATGGTTGGCCGTTATCCTGGTTATATGTTTTTAAAAGAAAATGTACCCGGAGTATAAGCAATACACTGCGTCAGTCAGAAACAACATTTAGTTACTAAAAATTTGATTGTAAGATTGCGTGAATAGGCGGTTATTTGTGCAGTTGTGTGAAGAAACTCTTTTACGAGTTTCTCAATAGCAAAAATAAAAATTTGAAAGAAAATTTATTAAATTGAAAAACCAACATTGCTTATTTGGCAGATCTGTTTATTAAATTTAACAAGGGGAACTTGTAGTTGCAAGGTGACAGTTAAAATTTGATAAAAGCAAAGTTAATCATTTCAGCATTTCTTGCTAGAATTAAACAGATGAAGTAAAACATTACACGGTACGAATTTTCCCAGTTCACCAATTTGTTTCAAGTAATGTGCCAGAAAGACGATATTTCAATCTACGTCCAACATTTGAATGCCATCTATTCAGATTTTGAAACTAGATTTGAGGATATTTTGACGCATTGAAGAAACGGATGTTACATTATGTAAAAAAAGAATTGATTTGAATAAGCACTAACGAAGAACTTAAACGGTACGGTACGGTTTAGAATCGAATAACAACAATTCTAGCTCCAAAAAGACATACCTTTTGCTTATATTATGGAATACCGCGAGAAAGTTTTTAATTTCTTATTCATATTCATACCTGATAAAAAGAAGTTTCAGCGCAGGTATAGATCCAATAACAAAAAAATGTAACAAACTGGACATAATTAACTGAGGAGATTACTGTAACTGTAACAGATAGTTTTTATTTAAATTTAATTAATAAATGTGTAAAAATGTGAGACAACTGTTAGAAATTTAAATCTTTAAGAGTGAATAGCAGGTGGTCTATCTAAAATTAAATTTTGAAACCTCTGGTGTTGAACGCTAAAAATGGCACATTTTGAACATTTTTTTTGTGTATCTCATGATATATGGTAATTAAACTTCTTTTATATTTTTATACAACTTTTGAAGATTTCAAAATTTGTTTTTAATTTTTTCCATTGTGGGTGTATTTAAAAGATGACTCCAAAAAATTTCTCGTCCATAAATTACTCGAGAAGGGTTTAAAAAAAAGTGGCTTTAGGGATAGTTTAGCAGAAAAATTAAAAATTCTTAAAACAAAACAAAATGGCGCATATTTGAAACAATTAATCAAAAATTGACTTTTCGACCTTTTTCGGTCACAAAAATTTAATTTTTTTTTGTTAAATTGTGAAAAACTATCATAGAGAAAAGAAAAATTTTTTTAAACGTCCGCCATTTTGCTTTTTTTTTAACAATTTTCAACTTTTTTTCTACTATAGCACGTAAGGACACTTCTTTTTTAAAACACTTCACGAATTATATGTTTCAGATTTGCCGTTTCAGAGATTAACTGTCCATCATGGAGCAATAATTTTTGGACGAAACATTTTTGGCGTCATCTTTAAAACATAGGAACAATGAAAAAAAAAAAAAAAATTGTTTTGTGATCTTCAAAAGTTGTACTTATAATAATAAAAAAAAGTTGGATTGTCGTGTATAATAGATAAGACACAAAAAAATTAATTAATCAACACAAATTGTTGAACATGTGTCATTTTTTGGCATTCTAAACAGTAATACTACCTTAATTAAACATAAATAATAATATAATTTTATAACACACTAACCATCAATGGGTGATAAACTTTTTATTGCTCTTAGCATAATACTTTACCTATATACCTAGTACCCACCACCTAATTATTGCGGTTATCGCTAAGAATATTTGGCTATTGAAATATTATTACAATAGTCGGGGAAGTTTGTGTAAGACTCTTGTACTTTTCGGTGGAGGAGCTTTGATAGCTCCCGGTCCCTGAGGATCAAATAGTGAGGGTCCGCTGCGTGGAACACTTGCCGCTGGCCGTCTTTGTTGGCGCAGGTATTGGGGTGGTTCATTTCTATGTTTTATAATTATTCTCCTGGAAGATGTTCTCACAGGTCCCGGTAATACAGGAAAGGAGACTGATAAATGGCGCACTTCGCGTGCAACACCTGGCCTTGACCGTCTTTGTTGGCCCGAGCGTCTTGTTGGCTCATCGGGGTTATCGCCAACAATATCTGGCTCTTCCAAGATTGGTTCTAGTGGTCGGCGCGGTTGAGCTCTACGTCTTGTACTTCTCCTGATAGGAGCTGCTCTTGGAGGAGCAGATGGGCGCTCTTCCCTCGGAGGAAGGATTACACGTCTTCTTAAATTATAGCGGTTCTCCTGGTTCTGGAGAGACGGATTTCCACGAACGTTGACTGATTCTTGAGGTCTGTTATCATTTGGTTGTTGTTGTTGGTTAATATCACTCATTTTAATCAATTCGCTTATTATTGAATCTTCGTAAGATGCGATTCCTAAAACAAAAACTATAGATTTAATGTACATTGTGAATAGTCTTGAAATACAGCTACAAACTTGGACATTTTTTAAGCTTTTATGCTTTACGTTTAAAATTCAAGTTCTGAAAAAGTATAAATATTATCAATACAGACCGAAACGGCAAGGTAAAGGAATACGACCATGGAAAAATAAACACAAAAGAAGGAACTTGGAATGTGAGAGGTACTAATGAGCAGGGAGATTTAAGAAACTTAGACCAAATTATGGAAAAATATACAATAGATATCCTTGTCCTGCAAGAAACGAAACAACTGGGAAATGAAATACTAAAAATAGGAATGAGCACACTGTTCAAGAGTGGAGGGACCAAGAGATATTTTGGAGTAAGGTTCATGGTTTCTGAGAAAGTAAACAAAGCAGTTGTAAATTTTCAATCAATATCAGACAGAATATTATGTTACTTAAGAGTAAGAGGAAATTATAGGAAGATAAGTATCATTAATGTACACTGAAGATGAAGACTTAGAAACCAAAACAGAGTTCTACGAAAAGCTAAGCACCCTAATAGGGAATATACAAAAATACGATATAAAGATAATCATTGGTGACAACAAAAACGGGAAAAAGTTAATAGACTTTGCTTCAGAGAATAAAATAAAGATAGCTAGCACAAGGTTTGATCACAAAGATATTCATAAGGTAACATGGACTTCTCCCGATGGAAAAAGGAAAATCAGATAGATCATGTCCTAATTGAAAACAAACATGATAAGGCAATAATCGATTGCAGGAATTAAAGAGGGGCAGATACCATCAGTGACCATACACTAATAATAGCAAAACTAAAACAAGAACTGCCAATAATACCAAAATCTGTTAAAGATAGATTATATTACTAATTAGAGCGCCTTTAGGAGAAGCAGGTTGTAAACAGACTAGAGGAAGAAATAAATAAAAAAAACTAGAGAATTCAGTCAAACAGGATATATATGAAGAGTGTCAGACCATACAGACAGCCATGTCGGATGCAGCGAAAAAGTGTATAGAAAGAGAGCATATAAAAAGACGGAAAGACTGGTTTGATGAAGAATGTAGGATTGTTTTGGCAAGAAGAAACTTGGCAAAATTACAAAGAGATAAAGAAAATGTCCAAAATGCGATCGAAAACTATGTAGCAAGAAGAAGGGAAGTGCAAAAAATTTGCAAAAGAGAACAACTACAAAAGAAATTGAAAAACATAGAAGAAGCCTACATAAACAAAGAGGTAAAGAATTTCTACCCAGAAGTTAGATAGATCGTGGGAACAATAAATCTAAAAGAGAGTTCATTGAAATGTCTTATATTTTCCTTAACGATTTCTCCATCAATGTTAAGAGTAACATTAAGAATCTAAGCGATATATACCACTGCTTACTTAAATCAGATACTAAGAACAATACAAAATCTCAAATAACTAACTTGACTGATATATCCATTAACAACTAACCTACTTTAATAATAATTTTCATTAACTAAAAAAGATAACATTCCCTTGCTTTTCTTAGATACACCTCAATAAGATATTATAATAATACATGAAAAATATAATATAATTATAAAAAAAAATTTTTCAATTAAGAAAATCTAAAATAATATTTCCCTATACTGGGATTTAAATTCATTCGGTTTTACCAATGAACCTTAACGAGATAAAGATTCAAAAGAACTACTTGAATTGTCAGCACATGCGTTCTGGTAAAACAGAACCTCACATTTAAACTTTCTAACAATCAAAAATTTAGTTATTGCCGACAATTCAAAGAATTACCTCCTTTTAAATGTAGCTACATTGGGTTTTTCGATTAAGCTTAAAGCTACCATACATTTCCAACGTTATAAAAAAAACTTTTTTTGCAAATAGTAACAAAAAACACCACTATGTTATTACTAGCTAAGTTTTTTAACATTCGAACTGTACAATTCTAAGTTACGGTAAGATCAATAATGTTTTTAATAGATAATATATGGTAGCTAATTATAATTTATTCTCTTTCAGCCCTGAAGAAGCCAAATTAATTCTCTTTGGCGAAAACTTTCGGCGAAACAATTGATACTCATTAGAGTCTCTCTTGCAGATGACCCCAATATTTAAGAGTTTACTATTTAACTTATCTGCAAAGATTAAACTTCTTTTCTATAAATATATATATATATATATATATATATATATATATATATATATATATATATATATATATACATAATTTATAAAATTATATAAATACAAATTGTTATAATTTACTATTTTTTTAGTGATACCTCCAATGGGGATATTTTACGATACAATATGAACACGTTTTGGAACTGAGACGACAGCAACATTGAAACAACTAGAAACATTACACCGAAAACTTGGCGCCCAGGCCAACCGAAGGATTTTCTTACTCGAGTGCAGACGTAACAAAAGTAACACCAAAATTAGAACCTTTTTGAAAGACACCCCAAGACCTTGAAACATCACAAAAATCGAAAATATAACACAACATGTGAATGACAGACTTCATAATACAACTATTACTAATAACATTCCATACATTGCTAAACTTAATAATTCAAATATCAATCAATGCGCAGATAAGCTTAGTGTTTCACTCCCAAATGACATATTAGATGAATTCTGGTTGTGACAAAAGAATTCATATTATAACATTATAACAGTCAAATATCAAAAAGCATAGTATTTTAATTAAAAACAAAACCAACTTATACAGTAGTTTCAATGATAAGTCGATAAACAATATCGCCAATATCGAAGTTCCTTTTTTAATTATTGACTTCTTAGCATTGTGTAATAAATTTAACCTACCCACAACTGCTAGAGACATAGACAACTTTAAATTGTTCAGTGAGGTAGAAAATATCATCGCATGGACACCCGAAAAAAGACCAAAATGTAGTTAGAAGCTTACCTACTAATTAATTTACAAACTTCATACAACCCAACAAAACAAATAGGTCCCTCTCACTCTCAATCGAAAAAGAAACTAGAACCTATCTGAAAAAGAATCCGAATTTTCTAGTCACAAAATCCGATAAAAGTAATGTAACTGTGCTAATGGATAAGGATATGTCGCATATTCAAATATCATTGGACCTCCTGAGTGACCATGAAACTTAGGCATTGTTATATAAGTTGTAAGTATTTATTGTATAAGTTGGTTAAAAGACTCAAAAGTAGAGAACACACCTCACATCAATTAAAGACATTCGACTTTGCACAAAAAATCAATAATACAATCATACCAGATAACTTGTAGTTGTGTCATTTCATGTTGTGTTATTATTCACTAATATACAACTTGACCGAATGACTTTAATACAGCCCATTTGTAAGATTCCTAAAAAAGTTTTTGTATAAATTATTGCTTTTATTTATAGCCATACATATTTTTCTTTTAATAACAAGTTTTACAAACAAACATTAGAATTACTGATGGGTGGATCTGCCTTGCCAATAGTGACTGAAATTGTAATAAATAAATAGTTGTATTTTGTACATCAGAATGTGAAATTTTAATTTCCTTTTATCTACCAATATATAGATGACCTGATAACATCTGTATCACCTAATGAAGTGCAAAATACACTACCAATCTTTAATTCTTTCAACACTCATCTGCAGTTTACTGTGGTAGTTGATACTAGAGTTGTTAGAACTGAAAATAACATTATTTGTCTAGATTGGTATAGAAAAAACACTAACTCAGGTAGATATATACCTTTTAATTCTTATCACCAACCCTCTAAACAGATAGTTGATACAGTTCTAGCAATAAATTGATTTTCAAGGATTTCACATCCAATGTTTACAGAAATAAACTTCAAATTGGTATTTGAAAGTCTACTATATACCTAATAATTATTCTAACAAACTATTAAATAAATTGTTATACATAAACAAAAATAAATTTATTTAAATAATCTCAGATAGATATATACCTTTTAATTCTTATCACCCCACCCTCTAAACAGAATGTTAATACAGTTCTAGCAACTAAAAATAGATTTTTAAACATTTCACATCCAGTGTTTACAGAAAAAAACTTAAAATTTTTATATGAAACTCTTCTATGTGCCTAATTATTCTAAAAAACTATTAAACCAGCTGTTGTACACAAACATAGAAATAAATGTATTAGACAGTAAATTAAATCAAGAACATACTAATATTGACCCCTCTGTACAGGTCAGATATGAAACATTACCATACATTAATAATCTTACACGACCTCTTACTAGATTATTCAGTCAATTTAATATAAAAATTCCTAATTAGAATAATAAGAAGATAACTCATTCTACTCAAAACTAAAAGATGCTATCCCAGTTGAAAAGAGTTGTAATGTCATCCATGGTATACCTTGTGAATGTGGTAAAATATACATACAGACAAGTAAAAGATGAGTCCTTCACAAGAGTGACTGCAAACATAAACCCCTTGCGACAAGTCTTAGCATACTTGTCAACGATAATGACCACTGTGTCTTCTATGCTATATCAATAATGTTCAAGCTTTTTAAATCGGCAAAAACGAGGTCTAAAAGAATTATACAAGTAATTTAAGCTCAATTTACAAAAACTACCACAGTCTTATGTGAGAACACTGTGATGTGCTTCCTAATTTTATATATATAAAAATATATAAATATATACATATATATATAAATTATATTCATATAAGTACATATAAAAAAAACCTTGCATCAGGGTACAGATTTGAACCTATAATATTTTACATTAATTACTAAAAGTTGCCAAAAGGTAGGCAGCACATGACTATGTATCTAAATGTTGACTACGAAGTCTAACCTACATTAAACCGTAACAATTTATATATAAGAAAAGTATTAAAATGGGTAAAAGTGGAACATAATAAAATAATTGGTTTTGTATTAACTTTAAATTAATTAAGTAGTGGTGACATAATATATCGGTAGGACATTTTAAACGTTCCAACTAATTTATGACGCAGTAGAATGGAAATGCCGGTTTTTATAAAAATCAAAACTGTCAATGTAAAATATACCATATAGCATAATATTACCAAAGCCAAATAAGACATATAGGAGAAAATGAAATAAAATAGATAATATTGATTAATTTAAAAAATCTCATAAAATACTTACCCCAGGGTCTCAAGACTAGCAGGAAAAAGGTGTAGGAACTACAATACCAATATGGCTGACTCTGAAAAAGAAACGTTTAAATGTTAATAATAATTTATATCAATATACTTCGTATTTAGCATTTAATAATACTGTATAAATGATATCAAATTATATTAAAAAGGATATTAATGAAATATTTATATTTAAAAATTTCCAGGTATACCTTTATATGGTATGGAAATAGATATTTGACATAAACCGGAAGTCAACAATCACGTGGCTTGTGTAGCTTAGTGTGATTGGTTGAATATAATAAATTCAAATTAGCTGTCAATATTACAAATCTATTGTGACAAAGAATTAATTAATTTATTAAGAATATTATACTAAAAATAAACACAATATTTTTACTTATTACTCTTAGTTTGGAAAAATATATGCTGTTTTCAAGTATGAAAATACCGGGTTTATAAATAAGTACCTAATGTAACTTCTAAGCTATACAACCAAGCACACGTGCTTATAGCAAATATTAATAGTAAACAAACTAAACAGTAAATAAAATAGAACTTTACGAATTACCGACAATCAATATTTATTTATTTGCACCATATAATAAATAGTTATGTTAAATTACAACAACTGAAATATACCTATCTTCTAAATATACACTACCCAAAATTTTATGGGTGTAGTATACACTTCCACTATTTATAATAATTTTTCTTTTTTCAATGAAAGAAGTCTGTAATAAAAGTTTATTTAAGCTGTTAATACTGTGAGCTAGGAATTTGTATGTTGTAGGTTTCTAACCATGAATCTGTCAAAATATGCCCGAGTTGAGCGAATGGCCCTTAACAACATATATCTAGCAAATTTTCTAGATGTCTTGGGCAAAACGCACAAGACTTTCTAAAACCATTTTCTAAATTAAACCAGCTAAACAGCTGGGTCTTAACCCCAGAAGGCTGGACTATGATTTACTGGCAGTTATGGTGGACTATTGTTATTTTTACTTCTAATAAAAAATTGGAAAAAAAATACAAATGTAATAATAAACACTTTTATTACAAAAAATTAGAACAATTGTAAGTCTTAGTAAGTAATACAAATATAGATAAAGTCGATGTACCGGGTGGTCCAATAAGCCGATCTCTCGGCTATACCTATATCAGAAACTATTCATGTTGTAACTTTAGGAAAAAAATTCCTTAGTAAAATTGGCCAAGAGAAATTGCTAGAAATAACTTTTAAGTTTCTGGGTTAACCCAGATATGCCCAATTATATCAAGTGTTAAATAATTAAACTAGAAAGAGGCCTAAATTTTGCACAAAGTTGTTCAAGGAATTTTTTTTTGTTTTTTCAAATAAAGGGTGGGGGGGAGTGAGAAAGTATTTGTGGATAAATACCTATAACTTTGGTTTGGATCAACCGATTTTAACGAAATTAGTGTCATTAGAGAGAGTGTGGATGAATTAATTTACATCTACTATAAAATAATTGCATTTAGTTTTTTTAATTATCATAGGTAGAGGGTACTTTCGAATCTACTCCATTTTCATTGATATCTCCTATCCTATCACTGTTATTAATAAATATCTATTTTCTAAAAGTATCAGGTATTCTATCTCAGAAGTCCCCAATGGCGAAAAGTTAGCGTCCATTTCTAATAACATACAGTTGATTAATTCTCTGTCCAACTCAGAACGATTCACAAAATATCCTTCTCTCCCGTACTTCCCACAAATCACTAATAAGCTAACGAGACTCTTTAGAAACTTACTCGTTACAATAGCCCTAAAAATTAACAGAACTGTAAAGTTGTTGTCGAATACCAAAACTCCATTGATCCCTTTTGAACATACTAGTGTTGTCTACCACATACCTTGTGTAGAGTGAAACTCATGCTGCATTGGTAAGACCAGCTGCTCTCTTCAAGGTCGTCTAACTTCTTATAAAAGCGATATTAGGATTTCCAAACCTTCTTTTGCCATCTCAACCAAACATGAAATCCACTTCACAAAGGTCAAAATACTGGCAAAACAATTAAATTATCATAAAATATCCCTCCTTGAAATGTGCCATATTCTTAAATATTCATTAGTCCTTAATAAACAAACTAACATTGATAATTTGAGCCAGATTTATCACTCTCTGATCTTACACAATATATAAGAATCACATCAAACTCCATATTTTAGCTGAACAAATATTCTAATAATTCCGCCATTCACAACCTCCATTCGAACAAAGTATTTCTCAAAAAAGTAACTTCCCAATCTAAAACATTTGATTCGCATAGATTATTAGTGGAGAAACAAAATGATAATAGACCTTATCTTCCTATTAAGATTTTAGGACAATCTTATTTAGCTCTTTTAGATAGTGACTCAAACATTTCTGTGATAGGTTCACATTCATTAGCTTTATTTAAAAAGGCTGAGATTTCTATTATGCCCATTTCTTCTCTGCAAGTATCTACTGCAGATGGTACAGTTCAGTCTATTACAGGCAAATTTGAAACTGAAATCACAGTAGCAGATTTATGTAAGCAAATTACATTCTATATTATTCCCTCAGTTCAGAATTCTATAATTTTAGGTATGGATTTCTTAAATGCTTTTAATAGCACACTAAATTGTTCTAATTTTTCTTTTTCTGTTTCTCAATTTAATCTGTCTGTACTTAGTACTATTCAGGACTTTTCGAGTTTATCTAGTCTCGAACAAAGACAATTAGAGAATATGACCTCTAAATTTGTATCTTTTTCATCAAAAGACAAGTTAGGTCGCACCTCCTTAATATCTCATGCTATTGAGGTGGGAGATACTACACCTTTTAGACAATATCAGTATCCTATTCCTGAGTCATGGCAAGTTGACTTGGAAAAGGAAATCGATTCCATGTTAGAGTTGAAAATCATTGAACCTTCCACGTCTTCTTACTGTAGTCCATTGTGGTTAACAAAGAAAAAAGATGGATCTTTTAGGGTGTGCTTCGATGGTCGAAAGTTGAATAGTATTACTTCAAATCGGGATGCTTATCCTATTCCCCGAATAGATGTCATTTTAAGTAAACTCCAGAATGCTAAGTACATTTCTTCTATCGACCTATCTAAAGTTTTTCTTCAAATACCTTTAAGTGAAGAAAGTAAAAAGTATACAGCTTTTGCAATCAGTGGGAAATGATTATTTCAGTTTGTCACTATGCCTTTCCGTCTTGTTTTAGCTCCTCAGACAATGTGTCGTTTGATGGATTTAGTCATTGGTCCTCAATATTGGTCCCCTATGTTTTTTATTATTTGGATGACATTTTGGTTGTCACTCCTGATTTTTCACTTCATATGGAAATTATGTTGTTTTTACGTCTCAAAGAGGCTAACTTGACTATTAATTTAGATAAGTGTCAGTTTTGTCGTCCTAGTCTTAAATTTTTCGAATATGTAGTTGATAGTAAAGGTTTAAGGACAGATCCTGATAAAGTTACAGCCATTAAGGACTTTCCTATACCTAAGACTACCACGCAAGTCCGTAGGATATTGGGAATGTGTGGATATTATCGTCGGTTTGTTCCGTCTTATTCTATTTTGTTGTCCCCACTTACAGATTTGCTTAAAAATAGGAAAAAAGGCCAAACCATTACATGGACTTCAGAAGCCGACGATGCTTTCTGGCGTATAAAAGAAGCTCTTACTAGTGCTCCTGTCATGACGTCTCCGAATTTTAAAGAGATTTTTACCTCATGACAGATTGTTCCAACACTGCTTCAGGTGGTGTACTATTTCAGATAAAGTATGGTTCGGAACACCCTATAGCTTATACCAGCAAAAAGCTTAATAAAGCACAGAAAAATTATTCCACTACAGAAAGAGAACTTCTTGCAATTATTCATGGTCTTGATGCCTTTCGATACTATCTTGAAGGTCGTAAGTTTACTATCATTACAGTTCATAGTTCTTTATTATGGTTACATTCTATGAAAAATCCGTCACAACGTTTGTCCCGTTGGATTTGTAGGCTTTCTGTTTTTGATTATAGAATTGTGCATGTTGCAAAGCCAATGGTGTTGTGGTTGCAGACGCGTTGTCACGAACGTTCGATATCAATCTTTTAGATCTGTCCACTTTATTTCCAGATAATTGGTATCTAAAGATGATTCATAATGTCACCCAAGAACCTAGTAGATATCCTGATTTCAAGGTGGAAAATAATATCCTTTATAAACAGTTATCAGTCCTGTCGAATCTTTATCGAATATGTCTGATTGGAAAATAGTAGTCCCAACAGCTAATAGGGATGAAGTGTTGAAAACCTTTCATGATAATGTGACATCAGGTCACTTTGGTTTCTACAAAACTTTTAGTAAGATAGCTGAGCTATATTACTGGCCTGGTTTGCGCAACTCAGTTAAGAAATACATTTCGAGATGTAGAGTTTGTGCAACATGCAAGCCGAGTAACCTACCTCAAGCTGGATTAATGGGTTCATTTAGGAACATTAATTTTCCTTGGCAAATGATATCTTTAGATCTTATTGGACCATATCCACGTAGTTATTCAGGTAATACGTATTGTTTGGTTGTTGTAGATTACTTCACCAAATTTCCTTTAGTTTGTCCTCTTCGAAAGGCTACAACTCCAGCCATATTGAAATTCTTAGAAGAACAAGTTTTCTTGCTTTTTGGTACTCCGCAAATAGTTTCGTGTGACAATGGTCCACAATTCATTTCAAAAGCCTTTAAAGATCTTTTGAATAAATATAAGATCCAAAAGATTTTCTACAATGCCTCTTATCATCCGCAAGCTAATCATACTGAACGGGTAAATCGCAGCATTGTTACTGCTCTTCAATCTTATACCTACACTGATCATAGAGCTTGGGATCAGTATATTCATTCAGTCGCTCAAGCCATTCGAACTTCTGTTCATGAAGTTACTCAATGTTCTCCAGCTTATGTTAATTTCGGTAGGCATGTTCCTTTGTCAGGTGATTATTTTGGATTAATTTCTGAGAATTCAGCAACCTTTCCTCAAGTTTCGGAGAAACTTCATCGTATGGATGATCTCCAAAATTTACCTCCAATCTTCGCTGATATTAGAAAGAAGTTAAAGGCCTCTTATCTTAGAAATCAGAGTCAGTATAATTTGAGGAAACGAGACATGCGATTCTTTATTGGCGATCGAGTATTGAAGCGAAATTTTGTAAAATCAAGTAAGGGTGATGCCATTTCTGCTAAGTTCTGCCAGAAATATATTCCCTGTACTGTCGTTCGAGTAATTTCTCATTTAGTATATGAATTAAAAGATAATTCGACAAATAGACGAATTGGTCAATTTCATATAAAGGATTTACTTCCAGATAATACAGTGTATGACATAGCATCCTCTTCCTCAGATGAAGATTAACTTAAGTTTTTCTATTAAAGTTAATCTACCATTTGACTATTATAGTTTTGGCTCGGTTTTGATTACGATTTGGTATTTTCTTGGAACTTTATTAATAATCACCAGACATTGTATATGTTCAGCTTATTCCTTGCTTATTATTTGGTTATATAAGTTTAAATTATTAAGCCTTTTCATTCTTATTATTAGGTACAATTATCTTTGTTTACTTTATACTGGTATGGAACGATATTAAATACTACTATTATATATTTTGTTTGTTAATTTGATTATCATCTTTTGTTTATTTGGTTTGCCATTTTGGAAAGAATGTTATGATTTTTTGTGTATAGATTTAATTACTTTATTGGTCATAGTCATAGTTTATTTTAATTAATATTCTGATGTACTATATGGGATGATTCTAAAATTAGTTACTAGGAACTATTTATATACTTAATTTTTAGGTTTTTTGGTATACTCTTATGTCATATGGACTATTTTGCCTGTGTATATTTGATTGAATATGTGGGTTCGAAGTTGTTGTTCAAACAAGTTGGCCACTATTGTTCAATGGATTTCGTAACTCCTCATTTTCATGGGAAAAATATACAGATGACTGGACAGTACGATGTTTCATTCTTAATTAGCTAACGATCTTCAATTTGAATTCTATTTTGCACATTTTAGTTTTAATCTTGAGTCTTTCCAGACTATGTTCAATTATAATTACAAAAGATTTCCTTTAGCTGATTTCTTAGTCTCACTTATGTTAAGATATTCTTGACATTGCTACCTCTATGGCTAGCATAGTTAGATTGCTTTCTGAAATTAGTAATTTATATTTTAGTCAACAAATGACCGTTTACAGTTACATTCACTTCTTTCTTTAGGCATCCACTTATTGATTTTGGATTTAGAACTAGAACATATCTAGTTCTTTCTTAGTAATGTCAGAACGAATCATTAATTTGCAGTTTCTACAGAAATTGGCCTGTTCGTTCTTGATGTTTGTTTGTTGATTATTTACTTATTATTTACTTGATTACTTACTTCTTTAACTATTACTTTTTGGATATGTTGAGTAGTTATTATTGGCTTACTAAATGCCTTGTAACTCACTTATGTCTGATATTCTTATAAATCTGTTGTAGCTACCTGCTATAGTTAGTGAATATCGGCATGAGTTAATTTGTTTGATGTTGATTTGGATTCAATGATTTAGTCTATGAATATTGTGGTTTAGGCACATATTACCGGATGTGGGTATAGGTTGACCTAATTTATTTAGATTATTTGATTAGAGTGTGAATTGGTTACCCATTTGCCTGGTCGATTATACCTTTGGATATGCTATTCTATAAATCGGTTGTCCACTGGTTGATCAATTTTGGATTTAGTGCCCAATTCAACACTTAAATTGGTTTATATATGTTTGGTATTTTTTTTTTACTTATAAATTGTGAATCGGTCCACACCTCTGCCTGATTGATTATCCTTGGATATTCTACTATAAATCTGTTGTCCACCGAATAGTCAATTTTGGAATCAGTGTCCGCTTTCACATTATTTTGAGATATAGTATTTGTCTTTAAGACTATTTTAGGCTACATGAAAGCTTTAATGTAGTTATGTACTGGAGATAGTATGTGACTTGGAAGTCACTTAGTAATATTTGGATATCTTTAGATGTCTCCTTCTTTCTACATCATTCATCATCTGTGGTTAATTATAATCTTGCGAATCGATGTTGATTGTTCGGAAGTTAGATTTTAAGTTAGTGTATTTTAGCTACATTTGGCAAACTAGTGCCATGGCTAAAAATTTGAATTTTAGATTGGGGTGTATCCTTGGCTTCTACTGCAATGATGGAAACTTTGGCGAACCAACAGTTAAGCGCCTGTTCGAGCTATTACCATGACGCACGGTTCATACGTATTCTATAATTGTTGTTTGATATGAAAAAAAAAAAATTTTTCATTAAAAAATTTTTTTTCTCCGAGTAACAGGGGAATGTAACGAGTCCGTCACTTTAATAATTCTTTATTCACTATAAATAAAATTAAAAAAAAAAAAGAAAGAAAAGGAAAGTAAGAAGTTAAATATACAAAAAAAATATTACACAAAAAAAATGATTAAAATTGGTGAATAAGACTCAATACAAATAAATAGTGTTCCACACTCTAAATGGGGGAGATCGTTCCAACTGGTTCCCTGAAGTTGTCCGGGAATAGTTGCAGAAAGGTCAGGACCTCTAAAGGAACAGCTATGGGTGACGGACAATTGTGTAAATCCAAACTTATATTTCTTTCTTTTTTTTTAAACCCAAAATCCAAAAAAAAACAAAATAATAAATTGTTCCCCTGACTTCTGCTTGACTTCCAAAGGTAGGCGGCTCAGAGTGGCTATAAACCAAGCAGGACACTTAAAAAAAGCGCATTGGCGCCCACGTTGGGCGGGAATGTAACAAAAACAATGGGGATTGATGTAACAAAAACAAATAAACTAAAGCTAGCTTAAAACCCGTGCCCATTGCGCACTTCTGCTTCGACGTTCGTGAAAGACACTTGACTTCAAAGAAGTAGCAGACAGTTTTAGTTTGGGTTTTTTTTATTATTTTATTATTTATAAATTCAGATCATCTAGGACCAGTTGTGTATAACGGGGGTATTTATCTTTTTGTATATAACTAGGTTGACTACATAATTGGTGGTGGGTAATTATAAAAGCAAAATTATACTGTATATATTTGGACAGGTATTAAAATTTGTGGTGAAAACTAAATATTTTAATTAATACCTGTTTGCTTTTTTTTGCAGCAAATAGCTTTACAAGATACCTTGGAAGGTATATGTTAATACTTTCCTGGCGCCCACTCATATCTTAGAGCAACTTCTATAATTTACCACTTTCATTTATATTATTTCTAGTTTTTTTTTTTAGTATTTTGTCATTCATATACCCACTTTACGGTCTCTGTAGGGCATGCAAATTGGCCGAATCCTCTTTTGAGTGTAAAGTAGTCACTCTCCGGCACCTTCTGCTAGCCAGCTTTAGTTTATTTGTTTTTGTTACATCAATCCCCATTGTTTTTGTTATACCACGTACAATTTTTTTTACCAATCCTTTTTCAACATTTCGCACATTGAAGGTACGACCACTTACTAAGAAATAGAATAAACACAATGTGCTGATAGTCCTATTTTCTATACAACAAGACGGTTGTCACCACAAGAAAACCAAATTATACCAACGCTAAACTTTAAATTCACGAGACGATTAAGTTAACGGACTTCAGAGCTTTGTAGTTAGTTGTGTTTTTTGTTAAGATATTTGCTCTTAATATCACAAAATCATCACAAGATTAAAAAGAAGCAGAGCTCCTTGAAGCTCCTTAAGAATTATTCAAGAGAAACAAACTGCGAACTCTAACTAGCAAGAGCTATCAGCGACAAGAAGATCAGATTTAACAAGTAGCAGAAGACAGGAATGGCCATCCTAGACATCGAGAAGGCATATGACACGGTCTGGAAAAAATCCCTAATCTACAATATGGACAGAGCTAGGTTACCTCATTACTTAGTTAACATATGTGACACAAATCTAATTAATAAAACTTTTCAAGTTTTCCGCCAACCAAAAGACGTCCAGAATTCAAGAAATCCAAGAAAGGACGCCTCAGGGCAGTATACCCTCGCCTATTTTGTATAACATTTTTGTTTTAGACTTACCAACAGATCCAAAAACAAGTACAGCCCTCTACGCAGACGACACGGTAATCTACGCAACAAGAAAAGAGGACAGAAGAATTGTCCAAAACATAGAAAACCAGCTTGGAAGAATCACAGAATTCATGGAAAATGGAAAATAAAGATCAACACCCAAAAGACGCAGTTCACCATATTTACACAGGAGAAAAACCCACCAGTAGTAGTAATCACAATGGGAGCTAACAAGATCCAATCAAAAGATTCAGACAAGTACCTAGGAGTCCATCTCGACAGGAAACTCTTCACGAAGAATGTAACAAAAGTATTTTGCCAACCGCAGGGTAAGAATATGGGGTATAAAATTGGGGACAGAAACTATGGGGGCGAAGATAGGGCAAGCAAAACAATCGTTACTGGTGCGAACGGCATTCAGGGGTTAGCTGGAGAGCTGGGGTCGTGGATAAGTGAACGACAAGGGTTCGGATTTGGGCAGCTACAAAAAAAATGAAATAAATGGGTATTTACATAAATCTCCTGGACAAAATGAATAAAATTGACAGACAAGAAATACCTCTAGCTATTTCAAATGAACGCCGCTTCGAGAAGACTTCCTGCTGGAGGAAAGAAAGATTCTACTTTCCTAAAAAGTAAACACACAAAAAAGGTTAGGAGATTTTTCTGAACTAAAATAAACAAAATGGTAGGAGAAACAAATCAAACGTTTATTTTTGTCTCAAACAAACAGTTATCAAAAATACAGATTGCACCAGAAGCATACTAAATAACATAGTAACAAAATTAACAAAAACTTACGTGCTCATCTGTTTACAAAGGAGATTGCTACAAAAATCTTCGAAATGGTTCCTAGGTTATTTATTAATATGGCCAAATTAGACTATTAAAAATTAAGGATATCCTTGTTTATGAAAATATCTTAAAATTTAACCTTATATGAACGGTTGAACATAAAATATCGATCGTTTTAAAATTCCTTTGCAAACAGAAAAACGAAAATGTTCCACCGACAGGGGCGTCTATAGAAATTTTTAACGAATAAATATTTCGTAGTTAAAAAAAATTTAAACCGCTACAAGAACAGGCAACAAATCAAGATAAACGCAAATATTGCTAAAAAACTAATACTTCCTTATATTTTTAGGTCCAGTCCACTATCGACGGCCAAGAAGATCCAGTTATACTAGGCCTACTTTAGATCGTTGTCCCAGTATGGAGCTCCACCACGGAAACCAACTGGAAGAAGCTAGAAACTACAGAAACGTCATGCTACAGAATCATCGATGGATCAACATGGAAAAAAATAACAAATGCAACCATCAGAGAAAATATATTTCAGTATACACCACTAAGGGAGGTGTCTAAGAATAGGATAAGATACTTCTTCCACCAAAGCACAAGAAGACTGCTAAAGACCAGAGAGATCCACGCCAAAAATCGGATCCAGAGGATGTACAGGTCAAAACACAGACTGATCGACCATTTTTATTGACCATTTAAGTTGACCATAAGAATAAGCAGTGAAGAGATCACAACAAAATGTATTGTACAGGGTATAAACGAATGGACACTAAATAGGAAAAAAATGAGATAGTCACAACAGCAGAATGGCAGACACAAGAGTCGTTAAAATGGCAAGAGACAATTCACCAAGTTAGAAGAAGTATCGGCCAGCGCCGGCCACGCCAGAGATGGAGTGAGAATCTTCCAGTGGGAGTGGGAGTTTACAGTACATGAAAGAACACATGGAGGTTTAAAACAAAGGTAAGTGAAGTGTTTTGCATATTGAGGGGACGTTAACGGGTTGACAGATGTATGTTGACGAGTACCGTGGATGTTTCTTTATGATTATCCTTAGAATTTTCCTTTCAGTGGTCCATAGCTTTTATTTAACATTTGTGGATTTAGGTTTTAGCGGTTGCGTGATTTCTTTGTCAACCATTTTCCATCCACTCCTGAATGTAGGTCTCTCCCAATTGCTTCCATCTTTCTCTAGCTTGCGCCAATATAATCCACTGTTTGCCTGCCACTGTTCTTATGTCATCTACCCATCTTTTTTGAGGTCTTCCCGTGCTTCTTGTTGTCGTCCTTGGTCTCCATTCTAGAATTCTCCGTGTCCACCTGTTGTCATTATATCGGGCTACGTGACCTGATTTCATTTTTGCAATTTCTTCCACAATATCTCTAATCTTCGTTCTACGTCTTATCTCGGTGTTTCTAATCTTGTCTCTTAGTGATATTCCAAGCATGATTCGTTCCATTGCTCTTTGCGTTGTTTCTAATTTTTTAGCAGATTTTTTGGTAACGGCTACTGTCTCCAAGCCGTAAGTACAAACTGGTAGTATGCATGTGTTATACACCTTTTTCTTTAAGTTTACAGGAATGGAGGTGTTTTTCAAGATATATGCTAATTTGCCGAAGTGCCCCATGCCAGTTGTGTTCTTATTTTAATTTCAGCATCTTGATTTGGTTTTCCTAGTTTGATAACATGACCTAGATATATATAATGTTCAACATTTTCTATATTGCGTGATTTAATACTTCTGAATTTGCCATATAGGGCCGTTAGGCGTGCAGCTCTTCTTCTTACCCGATTTAAGATGTTTTTAAAGTCGGTATCCCAACGTTTTTTTTTGTAGTGTTTTTGTAAACTCTGCCCAGCTTGGACACCGAGGTTCCCAATTTAAATTTTTCTCCGTTAAGCCTTATATGGTTCTCAATATCTAATTGGGGTGAGCCGTGATATCTGAACAGAATTACTGCGTTTTAGCAAGGTTAAGAGTGACTTTCGATTTGTTACACCATTTAACGATTTTGTCTAGTTATATTTCAGCCTTATTGAATAAAGGCTAATCCCTTGCGGAACGATAAGCGGTACCTGATCAGTGTATATGGAAGGTGGATATAGAAGGTGGATATATAGAAGGTGGATTTGGATCTATTGGTGGAAGGTGAAAGTCGCTATTGTAGATTGTGTATACTATTGTAGATAAAATTGAGCCTTATTAAACTTCTAGTGTAGTGAAGTGTGCGGAGAATTTATCTGCAACTTTAACTAGAACTATCCCGTTGGAGCGATAGGAATTATTGATTCAGCTCGGTGTAGTACATCAATCAAGCCTACCTGTAAGACTTAATCAAATGCCTTCTGGAAATCCAGAAAAATGCTGATTGCAAATCTGCGGTGTTCATTGAGGGCCTGGATTGCTGCTTCAATTAAAGCATTATAAGTTGAATGTCCATCTTTGAATCTAAGTTCGAAATTTGGGATTATATGCAAACCTTCTCGGAAAATTTCCAAAATTCTCTCGTAAACTTTACTTAGATTGTTTAACAGAAAGATAGGTCTACAGCATTTCGTGCTACCGTCACGAATACCTGACGATACCTTCAGGTATTCGCGCTACCATCGGATGACTGTTAACTTCCAAGTGCGGCCGGGGATTTTTAAGTATGTCTTCTACTTCTGTTCGGTTGCTTGTCTAAATTGCTGTTTTGGGTTGTCTGGGGATCGGAATACGGCCTAATTTTTGAATGAATTGACCTTATCTTGTGGATTATTTAAGATGATGTTTACTTTGAAATGTGGTATTTTGTCAAAAAAACTTTGTATTTTTTGTCTGGTTAGGATTTTGAATTTATTATAAAATTTTTCATTATCACGGTAGTCCAGGCTGGAGGTAACTCGCACCCACTGTTATTGTTTCAGCTTGTTAACCGTCAGTCTGATGGATGCCGATAGACGGTTGTATTTGATAAGATCAAATGATATTTTATACTATCTGATTAATCTCAACTTTACTTGAATTTTAGCTAGGAAAGAACTCTTGGTGGAAATGTTGGAGTATATATATATATATATATATATATATATATATATATATATATATATATATATATATATATATATATACATCTATATTATATTTAGTCTTTGAAATGGTTAGAGAGGAAGGTTCTTGGAGAAAATTTTCAAATTTGTGATATTCTTCTTTTAACTTGGCAACTGGACTCATTTAACATAATTAAAGCCGCTTCTTTGATTTTTCTCTTTTTAACATATGTTTCTTTTAGGACTATACTTGAATCATTCCATTGCGTTCATTTTCCCATGCGTGTTTACATTCAACCTCGACAATCGTCTTGTATACTGAAGCATTTCATTATCCTCGAAATCATTTCATAATATATATTATGAATTAAGATTATTCAAAATATTCATACTCTTTTTTCTAGCGGCTTTATCATGATATGATGGCTATTTTATTTTATACACTCTCGTTCTTTATAATTGTCAAAGAAATATATTAAAAACTTCTATCTATAAGCCGTTTTCTAAATTTACCAGCAAATGATTTTTTTTGCAGTCGTACGATCTTGTCATTACAATATACACGATAAAATTTACGACCCAACCGACTCTGTCGTATACTGCTGCAGACTGACTTATTTGTTTGCCGTCAAATCGCGCCGATTTGGTCGAATGATGCAAATACACGATCAAATTACGTTCAATTTTGTATCAGCATTCGACAAAATTGTACTACAGCTTTGGAACGTGAGTGGCGGGCTTAACTGTATAAATTTTATTAAATTTTTGGACAGTCTTCTATTGAGCTATTCGGTCTGCTGCAGAATTGGAAACAAAGCAGAAATTCGACCGGTATAGGCTAGGCTTTGACTAGGATCAAGAGATTAGGCTTCCATTCGAAACACCCCATATTATAATGTAGTTAAGTAGCTCTTTCTATAGAATTAAATGCTTCTATTATGTCTCCTAGGTCTCCTCTCTCACTTAAAGATAGAAAACGTAACCAGTGGATCAGAACCAGAACAAAGACAGTAGACGCGATAGAACAAGCAGCAAAACTGAAATGGAAATGGGCTGGACACAATGAACGTCTCCAAGACGGACGATGGAACAATGCCATCGGAAAGTAACGTCCATACAATGCAAAGAGATCAAGAGGCAGACCACAGATGAGGTGGAAAGATGACATCAGGAAACAGGGAGGTCCCACATGGCAGAGAACAGATCAAGATAGGCAAAAGATGGAGAGAACTGGGGCAGACCTATATCCAACAATGGAAGGATAGAGAATAGGTTCAAAAAAAAATTATGTCTCCTATGCTTTTAGCTTTGATATTGATGTTATCCAGCAAACACTAGTGTTTTGACGGTTCTTATTAGTAGAAGGGTTTTTTCCAAAAAACCAGAAAAAACAGGTTTTTTGGTTTAAAATTCAAAAATAGAATTTATTTATCTCCATTTTTTTCATTTTCTTCATTTTCAGTACGGGTATTAAAAACTTTAAATAGGAACTCCAATCTGGAGGCTTTTGCTGTACCCAACCTGTTTCGAAGTTTCGACTGCACTAGTTCATTATTTTTGTGGCTATTTCACCACTCAAGGTGTCACTTTTGAAGTGACACTGTTTTCAAACAAATGTTTTTGCACATTTTTACACTTTTTGCTTCAAACTTTATAATTGACAAAACGTCAATTTCGGGATACTTTTCTTTTGCGAAGTCCAGTGCTTTCGATCTCTCTTCCTGTGTTAAATATATGTAAGAAGATTTTTCGCTTGGGTCAAGCATATATGATAAAACATTTGCTTCTGTCATTGCCATTTCATACCGACTTCTTTCAGTCAAAAGCTATAGCTATATAGGTTAGGTAATCCGTGTCAGTAGCAACAAGTTGTCAAGTCTATCAACTTGGACGCCTTGGACACTTAACGACTTCTTGCTCTGAAATGAGGATTGATTAAAATTTTAACAAATGGTATTTTACCCAGTAGGACGCTTTTTATTTCAAATCTGACTTATCCAAATTATAGTAACATGATCTTATATAGATGTCGCCACTCAACTCAATTATAGAAAAATATGGACTTAGCTACTTTTGACGCTGATGACTTCAATTGTTACACATTTTAGATGCGACCTCTTCGTTTATTATTGAAATGTATTATATCTGTCATTATTTAATAGTCTAATTTTGTAAGCATGATATCAGAAAAGTTACTTAGTCAGTTTTTTTTAGTTTTCCTGGAAGAACATGCCAAAATCTTATCTTTGGAAAGAAAAAGGACATAAAAACGACTGATATTTATGCTAGTTTTACTCGAACATGCTAAAATCTTATCTTTGGAAATGAAAAAGAACATCAAAAACACTGATAGGTATGCTATTTTCAGATATTCATTATGTATCCATATATAAAATTATTATGTGTATTCGTTGTAAACTGTTGAAAATAACTTTCTCACTTATAATTTATCTAGATTATGACCTGCGAACATTTTCTTTTGTTATTTGCTTAATAACTGTTATGCTTTTTTACACAAAGTATTTGACGTGTGTTTTCCTATATGATACCCAGAGTAGAAAATGAATTTTATAGTATCTACTTTCGTAGAAATAGAAATGAAAATCGAATTTTCCAGTTTCTTACCTACGGGCTACTATGTGCACTGATATAACGAATGCCCAAAGATCATTCCAATATCATTTACATATTTTCGTCAATGATTTCAAAAAGCGGGAAAGCGAATTGTCTCGGCGATTAAGGCGGCGTCGTCTGCATAACATATTATTTGGATTTCTTTGTTCCTCATTCTGTAACCATGACCTTTACGTACTGCTTCTATATTATTTCGTCCATTATTATATTAAAGAGAAGTAGGCTTAACGAGTCACCCTGTCTGACTCCGCTTGGTACTGATATACACTGTGTAAGTTTTTCATTTATCTTTGCCTGTATTTAATTATGCAAGTAGATAATTTCCATGGTTTGCATAATATTAATTGGTATGTTTCTTTTTTTCAGTAGGTATAAGACGTCTTCGACTTGGATGCGATGGAAAGCCTTTGTCAGGTCTATAAAACATAGATATGCTGGTTTATTGTACTCGATGGCCTTTTCTGTGATTTGTCTTAGTACAAATACGGCGTCTACGCAGGATCTTCCGGATCTGAATCCTTATTGTTCGTCTGATAAAGTTGTTAGTTTATTGATTTTGTTGGTTAGGACTTTTGTGTTAAGCTTGAGTGCGGTATTCAGTAGATTTAGAAATTTCAGAAATAAATTCAGAAACAAATAAATAATCTTCATTTATGTCGAAATTATGGTACTTACGCAAATCGAATGTCCATTTTTTTTTTAAGTTCTAATATTATACTAAAATATATAGCCACTAAACTAATAAACAGTTCTTAATACAGTAAAGAAATAAGCATAACTGAGTATTGGATATATTATTTGTGGAATTAACAATGTCGCCCCTCTTTTATAGTTGCTTATGACGTCTAACCCCTCCCAAATACAGGCATGTTTGCTGTTGCTTTAAAACAACTCACAACGCTAATGCTTTTTAATTAATGCTAGTCCTATGGATTTTCTTTTACGAGTTATGAATAAAACTGGCTACAACAAAATTATTTCAGAACATTTATTAAGTTTTTAATACAGCGATAACCAAGTGACAATACCCTTTAGATTAATTACATAAATACCAACACCGAAACTTTTATATTTTAATTAAATATATAACACCCTTACCACCACCAGTTCTTAAACAACATATTTATTAATTTTAATCTAAACCATGAAATAGTTCGTGAACTAAATGTAGGTACTTCAGCTGGACTACCTATATACCTGTATTTACCTATATATTTAAGGTACTATTAACCCTTACCGTCACCAGTTCTTAAACAATATATTTATTAATTTTAATCTGAACCATGAAATAGTTCGTGAACTAAATGTAGGTACTTCAGCTGGAGTACCTATATACCTGTATTTACCTATATATTTAAAGTACTATTAACCCTTACCGCCACCAGTTCTTAAACTACATATTTATTAATTTTAATCTGAACCGTGAAATAGTTCGTGAACTAAATGTAGGTACTTCAGCTGGACTACCTATATACCTGTGTTTACCTATATATTTAAGGTACTATTAACCCTTACCGTCACCAGTTCTTAAAGAACATATTTATTAATTTTAATCTGAACCATCAAATAGTTTGTGAACTAAATGTAGGTACTTCAGCTAAAATACCTATATACCTATATTTACCTATATATACCTATATATTTAAGGTACTATTACCGTCTAGAACAGTGTTTCCCAAAAAATGGCAAGAAATTTCAATCATCAATCATTGACGTACAAACAAATACCTTTGTGCCTTTTGCAACGAAGTTTTTAGCAATGGCGCTATGTAGCCATCTAAGCTGGAAGATCATCTGAGAATATGTCACCCTAATAAAACAGATAAAGATTTGAAATATTTTCAAACACTTAAAGAGAAACTTCAGAAAAAATCCACGCTGGACAAAATGTTCGTTTTGGCCTCATAAACAAACGATAATGGTTTGCGAGCGTCTTATAATATCTCGTTGACTATAACAAAGTCCGGAAAACCGCATACTATCGAAAAGTTGATTTTGCCAGCCGTTAAAGAGCTTTTAAAAACTGTTCTACACAAACCTGCATCTGATATCATTAAAACAGTTTCTTTAAAAAACAACACAATTTAAAGATGTATTGATGAAATGAGTTATAATATTGAAAGCTTCTTGTGTAATTATTTGCAAACGACACATTTCTCTACACATCTGGACGACTCAATTTTACTTGTTAATGAAGCATTATTATTGGCATATAATCGTTTTATTATTGATCAAAATATCCAAAAAGATTGCGTTTGCGAGAACTTTGACAACCGATAGAAAGGGCGAATTAGTATATTATGTTTTAAAGGCTCACTGCTTGAAACAAGTAAATCGTATATCAAATTTTATATTGGTAGTTACAGATGAACCACCTGCTATGGTTGGCCGTTATCCTGGTTATATGTTTTTAAAAGAAAATGTACCCGGAGTATAAGCAATACACTGCGTCAGTCAGAAACAACATTTAGTTACTAAAAATTTGATTGTAAGATTGCGTGAATAGGCGGTTATTTGTGCAGTTGTGTGAAGAAACTCTTTTACGAGTTTCTCAATAGCAAAAATAAAAATTTGAAAGAAAATTTATTAAATTGAAAAACCAACATTGCTTATTTGGCAGATCTGTTTATTAAATTTAACAAGGGGAACTTGTAGTTGCAAGGTGACAGTTAAAATTTGATAAAAGCAAAGTTAATCATTTCAGCATTTCTTGCTAGAATTAAACAGATGAAGTAAAACATTACACGGTACGAATTTTCCCAGTTCACCAATTTGTTTCAAGTAATGTGCCAGAAAGACGATATTTCAATCTACGTCCAACATTTGAATGCCATCTATTCAGATTTTGAAACTAGATTTGAGGATATTTTGACGCATTGAAGAAACGGATGTTACATTATGTAAAAAAAGAATTGATTTGAATAAGCACTAACGAAGAACTTAAACGGTACGGTACGGTTTAGAATCGAATAACAACAATTCTAGCTCCAAAAAGACATACCTTTTGCTTATATTATGGAATACCGCGAGAAAGTTTTTAATTTCTTATTCATATTCATACCTGATAAAAAGAAGTTTCAGCGCAGGTATAGATCCAATAACAAAAAAATGTAACAAACTGGACATAATTAACTGAGGAGATTACTGTAACTGTCCAACTGTATAACTCCAAAAAATTTCTGGTCCATAAATTACTCGAGAAGGGTTTAAAAAAAAGTGGCTTTAGGGATAGTTTAGCAGAAAAATTAAAAATTCTTAAAACAAAACAAAATGGCGCATATTTGAAACAATTAATCAAAAATTGACTTTTCGACTTTTTTCGGTCACAAAAATTTAATTTTTTTTTGTTAAATTGTGAAAAACTATCATAGAGAAAAGAAAAATTTTTTTAAACGTCCGCCATTTTGCTTTTTTTTAACAATTTTCAACTTTTTTTCTACTATAGCACGTAAGGACACTTCTTTCTTAAAACACTTCACGAATTATATGTTTCAGATTTGCCGTTTCAGAGATTAACTGTCCATCATGGAGCATTAATTTTTGGACGAAACATTTTTGGCGTCATCTTTAAAACATAGGAACAATGAAAAAAAAAGAAAAAATTGTTTTGTGATCTTCAAAAGTTGTACTTATAATAATAAAAAAAAGTTGGATTGTCGTGTATAATAGATAAGACACAAAAAAATTAATTAACCAACACAAATTGTTGAAAATGTGTCATTTTTTGGCATTCTAAACAGTAATACTACCTTAATTAAATATAAATAATAATATAATTTTATAACACACTAACCATCAATGGGTGATAAACTTTTTATTGCTCTTAGCATATTAGATTACCTATATACCTAGTACCCACCACCTAATTATTGCGGTTATCGCTAAGAATATTTGGCTATTGAAATATTATTACAATAGTCGGGGAAGTTTGTGTAAGACTCTTGTACTTTTCGGTGGAGGAGCTTTGATAGCTCCCGGTCCCTGAGGATCAAATAGTGAGGGTCCGCTGCGTGGAACACTTGCCGCTGGCCGTCTTTGTTGGCGCAGGTATTGGGGTGGTTCATTTCTATGTTTTATAATTATTCTCCTGGAAGATGTTCTCACAGGTCCCGGTAATACAGGAAAGGAGACTGATAAATGGCGCACTTCGCGTGCAACACCTGGCCTTGACCGTCTTTGTTGGCCCGAGCGTCTTGTTGGCTCATCGGGGTTATCGCCAACAATATCTGGCTCTTCCAAGATTGGTTCTAGTGGTCGGCGCGGTTGAGCTCTACGTCTTGTACTTCTCCTGATAGGAGCTGCTCTTGGAGGAGCAGATGGGCGCTCTTCCCTCGGAGGAAGGATTACACGTCTTCTTAAATTATAGCGGTTCTCCTGGTTCTGGAGAGACGGATTTCCACGAACGTTGACTGATTCTTGAGGTCTGTTATCATTTGGTTGTTGTTGTTGGTTAATATCACTCATTTTAATCAATTCGCTTATTATTGAATCTTCGTAAGATGCGATTCCTAAAACAAAAACTATAGATTTAATGTACATTGTGAATAGTCTTGAAATACAGCTACAAACTTGGACATTTTTTAAGTTTTTATGCTTTAAGTTTAAAATTCAAGTTCTGGAAAAGTATAAATATTATCAATACAGACCGAAACGGCAAGGTAAAGGAATACGACCATGGAAAAATAAACACAAAAGAAGGAACTTGGAATGTGAGAGGTACTAATGAGCAGGGAGATTTAAGAAACTTAGACCAAATTATGGAAAAATATACAATAGATATCCTTGTCCTGCAAGAAACGAAACAACTGGGAAATGAAATACTAAAAATAGGAATGAGCACACTGTTCAAGAGTGGAGGGACCAAGAGATATTTTGGAGTAAGGTTCATGGTGTCTGAGAAAGTAAACAAAGCAGTTGTAAATTTTCAATCAATATCAGACAGAATATTATGTTACTTAAGAGTAAGAGGAAATTATAGGAAGATAAGTATCATTAATGTACACTGAAGATGAAGACTTAGAAACCAAAACAGAGTTCTACGAAAAGCTAAGCACCCTAATAGGGAATATACAAAAATACGATATAAAGATAATCATTGGTGACAACAAAAACGGGAAAAAGTTAATAGACTTTGCTTCAGAGAATAAAATAAAGATAGCTAGCACAAGGTTTGATCACAAAGATATTCATAAGGTAACATGGACTTCTCCCGATGGAAAAAGGAAAATCAGATAGATCATGTCCTAATTGAAAACAAACATGATAAGGCAATAATCGATTGCAGGAATTACAGAGGGGCAGATACCATCAGTGACCATACACTAATAATAGCAAAACTAAAACAAGAACTGCCAATAATACCAAAATCTGTTAAAGATAGATTATATTACTAATTAGAGCGCCTTTAGGAGAAGCAGGTTGTAAACAGACTAGAGGAAGAAATAAATAAAAAAACTAGAGAATTCAGTCAAACAGGATATATATGAAGAGTGTCAGACCATACAGACAGCCATGTCGGATGCAGCGAAAAAGTGTATAGAAAGAGAGCATATAAAAAGACGGAAAGACTGGTTTGATGAAGAATGTAGGATTGTTTTGGCAAGAAGAAACTTGGCAAAACTACAAAGAGATAAAGAAAATGTCCAAAATGCGATCGAAAACTATGTAGCAAGAAGAAGGGAAGTGCAAAAAATTTGCAAAAGAGAACAACTACAAAAGAAATTGAAAAACATAGAAGAAGCCTACATAAACAAAGAGGTAAAGAATTTCTACCCAGAAGTTAGATAGATCGTGAGAACAATAAATCTAAAAGAGAGTTCATTGAAATGTCTTATATTTTCCTTAACGATTTCTCCATCAATGTTAAGAGTAACATTAAGAATCTAAGCGATATATACCACTTCTTACTTAAATCAGATACTAAGAACAATACAAAATCACAAATAACTAACTTGACTGATATATCCATTAACAACTAACCTACTTTAATAATAATTTTCATTAACTAAAAAAGATAACATTCCCTTGCTTTTCTTAGATACACCTCAATAAGATATTATTATAATAATACATGAAAAATATAATATAATTATAAAAAAAAATTTTTCAATTAAGAAAATCTAAAATAATATTTCCCTATACTGGGATTTAAATTCATTCGGTTTTACCAATGAACCTTAACGACATAAAGATTCAAAAGAACTACTTGAATTGTCAGCACATGCGTTCTGGTAAAACAGAACCTCACATTTAAACTTTCTAACAATCAAAAATTTAGTTATTGCCGACAATTCAAAGAATTACCTCCTTTTAAATGTAGATACATTGGGTTTTTCGATTAAGCTCAAAGCTACCATACATTTCCAACGTTATAAAAAAACTTTTTTTGCAAATAGTAACAAAAAACACCACTATGTTATTACTAGCTAAGTTTTTTAACATTTGAACTCTACAATTCTAAGTTACGGTAAGATCAATAATGTTTTTAATAGATAATATATGGTAGCTAATTATAATTTATTCTCTTTCAGCCCTGAAGAAGCCAAATTAATTCTCTTTGGCGAAAACTTTCGGCGAAACAATTGATACTCATTAGAGTCTTTCTTGCAGATGACCCCAATATTTAAGAGTTTACTATTTAACTTATCTGCAAAGATTAAACTTCTTTTCTATATATATATATATATATATATATATATATATATATATATATATATATATATACATAATTTATAAAATTATATAAATACAAATTGTTATAATTTACTATTTTTTTAGTGATACCTCCAATGGGGATATTTTACGATACAATATGAACACGTTTTGGAACTGAGACGACAGCAACATTGAAACAACTAGAAACATTACACCGAAAACTTGGCGCCCAGGCCAACCGAAGGATTTTCTTACTCGAGTGCAGACGTAACAAAAGTAACACCAAAATTAGAACCTATTTGAAAGACACCCCAAGACCTTGAAACATCACAAAAATCGAAAATATAACACAACATGTGAATGACAGACTTCATAATATAACTATTACTAATAACATTCCATACATTGCTAAACTTAATTCAAATATCAATCAATGCGCAGATAAGCTTAGTGTTTCACTACCAAATGACATATTAGATGAATTCTGGTTGTGACAAAAGAATTCATATTATAACAGTCAAATATCAAAAAGCATAGTATTTTAATTAAAAACAAAACCAACTTATACAGTAGTTTCAATGATAAGTCGATAAACAATATCGCCAATATCGAAGTTCCTTTTTTAATTATTGACTTCTTAGCATTGTGTAATAAATTTAACCTACCCACAACTGCTAGAGACATAGACAGCTTTAAATTGTTCAGTGAGGTAGAAAATATCATCGCATGGACACCCGAAAAAAGACCAAAATGTAGTTAGAAGCTTACCTACTAATTAATTTACAAACTTCATACAACCCAACAAAACAAATAGGTCCCTTTCACTCTCAATCGAAAAAGAAACTAGAACCTATCTGAAAAAGAATCCGAATTTTCTAGTCACAAAATCCGATAAAAGTAATGTAACTGTCCTAATGGATAAGGATATGTCGCATATTCAAATATCATTGGACCTCCTGAGTGACCATGAAACTTAGGCATTGTTATATAAGTTGTAAGTATTTATTGTATAAGTTGGTTAAAAGACTCAAAAGTAGAGAACACACCTCACATCAATTAAAGACATTCGACTTTGCACAAAAAATCAATAATACAATCATACCAGATAACTTGTAGTTGTGTCATTTCATGTTGTGTTATTATTCACTAATATACAACTTGACCGAATGACTTTAATAGGGCCCATTTGTAAGATTCCTAAAAAAGTTTTTATATAAATTATTGCTTTTATTTATAGCCATACATATTTTTCTTTTAATAACAAGTTTTACAAACAAACATTAGAATTACTGATGGGTGGATCTGCCTTGCCAATAGTGACTGAAATTGTAATAAATAAATAGTTGTATTTTGTACATCAGAATGTGAAATTTTAATTTCCTTTTATCTACCAATATATAGATGACCTGATAACATCTGTATCACCTAATGAAGTGCAAAATACACTACCAATCTTTAATTCTTTCAACACTCATCTGCAGTTTACTGTGGTACTTGATACTAGAGTTGTTAGAACTGAAAATAACATTATTTGTCTAGATTGGTATAGAAAAAACACTAACTCAGGTAGATATATACCTTTTAATTCTTATCACCAACCCTCTTAACAGATAGTTGATACAGTTCTAGCAATAAATTGATTTTCAAGGATATCACATCCAATGTTTACAGAAATAAACTTCAAATTGGTATTTGAAAGTCTACTATATACCTAATAATTATTCTAACAAACTATTAAATAAATTGTTATACATAAACAAAAATAAATGTATTTAAATAATCTCAGATAGATATATACCTTTTAATTCTTATCACCCCACCCTCTAAACAGAATGTTAATACAGTTCTAGCAACTAAAAATAGATTTTTAAACATTTCACATCCAGTGTTTACAGAAAAAAACTTAAAATTTTTATATGAAACTCTTCTATGTGCCTAATTATTCTAAAAAACTATTAAACCAGCTGTTGTACACAAACATAGAAATAAATGTATTAGACAGTAAATTAAATCAAGAACATACTAATATTGACCCCTCTGTACAGGTCAGATATGAAACATTACCATACATTAATAATCTTACACGACCTCTTACTAGATTATTCAGTCAATTTAATATAAAAATTCCTAATTAGAATAATAAGAAGATAACTCATTCTACTCAAAACTAAAAGATGCTATCCCAGTTGAAAAGAGTTGTAATGTCATCCATGGTATACCTTGTAAATGTGGTAAAATATACATACAGACAAGTAAAAGATGAGTCCTTCACAAGAGTGACTGCAAACATTAACCCCTTGCGACAAGTCTTAGCATACTTGTCAACGATAATGGCCACTGTGTCTTCTATGCTATATCAATAATGTTCAAGCTTTTTAAATCGGCAAAAATGAGGTCTAAAAGAATTATACAAGTAATTTAAGCTCAATTTACAAAAACTACCACAGTCTTATGTGAGAACACTGTGATGTGCTTCCTAATTTTACTTAAACATATTGTTACATTATTTAATAACAAAAATAAAGATTAAGCATACTGCTCTTGTATATACTTGTAAAAATATTATGAAACAAATGTAATCCAAATTACCACCAACATAAATGTAATTTAAACATAAAATGGTTGCTTCCCTTTTGAAATTATATTCATATAAGTACATATAAAAATACCTTGCATCAGGGTACAGATTTGAACCTATAATATTTTACATTCATTACTAAAAGTTACCAAAGGGTAGGGTACAGATTTGAACCTATAATATTTTACATTAATTACTAAAAGTTGCCAAAAGGTAGGCAGCACATGACTATGTATCTAAATGTTGACTACGAAGTCAACCTACATTAAATCGTAACAATTTATATATTAGAAAAGTATTAAAATGGGTAAAAATGGAACATAATAAAATAATTGGTTTTGTATGAACTTTGCTTGGCTATTAAGAATTACGTCTGAGTCTTTCTATAATAAAAAATAAGAAGTAGTGGTGACATAATATATCGGTAGGAGATTTTAAACGTTCCAACTAATTTATGACGCAGTAAAATGGAAATGCCGGTTTTTATAAAAATCAAAACTGTCAATGTAAAATATACCATATAGCATAATATTATCAAAGCCAAATAAGACATATAGAAGAAAGTGAAATAAAATAGATAATATTGATTAATTTAAAAAATCTAATATAAAATACTTACCCCAGGGACTCAAGAATGGCAGGAAAAAGGTCTAGGAACTGCAATACCTACCAATATGGCTGACTCTGAAAGAGAAACGTTTAAATGTTAATAATAATTTATATCATTATACTTCGTATTTAGCATTTAATAATACTGTATAAATGATATCAAATTATATTAAAAAGGATATTAAAGAAATATTTATATTTAAAAATTTCCAGGTATACCTTTATAAATCAATCTTTCAATCAATCGACAGAAATTTTCTATCGTTGCTCATGAAAAAGGAAATAGATATTTGGCAAAAACCGGAAGTCAACAATCACGTGACTTTTTTAGCTTCGTGTGATTGGTTGAATATATTAAATACAAATTAGCTGTCAATATTACAAATCTATTGTGACAAATAAAATAATTAATTAATTAATCTTTTAAAATGTTTGATGGGATTGTTTCTTAAGGGGCGATATTATATTAAAAATAAACACAATATTTTTACTTATTACTCTTAGATATTAATAGCAACCTTTGGAAAAATATATGCTGTTTTCTAGTATGAAAATACCGGGTTCATAAATAAGTACCTAATGTAACTTCTAAGCTATACAACCAAGCACACGTGCTTATAGCAAATATTAATAGTAAACAAACTAAACAGTAAATAAAATAGAACTTTACGAATAACCACAATCAATATTTATTTATTCGCACCATATAATAAATAGTTATGTTAAATTATAACAACTGAAATATACCTATCTTTTAAATATACACTACCCAAAATTTTATGGGTTTAGTATACACTTCCACTATTTATAATAATTTTTCTTTTTTCAATGAAAGAAGTCTGTAATAAAAGTTTATTTAAGCTGTTAATACTGTGAGCTAGGAATTTGTATGTTGTAGGTTTCTAACCATGAATCTGTCAAAATATGCCCGAGTTGAGCGAATGGACCTTAACAACATATATCTAGCAAATTTTCTAGATGTCTTGGGCAAAACGCACAAGACTTTCTAAAACCATTTTCTAAATTAAACCAGCTAAATAGACTATAATTTACTGGCAGTTATTGTGGACTATTGTCATTTTTACATCTAATAAAAAATTGGAAAAAAAAAATACAAATGTAATAATAAACACTTTTATTACAAAAAATTAGAACACATGTAAGTCATAGTTAGTAATACAAATATAAATAAAGTCGATGTACCGGGTGGTCCAATAAGCCGATCTCTCGGCTATACCTATATCACAAACTATTCATGTAATTTTAGGAGAAAAAATTCCTTAGTAAAAGTGGCCAAGAGAAGTCGCTGGAAATAACTTTCAAGTTTCTGGGTTAACCCAGATATGCCCAATTATACCAAGTGTTAAATAAGTAAACTAGAAAGAGGCCTAAATTCTGCAAAAAGTTGTTCAAGTAATTTTTTTTATTTTTTCAAATAAAGGGTGGGGGAGAGTGGGAAAGTGTTTGTGGATAAACACCTATAACTTTGGTTTGGATCAACCGATTTTAACGAAATTAGGTCATTAGAAATAGTGTGAATAAATTAATTTACATCTACTATAAAATAATTGCATTTAGTTTTAATTGTCATAGGTAGAGGGTATTTTCGAATAGAAAAAATTAAAATTTGTTTTTCTTCAAAATGTTTAATGGAAACACCTCATCATCATCATTGGTGCTACAGCCCTATAAAAGAGCCTCGACCTTCCCAAGTCTATCACGCCAATCAGTTCTATCCATTGCCAACTGTTGCCAGTTTGCTGCGCCTATTTGTCTAGCATCCTCATCTACACCATCCCTCCATCTCAGTTTTGGTCTACCCCTACTTCTACTTCCCACAGGTTGTGACATAATGATTCTTCTAGGAGGGTTCTGTATCTGTATTGATCTTGCCAGATGTCCTGCCCATCTTAGTCTTCCTATTTTTATAAAGGATACTACGTCTTTACCACCAAATATATGTTTATATATGTGATATATCTCGTAGTTGTACCTCCTTCTCCAAACACCATTTTCACAGATGCCACCAAATATTCTTCTCAGGATGCTTCGTTCAAATATAAGCAGGAGATTTTCATCTGCCTTGGCAATGGTCCATATCTCTGACCCATATGTCAACACTGGTTGTATAAGGGTTTTGTATATGGTTATTTTTGTTTTTTGGCTTAAGTTTCTGCTTCTCATATGTCTACTCAGTCCAAAATAGCATTTGTTTGCTAGGATTATTCTTCGCTTGATTTCTTCCGTCATGACGTTCTCCTTGGTGATCAGAGAACCTAACTATGTGAATTTGTCCACCACTTGAAAGGTCCACCAAAAGGTCCACCACTTGAAAGGTCCACCACTTCAAAGATATATCGACGTGTTCTCCTTAAGAGGCCAATAACTGGTGCTTTTACCCTATCTAACAACTGCTTTTGATAAATTTTGTGATAAAAGTATGTAATAAACAAAATATGCGAAAGATTAAACCAACTTTTTTACTTATAAACAATATGAACATATGAACAATGTAAGATCGTTATTTGACTTTAAATAACTTTAAAATGAGGATTTCCAAAGTTATTTTTGTTAATTTGTTGCTTAATTATTAAAAAATAGCTTCAAAATTTGATTTTTTAAAATCTATTAATAATGTCTCTAAAAATGCAAAGAAAAATTTTTATTTTGCTTCGGAATTAGGAAAATATTACACATATTCAGCTCTAAAAATTTCAAGAAATTTCACTTAACAGTTATGCGTAAACTCTTAAGTACCTAACCGAGAAGTGTTTGCATGATCTGCAATGGGATGAGTGAATTTTCCCCTTAGACGAAGTAGGAGCTGTTCGGCTAAATCTTATAATAATATAATTAAAAACAATAGACGTAACCTTATGAAAGTTAACTTAAATTATTAATAAATTAATATGTTTTATCCATACACCACCGACTAGCGCCAAATTTAGGCAACTATAGTTCTTCGTTGCATTGTTATATGCATATATTCTTGAATATATTCCTATAAAAATGCATCTTCCAGAATTTGATATAAAAATTGTGATTTATCGTTTTTATATTGGGTTTTAAGAATTTCTATGATCTGAAAGACTAAAAGTATTGTGAAATGACACATATATCTACTAATCTAAACACACAATACTTTCTAAAACCTTTTTCTAATAACATTATCTAAATGAAAAGAAAACATGAAGTTGGTAAACCTTATTCGAAAAAATTACTAATGATAATTCTATATAATAAAATTCTCTAGAAAAAATATATAATTTATTATTAAAATTAACTTCTTTATTAATCCAACCAGACATAAATTATTTCTCCCCATATTTTATGCGACAAAATATTCATAGCAAGAAGTTTATAGAACACTAAATATTATCTTTATAGATTTAAATATGTCTATTTTTTGTACAAATCGTTAGATAACACAATTTTTTATTAGTAAACATACATTCAGCTTGTAACAAAGCTTAAAAATGCCATTTTTTGATTTTTTTATCCCATAGGCAACCCGGCTAATTTGAAATACCATTTTGAAACAGTTATGAAGTGTTATAATATTACAGAAATTTAATAAAACTATCTATATAATAAAAATACTAAACCTTATTCTTAAGTAAATGTATATATACCTTTATACTCCCAAAACACAAAGTTATTTGAATCAACTTCTTAGATTCACTTGCGGAAAACTTTAAATGAAGTTTTTTAGCTTTATTACGTCACAATATATTTCAATTCGGCTGTCATTAATTCACGACAGGGGCGCCGCTATGAATTTTTTCAGGAGGCTGCATCTGCTTTTCAGGGGGGTTCATCTGTATCTCCAAATACTAATAAAATATAAAACTAAAAGTATAATTATGTACTCGGAGTTTTCCGTGGCAGATAGATTTTGTAGATATCGTTTTATGTCGTTGTTTTTATTGTTGTTTAACAAAGTTTTTAGTCGTACTGTAGATTCGTTTAGTCTATTTTTATTCTGGGGTGTGCAGGTTCTTTTAGTCTTTTCTGAAATTTTTTTCTTTTATTTCGTTGGGTAAGTCTTTTTGTATGATTATTTTATTTGTGTAGGTGTTGACTTTTATACAAATGTACAAATTAAAAATACAGACGGAACTCATGGAAGCTACAAAAACTCTGTATAAAGAAAATAAAGTGTCCAAACAATTATAGGAGATTTCACCACAACAAAAGGGCTCCTGCAAGGTTGTTCCACATCTCCAATCCTATTCAAAATATACTTAGAGAAAGCCTTGAATATATGGAAAAGAAAATGCGAAGGCATTGAAGTACCGGTACGAAACGAATACCTATATACGTTAAGCTTTGCAGACGATCAAGTAGTGATTGCACAAAACCAAGAAGACATCAGTTACATAATGAAGAATATACCAAGGCTGGCCTAGATATTAACCTCGCTAAAACAGAGTACCTATTTTCAAGTGAAAAAGACATAGAAGATCTACAGCTTGATGACAACGTAACAATCAAAGGAAACAATAAATTAAAATACTTGGAGTTTATAGTCACGAAAAAGACAACAACAGAGGAAGAAATTAAGCAAAGATTAGGACAGACAAGAACAGCAATCCGACAACTTAACTCAGTATGGTGGAATAGACACTTAAATATGAAGAGAAAAACACAGATTTATAAAATATTAGTGCGAAGTATTATGACATATGGGGCTAAAAATTGGATTATAAACAAGAAAAATAGCAGTAAGATAGTAGCAACAGAATGATATGCCTGCGTAGATGTTGGAGAGTAACAAGAATAGATAGCAGAAATAATTATGAAATAAAGAAAAGAACATCAATAGAAACAGACATTTTACCATATATAAAACCAAAAATACTAAACTGGTATGGACATGTAAGAAGAACCAACGACAGCAGATGGATAAAGAGAATAACCAAATGGAGCCTCATAGGAAGGAGGAAAAGAGGACAACCCCGAAGATCCTGGAGGAAAGAAGTAGACGACGCCATGAGTAAGAGAGGCCTAAACAAGACAACAGAGAGGGATGGAAACGGTTAAGCGAGAGAAGGTAGTGAATACTGTAAAATCCCTAAATATATATATATAGGTGTTGACTGTCAGCCACTTTCCTAATTTATCCTATTTCATTTTTTGTTTGTATCTGTGGGTCAATATGTTAGTTCACCAGTGGATATAAACTTAAGGTTGTTGATTTCCATTGCCATATATAATTGCCTACCTTTCAAGATTATTAGTCTGTATACCCATTGAGTGTGTTTTGCGTTATAATCGTCACTTGCTAGAAACCTCTTTTCAAATGTGTTAAAGATTTCTTTGTATTAATTTTTGGGTATGGTATGTCGTGGTAAACTGTATGTTACAGTTATTGTTAAGGGACTGTTTAATATAATATATATATATATATATATATATATATATATATATATATATATATATATAAATAATTCTAAAGAACCAATGATGCCTCATGACATTCCTAGACTAAGATTCAATAAAGTTGGTACAGACATTTTAGAGTATGGTTCAAAGGCATATTTAGTAATTGTAGATTATTTTTCGCATTGGTTGGACATTTCAGTATTAAAAGATAAAACCTCCAGTTCAGTAATCAACTTATTTCAAGATGCCTTTAGTAGATTTGGATATCCAGAAATTTTAATTGCAGATAATCTACCATTTACCTCAGCGAAATGTAAAAATTATTATAGAGAAAAAGACATTACAATTATGACATGCCACCAGAGTAATGGACTTGAAGAAAAAGCAGTCAATATAAGCAAGCAAATTTAAAAAAAAGCCATGAGGGAAATAATGATTTTAGAGATCTTGTAATGGAATATAATAATACCTGCATAATAAATCTCGATGCATCTCCAGCTCCAATTTTACAGAGCAGGATCCTGAGAGGACAATTACCAACTACAGCTAATAAATTAGAACCTACAATCCAGAAACAAGTATGTAGAGAGAAAAAGAAAAATTACAATTATATTATGATAAGACATCACGAAGAAAACCAGTAGAGATAAGAAAGGAAGATAGTGTATACGTGTATTACGTATTAATCTTTTACTTCTGGTAGGAAACTGATTCAGTCTTTCACTTTCACAGGTCGTTGATGTTGAAGGTCTGTCATTCTGATTGTGATTAAAATCTCTAAATATTTCTTCTTAAAAGTGTCCCATTTTCTTTCTAACCAACATATGATCTTGGCTCTTGAAAACCTCGTCTAACCACAGCAGGTTTCCATTGCCTACCTTCTCTTATAGCCACATTATCCCCTACACTTCTTTTTTTGTAGCTGTATTTCTATCATAGTAGTGCTTGTACAATTTTCTTTTATTATCCAATTTAGTCTTTTCATTTTTTAGGTCTACCTATTCTGTTAAATATTTTCCATGTATAAATTGAAGTTTGCCTCTAAGTCTACGACTATTTAAGACTTGTGCTGGGGATTTGTCTGATCCTAATAGTGGTGTATTCCTATATTCTAATAAGGCTAACTGAAGATCTTCACACTTCTTGAAAATATTTTTAGCTATCTGGACAGCTCGTTCTGCCTGCCCATTTGCTCTAGGATATCTAGGGCTAGATATCACAAATTTAAAGTTCCCTTCCTTAGAGAATTCTCGACATTCCTTATAGCCAAAAAGCATATAATCAGATACGACTTCCAAAGGAATCCCGTGAGTGTCATGAACATAGTCTTAAACGAATTTATTATTAACTGGGATGTTTTGGACTGCAACGGAACAATTTCAATCCACTTTGTGAGATAATCCATTACAATTAAATAAGATGCTCCTCTAAATTCACAAATATCAGCCGCTAGCATTTGAAATGCCAGTTCTGAAATTTCTCTTAGTATTAACGGGCCTTTAACATTATTTCTCTGATATTTCTGACAATCAACACAATTTCTAACCAAATATACTATGTCCTTATTCATATTTGGCCAGAACAATACCTGTCTCGCTCTTTGCTGTGTTTTTGTAACCCCAAAGTGTGTTTTATGAAGCAACTTTAACATCCTATGCCGCAAAGAATCGGGAACTATGACTCTGTCCCTATAAAATATCAAATCATTTAATAGTAATGCATGAGTAAAGGTCATGCCTAATATTAAAAGAATCTTTTACTATGTAAGGTACCATCGATGCACAAGACGGCCACCCTTTTTCACAAAAATCTCTAATTATTTGAAGCTTCTTATCCTGTTTAGTTTCAGCTATAAATTCCTCTCTCCTTTCTTCTGTTATATTTAATGTATGTACTGTTTCCGGTACAAAAGCATTATCCTCTACCTTTTTTTTTTCAAAAAATTTCGATACAACAAATCAGCTATCAGCATTTTGTAGTTTAGGAGAGTCTACTTCTTCTATGTCTTTCTTCATTATGGAAATCAATGGCTTATGATCTGTGAAAACATTAACTTCTCTACCATAAATATAATTATGAAATTTAGTATAAGAAACTAGAATTGCATTTAGTTTCTTTTCAATCTGGCTAAATCTGGTTTCACAATCGGTTAAAGATCTAGAAGCAAAAGATACAGGTTTAAGATTTTGTAATAATACACATCTAACACCATTTTGACTTGAATCTGTTTGAATTATTATTGGAACATTTTCATCAAAATTTGCAATAACTGCTGGTGAGCAAAGTAACTTTTTTATTAAATTAAATGAGTAGGTATGTGTGACTTCTAGTCCACAACCAAATCATATTCTTTTTTTAACAATTCTCCTAACGGGTCTGATACATCCGATAAATTTGGTATAAAATTGCGATGGTAATTGATCATGCCCAGTATTTTTTGCAACTCTTTTTTATTATTGGGTTCTTTCAAATTTATAATAGCTTTAACTTTATTTAAATCAGGTCTCATACCATCTTTATCAAATGTATTTCCCAAATATTTTACAGATTACTGTATCTTATTAGGATTAAATTTTACTCCAATATTTCTAGCACGTTCTAATACTTTATGAAGGAATCTATCATCTTCTTTAAGACTATCTGCAAATATTAAAAGATCAAATAGATGAGACATCCATCAATATCACCAAAGTTTTCTAAGGTAATCTTTTGAAAAAATTCAGGAGCAATATTTAGTCCGAATGGAAGTCTATCAAATTTCCAAATTCCATAAGGAGTTCCAAATGCACAAACTCTACTGGACCTCTCATCAAGCTAAACTTGATAAAATCCCTCTTTAAAGTCTAAAACAGAAAAACATTTGTTTTTTAACTTACTGCATATCTCTTAAATAGTAGGTATTAAACAATATTCCTTTTTAAGTGCTTTGTTTAAATTTCTAGGATCCAAACAAATTCTTAATGTTTTATCAGGTTTTTCAACTATAACCAAATTGCTCAACCACTCTGTAGGACCTTCACCTTTAGGCTACGTTTTTCTAAATCTAACAGTTGATTTTTTAATCTCTCTTTAATGGCTAAGGGGACCCGTCGTGGGGGCTTAGCTACAGGAGAACAATTCTCTTTGAGGTTTAGTTTACATTTTTGAGGACATTTACCTAACCAGTGAATACATTAATATTTTTATTAATAAAGTCATTTTTTATAATATTTAAATCTATGTTATCTACTCTTTGTATCAAATCCAAATCTAAACATGATTTTAAACCTAAAATTGGCATAAGGTTCTCTTTAACTATAACAAATACTAGTTGAAATATGTTCCCTTTAAATAAACATTTTAGTGTAATAATACCCACAGGTTTTATTTTAAATCCCCCTTAACTTTCTAATCTTATTTTGCACTGATTTATCTCATGATTTTTATTGATTTGATTGATTTATTCAAAAAGTAGATTGATATAATGTTAACTTGTGAACCTGTATCTATTTTAAAGTCTCTTCCGTATTGCTCAATTACTAACCTTTCAGACCATTCCTTATTTCCTTTTATTTTATTTACCTCAATTGATGTTACCATAAATTCTTCCTGTTTACTGTCCATATCTACTTCTTGAATCTCCTGAACTTCTCTTATGATCCTGTTGTTACACATTTTCGCGAAATGGTTGTAATACAAACACTTATTGCACATTTTACCATATGCTGGACACCCTCGGAACTCATGATCACGACCACATTTTCTGCACTCACCACTTTTTCTTGAGTTTTCCTCCTGTTCCCATCTTTTGCTTCTTCCAGTATTAAAGTTGTTATTCCAAGCTTTTCCCCTTGCTGTTTGATTACCATTTCCCCTTTTACAGAATGAACATTAAGTGTTTGACTTGACTGAACCTCTTTAAACTGTATTTTTGAAATTTCATTTGGTCTACACATGATTTCGTAGACTCATCACAACTATCAACCAAAACATACTGGGGACCTTTTGGTCATCTTTATTTCAAATTCCAGTGGTGGGTGGTGCATACCCTCCCTCAAAAGAGCTTCATCTGCCCTGGACACAGTTACATCAGCATCATCAACCAGCACCAAATCAAAAATATTACCAGTGAAAATCACAATAGTGTTGGACTGAAACAAATTGTGGTATGCACACATACCAGACACAACCTGCAGGGCTTCAACTTCGAATGCTGTGGCAGCTGGTAGAGGAATTATTGTAGAGAACATGTCATTTGAAAACCATTCACAGTTTGGTAAATTGAAGTCAGCAGCCAGTCCATAATAGTGTGCAGATGGATAAACTTCAGCTATTTATACTAATGTTTCATAAAATATGGAATATTTCTTAAATGTAGACTTTGGTGGAAAATATACTGTTCCTATAATAAACTGATTTGCACTTTCAGTCACCAAGACAAAAAGTTGCTCCATTGTCTGATTAACTGTTAAAGCTCTTATGAACTGCAATAAGGACTCCACCACCTCTTGAGAATAAACTTGTTTCCCTGGAGATATCAGTTCTATATATGCTGAGGTCAAACAACTGCAGCTCTTCATTGGCATAGTAACATGTCAACCAAGTCTCGTTGAATATGATAATACTGTAATGAGAATAGGATACATTCATTAATAGCTTTGCTTTGTTTTTAGACCTCCTACATTTTGAAAATAAACCCACACTCCAGGTGAAGACTGTGTTAGTTTTTTGCCATTATTCTAGAAGTGTCATTTAAGTACTTAATAAATAAATTTTGTTCACCTTGTCTCTCTCTTTCCTTAAGTTCACTCTCAATAGTGTTTAATGCAGTTCTCTGGTGTGGGATGAGATCAGAATCGATAAAAATCTTTAATGTTCTGTTAATATCTCTTCTATTTCTGAGTATTGGCAGATAGTCATGATGGTTTTACCATCGTTTATCTTCTTCTTCGGGTGCCATCTCCGCTACGGAGGTTGGCAATCATCATAGCTATTTTAATTTTTAAGGCAGTAGCTCTAAATAGTTGTTTTGAGCTGCATCCAAACCATTCTCTCAGGTTCTTAAGCCATGAAATTCGTCTTCTTCTGATGCTTCTTCTGCCATCTATCTTTCCTTGCATTATGAGTCGCAGGATGCCATACTTCTCGCCCCGCATCACATGACCGAGATACTGTAGCTTTCTTTCTTAAATTGTAAGTTCAACTTCCTTCTCTTTATTTATTCTTCTCAGTACTTCATTGTTCGTAACTCTATCTACTTAGGAAACCCTCATAACTCTTCTATAGGTCCACATTTCAAAGACGTTAAGTCGTCTCATTGTGTCTAGATTTAACGTCCATAATTCCACTCCATAGTATAGTACACTGTATACGTAACATTTTATTAGGTGTACTTTAAGAGCTAATGTTAAATCTTTGTCAGATAGGACCTTTTTAATTCTCATAAAATTAGAACGTGCTTTTTCGATTCTGACTTTGATTTCTGCAGTGTAGTCATTATTTTCTGTTATAAGTGTTCCCAGGTAAGTGTACTTTTTTACTCTTTCGATCTGCTGGTCCTCTACTATCAAGATTTGGTTAGTACTATGGTTGTTTTTACAAATTTTCATAAACTTCTTCTTTTTGATATTGATCGAGAGTCCGTACTCCCTACTACACATTACTATTTTACTTATGAGTTGTTCCAGGTCTTGTAACTGTTGATCTATATTTTTGAAAACATTGAATATTGTACTACTCTTTGACATTATATATTATAACGTATTTTTTAATATGTAATTCTAATTTAGAATTTAGAGGGATTAGGTCCTCTAAAGCTGCAGGGACAATAAATTCAGTCAAAGGGAGAAATAAAGTATCTTTGAAATAAAACCAGACATGGTTCACTGTGTGTACATCATGGAGATCAAACCCTCAATTACCTATGCAGCGAGGATGTGGTGAACTCACACACTTCAAATAGCTGCAAAAGCCACACTCAGTAAGGTGCACATACTTGCGTGTATGGCGATGATTGCTGCCTTACAAAACTTTGCAATAAAGGGACGGGGCATATAAGTATTACAAGTAGGTACTGTAACGAAGGATATTTTTAAGAAGAAACCAGATCATATGACAAAAAGATACAATTTTAATAATTCATCTAGGGTGTTTATTTCAGACAGTAAAGTATGGAAAAACAATGAGTAGCATAACCAACGGGGTAAGAACCAAGGGTGTGAGGCAAAAATATACTCCAATTATCTAAGAATTAGCGAAAGGTAATTGGGTAGAACTGCACCGTTTTTCAAGCGAACATTTATGCAGTACTGCAATGTGCAAAAGGAAATGCTGAGATAGCTCTTGAAACAGAGCAGATCCATATATTGTCTGGGTACCAGGACATCAGGACATCGAAGGCAACGAAAAAGCAGATCAACTGCAAAAAGAGGATCGAACGAATCAGACGAACCGGCTATAACTCTGGGAGTACCAAAGGCCACACACCTATCAAAAGACCTGTACAAACTTTTATATAGTACAAAAATTCTAGACTGTGTATAGATAACAATAATGTGCAGCAAACACAATGATTCAGTGATAACGAAGATCTTTTAGATCAGAATCGACCAGGAAAAAGTAAGAATTAAGTTGCATAAACGAGTTTTAGAATAAACGTATCAATTCAGACAAGCGATGGTTTACATAATGTGGTGTCAACCCCTTTATAGTTGAGAAAAATAAATAAATAGTGAATTATTTTACTATTTATTAAAATAAATGATACTAACACATAAATATAAGAAAGAGCAGGTGAAGATATTTATAAAGTACAATATTATATTTAAAATTCTAAAGGTAGAGATAGTGCAAACACTCCTGACCATGGAGCTGCGCGAAGGCGGAGTCAAAATTCACGTAAAAGCAGAAAGGTTCTATTGTAAGTGGAATTATACTAACCAAACTGAAACGTTCTACCTTTCACGTTGCATAGTACAGTGCGTTTCGCATGGAAGTGGGGACTAAACCAAATTTCGTCTGCTGCGCCGTGGTCAGGAGTGTTTGCACTATCTCTAGTTACCTACACTATATAGCTAATTTATTCATGCATATTAAGAGATGACTAATATGCCTAATGCTATACTGAGATTACAAGAAATTGGGAAATGTTTGGCCACCGATTTGGCCTCAGAAGACAACTCACTTGTTTCAATATATAAAACAAGGATGCCCGACATTTGATAGAAATTTGTAGAAGTGCTTTTGATTGGCATGAAATTGTACAATCTTTCTAATCTGAACAAACATAATACAAAAAACCTAAAAAAAATTACGAGATAAAAAAATTCTTTACTTAGATCTGGTAAAAGTGTTGTAATCCTCGTATTTAAAGCAACATTCTCAGTTGTTTCGTCTATTAATGTTGACAAAAAAATTGCTGTATCTTCTAGAGTGCATCAATTAATAAACTAATCAGTTCCACTAGTAAATAAATAAATTTGGTCATTTTCTCATTCCTTGGAATCAAGCTTTGATTTCTGATTTAACATGTGTCAGTTTTCGAAGTTTGATTCGTACTTGAGTTTAACAATGCTGAATATGGAAATGACAAATATTTCTTATTCTATAACAAATCATAAAGTTGTTGATATTCTAAGAAACAGCAGTTTCTGTTTATTTTTATAGTAAAGACAATTTATGATAAGAAGTAAATTTTAAGTTCGTTAGTCAAGTCTCCCTACCTCGGACTATTAATTGAAATTTACTGTCTCAATGAGATTATACTAGACAACCACAAACTTTTACTGTCAAAAGAGATTTCAAGAAGATAACTAATACATTAGTGCCTTTTGATGCCGAACCAATTCCTGAACTGAATGTGGTTACTAATCAATTCTCAAAACCCAATCAACGGCTGAGAAAAAAAGAAAATTTAGTATAAATTATTTAACTTTAAGATCTTAAATAGATCGGTAGCATTCGTGCAAAAAATGTTCAATAGTGAACTAAATATCGAATATTTGATATATCTGGGTAATAATTTAATCTTCTATATTGAACTGGCAATATAAAACGTACCAGAAGAAAAAAAGATTAATTCGGCATCGCTTGACTTATGAAACTTAAATATTTGGAATATTGTTACAAATATTTAAATATGTTTAAAAAATAATACTATACAGAGTGTTAAAAGATTTTACAGAATTTTTAAGTCCATTTTATGCCTTACACACATATTTACTAGTCTTTGAACCTATAACGGACATTTTGCTTCCAAGATATTTTCAAAAATTATAGAAATACATATTTCGGATCGGATTTCTTCATCATCTTAACTGGAGATTTCGAATTTAATTGTTGAACTGGGCCATAAAATATCTGAAAATAATTAACGAGTTTTAATATTGATTGGATTTGATTCAATTCGAAATCTAAATAGAATTATTAGTGATTCATTCTCTTAGCCGATATACATTGTAAAGAGCGGCTTAAGAATAATATTGTATTGATATAAGGTTGAATGTTTGAATAAATGAACTTTGAAAATTAAAGGCAGATATCGAGCACAGTTTTATTAATTAAATCTTGACCAAGTACTTTCGCTCCCTAGATCATCTTCAGGGGCACCTGAAATAAGCCAAAAAACGTTTTTTTAATGAATAAATTAATTAAGCTCGATAAAAACTCGAAGTTAATGGATGATAAAAAGTTTTTCGTGATTAACGTTTTAGACTTACTTCGTCAATTTTGTGCTATCCAACAATTGCAGAATGTCATACATTCCCGGTATTAACGGAAATGTTTAGGTGACATATGACAGCTTGGATGGGCAGTCACAATCATGTAGATGTGATCTGCACATTTCAAAATTCTATATAACTAAGCATTGACCAAAGATCCAACTGTCACTACTCTAGGAAATCAACTGATGAAATATGACATATAGAATATTTTAACTAGATTGCATAATCCAGATCTCACACTTAAACCTGTCTATAATAATTAGGGTGTTAGTTTGAGAGCAATTGAAGTGGATGTAAAGTATGAATGCAAGAAATAGACTAAACAATCTATTAGACAGTGGGTGGTTGACTGCAATAAAAGGGTCTACCAGGCACTATCAATACTGTAGAATAGAAGAAATCTGACTTTGAAATTAAAATACTAAAAATTAAAAAACCAAAATTGAAAGCAATGTATAAATGGGGTATAATTCAAGTAGTTCAGTTCAACCCCCAGTCAATGGGAGAACTATAAAATTAATATGTAAAAGCGTTACTCAAGACCAACTGACCAACACTGGGAGATGTTGAAATATACAACTGTGGAGATGGCATATCTAAATTACGCAGAGGTATGGAGAGTGTAATTAACGCCAACTATAGATCAATTGAACCTGAGCAAGCTAGTTTTGTAAATTATTGAAGAATAAAATAGTAATGTTGAACAAAGTATAAAATTAATAAATTCTCAATGAGTATACTCAGTGAAGAAGTCTGAGCTGAGTCCACTACGAGGGAAACTGCAATAAATTTTTTAAAAATAGGTTTAAATTTAGTACAATTTAAATTCATTTGAGTATCAAGACAGTGAGAGTTTCCATTTGTTTCCTTTGTGATCTCCAAATCTTCCAATAAATCCAAAATAGTTTTTCTTTCTACTAATGTCATGTAAAATAGACGAACCAGTATTGATGTTAAAATTGTGTTTACTAGATAATAAGTGTTGACCAAAACTTGAAGAGTTTGGTCTTTTCAAATGTTCTGAAATTCTAGTAGATAACTTTCTAATGGTTCTACCTACATAAGAGGCATCACAATAATTACACTTTAATTTATAAATACCACTTTTGTCAAGTGTGTTTATCTTATCTTTGGTGTTGATTAAAAGGGAACCTAAAGTGTTGTGTGACTTGAAGGAAATTTTGATGTTTTCAATTGTAGAAGTAAAAAGTTTAGATATTTTATTGGAAATGTTGCTAATATAAGTAAAGGAGAAATATCTGATGTTGTTTGAAGCATTAGGTTGAAGAAAACATTGTGATGAATATGCAAGCTTTTCTGCAATTTTGAGTTTAGCTCTATTTAGAAGCTTATAAATGATGTTGGAATCATAAACATTATTGAAAGCAATTTGCTTGAGAGTATTAAGTTCTAAATTAAAGTTATCATTAGAAAGTGGAAATTTGAGTAACCTATGAATATAACTATTGAAAGAAGCCATTTTATGTTGGGTTGGATGATTAGATGTTTCATGTATAACATGATCTATTTGAATAGGTTTTCTGTACATATTTATATCTAGAGAATCTTTATTACGAGATATAGTCATATCCAAGAAGTTCAACTTATTGTCAGATTCTGGTTCCAATGTAAAAGAGATGTTAGGATGGAGGTTATTAAGATCATCCAAAATCTGTAAAGCCTCATCTTGGGTTCCCTGTATAAGAGCTATACAAATTTCTGTTTTAAGCTCTCTAAAAAAATATCAGCTAGAAAAGGTGATAATGGAGATCCCATTGCTAAACCTGTTGTTTATATATTTTTTGATTAAATTGGAAGAAGTCCTGATCAAGACAAAATTTAAGCATAGTTAAGATAGTATCTTTGTCTTTTGCTGGTATGTTGCAATTGTTTAGAAGGTTGTGTACTAAAGGTAATGTTTCATCTCTTGGCACAGAAATAAACAAATTGGAAACATCAAAAGAAACTAAATAAAAACTCTCTTCTATTTTAATGTTATTTAAATGTTCTATTAGATCTAAAGAATTTGTAATGGAGAACTTAGGTTTAAAATTAGTGATAGACTGAATTGTGTTATAAACAAACTCTGGCAATATAGAAACTGGAGTGTTACAAAAACTTACTACAGGCCTTATGGGACAATTGTGTTTATGGATTTTAGGAAGTCCATATAACCTAGGTGTTATAGGAACCTATAACACCTAGTAGTGAAAAAATATTCACATACATATTAAACTAGAGTTTGATGTTAGTATTGAGAATAAACTAAAAAATGTAATATGAACTACTTACCATGTCGGGATACTATCCAGAGTTTTTTCCTGGTGTTCCTCATTTTTTATGTTCTAATCACTAATTTTAATTAATTTTATTGGTTGTGGTTTCCACAAATCACACAATATACTTTTTCGGGTAGGTATTTTCAAGTTAAAGTTGATTTCAAAGTCATCTACCCTAAAATGTATAATATATGTCAGAAGTGTCCATATTAAGTAGGTAGGTAAAACGAAATTCTAGGACTGATAGAATGAAGAATATTTTCTGATACCACATAACAAAAGAAAACAATTTGTTTAATTCGTATATTGAGAGCATTTCTGAATTAGAAATTGAAAGTCTTGACAAAAAAGATATGTTAAATTAAAAAAACAGAAAACTAACAAAATTTAAGACATGTAGAACATAGGGAACACTGAACAAAAATAATAGACGAAAAAAGAAGAAGACTTACAGCGAAAAGAATGAACAAAATCTTAAGAGCTGTCATATACTCTATACGGAGAAAGAAAATATTAGTCATACTTGAAAATGACACATAATCAAAAAGGGCCGGTAAACGAGATAATACAAAATGTATAATATGGACGCCAATTCAACGTAGCCAAGAGACAGAAAGAGAGAAGAGGATGGTGAGATGACATGGAGGGCAACATAAATGTCATGAAAACCAAACAATGGGAAGATTATGTGTATGGTGCAAAATACCAAAGTGGAAAAAAAACTGAATGATCATGGACATTATATAAAATAAAATTAAATGTAAAAAAAAATCATTTAAAGTAGCATAATACCGAAAGGAAATATCGCTGTCTTGGTGGAACATTGACGTAACTTCAAATTGATCGAAAATGAGTTTATGTCGTAGTTATATAGTTGTGCTTCGATAGGTCGAGTGTGTGCTTGCACCTACGGTGCTACATTGATGCAATTGTATTTTATGTTATTGTTGCTCTAAGGTTTTTTCACAAATACGAGGAAACATTGACGTAACTGTATTCTGTGTCATTTTCCATCTAGATGTCTCCTTATTGTGAGGCAACATTGACATTACTGTATTTTATGTAAGTAAAATATACACCAAGATCCCCAAACACCAACACTTGGTAATGCTCTCTTAGTCAAGAAGGGAAAAAAAGACAAAGGAATGTGGATAATTGGTTGAAAGAAAAGAGGAAAGACTAAAGAATTCTGGACATGGGTATACTTCTAGAACAGGAAAACCTGTAGCTGCTAAAAAAAATTGGACCTGTGTGTCTACCGACAAATTCCGTTTGAAATGTCCAAATAGGGTATCTGAAAATCTGAAAGAGACACAATTTAAAGAGTATTGGGCATTAGGGTGCTTGCAAAGACAGCGAGATATTTTGGTTTCCTGTATTCAGCCACTTTAGTTGAGCTACTGACGTACTTTTACATCAAAAACCACTCCCAGAAATACAAATTGTGCATTTTTTATTAGAGGCAAGGGAAAACAAGAACGGTTATGTAAAACGTTTCCCATTAATACTTTTGAAATAACTGAAAGAGCTATTCGCTCTATAATTAAAGCAGTTTTAAGTGAAAAAACTACTACTATACCAGAAGATAAACGTGGGAAGCACGAGAGTCACAAGAAAATAAGTGACAAAATTTTGGATTCTGTTCGTAGCCATATAAATTCAATTTCACGATTTGAAAGTTACTGTCTTCGAAGTGATTCTTCGAGACAATACATAGACGGTGGTTTAATTATTTCAGAACTTTATAGGAACTATATAAAGGAACGAAAAGAAGCAAAGGAAGAAGAGTCAGCAACCTACGATTGTTATTATCGTATTTTCAACAGCGAATTTAATATAGACTTTTTTACCCCAAAGAAAGATCTTTGTGACCAATGCGAATTTTTTAAAAATGCCGGAGCAGAAGAAAAAGAAAATATGCAAACAACCATTGAAAGTCACTTAGAGGAAAAGGATCTAAGTCGTAAAGGAAAAACTAACGATAAACAGAAAACAAAAAAATTCTGATAACAATATACGTCTTGCTACTTATGATTTACAAGCAGTGTTACATGTACCAATAGTACAAAGACGAAGTATCCGAAACGGATATCACTTGTGAAATTGATAAAGCTAGCTGTTACTTTTGGAATGAAGCGATTGGGAATATAGGGGCAATAGAAATCGGATCTTGCGTTTATTACTATCTAAAAGAATTGTCAATAACCAGCCCAGGAGTTGATGTGATTTTTTATTTCGATAACTGTTGAGGCCAAGAAAAACATAAATTTCTAATAGCCATGTACCTGTTTGCTGTCAATACTTTGGACATCAATTCTATTACTTACAAGTACCTTGTTCGCGGTCACACCCAAAATGAAGGTGATTCAGTCCACAACATAATATAAAAAGCAGTGAAGAGGGCAACCAAATCAGGGCCCATATATATTCCCGAACAATACGTTGAATAAATTAGGAATGCTTAAAAAACAGGAGCTCCTTTAACCGTTAAAGAAATGGATTTCACGGAGTTTTACGATGCAAAAGCACTGTACAATCAAATGAGACTAGATTTCACCAAAGACGAGGAAGGCAGTGTCTTTAAAATAACTGAAGTAATGCTACTTCAAAGCTTAAAAGGGAAAGATTACTTTCTGTATAAAAAAAGTTATAAACAATCAACGTGGACGAAAGTTGACGTTTGCCAAAAAAGAAGGGGTCGGAATTGTTTTTACATAAATGCCAGCTATGTAGGGGTTACTCTTCAAAAATTCTTTTAGGTGATAACAAACTAAAAGATTTGAAACAGTTACTTTCAAAACATATAATTCCTGGATTCAATTTTATTGTTAAGTTCCTTTTTATTAAAATTGTTTGCTTTTACAACAATTTTCGATTTGTTTAATAAACTTTTTTAATGACTTTTTGTGCTTATTTCGATTCCACCTTTCAAAACTAGATAGGTAACCAAAAATTTTACAAAATGAGTATGTATGTGAAAATTGTATCTTTAAAACTAAATTCTAAATTTTTCTTTCTAAAACTAAAGTCTAAATTCTTAATTTTTCAACCCTAAATTTGATCTCAAATTGCAATTACGTCATTGTTGCCTCAGTTATTTTGTGGAAACAATGACGTAATTGCAATTGGGGATCTAATTTAGGGATGAAAAATTAAGAATTCATTTCGAATGTGTAATAGAGTCCCAGTATATAACGGTGGCTAAGTATAACTGCAATACTAATCCAGTAACTTTATTATGCTTCACTGCATGAGGTATTAAGTACAATAATTATATATTTTTGGCTCTCCTCAGAAGTTACCCTTTTGTAGTTATCATTGTTCCACCGAGACAGCGATATGTAAAAAATATAATTATAATACCAGATATACTAAGTCAAATGACATTTAAAATGCAACAAAAAATTAAAAACCAGTAATTGTTCCTTCTAAAAATTTTGATTTTGGATTTTATCCAAAGATTAATCAGAAACAAAAATAGTACTATTTACCTTCTTCCTTCGTTACATTGTTAAACAGCTGTTATTTTTTAAGTCAAATAATTAGACTTGCTGTATTTTCATAATAGAAAAATTTAATATTTGCAGCTATGGCCGAAGTGTTGGTTAACTGAGAGCGGTTCAATCTGTAAAAAAATATCAGTTTTTAACATCTCAACTTCTCACTAATTTCCTGATTAACAGTTATTAAAAAATTATTAGCAATTCTTACCTTATTCGAAACCCTTTTCTTGATTTTCTTGCTTCCGTTCACCAAAATATATAAAATTACTTTTGATTCCAATTCCAATACCAAGATCAGGAGTGCTATCATTATGGTATGGTAATATATGTTACAGTGATTACGAACATTGATTACTCCATTTTTCTGGGCGGCTATCAATTAACTTGCTTTTTAGTGTAACTGAGATATTATAGTTTTCCATTTTCTGCCAAAATGAGTAATCTTCTCTGGAGTTTGAAATTTGGTTATCCCTATTTACATTACTCGTAGCGTAGTATGTGATATTGTTTATAACAGGTTATTACAACTAGTGCCGTGGGTTTTAAAGTAAGCGTAGAAAGCTGGAAGTATAAAAATATAGTAGGAAGAAAATAGTGACCCGTCTGCCCTCGGAAACCTAATAGCCATTCGGGGTCTGAAAACCAAGGGTGGGCCAAGGGAGGCCGATAGAAAAGAAAAAAGCATTTTATGAGAGTATGAGTATTTGTACACATTGTGTTCCCTCTCATACATGGTGGTGTTGACTACAGGTTATACGGCTCGTCCAGCATGCCATAGCATGGAGATTAAAGTGCATGGTATCATATTGAAAACTATACATTCTAACTCCATGCCATGACTTTACTTTTATCAAACATTTTCCAAACTTGCCCTGTGAAAATTTAGTAAATATGTCATTAAATATTAAACTATTATATGTAGTAAAAAATACAATTATTATTTTAATTATCATATTACTCAATTTGAAGAAAAAATGTGAATATCTATCATTTGTGAATATCTTTGTATTTTCGAATTATAAACTACACTTAAAATTTTCAAGTAGCATACACTTCAAATATTTCTATACCTTCTCTTTTACGTGTAAACGAAGCGTTGATTATACCTGCTCCCAACTTTTTAGAGACATTCTTAGCTATTTTCTGTTTAATATCAATACATTAAATCTTCACGATGGAAAATACATTTTTAAACCTGTCATGGAATACCTACAATGCAAGCAAGAACTATTTGAAGTTCACCAAAGTAAGTTACTTTAGAGACGAGCGTTTCTTCTTGACTGCTTATATACATATTTCAATCCTCTCATTGGTACATTAAATTTTTAAAATATTGATATTGCCTCAATTTAGATTTGATGCCAGTATCAAATATTCAACTGTTTTCTCGAAATTTGGGTTTTCGGAACAAATCCTTTATTTGGTTTTGACTACAACACAAAAGACCGACTAGGCATGAGTGTTATTTCTAAAGTTTCCTCTCTCTCTCTTGTCGTTTCCTCATTGCTGAGGATCGTGATTTCCTACAATGCGGGCTGTCAATTCTCTTCATCCCTTGCGATTTTGGGCTGCTCTCATGGACTCGGAAAACGTCTCTCCAGTGGCTTTCTGTACTTGATCTGACCATCGGATAGGTGAGCGTCCTCTGCCTCTACGTCCTTCTACGTTTCCGCACACAATTAGTCTTTCTAAGTTGTCATTGTCTCTTCTCGCAATGTGGCCAAAAAACTTTAAAACATTTGCAAGACACTGAGAGGAGAGTCTGGTCTGAATGTTTAGCTCTTCGAGAATCGACTGATTGGATCTGTGCTCCGTCCACGAGACGCGTAGCATTCGCTCCAGCACCACATTTCGAATGCGTCAATCCTTTTCCAAATATTTACAGTCAAGCAGGTCTTGAGCAAATCGTGGGAACACGACATTGATGTCCACATAGTGTTTGTAGACTTCAAACAGGCATACGATTCAGTCAAAAGGGACAGACTATACTATATATTGGCAGAATTAGCAATACCACATAAGCTAATTAGACTCATTAAAGCCACAATGGATGAAACTCAGGCATGTGTACGAATACAAAACAACCGGACAGACTTTTTCAAAATCTCGCAGGGACTAAAGCAGGGAGATGGGCTGGCACCAACATTGTTTAACCTGGCACTGGAGTATGCGGTTAGGCAAATGCAAACTGGACGAGAAAACCTACTGACCAATAAAACGGTTCAACTGGCTGCCTACGCCGATGATATTAATATTATGAGTAGAACATCAACAGGAGCACAGGAAGCATACGCAGAGTTAAAAACACAAACGAAAAGGCTAGGTCTGGAAATTAACACAGAAAAAACAAAAATAATGGTACAGACGAGAAGAAATATAATCCCACAAAACATTATGCATGAAGATGACATTGAAACGGTTGGAAAGTTTACATACCTGGGAGTAGAAATATATGCCGATGGAGCAGAGGATGGAGAAATACGAAAAAGGATAACGCAGGCAAACAAAGCTTATTTTGCCCTCTCCCATATATTTCGGTCTAAAAGTGTCCACCGAAATACAAAGATGAGAATCTATAAAACTTTAATTCGGCCAATAGCATGTTATGGCAGCGAAGCATGGGTCCTGAAAGAAACATCCAAAAACAAACTCGACACATTCGAAAGAAAAGTACTGAGGAGAATACTAGGACCTGTGAGGGAAAACGGAATCTTCAGAATTCGATATAACAACGAGCTCTATCAACTGTATAAGGAAACACCCCTGTCAGACTTCATTAGAATACAAAGATTGCAATGGGCCGGACATGTGATACGAATGGGAGAGGATAGGCTACCAAAACGAGCACTGAACGCCAGAATGCAGGGAAAGAGACCAGTTGGAAAGCCAAGAAAGCGCTGGGAAGACACAGTAAGCAGCGACGCACAAGCACTTTTAGGAGTCCGTGTATGGAGAAGAGCAGCCACAGACAGACAAGGGTGGAGGCAAAAAATAAAGGAGGCCAAGGCTCATTTTGGGCTGTAGTGCCGTAGAAGAAGAAGAATCCTTTTCCTATCCTCTGATTTTATTGTCCATGTTTCGGCACCGTAACTGAAGATTGAAAAAATGAGTGTCCGTACCAGTCTCATTTTGAGTTTTTTGGATAAAGAGCGGTCCTTCCATATTTTTGACAGTCGACTCATCGCGTTCTTGGCCATCCCTATTCTTCTGCGAATTTCCGTATGGGAGGAGGCTGTATTGCTTAAGGAAGATCCTAGATACGTGAACTCGTCTACTTTCTCGAATTGATTTAGGGCGCCTGTTGTTTGGAGGATATTCGCGTGGTCCACAATCATGATTTTTGTTTTCTGATTATTAATCTTGAGCCCACACTTGTTGCTTTCGGTTTCTACTCTCTTTATCAGTCTCGACATCTCCTCTTCAGATGTTGCTATCAGTGTTGTATCGTCTGCGAATCTTAAGTTTGAGATCTTTTTTCCTGCAATGGAGATGCCGCCTCTCCATCCATCGAGTGCGTTCCTCATTATGTATTCTCCATATAAATTGAACAGGTCTGGAGATAGTATGCACCCTTGTCGTACACCTCTGCTGGTTTTGAAGGTATCAGATTGCTGGTTTTCAATTCTTATTTTAACTGAGTTATCTTCGTATAAGTTTTTAATTAATATTGCCAAATGATCTGGAACTCCCATCTCATGAAGAACTGTCCAGAGAACTTCCCACTTCACACAATCAAATGCCTTTTGGTAGTCTAGAAAACAGATTATTATTGGAATTTTAAATTCGCGGGCCTTTTCTATGAGCTGCCGCATATTAAGGATTTGCTCTCTCGTACCCTTCCCTTTGACAAAGCCTGCTTGTTCTTGGAGAACAAGTTCCCTTCCCTTCCAACAAGTTTCCCTTCTCTTAAAGTTTCCTATGTATCTCGAAATTTTAAATAGCTTTCTGATTCTCATTTTTCATCAAGTTTCGTGAAAGTTATTTTGGCAGTCGTCGTTTGATTTAGATTCTTTATCGGCAGGTTCATACTTAAGTTATCCTGTGTAAATGGCCTTTTCTTGTTTTTCTTTATTTACCGACACCCCCCCCCCCCTCCTGCACAACACCGCAATGCAGATTTGTGGGCATAAATGTGCGACATGGAGTTCAACCCGATAGAAGAAGGAAACATGTACCAGCAACTAAAACACCTGAAATGAATTAGGAAATTGTCAGAAAGCATATTGCGTTTATTCCAGCCTACGAGAGTCATTACAGCGGAGAAAAAATTTTAAAAATATACGTAGGCCCTCAAGTGACTATAAATAAACTATACAAATTGTATGTGCAATCATGTATTGAACAAACACTTACTTTTCATGCTAAACTAAAAAGTAGTTTGTCCGCTGAAGACGAACTTATTGTTACAGCCAATTATCGTGCCCATACTGATGAGTCTATAAAGAGATATGCCATAAAAAATGCTGATAGTGATACTTGTAAATTTAATACAAGCACTGTTTTAACCATGGATTAACAGAACTGTCTTTCAACACCCTTACTGTCATGTGGTTTATTATTTTATAAGAGAAAACTATGGACCCCTAACTTCACTATCCGCAATGCTTTTGATGGTATCGTCTCCTGTATGATGTGGGACGAAAGTAAGGGTGGCCGTGGGGGAACCAGTTGGCCTCTGCGCTTGTTAAGTGGATTTGCAATAATATTGGCAATACTAAAGATATCATTCTATGGTCTGATAACTGTTACGGCCAGAATAAGAACATGACACTTATCATGGCTTTCTACTGGATACTATGGAACTTTCTCAGGATCAGAGTATTAAATCAAAAGTTCTTATTGAAGATTCATACTCATATGGAAGTAGACACCTGTCATGCTTCAATTGAACGAAAACGTAAACATTTGAGTTGTTTGGAAATTATGATACCTTGGGACTGGAAACACTTCATAAGACAGTGCTCAAATAAATATCAGGTACATAACATAGAGGTTTCAGATATGTTGAATTTTGAGATTTTCTACGATAACACGTCTGCACCATTTGTTAAACGGAAACTTACTACAAACAAAGAACCGTTTCTTATTTCGTCAGCAGTTCATTTTCAAGTCAGGCAAGGGGAAGTTGGTATATTATATTACAAGCAAAACTTTGAAGAAGATTTTGGAGTCGTTGATCATAAACGAAAGAAAAGAGGTACATTAAAATTGCCTGATTCTGTACTAGCTATACGTAGTACATAAAAACCTATTACCGACAATAAGTATAAAGATATTATATCACTGATACCTTTCCTTCCGTCATATTGCCATGATTTTTACAAAAATTCGAGTTATGGTGATAACACTCATTACGAGTACCCCCTGCCAGACGCAGATGTTGAGGTCGACGTTATGGAAACAAATTAATAGTTCTAAGCTTTATTGCTCGTATTTTTAGGTACAAATAATGCATTTTATTATACGAACGTTTATAATACTTTATATTCTTATAACTAACAATAAAAATTGGACATAACGTTTTTTTATTTTTTACAACATAAATATTTGTTTTGGAGTTACAAAACACCATGTGCTTTCAAAGTTCTACAAAAAAAATTAAACCGAAACTGCTGTCAGGTATAGTACAACTATTTAGTACAACATTTAGTACCTTACTAATAAAATACAAAATCATTTTCAAAACTTACGCGACATTAAAACAAGAGCGACAAAATCATTGTTTGCTCTTTACCAACATTTTCATTTAGTGACATGGTGTCTTATGGTTCCGATGTAGATATTTATGTTTGTATTACAAAGTATAAAATATTACTTATAAGTATATAAATATTATTTGGTAATATGGCAATTTAATACGACTTTTAATCTATGTATCCCAAGCAACATTTTTTCCAAGGCATGTAAATACCTTGATTTACCTTGTATCAGTCAGTTCAATACGAGTATATGTGAGCTTTTTTAACTTAACTTTTTGGGAACTTCTTATACGAGGATTGTCTTTTTAGTTTTGCATATAGCGATTTTATATACCAGAGACTCTTCTGTTAAGGTTACTATATAAGGTCTGTTTTGGTTCGCGGGTGGTATTTTATTTCCCACCTACCCGCCGATCCTGGGACCGGTTAGGGGTTCCCCTATCCACCACCTGGGGACGCGTCCGATGGGAGACAGATACTCCACACGGATATGAACCTTACACTTGTCCGCATAATACTGGGCGTAACTCATCTCTGAACCATCTACCATAGGGAGAGTACTATCAGCATTTTGGGAGAAGTCCACATAATCAATTCTGTAAGTCCTGTTGTTGTAAAATGTCAGTACACTAGATCCTATAATTTTACTTTGGAATTCTTTTCTGGGTTCTGGATCTCTAATCTCTAGAAACATGTTGTAACAAGTGTCCTCACGAAGGACTTTAAATGCTAGTTCGATATTCATCATGACCTGATTTTCATGTTGGCGAATAAATGTAAAATATCCAGGCCACCGTGATAATTTGTGCTCATGTATATTAATTTGACTTTTGGGATCATGAGAGTCTCTTTGAAGCAACGTGCCCTGCATTGCTGATAGACATTTTCTGATCAGTATGTTAAAAAGTTGTATATAATGAAAGTCGCCCCAGGCCAGTTCACTGACCATGCGGATGTGAATTCTTATTTTTTTCTCCAGCTTCGTTTTCCACAAATTTCTCCAATGGGTCTGGACTTATTCTTTGTGCTGTATACAGCACTGTTTCATCAAATAAATACCCAGACAATGTGCCTCGAAGAGCTTGATGAATAACTTTTTTTCGTGCACTGGTGTAATCAACTTCCGAATTAAAATCAATAAGGTATTGAAATAATAAGGATTTTCATGTTTGTATTAGGAAAATATTAACGGAAATGGGATGGAAAAATTTTCCACGGGATACAGGATGGTTAATTGGAAACAAATGGGCGAGGTACTCTGCAGTGCAAAAATCGGGGAGAGACTGAAAAGAAAGATTGTGGTGAGGCCTGAGTTGGTGTACGGCTGAGAACTGTGGCATGTCAAGAAGATTCAGGAAAAGAAGATGCAGGTAGCTGAAATGAAAATGTGGATCTAGAAGACACAGGATAAGGAACGAGCTGATTAGGGAAAGAGCCGGGGTAACTAGTCTCAAAAAACGCGGTTCATGTGGGACGAAGGAAAACCGAAGAAATGATGAAAATATTGGTAGAGGACTTGAGAGAGAAAGCTGATGACACGACGGACAAAAATTAATAGCGAAGAAGAAAAGAGAGTTTGATCGAGTTGATTAGGGAAAGAGCCGGGGTAACTAGTCTCAAAAAACGGGGTTCATGTGGGACGAAGGAAAACCGAAGAAATGATGAAAAGATTGGTAGAGGAGTTGAGAGAGAAAGCTGATGACACGACGGACAAAAATTAATAGCGAAGAAGAAAAGAGAGTTTGATCGAGTTGATTAGGGAAAGAGCCGGGGTAACTAGTCTCAAAAAACGGGGTTCATGTGGGACGAAGGAAAACCGAAGAAATGATGAAAAGATTGGTAGAGGAGTTGAGAGAGAAAGCTGATGACACGACGGACAAAAATTAATAGCGAAGAAGAAAAGAGAGTTTGATCGAGTTGATTAGAGAAAGATCCGGGGTAACTAGTCTCAAAAAACGGGGTTCGATGTGGGATGAAGGAAAACCGAAGAAATGATGAAAAGACTGGTAGAGGACTTGAGGGAGAAGACGACACGATGGAAAAAAATTAATATCGAAGAAGAAAAGAGAGTTTGATACCAAATTATGTGTACATCTGCCAACCTTTTAGACTATCTATGCACAAGTAACTCTCAAGAGTTAGTTAGATCGGCAGCTTTAATAATTTAATATTAAATTATTTTCCCCTAATAAAGACATGAAAATCCTTATTATTTCAATACCTTGTTGACTTTGTTGAATGAAGTTGATCACACTAGTGGACGAAAAAAAGTTATTCATCAAGCTCTTTGAGGCACATTGTCTGGGTATTTATTTGATGGAACAGTGCTGTAGACAGCACAAAGAATAAGTCTAGACCCATTGGAAAAATTTGTGGAAAACGAAGCTGGAGAAAAAAAATCAGAATTCACATCCGGATGGTCAGTGAACTGGCCTGGGGCGATTTTCACTATATACAACTTTTTAACATACTGATCAGAAAATGTCTGTCAGCAATGCAGGGCACGTTGCTTCAAAGAGACTCTCATGATCCCAAAAGTCAAATTAATATACATGAGCACAAATTATCACGGTGGCCTGGATATTTTACATTTATTCGCCAACATGAAAATCAGGTCATGATGAATATCGAACTAGCATTTAAAGTCCTGCGTGAGGACACTTGTTACAACATGTTTCTAGAGATTAGAGATCCAGAGCCCAGAAAAGAATTCCAAAGTAAAATTATAGGATCTAGTGTACTGACACTTTACAACAACAGGACTTACAGAATTGATGATGTGGACTTCTCACAGAATCCTGACAGTACTCTCCCTGTGGTAGATCGTTCACAGATGAGCTACGTCCAGTATTATGCAGTCAAGTATAAGATTCATATTCGGGAACGACGTTAGCCCCTATTAGTGTGATACCAGACATAGGGAAATACGAGCTGGAAATTCTGAAGTTGTGTATTTAATTCCAGAATTATGTAAACTAACAATTAACTATCTCGGATCACACTCGAGTAGGACCAGTAGACCGTATTAGGAAACTTCAAGAATTTTGTAAGCGGTTCCTGCGATGCCCTGAAGCAGTCACGGAACTCCGGAGATGGGAATTCCAATTATAAGATCGTCTCATACAATTTTAAGGAAGAGTTCTTTCTATGGAAATTATAGTAGCAGCTACCAATTCAAGATACCCTGCTGAGCCTAAAGCAGATTAGTAAAAATTTTTCTAGTAAAACAAAAAATTAATGTTACGACTTTTTGCATACCTTACAAACTGCAAGATGAATGCAATGGGACATAGGGCAACCACAAATTTATGATATACTTGATGACATAACTAATACATTCTGTAACGCAATAGAAAACGTTGCGGCTATAATGTACTCGACACTTATAATGTGTGTATTGCCAACCAATCAAATTGGCAGATATGGGTCAAGAAGGAGAAATATGTATTAAGCTGTGTAAAAGATGAGAACTACGGTTTTCTAAAAAGAACTATTAATAGGGCAGGTGGTTGTAATTCTTTGGTGGTTTCTATGGGTTTTGGTTTTTCCAAGGAATGTGTGGGAGGAGGAATCGGGTTATAGCACAGCATCAGGAAATATGTTATGAAAGGATTTGTTAGCTTAGTTGCAGTGTTCATATCAGCAGTGCGTTGTTTGTTATATTATTACGAACTTAAACCCATTGAATCAACATTTCTCTACTAAATATTTCAATATGACAAAAATTATGAATCATATACGTGTTTGAAAAATGTTGAAAAAATGTTGCGAGGGACACATTATATACACAGATAGAAATTAGTATTATCTAGCTTAATTTTTTTAGAATATATACCCAACTTATAAATAGTTTTGTATTAAAATGTGTTTTTTCTAACATAAATTACAATCAACTCAATTACTTTTATAAACTAGATCCATGATGTATCATTACTATTATAAATATAATATAAAAATATGTAATTTTAATAAAAACTTATGTGCTTTCAGTACGGTATCGGTGAGTCGACAGTGCGAGACATTTTAAAACAAAAGGGCAAACTTCTTTCATTGGCATCAATGTCAGAAAGCTGTTCTGCCATGAAGAAAAGAAAAACAATGAGAACCTCGTCTTACGTAGAATTAGATCCAATGGTCCATGCTTTGGAAGCTACCGCAGAAAAGTGTAACCTGAAATTATTGCTAACGAGCCAGTGAGATTCAAAATTGTAATAAACAAAGAAATAATAAAACAAGTATCGAAATGTAACTATCTCAAAAATCTTAGGAACAACAGAGATAAAAAACTGAAGGCGATAGCAGCTAAAACTTTAAGAGACGGACTCCCTAATACACAAATCAGAGACATATGTAAAGTACATGATATCGTCAGATGGGGACGCCAAAGAAGACGAAAATGGAACCAACACATTAACAGAATGGGAAGAGAGAGACTTGCCCGAATAGTAAGAGATGGAAAACCAGAAGGTAAAAGACCACAAGGCAGACCCCTATAAGATGGAGCTGGCAGTCAACATCCCAAATACTGCTAAATCAGACCGAAAACAACAGGCCTTAAGGCCTAACATACGAAGAAGAAGTTCTTGGAGGTGAGAATGTGGACGCAGCAAACCTGCAAGAGTGGTTAGACTACGACGCTACTGACCGGGGATTTGAGCATTTAATGGATGAAGACATCCTAAGAAAATACCAAGGGAAAAACGGGAAAAGTAATGAAGAAGAAGAGGAGCTTGTATCTGGTGGACGACTGACTCAGAAAGCAGCTTTGTGTTACGTGACTGAACTTCAAGAATATCTAGAGGACCAGGACGAAGAAGTTTTTTTCAGTTTTCCACCCAAAGAAGCAAAAACAAATAACAGACTACTTTCAAAAAGTGTAAAAATGTAAGTACACATTGAAAATTGTAAATTAAAGCTTTAGGGGGAAAACATTTTTATGTTTTGAAGTTATGTACTTGACTTCCAGTTACGGCTTATCCACGACAACCGTGCCAATCAACTCCACGGATAAACGGCAATTGACCGTATTATTATTATACCTGTGCTATTTAAAATTGCGCGGGAAATATAGAAAAATAAGCATCGTTAACGGAAATGCTTTTACAGAAAGGCATGGAAATAAAAAATAAGTTCTATGAACAACTGTGTGTGCTAATTAGAAGAGTACCAAAATATGACAAATCGTGGGAGATATGAATGCGAAAATAGGAAGAGAAGATATTTATAAGAATATAACAAGTGATAAAAGCCTGCAAAAAAAGTAATAGAATTTTCAATAGAACATAACCTTTTGCTTCGGAATACAGGACGGAACTTTTAGGAAACGACTCTAGCTATGATACATGGACTATATATTTGGAAACTGGAATGTGAGGACACTAAAGAAACCAGGAGCTCAAACCGCACCTCTACAAGAACTAAAAAGATATAAGCTCATGGTTACTGCTCTTCAGGAAACCAGATAACTGGAAAAAGGGGTCAGGGACACTAAAAAGCACACAGTTCTATATACTGTGAAGGAGCAAGGAAGCAAAGCGTGTGGAGTTGCATTTGTGGTGGATAATGATTTTAAGTCAAAAATTCTAGACTTCCAGGTAGTCAGTGAAAGGGTTTGCAAGTTAAGAATTTGCACTCACTTCTTCAACCTAACAATGATTAACATTCACTGCCCAACAGAAAAAGAACAACATAAAAAGGAAAGCTTCTACCAACAGCTGGAGATAGTATATGACAATGCGCCCAAAATGACATCAATATTATAATGGGTGATATGAATGCTAAAATAGGCAAAGAACCGCAGTTCTATGGCACAACAGGGTAACACCCACTACACAATGAAACAAGCTAGAACTTTAAGTTTTTGATAAATTTTCCACCAGTAAAAACATGGTTATAAGTTCCACATGCTTCCCACATAAAGACATACACAAAATGACGTGGATTTCACTAGATGGAACATCACAACCCATCAAATTGACCATGTGCTGATAGACAAAAGGGCAGCCAGTAGTATCTCAGATGTGAGAACACGACGAGGAGCATGCTGTGGATCAGACCATATTTTACTCCAAACTTTATAAGGAAGCGCCACTGTCAGACTTCATTAGAATACAAAGATTGTAATGGACCGGACATGTGATAAGAATGGGAGAGAATAGGCTACCAAGAAGAGCACTGAATGCTAGAATTCAGGGAAAGAGACCGGTTGGAAAGCCAAGAAAGCGCTAGGAAGACACAGTAAACAGCGACGTACAAGCCCTTTTAGGAGTCCGTGTATGGAGAAGATCAGCCACAGACAAGCACGGTTGGAGGCAAAAAATAAAGGAGGCCAAGGCTCAATTTGGACTTTAGTGCCGTAGAAGAAGAATGATACAAGCGGCAGACCTTAGCATTGGGAGGGCAGATAAAGAAAAGAGAGAACACTGGTTTGATAAGGACTGCAAAAGAACCCTAGAAGAAAAGAACAACGCAAAAATGGAAAATATTAGAAGTAATACAGAAAAAATTAGCGCATTTTAAAACCAAACGGAGAAAAGTTAAACTATTTTTCAGACAAAAGAAGAGAAAATTACTGGAAAGACAACTAGAAATAATAGAAGGCAACTATATCGAAAAATAAGTTAGAAATTTTAAATCAAGGAGTAAAAAAGACACCGCTGACGCAAAATAAAGTACAATGTTTTGCAGAAATAAAGATAGTATGTTGCTAGGAGACAAGACAGAAAAATTAAGCGATCACAAGAAATAGAACAACAAACCCAAAAACCAACAGCAATTAAGGATGTAGTAAAAGTAATAAGAGACCTAAAACATAATAAAAGTGGCAGAGAAAGAGGTGTGCCAGTAGAAATATTAAAAGTAGGAGGAGATATACTGCAGCCAAAGTTAGCTAGACTTATTATAAACATATATGGAAACGAAAAAATGCCAGAGCAATGGAACATAGCACTCATCTGCCCAACAAAAAAGATGAGAAAACTGTCTGTGAAAATTATAGACTATGCACTATTAGAAGTAATGTATGAAGTATTAGCAAAAATTATAAAAAAGTAGGTAGATGTTTCGCAGATGACTTAGTATTTGACACGTTCAAGAATAGAACTAGAACCGAATAGAAGCTAGTAAATATGGCCTGATTATAAATCAAGAAACAACCAACTATATGGAAATGAGAGGGGAAAATGCACAGGAAAATAAATCGATCACTTCACAACTAGAAGAGGAAAAGAAAGAGAAATAGATAAACGGCTGCTGAAATGTAACAAAGCAGTAGGATCAATAAAAGCACTGTTGAAGGCAAAAAAACGTGTCCAGGGCAGCCAAGATTCGACTTTAAGAAACAATAATAAGACCAACAGTGTTATATGCATGTAAAATTTGGACAAGGAATCAGAAAGAAGAAAACAAGTTAGAGATTTGGGAGAGGAAAATCTGGTGTAACAAAAACATTGTGGTAGAACTGGAAGAAAAAAGTTCGTGCTACACAAAGGAGTAAAAGTAAAGGGTGTGGGAAATACCAATACAACTACTGAAATTAAAGAGGAGAATGTAACAATCTTTCTCACCGTCGTATGTAAGGCACGGCACATATTAAACAATACAAAAATTTACATAAGCTGCCATTATATAAGACACTTATAAATAATAACAATAAAACATGCAACCCAAAAAAAAATTAATTAGAACTTGAACAATTGCAAATAGCTGTAATATCCCTTAATATATATTAAGTCAATAAACAATTTTAAACTATACCACAAGGATGAGATATTCTTCTTCTTCTTAGTGTGTCTGTCCGTTCCGAACGTTGGCGATCTTCCTGGCTATGATGACTTTGTTGGTTGCTATACGAAATAGCTGTGTTGAGGTCTTTCTATACCATGCTCTCAGGTTAGCAAGGCAGGATATCCTTCTTCGTCCTGGGACCTTTTTTCCTTTAATTTTACCTTGCAAAATGCATTGAAGTAGCTCGTATCTGCCTTGATTTCTCATTATATGTCCCAAGTAGTGCAGCTTACGGCTCTTCACGATGTTGACCAAATCCGTAGTTTGTTCATCCTCCGCAGTACTTCTTCATTGGTGACTTTGTCCATGGTATCTTCAGGATCCTTCTGTATGACTATAGCTCATGATGAGGATGAGATATAAAACTAAAAAATTAAGCTCGATTTTATTAATCTTCATTTAGCTTTCCTTTTAAAGATAAATGTAGCTTTTAACCCATTTATGCACTGCGAGTCGTTAACGACCCGACCCTTTTAAAATAGTCAACCAAATATACTTCCGTGCAAATTGGTTTCGCTATATCAGACGTTAAACAACACGTTAAGACCATAGACATATATATTAACATATAATATATAACATATAATTTCACAAGTAAGTTAGTACATAACCTTACGTTTTTTTCAAAGACATTTTCAATGTGGCTAAAGTTAATTAATATCGGGTAATATTATTATCAGTTCAAATATCCTCTTTCAAAATCGAATATTTTTTCAAGAAAGTTCAGGAAAACATTGTTTATTATTGTGAATTGTTTATTGCGCACTATTTCGAGTTCCATTTTTGAGTAAAAGACTGTTTTTAAGCACGAATAGAGATCAAAATATACTTTTCAGACAGTTTTGTGTGCGTTGAGTCTGAGCTACAAGTTGTCAAATTGACTCTGGTTTCTGAGATATCCTAACCTAAAAGTGTAAAAACAGCTGTTTTTGAGATTATGTAGCATCGCGACAGGTTTTATAATACAGTCAGTCGTAAGCCATCTGCCTGATCTAACTAAGATTAATTAATATAGATTAAATTTCAATTTGTAGGCATATACGAAAAAATTTGTTTGAACCTGTTTAAAGTAATTATATTTTATGCCATCAGTTGACCGCTGAAGCACATCGGAGAATTTTCCAAGCTTTTGTCAAATTAACGCTAGAAAGCAAAGTACAACAAAACACGCCGAAACACTGATTAAAAAAAAGAGTGAATGTATTGCAGAGACTAGTAAACAGGATAAAACAAATAACAATATGAATATATACTTTAGCATTGCAAGAAATGAGATGGAAGAACGAAGACATCTGGGAATACGGAAAATACCTAATATGTCACGAAAATTCACGAGATGGACAAGGGGGATGAGTTTCATAATAAGTGAAAGATACAAGCACGCGGTAAAAAGTTTTACTAACATTAACGAAAGGATAGCCATTCAGAAAATGAAAGGAACGTTCTTTGATATAAATCTCATTAACGTGCCAGCTCCTACAGAGGGCAAAGAAGCAGAAGAAAAGGAAACTTTTTATGCCAGATAAGACTAAAACCAGCTACCAGTGTGCTTAGAAAAAGGTTTACTGAAGACACCCTAGCCAAGGACTCATGAAACATAACACAACATAAAATTAGGTAGGTTACTTTATAGTACTAATATTGACAATCCAAGAGCAGCGCTACTGCTCCCACATATTAAATGTATTTCTATTCCAGAATTCACCACGGCAGATTTGGTAACCACAATAATGGAAATGCCAACAGGAGTAGGCAAGAGGCAAATTGTTATTGCCCGAGTGACTCCGAAAACCATCCACCTCCAGAGGAAGTACAGACTCATGGGATGGTGCAAGAGAAGAAACAGAGAATTAATTTTTGGCTCTGATGTAAATGTACAGGCAGTATGGGGTAGCACAGGAATCAATAACAGGGGTGAGTACGTCCTGGACTATATATCTGCTAACAACTTAGATATTGCAAGTAGAGGTGATGGCTTCATGGCAACTTCAAAACACCATAACAAAGACAAATGAATCAAGGTGTCCATTGAAACATAATACAGCCACTACAGATGTTCCATGGTGAAACAAAGAGTTGGCAAAACTTAGAAAAAATGTCAGACTGCTTTTCAATAGGGCAAAATGTATAGCTAAAGGGTCACAGAATTAGCTCCAACGACTCCAAAAAGTTCTCTCGAAAGATCGCACAAATGAAATCAGACTGATCAAAAAGCTGAATGGTAACTATACGGAGAGCCTAACGGAAACTATAAAAGAGCTGTTTAAGACTTATTTTCCGAATAAGGTAGTCAGAACTGTACAAACTGTAGAATTAATTAAAGATCTGGTTATTTGTTCTATGTATTATTTGTTTAATAAAATGTTTATTTCCTTATTTTCTTTTCTAACATGCATATACTTCCACTTAGCATCTCGAAACAATGTGCTAGAAAGGGGTAGAATGAACAAGCGCAAAAGATCTTGTCGTCAGCACGAGCGACCGGTGTGCTCGGTCTATATTAATATATACGTCTATGGTTAATACTAGGTTATTTGGGCATGTGAACCTTCTTTTTGTTGTATGTAGGTTGGGTTTAGTTGATTCGAAAACGACTCACTGAGCACTTGTGTGCAATTATATGCAAACATAAATATATATATATATATATATATATATATATATATATATATATATATACATACAGAAATATTAAATATACTGATGGCCAAAAAAAATGCAACACTTTGTATAGTTATTTATTTGGATCAAAATTATTTTTTTGTAAGTCTTATCTAAAAGTATATCACATACTATGTGATAGAGTATCCTCTATTTCCGTAGAGATAAAGGTGTACCCCCGCTTAGGGGTTTAAAAGTGCTTTCTCGGAAAAATTGTGAATTTGGGTATGTACACTTTATATTTCAATTGAAAATCTGTCAGACGTTATACCTATAGATGCAAAGAAGAGTTTGAGAAGAAGGAAGCTCAGTAATATAGTTTCATTCATATAATACAGGGGCAAGTTCAAAATTATTAAATTTTTATTTAAAATTAAAGTAAAACTTTTAGTATGTATAATCAATTTTAATACTTTTACTTTTTACACTGTAAGTAACGTTTTTGTTTAAAACAATTATTACGGTTTGCTACAATAAAGGTGATCATACACTAAAATTATAAGTTGTAAAGAAATTGAACAGAAATTGGTGAGATCTTTGAAGAACTATTAAAATTAGATATGCTGGAAAAACAAAACATGAGAATGGAAGACAAAATCGAGACAATTGATAAAGAGATCGCAGAACTAACAGAAGAAAACAGATTAATAAAGAATCAAGAACTTCAAACAATATTGCAAATTCAATGAAATAAGGTAGAGGTATTAGAAAGAGAATAAGAAAAAAGTATCTGATCATCTAAGGAATAGAAGAGATCGAAAATGAAGACGAAACCCAAATCAAAAATAAGAGATCAGAAATTTCAATAAAATTGCAAGTAGAACTAAATACAAATCAAGATATTGCAGAAATTCGAAGACTTAGTATCAAAAATATTATTAAGATAAGACCGATCCTCATCGAATTCAAAAATTTGAGTAAAAAGAATGAGGTCCACAAAGAAACGAAGAAATTAAGAGGTACAGACATATTTATAAATGAAGATTATCCAAAAGACATAAAAACTCGAAGAAAGGAACTTCTCAAATATCAAAGAAAAGCAAGAGAGAACGGTCAAAATGCAGGTATTCGTTATAACAAATTGCTTCTAAATGGCGAATTATTCACGTTGAGTCAACTGCAAACTTTATCACAACAAAAGGATGCTATAGTAATAGAAGATTTAAAAAGAATAAAGCTAGAAAATATGGTGATGGATCCCTCTAGGAGGAACAGTTATCAATGGGGAAAGAACAACGAAAATAGCAACAGCGCATTCAAAAAACAAGTAACGAAAACAAGTTGGACGGAGAAACAAGAAGCGACGGCGTCCACATTGAGGGTAAAAATAGTTATAGTTATGTTAAGAGAAATAATGATGATTTTTTTTTTGACTTTTTGATAATTTTAATTTTAATATTAATGTTGACTTTAATTTTAAGGATTAGGGTAAAGATAAAAGTTATAAAGGTAAGCCAGAAAAACAATCAAACTGTAATAATAAATCAATGCATAATTCCTCGTAATTGTAATGTCAGAAAGAATCGGGGCAATAACAAAGCAAAGATTATTGAACATGTCCGTCAACATTAGTTAACCGCTGAAAGCACATCTGAGAATTTTCCAAGCTTTAGTCTAATTAACGCTAGAAAACAAAGTACAACAAATAACGTTGAAACAGAAAGGGGCCAAACTGGGGGCAAAAAGAGTGAATGTACTGCAGAGACTAGTTAACAGGATAAAATAAATAAAAATATGAATAAGAACAACAGGAAGAAAAAAAATGGAAAAATTTTAATTGGAACTTCCATAAATAAATATTTAAAAAATATTTGTCCGTCTAGGTGTTGCATTTTTTGGCCATCGGTATATTTTATCTTTGTACATGAAATGAAGAGATTGTTACATAATAGATTTATAATGAAACTGTACTAATCTATCTAGCTTGTCCAGTTCTCATTTTTTATTTCTTCTGTATACTCGTTACTTTCATTAATAATTGTACCAAGATATCTGTATTTTTTTACTTTGTCTATTGGAACCCCTCTTATGTTTAAAATGTCTTGTTTTTGTGTTTTGGAAATTGAGAAATAGAAATATGCACATTTACCTTTTTAGATCCCTCACTGGAGTGGATGATCTGATATTTAAACTGTTCCGTATCTCCTGCCATGGCCGTAGTTTTTCCCGAAGATGATTCCACCTGTAAAGAAAAAAAATATTATTATTAAAGATCTGTCATATATCTGACAGGAAGTCCCAATTTCTAATGCGAACATTCCTGAGGCCAATCTAAGGGACAGAGTTGGCAAACCCCGGAATCAGAATCAGGCGCGAGCGTCCAATCGTCTATCCACCTAAAACCACTAGATTTTCAAAACTTTCACAGAGAATGTACTATCCAATTGTAAAAATCAGAGATCATAAAAAGCATCAAGCAGAGAAAAGTGGAGTATTTCGGACATGTAATGAGAGGTCCCAAATATAGTTTGCTACAAAATATCATGCAAGGAAAAATAGCAAGCAAACGCAGTCCAGGACGAAGAAGAACCTCATGATTGAAGAACTTACAAGATTGTTATGGTGTTGATGCAAGCATGCTATTTAGGGTGGCAGTGAATAAAATTAAGATAGCTATGATGGTAACCAACGTTCTGAAAGGACATGGTACATGAAGTAGAAGAATTGTAAAAAGTAATACAGCTAAAATATCGTCGCCATAGAAACAAGTCAAAAGACAGAATAAATATTTCAATGAATCTCTAAATATAGTCCCAACACTACACGACGAAGCAAAAAATATAAATCCCAATGTCAACAAATAAAGACTGAATACCAATCAACCAACAACGCCAGAACTAGAAATGGCTACAGAAAAACTGAAAGCGTACAAACAGTCATAATTTCACAAGATATTAGGAAATATTTTATATATTTCTTAAATTGCGTTATTGTTTTGTTTTTATTATTATTATTATTATTTGAGTTGCAAATTTGCAAATACTACAAGCATTGCCTTGTTTACCATGCTCTATTTCCATCACAAAAGCTGACCTACTGATCGACTGATATCGTCATAAGCAAGGACGATTGCTTATGACGAAAATTGGCAAAAGCGTGCCAAAGCACAACAATACAGCTAATCACCTCATTCTTGTAAAGGGTCTGGAGATGGGAAAACTTCCCCAAAGAAATGGAAAACGAGACTACAAAAAAGATACCAAAAATGGTAATAAAAGATATTGCGACTGAGAGGAATCACACTTCTGAATACCATAAATAGATTATTAACAATAATTATTATAAACAACTGATTGACAGACAGTGTAGAACTAATGTTTATGAAGGAACAAGTCGGCTTCAGACCAAATCGATCTTACATAATATACCAAATTAATACACTTAGATAAATCGTAGAAAAGTCGCAGGAATTCAACTCTCCACTGTTCATATGCTTTGTTGACTGCAAGAGAGCCTTCTACACGTTCACACAGATGGCCATATGGAAAGCACTACAGTGAACAGCAATACCAGAAAAAATAATGAATCTTATCAAAGGACTTTGCAGTGATACAGAAAGCAAAGTTCTACATAACTGCATAACATCTAATCAATAGCTTTGCTCAACTCTAATAAAGGCATTTACTTGGGATTAATAAACAGACTGGAAGATATAGATTAGGCTGATGATATGTGTCTCTTAGCACTTACAAAACAGGACATACAACTCCAAGTAAAAAGATCACAAAACCAATCAAAGAAGGTTGGTTTGGACATAAGCAATTACAAAACTAACGAAATGCGGTTTGGCAGCAGAACATGTATGGGATTAACAAACAGAAAACCAAAAACCAGAAACCAGAGTGTTGGAATTTGTTTATCTATGCAGCATTTTTGACTGTAATGGTAAAGATGTTTCAAAACCTAGTGCTAATAATGTCGAGTATTTCCAATAAACAAGATATATTATGTTTCTATAATCTTAAACATTCCAGTTAGTCATCACATTTTTATTTTATCTCACATTGAAAGATGTAATAAAAATTTACGACTTCCCGTCTTCACTGCCGATAAGAATTGCTGTGTACAAATGTAAAATGTTTACATTGCACTAATTTGGCTTATAGATAAACCTTGTAAGAACTGAAACAATAAATGTATGATAAAAAAATAATAGGATTTTGATTTTAAATTCAGCAAAATATGTTTATACGAGACGAAAACCTCGAATTCCTTGGGGAAAATATTCCCATGAGATTTTTTGCATAATAACTTTCATAAAATACCGCAGACTAATGTTCAAGAGGTCGCTCATACAAAAAGTACCTACTTCTAATTTATTAAACAGTTTTGTATAAATCCATTATTAGGTTGTGATAAGGGCCTCAAACAATTAAAAACAATGTTTTTAAATTAAATAAGCCCAAAGTAAAGTATCAGAAACTGATAAAACAAGGATTGGTGAATTTAAAAATAATTGTGTGTTTTTGAGCCTTCACACTAAAAAAACTTATAAAAGGACAATACTGGAAGAAGGGAAACGAATGGAAAAATCCTGTCTTAAATGAAAACACTAGCTTCTCGACAGTTATTTGATGATAATTTCAATATGCGGACACTTGCTGAGCTAAATTTTTTATTAAACAAATTGTGGAAAAATTCAATTTTTCTTTTTCGTTGGTATATCGAGAGCTATGCATTTTAGAAAAGTTATGTAAAGACAAAAAAGCGTGCTAATAAGTTTCCTTGTAGATAGAATTAATTTCAAAGTGAAAAAATTACCAAATTTACCAAAAACCATTAAAAAATTATCAAAAGTCAACGTTTTTTCAATAATCTTTTTTAGCTATTTAAATGGCACATAGAACCTTCGAAATTTACCTCTTTTTAAAATAAGAAACACTACATAAAACTTCAGCATAGTCAATAAAGCGGTTTTCACAAAATAATTTTATTTTATAGGAGAAAAATACAACTTCCTACGACTTATAATGGAAGGGAAAGTGGAAGGAAGAAGAGGTCCAGGAAAAAGAAAATGCTCCTGGCTGAAAAATGTAAGAGACTGGACAGGCATGGACACGCATTCGATACTAAGAACAGCTCAAAAAAGAGAGCAATTTGCTGTAGTTTGTATTTAAGTAGCAGAAAAAGATTAAATGGGAACAGCAAAATGGGAATGCAAGAGCGTAACAAGAGAAAAGATCTCAAGGCAACTACAAACCAATACAGAAGTCTGAATGGTAACCTATTAACAACAAGGAAAGCTGTATTTAATAGATGGGTGAAATACTTTAAATATATACTTAATATAGAGGAAGAAGAATAAAACCTGGAAGACGAAAAAGATTAGGTAAGCGGAAGAGAGGGGAGGGAAGAGAAATCACCAACAATTGTTGAAGTTAAAGATGTAGTTAACAAACTAGCTAGAAACAAATCGTAATAATGTCAGAAAATACTAGATAATACACAAAACAGAAATAAATCTCTAAATGCTCTAACTACAAAGAAATTGCGCTTCTAAATGAAGAACGAATAATAGGAAAAGTTAATAGAACGAATAATGGTTTCAGAGGTGGTAAATCGAAAATCGGAAATTTTAGAAAAAGTACTGTAATCAGACATAGATACTCATCACCACATATTTAAATACTACAAGACACCCTTAGACTCTGTAAAGAGTAAAGAAATGTTAAGAGCAATGAAAGAACTAAGAGTACCAGATCAGTTAGTAAATTTAACAAAACTAACCTTTTAAAAAATTTAATGTAGAGTACAAATCCGGAAAAAACTGTCTGAACCTTTTAAAATAAATAACGAGCTACGCCAGGGAGACCCTGTCTTCAAATACTGTTAAATCTAGCGCTGGAAAAAGTAATACTTATTAACTGGTATCAGTATATACACAGATAGCCAAGCAACCATTGAGATTCTCGTAAGCTCTCAGGTGGACTCTAGGCTAGTGAGGGAATATCGACGCGAACTCGATAGACTAGCGGAATCTAACAGCGTTACACCGGTATGGGTTTCAGGTCATCGGAGCATATATGGCTGATGCACTTACCAGAACAGCATCAGCTACAAAATACTTATGTCTAGAGCCGGCCGTGGGAGTGCCAAAAAGCGTCGTCCGCGACCGGAAAACAACCTGGATCCGAAGCCAACACACAGGGAAAATATATCTGGTCAAACACATTTATCCGGCAAGATTTATTGGACGTACATGTGCTACTAGTGCTGAAGTACTGCGGAAAACATGCAGGAATCAGCTCAGAGTCATAACGAGCTTCCTTACTGGACATGCACCAGGTAGGGGCACCTGCATACAATGGGACTGTTTGATGGAGACTTGAGTTGTAGTACCCATCCACTAGACCTGTATAAGCTAGTACAGAGTTTCAGAATTCTGGAATGGATATTTGTACTTTGACCTCAAGGATATGGAGATAGAAACGCCATATATAGAATGTCTTTGCAAAACAAGCTATATGTCAGGAACACTCATTTTAAAAAATGCCCCAAAGAAAGTGGACTTGACAATCACCAAATGGCTAAACAAGAACGAAATTTACTTTATATTTACTAACAAAACGTAACCGTATTGAATCAATTTTCAACCGGAAGTGGCCATAGAATGGTAAGAGCGAAGATAGTCTGGAACCTAAAGAAGAAAAGAATAAATATAGTAACAAGAACTAAAAATGTCACATGCACTGCGATTACTAACACAAGGGCATAATAGGAAGAAATAGAGAGTAACCTACAGAAAGACGTGCCAGATAAAATAAATATTTAGCATTTTAACGAAATGTTGGTGGACGCCCTAAAAAAGGCACAGAAGTGACAGTCAAGCAAACAACGAAAAATGAAAAACAAGAGAGAAGACGCAAGAGAACCAACGCAAAAAAGAAGGGTGTGGAAGATAAGAACACAATGAACATTGCAGAGCTTAGGAATTTAAACAAAACCATTTCATAAGCCGCTAGGATAGACATAAGGCACTTTAACACAAAAGAAACAGCTGATACCATAGAACAAAACAGAAGCCTAAAAGTTCTAAAACGAAAGTTGAATACAGGAACGAGGAATTTGTTAAAATATAAACAAGGACGTGCCATATCTGAACAACAAGAAATCCTGAAAATCATCAAAGTTTTCATTTCGCTCTTCTTGACCTATAAAATAAATCTTTTGCGGTTTTGTAAATTGTTTCATCAAAAAATTGACATTATGAAAAAAAATGAGACCTGGTGAGTTAAAATCGGTTCACTGAGTTTAAAGATATGGCTCTTCAAATATAGGGTAAAAAGGGGGCTATATATATATATATATATATATATATATATATATATATATATATATATATATATATTTTTTTATATATCTATACAAGGTACAATGGTATACAAAAATTTGTATATATAATGGAGAATTATCATATCAGGAATTGAGCTAGACCTAGAAGATGAAGAGAGACTAAGAGAAGACATACAAAAAATGATGGAAAAAGAGCTTAAACTGAAAATAGAAATTGACAGTGCGTTTAAGATAGGATACAAGAAATGTATAATAGAAACAAAGAGCTGGGAAGACAAACAGAAAATACTGCAAAAAAAAAAGGTAAACTCAGATACCCAAGAGACGGGTAGAGAAATATATATTATTAAAGCATTAACGTCCACGGAAGCAAAGATACAAAAAGAAATCAAGAATAAAGCAAAACAAGAAAGAAAAAAATGAACAAAAGTAAAAATTAGATCCCAGAAATTAGAAATAGACGATAAGGTGCTGAAATGTAATGCAAAAGAAAATGAACTCACAGAAATTTAAAATGTTACAAAAAACTAGAACAAGAAGAGTAGATGGATGAAAAGGAAATATACAATGCAAGCGAAGAGGAAAATAAGTGGATATATTCAGAATAATAATAAAAATACAAAAAAAAAGGAAAGAGAATGATTAAACAATTGGAACATCGAACGTGAGGACGCTGCTGGAAACAGGAAAATGGAAGAACTAACTACACAGTTGAAACAATACAAGATAAATATTGCAGGAATTCAGGAAACCAGATTAGGAGGACAAAAAATCGAAAAGATAACTTATACAGTATGGTATGCGTGCGAAGAAAAACGGATATGGAGGAACGGCTTTTATGGTGATAAGAGAAATGAGACGTAAAGTTATTGAATTTAAACTCATAAGTGAAAGAATAAATGTGTATACAACCACAAAAAACAAAACATGACAAAACAGCAGTTCTATGAAATACTAGAAGAAAACGTCGAGAAAATCTCTGGATTCCTACAGGAGATTTCAACGCCCAAATAGGCAAAGAAAATTGCTTCAGAGTGGTTGCAGGTGGAAACTCAATACATAACACAATAAACAATAATGGAGAAAGACTATGTAATTTATCAGAGGCATTAAGAATGGACATAAGTAGCACGAGATATAAACACAAAGACACACACAAAATAACATGGATAAGACCAGCAAGGAGGGAGGAAAATCAAATAGACTAAAAGACGATATAATTGGTTTGACGTTGAGAGCAAATTAGCAGAAGAAGAAAAGAATAAAACAAGATTGAAATGCTTAAGCACAAGCAAAGAAGAAGAGTAAGAAAAATACAAAGATCAAAGGCAAAAGACAGAGAAATTATTTAAATCGGGAAAAAAATGAAAAAGTAGAAGAAATTATAAACGAGATAGAAACAGTACCAATACTTAAAACTAGGTAACCGAAAACGGAAAACTAATATAGCTATATAAGCAGAAAAATGGCGGAAGTATTTCGAAGAAATATATCAAGAAACGGATAGAGAAGAAAGAGAAACAATAACGAACACGGAAGAAGAAAAAGAAAAATTGACCTATACAGAAGTGAAAGAGAAAATATGTAAACTTAAAAACGGGAAAACATCGGGAGAAGAAGGAATATGTGCAGAACTTATAAAATATGGTGGGGAGGCACTATGCAAACAGATTTATGAACTTATACAGAATATATGGAACAAAGAAAAAATATGACCGAGGAATGGAAGATGGGAAATTATAGTGACAATCCCAAAACAAGGAGACTATAGAATACGCAAAAACTACCGAGCAATTAATTTACAAAATGTAACATAAAGTAATGACTGGTATAATTAGAGACAGACTAACAATAATACAGAACAAAGTATAGGAAATTACCAGTACGGTATTAAAAAAGGAAGAAGCTATACATACGCTAAAACAAGTGATAGAGATAACATACGAGTATGACGAAGAAACACATATACTTTTCCTAGACTTTAAACACGCGTTGTATAAACTGAACAGAAGAAAAATGATACAAGACTTACAAGAGAGTAATATACCAAATAAAATTATAAGAATGGTGGAAATGACAATGCGAGATCACAGAAATAATAAAAACAAAAAATGGAGCAAGACAAGGAGACTCTCTAATGAAAAAATAAATAAAAAAGCTGTCAAGCCTAGGAACTATAAACAAGAATGCAGTACAAATAATAGCATATGCCGACGATAAAACCCTAGTAAACAGATAAAAGGGCTTTAAAGAAAGCCTCTCAAGAAATAGAAAACGAAGCAAACTGGGAGGACTGGAAATAAATGAAAATAAAACAAAATACATGAACGTGAGAAAGGAAAAGAAGACACAAATGACAGAACTGATAGTAGATGTACACAGTTTCGAAGAAGTTGAAGAATTCAAGCGGAAAGTACAGCGTTTTATAGAAATAAAAAAATGTTTAGAGATAAGAAGATAAGCCGAAACACAAAAATGAAAATCTCTAAAACGACCATAAGACCAATAGTAGTATATGCTGCAGAAACATTCACATTAACAGCAAGAGAAGAAGAGCAATTGAAAGTTTTTGAGAGGAAAATTATCAGAAAAATACTGAGACCAAAGAGGGAAATCGAAGAGGTTGCAAGACAATGGATGAATCAAATACAAGAATGGATGGGTCAAGGAAACATAGTTAGAGCAATAAAAGCACAAAGAATTGGAGACAATAAGTGGAAGAAGACTTAAGGAGTATGGAGATAGAAATATAAAAACGACAATTAAAGAGAGAGAAGAATAGAGAAAAGTAGTGGAAACGGCGAAGTCACGCCAGAAACTGTAAAAGCAAACCCATGATATATTCACGAAAATCAAATTCTTTACCCAATTCTTCCAATTAAATCTTCCACCTTCATCCTACTTCACAGGAATTAAAATTAAAATTTCGAAATTGTTATCAAAAAATCACAAAGAAAAATAAAATTATAAATAATTGATAAAACCTGTAAAATACTGTTTTTTTTATATTTACTTATATATTTATTTTAGAAACACCGTGTATATAGTTATTAAACTATTCAGTTGTATTGGATTTTAGAGAACAGCTTATCAGGCATTCTACTTGAAATCCAATTTGTTTACAACACTTAGATTTGTTTACATTCCCAGAGTATATTGTATTTTAATTAGGTTAAATCAGATGTTAAATTATATTCGTCTCTTGCTTTTTTTTAATTCACTTTTATTTTATTTTTCTCATATCTCGTATAGGTAGATAGAGGACCTTTAAAGTTTGAACTTTTTTTTAAGATATTTTTATGCATTGAGAAAATATTGAAATAAAATTATTTTTATTACTTTATATTGTATTGGTATACAAAGACAAATTAATAGAAAATAGAACCATAAAATTAAAGTATTAGATCCAGGCTATAGTTATATACATATAGACATAAGATTATAATTGCAGTACGAAAAAGTACCAAAACAAATAGAAGTGTTTTGACCTGGATATAATTCGTTATAGAAGGACTAATACTGCGATTATAGTAAAGAAAAATAGCAAAAGAAAATTAATAAATTTCTGATACTGTTTTCTTGTGGCATTTCTAAGTTAAATACTACTTTTATATGAGATGGAGCCACAATAGCTTGTAATGACCATTACATTTTACCTAAAAATTTGAGGTTACGATTTCCGCACCGGAAATCATTTTGAAACTCTTTTCAGAACGATTTCCGGAGTAAAAATCGAAACGTCAAATATTTAGTTAAAATGTAATTGCCATTTCATTAAACTATAGCTCAATCTCATATAAATGTAGTCTTTAAAGAAAATTATGCTAAAACCACGTGCAGGATACAATTCTATATAGCAGTCACTAGGTGATTTACTGTTCAAAATATGCTAACAATTTCACTTACCTTTGGTCTTAATCCATCATGTGTTCTTTTATGTACCGCAAACTTCCACTTAGGAAAAAGCAGCTTAAAACTTCTGGTTTTATCTAGAACTGCACCATTTCCTGCCATGGCGATAGCATCGTTTACTGAATGCCGGTCAATCTGTAAAGAAAAACTATTAAATAACTCGTCTTATGGTTTATTTTCTAGTAGAAAACTCTTAACAATTGTTACCTTATTTAATATATTCTCCTCGTGATACTCTTGCCTCAATTTAAGCCAAAATACACCACCATAACTCAATTTGTACTGCATTCCTGTTGACGCCTCCAGTGCTGCCATCAAAAAGAGCGCCTCAGGCTGTGGCCTGTGAGCAAGACATGAGATATGAGCAACAATATTTTTTTCCAACTGTTCGGCTGTGGTCGTATGACCTTCGTATGGCGTGGATTGGTCACATGAACGTTTTAATTTTTTTTATTGGCTTCGTGAACGTAGTGACGTGAGAGGAAGCCAGTTTAGGATACATACAATCCAATCCAACGATTGCTTAGAGTAGGGAATTCTACTCGTCAAAGTTACTCGTTGACGAGTAGAATTCCCTACTCTAAGAACGATTGTATCCAACGAATCCAACCATCAAATATTATTTAAAAAGCCATTCTTGCCTCTTTTCCAAATTCGCTGATAGTTAAAAACATCATTCCTTTTTTCTAGATGTAATTTTATAATTACTGGCACAAGTTTTTTCTTCTTTCTAATGAATTTTACTTGGACACTTGAGGGTTTTTGCCTTAATGGAAGATTGTAGATTGTCATTCCATCTCTTGAGCGATCGGCCGATACTTCTTCTATCGTTCTATCACTTGGTGATTTGTCCCTTGCTATTTTAGCGAAACTTCTGTCATTCTACTGTTATGACTGTTTCATTCTTTTTTCTATTCAGTGTCCACTCGTTTATACCCTGTACAATATTTTGTTATGATCTGTTCACTGCTTATTCGGTCTCTCACCATGCTTCCTGTGATTACGTAAATCACAAGTGTTTAAATATTATTATAACTTATAACACAACACTTCAACTCGCTGTTATATTCTCGACTGAAGCACATCGTACATCGAAAAAAAGTTATATGATCAAAATCATCGGTGCATATTTATATCGTGAATGTTGTTTATTCTTCCAGGCGTTTGTTTTTTTACGATATAATTTTTATTCATATCTTGATTGTTTTATAGGATAAATGCCATATACGTAAAATATCTATCAGTCAAAGTTATTCAATCATATGAGATCAAACTGCAAGATCGTGATGTTCACAACGTAGTTAATCAAATTGATATTTTTACATAAATTTAGGAATAGGAGAATACAGTAGACTCGCGATTATCCGATGTAAATAATGATTAATCTGTTTATTTTAATGCCTAAAAACTAATATAAAAGTAGTATAAAAGATAAAAAACTTTACGTTATAAATGTTACTGTTTAAAAAAATCTTTGATTGATTTTTGTTTCAACTTCATTCCTCTTTTTGAGGCGGCGATGTTGCGCCAACGTTGAAAATGGAGGACGTGTAATGGTGTCCATTCTTCTTGTTGCTTGATGTAGGTATGCGAGAGCTACTTCAAGGGACTTCAATCCATCGGAATGAGAAATCTTTTGTGCTATCTCACTTGTATCATCTTCTTCTTCTTCATGGGTGGCGTTTAGAGCTAGATTGGCAATTGCATCATCTGTCAGTTCCATTTCTTCATCTAGATTCATCCAATCGATGATGTCGTGGTTTCTGATTGTTTGTTCTACTGGTAATTGATTGGCTAAGTTGGCTAAAGAATCGACTTCACAGTCATCACTTTCATTTTGAACGTCTTGTGTTTAGTTGTCTATCCCACGATTTCTGAATAGTGGACACTTTTACGTCGTCCCAAGCAGATGCAATCCAATAGCAAACATCTTTAACCGTGATCTTCTTCAATGCCTCAATTATAGTCAACCCTTCATCCAGCTTAGTTAGCAGTACCTGAAGAAGTTTCCGCCGATGATTCCTCTTCATTGCTTCTATAACGCCTTGGTCTAGGCGTTGGATGAGAGGCGTCACATTGGGTGGAAGAAACACAGCTCGTATGTCACCACTAATTAATTCACTCGCATCTGGGTGGGATCGTGCGTTGTCCAACAACAACAACACTTTCCGGGGCAGATTTTTGTTTATTAGGTAGGCATCTATGACTGGCACGAAGTCATTAAAAACCAGTCCCTAAAAGTGTTACAGTCCATTAATGCATTGCGTTGGTTACTATAGATTGTAAGTAAGCCATTTATTTGGACATTTTTGAATGCTCCTGGATTTCTGGATTTTCCAATTAAAAGAGGTTTTAATTTTAATGAACCAGAAGCATTGTTGCAAATCATGATTGTGACCCTCTCTTTGCTTTTTTTGTAATCTGGTGCTGGTAAAAATTAAGGAACATTTTTATCAGCTAGTGTTTTCGATGGAAGCATTTTAAAGTTAAGACCCGGCTCATCACAGTTAAATATTTGGTCTGAAGTTAGTCGGATGCCATATTTCTTCGGATGCCAGATGATATTAGAATATTCAATTGTCGGATGCCATATTTCTTCTTCCATATGTAAATCCATCCTTCTTCTTCTTCTTTAAGTGCCATCTCCGCGACGAAGGCTGGCAATCATCATGGCTATTCTGACCTTCGAGGCAGCTGCTCTGAACAATTGCCTTGAGCTGCAACCAAACCACTCTCTCAGGTTCTTCAACCAGGAAACGTGTCTTCTTCCTACGCTTCTCCTACCCTCTACTTTTCCTTGAATTATGAGTCTCAAGGTGTTGTATCTTTCGCCTCTCATCACATGTCCGAGATATTGCAATTTCCTTTCTTTTATTGTATTTTCTATTTACCTCTCTCTGCCTATTCTCCTTAACACTGTAGTATAAATTTGATATCAATGTTACATCCCTCACATCCAGATTCTTGTTTTTGAGTACTTCTATAAGTCGGTCATGTTTTACCTTATCGAATGCCTTGTTGTAATCTATAAAGCATACATAAAGATCTCGATTAACATTCCATTTCGAAATCCAAATTGGAAATCACGAATATCCATCTCCAGCTTAGCGTGTATTCTATAATGGATGATTTTTAGCAGGGTTTTTAAGATATGTGACATTAGACTGATCGTTCGATAATCACTACATTCTTCGGCATTTACTTTCTTTGGTAGACAAATAAATGTTGATGTCATCATTTCACGTGGAATAGTTTCTGTGGAATAGATTGTGTTCAGTAGTTGGACTAAAAGATCCATGTTTTTTTCATTGACCAGTTTTAGCAATTCACTTGGTATTTCATCTGGACCAGCAGCTTTATTATTTTTCATGGACTTTACTGCATGCATCCATTCTTCACTAGCACAAAAGTAGTCTCCTTCATCCATAAACTTCTTCTGGAATTCAATAACTCTTGCTTGGAATATTCGACCACATTGGTAAAAACCACAAGAACAACGCCTCAAAAGTTTGTTCATGGTCCCCTTTCTTCATAGTCTTCTGGGACAATCCACTACCACCACTTACACTTCGGTTGACCCACTGTTCGATTTCATTCTGCTTACGCTTCCAATCTCCAACAGTTACTTCTCCGACACTTAAATCTGAATGATTTGATTCACCCTTGATCCAACCTCTTAATTGCATTCACTTTTGTTTCCAAAGATGCAACTGCTCTCTATTCTGGCCCTTCTATTCTAAAATCAGAAGTGGAGAATGCTATAAAGGGTCTTAAAAATAACAAAAGACCAGGCAACGATAACGTATACGGGGAAGTATTGAAAGTGCTGTGCGAAACAAACAGTCAATTTCTAGACTCACTCGTCAGACTCTTTAACAATATTTATAACAGCGGGGAGTTTCCTGAAAACTGGCTAGAGTCAGCTTTTGTTGCCATACCGAAAAAATCAAAAGCAAAGTCTTGTGATCAACATCGGATGATAAGTCTAATTAACCACATTTTGAGGGCATACACCAAGGTTATTTACAACAGAATAAACAAAAAATGCGAGGATAACATTAGAGATTTGCAGTTTGGGTTTCGGAATTCTCTTGGGACAAGAGAAGCACTTTTTAGTCTACTGATACTCATCCAGCGCTGCAGAGATATGAACAAAGACGTATACATATGCTTTATAGACTACGCAAAAGCATTCAATAACGTAAAGCACGAAAAGATAATTGAAGTTCTCCATAAGATCGGAGCCGACTACAGAGACATTCGAACAATAGCGAGTCTCTATTGGGGTCAAACAGCTAAAGTGAAAGTAGGATCTACATTGACCAATAAAATTGAGATCAAGAAAGGGGTACGACAGGGCTGTATCTTGTCTCCTACTCTCTTTAATATATACTCAGAAGAAGTATTTAAGACAGCGCTGGAGGAAAGCACAGAAGGCATAAAGAGAAATGGAGAAATAATTAATAACATAAGGTATGCTGATGACACTGTGATTCTAGCAAGTAGCATGGAGGAACTGAGTTGCCTAATGAGTAAGATACAAAAAACAAGTGCACAATACGGACTCAGACTAAATATCACAAAAACCAAATGGATGTTAGTAAGCAAAACCCAACAACCACCACAGCAACTGATATTAGACAATGAAAGAATTGAACACGTGGATTCGTACATCTACTTGGGAACAACAGTTAACTCAAATTGAAATCAAGCGAAGGAAATACGTATAAGAGTAGAAAAGGCAAGAGCATCGTTCACTAGTATGAAGCAAATTTTCACCTCTAAAAGCCTCATCCTACCTCTCAAAATTCGACTTCTGAAATGTTATGTATTCCCGGTTTCGTTATATGGAATGGAGGCGTGGACAATGACCGCAACATTGATGAAAAAAGTAGAGGCCTTCGAAATGTGGGCTTACCGACGTATATTACGTATATCCTAGACTGAGCACGTGACCAACGAAGAGGTACTACGCCGAATAGGTAAAGAGAGAGAGGTAGGAATAAGTATAAAGAAAAGAAAGTTGGAATACTTGGGTCACGTTATGAGACATAATAAATATAGAGTACTACAGCTGATCGTTCAAGGGAAAATAGACAGCAGAAGGGGTCCAGGGAGGAGAAGACACTCGTGGCTCCAAAACTTGCGGCAATGGTTCGGATTGTCATCTGCTGAACTATTCAAATCTGCCGTAAATGAAGTCAGAATAGCCATGTTGATTGCCAACGTTTGGAACGGACAAGGCACATGAAAAAGAAGAAGAAGAACTGCTCTCTTCCGCTTTCCACTCATATTGCACAGAAAGATGCTCTCTTACGCTCACAAAAATCAACTTATGAAAAATTAATTATGAAACCGAAACTAATAAACTCGAATAAATACACAAAACAGTACATAAAAGTAAAAATTTTACTGTACAGTAACTTCATTTGACGATCTGAACGACAGCAAACAAATCGGTAGTTCAATTTGCACTGATTAATATAGAAAGGAACAGGAAGTTGTAGACAAAACACGAAACAGTAATTTCTGGAAATAAGGCGGTGACCAATTTCTGAGAATACCGACTCGACATCAGCTTGACCTAAAGCATAACTTACACACAATTCTCTTCTTATCAACAATCCACAACTTTCAATGGATTGCCCATATAACAGCTGCCAATATAACTTGTGATCATCTACCCTTTTTGACGTGACAACGTCTTAAATTAGGTTGTGGCTCGGAGTCATTCATGAAAAAGTGTAACGCTCGCTCACGTCTGTTACGATGAGTCACCGAACGAGAGAGAGGCCCGCCGGACCGGCGAATGCCTTGCGTCTCTCTCCCACTCAAACATGATCGGTCCGCTGCGCGCGCAGCACTAGAGAATTAGGCGCGTTGAAAATTAGTTAAGTTTAAGTTTACATGTACAATGTTTTAGTAAACAAAATATATTTCTATAGTTAAAATTTGTGCAATTCTTATTTTCATTCAATTCCTTGTTCCTATTGTGCAATTTAATAATAAAAAGACGTTGTCACGTAAAATCTTCGCCCGTAAAACCGACTTTACAGGCAACCGATTTTTTTTTATTTCTCGATATTGTGATTCAACAAGTACGACTATAAAAGTAAAACCGACGCAAAATTTTTCTCGGATAACCTAGACTCGGATAATCGCGAGTCTACTGTACATTGATAATAGGTTGCCGGTCAAAAAGTTGCCGCAAATAGTTTTAATTCAATTAATGGTCATTCATTTTTTAACAAAAATTTCGTTCATTTTTTTCGCATAAATAAAATATGCTGCTCATGGCATATTTGAATTTTTTTAAATACGATGATGTTAGGGTTGCTAGCTGTTAAAAACGTGAGGTATCAAAGATAAAGTAAAAAAGAGCTAGCGCGCAACTCCACTTGTTTGACAGTTGTGTGTTTTTAAAGCATGCATCGATAATAGTGTTAATAGTTTACTTATTATCACTTCCCAAATGAGTGTCTTTAAGCGCTAGCTCTATTTTACTTAATCTATTCTTTAATCACCTGTACTATACAGGGAAAATAGAAGGAACATATGGTGGAGTAGGATTTCTTGTCAAAAAGTATCTCACACCATACATTTCTACATATAAAAGCGTTTCTGTTAGAGTAGAGTATATTATGCTATTACAACTGTATGCTTCCACAACAACACATCAGGAAGAGGTAGTTAAAATGTTCTACGAATATGTGATAACAGCATTAGAAGAAAATGATACAAAGTATACCATCATTATGGGAGATTTCAACGCAAAATTAGGTAAATAAGGAGAAAATACAGAAACTAAAATAGCTATGCATGGTTATGGCATACGAAATGAAAGAGGGGAAAAATTATATAACTTCTTAGAACAACAAAATTTATACGCTATCAAAACACACTTCAAGAAACCAGCAAACCGAAAATGGACGTGGATATCTCCCGATAAAAAGACCAAAAACGAGATCGATTACTTCTTATGTTGGAACAAAGACATTTTTGAAGATATAACTGCTCTCAATCTATTCACAATTGTCAGCGATCAACCCTTTTAAGAGCAATGATTCTTGTTAAACAGACTGTTTTTAATAATTAAAATATTAAATAATTTTTAATCATTTTGTAACATTTTTTTAATTAATATATTAAATTATTTTTAATTCCTTTTACCCATGTGGATGATACGCTGATGGTCGTGTTTACGATCAGAAATTTTTATTGGGAAACTACCGAAATATGACTGAAGAATCTACCTCGGTATTTATTTAGAGACGCCGGTTTGGCTAATCCTTAGTTAATCCTTTTCCGGGTTCTTTTTCATAAATTCGGTAATTGTCGTCGAACGCCCGTTGTAATGCATTTCGGGAAAAACCTAGTCTAGGAGATTTTATATTTCATCACGTTAGTAGCTAGAAGGGTACCATTATGTTCGATGTTAGAACTTTTTACCTTCTCAGAAATACATACAACTGGCCTATCACTTTTGGGGGGAAGATACCCTCACCTTTTCTTGGATAGTTTGGTAAAATTTTAGAGGAACCAAGTTACTTACCGGTGGGCATTCGTCGAGTTAAGACGCTTAACTCACATTATCGTATCTGCTACCTTACTGTCTCTGTGCATTTTCTTTATAAGTGTGTATACACTTGTTTATTAGAGTTTTTTTTACCTTACACTATATTAGATTAAGTATAGTTGTAAAGCACCTTTAAGGGTAATTAAATTCAGTGTTTAATACCAGTATAGTATTAACTTCAGTGACTTAAAGCAGCAGTCGTCAGGAATTACCGTAAGTTACTATAATCTAAGTATCTCCACTTATCTTGGCGAGTAACATGGTATGACTTCATATCATCTTCCATTATCTGGACGTATCTAACGATCATACATGTCTTCAAATGTAGTTGAGAGTAACTACTGAATTTTGCATAAAATTTAAAGAACAGTCAGTATTTTGTTACGAATCAAATAATCGACTTAACCAAGTGCGGTTTGGTTCAATTTTTATGTTTTTACTTCAGTAATTTTTTTTGTATTTTTGTAAATTTAGATTTTATTAATTTTTGTTATCTTTGGTGTTTGTTATAATTTTTTATTCATTTTTTTGCTGTAATATCTCGAGATACGCCAAAACTTTATTTGTGCATGATTGTGTTATACTTATATCTTTGTAAAGGTATTTTCTAATTATATTTCTGCTTATTTTTATATGTATACCTACCACCATTTCATAGTTGTTTGTGTATTTTTATTACTTGAGTTGCATTCAGCAGCGTCATAATTTTGTTGTTGAATATATTGTTATTGTTTTATGTATGTATTTTATTTGTCGACTCCTAACAAAGTTTCCTGATATAACCATAACTCTGAATATTTGCTTTTTACCTTTAAATATAACTATACCTTTGACCAGTAGAAAGATCAGGCTGATTAAGTTTCGTAGGTAAGTAAGTGTATTACCTGATATATTTATTTTTTTGTTTATGTAGAGTGTTAACCAAATTTATTTAAAATAATTAACTGGTGATATCTTTTCTTAGGTTTGATCTCTGAACCTAAATATCTTTCCTTATCTCTTTTTTTTTTCTAAGGTTTCTTAATTTTCTCCTTAAACCCCAAAAAATTAAGTGGCGCCCTGTTCCCTATCTTATCTTATCTTTGGTAATTTTACCCATCTATCTTTTTGTTTATTTCTGTATCTTTTTCTAATATCTCTTATCGTATCTTTACTTATTTCGTCCGTTGGACCCATTCCTGGTTCCAAAAGCTAGTTTCGAACCCACGACTCGCTCTCCACCAACCATCTGGCTGCCGTCCGCAGTGTCTCCATTGGTGACCTTTCTAGCACCATCCAAAAAAGGTTTCCGAGGTTACAATTTTACCCCTGTTGCTGAGACGCCGATGGCCGTATTTGCAAATAATATATACGCGGTTGGTCATGTTTACCATTAGGACATACCATCGAAAGCTACCGACTATTTCTAGCTAGAAGAGTACCGTTATTTTCGATATCGTTAGAACTTGTTACATTCTTAGAAATACATACCGGCTGACCTGTCATTTCTAAGGGGGGATATGCCACCTATTTTTTGGTAAGCTTGTGAAATTTTGAAAGAAGGAACGGCACTTGTTTCAGGGCGATCTTTAAGTAAAGAAGCTTGCCTTAATTTCCGTCTCTGTGTTATCTTACCGTCCCTGTGAATTTTTTCTTTAAGTGTGTATACACTTAAATGTTTCAGTTCTTAAGCTTATATCATATTAGATTAAAGATTGGTATAAATTACCTTTAATTTAATTAACTTCAGTGTTTAATACAAGTAAAGTATTTAGCTTCAGTGAAGAGTGCAGCAGTCATCAAGACTTATCGTAAGGTATCATAATCATTTTATCTTCAACTATCTGGGCGAATCTCCGTCGACTTTTTCTTCTCCTGTAGATAAGGTTAACTACTGAGTTAACATTCAATCAAGGAACATTTAATATTTTCCTACGAAGTTTTAATCAGCTATTAAGAACTTCTAAATTACGAACATTTAATTTTAATTCTCAGTTAATTATTAAACAACAGTGCGATACAGATAATTATCTTAAACCAAATGCGGGTTGGCTTAATTTTTTAATACAGAATTCTTGAAACCTTCTTGTATTCTTTAGAATTTAAATTTAATCATTTTGTTATTTGCTATAATTTTTATACATTTTTAACCCATTATCTCGAGATAAGCCCATAAACAGCAAAGAGAGATTTATATCAGCTTTAATTGAATACTATTAAATACTATCAGGCTCTCTTGGCTGCGAATTTAAACTGTGTATGATTTTATTATATTATTGTTTTTGTAAAGGTATTTCCTAATTATAATACTGTTTATTGTTATATCTATACCACCATTTAATAATTGATGGTGCATTTTTATTACATCCAGCTGCCTGTATCATAGTGGTGTTGAATATATTGTTTTGTTTTATCAAGGAATTTTATTTCTCGACTCCTAATAAGTTTCCTGACATAACAATACCTCTGAATGTTTGTTTATTATATTACATAATTATTATACCATCGACCAGAAGAATGATCAGGCTGATTAAGTTTTGTAGATAAGTAGGTGGACGGAGTTCACCTAATATATTTATTATTTGTTTATATAGTGTGTTGACCGAATTTATTTAATAATTAACTGTTGATATCTTTCCTTGGATTTGGTCTCAGAACCTAAGTACCTTTCCTTACCTCTTTTCTTTTCTAAGGTTTCTTAATTTTCTCCTTGAACCCAAAAAGTTAAGTGTCGCCCTGTTTCTATCTTAACTTATTTTTGTTAATTTTACCCTTCTATCTTTTTGTTTATTTCTATATCTTTTCTAATATCTATTATCCTGTTCTACCTTCACTTATTTCGTCCATTGGACCCATTCCCGCTTCCAAAAGCTAGTTTCGAACCCACGACTCGCTCTCCACCAACCATCTGGCTGCCGTCCACAGTGTCTCCATTGGTGACCTTTCTAGCACCATACAAAATAGGTTTCCGAGGTTACAAGACGAAAACAGTAGAAACAAGCCACATAATTATTGTAATCAGATGGATCAAACTAAAATGCAACGAAACCTCTTGAAAGCAGGACTGGCTGTTGCAAAGAAAACGAAAAATAAAGAAGACAGAATAAGTGATGGAACAAAATGGTTGATGGAAAAGAGACGCACATTTCTAAGCGAAGGAAAGCGAAACACCGATGGTTTTAAAGAATAGAATAAACAAATAAAGAAGGGAGTAAAGGAAAATTTAAGGACCTACAATGAAAACAAGGTAGAAAAATAATAGAAAAGAACCGAAGCCTGAACTGTTTAAGATAAAACTTAGGAAAGCCTATAATAATCTCATTGGAGGATAAAGATGCAAAAGAAATAAGAAAACATAACGAAATCTTAAAAGTCACTCAAACATTTTACTGTGATTTATATTCCTCAAACAAGAACCCAAATAACATTGCAAGGGAAGATCTTAAGAGAAAAATATCGAATGTCAACTCAGAAATACTCCCTAACATAGAATCCTTCGAAATAAAACAAGCTATGGCACAACTAAAGAACAATAGGGCTCACGGCCCAGATGGAATACTTGTAGAAATGTTAATGGAGGGGAGTGAAATTATTCTCGAAGAATTGAAAAATTTTTTCAACGAATGTTTTCACAGAGGAGAAGTCCCAGTTGATTGGAATGAAAGTTTGACAATACTTCTCTTCAAAAAAGGAGACAGGGGAGATCTGAAGAACTATATGCCAATCTCCCTGCTGTCCCAAATGTGCAAACTGTTTATAAGAGTAATAACTAACGGGTTAACGTCGAAGCTCCATAGTTATCAACCAGTAGAGCAGGCAGGATTCCGAAAGGGTTACAGTACAGCTTATCATCTTCTTACAGTCAAAACGCTAATAAAGAAAACCAATGAACATCACTTGAACTTATACATTGGCTTCGTTGATTATGAAAAGGCATTCGAGTCCATAGAAATTGGGTAATAGAATTTGGGTAATAGAGAGGGCAATGACCAACTGCAACTTCCCGGTACAGAATACTCATACATAATATTTACAAGAAAACTACAATGAAAATACAAATAGATGCGAAAACCAAAGCTATATCAATCAACAGAGGAGTTCGCCAGCAAGATGTTATCTCACCAAAGCTATTCACACTTGGACTGAAAGACATGTTCAAAGACATTAACTGGGCAGATAACGCAATAAATGCTTAATGGAAGAAAACCGAACTGGGACAGTTCAAACAACAATTAGCTAATCGCGAAAGGAAGAAATGTTTTCGGTGCGAAAGGGAACATTCTCCTGAAACTTGTGAACACATTAAATCAACCTGTACTTATTGCAGGAAAGGTATTGCAGGAAAGGTTGCATTACCGGTAAATATTTAGTAGATGTGCTACTCAATGACCAAAAGTGAAAATGGAGGTTGACTCGGGCGCGAGTTATTCAGTGATAAGCAAATCAACCTACCATGAAATCTTTAATGAAAATCGACCTAAAATAGATAAATCCAGTGTTATTTTACGGGACTATCAAAACACAGTGATACCCACATTGGGTAAGTGTCAAGTGGACGTAAAGAAAGGTCCAAGATCAGCGACACTTCCTCTCATAGTCAAGGAAGGAAATCGAGCCAATTTACTCGACAGAAACTTTTTTGATAGTTTAGGTTTCACCATAGCTGGGGTATGTCAAATTTTATCAATGATTAATTAAATTATTCAGAAGAATACCCAGATGTATTTAATACAGATTTGGAATCTTACCGGGGTCCCCCAGTAAGTTTTTCGTTGGACAAAAATGTAAAGCCGTTTATGTGTAAAACTCGTAAAGTTCCATTTGCGCTAAAAGACAAAATCGAAGTTGAACTGGACAGGCTTATTGCAAAAGGGGTTTTAGAGCCGATTACGCACCCAAAATGGTGCATCCCAATTGTGACTACAAAGAAAACGGGGAGGTTAGGATTTGTGGTGACTACAAATCCACGTTGAATTTAGCGTTAAATCCCGAACCTTATTCAGTGCCATCAGTACAGGGTATCTTATCCACACTTGCGGGCGGTAAAGTTTTTGCAAAACTGGACATGGTGCAAGGTTATCTACAGTTAAGTGTCAACTGCGAAACTACTGAAGCACAAACAATAATTACGCATAAAGAGGCTTTTAAATGCAATCGTTTACAGTTCGGTATATCAGTGGCTCCACAAATTTTTCAAAAATTCATAGACACTAGATTAACGGGTATTCCTGGTGTACTAACTTATTACGATGACATTTTAATAGTCGGTAGCTCAGAAATAGACTTGGATTCAAAAGTGCGCGTGGTATTATCGCGTTTCCAGGAAGACGGGCTGCATTTGCGCAAAGAAAAGTGCGTTTTTCGAACAAAATCTATAGAGTTTCTTGGCTTTCAAATTAGTGAAGACGGTTCACGCCCCACTCTAGACAAAATCGCAGCCATAACTACTTACCAACATAACATACTACAATTAGCTCCGCATAACTAGCAAAACAGTACCCAGATGTTTTCAAGAAAACGAAACTGTATTTGCAAGGTCATTTGCTCCAGGTGGTCAAAAGTGGCTTCCTTCCAAAATAATTGAAACCACTGGACCGTTAAGCTACAAAGTTCAAACCCCTGATGGTAAAATTTTACGTCGTCATTCTGACCAAATCAGAACCCGTGTGTGTGACCAAGAAACAACCTTTAGCCTTTCTTTTTTACCTCTGTTAGACCAATTATGTCCCATTTTAGGTCCTTTATTTCTTCTAGCTCATAGATTTTTTCGTTTCTATTTAAAGACCTTATATTGAGTGTTGCTATGTTCAGTTTTGATATTTTTAGCGATTTCTTGCTTCTACCAGATTCCATGAAGCTGTCCTATTTTATGACGGAGTAGGATGTGCCAACTCTGTGTGATCTATCCACCTGAGGATTTATTCCTATCGCTTTAGAATTCGCCATAGTTTTTTGGGGAGGCTATTAGCCTTAAAACACCGCGCTCGAAAGTCGTTTTAGTGAGTGTTTAATCAGTTACCCATTATGGATCAGACATATATGGCCCTTAGTCCTGGCAAGTGTTAAATTATCTTGAGATTCGAAGAATACTCTGTCATTTTTTGAATTTATTAAGCTGGACAGCATGCTGTAAGTATGCAGTTTTTCAGCTTGCAATCTTGTTCAAGTTGTACAAGAAATGAAAAAACTATAGATGGACATTATGGATCATGATTCATCAATGTGGTGGCCAAAGAATGGTTCATATGTTAATATTTTGTTATACTAAAGCTGACAATCATCCACGAAATAAAATTTGGGTAGAAATCCTTAGTAAAGGTTGTATACGTAAATATATTAGAAATCTATGAACAAGTGAGTGAAACTTAAAGATTTGTTAAAACACTAAATTAGTATTATAATATGAATAAAAGATGCCAAAAGATACCAGAATAGGTACAATAACTAGAGTGGCAGTATGCTCAGGAAACTATATTAGTTCTGACCACAATGCATTGTGTACTTTTAATTAACAAACCTGAAATGTATTAAGACAAAAATATAAACAATTTCGAGCAAATCAAGAATAAAACCAGAAAACTCTGAATGTCTGAAAAGATACTGATACTCATATATCTATTCATTAGCTCCTATCTAATTGGTGAACAATAATTATTTAGAGGCGATAAAACCCAATATATAATAATAGTCTCTCGTTTTTATAAACGATATATCAGCATTGTTATATATCAAATTTTTATAATAAGTTAAAACTATTTGTATCATGTTTTATTAGAATCCCTAGTCGTAAGTTTCTGATAGAATTTGATTCTTGCACTACCTACAATATATGCATATAATAATGCAACGAAGAGCTATTAGTTGCCTAAAACTTGGCGCATCTCAGCAACTACAAACTATATTTTACTATGGCATGACATCGACGTACATATTTATGTACTTTATTCAGTTTTAACTTAATTATTTTTATTATAGATATTGATTATTAACTGCGGAAATTTTATTTTTTTGCGTACTTTTTTAGTTATTCTAAGTATACACCTAATATTAATTATATTTTAAATTATAAAATTCTCACGTCGGTGGGATACGAACCAAGGTTTCCTGTTTCACAGGTACGTACCCTGGCCATTACACCACGGACTTAGATACTAATGACATGCGAATTGAAAGTTCAACTAAAATGAAAAACGTCATTTTTTTAACTTTATTGAGAAATAAGTTGTTCAGAGAAAGCTAGTGAAGTGTGTATAAACATTGAAAAATTTGGATTAATATAGGTATGTAAACATTCACTTTTAATATTTTTATTATATAAATAAGTTTTACTAAATTTTTCTAATATTATAGCACATTAAAACTATTCCAAAATGGGATTTCAAATTATTAGCTGGATCCTTATTAGAAATAGTTGACTGGTGATTGTAATAATATTAGGTGTCCGTATTTTATAATATGCCTTTTTTAACTTTTTGTTTTTCACTACGAGTTCTGCTATAATTGTTGTTAATTTGAAGGAACTTTCCTATAACTCAATACAATTTGTATAATTATCATCATGTTTAGGATAACTATGACTAATACCGTCCTATTGACAAGTATAATTGTGCAATGATATTGCGAAAATACAAAAAAGTTATATTCCTATATTCTAAATTTGTATCCTAAATTTTTTATATTCAAAAAGTGATAGTTAAAATACAAATGAATAGATGCCGCCGTATTCTGTGACTATGAAATATTTGACATAAGTATTTCAAAAATCAAAAGTCATCCCAGACCCAGAGCAATATAAACAAAATCTCTGGTTTATTGGGTAGAAAATAAGAAGTTTTAATCATTAAAACTATAATCAAGTTTAGAATCACATGTAAGTGATTCTAAATCAAAGCAATTAATGGAGATAATTTAAGTAAATGCAAGAAACTACATATTTACCCCTATTATAACCTTTTTCTGATGGATTCAAGCAAGGAGCATTCATCAAAGAAAATTTCTATCAAACACATCAAAATAATGCAAAAAATTGACCTACAAGAGATATTAATAATACTAATATCAAGAATTCCCATAAGTTGTATAAACCACTTTATGTAGGATGAATTATTAATACAACATTCCAGAGAAGCAACATATTTAAATTGAAATAATCATATAATGGTAAAGAAAATTTTATAATTGGAGGTGTATCCATTCTTCCAAAATCCATAGAACGAATAAATGAACAACACTGTTTATCATTTGAAGATATATCTCAAAGGTATAATCATCATAAGATAATATATATTCCGCGACTTCAATCTTTCTGAAGCTTCATGTGATAGCAATGAATCAGGCGTCCTGGTGAATTGTGCTAAAGGTTCACATACATTGTACTTACCTGTGTTTTATGGTTTCTTTAATTTTTTTCAAATTATTAATATTCCAAATGAAAGAAATGTGTTTTTAGACTTAGTATTTACAAAATGTCTGTGATTTACAAGTAGCAAAAGCTTCAGATCTGATTTTTTAAAATAACTATCATCACAAAAATTTCACTTATAATATTAGTTTATGTTAACATCAGGTACGCCATTAGAATATACTGAATTTTATCATGATTTTGTAAACACAGACTATGAAGGTCTCAATAACTATCTTTTAATGATACATTTGAATTTGTCAAATGTTGAAGATGCTCTAACAGAATTTTACAACATACTTAATATGTCATTATCATTGTTGTACTAGTGAAAATATTTTGAACTTCTATTTATCCAAAATGGTTTAATGCCATTTTACGTTATTTAGTTGCACAGAAAAAAATTGCTCATAAAAATTATTTGGCTTCCTCTAATCAAGAGGATTATGTGATTTTCTCAGAACTTAGAAGATTGTGTAAAGATTTATCAAATCAATGTTATAACACTTATCTAAATGAAGTAAACCATAATTTATGCAGTAATCCTAAGTACATTAATAAGTTGGAAGTAAAGGAAAACAGCAATCTTTGTATAGCTAATTTTTCAATATCAGTCAAAGATATTTTTAACAACATTTTATCCTTACCTAATAGGTTAAGCAGTGGTCCAGATGGTATTCCTGATTATTTTTTAAATAAATATATTTATTCACTAACTAATCCTTTACATCTTCTTTTTGAGTCATCATTAAAGACATCAGTTTTCCCAACTTTATGGAAACATTCTTATATCTGCCCAATTTCTAAAGAAATAACAAATTATCAAATCGTTGCTAAAAATCCCCTATACCAAAAGTCCCATATAATAGTCCCATTATAAATTTGAATAGATTCCTGTAGAATACTCTTTTATACGATTTTGCGTAAGGTCAATCGTAGCATACACTTCAAATATTTCTATACCTTCTCTTTTTCGTGTAAACGAAGCGTTGATTATACCTGCTCCCAACTTTTTAGAGACATTCTTAGCTATTTTCTGTTTAATATCAATACATTAAATCTTCACGATGGAAAATACATTTTTGAACCTGTCACGGAATACCTACAATGCAAGCAAGAACTATTTGAAGTTCACCAAAGTAAGTTACTTTAGAGACGAGCGTTTCTTCTTGACTGCTTATATACATATTTCAATCCTCTCATTGGTACATTAAATTTTTAAAATATTGATATTGCCTCAATTTAGATTTGATGCCAGTATCAAATATTCAACTGTTTTCTCGAAATTTGGGTTTTCGGAACAAATCCTTTATTTGGTTTTGACTACAACACAAAAGACCGACTAGGCATGAGAGTTATTTCTAAAGTTTCCTATGTATCTCGAAATTTTAAATAGCTTTCTGATTCTCATTTTTCATCAAAAGTTTCGTGAAAGTTATTTTGACAGTCGTCATTTGATTTAGATTCTTTATCGGCAGGTTCATACTTAAGTTATCCTGTGTAAATGGCCTTTTCTTGTTTTTCTTTATTTACCGACACCCCCCCCCCCTCCTGCACAACACCGCAATGCAGATTTGTGGGCATAAATGTGCGACATGGAGTTCAACCCGATAGAAGAAGGAAACATGTACTAAAACTAAAACACCTGAAATGAATAAGGAAATTGTCAGGAAGCATATTGCGGCTATTCCAGCCTACTAGAGTCATTACAGCGGAGAAAAAATTTTAAAAATATACGTAGGCCCTCAAGTGACTATAAATAAACTATACAAATTGTATGTGCAATCATGTATTGAACAAACACTTGAAAAAGAGTTAGTTTCTAACAGAGACATATTTAATGCAGAATTTAATTTATCTTTTAAGTCACCAGAGGTTGACACATGCGATGATTGTGAAACTTTTCATGCTAAACTAAAAAGTAGTTTGTCCGCTGAAGACGAACTTATTGTTACAGCCAATTATCGTGCCCATACTGATGAGTCTATAAAGAGATATGCCATGAAAAATGCTGATAGTGATACTTGTAAATTTAATACAAGCACTGTTTTAACCATGGATTAACAGAACTGTCTTTCAACACCCTTACTGTCATGTGGTTTATTATTTTATAAGAGAAAACTATGGACCCCTAACTTCACTATCCGCAATGCTTTTGATGGTATCGTCTCCTGTATGATGTGGGACGAAAGTAAGGGTGGCCGTGGGGGAACCAGTTGGCCTCTGCGCTTGTTAAGTGGATTTGCAATAATACTGGCAATACTAAAGATATCATTCTATGGTCTGATAACTGTTACGGCCAGAACAAGAACATGACACTTATCATGGCTTTCTACTGGATACTATGGAACTTTCTCAGGATCAGAGTATTAAATCAAAAGTTCTTATTGAAGATTCATACTCATATGGAAGTAGACACCTGTCATGCTTCAATTGAACGAAAACGTAAAGATTTGAGTTGTTTGGAAATTATGATACCTTGGGACTGGAAACACTTCATAAGACAGTGCTCAAATAAATATCAGGTACATAACATAGAGGTTTCAGATATGTTGAATTTTGAGATTTTCTACGATAACACGTCTGCACCATTTGTTAAACGGAAACTTACTACAAACAAAGAACCGTTTCTTATTTCGTCAGCAGTTCATTTTCAAGTCAGGCAAGGGGAAGTTGGTACATTATATTACAAGCAAAACTTTGAAGAAGATTTTGGAGTCGTTGATCATAAACGAAAGAAAAGAGGTACATTAAAATTGCCTGATTCTGTACTAGCTATACGTAGTACATAAAAACCTATTACCGACAATAAGTATAAAGATATTATATCACTGATATTTTTCCTTCCGTCATATTGCCATGATTTTTACAAAAATTCGAGTTATGGTGATAACACTCATTACGAGTACCCCCTGCCAGACGCAGATGTTGAGGTCGACGTTATGGAAACAAATTAATAGTTCTAAGCTTTATTGCTCGTATTTTTAGGTACAAGTAATGCATTTTATTATACGAACGTTTATAATACTTTATATTCTTATAACTAACAATAAAAATTGGACATAACGTTTTTTTATTTTTTACAACATAAATATTTGTTTTGGAGTTACAAAACACCATGTGCTTTCAAAGTTCTACAAAAAAAATTAAACCGAAACTGCTGTCAGGTATAGTACAACTATTTAGTACAACATTTAGTACCTTACTAATAAAATACAAAATCATTTTCAAAACTTACGCGACATTAAAACAAGAGCGACAAAATCATTGTTTGCTCTTTACCAACATTTTCATTTAGTGACATGGTGTCTTATGGTTCCGATGTAGATATTTATGTTTGTATTACAAAGTATAAAATATTACTTATAAGTATATAAATATTATTTGGTAATATGGCAATTTAATACGACTTTTAATCTATGTATCCCAAGCAACATTTTTTCCAAGGCATGTAAATACCTTGATTTACCTTGTATCAGTCAGTTCAATACGAGTATATGTGAGCTTTTTTAACTTAACTTCTTATACGAGGATTGTCTTTTTAGTTTTGCATATAGCGATTTTATATACCAGAGACTCTTCTGTTAAGGTTACTATATAAGGTCTGTTTTGGTTCGCGGGTGGTATTTTATTTCCCACCTACCCGCCGATCCTGGGACCGGTTAGGGGTTCCCCTATCCACCACCTGGGGACGCGTCCGATGGGAGACAGATACTCCACACGGATATGAACCTTACACTTGTCCGCATAATACTGGGCGTAACTCATCTCTGAACCATCTACCATAGGGAGAGTACTATCAGCATTTTGGGAGAAGTCCACATAATCAATTCTGTAAGTCCTGTTGTTGTAAAATGTCAGTACACTAGATCCTATAATTTTACTTTGGAATTCTTTTCTGGGTTCTGGATCTCTAATCTCTAGAAACATGTTGTAACAAGTGTCCTCACGAAGGACTTTAAATGCTAGTTCGATATTCATCATGACCTGATTTTCATGTTGGCGAATAAATGTAAAATATCCAGGCCACCGTGATAATTTGTGCTCATGTATATTAATTTGACTTTTGGGATCATGAGAGTCTCTTTGAAGCAACGTGCCCTGCATTGCTGATAGACATTTTCTGATCAGTATGTTAAAAAGTTGTATATAATGAAAGTCGCCCCAGGCCAGTTCACTGACCATGCGGATGTGAATTCTTATTTTTTTCTCCAGCTTCGTTTTCCACAAATTTCTCCAATGGGTCTGGACTTATTCTTTGTGCTGTATACAGCACTGTTTCATCAAATAAATACCCAGACAATGTGCCTCGAAGAGCTTGATGAATAACTTTTTTTCGTGCACTGGTGTAATCAACTTCCAAATTAAAATCAATAAGGTATTGAAATAATAAGGATTTTCATGTTTGTATTAGGAAAATATTAACGGAAATGGGATGGAAAAATTTTCCACGGGATACAGGATGGTTAATTGGAAACAAATGGGCGAGGTACTCTGCAGTGCAAAAATCGGGGAGAGACTGAAAAGAAAGATTGTGGTGAGGCCTGAGTTGGTGTACGGCTGAGAACTGTGGCATGTCAAGAAGATTCAGGAAAAGAAGATGCAGGTAGCTGAAATGAAAATGTGGATCTAGAAGACACAGGATAAGGAACGAGCTGATTAGGGAAAGAGCCGGGGTAACTAGTCTCAAAAAACGCGGTTCATGTGGGACGAAGGAAAACCGAAGAAATGATGAAAATATTGGTAGAGGACTTGAGAGAGAAAGCTGATGACACGACGGACAAAAATTAATAGCGAAGAAGAAAAGAGAGTTTGATCGAGTTGATTAGGGAAAGAGCCGGGGTAACTAGTCTCAAAAAACGGGGTTCATGTGGGACGAAGGAAAACCGAAGAAATGATGAAAAGATTGGTAGAGGAGTTGAGAGAGAAAGCTGATGACACGACGGACAAAAATTAATAGCGAAGAAGAAAAGAGAGTTTGATCGAGTTGATTAGAGAAAGATCCGGGGTAACTAGTCTCAAAAAACGGGGTTCGATGTGGGATGAAGGAAAACCGAAGAAATGATGAAAAGACTGGTAGAGGACTTGAGGGAGAAGACGACACGATGGAAAAAAATTAATATCGAAGAAGAAAAGAGAGTTTGATACCAAATTATGTGTACATCTGCCAACCTTTTAGACTATCTATGCACAAGTAACTCTCAAGAGTTAGTTAGATCGGCAGCTTTAATAATTTAATATTAAATTATTTTCCCCTAATAAAGACATGAAAATCCTTATTATTTCAATACCTTGTTGACTTTGTTGAATGAAGTTGATCACACTAGTGGACGAAAAAAAGTTATTCATCAAGCTCTTTGAGGCACATTGTCTGGGTATTTATTTGATGGAACAGTGCTGTATACAGCACAAAGAATAAGTCTAGACCCATTGGAAAAATTTGTGGAAAACGAAGCTGGAGAAAAAAAATCAGAATTCACATCCGGATGGTCAGTGAACTGGCCTGGGGCGATTTTCACTATATACAACTTTTTAACATACTGATCAGAAAATGTCTGTCAGCAATGCAGGGCACGTTGCTTCAAAGAGACTCTCATGATCCCAAAAGTCAAATTAATATACATGAGCACAAATTATCACGGTGGCCTGGATATTTTACATTTATTCGCCAACATGAAAATCAGGTCATGATGAATATCGAACTAGCATTTAAAGTCCTGAGTGAGGACACTTGTTATAACATGTTTCTAGAGATTAGAGATCCAGAGCCCAGAAAAGAATTCCAAAGTAAAATTATAGGATCTAGTGTACTGACATTTTACAACAACAGGACTTACAGAATTGATGATGTGGACTTCTCACAGAATTCTGACAGTACTCTCCCTGTGGTAGATCGTTCACAGATGAGCTACGTCCAGTATTATGCAGTCAAGTATAAGATTCATATTCGGGAACGACGTCAGCCCCTATTAGTGTGATACCAGACATAGGGAAATACGAGCTGGAAATTCTGAAGTTGTGTATTTAATTCCAGAATTATGTAAACTAACAATTAACTATCTCGGATCACACTCGAGTAGGACCAGTAGACCGTATTAGGAAACTTCAAGAATTTTGTAAGCGGTTCCTGCGATGCCCTGAAGCAGTCACGGAACTCCGGATATGGGAATTCCAATTATAAGATCGTCTCATACAATTTTAAGGAAGAGTTCTTTCTATGGAAACTATAGTAGTAGCTAACAATTCAAGATACCCTGCTGAGCCTAAAGCAGATTAGTAAAAATTTTTCTAGTAAAACACAAAATTAATGTTACGACTTTTTGCATACCTTACAAATTGCAAGAGGATTGCAATGGGACATAGGGCAACCACAAATTTATGATATACTTGATGATATAACTAATACATTCTGTAACGCCATAGAAAACGTTGCGGCTATAATGTACTCGACACTTATAATGTGTGTATTGCCAACCAATCAAATTGGCAGATATGGGTCAAGAAGGAGAAATATGTATTAAGCTGTGTAAAAGATAAGAACTACGGTTTTCTAAAAAGAACTATTAATAGGGCAGGTGGTTGTAATTCTTTGGTGGTTTCTATGGGTTTTGGTTTTTCCAAGGAATGTGTGGGAGGAGGAATCGGGTTATAGCACAGCATCAGGAAATATGTTATGAAAGGATTTGTTAGCTTAGTTGCAGTGTTCATATCAGCAGTGCGTTGTTTTTTACATTATTACGAACTTAAACCCATTGAATCAACATTTCTCTACTAAATATTTCAATATGACAAAAATTATAAATCATATACGTGTTTGAAAAATGTTGAAAAAATGTTGCGAGGGACACATTATTTACACAGATAGAAATTAGTATTATCTAGCTTAATTTTTTTAGAATATATACCCAATTTAAAAATAGTTTTGTATTAAAATGTGTTTTTTCTAACATAAATTACAATCAACTCAATTACTTTTATAAACTAGATCCATGATGTATCATTACTATTATAAATATAATATAAAAATATGTAATTTTAATAAAAACTTATGTGCTTTCAGTACGGTATCGGTGAGTCGACAGTGCGAGAAATTTTAAAACAAAAGGGCAAACTTCTTTCATTTGCATCAATGTCAGAAAGCTGTTCTGCCATGAAGAAAAGAAAAACAATGAGAACCTCGTCTTACGTAGAATTAGATCCAATGGTCCATGCTTTGGAAGCTACCGCAGAAAAGTGTAACCTGAAATTATTGCTAACGAGCCAGTGAGATTCAAAATTGTAATAAACAAAGAAATAATAAAACAAGTATCGAAATTTAACTATCTCAAAAATCTTAGGAACAACAGAGATAAAAAACTGAAGGCGATAGCAGCTAAAACTTTAAGAGACGGACTCCCTAATACACAAATCAAAGACATATGTAAAGTACATGATATCGTCAGATGGGGACGCCAAAGAAGACGAGACTTGCCCGAATAGTAAGAGATGGAAAACCAGAAGGTAAAAGACCACAAGGCAGACCCCTAAAAGATGGAGCTGGCAGTCAACATCCCAAATACTGCTAAATCAGACCGAAAACAACAGGCCTTAAGGCCTAACATACGAAGAAGAAGTTCTTGGAGGAGAGAATGTGGACGCAGCAAACCTGCAAGAGTGGTTAGACTACGACGCTACTGACCGGGGATTTGAGCATTTAATGGATGAAGACATCCTAAGAAAATACCAAGGGAAAAACGGGAAAAGTAATGAAGAAGAAGAGGAGCTTGTATCTGGTGGACGACTGACTCAGGAAGCAGCTTTGTGTTACGTGACTGAACTTCAAGAATATCTAGAGGACCAGGACGACGAAGTTTTTTTTCAGTTTTCCACCCAAAGAAGCAAAAACAAATAACAGACTACTTTCAAAAAGTGTAAAAATGTAAGTACACATTGAAAATTGTAAATTAAAGCTTTAGGGGGAAAACATTTTTATGTTTTGAAGTTATGTACTTGACTTCTAGTTACGGCTTATCCATGACAACCGTGCCAATCAACTCCACGGATAAACCGCAGTTGACCGTATTATTATACCTGTGTTATTTAAAATTGCGAGGGAAATATAGAAAAATAAGCATCATTAACGGAAATGCTTTTACAGAAAGGCATGGAAATAAAAAATAAGTTCTATGAACAACTGTGTGTGCTAATTAGAAGAGTACCAAAATATGACAAATCGTGGGAGATATGAATGCGAAAATAGGAAGAGAAGATATTTATAAGAATATAACAAGTGATAAAAGCCTGCAAAAAAAGTAATAGAATTTTCAATAGAACATAACCTTTTGCTTCGGAATACAGGACGGAACTTTTAGGAAACGACTCTAGCTATGATACATGGACTATATATTTGGAAACTGGAATGTGAGGACACTAAAGAAACCAGGAGCTCAAACCGCACCTCTGCAAGAACTAAAAAGATATAAGCTCATGGTTACTGCTCTTCAGGAAACCAGATAACTGGAAAAAGGGGTCAGGGACACTAAAAAGCACACAATTCTATATACTGTGAAGGAGCAAGGAAGCAAAGCGTGTGGAGTTACATTTGTGGTGGATAATGATTTTAAGTCAAAAATTCTAGACTTCCAGGCAGTCAGTGAAAGGGTTTGCAAGTTAAGAATTTGCACTCACTTCTTCAACCTAACAATGATTAACATTCACTGCCCAACAGAAAAAGAACAACATACAAAGGAAAGCTTCTACCAACAGCTGGAGATAGTATATGACAATGCGCCCAAAATGACATCAATATTATAATGGGTGATATGAATGCTAAAATAGGCAAAGAACCGCAGTTCTATGGCACAACAGGGTAACACCCACTACACAATGAAACAAGCTAGAACTTGGAGTTTTTGATAAATTTTCCACCAGTAAAAACATGGTTATAAGTTCCACATGCTTCCCACATAAAGACATACACAAAATGACGTGGATTTCACTAGATGGAACATCACAACCCATCAAATTGACCATGTGCTGATAGACAAAAGGGCAGCCAGTAGTATCTCAGATGTGAGAACACGACGAGGAGCATGCTGTGGATCAGACCATATTTTACTCCAAACTTTATAAGGAAGCGCCACTGTCAGACTTCATTAGAATACAAAGATTGTAATGGACCGGACATGTGATAAGAATGGGAGAGAATAGGCTACCAAGAAGAGCACTGAATGCTAGAATTCAGGGAAAGAGACCGGTTGGAAAGCCAAGAAAGCGCTGGGAAGACACAGTAAACAGCGACGTACAAGCCCTTTTAGGAGTCCGTGTATGGAGAAGATCAGCCACAGACAAGCACGGTTGGAGGCAAAAAATAAAGGAGGCCAAGGCTCAATTTGGACTTTAGTGCCGTAGAAGAAGAATAATACAAGCGGCAGACCTTAGCATTGGGAGGGCAGATATAGAGAGAACACTGGTTTGATAAGGACTGCAAAAGAACCCTAGAAGAAAAGAACAACGCAAAAATGGAAAATATTAGAAGTAATACAGAAAAAATTAGCGCATTTTAAAACCAAACGGTGAGAAGTTAAACTATTTTTCAGACAAAAGAAGAGAAAATTACTAGAAAGACAACTAGAAATAATAGAAGGCAACTATGTCGAAAAATAAGTTAGAAATTTTAAATCAAGGAGTAAAAAAGACACCGCTGACGCAAAATAAAGTACAATGTTTTGCAGAAATAAAGATAGTATGTTGCTAGGAGACAAGACAGAAAAATTAAACAGATGAGCAGAGTATTTCGATGAATTATTAAACGATAAAGACCAAACAGGAATGGAAAATCCAACAGCGATCACAAGAAATAGAACAACAAACCCAAAAACCAACAGCAATTAAGGATGTAGTAAAAGTAATAAGAGACCTAAAACATAATAAAAATGGCAGAGAAAGAGGTGTGCCAGTAGAAATATTAAAAGTAGGAGGAGATATACTGCAGCCATAGTTAGCGAGACGTATTATAAACATATATGGAAACGAAAAAATGCCAGAGCAATGGAACATAGCACTCATCTGCCCAACAAAAAAGATGAGAAAACTACCTGTGAAAATTACAGACTATGCACTATTAGAAGTAATGTATGAAGTATTAGCAAAAATTATAAAAAAGTAGGTAGATGTTTCGCAGATGACTTAGTATTTGACACGTTCAAGAATAGAACTTCGAAAAATGTTTACAAACTTTGAAGAAGCTAGTAAATATGGCCTGATTATAAATCAAGAAACAACCAACTGTATGGAAATGAGAGGGGAAAATACAGAAGAAAATAAATCGATCCCTTCACAACTAGAAGAGGAAAAGAAAGAGAAATAGATAAACGGCTGCTGAAATGTAACAAAGCAGTAGGATCAATAAAAGCACTGTTGAAGGCAAAAAAACGTGTCCAGGGCAGCCAAGATTCGACTTTAAGAAACAATAATAAGACCAACAGTGTTATATGCATGTAAAATTTGGACAAGGAATCAGAAAGAAGAAAACAAGTTAGAGATTTGGGAGAGGAAAATCTGGTGTAACAAAAACATTGTGGTAGAACTGAAAGAAAAAAGTTCGTGCTACACAAAGGAGTAAAAGTAAAGGGTGTGGGAAATACCAATACAACTACTGAAATTAAAGAGGAGAATGTAACAATCTTTCTCACCGTCGTATATAAGGCACGGCACATATTAAACAATACAAAAATTTACATAAGCTGCCATTATGTAAGACATACAAAATAACAATAAAACATGCAGCAACCCAAAAAATTAATTAGAACTTGAACAATTGCAAATAGCTGTAATAGCCCTTAATATATATTAGGTCAATAAACAATTTTAAACTATACCACAAGGATGAGATATTCTTCTTCTTCTTAGTGTGTCTGTCCGTTCCGAACGTTGGCGATCTTCCTGGCTATGATGACTTTGTTGGTTGCTATACGAAATAGCTGTGTTGAGGTCTTTCTATACCATGCTCTCAGGTTAGCAAGGCAGGATATCCTTCTTCGTCCTGGGGCATTTTTCCCTTTAATTTTACCTTGCAAAATGCATTGAAGTAGCTCGTATCTGCCTTGATTTCTCATTATATGTCCCAAGTACTACAGCTTACGGCTCTTCACGATGTTGACCAAATCCGTAGTTGTGTTCATCATCCGCAGTACTTCTTCATTGGTGACTTTGTCCATGGTATCTTCAGAATCCTTCTGTATGACTATAGCTCATGATGAGGATGAGATATAAAACTAAAAAATTAAGCTCGATTTTATTAATCTTCATTTAGCTTTCCTTTTAAAGATTAATGTAGCTTTTAACTAATTTATGCACTGCGAGTCGTTAACGACCCGACCCTTTTAAAGTAGTCAACCAAATATACTTCCGTGCAAATTGGTTTCGCTATATCAGACGTTAAACAACACGTTAAGACCATAGACATATATATTAACATATAATATATAACATATAATTTCACAAGTAAGTTAGTATATAACCTTGCGTTTTTTTCAAAAACATTTTCAATGTGGCTAAAGTTAATTAATATCGGGTAATATTATTATCAGTTCAAATATCCTCTTTCAAAATCGAATATTTTTTCAAGAAAGTTCAGGAAAACATTGTTTATTATTGTGAATTGTTTATTGCGCACTGTTTCGAGTTCCATGAAAAGCCATTTTTGAGTAAAAGACTGTTTTTAAGCACGAATAGAGATCAAAATATACTTTTCAGACAGTTTTGTGTGCGTTGAGTCTGAGCTACAAGTTGTCAAATTGACTCTGGTTTCTGAGATATCCTAACCTAAAAGTGCAAAAACAGCTGTTTTTGAGATTATGTAGCATCGCAACAAGTTTTATAATACAGTCAGTCGTAAGCCATCTGCCTGATCTAACTAAGATTAATTAATATAGATTAAATTTCAATTTGTAGGCATATACGAAAAAATTTTTTTGAACCTGTTTAAAGTAATTCTATTTTATGTCATCAGTTGACCGCTGAAGCACATCGGAGAATTTTCCAAGCTTTAGTCAAATTATCGCTAGAAAGCAAAGTACAACAAATAACGCTGAAACACTGATTAAAAAAAAGAGTGAATGTACTGCAGAGACTAGTAAACAGGATAAAACAAATAACAATATGAATATCTACTTTCGCATTGCATGAAATGAGATGGAAGAACGAAGACATCTGGGAATACGGAAAATACCTAATATGTCACGAAAATTCACGAGGTGGACAAGGGGGATGAGTTTATAATAAGTGAAAGATACAAGCACGCGGTAAAAAGTTTTACTAACATTAACGAAAGGATAGCCATTCAGAAAATGAAAGGAACGTTCTTTGATATAAATCTCATTAACGTGCCCGCTCCTACAGAGGGCAAAGAAGCAGAAGAAAAGGAAACTTTTTATGCCAGATAAGACTAAAACCAGCTACCAGTGTGCTTAGAAAAAGGTTTACTGAAGACACCCTAGCCAAGGATTCATGAAACATAAGACAACATAAAATCAGGTAGGTTACTTTATAGTACTAATATTGACAATCCAAGAGGAGCGCTACTGCTCCCACATATTAAATGTATTTCTATTCCAGAATTCACCACGGCAGATTTGGTAACCGCAATAATGGAAATGAAAGAGGCAAATTGGTATTGCCCGAGTGACTCCGAAAACCATCCACCTCCAGAGGAAGTACATGGGATGGTGCAAGAGAAGAAACAGAGAATTAATTTTTGGCTCTGATGTAAATGTACACCACGCAGCATGGGGTAGCACAGGAATCAATAACAGGGATGAGTACGTCCTGGACTATATATCTGCTAACAACTTAGATATTGCAAATAGAAGTAATGTCTTCATGGCAACTTGAAAACGCCATAACAAAGACAAATGAATCAAGGTGTCCATTGAAACATAAGATAGCCACTACAGATGTTCCATGGTTTAACAAAGAGTTGGAAAAAATGTCAGACCGCTCTTCAATAGGTAAAATGTACAGCTAAAGGGTCACAGAATTAGTTCCAACGACTCCAAAAGGTTCTCTCGAAAGATCGGACTGATCAAAAGGCTGAATGGTACCTATACGGAGAGCCTAACGGAAACTATAAAAGAGCTGTAAGAATTATTTTCCAGATAAAGTAGTCAGAACTGTACAAACTGTAGAATTAATTAAAGATTTGGTTATTTGTTCTATGTATTATTTGTTTAATAAAATGTTTATTTCCTTATTTTCTCTTCTAACGTGCATATACTTCCACTTAGCATCTCGAAACAATGTGCTAGAAAGGGGTAGAATGAACAAGCGCAAAAGATCTTGTCGTCAGCACGAGCGGCCGGTGTGCTCGGTCTATATTAATATATACGTCTATGGTTAATACTAGGTTATTTGGGCATGTGAACCTTCTTTTTGTTGTTTGTAGGTTGGGTTTAGTTGATTCGAAAACGACTCACTGAGCACTTGTGTGCAATTATATGCAAACATAAATATATATACATACATACAGAAATATTGAATATACTGATGGCCAAAAAAAAATGCAACACTTTGTATAGTTATTTATTTGGATCAAAAGTATTTCTTTGTAAGTCTTATCTAAAAGTATATCACATACTATGTGATAGAGTATCCTCTATTTCCGTAGAGATAAAGGTGTACCCCCGCTTAGGGGTTTAAAAGTGCTTTCTCGGAAAAATTGTGAATTTGGGTATGTACTATGTACACTTTATATTTCAATTGAAAATCTGTCAGACGTTATACCTATAGATGCAAAGAAGAGTTTGAGAAGAAGAAAGCTCAGTAATATAGTTTCATTTATATAATACAGGGGCAAGTTCAAAAGTATTAAATTTTTATTTAAAATTAAAGTAAAACTTTTAGTATGTATAATCAATTTTAATACTTTTACTTTTTATACTGTAAGTAACGTTTTTGTTTAAAACAATTATTACGGTTTGCTACAATAAAGGTGATCATACACTAAAATTATCAGTTGTAAAGAAATTGAAAAGAAATTGGTGAGATCTTTGAAAAACTATTAAAATTAGATCTGCTGGAAAAACAAAACATGAGAATGGAAGACAAAATCGAGACAATTGATAAAGAGATCGCAGAACTAACAGAAGAAAACAGATTAATAAAGAATCAAGAACTTCAAACAATATTGCAAATTCAATGAAATAAGGTAGAGGTATTAGAAAGAGAATAAGAAAAAAGTATCTGATCATCTAAGGAATAGAAGAGATCGAAAATGAAGATGAAACCCAAATCAAAAATAAGATATCAGAAATTTCAAGAAAATTGCAAGTAGAACTAAATACAAATCAAGATATTGCAGAAATTCGAAGACTTAGTATCAAAAATATTATTAAGATAAGACCGATCCTCATCGAATTCAAAAATTTGAGTAAAAAGAATGAGGTCCACAAAGAAACGAAGAAATTAAGAGGTACAGACATATTTATAAATGAAGATTATCCAAAAGATATAAAAACTCAAAGAAAGGAACTTCTCAAATATCAAAGAAAAGCAAGAGAGAACGGTCAAAATGCAGGTATTCGTTATAACAAATTGCTTCTAAATGGCGAATTATTCACGTTGAGTCAACTGCAAACTTTATCACAACAAAAGGATGCTATAGTAATAGAAGATTTAAAAAGAATAAAGCTAGAAAATATGGTGATGGATCCCTCTAGGAGGAACAGTTATCAATGGAGAAAGAACAACGAAAATAGCAACAGCGCATTCAAAAAACAAGTAACGAAAACAAGTTGGACGGAGAAACAAGAAGCGACGGCGTCCACATTGAGGGTAAAAATAGTTATACATAGTTATGTTAAAAGAAATAATGATGATTTTTTTTTGACAACTTTTGATAATTTTGATTTTAATATTAATGTTGACTTTCATTTTAAGGATTAGGGTAAAGATAAAAGTTATAAAGGTAAGCCAGAAAAACAATCAAACTGTAATAATAAATCAATGCATAATTCCTCGTAATTGTAATGTCAGAAAGAATCAGGGCAATAACAAAGCAAAGAGATTGAACATGTACGTCAACATTAGTTAACCGCTGAAAGCACATCTGAGAATTTTCCAAGCTTTAGTCTAATTAACGCTAGAAAACAAAGTAGAACAAATAACGTTGAAACAGAAAGGGGCCAAACTGGTGGCAAAAAGAGTGAATGTACTGCAGAGACTAGTAAACAGGATAAAATAAATAAAAATATGAATAAGAACAACAGGAAGAAGAAAAATGGAAAAAATTTAATTGGAACTTCCATAAATAAATATTTAAAAAATATTTGTCCGTCTAGGTGTTGCATTTTTTTGGCCATCGGTATATTTTATCTTTGTACATGAAATAAAGAGATTGTTACATAATAGATTTATAATGAAACTGTACTAATCTATCTAGCTTGTCCAGTTCTCATTTTTTATTTCTTCTGTAAACTCGTTATTTTCATTAATAATTGTACCAAGATATCTGTATTTTTTTACTTTGTCTATTGGAATCCCTCTTATGTTTAAAATGTCTTGTTTTTGTGTTTTGGAAATTGAGAAATAGAAATATGCACATTTACCTTTTTAGATCCTTTACTGGAGTGGATGATCTGATATTTAAACTGTTCCGTTTCTCCGTTTTTAACTGTTTCCGTTAAAATCTCCTGCCATGGCCGTAGTTTTTCCCGAAGATGATTCCACCTGTAAAAAAAAAAATATTATTATTAAAGATCTGTCATATATCTGACAGGAAGTCCCAATTTCTAATGCGAACATTCCTGAGGCCAATCTAAGGGACAGAGTTGGCAAACCCCGGAATCAGAATCAGGCGCGAGCGCCCAATCGTCTATCCACCTAAAACCACTAGATTTTCAAAACTTTCACAGAGAATGTACTATCCAATTGTAAAAATCAGAGATCATAAAAAGCATCAAGCAGAGAAAAGTGGAGTATTTCAGACATGTCATGAGAGGTCCCAAATATAGTTTGCTACAAAATATCATGCAAGGAAAAATAGCAAGCAAACGCAGTCCAGGATGAAGAAGAACCTAATGATTGAAGAACTTGCAAGATTGTTATGGTGTTGATGCAAGCATGCTATTTAGGGTGGCAGTGAATAAAATTAAGATAGCTATGATGGTAACCAACGTTCTGAAAGGACATGGTACATGAAGTAATACAGCTAAAATATCGTCGCCATAGAAACAAGTCAAAAGACAGAATAAATATTTCAATGAATCTCTAAATATAGTCCCAACACTACACGACGAAGCAAAAAATATAAATCCCAATGTCAACAAATAAAGACTGAATACCAATCAACCAACAACGCCAGAACTAGAAATGGCTACAGAAAAACTGAAAGCGTACAAACAGTCATAATTTCACAAGATATTAGAAAATATTTTATATATTTCTTAAATTGCGTTATTGTTTTGTTTTTATTATTATTATTATTATTATTTGAGTTGCAAATTTGCAAATAATACAAGCATTCATTAATAAAGATGTTAGTACAGATTTATATTCCGACGATCTCTACCATGATATCTAATCCCTCGAGATGGGGTAGCAGGGTTGTAGGATTGAATTCCTACTGTAGTAAAAGGACAATGTAGATTAATTATCAGAAAGCGACCCTTATTTATTATAAGGCGGCCGTGCCAATGTTCGACCAAAATTGGCAAAAGCGTGCCAAAGCACAACAATACAGCTAATCACCTCATTCTTGTAAAGGGTCTGGAGATGGGAAAACTTCCCCAAAAAAATGGAAAACGAGACTACAAAAAAGATACCAAAAATGGGAATAAAAGATATTGCGACTGAGTGGAATAACACTTCTGAATACCATAAATAGATTATTAACAATAATTATTATAAACAACTGATTGACAGACAGTGTAGAACTAATGTTTATGAAGGAACAAGTCGGCTTCAGACCAAATCGATCTTACATATACCAAATTAATACACTTAGAGAAATTGTAGAATAGTCGCAGGAATTCAACTCTCCACTGTTCATATGCTTTGTTGACTGCAAGAGAGCCTTCTACACGTTCACACAGATGGCCATATGGAAAGCGCTACAGTGAACAGCAATACCAGAAAAAATAATGAATCTTATCAAAGGACTTTGCAGTGATACAGAAAGCAAAGTTCTACATAACTGCATAACATCTAATCAATAGCTTTGCTCAACTCTAATAAAGGCATTTACTTGGGATTAATAAACAGACTGGAAGATATAGATTAGGCTGATGATATGTGTCTCTTAGCACTTACAAAACAGGACATACAACTCCAAGTAAAAAGATCACAAAAACAATAAAAGAAGGTTGGTTTGGACATAAGCAATTACAAAACTAACGAAATGCGGTTTGGCAGCAGAACATTTATGGGATCAACAAACAGAAAACCAAAAACCAGAAACCAGAGTGTTGGAATTTGTTTATTTATGCAGCATTTTTGACTGTAATGGTAAAGATGTTTCAAAACCTAGTCCTAATAATGTCGAGTATTTCCAATAAACAAGATATTATGTTTCTATAATCTTAAACATTCCAATTAGTCATCACATTTTTATTTTATCTCACATTGAAAGATATAATAAAAATTTACGACTTCCCGTCTTCACTGCCGATAAGAATTGCTGTGTAAAAATGTAAAATGTTTACATTGCACTAATTTGGCTTATAAATAAACCTTTTAAGAACTAAAACAATAAATGTATGATAAAAAAATAATAGGATTTTGATTTTAAATTCAGCAAAATATGTTTATACACGAAAACCTCGAATTCCTTGGGAAAAATATTCCCATGAGATTTTTTGCATAATAACTTTCATAAAATACCGCAGACTAATGTTCAAGAGGTCGCTCATACAAAAAGTACCTACTTCTAATTTATTAAACAGTTTTGTATAAATCCATTATTAGGTTGTGATAAGGGCCTCAAACAATTAAAAACAATGTTTTTAAATTAAATAAGCCCAAAGTAAAGTATCAGAAACTGATAGAACAAGGATTGGTGAATTCAAAAATAATTGTGTGTTTTTGAGCCTTCACTCTAAAAAAACTTATAAAAGGACAATACTGGAAGAAGGGAAACAAATGGAAAAATCCTGTCTTAAAATGAAAACACTAGCTTCTCGACAGTTATTTGATGATAATTTCAATATGCGGACACTTGCTGAGCTAAATTTTTATTAAACAAATTGTGGAAAAATTCAATTTTTCTTTTTCGTTGGTATATCGAGAGCTATGCATTTTAGAAAAGTTATGTAAAGACAAAAAAGCGTGCTAATAAGTTTCCTTGTAGATAGAATTAATTACAAAGTGAAAAAATTACCAAATTTACCAAAAACCATTAAAAAATTATCAAAAGTCAACGTTTTTTCAACAATCTTTTTTAGCTATTTAAATGGCACATAGAACCTTCGAAATTTACCTCTTTTTAAAATAAGAAACACTACATAAAACTTCAGCATAGTCAATAAAGCGGTTTTCACAAAATAATTTTATTTTACAGAGGAGAAAAATACAACTTCCTACGACTTATAATGGAAGGGAAAGTGGAAGGAAGAAGAGGTCCAGGAAAAAGAAAATGCTCCTGGCTGAAAAATGTAAGAGACTGGACAGGCATGGACACGCATTCGATACTAAGAACAGCTCAAGAAAGAGAGCAATTTGCTGTAGTTTGTATTTAAGTAGCAGAAAAAGATTAAATGGGAACAGCAAAATGGGAATGCAAGAGCGTAACAAGAGAAAAGATCTCAAGGCAACTACAAACCAATACAGAAGTCTGAATGGTAACCTATTAACAACAAGGAAAGCTGTATTTAATAGATGGGTGAAACACTTTAAATATATACTTAATATAGAGGAAGAAGAATAAAACCTGGAAGACGAAAAAGATTAGGTAAGCGGAAGAGAGGAGAGGGAAGAGAAATCACCAACAATTGTTGAAGTTAAAGATGTAGTTAAAAAACTAGCTACAGAAAAAGAGCTTAAACTGAAAATAGAAATTGAAAGTGCGTTTAAGATAGGATACAAGAAATGTATAATAGAAACAAAGAGCTGGGAAGACAAACAGAAAATACTGCAAAAAAAAAGGTAAACTCAGATACCCAAGAGACGGGTAGAGAAATATATATTATTGAAGCATTAACGTCCACGGAATCAAAAAATACAAAAAGAAATCAGAGATATAGCAAAACAAGAAAGAAAAAAATGAACAAAAGTAAAAATTAGATCCCAGAAATTAGAAATAGATGATAAGGTGCTGAAATGTAATGCAAAAGAAAATGAATTCACAGAAATTGAAAATGTTACAAAAAACTAGAACAAGAAGAATAGATGGATGAAAAGGAAATATACAATGCAAGCGAAGAAGAAAATAAGTCAAGATATATTCAGAATAATAATAAAAATACAAAAAAAAAGGAAAGAGAATGATAAAACAATTGGAACATGGAACGTGAAGACGCTGCTGGAAACAGGAAAATGGAAGAACTAACTACACAGTTGAAACAATACAAGATAAATATTGCAGGAATTCAGGAAACCAGATGAGGAGGACAAAAAATCGAAAAGATAACTTATACAGTATGGTATGCGTGCGAAGAAAAACGGATATGGAGGAACGGCTTTTATGGTGATAAGAGAAATGAGACATAAAGTTATTGAATTTAAACTCATAAGTGAAAGAATAAATGTGTATGCAACCACAAAAAACAAAACATGACAAAACAGCAGTTCTATGAAACACTAGAAGAAAACGTCGAGAAAATCTCGGGATTCCTACAGGAGATTTCAACGCCCAAATAGGCAAAGAAAATTGCTTCAGAGTGATGAAACACTAGAAGAAAACGTCGAGAAAATCTCTGGATTCCTACAGGAGATTTCAACGCCCAAATAGGCAAAGAAAACTGCTTCAGAGTGGTTGCAAGTGGAAACTCAATACATAACACAATAAACAATAATGGAGAAAGACTATGTAATTTATCAGCGGCATTAAGAATGGACATAAGTAGCACGAGATATAAACACAAAGACACACACAAAATAACATGGATAAGACCAGCAAGGAGGGAGGAAAATCAAATAGACTAAAAGAAGAAATAATTGGTTTGACGATGAGAGCAAATTAGCAGAAGAAGAAAATAATAAAACAAGATTGAAATGCTTAAGCACAAGCAAAGAAGAAGAGTAAGAAAAATACAAAGATCAAAGGCAAAAGACAGAGAAATTATTTAAATCGGGAAAAAAATGAAAAAGTAGAAGAAATTATAAACGAGATAGAAACAGTACCAATACTTAAAACTAGGTAACCGAAAACGGAAAACTAATATAGCTATATAAGCAGAAAAATGGCGGAAGTATTTCGAAGAAATATATCAAGAAACGGATAGAGAAGAAAGAGAAACAATAACGAACACGGAAGAAGAAAAAGAAAAATTGACCTATACAGAAGTGAAAGAGAAAATATGTAAACTTAAAAACGGGAAAACATCGGGAGAAGACGGAATATGTGCAGAACTTATAAAATATGGTGGGGAGGCACTATGCAGACAGATTTATGAACTCATACAGAATATATGGAACAAAGAAAAAAATATGACCGAGGAATGGAAGATGGGGAATTATAGTGACAATCCCAAAACAAGGAGACCATAGAATACGCAAAAACTACCGAGCAATTAATTTACAAAATGTAACATATAAAGTAATGACTGGTATAATTAGAGACAGACTAACAATAATACAGAACAAATAATAGGAAATTACCAGTACCGTATTAAAAAAGGAAGAAGCTATACATACGCTAAAACAAGTAATAGAGATAACATACGAGTATGACGAAGAAACACATATACTTTTCCTAGATTTTAAACACGCGTTGGATAAACTGAACAGAAGAAAAATGATTCAAGACTTACAAGAGAGTAATATACCAAATAAAATTATAAGAATGATGGAAATGACAATGCGAGATTCCAAAGCAATAATGGACACCGGAAGAGAAAGAACAGAAATAATAAAAACAAAAAATGGAGTAAAACAAGGAGATGAGCTCCCTAATGAAAAAATAAATAAAAAAGCTGTCAAGCCTAGGAACTATAAACAAGAATGCAGTACAAATAATAGCATATGCCGACGATATAACCCTAGTAGCAACAGATAAAAGGGCATTAAAAAAAGCCTTCCAAGAAATAGAAAACGCCGCAAATTGAGAGGACTGGAAATAAATGAAAATAAAACAAAATACATGAACGTGAGCAAGAAAAAGAAGACACAAATGACAGAACTGACAATAGATGTACACAGTTTCGAAGAAGTTGAAGAATTTGAAGTACAGCGTTTTATAGAAATAAAAAAATGTTTAGAGATAAGAAGAAGCCGAAACACAAAAATGAAAATCTATAAAACGACCATAAGACCAATAGTAGTATATGCTGCAGAAACATTCACATTAACAGCAAGAGAAGAAGAGCAATTGAAAGTTTTTGAGAGGAAAATTATCAGAAAAATACTGAGACCAAAGAGGGAAATCGAAGAGGTTGCAAGACAATGGATGAATCAAATACAAGAATGGATGGGTCAAGGAAACATAGAGCAATAAAAGCACAAAGAATTGGAGACAATAAGTGGAAGAAGACTTAAGGAGTATGGAAATAGAAATATAAAAACGATAGAACGATAAAAACAATCAAAGAGAGAGAAGAATAGAGAAAAGTAGTGGAAACGGCGAAGTCACGCCAGAAACTGTAAAAGCAAACCCATGATATATTCACGAAAATCAAATTCTTTACCCAATTCTTCCAATTAAATCTTCCACCTTCATCCTACTTCACAGGAATTAAAATTAAAATTTCGAAATTGTTATCAAAAAATCACAAAGAAAAATAAAATTATAAATAATTGATAAAACCTGTAAAATACTGTTTTTTTTTATATTTACTTATATAGTTATTTTAGAAACACCGTGTATATAGTTATTAAACTATTCAGTTGTATTGGATTTTAAAAAACAGCTTATCAGGCATTCTACTTGAAATCCAATTTGTTTACAACACTTAGATTTGTTTACATTCCCAGAGTATATTGTATTTTAATTAGGTTAAATCAGATGTTAAATTATATTCGTCTCTTGCTTTTTTTTAATTCACTTTTATTTTATTTTTCTCATATCTCGTATAGGTAGATAGAGGACCTTTAACGTTTGAACTTTTTTTTAAGATATTTTTGTGCATTGAGAAAATATTCCAATAAAATTATTTTTATTACTTTATATTGTATTGGTATACAAAGAAAAATTAATAGAAAATAGAACCATAAAATTAAAGTATTAGATCCAGGCTATAGTTATATACATAATATAGACATAAATAATTGCAGTACGAAAAAGTACCAAAACAAATAGAAGTGTTTTGACCTGGATATAATTCGTTATAGAAGGACTAATACTGCGATTATAGTAAAGAAAAATAGCAAAAGAAAATTAATAAATTTCTGATACTGTTTTCTTGTGGCATTTCTAAGTTAAATACTATTTTTATATGAGATTGAGCCACAATAGGTTGTAATGACCATTACATTGTACCTAAAAATTTGAGGTTACGATTTCCGCACCGGAAATCATTCTGAAACTCTTTTCAGAACGATTTCCGGAGTAAAAATCGAAACGTCAAATATTTAGTTAAAATGTAATTGCCATTTCATTAAACTATAGCTCAATCTCATATAAATGTAGTCTTTAAAGAAAATTATGCTAAATCCACGTGCAGGATACAATTCTATATAGCAGTCACTAGGTGATTTACTGTTCAAAATATGCTAACAATTTCACTTACCTTTGGTCTTAATCCTTCATGTGTTCTTTTATGTACCGCAAACTTCCACTTAGGAAAAAGCAGCTTAAAACTTCTGGTTTTATCTAGAACTGCACCATTTCCTGCCGTGGCGATAGCGTCGTTTACTGAATGCCGGTCAATCTGTAAAGAAAAAGTATTAAATAACTCGTCTTATGGTTTATTTTCTAGTAGAAAACTCTTAACAATTGTTACCTTATTTAATATATTCTCCTCGTGATACTCTTGCCTCAATTTAAGCTAAAATACACCACCATAACTCAATTTGTACTGCATTCCTGTTGACGCCTCCATTGCAGCCATCAAAAAGAGCGCCAGGCCTGTGAGCAGGACATGAGACATGAGCAACAATATTTTTTTCCAACTGTTCGGCTGTGGTCGTATGACCTTCGTATGGCGTGGATTGGTCACATGAACGTTTTAATTTTTTTTATTGGCTTCGTGAACGTAGTGACGTGAGAGGAAGCTAGTTTTGCCTTAATGGAAGAGTATAGATTGTCACTCCACCTCTTGAGCGATCGGCCGATACTTCTTCTATCGTTCTATCACTTGGTGATTTGTCCCGTGCTATTTTAGCGAAACTTCTGTCATTCTACTGTTATGACCATGGTACAATGAATACACATTGTACCATGGTTATGACTGTCTCATTCTTTTTTCTATTTAGTGTCCACTCGTTTATACCCTGTACAATATTTTGTTATGATCTGTTCACTGCTTATTCGGTCTCTCACCATACTTCCTGTGATTACGTAAATGACAAGTGTTTAAATATTATTATAACTTATAACACAACATTTCAACTCGCTGTTATATTCTCGACTGAAGCACATCGTACATCGAAAAAGCAAGTTATATGATCAAAATCATCGGTGCATATTTATATCGTGAATGTTGTTTATTCTTCCAGGCGTTTGTTTATTTACGATATAATTTTTATTCATATCTTGATTGTTTTATAGGATAAATGCCATATACGTAAAATATCTATCAGTCAAAGTTATTCAATCATACGAGATCAAACTGCAAGATCGTGATGTTCACAACGTAGTTAATCAAATTGATATTTTTACATAAATTTAGGAATAGGAGAATACAGTAGACTCGCGATTATCCGATGTAAATAATGATTAATCTGTTTATTTTAATGCCTAAAAACTAATATAAAAGTAGTATAAAAGATAAAAAACTTTACGTTATAAATGTTACTGTTTAAAAAAGTCTTTGATTGATTTTTGTTTCAACTTCATTCCTCTTTTTGAGGCGGCGATGTTGCGCCAACGTTGAAAATGGAGGACGTGTAATGGTGTCAATTCTTCTTGTTGCTCGATGTAGGTATGCGAGAGCTACTTCAAGGGACTTCAATCCATCGGAATGAGAAATCTTTTGTGCTATCTCAACTGTATAATCTTCTTCTTCTTCATGGGTGGCGTTTAGAACTAGATTGGCAATTGCCAATCATCTGTCAGTTCCATTTCTTCATCTAGATTCATCCAATCGATGATGTCTTGGTTTCCGATTGTTTGTTCTACTGGTAATTGATTGGCTAGGCTATCCCACGATTTCTGAATAGTGGACACTTTTACGTCGTCCCAAGCAGATGCAATCCAATAGCAAATATCTTTAACCGTGATCTTCTTCAATGCCTCAATTATAGTCAACCCTTCATCCAGCTTAGTTAGCAGTACCTGAAGAAGTTTCCACCGATGATTCCTCTTCATTGCTTCTATAACGCCTTGGTCTAGGCGTTGGATGAGAGGCGTCACATTGGGTGGAAGGAACACAGCTCGTATGTCACCACTAATCAATTCACTCGCATCTGGGTGGGATCGTGCGTTGTCCAACAACAACAACACTTTCCGGGGCAGATTTTTGTTTATTAGGTAGGCATCAATGACTGGCACGAAGTCATTAAAAACCAGTCCTTAAAAGTGTTTCAGTCCATCCATGCATTGCGTTGGTTGCTATAGATTGTAGGTAAGCAATTTATTTGGACATTTTCGAATGCTCCTGGATTTCTGGATTTTCCAATTAAAAGAGGTTTTTATTTTAATGAACCAGAAGCATTGTTGCAAATCATGATTGTGACTCTCTCTTTGCTCTTTTTGTAACCTGGTGCTGGTAAAAATGAAGGAACATTTTTAGCAGCTAGTGTTTTCGATGGAAGCATGATTATTAGAATATTCAATTGTGGGATGCCATATTTTTTTTTCCATAAGTCAATCCATCCTTCACTAGCACAAAAGTAGTCTCCTCCATCCATAAACTTCTGCTGGAATTTAATAGCTTTTGCTTGGAATATTCGACCACTTATCGGGCTGCCCAATCCTCTCATTTGTAAAAACCACAAGAACAACGCCTCAAAAGTTTGTTCATGGTCCCCTTTCTTCATAGTCTTCCGGGACAATCCACTACCACCACTTACACTTCGGTTGACCCACTGTTCGATTTCATTCTGCTTACGCTTCCAATCTCCAACAGTTACTTCTCCGACACTTAAATCTGAATGATTTGATTCACCTTTGATCCAACCTCTTAATTGCATTCACTTTTGTTTCCAAAGATGCAACTGCTCTCTATTCTGGCCCTTCTATTCTAAAATCAGAAGTGGAGAATGCTATAAAGGGTCTTAAAAATAACAAAAGACCAGGCAACGATAACGTATACGGGGAAGTATTGAAAGTGCTGTGCGAAACAAACAGTCAATTTCTAGACTCACTCGTCAGACTCTTTAACAATATTTATAACAGCGGGGAGTTTCCTGAAAACTGGCTAGAGTCATCTTTTGTTGTCATACCGAAAAAACCAAAAGCAAAGTCTTGTGATCAACATCGGATAATAAGTCTAATTAACCACATTTTGAGGGCATACACCAAGGTTATTTACAACAGAATAAACAAAAAATGCGAGTATAACATTAGAGATTTGCAGTTTGGGTTTCGGAATTTTCTTGGGACAAGAGAAGCACTTTTTAGTCTACAGATACTCATCCAGCGCTGCAGAGATATGAACAAAGACGTATACATATGCTTTATAGACTACGCAAAAGCATTCGATAACGTAAAGCACGAAAAGATAATTGAAGTTCTCCATAAGATCGGAATCGACTACAGAGACATTCGAACAATAGCGAGTCTCTATTGGGGTCAAACAGTTAAAGTGAAAGTAGGATCTACATTGACCAATAAAATTGAGATCAAGAAAGGGGTACGACAGGGCTGTATCTTGTCTCCTACTCTCTTTAATATATACTCAGAAGAAGTGTTTAAGACAGCGCTGGAGGAAAGCACAGAAGGCATAAAGAGAAATGGAGAAATAATTAATAACATAAGGTATGCTGATGACACTGTGATTCTAGCAAGTAGCATGGAGGAACTGAGTTGCCTAATGAGTAAGATACAAAAAACAAGTACACAATACGGACTCAGACTAAATATCATAAAAACCAAATGGATGTTAGTAAGCAAAACCCAACAACCACCACAGCAACTGATATTAGACAATGAAAGAATTGAACACGTGGATTCGTACATCTACTTGGGAACAACAGTTAACTCAAATTGGGATCAAGCGAAGGAAATACGTATAAGAGTAGAAAAGGCGAGAGCATCGTTCATTAGTATGAAGCAAATTTTCACCTCTAAAAGCCTCATCCTACCTCTCAAAATTCGACTTCTGAAATGTTATGTATTCCCGGTTTTGTTATATGGAATGGAGGAGTGGACAATGACCGCAACATTGATGAAAAAAGTAGAGGCCTTCGAAATGTGGGCTTACGGACGTATATTATATTGGGATCAAGCAAATTGGGATCAAGCGAAGGAAATACGTATAAGAATAGAAAAGGCGAGAGCATCGTTCATTAGTATGAAGCAAATTTTCACCTCTAAAAGCCTCATCCTACCTCTCAAAATTCGACTTCTGAAATGTTATGTATTCCCGGTTTTGTTATATGGAATGGAGGAGTGGACAATGACCGCAACATTGATGAAAAAAGTAGAGGCCTTCGAAATGTGGGCTTACGGACGTATATTACGTATATCCTGGACTGAGCACGTGACCAACGAAGAGGTACTACGCCGAATAGGTAAAGAGAGAGAGGTAGGAATAAGTATAAAGAAAAGAAAGTTGGAATACTTGGGTCACGTTATGAGACATAATAAATATAGAGTACTACAGCTGATCGTTCAAGGAAAAATAGACAGCAGAAGGGGTCCAGGAAGGAGAAGACACTCGTGGCTCCAAAACTTGCGGCAATGGTTCGGATTGTCATCTGCTGAACTATTCAAATCTGCCGTAAATGAAGTCAGAATAGCCATGTTGATTGCCAACGTTCGGAACGGACAAGGCACATGAAGAAGAAGAAGAAGAACTGCTCTATTCCACTTTCCACTCATATTGCACAGAAAGATGCTCTCTTACGCTCACAAAAATCAACTTATGAAAAATTAATTATGAAACCGAAACTAATAAACTCAAATAAATACACAAAACAGTACATAAAAGTAAAAATTTTATTGTACAGTAACTTCATTTGACGATCTGAACGACAGCAAACAAATCGGTAGTTCAATTTGCACTGATTAATATAGAAAGGAACAGGAAGTTGTAGACAAAACACGAAACAGTAATTTCTGGAAATAAGGCGGTGACCAATTTCTGAGAATACCGACTCGACATCAGCTTGACCTAAAGCATAACTTACACACAATTCTCTTCTTATCAATAATCCACAACTTTCAATGGATTGCCCATATAACAGCTGCCGATATAACTTGTGATCATCTACCCTTTTTTTATTTCTCGATATTGTGATTCAACAAGTACTACTATAAAAGTATAACCGAGGCAAAATTTTTCTCGGATAACCTAGACTCGGATAATCGAGAGTCTACTGTACATTGCTAAATAGGTTCCCCGTCAAAAAGTTGCCGCAAATAGTTTTAATTCAATTAATGGTCATTCATTTTTTAACAAAAATTTTTTTCGCATAAATAAAATATGCTGCTCATGGCATACCTACATGCCTACATATAGGTTTTTTATATCAAATTTAAGCCAATTTTTTTAAATACGATGATATTAGGGTTGCTAGCTGTTAAAAACGTAAGGTATCAAAGATAAAGTAAAAAAGAGCTAGCGCGCAACGCCACTTGTTTGACAGTTGTGTGTTTTTAAAGCATGCATCGATAATAGTGTTAATAGTTTACTTATTATCACTTCCTAAATGAGTGTCTTTAAGCGCTAGCTCTATTTTACTTAATCTATTCTTTAATCACCTATACTATACATGGAAAATAGACGGAACATATGGTAGAGTAGGATTTCTTGTCAAAAAGTATCTCACACCATACATTTCTACATATAAAAGCGTTTCTGATAGAGTAGAGTATATTATGCTATTACAACTGTATGCTTCCACAACAACACATCAGGAAGAGGTAGTTAAAATGTTCTACGAATATGTGATAACAGCATTAGAAGAAAATGATACAAAGTATACCATCATTATGGGAGATTTCAACGCAAAATTAGGTAAATAAGAAGAAAATACTGAAACTAAAATAGCTATGCATGGTTATGGCACACGAAATGAAAGAGGAAGAAAAATTATATAACTTCTTAGAACAACAAAATTTATACGCTATCAAAACACACTTCAAGAAACCAGCAAACCGAAAATGGACGTGGATATCTCCCGATAAAAAGACGAAAAACGAGATCGATTACTTCTTGTGTGGGAACAAAGACATTTTTGAAGATATAACTGCTCTCAATCTATTCACAACTGTCAGCGATCAACCCATTTAAGAGCAAGGATTCTTGTTAAACAGACTGTAACATTTTTTTAATAATTAAAATATTAAATAATTTTTAATCATTTTGTAACATTTTTTTAATTAATATATTAAATTATTTTTAATTCCTTTTACCCATGTGGATGATACGCTGATGGTCGTGTTTACGATCAGAAATTTTTATTGGGAAACTACCGAAATATGACTGAAGAATCTACCTCGGTATTTATTTAGAGACGCCGGTTTGGCTAATCCTTAGTTAATCCTTTTCCGGGTTCTTTTTCATAAATTTGGTAATTGTCGTCGAACGCCCGTTGTAATGCATTTCGGGAAAAACCTAGTCTAGGAGATTTTATATTTCATCACGTTAGTAGCTAGAAGGGTACCATTATGTTCGATGTTAGAACTTTTTACCTTCTCAGAAATACATACAACTGGCCTATCATTTTTGGGGGGAAGATACCCTCACCTTTTCTTGGATAGTTTGGTAAAACTTTAGAGGAACCAAGTTACTTACCGGTGGGCATTCGTCGAGTTAAGACGCTTAACTCACATTATCGTATCTGCTACCTTACCGTCTCTGTGCATTTTCTTTATAAGTGTGTATACACTTGTTTATTAGAGTTTTTTTTTACCTTACACTATATTAGATTAAGTATAGTTGTAAAGCACCTTTAAGGGTAATTAAATTCAGTGTTTAATACCAGTATAGTATTAACTTCAATGACTTAAAGCAGCAGCCGTCAGGAATTACCGTAAGTTACTATAATCTAAGTATCTCCACTTATCTTGGCGAGTAACATGGTATGGCTTCATATCATCTTCCATTATCTGGACGTATCTAACGATCATACATGTCTTCAAATGTAATTGAGAGTAACTACTGAATTTTGCATAAAATTTAAAGAACAGTCAGTATTTTGTTACGAATCAAATAATCGACTTAACCAAGTGCGGTTTGGTTAAATTTTTATGTTTTCACTTCAGTAACTTTTTTTGTATTTTTGTAAATTTAGATTTTATTAATTTTTGTTATCTTTGGTGTTTGTTATAATTTTTTATTCATTTTTTTGCTGTAATATCTCGAGATACGCCAAAACTTTATTTGTGCATGATTGTGTTATACTTATATCTTTGTAAAGGTATTTTCTAATTATATTTCTGCTTATTTTTATATGTATACCTACCACCATTTCATAGTTGTTTGTGTATTTTTATTACTTGAGTTGCATTCAGCAGCGTCATAATTTTGTTGTTGAATATATTGTTATTGTTTTATGTATGTATTTTATTTGTCGACTCCTAACAAAGTTTTCTGATATAACCATAACTCTGAATATTTGCTTTTTACCTTTAAATATAACTATACCTTTGACCAGTAGAAAGATCAGGCTGATTAAGTTTCGTAGGTAAGTAAGTGTATTACCTGATATATTTATTTTTTTGTTTATGTAGAGTGTTAACCAAATTTATTTAAAATAATTAACTGGTGATATCTTTTCCTGAGTTTGATCTCTGAACCTAAATATCTTTCCTTATCTCTTTTCTTTTCTAAGGTTTCTTAATTTTCTCCTTAAACCCCAAAAAATTAAGTGGCGCCCTGTTCTCTATCTTATCTTATCTTTGGTAATTTTACCCATCTATCTTTTTGTTTATTTCAGTATCTTTTTCTAATATCTCTTATCGTATCTTTACTTATTTCGTCCGTTGGACCCATTCCTGGTTCCAAAAGCTAGGTTTCGAACCCACGACTCGCTCTCCACCAACTATCTGGCTGCCATCCGCAGTGTCTCCATTGGTGACCTTTCTAGCACCATCGAAAAAAGGTTTCCGAGGTTACAATTTTACCCCTGTTGCTGAGACGCCGATGGCCGTATTTGCAAATAATATATACGCGGTTGGTCATGTTTACCATTAGGACATACCATTGAAAGCTACCGACTATTTCTAGCTAGAAGAGTACCGTTATTTTCGATATCGTTAGAACTTGTTACATTCATAGAAATACATACCGGCTGACCTGTCATTTTTAAGTGGGGGATATGCCACCTATTTTTTGGTAAGCTTGTGAAATTTTGAGAGAAAGAACGGCACTTGTGGCAGGGCGATCTTTGAGTAAAGGCGCTTGCCTTAATTACCGTCTCTGTGTTATCTTACAGTCCCTGTGAATTTTTTCTTTAAGTGTGTATACACTTAAATGTTTCAGTTCTTAAGCTTATATCATATTAGATTAAAGATTGGTATAAATTACCTTTAATTTAATTAACTACAGTGTTTAATACAAGTAAAGTATTTAGCTTCAGTGAAGAGTGCAGCAGTCATCAAGACTTATCGTAAGTTATCATAATCATTTTATCTTCAACTATCTGGGCGAATCTCCGTCGACTATTTCTTCTCCTGTAGTTAAGGTTTACTACTGAGTTAACATTCAATCAAGGAACATTTAATATTTTCCTACGAAGTTTTAATCAGCTATTAAAAACTTCTAAATTACGAACATTTAATTTTAATTCTCAGTTAATTATTAAACAACAGTGCGATACAGATAATTATCTTAAACCAAATGCGGGTTGGCTTAATTTTTTAATACAGAATTCTTGAAACCTTCTTGTATTCTTTAGAATTTAAATTTAATCATTTTGTTATTTGCTATAATTTTTATACATTTTTAACCCATTATCTCGAGATAAGCCCATAAACAGCAAAGAGAGATTTATATCAGCTTTAATTGAATACTATTAAATACTATCAGGCTATCTTGGCTGAGAATTTAAACTGTGTATGATTTTATTATATTATTGTTTTTGTAAAGGTATTTCCTAATTATATTACTGTTTATTGTTATATCTATACCACCATTTAATAATTGATGGTGCATTTTTATTACATCCAGCTGCCTGTATCATAGTGGTGTTGAATATATTGTTTTGTTTTCTCAAGGAATTTTATTTCTCGACTCCTAATAAGTTGCCTGATATAACAATACCTCTGAATGTTTGTTTATTATATTACATAATTATTATACCATCGACCAGAAGAATGATCAGGCTGATTAAGTTTCGTAGGTAAGTAGGTGGACGGAGTTCACCTAATATATTTATTATTTGTTTATATAGTGTGTTGACCGAATTTATTTAATAATTAACTGTTGATATCTTTCCTTGGATTTGGTCTCAGAACCTAAGTACCTTTCCTTACCTCTTTTCTTTTCTAAGGTTTCTTAATTTTCTCCTTGAACCCAAAAAGTTAAGTGTCGCTCTGTTTCTATCTTAACTTATTTTTGGTAATTTTACCCTTCTATCTTTTTGTTTATTTCTATATCTTTTCTAATATCTATTATCCTGTTCTACCTTCACTTATTTCGTCCATTGGACCCATTCCCGCTTCCAAAAGCTAGTTTCGAACCCACGACTCGCTCTCCACCAACCATCTGGCTGCCGTCCACAGTGTCTCCATTGGTGACCTTTCTAGCACCATACAAAATAGGTTTCCGAGGTTACAAGACGAAAACAGTAGAAACAAGCCACATAATTATTGTAATCAGATGGATCAAACTAAAATGCAACGAAACCTCTTGAAAGCAGAACTGGCTGTTGCAAAGAAAACGAAAAATAAAGAAGACAGAATAAGTGATGGAACAAAATGGTTGATGGAAAAGAGACGCACATTTCTAAGCGAAGGAAAGCGAAACATCGATGGTTTTAAAGAATAGAATAAACAAATAAAGAAGGGAGTAAAGGAAAATTTAAGGACCTACAATGAAAACAAGGTAGAAAAATAATAGAAAAGAACCGAAGCCTGAACTGTTTAAGATAAAACTTAGGAAAGCCTATAATAATCTCATTGGAGGATAAAGATGCAAAAGAAATAAGAAAACATAACGAAATCTTAAAAGTTACTCAAACATTTTACTGTGATTTATATTCCTCAAACAAGAACCCAAATAACATTGCAAAGGAAGATCTTAAGAGAAAATAAAAATAAAACAAGCTATGGCACAACTAAAGAACAATAGGGCTCATGGCTCAAATGGAATACTTGTAGAAATGTTAATGGAGGGGAGTGAAATTATTCTCGAAGAATTGAAAAATTTTTTCAACGAATGTTTTCACAGAGGAGAAGTCCCAGTTGATTGGAATGAAAGTTTGACAATACTTCTCTTCAAAAAAGGAGACAGGGGAGATCTGAAGAACTATAGGCCAATCTCCCTGCTGTCCCAAATGTGCAAACTGTTTATGAGAGTAATAACTAACGGGTTAACGCCGAAGCTCGATAGTTATCAACCAGTAGAGCAGGCAGGATTCCGAAAGGGTTACAGTACAGCGGATTATCTTCATACAGTCAAAACGCTAATAAAGAAAGCCAATGAACATCACTTGAACTTATACATTGGCTTCGTTGATTATGAAAAGGCATTCGAGTTCATAGAACTTTGGGTAATAGAGAGGGCAATGACCAACTGCAACTTCCCGGTACAGAATGCTCATACATAATATTTACAAGAAAGCTACAATGAAAATACAAATAGATGCGAAAACCACAGCTATATCAATCAACAGAGGAGTTCGCCAGCGAGATGTTATCTCACCAAAGCTATTCACACTTGGACTGAAAGACATGTTCAAAGACATTAACTGGGCAGATAACGCAATAAATGCTGATGGAAGAAAACCGAACTGGGACAATTCAAACAACAATTAGTTAATCGCGAAAGGAAGAAATGTTTTCGGAGCGAAAGAGAACATTCTCCTGAAACTTTTGAATACATTAAATCAGCCTGTACTTATTGCAGGAAAGTTGGACACATCAAAATAGCTTCTTCTGCTAAAAAGAAGAACCAATATCACAAAGGCAAAGTACATCAGACTTGGGACTCTGGGAACACTCAGAGTGTTTTTTATCAAAGAAGTGACTATGAATTTTCGTTAAATAATGTGACGTCTAATGTCATTACCGGTACATATTTAGTATATGTGCTACTCAATGACCAAAAGTGAAAATGGGGGTTGACTCGGGCGCGAATTATTCAGTGATAAGCAAATGAACCTACCATAAAATCTTTAGTGAAAATCGACCTAAAATAGATAAATCCAGTGTTATTTTACGGGACTATCAAAACACAGTGATACCCACATTGGTTAAGTGTCAAGTGGACGTAAAGAAAGGTCAAAGATCAGCGACACTTCCTCTCATACTCACGGAAGGAAATTGCGCCAGTTTACTCGACAGAAACTTTTTTGATAGTTTAGGTTTAACCATAGCTGGGGTAAGTCAAATTTTATCAATGATTAATTAAATTATTCAGAAGAATACCCAGATGTATTTAATACAGATTTGGGATCTTACCGGGATCCCCCAGTAAGTTTTTCGTTGGACAAAAATGTAAAGCCGTTTATGTGTAAAACTCGTAAAGTTCCATTTGCGCTAAAAGACAAAATCGAAGTTGAACTGGACAGGCTTATTGCAAAAGGGGTTTTAGAGCCGATTACGCACCCAAAATGGTGCACCCCAATTGTGACTGCAAAGAAAACGGGGAGGTTAGGATTTGTGGTGACTACAAATCCACGTTGAATTTAGCGTTAAATCCCGAACCTTATTCAGTGCCATCGGTACAGGGTATCTTATCCAGACTTGCGGGCGGTAAAGTTTTTGCAAAACTGGCCATGGCGCAAGGTTATCTACAGTTAAGTGTCAACTGCGAAACTACTGAAGCACAAACAATAATTACGCATAAAGAGGCTTTTAAATGCAATCGTTTGCAGTTCGGTATATCAGTGGCTCCACAAATTTTTCAAAAATTCATAGACACTAGATTAACGGGTATTCCTGGTGTATTACGAGGACATTTTAATAGTCGGTAGCTCAGAAATAGACTTGGATTCAAAAGTGCGCGTGGTATTATCGCGTTTCCAGGAAGACGGACTGCATTTGCGCAAAGAAAAGTGCGTTTTTCGAACAAAATCTATAGAGTTTCTTGGTTTTCAAATTAGTGAAGACCGTTCACGCCCCACTCTAGACAAAATTGCGGCCATAATTACTTACCAACATAACATACTACAATTAGGGCCGCATAACTAGCAAAACAGTACCCAGATGTTTTCAAGAAAACGAAACTGTATTTGCAAGGTCATTTGCTCCAGGTGGTCAAAAGTGGCTTCCTTCCAAAATAATTGAAACCACTGGACCGTTAAGCTACAAAGTTCAAACCCCTGATGGTAAAATTTTACGTCGTCATTCTGACCAAATCAGAACCCGTGTGTGTGACCAAGAAACAATCTTTAGCCTTTCTTTTTTACCTCTGTTAGACCAATTATGTCCCATTTTAGGTCCTTTATTTCTTCTAGCTCATAGATTTTTTCGTTTCTATTTAAAGACCTTATATTGAGTGTTGCTATGTTCAGTTTTGATATTTTTAGCGATTTCTTGCTTCTACCAGATTCCATGAAGCTGTCCTATTTTATGACGGAGTAGGATGTGCCAACTCTGTGTGATCTATCCACCTGAGGATTTATTCCTATCGCTTTAGAATTCGCCATAGTTTTTTGGGGAGGCTATTAGCCTTAAAACACCGAGCTCGAAAGTCGTTTTGGTGAGTGTTTAATCAGTTACCCATTATGGATCAGACATCTATGGCCCTTAGTCCTGGCAAGTGTTAAATTATCTGGAGATTCGAAGAATACTCTAACTGTCATTTTTTGAATTTATTAAGCTGGACAGCATGCTGTAAGTATGCAGTTTTTCAGCTTGCAATCTTGTTCAAGTTGTACAAGAAATGAAAAAATTAAAGATGGACATTATGGATCATGATTCATCAATGTGGTGGCCAAAGAATGGTTCATATGTTAATATTTTGTTATACTAAAGCTGACAATCATCCACGAAATAAAATTTGGGTAGAAATCCTTAGTAAAGGTTGTATACGTAAATATATTAGAAATCTATGAACAAGTGAGTGAAACTTAAAGATTTGTTAAAACACTAAATTAATATTATAATATGAATAAAAGATGCCAAAAGATACCAGAATAGGTACAATAACTAGAGTGGCAGTATGCTCAGGAAACTATATTAGTTCTGACCACAATGCATTGTGTACTTTTAATTAACAAACCTGAAATGTATTAAGACAAAAATATAAACGATTTCGAGCAAATCAAGAATAAAACCAGAAAACTCTGAATGTCTGAAAAGATACTGATACTCATATATCTATTCATTAGCTCCTATCTAATTGGTGAACAATAATTATTTAGAGGCGATAAAACCCAATATAAAAACGATATATCAGCATTGTTATATATCAAATTTTTATAATAAGGTAAAACTATTTGTATCATGTTTTATTAGAATCCCTAGTCGTAAGTTTCTGATAGAATTTGATTCTTGCACTACCTACAATATATGCATATAATAATGCAACGAAGAGCTATTAGTTGCCTAAAACTTGGCGCATCTCAGCAACTACAAACTATATTTTACTATGGCATGCAATCGACGTACATATTTATGTACTTTATTCAGTTTTAACTTAATTATTTTTATTATAGATATTCATTATTAACTGCGGAAATATTATTTTTTTGCGTACTTTATTTTATTTTTTAGTTATTCTAAGTATACACCTAATATTAATTATATTTTAAATTATAAAATTCTCACGTCGGTGGGATACGAACCAAGGTTTCCTGTTTTACAGGTACGTACCCTGGCCATTACACCACGGACTTAGATACTAATGACATGCGAATTGAAAGTTAAACTAAAATAAAAAACGCCATTTTTTTAACTTTGTTGAGAAATAAGTTGTTCAGAGAAAGCTAGTAAAGTGTGTATAAACATTGAAAAATTTGGATTAATATAGGTATGTAAACATTCACTTTTAATATTTTTATTATATAAATAAGTTTTACTAAATTTTTCTAATATTATAACACATTAAAACTATTCCAAAATGGGATTTCAAATTATTAGCTGGATCCTTATTAGAAATAGTTGACTGGTGATTGTAATAATATTAGGTGTCCGTATTTTATAATATGCCTTTTTTAACTTTTTGTTTTTCACTACGAGTTCTGCTATAATAATTGTTGTTAATTTGAAGGAACTTTCCTATAACTCAATACAATTTGTATAAGTATCATCATGTTTAGGATAACTATGGCTAATACCGTCCTATTGACAAGTATAATTGTGCAATGATATTGCGAAAATACAAAAAAGTTATATTCCTATATTCTAAATTTGTATCCTAAATTTTTTATATTCAAAAAGTGATAGTTAAAATACAAATGAATAGATGCCGCCGTATTCTGTGACTGAAATATTTGACATATTTCAAAAGTCATCCCAGAGCAATATAAACAAAATTTCTGGTTTATTGGGTAGAAAATAAGAAGTTTTAATCATTAAAACTATAATCAAGTTTAGAATCACATGTAAGTGATTCTAAATCAAAGCAATTAACGGAGATAATTTAAGTAAATGCAAGAAACTACATATTTACCCCTATTATAGCCTTTTTCTGATGGATTCAAGCAAGGAGCATTCATCAAAGGAAGTTTCTATCAAACACATCAAAATAATGCAAAAAATTGACCTACAAGAGATATTAATAATACTAATATCAAGAATTCCCATAAGTTGTATAAACCACTTTATGTAGGATGAATTATTAATACAACATTCCAGAGAAGCAACATATTTAAATTGAAATAATCATAATGGTAAAGAAAATTTTATAATTGGAGGAATATACATTCTTCCAAAATCCATAGAACGAATAAATGAACAACACTGTTTATCATTTGAAGATATATCTCAAAGGTATAATCATCATAAGATATATATATTCCGCGACTTCAATCTTTCTGAAGCTTCATGTGATAGCAATGAATCAGGTGTCCTGGTGAATTGTCCTAAAGGTTCACATACATTGTACTTACCTGTGTTTTATGGTTTCTTTAATTTTTTTCAATTGATTAAAATTCCAAATGAAAGAAATGTGTTTTTAGACTTAGTATTTACAAATGTCTGTGCTTTACAAGTAGCAAAAGCTTTAGATCCGATTTTTAAAAATAACTATCATCATAAAAATTAAACTTATAATATTAGTTTATGTGAACATCAGATAAGTCATTAGAATATACTGAATGTTATCATGATTTTGTAAATGCAGACTATGAAGGTCTCAGTAACTATCTTTTAATGACACATTTGAATTTGTCAAATGTTGAAGATGCTCTACCACAATTTTACAACATACTTAATATGTCATTATCATTGTTGTACTAATGAAAAGATTTTGAACTTCTATTTATCCAAAATGGTTTAATGCCATTTTACGTTATTTAGTTACACAGAAAAAAATTGCTCATAAAAATTATTTGGCTTCCTCTAATCAAGAGGATTATATGATTTTCTCAGAACTTAGAAGATTGTGTAAAGATTTATCAAATCAATGTTATAACACTTATCTGAATCAAGTAAACCATAATTTATGCAGTAATCCCAAGTACTTTTGGCAGTTTGTAAATAGTAAGAGAGTATGATTTATCAGATAGTATGTCTTATGGTAATATTTTAGCAACAACTTGACAACATATTGCAAACTGTTTCAGTCAATTTTTTTCAACAGTTTATTCTCCACAATCAAATATTAATAACTTGGAAGTAAAGGAAAACAGCAATCTTTGTATAGCTAATTGTTCAATATCAGTCAAAGATATTTTTAACAACATTTTATCCTTACCTAATAGGTTAAGCAGTGGTCCAGATGGTATTCCTGATTATTTTCTAAATAAATATATTTATTCACTAACTAATCCTTTACATCTTCTTTTTGAGTCATCATTAAAGACATCAGTTTTCCCAACTTTATGGAAACATTCTTATTTTTTAAAGAAATAACAAATTATCAAATCGTTGCTACCAATCCCCTATACCAAAACTTTTTGATAGATTAATGCACAATCAGCATAGGTTTTCTCAGAATAAATCAACAGTAACAGATTTAGTACTCTTTGAACAAAAAACATTAAATGTCTTGCAGAATAATGGTCAGATGGATACTATTTATACTGACTTATTCAAGGCATTTGACAGAGCAAGTAGATCATAACATCCCATTACAAAAATTAAATGCCTTTGGCTTCAGTCGTAAGTCCTTACAATGGTTTAGCAGCTTTTTAAGAGACCACACACAACAAGTGAGAATAGGTTGTTTAAATTCAAATATAATTCTTGTGACATGTGTGTACAAGAGTACCCCAAGGAGCTCACTGTTCACCTTTGTTATTGTTGTTGTTAACACATTAACAATGTCACCATTGTTAATGTGTTACATTTAAATGCTGCTGTATGAGTTTTTATAGAGGTTTTAAGAAATATGATACTTCTTAGGGCCGGTTTCACCAACGACAAATAGCAGTCTATTCAATGAATAAAGTTATTCGACCAATAAAACTGACATATCTGCGTTTCACCAACGTCAAATAAGACTTATTCTATGAATAAACTCCAAATAAGTTATTAGTCCAATATCGGCCAAATAAATATTTATTCTTCGAATAAGTTGACAGCTAACCTCACTTTAAATATCAATAATAAAGAAAATTCATTAGTTTAACTTGAAATTATCAACAATGTATTGCAGGTAAACGTAATTATATCACACAATTTGAATTTTTGTATACATATATATTTATTTTAGATTATTATCTTCATCATCATCATCGTCTGATGACGGAAATGAGCAGCGAAGGAGAAGACCACGCTTGCAGCTGCAACGAAGAAACCCTTTTGCTGAATTTGATGATGTGGACTTTATAACTAGGTTTAGATTATCAAAAAATTCAGTAGATCAATTATTAAATTTGATCGGTAATCAATTGCATCCTGTAAGCAACAAAAATAGACCAATAGATGTGCGAAATCAATTGTTAATTGCTCTTCGTTTTTATGCAACAGGATCGTTTCAAATATGTACTGGTGATCACTTTAATGTTTCAAAAGCAACAGTCTGTCGCATTGTAAGAAAAGTATCCCATTACATTGCCCTATTACGTCCTCAGTTTGTACAATTGCCACAGAACCGTAATGAATTAAATAAGGTGCAAAATGATTTTTACCAAATTTCAAGATTTCCGAGGGTTCTTGGAGCGATAGATTGCACCCATATAAAAATACAAGCTCCTGGAGGAGAGCATGGTGAGTTGTTCAGAAACAGAAAAGGATGGTTTTCGATAAATGTTCAAGCAACATGCAATGCCCAATTAAAATTTATAGATATAGTTGCTCGGTGGCCTGGAAGCGTACACGATTCAACAATTTTTAATGATTCCCTCTTACGGGCCAGACTTGAAAACAATGAATTTCCTGACTGCTACTTATTAGGTGATAGTGGATATGCTTGTAAGAAGTATTTGTTAACACCACTGCTGAATCCACAAACACATTCAGAACATGCATACAACAGGGCTCACATACGAACTCGGAATACTGTAGAGAGAGCATTTGGAGTTTGGAAAAGACGTTTTCCATGTCTTTCAGTGGGTATGCGCATCAAGGAGCAAACAACGTTAAGTGTAATAGTTGCAACTACTGTCTTACATAATATGGCAATTGGAATAGGTGATGAAGTACCAAATGAAGAAATACCAATTGCATTAGAACAACCAGAACTTCCACTTCAAGAATTGCCAAATAACCATAATGCTGTAAGAACAGCTTTAATTAATACAGTGTTTTAGATATTATACTTTGCCTTTGTGGAATTCACCTGATCAAGATGGTTTATTAGCACACTAGTACACATTAACACAGTATGTTATCCTGCTACTGTTATAAATGAATATTTGTCTTTTTTAGATTTAAAACAAGTTTACCCATACATAACTCTCATAACATATTCTTAGATTTTTTCTTTTGTAATCATCCTTAGTCAGTAACTATAGTTCAAGCCTCTGATTTAATATTGGAAAATAACTTTCATCACACTGCAACTGAATGTGATATTTGTTTAGGTACTACTTTTAACTGGTCATCCACTGAATCATACTTGGACTTTGAAAATTTTGATTATGGTAATCTTAATGATTATTGTGGACTTGTCAATTGGGCTTTAACTATTGTAAAGAATAATATTGAAACTACCATAAAATTTTTTATCAGGTATTGAGTAATGGTACGGCAAATTTTGTTCCTATTAAAAAGTTTGTTTCTTCTAGCTTTCCTCGATGGTATCCTTCCTGTCTCTAATGTGTCATATTGGAAAAAAAGAAGGCTCATATGACCTTCAAAAATTCTCATTCCCGACTACATTGTTTTTTCTAGTTTACGATCTCAATGTAAAAAACTTGACTTGGGAGTGTTATAAAGCTTATATTACTGGATCTGGAATAGCTAACCTTTTTGCATCTTATTTTTCTTCTGTTCTGGATATTGGTAACTTTTATGATTCTGATCACAGCTGTCTATAATTTAAGTCTTGCAGAGGTATTCTCAAGTATTCAAAGTGTAAATGATAACTTGACCTATGACCCTGAAAGATCTCTTCTTATTTTCTCATAAGGTGTGTTTTTACTTTTGAGTATGTGTGTTGTTTAATCAGTCACAGTGTATTCACTTATATGATATACTTATTTATATGTTGCTGCTGTTTATATTTTTGATTGTTGTTAAACATAAACATATTTAAAATTTAACTGCAAAAAAGGGTCCTCTCTTTAATAAATAAATAAATGTTAGGTGTTCTGTTAAAGTGTTGACGATATTTATAATGTATGTTTTTAAGTTTTAGATTTTTGTAAATTTGTTGTAAATAATTGTGTGCTATTTTATTTTATAGTTAGTTTAGAATGTTTATGTTTATATTTAAAGTTTAACTGCAAAAAGGGTCCTCCCTTTAATAAACAAATAAATGTTAGGTGTTCTGTTAATGTATTGACGATATTTATAATATGTATATGTTTTTAACTTTTAGATTTTTGTAAATTTTTTGTAAACAATTGTGTGGTATTTTATTTGACACGATTTATACTAATACTTATGCATAGGGTTTAGCCTGTATAAAGAATATTATATTGTAAATAAAACACATTTTCTAAGGTATAAAGTATTTATTTATTGATTTCTCCTATCTCTATTTTTTTTTATTCTGCTTCTGCTTTTTTTATTGCTAATTCTACTTGTCTTAATTCTAATTCCACTAACTCCTTACGCTTTACAATATCTAATATTTCTAATTTTTTTTCCAAAACTTCTTTCTTCTTGTTCCCCATTTCCTCACATTCAGTACATTTCCTCTTGCTTTTTGGAGTTTTTGATGTTACTGATTCACCTCGCTGAGATGAATCTTTCGCATCTGTAAAAAAAACATGAATTTTTATGATTTGTAAAAAAATGTGGATACTTATATGTCATAAAAAATATATTTTTAAAATATAAATATATAAATGGTTTCCAAATAGATAATAAAATTATTTAAAATGTGTGTTTAATAAATTTCCCAATAGGGCTATTCAATGCTTCTCATTTGTTGCTAGCACTTGTTATAATGTAATTTCTATACATCTGTCTATTTCATTGTTTTGGTCTTCAGTTTTGTTTATTAAAGTTCCCAAGTATTTATAACTTGATACTTTTTTAATTTCAATGCTGTTTATACTAATATGTGCTGGTTGTGTCATGTTTTTACTGAAGACCATATACTTGGTTTTTTTGATACTGATATTTATGCCATGATTGTTGCAAGCAATATTTATGTTTGTAAGTAATCGTTAAGTAATCATTATAGTGTTTAAAATTATATTATTACCTTGTATTACGATTCTTGGTAGAATACTGCTGGACGTACTGGGGATATCCATCGCAGGAGGTGATAGAAGTGGTATGTCGTCCATATCAATAGCATCACCTTCATAATGGCTTATATCACCTACAAGCAAAATAAGGATAAATGCAATTGTGTTATTAAAAACTGTTTGTACTTATTGCAGACACAATGTGAACATAATTGTGGCATGTATAGGGCTTTAATTAGTCAGATGATATGTAACCTTGACTATTTTATGTTAATCTCAAATAATACCTTAAGATATAATAATACTTTACCTTTACTTAATAATATATATAATAATACTTTACCTTGATAAACATCCTCAGGCATATGCATATTATTGCTATCATACCTCGTCTCTATAGGGATTATTTGGGGTCCCATGATAGCAACAATCCTGTCATCTTGAGGTGTCATCACTGGTACCTTCATACCACCTCCTGTTATGTATGTTTGAACCTGTAAAAATTGCAAGGCTTAAAAATTTCATTATAAAAAGTATTGTTTAAAATTCATTTTAAACATATCTATAATTTTATGCTCCCTACCTTATCATCAGCTTTGAGTTTTTTAACTCTTTTTTTGAGTCCCTCGTACAACAGTTTCAACTGTATCCCATTCCTAATCCCAGTTTTGCTGATACTGTTGTACTCGGTAGCTATTTTCTCCCATGCGGCATTCTTTTGTTTGGACCAAACACTATCCGTTTTCTTGTTTTCAATAACATGTTTATATTTTTCAATTATTGAGATTAAGTTCTCCTTTTCTTCCTCTAAATAATTTTTACTTCTCTCGCGTTTTTTGTCCATTTTCACAATAAATTCACAATTCAAAACCACAAGTAGACAACAAACAGATTTTTTTTTGTATTGACATTGACAATTATAATTATTTTGACAAATTAATCAACCAATATCAAATATTATAGGTTATGTATATGATTACAGTGAAAAATAGTGCGCTACGCTTGGCCAAACGCCTAAGAGGTGGAAGTCAAGAGAGGTGTCAACGAGTACAGTCTGTGGAAAATCATTACACTTTGAACTTATTCGACGAATAACTAACTGTGGATTACAAATAGTTATTGAAACGGAATAAAATTTATTCTACTAATAAATTTTATTCGACGATTAACTATTCAGTGATTTATTTGTCGTTGGTGAAACCGGCCCTTATACAATTAATGATAATGAATTGTCTTATGTCAAAAGAATAAAAGACTTAAGAATCACATTTTATGAACAGGTTTTTGTACAGCATATAAATGATGTAACAGTTAATTCATTAAAATCTTTAGGCTCTATCATTCGCAACTGTCTGAGACTATCTGTTTGGGCTTTAAGAACAGTTTTTTATGTTTTGGTTGTATCTAAAGTGGAATATGCATCTATAGTATGATCTCCACAATACCAAGTTCATTCTACTACATTGAAGAGATTGCAGAACAAATTTTTAGCATATTGTGCATATAAATTAAACATACACATTATTAATCATGATTATACAGGTATTTTAAAAACACAACATGATTTTATTAAAAACCTGAAGAAATAACTTTGATTTAGTATTTGTGTTTAAATTAATAAATGGTTCAATTTGTTGTCCTGAACTTCTCCAATCTATTAGCTTATATGTTCCTTCCAGAGGTCTCAAATATGTTGATCTGTTTGATATACCTTTTCACCCTCAAAAATTATTTTATGCACTCACCAATTAGCGAACACTGAAAATTATAAATAGGAACAGTTTAGAAATATTTGGTGTCTCCTTGGCTTCTTTTAAAAATCAGATAAAAAGAGCTTGACAAGTTATAGGTACTTTTTTGTTTATTTTAATTCATCTTGTTTTATATATAATTAATATTTTGTTTTATTTATAATTAAGAATTGTAAATTGAATAATTTGTAATTATGATTGTGAAAATAAAGTATTCAAATTTGGAACTAGACATTATTTTCAGGGAGGTTTTAAATAAAAACATATACCACATTTTTGAATGTGGGGAGTAATATATATATATATATGTATATATATATATATATATATATATATATATATATATATATATATATATATATATATATATATTAAAGGGAATTTGGTTAACACAACATGCGCAAACAACTATAAGACGGATACTGGGGACACTATTATAAATCTGTAATATCTGAGTACTTTATATTTTAAAATTAGTTGAATTATTACTATGTTACAACACTATATCACTTTGTTTTTATTATAGATCACAGTATCTCCAGAACTTGTACAACACAAATAGTTTATTTTTCATGCTGCCCTTGTATTGACAATCAGTAAGTATTTTAATGGATGTTGTCTGTTATAAACAATAGCATATTAATACCAATGAGCTTATTGTACATTGTTAATCTTTACTAAATACCAAAGTCTCCATTTTATATATTTTCTATTCTCATTTTACAAGTAACAGACATACTGCTGTGTAAAATATTAACACCATTTTAAATACATGGTTATTATTATTATCAAACTAAAGTATTCTATACAGGGAAAATAGACGAAGCATATGTTTTAGTAGGATTTCTTGTCAAAAAGTATCTCACACCATACATTTCTACATTTAAAAGCGTTTCTAATAGAGTAGCATATATTATAATAGACCTAGATAATAAAACCAAGATCAAGGTTATACAACTGTATGTTCCCACAACAACACATCAGGAAGAGGTAGTTAAAATGTTCTACGAAGATGTGATAACAGCATTAGAAGAAAATGATACGAAGTATACCATCATTATGGGAGATTTGAACGCAAAATTAGGTAAAGAAGAAGAAAATACTGAAACGAAAATAGCTATGCATGGTTATGGCACACGAAATGAAAGAGGAGAAAAATTATATAACTTCTTGGAACAACAAAATTTATTCGCCATCAAAACACACTTCAAGAAACCAGCAAACCAAAAATGGACGTGGATGTCCCGATAAAAAGACGAAAAACAAAAAATTGGACTGACCGAGTCACAAATGAGGAGGTCCTCAGAAGAATGAATAAGAATCGAGAAGTACTGACCACCATCAAATCTAGAAAGTTACAGTTCTTCGGACATATTATGCGAAATGAATCCAGATTATGCTCTTCTTCAAGCCATCCTGCAAGGAAAAATATTTGGAAAACGAGGTCCAGGAAGAAGAAGAACATCTTGGTTAAAGAACCTCAGAATCTGGTTCAATACAACATCTGTGCAGCTTTTCTGCGCTGCTTCAGATAAAATAAAGATTGCCATGATGATCGCCAACATTCGTAACGGATAGGCACATCAAGAAGAAGATATAGTTTATTATTACTGTTATAGTTATAGTGACACTGGCGCCAAATAAGACAAGCCAATCAAAAGCAAAGAAAAAGTTTTAAAATAAAACTCAAATTTATTTTTGTTCACTTTATTGTTTATTAATTTTTTTAATCAAATAATATATCACCTATATTTCAATAAATTCGAAATAGTTCAATACAAACTCTATTATTCTATTAAAATGACTTTTTACTGCTAATTAAAAATTAATTGTTTTTCGAACGCCGATATTCTTGCGTGGAATATTTAAAATCAGTCATTGTGACGACATGCGCGAATTCTTACATGGAACTATCCCTCTAGTAACTTCGATCAGTTCGGATCACAAAAATCAAATCCCGAACTGATCCCGAAGTTCACCGAGACGCCATGTTATTTCAAATCCATGGTACAATGAATACACAAGGTATGATACATAATGTTCCAAAATCGGTTCGCTTTCGCGCATGACGTAGTCAAGATCGCTTATTCCCGCAACATTTGAATGTAGTTGTATAGGAAAGACTTTTAATTTTAAGTTTTTTTATATAATTTGGCTAATTTAATTATAGTAATTATAAAGAGATGATAAAATTATGTTATTATAATATTTATCCTTTATAAAACATAGATATCCTTTATAAGACAAGTTTTAATTATCTTTTATTACACGTAGGTACAGGTTAATTAACTTATACTCCAGAGTTCGATATTTAAGATGTTTAAAAAGATACAGAAAAGTGGTAATGGAGGTACACAAAATTTGTACGTATATATACCTACTGAACTAAACACAAAATCAAAATAAATAATGACAAAGTCAACTTTATTTATATCGAATGAGCTAGCTGGCCATCGAATATGAGTGTAGTGAGGGCACACAATATTGCACAACATTGACAACATTTAAAATGACATTTTTGTCATATTCACACATAAAATTATCTTGGTATTGTTTATAATAATAATAACATTGTATATTTTAATAATGATAACATGATTTAACAAAGAAAAATATATTATTTTGGAAGATGCTAAATTGATTTCTTCCGAAACAGTTCTTATTGCAAATTGCATAGCAGGCTGAGGCTAATTTCTTACTTAACAAATCGATATGAAAAAACCATTAAGGTTTCATGACTAATAATTAATAAAAATAAAGATTTAGACTTACGTCGTTGACCTAGAAGTAGTAAGAAGCTGCTCAACATAATTTTTGGACTCTCTGTGTTCGCCTCCTTGTACGCGTTTCTTTTGGTTGGTTAAAAGGGTAGCCGATGTTGATTTAGGCAAATAAAGACTAGGTACTGCGTCAGGTTTGAGTTTTAGACCCTTTCTAGAAACGTAATTTAAAAGTTCCTGTTGTAGATTTCTTTGGTAATCTTCAGTTTTAAAATGTGTATAACAAATTCTTGCAGTATTACAATTAAAATTATCCTATCTACTACAAGATATAATCCACAGTTTTCTGGTCACGCTATCTTTAGGAAATGTATGAAACCTAAAGATTTTATCTTCATTGTCACTATTGCAACAAGCAATTGCACAGCGTACTTTGAAAAAGGTACAAAACCAGATATACAATGGCAAATAAAAACTTTCAGTTTTACAAAAAAATACTATACAGTATAAATAAATAGTAACTAAACACCATTTGTATAAAGACACATATATAAGCATATATCTAAATTATTTTTCTATTATAAAATAGATGACTCAGTCAGTATTGAGATACTTTAAAATATATTTATTATCTCATAAGTTGCAATTTGCAATAGTCACCATTGATAACCGATATTATTGTTGAACTTTTGTTTTTATACAAGCTTTCTGTCTTGCCGGTGTAAAGTCGTCTGAAGTCGATATTTATTGTGTTTTGCGTTTGAACTAATTTGTGTCTTATTTTCATATTATTATATTGTTTGATAAGTAAATTTTGCATATAATAATCGGTAGGTTATAGTAATGTGTATATTTTTTATTTTACTAAATTTCATTATAAGTCATCTAAAATACCATATTGAATTGTAAAACAGATTTTTCTCTATTGTACTCTATTTTGTTTTTATTTCAGTAAAACTGCTTGGAAGTGAGTGACAGTGAATCAGAATAAGCAAATCTACTACTATTTACCTATTCACAGTATTTCCTCTGCAGAAAATTTTTAAATTTCAAGGGATTTGCATACAAAAAGAGTACTTATATTATTAGTATATGTATGAAAACAAAAATAAATATTTTGCCTGAATCTCTAGGAAAAGTAAAGGTTTTACGCTACTGAAAATATATTTTTTATTCAGTTATAACCAAAACAAAACATTTAAAAAAAATTAGATCACTTTTTAACCATAATTTCAAAATTAATGTGTACGTTAAGCTGTAATAATGGGTTCGAGGTGGTTCAGGCGATCTTAACTACGTCACACTCCTGGGCCAGCTGTCAAATGTCATGCGCAATATCATACCTTGTGTATTCATTGTACCATGTTTCAAATCGGTCATTTTGATGGATTAAAGTGAAAGTTTTTTCCTGAACAGTTAAAAATTTACATAAAGGTACATAAATATTTTATTTATTATACATATTTTTTAATTTAATGTTACAAAAAATTATTTGTTGAAGTGTTTAACTATTGTTATAAAAAAATTTGCAATTAGAATATTACTAGAAACAGTTGACCGGTTGATTGTAATATTAGATGTCCGTATTGTATAATATACCTGTTTTAACTTTTTGTTTTTCACTACGAGTTCTGCTATAATAATTGTTATTAATTTGAAGGAACTTTTCTATAACTCAATATAATTTGTATGTAAGTATCATGTTTAGGATAACTATGACTAATACCGTAATATTGACAAGTATAATTATTGTGCAATGATATGGAGAGACCACAGAAAAGTTATATTCCTATATTCTAAATTTGCATCCTAAAATTTTTATATTCAAAAGTGGTAGTTAAAATACAAATGAATAGATGCCGCCGTAATCTGTGCCTATGAAATACTTGATACATACTTGACTACTTGACATTACTTGACATATATCAAAAGTCATCCCAGCCCAGAGGTAGATAAACAAAATTTCTTGTTTATTGGGTAGAAAATAAGAAGTTTTAATTATCAAAAGCAATTAACTTCGATAATTTAAGTGAATGCCAGAAACTACATGTTTACCTGTATTATAACCTTTTTCTGATGGATTCAAGCAAGGAGCATTCATCAAAGAAAATTTCTATCAAACATCAAAATAATGCAAAAAATGGATGTGCAAGAGGTATTAATAATACTTATATCAAGAATTCCCATAAGTTGTATAAACCATTTTATGTAGGATGAGTTAATACAACATTCCAGAGAAGCAACATAGTTAAATTGAAATAATCATATAATGGTAAAAACAATTTTGGAGGGGTATACATTCCCCCAAAATCCGAAGAACAAATAAATGAACAACACTGTTTATCATTTGAAGATCTATCTCAAAGGTATAATCATCATAAGACATGCATATTCGGCGACTTCAATCTTCCTGAAGCTTCATATGATAACAATGAATCATCTGTTTGGGCTTTAAGAACTGTTTTTTATGTTTTGGTTGTATCTAAAGTGAAATATGCATCTAGTATGATCTCCACAATACCAAGTTCATTCTACTACATTGAAGAGATTGCAGAACAAATTTTTAAGATATTGTGCATATAAATTAAACATACACATTATTAATCATGATTATACAAATATTTTAAAAGCACTCAACATAAATTTATTAAAAACCTGAAGAGATAACTTTTATTTAGTATTTATGTTTAAATTAATAAATGGTTCAATTTGTTGTCCTGGACTTCTCCAATCTATTAGCTTTTTAAGTTCGTTCCAGAAGTCTCAGATATGTTGATCTGTTTGATATACCTTTTCACCATACAAATTATGTTATGCACTCACTCATTAGCGAACACTGAAAATTATAAATAGGAACAATTTAGAAATATTTGGTGTCTCCTTAGCTTCTTTTAAAAATCGAATAATCGAAACAAGTTATAGGTACTTTTTTGTTTATATTAATTCATCTTGTTTCATATATAATTAATATTTTGTTTTATTTATAATTAAGAATTGTAAATTGAATAATTTGTAATTATGATTGTGAAAATAAAGTATTCAAATTTGGAACTATACATTATTTTCAGGGAGGTTTTAAATAAAAACATACCACATTTTTGAATGTAGGGGTAATATATATACATATATATATATATATATATATATATATATATATATATATATATATATATATATATATATATTAAAGGGAATTTGGTTAACACAACATGCGCAAACAACTGTAAGACAGATACTGGGGACACTATTATAAATCTGTAATATCTAACTATTTTATATTTTAAAATTAGTTGAATTTTACTATGTGTTACAACATATATCACTCTGTTTTTATTACAGATCACTGTGCCTCCAGAACGTTTATTTCTCATTCTGCGTGTTGATAATCAGTAAGTATTTTAATGGATGTTGTCTGTTATAAACAATAGCATACTATAACCAATGAGCTTATTGTACGTTATTAATCTTTACTAAATGCCAAAGTTTTCATTTTATACATTTTCTATTCTCATTTTACAAGTAAGACACATATTGCTATGTAAGATATTCATCATCAACATTATTTTAAATACATGGTTATTATTATTATTATCAAAATAAAGTATTATATACAGAGAAAATCAACGAAACATATGGTGGAGTAGGATTTCTTGTCAAAAAGTATCTCACACCATACATTTCTACATATAAAAGCGTTTCTGATAGAGTAGCATATATTATAATAGACCTAGATAATCAAACCAAGATCAAGGTTATACAACTGTATGCTCCCATAACAACACATCAGGAAGAGGTAGTTAAAATGTTCTACGAAGATGTCATAACAGCATTAGAAGTAAATGATACAAAGTATACCATCATTATGGGAGATTTCAACACAAAATTAAGTAAAGAAAAAGGAAATACTGAAACTAAAATAGCTATGCATGGTGTTATGGCACACGAAATGAAAGAGGAGAAAAATTAAATAACTTCTTAGAACAACAAAATTTATAGCCATCAAAACATAGTTCAAAAAACCAGCAAACCGAAAATGGACGTGGATATCTCCCAATAAAAAGACGAAAAACGAGATCGATTACTTCTTGTGTGGGAACAAAGACATTTTTGAAGATATAACTGCTCTCAATCTATTCACAACTGTCAGCGATCATCAATAGTCCGCTCGATAGCTATCAACCAGTAGAGCAGGCCGGATTCCGAAAGGGTTACAGTACAGCGGATCATCTTCTTACAGTCAGAACGCTAATAAAGAAAGCCAATGAATATCACTTGAACTTATACATTGGCTTCGTTGATTATGAAAAGGCATTCGACTCCATAGAACTTTGTGCAATAGAGAGAGCAATGAACAACTGCAGAATAGACTCCCGATAAGGAATGCTCATACATAATATTTACAAGAAAGCTACAATGGAAATACAAATAGATGCGAAAACCAAAGCTGTACCAATCAACAGGGGAGTTCGCCAGCGAGATGTTATCTCGCCAAAGCTATTCACACTTGGACTGGAAGACGCGTTCAAAGTCATTAACTGGGCAGATAACGGAATAAATGTTAATGGAAGAAAACCAAGTCATTTGAGATACGCTGATGGCATTGTAATATTCGCTACAAGTTTTGATGAACTATATATAATGATGGCGCAATTATTTCAAGCTTCGGAAAAAGTAAGTCTTAAGATGAACTTGGAAAAAACAAAAATAATGACAAATACACCGGACATTAGAGAAATAACTTTGAACGACATAAATTAAGAAACAGTAAGTGAATACATCTACCTGGGACAGCTATTGAAAGTTAACAAAGAAAATCAAACTGCCGAAATTACCAGAAGAATAATGTTAGAGTGGGCAGGATTTGGAAAACTGAGTTGGATCTTGAAAAGCACTAAAATAGAACAATATTTGAAAACCAGAATTTACGATCAGTGTATCCTCCCTATACACACATATGATTCACAGGCTCTTTTCACATTTGCATACTCTAATTTTTTTCCATTTGCTGATGTCTGAAAATAAAAGGCATACTTTATCCTTCTGTGACTTTTATTTTTTACATAGCGGTACTTTGGTATGGTAAAATCGTTTTGCAAATTTGCAATCGTTGTTTATTATTGATTTTTGTTCTACACTGTAGGTATCATTTTTCGTTACACGCTTCTTTGATACTTTTTGCGAAAATAAGTTTCTTAGATTTTGCGCACGAAGTATATTCCTTGCCTTCATTTTTTAACTTGTTGGTCTTATTTTTAATCCACTCCGTTTCGTTGCGCTTCCTTTTTCTGGCTTTTGTTTTATGAGTACAACTAGTTTCTTCCTCAGGTGCCTTTTGCAATAGTACTTCTTCATCCGATGAGCTAGAAGATGAAGAAGATAAGGCACTGGAACTACTAAACGAACCTGAAAAATTCACGTCTGTAACACTGAAGCCACTGAGTTTACTATTAATTCTAAAAGAGATCTTGTTGAAACGTTTTTGTACGTTTTCCAAGTTTTCTAAATTTCTATCTCCTCTATGTAGGTTCTCCTTATCTGTCATATTAGTGCATACCTCTGGGGGATTAGAAGAGGAACTAGTTATATTTATTTTTAATTTATACGAATCAGCATCGCTAGTATTAATAGACCCAATATTACATTCGTTTAGTTCATAAAAAGGAATTATCTGCTTTTATTTTGTCAGAGGAAGTAACTTCGTCCTTATTATCGTTAACACGTACATTAATACATTCTAATGGTTCGCAATAGGGTTATTAATGCTTATTTCGGAATTGGTATCGTTCAATTCAGCAGCAGCTTTCATTATCCTGTCGGGTACTCGATTACATTTTCTAAAACAAATGTTTGCAATAATTATTCAAACACTCGATAAAGAACGGCTATAGTAGGATCGTTTTAGCCTGTCGCATAAGTAATAAAAGTGTCTGTTCAGATTTGCCTCAGGTAGTCAGCGGTTCTCAAATTAAAAATGTACGGTTTTCTTAATTTGATAATACATTAGGGATTTTTTTAATAAAATAACTTTGTATTATGTGTTATAATAATTGAATATCATAATGTAAGTTGATAAACATTGAGTATAAAATATACAGGGTCATTCACGCAACATGTTGGTTAAAAGTTTTCAAAGTTCTGGTCGTCACTGGTTTCTGCAAATTTGGAATAATATGTTATGCAAAGCATTCTTCATTTTTTAAATATTTGCATTCTTCTAGCACTTCCGATTGTACCGGAAGTCGCCACTAAGTTTCTTATTTTAAATAGAAACTGTGCTTTTTGTTATTTTTTTTAGAATCTACGTAAAATTCTGGATCGATTTTTATTGGGATACCATTCTCGAAAAAATAGCCGTTTTTGAGATATTTAAAGTTTTTGAAAAATTTTTCATATTACACATGCAACTTCAAAAATTAAAATTGTGGTTAATATTTATGCTGAAAAAACAAAAATTCTTTTTCAGCGTGTACTAAACTCTATTTTTATTTAAGCATAAAAAATTTGCCAATGTTAATACTGGGTGTTCAAAATTTTGTATTATATTTTTATTTTTATATATTTTATAAATATATCTATAAAAATATATATCTATATGAAACAAAGATTTATTCCTACTTCCCACACACACCTTCCCAAACCCACCGAGGTAGGTTGTCCTCCTGCGGTACAACCAGCCCCGGCTTTCCTCCGCCCCCTGCTCTTTGGAGCCAGGTCACGACTATTTCGCGGTATCCTCCGTCAGGCAATGGGAGATTTCCGTTTATTTACATTTAAGTGGTAGGTTAGCTCATTTGGCTTTATCACTACCGGTCAAAGCAATTGTTCGGCGATCTAATAATGGTTGCCCAAGTGCAGTCGAGAGCGAGCAAGCATCGAATCCTTTCATCCACCGTCTAATACCCAGTCATTCGTCCAGTCATGTCCTTAATCTACCTTACTTGCTAATCTAATTTTTTTGGTGCTTGCATTCAAGAGCGTCGTGCGGCGTGCCTCCGGATCTCTCCTGCATGCGGTTTTTGTTTTTTTTAGGTCTCGAGGGTGATTTTGATATACTTAAACAAAACTTAACCCAAAAAATCAAGTGTACAAGATTATTATAATAAAGGAAAGTTATTAAAATATAAATACTGAAAAACTATCAATTATTTAAACTAGGTATTTTAAAGATTATTAATTTAAACCCACCTATCCTATGGCTACAAAATCAAGAACAAACCAAGGATAAATAAGTATAAACCAAAGTTAAGTAATTTAAATGCAATAACTCAATTTAAGTGTAAACATTAATGAATGTATTAAACATTTCTAATAAACTCTATCTTATCGTTGGATATTCAATATCAATTTGTGAAACAATAATTTATTCCTTATTGCTATACGGAGTGGAAACATGGACTCTCGGAAATACAAGTATGAGGTGTATAGAAGCCTTTAAAATGTGTGCTTTTCGAAGGATGCTGAAGATTTCGTGGACAGAACACGTGACCAACAAAGATGTGCTGAGAAGAATGAGATAGAACTCCTAAATATTGTAAATATCCGAAAAACGAGTTATCTAGGACATATTTACAGAGGAAATAAATATAACTTTCTACGACTCATAGTGGGAGGGAAAGTAGAAGGAAAAATAGGTCCAGGAAGAAGAAAATGCTCCTGGCTGAAGAATGTCAGACGTTGTAAAATTCATTAAGGTAGCACGCATCAGATGGATAGGTCATGTAATCAGACGAGAGGAAGATGCCATAGTCAGAAAAGTTTTTGACCGAAGAGGGCCGATTGGACAACGAAGAAGAGGAAGACCGAGACTTAGGTACCAAGACAACCTAGAAAATGATTTGAAGTCTATCTGAATTAGAGCATGCAGAAGAGTTGCCAGAGACAGGGGCGAATGGAGGATTGTTCTGAGGAAGGCTTTGGCTCATAAAGAGCTGTAACGCCACTGATGATGATGAAGAATGTAAGAGACGGGACAGCCATGGACATACATTCGATAGTAAGAACAGCTTAAGATAAAGAGCAATTTGCTGTAGTTATAGCCACCCTTCCGTAATGAAGAAGGAATCTTAAGAAGAAGTTTAAACAGCATTTTATTTAAATTAATTTATTCAACAAAAATATATCATTTTAGAATAGTTATTTCTATAATTAGGTATATTGGGCTACAAGTGAGTGAAATATTTTTTTACTCGGTATTGAAATTTTATAACAAGTTACATAACAAGACCCCCTCCACAGAAGAACCGTTGAACACTATAAGAGAAAAACAATACAATATAGAACTACTCCAAGAACAATCAATAAGAGAACTATACCAACAACGTCTAGACCAAAAATTAATAGAATTTAGATACGGCAACATCGAAGAAATATACGAGCATATAAAGGCGAGTATAAAGCAAGCAGCATTCGAAGCCCTTGGGCAAAAAGGACATATAACAAATAAACAGCACTATTATGAAATAAATGAACCAACAAAAAGAATAATTGAAGAAAAAAGCAACTATACAGAAAATGGCTGACTACAAACAACGACGAAGTTTATAAAGAATATAGAGAAAAAGATAGAGAAGTGAAAAAACAAATAACACAGCAAAAGAATGAAGAATGGGAAAGAATCTGCTTAAATATTGAAACATATATAGGAGGTACAAGAACTTCGGAGTCATGGAAAGTACTGAGAGAATTGAAACAAAACTCAAAAGAAAAAATTAAATTGGGAAATATACAGGACAAAGAATGGAAGGACTACTACAAGGAACTACAGAGGAATAAGCGTAATATCATCAATAGGAAGATTATATGGGAAGATACTGCGAGAAAAGATAGAGCAAGCGATAAAAGGCAAAATCGGGGAGGATCAGGCAGGCTTCACGGCAGGAAGATCATGCATAGACCACATATACACACTGGAACAACTGTTGGAAAAGAAAAAAGCAAAAAATAGAGATAAACACTTGGCATTTGTGGACCTGAGAAAGGCGTATGACTCTGTATCAAGGTCAGAACTATGGGAGGCAATGTACAAATTAGAAATACAGACAGAGCTCATAGAAGCTACAAAAGCTCTGTATAAAGAAAATAAAGTGTCCATTAAAATGGGAACAAGAATCATAGGAGACTTCACCACAACAAAAGGGCTCCTGCAGGGTTGTTCCACATCTCCAACCCTATTCAAAATATACTTAGAAAAAGCCTTGACTACATGGAAAAGAAAATGCGAAGGCATGGGAGTACCGGTACGGAACGAATACCTATATACGTTAAGCTTTGCAGACGATCAGGTAGTGATTGCACAGGACCAAGACGACCTCAGCTACATGATGAAGAAACTACAAAAAGAATATACCAAGGCTGGCCTAGATATTAACCTCGCGAAAACAGAGTACCTATCTACAAGTGAAGAAGACATAGAAGATCTACAGATTGATGACAACGTAACAATCAAAGGAAAGGATAAATTCAAATACCTGGGGTTTATAATCACGAAAAAGGCAACAACAGAGGAAGAAATTACACAAAGATTAGGACAAACATGAACTGCAATCCGACAACTTAACTCAGTATGGTGGGATAGACACCTAAATATGAAGGCAAAAACGCAGATTTATAAAACATTAGTGCGAAGTATTATGACATATGGGGCTGTGTAATGGAAATATAGCAAGGAAATAAAGAAGGAAAAATTAAGGGACAATTAGCCTAGTAAAGAGTAATAATTATTTAAGTAATTATTATATATTCCAAATTAATAAAGAATAAATTCGACACAGTTTAACGTATACATTTCAAATTAAAAACAAAACAATTGACCCAGTTTAACACAAGCCTGAATGTTTAAAAAATTACGACACTTAGACCTTGTTGGAAATTAATACAAGGTACGAATTGTTAAACAAGTGATAATTGAGCTGACTAAGAAGTTTTAGAAGTGGTCACGCCAGACACTCCACGCCATAGTGTGGAGATCGGACGATACGCAGACAGTGGACGCGTTATTTAACTCGACGGGATAGTGTGACGTATAAGTGTCGGCAACTGGAGATTCGAAGGTTCGCAATCTCAAATCCCTGTAGACTGGAGGCGTATTCCCTAGCTAGAGCCTAGATACGCGAAGGTAACTAAGATCTATATACTAACCCAAGGTATATCTAACAATACGGAATTGTCCGACCTTTAATTCCTTGCTTGTCTCTTCTCGTCTCCCTTCGTGCCTGATCGAACATTTTTGGTCCTAACTGATATTTTGTAGTGTACAGTATAGTTAATACATCGTAAACTCGAAATTTGGTTTTGTTATTCCTAGCCGTTACAGGTCGAGACTAGAAGAGATACACATTTCGCTTATGCAGTGCTCCGGCTTCTAACGTAAGCCCATAGCCTCTCACTCTTTGCAGGACCTGAGACCGAGAAGTCCTTAATTCCCTTCCTTTCCAGAAAGATTTCCCTACCCTCTTGTAAATCCGCGAGGGCGGAACCAGTCAGTCCAGACTAGTGGAACCAGTAAGCCTTGCCCCGCACGCAGGGATAAGTATCTCCTAAAAATTGTAGAGGCATTGATAAGGACATTGAGACAGATGTCTTCTATAATGGTGACAGCCTTTATCAGAGTGGAGACAATTCATTAGAGGGGTTTAGTCGATTCATCTACAGCTTCAATCTTAAATTATCACGCTTAACCCCCCAATGTTATTAGAGCTGAAAATTGGATCATAAACAAGAAAAACAGCAGTAAGATAGTAGCAACAGAGATGGAATGCCTGCGAAGATGCTGCAGAGTAACAAGAATGGATAGGAGAAGTAATGACGAAATAAAGCAAAGAACATCAATAGAAACAGACATACTAACATATATAGAACAAAAAAGATAAAAGTGGTATGGACATGTAAGAAGAACTAGCGACAGCAGATGGATAAAGAGAATAACCGAATGGAGCCCCATAGGAAGGAGGAAAAGAGGACGACCCCGAAAATCCTGGAGGAACGAAGTAGACGACGCCATGAGTAAGAGAGGCCTAAACGATGGAAAATGGAACAACAGAGAGAGATGGAAACGGTTGAGCGAGGGAAGGCAGTGAATACTGTAGAATCCCTAAATATATATGAAATTTTTTTCACGAATTGTCACCAACAGCCGGCAACGAGTGATAAATAAAAGTTCAGTGATTAAAAATACTATAAGAATAAGATAAGTAAATATTGTATAATTTTATAAAATGCATTCTTTTGGCCTATCCGATTAAGCAAATCGCTCTATGATTGCATCAGCATATAGAGAAATTTCAGGATGCAAATTGATGAGTGCTAAAGCAGTTAACCTTTCCTTCGAAGTTCTATTTCTAAGCCAAGTCTTTAGATGCTTAAGCATAGAAAACTACGCTCTGCTGTTGCTGCACTGACTGGCAGTGTAATTAATATTTGCAGAAATATTCCGATGTTTGGATACATGAATGATCGCAGTTTTCTAATACTTCTAAAATAGAATCAGCAAGTTCTCCATTATTTTGCACGACTCTTTTCCACTTTTGAATCCACAGTGAAAACTCGTTCTACTGTGGAATATGCAGTAGGTGGTCCAATAATATCCTGGAAGGAGTCAACGATATTTTTAATGCAACTTTATCTTCTGGTGTGTTATCAGTTTTAGGTAAAACAGCTCGAAGATTAAATAGATTCATAACTTTCGGTGAAAGTCGTTATTCTAAATCAGTTAAGATATTGTCTAAAACGGGTAAATACTAAAAACTATACGAGGCATCTTCAATTCAATGTCTAGTTGTTCAGCTATTTCCTTTACTTCATAGTAAAGTTTGCTAAAAACAAATTCAGCAGTTGATCTTTTATTTTGAAGAATGCATTTAGTGTCCTATATGGCTTCATTAGCCGTCTTCAAATCTAATTTTGGTGACTGAAGAAGACGACTAAGTGATACAGTTGTACCTAAAACATCACTAAGACAAACTACTGAATTGAGAAATTTTGGGTTCCTAATAGTTTGGATTAATGAAAATGCATCGGCTGACGTTTTACTGTCGTTCCATGTATAAATTGTTTTAAGAGCGTTGTTTACTTTGATGATTAATTCGCCCTGGAACTGCAGATGACCTTCATGCCTTTCAATCCAACAAGTTTCATCTTGGACAGCAACTTCCACTTCTCAAAAACATCATGTCGTTTTGGGAGAGGCATTAGCAAAAGCTATTACTTTTGCCAAGGAATTGTTCAAAATATGATTGCTACATGGACAACGCACAGCATGTTTGGCCGATTTTTTTAATTCGTTAACGGAACCTTTCGTTTCGGATGCCATTACTGAGCCACTATCGACACCAAAACCTACGCAAAAATTTAAATCCAAATTAAAATTCTTTAATCTTCAACAATGTGGCCTACAGCAACTCGAGTTAAGCAGCGTTCTCCTTTTGAACCGACGTCTTCTCGAATCGAATCGTCGGCGTTGACAAATGTAATGAAATCTTCTCTAATCTCATTGAAATAAAGATATCGCAGAGACATTCTTCTTTACAGCAATAGATGATATCATTTTTGAGTAGTTTTACTAATTAATGTAGCATTAGTCGGAGCAGTTTCCAAATGTTTTCGCAGATCATTATCGCCTGCATTCATCCTAAACCGCAGCAATGCTCTAAAATTGCCATCATTTTTTTTTACCAAAACTGTTTACAACACATTAAATATTTTTATCATCCCTATGCCCCCTTAAAGAAATATTTTGTCTACAACAAAGAATAACAGTTTTTATTATTGGATTCAAATTCTTCCTATTTTCTTGAATCATTTCAACTCCTTTCCTGCTTGTAGGGTTGATGGGTTTTAAATTATTTTTTTTAGGATTATTCTATTGATATTTATTTTTGTTTGGGGGCTTGGATCCGCCACTGATCCTAACTGATTTGCGTTCAATATAGAATATTGTGTTCAATTCTTAGTTTAATTATATTTTGTATTTTATATTTGCTATAGTTATCCGCACATTGTTGGTCTCTATAGAGTTTTAAGAATGGAATAACAAGAATATTTTCCATAATCTTGTGGAAAACCAGCTTTTCTTTTAATTATTTGATTAAACATTAACAGAGATTCTTGTGCGACTTGAGGAAGTCTGTTCATCATACTAGATGTTATCAGATCTAAACCAGTAGCCGGATCCTATTTATTTATAACATTTATTATTTCCTCTCTAGAAATGTCCTCGACATTTTTATTGGATAGGATAACAGTAAATTCTGGATCTGTTATATCAATTCCCAATTTATCTGATATATCCATAAGACCATTTGCTTCAGGTTTCCATAGTGAAATGGATGAATTTATTCATCCATTTCACTGTGGAATTCATTCATCATCATCACGAATTCATTTATTTATTCATTATTATTAAAGGTGTAAAATTTTGAAAAATGTATCCTGGTAAAATTTGTGAAAACGTGATTTATAATGAATCGTAATTTAATTTATGGGAACAGCAACACTGCATTTTATAGGCAGGTTATTAATTAGCATCCTAGATGACGAAGACCCTTATTTCAATTATACAAATACAAACAAATAAAGTTCTTTCTTTTTTAAAAAGTTAACAAGTAATTAGTGGTATTACATATACCACCACCACTTACTTAAAATCATTCATACAAAATTTCATATAATTACCACGGGAAATAAGTGAAATTTCAAATGTTTACATTTGTTACATTTTTTGCCCCCTTATTCGTGCCCACGTAGTAGACAGCGTGAGCACTACACTTTAAAAAATCGGCTTCACATGTTGTTTTCTAGTTCTACGTCTCAAATAGTTTATCTAAAGTAGATATAGTTTATTATTACAGTTATAGTGACACTGGCGCCAAATAAGACAAAAAGTTTTAAATAAAACTCACAGATTTATTTTTGTTCACTATATTGTTTGTTAATTTTTTCAATCAAAATATCATATCACCTATATTTCAATAAATTCGAAATAGTTTAATACAAACTCTATTAATCTATTAAAATGACTTTTTACTGCTAATTAAAAATTAATTGTGCTTCGAACGCCGATATTCTTGCGTGGAATATTTAAAATCAGTCATTGTGACGACATGCGCGAATTCTTACATGGAACTATTCTTCTAGTAACTTCGATCAGTTCGGATCACAAAAATCAAATCCCGAACTGATCCCGAAGTTCACCGAGACGCCATGTTATTTCAAATCGGTCTTTTTGATAGTTTAAAGTGAAAGTTTCTGCCTAAACAGTTAACAATTTACTTAAAGGTACATAAATATTTTATTTATTATATATATTTTTTAATTTAATGTTACAAAAAATTATTTGTTGAAGTGTTTAACTATTGTTATAAACAATATTGCAATTAGAATATTACTAGAAACAGTTGACCGGTTGATTGTAATATTAGATGTCCGTATTGTATAATATACCTATTTTAACTTTTTGTTTTTCACTACGAGTTCTGCTATAATAATTGTTATTAATTTGAAGGAATTTTTCTATAACTCAATATAATTTGTATGTAAGTATCATGTTTAGGATAACTATGACTAATACCGTCCTATTGACAAGTATAATTATTTTGCAATGATATGGAGAGACCACAGAAAAGTTATATTCTAAATTTGTATCCTAAAATTTTTATATTCAAAAAGTGGTAGTTAAAATACAAATGAATAGATGCCGCCGTAATCTGTGCCTATGAAATACTTGATACATAATTGACATTGCTTATTGCTTGACATATATCAAAAGTCATCCCAGATCAGAGGTAGATAAACAAAATTTCTTGTTTATTGGGTAGAAAATAAGAAATTTTAATCATCAAAACTATAATCAAGTTTAGAATCACATGTAAGTGATTCTAAATCAAAGGAATTAACCGAGATAATTTAAGTAAATGCCAGAAACTACAGGTTTACCTGTATTGTAACGTTTTTCTGATGGATTCAAGCAAGGAGCATTCATCAAAGAAAATATCTATCAAACATCAAAATAATGCAAAAAATGGACCTACAAGAGGTATTAATAATACTAATATCAAGAATTCCCATAAGTTGTATAAACCATTTTATGTAGGATGAATTAATACAACATTCCAGAGAAGCAACATAGTTAAATTGAAATAATCATAATAATGGTAAAAACAGTTTTATAATTGGAGGGGTATACATTCCCCCAAAATCCGAAGAACAAATAAATGAACAACACTGTTTATCATTTGAAGATCTATCTCAAAGGTATAACAATCATAAGATATATATATTCCGTGACTTCAATCTTTCTGAAGCTTCATGTGATAGCAATGAATCAGGTGTCCTGGTGAATTGTACTTACCTGTGTTTTATAGTTACTTTAATTTTTTTCAAAATTTATATTTATAAGTAGCAAAAGCTTCAGATCCGATTTTTAAAAATAACTATCATCACAAAAGTTACACTTATAACATTAGTTTATGTTAACATCAGGTACGTCATTAGAATATACTTAATTTTATCATCATTTTGTAAACACAGACTATGAAGGTCTCAATAACTATCTTTTAATGACACATTTGAATTTGTCAAATGTTGAAGATGCTCTAACAGAATTTTACAACATACTTAATATGTCATTATCATTGTTTGTACTAGTGAAAAGATTTTGAACTTCTATTTATCCAAAATGGTTTAATGCCATTTTACGTTATTTAGTTGCATAGAAACAAATTGCTCATAAAAATTATTTGGCTTCGTGTAATCAAGAGGATTATGTGATTTTCTCAGAACTTAAAAGATTGTGTAAAGATTTATCAAATCAATGTTATAACACTTATCTGAATCAAGTAAACCATAATTTATGCAGTAATCCTAAGTACTTTTGGCAGTTTGTAAATAGTAAGAGAGTATGATTTATCACATAGTATGTCTTATGGTAATATTTTAGCAACAACTGGACAGCATATTGCAAACTGTTTCAGTCAATTTTTTTCAACAGTTTATTCTCCACAATCAAATATTAATAAGTTGGAAGTAAAGGAAAACAGCAATCTTTGTATAGCTAATTTTTCAATAAGAGTCAAAGATATTTTTAACAATATTTTATCATTACCTAATAGGTTAAGCAGTGGTCCAGATGGTATTCCTGATTATTTTCTAAAGAATTATATTTATTCACTAACTAATCCTTTATATCTTCTTTTTGAGTTATCATTAAAGACATCAGTTTTCCCAACTTTATGGAAACATTCTTATATCTGCATACAGTTAAAGTATTCTACTGTTAATTTTGCCTTTCTTCGTTAGATTGAATCATATTTTATTTATTTTATAGTAACTATATTCCTTTTTATTCATTCACTATTCCACTAATCTTTTTATCCATTCTTTTATTTTTGTCAGACAACACTATATCACTTTGTTTTTATTGCAGATCACTGTACCTCCAGAACATTTATTTTTCATTCTGCCCGTGTGTTGAGAATCAGTAAGTATTTTAATGGATGTTGTCTGTTATAAACAATAGCATATTAATACCAATGAGCTTATTGTAGATTGTTATTCTTTACTAAATACCAAAGTCTTTATTTTATACATTTTGTATTCTCATTTTACAAGTAAGACACATATTTCTGTGTAAAATATTAACACCATTTTAAATACATGGTTATTATTATTATCAAAATAAAGTATTCTACTGTTAATTTTGCCTTTCTTCGTTAGATTGAATCAAATTTTATTTATTTTATAGTAACTGTTATAACTAATTATTAGTTATTAATATTAATGTCTTAGTGTAACTATTATATAGTAACACTAAGACATGTATATTCGGCGACTTCAATCTTCCTGAAGCTTCATATGATAACAATGAATCATCTGTTTGGGCTTTAAGAACTGTTTTTTATGTTTTGGTTGTATCTAAAGTGAAATATGCATCTAGTATGATCTCCACAATACCAAGTTCATTCTACTACATTGAAGAGATTGCAGAACAAATTTTTAAGATATTGTGCATATAAATTAAACATACACATTATTAATCATGATTATACAAATATTTTAAAAGCACTCAACATAAATTTATTAAAAACCTGAAGAGATAACTTTGATTTAGTATTTGTGTTTAAATTAATAAATGGTTCAATTTGTTGTCCTGAACTTCTCCAATCTATTAGCTTTTTAAGTTCCTTCCAGAAGTCTCAGATATGTTGATCTGTTTGATATACCTTTTCACCATACAAATTATGTTATGCACTCACTCATTAGCGAACACTGAAAATTATAAATAGGAACAATTAAAAATATTTGGTGTCTCCTTAGCTTCTTTTAAAAATCGAATAAAAAGAGCTTGACAAGTTATAGGTACTTTTTTGTTTATATTAATTCATCTTGTTTCATATATAATTAATATTTTGTTTTATTTATAATTAAGAATTGTAAATTGAATAATTTGTAATTATGATTGTGAAAATAAAGTATTCAAATTTGGAACTATACATTATTTTCAGGGAGGTTTTAAATAAAAACATATACCACATTTTTGAATGTAGGGAGTAATATATACATATATATATATATATATATATATATATATATATATATATATATATATATATATATATTTCAAATTATTTTTTCGACCATACTGTTTTAAATATTGATTTATAGTATCAGCAATCGGTCAGGAAATAAAACTCTATTTGTTCAGTCTCAATATTTCGTCACGATTTTGTGACTTCTTCAGGAGAAAACTAAATTTATTAGAATAATTAATGATTATATATGTAAACAAAATTAATATTTTAATACTTACAACTGCAAGAATGAAAATTTAAATTTTTTTGGCATATCTAAATAAATGACATATTTGTTTGATTTTATTTAGGAATTATGGTAACCGTAATATTTTATAGAGTGAATTCCCGTTGTACAATTTTCAGCGAGTAGGTTAAAATAAACAATTACTATGACAGTATTATTCATTTTATAAAGTGGAAAGATGGAATTAATAGAATTGAGAAAGAATCAGGAACACAATAAATTGATCTATAAAATGTAATTGATGGTATGTAGTCAGTTACTGCAATACTGATATTTAGAAATGTAATAAAATTATAGGTACAGTTACTAGAGAATTACTAAGTTTGTGTTTAAAGGTTAAGATCTATCACATTATTGTTTAGTATGTTGCAGTAGATATTACTTAAATGATTGGTGTCTGTCTTATAATTGATAGATTCAGGAGTTTTATTAATGTGTACCATTTGAAGGAAAAGCCGATTTTTATAATTATCAACTTGTTCCAAGATTTTTACATTATTAAAGTCAAAGTTATGTCCTGTCTTCAAGTGGTGGTCCACTAAGGCACAAGAGTTTTTTTATATGTTACAGTCACTTTTGTGTTGAGTGACACGTTTTTTAAGCCACTGTTGACTTTGACTAATATAACAACTTTGACATTGGCTGCAATTTATTCTATAAATTATATTACTCATTAATGAATTTGGAGTTTTAACTTTTATTTTTGAGAATAACCTTGAATTTAGAAGTGGATTGTATTTAATTAATTTGATGTTCGGAAATGTTTTGAAAAGTGGGACAATTTGGTCTGTTAAATTTTTTATGAAAGGTATTTTTTTATATGAAACTGGTTGTGGATTATTTATTAAAGCTCTATTGTAAAAGTTAGTGTTATAAATAAGTTTTTTAATATATGTTTTGGGTAGCCATTGTTTAAAAACATTTCAAAAAGTTTCTTTAAATTGACATCTAGGAAACTCCGATCACAGATTGTCGTTACACGATTTTTCATAGATACAATTGTGTTAAATTTTTGACTTCTAGGATGATTAGAATAATAATTTATAAATCTGCCGGATGCAGTATCTTTTTGATACCAATCTAATATGATTTTGTTATCATTAGTTCTTATGACTTTGGTATCTAGAAAAGGTATACTATTTTCATTTTCATATTCGACAGTGAATTGAATATTTTGATGGAGTGAATTAAAGATCGTTTGTACTATCTGAATATGGTTGAATGGTACACTGCATATTATATCATCAACAAATTTATAAATAAATGCTAGTGAAAACGGCAATTTTGAGATTCCAAGGTCTAATAAATGGTCTAGGATAATTGTTGCTAAAATAGGACTAATAGGACTGCCCATTGGTGTTCCAAATATTTGTTTATAGAATTTATCACAAAAACAAAAATATGTGCTGTCAAATAAGAATGTTAATAATGACAAAAATGAGCCAAGTTTCAATACAAAAGATACATTTTCTTTTGTCAATGCTGTAAATGGAATTCAGCTACCAGATAACTATGTTTTGATATCATTAGATGTAGTGTCATTGTTTACTAACATCCCAATAAAGTTAATCATTGAAATCATACAAGAAAAATGGTCTAAAATAGAACAATTCACATCATTATCTAGGAAAGACTTCCTGTCATGTCATTATAGTCATACTATAACTATAATGAGCTTATTGTACGTTATTAATCTTTACTAAATGCCAAAGTTTTCATTTTATACATTTTCTATTCTCATTTTACAAGTAAGACACATATTGCTATGTAAAATATTCATCATCAACATTATTTTAAATACATGGTTATTATTATTATTATCAAAATAAAGTATTATATACAGAGAAAATAGACGAAACATATGGTGGTGTAGGATTTCTTGTCAAAAAGTATCTCACACCATACATTTCTACATATAAAAGCGTTTCTGATAGAGTAGCATATATTATAATAGACCTAGATAATCAAACCAAGATCAAGGTTATACAACTGTATGCTCACATAACAACACATCAGGAAGAGGTAGTTAAAATGTTCTACGAAGATGTCATAACAGTATTAGAAGTAAATGATACAAAGTATACCATCATTATGGGAGATTTGAACGAAAAATTAGGTAAAGAAAAAGGAAATACTGAAACTAAAATAGCTATGCATGGTGGTGTTATGGCACACGAAATGAAAGAGGAGAAAAATTAAATAACTTCTTAGAACAACAAAATTTATAGCCATCAAAACATAGTTCAAGAAACCAGCAAACCGAAAATGGACGTGGATCTCTCCCAATAAAAAGACGAAAAACGAGATCGATTACTTCTTGTGTGGGAACAAAGACACTTTTGAAGATATAACTACTCTCAATCTATTCACAACTGTCAGTGATCATCGATAGTCAGCTCGATAGCTATCAACCGGTAGAGCAGGCCGGATTCCGAAAGGGTTACAGTACAGCGGATCATCTTCTTACAGTCAGAACGCTAATAAAGAAAGCCAATGAATATCACTTGAACTTATACATTGGCTTCGTTGATTATGAAAAGGCATTCGACTCCATAGAACTTTGTGCAATAGAGAGAGCAATGAACAACTGCAGGATAGACTCCCGATACAGAATGCTCATACATAATATTTACAAGAAAGCTACAATGGAAATACAAATAGATGCGAAAACCAAAGCTATACCAATCAACAGGGGAGTTCGCCAGCGAGATGTTATCTCGCCAAAGCTATTCACCCTTGGACTGGAAGACGCGTTCAAAGTCATTAACCTGCGCAGATAACGGAATAAATGTTAATGGAAGAAAACCGAGTCATTTGAGATACGCTGATGGCATTGTAATATTCGCTACAAGTCTTGATGAACTATATATAATGATGGCGCAACTATTTTAAGCTTCGGAAAAAGTAAGTCTTAAGATGAACTTGGAAAAAACAAAAATAATGACAAATACACCGGACATTAGAGAAATAACTTTGAACGACATAAATTAAGAAATAGTAAGTGAATACATCTACCTGGGACAGCTATTGAAAGTTAACAAAGAAAATCAAACTGCCGAAATTACCAGAAGAATATAAGCACTAAAATAGAACAATATTTGAAAACCAGAATTTACGATCAGTGTATCCTCCCTATACACACATATGATTCACAGGCTCTTTTCACATTTGCATACTATAATTTTTTTCCATTTGCTGATGTCTGAAAATAAAAGGCATACTTTATCCTTCTGTGACTTTTATTTCTTACATAGCGGTACTTTGGTATGGTAAAATCGTTTTGCAAATTTGCAATCGTTGTTTATTATTGATTTTTGTTCTACATTGTAGGTATCATTTTTCGTTACACGCTTCTTTGATACTTTTTGCGGAAATAAGTTTCTTAGATTTTGCGCACGAAGTATATTCCTTGCCTTCGTTTTTTAACTTGTTGGTCTTATTTTTAATCCACTCCGCTTAGTCGCGCTTCCTTTTTCTGGCTTTTGTTTTATGAGTAGAACTAGTTTCTTCCACAGGTGCCTTTTGCAATAGTACTTCTTCATCCGATGAGCTAGAAGATGAAGAAGATAAAGCACTAGAACTACTAAACGAACCAGAAAAATTCACGTCTGTAACACTGAAGCCACTGAGTTTACTATTAATTCTAAAAGAGATCTTGTTGAAATGTTTTTGTACGTTTTCCAAGTTTTCTAAATTATGTGTTATAATAATTGAATATCATAATGTAAGTTGATAAACATTGAGTATAAAATATACAGGGTCATTCACGCAACATGTTGGTTAAAAGTTTTCAAAGTTCTGGTCGTCACTGGTTTCTGCAAATTTGGAATAATGTGTTATGCAAAGCATTCTTCATTTTTTAAATATTTGCATTCTTCTAGCACTTCCGGTTGTACCGGAAGTCGCCATTAAGTTTCTTATTTTAAATAGAAACTGTGCTTTTTGTTATTTTTTTTAGAATCTACGTAAAATTCTGGATCGATTTTTATTGGGATACCATTCTCGAAAAAATAGCCGTTTTTGAGATATTTAAAGTTTTTGAAAAATTTTTCATATTACACATGCAACTTCAAAAATTAATATTGTGGTTAATATTTATGCTGAAAAAACAAAAATTCTTTTTCAGCGTGTACTAAACTCTATTTTTATTTAAGCATAAAAAATTTGCCAATGTTAATACTGGGTGTTCAAAATTTTGTATTATATTTTTATTTTTATATATTTTATAAATATATCTATAAAAATATATATCTATATGAAACAAAGACTTATTCCTACTTCCCACACACACCTTCCCAAACCCACCGAGGTAGGTTGTCCTCCTGCGGTACAACCAGCCCCGGCTTTCCTCCGCCCCCTGCTCTTTGGAGCCAGGTCACGACTATTTCGCGGTATCCCCCGTCAGGCAATGGGAGATTTCCGTGTATTTACATTTAAGTGGTAGGTTAGCCCATTTGGCTTTATCACTACCGGTCAAAGCAATTGTTCGGCGATCTAATAATGGTTGCCCAAGTGCAGTCGAGAGCGAGCAAGCATCGAATCCTTTGATCCGCCGTCTAATACCCAGTCATTCGTCCAGTCATGTCCTTAATCTACCTTACTTGCTAATCTAATTTTTTTGGTGCTTGCATTCAAGAGCGTCGTGCGTGCCTCCGGATCTCTCCTGCATGCGGTTTTTGTTTTTTTTTTTTTTGTTTTTTTTTTAGGTCTCGAGGGTGATTTTGATATACTTAAACAAAACTTAACCCAAAAAATCAAGTGTACAAGATTATTATAATAAAGGAAAGTTATTAAAATATAAATACTGAAAAACTATCAATTATTTAAACTAGGTATTTTAAAGATTATTAATTTAAACCCACCTATCCTATGGCTACAAAATCAAGAACAAACCAAGGATAAATAAGTATAAACCAAAGTTAAGTAATTTAAATGCAATAACTCAATTTAAGTGTAAACATTAATGAATGTATTAAACATTTCTAATAAACTCTATCTTATCGTTGGATATTCAATATCAATTTGTGAAACAATAATTTATTCCTTATTGCTATACGGAGTGGAAACATGGACTCTCGGAAATACAAGTATGAGGTGTATAGAAGCCTTTAAAATGTGTGCTTTTCGAAGGATGCTGAAGATTTCGTGGACAGAACACGTGACCAATAAAGATGTGCTGAGAAGAATGAGGACTAAGATAGAACTCCTAAATATTGTAAATATCTGAAAAACGAGTTATCTAGGACATATTTACAGAGGAAATAAATATAACTTTCTACGACTCATAGTGGGAGGGAAAGTAGAAGGAAAAATAGGTCCAGGAAGAAGAAAATGCTCCTGGCTGAAGAATGTAAGACGTTGTAAAATTCATTAAGGTAGCACGCATCAGATGGATAGGTCATGTAATCAGACGAGAGGAAGATGCCATAGTCAGAAAAGTTTTTGACCGAAGAGGGCCGATTGGACAACGAAGAAGAGGAAGACCGAGACTTAGGTACCAAGACAACCTAGAAAATGATTTGAAGTCTATCGGAATTAGAGCATGGAGAAGAGTTGCCAGAGACAGGGGCGAATGGAGGATTGTTCTGAGGAAGGCTTTGGCTCATAAAGAGCTGTAACGCCACTGATGATGATGAAGAATGTAAGAGACGGGACAGCCATGGACATACATTCGATAGTAAGAAAAGCTTAAGATAAAGAGCAATTTGCTGTAATTATAGCCACCCTTCCGTAATGAAGAAGGAATCTTAAGAAGAAGTTTAAACAGCATTTTATTTAAATTAATTTATTCAACAAAAATATATCATTTTAGAATAGTTATTTCTATAATTAGGTATATTGGGCTACAAGTGAGTGAAATATTTTTTTACTCGGTATTGAAATTTTATAACAAGTTACATAACAAGACCCCCTCCACAGAAGAACCGTTGAACACTATAAGAGAAAAACAATATACACACTGGAACAACTGTTGGAAAAGAAAAAAGCAAAAAATAGAGATAAACACTTGGCATTTGTGGACCTGAGAAAGGCGTATGACTCTGTATCAAGGTCAGAACTATGGGAGGCAATGTACAAATTAGAAATACAGACGGAGCTCATAGAAGCTACAAAAGCTCTGTATAAAGAAAATAAAGTGTCCATTAAAATGGGAACAAGAATCATAGGAGACTTCACCACAACAAAAAGGCTCCTGCAGGGTTGTTCCACATCTCCAACCCTATTCAAAATATACTTAGAAAAAGCCTTGACTACATGGAAAAGAAAATGCGAAGGCATGGGAGTACCGGTACGGAACGAATACCTATATACGTTAAGCTTTGCAGACGATCAGGTAGTGATTGCACAAGACCAAGACGACCTCAGCTACATGATGAAGAAACTACAAAAAGAATATACCAAGGCTGGCCTAGATATTAACCTCGCGAAAACAGAGTACCTATCTACAAGTGAAGAAGACATAGAAGATCTACAGATTGATGACAACGTAACAATCAAAGGAAAGGATAAATTCAAATACCTGGGGTTTATAATCACGAAAAAGGCAACAACAGAGGAAGAAATTGCACAAAGATTAGGACAAACAAGAACTGCAATCCGACAACTTAACTCAGTATGGTGGGATAGACACCTAAATATGAAGACAAAAACGCAGATTTATAAAACATTAGTGCGAAGTATTATGACATATGGGGCTGTGTAATGGAAATATAGCAAGGAAATAAAGAAGGAAAAATTAAGGGACAATTAGCCTAGTAAAGAGTAATAATTATTTAAGTAATTATTATATATTCAAAATTAATAAAGAATAAATTCGACACAGTTTAACGTATACATTTCAAATTAAAAACAAAACAATTGACCCAGTTTAACACAAGCCTGAATGTTTAAAAAATTACGAGACTTAGACCTTGTTGGAAATTAATACAAGGTACGAATTGTTAAACAAGTGATAAGAATTGAGCTGACTAAGAAGTTTTACGTAGCGTGATCCAGTTTAACACATGGAATACGTGACATAAAGAATCTAAGGTACGAGTTGGCGATACATAAAAACGGAGTGAAGTGGGTCAGAGAGTACAGTAAGAGCGCGGCGCCGAGAGTGGCCCCACGCCAGCGGGTTAGTGGGAAGTGGTCACGCCAGACACTCCACGCCATAGTGTGGAGATCGGACGATACTCAGACAGTGGACGCGTTATTCAACTCGACGGGATAGTGTGACGTATAAGTGTCGGCAACTGGAGATTCGAAGGTTCGCAATCTCAAATCCCTGTAGACTGGAGGCGTATTCCCTAGCTAGAGCCTAGATACGCGAAGGTAACTAAGATCTATATACTAACCCAAGGTATATCTAATAATACGGAATTGTCCGACCTTTAATTCCTTGCTTGTCTCTTCTCGTCTCCCTTCGCGCCTGATCGAACATTTTTGGTCCTAACTGATATTTTGTAGTGTACAGTATAGTTAATACATCGTAAACTCGAAATTTGTTTTTGTTATTCCTAGCCGTTACAGGTCGAGACTAGAAGAGATACACATTTCGCTTACGCAGTGCTCCGGCTTCTAACGTAAGCCCATAGCCTCTCACTCTTTGCAGGACCTGAGACCGAGAAGTCCTTAATTCCCTTCCTTTCCAGAAAGATTTCCCTACCCTCTTGTAAATCCGCGAGGGCGGAACCAGTCAGTCCAGACTAGTGGAACCAGTAAGCCTTGCCCCGCTCGCAGGGATAAGTATCTCCTAAAAATTGTAGAGGCATTGATAAGGACATTGAGACAGACGTCTTCTATAATGGTGACAGCCTTTATCAGAGTGGAGACAATATTCATTAGAGGGGTTTAGTCGATTCATCTACAGCTTCAATCCTAAATTATAACAAGTAACAAGAATGGATAGGAGAAGTAATGACGAAATAAAGCAAAGAACATCAATAGAAACAGACATACTAACATATATAGAACATATAAAAAAGATAAAAGTGGTATGGACATGTAAGAAGAACTAGCGACAGCAGATGGATAAAGAGAATAACCGAATGGAGCCCCATAGGAAGGAGGAAAAGAGGACGACCCCGAAAATCCTGGAGGAACGAAGTAGACGACGCCATGAGTAAGAGAGGCCTAAACGATGGAAAATGGAACAACAGAGAGAGATGGAAACGGTTGAGCGAGGGAAGGCAGTGAATACTGTAGAATCCCTAAATATATATGAAATTTTTTTCACGAATTGTCACCAACAGCCGGCAACGAGTGATAAATAAAAGTTCAGTGATTAAAAATACTATAAGAATAAGATAAGTAAATATTGTATAATTTTATAAAATGCATTCTTTTGGCCTATCCGATTTAGCAAATCGCTCTATGATTGCATCAGCATATAGAGAAATTTCAGGATGCAAATTGATGAGTGCTAAAGCAGTTAACCTTTCCTTCGAAGTTCTATTTCTAAGCCAAGTCTTTAGATGCTTAAGCATAGAAAACTACGCTCTGCTGTTGCTGCACTGACTGGCAGTGTAATTAATATTTGCAGAAATATTCAGATGTTTGGATACATGAATGATCGCAGTTTTCTAATACTTCTAAAATAGAATCAGGAAGTTTTCCATTATTTTGCACGACTCTTTTCCACTTTTGAATCCACAGTGAAAACTCGTTCTACTGTGGAATATGCAGTAGGTGGTCCAATAATATTCTGGAAGGAGTCAACGATATTTTTAATGCAACTTTATCTTCTGGTGTGTTATCAGTTTTAGGTAAAACAGCTCGAAGATTAAATAGATTCATAACTTTCGGTGAAAGTCGTTCTTCTAAATCAGTTAAGATATTGTCTAAAACGGTAAATACTAAAAACTATACGAGGCATCTTCAATTCAATGTCTAGTTGTTCAACTATTTCCTTTACTTCATAGTAAAGTTTGCTAAAAACAGATTCAGCAGTTGATCTTTTATTTTGAAGAATGCATTTAGTGTCCTATATGGCTTCATTAGCCGTCTTCAAATCTAATTTTGGTGACTGAAGAAGACGACTAAGTGATACAGTTGTACCCAAAACATCACTAAGACAAACTACTGAATTGAGAAATTTTGGGTTCCTAATAATTTGCATTAATGGAAATGCATCGGCTGACGTTTTACTGTCGTTCCATGTATAAATTGTTTCAAGAGCGTTGTTTACTTTGATGATTAATTCGCCCTGGAACTGCAGATGACCTTCATGCCTTTCAATCCAACAAGTTTCATCTTGGACAGCAACTTTCAGTTCTTTCTTAAAAACATCATGTCGTTAGAGGCATTAGCAAAAGCTATTACTTTTGCCAAGGAATTGTTCAAAATATGATTGCTACATGGACAACGCACAGCATGTTGGGCCGATTTTTTTAATTTGTTAACGGAACTTTTCGTTTCGGATGCCATTTCTGAGCCACTATCGACACCAAAACCTACGCAAAAATTTAAATCCAAATTAAAATTCTTTAATCTTCAACAATGTGGCCTACAGCAACTCGAGTTAAGCAGCGTTCTCCTTTTGAACCGACGTCTTCTCGAATCGAATCGTCAGCGTTGACAAATGTAATGAAATCTTCTCTAATCTCATTGAAATAAAGATATCGCAGAGACATTCTTCTTTACAGCAATAAATGATATCATTTTTGAGTAGTTTTACTAATTAATGTAGCATTAGTCGGAGCAGTTTCCAAATGTTTTCGCAGATCATTATCGCCTGCATTCATCCTAAACCGCAGCAATGCTCTAAAATTGCCATCATTTTTTTTTACCAAAACTGTTTACAACACATTAAATATTTTTATCATCCCTATGCCCCCTTAAAGAAATATTTTGTCTACAACAAAGAATAACAGTTTTTATTATTGGATTCAAATTCTTCCTATTTTCTTGAATCATTTCAACTCCTTTCCTGCTTGTAGGGTTGATGGGTTTTAAATTATTTTTTTTAGGATTATTCTATTGATATTTATTTTTGTTTGGGGGCTTGGATCCGCCACTGATCCTAACTGATTTGCGTTCAATATAGAATATTGTGTTCAATTCTTAGTTTAATTATATTTTGTATTTTATATTCGCTATAGTTATCCGCACATTGTTGGTCTCTATAGAGTTTTAAGAATGGAATAACAAGAATATTTTCCATAATCTTGTGGAAAACCAGCTTTTCTTTTAATTATTTGATTAAACATTGACAGAGATTCTTGTACGACTTGAGGAAGTCTGTTCATCATACTAGGTGTCATCAGATCTAAACCAGTAGCCGTATCCTATTTATTTATAACATTTATTATTTCCTCTCTAGAAATGTCCTCGACATTTTTATTGGATAGGATAACAGTAAATTCTGGATCTGTTATATCAATTCCCAATTTATCTAATATATCCATAAGACCATTTGCTTCAGGTTTCCATAGTGAAATGGATGAATTTATTCATCCATTTCACTGTGGAATTCATTCATCATCATCACGAATTCATTTATTTATTCATTATTATTAAAGGTGTAAAAATTTGAAAAATGTATCCTGGTAAAATTTGTGAAAACGTGATTTATAATGAATCGTAATTTAATTTATGGGAACAGCAACTCTGCATTTTATAGGCAGGTTATTAATTAGCATCCTAGATGACGAAGACCCTTATTTCAATTATACAAATACAAACAAATAAAGTTCTTTCTTTTTTAAAAAGTTAACAAGTAATTAGTGGTATTACATATACCACCACCACTTACTTAAAATCATTCATACAAAATTCCATATAATTACCACGGGAAATAAGTGAAATTTCAAATGTTTACATTTGTTACATTTTTTGCCCCCTTATTCGTGCCCACGTAGTAGACAGCGTGAGCACTACACTTTAAAAAATCGGCTTCACATGTTGTTTTCTAGTTCTACGTCTCAAATAGTTTATCTAAAGTAGATATAGTTTATTATTACAGTTATAGTGACACTGGCGCCAAATAAGACAAAAAGTTTTAAATAAAACTCACAGATTTATTTTTGTTCACTGTATTGTTTGTTAATTTTTTCAATCAAAATATCATATCACCTATATTTCAATAAATTCGAAATAGTTTAATACAAACTCTATTAATCTATTAAAATGACTTTTTACTGCTAATTAAAAATTAATTGTGCTTCGAACGCCGATATTCTTGCGTGGAATATTTAAAATCAGTCATTGTGACGACATGCGCGAATTCTTACATGGAACTATTCTTCTAGTAACTTCGATCAGTTCGGATCACAAAAATCAAATACCGAACTGATCCCGAAGTTCACCGAGACGCCATGTTATTTCAAATCGGTCATTTTGATAGTTTAAAGTGAAAGTTTCTGCCTAAACAGTTAACAATTTACTTAAAGGTACATAAATATTTTATTTATTATATATATTTTTTAATTTAATGTTACAAAAAATTATTTGTTGAAGTGTTTAACTATTGTTATAAACAATTTTGCAATTAGAATATTACTAGAAACAGTTGACCGGTTGATTGTAATATTAGATGTCCGTATTGTATAATATACCTATTTTAACTTTTTGTTTTTCACTACGAGTTCTGCTATAATAATTGTTATTAATTTGAAGGAATTTTTCTATAACTCAATATAATTTGTATGTAAGTATCATGTTTAGGACAACTATGACTAATACCGTCCTATTGACAAGTATAATTATTTTGCAATGATATGGAGAGACCACAGAAAAGTTATATTCTAAATTTGTATTCTAAAATTTTTATATTCAAAAAGTGGTAGTTAAAATACAAATGAATAGATGCCGCCGTAATCTGTGCCTATGAAATACTTGTTACACACTTGACATTGCTTGACATATATCAAAAGTCATCCCAGACCAGAGGTAGATAAACAAAATTTCTTGTTTATTGGGTAGAAAATAAGAAATTTTAATCATCAAAACTATAATCAAGTTTAGAATCACATGTAAGTGATTCTAAATCAAAGGAATTAACCGAGATAATTTAAGTAAATGCCAGAAACTACAGGTTTACCTGTATTGTAACGTTTTTCTGATGGATTCAAGCAAGGAGCATTCATCAAAGAAAATATCTATCAAACATCAAAATAATGCAAAAAATGGACCTACAAGAGGTATTAATAATACTAATATCAAGAATTCCCATAAGTTGTATAAACCATTTTATGTAGGATGAATTAATACAACATTCCAGAGAAGCAACATAGTTAAATTGAAATAATCGTAATAATGGTAAAAACAGTTTTATAATTGGAGGGGTATACATTCCCCCAAAATCCGAAGAACAAATAAATGAACAACACTGTTTATCATTTGAAGATCTATCTCAAAGGTATAACAATCATAAGATATATATATTCGGTGACTTCAATCTTTCTGAAGCTTCATGTGATAGCAATGAATCAGGTGTCCTGGTAAATTGTCCTCAAGGTTCACATGAATTGTACTTACATGTGTTTTATAGTTACTTTAATTTTTTTCAAAATTTATATTTATAAGTAGCAAAAGCTTCAGATCCGATTTTTAAAAATAACTATCATCACAAAAGTTACACTTATAACATTAGTTTATGTTAACATCAGGTACGTCATTAGAATATACTTAATTTTATCATTATTTTGTAAACACAGACTACGAAGGTCTCAATAACTATCTTTTAATGACACATTTGAATTTATCAAATGTTGAAGATGCTCTAACAGAATTTTACAACATACTTAATATGTCATTATCATTGTTTGTACTAGTGAAAAGATTTTGAACTTCTATTTATCCAAAATGGTTTAATGCCATTTTACGTTATTTAGTTGCACAGAAACAAATTGCTCATAAAAATTATTTGGCTTCGTGTAATCAAGAGGATTATGTGATTTTCTCAGAACTTAAAAGATTGTGTAAAGATTTATCAAATCAATGTTATAACACTTATCTGAATCAAGTAAACCATAATTTATGCAGTAATCCTAAGTACTTTTGGCAGTTTGTAAATAGTAAGAGAGTATGATTTATTACATAGTATGTCTTATGGTAATATTTTAGCAACAACTGGACAGCATATTGCAAACTGTTTCAGTCAATTTTTTTCAACAGTTTATTCTCCACAATCAAATATTAATAAGTTGGAAGTAAAGGAAAACAGCAATCTTTGTATAGCTAATTTTTCAATATGAGTCAGAGATATTTTTAACAATATTTTATCATTACCTAATAGGTTAAGCAGTGGTCCAGATGGTATTCCTGATTACTTTCTAAAGAATTGTATTTATTCACTAACTAATCCTTTATATCTTCTTTTTGAGTTATCATTAAAGACATCAGTTTTCCCAACTTTATGGAAACATTCTTATATCTGCCTACAGTTAAAGTATTCTACTGTTAATTTTGCCTTTCTTCGTTAGATTGAATCATATTTTATTTATTTTATAGTAACTATATTCCTTTTTATTCATTCACTATTCCACTAATATTTTTATCCATTCTTTTATTTTTGTCAGACAACACTATATCACTTTGTTTTTATTGCAGATCACTGTACCTCCAGAACATTTATTTTTCATTCTGCCCTCGTGTAGAGAATCAGTAAGTATTTTAATGGATGTTGTCTGTTATAAACAATAGCATATTATAACCAATGAGCCTATTGTACATTATTAATCTTTACTAAATACCATTTTATACATTTTGTATTCTCATTTTACAAGTAAGACATATATTTCTGTGTAAAATATTAACACCATCATTTTAAATACATGGTTATTAATTATTATTATCAAAATAAAGTATTCTACTGTTAATTTTGCCTTTCTTCGTTAGATTGAATCATATTTTATTTATTTTATAGTAACTATATTCCTTTTTATTCACTGATTATTTTAAGTCATTCAAGATTCCACTAATATTTTTATTTATGCTTTTATTTTTATCAGACAACACTATATTATAACCAATGAGCTTGTTGTACGTTATTAATCTTTACTAAATATCAAAGCCATGGATGAATATGAAGCCATGGATGAATTCCACATCCCCGATAAACTGATAAGATTGGTTAAGGCTATAATGCGTAAAGTTGTTTGCAAAGTCGAAATACAGGGCGAACAATCACAAGCATTTGAAACGCATGTTGGGCTGCGACAGGGAGATGCGCTGGCGTGTCTCCTTTTCAACATAGCTTTGGAAAAGGCGGTCAGGGATGCCCAAATAGATAGCAGAGGAAACATTTTTAATAAATCATCCCAAATTTTGGCATATGCAGATGATGTTTATCTAGTTGCCCGCACAACACGCAAGCTAGAAGAAATGTATACCACCTTGTCACACGCCTCAAAAAATATGGGCCTCCAAGTAAATGAAAATAAAACTAAGATAATGGCATCAACACCCAACAATAGAGCCAGAAACATCGGCCACCAATTCACGGTTGATAATTCTACCTTTGAAGTGGTGGACAAATTCACATACTTAGGCTCCCTGATCACCAAGGAGAACGTCATGACGGAAGAAATCAAGCGAAGAATAATCCTAGCAAACAAATGCTATTTTGGACTGAGTAGACATATGAGAAGCAGAAACTTAAGCCAAAAAACAAAAATAACCATATACAAAACACTTATACAACCAGTGTTGACATATGGGTCGGAAGCATGAACCATTTCCAAGGCAGATGAAAATCTCCTGCTTATATTTGAACGAAGGATCCTGAGAAGAATATTTGGTGGCATCTGTGAAAATGGTGTTTGGAGAAAGAGGTACAACTACGAGATATATCACAGATATAAACATATATTTGGTGGTAAAGACATAGTATCCTTTATAAAAATAGGAAGACTAAGATGGGCAGGACATCTGGCAAGATCACAGCAGAACAACCCTCCTAGAAGAATCCTTATGTCACAACCTGTGGGAAGTAGAAAAAGGGGTAGACCAAAACTCAGATGGAGGGATGGTGTAGATGAGGATGGTAGGCGCAGCAAACTGGCAACAGTTGGCAATGGATAGAACTGACTGGCGTAATAGACTTGGGAAGGTCGAGGCTCTTTTATAGGGCTGTAGCACCAATGATGATGATGAAATATCAAAGTCTTCATTTTATAACATTTTCTATTCTCATTTTGCAAATAAGATACATTCTTATCTTAGACAACTTTGTAGTCACTTTTAGATACTGTGTTACACTATTTTTATTTTCTCTTATTTTTTAAGGTGTTTCATCCACATATGAAGCTGGAGGTGTCCTAGGCATAAAAGGTGGAAGGCAACGGTTCCTTATTTGTTTTTTTTTTTCTTGGTTGAGAAATATGCTGATACTTTTTACCTTAGTTTTAATGTTAACTCTATTCGGATTTAATTTTTGTTATATATAGTAGAGACTCACTAATCAGGCACTATTAAAAACCCGTGTGTGTCAGATTATTGGAATGTTTAGATTACTGTAATGTATAGAAAAATTCACAATAAATAAAATAAACAAGGCTATATCACATTTAACTAATTACACATTTGACATAGTTTATAATAATCCTTAATTTATATGATTTTGTGCAATTTGTAGTCCTTGTTTAAAAACCTTTTCTCATATGTTTCGAAGAATTATAATACATAGCTTTTATTTTAATTTTCTGTACTTGCCTTGTCTAAACAATTTTATTAATTTAAATTTTTTATTTTAGCGAAGGGATTGGTATTCACTGCGCTTATCTAGGTCATTAGGAATGAAGCATCTGGTAAATAGATTGGTCATTAATTCCACTGCTAAGACGTTTGGGTGTGTACATTGCGTAAGTGTAAGGCATAGCTTTTGGAATAACTCATGATTTCAGCTTTAACTATAATCATTTTGAGGTCTTTCGCAATATTGCTATTTGGGATGTACCATGGAGCATTGGCAATCATGTGTAATACTTTGAACTGGAATCTTTCTAATATTTGGTTGTTGAAATTAGAAGCTGAGTTGTGTTCCAAACTCCAGACAGGCTTTATGATTATCTTGTATATTAGGAGCTTATTTTCTAGTGAGAATGTTGATATACAGCCCATGAGCCTCTTCATTCTGCTGAGTGCGAGTCCCAGTTACTTCTTTTTGATGAAGATATGTTTTTCCATGTAAGTGTTTTGTCCAGATGCATATCTAGGTATTTGGCATCTTCTTTATGGGGAAGTTGCTGATTGTTAAGGATTGCTGATGGGCAGTTGTCTCTGCCTTTGATGTGCCATTTCTTTAGCCACTGGTGGATAGCATTCTCTGGATTCGATGTAAAGCGATAATTGGATTGGAGTGTGATTTAAGAATGGCTGTAGTTGGTAATTCGCAATGTATAAAAGGTACAGGACGGATCCGAGCAGACTGCCTGGAGGAAATCCAGCCTAGACTGGACGGACGCTAGAATATTTTTTTATATAAGGACTTTTTGGACAACATTTTGATCCGTCGGCTGCAATAAAGCTGTGAAGTTTGGTGGTGGGAAAATGGTTTGAATGTTCTTATCACGTGATATGGGTACCAAACCCATTTATTTGGTACCCAACCAGAACATCAGTATTGGTGGGAAAGAAATAGAACTCGTAGATAGATATAAATACCTGGGACATGAAATTATGATTGGCAGGGATAACCAGACTCATGAACTGAAGAGAAGAATCGGCCTTGGGTGGGCAGCATTTGGAAAACTGAGAGAAACTTTTAAAAGTGAACTTCCCACATGCCTAAAGAGAAAGGTATTTGATCAGTGCGTCCTCCCAGTCTTGACGTACGGAGCAGAAACACTTACCTTAACAAAAGCAGCAGCTACCAAACTGAGAGTCACGCAGAGAAGAATGGAGCGGTCCATGTTAGGAATAACCCTGCGAGACAGAATAACCAACGAAGACATCAGGAGAAGAACCGGAGTGACTGACATCATCGAGAAGATAGCCAGACTAAAATGGAGATGGGCAGGACACATAGCCAGAATGACAGATGGGCGATGGACAAAGAGGTTATTGGAATGGAGGCCAAGGGAAGACAAGAGAAGCGTCGGTCGACCACCTACAAGATGGACTGACGATTTAAGAAGATTCAATAAAAACTGGATGAGAGCGGCGCAAGATAGACGGGGTTGGAAACATGAGGAAGAGGCCTATGTTCAGCAGTGGACTCTTGAGGCTGGATGATGATGATGATCACGTGATATAAGTTATGGGCCGTTTGGCTGGCCTGGAGCATTTTAAAGTATGAGTAAAGAAAGCTTTTATGAACAAATTGGAACTTTTCATAAATTTATTCACTTCGATGTTTGGACATTCACCAACTTTTAATGTTTCTTCTATATTATTTAATGGTTTATTGTTTTCCTGGTCCAGATTCCATCGTCTTCACATAGTCCACCATTTTTTGTTTTTTTTTTTAACATCGTGTGTAGTAGCATAATTAATAACTTAATATTATTATTCCAATTTATTTAAAATGTTTATTCAAAATGTAGGAATGGCCGAGGGAGGCTTACGGATGGAGGGTGCCGGATTAGTGAGATTCTACTGTAAATATGTACATATACATACATACACATGCTTATAAAATAAAGGACATGTTATTTAGTTTATCGGACGTTGAATATAATATATATTTTTTAATAGAACATTTATAGATAAGAATATGTTATAAACTGCTATGAAATCGTATTTGCAGGAAAATTCAATTAAATAGTGAAGTTTTTTTGGTTTTATTTTGATTACCATTTTCATGTTACTAAATTTCTTAATCAGTTTAAACCTACCTTCCTTCCTTTAAACCTAATTTTTGCTTCCTCTATATCATCAATCTACACACAATAAACCTAGTATTAATTTTTTTTTAGGCCACCTTTCCTCCTTGCCATCCCTTTAGGTTATCCTAAATCAGATCTTTCCCACCAACTACCATACCATGGCGGCCAGACATTCCGAAGTAAGTAGAGAAATAATGTATTTATCGATAGAAATATTTGCTCAAATTATCTTATATATTATTATAATAAACTAATTATTTTCTATATATTGTAAAAAATTTTATGTCCTTTATTACACACGATAGGAATTTGTTTTTGTCAAAAATTTAAGTTCGATAAGCGGCAAGAAATTAATTTGTAGTTTTTAGCCACAGCTCAGTCGTTCATCGTTTGGGACAGATTCAGACATCGGTCATGTCGGTGTCTGAATCTGATGTATTTTTCTTTTCCAATGAGGCATCTGAATCAGTTGATGAAGAACTAAGTTTCCTATTTGGAGTTTTAGATCTTATGGTTATGGTAGACCGGGTCAGGGTCCATTTATGAGCCCTTCAGATACTTAGACCTCCGAAGACTGGTCCATTGTATCATCCCTATCATATGGACGAAGTCCATAAGAATCTAGTTTTAGGAGGTTTAAACCTTGCAATAGATCTCTTTTTTTTACTGTCACTACTACATTGACCAATAAAATTGAGTTCCCTTCTCGGTTTTTGTTTTCTACTTATACACTTTTAAAATCATTTTTTTACATTCCCTAATATTTTTCGTTTCACTGCTTTCATAAAATCTATATATTGTTTTATGTTGCATAATTTTCAAAAAACATTTGCTGAATTGAAGGCAGATGTCCTAGAAATACCTCGTTAGGATGTCGTTTCATAAAGCGTCATATCGATTACTTGCCTGCTTGCTGATGTTCAGTTTGGAGGAGAGTTGTTTTTTAAGGCTACAGCATACTGATAGGACAGTGATTTGGCGTTAGAATATGTTAAGACGAAATGCATTGCCGACAACTTAAAAAAAATACTTTTCCAATTTAGCTTCTGCTGTTGCTGAGAAGACTTATCTAGATGCGTATTGTGACGTACGTTTTAAACCATAATTTTTTCTGATGCCTATGAAGAGTGGTTTTAGATATGTAACATTAAAGTAACATTTCTAATTGTTGTTTTATTTTTAATCACTTCCCATACGGCACTTCCTTCACCATACACTTGCGGCATTTATATCTACACGATTAGTTTGTAGTTTCGTACCATTCTGCAAAAAAAAACAAAACCTGGATATTTTTTTAGATCTTTAACTTGTAAATGGGACAGTTTGGTACACTCTACCAATACAGACAATTGTCTATACTTGTACTTAAATACAGCATTTAAGCTATAACCGTCTTAGATTATTACATTAAACCACGAGAAGCAGCACTCTTTGTTTTGCTGACTATATTACCATATGAAATGTTAAAAAACTTACTTTTGACTCACATTTTCAGCTGATCACAAAATATTTAAATGCGCTCCTACACATACATGAGTTTGATTGCTTCATTGACAGCGCGCCCATAACTAAAATATTAGATTGCTCTATATATATATATATATATATATATATATATATATATATATATATATATAATATATATATATATATTGTGTTGTATTGATTATAATAAAGTAGGACATGAATAATTAATGAGTGTCCTGAAATCAAAAGTACGTGTTCAAACAAGTTAGGCGTGGAAAGAGACAAGGATGCGTATTGTCGCCAATTTTATTTAATGCTTACTCAGAACAGATCCTGAAAAACTCTTCGAGGGCGAAACAGCTGGAATAAAGGTAAATGGAGTTCCTATTATCAACATTAGATAAGTTGACACTGCCATCCTAGCTAAAAAAATATTGAAGATCTTCAGAGACTGATGACCAGAATAGCGGAGTATGGAAAAAAATACTGTCTAACAATCAACGACAAGAAGACAAAATTTGTGATGACAATGATTAACTTCATAAATTATTACTTCTCGGAAATCAAACAGGCTAGAGCAAATTTCAACAAAATGAAGAAAGAGTGCTCTGCACAAGAAGAGTTAGAGCTAGGTTGGCGAGGTGCTACGTTTTCTCGACTTTGTTTTATGGGATGGAATCTTGGACCTGGAAATCGAGTTTTGGGCCTAAGGGCTTGGGTAACAGTGAGTCATTTCAAATATCTTCCGATTCATACGCGTCCGGTAGATGTCACTTCTTGTGATTCTTTAACTGTCGATTTATAATATGTTTCGTGAATAAGCAGCGAACATCTGTAAAAACAACAAGCCGTATAGCAGAAGACCCGTTGGAAGGCCGCCAAAAAGGTGGAAGGATAATGTACAGTCAACAACGACTGAAACAGAATAAGAGGCAGACAAACAGGAGTAATCCTAGTCGCACTAAGAAGAAGAATAAGCAGCGTCAGTTTGTGTTTGACAGTGGTCGTGTGTGTTTGGTAGACGTTGGTTGCCCTGGGAATCGGAAAAACCTCTTGGAGAGACTGAAAAATCATATTTTGGTAATGTTGCTTGTAAACTATCAGATTTAGTAGTGGCCTGTTTAGGAGATGAAGATATGTTAGTGTGATTTGCAGTGTGGGTGTTTAAGGAGCTACAGCTTGGTTGGGGAAAATTGATACGTCGAGGTAAGGAGCTTTGTCATATATTCATCTTGTATACTTAGTGTATTTAGAAGAACTTCAGGATTAAGCGGATAAATTCCAGACTTTTTGAAACCATTTATTGTAGTTTGTATAACTGCCGATTAAAAGTCTCAGCAAAGAGTTCCCCCACTTCCTAAATTGTAACACGTCTTCCTGGGTTCTGGCGCATCTATTTTCTTACTTCTTCTCCATAATAGGTATTCAAGGGAGCCATAAATGATACGTCAAGCGGTTGTAGTCCGTGCGTAGTATGCGGTGGAAAGCATATCATAAAAACATGATTTTCTCTGGCCAGATTTATCAACTCAAAGCTTTTTGTATTCGTCGCATGTCTCTCTAGAAACAATAGAACAGAATTTTCTGGTGTCGGTTGAGTAAACTCGATGAACTTTTTAAACCACTTTCGTTTGAAAGTATTTCAAGTGAAAATCAAGTTTGATTTTTTCTTTTGTAACCAAAACATATAAAAGTACAAAGTGCCGAAACTATTTTTGTGCATGTCATAATAGTGGATCTATGGTTGATAGAAAAAAAAGTGTCTCATTGTTACCCAGGCTCCCCTGTAGAAGAATTTTGAAAATATGGTGGAGAGAACATGCCACAAACAAAGAGGTTCTGAAAAGGATGAAAGAAATGGAAATCATATGGAATAATAGACGTAGGTATAAGTATATTAACATGGATTGAGCAGTCTGTAGAGCTAAGTGAAGACACCATTTTTTTGGGAAGAGAGAGAGTGAGGAGTTTCAATGTTCCAAAGAGAAACAGATCGAACAAACGCAAGAGATCTTGTCGTCAGTATGTGCGTCCGGTATGCTCTGTCTATAATAATATATACTTCTGTGGTCCGAATAGCTATAATAATGGCTGATCTCCGTTACGGATGTAGCACTTGAAGATAAACAAGATTTTGTTGAAGATGAGAACGAGTATCCACTTACTCTTAACCAAGAGTTGTGGGTCCAGTTCTTTTGATGACGCTATCGGAAACAAAAATGAAAATTACTTATTTTTCAGATAAAAATCAATGTAGTAGATAGAAAATCGTTTGTAGGTTATTATAAAACTAACAAATCCTTTGTAAGTCGCTTATTTAGTTATTTTTAGATTAAATAAGAAAATCATTTAAATTATTCTGAGTGTACGCCGCCATCTGTCCGCCTAATGCCAGATTAATTATTTCTCAAAACACAATTGGTTTATCAGGCCCATAATCGTTTGTAACTCATGTCAAATAAGCAAAGTATTAAAAAACTAATGTAAAAGACAAAAAAAATACAGTAAATGAATGAACGAAACGAACATTAATAATACAATAAGAAAAAAATATAATAGATACTAAATCGTTGTAAGTTATTATAAAACTAACTAAATGTTTGTAGGGTTGGCTATAATTTGTTTTTAAAAGTAAATAATAAAAACAATTAAATTATTTTTAGTGGGCGCCATCTGCTACCCGAACGCCAGACCTATTATTATTGAAGAGAAATTCATTTATTGATTATCAAAATACTAATGTATTAGATGGCAAATAATGAGTAGGTTAAAATAAAACTATCAAATCGTTTTTAGTTTGCAAGGGTCGGCAATTTAGTTGTTTTTAGAATTAAATTACTAAGAAAAAATATTTAATTATTTTGAGTGCGCGCCATCTGTTAGCCAAATGCCAGACTAATTATTATTAAAGTGAACCTCTTTTATTAGAGTTTTTTATTAAAAAACTAATGAAATAAAAAGCAAATAATGTGTACAATATTATAAAACTAACAAATACTTTGCAAGGTCAGCTATTTAGTTGTTTGTAGGATTAAATTATTAAGAAAACAATTATAATATTCTGAGTGTGCGTCATCTGCTATCCAAATGTTAGACTAAATATTAGTGAAGAGAAACTTATTTATACTATTTTTTTAAATAAAAAATAATGCAGTATAATATGGCAAATAATTTCTAGGATTACATAAAACTAATAAACCGTTGGTAAAGTCAGTTACTTAGTTGTTTTTAGGATAAAATTATTTTAAGTGTGCGCCGTCTGCTACCCGAATGCCAGACTAATTATTATTGAACAGAAACTCATTTATTGATTATCAAAATACTAATGTAATAGATGGCAAATAATGTGTAGGTTAAAATAACACTAACAAATCGTTTGCAGTTTGCAAGGGTCGGCTATTTAGTTGTTTGTAGAATTAAATTACTAAGAAAAAATATTAAATTATTTTGAGTGCGCGCCATGTGTTAGCCAAATGCCAGACTAATTATTATTAAAGCGAACCTCATTTATTAGAGTTTTTTATTAAAAAAACTAATGAAATAAAAAGCAAATAATGTGTACAATATTATAAAACTAACAAATACTTTGCAAGGTTAGCTATTTAGTTGTTTTTATAATTAAATTATTAAGAAAACAATAATTATAATATTCTGAGTGTGCGCCATCTAGTAGCCAAATGTTAGACTAATTATTAGTGAAGAGAAACTTATTTATACTATTTTTTTTTTAATAAAAACTAATGCAGTATATGGCAAATAATTTCTAGGATTATATAAAACTACCAAATCGTTTGAAAAGTTAGTTATTTAGTTGTTTTTAGGATAAAATTATTCAGGGTACGCCATCTGCTAGCCGAATGTCAGACTAATTATTCTTTAAGAGAAACTCATTTATTGGATTATTTTAATAAAAACTAATGTAATAGATGGCAGATAATGTGTTGGTTATAATAAAACTAAAAAATCATTTGTAGTGTCAGCTATTTAGTTGTGTTTAAGGATAAATTATTGAGGCGTTTCATATCAAAACTTGTCTTATCGACGCTATGAAGTTTCTTGTTAAATCGAAAAATTCTTTACCGAAGTTATTTTTTTACGAGCGAAAAGGTACACCAAGTGTTAATATACAACAAAATGTAATAAAGCTTAAACATTACCTAATGTATTTAAACGTACAATATCACCACTTTGGTAAAAAAAAAATAAACAAAAATGGCTAAGGCAAGTTTTGATCCGTCAATTTGGAATTGGCAAGTTATGCTACAAAAAAAAAAATAAGGATCCCACTGGGTTTATGAAAGAAGCTTTTTTATTGTTGTTTAAAGACATTATTTCAAGCGAAATATAATATATTGTAAACTAAATTCTTAAATCTTTATCGTCTCCTGTTCTCACTGGCTCATAAAAATGGTCTTCGTCAAGAACTTCTTCAGAATTAGGTTCTATCAATGGTTGCGCTATTCCCTCTAAAACATCTTTAAAGAACTTTAAATTATTCCCCTTTATTTTCCACTCCCTTCCAAATCCAACCAAATTGTTTACATCAGTTAACTCGGCAGGTTTTACTGGTACACCCATTGAAATAACTTCTGTAGAAAGATGCTCCAACTTTTTGCCTTTTTTTAAAATTGACTTGGGTATTCCAGTGTCCGAGCAATAGAAAGGTTCTCCCTGGACCATAACATTTCCACTACGATTTTTTGTTAGTATAAATCTCTTGGCATCGGATAACTTAAAATGCCAGCAGCCCACGGGTTTTAGAAAATCACCAACAGCAGATTTCCAGTCCATAACGAGACAATCTTGCCCTAAATTTCTTACAGTGCCGTGTTCCTTAAATAGGTCCAAATAACCTGAATATCAAACTTCTCGCAATCAGATTTTTTCACAAAGGATTTTACACATACGCCGTTCCGACTGCTATTTTTTTTTCTGTCTATCTCGCTTTGGTTGTAAACATCTACAAAATTTTAATATGTAGGTATGCATCTTGCTCAATCTTGCCTTTCTCTTGATAAAAGTTACGACGAAAATTGTAAATGTCCCGATTACTTAATTTCATACATCTATATGTTTTTCCGTTATGATTGCACTTGGGATATAGTGGCAATCTTGTCGCAGAATGCTTACAAAAAATAAAAAACAATACTTTAATAATAATTTGTCAATTTTAGACAAAGCTACAACATACCGCTCACGTTTTAATATTTCTCGTCTCCACTTTGATTTCTCTCCAACAACTTTTCTACTTCTACCTTTCTCTATCGACTTTATTTTTTGCTCCATGTTTAGACCAATGAATTTCGTATAATTTCAAAAAATAGAACTTGAATAAATTTATCAAATAAAACAGAAAACAATGAACATATTAGCACACTGCACAGACAAACGTTTGCTAATAGACTGCCTCAACAACGGAATAAAAATAAAATTGTCAGTTTGGATCACGTGCTTCATGTTTTCAGAATTCTTATAGGCTGCGTGGATCAGACGAGTTTTGAGTTTTGACACGTAAGATGCAGTGGATAAGGCGAGTTTTGCGCTGACAGCAATATTTTGCCGTTGAATATTAATGGGATAAAGCAAAATTTGTTACGAAAATATTACTGTAAGAGGAGCATATCAACCTTAAGAATACGTTACCATATTAACCTCATTTTTCGTAAAATTTGGATAAGGCGAGTTTTGCTATGAGACGCCTCAATTAACAATTAGATTATTCTAAGTCTGCGTCATCTGTTAGCCGAATGCCAGACTATTAAAGTGAACTCATTTATAAAAGGCATAATCCTTTCAAGATTGTTACATTTTTTTAATGAAAACTAATGTAATACAATGCAAATAAATTTAAAGGTTATCACAAAACTATCAAATCGTTTGTAGGGTCGGCTATTTAATTGGGTTTAGAATTAAATGATTAAGAAAATAAAAACAATTAATTATTTCAAGTGCGCGCCACTGACTGCGCTGCTATTTTCTTAAAATTAAGGAAACAGAATTTCGTAATCTTGGTTTTATTTATCGTAACAGTTATGATCTCTCACCTATTGTATTCAAATTATTCTACTGCTCTCTGGTACGCTCAGGTCTTGAATACGGCTCTGTTGTTTCATCAAGCCTACATTGATGGATTGGAGAGCGTTCAGCGATAGTTTCTAAGATCTTTAGCTTTTAAAGCACATATTAATATAAGAAATAGTGAAAATTACTTTATAGATTATTCTGTAATAATGTCTCCATTTAACATTTCTACACTGAAGAACCGCAGGTTGAGAGCTGATATGTTATTTTTGTTTAAAATTCTAAACAACGTTATTAATTGTCCCCCGTTATTAGCCAATGCGTATTTAAATACAATACATAGAACTCCACACATTGCACTGTTTTATACCTATTTCTTTTCATAAGACTTATTATGCTCGTCATTTTCCCCCATTTTCCCTCATTTTCCCCCAGTGTCGAGTGAGGAGTAGGCAGATTGAGACCTCAGTGCCGAGAGACAGTTCTTGCAATATAGAACACGATACTGGTACGTCTCGAGTGAGGCGAGTAGGCAGATTGAGACCCCGAAATCGAACCGAACCGTATCACTCTTGATAATGGCTTCAAAATGGGTGCCGAAACGTCGAGTTTTAAATTCTCAACGCGGTTCTTCCCGAAAACTCAGTAATTTTCATTTATCTGACCGCGGAAACTTATCCGAACATATATATATATATATATATATATATATATATATATATATATATATATATATATATATATATATATATATGTAATGGAAACATAGCAAGGAAATAAAGAAGGAAACATTAAGGGACAATTAGCCTAATAAAGAGTAATAATTATTTAAGAAATTATTACATATTCCAAATTGATTAAAGAACAAATAAATTCATAGCTAGTAGGTAACATATTTACGTAACATTTTTCATTAAACAAAGATTGAAAACTCGACCCAGTTTAAATGTATTACACGAGTCTCAAATATCAGGCCACCGTTGTTTAAATGTTGTTTAAATCAGGTTTCAAAAACATAGACCTCCGCCGAAATACAACACGGGGATCAGTCAGCAAAAAAAAACAATAACGCGACCTTGGTACTACGACTGAAAATTGAGAACACGGGCTGATAAAAAAGCGAACAAGGGGGCTAGCGGAGTGCTCCGGCTTCTAACGTAAGCCTATAGCCTCTCACTCTTTGCAGGACCTGAGACCGAGAAGTCCTTAATTCCCTTCTTTCCAAAAAAATTTCCCCACCCTCTTGTAAATCCGCGAGGGCGGAACCAGTCAGTCCAGACTAGTGGAACCAGTAAGCCTTGCCCCGCTCGCAGGGATAAGTATCCCCTAAGAATTGTAGAGGCATTGATAAGGAGATTGAAACAGACGTCTTCTACAATGGTGACAGCCTTTATCAGAGTGGAGACAATTCATTAGAGGGGTTTATTCGATTCATTTACAGCTTCAATCCTAAATTATCACACCTAACCCCAGAATTTATTAGATATATATATATATATATATATATATATATATATATATATATATATATATATATATATATACATATCTTATATGCATATATTATAGTGTTGCCTCAACGTCACTGACATAGAATCTTTTAGTTTACAATAATATATTTCAGCTCCCTATTTAACATACAGAGACAGACCAGACTTAAAATGTTTTTGCCCCAAAAGAGGCAACTTCTGTTCATAAAGCAAATTTCTATCAAAATGTCAAAAATGAAAAAAAAAACGACTTAAAATGTTTTTGCACCAAAAGAGGCAATACTGTTCATAAAGCAAATTTCTATCAAAATATCAAAAATGAAAAAAAAAAACGACTTAAAATGTTTTTGTTTACACCGATTCAAATAATCTGAATATGTGAAATTTTTTACCTTTGGTGATTTGATATACTGTTTTAATGTACAAATTTTTATTGTTTAATTGTTTCTTTGTTGTTGTTTTGATATTTATTGTACATGATCTTTGCTTTTTACTATTTTTTGTATTTTATTGCAAATTAATGGTTCTACCGTTGAATCATCCTCATCATGCAACCTCTTCTGTCCACTGCTGGACATAGTTTTCTCCCATTTTTCGCCACTCCTCACGGTTCTGTGCTTCTTGTTGCCATTTCTTGGATATTCGTCTAATGTCGTCCATCCAGCGTGTTAGTGGTCGTCCTCTGCTGCGTTTGTCTTCTCGTAGGCGCCAGTGAATTAGTTTTCTGGTCCATCTTGTGTCTTTCAGTCTCGCTATGTGACCTGCCCAATTCCATTTCAGCTTGGCTATACGTTCGACGACATCACTGATACCTGTTCTTTTCCTTACGTCTTGATTCCTTATGTTGTCTTTTTTTATCACGCCGCGAATTGATCTTTCCATGCGCCTTTGTGCCAATCGAATTTTTAGTGCTGTTGTTTTTGTGAGCGTGAGAGTTTCTGCTTCGTATGTCATAATAGGAAGAACGCATTGGTCAAATGTCTTCCGTTTCATAGCTATCGGGACGTTGCTCTTAAAGATGTCTCTTAGTGAACTATACGCCGCCCAAGCAAGTGTTATTCGTCGTTGAAATTCGCAGGTTTGGTTGTCCTTGCCTATTCTGATTTCATGATCAAGATATATGTACTTTTCTGTCAATTCTACCACTTGATTTTGGATAATTAGGTGTTCGCTGGGAACTAAATTTGTCATAAATTTGGTCTTACTGATGTTTATTTTTAGACCTATTGTTGAAGATGCGTTTTCTAATTTTTGTACCATTTGTTGTGTTTCACCCAGATCTTCGGTAATAAGTACTATGTCGTCGGCAAAACGCAGATGATTGAGCATTTCTCCATCTATTTTTATTCCCCTATTTTCCCACTCTAGCATTTTAAACGCGTATTCGATGACCGTTATAAATAATTTATGTGAGAGAGTGTCGCCCTGTCTCACACTTCGTTTGATATGAATTTCTCTGGTGGTATCATGTAGTTTTACACGCATTGTGGCGTTTTGGTATAATGTTTGTACTAGCTTTGTGAGCCGGTAATCTATTCTACTATTGTTCAAAGCAGTTATAATGCTGTCTAATTCCACAGTGTCGAAGGTTTCGTGAAAGTCTACGAAGATAAGTACCAGTGGTCTGTTATATTCTAGCGACTTTTCTATTAAGGTTTTTACTGTTTGCAGGTGATCGTTTGTTCCGAATTTTGAGCGGAAGCCCGCTTGTTCTCGGGGCTGGTAGAAATCTAACTTTTTCTCTAGTCTTGTCGTAATTATTCGGGTAAACATTTTTAAATGTTGAAATAAATAAATAAATATATAATTTCTATTTTGTTACAAATTACTAACTCTATTGTTACTACTGTTTTATAGGATTCTCAGGAGAGCAGCAGTTCAGCAGTTTCCGGTGGAGCAGTCCCCGTCTATGTAAGGAACAGGAGTAAGTTTTTATTCAAATTTAACTTTATTAGGCATATTATTTATCTTTTAAATCTTGGTTATAACTCATTAGTATTAAAGAGCCAATAACAATGACTATTTCCCCAGTATTAGTATTTATAAATGATTTTTTAATTTTTTTTACAAAACGAGTAAGGTTTATAGTTGGGTGCCGTTATTACCTACATCTAACGTGAATAAAGACCATTTGGGTTGAACATTATTTACGTATTCAGACCATTCAATATTACTGACAAAATTATTATTGTTGTCTTAATTTATTAATTTGTGAAAACCATCTTCGTGTGCAATAAATATTAGACCAAAGGAGAATGAACAGCTTCTAATATTATTTGATAAGATATGGACACAAAAATATATCCCAAAAAATTGGCAAGTAGCGCTAATTCTCCCATTACACAAAAAAGAAGACATACAAGACTCCAACAACTATCAATAAATAATATTAAAAATTACAGTTATGAAAATGTTTGAACAAATACTAAACAATAAAATAATGCAAAAAAACAGAAAATATACTAGAAGGATTATAAAGCGGATGTAGGAAGGCGAGAACCAGAAGGAGACAACCTGACCGAAAATAAGCCGCCATTTGACTGGAGACCAGACTGCTAGCTTGCTTTCACCACACTTAAGCAAAAACTGACAACGGCTCGAATCCTGGCATATCCGAAAGAACAGCGTCTTTTCGTGTTTGATGCGGATTCTTCTTAAAATGGCATGGGCATTTCCAAGTACAGGAGGGTGAGAAACACGTCATAGGATACTTCAGTAAAACTGTTGGAAAAGCGAAAAGAAACTACTGTGTCACCAGAAAGGAGTTATCGGCGGTCGTTAAACAGTAGAACACTACCATTCGTTCCTATACGGCAGAAAATTCTTGATAAGATCCGACCATTCTGCCTTGCAATTGCTCCTCAATTTCAAGACACTTGAAGGCCAGATAGCTCGATGACTGGAGAAACTACAGACCTATAATTTTGAAATTCGCTACCGAGCGGGAAGGAGCCATGGAAATGTTGACGGCCTCTCGAGAAGAGCATGTAAAGAGAGGAATTGCCGATTCTGCGAGCGCCGAAAAGAACGAGAGTGACAGTTAAAAATCCTAGAGGATGGAAATGACGAAGAAGCTCTAATCAAAGAAAATCTTCAGGCTAAACAGCACAAAGATCTATATCTAAAAATTGTTTGTGAGTGGCTGGACAATGGAGCTAGGCGACAGTGGCAGGAGATTGCCAAATACTGGCAAGCAGTGAAAGGCTATTGGCTTCAGTTGGACTCCTTGTGTCTGCAAGACGACGTCATCACTCGTAAATAGGAGAGTCCTGATGAAACAAGAACAGTGCCCTAATTTGTTTTCCCAAAATCATGTGGTAAAGACGTACTTTCAGAAATCCATGACAGCTTCTCATCTCATGCTCCATGAAGCAAACTTCAGGGGGCATTTTAGGATAAATAGGACTCTGGCCAGACTCCGACAGAGGTATTATTCAGTTAATTGTCTGGAAGATGTGGGCGAATGGTGAAAACGATGTGACTTGTGTGCATCCAAGAAGGAACCCAAAACTAGACTTAGGGGAAAATTCCAACAATACATCACCGGAACTTTATGGGAACGAGTTGCTGTTGATATTCTGGGACCATTTCCAGTAACAGCACCAGGAAAGAAGTATTTGACGGTGGCTATGACTAACCTTTTCAATGTTGTTTCCAGTCAAATGTATTTCTTGTATTGCTATGGCGTGTATTTTATATTTCTTAAGTTCTTCTATTAGGTTAATTAATGCTCCGTCTTCGTATACTTTTCGTACATTTCATGTCGCAATATTTAGGCAGGTATTCTTATTTTTTGTTTTGCTATTTATGTTCAAACTCATTTTCCTGTTCATCGCTAGGGTCCCTCGGCATAATGGGCAGTCTTTTCTTTTTCCACTGCTAGATACCGTTTTTGGGTCCATATTTTTAGAATTTCCTTGGTTGAAAGTACCATTTCCGGCCCATTCCCATCTTATGCTATCCACCGTTAGTTTTTTGTACCCTATCTTTACGTTTTTACCTTTAGCTCGTAATTCCTTGCCTTTATTTACAATTTGCTGTCTCATGTGTCTTTCCTTTTCGGTCAGGTGATCGATGAAGATGGAGAAAAATCTTGATGAAGATTTTTCTTCAATAAGAAATCTGAGTTTGCTCTTTTCTTTCATTACCTTGTTTTTTTCGCCACAATCCTTCATTTGTACCAGACATATATTGTCTCTTAGCTTCATTGCAGATTCTATTTCGACATCCTGTTTTAGGTGCTTTTATATAAAATCTTTTACGTTACGTGTACATTATTTTATCTGTTGCGACTATCGGTAGATCCGTAATTACTATGTTATTTCTTTTCGTCTTTTCGATTTTTAATTCTTTTTAATTTGTTTTCAACCTGGTATAATTTGTTTTTTGATTCTTCCAATTCTTGCGTTATCTTTATATTTTCTTTAAGAAAATCTTGAAGACTGTCAATGAAATATTCAGGGTTAATTTCTGATTATTAACAATTCTGATGATAACAATTCCACAATTAATTATACTCTTAGTAGTAATATTCCATTGTTTGACAGGCAATCCCAATAGTTTTTCTTTTAAATAATAGTCAGCTTCTGTAAAATGTTTTGATCATATTCTCGCGGTTTCTACATTAAATTTGTCCCACTGAAAACACTTGAAGACTTGTTTGTCTCTAGGAAACACAAAAAACGACACTTCGAAAAAGTTCTACATTTTTATTATTATTGTTTAAACAACTCACCACTGTACAATACATTATGGCAAACAAATAATAAGTCTTCTTTATAAAGTAGCTACAGGTAGTCGAGAGAAAGTTACGTACGATAAACAAATTAGGTGATATTAACACAGTAAACAGAATGTTTTCACCACAAAATTTATATATCAATATAATATACAAAGTCTTTACTACATCAATGAACAAATAAAAATCTCATTAATTACGTTAGGTTAGGTTAGGTTAGGTTAGGTTAGGTTAAGTAATTTAGGTTAGATATAAACTATGGAGCAGGTACCAGTACCTCTGTGGAGGGACAGCTTCCCATTTCCCAACCAACCAAAAAAGTTAATCGCCAGTATTCGGAAGAATATTTGAGTTATGGCTTTACATGGAAAGGTGATAAGGATTGTCCCATGCCAAATTGTCCTGTGTGTGGTGAAAATTTATCAAATTCGGCAATGGTCCCGGCTAAACTAAAATGTTATTTTTCAACGAAATATGCCAATCTTAGTTCTAAAAGCAAAGCATATTTTCAAAGATTGTTGAACATGTAAGAAAAGCAGGTAAGAAGTTTTGAAAAAATTGTTAACATTTCCGACAAAGCACAATTAGCTTCTTATAAAATGGCTGAATTAATAGCTTGAATAGAAGGTTGAAACCGCATACTCTTACTGAATCTTTGGTATTACCAGCATGTGCAGAAATGGTAAAAATTATGTTTGATGAGGATGCAAAAAAAGAAATTATGAAAATTCCCCACTCCGACGATACTATAAGAAATAGAATTAAAAATATGTCAGACGATATTGAAAGTACAGTTTTTGGCATATTATGTATATTACGTATATTATGACACGAAAAAATAATTTTACATTGCAAGTTGACGAATCCACTGACTTTAGGTGCAAAGCCTACTTAATAGGATTCATCTGTTTTATTTCTGAAAACAAAATACTAAATCAGTTTTTATGTTGTAAGGAACTTACTGAACATACAACGGGTCAAAATATTTTTAAATGCATTACATCATATTTTGAAGAAAATAATATATCATGGAATATGTGCGTGTGTATTTGTACAGATGGGGCACCATCAAAGTTGGGCTCTATTAAGCGATTTGCTAAACTTGCGACAACGAGAAACCCAAACATAATAATTACGCATTGTTTCTTACACAGAGAATCACAAGTATGCAAAACGTTGCCAAATGCTTTAAAACCTGTGTTAAATCAAGTAGTGGGAATGGTCAATTACATAAAATCAAGACCATTAAAAACACGTCTTTTTAAACAGCTTTTTTCTGCAATGGAAGTACAATACGAAGTTTTGCTTTTGCATACTGAAGTTAGGTGGTTAAGCAGAGGAAAAGTCTTGAATTGAGTTTTAGAGCTTAAATGCGAATTGTTAGTATTTTTTCAAGGAGAAGGTGCACCCACAGATAAATTTTCAATATATTTAGAAAATAATATTTGGCTTGCCAAATTAGGATATTTGACTGACATTTTTAAATACCTCAATAATATTCACACGAGTGTCCAAGGAAAATCTGAAAATATTTTGTCTTGTACTGACAAATTATCAGGGTTTCAAAAGAAAATATCTCTTTGGAAAAATCGCATATTAGAAAAAGGTACATTGGATATGTTTCCCAGTATTAGCGCAAATATTGAAGAGATGAAATCCGTTATCATTGAACATTTGACGTTATTAGAAGAAAAAATTTATTACTACAGTAAAACCTCGATATAACGGACTAGTTGGGGGGACGGGGTGTCCGTTAAAGCCGAAAGTCCGTTATATAAAAATATGTTTAAAATAAATCGAAAAAACTTTTTTTAAAATATGTATGTATTTAGATATATATAAAAAATTCAAAATACAAACAAAATTCTATTTAATTGAGTTCGGACATTCGTCGTGAAGTGACGTTGCTGTTGATATCGACGCGCTTGCTGTCGGTAATCCAGTTTTGAAAAAGAAACCAGGTTTCGTTTGCACTTTCGATGTTTGCTGTTTTTTTATGATCAACTCTCTAAAATTACGAAAATGCGTAGAACACAGTTGAAGTTCTTTATCTGATGAATAATTAATAACTGTTATTAGATCGTCGAGATGCGATGTTACCTCTGATAACTTCATTTTTAGTAGTCTTGTTTTGTCACCTTCTTCGGTATCATCACTTCTATCCTCATTTTTTAGGTTCATAACTTCATCTGCTATTTCACTTTCATTCATGGTGTTATACCTTCCTCAGCTATATGTTCTCCGGCATTATTATGTATTGTCCTACAGAAATCAGTAACTTCCAACCCTACTAAATCTGTGTATGCATCTAGGCCATCAAACAAATCCTTCCAACCATATTTCATTGTTTGCACTTTCACCTCCTCCCATGCTGCAGCAAAATTAAAAATTGTTGACTTTAAATTGTAATTTGCAAGGTACGCTGCCCTCTTGTATCTTCTACATTATTTCCATCGATCAATACAATTATTACATCCTCTAAAAACTTTCTGCGATATATTCGTTTGGTTACCAAAATTATTCCCTGATCCATTTGTTGAATAAGCAATGTTGTATGTTTTGACAAAACATACAGCTAAAGTTGCTAGGTTTACGAGATTTGCCAACCATTACAGGACTCAATCTATGCGATCCATCGGCGTTAGCACAAAGCCGAGATCCTCTTTTTGCTGATTTTTGTTCCAGGATTAGGTTTTTCATATTTGGAGGCTTGTGTTCTTTCAGGCAAAGTACGCCATAACAAACCAGTTTCGTCAGTATATATTGTAAATCTGAGATTCTAATAGCATTTCGTTACTTATAACGTTCTATTAATTTTTAACTAAAAGGTTCTATTTCTTCTTTTGGGGCAGTTGAAGCTTTGCCGTAAATTCTTTTATTCATAATTCCGTGCTTTTTGCGAAAACGCTAGAGCCATCCATCACTTGCTCTGAATGGTATGTCCATATGATTTTCTAATTTAATTGCATCAGATTTCAACTCGACAACCCGGACTGGGACCCCTCTAGAAAGTTGTTGGCCGTACCATTTTAAGATTGCTTCTTCCTGTGAAGTTTTACGAGCCAATTTCATTCGTTTTCTGAGATTGCTGTTCTCTCCTACATCACACATGAATGCAAATTTATTTACTTTGTTTTTGTTTTTTTTTATGTCCGAAACAGTTTGCTTTTTTATGCCATATTGATCACATATATGAGACACAGACGTTTCAGACTCCAACTTTTGTATAATATCTAGTTTTTGATTGATTTTTAGATTGATTCTTTTCCGTTTGTCCATATTTAAAGGGTAGGATTGCGAAAATTTTAACTTACTTACTGGTGTACACTAAATGTGTTAGTTTAGCAACACCCATATAATCATAAAAACCTACGTGTTATTATATCAGGGAATCCCCTAATGATATGTAATAATCTCACTTTCTGTCTCTTGCCTACAAATGTGCAAATTTATATCTCATGTGTGTATTTTTTATGTTTCTCTAACAAATTTATTTTCCAGCAAAAAAAAATATAGGTACATATTACTATTAGAAATGACTTATGCTAGATTTTGCTGAAATTCTTTGTAAAATACAGTGGTATGGGACGGACGTTTTTATTTTGTCTTATATTTGACCGGATTTTTTGTCCGTTATATCCGAAGTCCGTTAAATAGAGGTCCGTTATATCGAGGTTTTACTGTACTTTCTTTCCCTAAATAGAGATAAATACGATTGGATTCGAAATCCTTTCATCTCGATTAATGTGTCGAAATACCATCTATCATTACAAGAGGAAGAAGAGTTAGTAGGCTTGTCAACGGATCGCACTCTGAAACTAAAGTTTTCTGAAATGTCACTTGAAGAATTTTGGATTTATGTGCAAGCTGAACATCCACTTCTTTCTACAAGAGCATTAAAGGTATTACTACAGTTTGCAACTTCATACTTGTGTGAATTAGGTTTTTCAACCTTCACAGACGTAAAAACAAGCAAACGTGAAAGACTTGGGAATATTGATGGAGAAATGAGGGTAGCGTTAACGCATATTAGACCGGACATTGCTAAAATTTGCAAAAGTCATCAGGCTCAAGTGTCGCACTAAATTTGTGTAATTTTTATGTTATTATGTTAGTTATGCCCATACATCTAATCTGTTAATGTATTTACTAATCTACATATTTTTTGTTAATTTCTTTTTAGAATATGTTTCTAGTCATATATTTGGTTTTTGCATGTATTTGCAGTTAAAGAACGTGTTTTATTTACATTTGTATTTACATTTGCACCTTTTACTTAGTGTTTCCTATAAAATAACACAATGGTGTTCCGCGACTTTTTCAAAATTTGTCAAATGTTTCCCAGCTTTGAAAAGGTTAAGAACCACTGATCTGGACACTAGTACCAATGCACTGGCGAAACGGCCTTTCAACATATCTGTGGATCTAAGAGAAATGTTACCATTGACAATTGGTACACCAGCGTTGATCTTCCTATAGAAGAAATAAATTCCTTTGTTATTTACAATTGTAACATTCCAAATTCCACAAAGACCCGACGAGAAGGTTTGACACTCACCAGAAGAATCGAAGCCAAAATGTCTATAGAGACAATAAGAATTCGACTTAAGCAGATCTGTCATTTGAATGAAGATGTCGTGCCAATTCAAAGAACTCCGGGAGCAATTGGGAGGCGTGGTAACTGTGGATGGAAAAAGAATCGACAAACGAAATATTTTTGTTCGATTTGTAAAAAGTGTTTGTCTGGAACACGTAAATCCAATTTGTAATGACTGTAACAATATTCCGGCTTAATTTTATTATGTTTTTGGCATCTCGTATATTTTTTTAAAATAAGTATTATTGAAATAATGTTTTATTTTTGTTTAAGATAGTTCTTGTAGACTGATATGTTATGTTCCAATTTTAAATTAATTGTAATTTGTCTATTAAAAAAGAGAATAAATGAAACTATTATAAAAATTGTGGTCTATTTTTTGTGCTATATAAATAAACAAAATATGCAATAATAATAAATAATGTTAAAAAAACTATAAGCAATATATTATTTTATTAAAATTTAAACAAAATGCATCCAGAGGAGTATTTTTATGACCGGTGTAGTAGACCGTGTGCGACTACTGATACAAAATTAAATTGCGTCTACTGTTAACTATCGTTACCGATTCGAGCAATATAGTCGCCCAAAATAGTCATATACTTGTTTGCTGATCCATTCCTCCCTATTATTTTTCGTTGCGTATATTCCTATGATGTAAATTTGTTTTCCTCCTAATTTTATTTTAATTCTAATAATCTTTTCTAATATGTATTTGCACTCTTCTACCTGATTATTTAATTTTCTATTGAATAATATAGCGACTCCTTTCTTAGCTCCTGTTTATTTTGGTACGCTGCTCAGGTAGTTGTCTAATGTGGTTTGGCCTTTTCCCTTTTTTTCTTGTTTCTTGGATACTATATATCGTCGGTATACTGCGAAAACCAGGTAAATGACAAATTTTAAAATATTATTACCAAAATTCTCAGCTTTTTTCACTCTACATACAGGTAAAACCCAATAAATGATACGACTTACTATTCAGAAGATAATTTGTGTAATAAACAAATAAGTAACACCTAACCAACTTTTTATTTTCAAATAAAACAATATATCGCTGCTTACTTCCATAAAATCAAAGTTCTGTTGCATGTAAAACAAAGTAATCCCACATATATTATTATGCCAGACAACAATATATTTCTACTACTGCATACCATATTCAGTAAAAAGGTGATAAGTTTCGTTAATACATTTTACGTGTATGATTTATTAAAATTTCTCTTTCATATCGACTAGTAAAAACCTTTAAGTACACTTTTAGATTAGATTAGATTAAGAGAGGTGGCCTTTCGGCCTATTCCACTGCGACCTTTTCAGATCTATTGTGGTCCTCTAGTCCTAGATAACATTCTCTAGCCTGACCCTTTTTATAAAGTCTAGTAGCTTCGAGACTGTACCTTCCGTGTAGCTATTTGCCGGTGGATTTTCTTCTCCTAATGCAAAGAACCGCACATTTGCCAGACTGTCACACTGACATACAATGTGCTCTGCTGTTTCTTCTTCGAGGTGACAGAATCTGCACAGGTCATCATCTGATAATCCCATCAGCTTCAAGTGCCTATTCAGCTTACAGTGCCCTGTTAGAAGACCTACTATGACCTTGACTGTTTTCCTGTCTTTGCTTATTAGGTCTGCCGTAAATTTTGGCGAATGTTCTGTAATGAACTGTTTCGCCTGTCTTTGTCCTGGTGAATTCCTCCACCATTCCAGAGATTTGCGAGCTACCCACTTCCTTGTAGCCGTTCTTGTTACTGATTTAGCAACTCCGCAGAAGGGTTCCGGTCCAATGAATGGCAATTATGAGCCTTGTTTGGCCATTTCATCTGCTTTTTCATTGCCCTTATGACCCTCGTGCCCCGGTACCCAGGCTACCGTAACCTTGCTACGGTCTCCTAGTTTATTTAGGGCACACACGCAATCCCATACTAGCTTAGAATTGACCTCTACAGAATTGAGTGCCTTAAGCGCTGCCTGACTATCTGTGAAGATGGCAACTGAACAGAACGTTCTTTCCTGCCTTTTTATTTCTTCCACGCAGTGATGGATTGCAGTTATTTCCGCCTGGAAAACTGTCACATCCTTAGATAGACTTACCGGGAAATATATCCCTTGATTTGTCCCTACTATGCCGGCTCCCACACCCTCCGATATTTTTGAGCCATCCCTGTACTAGGTAGCAGCAGCTTGTATGGGTACACCTTTATTCCAGTCTTCCCTGCCTGGTATCTTAATTGTGAACTTATTGTTAAAGCTATATCTCGTAACTGTTGCATCGATAGGTTTCCCCATCACAATATCGGCTTTTAGCTCCTCGATTAGCTTTCTGTTGTCAGTACCATGCATCTGGCTTATATGTCGCTGACTATGGATTAATCTGTGCATCACGGATCTGGCTTCGCCCTGTATAAAGATATGAAGTGGTGGTAGATTCAACAGGACTTCCAGCGATGCAGTAGGAGTTGTTTTTAAGGCCCCCGTAATACACAAGCATGCTAGCCTTTGTGTATTACCTAGCAGCCTTATTGCTCCCACTTGCTGCGTCTTTGTCCACCACGTCACCGAGCCATAGGTTATCATGGGTCTAATAACCCTTGTATATAACCATAGAGTCATTTTGGGGTTAAGTCCCCAATTCTTACCGCACATTCTTCTACATCTGCCCAAGGACATAGTAGCTTTCTGTGTGGTTTTTAGAATGTGAGTATTCCATGTAAGCCTATGATCAAAATATACCCCAAGGTATTTTGTTTCTTTGGCAAATGAAATCTCTGTTCTTCCCAGCACCGGTGGTTTTAGGCCTTGTAGTGCTGTTTTTTTGGTGAAGTTGACAATTTGTGTTTTCTGAGCATTGACTATGAGTCTCTCTTGTTTACACCAGTCGTCAACTATATTTAGGGCTGCTTGCATTCTCTCAGACACTACCTGAGCAAACCTGCCCCTGACAACGATTGCTATATCGTCAGCATATCCTAGACAATAAAAGCCTTCTGTGGACAGATTTCTGAGGAGATCATCTACCAAGGTTGCCCAAAGTAGAGGGGACAGAACTCCTCCTTGTGGACAGCCTCCACCTACTTTTGCTTTGATGGTTGCTTTACCCAGAGTGGACATTACTGTCCTATTCTCCAGGGATGCCCTTATCCATCTGCATATTACCGCAGGTGCGCCTCGTCTACTCATAGCCCCTATCAAAGAGCTGGTGGTAACATTATTAAATGCCCCTAACTTATTAAATGCCCCTAAATTAAGTACACTTACTTCATTCTACCTGAAAACGGGTTGAGTTAAAATTTAGAAATGATTACTAAGCTAAAACCATAAATGATATTATAACGCATACACAGATAGAATAACTGAAGACAACAGTTCAATTCTTGATCATTCTTAGAACAATATAGTCTCAATAATGGAATCCATTTTTGATAGTGACTTTTCAGATGTAGACCCCACATATCAGCCAAGTGAAGACGGATCGCTCTCTCTAGGATGTCTATATGAACTACACACAGCTGTCCTTGATAGCCTAAATGATGAGAAAAAAGATACTGAAATAGGTGTACCCACGAACAATTTAGTGTCAACTGAAATAGCTAGTTGGATATTAAATCTACTTCTTGACAAAGTATGGATAGACGTACGTCCACTAAAATGTTGGAGAAAAGCTAATTCCAAAGATTGGGTAATAAATGTCGCAAAAGGAGGCGTGCTGAGGACTTGCCTTATGAGATAAAAAAAAGAATAGACCAGCAAAATTGCCAAAACCAGTTAATTGTTCAGAGTGCTTTTACAAATTTGCCAGTTCTTTCGGCGAAAATTACAGACAAAGTCTATGTCGCGATAATTGAAAGTTAGAATATATAGGGCAGAAACATTTTCTTATTGCACGTATTAAAACGGAGCCACCAAAGAGAGTCGTTGCAGTTCGTCAAAGTTAAAAAAACCACGTGCATTTTCCAAAAATTGTTACTTTTCTTTGAATGGTTAAGACATACAGGTATGTGAGAAATTTTTTTGTAAGACACTTTGTATATGAGCGTCGTTAATACAAGATGTAAGAAAAACTGATATTCTAGGCTGTTATGTAGATACGGATAAACGAGGCAAGCATAAACCGCCAAATAAAACAAGCAGTAAAACCCGAACAATCGTGAAGGCTCATATTGAGTCTTTTCCAAACCTGGGCCCACATTATGTTTGCCAAAGTTCCAAGCGTAGATATTTGGACAACAATTTAAGTATAAGAAAAATGTACCAACTTTATATAAATAACTGTGAGTAGAAGAAACTGAAAGGTATTGGCGAAATTACATATCGAAGAATATTTTCTTAAGACTATAATTTAAGCTTTTGTGTTCCTAAAAAAGATCAATATTTAGTTTGTAATAAATATGATAGGGCTAATCCACCTGACAAATCGGATTAAGAAGACAGTTACAGAGAACATCAGAAAAGAAAAGAAGTATGTAATCTTGAAAAACATAATGATAAGAAAAGATCTAATGAACAACGGGATTTTGTTTCAATTACTTTCGATCTACAGGCCGTACTACAGATTCCAAGAGGGTTGACTGGACAACTATATTATTCTCGAAAATTATGCGTCTACAATTTGTGTGTATATGAAGCCGCATTACTGTTCTGCCTGGTCAGAAATTAACGGTAGACTAGGAAGTTCTGAAACAGGAAGCATTATACTCCACTACTTATTAAAATGTGTTCCAGAATATGTAAGTGAAATAAGTTTATTTTCTGATACCTGCGGAGGACAGAATTGTAATCAGTATATTGCAACCTTACTATTATGGGCTGTTCAAAATATAGACCATTTAAATGTTATTGAACACAAATTTTTAGAGCCTGGACATTTCTATACGGAAGTTGACTATATGCATAGTAGTATCGAAACCGCTAAAAAACACAGATCTATCTATGGGATGCCAGATTACTTGTCTGTTTTTCAAAATGCAAGAGGAACTAAAAATATCAAGGTTGATGATAAAAAAGTATGTATAGAACCATACCAATGTAAAGAATTTAAATACTACGACTTCTATGATTTAAAAAATTTGTCTTACACTTCAATTAAAAACCGGACAAAAGACCAAAACGGCGAAAAATAATGTGGTTGAAGATAAAAAGAATGAGATTCATGAAAGGAGAGACAAACATAATCTATTTTAATTATGACATGTCAACAAGCTTCAATTATATCCCTACTGATACTGCACGACAGTCAACAAGAAAAAAGCACGCCAAGTTATCAACTAATACAAGCAAACTTGAAGAACTTAAGCGACTTTATGATGCACATTTGCCAATTAGCATAGCAAAAATAAGAGACTTGGTACAGCTATGTGATAAGGGAGTAATACCGGAGGAATATCACGGGTGGTATCGTAATTTGAAAACGGGAAATAATGTAACAGACATCTTGCCAGAGCCTGCTTTCAGTGACGAATCGGACGAGGAAGGCCCATAATAATAATATTGTTATTATTATATTCAGAATAAATTTATTTTTTTCTATAAAACTGCTATTACCTAGTAAAAGTTTCATATCTCGATCACAAAACTGGAAAATATTATACTTGGTTTATTATATTTGTGTTAAATACCTTATTTGAAGAGTAATTGATTTATTTAGATTTGTAGGTAAAACCAGGTAAGTGATAGCATTTCCAACTTAAATTTAGGATTAGTCAGATAGGTGTCTCAACTTTTTCAAACTAATGATAGAATATCATTTCAGATATATGCATCTTTCACTAAAATACCTAATATTAAAAACAAGCTTACTGCTTAATTCACAATAAAAAACTAAACTTTAAAAACGTTTTTTCTCGATTTCGGTATTCCGACATTTACCTACCTGGTTTTCGCAGTATACCGACGATATGTATATCTGTGCATCAGCGACTTGTTTAGTTCTCTTATATTCAGGGATTTTATGGTTTAAGTGGCTGTCCTAATATATTCTTTTTTTCATTGTTGCATTGTCCGGTTACTTACATTGGTCGTTTTCAGTGGATCCGTCCTGTTTGACCTAGGCACATCCTTGGTTCTATGAGCGCTGCTGTATTTATAGTCCTCAGATAGGGTGTTCACCTTCTTTGAAGACTCCCTCCTCCTTTATCCAGTTTTGGGACCGGCAGTGAAACATGATGAGCTACTTAATCCACCGACCAACTGCCTTAGGCATAGTTAATATTACAATATTATGTAGTCTGATTTACTGATTTTTCTGATTCATTTCTGATTTTTATGTTTATACGCAGACTCGTGAATACATTTTACTAAATCCTTTTGTTTGATTAACCCATAATGACATTAACTAAATATATTTTTGTTTCAGTTGAGTTAGACAGCCACTACGATCCGTCCAGTGGCCGGTCGTACATTGACCAAATTTATAAATCGCGTTCCTTACTAGGAAACGGCGGCTTTGGATTCGTTTTTAAATTTACTAATCGCTTCTCCGAGAAAAAATACGCAGTAAAGGAATTTCGAGGTAATAAATCGACCAGATCCAAGATGGCCGAGATAGAGGGTAATGAAATGGTGGGAAACCATCAACATGTTTTAAAATATTATATGGCATGGCAGGAAGACTATAAAATTTACATGTTATTGGAGTTATCCCAATTTAGCCTAATAGACTTTTGCCTGCAATTTCAATTCGAGGAGACATTTCTTTGGGATTGTCTCCATGACATCTCACAAGCATTAAAACACATGCATAGCCGCAATCTGGTCCACAGGGACATAAAAGGGGGCAACATCATGGTGCATGGGAACCATTTCAAGCTATCCGATTTCGGCACCGTGCTGGATTTAAGTAGGGTAAGTTAGCAAAAATTAATATTATAATTTAAATTATACAAAATACTAACATAATAACTATACTAAAATTCAGTAAGACATGCAGGGGACATAAACATTAGCAGGTGTAGGCCTCTAACAGGACCGCATTTAGGATTATCTTTCCGTTTGGAGCGAAGTAATAGGTTTGTTCCAACACGCAACTTTTGTGATGGTCCGAAAACCGCCACGAAACTACTTGTACCGTTTTTAATGCGCATGTTCATCATTTGTATCGTCTGATGACGGTTAAAATAAAGACCAATCTACCCAAATAATTCTGGCTTTTCACCCTAGGTTAGGCTAATAGCTCCAAATCATTCTCACTACTATAATAATCAGAAAAATCACTAATTCCTTCGTCGTCAGTCATATTTATGAAGTTAGAAATAACGAGAAACAAATATATAAATAAATAATAAGTTTATCATGAGCACGTGATAAAATCATTAACCTAACTTCTTCCTTTTTCTGAACAAATTTGCTGTTTTAATACAAAATCTAAGTTAATCTAGGCCCAACAAATTTAAAGAAGTAGAATAAAATCCTAGTGCGCAAGTCATCCCAACCAGTACATGCATTTGCCAGATTACTGAAATTATCGTCACGAAACTGTCACTGGGCGATCATAATTTTTGTTGGAACAGTCAGAAGGACGATGAGATGAATGATCATAATATTTTTGTTGGAACGTATTTTGTTTAGTGCGCAGGAGCGTAACCGTTACGTGTTTTTCGTTGTGTTACAACAAATTTTACAAAAATGCGAGACAATGAACCTGTTTGTTTTTAGTTGATGTTCCACAATAGAAATCATTCATACAGTCTTTATTTAAATTAGTCTTTATTCATTGTAAAACCTGTTGTAACTAAGAAAAAAATTAATAAATCATAGAAATTTAATCTTTTGTTTGGAATGGAACCCTGGATTTATTTGGAAATGTTTTGGGGTTCCTTTTCTTTTTCTTTGGAAGTCCTACTGCTGTCAGGCCTTGTCCTTTTGGGCGTCCTCGTTTATTTACTGCCACTGGCATTTTGATTGTCGACAAAGCAACATCGTTCACTTGAAGAGTTTGGTGAGCAATAAGAAGTTCATTTTTTGGACTTGTCTCTTTTATATTCTTCTCCACATTATCTACCCTACTTATCTCTTGACGAACCACCTCACCACACAGCTTATTTTCACTTTCAAATACAACTTCATTATTACTTTCAATAATAACTTGCGTGTCATTTTCGTCTGTAACATCTATAGGTGTAAGCAGAACAGCAGTATCATTGGCCCACAGTGTTTTGAGATTTTTTAATAGATTAAACCTAAATAACATGCCCGTATGTTGTGCAGCTAAATCTGCTAGTTCATTGCATAACGAAAGACATTTTTTTCTTCTTTGTGCATAGAAACTTGGTGGTCGATACCCTTGTGTGGTCAATGATATAGACATATTATCATTAGATCTACTTGGTAACTCATATTCTGTCGATTCGTTTTCTTCAATCAAAGACGTTAATGTTATTTAAAGTTATTTTTATAATAGTCTAGTGTCCATCTATGATTTACGATCATTTTATCAATAAGCTCAAATTGCAAATGCCGTCTCAATGCAAAAATATGCTTGCAAGGTAAAATCATTGAATCATGGATTATATAGTTGCACGAAGAAACAGAAGTATTTGTGGAACCCTGACTATCGATAATGATGTAATCACCGTCTGCAAATATTGTAATATCTCTGATTTGTTTAGAATTACAAATTTCTCTTAAAACATGTTTCGAGGCTTCACGTGTAAGCAATGTCAAATATTTTTTTTCATCAGAATCTTCCGGAAACATATCGAAGGGGTTTCTTTAAAATACCATAAACTGCCTTATGATATGATCCCTGTCTGTCTCTAAACTTGAAATAATTGTAAACAATATTTAGAATTTAGAAAACGAACGGATGCCCAATAATGACACTTACCTAAGTCATTCAAGTTTTCCAAATTCAAACTTATTATTTCCACAATAATTAACAATTAGGTACAAATATAACGCTTGTAACTATGTACTGAGACGGACACTATAATAAAATAAGATAAGAGAATCGTCAACTCGTGCATTAACTCACCACGTGTATATGCTGAACTGCAAGTGAAAGCGAACGGCAGCCGAAGAAAATGCCGTCAAACGCATCATACGAATTGTTATGTATTTTAATTAAAAAACATTTTTAATTAATAGAACTTTATTCATGAACATATCAACATCAACAACCGTTGACATCTCCTTTCATGATTCTTCTTTTTTTGGTTGCCGCAGACAACATTCACAACATTTCTCCCCTTGTTTTTTATTAAAGATCTAGCCTGCGAGTTGGTTTTATAATTCTACCAAACCTAGACATTTTTGGAGTATCATTATTTTTTAAAGTCTGGAGAAGCAATTTTGGGTGTGTGATTAGATTAACATATAATACTTGGTGGCACTGATATTGGTGTTAACTCACTTTTTGAGGAATCAACTGTTAAGATTGGAGGAACACTGGGAATATTGCTACACATTTCTTGTTCTGGACCACTATAATTGGCAAGATTATTACTTATATTAGGTACTATATTGGTATGTGAATAAGTTGGATCGTCCATATCACTTCTTAAAGATTCTGCATGAACAAATTTGATAAGAGATCCAATTTGTACTAAATAAGTACAATAACTTAATATTTTCATAACCTTACGTCTTTGCCAAAGCTTAGTATGCTTATTTTTTACATAAACTGGAAAAATTTACACCAGGGGGTAAGTTTGTTTTGGCCAAACATTTATGTACGGCATTAATAAACTTAGGTAGGTAATACAAAAATAACGATTTGCGACCTAATGCCTTACAAAAATATTGGTACCAGGAGCAGGGAAAATTGTTTATTTTCGGAAAAATTTTACCCCATTTTCGATAATTTGACACAGTAGGGCATTCATAAACAAAATTTCGAATTGGTATATAGCTTAATTTATTTTGTCACGCCGTACATTTTGGCTGGGATAGGGGTGAGAAATCTCAGGAGCAACAAGTAATTTCATCACCCATGCTTTGTGTACCGATAATATTTGGCGGCATAGTTTCTATAAAGTTGTTATTACATATTGTATGTAGTATTGACTTATACACTGTGTCCGTAAAGTATGGAACAAATTCTTTTTTAGCTAAACAGACCATTTTAAGAAATAATCCTAAAACCCGTCGATTTTTGATTTTAATTTAGCGTATTTTAAAATAATATTCTAATATACAGGGTGAATTACTTTCGAGTAATGACGTCACCGTCATTTTTTTTTAATGGAACACCCCCATTTTGTCTCAATTTTCGGATTACTCTAGCTCAGCTGATTCCAAAAATGTATCACATGTTGACTCAAATTGGTACAGGGTGGACAAAAATACAATAGTTTTGTGTGTGCTCATAAAGTAACGCGTTAGTTAAATTACAATATCAAAAATACTTATTGTCTAGCAGACAGGATATGAAAGAAATTATTTCTTATCAATTTAAAAGAAACATGGTAGGCTATGTTTTTGTTAAATGTCATTATTTGTTTAGTAATTTATTGATGTTCAGTAACAGTTTACTACTACAATATTTTTGGTATTTGTGAATATTTTAATTATTGCTTAGATTTAATTTGAAGTAGAAATGGAGTTAAGTGTAAAGCAAAGAATTGAAATACTTATGATGATTGGGTATGGAGACCGATCGCGAACTCAGATGGAAGTGTGCAATTTGTTTAATGATAAATATCCAGAAAGACCTATAAAGCGTTCAACAGTCAGTAAGATTGAAAAGACGTTTCGAGAAACTGGTACGGTTGAAAATGCACGGAAATCAGGTCGTCCCTCTGCAAATGCTGATACAGCATTAGATGTTTTACTTAGTTTTGAAGAAGATGCCCACACTTATGTGCGTAAAGTTAGTCGTGATATCGGTGTTAGCAAAACAACGGTACACAAACTATTAAAGTTTGAAAAATGGCATCCTTATAAAATCAAACTTGTGCAGGAATTAAACGAAGATGATCCCGATAGAAGAATGCAATTTTGCGAAGCAATGATGGATAACTGCCACCGAGACCCTCTCAAGGTACAAAACATTATTTTTTCTGATGAGGCCACTTTCACGTTAAATGGCGAGGTTAACCGTCAGAATTGTAGATACTGGGCAAAAGAAAACCCCCACTGGATGCATGAGCATCATACACAATACTCACAAAAGGCAATTGTAAGAAATCGAATCATCGGACCCTACTATATCGAAGGTAATTTAAATGGGGCAACGTGCCTTCAGTGTTTAAGGGGGTATCTCGTACCAACTTTACGTAATTTGTTTCCCAGTAGACGTAATCCTGGAGGTTTTGATAAAAGTTTATGGTTACAACAGGATGGTGCACCTCCACATTATGTTACAGAAGGTACCTAAATGAAATTTTTCCGAACAGGTGGATTGGTAAACGTGGACCTATTGAATGGCCAGTGAGGTCACCAGATTTTAATCCTTTGGATTATTTTATGTGGGGCCATCTGAAGAATGTTGTGTATCAAACGAAACCAGCAAATATTCAAGAATTACAACAGAGAATTCGGACAGCAATAAACAATATTTCTCAAGACACAATAAACAAGTTCAACAAGAATTTGTACAGTATACTCCCTTTATAACGAACACGGTTATTACGAGGTTTCGCTTATAACGAGGTACATTAGATGTCCCGTGAAATTTCTATTGAACTATAACCCTTATAGCGAGGTAAATTTGCTTATAACGAGTAAGTAATAAGATTGAAAAACGTGTTTTTTACGTTTTGGCCCGGCCGTAGCTATAAATAAATACCCTTTTTAACTGCGGGCCGTCCGCAATAAACTTCTTACAATTTATGATTCTTAGTCGGAAATGTAAAATTTATGATTCACAAGTGTCATTGTATTGGGTTGACCATTCACACCTAATAATATGGGTCCTAATAGACAAGATGTGGAAAGTGTTTTAAAGGTTTAAAGGGCAGAAACTTTATCCAAGGACAAAACGCAAATGAAGAAGCATAAAACTGTTTCACATCTTTAGAAAATATGATAGATAGAATACTGGACAATTTAAAGCAGTCAACAATGACAAAATAACTTTATACGCTTTATACATTATACAGATTTACAGAATACAGATTTTTTGTTTTAACGTATATCATTGACAGTAAAAGTAAACAACTCTTTTTGTTTTAATGCATTTCATTGACAATAAAAGTAAACAACTTTGTTTTAAAAAAGCCATTCAAACAATATTTATTAGCATCTTATATTGCTCCGAATGGCTTCACTATAGAAAGTTAATGTTTTAGAAAACTACATATTCATATGTATGCACAGTATTATTGTTGTTGGATATAACGAGATCCGCTTATAACGAGGTAATTAGTCTGCCATTTCAGTTCTCGTTATAGAGGGAGTCTACTGTACAACGTTTGGGTTACTGTCAAATACAGCAAGGGCTGCAGTTCGAACATTTATAAAGTCATGTATTTCATAATATTCTGTCCGCTAGACAATAAGCATTTTTGATAATATTGTTAATTTAACTAACGCGTTACTTTATGAAAACACACAAAACTATTGTATTTTGTCCACCCTGTACCAATTTGAATCAACATGTGATACATTTTTGGAATCAGCTCAGCTAGAGTAATCCGAAAATTGAGACAAAATGTGGATGTTCTATTTAAAAAAAATGACGGTGACGTTATTATTCGAAAGTAATTCACACTGTATATTAGAATATTATTTTAAAAGAATTTTTTAAAAGAAAGTCTTTCAGGATTATTTATTAAAATGCTCTGTTTAGCTAAAAAAGAATTTGTTCCATAATTTACGGACACAGTGTATGTGATTCATGCTAGGTCAAAATATATATGTACATATATGTCTCCTGTCTCCTGAGCCCCCAGACACTACTACACTGATCAATAATCAATGCATTACTGGTGCTGGGAATAAAGGATAGAGGACGGGTCATTTATACCGTCGATAGTGACATGGCTTAGAAATGTTCGCGCCAACCCCCATGCCAATCCCAGCGGCAATTCACACGCTAACCCCCACTCCAACCTCCACCCGTCACCATCGACGGTATAAATGAACCGTCCTCTGTTCCCAGTAGTATTGGTGATCAGTGTAGTAATGTCTTTGGGCTCGATAGACTGAGACCTCGGAAGCCCTGAAAAAGACATCAAAGAGGATGTCGAAAGCTCGGCGCGATGATAATTTACGTGGTTATGATAATTGACGCGGGTAATTTATTCTTGTAATAGTATAAATCTTACCTCTAGATTTAATTGTACTTACTAATCGCGGAAACCTTTCAGAACATTATATATATATATATATATATATATATATATATATATATATATATATATATATATATATATATATATATATATATATATATATTGTTATGATGTATTGTTTGTGAATGATGAGCAATGAGTGTTTTTTTTAATAATATAGGGTTTTTATCGCGGTTCTCAAAGAATTAGTTTGTAAGTACTTTTTTAAATTATCTTTATTATATCTATTATCAAACACACATATATATCTAACCTAGCCAATGTAAATTTAAAATAAACTATCTTTAAATTGAAATTCTTATGAACTAATTAAATTCTATAGACAATGTAAAATTTAAACAAACTATCTTCAAAATTGGAATTGTGATGACACTAACTAAATTATATTAACTAAATTTTGTACCTTTCTGTCACTGAATGCCTAAATGAACTGTTTTCCACTATATAGATTATAATCACCACTCAAATGTCTTCTTCTCAGCTTCGGTTATCCTTGTTTTTGTGAAATTACTTTTTCCAATTATCAGCTTCCACCAATTTAAGATATTTTTCTTCACAGCATTTATAAACCACCAAGCAAACCAGCAAACAGCATTTATTTTTATTCTTCTTTTTAATATATCAATATCCAATTACCAAAATATCATTTAATTTTAATATTCAATTAATACTTCTTCCATTATCATCATTTATACATAACATAATTTTTAATCTTCAATATTATTTTCTTTATACTGTTTCTTAATATTGATTTAACTCACTATATTGAACAATTGTAACTGATTGACTGCCTCTAACTAATTTTCATACTAAAAAACTCATAACTGATTGACTAACTGAACGGACTTTCTTACTAAAACTGCCATCTTGAATCCAAATCACGGGTATTTATATCTTTTTAATCTTCCAGAACCATCTGGTAAGAAATCATGTTCGATTTAGTTCTATTTAACACATGTCTGAATTTTCTGGAAACAGTATATGTTCTATCCACAGACATAACCATTATTCCCGAATGTTCGACCGTAAACAAAGGTCAAATTCTGCATTCTGGAGAATTCGTTAATTTTCTATTGATAATTTTGTTGACATTTAGGCTTTTCAGATCAGAATATACACTTAAATCATTAAATATATATAAATTAAACATTTTAAACTAACATTATTATTATAACCCCACTTTATATTCCTAATTATTTAAAATGTCACTTCAGAGTATGTATATCTGGTTGCCTAGTCACATGGCTCACTTAAATATATCTACAACATCATAATTACTAAAAAAATACTTTTTATATGCTAATTTCTTAAAAATGCCCTCACATAAATATATTTTTATAAAATTATATAGTATATAACTTATTAAAATAACCAAATACTTTTTATATCTAATATATCTAGTAGTGTAACTTATAAATTATTTTCTATAAACACCAATCATATCAATATATATATATATATATATATATATATATATATATATATATATATATATATATATATATATATATACACACATATATCGAACTCGATCGGAACCGTATCACTCTTGATAATGGCTCCAAAATGGGTGCCGAAACGTCGAGTAATAAATTCTCAACGCGGTTCATCCCGAGAACTAAGTAATTTTTATTCATCTGACCGCGGAAATTTATCCGAACATATATATACATATATATATATATATATATATATATATATATATATATATATATATATATATATATATACATATATATATATATATATATACATATATTTATATATATATATATAAGTATATATGTATATATATATATATATATATATATATATATATATATATATACATATTTAACCTACTTTTTTAGTATCCCGAACATGATCAAGGAATACATCGTCCTCCAAGGGACATCCAGGATCTGGCGCTGGTTCTGACAACTCTGTTTAGGATGTTCTCCCGACAAGCGACAAACAAGAGTGAGTATTTTCTTTATTGAATTATTTTGCCTACATTATAGGGATCATTGACATAGGTACAATAAATAGCATACAAAAGATTAGATATTGTTCTGAAGCTATTTTCTTGTGGCATGTTAGAGTAATTACTACTTAAATGGGAATAAGCCACAATTAAAGGTTAAAGTACGTTTATTGACGTTTCAATTTCGACTTCGGAAATCGTTCTCAAAATACAAACATTAGTAAAATTAAACAAATTTGGTTTTGTTGTTACTTGGTGAAAAATTCTTCTAATAATTTAATTTTATCTGACTCATTTATATTATTAAAAGATAAGTAAATTTTAACGGTACAGTGTTGTTATTTAAATTTTATAAAACATGTTTATAGTTTGGATAAAGATAAGGGTGTGGTGTACGTTAGTTGATGAATTTAGAGCTTATGTTAGTTTATCCTTTAATCCATGTAGTTGTTGTTCGTTTTCATATGTTGGATGGTTTAAAACAATATGTTTGACCTGAACATGAACTACATTACGACCGGCGTCACCAATATTACTGATTGAATTGATAAGTGAACTACTTAATTAAAAAAAAAATGGAATACCTGTAGACATTTGGCTCTAGGCTAGAGTCACGAATGTCGAGGTGTTCAGAAGAATTGGAAAAGATGAAGAGGTTTTAAATACAATTAAAGTCATAAAACTGCAATATCTGGGACATGTCATGAGGGGCGAGCATTATAACTTGTTGCAATTAATAATGCACGGAAGAATACAGGGTAGAAGGAGTCGCGGAAGAAGACGCATCTCCTGGTTGAATAATTTGAGAGCTTGGTTTAACTGCACTTCTGCTGACCTCTTTAGAGCAGCTTCGTCGAAAGTGCGAATTGCCATGATGGTTGCCAACCTTCTTAGAGGAGATGGCACGTGAAGAAGAAGAAGGCTTGATGTTTTGTGGCAAATGATGAGTAGAATATATGAGGAAAAATGGATGCCAATGCATGGGAAGAGAGTGTGATCGTATCATTGTATCAAGACACAAGGGGCATTTAGGACTGTAAGAACTATAGAGAGATTAAGTTAATGTCGCACACAATAAAAACTTGGAAGAGAACTGTAGATCGAAGGTTAAACGAAGAGACATCGAGAGGAGAAAAACAGTTTGAATTTATTCCAGGAAGGAGCACAGCGAATGCTTTATTTGCTTTGAGACAGTTGATAGATTTACAGTATTTTTAAATCTTTAGAAGGCGTACGACACAGTTTCTAGACAAGAGCTGTAGATATAGATATATGTGAGGGAAATGGGTTCGTGAGAAGTACGTAAGGCTCGTGAAGGATATATATGAGAGAGCGTATACCAAAGTAAGGATTTGCGTCGGATTGACCGAAAGTTTTTCAGTGACGGTTGGTTTTGCATTAAGACTCTTTACTAAGTCTCTCCTGTTAAGTCTTGTTATGGATGTACTGACAGAGAGGGTAAATGATGGGGCTCCTTGTCAATTCTCTTTGCTGATGATATCGTGTTAGTAGAGGAGAACAAAAAACTGTAGGAGAAGTTGGAGAGTTGAAGGGCTATTGAAGGAACTCATCATCATCATCATGCAATCTCTTCTGTCCACTGCTGGACATAGGTCTCTCCCATTTTTCGCCACTCTTCACGGTTCTGTGCTTCTTGTTGCCATTTCTTGAATATTCGTCTAATGTCGTCCATCCAGCGTGTTGGTGGTCGTCCTCTGCTGCGTTTGTCAATTAGTTTTCTGGTCCATCTTGTGTCTTTCAGTCTCGCTATGTGACCTGCCCAATTCCATTTCAGCTTGGCTATACGTTCGACGACATCACTTATACCTGTTCTTTTCCTTAAGTCTTGATTCCTTATTTTGTCTTTTTTTGTGACGCCGAGAATTGATCATTCCATGCGCCTTTGAGCCACTCGCGTTTTTAGTGCTGTTGTTTTTGTGAGTATGTCATAATAGGAAGAACGCATTGGTCAAATGTCTTCCGTTTCATAGCTATCGCGGTGTTGCTCTTAAAGATGTCTCTTAGTGAACCATACGCCGCGCCGCCCAGCAAGTGTTATTCGTCGTTGAAATTCGCAGGTCTAGTTGTCCTTGCCTATTCTGATTTCATGACCAAGATATATGTACAAGATATATGTACTTTTCTGTCAATTCTACCACTTGATTTTGGATGAATAGGTGTTCGCTGGGAACTAAATTTGTCATGAATTTGGTCTTACTGATGTTCATTTTTACACCTATTGTTGAAGATACGTTTTCTAATTCTTGTACCATTTGTTGTGCTTCGCCCAGATCTTCGGTAATAAGTACTATGTCGTCGGCAAAACGCAGACGATTGAGCATTTCTCCAAATATTTTTATTTCTCTATTTTCCCACTTTAGCATTTTAAAGGCGTATTCGAGGATCATTATAAATAATTTAGGTGAGAGAGTGTCGCCCTGTCTCACACCTTGCTTGATATGAATTTCTCTGGTGGTATCATGTAGTTTTACACGCATTGTGGCGTGTTGGTATAATGTTTGTACCAACTTTGTGACCCGGTAATCTATTCTACTATTGTTCAGAGCAGTTATAATGCTGTCTAATTCCACAGTATCCAAGGCTTTGTGAAAGTCTACTAAGATAAGTACCAGTGGTCTGTTATATTCTAGCGACTTTTCTATTAAGGTTTTTACTATTTGTAGGTGATCGTTTGTTCCGAATTTTGAACAGAAACCAGCTTGTTCTCGGGGCTGGTAGAAATGTAACTTTTTCTCTAATCTAATCCAGATTCAATGTGCTCAGTTTATCAGTGAAATCTGCTAGAAATGCCAAATCACAATGCCAGTCTAAGTCACGTAATTGCTGATGTTTATCACCGCTTTCTTCAAGAAACTTAAGAATTTCATTTAACAAACGAAACCTTTGCAAAAACTTGGTGCGACTCGGCCACCTTACATCGGTGTGTAAGACTAAATCTGGTTCTTTGTCATCCAGTTGTTGCTTAAACAGCCATCTTTGCAGATATTTGCCTCTTATTGAATTAACAATTTTAAACGCAATATCCGTCGCGGCTTTTGTGTTAAGCCTTCTACTGGTCAGGACCTGTTGATGAACAAGGCAGTGGTAATTAATGAAGTCCGGGAAAACTTCATCTTTATGACATAGTGATATAAATCCATTATTAATACCAATCATTGCCGAAGCCCCATCTGTCGTTATTGAAACGAGTTTAAACAAAGCTTATTTAGATTAATCTTATCGATAAAATGTTTGAATTCCATGAATAACTCAATGCCACTTATTCTGCCTTTTGAGGATAGCATTGTTAGCAACTCTCCTTTTGTTGAGAAATCCTCAAAGACCATCCGAATGAAAATAAGTAACTGTGCAGCATACATCGCACCTTGAAAACCATAGGGCAGCAACTGCAAAAATCATAATGTTGAGTTATGAGCGTTTCATTTTTTTTTTAAGTTAATATTATTTACTGTTATTCCAAAAATTAAGCTACAAACCTGGTATTTAGCATAATTGTCTTTAATCTTGCATATTTTTATATGCAGTAAGGAGTATGTGAAATTTATTTCAGTAAATAGGTATTTTAGCACATACGGCCATATGGTTTTAAAATATATATCAATTTTGGAAAATGATGCTGTAAAAATTCATATCAAATAAAAGTTTTTTTATTTAAGATTGTACTTATTTATTACATTTTTTTGGTTTTAACACTTAATCAAAATCATGCATATTGTATTCTGTTTGTTCGGTTTCTACTGTTTCATTGTTTACATGTAAATCTTCATAAAACCTATGGTAGTGCTCTTGAATAACATTAGCCTTACATAGTGAGAGCAGATCTTGTTTTTTTAGATTAGATATTCCTGGTGGATGCGAATATGCTTTACTTAGTTCCATATTAGCCATCAACCCTCGTTGTCTTCGCCTTATATTAACGGTTCTGAACTCTGTATCATTGCAGCTTGTCTTAACCTGAAACTTATTTTCAAGTGTCTTCTCCACCTTGATCATCTTAATCTCATTCCAGACGACCCGATTTCCTCCTTCGTCAATATTATAATTGATCCCCATTTCCTTACATAATTTTTTAAAGTCCAATATATCCGATGTAGACATTTCATTAATTTTGTAAGGTTCATCTGTTTTTTTTCGCTGTTTGAACTACTGTGACCCATTGCGCAGGCACATAAATTGGTTCTCCTTTTAATGCCCTTTTTTTTGTTTCTCAATCAAAGAATGCATGTTATCTCCCTCATTTTGGGAGTGACCTGTTATCAAAAATTTGTGGGTAATTTTAGGTATGTTCAATTTCTGTACTGCATAGAGATAAAGACAGACAATATACTTATTCTTATTTTGCCCACTGCAGTTATCTGAATATAACATTATTTCCTGTTCTCTGGCATGGTTCCTCAGAAATTGTAACAGGCATGAAACTATTTCGTTTGGACCACGATTGGCAATTCCGTCGAACCAAAGGTAGCAGTGTCCTGCATTTGTGGTCAGGTCAAAAATTGTGAAATTAAATGTTGATAATCTTCTTTTGTAATAAAATAAGGAGACATCGCCTGAAGGTGTCGGTAATATGGCTTGTAAGTCAAAACAAGCAGTAATGCAAGTATTAGATTTTGCAGATTTTAAGTCATTTTCTTTTTCTTTTCTACCAAGTTCCACTTCTTGACGGTGAGTATTATAGGCTGCTTCTAATGTAGATTTATATAATGAATGTTAGTAACTTTCACATAGCGAGCAGAGGTCTTTTTTGGGCTTAAAGAAACTTTTATTAAATACCGTGTTAAATATGGTCTTAACGTAGCGTAATTTCCAAACACCGAACCTTTTTCTTCGCAAAATTTTATATAATCGCGATGAATATCACCCAGAGTGTTGTCACCACTGACGAATTCTCTAGTAGTTTGTTTTCTTAAGTAGTGGGATTCCACTCTAGGAATGGATTCGATGTAACTCATTATGTTTTGTTTCACGACTTCGTCGATTCTTTTTCCATTCTTGTGAGTTCCTCGCTTGTCTTTTGGGATAAACCCATCTACAGTACGACGTTGTATATTTGTTATAGTCTTGTCGCTTATTCCCAGTGTTGCAATAAAATTGTGCTTACACACTCTATATTTCTTGCCTTCTGCTTAGAAGAAATAGACATAGTTTGCTCCACGATTACTGTCTGGATTTACTCTTCTATATTTCACATTAGTTTTTTTCATTGATCTTCCTATAAATTTCCACTGTTTTGTGGAATTTTATAGGAAGATCAATGGAAATCAACTAACAACACAACAGATGAAAGTAGTTACAGGCAATGTTACATTTTTGCCAGGCTTGAAAAACAATTTGGCATTAACTGCTGATATTGCCAGATAGATCTGAGTTTTTGTTCCTATTTACCATAGAGCAACAACTGCAGATAATGCCTGATGGTATAAAAAGATAAATAGATTTTTTACAAAAGCCAGAAGGACGTATCTTTCTGGTGCCGAATTTAAAATTCGTTGCAGATGCTGCTAAATAGCAATAAAAAATAGATTTTTTTTCTATTAGACTGCATTAAAAGGTCATTTTGCGAAAAAATTGCAGATATTGCCATATGGTTTTCAAGGTGCGACATGATATCCGTCGACTCATCAAGCTGTAGCGAAAAAGCAATACACCGGAGTAGATCTCTTTGCAGTTGTTCTTAACAATCTGATAAATCTGATAAATCCTCGAATATTTCTTTGAAATATTCGTCATCAGAAAACGGCTTAAACTTTTGCGAAATTTTATAACAAACTAAGAATGAAGCTTCAGTTACAGCCTTAGACTGTTCATTCGGCTTACAGAACATATTTTTCTGGACAGTCAAAAGAGATTTTAATACTTGAAATTTATTCACTCTCACTTCACTGTTGGGTGGAAACTCTGATTGATATGTATGGTGCATTGTGTTAAAGTGACGCTCTAAATTCCCTTTTTCGATATTGCTACTGATGTATTGCGGATTAAGCAGCAACAATTTTCTTTTATCATTCTTCTTCTTCAAGTTCTGCTCCTATCGGAGATTGGAAATCATTCTAGCAATTATAATTTTGTTGGTTACGCGCCTGAATAGTTCAATTGAACTGCATCCAAACCATTAACGGAGATTGCTTAGCCACGAGATTTTACGTCTTCCTACGCTTCTTCTGCCTTTGATTTTACCCTGCATTATATTCCTTAGTAGTTCGTATTTTTCACCTCTCATGATATGCCCCAAGTATTCCAATTTGTTATTCCAATTCCAATGATTTTTTAAGTGTCCAAGCTTCAACCCCATACAAAAGGGTAGAGAAAATATAACATCGAAGCATTCTTATTCGGAGCGATATATTGATATCGCCCACCATTCTTGGTGGATATGATAAATTTTCGATTTTTTTGGAGCTGGTCTTTCAGATACCTAGAAAAGTAAACAATGGTGTTAGTAACCGGTACTATAAAAGTAAAACAACCAAAACATAAATATTGTTGATTTTAAATATAAGAACAACACAATATTAATGCAAAATGTAATTTCAAACAAAGTCGAAATAATAAACTTTATGTTTTTAGAGTTATTAAATACCTTGCTTGCTGCTTCATTAGAAGTTGAAGCCTCTCCCGTTGTGTTTCGTTTCAACCATTTATCTATGGCGTGAGTAAAAATGTAGCCTGAACACTCTTCTAATATCGCAGAATATCCTCACAGTCCAATAATATTCGCCTCGATATCGCCAAGTTACTGTTGTCGCTATCGTAGTTCGCAATAAACTGATTTGATCTCGCGGCTCTCGCGCGTACCCGCTTTGTGGGTATAGTTCGTCCCAAACCCTTCTTTCAGTGCGTCATAGTTGATCAAATTCTCTCTAACACATTAAGCTAGAAGTGACAGAAAAAAACGTGAGTCTGTGATTATTATACATAGAACTTAGAAAATTATTTATCGTAAAGCTAATTCTACTTACGGATGTATAATTGGTTGGAGTTTAGAATACGCTAAATAGATATCCAATCAATGATGCGCATAAATATACTTTGACGCAGAAGGTCTCGATCTTGACAGTACTTTCACAACGGCAATTGATAAAATAATTGTCATTCCAGGTTAGGATTATCAGACATTTTACAGTGAAAATTTAATTTTGTATTTATTGTCATAAAAATATTTTAAATATGCCGAGATATATCGAGAAAGAACAAAGACTAATATTAAAATTATTAAATTATTTTCAATTAGAAAAAGAGGGATTACGATCCTGCAACTGTCAAATTTAACTAAAATGACTTGCAATAATGACGCACTATTAGTGACGCACTGAAAGAAGGGTTTGAGACAGACCCATTTGGTTTGTATCTTTTGTGATTCGCTCCTACGCGATCGGGATAAAAATAGAGTGAAAAGAGAAAGAAAATACCTACCTACCGCGTGCTACTCATACAGAGTGGACTCATGGACTCTTCATGAGTCGCTCGCGATGATCGATGCAAGAGTGCTAGCACTCTAATAATTTTCGTAGTATTTGGGACGCGAATAGGTGGGTATATTATACCGATAATTTTTTCCTTGCCCGAGATCGACTGATCTTAGGGCCGCAATCGCCTGGTCGATCGCGATCGACGGGTTGGCCCCCCTGGCGTAGACTGTAAAGTGGCTTTGTGCTTGGATTTTTTTAAACCATATCATTTAAGTGCTTGAACTATTATTTTTATTATTATATTTTTGTTTGCAGTACAATGATATGCAGTATTTTTGTATTATTTAAAGTTGTATACCTATTATTGATACACTTTTTATCATTTGGTACACCCTATGTATCAAAGAAACTAGCATGAAAATTATTCCTTGATTGAATTCTGGTACAACGGTTGACCATTTCTTTCAGTGGCGCACCCAGAATTTGTCTTAGGGGGGGGTTTTGAAATTTTTTTATGCTACCTTCATTTTGAGTCCCTAAAATTTTTGTTTTAGTTTAATTTAAAGTACTAAAGATAGCGGTGCCAAAGATTCAGGTATCTATTATCCTGCCTAGCAACTAAAACCACCCTCTCTTACTTGTGCGCAGTTGATTGTCGCACGTACCGTACTCCGAAAGTGGGGTGGCCACTGTAAGGCTGACGACATTTTTGGAACACTCCCTTCTCGTATCTAGATCTTATCTATTGTTCTGAAGCTATTTTCTTGTGGCATATATTAAAGTAATCACTATTTTAATGGAAATAAGCCACAATTGAAGGTTAAAATAAGGTTATTGACGTTTGACATTAATCCAACTTGTAAATACAATACATTTTGGAGACGGCTATCGCCGTGTTCCCGTTTTCCTCCGCCAATCCTCCCGGTCCAAGGCATGCTTCTCCTCCAAACCTCTCGATTCCATCGCTCTTTTAATTCTTTCATTCCATGATCGTCGAGGTCTACCTCTTTTGTTCTTCCAAGGGGCTTCCATTTGTGAAGTTTTTGGGGCCAACGTTCGTCAGGCATTCTCAATAGATGTCCAAACCATTTTGAACCTCTTCTTTCTATTCTGTCAATGACCGTTTCTGTAGCATTCATGTTATTTCTTATAGATTCTTTGGTCTTCCTTTCCTGCCTTGATGCTCTAGCACTTCTTTTCAAATAATCCATTTCAACTGCCATCAATCTTCTCTTCAGGTCTGCATTAATTGTCCATACTTCAGAGCCATAACATAGAACTGATTCAACCATGGTTTGCTCTATTCTTTTTTTGTTCCTTTTGGAAATGTTGTGATCCCACCATAAGGAGTTCAGACATCCTAGAATTTTACGTCCCTGATTAATTCGTGTTTAATTTCGGTTTCTTCCAAGCCGTTCTTAGGAATGAGTGGACCTAAATATTTAAAATTTTCCACTTGTTTGATTTCCACGTCCTCGTCTATCAACACTTCAAACCTTGCATCTGAATTGATAACTAAGTAAATATTCTGTTTTCTTCATGCTTGTAACCCCCATTTTAAATATTCTCTCTATAGACGCTTTATCATAAATTCTAGATCATAAGAATCTTGAGCAAGGATGACTTGGTCATACGCAAAGTTCAGGGAGAACAGTACGTCATTTTCTATGGGGATTCCCATTCCCTGGCAGGGGTTTTTCCAATTTTGGAGGACTACCTCAATATATAAATTAAACAGTTAGAGTAACATACTGCATCCTTGTTTTAGTCCTATAGTTACTTTTATTGGCTCTGATAGTCTATATCCGATTTTTAGGTAAGTAGTGTTATCCCTGTATACTTCTGTGATTATTCCTAAAAGATATGTACTAATGTCGAGCTGTTGTTAAGCTTGCCACAATTTAAGTCTTGGAACTGTATCATATACCTTTTCTAGGTCGATAAAGGCTAGATGTACTTCGGTACTAACCGCTATTCTTTTTTCTATTAATTGTTGGAGTATAAACAAATTTTCAGTGCAAGATCAAAGATCAAAAATTCAAACGTCAATAAACTTATTTTAACCTTCAATTGCTACTTATTCCCATTAAAATAGTAATTAGATCTTATCTCTGTCGTTAGCTCGGTTGGTGTTTCTCTTCTTCTTCTTTCTTTTTATTGACTGCTCGGATGTAATTGTGAACACTATTCCATCCCTCGTCATCCCGTCATCTTCACGATCATCTCTCTTACAGTCACAGGGTTCATACCTATTTCTTTATACATTCTGTTTCTCTCCACTGTACATCTATTACACTCCAACATTGTGTGAGTAACAATGTTGGAATATTCGCAGTATATGCATTTATCTGTATCTGTCTTTCTAAACCTATGAAGATACGCCCTAAAACAGACAATCTACCCAGTCCCTTAGGCTCGGGATCAGCATCTTTGTCCAATGAGCAACATCTTCCTTGTTGTTCCACTCTTCTTGCCATCTTTCCATTGATCTTTCCCTTTCTTCTTTTTTTTATAGCTGTTGTCAAATCCTTCCTTCTCCTATAGAGATGTCCCTTTTCTACTGCTAATACAGGTAGAGGAACACAACCTGTGATAGTCCACAAGGCCGCCCCAGATACAGTCCTGTAGGCGCATGCTACTCGCAACAGACTCGTTCTGTCTACTTTTTCATAAGCCTAATATTAGGTATCGATATCTAAATATAATGAAAAATATTATTAATTATTGTGTATTAATTATTGTGTATTTATACAATAATACAATAATTATTTTGTTCTACATATTTAAAGTGGTAATTTAATTATTCAATCAGCGTTTTGGATTTTTTGTATTATGTGTGAAAGACAAGTTACGTTTTCCTACTATTCTTTATATATTGTTTACTTTATATGCCCTGGGGGGGGGGTTTTAACCCCCAAAACCCCCCCCCCCCCCTGGGTGCGCCACAGATTTCTTTCATAGAAAAAAACAAAAATATATTAAAAATCTAGCAACTGATGTACTAACTATAGTATTCTAAACTATTATCTGAAAAAACTTTGAAAAATTTCATAATAATAAACTTGCGGGTCAAAGGGAGCTGACAGTTGCAGTGTTGGTGTAAATGTGTCGTAGTCTTATTAGTAGTGTTTTAATGATCGGCGATGTTTCAAATATAGTTATGTGTGACTGCATTTCCTCTAATTTAGTGATAGACTAAATCAGTAAGTTTGCCAGCAGTAAAGTATAGGAAGATTAGCGTGACGTTTAAGGTCTTTGTCAATTTAGATTCTTTCCGGATCAGAGGTTGATAAAAGCAGTGTGTTTTGGTATATGATCAGCAGTTTGTTGCCTTTAATTCTGATTGACATATCAAATGTTAAAAACAATTTAAATAAATATAGCCAGATAATATTATATCAATAGATTAATGTATTATTTTTAGGAATCTCTATTGGTCTAAATGAATTAGTTCGAATGATGCGGCATGAAGACCCCCGGAGACGAATAACTGCGCCGCAAATTTTGATGATGGATGATATGAAGAAAGTAGCGGAAAGGTTAGCTGTGTCTAGGCCGGTTTATAGAGTAAGTTCAGTATATTATTATATAAATAATATAAGAAATAACCTATATTATTTACAATTGCTTTCCGTTTTAATTCCAGTTTCACTATTCTTTTATACGAATTTTGAGCTTTATTTTTTATCAGTCTAAAACCTAAGATGCAATCATCATATATCAAATTTTATCAATATTATATGAGATATGTGAAAAATTATGAATTTCGCTCAAGAGTCAAGTACCTGTATATTTCAAATTATCGAAAAGCGTTATTATGAGAAAAGTTTTTTGTAATTAACATCATTTTTATTTATTACAAATATGACAACTCTTTTATTATTAATTTTACGAAAAAAATTATTCTGCACTAAAAATTGTACATGGTCTAAAACCTACATGCAATCATCATATATCAAATTTTATCAATATTATACGAGATATGAAAAAAATATGAATTTCACTCAAGAGTAAAGTTACCTTTATATTTCACAATATCGCAAATTTGTATTATATATTTGTATATAACTACATACGGATGACCAGGTGATAAGTAAGGCTCACCAACTGATTGTAATAACTACCGCACTATAGCCCTGATCTCCCATGCAAATAAAGTTCTGCTAACTATAATTAACGAGAGATTAAAATCAATACTTCTACCATAGATCCCACAATAACAATGTGGATTTGTCCCTGGAAGAGGCACACGAGAACAAATACAAATTATAGAAAAATCTAGAGAATTTAATCTAGAAACATATTTGTGCTTCGTCGACTTCTCGAAAGCGTTCGATAATGTAAAGTGGTATAAAATGTGGGGAATACTGAGAGAAATGGGTACCCCCGAACATCTAATATACCTACTGAAACAACTGTATATCAGATTCGACTCTGAACATAGTAGCTAATACGTGTTTTAAATCGAGCTCTCATAATTAATTTAAAAACTAGTGAAATACTAAAAATATTTTCGTTAATTAGTGATCCAGCAGTGAAATAACAAAAATAAACACAACAGAGATAGTAAGTTACTTTAAACATAACAGTTTTTACTATTATCAAATATTATTTTGGATAACCTACAAAATCTAGGACAGGTATTTATACCAAACCTGTTCCACTACAGACTAAGAAGGTTGTTTGCCAGGACCGTACTCCAGTTACAAATGATAATTAAAAATGGATAGTTCTATTCAATCTGAAATTCCTACAACTAACAATACACTAAACAGCTCCTCATCATATCAATTTAATGGATCACCTACATATTTTTCCGTAACCAATCAAACACCACAATCCAATATATTTCCATCAAGAAAACAAGCAATTATTTTTGATTCAATTGAAAATACCAAACTAGATGATTACTTGTCCGCTTTAAGTCATCTGATACAACCAACCCAGATATCCTTCTGTTCAAAATTATCAAATAATAGAGTATGTATTTATTTAGCAAACGAAAAACTAGCTGAGGATTTCATAAACAGAAATGAAAAAATTCAAATAAACCATCAACTCTTACAAGCTCGTAGACTAATTAGCCCCAGTCAGCGATTAGTATTGTCCAATGTCTGTCCCTCAATCCCACACTCAGTCCTAATATCCGCATTAAAATCACATGGATTAAATCTTCTGTCACCTATAACATTCCTAAGAATAGGCACATCAACACCACAATTCCAACATATTTTGAGTTTCAGACGCCAAACATACATATCTCCACTAAATAACCAGTCCTTACCTGATTCTTTTCTTATCACATATGAGGAAACGACATACAGAATTTTCCTTTCATTAGATAACCAAGCTTGTCAAACATGTAAACAAACCAACCACTTAACAAAAAATTGTCCAGTGTCTACTGCGATTACAACAGATAATTCAACATCAAATAATCCAGTTCCAAATATAAACCCAATTGAAAATACAACTAATCTATCAACTCAAAAAACCCAGACAAACACTAAACAACAACAATCAAAAGAAGAAAGCACACAACAAGAAACCCAACCACAAAATAACCAACAAGAAAAACCACACATGCAGCTAACCAAAGAAGATTCAGAAACAACAAACTACCCAAAAATAGATATAGAAAATAAGGCAACGCATATAAACACAGGGAAAGCACAAAACAAACGCACAATCTCCCAAGTCTCTCCACCAGCTACTACATCTACAGAGGAACCTACTTTTATTACACCAAAAAATAAAGAGAAGAAAGTAAAATCAGATCAAAATGTCAAACCACAAAAAACACTAGAAGAAATGCTAAGATACTGTAAATCTTTATTTGAGAACCCAAATTCCAACTACCCTATAACTTACGAACAGTTATTAGACTTTTTTGAAAACTGTGAGAACTCACCAGACCCGTTAAGTGTCACCAAAATGTATACAGAAGAAACAGCAGAGGTCACAGATCTATTAACTAATATATACCCTTACCTAAAGGACCGAAAAATTAAAGTCAAATGCACTCGAATAAAAAATAAAATATTAAAGCAAATGAACTTAGACCTTCAAACAGACTTAGAAAGCGACGCATCAATAGAAAATTAATAACACATCATTTTCAACTCTCTAATTCAATGGAACATAAATGGGTATTACACCCATTTAGAAATGTTAAAATTACTCATTTCAAAACATAAACCTAGTCTGATATGTTTACAAGAAACCCACTTCAAAAACAACAAAGCTCATGACTTGAAGAATTTCAATTGTTTTTTTAGAAATCGAGAAAATTCGAAAATTGCAAGCGGAGGGGTAGCAATCTACATAAAAGATAGCTTTGACGCTAAACTGATAAAACTCACAACAACTATTGAAGCAATTGGAATTAGAGTCACAGACACAATTTCTTTTTCAATTTGCAATATTTACATTCCCCCCAATAAAGAACCCGATTCAAAAGAAATTTCAAACTTATTAAATCAACTACCTGCTCCAAGGATAATAATTGGAGATTTCAATGCACATAATCCGTTATGGGGTTCAGCAAAACTAACATCTCTAGGTCGAAAAATAGAAAAAATAATAGAAGAAGTCAACCTAAATATTCTTAACGACGGACAACATACGCGCTCTTGTATAGATCTATGTATTTGCGAACCATCAATTACACATACTCTTACGTGGGATGTGTTACCAGATCTATATGATAGTGATCACTACCCTATCATAATAAGCAATGAACTACAATCAACTACCCCGCAACAACTAAAATGGAATTTAAAAGGCGCAAATTGGACAGAATTTCAAAATTACGTTGAAAACAACCTGCAAAACCTAAATGACAATGTAGATATAGACAAAACAATATACTCTCTGACAAACGTAATCACAGAATCAGCAAAAAAGTACGTTGGAATAATTAAGTACGATCACAAACATCAGTCGGTACCTTGGTGGAATCATGACTGCAAAGAAGCATTAAAACAATCGAAACAAGCTTTTAATAAATTCAAACGACAAAAAACTCAAGAAAATTCTATAGAATTCAAAAAATTAAGGGCAGTCGCTAGGTATACCATTAAAAAAGCCAAACGTGACTCTTGGAGAGAATATGACACCACAATACATAGTTCAACTCCTATAACAGCTATATGGAAAAAAGTCAACAAAATGTCTTGTTCCAAACCCCATAAATCAATAAACTTTTTAACTCAAAATAACACTATTTATAAAAGCCCAGAAGAAATATCCAATATACTAGCATCTACTTATGAATATAACTCAAGTAACTTAAATTATACTTCCAATTTCTTAAAAATCAAAATAAAAGAAGAAAACAATCCTATAGAATATTGCGATCAAAACAATAACGATCTCAATATACAAATAACAAAGGAAGAATTAGAAAATGTATTTCAGAATTGTAAGAACACTTGTCCTGGACCCGACAATATACCGTTTATATTTCTTAAAAATTTAGGCCCCCAATCTAAAGAACACCTTCTCAAAATCTACAATATAATCTTATCCAGAAACGTATTTCCTAAATCATGGAAAAATTCAATCATAATACCTATTCAAAAACCAACTAAACCAAAATCAGATCCACAAACATATCGACCTATATCACTCACATGTAGCATAGGTAAAATATTAGAAAAGATAATAAACAATAGGCTTATGTGGTATTTAGCAGCAAACAAATTAATTATTCCAGAACAATGTGGTTTCCGAAAACATCGCTCAACTTTAGACAATCTCGTTGACTTAGAATCAGAAATCCACGAAGCATTTGCAATAAAACAGCATTGTGTTGGAATATTTTTTGATATAAGCAAAGCATATGATACAGTTTGGAAATATTCAATCATTAAAACACTTAGCAACTGGTTAATAAGGGGTAACATATTAAAATACATTTCAAATTTTCTTGAAAACAGACAATTTCAAGTTCGGGTTGACGGAACATATTCTCAAACAAAAATTCAACAAAATGGTATACCACAAGGATCAAATTTAAGCACAACTTTATTCTTAGTAGCAATAAATTCGATATTAACACAAATTGAAAACCCCGTCAAAGCTAGATTATACGCTGACGACCTAGTTATTTTCTGTAGAGGAAAAAACATAGCAACGATTCACAATCACATTCAAAAAGCGTTAACACACATTGAGAAATGGTCAGCTACAAGTGGACTTCAGTTTAACACTACAAAAACGAAAGCAATCTGTTTCTCAAAGAGAAATCAAATCCAAACAAAAGAATTATATCTACACGAACAAAAACTAGATTATGTAGAAGAAATCCGATTCTTGGGCATGACGTTTGATAAAAAATTAACTTGGAAGACACATATTCAACAGCTGAAAAAATCCTGTCTACCTGGTATAAATTTACTACGATCCCTTGCCTTTAAAATCTGGGGTGCCGATTATTCAAGTTTAATACTTATTTACAAATCCATAATTCGATCAAAACTTGACTATGGAGCCATCGTCTACAACTCCTCCAAAAAAACACATTTGAAGTCACTGGATATTATCCAAAATAGATGTCTACGTATTTCTTTAGGTGCTCACTACACAAGTCCCATTCAAAGTCTTTATTGGGAAAGTGGAGAACTTCCTCTTTCTTTCAGAAGACAATATCTAAGCCTAACATATGCAGCGGCAGTGTCATCAAACCGAAATAATCCAGTACTGCATAACGTTTTTGCTGATCGATTTACAAATAAATTCCAACAAACACATCAAATTGATCATCCTTTTTACTTTCGTATAAAATCATACTTATCGAAATTAAATTTTCAATTTCCAAAAACCTATGATACCTCTTCAATCCACAACCCAGCACCATGGACAATATCTATTCCTGATATCGACATCAGTCTAACAAGCCTAAGAAAATCAGAGATATCATCAACCGTCATTAAACAAAAGTTTTATACACTATTAAACAGATATGGCAATACCTACAACGTATACACCGATGCGTCAAAAAATGAAGACAGAGTTGGAGCAGCAATTTATTCGAAAGACTCCTCAGTTAGTTTCAAATTGCCATCAATTACAACCATCTTTTCGGCTGAATTATTTGCAATCCTAAAAGCACTATTGTTAATACAAAACAAAAACAAAGAAAGATATATAATAATCACAGATTCTTTAAGTTCATTATCCTCACTGACTCAATTGTACTGTGACAACCCCCTTCTACTTCTTATTAAAAAAGAACTTAAAAACATTGCAAATAAGAACATCCAAGTTCACTTTTTATGGGTGCCTTCTCATATAGGAATTGAAGGTAACGAAGTTGTAGATAAACTGGCTAAGAACGCACCAACTAACCCGATGTCCGAAGAAAGTAATATATTGGTACAAAACGATTTAAAACCATACCTAAAACAAAAAATAATTCAAAAATGGCAAGAAACTTGGAACAACACTCCATCAAGGCTATACGAAGTCAACAAACATTCACATCTTTGGAAACCAAAAATAAAAGCCATACACGACTTACTCATGACTATTTATTACAGCGGAAAAATAAATCAGTGTGTGAAGTGTGCAACAGTGTTCTAACGGTTAAACATTTTTTAATACAGTGTCCCAAATATAATAGTGAACGACTCAAATATAACATACTCAACTCCCTAAGAGATGCCCTAGAAGAAAATACAGACACCCGAAAAATATTTTCCTATCTTAAAGACTGCCAACTCCTTCAAAAGATCTAAAATGAACATTGTAACACACAAAGATATTATTATTATTATTATTGTAAACTAATGTATATTTTACTTATTGTATCTATATTGTATTAATCTAAATACGCTAATGACCCTGCGTGGTTGATGCGTTAATAAAATAAAAAAAAAAAAAAAAACTGTATATCAACAACACAGCAGACGTAAGAGTCAACAACATATACTCCGATAATTTTAAACTAAAAACTGGTGTTCGTCAAGGATGTATTATCTCTTCCATGTTATTCAATATATATAGCGAACACATCATGCGCATTGTATTCGACGGATGGCTAGGAGGAATATCAGTCGGAGGCCGAAAAATCAGCAATCTCCGCTATGCTGACCACACTTTAATACTAGCATCATCTACAAATGACCTTGAATACATCATGAACAGACTAGATGTTATTAGTCGTGAATATGGACTTAAAATTAATGTACAGAAGACCAAGGTAATGATAATCGATCGAATTAGAAATAACCAGCCGGAAATACGAAACGTAGCGGGGTTTGAAGTGGTAAGCCGTTTCGATTACTTAGGTTATGTTATCACAAACAATGGTGGATGCGAAGAAGAGATACGTCGATGCCTTACAATGGCCAGATTAGCAACGGTCGAACTTACTAAAATCTGGAAAGATACGAACATAACCAGGAACACGAAACTGCGCCTAGTACGGACACTTATCTTTCCTATCGCTACCTATGCGTCAGAAATAAGCGTTATATGTGGTTGAACTATAGAAGATTCCAATAATGACTGAATATACAGGGTGATGAATTTAAAAAACCAAAGTTACTAATAATATAATAGAAACGGCAAATCTGGCAACATTGGAAATATCAAATATGGAATCTCCGTATCCCAAAATAGGTGTACCTCAAATTTTGTAAAATTATGACTGGCAATTTACGAGATAATGGGTCGTTTCCAGACTTTTGGGTCACTCTTCTTCTTCGTATACATTAGAGCGGAGTAATTTTTTTGTCGTCTGGAGACAATTATTTTCTGATTCTACGATGAATGAGGAATTCTAAGAAAAATGAAAAAAAGTCCACTACACCGTAGGTGTATGATGAATTTCGAGACGCCCCATTTTTCATTTTACTTTGTATGTGTCATTTTACGACTTCTGATGTTCTGATGTACATTGCGGTTGATTGTGGACAAATTTTAAACTTTTTTTCACGAAAAAAAGTGTATTTTAGCAGTATTTGATGCAAGGAATCCATTTTTGATATTAATTTCTACCAAAAGCACTTACCGGAGGGCGCTATAGTGCAATTTTTCCCATTGTAGAACCATTTGTGGGTAAAACAGTGTTATTATTATTTTTTCTTTCATTTCTATTTAATTAACACTGATTTTGTGTTAAAAAAATTTTTAATATTAATTAGTTCAAATAAAATTTAAAAAAATAATAATTTCCTTAATTAAATTAATTAAAAATAATAAAATAGATTGTTTAAAACCTCTAATATCTGGACATTTTTCCTGGACTATAATGTATCTGTTATCTTTTATTAGATTTTGTCATAACTGTTTTATTAATATCATCACTAATCAAAACTTCAACAATTTTTTAAGTAACAGCTATTTGTAGTATTACTCCATATACATTTATATAATAACAAATGATCTCAAATTTTTTCAATGCCTGAATTTATATTTATTTTTTTTTAGGATGAGGGCATAGAAGACATCGAGGGCTTGCTTCCTCTCTTAAGAGAGGAAATAACTCCACCTGAGTTGCCGGTAGGGGTACCTCCATTAACAAACAGGCAAGATGAAAATATGCCATCAACATCGGCACAAAGATAATCATCCTAATTTTCAGTAAGTTATTATTTATTATAATATTTTTCATTTCGTAAGGACTAAAACCCACAACGCAACCATAAGTTCTCAAATTATTTCAATTTTCTACAGGGTTTTTCAAAACATATAATCTTGCTCAAGAGTAAATTTATTATTGCAAACAGTTTATCTGATTATTTATTTATTTATTTATTATTAAAACACTCCTCAAAAGGTGTCTTAATACTGCAATCAGAAAGATTAATGAAAAGTTTTGTTCCATCCCACATTAATACTAACATATACTTAAAACTATAGTTACATTCAATAGTGTTTCAGGGTATTTGTGACACAAGCATTCGTGTACAGGGTGTCCCAAATTGGTACGTTTTGCAGGGTATACCGAAAACTAGAGGAGATAGAAAAAAAGTAGTTAAAATGTTATTACTTCTTTTTTCGTTAAAGTAACGATTGTCCAATCAAATCATTACTAGCTCCCAACATTAGCGAGATACAGGGCGATTTTTGAAAAATGTCGAAAACGACAGCGTTATATCAGGGGTATAGGATCAAATCTGGCCACGTCCATCGTGCACGATTTGACAGGAAGTAAAGAAACACTCTCATTTTTGATGACAGTAGCTAAAATTTAAAAATTACTGTTAAAACATTTAAAGAAAAGATACTCTTTATTACTTGTATTACATTCAGCATACTAAAAGAGCAAGAAATGCGATAAATTGATAAAAACTATTGGATGTAACCTGTTTTGATCCCAAGTGGTGGACATGGCAATGTTTGATCCCAACTTCATAGGACTTGACCAAGTTTGATCCCAATCTAATCTCACTAGCCGGACTCAGTATAATGTGTCAAAATACATATTTTGAACATTATTGTTACTAGCTTTGCTTGCGTTTTGTATCATGACTATTTTCAACTAATTAGGTACAAAAATTATGCTGATTTTATTTATTTATTTAGGTGTGTATATTTCTTACAGACTAACAGTATAAACCAACACAACTATAGGTATAAGGTAAAACTAAAAAAAATATTCTCTAACATATTTGTTTCCATACAAATTATCACTTCTACATTATTATACCAACAAAAGCGGTATCTCTTCTTTTGGTTCGCATTCCAATTCTTCCATGTCCTTTTCGTTCTCTAGATACCACAAAGCTCTAGATGTCAATGGTACGGACATACCAAGTCATACTGCTACCTTAGACCACGTTGTGTAAAGTGCACTGGAGATCATGCAACAGAGAAATGCACTAGAAAAGAAAGAAGTGCCAACGTCAAGTGTGTACTCTGCGAGGGAGACCACCTAGCAAACTACAAAGGTTTTAAAGTATACAAAGAGCTACAAACAAAAAAATTCGCAACGATTAGACCCAAGCCTAATATGCCGATTATTCACTCACAGCATGTTCAAGCAGGAGTTACCGACGCCCAAATAGTTAATAACTCACAAGAAATTCCTAATAGTAATACGAATCAAACAGAAGTAACTACTACTCGTCACTATTCCCGTCTCAAATGACATGGCTGAACCTCACTGTAACTAAACGTGAACTTTACACTGCTACACATTTTCCATGAAAAGGGACAAAAAAACAAAAAACATTACAAATTTGACATGAAATTTGGACAAACGCTGGAAGTAGTTGTCCCTAACAACGCCTCAGCGAGTGTCGCAATTATCTATCCGGCAAAACGTCCTCAGCGATCTAAATGGATGTTAATTGAAACGCATATATCGAGCGGCTTAACGATCAAAGAATGCCGAGAAAATACACATCTGTGAAATATAAACAAACTCTAAAATGGTTTATTATCGACTCGGCGACGCAAATAGGAATTGAAAGAATTCGGTGTTTTAATACATACGATAGGAAATGAAATACACTAAAAACATTCTTCGATATTTTAGCAAATACGAGGGGATTTCAATATATACCAAGGAATTTAAAAATGCTGCAATATCTGTATTAGGACTGCCAAATCCTAAATTGTATGTGGTGTTGAAAATATGTCTGAAGTAAGATTCTTTTGTTGGTGCTGAACATTAATTTATATACAATATAGTTTGTACAGTTTTCGGATATTTAGATCACTTGGCAAATATTTACGGATTGAACTTTGGCTTCGACAATAATGTGGTTCTTAACACTGAAGTTTGTGAATAAATGCATGTACTGATGCCTTTTTAGCCTTAAATAGGTTGTCTTTACGGTCTCCTCTTTTTTTCCTGAAAACTCTCCACTAACGAACGACTTTTGAACAAAATTTGAGACACGTCTTTGTTTCAAGCAAAGCGCTACTAAAAACTTCTTCTGGCAAACACTTACACATAGTACTCATAAAGAGTATACCGAAATAAAAGGAAAGGCAGTTAAGAAAGAGTACTAGAAACCAATTCCAATTTTGACCATTTTGACAAACCAATTTTAGATTCCCCACGTCTCTAATTACATCTTTATCAACGTCTGTCTTGCCTTGAAATTTTTAGAACGCACAGATTAAAGCAGAAATCCGAATTTGGTTTCGGCAATTAAAAATCTTCGGACTTCGTTTCGTGATTTTTTACATAATAATGACTTTAAAGGTCCACCATTGTCTCTTTCCATGGTAAAGTATTTATGCATATTTAAAATTAATTCATCAATATCCAACTTACGTCTAGGCATGATGATCACTAGATCAATATGACAGAAACTTTCTAACTGTTGTGCTTGAGAGGTAAAATATAATATAACCGCTTACAAAGATCCTAAACACATTAAGCAAATTAGCCTAATGATTATTAGGAATGCCGATTGTAATTTAATTATGTTTGATAAAAGGTTTAGAAATGGTTGGAAACCGTACATAAACAAATTAAAATGTTTCCCACAATTATTTTATTTTTACTGTGTAGTAAGTATTTTCATTTGCAAATAAACAGTTAAATATGTTTACCAAAACCCTAACTTTAACCCGTAATCGCAGATGTCTCAAAAACGGTACACTCTAACAGACATATGGTCAATCTAACCACCACTATTTGGTGTAGAGTGTGGTGTGGTATAAAGGTGTAAGTTGGTTGAATGTACTGTAGGAGACCACCATATGTTTGATTTAACGGTCACATCGCCAGCAACTATAAAGTCCCGCAATGTGTGGAATGTCATTATGATATTATCAATATGTTCTTAGTAACGCATGAGGCTGATATTAGATGAGATATAGCAGGAAATGATAACCAGATTTTCTATTTTAACTAACACATGTCCCTCTTTCGTGACAATCGTATTTATGGACACCTTCTTGTTCATTTTGTATATAACGACATCTGCGTTTACATCGGCTATCCAGCCTTTGTTTTTAGTAATGCTTTTGTTTGTCTCGTGAACAATAAGAGGGTCTGCTCCAATTTCGAAGGCTTTTTCATATATCAGTTGGTGTGCTATTTTGAAACCTCCGATGTTAACATGGAGTATCTTCAGTCTGTTTATTCCTTGTGCAGCCATTTCGAAGTCTTCTCCTTATATAATGTGTTATGTATGGGTATTTATATTCGCTATCTCCGTAATTGGGCCCGGCCAATTCTTCATAGCTCGTGGTACTTAGACTGGATTCGTATCAGAATTCTGAACTGTCTCAAGTGCTCTCCTAAACTTAGGGCAGTTCATGGTGCCAAACCTGTGCGGCGCATGACAAAGGACGCACCTAGCCATCAACTTACATGATTTAGATTCGGGCCCCCTTTCACCGCAGTTAAAACAGGACCCAATCCTGCCGGCCCCTTATAGTTATCTTGGGTGTGGTCAAAAGACCAACATCTGGGACGCCTAGGTACCCTTAGCAGTTGTTTTAGTTTACAACATACCATGCCTACGCGCAAGTTCTCCAGCCGCGCAAGTACTGAATCCATCTGCGTATAAAAGGTCTCATTTTTGAGATCTTCCAGAATTCATCCCATAAATCAGACTGCGCCTTTGACAATAATAGTCACTAGTCTCTCCACGCCCAGCTTTAGGGCCATCATACCTTATTTTTGTTATTTAAAGCAGTCTTAATTTGTTTCAGAGCCCTGTGATACTTATATGTAGATGAGCAGTTTCTCGTCCATTAGATCTACAGATGTCACATTATTAGTCTTAATCCTTAATCTTAATTTGTGATACTTATATGTAGATGAGCAGTTTCCCGTCCTTTAGATCTACAGATGTCACATTATTAGTCTTAATCCTTAATCTTAATTTGTGATACTTATATGTAGATGAGCAGTTTCCCGTCCTTTAGATCTACAGATGTCACATTATTAGTCTTAATCCTTAATCTTAATTTGTGATACTTATATGTAGATGAGCAGTTTCCCGTCCTTTAGATCTACAGATGTCACATTATTAGTCTTCATCCTTAATCTTAATTTATATCTTAATTAATCTTAGTCTTAATTTATATCTTAATTAATCTTAATTTTAATCTATATTTAATAATCATAGGGGTGTACTGAAATTTACCAAAATTACGAAAGATTTTAATTAAATATACAACACTGTTGTATGCTATCATCACTGTATTCAAGTTGCTATCAATAAGTCCTCAGAGACACTTCGTCTAAGGACTAGCAACCTCAGTGGAGTCTTACATTGCTATGTAGTCAATTCCTATTGTAACTCAAACATCCTAAATTTTAATTTTAAAACATGTAACTTAAAGTTAATCATGTAACATTTAAAGAGTTTTTAACCATGTACACCCAAATAGCACTGATGATGAAATAGTTATTCCGAAAAGATTCTGTGATATAGCCAGATAGGGTTTTTTTATTATTATATCTTTTATAAAGGAATGTTTAAATACATTTTTTGTGATATATGGTATACAGTCAACTACAGGTATTTAGTTACCTTGTGAATACAGCACTGTTTTTCTTTAGATTATTCAACTCTTCTCATAGTATAATTTTCATTATTTTTAAAATATTGTTCAACAATGACAACGAGTTGTTCTCTCGTATAACGCTACATTTTTACTAGCCTTGAACTGTCAGCTGTTTATTTTTGTTGGTAACATTTTACTGCACAAATGGCGTCAAATTCAAATCTTGCGTAAATTTCGGGGCACCCTTATAATCATGTTGTAAAATGACTTTTGTAGTCAAAGGAATTGAAGATCGTTTATAAGTTTCTTCATTTGATATTAGTGGTATTGATAAATTAGATTCTAGAAATATAAAAGACTTATTTTGGACGTCGTGTGACGTATGTGTAATTACATTTTTTATTATGTAATTTTTACACAATTGTTTCCAACTTGTAACGAAATATTTTGCCTATCACATAGGGTATTGCTATAAAGGGTTGAAAATTGGGGACAGAAGTTACTGTGGTGGAGATAGGGCAAGCAAAATAAACGATACTGTGCGAACGGCACTCAGAGCTTATTTGGAGAGCTCAAGAAGTTCCCTCTAGCTATTTGAAATGGGACGCCGCTTCGAGAAAACTTCCTGCTGGAGGAAAGAAAGGTTCTTCCGTCCTGAATTTCACTATAATGCACTTTTAATAATGTCTGGGGTCGGAAACTGAAACTACTAAAATTCCTGCCACTCGAACAAAAAAGTACATCTCCATACTATGAAAAATGTGCTAAAACGGCTTCTTAATTAGGACATTGAAGTTTGAGGTTAAAACTGGCACATTCTTCTATCTTGTGTAATCGCCGTGTTACAAATATTTCATAATGTGAAACGACATACAACAAAAGCTAGTGATTACTCTTATTTAAACAGATCATTACTTTGAGTAAAAATCACTTTTCTAACAAATTTGTTACCCATCTCAACCTAACTTGAATTCCCCTCGATCTCAATCTAATGCCGGCAAGGGCTACCGTTTCGCTTACCTCTCCACAGGTTCTTGTCATAAAAAAAACCAAAATTCTTGTTTTAAACAGGCCTCAACTATCTCGCAAAGGGACCTTGAAACAAACTACTTTTAAATTCGTAGAAATAACACGTAATTATATTGATAATTTTAACTTCTCAGTTATAACCGGAATTTGGAAATCTTTTCTTTTACCTCACAATGTAAACAGAGAATTGAGAGATTTGAATGTAATTAAAGACAACAAGATTTATATATAGCCTAGAAGTTATTAGAAAATTTTTATACTTGCATATCGATATTTTAAGTAATTTCAACATGCTACAAACTTCCAATACCACAATACTTAATAAAATTAGTAATTATTTTATTAAATACATTACCAATTTTCACTGGTTATACATGAAAAGATTTTGTAATTTTTCTTTGATGACTCTCTTGTAGTGCAGATCTCTTTATGGTAATATAGAAGTCCAAACTAAATATAGAGTTCACTAAAAAATGCCCACACGAAAACTAAAAGAATTTTAACTACCAACAAATATAAGAATAATGAATAGGCAGTTCATATTTTTTAGTTTAAGATCTAGTTATTTTCGTTCAGTTTTAATGTGCCTTGTCCATGTAAGTTTTTCATCCAGATGCAATCCCAAGTATTTGACAACTGGTTTTATAGGAATGGGAGTATTTTTGTAGCTTTCTATATAGAGTGGTCTTCATGTAAGAGGTTCGAAACATAAAACTGGAAAGACTCGTTTTTTCTTCATGTAATGCTCTATTTAGTCTATGACTTATCTTGTTTAGTTACGTTTTATGTAGTGGATTTCTCGTTTGTTGTCATATGCGTCGAGAGCTCTTCTTTTTTATGCTACAAGTTCTCTTATATAGAACACTCGCACACTTCTCTGGTGCTGTGGTGTTGTTTCCTATCCTGTTATTTGTAAAACTGTTATTAAATAGTCTACTGCTTGCTCTACATCTTGGTTTTCTTTTATCCTAATATCAGTCTAATATTTGTATTCACAGAATTTTGGAGAACATCTCAGTTTGTTTCTTTAGTTGTGAGTTTGGGTGGTGGTGTTGTCCATATTATGTGTGTACTTATAGTGTAGTTATTATTATTGTGCTGTGATCTAATGTTAAATCGAAGTTTGACTCTATTGCACTATGGATGTCAGCTATCCCTTTGTTACAGCAAAATCTAGCAAATCTGGGATTTTGTTGGGGTCCGTAGGCCACTATGTGGTTGATAAGTATCTTAAGTTATTTTATTGGATGATATTCATTAATGCTCGACCCTAAGGTGTGAGTAATCTGGGACCTAAAGCTACGGTTTGTTAGAACAGTGCGCAGCGCACGACATACACGTACAGCAGAATCTGTTGTACTCGACTCACGGCAGTTTTGGATGAGTCGGTTTGTTAGATTAGTTCGTATTCATTTATTCTGTCAAGCTCAAAACAATTTTAAAAATTAGCTTTACTTTAACAATTAGTTCTCTTAAAGATGGTACGTTTAAAAAAATGAATTCTTCCAAACTTAACTTAAGAAGAGTTGATAATTGAAATTTGTTGAAATTGTTGAAATTTTTAATGTTTTAATACAGAAAGTGCTTTCAAATTAACAGTCGAAAAAAGATTGTCTTACACTGTAATACTACACTAGTCTTTCATATTCCTCGGTAAAAAATTTATTAGACATCACTTAATTATTACAATAATAATAACTATATAAAAATATAATTATAATTTCGCTTTGGATGTGTACGCTGTCAGCTCAGCTGAACGTTTGCGTCCAAATCAAATCGCAATTGATTCCAGCGCACACCGTCGACCTACACTGCTATCGTTCTGCAGTGCGCGCAACTAAGCAGAACCTAACAAACCGTTATCATAGAGAACCATTCTTTGATTTTGACGAACGTGCGCGGCGTTCGACTCACTGTGAGTTATGCGTCGCTCACTGTTCTAACAAACCATAGCTTAATGTGGTGTGTTTTTCATTTCAGTCTCCTGCTACTATGAATTTGGATCCAAGAGTTTGTATGAAATAATGATACTCTTCGCTTGAATTTGAATGTCTAGGTGGGCTGAAGACTGATATTACACTGAGAGATGTATTTGTTTCGATTTTAATGATTGCTGCTTGGATTTTTTGCGTAATATAAGGTTGGACTGCATAGTGTTTAATTTTTGATTTAATAATAACGGCAGAACTTGCATGTGCTCCGCCGTCTGGATGGTTTGCATAATATACAGTATATTAAGGTATCTTAATAACCGTTCTGTGTGTGGCATGGCTTTCAGATATTAATAGAATGTCTATATTATACATTTTTAAATCTCTAGTATATATAGGTATAATCATGCTGTTTTGGTTTAAGAATAGAAAGAATATTTTTAATTCGTTTATCTGCTAATTCATTGTTGTTATTTTTGTTATCTGCATTTATGTTTCCAATGACAGCATCTCTATAACTGATTTTGTTGAAATTATGAGCATGATGTTGAGTAGGTATAGTTACATTGGGACTGCTGACAGGATTTTGAGTGGTGATTTGTTTGGATTTGTCATTGTATCTGACATTTAGTAGTTCACGATAAACAGAACACCCTCTGTAAATAGAAGGATATAATGAAAATTGTGTATTTTCCTAGAACTGCGTTCTTACCCGATTAAGCTTATTTTAAAAGCTTCCAGGGAAAACACGATTACTCCGACTCTGTCGCTGTGACAAAGAGCAGCGACATTTCGGAACAGAGACAGCAAAAATGCGATCTGTCTATACATGTGTCGTTCTCTTCGGGTTTTTAAGCGAGACTCGACTGATAGTCGACTTCAAGTTAATGAGCTTGTTATAAAAAGAAAATCAGCTTGTTGATTTTCACGTAAAAACATTATATTTTAAACTAATATTTTAGTTAACATAGAAGTTGCTTCATTTTTTCTAAGACGTATCGAAAATTAATAATAAATAAAATTTTGGAAGCCAACTTATACATTTTTGAAATAAGTATGTCTATTTCAAAAACTTTTAAAATACCTGATTAGAAAAATCGATGTGATGACATTAACGTTCGAAAAGTTTTTTCAGAATCTACTGATGATTTTAAAAATCAATATACCCCACACTTTATAATTGATATAAAAGTATAATCTTTCCTAGTAAAAAATAATAATTTCGTTTACTTTTTCAAAAATAATAATAAAAACTTGGGGATAAACTTGCTGCCTTGGTACCAAACCGAGGCTTTTGGTCCGGACCACCTTGGCTACGTGCCTGCTCGAGAGTCTAAGTGTACGTTCACACAGACTGCTATGACGCGATCAGCGATGCTATGCATTACATAGTGGGTGTTTCAATACAATGATATGCTTGTGAGCTAGTCGCCACCGTCCTATTAAAAATCTTACTACGCGGTTTTTGTTTGATGATCTATCCTACAAAACATTGTTTTGCAGATTCCTTGCCACTGGGATGTCTTATAGAAGTTTAGCATTCACTTTTCGTTTAGGAGTCTCGACAGTTGTAAATATAGTACAAGAAATTTCATGTACATTCCGCTGTACAATATTGGAAAAGACAGAATGTTTTTCCAATTACCAACACCTCAAATAAGCGAGAACATATATAGTAACGTAATTACTAATAAACAGTAATTAATACTTACTTGTTACTTGTAACTCCTTTGCAACCTAAATCCATAATTTATTTATCTTGCCCCTATTGTGATAGTTTTTGATCGTTGATCTCATAGGGCCAGACGAATTCTAACATTGTTTATTAATTTTTCCACATCCATATCGCTCGCTAGATATGCGACTATTGGCGATGGAATCAAACATTCTTGAAAACCAAACCAAAGCGCATACTAGCCTAGCATCGCATCGCACTAAATCGCGCGCTATTTGAACAAGGCGCTTAAGATACAAGTGTTTGATATAATCGCATAGCAAAGCATCGCATCGCTGATCGCGCCATAGCAGTCTGTGTGAACGTATACTAAGCGTTTTTTCCCTCTGCAAAGTATACAGGCTCACAAAAACCTATATATTTCTGTTGCTGAACTCATTTTCGAACAAAAATGGAATTTCATCGTTTTTCTAGCCGACTCTTGTTAGATTGTTAGATATTAGGGTAAACTATACAGTGATTGGCCAGGTTTATTTGTAATTTTAAACATTTTGTTAAGTATTTGTAAAATATTCAAAGATTGGCCAGTTGAATATCAGTAATTGGCATAGGTAAGTCATATTATTACAACAATAGGTAGGTACTTAGCTATATAATAAAATTAATTTATTTTTGGGTATATATTATGTTTAAGTGAATAAAAACAATTTTTTAAAGATTTTGTGTAGCAAATTTAGATTATTTTTGTATTATTTGTTAATACGCTTGCCCCTTCTACGTTATTGTGTTTGATCAGACAGTCAATGCTCTTTTTGAGTCTTTTAAATTGAGTTTCATTTTTGTTTTTTTCACTCTTACTTTTCTGTATTGATATTTTTCTCTCATTTGTTGTAGTCTTTCTTATTTCTTGGATAATCTTTCTGTATTACGTGCTTCTTTCCTTTCCTGTTCTTGGTTTTTAATCGACAATTTCTCTATCTGAATTTTTCTCCATCCTGAACTAAATAAAACAAACATCAGTTACAAGATTTTAAATACATTTTTGTTTTTTCCATGAAAAAAATGCTGGTCAACCGTTGTACCGGAGTTCAATCAAGGAATCATTTTCATGCTAGTTTCTTTGGTACATAAGGTGTACCAAATGGTAAAAAGTGTATCAATAATAGATATAGGACTTTAAATAATACAAAAATACTGCACAATTTTGCAATAAACAAACAAAAATATAATTATAAAAATAATAGTTCATGCACTTGAATGATATGGATTAAAACAATCCAAGCACAAAGCCACTTTACTGTCTACTCACTCTATATCACTGCGTTTCTGTAACGCCGTGTTGAGCAGTGCTGGTATCGTCTTCGCGTGGTTTTCTCCGGCAAATGACTAACATTTGAAAATACTCCATGTTTAATGGCCTACCAATTTTTTTTCTCGCAAAAAAATCTTTTATAAGACTGGTAGCCAATTTGGATCTCTATTCAAGGTAAGATATTGTTTTTTTCCACTGTTACTTTGCCTAAGGGATTCTTTATAAAGTATGTAAGAATTTACATATGCGTCAAAAAGGTAACAAAATAACTTTAGTTACCATCGACGACTTTTCCAAGCTACTGAGTATGTCTGGATTCGTTGGTTAAACCGATCAACACCGCCCATATAGATATTGTAATATACAATGGCTTGAGGATAGCGGATGTTTTCCCATTCTAAAGTTTTTGATGTTTTTAAAAAACCAGTTTCTACATAATTATGCATATTGCTGCATACATTCACAGATTTTGAGCCACGATCCTTCTACTTATTTATGGTAAAATCATTGCAGACAACTCCATCAATTTCACCCATTTTAATTTTTCTGTCATCTACTAAATGTGCTTTTGGAAAATATTTTCGTGCTTGTCTTACTATTCCACAAACAAAATGACCTAGTTCTGATAACTTATTCATAAGAGGAAATGTGATAAAAAAATTGTCAAAGTACAAGCAGTGTCCCCTTTTTTCCATCACTTTAATTAAATTCAGTATAACTCTTTTCCCTAGAGTATGTTCGTTAGTCCGTTCAGGTTCACTACCTTGATATACCTCAAAAGTGATGAGGTAACTCTTTTTAACACATGCCATTGCCCAAATTTTTATATCCCTCTTTATGGGTTTCATTGGCATGTACTGTTTCAAATTAGTCCTTCCTTTAAAGGCAACCTTACTCATCAATTGAAATATTTCTGCTCGGAGAAAAAGATTCCATAAAGTTTTTTTTAATTTTTGAATAAGAGGTCTCACTTTGTACAACTTGTCTCATTTCCGAGTTCCTCCAGCTGGCATTTCTTGGATATCATTCAAATGGATATATCTTAATATTTTAAGAAATCTCTTTAGAGCTAAAATATTAGTACTCCTTTCATTATGAAAATTTGGATCTGCAGACCAGTATTTTTTTATAGAAGGTAAACTATTAAATCCCACTAGAATTAAAATTCGTAGGAAAGCTTTCAATTCTTCGAAGGATAAATCTAAATTTTTGTTGGCTTCTTCTTAGAGTTCCGTCTCCCTATGGAGGTTGGCAATCATAACAGCGAATGGTACGTAGTCTGATCTCCAAATTTAGATTTTTGCATCTTAGGAATGGCTTCATTCGTATAAATGCTGATCTGGCAGTCTCTATTCACCTGTTTATTGCTGCAGTATGATCATTGGTTTCATTGATCAAAGTTCCCAAGTACTGATATTTTTCTACTTGTTCTATCACATTACCATTGATTGTCAATAGGTGATGCATATTTTGTGGTTTTTTTTTGTAATTAGCATGTCCATTAACGGTAACTCCCGCTTTGATATTATTGAGCGTGTTTTGGAAAATTTCTTCAGAATATAAGTTAAACAAAAGTGCGATAAAACACATCCCTGTTTAACTCCTCTACAGGTCTGCATTTCTTCTGAGTGTTGCCCATCAATTTGAACTATGGCACTTTGGTTCCAATATAATGTTTGCACTATATTTATGATTTTACTGTCAATGCGCTTGTTCATAAGTATTATATTAGTTTTTCATGTCTTACTTTATCGAAAGCTTTTTCGTAGTCAACAAAATACAAGTGTAGATCAACGTTTACATCTCGACATCGCTGAATCAATATGTTAATAGCAAATAGTCCTTCTCGAGTACCCATTCCATGTAGTGGTACAAATGTTGTACCACTACAAGTTGAGTAAACCTTCCGATATCAGATCCATCTATGCATTACTTATTAAAATACAGGTATAGATGTAAATAGGTAGAAATCTGATTTGTACTATTCATTTACTCTGGCGAAAATGTGTGATACAAGGGTAATACCAGAGATACTTAAAGGGGTGATTCTTCTTTGACTTTTTCTATCTTTATCATTATATTGTGATATATCACTCATCTGCACAGTTTCTTCTAAAGGCTGATTTTCATTTTTATTCTCCTTTACAATTAATTTTTCTACAGATCCTTCCTGTATTACATTTTCTTGAAATATATCATTTGAAATCATACTTTCTTGTAAGGCTGAGTTTTTTTTTGCATTAGCCTGTATAAGTAATTCTTTTACATGCCCTTTCTGTGCTACATATTCTTGTAATTTTTCACCTGTCACCATAATTTTTTCAAAAGGCATGCCACTTGAGAAATGTTGGTTTCTTTTTGCCTCCTCATTTAGATCTAGTCCAAACAATAGATTTTTGTCGAAAATAATTTCCATAGTTTTTATTTCTTTGTCCACTGCTCTATTGATTTGTAAGTGTACTGAATCGTCAAGAATGAATTTCCGTATACAGATATTTATTGCTCTTTTCAAACTCTTTATCTTCTATTATCTCTATTATCATGACTTGCTTCAAATTGATCAATTTTTTTTAATATTGCTATTCTCTCTTCGCCAACTATTTTCTTAAATTGTTTGAAACAGATAAACGAAATATTGGGTGAAACTTTGTCCTCTATTTGTGTATTACTATTTGGATACATCTTAGTCTACTTTTTTGTTTCTAGACATTTGGTAAAGTCTATACCTGATTTTTCTTGAGTCAGTATTCTAACATCTGCTGGTTGCATTAACCTTGTTGCGTTGGGATATACCGATATTAAAACCATCTGTAGTTCGGTGCACAGTTGATCCAACTTTAGTGTTTGATGTGTAGAATAGCCATCTACAAATAGGATTGTTGTAAATGTAGTGCCAAATATGGAAACAAAACATTACCAATGTACTCCACGAGGCGCAATAATTTATTAGGTATTTTTGCTAAAAATATTGATACACAGCAAACCATTTGATAGATCTGTCGCTAAGTTTTTAAGGTTGGGTAGTGCAATAAAATGAAGTTAGATACTATTTCTACAGGGTTGCCACTGCCGTAAAATAATAACAGTGGTGGAGTGTATTTCGCTATGTTTTTAAAATAATGTAAAAAACCTACAATGTGCCAATAGCTGATGGTGGCCAATCACTTTATAGTTTACCCTAGTTATAAAAAATACAGCTTTATTTTAGTTACTTCTTAAATTCCCATGTATGGTTAGTAATGTAGTAATAGTAATGCAGTAATAGTAATGTAGTAATAATGTAGTAATACACTACTCAACAATTGAAGTGGATAATTTTAAAATTCCTAAAATTAACATATAAAACTATTTTTAAAACAATTGCCTGTACTATACTCTATATGCTATCTTTATTGCCAATATTTTTTGCATGTGGTTTTTTTCTTCCTATTCTTATCGGCCCTTATCTCGTACAAAGAGAGACATGTTGTTCCAAACATGAATATATCATTCGTATAAAAGTGCTTGTATTGGCTTTACCAGTTGTCAATAAGTCAAGAAATCTATTTATCACAAAAACATTATGCCGCAAAGACGTTTAGAACTAGTGCAGCTCGAGCAATTAGTTCATTGGATCCAACAAGGCATAACTCAACAAGAGGTTGCTATGAGGCTAAATGTGTCGCAAAGTGTGATAAGTCGTGCATGGAATCGGTATGTAGCAACTGGATCTGCAACATACAGGCATGGAGGAGGAAGAGTACGATCTGCAACTCGTCGGCAAGACCGTTTTGTAGTTCTGGCGGCAAGAAGAAACCAAACACTCACGGCTTCCAGAATTAACAGTATCTTCAGGCATGCTACTGGACGAGCGATTTCCAGTCAAACTGTCGGAAGACGGTTACATGCATCCAATTTAAGGGCTAGAGGGCGCGCTACCCATCCACGACTAACTAGGAAGCAGCGTGCATGCAGATATCGCTGGGCGATGGAACACTATCAGTGAAATTTCGAAAATTGGAGGAATTGTCTCTTTACTGACGAGTCCAGATTTCGTTTGTATACGAATGATGGCCTAATATTGGTGTGGAGGGAAAGAGACAGCGTTACAATGAAAATTTGAGAGTCCCAACCACTCTTTTTGGAGGTGGATCCGTTTGCGTGTGGGGAGGCATATGTTTTGACGGTCGCACAGACTTAGTCGTCTTAATTAATGAGACAATGACTGCTACACGATATCAAGACAGAGTCATAGTACCAATAGTTGTTCCATTTTTTGGTGCAATAGGCGAACAATTTGTTCTGATTGATGATAATGCTCGCCCTCACCGTGCGAAAATTGTCAACGAGTGTATAGAAGCTCATGGCATTACAAGAATGGAGTGGCCACCGTGTTCAACTGATATTAATTGCATTGAACATGTTTGGGCCGAAATGTCTAGGCAACAAAACAGGCTCCTTTAACCGCCCCAAACCTTAGATCAGTTGGCCAATATATTACGCGCGATTTGGGAAAGTATACCGCAGCAGTTCATCAATAATTTAATAAGAGGTCTTCCAAATAGAGTTAGAGCACTAAGGCGACACAGAGGTGGACCCACACACTCCACCACCAGAAAATAAACAAAAATTTTACAATTTTTGTTTATTCTTTATATATTTTGTTTATGTCTATTTATCCACAATCTGGTGGAGATTTTTTTTCTTAAAGAATTTCTTTCTTTCGGTTCATCTGTATGAAAATACGAAGTAAAAATAAATCTTTATTTATATCACTCCATTTTTCTATTTGACCTTATAAACAAAAAATAAAATACACATTTTCATAATATCCACTTCAATTGTTGAGAAGTGTAATAATAAATATTTATTTATATATATTTATAATAAAATTGTTTTTGATTTATTTGACTTATCTATTTTTATTGTTTATCGTACTTTAGCAATATGCACACTTTGGCAGTTGAAATTTTTGTACGTTCATCTTCTTCGATACGTTAGTTCTTTACGTATAGGGAGATACGTTACGTTAGGTAGTTACAAAAACTCCCTAATGCTATGGCTATACAAATAGGTCAATCAAGTAAGTAAAAAGTAGGTATTTTTCATCACATTGGTATACGCGGGTTTGACAGTTAAAATGTGTAGTATTAGACCAGGCGAAAACGTCGGGTTCGTTCGGAAATATATTCCATAAGATTTTTTTACATAACCACTTTCATGAGATAACCCAAAGTAAGGTTTGATAGGTCGCCCAGGCGAAAAAGTATTCAAATTTTTTCTTAACAATTTTTTTAAACAAATTGTAACAACCAATTTTTGCGGCCTGGACAATTTTTTTTTAAATTTTTTGGATCATTTGAACAAAATAGGTATTTTCTAGTTTTTCTGTAAACTTGATCGTTTTCGAGTTATAAACAAGCAGTCCCGGTTTAACACAGTCTGCCGCCCGGTGCTGATACCGATACTGCGCCCAGGCTCAAAAATATTTCTTAACTTTATTTCAATTCAACAAAACATTTTGAATACCAGTTTATTAAAATAAGCAAAACAATTGCAATTTTTTTGGTTTCAAACATAATTAAATACTAACAAAATATAAGAAAAAAATTAAGGGCGAACTTCAAAAAGTAAAATAAAAATGTACCTAATAACTAAAGCTCGGATTTATAGGCAACAAAAATTGAAGAAAAAGGCGCCTAAACATTTTTATTAAAAAAGGCAGGAATATTAACATTTAGGCAAAATATAGGCAATAAAGGAATATAACTTATTATTTATTGTACAAAGTGAATTAACGTAATATTAACTTAAGGCAGGTATATTTACACATCATAATCATAACATTAGTATAAATAAACTAGTAACTAAATATGTAACTGTAAATTAATAATTAAACATTTTAACCACTTAAAATTTTATCATTAATAGAAACAACTAAATGTTTTTCAATATTTTCGGTCTTAAAACTATGTCTTCGATCACTTAAAATTAATTTGTACATTGAAAACGAACGTTCGACATCGACAGATGTAATTGGAGCATATTTCAGAGCGGATAATAAATCTGGCATAATTTGAAATTCCTCGGAAAATGTCCCATTCAAAACTTTAGCAACATTAGATAAAAACGAAAAACCTTCATTCTTGTCGAAAACATATTTCATTTTTTTAAATTAATTGTTTGTTTTTTCCAATTCTTTAACGGCAACTAAATAAGGTTTTCTCGCAAAGTTTTCGTTCAAAATTCCAATCATTAAATTAGCTATATACCTGCCGCATACATCTGTCATTTCATCCACGATAATATACAAAAAATTGCCCTCTAACTCCCGCTTAATTTTTGAAATACATTCCACATAACATTTTTCCACAGTATATTTTCTCAATCTACTTTCGTCCGGTAAGGATTTATTAAGATATTTTTCGAAAAAGCATTTAAAACTAGGGTTATTAACTTTATATAGAGGAATGTTGGATGCAATCATCATCTGGCATAAATCAAATTTAAATGCGTCGTCCTCCTTTTTTTTTGAACTGCTTAAACTATCCCGCAGAGATATTTGGGCTAACTTAGAGGAATTTAATTTTTCCAAATTACGTTTATGAAGTGGGGTTCCACAATGCTGGTCAATAAAGTACTTTTTTCTACTTGAAATCTGAGAATTTAAAAAAAAAATAATTAGAATTCTAAAACCGCTTTAGAATTTAGTTGTGGGACGAGAAAAAATAAAACTTACCGATTTGCCGCATGGTTTACAAAATGCTTCATCTCCTTCTAGAGAAAGTTCCGAATAAGGTGCGATCCATAGCCTTAATTTAGATCTTTTCACACAAATGTCTAAAACATTTTAAAACGTGTTCTTTGCTTTTCGGTATACGCAACAAAACTAAACTAGGATATAGCAATTTGTGACTAAACTCTGATACAGTAACCTACTGTACAACTGATAATAAACTAATAAAGCTTAGGGATTTCCAAATAGTTAACCCTCAAGTCTCGATCAGGTACATTTTCCTAGAAATCTGTTATATAAACAAACCATTGATATTTTATTATTGACCCAAAATTTTATTATAGAATGGTTTAGTAATAGAATAATATCATGGGTAGTACCATGAAATTTTAAAAAAGGCACAAATAGGCGGAATTTACGAAAAAAGGCAAAAAGTACAAAAAACAATTATAATAGGCAAAAAAGGCATTTTGCCTATAATCCGAGCTTTAATTATTACTGTTCGTTTCTTTCATTCATTTATTGTACTTTTTTTTTGTCTTAAACACTGTTTGCAAGGTGTCTAAATAAATAAATATTTAAAATCAAAACGGTTGTGGGCAAATTTGTAAATAAAAAAATATACATATTATTTGTATTTTGTTATTAAGCTTAATGGCTTAGGAAGAATTGGATTTCCAGCTGAAGAATAAATCTAACGGCTAGTTATTTACGGTCGCTACCCACTGAAACATACCAGCCTATATACAATAATTTGTACAGGTGGTCAGTTGAATCGTAGTTGATGTACTTAATCCGAAACCCGTGTACATTCACCGAACAGACTTTATTTTACTCATCGTTTACACAAATTCAACCTCATCATTAATGGTTATGGAATCATCCCCCATGATTAACTAGTATGTTTAATGGGAATAACCTACAATTTTAACTAAAAATACTTCCTGTTTGACGTGTTGACCAAATATAAAACATGTTTAATTAAACTTATGGTTTATTCTCATTAAATATAGTATGAAAATGCCATGAAGAAATACTTTGAGATCCCTCAGGATGCTTAATGCTAATAAGAAACTCAAGGACTACTACAACTACATATTTCTTTTTACAAATTTATAATAATGTACAATTTGTTTGTAACTGATATATTTACACTTATGAAAAATCACAATAATTAATGTTTTAGTGAAGTTTAGGATTCTTCGGCTTCTTCTCTGAACAGGTATGTTGACCAATATATAACATTGAACAATGCGAACACTAAGGGAAAGGTTATTCTCGAGATTACGTCGATGCGTTTTGACCTGGTGGGGAATTTGGACAACCACGATCTACAACAGTTGGGGCGTGTGGGCTGCATGTGGATTTCACACTGGCGGACTTTCTCTAAACTCATAGGATCTGCAGGATGTCGCACTAAGGGTTTCTGAAAAAATAAATATACTATTAGGAAAAAAGTTATCAAAAGATAAGTAAAAAATATTGCTGATATGAGTAATTCATAATATGGATACATTGATTTTGAATGTGGATATCGTTTAAGCTCATCACGTCACGATTTTTCACAAAATAAAAAAAACCTTGTGAGATATTTCGTAAATTCATCAAAATTATTTCTTTAAAATACTTGATACATCGATAGAAAACATTTTAGTATTTTATGTTTTTTTTAATCCAATGGCAACACTGCCTAATCTGTCAAGTTTTTTTATATAATTTGGCTAATTTAATTATAGTAATTATAAAGAGATGATAAAATTATGTTATTATAATATTTATCCTTTATAAAACATAGATATCCTTTATAAGACAAGTTTTAATTGTCTTTTATTACACGTAGGTACAGGTTAATTAACTTATACTCCAGAGTTCGATATTTCAGATGTTTAAAAAGATACAGAAAAGTGGTAATGGAGGTACACAAAATTTGTACGTATATATACCTACTGAACTAAACACAAAATCAAAATAAATAATGACAAAGTCAACTTTATTTATATCGAATGAGCTAGCTGGCCATCGAATATGAGTGTAGTGAGGGCACACAATATTGCACAACATTTAAAATGACATTTTTGTAATATTCACACATAAAATTATCTTGGTATTGTTTATAATAATGATAACATTGTATATTTTAATAATGATAACATGATTTAACAAAGAAAAATATGTTATTTTGGAAGATGCTAAATTGATTTCCTCCGAAACAGTTCTTATTGCAAATTGCATAGCAGGCTGAGGCTAATTTCTTACTTAACAAATCGATATGAAAAAACCATTAAGGTTTCATGACTAATAATTAATAAAAATAAAGATTTAGACTTACGTCGTTGACCTAGAAGTAGTAAGAAGCTGCTCAACATACTTTTTGGACTCTCTGTGTTCGCCTCCTTGTACGCGTTTCTTTTAGTTGGTTAAAATGGTAGCCGATGTTGATTTAGGCAAATAAAGACTAGGTACTGCCTCAGGTTTGAGTTTTAGAGCCTTTTTAGAAACGTAATTTAAAAGTTCCTGTTGTAGATTTCTTTGGTAATCTTCACTTTTAAAATGTGTATAACAAATTCTTGCAGTATTACAATTAAAATTATCCTATCTACAACAAGATATAATCCACAGTTTTCTGGTCACGCTATCTTTAGGAAATGTATGAAACCTAAAGATTTTATCTTCATTGTCACTATTGCAACAAGCAATTGCACAGCGTACTTTGAAAAAGGTACAAAACCAGATATACAATGGCAAATAACTACTGTATACTATATACTATACAGTATAAATAAATAGTAACTAAACACCATTTGTATAAAGACACATATATAAGCATATATCTAAATTATTTTTCTATTATAAAATAGATGACTCAGTCAGTATTAAGATACTTTAAAATATATTTATTATCTCATAACTTGCAATTTGCAATAGTCACTATTGATAACCGATATTATTGTTGAACTTTTGTTTTTATACAAGCTTTCTGTCTTGCCGGTGTAAAGTCGTCTGAAGTCGATATTTATTGTGTTTTGCGTTTGAACTAATTTGTGTCTTATTTTCATATTATTATATTGTTTGATAAGTAAATTTTGCATATAATAATCGGTAGGTTATAGTAATGTGTATATTTTTTATTTTACTAAATTTCATTATAACTCATCTAAAATACCATATTGAATTGTAAAACAGATTTTTCTCTATTGTTCTCTATTTTGTTTTTATTTCAGTAAAACTGCTTGGAAGTGAGTGACAGTGAATCAGAATAAGCAAATCTACTACTATTTACCTATTCACAGTATTTCCTCTGCAGAAAATTTTTAAATTTCAAGGGATTTGCATACAAAAAGAGTACTTATATTATTTGTATATGTATGAAAACAAAAATAAATATTTTGCCTGAATCTCTAAGAGAAGTAAAGGTTTTACGCTACTGAAAATATATTTTTTATTCAATTATAACCAAAACAAAACATTTCAAAAAAAATTAGATCACTTTTTAACCATAATTTCAAAATTAATGTGTACGTTAAGCTGTAATAATGGGTTCGAGGTGGTTCAGGCGATCTTAACTACGTCACACTCCTGGGCCAGCTGTCAAATGTCATGCGCAATATCATACCTCGTGTATTCATTGTACCATGGTTGTATACGAAATAGTTAGTTAGCGTCAGCTGTTTGTAACATCGAGTTGTGCCGTAGTTTCTGAGAGTTTAGTGCGTCATAATATCATCAAGAAAGTGTAAAAACAGTCCTGATATATTTTGTTGCATTTGTGGCGATTTAACGATAGGTACGTATCAACAAAACACAAACGAATTTATCAAGAAAAATTATCAAGCTTACTTCGGTATAAAGCTCGGTGATGAGGACAAACTTTGGGCTCCACACAAAGTGCGCTTTCTGCGTGTCGAGATATAGAGAAAATGGACAAAATCTACACGTAGCTCTTTACCTTTCGGCGTTTGTATGGTATTGAGGGAACCAAAAAATCATGGAGACGACTGTTACTTTTGCTACTACTATGTTAAGGGTTTCAATTCGAAAAACAAAGATACAATTCAGTATACTGATTTACTGTCTGCTAAATGACTTGTACCTCATGAACCACGAATTCCTCTACCTTTTCTTCACACCATCCAACAACAATCATCAGATCAAAGTTTGAACGAAAAAACCCGTGAAGACGAATTCAATTATGATATAGACCAACCTCAACAGTTTATCCAAGCTGCACTAAATGACATAGTGCGAGAGATTTGGGCATATCAAAGGATGCTGAACAAATCTTAGGATGACGACTAAAAGATTTAAGTCTGTTGAAAGATGTTAAAAGATGAAAGATCTGAAACAACCAGACTTTTTTTTATACTTGCCACAGTTCATTAAGATCCTTGAGAGCATTTGAAATATCTGGGTACGTGAAGGGACTGGGGTATTACATTTCCATTGCTGGGCGTTAAGATCTCGTTTTGATGTTAATCACGTGAGCCTTTTCTTTTGGCGCTCTGGATGCTGTTAGGCTTTTGGATTAACAGTTATGGGTTGTCCTCGCGTGTGGTCAGCGCTTCCCAGTTTTTGTAGTAATGTCCAAGCTCTTCTGCTTTTGTTTGGAAGTTTAGGCTCTCAATAGTCTCCATCCAAATTTCCTGTCTCGTTGCATCTAGGCTGTGTGCAGTATCTCTTCAGTATCTTCATCTTGATCACAGGTTTCCAGAAAAGTTGGATACATCTCATGGCTGTTCTGTGTGCATCCAGAAATATATTCATTTCAGTAACCTCTTGGTATGAATCTCTTAACAGTGCTCATTACAGCACCAGCAAATCCTTTGTAGTTTTTGCTAGTAGAGGCATCCATCCTAAGCATTTATCTAGTTCTCTGGAGTATTTTGTCCAATTGCCTCTTTTAAGATTCCATCTTGGTCGTGGAATGAAAGTAATTAAATGTATTTGTGTACCTGCCTCAACTATAACTGGCTGATGCTGACTTTTTGTGAAACTTCTAGGGGTTGGTCATTATAATTCGAAACAAAATACAAATCAGGATTGTATTCCTATTTCCTCTGTCCATTTAACTAGTATGTTCCCTTTTACATTGCCCTTTCTGTACCTCCATTGCTGAATGTGGCTGTTGTAATTGGCAGCCCATGACATGGGCTGGTCGGAGTGTGGCTGGTGCTTTGTAAATGTATCCAATTTTCTTCTTATAAATACTTACCTTTGTTATAAAGTTCACGTGGTCTGTTACTGTTTACATGCTCTTCAAGTTCGTCACATACTTATAATTATACCTTTATTTTTTCAAGCTTTTTTCTAGTTAGAAGACAATACGACGCTATAAAATCATATACTTTGAAAATTCAGGGTAAGAAGCTTATGGAGCATAGTAACAAAAATTTGTAATGGTCATTGTAAAAGTTTAGCCTTGCTGTAGACCACTGAAATAGTTAGCAGCGCAGGAGTGTATCATAGAAATAAGTTCTAAGCTAGAAGAAGGATTCAATTTCATAGATATATTTTAGAAATATCGTCTCAATCATATTCCGATAGAATCCAGTATAAAATATCAGAATTATTGAGTAATCTGAGTTATATATACATAGGTCACATTTTCAAAAGAACTTCTGCAACACTTCTTGCAGATAATGGAACAGATATATTAGATCTCAAACGATATACCTAGATTGAAATTGTTGACAGTAGCGGAAGGATATGTAGAGAAATCACTTGCAAAGAAAGAAGTTGTAAAACAAATATTTTAGCCTGAAGACAATGAAAATGCACACATCACACATATATTGTAACATTGTATTAGTAACGAGACATCCAGTAATGAAACTACTATCATCTTACCATTGCAAACGTGGCGTTGCTCTCCGTGTCAATAAGATCAGAAGTAGCATCCAATGAAGCAGCATGTTCAAGTTCACATTGCCTTCTTTGTTTCTTCATATTTTCTCTGTGCATATCTGATCGAGAAGCGTAATTTACAAGTGCAAACTCTAAAAGTGCTCCAAATACGAATGTCAGGCAAACTCCTGTCCAAACATCTATGGCTTTTGTGTACGAGACCGGTGGCAGGGAGGCATTAATACCCGAGGTTTGGGTCGCCATGGTCAAAAGGGTGGTAACACCTAAAAATAAATAATTCATTAATGTCATTTTCGAAGTGAATATCAGAACATATTTAACACATGTGTTTTATTATATTCTTTTATTTGATTATTAAAAACGTCAAATGCTTGCTCTAAATGTGGCAGTAGGGTTACTATGTAGTTGAATGAAGACCTAAAGAATAAGGGAAAGTTTAGCATAGGTCAGAGAAACAAAGGAGGAGATTGCTTAATTGAGTTTGCTATCACAAATAACTATTCTATTATGAATACTCGATTTAAACACCATGTATGCCGAGTTTAGACTTGGAAAAGTCCTGGAGATTGTTCTAGAAATCAAATTGACTACATCCTTAGTAATATTCACTGGAGATCATCAATCCAAACAATCAGATCATATCCAGGGGCGATGTGCGGATCATATCATACTCTCCTGATAGATAAAGTAAAGCTCAAGCTTAAAGTGCCCAACAAACGGAAAGACAAAGAGGACAGGACTAAGAAAGAAGGACAACCATATCTAAGAAGAGCAAAAAAGTATGCCCTCTATTGATAAGGGTACATCACAAGAAATATGGGAGACTATTAAACATTGTCTAACAATGTTTAATAGGCTTAATAGTTTAATCCCGTGAAAGGGAAATACTGGATAACAGATAAAACCCTTAAAATAATTGAGAATAGAAGAAATCTTTGTCAAAGTAGTGTATATAGTGAAAGGGAAAAATCTAGTTTGAGACCTAAACAAAGAAATAAAACGAAGATGCAAGGCTGATAAACAACAATACTATCACAATATATGCAAAGAAATTGAGAGCCACAATCAAAACAATCAACCACGAGATCTATTTAGAAAAATACGCTACATAACAAGAGGAATACAGGAACCCTGAGAACAAACAGAGAAGATATAGCCGAGACACAGAGATTATATTTCCGGGATCTATATAAAGTAGACCATCACCAAGAACTTGTACACCAAACCCCTGAAACACTGAAAGAAGAACCTAACATACTAAAAACTGGCGATCTTCAAACTCAAGTAGAACAAAGCACCAGGTCCAGATATGTCAAAACCACAGAAGAAACAGGAATAAAATTGCTTCACGAGCCCTGTAACAAAATATGGCATTCCAAGCCATGCCCTGACAACTGGGTAAAATCTACAATAACTGCAATACATAAAAAAGGCAGCTCCCACAAATGCTACAACTGTAAAATAATGCTACACATGATCAATGAGAGACAAGACTTTCCCATAAAGGGAAATACCCCAAGAGCAAACTGGATTTATCAAAGGTAGAGGTACTCGAGAACACCTGAACATAAGACAAATAGAAAAATCTAGGGAATTCAATATCCCACTATACACTTGTTTTATAGATTATTGCAAAGCATTTGACAGGCTCAAATGGCAACACTTATGGCATATACTAAAACAAGTAGGCATACCACAACACTTAATTTCGTTTATATCTGAACTATACAAACACACTACGAAGGATGGGAAAAGGGTATCTCAATAAATGGGAGAAAAATAAACAACCTACATTTTGCAGAGAACACAGTCCTTGCAAATAGTTAAGAAGAGTTAATTGATTTCATATGACTGGTTGAAAACAAAAGTCAAATATTTGGTCTGCAGTTAAACATATCAAAGACAAAGATCATAATAGTGTATAGACTACATAACAATCATTCATCATTGTTTGACTACTGCTGAGAGAGCCGAAAAAGAGTTGGTTAGATACGACAATGTATTGTATATTCATCAATATAACACACAATAAAGAACATCTAATCATTCTATTAATAAAAAATAATAAATATCAATTAAACTCGGAAGTTTTAATGGGTTTACCGATAATCTCCTTCAAAATTTAACACTAGTTTTCATAATAACTTTGACAACATTATATGCCCATTTATATTTTTATTTCGTTATATAAGGTAAGTTAGGTTAGTTCTGTGTCAGCTATAAATGTTGTATTTAACTTTTTTTGCTGTTTACTGTTACATACAACTTCTGTGACCGTACTTCTTGAACCAAGGGAAGTATATTTATAATTTTCAAGGAAAATTTTAATTTTTAAACTCTGGAAACAGAAATTGGATGGATATGCAATGCATGGAGAACATGAACAATACCCAAGCAATGCGAACAATCCTTCGTAATTCAGAAAAAAGTTGCAGAGGACAAGGAGCATTTCAAGTATACACAAAAATAAGGACGATTTTCACATTTGGTCCCATTGAAGATAGCTATAATTGAGCTGCCAATTAAAGTTCATAGAAGGAAATGTTGGCGCTTGACTGTGTTGCCATGTTTTTTTAATAAATCGGGAAATAGCATGTGATTTATAATTAATAAAAATCCAATAGAACGTTAACAAACTAACAGTAAAAAAGAAATTCTTTCAACAAATAATAAGAATAGTATTCAGGTATTTTCCACAGACATCTGGTGACCATCTGTAACAATCTGGCAACTGGTGGTTTGAGGATTGCCAAATCTATTAGCTTATTATCAAAGGCAAATGCCAAAAAAATGTAATAATTAACTGCAATTAATATGAGAAGAAACGAGTATTTATTCGTTCGTGTTGTATATAAAAATATAAAAAAATTGCATAATTTATATAATAATATATTAAAAACGTATTTTTGAAAGCTTCTCTATTTGTAATTGAAGCCTACAACATATACATTATAAAGACATGACAACACAGTAAAACGTCAAAAATTTGTTTTGTGAATTTAATTCACAGCTCCTTTGTAGCTATCTTCAATGGGACCAAATGTGAAAATCGTCCCAAAAGTAATATAACAAATACTGGCACAGCTCCTAAACCATTCACCGCTTTATTACGGAGTTCTATGAAAAACAATCATTGGAAAAATATAAGATTTAAATGGGAAGTTTCTGAACAATTTGAGGATTGCAGATGACATAGTCCTTATTTCTGACCAGGTAGAAGCGGTACAAGACCTTCAAAGCTCTTGTACCAAACTTATCCAAAACACAGTACATGACCAGCCTTGTACTGGCCAAAAAAATTTCAACTAATGTCAACCACATTTAACAAACTATGAAAAGGTTGCTGGTGCGACTGATTTTGCTGTTTACAAGTTATACAGCATCATCAGGTTCACAAGAAACTAACAGCTGACAGATGATATGTAAGACAATATGTATACAACCAAAAAAATCCATTAAAGGTAGTACTAAGAATAATGTATAGGACTTACTCAACAGCCAGTTACATAATAACAATAAACAACATAAAAAATATAACAGGCGGTCACCAATATATATATATATATATATATATATATATATATATATATATATATATATATATATATATATATATATATTATACAGTATTAAGTGACACAAAAGTGTAGTATGGGTGCCGGTCCGTTTATTAGCCACGCTAATTTGAGATATATTTTTATAAAAAAAAACTTATATTTTACTACTAACCTTTTATTTAAAAAAAAAAAAAACAAAATTTGTTTAATTTACTAATGTTTGTATTTTGAGAACGATTTCCGAAGTGGAAATTGAAACGTCAATAAACGTATTTTAACCTTTAATTGTGGCTTAACCTTTTAATTATATCATATTAGTGCGGAATAAGTTATACCAAGTATAACTTATTCCGCAATATAGTTCGCCAAAATTGTTCACGGCAGCTCTAGAGTCAATATTTAAGAACACCCAATGGCAAGATATGGGCATCAATATAGATGGAGAAAGATTAAATCATCTGAGGTTTGCAGATGATGTCGTATTAATCGCAGATAACTTACAGGATACGGTTTCTATGCTACATTCGCTTAAAAGTCTGTCTGAAAGAGCAGGATTAAAGATAAACTTTGAGAAAACTAAACTTATGACAAATCTCGTAATGAGTGGAAATATAACTATCGACAATAATACCATACAACAAACAGACACTTACAAATATCTGGGACACGAGATCAAAATAAACAGAGACAATCAAACAAATGAAATACAGAGGCGAATAGGCCTGACATGGGCAGCATTTGGCAAACTAAGCCATATTCTAAAAAGTTCAATTCCCATGTGTCTCAAGCGAAAAGTTTATAACCAATGTGTTTTGCCTGTACAAACTTATGGAGCAGAGACTTTAACACTCACGCAGAAATCTGCGAATAAACTAAGAGTTACACAACGAGCCATGGAACGTGCAATGCTGAATGTGAGCCTCCGAGACCACATAACAAACCGACAAATCAGGCAAAGATCAGGAGTTCAAGATGTCATCGAAAGAACCACGAGACTTAAGTAGAACTGGGCAGGACACTTGGCCAGAACACAAGATGGACGATGGACAAGACGAATTATGGAATGGAGGCCCAGAAATTATAAAAGAAGCCGAGGACGACCACCGACTAGATGGACCGACGACATAAAAAGAGTAGCGGGAAACTGGCTACAAGCGGCCCAGTGTAGAGAACACTGGAAAGAACTGAGGGAGGCCTATGTCCAGCAGTGGACGGGATTGGCTGATTGATGAGTGCGGAATATTTAATAACTTTTATTAGACCACTGAATCATAATGAAACAGTGGTTGATATTCACCAATATAATAAATTATTTTGCTCAATATAACATATAACCTGTTTCATTATAAGTTTTTGCACTGAAATGAAGTTTGACAGCGACTGTGCGACTTGTGCGAGGTTGCCAATTTTTATCGTAGGTTTGTTACAGTTTTAAACATTTTAAATGATGTTCAAAGAAATTAAAATATATTTTATAATATAAAATATATTTTCCATATCCATATATTATATGGATAAAATTTATAAATTGTCAAAACAAGTTTAGTTTATATTTTGCTTTTATTCCTGAAAAATGGAAGTGCATTCTGTTATTAATATAATGAATATTACATAAAAAGAGATACGGAATTAATTCAATATTTGCAAAATATTGAGTTAAGGTAAAATCATTTTCTTAGATGTTTTTTCTTGAGACTTGAGTCAAACCGTGTCAAACACATACACGAACACAAACACATATATCTATAAAATAATGGTTTTGTGTCACATTAGGATGATCTTAGTTCCATTTATTATTTTTATAGTTAAAAGGAATAAAATTGAAATGATAAGTTTTCTTCTTTTTTGTGTGACATTATCAATTAAGTAGACTTTACACTACATGATTTTATCATATGACAATATCATATGAGATTTGTTATGATTCCTCGTTTCGTCGTTTCTATGATGTTTTCAAAAATCGTGTTTACACTGCATGATAAGTTATGACTTATGATATGAGTCACAATGAGTGAGGTTCTATTGATTTTTCTTTTTGTTTATGGTCATAGAGATATTAGACACAGTATCTTCTTCTTCAAGTGCCATCTCCGCGGCGGAGGTCGGCAATCATCACAGCTATGCGGACTTTTGAGACGGCTACTCTGAAAAGTTCATTTGATGTACATCCGTACCACAGACACAGTATAGGTATCATATCAACTATTAGATTTTGAAACTATTATAATGGAAAATAAATCTTTGATTGCATTGGCTTCCCGACTTTTAATAATAATACCTCGCAGGTGGCTCTTACGAAGAAATCGTGGACAGGGTATATCAAATTTAGTGTTGATATTATACCAAATTAAAAATAATTAATGAAGAAACGTTCCTACGTATAGCCGAACCTTAAATAATTATAGGAGACCTAAATGCATGATACCCAAACTGGAATGCAAGAGCTACGAAAAGAAACGGAAGATTACTAAACAATTACATAGATAACAACGCCGCCATCATGGTAATGGAACCCATCGAACCAACATACTTAGACTTTTCACCCATATCGACATTGTAGTTGCTAGCAACCTAGGACTACAAACAGAAATTTAAACAATAAATAAAGGAACAGCAGACCATAACCCAATACTACTGGAGTTAAGAACATGGGAGGAAAGTGCCACTTCCAATCTAAATAGAAATGTAGATATAGCAATAAATAACCTGCAAACAGCGTTAGACAACATCGAAGAATAAAGTATACAATGGAATATCGCCATAAACTCGGAAAAAATGCAATCAGTGCTCTTCAAAAAGACACGACAACAGCCAGAGGAACAATTGACAGTGATAAATAATCTCATCGAATGGAAAAGCGAAGCTAAATACCTGGGAGTAATAATGGATAAAGTATTAACCTTCAAAAAAACACGTAATCGCCACAGTACAAAAATCCAATATGGCAAAAACGTCAATAATTGGTCTCGTAGGTAGAAGAAGCAAACTAAGAACGAAAACAAAGATGAGATTAATAAATAGCATCATATTACCGATACTAACATACGCATCTCTCGCATGGAGACACGTCTGTAAACAAGTAAGAAAAGGATTCAAGTGGCTCACAACAGCAGCCTAAGAGAAGCAGTCAACTTACCGAGATACGTCGCTGAAAGTTTTCTGTTCAGAAAATTACAAGTAAGGGTGACCGATGTGATGACAGAAAAAGCCAGAACAAAATTTGCGGAACTGACGAACCACGCAAGACCCATACTGCGAGAGATGATGAGATATGATGCGTTCCATCGATGAAAGCACAGACAACCGAAACAACAAATACTGGAGTGAAAGTAAATATGTACCCTGGAGAGAAAGCATTAAGCAAAATCAGAGGACAGTTCGCAGCTCTATCAATGCAGACAGTCACAATCATTATGTAGGCCCACTAATTACGATCTGTCTTTCAGGTATCCTACAACATATATACAAAAAACGACTTTGGCCACAAAAAAACATAAAAAACTACTAATAAAACCAGCCGTAACCAAGCAGAAAAATTAACAAAACCAAAAACCCTCGAGCACCAAGTCTCCGAACTGAGCGTAGCCTGGAGCGGAAACTTGTCATAATAAATAAGTCACTAGAAGATAGAAGGAATAAAGCGCCCCACGCTAGCCTGCATTTAATTCGGTTAGGGAACCATGTTGGAGTTCTTGTACCCAGGACTCCCACATGAAGAGCATTTGGCTGATAGTGTGCCCCTATCGAGCATCAGAGCACTACAGTATGATCTGGAGCATTGGAGCGCGTTGAAGTGATTCCTGTTTTTATACACTAATTAATACACCTCGCTCGAATGAATTGTTACACCCGAACGTCATTTCAAGAGGTGAGTAAGTCTCTCAGGCTGTATTTATTAAATTGCTTTGTTTGATTTATATATTTACTATCTCATATCTCATACATGGATCCCTCCTGAAAGAAGAAAGAGAGGACGACCACGGAGAAGTTGGCGCAACGATATTGATGAAGCAATGGCGGCAAGAGACTTAGAAGAGGCAACTGCATATGACAGAAAAAGATGGAAATTGGGGGCGGAGAAGCGGCGACAGCCGTAATAAATCCGTTATTATATATATATATATATATATATATATATATATATATATATATATATATATATATATATATCTCATACATAATCTACCGTGTGGTTCTGACACTCTTTCTTGTCGATTTTTATATTAGCTATCTTTACTTATATACTTTTTAAAATATAATTGAATGATGAATTATAATTTAACATGTAGTTGAGGATAAATCACCCAGTTGGTTTATCCCAAAAAACATAGTACTTAGTCAATATATTTGGGTTAGAAACTCATGACAAGCATTTCGCTACATTTAATATTGGTTTCTTAAACTTTCTTTTAGTTACTATTTAGTTTCAGCCACCCCCGTAGTAATATTTTCTCGGTTGACTGCATCACTTCGATATATACTAAACGGAATTCATAAAATTAGATTTAGCTTTTCAGTCTTAGATGTTCTCAAGAGATTGCAAGTTTTTCTATTTCTTCATATTCATGCAAAAGGAATTTATTGATTTTGCTGTTAGAATGTTTTATATATTTCAAAAATGAGGTCAACGGTGTCATATAAAATCAATAAGAGTTAAACTATAGAAATTTGCTTTAAAAAAAAAATATTTGTTAAAATTCATTCGGAATAAAAGTTTTTTACCGGTCACAAAAAAGGGAAATAAGGATATTCATGTGTATACAAAATATACAGAGTGGGTTATTGAAATAAATTTTATGAAAATGCTGAAACCTATCGATTTTTGTGGGAATAATGAAAGTGACCAAAACATTATTAATATAATCGATTAATATGGATATTTGTTATTATATTATTACATTTAAAAATTAAATGATCTGGTATTATTTAATATCTTAATGGGAATTACATAGTAGGTAAATGGTCAATAGGTATGTTAGGTAAAATGTTATTTAAAACTATTATTATTATTATATTAAAGTTTTTATTCACTTTATAGCAATATGCAAACGCAATCATCACCTGAACTATTACCTAATAAAGAAAACTGATTAAATTAAATTTAAAATTATTTCGTATTTAATTTATTTAGTTTTTAGTTTATTTTGTAATCTTAATTAGTAATTAGTATTTATTATTTGTTATTATTAGTGTTTTAAAATGTCATTAATAAAATAAATTTTATTGTTGTGTGTGAAAAGAAGCGGGCCGGTCGAATATTTCGCGAAATGAATATTGGATCGAAAAACTGAAAAACAAGTTTTCAATATTTTTCAAAAATCTATCGAACGACAACAAACATGACCCCCAACATTTTACCAAACATTCTTAAAAACTATTTTTAGTACCATAAAAATTAGTTTGCAGTCTTTTGATCTCCATACGATTTTCTCTGATTACAACGCTATCTATCGCAATACGTGTTTACTGTTTCACGTAGAATTCTAATCCGCAGTAAAAAATGTAGTTTTCAATTTAAGATTTTAAAGTTGTCCTCCGACCCATCTCTAGAGGGTGGAAGTGTGGGGTCGTGTTTAGTGCCATTCGATAGATTATTGAAAAATATTACATACGTTTTTTTTAGTTTTTCATTTGAAAGTGTATTTCTCGAGATATTAGACTGTTTCTATAATTTTCCTAGGGTATCACGATAAATTACAGCGCCATCTATCGCAATACGTGTTTACTTGTTCACGTAGAATTCTAATCCGCAGTAAAAAATGTAGTTTTCAATTTAAGATTTTAAAGTTGTCCTCCGACCCATCTCTAGAGGGTGGAAGTGTGGGGTCGTGTTTAGTGCCATTCGATAGATTATTGAAAAATATTACATACGTTTTTTTTAGTTTTTCATTTGAAAGTGTATTTCTCGAGATATTAGACTGTTTCTATAATTTCCCTAGGGTATCACGATAAATTGTTTTTTCCAACTATAGCGCCCTTTATCAACAATTTTAACAAAAAATATTTCTTATAAAAGTTACTTATTTTTTTATAAGGTTTCCAAATCTGCAATAAAAAATGGGGATTTCCATTTAATACTTCGAAGTTGATACCTCCCTTCAAAAAAGACACTTTCAAGTAAGGTATCAAGACAAAATCACAACTCTACACCCAATAAGGTCTGGCCTGTCTCAGGGGAATGTACTTGGTTTGATCTTCTATATCATTTGAGGCCAATATTTGCAAAACTCGCAAATCGACAAAAGTTTCAAAATTATTATTTTTTGATTAGTTGAATGAAATTTTTGGGTTGGTTCACGTGACGAACACGCTACTACAACAGCTGTGCTGAAGAAACAAATTTTCAGTAGTTTATAATTATTCAAGCGATTAAACAGTTGTATTTTGGCGAATTAGGAACAGTTTTTTTTTATTTTTATGAAGCTTTTTTTGTTATTGGCTTTAGGGTAAATACCTACCCACACAGCCAGACACACATTTTTAAAAACAGATACAATACTTACAAGGATTACACAGGGATTCACTACTCCCGCCCAGGGGCCAATCAGAGCATTTTTATAAACGATAAAAGGTAGGCCTCAGACAGATAGGTATAAATACATTAAGGAAAGACATCAGGTAGAATATCAACAAAGGTGGTTATATTTGTATATTCGTTATTCTGACGAAAGACAGCAAACAATCGTAAATTTCTTTTCTGTCTAAAGCAAGATAAAGATAAGCATAAAGCAAGCCTTATATGGGCTTTCAATGTTTAATTTTAAAAGATTTCTAAAAAGCTCATCAGAATGAGCTCTATATTTTAAACAATCAAAAAAGATGTGGTCTTGGTCACCGATTTTATTACAGGCTTCACAAAGATCACTCTCAAGTATTTTTATTTTAAATAAATGTGCTGGCTAACATGCGTGACCAAACTTCATTCTGCTGATAGTAGTTATTATACTTTTTCGACTGTAATCGTACTCATTGTACCAAGGTTTCCTCCTTAATTTGCTAAATTAATGAATAATCCTCCCTAAAATTAATTAAAACATATTTAAAAACAATTATGACAAACGACACTTGATAGTCTAGCATTAATTTTAATAGAAAATTATATATGTATTAAATTAAATTATAATAATCTTGTGTAAAAATTAAAACAAGAAGAATTTTTTTAACCTATTTACATCTTGTTTTACTTAATTTTATACGATTGCCAAAAGATGAAATAATATAATTAAATTTAAAAGAAGCACCGAAGCACATTTAAAAGCACCGAAGGGCGCCTATGTCAGTTTTGCAAGTGGGCACATATGATACCCTAGCGCCAGGACTGCTTTCCTATGGCCAATACACAAAAAAGGAAACGTTGCAGCATAAATAAAATTTGTGTCCATATTAATAAAAAACAAAGTTAAAACTAAAGTTTAAGTTAATCTACGAAAAGGTCACCCTCTATCAACTGTATTTAATTTTGGAGAAAATTTTGCGAGAGAGTAACCTCCTAAAGGTTCAATATATCATCACAGGCATCAATTTGTCTCATATGCCGATAACGTTTATATAATAGAAACACTTTAATGGGTACAAACTTAAAAATATCCATATTTCCCTATTCTCTAGTAACATTTTAAGTATCATTCAATAAAACTATGTACATATATAATTTTTAATACCCTCACAGTGGCTACTTCTACTATAACATAAATTACGGTAAGGGACCATTAACTGTCCATAAGTACATTTTTATTATCTGGTAAGTTTATATATAACGTTGGTTACCTGTTTTACTCTAAAATTTTCAAGTTAAGCGCTGCAGAATGTGCAGCATGCACAGCTCATCAGAAATTGAGGACTAGCGGAATTTAGGGCACAGGGTCACAGCTCAAAACGACAGGGCTGTCTCCAAATACAGAAAATAACCCAGTGAGCTTTAATATGAAAATGTAGTAAATTTATGAAATATGAGTGGCATTGGACTTTAACTACGACATTACTTTAGAAAAAAGGGATATACAATTAATGAAATGTTACGGTTTCGACTTTATTAAATTCTTTTTTAAGAATATTTATAAATACAGAGATATTTTGGTGATATTTATTAGTTCAGAAAATGGATCTCTGGGAAGTTGCGTGGCAAATATATGATACGCGAATAGGGGAAAAGAAGACTAATGACTATTGCAAAATACGGTTCGGGGGTCAAGTGAATCATTTCGGGCTAGTGAATCCATAATTACACGTAGGACAACATGTATTTTCAGCGTAGGTTGACTAGAATAATGTTTTCCTTCTGATTGCGTTCGAAGTACGGTATTATCACATCTAATATTGAGTGAGTTTGCAGGAAACCTCGTTTAGGCACACTGCTGTAATATATGTCCGCAGATCAGTAATATGGTGATGTGTGATATAATGCGTGTATTGCTTAACTAAGTTTGGATAAAATCTGGCAATACCATTCTCGTTTCGTAAATAGCCCCCGTAATGGAAGGTCAGAACATTTAAATTAGGCAACAGTGAATAGAGGGCCTATAAAAATAAATATCTGTGTTTATACATACGTACATTCTGCTGAACCAAACATTTTATTTTATAGGTTCATTATACTCTTTTTACTCACTACTTTTTAGGGGTGGTTTAACTGTTCCAGTAATGTTTACTGTGAAAACTACAACCATAGTTCAAATTTGTATTTTCCTGCCAAAGGCTCACTGTTATATTTATAAATAGACCCTCTATTTGACAGCTCGACAGTGTTGCTACGTCTAATATTACGGTCTGATATGGAAATGTTTCATTTGATCTTAAGGTCATTGTAGTTTGGATAGTCTCGTAGTCAATGTCAAGTCACCTCGGTGGATATGTGTGTGGCTTATGTTTATATGGTTAATATTATTTGTTAACAGCGTTTCTAACATTTGTGATCGTTAAAATGACAATAAAAAAACGTTATGTTGATTCAAAATGTCGTGTTTTTAAAGATACTAACTTGGACTTAGGAAATACTTTTTATGCTTTATGGGCGTAAATGCTCTAAATATGTGCCATTTTGTGTCTTGGCCAAAACAGTTTTTTGAAACAATAAGTTGGTCTCGAAAAATATTTGCTTCTAGAATGAACCAATTCATCAAACAACTAGAATAAAAATTAAGCGATTTTAAATTATGTTCTATTGCATTGGATCGAAATATGGACATAACTGGACCAGCTTAGTTACTAATATTTTTGTAAGAGATACTTATGACAGCTTTTATATTACTAAAGAATTAGCTTGCATGGGTCCACTAAACGAGCGGCAAACGGATCAGACATTTTTTAGATGTTTCAAAAAACTGTCACGTTTCTGAAGGTACGTTTGACCAATATTTGTAACATTATACTGATGTCGCACCTAATATTATATAGACTAAATTTAATTAAAAAAAAAAAAAAATATTGGATATTTCACGATATGCAACGACAATGTCATATACTTCTCGGATCATGAAACGCAGTCAAGAAACGGAGTGGCAATAATCGTAAATAAAGCAAACAACGGAACTGTCAAAGAATATACAGCAGTTAGTGATAGAATTATTGTATTAAGATTTCAGTTGAACCCAGGGAATCTACACGTCATCGCAAATAACTGCGAGTCATAAGATTGCATGTGACAAACCCTTTTTGGATACTACCAAATGACTTCAAAAACAGATTGTATATATCCTATAGACCCATACATGCTGATATAGGGTACCAAAATTTTGGAATTGGTATCATGAATGAATTAAACATACACAATCAGCCAAATGGCAGCATTAATACTAATTTAGAATGGGTGGCTTCAAAGGAAAAAACATTACTTCACTTTATCCAATCTCTTTCTTGACCAGGATTTCTTAGCTATAATGAACAGAAGGTATACGGAATTAGATCTCCAGCCACATTGGAAAATAATTCTGAGAAACAAGAAATAGACTCCGAGGGAGTATTATTTATCTTTATTATCATCAGCCATTAGGATTAACATCGATCCAACCGGACAATGGCACTATCATGGAATAAATAAATTATACGAACGGCAGTGTCGTCGGCGATTCAGCGATATCTCGACGGCAAGCCTTGCTAGCACGCGTTGTAAATAGCGGGCATCATGTTATACGTAGAGCTGACACCGTGGACAAAATGATCTCATCGAGACCCAACTACAGCTCCTTTAGAAGAAGGTAGGATAAATTTAAAAAGTATTAGTGACACGAAACATCTTGAAAAGATAAAAAATATAGGGTTTGTTTTTATGAACATTTTGGTTTTTTTTTTTTGATTTTCTGTAAGACATAAATTGGTTAAGATATTCAAAGCTGTTCAAACTTTGCATATACTCGAGATTAGTGACTCGTTCAAGCCCTTTCAACTACAACCCTATTAAAAATAAGGGTTTAAAAAAATTAATTTAAATGATATAGGTACATATAGCTAATCTGGATGAACAAATGAATTGAAATCTGAATGAAGTACCCTCTAGAGAACTGTACCAAGCGATTTAACAAGAATTTAGTAAGGTCTAATGCTATTTTAAATTTAATTTTAAAATTTTAAATTTAATTGACGTCTAATAGAGTTTCCATGTTTAGAAAATCTTGTTACATTACGAGTGTATTTTTATATTCAAACGTTTTAAATTTTTCATTTCATTACATTCACTTGCAATTCAATTTGGTTTCGCTCTTTGATCCCTATATCGTGACGCCGATTCTCCACACCGGCTCTAATGTAATAGTCAATGTATGCATGCGTTATTTCAATCAAGCGTGGTAAAAAAAATAATTAAAAATCTCACGGAATGGCTTCCGATTGCCGAAATAAACATTAACAAATGTACTTGTTTCTTTATTCATGACAAATCCCTGAAGACTTTCACTTGACATTGCTTTGTTTTTGTTTAAACAATTATAAAAAGTGAAAAATATATTTATTTTGGAAATAATTAAAGTTATAGTGGTAAGATTTTTCCATGTGAACAGAACCACCACTTTAAACACAACTGTATGCCTCTCTATATGTAATTAGCTTTGCCAGATGTTATAAAAGAAATGATACGACTTTTTTTTCATTTGAAAGTGTACTTCTCGAGATATTAAACTGTTTCTATAATTTTCCTAGGGTATCACGATAAATTGTTTTTTCCAACTATAGCGCCCTTTATCAACAATTTTAACAAAAAATATTTCTTATAAAAGTTACTTATTTTTTTATAAGGTTTCCAAATCTGCAAAAAAAATCGGGATTCCCATTTAATATTTTGAAGTTGATGCCTCTCACAAATGCTACCTTCAAAAAAGACACTTTCAAGTAAGGTATCAAGACAAAACAACAACTCTACACCCAATAAGGTCTGGCCTGCCTCAGGGGAATGTACTTGGTTTGATCTTCTATATATTTGAGGCCAATATTTGCAAAACACGCTAATCGACAAAAGTTTCGAAAATTATTTTTTTTTTTTTGATTAGTTGAATGAAATTTGCCGGTTGGTTCACGTGACGAACACGCTACTACAACAGCTGTGCTGAAGAAACAAATTTTCAGTAGTTTATGATTATTCACGCGATTAAACAGTTGTATTTTGGCGAATTAAGAACAGTTATTTTATTTTTATTTAGTTTTTTTTGTTATTGGTTTTAGGGTAAATACCCACACAAGCAGAAACAAATGTTTAAAAACAGATACAATACAAGGATTACACAGGGAATACACTCTTCTCGCCCAGGGGCCGATCAGGGCATTTTTGTAAACGATAAAAGGTAGACCTCGGACAGATAGGTATACATACATTAAGGAAAGACATCAGGTATCAACAAAGGTGGTGGTTATATTTGTATATTCGTTATTCTGACGAAAGACAGTAAACAATCGTAAATTTCTTTTCTGTCTAAAGCAAGATGAAGATAAGCATAAAGCAAGCCTTATATGGGCTTTCAATGTTTAATTTTAAAAGTTTTCTGAAAAGCTCATCAGATTGAGCTCTATATTTTATATATATTTAGGGATTCTACAGTATTCACTGCCTTCCCTCGCTCAACCGTTTCCATCTCTCTCTGTTGTTCCATTCTCCATCGTTTAGTCCTCTCTTACTCATGGCGTCGTCTACTTCGTTCCTCCAGGATTTTCGGGGTCGTCCTCTTTTCCTCCTTCCTATGGGGCTCCATTCGGTTATTCTTTTTATCCATCTGCTGTCGCTAGCTCTTCTTACATGTCCATACCACTTTAGTCTTTTTTGTTCTATATATGTTAGTATGTCTGTTTCTATTGATGTTCTTTGCTTTATTTCGTCATTACTTCTCCTATCCATTCTTGTTACTCTGCAGCATCTTCGCAGGCATTCCATCTCTGTTGCTATTATCTTACTGCTGTTTTTCTTGTTTATGATCCAATTTTCGGCCCCATATGTCATAATACTTCGCACTAATGTTTTATAAATCTGCGTTTTTGTCTTCATATTTAGGTGTCTATCCCACCATACTGAGTTAAGTTGTCGGATTGCTGTTCTTGTTTGTCCTAATCTTTGTGTAATTTCTTCCTCTGTTGTTGCCTTTTTCGTGATTATAGACCCCAGGTATTTGAATTTATCCTTTCCTTTGATTGTTACGTTGTCATCAATCTGTAGATCTTCTATGTCTTCTTCACTTGTAGATAGGTACTCTGTTTTCGCGAGGTTAATATCTAGGCCAGCCTTGGTATATTCTTCTTGTAGTTTCTTCATCATGTAGCTGAGGTCGTCTTGGTCTTGTGCAATCACTACTTGATCGTCTGCAAAACTTAACGTATATAGGTATTCGTTCCGTACCGGTACTCCCATGCCTTCGCATTTTCTTTTCCATGTAGTCAAGGCTTTCTCTAAGTATATTTTGAATAGGGTTGGAGATGTGGAACAACCCTGCAGGAGCCCTTTTGTTGTGGTGAAGTCTCCTATGATTCTTGTTCCCATTTTAATGGACACTTTATTTTCTTTATACAGAGCTTTTGTAGCTTCTATGAGTTCCGTCTGTATTTCTAATTTGTACATTGCCTCCCATAGTTCTGACCTTGGTACAGAGTCATACGCCTTTCTCAGATCCACAAATGCCAAGTGTATATCTCTATTTTTTGCTTTTTTCTTTTCCAACAGTTGTTCCAGTGTGTATATGTGGTCTATGCATGATCTTCCTGCCGTGAAGCCTGCCTGATCCTCCCCGATTTTGCCTTTTATCGCTTGCTCTATCTTTTCTCGCAGTATCTTCCCATATAATCTTCCTATTGATGATATTACGTTTATTCCTCTGTAGTTTTCGCATCGTTTTCTATCTCCTTTCTTAAATATAGATGTCATATATGCCGCCGTCCATTCCTTTGGGAGCTGTTCTCCATTTATGGCTTTCTGAAATATCCATTGTATCATCCGGTGTAATTTTTTTGATCCGTATTTTATAAGCTCAGGTGAGATGCCTCCAGGTCCCGGTGCTTTCTTATTTTTGATTGCTTTTATGGTCGTTCTCATTTCCCTATCTGTTATTTCTATTTCTTGTTGTGGGAATCTGCTTCGTCTTCGCCTGTTTTCTTTTCCAATGAATTGTGGTCTTTGTTTTGTGCTCTATATTTTAAACAATCAAAAAAGATGTGGTCTTGGTCACCGATTTTATTACAGGCTTCACAAAGATCACTCTCAAGTATATTTATTTTAATTAAATGTGCTGGCTAACATGCGTGACCAAACTTCATTCTGCTGATAGTAGTTATTATACTTTTTCGACTGTAATCGTACTCATTGTACCAAGGTTTCCTCCTTAATTTGCTAAATTAATAAATAATCCTCCCGAAAATTAATTAAAACATATTTAAGAACAATTATGACAAACGTCACTTGATAGTCTATCATTAATTTTAATAGAAAATTATATATGTATTAAATTAGATTATAATAATCTTTCGTAAAAATTAAAACAAGAAGAATTTTTTTTAACCTAGTTACATCTTGTTTTACTTAATTTTGTACGATTGCCAAAAGATGAAATATTATAATTAAATTTAAAAGAAGCACCGAAGCACATTTAAAAGCACCGAAGGGCGCCTATGTCAGTTTTGCAAGTGGGCACATATGATACCCTAGCGCCAGGACTGCTTTCCTATGGCCAATACACAAAAAGGAAACGTTGCAGCATAAATAAAATTTGTGTCCATATTAATAAAAAACAAAGTTAAAACTAAAGTTTAACATGTCATAATCTATGAAAAGGTCACCCTCTATCAACTGTATTTAATTTTGGAGAAAATTTTACGAGAGAGTAACCTCCTAAAGGTTCAATATATCATCACAGGCATCAATTTGTCTCATATGCCAATAAAGTTTATATAATAAAAACACTTTAATGGGTATAAACTTAAAAATATCCATATTTCCCTATTCTCTAGTAACATTTTAAGTATCATTCAATAAAACTATGTACATATATAATTTTTAATACCCTCATAGTGGCTACTTCTACTATAATATAAATTACGGTAAGGGACCATTAACTGTCCATAAGTACATTTTTATTATCTGGTAAGTTTATATATAACGTTGGTTACCTGTTTTACTCTAAAATTTTCAAGTTAAGCGCTGCAGAATGTGCAGCATGCACAGCTCATCAGAAATTAAGGACTAGCGGAATTTAGGGCACAGGGTCACAGCTCAAAACGACAGGGCTGTCTCCAAATATAGAAAATAACCCAGTGAGCTTTAATATGAAAATGTAGTAAATTTATGAAATATGAGTGGCATTGGACTTTAACTACGACATTACTTTAGAAAAAAGGGATATACAAAAAATGAAATGTTACGGTTTCAACTTTATTAAATTCTTTTTTAAGAATATTTATAAATACGTAGAGATATTTTGGTGATATTTATTAGTCCAGAAAATGAATCTCTGGGAAGTTGCGTGGCAAATATATGATACGCGAATAGGGGAAAAGAAGACTAATGACTATTGCAAAATACGGTTCGCGAGTCAAGTGGATCATTTCGGGCTAGTGAATCTATAATTACACGTAGGACAACATGTATTTTCTGCGTAGGCAGACTATAATAATGTTTTCCTTCTGGTCGCGTTCTAAGTACGGTATTATCGCATCTAAAATTGAGTGAGTTTGCAGGAAACCTCAATTAGGGACAGTGCTGTAATATATATGTTTGCAGATCAGTAACATGGTGATTACTTACTTACGATTACTTACAAATATAAATAATATTGCCTGCAACAATTATGGCATAAGTAACAATATCAAAAAAAAACAAGTATATGGTCTTCAGTAAAAACATGACAAAACCAGCATATATTAGTATAAACGGCATTCAGATTGAAAAAGTATCAAGTTGCAAATACTTGGAGACTTCAATAAACGAAACTTCATAAAGATGAGGAAATTCTTTTGTAACAGAGATATAAGCATCCATCTACGATTAAGAATGCTAAGGGGCTACGTATTTAACACGCTATTATACGGAGTAGAGGCCTGGACTCTCAAACAGAACAACATAAAAAATATTGAAAGTTTCGAGATGTGGTGCTACCGTCGAATGCTGAAGATAAGTTGGGTTGAAAGAGTCACAAACTTTGAAGTAATGCGAAGGATAGGAAAAGACCCAGAAATTTTGTCAACGATCAAACGAAGAAAACTTGAATATTTGGGTGACCTGATGAGAGGACATAAATACGCATTACTTCAAATATAATACAAGGAAAAATAAAAGGAAAACGAAATCCCGGCCGTAGAGGAATGTCATGGTTGCGTAATTTAAGAGAGTGATTTGGCTGTACCCCTAATGAACTCTTTAGGTCAGCTGTAAATAGATACTAATTTAGAATGGGTGGCTTCAAAGGAAAAAACATTACTTCACTTTATCCAATCTCTTTCTTGACCAGGATTTCTTAGCTATAATGAACAGAAGGTATACGGAATTAGATCTCCAGCCACATTGGAAAATAATTCTGAGAAACAAGAAATAGACTCCATGGGAGTATTATTTATCTTTATTAGCATCCGCCATTAGGATTAACATCGACCCAACCAGACAATGGCACTATCATGGAATAAATAAATTATACGAACGGCAGTGTCGTCGGCGATTCAGCGATATCTCGACGGCAAGCGTTGCTAGCATGCGTTGTAAATAGCGGGGCATCAAGTTATACATAGAGCTGACACCGTGGACAAAGTGATCTCAACGAGACCCAACTACAGCTCCTTTTAGAAGAAGATACAATAAATTTAAAAAGTATTAGTGACACGAAACATCTTGAAGAGTAAAAAAATATACGTTTTGCTTTTCTGAACATTTTGGTTTTTTTTTTGATTTTCTGTAAGACATAAATTGGTTAAGATATTCAAAGCTGTTCAAACTTTGCATATACTCGAGATTAGTGACTCGTTCAAGCCCTTTCAACTACAACTCTATTAAAAATAAGGGTTTAAAAAAATTAATTTAAATGATATAGGTACATATAGCTAATCTGGATGAATAAATGAATTGAAATCTGAATGAAGTACCCTCTAGAGAACTGTACCAAGCAAAGAATTAACAAGAATTTAGTAAGGTCTATATATAATCTAGAACCTAAAAGAATACTATTGGGAATGCGAATTAAACGGTTAAAATAACTGGAAAATAAAAAATTTTAAATGTAATTGAAGTCTAATAGAGTTTCCATGTTTAGAAAATCTTGTTACATTACGAGTGTATTTTTATATTCAAACGTTTTAAATTTTTCATTTCATTACATTCACTTGCAATTAAATTTGGTTTCGCTCTTTGATCCCTATATCGTGACGTCGATTCTCCACTCCGGCTCTAATGTAATAGTCAATATATGCATGCGTTATTTCAATCAAGCGTGGTAAAAAAAATTAATTAAACACCTCACGGAATTGCTTCCGATTACCGAAATAAACATTAACAAATGTACTTGTTTCTTTATTCCATAAATTATACCACACGAATCGTAATGCAATGAGTGAGTGTAAGGCCAGTAAAAAAATAACTGAAAAAATCTTATTCAGGCTTTTGAAGGTTCTAAAAGATATATGAGGGATACTTGATGACAAATCCCTGAAGACGTTCACTTGATATTGCTTTGTTTTTTGTTTTAACAATTATAAAAGTGAAAAAATATATTTGTTTTGGCAATAATTAAAGTTATAGTGGTAAGATTTTTCCATGTGAACAGAACCACCACTTTAAACACAACTGTATGCCTCTCTATATGTAATTAGCTTTGCCAGAAGTTATAAAAGAAATGATACGACTTATCTTCGGTCAGTTCTTAGTCTCCATCGAAATGCATAGTGACGTAAATTTATATATATATATATATATAATTTTCATTAACAAAAAAATATATAACATTCCCTTGCTTTTCTTAGATACGTCTCAATAAGATTCAATAATACATGAACAATAATATAATTAAATAAAGAAAATCAAAATAATATTTCCCTTTACTGGGATTTAAATTTATTCGTTTTTTACCAATGAACCTTAACGACATAAAGATTCATACCAATTACAATGAAGTTGTCAGCGCTTGCGTTCTGGCTTAAACAGAACCTCACTTTTAACTATTTAAAATCAAAATTTAGTTATTGCCGACATTTCAAAGAATTACCTCCTTTTAAATGTAGTTGCATTGGGTTTTTCGATTAACCTTGGGTAAGCCTTTGCGTGTCAAGTTCGAAGCTACCATACATTTCAATTCTTATAAAAAACTTTTTTTGCACATAGTAACAAAAAACACCACTATGTTACTAGCAAAGTTTTTTAATATTCTAACTCTACAATTCTAAGTTACGGTAAGATCAATAATGTTTTAATAGATAATATATGGTAGCTAATTATAATTTATTCTCTTTCAGCCCTGAAGAAGCCAAATTAATTCTCTTTGGCGAAAACGTTCGGCGAAACAATTGATACACATTAGAGTATTTCTTGCAGATTTCCCCAATATTTAAGAGTTTACTATATATATATATATATATATATATATATATATATATATATATATATATCGGTTTCAAAACATCTTGCGTCGTTGTCCGATGCCTAATTTCCACGAATTTCTATCATTCCATTGTTCTTCGGTTAAGTCTCGGGAGCTCATTGCCTTTGTTATTCCCTCCTTCCATGTTCTTTTTGGTCTTCCTCGTTTCTTACGATTTGGTGGTATCCATTTCATGGCGATTTTTGGTAGTCTTGTTTCTGGCATTCTTTGAACATGGCCATACCATATAAGTTGTTTCCTTTCTATGTCTGTTGCCAGTGATCCATCTACCCCCATCCGATTTCTTATTTCATCGTTTCTAATTCTGTCTGCTCTAGATATTCGAAGTGATCGTCTAAATACATCCATTTCTGTTGCTTCGAGTTTTCTTTTATTGCTTTCTGTTAGTCTCCATGTCTCTGTACCATAGGTTAAGCTGGTTTTTATGAGAGATTCATATATATATTGTATTTTCGTCTTTTACCAATTTCTGAACTCCAAAGAACTCCGTTAAGGCATCCAATTGTTCTACGGGCCTGGGTTATTCGTTTTCTAATTTCCCTATTGTCTGTGCCTGTGGTGTCGAAATCAATTCCTAGGTAGGTATATTCAGTGCAGAATGCAATTTCGGTTGTGTCCATCTGAATGTTGGATAGTTCTGCGCCTATTGGGAGATATTTTGTTTTTTGTGTATTGAGTTCTAAACCCCACTTCTTGTATTCTTCCTGTAGTTTTCTGGCCATATATGTCAGGTCTTCTTTATCGTTGGCTATAAGGACTTGATCGTCTGCAAACTGTAGGGTATATAGGCAAGTTTCTCCCAGGTCAATGCCCATTCCTCTGCACTTTCTTTTCCACTGATACAGTGCTTTCGCCACGTAGATTTTAAACAATGTGGGGGATATGCAACACCCCTGCCGGAGTCCCTTGTTTACAGGAAATTTTTTTGAAAGTCTATTTCCAATTTTTATTCCCGACGTTGATCCTTCATAAAGCTGTTTAAGGGCGTTAATTACTGTGTGGTTAATGTTTGTTTCCTGCAAAACTTTCCATAGCTTTTTAGCGGGTACAGTATCATAGGCCTTCTGAAGGTCTATAAACATAAGGTGGGTTTCTTGATTGGTACTTGATCTTTTTTCTATTATTTGTTTCAAAACATTATCGGTGCAGCTCCTTCCCGCTCTAAAGCCAGATTGTTCCTCTTCTTCTTGTTCCTTATATTCTTGTTCGATAATGTCTCGAAGTATCCTTCCATATAGGCGACTTAAGGTACTGGTTACTGATATACCTCGATAGTTTGAGCAGTCCAGTTTACTTCCCTTCTTATGTATAGATGATATGAAGGATACTTTCCACTCATGCGGGACTGGTGCACCATTTAGATATTGGTTTATACACCAGGTTAATCGTTCAAACAGTTTGTTAGTGCCGCATTTGATTAGTTCTGCTGAAATTCCCTCCGGACCTGCAGCTCGACCATTTTTTAGTAGTTGTATCGTTTTTATGACAGTCCTCTCATCGATGTTTATCGTTTCTCCCTGTATGTGTATTTCAGTTGGAGACATTTCTCTATATTCCTCTCTGTTTTCTGTTAATAGATTTTCGTAATGTCGGATCCAGTTCTCTGTTGTTATTAATTGTATGTTTGTTTCTCTTTTTTCATTTGATTTAACTTTTGTCAGGAATTTCCACGTCTCTGAGCATTTTCTACCTCCCATATATGTGTCTATCTCTTTGCATTTTTTGTCCCACATTTCTCGTTTAGCTGTGTTTACTAGTTATCGTGTTCTTTTTTTAATATTTTTGTATTCTTCTCTATCCAACTCCTGTTTTGTATTTAGCCATTTGTGGTATGCTTTTTTCTTCCGAAGTACTAGTTCTTCAATTTCTTGATTCCACCAAAGTTTTTTACTAGCGGAATTAGTTTTTAGTCCAATGGCCTTCTCTGCTGCTTCTTTGATGCTACTCGTTATGTTTTCGTAAATTTGTTCTACTGACTGGTCTTCTATATTATGTAGCAACTTTTCGTCTAATCTGTGCTGGTATAGGTTTCTTGTGCTTTCGTTGATAAGGCTGTTTAAGTTATATCGTTTGTTCGTTATCACTTCTGTTTGTTGAGGTTCCTCATTAACGTTATTGTCCTTGTTAGATTTAAAAGGAAATACCATTTTTGTCCTAACTATATAGTGGTCGGAACCACACGTCGGTCCTCTAAGTACTCTTACATCATTCACTTTTAAGGTAGTGCTTTGTTTGACTATTACATAGTCAATGATCGATTTTAGATTCCTTGTATGTTGTACCCATGTGTATTTGTGAATATCCTTGTGTTTATAGAAGCCGTTCATTATTCTCAGAGTATGACTCTGACACACTTGGATCAGCCTTTCTCCATTGTCATTCAGGTTTATTTCACCGTAGGGACCGATCACCTGACTGTTTATTCTTTGACCCACCCGGCTATTCAGATCTCCCAGTATTATCAGTTCTCGTGACTTTCCTATGTTGGTGATTATGTCGTTCAATTTTTCGAAAAACTCGTCCTTAGCAGCAATTGATTCGTCATCTGAGATGGCGTAGACTCCAAGAATTGTCACTGGCGTTTGATTTATGTTGATATTAACACGTATGATGTTTTCGTCGATTGTCTCGAAATCAGTTATTTTGTGTTTGAATTTTTTGTGTATCATTGTGACGTAAATTTACGTTTGTTTAATTGTGGCAAAACTCATATTTTTGTGGTAAGAAATATCAACCCCTGTTTATTTAATTAATTTCAATATTAAGAAGTAATTTTTTTGTATAGAGTCCCACTGGAGACTCTTTTTTATCACAGACTCTTCGTCGTCAGCTGTCGCCTTTTTTTCACCATCTGGTTATTTGCCGACGAGGCTTGAATAGATTTTTAGAGCATCAACCTACATTCCTTTTCAATACATTCGAATATCCACCTGTTTTTGGCCGTATCAGATGGCCCTGTCTTCGAATGTCATCGAACTGTTACCTATCTGAGTGTTTACTGTTTAATTCTGGCAATTTTTAAAGTATATTACTAGGTGTAACGGTTAACAACAGCCATTGTTTGTAATTCAATTCTATTATAAACGTAACAAACGTCTTTTTGATTCGATTTCAGATTGTAATCAAATATCATTTTGAAACGTTTAGAAATTTAAAGTTCAAATTAAATTAACTCCCGAATTAAGATTTATTTCAATTTATTTAAAGACTACAACCTGTTATAAGATTATGGATAGTTATAAGATTATGGATAACAATATGGTCACAGCGTATTTTGAGTATTTAATAAATTCAAAGATACTAGTAACAAAATATACAATAAAAAATTTCTATGGACAAATTTTCAGTTAATGACTTACCTAATGATACACGAGCTGGAACAGCTCCTTGGTCTAACCAGAAGGACACCCAAGATACTATCACAAGCATACAACAGGGTATATAAATTTGGATTAAATAGTAACTAAACTCTCGCTTGAATAGTAGATCTACTTTCAAACAACTGTATTCACCTAAAAAATACGTATATTAAATCTCAATATTTTAAGATCATAAAAAATAATCATAATACAAATTAAAAATTAAGTTATTTATAAGTATTTATAATCAACCAATATCATCATTACGATTATAATACTAATTACGATCCAATCTTCTGATGGGCTTCCGTAATATCCTCTACTTTGTCTGTTCTGTATTATTTATAACTTGTAACGTTTTTCTACTATTATTTCATTGTTACGTTCGCCTACGTTTTTTGATGTTTTCATGCCATTTAATTTTTACCTATACTCAACATCGTTAAAGAAAGAAAATATTGCCACCCTGGCCATATACATTTAAGGGAAGCAAATATTACATTTACAAACTAATTTTGCAAGAAAAGTTGCAGGGGCGCCGACATGTAGGAACAAAACAGTCATGACTATGAAATATAAGGGAGTGCTGTAATAATCAACACCACAATATTTTGAACAGTTGAAAACGATACTCTACAAATGAATTGAACAGTACAGTCAACGGCGAAACACAAGGCACAAGAAGAAGAAAAAGAACTACCTTGTAATTGCACTAGTCCAATTTTTCTCTTATAAGCATCACCTTGCTAGCAAAACACCTCTGCCAAACTGAAAATCACTTAGAAAATATAAGGAAGCATTTGAAGATCTTTAGCTGCTACTCTAAGATGTTCAGCGATGGGCCTGGTGAATTATGTACCAGAATGTTGTACTCCTGTGTCGATACCGAACTTCACAGCACCATGCGTATTATTGTGGATAAGGGGGTCATTGAAATGCTCTTCACTTCAATGGCTCCCTATTGTGTCAGGAATGAACCCATCTGGCATCCTCTAGTAAGATAGCATAGCAATATTAATAATATCAGCTTATCTAAACACCAAGATATTTCCAATTTGGAAATTAATAGGCTAAAATCCATACTACGTACCTCTAATTATTGCAAACTAATTATTTTTATAGTTATTGTACTATGACGGGAGAGATTTAATTTTGATTTAGAGCCTCTGCATATGTCGCTCTGATGATACCTAATGAGGTTGAAGTACGTATAAGCGGCTGGTAGATGCCCTGCATTGAAATTAAATCTAAGACCGTCTTTCTGTTTTCGATTTTTTTGAGTTTTCACCACTACGAGGGGGTTTTACGGGGAAGCCTGTAGGTAAAAGTGTTAAATTTGTTTCCATCTTTTTTGGGGTCCCAAAATTAATATTCTCGGCAAAATTTAGCGTTTTCGTATCATTTTTAGAGGTTAAGTAGCATTTTCGTCTCTGACGACTAGAGTAATAAAATTCCATTTAATATGCTGATTATTGTATGTCATATGCTTCTTGTCCTGATCCAGTCCTGAGATTTTAAGCATCCTCCGCTCTTCGCCTTACTTGAGATGTTACCAAATTCGAGCTGCTGGAGACTGATATGGTTACTTCTCTATTTGAGAGCATATGCTAGGGAATTGGCTACTAACCTACAGCACTGACATATGCAAGCTGTTAGTTGGTGAAGATATAGGGAATGAGTTTAAGATTTTTACGAGAAGGTACTGGGATTTGGATCTGGTTTCTTCGGGTTATAAATTAGAGAAGAAAAGAAAGAGCTCCTGTGTGCAAGAGCGTTAAATCACTAAAGTAGGTATATTCTCTATCTATGTTTATAAGCATATCTAGTAACATGGAAACACTTTTTGGAAGGCACATCCGAAATAGATTGGATACGTAATCTTGATATTCTTCGTCTATTATACCTATATGTTGATGCTATTTGTTTTTTTTTAATGTGTGGTTTAAATAGATATATTTTTTTGCAATTTTGCGACATAATAGATAAATAATTAGAGAAGTTTATATATGTAAAAACTAAAGAGAAACAAAAAGTTTACATTACCTGTATTCGTTTTACTGTTACAATAGTCAGTTAAAAATTTTTCTAAAGTAAATCTTGGTAAATGTAAATTCTTAACTACTTGTACAGGATCACCCTGCTTCCATAGGAAGACCAGATCATCTGTAGTCCATCCATCTGCATTCAAAAAAGGCTTTATTCAAACACAGAATTTAGAACACACACCAGTATTGAAATAACTTTGTATCAGTTTTTACACAAGAACTTAAAAAGTACAGAAGTATATTGAATTGTTAACTATTTTATATATAAATTATTTATAATGTATAACGATAGACATTCCAAAGCTGCGGTTCTTTAGTCTTTACCTAGAAAATAAAACTTATAGAACAGAGAAGTAACGATTTTCTCTAGACATTCTCTGATACAGGTATTTAACACAGCCTCAAACATATCAGTATGGAACTTCATGGCATACTCAGATAGAGCAGCATTACTACAAGTCCAAGCCGATCCTGTTGACCTTAACATTATACAAATCTATGCACCAACCTTGGAAAAGCCTGAAAATGAAGTAAAACAATTGTATAGAGAGACTAAGGAGTTAATGAAACTGATCAAGAAGAACCAGACACTTATAATCATGGGAGATTTCAATGCGAAGGTAGGGCGAGGACGTGTTGAAGATGTCGTGGGTGACTTTGGCTTAGGAGATCGAAACGAGAGAGGTGATATGCTAATCCAGTTCTGTCAAGAAGAAAAATTAGTCATTGCGAATATCTGGTACAAACTGCTACCTCGAAGACTCTACACCTGGCAGTCTCCACAACATAAGCATGACAACATCGTAAGAAATCAAATTGATTTTCTATTGATTGATTAATCAATCAATAGAAATCAAGTACCCTGGAACAGATATCGGATCTGATCACAATCCCGTAGTAGGAAAATTGAAAATTAAGCTTAAGAAAATTAAAAGAAAATCAATCAATCAAAAGAAAAGAGTGTGGCAAAGCTGAAGAATGCTAGACATGTGTGCAGAAATGGAGGAATTGGAAGAAAAACATGACCACTTTAACATACATAAACTCGTTAAAGAAGTGACAGGTCATACAAAACCTTGCAGTTTTAACAGTATTGTGAAGGACAATAAATTAATTACTGATAGTGACAGTGTGCCTGGCATTGAATGCCAGTGAAAACTCAGTGCCGCCAATGTTTATTTTTCCGCGGAAAAATTATCGAGAACATTTTGTTTCCAGTGGACCACTAGGATGTATAGGAACGAGCAATCCTTCTGGATGGATGACAAAAATGGAATAATTCTTAGTTTATGTGAAACATTTTCATAATAATATTAAATGTTCTAAGGAAAGTCCAGTAATATTAATATAGGACAATCACGATTCCCATTTGTAGGTTAAGGTAATAGATTATTGCCTGGAAAATGGCATTGTACTCTTGACCTTGCCTCTGCATTGCTCTCATCGATTGCAACCTTTGGACAGATCGGTGTTTGGACCATTAAAAAATTTATTAGCAGTCAGATAAATGGCTGGATGAAAACTCATCCAGGAGTTACAACGACAATTTATAACATTCCATCAATTGTTGGAAATGCTTTGCCGTTAGCTGTAACTCCAAAAAATATAGAATCCGGGTTTCGTGTAACTGGCATTTTTCCGTTAAATATTGACTTTTTACTGATGAAAACTTTCTGCCATCAAGTTCTGTCAGTACAAAATATACGAACACCACCAAGTACACCACCACAAGCTATCAACAAGGAACCAGACCAAGATCCACAACCTTCATCTTCTCACGCTTTAGTTACAGGACTTAATAGTCCTAAAGATATTCGTCCTATACCTAAAGCTCAACCCAGAAAAAATACTGCACAAAATAGGAAACGAAGACATACGGCTATTTTGACGGACAGGCCTAAAAAGCAAGCATTATTACAGCAAGAGCAACTGAGAAACTTAAAATCTAATAAAAAAGGAAAACAAAAAGTCAAAAGGACAATTGTTTCAAAAGAAAGCGATCAAGAAAATGAAGAATATTTATACATTATATGTTGTGATTCGTACACTAACTCAAAATAAAAAAACAAATGGGTGCAATGTGTAGACTGTAAGGGGTGGGCGCCTAAACTTCTGTTCATACGTCCACCCCTTACAGTCGATCTTACAGGCGCTGTGACGGTTCTCCAATTTGCCAGTCTGATTAGTCTAATAGCTGATTTAAATAATTTTTAAAAATGTCGCACAATAGTTTCTATTTTAATAAAAAATAAATAAATAAAGTTCATTTAAAGTTTTTTCATTAAGAAAATTAAAATATTCTTTGAAAAGTATGAAAGTTACTAGTGTAACAATTTGCTTCTGCCATGTAACAAGTTACCCAATTGTTACAAGATCAAACAATTATATATATTTTTTTTCTAAAAGTGGCAAGTTTCTTGTAAATCTATTATTTAAAATAATTATATCGAAGTGAGTGCTTCTTACACCAATTTTTATGAGGTGCCTATTTTACATATTGAATGTACAAAAAAATAAAATGTAAAAATTGTAACAACTAACCCAAGTCTCCCCTACAATTAGGTCCCTTTTTAATATAATTTACACGCCTTCACCTTTAGTATTTACAATCAAATAGCGACCTTACATTGTTTATGAGTGAAAAATGACATTTAGTCTTATGCATATTTTGTTTTTTAGATAATGTTATCACCAAATTAATCAAGCAGTGGTTAAATATCTGTATCAAAAAGTGTCACGAAAAAGGCTTGTTTCTGCTAATTTCTTTGGTCTGATATGGCAGCTTGAAAAGTACTCGTCTCACACTAAGTAGCTAGTTATAAACAATTAATACAACAGAAAATTTAACATTAAAAGTATGTGATAATAAAATATTAATACTTATACTGACATTAATACCTAAATCAGACAAAAAGTTACAATATTTGTAGCCTGTCAAAATGGTACAATACAGCAAAGATATACTACATAAACATAGTGATCAGTAATGGTCAAGCTATTTGTCAAATGAAAGCCCTAAAATAGGGGACCAATATAGTCTTATCCTCCAATTTTTGTAGTAAGCGCTTTCGAGATAATTGAAAAAACCATTTAGGTTATTAACCTAAAAATATAATATAAATGGAACCTTATTTTTTTTACCAAGTATAGTAGCTAAATTGTCTAGGGATTTAAATCTCGGTTGAGCCCACTTTTTATCTTATAGTAATATTTAACATACTTTTGAACTAATAACCAATAAATAAATAAAAACAGAAAACACTTTTTCAAGTAATTAGCTGTTTAAAACGTATCTCAAATGCTTGCTTAGTATCAAATGTATCTAGTATATTGAAAATAAAGACTTAGTACTCTTTTCAGGCTGCGTGAAATCGATATATAGGAATTGGTGGACGAACAGAATCGGCAAGACAAACATTAAACTGTTGTTGATGATTGGGATCTACAAGAACGTTGCCTAAAGGTGCGTTCACAAGCAAAATCCGCGTGGCACTGCCGATTCAAAACTGCGCGTCCACATTTGCCTCGATTCATGGGAAAATGTCGTTCAGTTTCAAAATGTTTGAGGACGACGACATAATTCTTGCATAAGCGGCTACAATTATTATTTTAAACGGTGTTTTTGTGTAGTGTGGGTTGAAAAAAATCGTGCAACTGATTTAATAAAAGATTTTTTAGACGATATTAGTGAACTCGATTTGTAATATAGGTCTTGTTCATGAGAGATTTGCAGTTACATTACGATATTCTGTCACTGGCGATTTCTTTCCACCTCTCCAGTATTTTTTCAAAATTTCTAAACAACTTCTATCACAAATTGTGCCAGAAGTATGCGATACTTTGATAGAGGCACTGAGAGAAATAATGTGAACGAAAATAAATTTAGTTCATACAGCAACTGATAAATTTTTGTTTTTACTGCAACTTATCATTAAATTCCTGCTGATGGAACAAAATGACTTAAATACAAAATTGCTCCTTAATAGACCCATTGATCAGAAAAGAAGTTCCTTGATAACATCGATGAAGACAAGAGAAATATGGTAACATGTGTTTGGCGGAGGAAGACAATGGATGAGGACGCCTGAATAGAAATTCTTGAGGAGGCTTGGACTAACGCAGAATTGTAAACCCAAAATGATGATTTCAATGAATCTTGCACAGCACCCTGAGATTCTGTCGAAGGAGAATGGTATAAACATCTCGCATACTTCCCAGTAGAATTGAACTAAGCTCTTTTGTGTTCCTAGTAGATGACGCGTTTCCCTTGAGTGTAAATATCAAACTTTTTCCTGGATTAATAAAATTCAATTCTAGATTGAGTAGAAGCTGTCGAATATCAAAAAATGTATGTGGAATACTTTCATCAGTTTTAAGAATTCTTCGAATTCATGTCGATCCATCCATCCAACCGACCATGTTGATAGGTATAATCTGGACACATCTTAAAAGAGCAAGGAGGTGAAATATGTTAAAGAACAGTTAGAGAGAGATTGTGGAACGTGGTTTACTTCAAAAGGACTGTCACAGAAGAACAATTGCTACCTAGGTTTTAAATACCATAAAATTGTTTCCATTGTTAAATGCAATAAAGTACGGTGCTCTAGAGGACACCTGCCATGCGTAGTACCTGATTACCTAAATAAGTTTGGAATTGGCATATTGAATCAGCCATCCAGCGTCCAGCCATACCAGCAATTCTTCAAGAGTTACGTTAGGTCCTTTAAGAAGGTTTGATGGATACATAATATAATTCACACCCAATATATGATTTTTTTATTCCAACATAACTGTTCAGTACAGTATATATAAAAAATAATGAATAAATTGGTTGGCTATGTGAGTATATTTGAAATGAGTTGGTACAAGTTCAAATACCACTACAGATGGAAGATAGAAGGAAAGTACAGATTACAAATGTCAAAGCTAATTGCCTAACTAGATTAAATCTATTAAAATCTCTAGCAAACCATCACTGAGCAGCTGCTCAAGATATCTAATTAAGGTATATAGATCTCTCACTCACTTGACTGCATTATGGGTGCTTTGTATATATGTCAGTATCAAAGCCTTATTTAAGGACTTTTGACTTTATTCAGGATACCGCATCAAGAATATGTCTTGAAGCTTTCAGATCAGTCCCACCGAAAGCCTTTGCTGTGAGACAGGTGTAACTTCTACTTTAGCTTCGCAGATAACAACTTCTTCTGACATACTTCGCTAGGGCGTCTTCGAATCTAAACAACCCTGTCTATAGCCTTATGTACAAACCCTGTAATACTAAACAATAAATACCAAAGATAACCTCAAATTTTACTTCCCTTTTCACGACCTGTTGATTAAGTAACATATACTCATATAACCGACAGCCAAATTTTGAGGCAATCTTGTCTAGAGCTGGCCAATACAAATTCATATAATGAAATTCTCTACACAGATGCATCTAAAACTGAAGCAGGAGTCGGATATTCTGTCCCAACTGCAAATAGTATTATTCAGAAGTTCTGCCTTTTATCATCCACCTATAGGAGAGCTATACGCCATCCTTCAAGCATTACAATGTTTAGCTAACGAAACTAAAGCCAAGAACACTGCAATATGTATAGATTCGATGTCCTTAATCGACTCGATTAAAAATATATATTCCGAACATCCATTAATTCATGCCATACATGAAGCAACAAATCGACTTACTTCTTCTGGAACAAACATAACATTAATCTGGATTCCTTCACACGTTGCAATTTTAGACAATGAGACTGCTGATACTGCTGCAAAGGAAGCAATTACAACTAAGTCAGACATAAAATCTATTCAACTAGCATCAGATCTAAAACCACTTTTCAGGTCCCAAATCAAAAATTCCCGGCAAAACCAATACAAGAGATCAATCTCGAAACTACACAAAATACAACCTAACATCAAAACCTTTCAGCTACCTAACATAGGTAGAAGAGACAAATCAATCGTTCGCAACGTAAGAATTGGTCACACACGGCTGACACATGGACACCTCATGGCCACAAAATAAATCAGAATCAAAACAATCAGAATGTCCACTCTCAGATGCCGCCTTAGAAGTGTGTCAGCACGCGATCGCCATATTTTAAACGGAAACATAGACTCGAATTGAAGAAATTTGTGACAAGCTAGAAAATACATCACATCATGGGAAGGTATCAACGAAAGAATGATAAAAATGAATATATGTATAAAAGGATACAGACTGACCATTCTGGGCATATATGCAATCAATGACGATGCGATTGTAAATGTGAAAGATAACTTTTTTGAACAACTGAATGAAGAAATCACAAAGGTGGGTAACACAAGAGAAATAATAATCTTGGGAGACCTCAACAGCAGAGTCGGAAAAAAGAACAACGATAAAGTAGTAGGTAGATATGGAGAAGATAATACAAACAATAACGAAGAAAGGTTAATAGATATATGTGATCAGAATGGACTCAGAATCATGAATGGATATTTCCAACATAGAAACATTAATAAATATACGTGGACTCAGGAAACCCGAAACTTAAAATCAGTTATAGACTATGTCATCCTTAAACAAAAAAGTCGACTGAAAACAAAAGACGTAAGAGCATGTAGACGACCCACTTGCGGCAGTGACCACTACCTCCTACGTTCAGATATTTCATTCCCACATAAAAGAGAACAGAAAACGCCGCAAGATAACCATACAAAGGAGCAAGTACAAGAAGTACGATACAATTTGAATAGTTTACACCAAGAAAGTGTTAGAAAACTATATAAACGTAGACTGGAACAAAAACTAATTGAAACGGAAGATAATACCAGGAATGTTAATCAGTTATACAAAACCATCAAAGAATGTATACACGCCGCTGCCCTAGAAGCACTAGGGCGATATGAAAAGATCGGACAACAAAAACCATATTGGTGGGATCAAGATATTTCGCAGGAAATAACACAGAAAAGAAAATTGTATCAAAAATATCTGAACACAAAAAATGTGGAAGACAGAATCGAATACAAAAGAATGCAAGCGATGGTCAGAAGAAAAATTTGCCAAAAGAAAAATGAATCCTGGGAAAAAAAGTGCACCATGATAAATACATACATTGGTGGAAGCCAAAGTTCAGAAAGCTGGAAACTGTTAAAAAATTTAAGAAACAACAAAAAAAGAGATATTATCCAGTCCATATCACCGCAAACTTGGGAAGAATACTTTAAAGATTTACTAACAGAGACAAGAGAGCCCTTCAAACAGATAGAGAACTATGGTTTACAAGGCGTCAGGCTGATAGGGTCACCAATCAGAATAAATGAGAGAGAAGTCGAAACCGTATGTAGACATCTAAAGAATGGCAAATCACCTGGCCCCGGAAATGTAGCTCCGGAACTCATTAAACATGGACCCAAAATACTAATTCAACGACTACGACAACTTTTACAGGAATGCATAAATAAACATGAAATACCTGAGGAATGGAAAGAATCGCATATGAGCACCATCCATAAAAAGGGAGATAAATCGAAACCTGAAAACTATAGAGGAATTGCAGTTACTAGTAGTATTAGCAGAATATATGGGAAAATAATAAAAAATCGAATAGAAGAAGAATACCAAGATATGGAAGCCGAAGAACAGGCTGGTTTTCGTGCAGGTCGATCTACAATAGACCATGTCTTCTCTATTACTCAGATAATTGAAAAGAAAGTTGCTCGTGGCCAAGAAGTCCATCTGACGTTCGTAGACCTTAGGAAAGCATATGATAGTATCCCGCTTGATAAATTATGGGAGGCACTGGGGAAAACAAATATAAATATAGAATTGATTGAAGCAGTAAAAACGTTGTACTACCAACAAACAACAAGAATTAAAACAGGAAATCTGATAACACCGGGATTCAAAGTGACTAAAGGACTAAGACAAGGATGCTGTATATCCCCAACATTATTCAAAATATACCTCGAAGCAGCACTCAACAAATGGAAGAAAAAATGTACGAATATGGGCATACCACTAATAGACTTAACTTTGTACACTCTGTGCTTTGCAGATGACCAGGTCATCATCGCACAGGACTCTGAAGACCTTAGTTACATGATGCGAAAACTATTAGAAGAGTTTACAGAGTGGGGTTTGGAAGTGAATATGGAAAAAACTGAGTACATGAGTATCGGAGGAGATCAACATAACCTTCTCGTAGAGGAAAATCAAGAGATCAAACTATGTGATAACTACAAATACCTAGGAGTAAAAATCACTCAAGACGGAAAATTAGATGCAGCCATTAAGGAACGAAATACACAGGGAAGGAAAGGCATAGCCTTACTAAACAGCGTACTGTGGGATAAAAACATCTCTAAAGACAACAAAAGAAGAATATACAACACCATAATAAAAAGTATCACAACATATGGATGCGAAGTGTGGCCCCTAAAAGACAGATCAGAGAAAATGCTTAGAGCAACAGAAATGGACTTCTGGCGCCGCTCGGCGGGAATCTCCAGACGCGACAGAATAACAAACGAGAGAGTCCGAGAAATCATGGGGGTTACACATAATATTGTTGATGACATCAAAACGACACAACTCAGATGGTACGGACACGTAAGGAGAATGCCGGAGAATAGAATACCAAGACAAATTCTTGAATGGCAACCAAGAGGTAGGCGAAGACCAGGAAGGCCTAGAAGAAGTTGGAGAGAAGGAGTTGATAAAGAAATCAGAGAAAGAGAACTGGAAGACGATCTATGGAACGATAGAATGAGATGGAGATTGGAAATCGGAAGACGTCGAAGAACGTTGTAAACCGAAATTATATATATATATATATATATATATATATATATATATATATATATATATATATATATATATATATATATATATATATGTGACAAGCTACGACAGAACTGTAATTTAAATTTTTAGAGATTAATAATTTAGTATGCATATTCTTCAACTAAAAGTACGAATAAAATAGTGCATATTATGTCTTTGGTTGCAGTAAATAAATTAAACCGGGTTCATTTTTCTATGTACAACAGATAAAATTCCACTGAACAGCACTGGTTCCGTTTAAAATGTGGCTGATTCCGTCTGCGCGAACGAGATGCGCATACTTATCTTGACAAGCAGAGTGGGCATTTTGATTGTTTATTATTCTGTGTCATGGCTTTGGAGAAACCACCTGTCTGTGAAAAGTGTAGTGAATCTTTAATCGTTCAATATATTCTTACACAGTGTATCGAGTACCAGTAAGAACAAAAAAATATTCTATGCAAGGTCTTACGAATGTGATCCTCAGCCAATTAGAACTTCTTGAGAATATAGAATTTTTTCGAGAAACAAATTTGTATTACAAAATATACCGTTATTTTTATTTTCTCTTTTATTCTCTTTAAATTATAATATAATGTAAAATTTATAATAAAAAAATTGTCCCAGTGTCAATAACTTTGTAGTTGAGACACAAAACTAAAAATTACATTACAAAAAAACATTATATTTAGTATCATAAATTCCTACAATGGTGACTTGTATAAGCAAATCTTTTACATAGTCAATCAACAGCAAAAATGCTAAATATTCTATAATTCTGCACTTTTTAAGTAAAAGATTGTAATGGTAGATAGTGTACCAAGAAATACTATAAACACTATCACCATAAAATATGCTCCTACTCCCCTATTCGTGAACGGTCGATAGGAAAAATGTGAGTGTCAAATCTACTCTCATATCTAGGAAATAATAAACTTGGTCATGCTTATTTTCTGTCTCTCCTAATATTAATTCCTCTAAATTATCTTGCGAAGATTACGATTCTATGATAAGAAGATGTCTTTACCGAGCTCTAACAGCTCTACCAGAAAAAATAATTAGGTTAGGTGACACTCTTTGATACATGTATCTAAGAACTGATTTTAATAAATTTGGTGATAACAGTACGTAATAAACAAAATGTGCAAAAGATTAAACATAATGTTTTTACTTATAAACAATATATAAACAATGTAAGATCACTATTTGATTTTAAATACTAAAGATGAATACCGGATTTATATGGAAAAGTAAAACAATTTTACTGAAAAATAATCCTTTAAAATGAGGGTTTGTAAGTTATTTTCGTAAATATGTGTCTTAATTATTGCAAAAATAGCTTCAAAAGTTGATTTTTTGACAATTATTATTAATTTTTTTAAAGATACACAAAAAACTTTATATTTCGCGTAATAATAGGGACAATATCACATGTTTTTAGCTATAAAAATTTCAAGAAGTTTCACTTAATAGTTATTGCAAAATTAGTTGCATTGAAACGTTTAAATTTAATTGATGCAGAAACCATTTTTGCCAACCCTGAATCGTATTAACCCATTTTTCTACTGAACACCCTAAGTAAAGTCTACGAGAGGAACCTTAAGGAAAGACCATTCCAAATTACCAACTCGGATTCAGGGCTGGACATTCCACGCAAAACGCATTGGTTAAAGTAATTTTCATTTCACAATCAATTAACGAAAGGAAACACATCTTAGGCGTATTCCTAGACGTCCAGAAGGCATTCGATCAAGTCTGGCACACAGGCCTGATAAAAAACTCCACCTTGCTGGATTGTCCACACCTTTCGTCAAGCTAATAAACTTCTATCTCTCCAATCGGACGATCAAGATCAAAGTTGGCGACTTTTTATTCACACCCTTTACTCAACAAGCGAGAGTACCCCAGGGCTCAATTCTTGCTCCAATATTATATGCAGTCTACAATAGTGACATCCTCCGCCCGCAGTATAGATCGGAAACCCTTCTTCTATATGCGGATGACACTGCACTCCTCACGTCAGGGCCACATAGAGAGCGTGGCCAATTGTCTGCATTCAAAAGAGTCAAAACTATTTAGATCGAGTTATTAGGTGATGCAATAAATGGAGAGTGACTATAAACGCCTCCAAAATACAACTTATTTTATTCAAATCCTCCAATTGTCGCGATGTTCATGGCCGGGTAACCTTGTTAGGAGAGGACCTTATTCTCAGAAACTCGGTTTCCTATTTGGGAGTTCATTTTAGCAGAACTCTCAACTGGAAAACCAACATTCAAGATGAGAAATAGGTTTAAACTCCTGGCAGCGCTGTCTAGAAAAATGGGCAGGACGTCATCTAAAACATTATTGCACACCTACAAAACCTATATAAGACTGCTAATCGAATACAAGGCATGCGTCTACGCATCACTTAACAGCTGTCGAATTAACACCATCATGGCCACAGAAAGGAAAATCCTTAGGTTCTGCATGAGGATGTGCAGATACTATCCATCAGCACATGTCCATCAGGTAGCCAATCTAACACCAATTAAGGACAGAATCCTATCCCTCAGCAAGAGGTATGTCCTTCGAACCATTACATGCTCGAACAACCGAGCCAAACAAATATTAAAGACGCCATGCAATCGCCGAGGGCAAATACTCAACAGAGTTTCTAAAAGAAAAGTTCCATTCCCTCCAGCTAAACTTCTACGCAACACCGGACACGAACTTCCTCATAAGTATTTTGATATTCTAGAATCATTCTCCATCAAATATCGCAGCTGCAGGCCAAAAACGCTGATTTAGAGCTGTTCCTAGTATGGCTGGTAACCTCTAAAGTACCTCTTTCGACTTGTTTGGCCTTCTTCACCAACAATTCTTCTTGTGCGCTTCACCATATCGTCCACATCACACACGATACCTTCTGAACCCCAGCTTTAGCAATTCATCTACATCTCCACAAGCATTCGTCATCACGTTTACCATCCCCCCTTACTCCGAAAAAAAGGAGTACCCCTTTCTTGAAGAGGCAACAGCCTAAACAAGGTAAAAACATTGGGTCGAAACCATTTTTGAAACAATAAATTCTACTTTGTGTGATATGAATGTTTCGTGGGAGGATATTGAAGCTCTATGCTTTGAAGGAGTTTCAGCGATGTCAGGAAGCTTTACGGTTGTACAGAAAAGATGTAAAAAATATTAAAATTTTGAAAATTCATTGCTACGTTCATTGCCTTAATTTAGCATTGGTAGCAGCTTGTGCTAATCATAGTGAAAATCCAAAGATTTTCGATTTTTTTGGTGTAACACAATTGATTTATTCTTATATTGAAGGCAGTCTAAAAAGGCTGCTAAAAAAATTTTAAAAACAAGAAAAATTTCCACCTCCAACAGTTTTCCACTGGATTGGATGTCTCAGCATAATAGAAAATCTTCTAAGCTGAGCATAATAATGCTGCAAGATCCGTTGACTAATGGTGCCTTCTGTTGAACAAGAACTTACTCTAAATATAGATTAAGGTAGTGTAGTTGACGAATTTTAAAAATCGTACCATTCCAGCGACGATTGGTATTGCAATGTGTTGTTATAATAAATTTTTAATGTCAATTTGAATTTTTAATGTATTTTTTATATATGTAACTGTGACTTCGCATATTTTTCTTATGATCAAGCTATAATTTAATATCAAAACAAACTTAACTCGTTTTAAAAGTTTACAAACAAATATATTTCCAATTTAAAAAATTGTTAACTGTTTTTATGTATGAAAATATCATTGTTGGAGATAAAAAAAATGTATAAGGAGAGCGTGATTTTTAGCGTTGGAACTTACACTAAAAAAACCTGGCCACGCCTATGAGTCATAGAACATTAAGTTTTTTTTTAATTTGTATAAAAATTTCAATATGGCAAATAAAAAAAAATGACTTCGTACATCTTATTGGTCTGAGATATTTTAAATGTTTCTTCTTAAGGTGTCGTCTCCATTACTGAAGGTTGGCTATAACTACAGCAAATTGCTCTCTATCTTGAGCTGTTCTTAGTATCGAATGTGTGTCCACGCCTGTCCAGTCTTTTATATTTTTCAGCCAGGACCATTTTCTTCTTCGTGAACCTCTTCTTCCTTCCACTTTTCCTTTCATTATCAGTCGTAGGAAGTTGTATTTTTCTCCTCTGTAAATATGTCCTAGATAACTCGTTTTTCTAGTTTTTACAATATTTAGGAGTTCTCTCTCAGTCCCCATTCTTCTCAGCACCTCGTTGTTGGTTGGTCACGTGCTCTGTCCAAGAAATCTTCAGCATCCTTCGAAAAACCCACATCTCAAAGGCTTCTACACGTCTCATACTTGTGATTCCTAGAGTCGATGGTTCCACTTCGTATAGCAATATGGAGTAAATGAATGTTTTTACAAATTGGTATCGGATATTCAACGATAAGGTAGAGTTTATTAGGATTTTTTTCATTCTTTGAAAAGCGGACCTAGCATACTCTATACAAGCACGTATTTCAACTTCGTAGTCAAGATTGTTTGTTATCCAGTAACCAAGATACTGGAATTTTTTACGGGTTCTATCTGTTTGTTGTAGATACGAATATTAATGTCGGCATTTGGTGCACGTGTAACGACCATTACTTTTGTTTTATTTGTGTTTATATTCATCCCCAAGCTATCTCCCTCTCTGGTTATGGCATTCAAAAGTCGTTGCAAATCCTCAGCACTGTCCGCAATAATGACGGTGTTGTCTGCGTATCTTAAGTTGTTTACATATTCTTCGTTGATAAAAATTCCTTCTTCAATATTTTCGAAGGCATTTTGGAAGATCTTTTCGTATAATATATTAAACAATAGTGGAGAAAGCACACAGCCCTGGTGAACTCCTCTTTTTATTGACATTTCAGCTGTCATACGATTGTCTATTTTAATCGAAGCCCTTGATCCCAATATAGGTTTTTATTTAAGGGCCACCGTGTTATGGTTTATACCATGTTGTATTAGGGTTTCTATGAGTTCTGTGTGTTTTACTTTTTGACACGTGAGAAACACGTCTTTTTGTTGATCTCGGCATTTTTGTAGTAATATCTGGAGGCCAAATAACGCCTCCCTCGTACCAAATCCCATACAAAATCCAAATTGATTGTCGCTCAGATTTCTTTCGCATTCTCTGTATATACGTTGACGTACAATTTTGAGTAAAATTTTCAGAAAATGGCTCATAAGGCTAATAATCTGAACTGTGAGCATCTATTTGCTTTATTTTTCTTGGGTATAGGTATAAATGTCGATCTAAGCCGGTCTTCTGGGAAGATTCCAGTGCTATATATTTTGTTAAATAGTAGTGTTAAGGACTGAAGATTTTCTTCATTGATAAGTTTTATCATCTCTACATATATCTCATCTGGACCTGAGGTCTTTCGTGGCTTTGCCGTATTGACTGTTTTTGTAACTTCCGAACCTAAATGTTTATAAGCTTAAAATTACAGTACTTTTCTAAACCTATTTTACAATATTTAGCATAAAATTTTTAATCGATGTAATTTAATTTAATTCGATTTGATTTAAATGATTTAATTTGATAAAATAAGCATTTTTCGTTAATTTAGTACATACAGAATTCATGTAGCTAACTAAAAAGGGAAATATGTGAATATGGCAGAAGAAATAGGAAGGACAAGAATGGTTAATAATTTTAAAATAATCTGTTAAAAAATTCGAATCGGATATAACACGTCATGGACAGAGCAAGAGAAATGATGAACAGAAAGGGGATAAAAGAATATGAACCACGACAGATAAAAGATATATCAAAGGAATACTTTTACTTACTACTACATAAGAAGAAGAAAAAACAAAAAAATTAGAAAGGAAGCAGTGAAAGGGAAGACCAACAAGAAAAGGAAAAGGAAATAAAATTTCCAACTAAGAAAGAAGCAACAAAAGGAATACAAAGGCCAAACAAATATTAAAATGCCAGGAGAAGACAATATTGTAACCAAACATAAAACATGGAGGAGAAAAAATAAATTGTAACGTTATTAAAATTACATTTTTATATTTTATCTTTAAATAAGTAGTTTATTTCGATTTGTACTAATTCAATATAACTCTTGGTATAACCCTTGTATTTGTTCCTCGTATACTTTATGTCGTTTTATTTTAACTATTGGTAAAATAGTTTACGCATAATAACGGTGTAGATAAAAGCTTTTTGGGATAAACAATTACGATTTTGTAATAACTATTAGCTGAAACTTCTGACAAGCTGAATATTTGTGATATTATATTTATTTTCACGCGAAATGAAAGTTTTTTGTGCATTTTTAAAAATTTATTAATAATTTTCAAAAAAAAACGACTTTTGAAGCTATGTTTGCAATAATTAAGCAACAAATTAACAAAAATAACTTTAGAAATCTCTATTTAAAAGGATTTACCATGCCTTTTCAATAAAATTGTGTCACTTTCCCATATAATTTGCCGGTATTCACCTTTAGTATTTAAAATCGAATAGAGATCTTACATTGTTTATATGTTGTTTACAAGTAAAAAAATGACGTTTAATTTTTTACATACACTCCGCCAAAAAAGTATCGCATCACCTATGAAACTGCAAATTTTGTATTATTAAAAATAATTTAACACATGGATTTTATCCTGTTGTTTTTTTTTTTGTTTTTAAGTACGTAACAAGTATTAAAAGAAAAATGCAGAATGTACGAAAAACAAAGGTTTTATTTAATTTATTTTATAAATTAGAAGTGAGCGCACAAACAGCATTGAATAAAAAAAAAATAAAAATCAAAAGTAAAGATAATTTAGTAAGACGTATTGCCTCCTATAGCTCTTATAACATCTAGACAACGTTCTGCCATACTTCCAATTAGTCTTCTTAGATAATCTTGATCGATATTATCCCATTCTTCGGTTAACAACCGTTTCAGGTCCTGAAGATTAGCTGGCGTCAAATTACCAGATCTCACCCTTCTGTAAAGATGGTCCCAAACATGTTCTATTGGATTTAAGTCCGAGCTGTGCGCTGGACAATTCAAAACTTGTAAATTTACCTCTTGAAGGTACTCGGTAACGATTCTTGCGACGTGTGGGCGTGCATTGTCATTAATTAAAACAAAGTCATTACCAATAATGGGGCGTAAGGAACAACATCAGTGGCAGCTACTCTGACCCTAATTACAGACTGTCTTAAGATGTGCCTAACAGTTTCTGAAGACACACGTACATTTCGAGTCTCGGCTAAGTCATGTTGAAGTTGACTTGCAGTCACATGTCTTCGACGCAAAGCCTGAAGGACTAAAAATCGATTGTCCACAAGCGTAGTTGCTCTTGGCCGACCTGTTACAGCTCGTCTTTCCTAAAGAAAAGTCTCTCGGTACCTTACTACCACTCATGATACTGTCGACTGATTTACACCCACTAAATTTGCCACATATCTCTGACTCCTTCCGTCTTCAATGAGGAAAATTATTTTAACCACTTGATCTCTCGTTAAATGTAAATTTATATTGTCACGACCTCCCATACTTAATATTTAATACGAAATTAAAATTTTAAATTAAACGCAAACTGTATACTTTTTACAAAAGTAAAATAAAGACTGATAATATAAAAACCAGACAAAATAGCAATTAACATTTTTTTTAAACAGTAAGCCGTATTTACAAATTTCTTTTTAATATTTATTCTAGCCTTAATATTCTTAGGAGCCAGAAAGAAATAATTTAAATTAACCAAATGCTGTCAGAAATATTTGTAATTTTATAAGTGATGCGATACTTTTTTGGCGGAGTATATTTTGTTAATTAAATGCTTTTATCATCAAATTTATCAAAAGCAGTTGTTAGATACCTGTATCAACGATTGTCATGGAAAAATCGTTAGTTTTTTGGTCTACTATTGGATTTTCTGTTATTATATACGTTACTTACACTTTTATTATTTAAAACGTACAAAATGGATCTACTATCGACAGTTTACGTATATTGCTTTACATACATGTAGAAGATATAAAAAATAGTAAAAATATGTTATACTTACAACTGGCCATTCTTAAGGAACATATTTGTCTATCCAATGGGTATAACTTCAGGTTCATTGGACATGAAAGTGTGAGCGAAATTCTAAAATATTATTAATATTAAATTATAATAAAACGCAATAAAGTATTGGGTTACAAAAATACCTTTACAGCATGTTAAGTAACACTCTAAACCGTGTACCGACGTTTCAGGTTCAAATAGAGGTTAGACATCGTGAGATCTTGTTATTCCAAGGGACGTTACTCAAAGTGAGTAAAACCGTTTTCATTTATACAAATACAGTTGACATTATGATGTAAATATCTGGATTTTATACAAACGTGAAGTTTGTTTAAGTTTCGTCACGTTTCGTCACGAAAGTTTTAGTGCCATCGGTTCAACGAAACAGTAGGGGGCACATGAATGCCAAATAATACAACATAATATTTAGCAGTAACCAAAACTTGGCATATATGCTACTGAGTGAATTTCGAGCTGCCAATCGTTTAGCATGTGGAAGGAGTCAGGTAAATCTATGCCAAAATAAGTCTGTTACAAAACTGACTGCAACCTTATCATTGGGTTTGCTGTATCGATGTCTATTTTAGTATATGCGTGCCACCTTTATAATATTGCCTTGGAAAAGGCCCTCCGAGAAACACGAATTAGAGACGGCGATACTATTTATAATAGATCGATACAAATCTTTTCATACGCTGATGACATTGTCATAATAGGACGTAGCAACAGAGATGTAGGGCAATATTTTGTAGCCTTGGGAAACAGGTTGGTCTAGTCATCAACGAAGAAAAAAGCAAACACATACTGGATACTGAGGATCCTATAGAAAGAAACGGAAAATAGTCTTCAGAAGACATATCTTTGATCGTGTTGACAGCTTCAGATAACTTGACTCGTAAGTGACTACTAGATAATAATTTCACTCAAAACACATACAAAGAAGAACTAATATTATTATATACCAAACAATGCTGAAGCCGGTCCTCACATGAAGGTCTCCTAACGCAGGAGGGAATACTCGAAAAAAAAATATTTGGAGTTATAAACGACCAAGGGTAGTGGTGCAACAGATATAACTTCGAATTGTACCAACTCTTTATTGGATCAACGAATCTTGGATCAGGCCAGGACGCACAACGGATTGTCGGACCAAAGGTGATGATGATGATGTTTTAGTATGTTTATTTACCTTTGAAGCTAGTTTGTAACGTAGGGCCGATTTGTAGGTACTATTAGATCAATACGTATAGTATTCGCATAAACTGAAATGCTCTGGGGCTTCTATTTATTTCAGCTAGCATATTGACTATTTTCTAAGAGGTGAACACAATATAAATTCTTGCATTTTTAATATATTTAGAATAAAATAATTTAAGCCTACATTTTTGGCAGGATGTATTTAAAGACATACCCATTAAAATAACAAGATCGGCGAATTGAATATGACTAAACTAGAAATTTAATAGGATTGTCGGTGACTTAATTCCTTCCGAAGTATTAAAGACTTAATGGAAAGCAGCTAAATACTGAATTATTTATACTGTTTATCCATTTTTGCTGTTACCATCTGTTACAGACAAAGTAAACTCAAATGTTGCGAAATTTACTATTTACTACGACGTGCATTGTAATTATCGATATATCTTTCGATAGTAGTAAAATACTTAGCAACTGTGTAACCTCGAATGCAAACAATGGACCGCGGGAGTGATGACGTAGATTTTATTGACATCTGTCAGTTTCACTTTCCAAGCAAACCTTGTTCAGTGTGGATAATTTATATTTTTCGTTATTTTTTCATTTTTTTTTTACAGAATCTTTCCGCTTTTTGCAATATCTAAGTATTCTAATAGTTACTACAACAATTTTACAAGGTTGTATAAATAATAAAGCATGTTGTTTTATAAAAATAGCAATAAAATGCATGTATCAATAAAGTAAGGTTAGAATGTCTTTAATTTAAACTTTTAAACTATATTTCATGGAAATAGAACACTGAATTATGATGGTATTATCGTAAAAACACTATACTTAAAGAAAAAGCAACAGAGGAAGCAAAATGTTAACTTTATAGAAATTAAAAGGTCTTGAGATTGGGCATTTCAACTTTTGTTTGGAAAGTAATTGACAGTTGTGACGTCACACTCCTCCTGTCGTCCTGTCCATTAAGTAAATCAGGTATTTCATGCGCGAGCAGTCAGATAAACTTGAAAACTGTTTCCATTAATAATAAAGATAACACTTGGTGGTTCTCCGTGAGAAAAAAACAAATGATCTAATCAGTAAATGATATCTGATAATAATAATCAGATGTGTGAATATTTGAATAAAATATCATCTTGTACTATTTACCGAAAAATTAAAGATAAAAAAATGAAAAAATAAAAAAAAAGAAATGTCCTCGTAAGTCGAAGTAAATATCTTTAATAGTGTAAGTACTGCTATTAAAGATCTAAAGTAACTAAAAATTACATTGCACAATTTTTCTGACGGATGAATTCTTGTCTTTCTCATCTCTTGTCGCAGATTCCCTTAGTATATGCTTTTAAAACTACAACCTGACAATCCTATTGAATTTCGAGTTTAGTATACGTTTACTGCATTTTTGATATTTCCATTGAAATATATTTCAGGTATACTGTGACTGTGCAATAAATAGATTAATATACTTATAATATAATTTTCAATAATATTTATAATTTGTACATAACATACCCTTATTTGATACTTTTAAAAATTCATTATTACATATAGTAAATAAATCCAAACTATATTTTTAAAAATTTTCCACTGCATTTACTTATACATGACAACTTTATCTCAATGTGGATTCTTAAAGACATCTTACAATTAACCTATGTGGTCTAAGGATTTTATATTTAGTACTTTCAGAAAAAGCCAAAATTATTTAAATTTTACCCAATACTGAAAACACTCCTTCATACATTAATAGACTCTCAAATCTCATTAATACTTTAGACTACAAACCAATTCCTAATAATCCAACGACCTTTCTAGAGGAAACAACAAAAGCCATTTTTAATAAAACCTCTCTTCCTGTCGACGTAAAACAAAGTTTAATTCCTCGTAGAAAAGATTCTAGAATACCTCAAATTTATGGCATATCTAAAATTAACAAACCTGCGAAATTCTTCTATGTTCCATTGTCAATGCATACAACTGTCCTGCACAACGATTGGTAAAATACTTGTCCAAAACTCTACAACTTCTCGCCGAAAATGCTTCACCTTTGGCCAAAGTTTTTTTCATTTTATCAAACTTCTTAAACAATATCCTATCTCAGCCTCAGATATTCTAGTGAGTTTCGACATCGTTTCACTTTTTACAAACATTCCTACAGTATAGAGCATTCCAAAGACCACTTATCTCTCTTTAAACATTGCATGTCCAACACTTATTTGATCTTAAAAAATCAATTCTATAGACAAATAAATGGTGACCCAATGAGCTCTCCACCCTCTTCAGTAACTGCCAATATCTTTGTAGAAGATTTGGAGACCCCAGCAATGTCCACATATATGCTCAAATCTACATGTTGGCTACAATATGTTGACGATACATTCGTCGTTTGGTTCTACGGCAAGGATGCTTTGGTATCCTTTCAAACCTATGTGAATGGTATACATCCTAGTATCTATGATATATAATTGACGATGGAGGCAGAAACTGATTCATCACTTGACGTTCTCATAAGGAAAAACCAATCCCAAGGTTTTCGTCACTGTTTACAGAAAACTCACCCATTTTCCATACCAATCGCTACTTGTATACCAACTCTCATCACCACCTTCACAAGTCAATCTAGTCATCAATACCTTATCTCCAGATCAATACGTCTTTGTGATAATGCAAGTAGACCTGCTAAGCTCTCTTGTTTACAAGACCTCATCCCAAATGGTTACCGCAAAAATCATATCAATATGATCATTCGCAGGTATCAATCTACCGCTCAATCTAAACCCAAAGTCTCAGACCCTCATCATACGAAAGTTTTTCTTACATCAAAGAAGTCACTGACAAAATCGAAAATATCCTTAAATAAGATATAAAATAAAGAGAAATAAAAGCAATATTTACTCCCAACAAAAACTTTCCACAAATTCCTTGTGCAGACTCCCTGATCTAATATCGGGACAACCAATCGTACAATCCAAAAGGGGATTTATGAACATTCCACTTCTGTTTGCAATTCCGATTTAAATTCCGATTTGGTACAAATATCCCTCGACCAAATATCAGAGAAAGAATGCGTCTCTCCTGAAAAGCGAAGAAGAAGGAACCCTTTTATGTGTTCATATAAATATTTACTATTATATAGATAACAGGAGTAATGGATATTCAATGGTTTCTTTCGTAACCACCCATGGTAACGATTTCAAATACCATTGGAATAATATCTATATACAGAGAATATAAGAACTGAAAGATTTTATGATTATTGTGCAGGTTTCGATGATATTGTAAGAGAACGAATTAAGAACTTTGGGAAATAAATGATTCATTAGCTATTGATCATGATGAGTAAACTCATGCATCAAAAGCTTTCCAATAGCTAACGTACAGCGCAAATCTAAAGTGGTACTGTTAAAATCAGGCAAAGTACCAACCGAAGCCAAAGACTTTCGATCAGTTTTTTTACTGTGACATCTTTTCAGTTTTCGAATGAATGATGGTTAATTGAAATTCTATTACCATTGATGGGAAGCTGGTACTTGAAAAAACTGAATTTAGAGCTGTGAAATCTTGCTGTATTAATTGTTGTACACCATAATATAGGAAATGAGTCTGAAGGAAAAAATAACAAACATTACTTACGTTGACTTGACTTCTTGTTATGACATTGTTACCTACTCATTATTGTTAGTAAAAATGTACAATATGTCCAGGGACTTCAGATTAATGTGCTTGGTAAAATAAATTTCTCAAAGTCCTCCAAAGTAAAGAGAAACGTTTCTAAAGAAATAAAAATAGGGTAGTGAATTTGTACTAAAATCTGAAAACAAAAACCCTAGAACAAAGTGCTTCACCTATACTGATGATGAGGCATTATTGGAAAAAAAATTGTCATCTGTACTAGAAGAGCTAACAGAGAACTATAACAACTTTCTAAAAGTGAACCCTTTAAACATCTAAGTGCACCCTTACTATATAAACAACCAGTATACTAGAAACATTGTTCGAAAGTTAATTGGAAGAAGTTGGGAAGCTCAGCTAACTGTCTCAAGGACCTCAGCCCTGATTTTGTGTTTATATATACGGCAAAAGCTTCAGCTTAGTCAACACTCTCCACGTTTTTTATTAAAACTCTAGCCAAGTCACCAGTATATACCCTATAACAAGAATTGCTGCTCCCAACATCAGAAGAAGAGGTTCCTGAAATTAAAAAGAAGAAACAAGAAACTGCCTTTTGCCTTCCTAGGTTTGGCGAAACGTGAAAGTTTTATGATCTCTTAAGCTTTGGAGAAATACTTTGTCTGTTGATGCATAAGATCTTAAAGAAGACATAGCTGCGGGTTACCAATTATCTTACACCGGCACCGCATGGAGATGCTGTAAAGACTTAAAACCAGTACGTCAAGATGCAAGTCAAACTTTGCGATTATGCAATGCGATTCGGGTAAATGCTAAACTCTGAGTACCCATTGATTCGTACGTACTTAAGACAAAAATAGTCCATCCCTGACCTACTGGAAGTCAATGTAAAGCCGATGTAAGTGACGGAGTATTGGCAATAAATTATTTAAAGAAGTGATCCCGACACGGAAAGTAAGGATGTTAACACCTAGTTCCCTTTGTATAGTACTTTTATAATCGTAGAAATAGTATAGTAATCTTAAAAGTGTTTAACAACAGTATATTTTATCTATTTATTGCACAGTTAAAGAATAATTACTAAATTCTATAGTCGTGTTAATTTCAACTTCGACTTGTTACTTTCTTCGAGAATTTAATAGATATGTATTCTTGAGTAGTGGTCTTCTAAATAAACCAAAACTCATCCCCTTTATATTGATCTAGTAAGTGCCCAGAACGTGTTTTGGTTAGCATTTGGTATCCTCTTATCGACCTACTAGGTGATTAACACTTGTTTTGGTCAACCTTTGTTGAAATTATCACGACGTTGGTATGTTTACTGGTTTTATATTTATAAACAGAAGAAAATGGGAGCAAAAAACAAACGAAAAAGCTTAACAGTCTCATTCTTTTTGTAAAGTTTAATTAAAAATATTATGAATACAAGAATAATATTAAAAACCTTCAATCTATAATATACAGGTACATGCTGGTTAGTAAATTGCTAAGTCTGTATAGGAGATTTGCTAAATAAAAAAAGAAATTATTATCTTATTTGAACGTCATGCAATTTGAGAATGAGTGATTGTATCTTCTGTAATTATTTTGGCTGACTATTTGTAATATTTTTCTCGAGCTTTGTTGTTTTTTCTCATTTTAATCTATTATTATGATGATGAAACTTCTGCTTCAAACGCCTTATATCATATCGCATACTCTCCGTCTTTCTAGTTTTGAGATTGTATCTATTCTGGCAAATTAGAAGATCATTCAAAAGTAATTTCAAAGTGCACTATGATATTCAGAAAGAGTTTCTATCTCAGAGAGCTAAATAACTAGAAAAATTAAATAAAATTGAAGAACAAATGGAAAGAATGCCATCAGAGTTATTTAAACACAGTGGAGAGCAGATCGCCAATGTGATTATAAAACAGTTTGTAAAATTTAATCTAATGAACAAATGACTAGGTCCCCTATGTCCCCCTTTGGTTGCAATTACTGCTTTTACCCGTTTTGGCATAGATTCCACGAGCTTCCAGAACTGAGACAGTTTCCAGATTCCTTTGACCGAATAAGAAACTAAGTTCTGAGAGGATGGGTATTGTTGATGTTGTGGAAGGCATACCGGAACTGAAATGGAACTGGGCAGGCCATTTAGCGAGAATGCACGACTCACGAAGGACGAGCAAAATTACAAATTGGAGGCCAAAACCAGACAAACGTAGTAGAGAAAGACCACCTACACGTTGGGCTGACCACATCAGGCGTATCACCAAAAATTAATGTGTCTTAATAAAGTGAATACCAGCCGATTAACTAAGAACATAACGTTAAGGCTTCAGCTATGTCACTAACTATAGATTTGTTTATAAAACGTGATACCTACATACACTCACACACCCACATACACACGCACACACACTAAATACTTAAATGCTTAACAACGTTGATACATCTACATTTACTAGAGGAGGAGCAAGTTCCATTGTGCATCTCACTTTTATCAGCACCTGATAAAAATCTATATATCATGTTATCCTGAAAACATCAAAGCAGGTCGCATATACCTAATGAAAATTTTGAATATTCACACATTATCACGAAATTCTGCGAAATTGCATATATTCAATTGCCTTTCATCAAAGAACGCAATGTTTTTTTCAGCTATTTTCTGGGTTTTTGTTTCGCAACAAACACCAAATTGCGTTATAATGGAACGTTAATATACTACTTGCTAATAATTCGATTTCGAACAGGAAAAGAAAAAAAGAAAAAAAGAAAAAAATGTCGCGTGCCTTCGTAATCTCTTCACTGAATAGTGAAAGGGTTGCGAAATCTCGAAAAAGTACGTTCAGTTGGTAAACCACGTGATCAAATTGCGTTATCCTACATTCCGTGTTATTCCGATCGAAGTAGATTTGCGGACACTTTTTTAAAATTCCAGTTCCCTTTCAATCCATTATTTTTCGCGTTAATTTGCAATCTGATTTATATTTCACGCTAAAAGGGATTTTTACGCATCAAGTTCTCTCTGGTTTATATTTTTCATAGTAAATTTGAATGTGGTAAAGTCTGTCAATTTTATACACTTAATTATAAATTACAGATGAGCACTCGTAGTTTTGTTATAGCAAATTAAGGATATATAGCAAATATTAACTTCTTGAATAAATATGATATAGACGGTTGAGTTTCTGTTTAATTCGAGTCTCTCGCCATTCTCATATATGTATTTTGTGGTTTAAGTCTCGGCAGGGAGATCTAGATTACTTATTTTGTAATAAGATCAACCACTCTAATTTATTATTATTGATATTTTCATAATTATTGCAAAAAGAATTATAGTCCAGTCGTCAGAGAGTTGACCCCTAAAAATCATATGAACAAGCTGAATTTTACTGAGAATATTAATTTTGGGTCCCCAAAAAGATGCAAAAAAGTTTACCACTTTTACCCCCGGGCTTCACCCTAAAATCCCCCTCGTAGGGTGGTAAAAACGCAAGAAAAACGATTTACCAAGAATCTATACGCCGTAAAAAAATGTTTCGAATAAAAAATGTAGCTGAGATAATTTTAAACAAAAATGTTAATTATTACTTTAAGTGTAGAATAAACTGTTCTCTTAGAAACAACGCTTGAAGCGACCGTCGATTTTGAATGTGTTATGCACGCGAAATCAATGCCCAATAAAATTTGTATCAGCTCGACGGTAAAAATTCGATATCTTTTGATTCAAGTGTCCTATCGACAAAAATTAAGATGCATTGTAAAGGTAAAGAATGCAGCTTTCGTATGCAGTTTTTGTATTTTGCCAAGAATAAACTCAGTTTTTTATGAAGGTGTTAAATAAATAAACATGGCGCGATTTTTGCCATTTTTCACGATTCTCGCGAAATGAATAAAATTGATCACTTTCATTGACCAGTCGTAGTAAAATTTCCATTTTTAAAGATTAATTTTTAAAACCTATGACATGAAATTTCAATTTTAAGTTGGGGCAACACATATGAGATATTTGAAATATGAATAAAAAACGCAGAACTTAATGTTTTACATTACAAAAAAACATTTAATTTGCAATTAAAAATGTAATTATCGAACCAAGTCGCAGAGAACTCACAACAACCAGATGCAAGAAAGGAGATTAGATGACAGAAGAAATCTTGAAAACGATGGAGGACAGAAGAAGGCAAAAGTATATCAACATAACTCAGTATCAACAGCTGCACAATCAAATCAGAAGGAAAATAAGAGAAGCTAAAGTGACTTATTTCGCTGGAAAATGCCAAGAAATAGAAGACTTACAAAACAAATATGATAACTTCAATCTCCCTAAGAAAGTTAAAGAGTTAGCTGGGGTAGCAAAACAAAAAACCTCAAGAATACTAATGGACAAACAAGGAAACATTTTAGAGGAGACAGAATAAAAATTAGGAAAATGGAAAAAATATATAGAGGAATTATTCCATGAGCAGAGATAGGAAAATACATATGAAGATAATCAGAGTAAAGACGAGGGACCCGAAATAACAAAGTCAGAAATTATGCATGCCTTAAAGTCCATGAAAAATAATAAAGCTGCTGGTCCAGATGAAATACCAAGTGAATTGCTAAAACTGGTCAATGAAAAAACATAGATCTTTTAGTCCAACTACTGAACACAATCTATTCCACAGGAATCATTCCACGTGAAATGCTGACATCCACAATTATTAGTCTACCAAAGAAAGTAAATGCCAAAGAATGTAGTGATTATCGAACGATCAGTCTAATGTCACATATCTTTAAAACCCTGCTAAAAATCATCCTTAATAGAATACACGCCAAGCTGGAGATGGATATTAGTGATTCCCAGTTTGGATTTCGGAATGGAATGGGCACAAGAGAGGCACTATTTTCTTTTAACGTGTTGACCCAAAGATGTTTGGATGTTAATCGAGATCTTTATGTATGCTTTATAGACTACAACAAGGCATTCGATAAGTAAAACATGACCGACTTATACCGTACTCAAAAACCAGAATCTGGATGTGAGGGATGTAACATTGACATCAAATTTATACTACAGCCAACGATCAAATGTGAAAATTGGAAGATAAGTGTCAGAAGAAGTGAAGATAAGGAGAGGGGTCAGGCAAGGTTGCATACTGTCGCCGTTATTGTTTAACGCTTATTCTGAAGAAATCATACAAGAAGCTTTGGTAAACGAGACAGTCGGCATAAAAGTGAACGGAAATTTAATTAACAACATTAGGTATGCCGACGATACAGTCATAATAGCCGACAACTTGGAAGACTTAGAAAGAATAATGAACAAAATATTAAGATATAGTGGAGAATACGGACTCTCTCTTAACATCAAAAAAACCAAATTCATGAAAATTAGCAAGAACAACAATACAAACGAAATATTAAAGGTAGGCGGCCAGCAGATTGAGAGAGTAAAAAGATATAAGTACTTACTTGGGAACGATAATCACAGAAAATAACGATTATACTGCAGAAATAAGAGTCAGAACTGAAAAAGCACGTGCCAACTTCGTGAAAATGAAAAAGATTTTATGCAGCAAAGATCTGACATTGGCCCTCAGAATAAGGCTAATTAAATGCTATGTACACAGTGTACTCTACTATGGAGCTGAATCATGGACATTAAACCGGAAAACAATAAATCGACTTAACGTTTGAAATGTGGACATTTGGAAGATTGTTAAGGATTCCATGGGTAGATAGGGTCACGAATACAGAAGTGTTAAAGAGAATAGGCAGAGAGAGAGAAATGGAAAATACAATAGAAGAAAGGAAATTGCAATATCTCGGACATATGATGAGAGGCGAAAGATACATCTTGAGACTCATAATTCAAGGAAAAGTAGAGGGTAGGAGAAGCGTAGGAAGGTTGAAGAACCTGAGAGAGTGGTTTGGTTGCAGCTCAAGGTAATTGTTCAGAGCAGCTGCCTCGAAGGTTAGAATAGCCATGATGATTGCCAATCTCCGTTGGCAGTTTGGATATTTTGAAAAACTTACTAGTGTAAATAAAAAAAAGGTTTTAAATGTTTTGGATCGTTTGTTATCTGAAAGTTTAAATCCAGCGTTTTTAAGGCATATTTTAAATGCCTCACATTTGTTGCCAAAACTCAAAACTAAAATTTCATGATATACGTTTTAAAGGTTAGGTTGTACTGATCTCATAAGAATCATAAAAAATTGTAAAAATCGCGCCACGTTTATTTATTTAACACCTGTATAAAATCTGAGTTTATTTGCGGCAAAATACAAAAACTGCATACGAAAGCTGATATCTTTACCTTTAAAACGCGTCTTGATTATTGTCGATAGGTCACTTGAATCAAAGGATATCAACTTTTTACCGTTAAGCTGATACAAAGTTTATTGAACATTGATTTCGCGCGCGTAATTGACATTTAAAATCGACGGTCACTTCAATCGTTGTTTGTAAGAGAACAGTTCATTATACATAAAAGTGTTTAAAATTATCTCAGCTACATTTTTTATTTAAAACAGTTTTTTCTACGGCGTACCAATTCTTGATAAATCGAATGATTTGCGATTAAACCCCTCTATGAAGGGGGTTTTAGGTGGAAGCTTGGGGGTAAAAGTAGTAAACTTTTTTGCATCTATTTTGAGGTCCCAAAATTATTATTCTCGTCAAAATTCAGCTTGTTCGTATGATTTTTGGAGGTTCAGTGGCATTTTCGTGTCTGGGGACTAGAGTATTAACAATGTTGATAAGATAATTTAAGCTTCACAAAAAAACTGCATGAAATAATTCAACAAACAATATTGGTTTTATTTTATAACTCTATTAATAAAGCTTAAATAAAATAAAATTAAAACTTAAGTAATACAGTGTGACATTTGTAATGTAAGGATACTCTTTCTAGTTGAAGAACATACAGTTTAAACATTTGTATTCAGATTTATTACTGTAGGTATATAAAAATCTAAAGTTTTGTTACGTTTTGATTTTTATGAACCATACCTATTGTCTGGGAAAGTATTTAGTATTTATTTACATGTTTTGCTTTAATATTTTTATTACTCCATTATAATATGATCTTATTTAATTATATACTCTAATTAGTTATTATCTTAAAAGGTTACAGTGTATATTTTCTCTTTTATTCAGTAAATTCTGATTTTCAAACTGGCTAACACTTGGTAGTCTGTTTTCAAGTTCAAAGAAATACTCTTGTTGTTAATTGCCTCGAAAGCACAGAAAACCCTACAAAATATCAAATTTCTCCAATTTTTCCTATTATTTCAGTTTCTAGTTTTAATAAAAAAAAAAAAAAATTGGAGAAGACCAAGCAGGGTTCACAGTAGGAAAATCATGCCTAGATCATACGTACACATTAGAACAACTGATAGAGAAGAAAATGGCAAAAGGTAGACCGGTCCATCTGGCCTTTGTTGATCTAAAGAAAGCATAGGTATGACTCAATACCTAGAGTCAAATTATGGGAAGCAATGAATGATCTCGGAATCCGACAAACACTAATAAAAGCAGTTAAAGCATTATACAAAGAAAACAAAGTAGCTATTAAATGTGGAAATAAAGCCTACAATCCATTTAAGACGACAAAAGGACTTCTACAAGGCTGTGCTACGTCCCCTACTCTGTTTAAAATATTCTTGGAAAAGACACTCAAACCATGGAGGAGAAAGTGCGAAGGAATGGGCATACCAGTAAGAGACGAATACCTATACACCTTAAGTTTTGCCGACGATCAAGTAGTCATCGCACAAGATGAAGAAGATCTCAGCTTTATGCTCAGAAAACTAGAAGAAGAATATAAAAACAACGGAATGGAAATAAACTTAGAGAAAACCGAATACCTAACAACAGAAAACAATGATATGAGAAACCTAGAGATAGAAGAGGGAAGACAAATAAATGGAACAGATAAATTCAAGTATTTAGGAACCATAATATCGAACCAGGGAACAACAGAAGAAGATATAAACAACAGACTGAGACAAACAAGAAACTGTATAAGACAACTAAACTCAGTGTTGTGGGATAAGAACATTAAGATAAAGACAAAAAAGAGAATATATAATACCTTGACAAGAAGTATCCTGACATATGGGTCCGAAAACTGGACAATAAACAAGAGAAATAGAGGTAGAATAAGAGCAGTAGAAATGGAGTTCCTGAGGAGAAGCTGTAGACTTACAAAAAGAGACAGAATTGAAAACGCAGAGATTAAGCGGAGAATGGGAGTGCAATCAGACATAATCGACTATATAGAGGAGTAGAGACTATCCTGGTACGGCCACGTCAGAAGAGCGGACAGAGGACGCTGGATAAACAAAATCACAGAATGGAGCCCGATTGGAAGAAGAAAGAGAGGAAGACCCCGAAGGTCATTCAGAGATGAAATCGACGAGGCTATGGAGAAAAGAACCCTGCGAGATGGAGACTGGAATGACAGGGAAAATTGGAGAAAACGGTTGAGTGAAGGAAGACAGTGAAAACTGTGGAAATCCTTAGTAGTAGTAATATCAAATTTCTGTCAACCATTTATTTAATATGATCGCCTTTAATCTACGGACCACCTAAGAAGAGTGATCAGACGGCAAGAGACCATAAATCGAGACAAACATCTCCAGTTTGACCAGGGCACACGCAGATGCTACTTTTCTACCCTAGCTACAATTAGTACACCACACTCAAAGGGTACGTGCTTTTCTTTGTACAGATAACATTAATGAGTTACGCCACGTATTTTTGTGATTTTCAATTAATTTTTAATTTATTCATAATCAAATATAACATTTTTTTCGTTGTCATTCTAATTATTAAACCAGCAAACTCAATAAGGTTTAAACAAAATATCCATAAATAAATAAAAAAATCAGTTAAAAAAAGATTTTTAACGGTTTTATTCGTAAAGCTTTAAATGCATGGAATGATATGAGATTCGGGAAAGCTCTAAAATGGGACTGAAAGTTAATATTAATAAATCAAAGTACATGGAAATCTCGAGCAAAAAAGGAATAAACACCAGGGGATCCTTTAAATTGGAGGTGGAGGATGGATCAGTTGTAGGATTCGAGAAGGTGGATGAATATAAGTACATAGGTACCCTTATTGATCGGACATGTGAGGAAGAAGCTGAAATCAACCTGAGACTGACCAAGAGCAACAGGTGTGCTGGAGCCATGAGCAAAATAATTAAGGCCAAAGATATATCTCGTAATACAAAAATAAGAGTATACAAAACTATAATTAGACCCACAATGCTATACGCTCATGAGACAGATACTTCGCAGAATGTTTGCTGGAAAAGTAGTAGAGGGAGAATGGGAGAAGAACTAATGCAGAAATGTACCATTTGTATCCTAACCCTACAATAACAAAAGTGGTGAAAAAACGTAGGCTAGAATGGCTCGGATATCTATAAAGAATACAAGGTAGTAGATTAGTCAAGAATATTGCTTGGAGAGTACCTGAGGGCAAAAAAAACAGAGAAAGACCAAGAAAGAAATGGAGAAATGTAGTGATGGAAGCTGTCAGAGAGATGAGAATCAGAGATTGGAAGCTGATAGCTAAGAACAGAAAACGATGGAAATTATCCATCCAGCAATGGGCCTAAAAGGCCTGTTAACGCTGTACATACATACACAATGAATAACATTTCCCAGCAGCTTAAAGAAAGATGTAAAAAAAAGATGTAGTTTCCCGAAAGAGGCTTTTAATTGTCTAAAAAAGCATTATGCTAACTTTTTTGACATTATTTCCCTGTTGACATTTCTTGAGTGAGATTTAAAAATTATGCGATATAGTCATGACAATACCTGCTACAAGTGCGTCTGTAGAACGAAGCTTTTGTGTATTAAAGCGGATTAAAAACTTTGTCAGAAAGTCCACAAGTGAGGAGAGGAGATTTTGTCAATTAAAAAGAACTTATTAAAAAAATGTCTGAAAATCCCAATTTTAATGAGTCTGTCACAAACGAGTTTGCCAAGGATGACAGAAGAATAGAGCTGTACTAGTTCGGTCCCTAGTTCTTCTTACATGTCCATAGTACTTTAGTCTTTTTTGTTCTATATATGTTAGTATGTCTGTTTCTATGGATATTCTTTGCTTTATTTCGTCATTACTTCTCCTATCCATTCTTGTTACTCTGCAGCAACTTCGCAGTAATTCCATCTCTGTTACTACTATGTTACTGCTATTTTTCTTATTTATAATCCAATTTTCAACCCCTTATGTCATAATACTTGGCACTAATGTTTTATAAATCTGTGTTTTTGTCTTCATATTTAGGTGTCTATTCCACCATACTGAGTTAAGTTGTCGTTTTGCTGTTCTTGTTTTTCCTAATCTTTGCTTAATTTCTTCCTCTGTTGTTGCCTTTTTATGTGATTATAAACCCCAAGTATTTGAATTTATCCTTTCCTTTGATTGTTCCGTTGTCGTCAATCTGTAGATCTTCCATGTCTTCTTCACTTGTAGATAGGTACTCTGTTATCGCGAGATTAATATCTAGGCGAGCCTTGGTATATTCTTCTTGTAGTTTCTTCATCATGTAACTGAGGTTACTACAAGTACTAGAGCTGTACTATAAGTAAAAAGTTTAGTAAGTCTTTATAATTTCGTTTAATTTGCATCCCTTTTTCAAACTTCACGACACGCCACTGTTTTTCATACTTTTTCTCAGAGACCATTGTAAACTTTTGTCGTACAAACTGTGCAACCAAGTATAAACATCGTTTGTTTTTAAAACATTTAAGTATTATAAATTTTTATTAATTTATTTATTTCTGAACTTACTTTTTCATAAAATTTTGATAAAGTTTACTTAAAATATTTTATAATAAGTGATTAAATGTTTGCATTAATCAAAATTTATTTATTTCACTAGAAATTCTGAAAATTTTAAAATATTGTATAATTTCGTCCTATGAGTTTATTTATATTTTAAATTTCAAATAAGACAACTTGTTATCATCTGTTGATAGAAGGCGGAAACAAAGCCAATCACGTCCAGTTATAGGCGTGGACTGTGCTTATCCCCCCTAGCGTTCTACCAAATGAAGGTTGTTCACATCGTTTTGTGTAGTATAGCATAGCGGCAACGCTGCATAAACATGAACATGTGCGTTGTTACTGCGGCGAGTAGAAAATCACCCCCTACGGTGTGCACATGCGTTCAAACACCAACAACGCATGGCATCCCCACTTTTCACAAAAACCACGATGTCAAGTATCTCTACCACGAGGGTATGTTTACTGTGTTGCCATTTTACAGTTAAACGTTTCATGTGGTGATTATAGCGGCTCCCTACTAAACTTTCTCTGCCGTTCGATAATTTGAAGCAGCCAAGCGAGGATAAGATTTTCAAGCTTTTATTATTGGGATAGGTTAGGATTTATTATTCCTTTTGAATTTTTGTAGGACAGATTAAAAAAGATGCGATTTTTATTATAAGACACTTGTAAAAAAAATAACTAAACAAATTTAAATTTGGGTTTTATTAACATTGCAAAACTTTGATTGAGTTAGTACATAGATAAAATATGAGAAAAGGAATGGCATAAACTGTTAAATTTATTTTGATCAAGAGAGCTCAGTTTTTCGTCGATATTAATTTTATTTATATACTAACGAGTGAGTTTTTTGGACGTTTTATCTAGTGTTTAATCTACGCTAATAGTAAGATGGTAATAGCCAAACTAAAAGAGAAAATAATAATTTTTGCTACCTAGAATACATCAGGGTTTGGAAAAATATAAAAATGAATGAAACTTATAGGCAAATGAAAGGCAAGAACTACGTATTTGTGAGGTGATCATGATATATGGCTGCTGGTTTTTTAGTAGTTTAAATAACAAACACTAATTACTAGAGGAGAAACAAAAATGATTATTTGTTGAGTTCCTAAATACACTAAAAGAGGAAATTAAAAATATACAATGGGAAAAGAGATGTTTGATTTGATGAACAAAATTGGAAGAGTTTTTGCCGGGGAGATCCTTATAATTGTTAGAAATTGAAAATTTCGTTGTCGGTGCCGAGAATTCAATTCAAGCGTTCCGGCTCGATATGCCAGTATCTTAGCCCCTGAGATACTGTCGATAATACTTGTTAATCTGTTGTTGACGATCTTTGTGAATATCTTGTACATGAATATTAGTAGACTTATAGATCTATATTTGCTACCTTTCTTATAAATAGTTAGTTAACCAACAACTGTATTAATAAGGGCGATTAACAATTGAGATATTTTAAGGCGTGAGCGGAGCGAGCGCATTAATGTTCGAGATTGTTAATCGCCATTTTAATTCACGAGTTCGTTACAAAACTTTTCCGTCGACCGTACTTTTCAGAAATAAAGATATCTTAGTTTAAATTTTTATTTACTTAACGATAAACAACAATTTTTTCAGCTTTCATTAACTTTATTTAAAGTTTAATTTTCCTTAGTGGTAGTTTTATTATTGTAAACATTAATATTCGAAATAGTACAATTACTGAAATTAAAGGAAGGTATTGATAAATGATTATTATCTGCTGTATAGCATTTTGACAAATTTATATTTAAGTCTTCTTGGACCTCTGTAAATTCTATAATAGAAGAAGAAGCGGTGGTGCTGAAGAAAGTACTTTGACAAAGTTTAGTGGTATTTTGTCCCAAGAGTTTTTTAGCCGTCTCACGTTTATTCTGCATAGAATTATCTATATAACTTTCTGCTACAGCAGTCGATTTCCAGCCACCTAGTCTTTTAATAGCTGAAAAGTCTGCACCACTGTCACACAGTATTGAGGCAGAGGAACATCTAAAACAATGCCCAGTGTAGAGATGCGGGTGCTCTAATTTTAAGAATTTAGCAAAAACGGAAGTAATTCTGGAAAACTTTTGGAATTATGCCAACTGGCTGTGTGGAACATTTGTTATTTTTATAAACAATGAAAAATCGTTTATGTAGTGTGTGTACCGGTCTTAAAGAAATATAGTTTTTGATCGCATTGAGAATGGTATTTGCTTCGTTATCTACTATGGTAAATATTCTATTTGTGTCTCTTTTTGATACTTTTATTGTGACAAGAATATATAGAAAATCTCAACAGAGAGAAAGAATTCAGAACATTCTATAAGAAAGTTAACATCAACAGAAAAGAATTTAAGGCAAACACAAATCAATGTAGAAGTTTAAATGGTGATCTCTTAACAACAAGAACAGACGTACTAAACAGATGGACGGAATATTTTAACCAGATACTTAATATAGAGGAAGAAGAAAACCCGGAAGACGAAAGCTGCGAGGTAAGCGGAGCAGACGAGAGGGAGGAGGATCCACCAACGATCCTGGAAGTTAAAGACGCTGTAAACAAACTAGCCAGAAACAAATCACCCGGAATAGATAATCTCCCAGCGGAATTATATAAAGAAGGTGGCCACGATATCATAATAGCGCTACAGCAGCTTATAAAAGAAATATGGATACAGAAGTCCCTTCCCAATGGTTGGAATATTGGAATACTTTGCACCATACACAAAAAGGGAGATATCTTTGAATGCTCTAACCATCGAGGAATTACGCTCCTAAATGCAGCGTATAAAATATTCTCCAATATACTATGCCATCGTATGGCACCATATGCAGAGCGAATAATAGGACAATACCAGGCTGGTTTCAGAGGTGGTAAATCAACAATTCATCAGATTTCAACCCTAAGACAAATTCTAGAGAAAACACTGGAATACGGTGTAGACACGCACCACATATTTATAGACTACAAGGCAGCCTACGACTCTGTAAATAGAAGAGAATTGTTTAGAGCAATGATAGACCTACCAAATCAGTTGGTAAGTTTAACCAAACTAACCCTTGAAAAAGTTGAATGCAAAGTACGAATCCAGGGGGAACTCTCTGAACCTTTTAAAACAAATAACGGGCTACGTCAGGGAGACCCACTCTCCTGTATACTATTCAATCTAGCTCTGGAAAAAGTAATACATACGTCACAAATCACAACTACCGGTTCAATATATAACAAATCTGTGCAAATTTTAGCATATGCCGATGATATCAATATTGTTGGGAGAACGGAAAACGCAGCACGAGAGGCGTACGTAGCATTAAAGGAAGCGGCTACAAAAATGGATTTAATAATAAACACCAATAAAACAAAATACATGAAAATAGGTACGCAACCACAAACACTACGGCCACTTGTTATAGAAAATGACGTCATCGAAGCAGTTAACGAATTTGTATACCTGGGAACGCTCGTCAATACTGAAAATGACACTACCGCAGAGATAAACCGCAGAATTTGCACGGCTAATAGATGCTATTTTGGGCTTAATCTCCTTTTTAAATCTACAGTTATATCAAGAAATACAAAAGTAAAACTCTACAAAACAATAATACGCCCAGTCCTAACATATGATTCAGAAACCTGGACTTTAACAAAAAGCAATGAAAGCATGTTAGGATGTTTCGAAAGAAAAATACTAAGGCGCATCTATGGAGCGGTAAATGAAAATGGTGTCTGGAGAAGACGATACAACCTCGAACTCTATAGGATATACCAGGAACCAGATATCGTAAAACACATAAAGATAGGACGTCTGAGGTGGGTATGCCATGTAATGCGGATGGAGCAAACCGACCCAGCTAGAAAAACGCTCCTTGATAGACCTATTGGTCAAAGAAGAAGAGGAAGACCCAGAACAAGATTCCTAGATAACATCGATGAAGACATGAGAAATATGGAAATACGTGCTTGGCGGAGGAAGGCGATGGATAGGGACGACTGGAGAAAAATTCTTGGGGAGGCTAGGACCCACACAGGGTTGTAAAGCCAAAATGATGATGATGATTGTGACAAGAAACTTTGACCCCAAGTCTTGAACGTTATTTGTTTCTAATTTCAATAGTTGGTCCTTTCTTAACGCACCAGCCACTCCGAAAATCAATGCAACCTACAAAATGAAATGTTATGAAATACGAGTATTAAATATATAAACTTAATTTACTGGTATACCTTTATCATTAGAAACACGTCGTTAGGAGCATCAGAGATGAATTTCTGGACTTGTTCTTTTTCAAGTGTTTTTGATTTCTTTGGTACATAACCTGTTCTTTTTTCTTGATAAACATAATTAACTTATTATATTTAGATATATCAATGTTTGATTTTAAACATAAGGTTGATTTTAGCATCGAATATTTGGGTTACAAACTTGCTATTAGTCCTTTTTCGGCAATGTTTGAAAAAGATTTTAACAATACAGATTCTGAATATCGTATTATTTTTCTCTCGTCACACCATGCAATAAATTCAGCGTATGTTTTTTCGTACAATACTTTGCTTTTTTCAGGCAGTAAACTTAAAGATATTTCATTTGCAGTTTCTGCCACTTCTGGTGGAGTTAAATTAAACTCTTTGTTAATATCCATCTTGATTTTTCAAATACATAGAATTTTAAACAATAAAGTAAATAATGACATACAATGACAGATAGTACTAATAGCGGCTACTTCATTTTAAATTTTCTAGTGGGAATATAAATAGGTATATGTTTGATTGCCTACACCACAGGTCACTGCCAATCACAGAACGTTTAATTAGTTTTTGCAAGCAATGTATGTTGTGTTGCCTATAATGAAATCGTTCATTAATGGAAAATCATTCATTAATAGGGGTCATTAATGAATGATTTTGAGGGTGTTAAAATTGATCATAAATGAACGGTCGAGGGAAATGATAATTATGTTTGCTATATTCCAGTGGTTTCATTGGCGGATTCAGAAATTTTTGTCAGGGGGGGTCATGGGTCTTCAGGGTGATTTTGATATAGGATTAAGATTTTTGCACCTTTACGATTGATATGATTTGTGCCTCATCTAAGGGAATCATTTTGTCAATAATTATTTTAGGCGATATATTAAACCAATGAAAAGTTATTAAAACACAAATACCTTACGGGTGCAAAGAAGGGTACAACATTAAGGGGTCTTAAACTTAAACAAAAAAAAATAATTTAAACCTACATACTCTATGACAGTAAAATCAAGTGTACAAGACTATTAAACCGAAGGAAAGTTATTAAAATATAAATACTGAAAAATCAAGGACTGTCAATTTAAACTAGGTATTTTAAAAACAATTAATTTAAACCCACCTATCCTATAGCTACAAAATCAAGAACAAACCAAGGATAAATAAGTATAAACCAAAGTTAAGTAGTTTAAATGCAATAACTCAATGTAAGTGTAAACATTATTGAATGTATTTAACATTCCTAATAAACTCTCTCTTATCGTTGAATATCCGATATCAATTTTTAAAAACATTCATTTATTCCTTAATGCTATACGAAGTGGAAACATGGACTCTCGGAATTACAAGTATGAGGCGTATAGAAGCCTTTAAAATGTGTGTTTTTCGAAGAATGCTGAAGATTTCGTGGACAGAGCACGTGACCAATAACGAGGTGCTGAGAAGAATGAGGACTGAGAGAGAACTCCTAAATATTGTAAACAACAGAAAAACGAGTTATCTATGACACATTTACAGAGAAGAAAAATATAACTTTCTACGACTCATAATGGAAGGGAAAGTATAAGGAAGAGGTCCAGGAAGAAAAAAATGCTCCTGGCCGAAGAATGTAAGAGACTGGACAGGCATGGACACACATTCGACAATAAGAACAGCCCAAGATAGACAGCAATTTGCTGTAGTTATAGCCACCCTTCCGAAATGATGAAGAAACCTTAAGAATAAGTGTAAACAGCATTTTATTTAAATGAATTTATTCAACAAAAAATGAAATTCAACTGAAAGCGGGGGAAAAGGATTTTTGGAGAAGAGCTGCAGGAAGATCTAGAAGAGAAAGGATTACCAACGAACGCATTAGAGGAATAATGGGAATCAAACGAATAATCACAGATGACATAACAACAAAACAACTTACCTTTTTCGGACACATACAAAGAATGGATGAACAACGAATACCAAAAAAAATATTAAAATGGCAACCAGAAAGAAAGAGAAAACGAGGTAGACCGAGAAAAAGTTAGAGTGAAGGAATAAATAAAGAAATGAGAGAGAGGGCCATAGAAGAAGACCTATGGAACAACCGGACTAAGTGTCGATTGGAAGTCGAAAAACGGCGGAGAACCTTATAAACCGACAAGTAGTAGTAGTATTCAACAAAAAACATAAATATAATTAAGGAATAGTTATTTCTTTAATTAGGCATATTAGGCTATATGGAGTAAAATATTTTTTTACTCGGTATTTGAAATTTTTCTCACAAATTGTCAGCAACAGAATAAGATAAGTTAATATTATATAATTTTATAAAAATGTATTCTTTTCGCCTATTCGATTTAGCAAATCGCTCTATGATTGCATCACAATCTAGAGAAATTTCAGGATGCACATTGATGAGTGCTAAACCAGTTAACCTTTCTATTTCTAAGCCAAGTCTTTAGACGCTTAAGCGTATAACGCTCTGTTGTTGCACTGACTGGCAGTGTAATTAATATTTGCAGAAATATTCTGATATTTGGATACATATGAATATCGCAGTTTTCTAACAAAAACAATCTGGAAGCTTTCCATTATTTTGTACGACTCTTTTCCACTTTTGAATCCACAGTGAAAACTCTTGTTCTAGTGTGGAATATGCAGTAAGTAGTTGGTTCAATAATATTCTGGTGCCAACAATTTTTTTAATGCAACTTTATCTTCTGGTGTGTTATCAGTTTTAGGTAAAACGACTTGAAGATTAAATAAATTCATAACTTTCGGTGAAAGTCGTTCTTCTAAATCAGTTAAGATATTGTCTAATAGGGGTAAATAAATTGATCTTCGGAAATATTATTCGCAAGAGTTAGCAGATTGCTTTTGACGACAGGTTTGACGAGAAACTATAGTGAATTCGTGGAAGTCTTAGTCGAGGTATTATTGTATTTAGAATTGTTGATTTTTTTAAACAGCAATTTAAAAAGGCTTTCGTATAATTCTACACTTGCCCCTAGAATAAATGAGTTTGAATCATTTCAACTCTTGACTTCCTGCTTATAGGGTTGATGGGTTTTAAATTATTTTTTTTTAGGATTATTTGATTGATATTTAATTTTGTTTTGGGGTTGGTCATGACCCCCGTGACCCCCCCCTCTTGAATCCGCCACTGAGTGGTTTGGTATGCATCTTGATCTTAGACAGTTTGTAAATATGCCTGCTAAGATTTAAAAGGTTTTTTTGCCAGCTTATTTAAGCAGTTTAACTGTTATGCCCTCTATTCCAGCTGCTTTACCGCCTTTCATTTTTGTAGTTTTCGATTCTACTTCTTCCAGAAGGATTTCTGGTACTTATTCTTAGTTTCTGATTGCTTCTTCAAGTGTTTCAGTGGCTTTGTATAGTTCGCTGCAGAATTTACTCACGAGTTGTATTATTTCATTTCTGTTTGTAATTCTGGTGTTTTCGTTTGTTAGAGCAACGATTTGTTTCTTTACAATAATTAATGCTTTTCTTGTTTTCTTATAGTTTTCCTGTTTTTGATTGCATTTTCTACCAGACTTTTATTGTATTTTCTTATGTCTTCCTTAATACTTTTCCTTATTATCTTACCTACGTGCCCCTGGGCCTGCGATATGCCTCTCGAAAGGGTCTAAAATAGCACTTTTCGCCCTATATTTGAAGAGCCCTATCTCAGACAATGTTATATACATACAGAACTACCTTCACCTAAATTTTTATGCAATTTGAGATTTTCTGGAAAAAGTTAAATTATCAGTTGGCTATTTTTATACAGCTGTATCTTCAAACTTGCAAGAAAATTGAGACTATCGATATGTGGCTCTATCGTCGAATCCTGAACGTGATATCCTATAAAGATACCAACCACGGTACTAACAAAAAACTAAAAAAGGAAAAAAGTTAAACAGCTGTATCTTCGAATTTGCAAGAAAATGGAAACTTTCGATATGTGGTTTTATCGTCGAATCCTGAAGATATTCTCGTGATATCCTATAAAGATACCGACCAGGTTATTATCCAGGATGTTTTATTAAGAATGGAAAAAGGAAAACAGTTGTTAACTACAATAAAAACAGCCAAAATCGAATACTTCGGTCACATGATGAAGAACAGCGAAAGATATGGGTTGCTGCAATTAATTCTACAAGGAAAAGTAGAAGGAACACGAGGAGCAGGAAGGAGAAGAATTTCCTGGACGGAAACTTCCGTTTGGTTAAATTTTGACAATTAATTGAAAATAATAAAATATCCAACTAGTGCCGTTAAGGACCGAGTAATCGTCGTACCTAGGTAGCCATGCTATGTTCGTACTGCGTTTACGGAGTTATATGGCTATTCACCGCCTTTGTCGGAAGTGGTGATAATTAATTGTTTTTGTGAGCAAAAGTAAAGATTTTCGAGTATAGTTAAGGGTCGGTGGATTGTGCAAAACAGTATCAATAAGGAGCAAAAAGTAAAAAGAGCACAATATCTTTATCATTTAGTGAAAGGATTAGTGTGGGTAGCCATTTTTGTTTATTTTGCATACTCATGTACCTTAAAACCAAGCTGCATCTTGCATCTTGGACCAACTCAGGGTACAATAGGTTGCAGTGATTTTTGTTTGTTATAGATTGAACTTCATCATGTCACGAAGCAAAACAGGTATCAAAAGGTCACCAATAAATGCTGATTCATTGCAAAATTCAACCAAAGCTTTAAATGATGAAGGACGTTTCGAGAGGCGGAAAAAGTATTCAAACTGAGCAGGTCTACAATAACTAGGCACTTTAAGAAATAAAAGAAAAGTGGGGCCTTTCAATTTGAATATTCTGTAAACTATTCGACGAAACGAGTATTCAGCGATACTGAAGAGCGAAGCCTGGTTAAGTATATTCAAAATGTCGCTAAAACGCAATACGGTCTGACAAAAAAAGGGACAGAATTTTGGCTTTCAATTTTCCTAATCAAAAAATACCGAGAGGGAAAAATTGCTGCATTTTTAAAGAGACATTCTGACAAGATTTCGATTCAAAAGCCAGAACCCACAAGTCTTAGCCGTGCCACGAACTTCAATAGCCACAACGTGTACTGTTTTTATACAGAACATTCATAAGCATCTTCGGCCAATTCCACCAATACTGACGAAACAGGAATGAGCACTGTCTAAAACCAATCCAATAATAAATAGTCGGACCCAAAGGGATAAAACAAATTGGTAGTGCGACGTCTGCTGAAAAAGGACAGCTGGTAACGATAATAGCAGCAGTTAATGCAATAGGGAATGCAATTCCACCGTTACTGGTTTTTCCTCGAGTGCATTACAAGGCTAGAATGATTTTTGGAGGGCCTCCCGGATGTATTGGTGCTGCATATGTAACTGGATGGTCAACAGAGGAAACTTTTTTATAATTTCTTGATCACTTTCTGACCTATGCCAGTTGCTCCAAGGCAAAAAGATGCTTACTTGTTTTTGATAATCATGAAACACACCTTTTTCCAGAAGCCTTGGACAAAGCCTCTGATGCAAGAGTAGTGATTGTTACGTTTCCTCCCCACAGTAGTATAAGCTTCAGCCGCTGGACTTTTTAATTCCATCACCTCTTAAATTCTACTACAACCAAGAGGTTAAAGCGTGGTTGATCAACAATGCGGGGAATACATTCAATATATACACAGTTACTGAAGTTCTTGGAACGGCATACCCTCGAGCATTTACGCCCGGCAATATTACTTCTTCTGGATTTCGTAAATCTGGAATCTGGAATGTTTTCAGATGAAGATTTCTTAGCTTCCTATGTCACTGATTGCTTGACAGCCTCTCCCCTTCCAGCTTCAGTAGACAGCACATCAGAAGTAGGAACTTCAAGTAAAACAACTAATTTTGTTGCTTCTCCTACAGTGCATTTATTTAATACAAGCTATCCGTCTGTTACTGTTGCAGAATCTTCAGGCGAAGAGCCTACTCACTCCACATGTCTTTTTGTTTCAGTTGCAAACTTTAAGTGACAAAAATCAATCAGTTCCTGATATTACATCAGGTGCAACATGTAATACAACTAATTCTACTCACGAAAGTACAGAAGCTAAATTTGTATCGACTCCCACAGGAAAAAGCCTTAGAATATTTATAACCCCGGAACAAGTTCTGCCTTACCCTAGGACACAGACAAAGAACAGGAAACTGGTGGAAGAAAATCAGGTAAAACCATGATAGCTATAGATACTCCAGAGAAAAAATGCTATAAAAGAAGAAAAAGAAAAAGTACAAGCAAGAAAGACAGCGAGAGATGAAAGGGTGAAAAATAAAGGAACAGTAACAAAGAATTTAACATATGAACAAAAGCCAAAGTCTAAAGAAAAGAAGGTACGACGGCAAGCATTTATTAACTCGTCTTCTGATACAGAAGATGATGAAATATTATCTCTCTAGTGACAGTGAAGAAAGTGCAAACGATTTTTTATTTCTTTTTATTTGGCACAATGGGGAAAAAACATCAAAGGCAATCAATTTAGTTAGAAACGAAAATTGCAATTTTAGATCGCTTAGGAAACGGAGAAGGATCTACGGCAATTGAAAAACATTTTAAATTAGACGAATCAACCGTAAGAGCAATTAAGGAAAATGAAGTTGCTATAAGAAAATCTACACTTTCTGGTACAAAGTTAAGCGCCAAATTTTCATCTTACTCAAGGGATGTATTATTAGAAAGAACAGAAAGAGTCATCGCAATTTGGATTGAGGAACTAATTCAAAGAAGAATTCCTGTAAGTGGTTATTTAATCCAGCAAAAAGCTCTTCAGCTTTATGAGTTAATGAAACAGTCAGAGCCACCAACTTCCACTTCCCAAGCTGGTAAAAAAATTCCGGCTAGCAAAGAATGGGTTTTTAAAAAGAAATGCATTTTATTATAAAGGTCACAGGAGAGACTGCTACAGCATATAAAGCAGCAGCAAAAGTATTTCCACAGGAGCTAGCGAAAATTATTGAAGATGAGGACTATTGTGCCGATCAAGTATTCAACGCTGATGAAACGGGACTGTATTGGAAAATATATCGTATTTACATAGCAAAGGATCAAAAAACTGCAAGTGGAGATAAAGCAAGTAAAGATCGACTAACATTATTACATACTTTGTAGCAATACATCAGGAGATAGGATGTTGAAATCGCTCTTAATAAATAAATCACTTAGACCACGCGCTTTAAAAGGCAAAGAATTACTTTACAAGTAAAATAAGAAAAAGCAGTTGATATTAGAAAATTTATAGAAAAACATTATGATCTAAACTTGAAGAGTATTGACGAATTAAGCTATTTTAAAAACGTTTTAGAATGAGGCAACTTAGCAAAACATCCACCTGCAGACGAAGTTCATAATAATTAGTTTACTTTCAACAACAATACTAGTAAAATAAACAGGTTCCCCTGTTTTCCTGGTTTTCGACACGATATAAATAAATATAAATAGTCACAAAAACGAATAGAAATATGGACCATATGGTTTTTTTAAGCTTTTGTATGAATTCCTTCTTCTTTTCTAATAAAAATTGTTATTTCTGCATGTATATAAAATTAGAGAAATGAACTATAGGGTTAATTTTGTGTTGAAAATCGTGATGCGGACTTATTTTACACTGTTTTAATCTAATTTATAAAATTCGTATTAGAATTTTCAGAAATCGCATACTGCGTGAAATTTTTGATATGAACAAAACAAACTAATTTTTTAAAGCCCCAAACACATCGAACTTGGGGTTCAAAAGTTATCACGAATAGAAATTTCAGTCAAAATTCACATCTTATCCTGTATATTATAGTTTCTCATGACTCACCCTGTATTATGGACCAAGAAATAGGAAAACTAATTACCTACTTTTTATCAGAATCTTATAATTATGTTACTTATGCTTACAAATTTTAAATAATGACTCTTAATAGTAACTTTTCTCTAAGATGAACAATTTACCAGCCAATCAGAATTGCTCTTTGCATAATAAGAATTCTTTGTTTTTGTTCCAGGCGGGTTTATTATTAAATCTCAACGTCTTTCCGCCAACGAGTCAAAAAGAACGAGTCTGGAAAATTATATGTGTTGAATAACTAATAGCTGAAGCTGAAGAAAGGCATTAGATATTAAAATAAATTTCCACAAAAGAACAAATCCAACTTAACGTTGCAGTAATTACCTCGAGGTGTTATTAAAAAGAACGGAAAGTAGGATTTAATATGAATAATACGTTCTTATTTATAAAACGGGGTCTCACGAATAGGCACTGTAAACTTTATTTGGTATTGAGAGAGACAAGAAGATGAACAAAGTGTTCTAGTATGCATAATATCTACCAACCATCGGAAATTCTGACTACATCATAGCTAGTACTCATTATATTACGCATCTGTATGTTTGGTTGCCTACCAGTCAAGACAAAGATCGTTATAACCTCATTCGTTTGTATAATACGTATGTATGTATTCGTTTTACACGTGTAGTGAAATACCTTTTGTATGACTTCAATTTCAAGCAATATTTTTTTATCGAAATAGTCAATGTATTTATTGGAAAACATTTTTTGGAGGAAGTAGGTATTATTTTTTATTGTAAAAATATTTTCTACGTCGAAATTTACATTATTATCTACCTTTATGATGTCATTTAGTATCAAACTATATCTGGTTTCGTATTTATTCCGTCTAAATTGGTATAAATCCCTAAAATCCATAAATTGTTTCGAATGCATTCAATCTTATTTTAGTTATACCGTTTAGAAAATTTATCATTTGGTTTTTGTTTTCAGAATGGATCCTGGGAAGTTTTATGGCTCATCTAAATACGTTAACTGTACTTATTCCTGGTGATGGAGAACTAAGTGAAGACGATTTAGGTTCAGATTTCGATAATGAGTATCTTCCTCGATGTCGTCAGTCCCAGTCTGATGATAGTAATAAATTATCGAGACTTTACTGGAATGCAATGTAGGTCAACCACAAGTATTTGAATTTATGACCTGCAATAGATGGGAAATTATAAAGAAAAATCTTCATTTTATTGATAATAGTAACTCCGTTGCTGTTGGTAATCCAGGCCATGATAAACTGTTCAAAATTCGACCTCTATTAGACAAAATTAAACAACGCCTTTTACTGGTTCCCAAGGAGGAACATCTAGCTGTTGATGAACAAATTATCCCTACGAAATGCCGGCACCACCTCAAACAATATAATCTGGCAAAACCGTACAAGTGGGGATACAAAAATCAAGACATTAGTGGTGTAACAGGTTTTAGTTATGACTTTGATATTTTTGCTGGTGAACAAAGCAATGCTTTTCCAAATGGAGCGCCTAGTTTAGGAGTCAGTGGAAATGTTGTCACTAGACTGACAGAGGCAGTGTCGTAGAACGTTAATCATAAAAATTTTTTTCGATAACTGGTTTAGTTCAAAATTACAGATTTATTTTACAAGAAATGGATTGTTGCCGTTAGGTACGGTTGGATTAAACCTTGTTCCAAATTCAGGAACCCCATCCGAAAAAGAACTAAAGAAAAAAGGATGTGGTTTCATTGTAGAAAAAGTTGCCCTTGTTGAAGACGTAAATATAAGTCTAATAACTTGGTTCGATAATAAGTCAGTAAATATATTACCAACTTACGTCGGTAGTGAACCTAGAATCACAAAACGTAGGTACTTCCGAACAGAAAAAAACGTACAAAGAAATTCCATGCCCTCAAGCTGTTGAAGTTTATAATTAGCTGATGGGAGGAGTGGACTTATTAGACTCGATGCTAGGGCTTCACAGAATCCATCTAAGAACAAAAAAATGGTACAAACGAATTATTTTTCATATATTGGATCTAAGTATTGTGAACGTATGGATACTTTGGCGTAGAAAAAATGCCGTTTCTGAACATTTATATAAATGTGGGAAGTCACTACCAAGAAAGAGAGGTTGTCCAGTAGGACAAAATGGGACTCCAACGTCTAGTCATCAAGGGACTCCAACGTCTAGTCATCAAGGAACTCCACCTGTGTTAATCAATGGAACAATCTCCACCTTTGGTTTGGTCCCAACCAAGTCGGTTTGGTTCCTAATAATTTTGTTATTTTCGTTTCTGTTATACTCGTTTTATACTTCTCCTTCACCTAACCTAAATTACTGTTACCTTTCATGTTAACAGATTCAATGTGCATTCAAAACGTGAATTTATTTCGTTTCGTGAATTTAAATCTTTGTTTGCTTTTAGTATACCAACTTTTTGTAGTATTCGTATAATAAACAGTTGTATAGTTTTCGTATAATATTCGTATAATAAACAGTTTATATAGTGCCAAACACAATGTTTAGAGATTCAAATAGGGTGTTTACATCAAGAGGACATGTGTTGGTAAATCTTGCTCGAAATATTCAAGTTAATATCGATGATTGCCTAGGAAGTTTAGGTAAGTTTAGACATTTTAGAATATGATTGTAGCATTAAATCTAGGTATTAGTGTTGTTTGTCCGTTTTTGTTTTAATTGTAACATACCTAAATTATTGATTTCTAATTCTGGACTCAGTGGCGTTACATACTGTTGAAGATTCTCGTAATCAGAAGGAAATGGATCTTAATTGTATTAACAATAGGCAAATAAATAATCACACAGTAGAAAATTGCTATTAAAATTCAGTTTATACATATTCTGAGATAAACAACCTGGAATTAGCTGATAATGATCCACAAAGTTCAGTTATTTTGGGTATGCAATTCTGAATGATTTTCAGGCAGTAACCTATTGTTAATCCAATTTTATTTTATATTTTAGAATCAGTAGGCAACACATTACCATCCAGCAAAGTTATAATCGAAAAAAACGAGGACGATAGTAAAAATGAAAATGCAGTTACCATAAATTATGTGGTAAATGAAAACTCTGAATCAGAATTAGTCAATGACAAAGAAAATGATCCTGATTTTTCTCCCAACAGTACTAACTGCAGCAATGACACTTTTAATCAAGAGGAATTGCCTGGTACTTCTGTTGCAACTGATATAGATACAGCGAGTGATGAATATACTACAAGGAAGAGGAATCATAAAGCAGAACCTACAAAGTGAAAAAAAAAATATGAAGATACAGCTTAGAAGATAATTCATTCAATTGGCAATAAAGAGCACAAAATCGCAAAGAATGGAGGAGTTTAAGGGGGGAATATGTCCAGCAGTGGATGTGATAAATGAAGGCTGGATGATGATGATGACTTCAAAAATTCCTGGTTCGTGGGCACACTCAGACAGAATAGAGACATCTATTTACCCCACGAATACCTAGGAGTTACTAAGGAAGCACGACTGAAACCTTTTCCTTACAGGACCAAATACCTCACTTATGATTTTTTTAAAGATTTTTCTGGACCGAATTATGAAAGGTAATGAAATGAACTATAAAAGAAATATATGCACCTACTACTTCTTCTCCTTCTGCCAGTGCCTATCCTCTATGGATGTTGGCTACCACAATGGCCCATCCTATTTTATTAGCAGCTGTTCGAAATAGGTCTGTGGTGGTCATACCTGTCCACTGTCTCAAATTCTTAAGCCAGGATATTCGGCGGCGTCCTGGTCCTCTATTTCCTTCTATTTTCAATTCTAATATCAATAGTAGTATTCTGTATTTATTTTCATTTCTCACTATATGTCCAAAATATGCTAACTTTCTTTCTTTAATGGATTTCAAGACTTCAGGTTCTTTTTGTAAACGTTGCATTACTGCGTCGTTAGTTATATGATGTACATATGATATTCTGAGCATGCGACGATAGCACCACATCTCGAAAGACTGCAATCGTCTGCAAGACGCATCAGTGAGTGCCCATGCCTCTGCTCCATACATAAGAACAGAAAACACATAACAATTAAGGATTTTGAGTCGGAGATGTAAGTTCAAGGTTAAATTGCAGAGAACTTTCTTCATCTGTTGGAAGGCACTCCTTGCTTTTTCGATCCTACATTTAATCTCTTATGAGTGATCCCAGCTGTCTGTGATGTTGCATCCTAGGTATGTTATTTTTTCTGTTCTATCCAATACCTCATTGTCTGCCATAAACTTTGCATCTGTATCTTGGTTTTTGCTTATGATCATAATTTTCGTCTTCTTATTATTAAGTTTCATTCCATATTTTCTACCGATGTTAACTACTTGATCTATCAGTCTTTGTAATCCTTCAGCACTATCCGCAACAAGGACAGTGTCGTCTACAAATCTTAAATTATTTATTACTTCACCGGTAACAATCACGCCATCAGTCGTTTCTCCCAAAGCTTCTCGAAATAGATGTTCAGAGTACACATTAAATAGCAAAGGCGAGAGTATGCAACCTTGTAGTACTCCTCATTGTATTGGGACTTCATCGGATAATTGATTGTCTACTCGAATCTTGACTACTTGTTTCCTATAGAGATTGGCTATTATTCTTATATTCTTGTCATCGATGTTTGCTATTCGCAAAGTTTCAATAAGCCTCTCATGCTGTACTTTGTCAAATGCCTTTTCGAAGTCAATGAAACAGGCAAAGACATCTGTATTAACATCTCTTGCTCGTTGTATCAATACTTGTATGCTAAAAAGTGCTTCTCTTGTGCCAAGACCGCTGGGAAATCCAAACTGTACATCAGCAATACCCTCCTCCAATTTCTTGTATATGCGAGCATGGATGATGTTTAAGAATATTTTGAGTGAGTGGTTCATGAGGCTAATGATTCGGTGTTCTTCACATATCTTAGTATTTGCTTTTTTTGGCAGTGGTATAAATATGGACATGTACCAATCTTTTGGTAAAGTTCCTGTTTAATATATACGGTTAAATAATTCTGTCATAATGTCAAGTTGATTATCTTCTATCAATTTCAATACCTAAGCATATAGTCCATCAGGTCCTGGCGCTTTGTTGTTTTTTTAGACGACTTATAGCAGATTTTACTTCTGATTTTGTTATTGTTGGTCCATTCTCGACGTTGTCATATACTTCAATGTGTTGGTTGTCACTGAACAGTTCTGCTATATATTCCTGCCATCTGTCCAGTTTTCTTGCGTATTGAATAGTATGTTTTTATCTTTATCAAACAGGTCAGTGGGCATTGTTGTTCCATATATTTCTGCCATTTTTTCTGTAGGATCTCTATTTCTACTACTACTATTGTTTATACCTACTACTACTATTGTTTAAATTTTACTGTTATTAAATAATCTTGTCTTATATTTTAGATTTTTGTCCATCCGTTCAGGTACGAAGACCACAGATCCAACAGTACACCAAATGTGTGCCATTAAATACACTGCAGAAGGAAGACTGTACTATAAACTAAACTTTATGGAGAGCACTTTTACGGAACTAAAATGTGGTGTGAAAAAAAATCTAACGACCCGTATCCACAAATGTACAAAGAAAAACCAAAAATAAATGAATCAAAATTCAACCATTTGCAGCGGTTTAAAACTGTTATACCTCTTGCGGCTCATTCTTTTTACAATAACTTACCACATTAAACTATGCTTTTATTATTCTGGAAACTTTAATCATTTATGGGTATAATATGAACTGAAAAATATAGTAAAATGCGAGTTTTTTGTTTCTTTTGCTACCACCTATGTCATTAATTTTATGAATACTGATCGGTACCCTACCTCCTATGTCAATTTATAATTATATTATTTAATACATGTCAAAGATTTCTTTATTAAGTTAAACTAAACTGATTTCCTAATAGGGAGTAATGAAAATAATAATTTGTAAAACTTATGTAAAATACAGTTTTTATGCTCTCCTGTAAAGTTGAGTATTTTGACATAGAAGGTTATGGACGTTCACCATCGATATGTACTTTATAATAAATATCTAATGTCTCTCTGTTTTATGTATTTGTTTCATTATAGAGCCCCGCTGTAAAGATCTTTGTACGGTTCTGTATGTGACCACTACTTGGACTTGTTTATGCTACCAAGCACATGGCGTGAAATCCGAAAAAGGTCCATTCCTATCTTAACCGTACTGCCCTTTCAATGTGAATTTCACACCGTAACGTTTGTATTTAAAATATGTTTTAATATTTTTTATATACCATGTCGAATCTAAATTCAACGAATTCTGTAAATATTAACACACAAACTGTTTATAACGAGCTCCTACATAGTAAACAACCGACTTGTTATTTACTATAGTTTTGCGAGGTACGCTTAGGACTAATTTATCAAAGGCTGCTCTCTAAAGCGAACTTTGTTTAATAATTGAATTCACTCCTGCGGTTTCTCTACTGGATTGGCCAGATAAAGCCGATAATCAATTGCTCTTAATATGCAGTCTACATTATTAAATATAAACAAAGCTCTGAAATCACTCTGCGTCGGTAACAAGGCTTGTAAACTTTACACCTCTTGTATTTAAGCTTCGCAAATTGGACGAATTTGAAATCCCCGAAGCCCTTATTACGACTTTATTAATAGTACAGCATAATGTTTTCCGTTTAGAGAGTTACTTAATCAATAAGTGCTTCTAAAGGCGTGAGTATTACGATTATTAAAATTAAACTACAGGGTTGGCCACTCAAAAGAGCCAACCTTGATATTTGGCAATATTCATTAGATTTTATGAAAATGCTGAAACAGGTTGATTTTTATTCTAAAGGGTCATCTTAAGCAAAAAAATCTGCTTTGATGTTACCGGAAATACCAAAGTATTCCCTTGCCCAGACGAAAGTTACGGAAATATGTTCTTCCAGCAGCTTTAGTTGGTTTTCTAAAATTTTAGCGACAAGACTATTTTTATATAAATGTTTACATGAGTTTTCTAAAGCTAATAACGCAGGCCTTGAATCTGACATAATTACAACTTGGTGGTTGGAATTTTTTTTATCACAGCCCATTCTAGAGCGTGATAAATTGCAAACATTTTGGCAAAGTATATAGAGTATCATTTATTTAACTTGAACATTAGGGGTTCTTGGTGGTCCAGAATATATGCAGCATAACCGACTCACAATGAACCATCCGTGAAAATCTTCCATGGATTATCTTGGCTATCTGATGCTGCAAAACAACTGAATTCTCATGGTCACAATTTGGAAAAGAAACATTGACTTTGGCATAGGAGACATTCAAATTCGTTTGAAAGAAAGTTAATTCGCCTCGACTGTTTAGATGCTGAGAATATGCTGAGAATATGCCAGAATTAGGAAATTCCTGTAATGCCACCATTTGTCGACTAGACTGTCGACACAGAGATATCATATATTTTTTGTAGTAGGTAGTTCAATTTGGTTGTAACATTGGCATTTAAGAATAACTTCCTTAGCTAAATATTGTCATCTTAAATGTAAAAAAGGTTCCATAGATTCAGCTAAAAGATTCTTTGTAGATGTAGATGTAGATTTGAGCGCACCTAAAACTAACTGCAGAGTCTTGTACTGAATGCCGTCTAGTTTTTTCAGACGACTGTTTGTGACAGATCCGTATAGAAGCTTCCATAGTCGACAATGGATCTTGTATATGCACGATAAAACATTAAATGAATCTTAGGGTTAGCACTCCATCGATAGCGATTAACTACTTTAAGAATATTTAAACTGTCCTCACATTTCATTGAGCACTTATTAATATATTCATCCCATATTAACTTGGTGTCCAATATAACCAAGATAAGTATGGTGCTTATAAATTGGTATACTTGGGTTGTTACACATAACGATGTCGCGTAAAAATCTCCACAGCTGATTTATACGTAGTAAGTTCAAACCCCTGTTTAAAGAAATACTCTCTTGCATCACACATAATTGTTTTTATTGAATTAATACATTGTTTGTACAATTTATTCGCCATGTAAAAGCAGAAGTCATCTGCATATGGCAATATGTTTTATTTAATGCTTAAACTGTAATGATCTATAGTGTATACATTAAACAACAAGGGGCTAAAGATAGAGCCTAGTGGTAAACCTTGATGTACTACTCTTAGGCCAATCAATATATCATTACATGGAATGAACACAAGTTTACCAGTAAATATGCGTACAAAGGTGAAATACCTTTGCAAGGGACTCAAACAAGGATGCTGCGTGTTTCCTACTTTGTTTAAGATCTACTCGGAGCAAGCGATGAAGACGTGAAAAAGAAAATGCAGAAACATGGAAATTGTACACATTGAGTTTTGCGGACCACTAGATAGTGATGGCCCAAGACTATGCCGACCTCGAATATATGACCCGTAAACTTATCGAAAAATACGAACTATGGGGCTAGAAGTAAATATCAAGGAAACTGAATACATGTGTATTGGGGGAATTCAACAAAATCTAATTTTGGAAGAAATAAATCACTGTCAAAAATACAAATATTTAGGCATGCAATTAACCAACGATGGCAAATTAGACGAAGAAATTAAACATAGAAATAACCAGGGAAGACAAGCCACTAGGCAATTAAACAGTGTACAGTTGTACTGTGGGACAAAACAATCTTAAAAGAAAACAAACATAAAATCTATAACAGCATTATAAAAAGCATTGTTACATATGGAAGTGAGGTATGGCCACTGAAAGGAAAAAACTTAAAAGCATTAGAAGCAACACAAATGGACTTTTTCAGAAGAGCCGTTGGAAAATCAAGACTAGACAGAGTTAGAAATGAAAGAACACGAGAAATTATGGGTGTTAAGCACAATATACCAGAGGACATCAGATTAAATCAACTAAGATGGTATGGACACGTCCAAAGAATAGATGAACACAGAATACCAAAGAAAGTATTGAACTGGACACCGCATGGAAAAAGAAAGCAAGGCAGACCGAGATTAAGTTGGAGAGAAGGAATCGATAAAGACTTAAGGGAGAGGGGAGTTCAAGAAAACCTTTGGAACGATCGAGATAAATGGAGACTGGAAATCAAAAGACGGCGTTGAACGTTATAAATTAATTGATTGATTAATTGAGGTAGATTACCTTTGTGTTTTAGTTTTTCGAACAATAGATTTTAATTGACGTTGTCATTTTTGAGGAGGATAACTGACTATCTATTGGTAATTAAGAAACACAATCCATAGTTCCTTTATTCCTACGAAAGCCATACTGAGATACTGGAAATATATTTACACCACCATCCTAATCTGCTTTTCATTAATCGTTCAAATGTTTTAAGCATACATGAGACCTGAGAGAGACAGGTCTTAGGGCAGTACGCTGGTTTAATTTGGGTATAGCCACAACCAGTCATTGCTTGAAACAATCACAGATTTTGAGAATTTAAGAGAATATTGTATATTTTGCACAGAAAATATATATGGCAATTAGGGGCAGGCTTAATAGCATGCTATACGTCAATTCCCGGAGCTGTATTTTAGCTCTTAAGTTTAGAGCTGTAAAAGTGTTAACGTAGTAGTGTAGAACTATTTAGAGCTTAAGTCAACACGGTGCGTATAGCCTTGATGATTTCCAACCTTCGACAGAAGATAGAACTTGAAGAAGAAGAAAAAGTGATCATAGAGAGATTTTTGTAAAAAGACTTTCTTCCATACAGTCATCAGTACCGGTGTACTTTTTGTTATCCTGAAATTTGTTTACCTTTTGCCAAAGCTCTGAGGGTCAACCAAAGCTTTGAGGGTTGTCTATTAAGTGAGGAACAAAACTGAGCCCAACTAGATTTGGCTTTTGGAAAAAGTGTTTCCATATAGCTTCATTCTTCCTATAGGGTAGGATTTGATTTATAAATTTTAAAAGAATTTGTCCTCTCATTCATACCTGTGAGACATTTATCATTTCGCGATGGTATTAAATAAATATTTTTTTTTAGTTCCTTCGAAATGGTCAGAACAGTTATATAACTTAATAAATTTCATTAAGATAAGCAAATTCATCATTCATACATATTAAAACTAGTTAAAAAATTTCATCGAACGGTATCAGTAGCTGATCTTCTTCTTGATGTGCTTATCCGTTACGAATGTTGGCGATCATCATGGCAATCTTTATCTTATCTGCAGCAGCGCCGAAAATCTGCACAGATGTTGTATTGAAACAGATTCTGAGGTTCTTTAACCAAGATGTTCTTCTTCTTCCTGGACCTCGTTTTCCAAATATTTTTCCTTGCAGGATGGCTTGACCTACTCCCATCAGTAGCTGATGGGAGTGTGAAAAACGTATTAAGACTGAAGCGGCAGCAGTGTTGGTTAATTTAAGTAAAACATGGCAAAGAAACAGTGGTATAATAGGCACAAGTGTGTGAATAGCAGATAACATTAATTAAAGTGTAACATATCTGACCATGTCGCAGATAAACTACTGAATAAATGCCAAGCGTCCAATCTTTTCGCCTGTCATCGATGAAATCCGGTAATTTGAAAGGAACATACGTTATTTCGCATACTTCACTATTTTATTAATTATATGTTTAACTGGATGCCACATGTGTATTTAAGTTATAAATTCTAAAATATATTGTTACGATAAATTCTGACCCAAAACCGTAAACATATTTATTACTAATATTCTCATTTATTCACGTATTTTCTAGGTAATACCTACCTGACACACGATGGGTCCCCCTCCGCTATAAAAACAACAATCGAACTTTCTGGAGATGAGCCGATGTAAAAATACCAGTTTTGAGACCATTCGCCGCTCTGTCTAGTCGAGAAGGCCATCGACTTTTCTAGTCTAACGGTATTGGGTATATAACAGGACCTTTTTGGAGAAAACGGGCAGTCAGAAAAGAAGATCGCGACGCGTTTCAAATGTAACGTCCGTATAGATAAATTATGTAATTATTAGTCAAATCAATTGTTGTACAGTGTATATTATCGTGTTTTAGTTAATTAAAATAAGAACAATAAATTAGAATTAATAAAAACATAACAATATCTACAAGTAAATTAATTAACTTAGCAGAAAATTTCCTTGGATCTTTATTTAAGTAATATTAATAAGAAACTTATTAAATATTAAATAATTCTAAAGTTGATATGAAAATTTTAACGATTTTATTCATTTATATTGCAGTTTCTGTCGTCAATATAAACGCAAATAGAAAGAATATCCTGAACTTTGATGTTTCATGCATGCAAAACCTGTACTAAAACAAAATAAATTATGACAAATAAAAATGTACACCAAGAAACAATCATGCCTTAGACTGAAGCGTGTGATGACAGTCCAACACAAGCTTGACTCTGATTTGTTACCTTTGGGAGATATATTACAGACCTTATACTATATAATACTGATCCAGTAGGAAAAATGCGAATGTAGACATTTGGCATGATGATATTGTGAAAATGGCCCTCTTTTTCGTTTGAGAAAAACAGATCCGGCATCCAGACCCTGTTTGCCTCTGTGAGCGTTAAATATTTTAACCGTCCTCCAAAGTCGTTAAACTTCAGCCTCTCATCTAGCCACTGCTCCCGAAAAGTAAGTTGTACACTGTATTCCTGAAAATTGTTGCCGTAGCATCAGTTTTTGTTAAAAAAAATTGTTTCAGCTCCACAAGACCAATAATCACTTTGAGTATGCTCACACCAATGCATGCAAAACAGGCAAATTACTTGCACAATATCAAATAATAATAAAATAATTAAGATCAACCTTTAATCTACATTGCTAGTTTTTAAAATTATAGCAAACGAAGATGAAACGTTTAATTTTTTATATTACATAACTTTTGTTTTTTACTTTCCAGTTCATAATTTTAATTTACTTTTGTACATATATTAAATGAAGATATTTACTAAACTAGGAATTTGTATAAAATTATATTACGATTGCAAACCAGTTAATTCATATATTACACATGCTGAGAGATAAAATGGTTTTAAAGTGTATATACATAAAACAAGTTAAATAATTTTGTAAAAATTGTTTATTTAGGAGGTATTGTAGATACAAAATTATTTTAGACGACTTAAACAAACGTGCCTATTGAGGCATTCCTATTTAAACGGGACTATTAACTGAAGCAAGTATCATAACAATAGTAACATAACCTAATGTGTTGGTAAATTACCTGTTATATTGCATTGTTATGATAACTGTTTGGCATAATAATCTCAATCAACTAAAAACACCTTTATAAGTACGACTGAATAAGCTGTACAATATAGATTTTAGACCCCTCTGAAATCTATTATTGTAGATTCTGTGATGGCGTTTTTTTAGCCTTCAAAGAGGTCCACACTACGACATGTTTCCATCCATGTTTTAGTCCAAAAGAACAGGATTTTAAGAAAGCGTATTATCTGTTTGCAGACACGTTAGGTACATGATAAGATTGTAAAAAGGACTATTCAAGATATTTATGGGATTGGCGAACAACTGGTCTGCAGTTCCAGACAATACGTTCGACCATCTGCTGTTTAAATCTGGCCAATTTTAGAGAGATGTTTGAGTGAAAAATGTCTTGTGGCAATACTTATGATTACTCTGAGTTTATTATGAAGTTTCTTCTACCATTTTTGGATATTTTTCACTATGCGGAATGTTGATAAACCGCAGAATTGTTTTGATCCGATGTAAGGACTACTTCTTCAGATAGACTCATTACCAGTAATTCCTGTGCCCCGGTATCCACAATAACTTACAAATAATATATGTGTGAAAAATTCTCTTCTTTCTTCAAAAATCAGAGTTTTTCTCTCCTCTCTGTTAAAAACTATTTTTTTTATTTCTTTAATATTTTTTCGTCCGTTTTGTCTTATTTATTGAAACTGGTCTCCTATTTTCGACGTTCTTCTTTAGCGTTACACTTGAAACAACCAAAAGTGTAATTCGATCGTTATAAAAATCTGACTAGGAAAGAACACCTGCTTACAAATGTTACAAATGATTCTTGTCCAAAGGAAATCCAGGATTCTGTAATTACCGCCGATAAACATATCATAAAGCTAGAATTACTCTTTGGGCCAAGCATAACCATTACAAATAAGAGAGAGGTCAACAGGATTTAGAGCATTGAAGGATCACTGGTCCTTGTAGTCTACTAATCTAATCCAAACTCAAACATGTTAAATAATGACAGCTCTACTTCCCTGCGTATCAATACATAATATCATAAAAGGTACAAGGTCTACTCATCGTAAGACTATTATTTTTTATGGAATTAAGCTACAATTGATTGCAATGAGATTTGACGTTTCAATTTCTGTGTGTTCAAATCTGTGAATGTTTATAAACTGGCCCTGAGTGGCAATAGGCCAGTAAAGAAAAAAAAACAGCTGAAACATCGTTATATAGGTTTTTGAAGGCTTAAAAGCTATATGAGCTATAGCTCATTGATGACAAATCATTGAAAACGTACAACTGATTTTGCTTTGCTTTTTTATACATTTTAGAGAAAAATGGTTTAAATGAAAGTTGTAAATATTAAAGTCCTTAAATTTGCGAATTTGTAAATTAAAATACATACACAATTGACGAACACAATTGCAAAAAACAGTTTTTTTGGTGGAATGTGTGCTAAATCTCAGCTTAATCTACCGAATAGTTTGTAAGATATTTAATCTGTTTTTCCTGGAGAGTGATTATTTAAACAACTGTTCTTGCCCAAAAACTGACTTTAGATGTATTTAGAAGATCGCAATCGATTCTTTTAGGCTTTAGTTTAGCATATATTATAACAATTTTGTTAAAAATTTTATCAAAATTATTATTAAAAACCATTTCAAAAATGGCTAACCTTTTGATTAATAAACATTTAGGATAACTGACTTCATTTATGTCAAGCGCTTGTAAGTAGATTTACTAGAAGATGATGAAAAAACAAAATCTTAAAAAAAGAACCTTCTATAACCAATAGAAACCAAGATTTTTTTTTATAAAATAATATTTCCATTGTTTATTAATATTAAGAGCTGAAAATTGAACAGATCATAAAGAAAGATCCAAATTTTATGATATATTTTATAGATGGCATGTACCAGGAAGAAGTAAAAAACTGTAATTCGTTAGAATGATCTTCATCATCCAGCCTAAAAAGTCCACTGCTGAACATAGGCCTCTTCCTCGTATTTCCAACCCTATCTATCTTGTGCCAGTCTCATCCAGTTTTGTCTTCCATTGGTCTTCACTCCCATAACCTCTTTTTCCATTGCCCATCCGTCATTATAGCTATGTGTTCCGCCCATCTCCATTTTAGTCTGGCTATTATTTCGCTGGCGTCAGTTACCTTGGTCCTTCTCCTCTTCTCTTTGTTTTTTATTTTGTCTCGCAGTGTTACTGTTAACCTAGATCGCTGCATTTTTCTATGTGTGACTCTCAGTTTGGTAAACGATGCTTTTGTTATGGTAAGTATTTCTGCTGCGTATGTCAATACTGGAAGGACGCATTGATCATATACTTGTCTCTTCGGGCATGTAGGCAGCTCACTTTTAAAAGTTTCTCTCAGTTTTCCAAATTTTGCCAACCCAAGACCCATTCTTTTCTTCAGTTTATGGGTCTGATTATTCCAGCCAATCATAATTTTATGACCTAGGTATTTATATTTATCTACGAGTTCTATTTATTGAACACCAATACTGATGTTCTGGTTGGGTACCAAATTTCTCATTATTTTTGTTTAAGCCCTCAGCTATTATGACTATATCATCGGCGAAACGTAAGTTGTTTAGATATTCTCCATGAATTTTTATTGCTTTGGTCAGCCAATCAATATTCTTAAAAGCATGTTCCAGCACCGTATTAAAAAGTTTAGATGACATTGGGTCTCACTGTCTAACCCCCTGCTGTATTGTTAAGGTCGATTCACACACACCCATAACCGTACCGTGAACGTAAACGGACCAGTATTGTCGACGTGACCGTACCGTATAAAAAGATTTCTCGCCGACGATATTTTTATTTATATACCAGAGAGAACACAAAAATCACCGAAGAAAAAATAAAACAAAAACAACATCACATAAAAGCGAATAGTTCGTAGTTCTATAACAACGTGGACAAGCGCAGTACAGTGCAATGTAGGCCCCAGGTAAAATGATTCATATACGATATATACAATAATTATTATGATTTTATGTTACAGGACATCCTACAAAAAAAATTATAAAAAATCCAAAAAACAGCTTTGGCCAACAAAAAATATTAACAAATCCATAAAAAAACTCGTGCACGTAAGGCCCAAACTCTTGAGCACCAAATTTTCGAAGTTCTATTTACTCAGCAATAACATGAACGAATTCTGAGACATTCTGAAATATTCAAAAAACGTCCCCTTCGTCCATCAACTCTTTATACAAAAATAAAATATTCTTCTTTCGTTGCTCTCTTCTTCCAAGCTTGATGGACCCACACGCGTTTATTTGCAGTATATGCTGACTTTACCTGTTGGTCTTTTTCATCTAAGATCACAGCAATCATCAACAGTTCGCTGTCGGAAAACACCACCATTCTGATAACCTTTATTACACAACAATTTGCTGTGTGAACACGAAGTGAAACAGTCGAAATTACGGACTGGCGAAAAGCTAATACGGCACTGTCACGGCAAAAAATACAGTTACGCCACGTGTGTGTGAATCGACCTTTAAGGTATATTAAGGTATATTACATACTAAAATATTAGTATGTAATTTAACAGTAGTTATTGCCTGTAGGTATATATTGTATAATAATTTTGTATACCTACTTATAGTCTAGCCTGTTTTGCTAAGCTATTTTGCTTAGCTCAACTGTGTCAAAGGCTTTGTGAAAATCAATAAATATTAGCACTAGAGGTTTAGTGTATTCCACTACTTTCTCTGTTAGGGTTTTTACGCTATAAGAGAAGTAAGGCAGGTAACTTACGTCAATATATACCCAAGAAGCCTAAAAAATGGGGACTCTAAATGTTTATTCGCGCAGAAGTATCAGGTATTGTTTACGACTTTTTAATGTACATAGGTTCGAGCACTTATCAACAATATACCATTTTCAAGTTATGAAGAATCGTTGGGGCTCGAGGCTTAAGTTGCAAATCCGAACGAATCTGTAGTTTATTTTGACAACCTTTCTGCTCTTTGAAGCTAATAAAATACCTAAAGAAAGAGAAAGAGTTGTCGAGTCTTGGCACTATTCGCAGTAAGCGACTACGAAGTTATAAGTTGAAAACAGACAAAGCGCTCTTCAAAAAAGGGAAAGGAAGTTTCGATTACAAAGTTGACACAAACACAAACGGTATAGCAGTAGTCAAGTGGGCTGACCCTAAATGTATCACTTTAGCTAATTCATATATTTCTCACTTGAAAAAATGCTATCTTGAATCTTATTGGTCATAGAAGTTTGTCATTTAAAAATTGTGTTTTGACGTGACAACGTCTTAAATTAGGTTGTGGCTCGGAGTCACTCATGAAAAAGTGTAACGCCCGCTCACGTCTGTTACGATGAGTCACCGAACGAGAGAGAGGCCCGCCGGACCGGCGAATGCCTTGCGTCTCTCTCCCACTCAAACATGATCGGTCCGCTGGTGCGATGCTATTTCTCCTATCATCGTCCTATCCTCAACAAAATCACTCAAATAGAAATTAGTTAAGTTTAAGTTTACATGTAGGGGAGAGTTACCTAAGACGGGACGGTTCCCAAGTAGGGACACTAGCAATTCTAGAAAATCTGTAACAAGTGGCAACACCTGCACTGGAAGAATGAAAGCTCGCCATTCAGTCGTATTGTCACGTAAACGACACGAGGCTAGCATACCGGTAGCGTTCGTCAGAACAAGTTGTTAATGTTTACATATTTTTTTAAATTTATTTACGTACAACATTATAGTGAATATAGCGTTAATGGTAAGTATCTGTGAAACTTAACGTTATTAGTCAATAACAGAGTTTATAGTCATTGCATTTCACTGTAAAGTATTTGCCACTAAAGCTTTTGTTTAATATCGGTTAAGATTTTTACAAAATGGGTGCAAATCTCTTAAGATGGGACAAAGTTAAACTTCCTCAGTCGGGACGTCCCATCTTAGGAACTAAAATATGGCTACAGATATTCTTCTTATACCTGCCTACTTTTAACTAATTAAATCATTAATTACTCATAAATTCTTACATATAACGGTAATTCATTCTAAAAACATTTATAAGTAGTGGTTCAGTAATTAGATTATACCCAAGGAGGTCATAATATTCTAACCTTGATTATAGCTATGTAAAGATAATGTGTCATTAAAAAATGTTTTATTCAGTGAACTCTATATCTCGTAAGTGGCACTGATATCTTGGTCGGTTTAGACAAATATTCTCAGTTGAACAGGAACACGAAATTTTAGATCATATTCTTGAAATGGAAAAGCGATTTTTTGGAATCACTTATAAAGAACTTCGTTGTCTGGCATTTAACTTTGCCCAAGCCAATAATATTGCTAACAATTTTAATAAAGATACTCGAATGGCCTCTAAAAAGTGGGTTTATGGGTTTTTGAGTCGACATAGAAATATTTCTCTGAGAAAACCAGAAGCAACCTCATACGCTAGAGCTACAGGATTCAACAAGAATGCAGTCCAAAGTTTTTTCAACAACCTGGAAAGTATTTATAATAAACATCACCTCACTCCAGATAGAATCTGGAATATTGATGAGACCGGAGTGACCACCGTCCAAAAATTATCTAAAGTTCTTGCTCAGAGGGGTAAAAAGCAAGTGGCAGGTTTAACAAGTACCGAAAGAGGAGTTAATGCCACTATAGTAGCTGCTATGAGTGCAAGTGGCAATTTTCTTGCGCCTGCTTTTATATTTCCCAGAAAGAAAATAAAACCAGAGCTGATGGACAATGCACCTAACGGTAGTCCAGCATTTCCACAGGACAAAGGATGGATGGATCGTGATGTTTTTTTAAAATTCATAAAATATTTTGCACAACAAACCAGACCTTCGAAGGAGTGCAAAATTCTTATTATTTTGGACGGCCATTGTTCACATACAAAAAGTTTAGACGTTATAAACTTCTGTCGCGAGAATGGTATTATTTTATTATGCCTGTCACCACACTGTACGCATAAAATGCAACCCCTAGATGTTTCGTATTTAAAATCATTTATGAGTTATTATGATTTGTACCTTACTAAATGGCTAAAAAATTATTGTGGTCGTACATTTGGAATATATCAAATCTCAGGGGCTGTTGCAGAAGCATTCTCAAAGGCATCTTCTGTACAGATAGCGACAAATGGATTCCGAGTAACCTGAATTTGGCCTTTTAACGAAGACGTATTTCAAGACTGCGAATTCGCTCCCTCTAAAACGACGGAACAATCAGTGGACAATGAAACTACATCACAGGTCAATAAATTACCCGTAATGATGGCTCATACCGAAGGCGTAAATCAAGTTGAAATGTATGATAATCCGATTCCTTCAACCTCAAAACAGTCTGTTTTAAGGTCACCTAAAGATGGCGATTCCGAAGATAACAGACCGATACAGAGAAGCCAAATCATTCCTATCCAATTTCCGACATCCAAGGTAAAAGTGACCGATATTAGTCCGCTACCAAAGGCACAGAAAAAGAAAGGTAAGACTTCTTCTAGACATTCTCTGAAATCCACGATACTCACAGAATATAAAATTCCACGTATAAAAATGAATTAGAGACGTTGCAATCCACAATCCCTACTAACAAGGTTAAATCTGTGAAACGAACTGTAGTTATGGACCACAGCGCTCGAAATGCAAATATTAGCAATATCACAGTCGTCACTTCAACTAAAGATGATTCAAACTGCATTGTATGTGGAAAGAAGTACGCAGAGAGTAGTGAAGACTGGTACAACTGCAAAATATGTTCAAATTGGGCTCATGAGTCTTGTGGAGTAATGGATGATCTCTATTTTATTTGTGGAAGTTGTATAGAGTAATGTCCCTTTTTGAGAAACCCAACGGACCATCTTAGGATTCCGGTTTCTCATGATGGGACATTCACACTTTTTTTAATAACAAAAAACGAAGCATATTTTTTATTTTTCATTTAGTTTATATCTAAAATGTGTTAATAGTTAGAATAAAGTTTCATTTTATTACCTCAACTTTTTTTTAATATCTATAGATTTTCAAGTATTTGTTATAAAAAAAACTGTCCCAACTTGGGTGACTCTCCCCTACAATATTTTAGTAAACAAAATATATTTCTATAGTTAAAATTTGTGCAATTCTTATTTTCATTCAATTCCTTGTTCCTATTGTGCAATTTAATAATATTCATATCAATAAATATTCTACCGAGAAAAAGACGTTGTCACGTAAAATCTTCGCCCGTAAAACCGACTTTACAGGCAACCGATTTTTTTTGCCATCTTTTCAGTGAGCCTACTTACAAACGCGTGAGATAAAAAATATCAAAGTTATTATAAATGTTTATGAGCTAAAAAGTTAGCCCCTCTTCTAACGGTTTTTTAATAAAAATTTTGATAAAATGTTAAACATTTTTTAACTTATGTTAATAGTTTTTTAATTTATCTTACAATCTAAGCCTTAAAGAATAGACTGTTTGAGCAAGTGCAGTTGTTTAAATAATCGCTCTCCGGGGTAAACAAATTGAATAACATAAACTATTTTGTTGATCGAGATTAGATTTAGCAAACTTCAAAAACTAATAATGATAATTGACTTAATCTGCAGTACTTATACAATATGTCATTATTCAAAAAACCAAGATATTAGAGACTGCAAAAATTAGGTTTTTTGCAAGTATCTCGGTCAATTGTTTATGTATTTTAATTTAGAAACTCACAAATTAAAGAACTTTTTAAGATCTACAACTTTTATTTCAACCATTTTTAGCTAAAATGTATAAGAAACGTTTCATAGCTAAAAAATTATTTTTTTTTCCTTTTTATGATTGTTTACAAAAAAAAAACAAAGCAAAATCAGCTGTACATCTATAAGGATTTATCAGTTACCACCCATATACGTTTTAGAACCTTCAACAATCTGTATAAGATTTTTACTTTTTGACAGTTGAAGTACTTTGTCTAAATCCTAAGGCAATTATAAAATGTAATTCTTAATATTCTCATTACAATAAATTGTGGTTTAACCTCAAATAAAATAATATTTAATTTAAACATACCACAAAAAACAATAGCAAATTAGAATTTGTGGAACAAATTTTATTTGTGTAACAGTGGAACAAATCAAAATAGTCAAAATACACCGACAATCTTACAATTCATAAAATTGACAAAAATTCCCAGAAAATGAACAACAATCTTACCAATACAAAACCGCCTTGGGAAAAAATAAACTAAGAAAGAAAATTGGTGAAAATCCAAACCTCTCTTCCCAAAGGGACTTGGCTACCGACAGCTCTACGTAATATTCTCCGTGTGGAAAGCGATAAAGTATCTCAAACGACCCAAAACATAGACACCAGCGCTAAAAAAAGACAGTAGCGACTGGGCTCAAAACAATCAAGAAAGAGCCGACACCTGCGTGAGCAGCCGGTTCGAAGCAATTCTCTTTTCTTTTCTCGAAAGAAAAATATATGCTCGGAAATACTTTTTGAAACTCCACAGGCTTTGCTCTTGCTACTTAAATCGGATCAACTGACCGTAGATTTCACATCCGACAAGAAGACCTGAGTTACGATAACAAATACTATTACTTATCACAATAAAACCTATTATTTAACAATGTGATTAGTTATGTTATGTTGATAATATGTTAATTAATTACATTAATGTTAATTACATTAATATATATTAATGAAGTTTTCGTGTATTATGGGTTGTATAATTAATAGGAACGAATTTACAAATAATAAAAAAAAATGTATTTCTTAAATAAATATATATTTTGAAATTTATTGTAACATCTGATAAGAGACTTAAAATCTTAAATAGAAAGTTTTCTTTATTATGCATAAAAAAATTGTAATATATTTCTATACGTATAGGTAATTTTTTTGATGCACAATGAGCTAAACATTTTCCTGGAATTAAAAACATAATAAATGATTAGGGACCTGTAGCATCACAATTCAATCATGCAAAGTCATGCTCAATACAACTTACACATTCCTTGTAAAAGGAGGAATAAGTGGAAAGGGTGAATGAACGGGACAATAATACAGCAATCGATTACAGCTCAACAGAAAATTATAGTTAGTGCCAAATCCAAATTGCCGATTATTTTCATTTTAAAAAACTACGAATTATTTTTAATTATTTAAAATTTCTAGATTAGATGGAATTATGGATGGTTTTATATACAGAACGGCAGTGCTGACAAATGTGTAGGTACCGGGTGAGTCATAAGTAAGTGGTCAATTTTTTTAATAAAGGCTAAAAAGGAATTATTATTGCTAAACTCGATTGTTTGTCAGACATGTTGTTAAAATTTGAAAAAATATAATTTTGTTTACATTCCATTTAAGGCTACCCCGAAAGGCTACCGGTAGCCTTTAAAAAATTACATTTTCTCGGTTTCTTGTCATTTGATTTTGATCTTTTTTTTAAATCGATGTCTCGGACGAAAAGGATTTTAAGTATGATGTTTTAAAATACCTATTTTGTTTGGAAAACGAGAAATTCCTAATAAACATTTTATGCTATTCAATAATTGCATTTTCTTTCAAGTTTACAAATTTTGAAATTACAATCTGTAAAACTCGCATTTTTTTTTTTATTTATAAGTTAAGACATTGTTTATAACTTTAAAAAACTCCCTAGGCTCTTCTAGTTAACCGATTTTAATTTTTAAAAGTACGTTTAAAAGCTTGAACTTTTCTTTACATGTAAAAAATGGGCCCAGCATTATTGGGCCCAGCACAATTTTGCAAATTCGCAATTTTTTTTAAGAAGCTGGATTGCAAAATTATTATGCAAAATCTATTAAACTGATCCTAACGAAATTTAGCACAGGTTTCAGTCGTACTATAAAGTTTTTCTAGCCAAAATGTAAAGATTGTAAGTTATATTTAAAATGTTGAAAAAATTTAAAGGAAAAACTAATTTTTTTTGCATTTTTTCCAAATTAATGCTATTTTTTAAATAATAGATATACAATTTTCAATTTCTAGCTAGTCAAATGGTATGTAAAATTAAAAACGAAAATTTTGCCTCCCATATTTTTTTTGTAGCAGCAAAATCAGCAGTTGTTGGCAAAAATATGGGCGCAAAAACAAAAATTTTCGATTTTTCTAAATAAAAATTACGCAAACAGATTTACGACTGGCTCATATCGTAATTGTTTATACAACGTGCAGCTTGAAGTGATTCCAGCAAAAAAAACTAGACTCAGATGAAAAATGTCAATTATACTTAGTCTGCTTTTCGACATACCCCATCTGGACTAATATAAATTTCATAAGTCAAAATTTTAGCTGTGTTAGAACTATTTAAAATATTATTGATCTTCAAAAATGTTGATGCCCCAATATATTCACCAAATATTTGCTCAATTGAAATTAATATTTAATTATTAAATATAATCATATAATTGTATATAAATATTAGACCTCAGAATGTTTTCAGAGTAATCTAAAAAATCGTTGAGTTGGATTCAACACACGATTTTTAACTGGGGTTCATCATTTGCTGAGACATTGGCGACGTATACTAGGTTAAAATATCGTCTTCATAATTCCAGAAGCATATTGCCTGCTAAACAGACTAAACTGTCTATAAGAGTAGTATAAAAGGGTCTTAGAACTATTCTTACACCAGAATTTTTCATTGTTTTAACTCTTAGGATTGATTGACAGGCAGAAAAAGTGGCGAATCGATCGAGCGTTGGCACCATAAAGGGTTCAAAATTTGCAATTGGAAAGATTTCCGTATTCTCGAGTCAAAGATCTACTCTACAACCAAAAACAAACATAACTAGAGAAAAATACAAATGGGCATAATTTATAATAAGAATATGGGTTGTGTCGATACAACCATAACAGAATAACAGGCAGAAGATGTATAATTAAACAGTAATTGAGCTCTTCCACAATCCCAGTGGAGGACAGACTTACTTCAGGAATGCGGCATTGCCATACTCAAGCCTTGATTCTCTCGCAACTCCTGTACTGGAGAGAAATCATACCCAATCCTACCAATTCCCAAAACCAACTCACTAACCTGCATAGCAAGCATGGTGTCTAAATGCCAAAACCCCCCTCAGCATCAATAGACATTGAAGACAAGAATCCTCAGGTCCCGGAAGGTCGCTCGTTACAAACAAAGATACCATTAGGATTCAAGGACAGTGGCCAGCGGGTGCGAAAAATCTACTGCCTATAGAAGGCTACCAAAAATGATGAACACTGCACGCAATTACATATAATGTAAAAACCTTATCGACAAAGAAAATGACGGAACTGGGGAAAAACTCAAACTCAAAAAGTCAACAGAAGACTTGAAGATCAGGTCAAACTAAAATCAAAAAACATATTCCACTCGTAAGGAGAAACAAAATCTAAAAAAAACTAAATGAATATATCTTTAATACATAGAAACCTACAGAAAAACATACAGAGTAGTGACTGTATTTCCGCAAGAATTATGTATACAAATTCAAGTGTGAATAAGGGATACAACCTAAATAATCCAAGGACGCGCTCCCACCAGCGATTACGAATATGAACTTGTTGAAGCCTTTTATGGGGAATTTTAACGAGCAAAAAATAAGAACCGGTCCGTTACAATCTGATAATGGAAGGTTTTATCTGTAAACTCGAAAAAAAAAAGGGACGGACAAGAAGTGTTCTGCGAAATCTATATCGAACTTAAATATATTAAAAGAGTAACAAAAAAGTTCTTATAATAGCCTAGACCTCACCTAATGGTCTAGGAACTAACCAAATTGATCATGGGCTTACATGTGCTAGAAATTTTTCCAGTATAATGAATGTGTGCACCTATCGAGGCGCCAAATTGATTCTGACGACTATCTACTTAGCACAAAGATCCGAGCAAGAACACTTGAATGCCAAGAAGGAGAAAGGTGTCGAGAGAATTCGCCACAATATCAAACTCCTCAAAGACTCCCAAATATTGGAAAGTACAATGCATTATTTCATCGCGACCGATTACACTGACTTTGCATCCATCGGGAAGATCCGTATTTTCTTGAAGAAGATAGTTGTGGTCAATAATAATAAAGGATGTAAGAATAATAAGTAGTACGTAGAGAAGCTAAAAGTCCCAGAATATATTACAAAAATCTGGCCGTATTTGGTGACCTTGGTCGTGAATCAAGTTCTATTCCTGTGGGTGAAAGGTGGAAGAAAACAAAGACGATCATCGAAGACTCTGCAAGTGAGGAATAGAAGTAAAAAAGGAACGCGGTATCGTTTGATGATGAATTTGTAGACAGAAAAAATATTTTGCGACTATCTATGGAAAGAGAGCAAGGGCGATTTCAAATAGACTCCTGCAAAAAAACGAGAAAGCTTTTTAAGACAGCGTGTTGAGAATAAAGAAAGTCTAAACCAGAGTATTAAAGCTATGAAGTTCTACAGCGTGGCAAAAAACATAACTTACTGGTTTTAATCAAGGACTAACTCGTGAAAAGATAGAAAAGAAAGAATTTTCGGGGAGAAAAATGAAGTGAATATTAGATAAGCTGAGTATTTCGAGGTACTACTCAACGTTGAGAGTACTGAACGTGTATGAAGTACAATGGAGTTAAACTACTCAATGTGGCATATAAACTCTTCTCTAGTCTACTAAAACAAAGCATTTGGCAGCAGGAGATCTTAAAAATAATTATCGCTGGAAGTCCACATTACTGTATACAGAAACTAAAATATTGTTGTACAAAACTTTGATAAGATTAGTTGTCACCTAGTGCACAGTAAAATAAACAACACCCATTCCAATCATTTCAGAATAGAGGCAGGTGTCAGGCAGGGATGCATAATTTCGCCAGCTCTCTTTAATATTTACAGCGAACACATTATGCGAAAGGTACTAGACGGATGGAATGGTGGAATATCAGTAGGAGGTCAAAAAATCAGTAACTTGAGATATGCTGATGACTGATGACACTTTAATAAAATCAAGAAGAAATTGAAGACATAATGAGATGTCTGGAGGAGAAAAGCAAAACATATGGACTAAAGCTAAATAGAAATAAGACAAAGATCATGACAGTAGACAGAGCTCGGAATAATCTTCAACACATTAAAGAAATTGGAGCCTTGAAGTAGTAAATAGTTTCATATAACTGGGGTCCCTAATAACAAATAACGAAGGGTATGATAGAGAGACACGTAGAAGGTTGACTATTGCTATGATGAAACTGGTAACAATTTGGAAAAATTCTTGCATAACAATACACACAAAACTAAGGCTGGTAAGGGCACTCATTTTTCCCATTAGGTACATATGCAATCGAAACGTGGACTTTAAAGAAAGCGGATAAAAATAAACTAGACGCTTTTGAAATGTGGGTATACCGCCGCATGTTAAGAATATCCTGGATTGATCATCGCACTAACGTATCGATATTAGAACAACTTAAAGTAAAGGATAGATTGCTTAAACAAATACAACAGAGATATTTGCAGTATTTTGGATACATTGCTAGAAGAACAGGTACGATGGAAAAACTGATAGTCGAGGGTAGAGTTGAAGGAAAGAGACCTAGGGGAAGATCTCCAAGCCTTTGGGTAGATCAAACAAAAATATTGATTAACCAATGGTTACATGAAGCCGAATAACTAGCCCACGACAGGGAAGAATGGAGAGAAATCGTGAAAAAACTGTAAAGGCCTGATGCTGTCACCACATCCCAAAAGGGATTAGGACCAAGGAAAAGGAGTTGTCACCCTTGCTGCTGAAACTTGGTCCATGACAAATGTAGATGCATTTTAGAAAAAAAAAATACTTTGAAGAATTTGGGGACCAATGAAGGATCTCGTATAGAATAATAAGTTATTTCTAAATTTCAAGAGTTGTTAAAAGGATACGCCATAGTAAGGTTTGTAAAGTCGAGAAGATTAAGAGGATTTTAAAGCGATGTAGTCTTAGTGAGAGATGTTGCGAATATGAAAAGAAATTGGAGGTCAATACACATAACGTGTTATAGAGTTGTGGACCATGAATTTCTAGGGTATTATTGAGTCAATAAATAAGCTAGTGTAGATACATATTGTCCGATTTATATTTTTACATATATCAAAACATATCTTTGTATTTTTTTGATCATATTTATTACCTGGTAAAATAAAGTGCTTTCAATTAATGTGTCTATTGTGGTTATTTGCGTTTAAAATAACCTCAAGTTCAAAATATACAAACAATAGTCTGTATTATACTATATGAATGAAGTTTAGTACTTAAAAATAACCAACGTACTCTATAATCGATGAAAGTTCAGTTCTAGGGCAGACTATTATAATTGAAATGCATTCGACAAAGCTAGAAATAGACGACCTCGTTTTGGATTAAAAACAAAGATATCTCTTTCAATTCAAATGGCAACTGGCTTAATATACATACCGGCTATTTATATTTACCACCTAATAATGAAAAATAACATCGTTATTTAGATCCCAATCTTCTTTGGAAATATAAACACATAGTTAAAAAAAAATGTATTCGTAAAAATATGTATTTTTATTAAATAATTTGTTAGTATGAAATATATATACACTCAGATGCAAAAAAACACAACGGAAAAAATTTTGGTCAAATTCAAAGTATTTGATCAAATGGTGATTTAATACAGGATTATATTTGTAAGTTTGTTAATTTTAGTTTATTCAGTTAGACAGACTGCGAGGACACAAACTTATTAAGCATCATATTGCTAAATAGTGGCATTTAAGCTTTCGAAATAATATGTTCCTGTAGAAGCAAAATGTATTCACTCACAATGAATGATGATGCTACCCAAGAAAGGTTAACTAGAACGATAGATTCTGTCCTATGCTCTAATGTAAGAAATGCGCTGTGTTTAGTGTGACGTAGGCATGGGGACTCGTGGTTGACATTTCTTATAAGACTATTTATCAGAATGACAACATCAAGCGTCATAGACGGAAGATGGTTCTTGATAACTGGTCCTCATAAGACACCTAACTCTCACTTATGGCTCCAAGTGCCACATCCCGGACAACTGCATTGGTCTGCAGGCTAAACTAAGTGAGGGTAGCCAGATATGGCAAAAATTTCATCAACCGATTGCCGGTATAAGCAATCCCCCACTTGCTAATCAATGGCTCTGGGCGGAAGAATTGCTAGATCAGAGAATCATAGAAAAAAAGCCATGGATTGTATATCGATAATCATTTTAGTACATATTTAATCTCCTCCAGTTCCTTAATTCAAAAAAAATTTCTGTTGGGACTGTAAGAGTGAACAGACATACTAAACCTCCACTGAAAACCAATAAAAACATAAAAAAAGGGAAGATATACTTGGGATACAGTTGTAAGTAAAGACGGGATAGTCATCACAAAATGGTTTATTATTAAACTAGTGATTGTTGCATCTACCTTTGTTGGATTAGGACAACTGAGCAATTGTTAAAAATGAGACAACAAGAATAAACGATATATTAATGTTCTCCAACCTGAGGCTGTTAGATTTTATAACCAAAATATGGGATTAGTTAATAAGCTTGATTTGTTGCTTAGTATATGTAACTTAGGTCGTACGTTTGCTGCAGAAAATCGATTCTTCCTCCGATTCTTCATCCGAATAATTTAGATATACTTGTCAGTTTACGACAACTTTGACTATGTTCAGATATATTTGTCAGTTTACGTGATCTTTGACTGTTCAAGGTTTAGTAAACAAAATTGGGATGAGCAAAAGCGATTTATGCTCGAAATGTATGTTAGAAATGACCAAAGAATTAACGAAAAATAGGTTTACTCCAACCGAGAAGCTTTTGAAGATTTTGTTAAAGAATTTCCTAATGTTGCGGTTCATTATGACGTCTTTTAAAGAACTTACATCAGAACAGAATTTACATCAACAGGTAGATTTTTCATTGGAACTTGCCAGCGTATTCTTAAGCAAGATTTACATTTTTATCCGTATCGTTTACAAGCCTTCCATGAAATCACCCGAAACAACTATCTCCAAAGGCTAGCCTTCGGCAATTGGTTTCTGAACAATCTCAATAAACATGATGATATATTAGGCAAAACCTTTTTTACTGACGAATGTTGGTTTTATCTTTCTGGGTACACAAATTCTTAGAATATGAGGATGTAGAGTGCAGATAATCCGCATTATTTTATTGGAACGCCTTTATATCCTAAGAAACTTGGAGTTTGGGCTTCTATAAGCAAGCGACGTATTGCAGGATCCATATTTTTTGAAGGGATTGTTAATGCTGAAGGATCCCGTCAAGAAATTTTAACTCCATTTATAAGTCAATTGATGGATGATGAATTAATAAAGTTAATAAAAAGTAACTTATAGAGCTAGGCAAATCATATTTTGTAAAGTACCTAAAGTATTAATTTTAGAATGTTAGAAAAAAGGCAAAAATGAAGAAATTGGTTATAGTAAAATATTTCTTGAGTACTCAGAGAATAAATATATTTGTTTATCTAGTGCTGGATGGATCTTTTGATTTAGATGTACTGTTTCAGAGATGCGGGGATGGATGCTGGGCTGCAGATGTAGAATACGACAAATTAATAACCTTAGTAGAATAGACGTCAAGGATTTAACAATTATCTGAAACATTTATTACAATTTAACGCCTAAAATCAAAATATAAAACCAGTTAAATGATTAAATCGCAAATAGAACATGGAGAACGAGAGGAATGTATTTTATATCTCGTGCTATTTAACATCTACTTGTTGTCATTCGGCTTATATAATCGTTCCATTCTACTCTTCTATTTCTTACACAGTTCTTGATGTTCTCCACCGTACATCTACGGTGTACTATATTAACTGTTTTGTAAATTTTGCCTTTAATTTCTTTTCCAATATTTTTATTTCTCCATATTGTTTCATTCAGGTAACCTGCCGGTCTGTTTGCTCTATACACTTGATCTTCCACTTCCGTTTCGAGCTTTCCATAGCTAGATAATGTGATGCCTAGATATTTAAACTCCATCACTTTTTCTATTATCTGGCCTTGAGTAAATTTGCTGTTACAACCATGCATTTTGTGCACATGGTTCCAGGACAAAAATATATACAAAGTAATACGGGTGTTGCCAGATACATACACAGGAACCAAATAGACCATATTCTAATTGATACTAGGCATAGTTTTGACGGAACAGGGGAGCCAATATGGATTTGGATCATCATTTTATTATAGCGAATATACGGGCAAAAAAAATACGGATCAAAAAAATTACACCGGATGATACAATGGATATTTCAGAAAGCCACAAATGGAGAACAGCTCCCAAAGGAATGGACGGAGACATATATGACATCTATATTTAAGAAAGGAAATAGAAAACGATGCGAAAACTACAGAGGAATAAGCGTAATATCATCAATAGGAAGATTATATGGGAAGATACTGCGAGAAAAGATAGAGCAAGCGATAAAAGGCAAAATTGGGGAGGATCAGGCAGGCTTCACGGCAGGAAGATCATGCATAGACCACATATACACACTGGAACAACTGTTGGAAAAGAAAAAAGCAAAAAATAGAGATATACATTTGGCATTTGTGGATCTGAGAAAGCCGTATGACTCTGTACCAAGGTCAGAACTATGGGAGGCAATGCACAAATTAGAAATACAGACGGAACTCATAGAAGCTACAAAAGCTCTATATAAAGAAAATAAAGTGTCCATTAAAATGGGGACAAGAATCATAGGAGACTTCACCACAACAAAAGGGCTCCTGCAGGGTTGTTCCACATCTCCAACCCTATTCAAAATATACTTAGAGAAAGCCTTGATTACATGGAAAAGAAAATGCGAAGGCATAGGAGTACCGGTACGGAACGGATACCTATATACGTTAAGCTTTGCAGACGATCAAGTAGTGATTGCACAAGACTAAGACGACCTCAACTACATGATGAAGAAACTACAAGAAGAATATACCAAGGCTGGCCTAGATATTAACCTCGCGAAAACAGAGTACCTATCTACAAGCTAAGAAGACATAGAAGATCTACAGATTGATGACAACGTAACAATCAAAGGAAAGGATAAATTCAAATACTTGGGGTTTATAATCACGAAAAAGGTAACAACAGAGGAAGAAATTACACAAAGATTAGGACAAACAAGAACAGCAATCCGACAACTTAACTCAGTATGGTGGGATAGAGAGCTAAATATGAAGACAAAAACACAGATTTATAAAACATATGGGGCTAAAAATTGGATCATAAACAAGAAAAACAGCAGTAAGATAGTAACAACAGAGATGGAATGCCTGCGAAGATGCTGCAGAGTAACAAGAATGGATAGGAGAAGTAATAACGAAATAAAGCAAAGAATATCAATAGAAACAGACATACTAACATACATAGAACAAAAAAGACTAAAGTGGTATGGACATGTAAGAAGAACTAGTGACAGCAGATGGATAAAGAGAATAATCGAATAGAGCCCCATAGGAAGGAGGAAAAGAGGACGACGCCATGAGTAAGAGAGGCCTAAACGATGGAGAATGGAACAATAGAGAGAGATTGAAACGGTTGAGCGAGGGAAGGCAGTGAATACTGTAGAATCCCTGAATATATATATATATATATATATATATATATATATATATATATATATATATATATATATACGGGCAAGAATATTAAAAGTCAGAAAAGAGTAAGATATAACCTTAATGAACTTGCAATGAGACGAAACTCAATCGACAGCGCAGAAAGTAATTGGTATGGAACAACAGATAAAAAGGAGAAATAAGTTGTATCATCGAGAATGTCAATTGACCATCAGAATTGAAAAAGAAGCATAGAAAAAAACTTTACAGTAAAGTAAAAACTTCTAGTGCAAAGCGAAAACAAAAGGATTTATGGAAAGAAAAATGCTAAATATCACACTTTTAGATAGAAAAATAAAAAACCGTATTCGTAATAAGTCGATGAGAGCTAAAATTAAACACCGACACATTGAAGAGCCTAAAATGAAAACGACAAAAAAGAAGTTCACAACTTGATGGTCAATAATGATATTTTCTGCTGCACTAAACTTCATTATTATTTTCCTTTGAGTGCACCCGAGCCAAGGAAAGTTATTTTAGTGGTTTAAAGTTCCTTACGCCGTCAAAATATGTTTATGGAATAAAAGTTGTGAAATTGTATCAGCATATCTTTGAAGTTTCCTACTGGACACTTAGTTTATAATTATATTACACGGGGACTATTTTCTAGAGATTGACCTAGTTAACAAACTCCATTTCAGAAGTTAGGTTGTTGGCAAGTATTATTTCCTGTGTTTAATAGTAAAAGCCCAACAAAATAACTGTTACGTTATTCAAATATAATTCACGAATCTAAACGAAATCTTGTGAAGGGAGAGTGTTGTACCTTTGGGCGCTTGTATCTCTGGACACTCTCGTTAAAATTGTTGTTTTCTCCGTGTTGGAAAGAATTTTTGCTTTAACGTTCTGCCATTGATCACTTGAGGTCGGTACAATAGTTTCGCTTCATAAATATAAAGACCTTGGAATTTAGTCAGGCTTGTGAATTTTTCTTGTTAAAAGTAAATAATTAGCGAGAACATAAAGAGTCGATGTGTTACAAAGTTGTGGCTGGTTTCATCTATAATTTCCCAGGTAAGAAATATACTATGTTTCCTATTTAAAACTTGTGTTCACCAATCCATAAAGTTTACATAACCTTAAAAAATTAATATGTTTTGGTAGTCGTAAACATTGTTGTTCCTTGGGACATTACGTTTGTTGTACCTTTGGCCTGACCAGAGGTATAACTGGCAATGTCCAAAGGTACAACAAGAAAAAACATTTTACTTTTTCTAATTTATCTGTAATTTCACTGGAAGTAGACACTAAAGTAAGGCGAAATCAGCACTGACGTGTGTTTGTAATGCATAGGCAATAAATAATTTTCAAATCAGAGGAAGCTCAGTGATCTCTTTGCTTTAATATGCACCGCGGCATTAAGGCAATTTTTATCGCTCATGTGATTTATTAACCTCACTGCACTCGGCTAATAAACTCTACAAAATTGAACTTTAATGCTTTTTTACTTAAATAACAAGTAAACTGACACCAAACTTCTTTACAGAAAAAATGCCACGAAGCAAAAGTGGAATAAAAAGAGACAAAGTGGATGTAGGTGCTTTGCAGAAAGCTGTCGAAGACGTCCTCGAAAATAAGATTCTGGTTCGACAAGCTGCCAAAAAATATGATATTTGTCGAACCTTATTTAATCATATTCGAATTTATGTAAACTCTGAACGTCCTACATTCGAATACAACGCGAACAACGATGTTAAAAAAATGCTTTCACTTGAACAAGAGTCACGAAAAATCTCAAAAAGATGCAAGAATTTTAGCATTTCAATACGCACGTGAAAACTAGATAAAAACACCAGACAATTGGACTTCAAATGCCACTGCAGGCAAAGAATGGCTAAGACACTTCATGAATCGGCATCCATCATTGTCGTTAAGGAAACCCGAGGCTACAAGCCTGGCAAGGTCACCCAGTTTTAACAAAGAAAATATCCAAGCTTTTTTCAACAATCTTAAAACAGTAATGTCACGCTATAAGTTTTCCCCTGCCAATATCTATAATGTAGATGAAATCGGGAATTCTTCAGTCCATGCCCCACCTAAGATAATAGCCTTAAAAGGTCTAAAGCAACTGGGTAGTATGACATCCGGAGATAGAGGGATCAAAAATAAAATAAAAGGTAATGCGTTCGCTGATGGTACAGGGAACCTCTTATCCTTTATGGAAGATGTAAATATTTTCCGAGTCCATAACCCGAAAATGGACTTAAGTAGAGGAGCTCTCGACAGTATATTCGAAGCCCTCTACAGAGCACCCGGGGATATCAGAAGGTGGTTAGACCCTTAATTGTTCCCCCGAGGTGACATGGCGCCCGACAACGTGGTTAAAATCCGAACCCACGACCCAGCTCGAATTCACAGAAGGCAACACACCATTGACTTAAACATGGGTTGAAGTCAAGAGAATAATGGGAAGAACCATAAAAGCAATACTCTAACACTCCGACATCGAGGCCTTCTGCAGACCTGATTCCTTCGACGTGTAGACACCTTTGACGAGCCAGGATTCTTCGAAGTTAGAAGCCCCAGATGCCGATGGAAGTCCCGGAGTAGACCCAGTCATCGCCCCCCTACCGAAAGTGGTCGGACGACCACGTAGGCTTCGGCACACTGGTACCCTACGAAAGCCCGTTGGATATGGCAGATGGGATCCGGACGACCGAAAAGAAGACGAACCCGTTGGAGGAGTTGGCACACCGACCGAGGATGGACCTGTTTGAGCTTGAGATGTCGTCATCACCACCGACCTCCCCCTGTAAGTAGTGCAGTGTTGTGTGAATTATTTTGAACATTTTTACTTGTATTTTTATGCATATTTTCTTGTGTATTTTCACATGTATTTTTATTGTATTTTTTTATTCAATAAATATTTTTCCCAGCCGCAGAGTCTCCAGAGGAGGGGGATGTCATTGGATGCGATAGTCTGTGGACTAGTACGCATTTCGATGCGCATCGCCCCGCCTCGAATTTTCCCATTGGCTCTTGACCTGGAAATCCCTATTTATCGCTCGAACAGCGCATATAAATATTGGCGATTTTCAGGTCAGTCCCTCACGGGCTCTCCGAGAGCTTAGTGATCTCGGGGCTCTGCTTCCTGCATTTATTTTCTATACTCTGTGGCTGAGAATTGTTTCAACTTAACTTCGTGTTTTTATTTCGACGAAGAAATTGGCATGTAAGAAATATCTTGCCTTTTTCAAGGCAAGACACCGAAGATAAATATTTTCCAAGTCCATAACCCGAAAATGGACTTAGGTAGAGTAGCTCTCGACAGTGATATTCGAAGCCCTCTACAGAGCACCCGGAGATAACAGAAGGTGGATAGACCCTTAATTGTTTCCCCGAGGTGACAGTATAACACAAAACAACTTATATTCTCGTAACAAGAAGAAAGTGAAGCGAGTATTAAATTTAAAATAAAATACAGGGTGTTTCATTAAAAAAAACATATCTTTTATGCGGTACAACGTTAAAGAAAATTATTTGTAACTAATTACAAAATATGAATCCTACAGCTATCTTTTAATTTTGTAAATAACTTTGTAAATTGTGCTATTGTAAATCACCCTGTATACTTTAGAATAAGTAAATTAGTAACTCTGCAATTAATAAAAATTACCAACTTTTAAGAGTACAGTAATGCATGTAGAGAAAGCAATCTTTTGTAATGGATTAATTGGGTAAAAATACTGAATTCCATTTTCAATGGTTGGTGTGTAAAATAAAGGTTGCAGAAATTTTAAATTTAAATCATTGATGCAGTGTAATTGGCTTACAAAACACAATCGATGCAAATAAGAGAAATTCCCTCCATTGTTTTCCTCTATTTTTGTAGAGTTGGTATCCTGCATTTTGTATTTGAGCTTAGTTTTACGTCTATTCATCGTTTAGTTTACTTATGAGCAGTAGTTTTTGATTAATGGAAGAATATTTGTTTAATAGTAATTGTTTTACTGTGATTCATTGTCTTTTTCTTTTAAAAAATTTCCTAAATGTGTGCTAAATTTGAAACAATCTAAGATATTATGATGACCTATTCAAAGAGCTGGATTTTACTACAAATCTATACAAGATTTCATAGTCTAGCGGTCAGGGCTGTTTCGTGGCTGATCAAAGTCCACGGAGTTTCAGAGGATATTCTTATGTATTTTGATCGGTGAATATTCGAATTTAAAACTTGCTTTTGCTTCGGAAGGGACGGAAATGTGTTATAAACAATTTAGTTGTTTAAATGTAAACTTACAAATATAAATCGTTATCACTGGTGCCGCTAATAGGCTTCGTCTGAGAGGGTAATTTTCATTTGATCTTGACACATGTCCAACCCATCTAAGCTTACCTATTTATATAAAAGGTAATACATCTCCACCATTAACTATTTCTTTATACTTCTCGGACAATTCGAAATTATATTACTTTCTCCAGATACCATTCTCACAAAATCTACAAAATGATGTTTGATGATGAAAATACCAGGCTGATTTCAGAGGTGGTGATTTTCAAAAACACTCGAATGTGGCATTGATACTCATCACATATTTATATACTACAAAACAGCCTACGACTCTGTGAATAAAAGAGAACAGTTCAAAGCAATGAAAGAGCTAGAAATACGTAATCAGTTGGTAAATATAACAAAACTAACTCTTGAAAAAGTTGAATGTAGAGTACGAATTGAGGGGGAAATGTCTGAACCTTTTAAAACAAATAACGGGCTGCGCCAGGGAGACCCTTTCTCCTGTATACTGTTCAATCTATCTCTGGAAAAAGTAATACATAAGTCACATATCACAACTATTGGTTCAATATATAATAAATCAGTGCAAATCCTTGCCTATACTGATGATATCAATATTTTGGGAGAACGGAAAATGCTGTACGAGAGGCGTATGTTGCATTAAAAGAATCAGCTACAAAAATGGGTTTAATAATAAACACCAACAAAACGAAGTATATGAAAATAAGCAAGCAAACTACGATCACTTGTTATAGAAAACGACGTCGTAGAAGCAGTGAACGAATTTGTATACATGGGAGCGCTCCTTAACACTGAAAATAAGACTACCATAGAGACAAACCACAGAATTTGCACGGCCAACAGATGTTATTTTGGGCTCAATCTCCTCCTTAAATTCACAATTATATCGAGAAATACAAAGATAAAACTCTACAAAACAATAATACGGCCAGTCCTAACATATAGTTCGGAGACCTGAACAAAAAGTAATAAAGACATGTTAGGATGTTTCGAAAGAAAAGTACTAAAGCGAATCTATGGAGCAGTGAATGACAATGGAGTGTGGAGAAGACGATACAACTTCGAACTTTATAGAATATACCAGGAACCTGATATCGTAAAACATATTAAGATAAGACGTCTGAGGTGGATACGGCATGTAATGCGGATGGAACAAAATGACCTAGCTAGAAAAGCGGTCCTTGATAGAACCATTGGCCAGAGAACAAGAGGAAGACTTAGGTACAAAGTTCCTTGATAACATCGATAAAGACATGAGAAATATGGGAATACGTGCTTGGTGGAGAAAAGCCATGGATAGGGACGACTAGAGAGAAATTCTTGAGGAGGCTAGGACCCACGCAGGGTTGTAAAACCAGAATGATGATGAAAACTTGAAATTATAGCAAAGAAAGTTACATATTAGTATTGTACGATCCAAGAAGGTGAATTTTATGTGTTATAAGTATGTTTAACTATATTTTTTAATGCCATAAAGCGATTTTAAAGTGCGCGAGCCGTTATTCGCCGAACGACTAGAATCGTATAACTATTATAGTTATACTCAAAGTGGAATAAAATAATTATATTTGCGAAGCGGATGCGCGTATAGTTCAAGCCGCAGTGGTCAAAGCTTAAAATGCGCCCAAGTGGCTACCTTTCTACTTATAATATGTCAAGAACATAAATTTGGAAAATAGTTTCTCTCTGTTTAATGAAAGTATAGAAAATAACATAACTAATTTAAATTTGTGCATTATTTGTCAAAAGAGATAAACCTAATGTTTTATGTAGAGAAAATTCTCGAAAAAAAAATTAGAAATTCTGCAAGGTTTCGAATAGACAGTTTTTTTACTAATGACAGTGTTTCGAAAATACAGTGACTAGAATTGATTTTTTAGAAGGTAAGTAATTTTTATAAATTGTTACTCAAGAATTATTATCGAATGGTTTTCACTGCATCTAAAACGTTGCATTGTTTTCAAAAGTCTTTAACAGAGATCTCCTTGTTTTTTTTATAGCTTTATGCAGGTCTGAAAATAATCGTCTGGTGTAATAAGCTTTGAATATTGCAATGACTCTCTGATCCATCGATTGAAGTAAGTTGGTTGTATTACGTGCCAAAAATTCAACTTTCACACGTGGGTCAAAACTATTTAAAGTTGCAGGAGGATGACCTGGTGTGTTGTCGATGAATATCATTACTTTAAATTTAATTTTTTTATATTGACAATAATGTTCGACTTTACAAACCAGTTTTCAAACAGGAAAGCTGTCACCCACCCAAGCTTTAAAATTAGACTTCATGGGCAAGCCAGATTAGATTTATATTTTAATGTTTTTGGATTTTCTACGTTGGAGAGATAAATTAAGAAAGGTTTTCACTGATAATCATCAGCTGCATTTGCGCCAACCACCACCATCAAGCGATCTTTGGCGGTCTTAAAACCTGCAAAGATTTTCTCTTTACTTGCGATAAAAGTTCTTGTAGGCGTCTTCTTCCAGAACATACCAGTCTCATATAAATTGAATATGGTTTTGTTGGTGTAACCATATTCATCTACCATAACTTTTAATTTCTCTGGATAGCAAGACGCAGTCTCTTTATCCGCACTTCTCTGCTTTCTGCAATGATATGAACATTACAGCGACTTTTGAATCGGTTGAACCAACTGTTACTAACTTTAAACTCTTTATATGTAGCGATCTCCCCAGCATCCTCTTTCAATCTCTCAAAAATCAGCTTAGCTTGAGAGCAAACTGTGTTCTGATCAATAGAACAATTTCTTACGTTTACCTGATTATCACGCCATACCATTTACTTTTAATCGATAATCGAGAGATTGTGTGACGTTCAAAAAGCGAATGGACGAGATTTAAAATAGTGTAACTCCGGATTCGCGTAAGTCTGGGTAAGTCAGGTAATACTGTATATGAAAGCTTCGAAGCTGTTAAAGCAGCTAAATTTATTATTTATTCAAATTGTACGAGAAATTATAAAGGACAATATGAATGATCTATTGAAGAAAATAAGAAAGTGCCTAAAAAGATCAATATCGATAGCGCGCGCACTTGAAAACTGCTTTATGGCATTAAAAAATACATTTAGACATTACTTGCTTTGCTCTAGTCTAGTCTTACTAGCTAAAAAACCTTCCAAACCTCATTTTGTGTTTTTTTTAATGGAATAAATAGCATTTTTAAAACATGAATTATAATTGCTAGTTTACGAATTAAAATCATTTATACAATTAAATGGTTTATAACAAATTCCCATCATTTCCGACGCAAAAGCAAGTTTGAAATTCGAATTCAGCGGGTCAAAATACATAAAAATTCACTCTAAAACTCCGTGGACTTTAATAGGCTGGCTTGGAAACAGCCAAAACAGCCTGGCCAATGGACTAATACAAACAGCGGTACTACTCGTGACATCCATATGCGTACGAAAATTTTTGATAGATAATTAATCATGCCAGGTCACCTAGGGCTCGACAGTATGGAAAGTGTCCTCCCAAAGTTCAACAGGTTTGATACCGAAGGTGTCTGAAATAAGCAGATTTTTCACTTAGAGGGAAGGTAAAGTGTATGGCTTGAATCTGGTTAAAGTTTACAAGAATTTATGTCTTTTATTAATACCAATATTCCTGTAAGTACCGTATGTGAAAATGTTATAAAAATATCTGGAAGCAATACCTATAAAAGGAATCCACTCTTATGCAAAATTAAACAGATAGTAACATCTAATAACGATATAGCAGATTTATTAGCAAAACAATTTGAAATGAAATCCTCTTCTAAAGATTTTATCAATACGAAGATTATTTCGGAAAATTAATTAATAGATTTTATTTACATTGAAGACAATCCTCTTAATATAACATTTGCCATTAAAGAGCTAATCACTCTTCAAGTACCTACCAGTAAAAAATCGGTTCCAGGACCATATGATAATCCTGTTAGTTTCTAAAATCTACCAGATACTGGAAAAAATATTTTCTTAACCTATACAACAGAATTTGGACCAATAATAAGTTTCCCACAAAATGGACGCAGGCGGTAATAATTTCATTACTAAAACCAAATAAATCACGAATCGATCCTGATTCCTGTAGGTAAATTTCTCTTACCAATACAATGCGCAAAATCCTAGAAAAACTGGTAGATTATAGACTATGGTGGTTTTTGGAAAATATAAATAAATTAATAATCAATGAACGCTACTCGCCAGTGAATTTGAGTCAAATTAAAGTAACGATAACTTTTCACAGGACTTAAAAATGAAGAAACAAAGTGCCGAAAAAACAAAGCGCAAAAAAAACAAAGTTGAAGTACTACTCTCACGAGTATAACATACTGAATGTACCGATTACAATGCAAGAACTTACAATATACGCTAATGTCAGCTAAAAATTCCGCTCCAGGTCCAGACTTTAAGGTTTTGCAACCAAGAGACCATCTCTGTATTCTTCAATATTACCAAGGCGTACGACACGGTTTAGAGTATATCAAAATTGTACAAATGGGGAATCGGGGTAATATGCTAAGATTCATAGGTATAAATAAACTAATACGAGACCTACAACCCGAGTTAGCTCTTTTTTTTTCAAAAATTTTTTGGGAATGTGTTTATAAACATTAAGAAATTTAAAAACCACCATTTGAAAGATTAACAGTTCAAGTTTAGACAAAAAAAATTTAAAACGATTCCTTGAGAAATGAACCATTAAATAATACGCCAAAGATGAAGGGGCTAGACAGCGAAGAGATTTGCACCCTCTCGATTTTACTGTTTCAAAAACGGAATTCACGACATCAAATTTATAAAAGTTGCTATATCTATGATTCCAATCAATGAAAATTGATTTTTTTTTTATTTTGGGGTATCTCGTTGCATAGATTAGAAAAATACAATTTATTGAATTGTGAATTATTTAGTTAATCGAGTGATTTGTTTAAACAATTTAAAATCAATATTTATTTTGAAAAATTCAACTTTTCGCTTATTATTATTAGTAGAAAAGGTTATGCATTGATAGGTAACTTAAATATTTATGTATTATAGTTATAAATCATATTTTTTAACAATAAATTTTACACAAAAATTAATTATTCTTAATTCTTCTAAGTTAGGAAAATGTTTCTTAGGAAAAAACAATTAATTTATGTTAAAATGATTCTTTTTAATCTTATGTTTATTTGCCGTTTTTTATGTAGCAGCACTGTTTTTATAGATTTTAAAAGTGTATATAGATAGCAGAACATTCATATCATAAACATTGATAAACAACAAACACAAACACGTAAGCACAAAATACAAAAGTAATTTTAGATTTGCATTGATGTTTTGTTAAAAATATATGTACAAAAAATGTCTCTAATTCAAAAGGTATATATTACACAAGGGCCGGATGCATTTCAAAAGCATCAAATAACAGTATAATATTGTTTATAGAATATACATTGCTCGAAAATATTAATACATCCCTAGGATATTTTATTTATGGCTATGAAAGTGGATGAAAAATGTATTTTCGTTTATATTACCAATTTTTGTTTTTTGTTGAACTGTTGAGCTTCTGTACAAATTTGTTTTGAAATTACAGCAAATCTACAAAAAAAAAACAAATGTTTTGGTAACTAAAATGCTATTTTCTTTATTGAAGCTTTAATACCCATATGATTTTACGGTAATCATTGTATAAAATATAAAGATGTAATTTTAAAATGTCTCTAAAATGTTTAATTAGTTACTGAATCTTACAACTTTAAGTTTTGTAGCTAACCTGCAATCATTGCCTCTACAAGCTTTTGGCTTATTCAACGATAAGTCTCGATTCATCCCAATTCTTCAGTTTGGTACCCTTAATATACTTAGAGTTATTCCTTCTTCCATTCGGCTTTTGTTCATACATGAATTTCAGAGACTGAATTTGGTCGACCTGTTTGTTTTTATGGATTGGTTAAAATCAGATTCGCCGTAAGGTAGTAAATCTCAAAAATGTGTGGACTGCGCCATTTTTTATTCTCTTGACAAATTTGTATATAAGCACAAGTACATCAAACGTCAATTAGGGTGAAGTTTTTGGCAGAGATTTCAATTTAACTATCTTAGCTTCAATAAAGAGCTTTTGTACTTTAGGGAAGTACGATTTTCTCAAGATTTTGTCTAGTAAAACTTTAAAAAAGCTCAAAATTGGATATTCCCAAAGTTACAACATTAATTTTTTGCTACAAAAACTATAAATAAGGAAAACTCTTGTTAATTATTTATTTACCTTAGTCAATCTGTCAAAAAATAATTGATTTCACGTAAAAATACAGGTTTTTAAAGGTTCTAAAAATATTTGATGGATAGCTGATAACAAGCCCCTGAAGACGTACAGAAGATTTTGATTTGTTTTATTTAAGCAATCATAAAAAGTGAAATAACAAGTTTTTTTAATTTGCAACTTTCTACATTACAATTCATTAATAATTGACCGAGATAATTGCAAAAACCCTTATTTTTTTTGTAATTTATAATTGTTAATAGCTTTGTTTTTTGAATAATGACATAATTAACTACTCGAAATTATGGCAATGAATGAATTATTGAAGTGTGCTAAATTTCAGCTGGGCCGACCAAATACTTGGTAAGTCACTCAATTTGTTTATTACGGAGAGCGATTATTTAAACAACTGTACTTGTCCAAACACTTACTCAATAGATATTTAGCAGATGATCAATTTTGTGAGGCTTCAGTATTAAGATATATTAAAAAATTTCAATATTTTGTCAAAATTGTTAATAAAAAAACCGTTTTAAAAGGGGCTGACTTTTTAGCTTACAATCATTTATAACAACTTCAATATATTTTTTATGGCACGACCTTGAAATGAGGCTTACTGGAAAGATGGTGAAAAACACAATCTTTAAAAAACAACCCTTCATAACCAATAAAACCCAAGTTAACATTTGTTTTTTAAAATCATATTTCTAATGTTTATTAACATTAAGAGCTGAAAATTGAACAGACTATAAGTAGAGATCTAGATTTGAAGATTAAATATACAGAGAAGGTGTAAAAAGTTATAGCTCATTAAAGTAATCGTACTTGTAAAATACCGCTAGGTAAAAGTGGGGGGGAGAACTTTCCTAACTCCGTTTTTTTAGAATGGAACTTCAAATTGAAGCATGCTGGAAAAATTTGTAATATCTGTCCTTGTATGGTACGAAAAACATTTATTTTCTTTAAACTGGGTTAGCTCGAGAAAATAATAAGAACTGGTCTACTTTACTACCGGAAAAATAAATTATGAAATTTTCTGTGGTTGTATATGTACGAAAAGCGCATAGAATTCACCCAAATGCACCCTAGTGCATATGGACTAATTCAGTCCTTTCTTAAAAACGCATTCCTTTAAATGTTAACACTTTGTGGTTTTCGTTATATTTGGGAGTCCATTGACCATATAAAATAATAAAACTCCTTTAACGTTGTAGTTCCCTTCTAAAGTATATAACCAATAGCCAAATGTTACCAAAACGTTTATAGAGTTCATAGTAAATAATAAAGTTAACGATAATAATTTTATGAAAATATCAGCAGTTGTATTAAAATATAACAAAAAGAGTAAATATAATGATTGGTATTTTGGGGGTGTATTAATTTTTTGGAGCAAAGTATTAAAATGTAGTTAGTATATAACAGCTGTACAAACATACTATTAAAATTACACAAAAGCTTTAGCAGAAATTTAATCTCAGCTAATACCTTTAATTTTTTAGAAATTTTTAATCTTTTAATTCTTGATAGGAGAATGGATACAAAAAATTACTTATTATTTTATGCGTTATCAGTTATTCATCTGTAGGATTTGGATCGTCTCTTGTTTGAATGATTTGCCTGTGATCCACAGTTCGCTACAATTATAACGAGCCAAAAAACCGTATTTATGATAGGCCATAGAATAAGCTTCTTTTGCATGACTAGTCACTCTCTTACAAATAATAAAAAAAATACAAATATTTTGTGGCAAATAGACATGTTCTAATGCCATCCACTATCTACACACACACACACACACACACACACACACACACACACACACACACACACACACACACACACACACACACACACACACACACACACACTCCCTTACAAGAAATCTTTATTCAGAAACAAATATAAATATAATCTAACTTTTAGATTTACCTATTTGATTTTTTATTTTTTTAAAACACAAATTTAAAGAAAATAAAGTAATTTAAAACACGCTTAAGTCATTTTTGTAACTTTTGTAACATCTACAGGGGATATATTTGTCAGCAATGAAATAAAACTTGTAAACAAGGTCATTCAAAGTTTAACTTTAGTTGCTATGTGTTCTTATAAGTATTTATACAACTTTTTGGGCATATGAATATCGCGCAAAAAGTTTCCACTCGTACCATTGGTACTAGTGGTAAATATTTGAAAGCCTATGCATTCACTAAATCAAGCTTTATCATCTTAGTTTTTTTATTGCCTAAATCCATTTTTTTATGTTTCTCTTGTTGAGTGAAACTTTCTAAAGCCTTGTGGTGTATCACACATTCGATAACAACTGCAGCAGAATAGTAGATAAGCAGAATTTAACAGCTGCTTAGGAACACAACGGGCTCGATCTCGGCATCTCCATCAACCCAAAAGCTACTCATCAGCAAGTTATCCTGTGAAGCCAACAAAAGCCATCAGAAAATTATCCTGTGAAGCCATGAGTATAATTTTAAAATCTTTATGTAAATAATGTTTTTTAAGATCTTTGAAAGATTTTCGAAGGGCGATTGAATGCAGGAAACGATAGGACGTAGAGGTACATTCTCCTTGTGTGTTGTAAACCATAAATTTTTGGTGGAATAGAGTTGTGTAGCTTAAGTGATTTTGCTATATTTGGTGATTTATAACCATTTTTGTTCCATCTGTCAATAAGAGCATTATTTCTTTTTTGGAAAATATTGGTAGGATCATATAAGTTTATGATATATGGTTTCGTCTTTTAAAAGATAATTCATTTTATTGTCGTAATTATTAGATTCCATAATACGGTTTTGTTGACAGATGGGACAAAAATGGTTCAGCAAAATCACTTAAGCTACTCAACGATATTCCACCAAAAATTTATGGTTTACTTAAAACACACAAGGAGAATGTACTTCTATGTCCTATCGTTTCCTGCATTCAATCACTTTAGATATCATTTCACTATACACTAACATCCCAATAAAACTTGCCACTTACATCATTAAAAAGAAGTGGAATGACAAAAGAGTACACTAACATCCCATTACAAGAATTCCAATCATCTGTAGAGTTAACTCAACAGACTATTAAATTCAACATATTTTTTACAGATACACAATTTGGTTTTCGCAAAGGCCTAGAAACGCGTGAGGCTCTTTTTTCACTTAATATACTGATACAAAGTTGCCCGGACGTCAATCAAGATATATACGCATGTTTTATTGACTATAATAAAGCATTCGCTAAAGTACTACATAAACAATTAATGAATGTCCTGAAATCAAAGACGATTGACTACAACGACCTCAGGATCATATCAAATTTATGCTATAAACAGCGAGCAAAGTACGTGTTAATGAACAGCTGTCAGAAGAAATTGAAATTAGACGTGGAGTGAGACAGGGATGCGTATTGTCGCCAATTCTTTTTAATGCCTACTCCGAAGAGATCTTGAAAAACGCTCTTGAGGGTGAAATAGTTGGAACAAAGGTAAATGGAGTTCCCATTAACAACATTAGATATGCGTACGACACTGTGATCTTAGCCGAAAATATTGAAGATCTTCAGAGACGTGACCAGAACAGCGGAGTATGGAAAAGAGTACGGTCTAATAATGAACGTCAAGAAGACGAAATTTATGAGAATATCGAAAACTCAAAGAAATAACGAGAATCTTCTAATAAACGGAACCAACGTCGAACAAGTGGACAAATATGCATATTTGGGAACAATGATCAACTCCATAAATGATTACATTCAGGAGATCAAAATCAGAATAGAAAAGGCTAGAGCAAATTTCAACAAAATGAGAAGGAAAAATTGAAACTAAGAGTTACGTTGGCGAGGTGCTATATTTTTTCGACTTTGTTTTATTGAATTGAATCTTGGACCTTGAATGTGACATCAATGAAAAAACTGGAATCATTCGAGCTGTGGGTGTATAGAAGAATTGAATTGAATATATCGTGGACACAAACAAAGAGGTTCTGAGAAGGATTAATAAAGAAATAGAAATTTTAAATTCAAATAAAACAAGAAAATTGGAATATGTCGGACATATTACACATGGAGAGAAATACACCCTACTCCAACTGATTATGCAGGGAAAGATCCTAGAAAAGAGAAGCATAGGGTAGAATGTCATGGCTGTGCAACCTGAGAGAGTGGTATGGATGTACATCAAATGAACTTTTCAGAGCAGCCATCTCAAAAGTCCGAATAGCTATGATGCCGACCTCCGCTGCGGAGATGGCACTTAAAGAAGAAGAAGACTTTTTAAATAAGGACGAAATATACCAACAAATGGATGAATGTGCAATGGGTGCAAGTATTTCTAGCGTCATTGCTCAACTAGATCTAGAAGACTTAGAAGAATCTGTCATGAGTCACTTAGATTTTAATGTACCATTCTTCTACCACTATATCGATGCGCTCAATATTCGTTAACCATTGCTTTGTTGAATACCATTTTTACTTAATTTTCACAAAAATGCTAGTTCAAAATACCAGCCTAACCAAACTTTACACTGACAAATCAAACCAAAAATGTAACGTCATTCAGCATGTTATCTATGCCACTACCGGCACGTAGAAAAAATCGGTTCCATGGCCTCCTTAAATCACGTTTTTTATGGCTCTATATCTTAATATATATTAAAAAAAAACAAAATTTGAAAAACATAGTACCTTAATTATGGTTTTGTCGTTTATTCATCTATTGCATCACGTAATTTTTCAATGATTATAAATATATTTTTCCCACGACTTTCTTTGGAGCGTGCCATAACACAAAAGAATATTTTGCTATCGCTTCGAAATCAATAAAATGTATGACATAAAAGCATTCATAAAAATTGTATTCCTTTGTGTTTTCGAAATGTCATTTTAAATTGCTTTTGTCTTTATCTAGAGCGAGAGAAAAAAATGCCTTTATTCCTAACAAAGATTAATTATATTGGGAGCTTTTACCAATTAATTAAATAATTAAAAATATTTTTCATTCGTACGGATAGGAAATCATCGGATGTTGTATGAATGAAAGGAGAGAGAGAATATGAACCTTTAAATAATTAATTATTTTAATGCACATTGTGGGATTGATATGTAATGACATTTTTAATAATTTGATACAGTATAATATATATATATATATATATATATATATATATATATAGTATATACTAAATTAATAATGTAGTATATATGGAATAGGGCATAATATAGCACAGTGTAGAAAAAAAAACGATTTATATAATTAACAAATATTTAATAATACTTAAAAGAGTCGAGGAAAAATTGTTGTAAATCATTATTTATATTATGGAACTAGATAGATCTTGTCGAATTATCTTGTCGATCTTTCGGTTGTTCATATTTCAATGTAATTTTATCGTAGGTTACTTTAATGTGTCTCGAAAAATATAAATATATTTAAAAATAAAGTGTTCGATCCTTTAGCTAGTAGCCTTGAGGTTGGAAACTTATTTCTTTCTTCATTCCGATATTGAAATGTGATGCCTCAACATCATATTAACGTAAAAATTATTAATTACACAATAAACAATAAATGCGTTATTCCATGATTAAATACATTCCTTTATTTTTTATCAAAATTTGGTTGGGAATAGTCCACAATCGTAAACTTAATTCTATTTGAATTTTCGGCTTGCTTGCACATTGGAAATCGATATATAAAATGTCTTCAAACAACTACACAGGGAACAAAGGTAAAGGTGGATTGTATCATACCCAAACCTAATAGTAGTGTATATTAAGAAGTGTCCAGATTATTCGTGTGGCTTGCACTATTTGCTGTGCTTGTGGAGCTTGTTGCCGTAGTGTGAACGTTGAATCTGGAATTACCACATCACTGAGGTAAGCTAGTGGCGTATGTAGATCGGGCGATTGTCGGTGGTACATCAAATAAATGGGCGGTAAGCTCGTAAAAATGTGAAGTTTTGTCTAGTTGGCTCGTAGTATTCTTGCCTTGATATGCTAGGGTGAACTGCAAGTTAAAGATCATAATCAACTAATTAAATTCGGCTGAATTCTCTCTCTCTCTCTCTCTCTCCCTCTTTCTCCTCAGTCGTGTCCCCAAAAGAGAATGTAGTGGCCATCGGCTATGGTCCTTTCTTTTAACTCATTTATAGGTCTTTTGTATATTCCTGTATATACATTTATATATTCCTGTAGTTTGGTCAATCCATCTGGTTGAGGTTTATCCTCGTGATCTTCTCCCTACTACTATTCTTTGGATAATAAGTCTTTCCATGTTTTCGGTGTCGCATATTTGCATATTTTATGATCTCATAAAATATGCAAAGTATTTTAATTGTTGGGGATTGACTTTGCTGGAGAACCGTTTGAGTACCTTTAGCTCATATAAAATTGAATTGCCTGTTCTGTGATCGGTCTACCATTCGTAACATTCTTCTCCAACAGAACATTTCAGTGGCGTCTATCTTTTTTCTTTTCGTGGCGTTTTATATATTATACTCGTCATCCAAATGTGTGTCCTCCATTTACCGTCTTGTCAAGGTGTAATCCAAGATATTTTACAGAATCATCTTTGGAAATCTTGTTATGCATTATAATGTTTGGTGTTTTTTTTTGTGACATTTAGTAAATACCACTTTAACTGATTTTACTTCGTTGATTTTTATCTTCCATTTCTTAGACCATATTTCAATTAATTGTATGGATTGTTGTAAAATTTCAGTTGCTTGTATGTGATCTGGGTTTTTGACTAGCATTGCAGTATCATCCAGCGAATGTTGCGATTATGGATTCTTATTCATTTGGAAAATCAGCTATAAAGGTTGTGTAGAGAATTGGTCCCAAAATGCTGCCTAACGGGACCCTGCATTTATGCTGTGGATGTTAGACACACTCTCTTTGTATCGTATATGTAATACTCTTCCTTGAGGTATGATTTTAGTATCGTGTATAGTGGCTGAGATATTGCTTTCTTCAGTTTGAATAGTAATCCTGGATGCCAGACCTTGTCAAATACTTAACTAACATCCAGGAAAATGACATTGCAAAAGCTCTTTTCCTGAAAGGCTGATTGTATCTGTTCTACCGCCCTTTGTACTTGTTCAGTTGTGCCGTGTTGTTGGCGAAAACCAAACTGATGATTAGATATATTATTGTTGTTCTATATATCAATAATAATCAGTCTACTTGCAATGGCTTTCTCTATGACTTTGGACATAACTGGTAATAAGCTGATTGGTAGGATGTAACCTCATGTGAAGGTTTTCGTAATTTTGAAATCATAATGATTTGTGCTAACTTCCATTGAGCAGGAAAGTAGCCTGTTCTTAGTATCCTAGTTTATAAATCGTGTGAGTAGTTGTGTTCCTATAAACCTAGTTTATGAGTTGTGTTAGACTTACTATTTCTTATCTGGGTCAATTATGTAATGTGTTGGTCGCATGAGATCATGACCACTGAGGTTTTTTATTAGACTTTTTACTTCGTTAGGATTTGCCAATTTAGGTGGATGGTTCATTTGATTAGGACTGTCTAAATATTTATAGATGTCGCCATCTTTATTTTCCTTATTTTTACCGGGTAAAATATCTTTTCTAAACGTTTTTGCTTTTTTCTGATCTGTCTTTAACCATCTTCTGTTCTGATAGGTGGAATTTGGTTTTGTGGCCGCTTCAGCTAATTTGTCGCCCTCCATCATGACTAGTAACTAACTGTATTAGGTGTCAGATTTTTTAGGTAATATTGGAAATTTATCGTGTTAGTAGTTCTTTGACGAGTTTGATGCCATTTTTACGAAGTTTTCGTTTTTTTAACATTTTTATTCTTATTATTGTTGAACAATCCTTATGGAACCATTTTCGTTTAAAGTTATGTTTTGTAGATCCCCATGTAGCTTCGTGTATTTGTTTTGTTAATGTTTCTATTGCTATTTCTAGGGTTTCTAGGTCTATTTTTTCTTGTAGGATTCCTTAGAAAATATTTCAGTCTATTGCTTATCTCAGAGTTCAAGACACTTACATCCGTATGTCAGTATTGAAAATATTAAAGCAGTTGATCAACCTCACTTTTAGAGTTTTTAAAATGTAAGAGTCCTTCCATATTTTGGTCATCTTTTTGTGGGGACGATCACATCTATGTTTCATTTCTTCCTGTAGTGATCCTGTATTTATGATCAATGATCTCAGATCAATGATCCCAGATGACTGTTATGCAATATATCCACTATCATAATATTTGTCTTTAATAAGTTTAACTGCAGACTAAATATTTCACTTTCGTTTTTAATCAGTAGTATGAGATAAACTAACTCTTCTTGACTATTTACAAGAAGGGCTATGTCATCTGCAAAATGTAGGTTGTTTATTTTTCGTCATTCATTGAGACGCTCTTTTCACACTCTTCAAGCGTTCTTCTCATAATATGCTCATATATATATATATATATATATATATATATATATATATATATATATATATATATATATATATATCAAATAAATCTGGAGACAGTATACATCCCTATCTGTCATCTGTTTGGGTGGAATTCCTTTAAGAGTGTATCAAGCACTATAACTGTTCCAGTATTGTATTCGTGTAGTTCAATTATAAGCTAAATGAAGTGTTGTGGTACGTCTACTTAAGTGTTGCCATTTGATCCTGTCGAATACTTTGTCATAATCTATAAAACAAATGTATAATGGGATGTTGAATTCTTTAGAATTTTATATACCTCTACCTTTGGTAAATCCAGTTTTCTGGAGTATTTCTCTTTGTAGGAAAGTTTTCTGTCTCTTATTGATATATGTAGCATTATTTTGCTGGCACATGAGATAAGGGAGATGGTTCTATATTTGTCGCATTTATGAATGCTGCCTTTTTTATGTATTATCGTTATTGTAGATTTTGCTCAGTCGTCAGATTATTGCTTGAAATACCATATTTTGTTACAGAGCAAGTGAAGCAATTTTATTTCGGTTTGTTCTGTAGCTTTGAGCATTTCTACTGTTATCATATCTGAACCTGGTGTTTTGGTATACTTGAGTTCACTTATTACCAGTCTTATTTCTTTCTCGAGTATATTACGTTCTTCGTCTATTTCTTCAGGGGCTTGGTGAACAAGTTTCTGGTGTTGATTATCTTTGTATAGATCCCTCCATGTTTCTGCTATATCTTCTCTATTGGTTCTCAGGCGTCCTGTGTGGTCTTTAATGGCCCAAATTCTAGCTGCAAACTTTCTTGTTGTGTAGCGTATTTCTCTAAAAGATCTCTTGGCTGATTGTTTTGATCGTGGTTCTCAATTTTTTTACATATGTTGTAATAGTACTGTTGTTTATCAGCCTTTCATCTTCGTTTTATTTCTTTGTTGAGGTTTCTTAAACTTCACTATATACATCACTTTGACAAAGATTTCTTCTATTCTCAGTTATTTAAGGGTTTTATATGTCATTCCTTCAGCATTTGCTCCTTGCTCCATATTAGTGGTATTAGATAATGAATTCTTCTGCACAGTTCCGATTCTCAGTTTTGTAATAATGTTGACAACATTTTATCCATCCTTGACACTTTATTATTTTTAGTTTCTTCATTATATAATATATACCACTTCTCCATAACTTGGATTCTTGGTGTGACTGAACAGTGTAATATGTTGTCTCGTTTTGTTCATCCTTATTGTTTTCATTTAGGTCTTCCTCAAAGTAATCACTTTATCTATTTATAATTTTGTTTTTCTGTTAGTAGTTCCCTCTCCTGGTCATTTTCATAACATCAGTCTTGCTTTTCTGTCTGTTGTTATGCTCTAGGATTTCTTGTACTTGTTTTTACAAAGCCTCCCTTTTTTTGTCTTTTTTTTTCTTTGAGATACTACATAACATCATTTTTATATTAAAAAAAAAAACGATACACACTCAATAAAATAAAATTTCAGAAATCATGTAGGAATTAATTCAAGAAGTTAAATATTTTGACAGTGTATGGATTGTACAGCTGGTTCCTAAAAAAACTGATACGACTCTTAGTAAGATTTGATCAATCTGAGCAGTGTATTTCATTGGTCTGACATTATATTATATTTATTATGACAGACAAATAATAAAATAAACAAACAAACATCAAACAATAGATAACATATGCTAATTAATAAATTGTAATAATTATTATTAAGGTCTAAATTTTGATATTATTTTGAATTCCTATATTTTATAAAGAGTATATAAATAACAGATTTTACATAAAATAAAGTTGTTGTTATTATTTTTATTATTATTAAGGAATAAAACAAGTGACTTAAGTCAACAATATATTAAAGCAAGAATTGTAACCAAATTAAAAAATAACTGGGCACTAATATATAAAATTAATATTTTGTAATATCTCCATCAGCATTGATAACGGCTTGTAGTCTTCGGTCGATCTGCGTGAAAGGAACTATTAAATTGTCTGCTTCAGGGAGCTCTTCCCAAACCTGTTGTATATCGTGCCATAGCTCTTCAGTATTGTGAAGCATAAAATTACGCTGATACAACCGTTTTGTAATAACCCCACACACATTCTCGATTGGGTTTAAATCTGGAGTGTAGCTGGGCCAATGTAAGGTTTCGATGTTATTATTCTGGAGCCACTGGTTTATTATATTTGCAGTGTGAATGACAATTATCTTGTTGGAGGATAAAATTATTTTCCGGATACAACTGTTCTACACTGGGAAACATGATGTTTTCTAGAATATTAACATTAGTCTGTCCAACAAACCTGCCATTAATATGCCATACCATTCCCATTCCTCTAGATGAAATCTATCCCCATACATTGGCGCTAAAATGACCAGCTGCTCGATATCTATTAACATATGAAGGATTAAATCTATTATTATCTGGTCTATACATTCCAATTTTGCCCTTTTTAGAAGAGTGAAAAATTTTTTTCATCTGTAGATATTACCCTGTCCCAAAAATCTTGATTTTGTAGCTGATGGTTTAAAGCAAATATAAGTTTTGATTGCCTCTGTTGCGGTGTAAGAGCTTTTTTTTGCTACAGTACGGTAGCGATGCCTTAATTATGCGCCAAGTTCGATCTTCATGAGCTTTAGATATTTTTGATCTTCCAGAACCTTGCTTTTTTCGAAAATTTCTTGTTATCTCCATTTTATATTAATATTAAAAACTGTTGTTTTGTTTACGTTAAAATATTTCGCTACGGCAGAAAGTGAAGAGTCATCTTCTAATTTCATTACAATTCTTGCTTTTAGTTATTTGCTAGCATGTTGAGCCATTGTTTAAGGTTGAACAGAATAAGTTATCTGACAAATTTTAAGATTTAGCAGTGACAATGACAGTATGTAAATAATAAGTATTTATCCTTCAAAATACACGGCTCATTTTTTTACAAAATAAGCTTTAAGAGTCGTATCAGTTTTTTTAGGAACCAGCTGTACATTTGAAAGTTTTTGGTTGAACACCAAAACATGTTTCAATATTATGCGAACAATTTTCATGATTACAACACACGAACAACCAATTATAACATTTCTGTACAAAGATTGAGTTTAACAAAAAAATCGCGTACCAATGCCTGCATCACTTTTTTCAATAATCTGCCATGCCAGTTACCATGAAGAAAGAAAAACACAAGCCACGAATCTTCAAAAATTCGTGTATATTCAAAAATTCAAAAATTAGAATATTATTGAATAACTTGGACCAGCCTTTAAAAGAACTTCCCCAAACTTCCTCTACTGGAGGAATCAGGACGCATTTAATTACATATTAGATCTTACACCTATATCGGGAGTTCTGCAATTACAAAAACGAAAAGATAGGTGATAAAAAGTCCATTGCATATTTACGGTTTACCAAAGTAACTTTCTTTGCTTTTTCAGATGATTGTTCCTTTTGTCTTCTTTTTTTTCTTCTTTTTTCATGTAGACATGACTCTGTCTGTTTTTCAATGTGCCAGTAAGTTGTCATTCCCTCGTTTTTGTGGTCTTCCAACTGATCGTCTTCTTATTGGGGAACCGTCTATTGCCGTCTGTACTACTCTATTTGTTGTCAATCAGCTTATATAATCGTTCCATTCTACTCTTCTATTTCTTACCCAGTTTTTGGTGTTCTCCACCTTGCATCTACGTCTTTATGTCATTATTGGGCTGATGTCATTATTGGGCTGATGACTGTTTTGTAAATTCGGCCTTTCATTTCTTTACCGATATTTTTATTTCTTCATATTGTTTGATTCAGGCAGCCAGCGGCTCTGTTTGCTCTATTCACTTGATATTCCACTTCAGTTTCGAGCTTTCCGTAGCTAGATAATGTGATATCCAGATATTTAAACTCCATCACTTGTTCTATTATCTGACCTTTCAGCTCCGCTTTACATCTTAGTAAATTTGCTGTTGTAACCATGCATTTTGTCTTTTTTGGGGAAATTAACATGTTAAATTTTCTGGCGGTTATATTAAATCGGTGCGGCATACGTTGTAAATCGTCTTCACTTTGAGAGAGTAGTATTACGTCGTCTGCATAGCATATTTTAAGTTGTTTTTCTGCCATTTGGTATCCTTTTTTAGTTCTTACTTTTTTTCAGGGAATCTCCCTGTCTTATCCCATTGTCAGCCTCAATAGGGTCGGTTAGTTCTTCTTCTACTTTTACTTTTATTGTGTTATTTGGTAGATTTTTTCGATCGTTTTGATTATTCCTAGAAGTATCTCTCTTGCGTACACTAAGTGGATAACGTCCTTTAATTTGACCCGGTCAAATGCCTTCTTAAGGTCCACGGAACATAGATATGCCGGTTTGTTGTATTCTAATAATTTCTCTTGCACTTGCCTCATTATAAATATAGCGTGGGCGCATGATCTTTCCGACTTAAAATCTTGTTTTTCTTCTGCTAGTGTTAGAATTTCATTCAGTTTATTTGTTATCACTTTGGTTGTTAATTTTAGTGGTGTTTAATAAATTAATTCATCTGTAACTTTCGGGGTCCGATTTCTCTCCCTTTTGAAGAGAGGTATTAGGATGCTTGATCTCCATTCTTAAGGAATCTGTTTTGTTCTATTTTTTGGATTAGTTTTAATAGTTGTTTGGTCAGATCTGGTCCTCCGTACTTTTTTTCCTAGCTTTCCTCGATGTTATCGTTTTCTAATATTTTATTCCCAGCGATCTTCTCTGATATTCTTTTTCTGTATAAGTATTCCGTGGATTCCGTATTTAGTCCTTCGACTGATTTTTGTTTGTGTTCTCATCGCTCTCTTAGGTGTGAAGCATTTGTCGCTACCTACATCAGCTAAGTTGAGGCATCTTACGACGATATGGATGTATATCTCTGTTGGTTATAACATAATCTTCCTACATAATAATTCCTTTAAAGTGCATCATATAATTAAAATAAACTACATTAAAAATGAAGGAAAAGGACTTTAAATAACATGTCTGCGTTGGTATTAGGTACAATGCTATCTATATTTTTATATCTAAAGTTAATGAATAAAATATAAACGAGTTTTGGTGAGAAGCATTTATAGTACGGACGGTAAGACCGATATATATGAATTTCAAGGTTGATTCTACGTCATTTATTAGTTTTTTAAGACAGAAATTCTTCAGTAATTAGATTAATAGACCCAAAGAGTCATTATTTTTTCACTTTGTGTCCAAAGAAACGCTTAAACACATAAATGACGTAATGTAAACCAAGTCGGAATTATTATTGTAATTTAACAATTCACTAAGTTATTGCTCCAAGCAGTGCTGTCGGTACTGCCATTTGTCAAGCGAATCAGCTGTTTCATTTCTCGTTGCACTTACCATTAGGATATTATAAATTAAGTCTATTCTACCATACAAAGATTAATAACTACGCTAAGAACTAATGAAGGGATTAACAGTATTTTTTGGATAGTTGATCTATTGTGATTTTCATGATGGTTTCATGTGGTTTTTATTTGATGATTGTACTAGTTTATTATATTTTTTCATTTTTCATTTTAAAGACCGTTGTACATAGTGATAGGCGAGCGGCGCATCCCTAAAAATATTCTTAAAAAGCAAATAAACCCCTGAAAAATACAACTAATATAAACAAAGAGGAATCGATTGATTATGTCATTAAAAAAAACAGCAGTAAAAAAATTTATTAAAAAATAAAAAAAAGCAAAAAAGATATTGCAAAACAGGTTTTAGGTGAATTTGGCAAAATAAACACTTCTTGTTAGTTTAAATTTTTTTGAAAAAAGCGCTCTTTTCGAGTTATGGGCGATTTAAGAGCGAAATGGGGACAAAAATTGTCAATTTTAAGAAACCATACCTTAGTTTCTACTTAAGCGATCATAACGTATAGCCTTTTACATAAAGACATATATTTTAACCCATTTTTTATATTTATAGTCAGGTTCTTATTTAGATCACAAATTTTTAAACTGAAAACCACTGAAAAACAAATGCTTTAGATGTTTACTGCCAAGTAAAGTACCCTGGATCATATTCATACGCTTCGAGAACCAATGTGTAGAGCTAAAAAATATGAAATACCTCTAGCATTAACCTTCATAGATTTCGAGAAGGCTTTCGATTCTATATATCTCAAGGCAGTAATACAAGCTTTGACTAACCAAGGCATTGACAAACCGCACATAGAGACTTTGGCAAATATATACAGATAAGCAAAAGCTAAGTTAAAACTGTATGAAAATACTTCAGAATTTCCCACCACCAGGCGTCCGACAAGGAGACACAATATCACCAACGATCTTCACTGCAACTCTAGAAAATATATTTAGCAAAATGAGCTAGCAGAACAAAGGCCTATCCATTGATGGAGAATGTGTATGGAGAATGTATCCATTGATCTATACCTCGGACAATTCATACATAAATTTAACTCTTTGCTCCCAGAAATCAACAGATGGATGAAACTGGCTTGGCAATCTTTTGGTAAAAATGCAGTTATATTCAAATCCAGGATACCGCTCCACTTGAAAAAAAAAATCATTCGATCAGTGTATACTACCAATCATGACATACGGCTGCGAAACTTGGACACTAAAGAAAGAGATAATAGCGAAATTCAAAGTTATTCAAAGGTCAATGGAGCGGTGCATACTAGGTATAACAAAAAGAGGTCGAAAATGAATAGAATTGATCAGACAGAAAACCAAGGTCACTGATGTAATCCACAGAATTAAATCATTAAAATAGCGGTGGGCGGGACATTTAGCGAGACGAACAGACAATAGATGGTCCACTAGAATTTCACTGTGGTATCCAAAAGCGTTAAGAGACAAAGAAGACGTCCAAATTTAAGATGGTACTAGGACATAAAGAAACAAGTCGGTACACCATGGAGTAGCGAATATTGGACAATCTTGAGCAGAAATGAAAACCGACTATATAAAAGAGACTGCCATAATCGGTAGAATACGCTGAGAATGATGATGATGATATATTATTTATCTGCAATATTTAATGGAATAAAATTTTATTTTATATTAAATTGCCATAATACACGCATTATATTTCCATGTTTATTTAAATTATATAAAAAGTGAGTACGTAGAAATTATTTATTTAATATTTATATCACATTAATTTTCAAAATATATGTTTCAAATTTAATTTAATGCAAATAATTATATATATTTACCTCATTCAAAGCGTTTAACTCGTTATATTTGCGGTTGAATAATGCTTCCATGAGACTTTCAGTAGTTTAATAATATTGCTATACAAAATATTAACTATGAATCAATAAATTTTTCACGTACATATTGTGTAAAAATATATGTATTTGAATTTCGATAATACACTAAATTATACACAATTTCTAATATGTATTTTTCGTGAAAGAGATAAATATAAAGTTTCGTAAGAATCTTGGCCAACGGCATAAGGATGTAGAAGGTAAGTGAAAACCATTATATTAAAGATCCTTATGGATATCCCTCATTAAATCATCATGATGTTAGAAACCAATAATTGCCTTTGGAAGCCAAAATCCGACAGCGAGGAAAAAAACAAGGGTTTACAGGTCAGTGAATTATGTTTCAGAACTGCAGAGCCAAAAGAACAACACTGTCTGTTCAAGACTAGAATTGGAACCTGAAATGTTCAGAGAATATTTCAGCCTAGTAAGTATTAGCACAATATTATTTATGAAATGAAGTTGAATATTAATGTAATGGGTATTAGTAAAATCCAACTCAGGTTGTTTCTCCAAGTTCCAGTCCAAATAGCTATGATAATTGCCCACCTCTGTCGCGGAGACGGCAATTGAAGAAGACGATGCAGTTGATCCTCATTTTAACCCATATGTTAGTCAAATCAAAATATGTGCTTTTTCGGTGTAAAAAATTGTGATCTAAATCAAAAGTCATGAAATACTATTTGTAGAGGACTAAAATCTGTATGGAAAACAAATGTTCAAAATGTTCAAATTGTTCTACGCCTATCCTATACGTCTCGGTTTCTGTACGGAACACGACTAAATATCCAATTTATTTCTTCACAGAAATATACAAAACCAATAACAATTCAATTTAAAATAATGTGAATTATACAAGGTGCTCCAAAAAGAGTGGTATATCAAAGTTCTATTTTTTCTCATGGAACACCCTATATTTGATTTCTTTTTTGAAATTTTTGAGTTTCTCGTAACAAAGAAGCTATACGTTTATAGGGATTCCCCATACCTGAATGCAGGGTATTTGATTTATTTCGATTTTTATAAAAATGTAAGGTTTTAGAAAAAATTAAATATCTACGTACTTATTTTAAATGAAACACCCTGTATTTTATTAGTCTGTCGTGTGAAAAATTTACTTAGCCTTCAATCTATATTAGGGTTTCCTATACCTACCTTTCTTCATTTTTAAAATATTTAAAGATTTTCTAATTTGTAAGCTTTAACAATTATAATTAAGTATTCCGTGGTTATATATAAAACATCACCAAAATATACCTAGCCAAGATCATGTCTAAGTGTTTAAAGCTGAGTACATTTTCCACACGACAGACTACTAAATTAAAGGGTGTTTTGATTTAAAATAAGCAGGTTATTACAGCTTGAATTTGCTAATAGCTTGAATTTGACCACCCTGTAAAATATTTTATTATAATAAACACCTGCTTAAATATTTCAAATAGTCTTTTAATAAGACCTCCGGTCTTAAGGAAAAATTTAACTCCGATTTTTAAATTCGTAGATATTTTTTATTCTAAATTCTTACATTTTTAGAAATATCGAAATAAATCTAAACACCCTGTATTTAGGTATAGGAAATCGTTTCCTTATAAAAGTATAGCTTATTTTTTAAAGACAATTGAAAAATGCCATCAAATATAGTTATATAAAATACAGGGTGTTCCATAAGAAAAAATATAGCTTTGATATATTACTCTTTTTTGGAGCACCCTATATATTTCACATTATTTTTAAATTATAGTTAAATTGGCCCTGTATATTTCTGTGAAGAAAAATTTTTGATATTAACTCGTTTTTCGTACAGAGACCGATTCATATAGGATGGGCCACCTCAAATGTATTGTATTTTTGTATTTTTTGCAGGATGTCGGAATGTGTTGTATTCGTAAAGCAATTTTAACATTTATTTTCAATATAGATTTTAGTCCTCTACAAATAGTTTCCCATAACTTTTGATGTAAAATAATTAGAAAGCAGGAATTCAACAGTTTGCAAATTTCCCATTGAGTTTCCTATGGCCCGTTTGCCGATTTACCAACCGGTTTATATATATATATATATATATATATATATATATATATATATATATATATATATATATATATATATATATATATATATATATATATATATATATGCAGTGCTTTTCAGGTAAAACTATCCATCTGAAATAACTTTTGAACTTCTAATTTTTGGGAAAAGCTCAAAAACACGTCAATTAATATTTGAAGGGGGAGACATTGTGCCCATATAAAAACTTGCTGGGAAAGGTACCCCTCACCCCCGTATCATCCCTTTATATTTTTTAAATCACTTCACACTTATTTTATTTTATATTTGGATTCTGATTTTTGTACTGATTTCAAAAATGTATAATACATTCGGCTTGAAGTGAATAGTTTATGGGATAGACAATTTTTCTTTGTTTACATTTTGCAAGAAAGATATGCAACTCATAAGTATGTGGTTGAACTGAAGTAAAAATTTAAAACATCAGGGCCAACATAACCGACAGGGACTCATAAATAACGAAGAAATCCACGTAACCGTTTAAGGGCAAGTTATCTTAGAGGCTGAGCACAACATCCTCAAAGGTTCAACTTATGGTGTGGTATCTTAGGGGATCACATTATCGGACCCTTTTTTATCACTGAAAACTTAAATGGTATCTTGAGTTACTTAGGCAAGTGGTTGATAGTATTAGAAAAATAGTAGAAAATGATAATAACCTTTCCGAAGATTTGGTTGTATTTTAATATGATGAGCACTTTGCTCATTATTTATTTTTGCCAAATTCGCCTAAAAAAAGGTTTGCAAGACCTATTTTAATACTGATGTTAATAAAAAAAATTAATATCAAATTATCTGCAATTCGTTTAAAAATATTTAAGTTTTTTGTTTCAAATGACAAGGAATCCATTATACTTTGTTTGAATCAGTCGTCTTTTTTCAGGAGGTTATTTGGATTTTTAATCATCTTTTTAGGGGTACGCCACTGGCGCACCATAATATGAAAATTTGAATGTAATATTTTACTGTTTATGAACTTATTATAATAGTCTTAAAGAACTGGACTGCTTGGCAGCGGATCGTAAAACGTCTCTAATACCCCGTTGACCTTTTCTTTAGATTTTTACACTTTTTATTTAAATTTTTTCGTTAATGAGAGAGAGAGAGAGAAAGATAGAGTAATGAATCGAAAATAGACGTACCTATTTTGTGATAAAGTTTGTTGTATTAATTTTTTACTATTAATATGCACTTTAACTCCAGATCTCTGACTATTTCAGAATAAAAAAAAGCCGAAAAAATAAATTTCTTATAAAAATAGTTAGAATTTTTGTCAAATGAACTACAAATACTATATAACTATTTAAATAATAAGAACGACATATATATACAGATTGATATACTAATACATCGAATACAGAAGGATAAAAAATGCCGCAAAGATACTATCAGTAGATCAATGAACTGATAACCTTATGGATATTGTATTCGAGCCCATAGTAAGCCGCAAATGAGATAACTGTAAAGAAATAATAAAATGTTCAGCAGAGCAAGGAAGCTACTAGAAGGAGAACACCTACACACCATGTCTATAGAGTCATGTTTATCTGGTGAATCTAATAAGGAGATTAGAAAAAAAGGAAAATATTTTAAAAGAGAAATAAAAATAACTATAACACATGTCCCCAAAGTTTTTTGGAAAAAATGAATATGTATTTTCTAATTGTAAATTAAGTTTATTTTACTAAATAATACAGGAAATTAAGTCTACATATTTAAAGTTTATAACATATTTTTATAGAACAGAAAGAGATCCGTGATCTTCGATGGCACGTTAATTTGGTCTCACGTGCAATAAGCCTTTGTTTCACTTTTTCTGAGTTCTTGTTCTCACTGTTTCTAAGTCGATCTCACGAAATTTTTGCATAATTCTTCGCCTTAACTGAACTTCATTTTGGGCTTCCCAAGCTATTATTATACACCATTCGACTCAAAACAGCCCAAAACTCTTCTATAGGCCTCGCCTGAGGCACATTTGGAGGGTTATCGCGCTTGGGAACAAAATTTATATTTCGAGCAGTTAACCAATCTGTCTTTCTCCTGGCGTAATGGCATGACGCTATGTCGGGCCAAAATATGATTTCATCATTGGGGTGATAAATTGAACAAGCTTTGTAAGAAATCTGTCAACGTAATTGTCAGCATTGAGAGCTTCACTGCGAACACGCCCAACAAACAGCTGTGAAACACCAGCTTCTAGATGGCCCATCATGCCAAAATTTTATCAGCAAATTTCATTTTTCCCTTCTTGTACATTGCGTGTATAAAATCTGTCGTTGCTCTTCGTTGCTCTGAATATGTCTCAATGCATGGCAACATCTAGCAATTTTTTCTAACTGGGCTGGTGTGTACTTAAGAGCTTTTTTTCTTTTATATCGTTTTAAATTATTTCTAAAAATTGTTCTACTTAATTCTAATTCGTGAAACATTATATCTTCGGCCAACATTTCGCAAAGACTTTCCTAAATGGTTCTCCATACTCTGAATTCATCTCTGTTCCCGAGCAAGAGTTAAAACTCTTGGTCTTTTACTTTTGGTCAAATTAAGGCATGGTATAGCATTTTTGCACTCTTTAATTGTCACATCTTAACACAATCTTAACATCTTAACGAACCGTATTTGTCATAACTGACATTGTTTATATCGTTTAAGTTGTGTACTAACTTTGGTTTCCAATGGCAACTTGATCCAATGCTTCCTACTAATAATACTTTTAAATCTAAAATTTTTCGAAAACTTTAGGAACACACGTTAATACTAAAATGCTTGAAGGATACTTTTACAGAAAGATTAATGGCACAAAATGGAGGGAAACATAGTTGCTAATTAGAAGAGTATTCTTAACAGTTGGATAGAGTACTTTGAGGATATGCTATGTATGAAAGACGATACAGTTAGACCTTTTATGCATCTAAAGAATATGAAAAAAAAAACAAATGCCTGAAGAATTATAAATGAGCACGAAATAAGAAAAGAATGGCAGCTGTATATATCAGAGTTGTTTAAAGATGACAAGAATAATATTCCCCAATTCTACCAAAACTGTACTGACGGCCCAGAAATTATGAAATGCGAGGTAGAACACGCTATAAATAATGCTAAAATTAGAAAAGCTTGTGGTCCAGATGATACACCAACTAAGTTGCTGAAACTAATAGAGGATGATTCCATAAAAGTAGTAGTAAGACTTTTTAATTCAATATATAACACCGGAGTGATTCCCACAGATTGGCTCAAATCCATCTTTGTCGCAATATCTAAAAAACACAATGCGAGAAAATGCTCAGAATATCGATTAATTAGCCTAATGAGCCACACTCTTAAAATGTTTCTAAGAATACTTCACAACAGAATTAGTCGCAAATGCGAAGATCTCGAAGGTACCCAATTTGGTTTTAGAAATGCTATGGGAACCAGGGAGGCACTTTTTGCGCTTAACATCCTATTACAAAAATGCCGTGACCAAAGAAAAGATGTATTTGCATGTTTTGTGGACTTCGAAAAGGCATTCGATAAAGTGCAGTATGTAAAAATAATGCAAATACTGAAAAATATCGGAATAGATGACAAGGACATTCGTGTCATTAAAAATTTGTACTGGAATCAAACTGCTATCGTAAAAATTGGAGATAACTACACCGATGAAATCTCCATACAACGAGGAGTCAGACAAGGTTGTATTTTGTCGCCAACATTGTTCAATGTTTACTCGGACCAGTTATTTAAAAAGGCACTTGAGAGACAACCATATGGAATAAAAATCAACGGGAAACTACTTAATGTGATTATGCAGACGATACAGTAATTCTGTCAGATAATATTGAAGGTCTCCAAATTCTGCTTGATCGTATTCACGAGGTAGGAGAGGAAATGGGCATTAAAATAAACTCAAACAAAACCAAATTTTCAGTGTTTAGTCGTGACCCACATCCCGATGCAACGCTTCAATTAAATGGAGTCCACGTTGAGAAAATTCACAAAATGACATATTTGGGAACTGTCATAACAGACTAACAAGATCCAGACATAGAAATAAAACGTAGAATAGCAATGACTAAAACTACTTTTAAGAAAATGAAGTAATTTCCTTGGAATAATCATCTCAGTTTAGATCTAACACAAAGAATGGTTAAGTGCTATGTTTGGTCCGTACTTTTGTATAGTGCAGAAGTGTGGACGCTAAAAGTATCGATCATGAACACAATTGAAGCATTGGAAATGTGGGTTCATAGACGAATGCTAAAGATACCTTGGACAGCAAGGAAAATTAATGAAGAACCACTAAGGAGCGTCAACAAAGATAGAGAACTGCAAAAGACTGTTAAACATCCAAAAATGTCTTATCTAGGACATATAGTAAGGAGGGGAAGTCGATATAAAATATTACAACTGATCCTTAAAGGCAAAATAGAGGGCCGTAGAGGTGTAGGAAGAAAACAAGTTTCTTGGTTAAAAAACATTCGTGAATCGACAGAGATATCAAATGCAGGACAATTATTCCATATTGCAGAAGATCGAGAAGCCTTCGCAATGGGGATAACCAACGTCAGATAATTCTGATATGGCACGCGAAGAAGAAGAAGCCTGAAGAATGGAATATAAGTTTGTTATGACATTTTTGAAAATCATCTGCATTACATATTTACTCATATCTGAGTTGCTACTTTAAAGAGATTGTGGTTGAATATCAAACAGAATTAACCTTGGAAAGTAACGACTTGGAATGTTAGAAGTCAACATCAAAAAGATTAAAAAAGTTAAAAATATGTATAAAGCAGTTAAAGAAATGGAAGACTGGATACAAATATATTAGGAATCAGCGATGTCCAATAGTCCTATTCGGAAAAGATAAAAATTAACAATAAAACAATATTTTATTCAGGAAGTCAAAACAGTTTACACGGACATAGTGTTGGGATAATACTAAACAAAAACATTGATGGAGCAGTAATAAACTTCATCCTACACTCAAAACATAATTATAATTAAACGATTAAACGAGAACAAACCCAGAATAAACATTATACGAGTTTATGCTTCAACTGCACAAACCAGACAGCGATGTTAAAACTTTCTATGAAGACTATATTTTAAAATCCATTAAAACGCCGAATGTTACAATTATAATTTAAGATTTTACCGAAAACGAGAAGAAAAAGTAGAAAAATGTACAGGGGATACGGTCTGGGAAACAGGATTATCGAATTTTGCCAAAACAATAATGTTGTTATAACAACTACATTGTTTTGCACAAATACAACAGATGCACAAATCGATACAAGTAACTTAAAGAAAGCACTCATAAGACAACGCCTCACAAATGAAATCAATAATCGATCAATGAATCTTAAAAAACCAATTCTGCAAAATACTGAAACGGATATAGAATAGTTTTTAATAGAGATAGAAATAGATATAAGTCAAAAAGAAATTCTGACACCAACCAGATACAAAATGAAACATGACGCGGAGGAAATTTTAGGTTTAATGGAAGAACGACTTCATAAAAGACAATATAAAAGCAAAGATATACCACGAAAAGAATAAACAAATAAATTACAAAATCAAGCAAGTAAAAAAGCAGTTGAAAGAACACTGCGCAGAAATAGAAGCATACTAGAAAAGGCATGATAATGTTAACTACATACAAACATTAAAGAATTACCTAACAACAATAAAAAAAGTAAACCGCGAATGCTGAAAGATACAAGTAAGAAACTAGTGTTGAATGCCAACGAAAAATTAAAGAGGTGAACGCGAAATAAATGTTCAATAAAATTTGTATCAGCTTGACGGTAAAAATTCGATATCTTTTGATCCCGGTGTCCTATCGACAAAAATCAAGATGAGTTTAAAAGGTAAAGAGTTCAGCTTTCGTATGCAGTTTACGTATTTTGCCGAGAATAGACGTAGTTTTTATAACAGTGTTAAATAAATAAACGTGCCGTGACTTTTTCCATTTTTTTACGATTCTCGTGAGATTAATAAAATTGATCACTTTCATTTACTGTTCGTAGTAAAATTTCCATTTTTAGAGATCAATCTTTGAAATTTATGGCATGGAATTTAAATTTAAAGTTGTGGTAAAAACTATGAGGCATTTCAAATATAAATAAACAACTCAGAATTTAATGTTTTACATTACTGACAATCCCACATCACGGGAAATGCCTCCAAGAAGACGGCTTTGGGTGTTGTTTATAGTAGCAGTTTGGATCTTTTGAAAAATGTACTATACTAAATTCTCAATCAAGATGCACTAGAAGTAAACAAACCAAGACACTTATTCTTACGAGGAACACTCCCGAATCATGATTTAAAATGTATAAATTTGTAAATCATGATTTGGGATTTATATAATGTATATACATTGGAAGGATGGACGGATTGGACTCAATGTAAATACATTGAGGGATGCATGGTTATGGCATACGAAACGAAAGAGGAGAAAAATTATATTACTTCTTAGAACAACAAAATTTATATACCATGAACACACACTTTAAGAAACCGGCAAACCGAAAATGGACGTGGATATCTCACGCTAAAAAGATAAAAAACGAGATCGATTACTTCTTGTGTGGGAACAAAGATATTTTTGAAGATATAACTGCTCTCAATCGATTCACAACTGGTAGCGATCATCGCCTTTTAAGAGTAAGGATTCTTATTAAACAGACGAAAACCAGTAGAAACACGCTACATAATTATTGTAATCAGATAGATCAAACTAAAATATGACAGAAGGGTAGAGTACAGAGAAGTCTTAAAAAAAGAATTAGTAGAACATTATCAACAAGAACATTCCGACATGAACGACGACGAAAGTTCTTGAAAATAGGACTGACTGTTGCAAAGAAAACGAAAAATAAAGAAGATCGAATAAGTAAAGGAACAAAACGGTTGATGGAAAAGAGATGCACATTTCTAAGCGAAGGAAAGCGAAACACCAATGGTTTCAAAGAATTGAATAAACAAATAAAGAAGGAAGTAAAGGAAGATTTAAGGATCTATAATAAAAACAAGGTAGAAAACATAATAGAAAAGAACCGACGCCTAAAATGCTTAAGATCAAACTTACGAAAACCTATAATAATCTCATTAAAGGATAAAGATGGAAAAGAAATAAGAGAAAAGAACGAAATCCTAAAAGTTACTTTAACATTTTACCGTGATTTATATTCCTTAACCAAGAACCCAGATAACACTGCAAAGATCTCAAAAGAAAGATAACGAATGTCAACTCAGAAATACTCCCTAACATAGAATTCTTCGAAATAGAACAAGCTATGGCACAAATAAAGAACAATAAAGCTCCGGGCCCAGATGGAATACTTGTAGAAATGTTGAAGGAGGGGAGCGAAATTATTCTCGAAGAATTGAAAATTTTTTTCAACAAATGTCTTCACAGAGGAGAAGTCCCAGATGATTGGAATGAAAAACTGTTTATGAGAGTAATAACTAACAGGTTAACGTCGAAGCTCGATAGCTATCAACCGGTAGAGCAGGCAGGATTCCGAAAGGGTTACAGTACAGCGGATCATCTTCTTACAGTCAGAACTCTAATAGAGAAAGCCAATGAATATCACTTAAACTTATACATTGGCTTCGTTGATTATAAAAAGACATTCGAACCCATAGAACTTTGGGCAATAGAGAGAACTATAAACAACTGCAGGATAGACTTCCGATACAGAATGCTTATACATAATATTTACAAGAAAGCTACAATGAAAATACAAATAGATGCGAAAACAAAAGCTATACCAATCAACAGAGGAGTTCGCCAGGGAGATAAATATTATTTCACCAAAGCTATTCACACTTGGACTGGAAGACGTGTTCAAAGACATTAACTGGACAAATTAAGGAATAAATGTTATTGGAAGAAAACTGAGTCATTGTTGATAACATTGTAATATTCGCTACAAGTTTCGAAGAACTGCAGACCATGATGACGCAACTATTTCAAGCTTCGGAAAAAGTAGGTCTTAAGATGAACTTGGAAAAAACAAAAATAATGACAAATACACCAAACATTAGAGAAATAACGTTGAACGACATAAATTTAGAAACAGTAAGCGAATACATCTACCTGGGACAGATAATGAAAGTTAACAGAGAATATCAAATTGCCGAAATTACCAGAAGAATAAGGTTAGCGTGGACAGGATTTGGAAAACTGAGTTGGATCTTGAAAAGCACTAAAATAGAACAATATTTGAAAACCAGAATTTACGATCAGTGTCTTCTTCTTTAAGTGCCGTCTTCCGATCGGAGATTGGATATCATCATCACTATCTTTAGTCTATCTAATGCTGCTCTGAAGAGTTCTATAGAACTGCATTTAAACCAGTCCCTTAAATTCTTCAACCATGACACTCTCCTTCTTCCTATACTCCTTCCTCTTCTTATCTTTCCCTGTATTATCAGCCTAAGCAGTTCATATCGCTATCCCCTCATTACGTGAGGGGATAGCGAGATATCCCAGATATTGTAACTTTCTTATTTTTATTGTGTTTATTATTTCGCATTCTTTGCCCATTTCTCGCAATACTTTCGTGTTAGTTTTCTTCTGTGTCAATGCTATTCTAAGCATCCTTCTCTAACACTACATTTCAAAGGACTGTAAGTTATTTATGTGTTCTTGCTTTAATGTCCAGCTTTCAAGCCCATATTGTAGTATCGACAACACGTAGCATCTCAGTGCTCTTACTCTCAGTTCTCAGTTCTGTATTAGTGTATCCTCCCTATACTCACGTATGGTTCATAGACGTGGACACTCACCAAGTCTAATATGGATAAAATAGTCAAAGCACAAAGAGTGATGGAAAGATCAATGCTCGGGGTGAGACTTATAGACAAAAAAACAAACAAATGGATTAGAAGCCAAACCAAAGTAAAAGAGGCAGAATAAAATGCTGCCAAATTAAAATGGAGCTTCGCAGGACACAATGCCCGACTGAAGGATAAGAGATGGAACCACGAAATACAACAAAAGAGACCATGGTTAGGAAAGAGAAGCAGAGGAAGCCACAAATGAGATGGAAGCAAGTGGCGCAAAATAGAAGACACTGGATTGATTTGGGGGAGGCCTATGTCCAAAGTTGGATTACTTAAGGCTGAAGAAGAAGAAGAATATACATTGTAAATCATTATTTGAAAGTGCTCGTTGTAGCATTTAACGTGTCTTGGTTAGTTTATTTCTATTGCATCTTGATTGTGATTTTAGTATAGTGTAATTGGAAAAAAAAAGTGTTTTAGATCGTTATATTATGTGAAAGTTTAAATCCACCGTTTTTTAAGCATATTTTAAATGCCTCACATTTATTGCCAAAACTCAAAACTAAAATTTCACGATATAAGTTTTGAAGGTCAGGCTCTAGTAATCGAAACTTCATAGTGGCCAGTCAATGAAAGGGATAGATTATATTGATCTCATGAGATCCGAGTAAATGGCGTTTAAAATCGACGGTCGCTTCAACTTTTTTGTGAGAGAATGGTTCAGTCTACACAAAAAGTGCTAAAAAATATTTTTGTTTAAAATTATCTTAGATTTTCAGTTTAAAACATTTTTTTCTATGACGTACAGATTATTGGTAAATCGATTTTTTTGCGTTTTTACCCGTCTACTAGGGGGGTTTTAACGGGAAGCCAGGGAGTAAAAGTGTTAAACTATTTGCACATTTTTTGGTGTCCCAAAATTAATATTCTCGGCAAAATTCAGCTTGTTTGTGGCATTTTCGTCTCTGACAATTGGAGTATATGGAAAGTTGGCGAAGAAATACTGAGAGAACTTTAGAATGTTTTGGAGCTAACTTATAAAGGAAAATCGAATACTTTTAAAGCAAACCATGTGTTCATTCCTTATAGATAGCAAAACATAATAAAAACACATAGAAATAAATGTTGCGATTGTTGAAATCTTCAGGTCACATACTGGAAAAATTGGCAACAAAATTCGTCTAAAGATTGTCACAGAAAAAAGACATAGGTAAGTACTATCTAAACAGACAATAGTCATGTAATCTAAATATTTGATTTAACTGTCCACCAAATTCGGTTTTACCGCTGAAATCAATTTTTTTTACCATTTTAATTGGCACATTTTTAAAAGTTGAACATTTATTTTTTGCAGTTATTTTTCCTTCTTTATCTTTTCTTTATTAGTTGTAGGTCAGTTTTCTTTAGATACATTCACAAACTAAATAATACTTGTAGTGCGGAATTATTTTTTATTTCTCTTGTTTTTTAAAGGAAAACTAATTATCAAAATGATCGTAAGAAGATTTATTTTAAGAAAGAAAAACAAATTTGAATCTTAAATAGCTTTTTTCTTTTTGGATTAATTAAAAAAAATGGGCAAATATAAGAAAAAGTATCAGATAATGTGGTATTTATATACACTGTACTAGAAAAAACCAATTGTGTTCCTATTTGTTCTTAAAATTACCAAAATTAGATCATAAATAAAAAGTTATTTAAGATTAATTGTTAACAGAAAAAGATTAGGATGGTTATTAAAAAAATAGTTTAATTTCCTTGAAAAATTATTTTTCTTAAATATAAGCCAACGGGCTCATTGGAACGAACATTTGGTACTGGACGGATCTAAAAAAACAATCTATATCTAAAATCGGATACCCTGGATTCTGTAGACCAAGACAATAAATATATCCAATGAATATATTTGCCAATTAAAAATTGGTATAGTCTAGTCATTGAAGAATACTATAAAAATGCATCATTTAAATAAATAATATTCTTTGATTCAGTTTATTGCAATACATTTTATTCTCAGTGAAGTTTTTCATAAATATATATTTTCTACGTATATTTACCTTTGAAAAATACTATTTTGTTAATAAGAAATTAAAATAAAATAAAATGTAGTTGGTCACTTGAGCGGCACTCACTCCCAAAATAACTCGACAGTAACCACAGCATTCTAATATCTGAATTTAGATGATCTTTGTTTTTGACGTCGCTGAAAAAGAATCTGGAATTATTTTTGATTTAAATTTGGAGAAAAATTGTCCGAAATGACTTTAAAGGAAAATATTGTTTACGAATCTTTACGCTTTTTGTTTTATCATTGGTAAATGATTGACAAGGTCAGGTTGTAAAATACACACACATGTGTGGGATGTGTAGAAAAACCTTTCTATCAACTTATTTAGATAGAAAGGTTCTCATCTGTGGAACCAATTTATCGTAATAGACACAGTTGAGAATTTTAAACTCTACGTTTCGGCACCTAATTTTGGAGCCATTATCAAGAGGGATATGGTTCCATTCGAGTTCGGGATCTCAATCTGCCTACTCCCCTCACTCGTGACGTACCAATATCTTGTTCTAAAGAAATACGAAAACTATTAAACGACACAGAGGACTCAATCTGTCTCCTACTCATACATTTGCCATGTTGCCGGTAGTATTTTAACGTCATCGTTTGGGTTTAAGCTGTTTTCAACCAATTAGTGCGTTTTCGATCTATTTTGTGACCTGTCTGTCTGTTTTACAGATATAGAATGTTCGTAAACACGGTTGTAGATTCGTCGGTTTGTTTGTCCTATCTATGTTCGAGGGCAACTGGAACAAGTTATCTCGTAGACACCATGGTCTTTATTGAGAATTTTGTCTTTTACAGATCTTACGAGATTTAATAACTTGGAGTGAATAATGAAGATGATTTTGATGTTTAGAGGGTTAATGGTTCTGCTGATCCTTTGATAAAAGGTAGAAAGATTTTGGGTTGATCGGGTGGTAAGGTTTCTTTTTTGGATAGAATGAGGTTTAGATGTTTTTGAATACTTCTATTAATTTGGGTTTTAGGGTAGCCGTTTTGTAAGAGTGTTTGCCTTATTGAATTGATTTCGAGTGATCTGTAATCGTTGTCGTCACTCGACATTAGGAGTAGGCAGATTGAGACCTCAGTGCCGTTTGATACTTCTCGTATTTCTGGAGAACAAGATGTTCTTTAGAAATTGTCACGAGCCAATGTAGTAGGCAGATTGAGGTCCCGAATTCGAACGGTACCATATCCCTTTTAATGATGGCTCCAAAATGGGTGCTGAATCGTCGAGTTTTAAATTCTCAAGTAATTTTTAACTTAGTAATTTTTATTTTATATTTGTTACAGTTTGTTTATATAAGTTACAGTTTCGAAAACACTTTTTCCATTGAATGTACAGAAATATTTTTGGAATACTTTTGTTCCAGAGACTCCTTCATAATAATAAAAATTTAGTTTTTCATTATCTAGTATCTAGCTCATTATTTCGATAGAAAACGACAGTTGTTTACGTTTAAGGCTGCCAAAATAGGTGGCGCTTTTTGCATCTACCATTGGAGAAGTGGAAACAGCAGGACACATTCGCTGGCTTTCCGTGTATGAGTTTATATCTATTTCACTGTCTGAAGACATAGGGCATACAGAAATAACGTTACTCCAGTCTATTGATACCAATTCATGCATGGAAAGTTTGACGAATTGTGCTCATGTGAATATTTGGGGTCTAAATTCCTCAAAGCCGTAGCAAAGCTCTTGCTGAAATTTATAAATATTTTTACAATTTTTTGTTCCATCCACATTACGTGCCCTATACATGTCAGATGTCCTATCTCAATATATTGTACGACCCGGTCAGTATGAAGTTCAGCTTCCACCGAGCACTTACATTGAACGCTCAACTTTTAAGTTGTCCATGGTTTTGTACTTAAAAAAAAAGGAAATGAAAATAAAATTTTTTAGTATATTGTAGTATCTAATGGTTTGTTTTTTTACAATCCGATGTTTGTCAATCACTTTTGCCAAAGATAAGTAAGATTTTGGAAATAATAATTTTATTTAGAGTACCTACTATAAATCTGAAAATAAATATAAAAAGCTGCCAAGTTATGGCACGTTCAAAATGAAAAAGCATTAAAAAATTGGACAATTCTTACCTTACAAAAATTATTCCAGATTTTTGTTCAACAACAACAAACACGAGAAAACTCAGAATTTAAACTTTAGAACGCCTTGGTCACACTTTATTTAGTCTAATGAATTCTAAGTTGAGGGTATGAGGTTGGCCTAATTATATTAATTTTCGCATAAATGATCTACAAAATGGTTTATTGTCTATTAAAGTAATGTTATTGATTTTGATGAGAATTTAAGATAGGTATTAGTTGAGATGGATTATGGAAAAATAGAGGAAGACTGATATTCACATAACGAACTCCCAACTGTACATATAGAATTAATACATGAATGTCTAGACATGCGAGATGTTTTATAATTGAGTCAATTCGATATTAACAGTGGCCGTTCTTATAAGAGTTATAAGGGTTGTAGTTAATTTTAAAATATCTTATACATTCTTAAGTGTAGATCTGTTTGATTTTGTCTTTAGTGATCTGTGTTTGTAATTAGGAGTTTTTTATGCGAATATATTATAGAAAAGTTAAAATCATGCAAAGAACCATGCAAAATGAAGGTAAAAATAAAAAAAGAGAACATAGAACAGAATGCAAAAAGAAGTGATCTACAGAGCGTATAATCACCGGGGCTGCAGCGACAGCGAGCGCCACAATATCTGCATGCTCGCGCTGGTGCTGGTGCCCTCATTGCAACATCACCAATCATTCACCATCAGTTGCAGTTGGCTGTTGGCCCTGTGCAAGTGAATGCAATGGCAATGGCCGGGTAAATACAATTATTTGCAACACAGTTGATATACATTTTTACACTCATCCAAAATACTCGACATGACTGGCAGACCGCGCACTCACCATTTTATAATCGTCTATTTTGCTGATAGAACGTAGAAAGAAGTTGATGTTTACTATGGTCGGCCCGTCCGTCCGTCCTACTGCGTGTGAAAAAAAAGTAAAAATTTAGATAAAAGATAATTAGGTTAAAATTAAATGATTATTGGATTGATAGAAAAAGGGAGAAATACAAGCGGTGCGGGCCACGGCCACGCCAATCACATCTCGTATTGGCCAATCCGCATGCAGCACGCGGCACGTCGCCCGCCACCCACAACACACGAAAAGCATCACACGCAGGCAACGGCTCCGGAAAGGAAAACAATCCGGCACTCTTGGCATTTCGAATCACATCTCTGAATAGAAACTATACTACCATCCAAGACTACACAAACAGAGATGTTCATTCCCTGATCCATACCACTTACCATTGTCACGTCATCTATCTTTGAGATACTTCTCACAAATATGTTGACACTGACAATTGCCGGACCATCTAGCGATTAAGAAACAAAAACGGCTTAGTTAGTGAACTTCATCACCGGAGCCATCGATCGAGTTTAGTCGATCGATGCAATGGCAATGAGGCACCTGCACCCGCACTTGCGTCGGCACCTGCTGTGCCCTAGGCCCTAGGCCGTAGCCAACTCGGAAAATCAGCATTCAGCAATCAAACCCTATCATACAAGCTAGACGGGGTCAACGATTGGAGGATATTTCCTCTTAACCTATACAACAGTTCTTGCCCTTTCCCCTTTTATTGATCTATAAGTTTTGTTACCAAAAGAGTATAACTAATTTAAACGTTTTTTATTCTAAACCCTAAAAGGACATTAGTTTTTCCAGATTGGTCTATATAAAGCCTTAACCATTCTAAACAGCTAGATCCAAACCCAAATAGCACACATTTTTATTCAACATTGTTTTTCTTTTGAACATCGATAGAACAACTTCATAATTTTCAGTATATGTTTAAATATAATAAAATTTCAGTAACTCCTTTATACATTACATCAATAAACTGTCAAAGTTTTTGGTTTAAAAACTAAGAAAAGCTTTTATGTGTACCATCTTAGTCTTACAATCTCCGATGTGATTATTACATTACATTAATAATTATTAGTTTACAAATTGTCAATACAATCCAAATACAAAACTTATATTTACATTTAATTTAATGTTTCCAGAACAGTCCAGTGGAAATCTATACAAAAATAGCTTAAGTTGGATATATTGAGTCGGATTTTATACAAATGGTTCCGGAAGGTTGTTTATAACGCATAGTACACTGATATTGCGCATGCCATTTGACAGCTGACCCCGGCGTGTGACGTAGTCAAGAACGCTCGAACCCATTATTTGTAATGATAGTTAACGAGTTTTTTGACATTGTATCAATTTACGGCATTTTTTCTTCAGTTAAAGCATTATAGTGTCTTAACAAGTACCTGTGGTGATTAGTTACTGTTTAGTTTATTATACTGTATAGTAGTTTTTTTGTAAAACTAAAAGTTTTTATTTGCCATTGTATATCTGGTTTTGTACCTTTTTCAAAATGCGCTGTGCAGTTACTTGTTGTAATAGTGACAATGAAGATAAAATCTTTTGGTTTAAGTATTTTTATATATATTTGGATTTACCTATTTTAACTGCCTTTTTGTAAGCTTTATTCATAAAATTGTACTATTTTCTGTGCCAATAAAGCAAATTTCTATTTTATTCTACTCTATACCCATATTATATAAACAGTTAGAAAATAACTGTTTATATGATATGGGTATAGAAGTCTTTTAAACTAAGTCTTTTAAACATAGTGTTAAAGAATTCTTGATTTACCAGTTTCTATTCTATTGATGAGTATCTGCCACATGTATTGTACTGTATTTTTTACGTTTGATGAATGTAATAATGTAGAAATTAACATGAATAAATCTATCTATCTTATACTTTTTAAGTTTCCCACTTTTTTCCTATTAACATATGACAACAATACTATTAACTCTTCAAAGGACACCGAATAAAGTCAAGATAAACAATAGTATAACAGAAATCTTTGAGATCCATTATCATCTAAAATGTTTAGCAAACATTAAAAGAACAGGTCTGATCTACCACAAAAAAACATCACTGCTTAGCATTTGCGAACGACTTGGTAATCTTGGCTAGAAGGAAAATAGAGCTGACGGAAACAGTCATGAAACTGAAAGAGAAGGTAGCAACCAAAGGAATGTATATAAATGAAGCAAAAATGAAGTATATGGAATGCACAAATAAGAAATTAGTTAGGGGGTAGTACATAACAATGATAACAGCATAGATAGTACAATATAAATTCAAAGAAGTTAAAAGATTTGAGTACTTAGGAAATGTCTTCACAAGAGAACCTAACTGTGAGTAAGAAATACAGAAAAAAATTATGTCTGACAACCGCGCTGTGTATGCTCTCAATGAGTTGTTAAAAAGCAAAAATATATCTCGAAGAGTAAAATTAAGGGCATACAAGACCGTAATAAGGCCAATAGTGATGTATGCTTCTGAAAAATGGGTTACAACAAAAAAACACCAGTTTTTATTAGTTTGGGAGCGCAAAATCTGATGGCAACATATTAACGGTAATTAAGGTTCAAAGACTTAGATGGTAGGGTCATGTGCAGAGAATGATTTCATCTAGAATTTCCAGAATGGTACTACCTAGTGTTTAGTTCAGTGTATACGTACAAATTTTGTGTACCTACATTACGAAGTAATTATTAACAAATTAAGAAGTGGATATACTTTGTATATTTGAAAATAATTTAAAAATTTTTAGCTGTACTCTTCCCATTTTTATGTAGATACCACTTTTTTGTATCTGTTTAAACATCTGAAATATCGAACTCTGGAGAATAAATTGATCAACCTGTACCTACGTGTAATAAAATATAATTAAAACTTTTTTTATAAAGGATATCTATGTTAACAAAATAACTGTAGCAAAAATCAATAAAATTAAATTAACTTCAAAATATTATTTATGATTAAATATTATAATAACAGAATTTTATCATCTCTTTATAATAACTATAATTAAATTAGCCAAATTTAAATTTAAAATTTAAAAGCCAAAAAACTTAAAATTAAAAGTCTTTCCTATACAACTACATTCTAATGTTGCGTGAAGAACCGTTCTTGACTACGTCATGCGCGAAGCGAATCGATTTTGGAACATTATGTATCATACCTTGTGTTCATTATACCATGCTAGTAATGTATAAAGACCAAATTATAAGCAATTCTTTTGCTTGTTTGTACAGGGTGCATCAGACCTCTGGATTTTTTTGACTAGGGGTAAACTATATCCCCCCATTTTCCATTCTGGTGCCATGTGACTCCTAGGTACTTTACATGTTTCTTAGGTGTTAGATATGCTCCCGCACATTATAATTCAACACTTTGCCTGTTCCTTTTCCCCTTTAGAATGATGGCTTCGGTTTTCTCAGCCGCAAGTTTCAGTCCGTGCTGCGTCATCCATTTCTTTACGACGCGGCCTGCGTTCCGAACCCGGTATTTGAGATCTGGGTCATCCCGGGCCACTACCAGTACAGAGAGGTCATCCGCGAATGCGAAGGGGGTTGTACCCTCTCTGTATTCACAGTTCATAACTTCGTCATATGCCAGATTCCATAGCGTTGGGCCCAAGACAGATCCCTGGGGTACCGCGGCCGTCACGTCCACGATTGTGCCCTTTTCCACCATAATCCTTCTCTCGGACAGATACTCCGCCATCACATTCATCAGGTAACCAGGACATTCTCTCTCCTCCATTGCCTTCATTACCTCGTTCCACTACAGCATATTGAATGCATTCTTAACATCAAACAACAACAGGGCCGCCCAGCGATGTTCATTCCCTCTGTTGCGCAATGCTTCGAGTACACTCACGATTACATCAATCGTGCTTTTTCCTTTACAAAAACCAAATTTCCTCCGAGATAAACCACCTGACCTCTCAATCATGTCGTCTATGCGTACTCGGAGCATAGTTTCATACAGCTTACTGATGCATGGAAAAAGACAGATGGAGCGATACTTTTCCCAAGCCTTGGGGAGCAGTATTAATCTCGATGTCCTCCAAGGCTCAGAAAAGGTTTGTGCTTTAAGCAGTGTATTCATCTCTTCCAGATATAGTATATATAATTTATAAAATCATTATTATATCTGGATTTAGCCATACGACTCACAATCCCCCTAAAGGGAAAATTCACTAATCCCAGATACCTACGGTATCAAAAAAATTGAGCTCTCGTGGGACTCTTTCCGTGTTATCGAGCCCTAGGTGACTTGGTATGCTGGAGTATCCTCCAAAAATTTTCGTACACATCTGGACGTTGAGAGTAGTACAGCTTTCTGCATGGTCCTATAGACTATGGAGTGCATGGTCTGTATTTTGCAAACTTCGGCTCTGAAAAGATTGGTGGTTGTTGTGTTGAGCCACGTACGAAGATTTTTCAGCCAGGAAATTCTTCGTCTTCCTGATCCCCGTTTTCCTTCTACTTTTCCTTGAAGAATTAATTGCAGCAACCCATATCTTTCGCTGTTCCTCATGAGGTGACCGAATTATACAATTTTGGCTGTTTTTATTGCGGTTAGCAACTCTTTTCCTTTTTGCATTCTTAATTAAATACTCTTGGAGGTACATAAGCAGAGAGTTGCTTGTCCGTATGAAATTGTCCACGTTGTCAAGTGAAACCACAACAAGTATAAGGTAGGATCCAACTAATTTTCATATTTCCAAGCAAAAGTAAATTTACCAATTAAAGCAGCATACTAGTCAAACGGCCGTCCACACATACTACAATAATAGTCAGATAGTTGTTAGATGTAGTTTCAGTAATCAGTAATATAATATTTTTATTAATTACAATTCTGGGTACGCCGAAAAGAATAGTTCTAGCAAGAATATATTTTTTGTTTTTTCTTTTGAAGTTATACTTCTATACGCGCGCTCTACGTTGGAAATTTGTACGGGAGTGAATGTATGACCGAGAACTGTCAATTTTGAAATACGTTTGTGTTATGTCTAATTGGCAAATATTTTACGTGTTTGGTTCATACGCTGGTGGATCTGAGTTCGAATCCCAATATAAATTTCCTTTTTTATTTTTGAAATATTTAAAAACCCCACGTTAATCTTATTAAATATATGTAATATACGCAAAAATACTAAATTTTAAAATAAAATGAAAATTTACAACATAATCCGAGTTGTTGGTTTTTGAAGTTATACTTCTATACGCGCGTTCGACTTTGGAAATTTGCACGGGAGTAACAAGCCTCGTTAGGCATGTTAAATTATAAATTAAAACTTGTAAATATCTCAAGAAAGTTCAAATGTGTACTTATATACATAACAAACAACAATTAAATATTGTATTTGTCAATGTCAGATAAATTGACAGTTGTATCACCAAACAATATTTTGTTTATTAATATTGTTATCATGGTAAATTAAACATATGCGTAAGTAAGTTACGTATATTGTCATTTTTAAATACTTATAAATATTTCATTTTAATTAAATTTGTGTTAATATTATTATCATGGTAAATTAAACATATGGGTAAGTAAGTTATATATACCTATTGTCATTTTTAAATACTGATGAATATTATTTATTTAATATCTTTCTAATATAGCATTTTTAGAGTCGGAAACATTTATTTGTTATTCTACTCTAACCCGCTCCATAAAAATTTGTTTTGAAAAAATTATTGTTGGAAACGAAAAATTCGATAATAGGGTAGGATTAAAAATGATACTTTTGTTTATCTATATAAAAATAACGATTTTACAATTTTTTAATGGAGTTTAGAATAAAAATTTTACAACAGCGATTCATTGCTCAGTTTTTGAAGTTATTGCATTTTAATTTGTATTGTATTATTATATTGAATTATGTTGCAGTGTATTGTATTGTATTTTTATATTAATAACAAAATAAAAAATGAATTTTACTGCAGAGTATGTGTACAAAAATTTTTTTGCATTTAACTCCTTTCATACATATATGAAAATAAAAATATACATTTTCATCAAAACATTATTATATTTTGATGAAATCCTCCTATTACAAGTCAAATGTTGTTTATATACAGCAAACGATGCACCATATACCTATATACCTAATTTTGTTTCTCTTTCTGCTCTTTCTTACCTATAGCATTACATATGTAATGATTGTGCAGATTGACTCCCATAAAAATTTGTAACGGCGAACGCGTGTATAGAAGTATAACTTATACCGGCAGTCCCACTGAACTGCCACACCCGTTTTTTTTAACTAAGAATAAATAGATTTTGATTCATATTGTGTACTTGATATTTTTTTAGGTTAGGAAATAAAATATCTATTTAATGTCCTAACTTCTTAACAAAAACTATCGTTCGACACAGAACACGATAAAAACTGACTAAAAACAAGTATCATTCGTTAGATTAGGTTATATTTTGTTAGATTATGCTAGGTTTGTTCAGCACCATCATAAAAAATTCTTGCAGCCTCAGAGTCAGCGTCATCGAAAAACCAAAAAATATATATACCTTTTAATAAAATTTTAAATTGTTGGTATTTCAAAAAGAAAACATTCACGTCTTTGACTTGACTTTTGAGAAAATCGATTACTAGTTGTAACTCAAAATATTGCCTGAGTATGAAAGTTACGATATAAAGGAGAAAGTCAGGGTAGGAGTTTTTATAAACTCTAAAAAATGATTAGAAAATCTTGCCATTTAATACCCGAAACTTTACATGAATGAGTTTCTTTGAATGCTATAACAGTGTTACCAATTTCACAAGAGATTGTAATACTATGAAATGTATTTCAAAATTTTTGTTAAAATAATTTAGTAAACAAATATTTATATTTTTATATTTTACATTTTTTAATTGTCCAGCTGTTTCTTTTATAACTGGAGAGCATATACAGTAAGTAGCCTTACTATACATTTCATTGCAGGTGTCGGTTCATCTAACACTTGCACAAATATAATGGTTAATACACACAACAATAATAGTATCTGACTGTGACCAAAATAATCATTCTTGGTTTCTCTCTACTTAAATATCAGTAAAAGACAAAGTTTTCAAGATTTACTTCATAAAATATTAACTCCTAAGGAAGAAGTCCTAAGGGTACAATTAAACTTATAGACTGACAAATGTAGGAAAATATTGATTGTTTAATTATCTGCTGCATAAATTATTATGACTGTTCTGTTCAAAAAATAGTTAAGATTATCTATACATATAAAAAGTACTTATTAACTTATTATATAATATATAAAAAATATATACAGTATACGAAAAAATGTAAGGTAGTTATGCATTTTCAACAATAGAAAATAAGAAAAACATAGTTACAACGATATAGCAATATTAGTTTACCTTGTCGAAAATTGAATAGTGGAAGTAATTCAAGAGTAGAGGTTTAACATTGTTGCCAAACTTATTGTTTTTATTTGACCTATCGTTTTTTAGCATCTCAAAAATGTGCTAAGACAGTCAAATTTGGGGGAATTGTTTCACAGCCAAATGGCAGCAACAAAACACTAATAAAAAATTTACTAAAGTTTTGTATTTTAAGAAACAATTTCCGAACTGGAAATCGAAACGTCAAAATTAACCTATTTTAAAGTAGAATTGTGGCTTATTTTCAATAAAAATAGTAAATTGTATTAAGATGCCACAAGACAAAAAGTTCCAGAATAGCATTAAATGGCATCGTCGCATACATTTCACCGTCGTACCTACTTTTGGTAGGCGGGATAACGAAACACATTTTTTTTCCTATAGGTCTATCACTAAAAGTGAATTTTAATTGAGTGTTGACTTATCATTCTCGAAGGTAGTCAATTAAGAAAAAAAGGACCAAAAATTACGTCTTTTAATTAAAATTAAGATATTATTTGGTATTTTCTAAATAATATCTTTAAAATCATATTTTTGTTTAGATTTTACGGAAATAGTAGGTGTGAAAATATAATTAGTTTTATAACAATGAAATAAAGTAAAAATTATTTTATGTCTCTATTATATAATAAAATAAAAATTATTTTATTTCTCTATTAGAAACTCTAAACCAAATAAAATTCTTAGCGAAATAAATGTTCAAACAAACCACCACTTCGTGCCAAACAGAAACCAAATATATTATACAATGCCTTTCTCATGGCGCTGAGTTTATTTGCTGATAGTTTTTGGCTTAGTTCGATTATATTTGTCTCATTGGCTCTAGGTTGGTGGCTCGCTCAAATTTATGCCTATACAAATATATCTTTAGCATTCCTCATGTTTAGATAATATATTCATTATGAGACAGGTGAGTGAAAAGAACAAAGAAAAAAACATTGAAACACATATGACCTTTATCGACTTCGATTCGAGAGAAAGCATACGATAGCGTGCCCAGGAAACAACTATGGGAAGCAATGAGAAGAATGCGCGTTAGATAGAAATGGGTGAATATAATACAAAGACTGTATAAAGAAACACAAGTGCAAATAAAGTTAGGTAATGAAATAACAAAAACAATCACCGCAACAAAAGGCCTCAAACAGGGATGTGGTCTCTCACCTACACTTTTTAACATATATATAGATCAGGTTTTGAAAAGATGGTATAGAAAATGCGGAACAATGGGCATACCAGTACAAGAGAATATATTACATTCACTACTTTTCGCAGATGATCAAGTCATTTTTGCACAAGACAGGGAGGATATGGAATATATGATAAGGAAATTAAAGGAAGAATATGAACTTTGGGGACTCAAGATAAATATGTGCAAGACCGAATACTTATGTATTGGACCCGAGGTTGCAGATTTGAACTTAAGTTTAGAAGAAGAGACTATTAAGAGTTGTAAGGCTTTTAAGTATTTAGGGTCAATAATTAGCCGAGATGGTACGTCTATGAAAGATATAGAAATGAAAATAGCACGGGGAAAACAAGCCACAAGAGCACTTCATGGAGTGATATGGAACAACACTCTAACCAAAGAAAACAAAAAGAGGATCTTTCAAAGCATAGTGATGAATATTACCCTATATGGAGCGGAAGTATGGCCAATGACATCAACAATACGAAATAAAATAAGAACAGTTGAACTGGACTTTATGAGAAGATGTCTACAAATCACAAGAGCGGATAGAATAAGAACGGAGGAAATATGGAATAGAATGTAAGTAAAATGCTCAATTACAAAAAAGTTGGAAAACAGAGCCCTGCAGTGGTACGGGCATGTACAAAGAATGCCAGAGCAGGTGGCCGAAAAGAATATTAAACTGGGACCCGCCGGGAAGAAGACGGAGAGGAAGACCTGTTACAAAATGGAAAACATACGTCGGAAATGCTATGATAGATCTCTATGATATCTATGATCCATGATAGAAATGCTATGAGACCTCAGAGAAGGTGACTGGGAGAATAGAGTGCTGTGGAGGGCGAAAACGGCGAACTCATAATGGGAAAAGCCGAAGAAGAAGAAGAAGCATTCCTCAAAAATAAAAATCCAGGTTAGCTAAGTCGGGTGGCCAAGAGAACCATCAGAAAATATTTCTTGAGTGGTCTGCAAAATGTGGTAGTTGTTTCTTTTCAAAATATTCCTCATTGTTTTTTCATTCGAGTCAACTTCATCGGCAATTTATTTACTTGGTAAGGGCCAGCAGTTTTTACATCTACCATTAGTACAGCCAAACTTTTTAAATTGATGAATAGTTTTTTCTACCAGTATTGGCCTATTTTCAGAAGCTGTAATAAATAAATTTTTAAATAGTTTAAATAGTTTTTTGTACAGACCGACCCCAAAGTACAATTATTTTATTATTTGTACTCTTTCTGCAATTGTGTAAATAGTCGCCATATTGAATTTATTTTCACACCTAGCTACTTCTAAAAGAAATGGGATATCTTACTTTGAAGAGTGTAATTGGATCGGAAACCATCAGTTTTATCGTTCGCTATAACGCTATGATGGACGTTCATGCAAAATGTGGAGGGGAGACTAGGCGAAATATGCTTGTGATCTTTGTTATATGCTAGAATGCTGCTAGAGAGTGGACAGACAAAATAGTAACAGATATAGAGATTAAATAATAAAATTTGCAGTTATAAAGTGATTGGAAAAAAGGAGGGGGATATTATTAAAGAATGTGAGATGATTTAAAAATGTTCGATAGATCATGATAAATTTGGTAGAGGAAGCTCCTCAAATGTTATTAATTACAAAAATATCTTTTATTTAAATTAACTAAAAAGGGTTTAAATATCCTCCTTGTACCACCTACATAAATTGTTGAATTAACAGTATTATTTAAATTGGAATTTACATTATGTGCTTCTTGAGAAAGTGATTTTTTAAAACTACTACTAAAGCCTTCCCAAAAAGTTTGCGTTATCGAAAGAGCCTAGTATATGTAAATAAGCATTAATAGCCAATTTAATGTTAGTAACTTGAGAGCCAGTCTGATAAAATCAACGTCAAACTTCCCTAACTACCCCGATGGTAACAAAAATTATAGCCCAACATAATGAGATAAATTTAAAAAATTTTGAAGGATTTTGTTTTCATCTACTTGATTATTATCGATTTCGTATATAATCTAGAAAAGCATGGGATGATGATAAAAGTTAAAATCGAAAGCCATCAATTATTTATTAAAACTTAAAGCTTATAGTTATGAAATTATTAACTCAATTCGTATGTTCAACTGCGTTGGTTTTTGTTGCGTCGAGATTTCGACTACCTATGTGGTGATATCTTTATATCTTATTTTTAGGTTAGTATGCTATCAACGGTTTTTATCGGAACAATTATTTAGCTCTTGTCGTGCGGTATGAGTAAAAAGCCAAGTTATCCCAATTGACCTGAAATTAGCTTTAGAAAGACTGACGACAGGAATTTTAATATGGTCGGTATAGTGGCATGAGGTATCATGAGGTTTTGTGATGATTTACAAAATGTTTTAATATTGTAACCATTTCTCCAAGTTGTGCTCCAAGTAATATTTTATTGAGACAATTAGGGTGTTTTTTGATCTCAAATGGATTTATTTGTGCTGGTTTTCAAAATCTGATACTAGCCGACCAAATTTCACATCAACCATCGTAAATTCCGTCCTCTTTTCTTCAGCTTTCGGCGAACATTTCTTTTCACAGTACAAAATCTCTATCTCTAAAAGATCCAAAAATTAATGTTTTTACTGTGAGATGTAACAGGAGCAAATGAGACTACGGATCAAGACGAAGTCGTAAAAGAGGACACCACTAAGGGAGTGAAAAACTCGACGCAGGATACATACCTCGTTTGAAGTAGAAAAACTGCTTTAATAAAAAAACGTTCATACTATGCTTTTTGTATTTTTAAAAATGATATAACTAAATATCATTTGATAGTAAATTTAATTATGATATAAATTAAATAAGATGTTTAAAAATAATAATTGTATTTATATGAAATATTTTAAAACGAGAAGTGTCATAAAAATTTTAAACAGATGATTCAATATTGCTATTAATTGGATGTCATTTATGACTTTTAAATTTTGACAATCGTTGCGAATGAAATCTTTTATTCACAGATATTTGCTACTTCTCATTTAATTTCGGTATTTTTTTTAGTTATTTTTAATGCAGATGTTAATTTAAACCCGGTTAAAATAAATATATGATGTATAGAGACGAATTGATCGAGAGTAGTGAACCGATGTGATGGCGATTTCGTGACGCTACCCATGACGTCATCTCGTGGCGCTAGTTTCGTGACGCTCGTCTCAGAATTTTAGTATAGAGGAAAAAGTAATACAACGCCAATATAGAAGCTTCGCTTCAATTACTTAATTGAATAAATACTACCAAAGAAATCTTTATGAAGATTGTTTTGAAAAACAATAAATACATTTTGCACTTTCTAATTTTTTCTGAATTGCACATTCTCTATTCTCTTATCTCTTTTAAGACTCATTGTTGGAATGTATGTAAAAAACTTAACTCTAAGTGCTATCATTTAAAAAATTTGAGTAGAATGCTTAGTCAGCACCATCTTCGTCTTTTTTATTTTGCTAAAATATAGTCGACAATGAGTTAACGGTACAACTGTCTGGAGTGGCTCTCCTTGTATAAAGGACGTTTCCAAGGACCAAAAGCATATTGTGAGTTATTCCGTATGGTTGGTCTCGTAAAGGCATATGTTCAAATAAATCCATTCAAACGTGTAAAAACTATTTAAAAATATTTTTAATTTAGTTTAACTCCACTTTTGACAAAAATTCACCCACTCTGTAAATATAGGAATCTGATTCCAAAAAAGCCTCCCCGGAAAATCAGGCACCCCGCCTACAACCCAGAGCGAATTTAGACGGGGACGAAGCAACATCTCTGTTTTGCAGAAGTCCTCAAAAATCCGTCAAGGATTTACTCCTCACAAAGTTATACAGTACTCTCCAAATTGGTCAACGATTTGTTCCGCTGTTGGTATAACAGCAATAAATTATAATCATAGATATATAGATATTGATTATAATACAGTAGTGCTCTTTTTGTATAAATTAGAAGTGTTTGAAGTTTTCACATGTGTCTTTGACACATGGTTGCCACATCTCCACATCTCTTAATTTAGGATCTTCGTGATAGTGACTTGAATAGACAATAACCCGCACATAGACATTTTTTTTGAAAGACTTGTTAACTAGTAAGTAGTATTTAGTAGTAGGAATTTTGTTTAGTTTTTTTATGTAACTGCACTGATTTTATTTATGCTATTTGTTTTTCTCTCTTTTTCTCTTTAATAAATCGTTTTGTACCTTTGGATAGCTTTTTGAACCATTAGTGTTTAAGACACTTCTATATTAAAGGTAAGAGCTCTCATATTTTGTATCCAGCAATCTATGTTATACTCTCTCTCTCTCATTTAGTACATTCTTCATGTTTGTCCTATTGTGTAGATACTAATTTTATCTACAGCATGTTTAAGAATTTAAACAGTGTATGGAATTTACATTTTGGAATTATTGATACTAATTCATAAGAATCCAAGAACTTGACCATGTAACAGTGATATTCACTCAAATTGTTTTTATGTTTATTATCTTCCTCCAAATTTCACTATTATAACAATAAGCGTTCAAAAGATACGAGGGGGGAACGGACTTTTGACTAGCACTTGACTAGCACTGTCGTACTGTTAAAATCTATACGCTAAATAAAATAAAAGTTTGTCTTTGCTTTCATTTGGTCCTTTTTAGCGTTTTAATATTTTTAAAAAGCTTTCGTTTAAATGTTTTCTATATTCTGGATAACGTTCAGTTTCCATTTCCGTAATATCCAATTGCTTAAGATATTTTTGTATATTTGTAACACATGGAATATTAGCTTTTGAACCATTGCCTAGATAATTTAATTCCAAGTGTCATTCCACTTTCCTAATATCCGTAAGTCCGTGGTTATACAATTCGAAAAATCAAATTTAAATTTTCATTGTATCCAGAGATATGCTCGAATAAAAGTAAACATTCAATTTAGTGGAATATACATTTACTTTTATTTTATAAAGGGCTGGATTTCAATTTTTATTGCCCTATGCGGCACGTTAACGACTACATCTAAAAATTGCTCACGTATACAGTTCGTAATCCTGTTTTACTGTAGTTATGTGCCAATTGATGCAGTATTTATAACATGGGCGAATATTTTTTTCAAAAAAGATGAACACCACGCAATATAATCATTAGGCTTGCTTTATTATACCGCCAGTTCCAGCAGGTTTTTAAAGAAATAGAAAATATCTATCATTCACGTTAATGCGGCCATTGTATAAAATTTTGTCCTAAATAGAATGCAAAGAAATTTACCAAGGAATTTTTTTCTGATTAATAAATTTAAGAATAAGATACACATATTTATGCAACAAAATATCGTTCCAGAAAAATTAACATGAAGGCATTTGAGCTGAAAAATATACTCAATGAGCTACGTGAGATTTCAGGCCCTAAAGTACTTTCAAGACTAGCGGAATATATCAGTGTCATACTAGTATGAGTGACAGGTCATTGGGACCACACGGCAAAAGCGAGCAGTAAAAAAGAGGATCAGTTTTAAAATAGTTTGGTCCTGAGCCAGTCTTAATAGGGTCAAAAAGCGCAAAAAGACCTATCTAAATATAACTCTCACTGGGAGAGTATATTCGCATATGTCAAAATATATATTGGATGAATATGCGCTAATAATACAGAAAAGAAGCAAAAATCAACTTTTAATAGGCTTTCGTACTAGCATGTGCCAATCAAGAGACACCTGCATGCAATGAGACTGAGTCATGAATTGAAATCTTTGTAGCAGAGAACTTAAAACCGCCATTTACCCCAAAATTCTTACAAAGGTTCTAAAAGATATATAAAGGATAGCTGATCACACATACTTGAAAACGTACAGCTGATTTTACTTTGTTTTTTTTTAACAATCATAAAAAGTGAAGAAATCATGTTTCGCTTATAAAACGTTTAGTTAAACAGCTGTACTTGTCCAATAAGTAACCCAGAGGTATTTTGCAGATCGCAATCATTCTTCGAGGCTTCAATTTTAAGATGAATTAAAAAAATTTAAACATTTTACCAAAATTGTTAATAAAAAAACGTTTAAAAATGGCTAACTTTTTAACTTATAATTATTTATAATAACTTTGATATTTTTCGACACCCGCTTGCGAGTAGGCTCACTAAAAAGATAGAAAATCGCAATCGCAAAAAAAAAGCTTTTTGTGCCCAACAGGAACCAAAACATTTTTTTTTTCTTAAAATTATATTTCCATTGTTTATTGATATTAAAAGAATGAAAATTGAACAGATTATAAGTGAAAATCTAGATTTTATGATCCAATTTATATACGGTATATACAGAGAAACTGTAAAATAAGTGACCGTACTCGTAAAATGAGGCCACGGCGTCATCGAAGCGGCTAAAATATGAATTATTTATTTCGTGCAAAAACGAGACAACTCCGAAGTTTATTGCACTGAATCCAATAAGGAGATATCTGAATATTCATTATATTTCCCTTACAAGTTACCGGAGCTGTCTAGTTTTTGGACTAATCGATAGAGCGCCTTTTAATTAACGTACATTGATTCAAAACGAAAGATCGTAAAAATATGGAGCTGCCTCTTTTTTGCACCGATGTCTTCAATTGCAGATAAAATGTCCGGAACAAACATAAAAAACATCCTTTGATAATAATATATCATTATAGTTATAGTGTTTGAACAATTACTCAAATTAAAAACTGGTGAATTGGTAATATTATTTCCTGTTGTATTTTTCAAAACAAATTGATTTTTATAGGCAGACTTAAAAGTGGAATAGCAGGAACAATTGGAGTTCGAGGAAAAGTTTACTAACGAATAATTACTTAATGTGTCTGCGATTCTGTCTTATTTCGTACAATAAATCTCTCGTGAAATGAATTGTAAGGGTGTCGCGAGTATAATTTGAAATTTTCTAGGCGAAATAATAGGAACGAGTACTAAACGGGTGAAAATCTGCGGGTATATTCGGAACAACGCAATACAAAGATAATGGTTAAAAACAGCGGGTATTTTGTGATCACATGAGGGTGAAAGGAAGGAGAATAATAGAGAAGTTATATTTTAAGTAAAAGCTATATATTTTAGACGCTCAAAAACCCTTAAGAGATATAAGTAGCAATATTTTGTAAAATGTTTTTTAGGAAAATAGTACGAAAGATAAATAACGGTTTTTGGAGGTTATTTTCATAAAAGTATAAAAATGAAGTTTTTTATGATAGAAGTTTAAAAAACCAATGCAAAAATATGTTAAAAAGAAACCAAATGAGACTTTGAATTATAATAGTGGTTCTACTTATATCCAGCTCTAAATAATTTAATATATACCATTTTGGCTCCTATTAATTTCTTCGTTAATAAGAATATTTCATCTAATTATATAGATATTAATGATGGTTTGGATATGAATTCAGATCATTCACCCATAACACTCACTCTGAGTGACATAATAAGAAAGGAGTTTAATCCAATACCAACAAATATACTAACAGACTTAAATTAGCAGTACCATTAAAACACCTGAGCAACTAAAATAGGAAGTATAGTTGTTTGTAGAAAACATACAAAAATCACCATAGAAACACTTACTTTAAGATTAAAAGTAAAAGGAAACAGCTATCTGAAAGAAGTTAAAAAGTTAATTAAAAAGAAAAGAAAACTAAGAAGGAACTAGCAACAAACCAGAGCTCCTCTAGATAAAAAAAATTAACAGTGCTAATCAAAAAGTTCAACAGAGATTCAAAACATGAAAAATGAGTTCTTACCTAAGAGAGTTGATGGATGGTAGCAGCACTGAGTACTCTCTATTTAAAGCAAGAACAAAAGATCAGTAGCCGATTCTCCAACCATTAAACTGAAAGAAGGTAATTGGGCTAGAAACAATAAGAAAAAGGCAGAGAGATTTGCTACATATTTAGAAAATACATTGAAACCGTATAAAGACCAAATTAATGATCAAATGGCGCTAGAGCCTAATCAGACAGAAGAGGGCATCAGACCAACATCCACGAAACAAATTGCTGAAAAAATATAAGACAACATAGATCCGAAGAAAGGAACAGGATATGATCTAATCACTGGAATATTACTAAGATATCTGCTTTATAAAGCTTTAGTAAAATTGATAAACATAAAAACATTTTATTAATAACAAAAAAAAACTTTTATCAGGAACAATAATGTATGACACTGTATGTATGCATGTTTAGCTTATCGTTGAATCCGGCTGTTGTGTACTCTGTTAGTCTGAGTACTTGTAGCTCGATGGAGTGATCTGCTCTAAACCCGAAATGAGCTTCTAAGTCGCTGCATACTCTGTATAAATACCTTTTCTAATTGCATCATAGCCGAGAAATGAGCTAATGATGGTGCTAGCGTTTTACATTATTTTCTTAAAAATTTTGTATTATCAACAGTGAGAAAATTATAGCTATATTATAACTGCAGTTCGCAAAATAAAAACCAAACCATGGATTAGATCTTTACTCTCTTGCAAATACTAGTAAATTTGCTGAAATTATACAGATATATCTAGAAGCATGACATCGTTTTCTTACTTGTGACCGCAGCTTCGGATTGATTGAAAAGAATAAAAGAAAACAGGAGAGGATTGTATTACCACAAGAATGGGTTGTGCTGGTAAAAAATACATGACACAAATTTATACTGGTTCCAGTTTTCCAAGAAATAATTTTAAACTTTATTGGGAATTTAAAAAGTGTTTGTCAAGGCACAAAGAAAACCAAAAAATTATGTGGTTTTACGACCAGCTGAAATGTCAAAGAGAAGAAAAACCAACTCAGTATGAAGATGATAGCTTTACAGATGATAATTTATATTTATTTGTTACTTTTTGATATTTTTTGAGTTTTCCGGTGTAAAAAGGAAACAGCTTTATTCAAATTTCCAAAAAAGCGTATTTTGTGAATATGTTATATGTAATGTACTAGAGTTTACCCCTACATACCAATTAAATATATAAATTAATAGACTTCGTAGTAAAACAGTTTTTTGTTTCTCATGAAAAAAAAATAATAAAATGGAGCTGCCTCCTTTTTGCACTCGTGTTTTCAATTACGGCAAATATTATCAAAGGCGATACGGAAGAGGATATAGACGTGACCTTGTATTATTTCCTTCAACCAACGTTGCTATTGAGGATAATCAGGGAATTTGCCTTGATTATCCAATATCGATTTAACATAATATAATTGTTTAAATAAATAACTTGTTTTGTTCATCTAGTTATAATGGCAATTCAATGTATTATTCGGTTAGGATAAGAATTCCATTTACTTGCGGTTATTCCAGCTCGCTAACGCTCGCGTTCCGAATCTTCCACCCATACCGAATTTTAATTGTAATCTATTTACACAATCTAATATTTTGCAATTGCAGATTTTCTACCTTTTATATTGATCTTTCTAGTATTTCGATTGGTAAATATTTGAATCAATCTCTAAATTCTGCTCAAATAATTATTTATGTTACTTCATTAATAATACCTAGTAGCTTGTATTATATTTCTACCTTCTAATTTAGAAATGTTTTATTGTAGTCTTTAAAACATCAAAAGGTCACATCTGATTTGAGTACACAAACAAGTTTTATTATGCGCAACAAAGTAACTTTATAAAATAAGGACTTCAAAGGCGTTATAGATTTATGTGCCATCGAAATAAAGACAAAATAGACCAGAAATTGTATTTATTCTCAAAGTTTCGAGAAAATATGGCTTTGATCTCATCAATAGTGTGGTGTAAACAGGATATATTTTACGAAAACTTTGGCTTTCGAGATCTTTCAAAGAGAAACTTCCAAAGTGTGTTTTGGTTTTATATGGCAATCAAATAGCACAAAAATGGAAATTAAAAGTTTTAGTTATGAATGTTTATTAAGAAATCCAGAGTATGATTTTGATGACGAATATAAGTAATTATATCCACCGATATTTTCACCACTAGTACATGTCTTGTCGGTATCTCTACAATAACAGAAGCACTGAAAATGAATTAACAAAAGAGAGAAGAATATAATAAATACACTGTCCACAAAAGAGACCAACAGAAAAGATAAAACAGCAGAAATTATCGTCAAAAACAATATATGGAAGAATAAATACACTACAGGCTGGGAAAAGTCGATAAAAATAAGAAATAAGCAACTGAGATCATTTTAGAAAAGCTGTGAGTTTGACTGCAAAAAACCATAACAAGTGTTACAGTTTCGCAACAATCATAAACATTAGCTAGCTACCCCATCTAGCGCCGCCTAGACACCGAAAGTAAAAATCAATGGAGAAGGATACTTCACCGTTTTTTAAGAATCGAGCAACTTTTTCGCTTATAGGCCCCACCTATATTTTTGGGATGTAGTCACTTCGAACAGAAACGACCCGTTCCGCTAGCTACTATCCACCACGTGTGTCAAAGTTTAATCACTTTGTTTCTGAATCTTATCGAAGCAGTCTCTTTGGGCTGAAGCCGCTCCACCTGCTAAATAAAGATATATACAACATTACGCTGCTGCTGATACACACGTAGGTTTATCTATGTCACATCGTTACATTATTATTCATTTATTTGTTGAACGTTTGCAATTTTTCTGCTGAAGTTAGCTGAATTATTAACTCTATCATGCCTACAAAATACTACTAATTCTATTTAATTTGCTTTAGTGCTTACTACTAGTATAAGTACGTGGCAGAAAAAGCACAAAACACAAAAACCAGGCTGCATGGTTATATCTGTTACACAGACGGGTCTTAAACTGCAAAAGGATCATCATCATTAATCAGCCCTGATTTGTCCATTGTTTAGTACAGGTCTCTTCCACAATGTCTATCTTTTTCTGTTCTGCGCCACAATTCTTTTGGCGTCTTCGGTTCATCTCGTTAAAGGTCTTTTTGAACTTCGCTTGTCTACCCATCATTTCAACTAAATCAATTTTTTGTCGTTTTTCATTCTTGCAACATATCGCGCCCATTTCTATTTTTGCCTTGTAATACGTTCAATAATGTCTTCCACTCCGATTCGTCTACGAACTTCCTCGGTTCTTGTGAGGACTGGTAGAACGCACTGATTGAAAGCTTTTCTTTTTGAAACGAATTGAGATATTTGTTGTAAACACGTTTATCATTTTTCCGAATACAGCCCAATTTACATTAATTAACAATTTAACTTACTCCTCTAAGTAGCTCACATGTTTGATTGTCTTATCAGTCTTATCTCGTGACCTAATTACATATATTTTTCCACAACTTCTATGAGCAATTTCTCGATTTCGATTAGCTCATTTCTCTATAGTGTATCTTTAAACCGACTCTCTGTGTTACTTGCTGCAGTTGTTGTATTATAACTCTAGTTTTTCCAAAAGAAGAGAGGCAAAAGGGTCGTGTGGAGCAATATATAGCAATGGTGAATTTCAGCAGCATTTATATTCCATCAGAAGATTATAGCTCCGTATTTTCGAGAGAGATATCGGAAATCTTGCATTTTGAAAGGAATCAAGATATGCGCATATAGTTAAGCTACTATGTGGGCTCTTAGAAGCGCTAAGGGTTCTGGGCTAGTGTGGTAATAACGAGAAGAACTCGATAGACAGCTCGGAAGGCGGAGCATAACAGTGTAGTTCTGGTTTTGGTTGACATGTATTTCAGGTATGCCTTTTTCTTTTCTTTACATTTTTCCTTCACTTTTGTATAAAACCATGGAGTTCTTCGCCTTGGAAACGATTTATTTTTATTTAAGTATATTTCTTTCACCAAGAACTTCCTTGGCCGAGGCTAAGATATTAGACTTAATGTTTGCCCAGTTTTCTTCGACTCCATCACTTTCTGTGATATATGTGTTTCGGCTTTTTTCAGTTATTCTTTTTTGGACTACTTGTGAAGTCATCCTATGAGCTTTCGACTTTTAGCTTTGTGGTATATTCTGGTGGTATATTATAAATAACTTATGTACAATAAAAAGATTGACTACAATAACACTAGTGAGACTGCATCCAGGAAGGAAAATGGCAACAAAACAACATGGAAGAGAGTAGACATGACTGAAGAAAAATTATCTTGCAGTCTCTTCAGATATTTCTGTAGAAATTAAAACCTCATAAGTTTTAGCATAAACAATTTCTTTGTTATTATCAATGATATTTATTTCGATCCGAAAACAAATGCCATCAAATTTATAAAAAATGTTCTCTTGTAACACTCCTTATCAACAATTCAACAATGAATCGTCCCTTGTTCCAATTTTCAGCTAAATTTATCTTTTATATTTCCCAAGATCGTTTATGACTGTCAGAGGAAAAACAATATTAGAATGATATACGTGTTTTTTAAGGACGCGTACAAGACTTTAAAACATCAAAAATATAATAACAACGAACACAGGTATTTGTTTCGGAATCGCTGACTCATCCTATTTTCATCCCCAATGATGTAGGCTTCTAAACAAAAAAAAATTGATAAATTTTCTTTTCATGTCGCTGTTTTTGTGTCTTGACGTATGCGATGAAAAATTATAAGCGGAGAGGAAAACAAGTAAAAATAATTAACACGCTATTAAAATACTTTCATTATTATTGAAAAAGACAGATGTTTGAAGTTGTTAGAATTAAATTTTCGACATCAAAGACAAGTTTAAGAGGTTTTTTTAAACTCTAATTAAAAGCGACTGACGTTATTTTCTTGAAGGAAAACCTATTTAGCTTTGTTCGGAAATTAAGTTTCGTAGCTAAAGTAGAGCTTCCGCAAAGATGCTGGGGATATTTATTCATTTTGGAGTAATTTTATTTAACGTATCTAATAAATCTATAAAATCCTGTATTGAGTATAGTTGCCTCCATATTTCTATCGCCCATCGAAAAAGTTTTCTTCTTTTTCTTATTCCTCTTTATAAGATAATTCTGCTTGTTCGTCCGATACTTCTTTTGCCGATTGGTGACTTATCTCTTGCTATTTTGACGCTCCGTTCGGCTCGCGGAGATAAGAATACGGCCGAAGTCATAAGACCCTGCCTGTCGTAATAGGCGACTAATGGGTAGGAATCGAGAGGTGGAGAGCCGTCGCTTGAGGTGTCGGGTCTGTAGAAACGCACTTGAAGCGCTTAGGCGTCACGGTCACCGGTCTACACTCCTTGTATCCGAGACGAGACTCTCGTGGGACCACTCTACTCTCATTCCAAGAGAACCAGGCGAGGTTGAACGAGCTGGGCCCGTACACACCTCTTTTGGCCCTACACCACCAATAGGGGTGTTGGTGTCTCGGCACGTACCCGCCTGGAGATTTAAGAGTGGTAAAGATCCTCGGCGGCGACCTGTCTACGTGTGAGGGGGAAATTCCTCTGCCTGCGTCACCTGTCCGCCCGTGGGAGGGGATAACGGATAGGTGAGGTAATCGCAACACAGGTATTACGGGGGAGATGGAGCCCCACGATGCGTATGCAACGCGCCACCTTCATTTTGGTGTTGGACTCGTAGGGGCAGTGTAGGCGCTAACGGTCGTATGCCGAAAGGCCAGGTAGACCAGGGTCCTGCCAGTTTCATAATTGGAGGGCACAAAGCAACGCTATGCTATTTTGACGACACGGGTCTCCTCCATTCTGCTTATGTGGTTATTCCATTCTTTTTCTCTATTTTGTGTACATTCATTTATACACTGTCCGTTACATTGTCTTCTAATGTCTTCACTTCTCTTTCGATCTCTCAGCGTATTTCCTGTAATTCTTCTCAGTACTCTCATCTCTGCCGTTTTCAGTAGCCTTTGCATTGTGGCTGTGTCGGGTCTTGTTTCTGAGGCATATGTCATTATCGGTCTTATATTGGATTTATAAATTCTTGACTTCATCTAAGTGTTAATGTGTCTGTTTCGCCATATATTTGTCCAGGTCTCCATAGCTAGACAGTGTAATTCCCAGGTATTTTATTTCCATTACTTCTTCAATACTAATGCCATCAATTTCGATTTTACATCTGGTTGGTTCTTTGCTGATTACTATTGTTTTAGTATTCTGAGATAAGATTGTCATATTAAATTCTTTTGCTCTTATTTTTAGTTCGCTCGTTCTCCATTCTTCCGGTATTTTATTGTATTTTATAATTTTATTAATTAATGTTTTTAATTGTTCTGTCATTGCTGCTCCCCAATATTTCAGTAATTCGTTTCGTATCCCGTCTTAGGGAAAGTAAATGGTAAGAGAGGACCGGGAAGAAGACGCATTTCCTGGCTTCAAAATTTGCGAAAGTGGTATAACACGACTACCACTGAACTGTTCCGCGCTGCAATAAGCAAAGTGAAGATAGCCGTGATGATCGCCAACGTCCGGAACGGATAGGCACTTTAAGAAGAAGAAGATCCCGTCTTAACCTACTTCTTTTCTGTTCTTCAGGTTTTCAAGTATTTTCCGAACTTCCTGTACATTTATATTATGTTGTTTGAAAATTCTTACTTTAAAATTAAAATCCTATTGTGATAAGGTATAAAAGTTCTATATTCACAAATGGATAGTTAAACTTTTAAATCTTTAAATAGTCCAGGCACTCTCGGAACATAATGTGAGATGGGTGTGAGGAAATATCGAAAAAGACAATTTTTCTCAACTGACAACATTAAGTGAGGCATTAATTGGTGAACAATATTATAGTATATATTATATTATACAATATTAAGTGCTCTTTACTAAGAATGAAGCAAGAAGTCTGCTAAATGAGCAGATGTTATACAACGCCTGGGCACAGGCAAAACAAAAACGAGAAAATCTAAATATGATCATACAACAAATGAAAATCCAAATATATGCACTACAAAAGAAAATAAAGGAGGAAAACAACAGCAAAATAATGATATAGAATATCAGTAGATATGCTATGTATGTTCTGGCATAACCTCTAAATCGCACTTACATAATACTGATAAAACGTTAACTTATATAGCATCGCTGTCAGAAGTTGCCTTTATTAAGTAAGCGTCAAATCAGCCTGTACTTGCGTTGCCAGCGTCTAGTCAGCGACAAGGCATCATCAAATTAGCCAGCATTGTCAGCAAGAAACCGAATGGATTCGAATTCTAACTGCAAAAAATGTAAGGCAAGCATGTCCCCAAAGGAAGTACAGCCCCATGCCCATCAACAGAGAAGTAAACCATATAAAGAATATCCAAAGGTCAAAATTATCCAAAAGAAATTCTGGAACTGTAAAAAAAAACTAGGAAACATGGCAAAAAAAGAGAACTGCTGAAAAGTAAAATGTATTAAATAACCTTACCCAACAGTTAAAAAGAACAACCTCAAACAACAACCTCACCCAACAAATCTATCGGCTTTAAACATAAGGAATATATTCCAAAATCACGAAATGAAAAATAATCATTAAGTCGAAAATGATGATGATTAAAGTACTGAACACGATGTGGACAATACTGATCAGGAAATAATAAAGCCTACTACCCGTAAAGGAGTAACCAAAGTAATCAAAACAATATCGATCCCAAAAATGCTGCTGAATTTGACTTAATAATAGGAGAAATTACCTAGGAAGGCCATCGTAAAACTCACAAATTTTATAAATGCAGTACTCAGGTTACAATATGTACCAATAACCTGAAAAATATCTGAACTAATCATGACTCCCAAGCCTGGGAAACCAGTAAATAAAGTATAATCGTACAGACCAATATTTTTGCTACCGATTATCTCCAAATGACTTAAGAAGATATTGCTAATAAGAATACAACGTATACTTGAGCACAAAGAAAATATTCCTTTCCATTAATTTGAATTTCTTCAGAAAACTGAAGAACGAAAACTCAGATATAAGAAGGTATATTGGTTATTATGTAGAAGCTCACAGCTTATAATCAAGAACAAGGAGTTAGTTTAGTTCCCTTGTGGAGACCCTCTGGCTGCTGGTGCTGATACTGTAAGTGTATTCCCCTGTAACGTTACCTTAAGCGATCAGTATGTCTGTCAAAAAACATTTTGTACATTCTAGAGCCAGCAGCCATTGACTATTATATGTTTCTTCTTTCAAAGTTAGACCCAAATGGAATACATGCATTTTCCCACGAGGAATTAAAAGCACAAACAGTACTTAAGAAATTTAAAGGGAAAGTTTTGTGAAAATTTAAATACTATCTCTCTTACTCTTTGAGTAATTATGTGAAAAACATTAATAGTTCCAGGATTTTAAGACATAATTATTTCTAAATAAATTTGCTCTTTATGTAACAAAAAATGGAGGCCTATAGATATTGCAGACCAAACGTGAATTCATTAAAACAACGCCTTTACACTATTTACTTCCCCTACGAGTGTGTTACTTGCTGAAATGAAAGGTCAATTCAAATTAAGTCTTTTATTTCTTTTAATTTTTATTCAATATTCAGGTAATTACTGTTTAAAAAAATTAAAGATTACGCCTAACATTTTCTCAATCCACTAAAATGACACAGCAGCTTCTAAACGATTTAATTTTCAGCTCTTAATAATAAAACCACTTAAACTAGTACAGTGAGCAATTTTAAGGATAAGGTAATACAACATCATAACTAGAACATCTGAGAATTCAAAGCGAAAGGGTTCAGTTACGTTTCCGTTTATTCTTCAATGTGTGTAGTGAAATGCTATTTAAAGAATCTCTCTTAGATTCAATGGACGATATAGTTCTCAATGGAGGTATTTTGAATAGCTTACGTAAACGTAAACTTTGCGTAAACGATATAGTAATGCTATCGGATGAAAACAATGATTTACATAATGTACTGAAATACTTCAATGCATGCTGTAATGAAATAGTCTAGAAACCAATATAAAGAAAATTTAATGCATAGTCATCGATAATTCGGCAGTTGCAAACATCCAACTGATCATTGGAAATATTAAAATTGAGATTATAGATATCTACACTTGGAAAAAACACTATAGTGTTTCTTGTTGTTTGTTTTTCCACTAGTTTTTGCAAAATCCTTAATTTAAGTTATGCCTTTTTGTCTGGCTTATGTTCCGATTACAAAACATTCAGCTCCTACCCATTATTTAAGAAAAAACAATTAAAAACAGGAGTGTAATTGCTACAGTCTTGTGCCCTTTATACCTATACCGACTAATCCCTCGCTGATTCAGTAACCCTTCCCAGGTGGACTTTCACATGCGGTGAATTCATAGCGTTCCATTGTTCTTCGGAATATGTGTCATACTCTGAAGTATCTTAATTAATTTATAATGCTTTTATGATAACTACATGTACCCTGAATTCGCATCAGCAGTTTTGTTAATAAACTTCACATTTTAATGATTAATTAATTAAACTTCCTAAACAGGTTCCCTCATTAATTTGTAGCTGATAAATGAAAATATTTTACAGCGTACGAAGCTGCTTTGTCGATGTAGCTACTTCGAAATTACCACGTTCTAAATTAAAAAAATATACTATACAACAATTAACCAACTAAAATAAGTTTTCTTACAACTATACTTAATAATTATTAGTAATATCTTCGTCAAAACACGTACAGCGACATGTATATTAGATATTTTTTTAGTTACTCTCAAACTACATTAACCTATGTGGTTATTAGTGCCATAAGATATTATAAACCATTTATTTTATTTAGTTACATGATTATCATTTATTTTTAAGTTTAAAGCTCAGATAAAACTTAAAGCTCATATACAGTTGAGTCCATGGTTCGTTACCCGTGCGTCATTAATAACAGGCGAGATATTGTCTTCCGGGCATTAAACTAAAGACAAACCAGCTACCGCCTGTTATTAAGTAAAGGCACATGTTATTTTTATGAACGCTCTAGACTCAGTACATCGAACAGACATAGGTACAAAAAAGATGCTTGGGGACGTTTTCAGATTTTAAGATAAAACATTATTACATGGCGCAGTCTTGTGGTCAATGGAACCTGCTACTTCCAAACTAAAATGAAAACAAGAAGTTGTTAGAATTAGACCAATATGGAGTTTAGAATCCTTTAACCATTACCTCTTGACCAGTGGCAAGATGGAAAAGGAAGACAGTAAATTTTCTCTGCAGTTAAATTTTTGGAATTTTAGAAGATGAAGGACTTGATATGTTGATATGCCTTAAAGTTACCGAATGGGCAAAGAAACATGTATGATACAGTATTAGGTGAATTAGAGAAGTACTTCGCCCCTAAAACGAATGTGATTTACAAACGATTTTTGTTCTACAATAGAAAACAAGAGGAAGGAGAGCTATTTGATGCTTACTTAACTGACTTATATAAATTGGCAAAAAATGTGAATTTGAAGATGCTCTACACTCACTAGTAAGGGATAGTTTAATTTTAGGAACAATTAATAAAGATAATCAAAGGTCTACAAGAAAAAATATTGAAAAATCATAAGTTAACCTTAAAAAAGGCAATGGACATGTGTAGAGCATATGGAATTTTAAAAACACAGTTTAAAGAAGTTCAGTCAAGTTAAACACTTAATATTTATTCTGTGAAAGGGGAATCGGTAATCAAAAAACAAGGGAAAAGCTTCGATAAAACAACTTTATACTGGAAGTAGCAGAAGATGGGAACAGGAGAAAAACTCAAGGAAAAATAATCAATACGGGAAATGTGGTCTCGCTCATAAGTTTCGAAGGTGTTCAGCAGTCTGTAAAAGGTGCAATAAGTGTTCATATTACAACCATTTCGCGAAAATATCTAACATGATCGTAAGAGAAGTTCACGAGAATCAAGAAGAAAATATGGACAGTGAACAGGAAGAATTTATGGTAACATTAATTGAGATAAATAAAATAAAAAATTAATAAGGAAGGCTTTGAAAGGTTAGTAATGAAACAATATGGAATACACTTTAAATCAGTTACAGGTTCACAGGTAAACACTATATCAATCTACGTCTTGAATAAAATCAATAAAAATCATGAGCTAAATCATTCCAAATTGAGGTTAGAAGCTTATGGTGGATATGGTGAAATATGGTGGAAATAAAATCTGTATTATTATACTTAGATACTCGTTTAAAGGGAAATATATCAACTAGATTTTTTTTGTAATTAAAGAGAACCTTATGCCAATTTTAGTTTTAATATCATGTTTATATTGAATACAAAGAGTAGATAGAGTAGACTTAAATATAACAAAAGATCACTTTAGTAAACAAAATATTGATGTATTTACTGGATTAGTTAATGTCCCCAAAAATGTAAACTAAAACTAAAAAAGAAATTTAATTCCATAGCTAAACCATCGCGAAGGGTCTCTTTAGCCATTAAAAAATTATTAGAATATCAACTTTTAGATTTAGAAAAACGTGGTATTATATCTAACTGAGCGATGGTTATACAACTGAGGGGTGGTTAAGCAATTTGGTTATAGTTGAAAGCCTTGATAAAACATTAAGGATTTGTGTTGATCCTAGAGATTTAAACCAAGCGCTTGTTTTACCTACTACTGAAGATATTTACAATAAGCTAAAAAACCAGGGTTCAGGAGTTTGTGCATTTGGAGTTAATTTTGGAATTTGGAAATTTGATAGGCTTCCATTCGGACTAACATTTCTCCTGATAATAATATCGTCGACAATAGACGACTTCCAGAGGAGAAAAAGGATCATTATCAATGAATCACAATATATCACGAAAATCAACTGCACAAGCTTGTAAATTTTGAAGGTCTTTAGCTCCATGACAATTTAATATTTTGCAGGTATTCAGAACACTTAAAGATATTATGAAACCTTTTAAAGCGGTCAAGCAGTTAGTATAAAAATAGAAGTGCTGGCGGCAACTGGATGTTAGTGATTATGTTGACAGAAATTAAAGGACACAATGGGTAATGTTGAGCTTAAGTCTTAGACTATACTAAAATAAGTAAGGTACATTTAATAATCTTCAAACGGTAGGATACAGGATAAAAATTTGGAAACTTCCTACCGTTTATGTTTTCTTTTGCATAAATACTATGAAAAATTAGGAAGACAGTCAAATTTTGTTTTAAAAGAGGATACTTTCAGGAAACATTTATTAACCCTCAAGGCTTGTCTCAAGCCTCTACCAAGGGTAAATGTTACTCTTATAATGTTAAATAAGACGGGGATCAAGTAATACATCATTTTAAAGGAGCTTTCTCTTTCCAATGGTAGCCTAATTTTATATGTTTTGCTTAGCAGTTGAAAACAATTCGCGTTCGAAATTTGGAGCAGTAATAAGAAATTTTTTATATTGAGTTTATTAACTGTAAAGTTAATATATACAGGGTGTGCCAAAAGAAGGGGGATGGTCGAATATTTCGCGAAATTTACATCGGATAAAAAAACTTAAAAGCACGTGTTTAATATTTTCAAAAATCTATCGAATAATATCAAACATGACCTCATACCCCCAACCCCTAGTGGTGGATGTCGGGACTTGAAATCTTAAATAGAAACCCTTATTTTTTAATTGCAGATTTGGATTTCTTATGCAAAAATAAGTAACTTTTATTTAAGACATTTTTTCGAATTGTTAATAGATTGTCCTAAAATCGGAAAAAAGATTTATTCTGACATTCTAGAAAAATTATGGAAACAGTCTAATATATCGAGAAATACACTGCTAAATGCAAAATCAAAAAACACGTAGGATAGGGGACAACTTTGAAATTTTAAATAGAAACCCCCATGTTTTATTGCAGATTCGGATTCTTATCTGTACTTGTAGACTTCTTATCTGTACTTGTTTTTCTGCAATTACAGCCCCACCTATCGCGAATCGAAAAAAAAGATCAGATGTCACTTGTTTAGTTTACTTTTTTATGAAAAAATTCGAATCTGCAATAAAAAATGGAATTTTCCAGTAAGTGTTGTTATGTATTAACTTAGATAATGAAATATTTCAGAAGTTGTTAGATATAGGTAGAGGGAATACCGATACCAAACGAATTTGCTTAAAAAATTACAGCTGAAATATATTTTCCGCTGTATAAAATACATGGTGTTCTACTTAAAGCAAGCAACTTGAATAAATGATTTAAATTGTGCATGTTGGCGGCTAATTTTAAAACACCTTGTATAATATATAAATAAGTTGAATAAATTGGGTTAACGGACAAGCACTTGTTGTTTATTGGCTACAATTTCACATCACTAGCCTCGTTATTAATGTAGATATTGTTATTTAATGTAGTCTAGGATTTCTCAAAATTTTGAAAAAAATCCAAATACCTCGAAAATATTTCATTTTTCTAAAATCTCATGTAGAATTCGAAAATAAAATAAAAAAAATTTAGGTTCTATTTAAGCCAATAAAGTTCACGTCTACTTCCGGTATAACCGAAAGTGTCGCATTCAAGACAACGATGTATATTTCAACTGAACCTCATCCAAAACGTACATCTCCGTAATTTCAGATTTTTAGCCTAACTGTATTTGCCAGTATTTTTAATGAAAACTTGTCGCGCATACACGTAATACACCCTGTATATTTTTATAGGTTTTATTATATTGCTTAGTATTATTAATAATACGCATTTAGTATTTATTGTTTTTCAAAAATCATTTCCTTTTTTTAAGTTTTTAAAAAAGGATGTTTTTTCTACTGGAAAAGGAAGATTTTTCTTAAAACGCCCAAAATAATCTTAAACAGCTCATTAAATTGCCGAAAAACTAATCATTGGTACCTTATTCATACTTTAAATTTTTTATCTAGCTATCTTACTCTTTTACTTTTGCTGCTCATTTGTAATAATAATATAATAAAAAAGCGATTTACACTAAATTCAAAAAATAACTGAAACATAAGAAACATATATCCAAAGGTTTATCTTAAATCAAGTCAACAAATCAATATTCTAAGATGTATTCTAAATCAAACTGGAAACTAGAAATAAAGAAGCCGATATATCTCCAAAGATACATTTTAGAATTTGGATGGAAATAAAATTAACGATGAACAATTAAAAAAATGTATGAGAAAATATAATGTTTTATATGATTTGTGGGATACAAAATTCATGGACATTAATTTAAAAAATAATATTTAAAAGGAAATCGGAGAAGAAATGAACCGAAAAGGTAATGAAATTTTTTAATTATTTTTATTTCACTGTATAAAAAAAACAACAACATACTTATTCTTTATCCAAACATGTAGCAATTATTACTAATTCTTTATCCGAAAAACTTGCCATCTTTTTAACAGATTGGTCGCCGAAGAATGATGCATTCCGGTTGTGTACGAACGGATGAAACGAATAGTTTTGTGACGGGACGGTACCGGTTCGGCGCCGACGTGACTGATGTGTTTGAATTGGCCTTTAGATAGAAAACGTATATAGGAAAGGCTATGAGAGATAGAGACAACAAAAAGGTCACTGGGAGAATAGAGTGCTGTGGAAGACGAAACTCGCGAACTCATAATGGGAAAAAGCCGAAAAAGAAGAAGAATTTTTTTTTTTGAGTTGTTGTATTTTCCAATCTCTTATAAGTTTTCATACACTCCTTGACAAAGTGCTATAATATCTTTGGTGTGATGTTGTCAATTTAGCCTAGCTTCTGGCTCAACCTTAACTTGTACAGACAGATTAGGGAGGGATTTTCCAGGAGTTGTAATGGTTTGTACTGGATATTTTGGGTTTCAGGGATACTTTCTTCATTGTCCCTAGACTATTATGTTTACATTACTTATAAATGGAACTAAATGTATTGTATGGATGATGAATTCTAGTCATACGGCCTAACCACTCAGATAAAGACCTAAAGTAAGACCTAGAGGACTACAATGGGTCTGAACAGGTCGCAGTCGGCCAATGGGCCAAATGCACCCCATTGCATATATGCATGTATCTAACACCTGAAGTACCTTTCCTGGTAGACACTTACCTACGCCAGAGATGAGTTAGAAGAAACGTCCAACCTACATTGCATTTCTTTTTTTTTCTGTATCGTATGCATATCTTACATAATTTCGTCATTGTCGGTATATATTATTGTTTTTAACATTTTTGTTTAAATTTTTTTCAGTCCGCACTCTATGGTATCAAAAGCTTTCTCTGAGTCGAAACTGTGCAGTGCTAAGTAATAAGGAATATGGAATCCGTTGACCTTTTTGAAAGAAAAAAAAGATTTCGACTTGTAATTTGCATGGCCAGTGACTGGTTATTTGTACTGAATGCTTTTCTGGTACATCCTCATCGATTCGTTAGTATTTTTGTAAATAATATATAGACTACACTAAGAAAAGATATCGAGATGTACTTTTTTATATCTGTTGTATTTTTCTCTTACAAAATCTGATTAAAAAAGAGGCTATTTATTTTATTACATGTTTTCCACAGTTTTTTCACTTCTTTTCCGGTAGTTTTAATATTTTTTAGTTCTTTTACAAATTTCGTTATTTTCGATATAATGATTTCAGGTTAGAGTTCTGGGTTTAAGATGGCTTTCCTTTTTTCAAGTTGTTTTAAAGTCAGAAGATCTTTGTTAACGAGGCGATAAACATTATATTTCATAAGTTTTTGAAGCGTGTGAAATAGAATGTGCTTTGAGGTAGTTTAAAAAACAGGAAAAGATATAAATTGTTTTAGGATTATTATGTCCAATATTGGATTTAAAAATAATAAATAAATGTAATAATGATGATAAACATGGACCGAAGAATCTCAGAAGATGTAAATAAAACATATACAATTAATATACAATTAAACATTACCTACATATAAAATATGTAAAATTTAAGATCAAAATCAATAAAACAGAAGACAATAGGTATATTTAGAAGATACAGGAAAACCATCCAGATATGGCGAAAATTTCACCGAGTGATTACCGAGTGATACCCTGATGAAGGGCAGCAGCGATCATCAGTACCAGCTCAAGGCGCAAAGGAAATGATCCTGGATCGGCTTAAAACTGGACTACCACAAGCATGACTGGAGCAGTTTGAATGGTTGTGGTACTGCGATGGGGAAGGCAACGGAAAACCACCCCATAAGAATTTCCTAGAATAGTTATCATGGCAATACACTACGATAACAAAAACATTACTGATCATGGTGATCGGATCCCAAGACCCGGCAGGGGAGGATGCACACAAACAAATAGTAGGGCCTCCCTGGTCGTCAGCCAGCGAAATCCCTACGGCCTAAAAAAGGAAGCAAGTCCTCAACACCTAAGGATTGGAACTTGGAATGTACGAAGTATGTACGAGAGCGGCAAAACTCATAACATTGTAAAAGAGATGAAAAGATTAAAAATTGATATATTGGGAATTAGTGAAACACACTGGCAAAACTCTGGACAATGCGATATACTTGGATATAAAGTTTACTATGCTGGAAACGACACAACACATCACAGAAACGGCACCGCAATAATAGTTGCCCCACGTATTAATTCGGCAGTAAAATCTTTCACTCCCCATTCAGATAGAATAATGCTTTTACAAATTCAAGCAACACCGGTGAATATTAACATATTACAGGTATACGGGCCAACGGCAGATAAAGATGAGGTAACCAGCGAAGAATTCTATGAACAACTGGGAAGCCTGATGAAAATGACAAAAAAACATGAAGTAACAATAGTGATGGGAGATTTTAACGCAAAGGTGGGCAGAGGCAAGGTGAATGAGATCGTGGGTAACTTCGGCCTAGGAGAGAGAAACGATAGAGGTGATAGACTTATATGCTTCTGCCAGGAATATAACCTGCTATTAAGTAATACACTCTTCAAGCTTCCCAAACGTCGACTTTACACATGGAAATCCCCCGCTGACTCACCTGACAACATCATAAGGAATCAGATAGATTATATAGCAGTACCAACAAGATATAAAAACATGATAAAATCATCAAAAACGTACCCAGGTGCCGATGTTCCTACGGACCACAATCTGTTGGTATGCAGAATGGTCATGAGAGTAAAATGGCTCGAGAAAAGATGTAATTTAAACACAATTGATATTAAGAAACTCACTAACCCAAAAACCGAAATAAAAGTACGAGAACAACTAGGAAAGAAAATAAACGACATTAACGAGAACACGTCGGACATAATAGAGAGATGGGATAAATCGAGGGAAGCAATCCAAACAACATGCGCGACTCTATTAAAGCGTGACAGACGAAAGAAGAACGAATGGATGTCTGATGAGATAATGGATATGATGGATGAAAGACGTAAATTCAAGAATAAAAATGAAGAAAAATACCAGCAGATCCACAAAATCATAAGAACGAAAATTCGAGAAGCCAAAGAAAAATGGTTTTCCAACGAATGCAGGGAAATAGAACAATACGAACGAAAATACGACAGTTACAATATGCACAAAAAAATAAAATCAATGACAAACAAGAGGAAATTCAATAAGTCACCCAACAGCATAAAAGATGGCGATGGAAATCTTATCTCGGAGCCATCAACGATCTTAGAAACATGGAAATCATACATAGAAAAATTATTTGCATCTGACAGGACTGATGATCACCTATATGGAGAAGTCAGCAGGTCCGGACAATGTACCCTGCGAAATATTAAAGATCCTATGTAAATCAGACAAACAGTTCCTTGATAATCTAGTTGAACTTTTTAACAACATATATAATAGCGGTAAAATCCCGGAGAACTGGCTGCAGTCAACATTTATTACAATCCCGAAGAAACCAAAGGCCCAGATCTGTGATGACTACCGGCTTATAAGCTTGATTAATCATGTCACTAAAGCGTTCACTAAGATCATTCATAGAATATAGATCGCAGTTTGGCTTTCGGAAAGCACTTGGAACTAGAGAAGCAATTTTCGCTCTCCAGGTGCTTATACAGCGGTGTAGAGACGTTGATAAGGACGTGTATTTGTGCTTTGTGGATTTTAGAAAAGCATTTGACAATGTCAATCATGAACAATTGATAGATATTCTGCGAAAGACAGGTATTGACGACAAGGACATTCGAATTGTGGCAAACCTATACTGGGGTCAAACAGCAAGAGCAAAAATTGGCAACGAACTCACTAAAAGTGTGCAGATCAAAAGAGGTGTCCGTCAGGGTTGTATATTATCCCCACTCCTATTCAATATTTATTCCGAAGAAATATTTAATAAATGTATGGAAAATGCAAATGAGGGCATAAAAATAAACGGCGAGTTAACAAACAATATAAGATATGCCGACGACACGGTGATCCTTGCCAGTACCGAATAGAGGTAATGGAAATAGACGAATTACAGCAGGTAATGGAAAGAGTTTATTCAGTTAGTGAGGACTCTATTAAAGCGTGACAGACGAAAGAAGAACGAATGGATGTCTGATGAGATAATGGATATGATGGATGAAAGACGTAAATTTAAGAATAAAAATGAAGAAAAATACCAGCAGATCCACAAAATCATAAAAACGAAAATTCGAGAAGCCAAAGAAAAATGGTTTTCCAACGAATGCAGGGAAATAGAACAATACGAACGAAAATACGACAGTTACAATATGCACAAAAAAATAAAATCAATGACAAACAAGAGGAAATTCAATAAGTCACCCAACAGCATAAAAGATGGCGATGGAAATCTTATCTCGGAGCCATCAACGATCTTAGAAACATGGAAATCATACATAGAAAAATTATTTGCATCTGACAGGACTGATGATCACCTATATGGAGAAGGAGAAACAGGACCTTCAATCCTTAAATCGGAGATAGAAGATGCCATTGCAGCACTAAAAAACAATAAGTCAGCAGGTCCGGACAATGTACCCTGCGAAATATTAAAGATCCTATGTAAATCAGACAAACAGTTCCTTGATAATCTAGTGGAACTTTTTAACAACATATATAATAGCGGTAAAATCCCGGAGAACTGGCTGCAGTCAACATTTATTACAATCCCGAAGAAACCAAAGGCCCAGATCTGTGATGACTACCGGCTTATAAGCTTGATTAATCATGTCACTAAAGCGTTCACTAAGATCGCCTCAACTTCAAGAAGACAAAGTGGATGCTGATAAGCAGGAAGCAACAGCCTGCTCGACAGTTACGGATAAGTAACATACTAATTGACCATGTAGAATCTTATATGTACCTTGGCACCAACGTAAATGCAAAATGGGAACAGGCCACAGAAATTAAGGCGAGCATAGAACGAGCTAGAGCAGCATTTAGCAATATGAAAAAGCTCCTCATAAGCAGGGATTTGTCTCTTCCCCTAAAACTACGTCTAGTTAAATGCTACATTTTTCCGATCTTACTGTATGGTGTGGAGGCCTGGACACTGACGGAGACGCTCACGAGAAAACTAGAAGCATTCGAAATGTGGGTGTACCGACGCATTCTTCGTATATCCTGGACCGAACATGTCACCAACACAGAGGTAATCCAAAGAGCCGGAAAGGAGAAAGAAATCGTGAATACAATTAAACAAAGAAAGCTTGAATATCTAGGCCACATATTGAGACACGATAAGTACCGTCTACTGCAATTGATTGTCCAGGGAAAAATAGACAGTAAGCGTGGGCCAGGCAGGAGAAGACACTCGTGGCTCCAAAATCTGAGGAAGTGGTTCGGGCTCACATCGGTCGAACTATTCAGAAGCGCCGCAAATAAGATCAGAATTGCCATTTTAATAGCCAACGTTCGCAACGGACAGGGCACTTGAAGAAGAAGAAGGAAAACCATTATGATTAACAGTTATTTTTTGAATTTTGGATACATTCACTTTAAAAAATGAAGCAAAAACATATTATTATTCGATTTCCTTGATTCCTTGAACATCGGTTTTCTTGAAATTTTAACAGTAACTAGGGAATACCCTTACAAGCAATATCTACCCTATGCCGAAGTGTACTTGTACCCCGGGGGCGGAATCAACACAAACTGGGAGGTTAGTACCTTTATATTGGAAATAACCTCAAGAATCGATAGAAATGTATATTCTAAGCAAAAATAGTTCTACAAAATTTTTTCTTTTCTCTCTACAAAAATCAATCCTTTTAGACTTATTGGTGATTGAAAATTAAAATTTTTCTTATGTTTTTAATCGACCTAAAAAAGATAAAGGTAAGGCTTAAAAAATAAAATGTAGTTTATAAAAAATCAAAGAGACTGCTTTTTTTATACTTGCCTTAAGCCTAATACAAACAGTTATAACTCATTGAAGATGACAATTTCGTATTTAACGAAAAATTTTAGAAACTCAACATAAAATAACAAAAAAAAGGTCAATTTTGCTGGAGAAATTTGTGTTACATTTTTTTCAGTACCTAATTAAAAAAAACATTAAAATAAAACTTTGCGAAACTCTCTAGCATATGAAGTAAGAGTTATGATAAAAATAAGGTGGATTCCAATTTTTTCATGAGAAAAAACCACAATACTACCCTTTTTATTTCGACTCTCATTGAAATTAAAAGTTATCCATTTCAAATTCGCTTCATTTAAGCATCAGTAAGGGGAAATGAATAAGTATAAAAAAAACTATGGTTAAAGTGAAAAAAAAAATATTTTTGATATTTTTAAAAATATCTTTTTTTCAAAATAAGTACAAAAGTATCGAAGATACGTAAAATATGCTACATAACAGTATTTTCTGTAAAGAAATCCTAACTTTTTTTAAAGATATAATTTTTTTCTTAAGAATATAATATTTTTCTATCGGTTTTTGAAGTTATTTTTAATACTAAGGTACCAACCACCCAGTTGGGGTGGACTCCGCCCCCAGATGAAAACACACTTCACTGGATTATTAAAAGAAATTAAGCCCCATTATTAAAAATGGTGTTATAATAATAAATGTGTAATTAGTAAGTTATGACTTATCTTCGTGTTTTTATTCTAAGGTACCTGCACTTATAGTTATTATTTTTTTGTATTTTAATCTTAAAAATAAATATTTCCATAATTCTATCAACTTAAATCCAGTTACGAAATATTACTTCGATTAAATTATTCTTAGAAAGATTCTAGTATAGAAGTAAAACTATTTTTTGTTTATTTCTTCTTAGTTGGAAATTTTCGCACTGGTTAAACTGGTTTCCTGGTAAAAAAATGTTTTTTATTTATTATCATTCAGTTTAAACACGTAAATTTTATTTATAAAATTTTAGGAAGCAGTTATGGACCTATTGTGATTGTATTTTTGCTCAGGATCGGCATGTTAAATCAACAAACATATTGTTTGGGAATTGTTAAGAAAATTCACTACATATCACTACATATAAAAAAGGATGCTCATATACTCGTATTCAATAAGAACAGGATGCCAAATAGAATCATTGTTACACAGACCAATCAACTTAGTAAAAAATAAACCTTATTTCGTCACAACTGCATAGACGAGTTTGACAGTTAAAATGGGGTAGTATGATATAGAGGAAAGTGCCCAAATCCGGACCCCTCCTCCTAAAGTGGACTCCTAGCCTACTTGGTACGTTTAAATTTTAATCGTGGCAGCAATGAGTGCAAATGGTATATTAGAGATCCCTGACGCAATGGTAATGCGCACAAGCCGGTTTTCCGGTCCTCCTGAACGTGGGTTGATTGTGTGGAGGAAAGCTTTTACGTTGTGTTATATTTTTCATTATTTCTTCGAGATATTCGCAGGTAATATATTCAATCTATATATTATTTTAAATAATAAGGTTTGAGGTTATTGTTTCTCACTAATACAGTTCATGTAATGGTTTGGTTAAAAAATTATGACAATAATAAAATGTACGCTATTGCGTAAAATGTACGAACTATTTTGACCATTTTACCAACTAAAAATATTGACTCCACTTTCTCTGGTCGACCTTCTCCATTTAATTGATTTTGAATCTGTAACAAAATTGCAAATCATAGAAGTGTGTACACAATAAGGGGTCCGATTTAGGCAACATTGTGGTGCGGTCTAAAGTACCCTAAGTAATAGGCCTTAAAGGAAAAAAAGGTTACTGCCCTAACATCAGGAGAACCAGCCCTTATAACGATTGTTGCTTGTATAAATGCCACTGGTTTATTCGTCCCTCCTTTTAGCTAACACCTGTGAAGAAACCTGTGCTGTTACTCTTAGATGGACATTATAGCCACACTCAAAATATTAAAGTGATCGATTTGGCAAAAACACACCATGTTACCATTGTGTCCATACTCACTTCTCACTCGTCACACAAACTTCAACCTTTGAACAAAAGTTTCATGGGTTGTCTCAAAACTTGTAATGAAGCTGTTTGGTAAAGCATACATTAAATGTTAAACAGCTGAAATTGCAATAAATGGGTTTAAAGCTACAAGTATATATCCACTGAAGAAGAATCTGTTTCCTGATGCCGAATATATTGAAGAAGCAAACAAAATAAATGCTAGATTCATCTTTTTACGAATCCATGTCAAAGCAAAAACGGCAAGTAAGGAAAGCTTTATAGGGATCAGGGACCAATGTGTTATGATGATGGATGAATCACAAGTTAATGCAGAGTTTGACCCAAATCAACCGTCAACATCTTCGACAGGTCAGGACAATCCTGTGTTACATCTACATTTCACAATCCTCATAGTCCAAAATCCTCTATGATAAGCCCGTTCTAGATCACTTCTATTCCAAAAATCAGAAAAAGGACCACTAATAGGAGACAGAAAATCCTGCAGTTCAACCATCATTACATCTTCTACTTATAAATGCAAGTTGATGGAATCTAAAAAACTAAAGAAGAAAAAGTAGTCATAAGAACTGAACAGCAAGAACGTGCTTAAGGTTTTAAAAGCAACCGCAACAGAAAAGGTTTTTCTACAGCGGGGTTTTGTGAAAAAGGGAAAGAGATAGTAAAAAGATGTCTAAATTTTGAGAAAAATATAAAAGAATCAGACACCGAAGATGAAATCAGTGTCTACTCTGGAACATCTGAATTGGACATTATTTCGGGAATGTTACCATCTAAAGAGGATGACGCTTTTTGCCTGTTTGGTGACAGAAAATATTTGGATGATTGTAAAGGAGAACTTTGAGTCTTGTGCATTATGTGTTGGTTGTGGGCCCATTTGGTTTGTGCTGATGCTGATAAAAGTGCCTACATCTGCGATTTTTGTAGATAAATTAATAATTGTCCTAAATATTTTTATATATTTTATGTATTATATTGGAAACTGTTGCAATATACTTATATTTTGAAACTAGATCATGTTTTTTCTTATTTAATAAGTATTTCCAATTATTGGTACTTTATTAATAGTTTTTAAGGGGGTCCACTTTTAGCTACTATTTTCCGAACTCACCAGACGCTGGATTTTGGAAAATACATATTTTTTATATTAATTTTTAATTATTATTAATGACAGTTGAATATAAATGATTCAAAATAATATAAACTAAATGGTATGTACTTTTATAATATTTTTTTGCTATTTTTCATAAACATGAACTGAAAAACAAAATGGGGGTCCAGTCTTAGGCATTTTCCTCTATTACAAAAAAACTCTCAGCTAAGGACTTATCAATTTTTTATTGAAAATATTTTTAAATAAACAATCAAAATCTCAAACCCATTATTTTGCTCATAATTTAAAACTTGTCTATTTAGAGATTTGACGTTAATATACAACTTTTTCGGAAAAAAAGGATGCCTAAACAAAATGAGATTATGCTAAATTAAAATCGTTTTATACACAAAAAGATATTGAAAAATGAACAAAAAAATCGCTGTTGTTGAATATTGTTAATAACTTTTTTAATATCTATTAAAATTTGTTTAAATGTACCTGAACATGAGGGTCTTATTGTGTTTCAATTTTGTGTTAAAGATGAGCTACATTGGTTAATCGTGTTTGGGAAAATTAACTTTTTATAAGTCTTTTTGAAAACAGAGCTAATTTTTATGGCTGGTCCAGATAATTTGACTGAATGGATCTCAGTAATCTTATTTTCTTTGTTAAAACGTATACTATTAACCTATGGAAAAAAAATTACATTTAAAATATGTCTAAAAATAATTTTTTAATACTAAAATCTGATTTGTTCAAATTTAATAAGAGTGTAAGGAAAAATTGTTCATAAATAACAATTTAATAATATTTATAAATAAAAACCTAACTTAATTGGCCTGTAACAATGGATATTCAAGAGTATGAGTGTGATATCTTATAGCGAGTGACTGGATGGACAGAAAATTATGAAAACTGGGTTGTATTTTTTACAAAATTGACAATTTTTTCAGGTTATTCTACTAATAATACACACGTGTAGCGATAAAATATGTAAATGTAAAAAAAAATGTAAATAAATGTTATAAATAGGATAAAACAGTTTTTCCATCGGTTACTACAAAAAAAACTTAGAGTTTAGTAAGAAACTCTTTAGTTAAAACAACATTTACAAACAACGAAAAATAAAATGAAAAACGTTAAGTCTACAGACGTTACTGATCTTGTTTTTCTAACTTGTTGTTCTTTTTGTGGCCATTATACTGCGGCACAAATAGCTTAAACCGTCAAGGTCATTTGCTCAGTAAATCTCAGATGGAAACTCTATATTGAAGCTGTTCTTGACATCGTTAGCATCAATTTAAAAAGTATTAGATATGACCTCGAAGGCATATAGTCAAATAAGCACGTGGAATCGTTACCAATTCCCGTTAAGTACAAAATTCTAAATACACTCTTACGATTTACATATGCCATTTTAACTAGATCTCTAACAATATCGAATCCTACAGATTAAAAACTTTATTTGGTATTCTAAGAAAGGTAAACAGGATGTTAGTAAATAAGTGCGACATAGTTCAGGGGATAATTCTGAATTAAAAAATAAGTAGTAAGTAAAAAATAATGACAGTTTGCTATGTAAACGTATCTCAGGAAATGCTTCATTATTAAATTCATCATTTTTAAAATTACGTTTTGTTTATGAGGCACTTTTGGACGACATTGTAAACGAAATTTCCATAACAATCACTTATGAGCTCAGGAAAATCTACATAAAATCTTTGAAGCTCATTTTCATCATCATTGTTTAGTAAATAACTAAAAGGCGAATCTTCGCTTCGTTTCCTACAGGAAGAATTACCTATTCTTTTTTAAAAAATTCCTCTACAGCTGAGATAAAACTTGTGGTTCATGCATGATAGTGCATCAATTATGTTTCATGTTAGCATTAATGTACGCAATCACTTAGATATCGTACTTAATCCTTGGATAGGTAGGAAGTTACAAAACATTGACCTGCTCCATCACCGGATTTAAATCATCTAGATTTTTGAATTTGGGAAATCTTTAATTATACTCCCATCAAAAATGTTGATGACCTGACAAATTATAACCGGCTGAGAGACAATAGAAAATACACGAGGAATATTTGCGCAGATACGACAATCAACGAGGCGAAGAGTTGAATCTTCTGTTACGTCTAAGGCAGGTCATTTTAAACATTTGTTATTTTGTCATTCTTCTGGTTTAATGTTATTACTGTCAAACTTTTGTCTTGGAAACTCTATAAGTTCTTGAAAGTGATAGTTCTGATGTTTAACAGACACATTAGGGATGAAAGTCAGATACATTAGGGACAATACTTATAGGGCAGGATTCGCTACGGAAGCGATACTGCATGATCTTGTACAGAGGGTGGAGTAAATTTTGAGAAATTGCTGGGTGTATTTTTTCTCGATGAAGAGAAATTATTCCACAACACGATCTACGAAGCATTCAAAGTGATTAGACTAAAGACAATAAACGAAACAAGCTGCAGGCGTATATAACTCATTCTAAGGAGCTGCGTTATATACTCGACATTACTAGGAGTACAGTGTTAGCACAGGTAGTCTATGACTGTCCACAGGAGGAGGGAGTGTTATTACCTTTCTTATGAAATCTGCTCATGTATGGGTTGATAGCTAGACTTAACAAAGACAGACACCATATTGCTATGCAGATGACCTGGTAAGTTTAACTCATGAAAAATTAAATTATGACATTAACCAGAACAAGAAATTTAGGGAGGATTAGGTCCTTTAAACATGAGTGGTACAAATCTAAGTTTAGTTTAACAGAGTAATATACGTTGGACACCAGACTCTAGAAACTTTCTTGGAATCAATAGATTAAGTAAATAAGAGTAAGAGAATAATTTTTGGTATTTCAGACAGATATTTATGCAATCTTGTATTGGACAAGAGAAGTCAACGTGAGGATTTTTTAACTTGAGCGGAACAATATGGACATAGATAGTCATAGATAGTGGGAAAGGTGTCGTAGAATTGTAGGGATAACAGTGTCACATTGGTATGGGATCCACCTTATCAGGAAATATACGGCCATGAAACCAGATCTTCAGTTTCCAGACATTTCTTTTTAAACGGCGCTTTTTTTGTTGTTCGTATTATTTTCTAATTTCTTTCTGCATATCGCTATAGAAAAAAGGAAACCATCAAAGATGACTTTTACGAACAGCTAGAAAGAACGCTGGAGAGAATTCCAAAACAAAACATGCAAACATTATGTGGAGACTTCAAGGCAAAAATTGGCAAAGAAACTAACCTATGACCGACAATAGAACAACACAGTATTCACGATATCTCAAGCAATAATGGAAAAATGCTCGTAGACCTAGCATCGGCATATGCTTGTAAAGTCAACTATGTTCACACATAAAAATATTCATAAACGGACTTGGATCTTTAATGACAACTCCACACGGAACCAAATTAACCACATACTTGTCGATGCTAGACATGAAAATAATGTTCTGGATGCTGGACATATGTATATAAGGCACATGTGGTACCCATCCACTAGACCTGTAAAAGCTAATACAGGGTATCCAGAATTTTGGAATGTTTATCACATTAAATACAGATTAAATGAAAAATATACAATAAGCCTTACGGAAAAAAATATTCTTTATTATCATTTACAATAAAATTTTATTTGAAATAAAACAAAGTATTCATAATTGATTACAAGACGTGAATTTCAAAAAGGAGGAAAATGTCTTAACTTAGTTATCTAGATGAGTGGCTTAGATATAATTAAATCGATCTTGTTAGAGCGGTAGCTTTGAAGATTATGACAAGCAGTGGTGTGTTCGATGCAGAGAAATTATTTTAATGAAAAAGCATTTCATAAAATTTTATATTAAATCTGGTTATTCTAAGGCCTTTTTGAATCAAGAATAATATATTTTGTTTTGTATTTTTGGAAGAATCTGCTCAGGAGACTAATTTTAATATACTTTGGTATTTTTTGTCACAGGTCAAATTAAAATATTTGATTATATTATAGAAAAGAGGTTGATATATACATATTTTATAATTTCTGAGTAGGTGGTGTATTTAAATAAATTATTTTAAGGCATTTGGTTCATTTTACAGCACATTTAATTGGGTTTAAACATAAAATTATGCAAAAAAAGCTTTTTTGTCACCATTAAATACATACGGGGGACAAGGAAAGATTGAGCTATTCCTCTATTCTATGCTCCTGGCAACATTGTTAATTTTTCAGTACCTCAATACTTTCTAAGTAAAAATTTACTATTGTTTTGTAACAAATAGTCATTTTATTTTTATAGTTATTTTTTAAAATTTTTATAATACTTCTTGGACGACTTTATTAAAGGATAGTTCATTCGGTTACATCAAATTAACTTTAACTTGAGAAAAACAGTCAGAAAAATCACGTGATTTGTCTTTAAAAGTCAATCACCCAGTCATGAGTTAGGCGAATTAAACCGTAGGTTTCGCAGTCAATATCCCAACCACACACACAAACACACACACACACACACACACACACACACACACACACACACACACACACACACACACACACACCTACACACACGCAGAGATAAAGTGCTAAAGCATGTCAATAATTATAGGGATATATCAAAATAAAACAGGAAGACGCTATTGTCGTCATTAGTCACTTCGATATTAACATAGGGAATATCAATTTGGGCTGACACCCTAGGAACTCAAGAATCACGGAGGAACTTCGCATCTTTATATCGTCTGAGTACTTTAAGAGTTGCCAGCGCATTCCGCACAGTACCTGAGGACGCAATATACGTCATAGCTGGGATAGTACCCATTAGTGTACTAGCTGAAGAAACGAAGACCCTTGTCGGCAAAGAGTCTCAACTACAACTCCATTGTGCAGAGATGAACTATAAAGAAGACAACTGCACAACAGCATTGATTGATAGCAATTACAGTGGCAGTACATGGCTACTTTTGAACCTTTATCTTTAAGGCTTATGTCTTTATCGCTTTAAATATGACGATTCCCCAAAGTGCCCATCCTGTCTCGGGGTTAGTGAAGATGCGGAGCACGTGTTCTTCATAGTTATGTCCTTTTTTTCAACTTGCAGCGTAATACTCTAAAAGCAGTTATCAAACAGAAAATTCAACCAGAAACCATAGTAGGAGAAATGCTTTCATCGAAGACAGCTTGAAATGTAATTAGCATATTCGCGATGGAAGTCCTCCAGAATCTTCGCCGCATTCAAAGACGACGAGCTGAAAATAGAGGCTGTTAGAAGGAGAGAAGCAATGACTTCAACAACATGAACGAAGAGCAATAGCTAGATCCTCCCCTCGTAAACTAATACCTTACGGTAGTTCCGTGGGGGAAATAGAGACAGAAGAAGATAACCGGGTTTGGTCAATATTGTAACATACGAGTCCAACATAGCAGGCAGTACATCTAATTATGATGATACGTAAAAGTATTTCCAACTTCCTCAAAAAAAAAAACAAACATACACATCCAGTTATGACAGTAAAGTTTCTCTCGTTAGTAACTCCAGTGTAAGTCTGGCTTTTTACTATAATTGCAGCTGCTTTAAACTACTTACACTTGCTGTAAAACATCATATAAAAATGTCAGAGTTAATATCGGAGTTGCTTTGCTAAAATATGTACATATACTGATGAAACAGCCTCTAGTCTAATTTTAAAAATAGAATATTTAAACTTAATAACTCGTACAGAAGACACCTTATCTGTCACGAATTTGACACATTACAGCGTAATTATTTTTAAGGCTATTAATCACAAAATACGTCAAAAAGGACTTGCAGGAAAGTTTACTAGATAATTTGGATGATGAAAAAGATGTGTTCTGTGAGACACTGGTCTCGGGAGTATCATAAGTACCTATCCAACAAATTATGTTAAAGCATTAGCAGGAGATTTTAATGTCAAAGTCAAAAGAGGGAATATATTTTCTCTCACCATCAGTACTGAGGCATATAAACTTTGCTACTATTTATCAAGAATATGGTAATAGGTGGGTCACGATTTCCCTACAAGGGCATACGTAAGGAAATTGAAATTGAAAAATACTTTAAGCGTATTTTGATTTATTGGAATATTTCGTGGTTCCATTCAACTATTCCCAGAAAAAAGATAAAAGGCAAAATTTTACTTCAAGAGAGACATATGGTATGGTAGCCCTTCTTCTTTTTCGTCGTCTTTAACTACCGACTCCACTAATGAAGGTTGGCTATAACCATTGCAAATTCGTCTATCTTCTGCTTTTGCATCTGCTGCAGTCGCGAATGTTTTTTCTTTTTCCTTTTTCCTTCGAGTTTATCCTTCATAATCAGCTGCAACAACTCGTACTTCTCATTCCTAAGTATGTGGCCCAAATATGCTGTCTTTCTCCTTTAAATGGTGGCTAAAAGTTGTCTGTCTCTTCCCATTCTGTGCAACACCATTTCCTTCTGGGTTTTTGTTGTTGCTCTATTTTTTTCTCTGTTCTATGATTCCCAGTATTTCTTGAGTCATTTAAGGTTTTCGGCTTTTTTCTTCTTTTGTAGAGTTTCTGTGTCTCTATAACAGAATCTTTGATTTTGCTCCACATAATGTTCACATGTCCACATTCTCAGTATTTTTCATATCTAATGTTTATCTTTTCATTTATTGATTTATACAAGTTGAAGCCTCAGCATGTATTTTGTTTATCTTGAGCAACTAAGTATTCATCGCAAAACTTTTGGATTATATTATCTTTTTTATCTTCAGTTTGACTTTTGAGGCAGGGATGTTATGGTATAATGGGACATCTGCTCTAGGGTAAATCTTAACGCTTATAATAGAATTTCTAAATCTTAGATTGGTTAGTATAAGGTACATCTATTTTCTAATGCAATTTTGTTTAGTATCATGTGGTGACCTCCAGGTATACAGTCTACGGAGTGGTAATCGAAATCATGTGTACATAATCGCCAGGTTTTCTTCTTGACAAAATTTAGCTAATCTGTCACCTCTAGCATTGGAGCATCCGAAAAGGGAACATAATTTACAACGGCTGTTTCGATTCTCCTGGAGATAGTTATCCCATCTCCACATATATGATCTCGGGTGTCATTTCCGGAGTAATATATCATTTTATCCATGAACAATGTTTTACCGGAACCAGGCCAGCACATTTCGCCCCCTGATAGCCCCTTAACCAAAAATCGTAGACAAACTTTATAGATAACATTACAAAAAATTTAAAAAGACGTTTTTCTTGTAACTTTAATCGATTTTTTAGTACAGCTGTATTCAAGATTAGGATATGAATGGTAATCGATGATAATAAAACTAGTAACGGAGAAAGAAGCAAATTAAAATGAAATAAACAATGTAACAAGATAAATAAACACATAGAAAAGAGATCAATAACGGGAAAGGTATGTGAAACTAGTAAAAGAAAAAGAACAATGATTATTACAGAAAAAATTACTTACTATTTAATAAGGCAAGAAGTAACAAAATGCTTTGAGTTTTATCCACAAAAATACAAAAACAGATAAAGACAAATATGCAACTAAGTGAACAGAAAGAAGTGTTCAAACAACAATGTTGAAGTAGCAGCAACACTTCATAATAAAAGTAATGGTATAAATAGAAAAAAATAGAGATTAAAGTGATACCAATAATTGAAATATACACAACTTTTTTACATTTCCCTTAAATGAGCAACCAACTCTAATCACATAAAGTTTAATGCTAAATGTGTTAAAAATACCAGTATTTAGGAATTTTTCAAAATATAAAAGTGTTTTTATGGGGCGGGCATGTTTTCGACGCTGAAGTACCTGAGGGTCTTAAAAGTACCCTTGTTTTGGACGCTGCCGGAAGAATTATCGCAGGTACCAGATATTAGATATAATTAGGGTTTAATGATGGTCATTGAAATTTACTTAGTTACTAGTTATTAGTTTGTCAGAGAATAGTGAAAAGTGAACATGGAAATTTCAACGTTAGTAAGTAATCGTGGTAAAATTTTGCTCAAAGTGAACAGTTTTACTTTTTCTCAAGATAAAGTACTAAAATCGGGAGAAACGTATTGGAGGTGCGTAAAACGGCCGTGTAAAGCGAAGATATTCACGAAAGGGCCAGAAAAGTTAGTGATCCGAAGTAATCTAGAACATAATCACGACTGTGATATCTAGACGCTTAATAGACAGATTGTGCGTAGCAGTGCCAAAAGGAAGGCTAAGGATAATTTGACCGAAAGGCCGTCCAAAATCATACATAGTGCGTTGAAAGAAAATGTAGATTGCTTGAGCCACATGTCTGTTAAAGACGTTAATTTAATACGAAATCAAATATACAGTGAACGGCGAATGGCTCAACCGAAACTGCCCAAAAGTAAAGAAGAAACTATTGCTGCGGTAAATATTATGAATATCAAAACACTTAAAGACGAGAATTTTATATTTGCCGGTTGAACTAAGTTCTAACATTATCATCTTCTCGTGTAACACTAACATGCGTTTTCTGTGCGGCAGTGAAACGATTTATATGGACGGTACATTTAGTTACTGTGCTCAATATTTCAAGCAATTTTTTACCATACATGTATTTATCAATGGACATTGTATACCATTGTGTTATTGATTACTTCCCGACAAATCGGAACAAACCTATATAAAACTATTTAATGTTTTGAAACGCAAATGTGAAGTAATTGGTCTAAAATTCAATCCAAAAATCATTTTCTCCGATTTTGAAATTGCTATCCACAATGCTGCGCGTTTTGAATTTCCAAATGTGCACATTAAAGGGTGCCGTTTTCATCTTATGCAAGCTTGGTATCGTAATATCGGTGGTTGTGGCTTAATTCGGGAATATAAATTGGCAGACAGTGAAATATCTAAATGGCTGAAATATATTTTTGGGCTGCCATTTTTACCTCCCTCAGAAGTCGAAGAATCCTTCATATATGTTTTTATGGCTATTCAACCAAAGGATTCAAAAATTGAAAAGTTTTCCGACTACTTATTGGACAACTACATTGGCGACCACGCAACATTTCCGTCGGAGATGTGGGCTGCGATGAGTGAGAGTTTACAATTAACAACTAATGTTTGTGAATCGTTCCACTCGCGTTTTAATGATAATTTTTATCATGCTCATTCAAATATTTTCCATTTTATTGATGTTTTAAAAAATTTTCAAACTGAAACTTACATTAAAATTAATAGTGTCTGTAATAGTGAAAGTAATAGACTTAAAGATCCAAAGAGTAGAAAAAAAATTTTGTTCGTTAGAAATAGGATACATGAGTATCAAACTAACTGTATCGATCGATTCCATTTCGTAAAATGTATGTCGTATTTATTTCAAAGTGACAAATAAACCTTTAAAAGCTTAATCTCTAGAATTTTATTACCTGACTTTCCATTTACATTTCAATTACACCCAGCGTCCAAATCATGTATGCAGAAACAGGTAATTTTATTTTTCAGTGTCGAATTTTAAATTTAGCGTACAAATCATGCACGCCCTTTTTATGCTATAAAATTTAGCCCTTTTTTGGATAATAGGTTTATTAAATAATCCTTTTTTTAAATAATCTGTACTATAAAGGAAAACCAGTTTAACCAGACGTAAAAATCCCGTTTTTTATTATTTTTGACTTAAGATCGACACTTGTATTGTTAATTTGGGTTTGGAAAGAACTGTTGTATTGTTAGTTGCGGTAAAAAGCTATTATCACCAATTGCTGTCACCCCATGCTGGCTCGTATAGCACCTGGAGCACCTCTACACTATCCTACAAAAATTCGAGGGGGCTCCACTTACCATCTTGATGTCGCTTATGGTTGCTATGCTGCGCACAAACAGGTTTACCTGGACAATGGCAGGCCCATCTAGAGTGATGATTATTATGTGTTACATTTATATATATGTACAACAAGCAAACAAGTAACAGTGGCATCTCTCGTATGTGGTTTGTCGTCTGGTCTTCCCTACATTGAAAACAATTACTTATGTTCTAATAGACAACTTACCTGTGCCGTTTACACCAGATGGACGAATACGGGCGTCATAGCGACCTGGTCCAAGTATTTGGTCCAGTACTTCTTTCTCTTTTTCTCTAAAGTTGATTTTGACATTTATACAACTGAAAAAATATATAGTATAAGTTAAATTGAATATACCTTCTCCAATAAACCAGTATTTTTGTTATTTAAGGTACAAAGTATTATAAAATAAAGACAAGAAAGATTTTTTTAAATAAGCATCTATAAATTTATTTTTATCTTAGAATTTTTTCTAATTATCTCTCTTTGCTGCTTTTACTACTATAATGTGCCAGGTTAATACAACCTAAATTACTAGTAGTTTTTACATTAAGAGTGAACTCTCTGGCGTCCCTTGTCAGATCTAATAAAATAATGTACCAAGACTGACCAAGACGGGCATTTTCAATTGGTTTAACAGTTGTGTAGATGCAAGAGCATATGCTGCTGCATTTGTGCACAGGCTCTACGCTTACACATACAAGGTAAGAGTTGCTTTTACATAAACTCTTAAATCAATTAAAAAAGCCTCGTCTTCTTCAGTATTCTAGTTACCCAATATTATTGAAGGGCGGGATCGTTTTAATATTCTGGTAAGTATGACGTCGTTATTCACGGCTTTCTGTCATCTTGTAAATAATTATAAGCACAGTTTTCACCACCAGATCCTCATGGAGATCACTCTTTCACACGTACCAAAGAACATGGATGGTATTTCTTAACAGTTTGTTGTGGAATTTCCAAGTTATTGCTATAAACCTTGTCTTGGCACACCATTAAAGCGAAATTCCATAATTCCATAAGTCCACATATACCTTAACGTTTGCTTATAAAGTAAAAACTTATTTGTATATATATATATATATATATATATATATATATATATATATATATATATATAGTTTGATTATTCTTCTTACTCTTATACATAGCTTAAGCTTCTTTAAACCTAATTCTTCATCATTTAGCCCAGCAATGGATTTGGTTAATTGCTATGTGGAATTTATTGCTTGCCTCTTTAGCATGATTACTACTACTTGAACGGCAATGTCGTCGTCAAAGGTGACAATTAAGTCATTATAAAAAACTGCAAAAGTTGTAAATACTGTTTATGCATAAAAGTCTTTAGTTCATATATTTAACCATCATGTCACACCGTAGCGAATGCCTGAGCAACAACGATGAAGGTAGTGGAACATACTTGTTTGTTATATTTTAATAGTATTTGTACTCGTATGCAGTTTACCTACTATAGAGTGATTAACTGGAGGTACAATAAAAAATCTAATCTTCTAATCGTTTGGATGTTGCCTCCGTGAAGGTCCAGGCTTCGACTCCATATAAAAGGGTAGAAAATACATAGCATCTAAAGACTCGTGTTCTTATATCAATGTTCAGGTACATAAAATCTTCCTGAAGCGATTGAAGACAGCTCTCGCCTTTTCTGTACGACATCTTATTTCCTGTGAGTGGTCCCATTCCTTATTTAGGCTGCGTTCAAGGTATGTAATTTTGTCGATTATTTTCAAGGGTTCATTATTAGCTGTTAATTGGTGCTGTATTGCGTCGTTTTTACTTACTACAAGAATTTTGGTCTTCTTACAGTTTAATTTCATGCCGTACCTGTCACAGGCTTCCACTACACGGTCTATTAATTTTTGCAGATCCTCCACATTATCAGCAATCAAAACCGTATCGTCCGCATATCTTAAATTGTTTATTATTTCACCATTGATTTTTATACCTTCTCTTAAAGCATCAATAGCTTCCCTGAACAGCATTTCCGAGTAATTATCGTGAATTCTTGTGAGGTTTCGTTGACTACTCGTACAGTCGCCCTTTGCTGTAAGTATAAATTTTTAATTAGGCGTAAATCTTTGTCATCAATACTAGATTCTTTCAGTATCTGAAATAATTTTTGATGTTTCACCTTGTCAAATGCTTTTTCAAAGTCTATAAAGCATGCGTAGACTTCGCAATTTACGTCTCGAGCTCTTTTTATTAATACTTGTATGGAAAATAGGGCCTCTCGCGTTCGCAGTCCGCTTCTAAACCCAAACTGAACACTGCTAATGTTTTCTGCAAGTTTTCTATATATGCGAGAGTGAATAACAGAAAGAAGGATTTTGAGTGCATGGCTCATTAAGCTTATAATTCTGTAATCAGAGCATCTGGTGGCATTTGCCTTTTTGGGGAGAGGGATGAAGGTGGAAACTAGCCAACCTGTAGGAAAACCTGCAGTTTCATAGATTTTGTTCAGTAGACTTGTTAGGAGTTGAGTTGGTTGTTTTCAAATAGTTAATATTTCAGCTTGTATGTTATCAGGTCCAGGTGCTTTGTTGGTTTTTAGTCTTTTTGTTGCATATGTTACTTCACTGAGCGTTATTTCTGGACCTGAACATCCAGAAACATTGACTTCTGTCCCTTGCTCTTCCTTGAATAATTCTTCCAGGTATTGCCTCCATCTCTTAAGTAATCTGTCATTTTCGTAGAGCAGATTGTTGTGCTCGTCTAGTATTAAGTTATGACTTCGTGATCCGTTTCCTCCAGTTAAGTTTTTGATCTTTTTATGCAGGTTAAAAGTGTTATGCTTTTGTTCTAGGGATTCTATTTATATGCATTATCTTGTAGCCATGATTCTTTTGCTTCTTTAATATTTTCTTAATGATTTTGTTTATTTCTTTGTACCTTTCATCATTCTTATTTCTGTGTTTTCTTCGTTCTTCCATTAGCTCTAATATTTCTTGTCTCATCCATGGCTGTTTCTTTATATTGTTTTCTGGTTTAAGTTTATTATCTACCACTGAATTACATCATCATCATCAGTGGCATTACAGCTCGTTATGAGCCAAAGCCTTCTTCAAAACAATCTTCCATTCGCCTCTGTCTCTGGCAACTCTTCTCCATGCTTTAACTCCAATGGATTTTAGATCATCCTCTATGTTATCTTGATACCTAAGTTTTGATCTTCCTCTGCCTCGTCTGCCCACTGGTCCTCTTCGGTCAAAATTTTTTCTGATCATTGCATTTTCATCTCGCCTAATTACATGTCCTAATTATCGAAGGCGTGCTAATTTAATACATTTTACAACGTCAGGTTCCCCAAAACTTCTGTATAACTCAAAGTTGTAGTGCCTACGCTACAAACCCTGTTCTTGGACCCCTCCATATATTTTCCTTAGAATTTTTCTCTGGAAACGTTTAAGCAATTCTTGGTCGTTCTGTGTAAGTGAAAACGTTTCTGACCCATATGTTAACACTGGCATTACTGTTTTATATATGGTAACTTTAATTTGTCTGGGTACTTTTGGGGCCATCTGTTTCCTCAAGCCATAATAGCACTTATTGGCAAGCATTATTCTTCTTTTAATTTCTTCGCTGAAATTGTTGTCTTTGGTCAGCAGCGAGCCCAGATAGACGAAGGTGTCTACACCTTCCAGTTCCAGATTATCAATTAATAGTCTAGGTATCTAGTTGCCTGATCTAGTACAATACATATACTTGGTTTTCTGTGCGTTTATTTTTACTCCCATTCTCAGTGCAGACGCCCTTAGTGATCGAAGTGCTTCGATCAGAGATTTTGTGGACCTAGCAATAATGTCTATGTCATCTGCATATCCGACCACTTGTACAGATTTATTAAAGATGGTGCCATTCGTATTAATATGGCACTCTCGAATTACTTTTACTAGTGCAAGGTTAAATAAGAGACACGACAATCCATCTCCCTGTCTCAGTCCATTTTTACAATGGAAGGGTCTTGAAAAGTAGTTTTGGATTCTGATTACACTCTCTACGCCTGTGAGTGCAAGTCTCGTTAGTTGAACAAGATAAAGCGGCATTAGAAATTCCACAATACGACAATACTTTATATGCCACGTTAAGTAGGGTGACGCCTCTATAATTATCATACACTATCATATCTTCCTTTTTGTGAAGAGAGTGCATTACACCTAATTTCCAGTCCGCGGCCGTTTCCTTCCGTTGCCAGATTTCGGTTCCCAATTTATGCATGTGTTTAAAAAGGGTGTCACCACCATTTTTAAAGAGTGAATTACAGAGAGGGATTCACCACTGAATTTCAGATATTTTTGATTTTATTCCACATATCATCCACACTACTACATACTACATTGTTACTACTAGCTATCTAAATAAAGCATACTTTCAGCTTTGTGCACGAATATTGAAGGATTAGTTTTCTATAGTTTCCCGATTCAATTGCTTACACCGACCAAACAAATAAAATCTGAAAAGAACGATTTTACCCATACTATGTCCTCTCTTCTCTACTCTTCCTACCTCTCATTGCAGGACGACAGACAATCAAACCATCCATGGTAGAATCCAACGGATACAAGTGCCTACAACACAAAACCAAAATACGCTCTAAAGAGACAAAATATCCCTAAATGGTACCCACACAAAAGAAGCATTCATGAGAAAAAAACACCCACCAGACAAATCACACAAATAGTCGCCGAGCAACAGCATCAATGAGCGGACTACCGTTGTTCTCAACACCTTTGATGTGTGTCGCAGTTATATGAAATTTTGGAACAAAATAATTCCATACAACTGTCTATAAACCCCGAAAACAATATACAAAACACCGGCCGCAGAACTTCTTGAAAAGATAATACCAATGACCATAATATCTGATTGTAGGTTGTAAAGTATTTATAACAATGAAACACTAGCTCACAAATACTGAAAGCAATTTGAAAACTGTTTCACATATTACCTACTTGATTCGATTCCATTATTTGACATGTGTGGGAGAGAATTTTAATTACACATTCAAACAAATTTTAGGATAGCTGTTGAAAATTCAGCATTAACATGTTAAAGCTGAATAACCTTTAAAATATTTTCAATTCCAGGAATTTTGTTGTTGGAACCTGAAATTCAGTTAAATGTGTGAAAGTTATATGCTCCAATTAGTTTCTGCACTCAAAATAATATAAAATATATATAAATTTACCTCTGTAGGTAGCTAATTAAATGTACTATTGTCGTTACTCATGAAATTGACGGTTTCTCGGAAACTCATGTTGAAAACTCTTTTTAAAAACATTGGCTGTTTCAGAAGACTAAAATCTAAATAATTTTTTTTAATTTTTTGTCGTTTACGTAAATGTATGTTAACATTTACGTAGTTTGTCTACTGAAACATTAACTTTGTTTTTGGTTTTGCAATTTTGCAATTTCTTGTCTTTTGGGCATGTATCACAATAATCAATAATCTTATATATCTGCACTACAACTTCGATCTTTCCTAACTTTATTATTTTTTCAGTTTACTCAAATAATGGTGGTAACAATAATGGACGGTAGTCGCTGAGTCCACTTTGGTTCTGTCTAGCGATGAACACTATCTCAGCTACTGAACTCCACTGACTCAGGATTTATCATCAAAAATAACAATTCTGTTGGGGCGAAGCTTAATCATCTGTTGTACATGGATGATTTAAAATTAATAGCTTCCACTCGAAACCACCTAGACCAGATGCTAAAAACTGCTAAAAACTTTCTCAAATGATATCAGCATGCATTTTGGACTAGACAAGTGCCGTATACTAAATATAGTCAGAAGAAAGGTTCAGCCCGAAGGTTTCGATATCCAAGATGGCCAAAACATCGAGGCAATGGGTGAAAATGATATGTACAAAAAATATCTCGGAGTTCTAACTAGCTTCAGAGTTCTTCCGAAGAGTAAGGCAACTAAATCGGTCATATCTTAATAGTAAAAATTTGTTTAAGGCATTAAATATGTATGATTCTTCCGCACTGAGCTACTCATTTGGTATTATAAAGTGGTCAAAAACGGATATAGAGAGTCTTCAGAGGAAAGTAAGAACACACAAAGGCACAAAAACACCATCCACGCAGTGCAGTAGAGAGAACAACATTACCGCGATATCAAGGTGGATGAGGACTCATGGACATAGGTGAGCAACTGGATAAACAATTTGCTAATTTAAGAACTTATTTTCAGGTACAGGTTGAGTCTACTTTACCTCGAGCAATTTGCGCAGGAGACAAGACAACGCTGCTTAAACTGAGGGAACAAGAAATGCGCATAAACCACCTAAATAAGCAAGAAAAAATGCTCACCTGGATGAGTAAACCTCTGCATGGGCTACATCTCAATGATATCAGTTAAAAATATGTCTCCAATACAGCGTCGAACTATTGGTTAATTAACATTAGGAAAAATGCTTCTCGAGACTGAGGGTTTCCTACTTGCCATTCAGGATAAGGTTATTCCAACTAAAAATTACCTGAAATATATTGTTAAAGATCCTCAAGTCCAAAATGACAAATGTCGATAAGGATGCCAAGTCCAAGAAACCATCCAACCTCTTACCGGGGGCTGCGAGGCGTTTGTCGGTACTGATTATAAAGAACGCTATGACTTAGTAGAAAAGATTATCCACTAAGAACTAGCTGAAAAACTGGGACTTCTACAAACCGACCATCTTCTGGTGTACACCAGAATTAATCCCTAAGAGTTTCCGTTCCAAAAGATTGGGGTGATGGAAATTACAAAACATAAACAAATCATAAAATACACTAACAATCAAATATAATTTCCCTTGTTTTTACATATTTTTATAATTTAATATTATTTCACAAAAGCTTAAAAATATACCGTACAATTTAAGAAAACATAACTCCATAATAATAAAAATATTTTGCAATATTGGGTCATAACCTTAAAATTACAACACACTTTCCAAAGGAACGTGGCTTTCAGCCAAGTTTTCAAAACTGCAGTCAATTTTAGAAACCACTTTTACTTTTTAAGTAGATACATATTTTTAGCTGGAGTATCCAGAGACTACTATTTTTATCTAATATATGCAACATTTAAGTAAACCAGTCTTTTTGGGTGCAATTTATTTTGTTTTGCGGAATATCTGCTACTTATAATATCCATGCTTTTAAATATTCCTAAGAAATACTTGGCCAAAAAATGAGTACTCAGTTAAAATAATGTGACAGATCAATCCTATAGCTATATATACATACATATATTATAATAAAATGTATTTAAAGTTTTTTTCTTCATAGAAATATACAGGCCTAATAACACTACAATGTAAAAATAACGTAAATTATACAGAGTGCTCCAAAAAAGAGTGGTACGCCAAAGTTAAATTTTTTCTTACGTAATATTCTATGTTTAATGATACAGAGCTTTTGATTTATTTCGATTTTACTAAAAATATAAGATTTTAGAAAAAATTAAATATCTACGAATTTAATAATCAAGGACAAATTGGTTTTTGAATGAAACACCCTCTATTTTATTAGTCTGCCTTGTGGTAAATTTAATTTGTAATTGGTAAACTGTGTTAAGTTTCTATATACCTATTTCTTTTAATTTTTGAAATATTTAAAGATTTCCTTATTTTTAAGCTTTAACAAAAATTATAATCAAGTATATCATGGTTATGTACAACACGTTAGTAAACAGCAGAGATATACTTAGCCAATATACTAACCTATCAATAAAATTTAAATTGTTTAAAATGTTTTACCATTTTAGTTGAATTTAGTCTATATGTCACATTAAATAATATTTTTATTTTAAATGACACACCCTATATCCTGGCTCAGTATATGTTTAATTTATTTTATAAATAACATCGTACTGATGATCATTGAAAAGGCTGCAATTCAACATATATTGGACAAACAAACCAATATCTACATATAAGGGTTGTTGCACACACACACACACACATACAAACAAACAAATTAAACATAACAGGCTTAAAAAGCCATCTGAAAAATATACACTATATCAATGTCAACGTCAGTTCTTCAAGCTCCAACACCAGCTCCCAATGCCGCCAAAGCAATCTCGTCAAAAAATGAAGATAATCAGAAAGTAGTTCCGAGCAAAAAGTCGAAGAAGACTATTGATTCCTACTTTGAAAGAGAAAATTCGATGGAAGGTATGATTACTATGACGGTTTGCACAGGTATCCACAGAATTTACTAATTTAAAACCTAGAGGACATAGATTATTGTTGAGCTTCGACTAGTGGACTTCCCAAAAAATCACAGAATAATATATCTCAATTTGTATTTGTACAATGTAGACCATTTTAATCTAAGTTTGATCAGAATTCTCGGCTCGTGCACTACCGGGCACTGCATTGAATTAGTGGCACAACGGTTGAAAATTTTTGATTTAATGATTGAATCCAACACCATTGGTATCACAACCGACGGTGCAGCCATTATGGTGAAAGTTGGCAAGCTCATGCCTTGCTATGAATAACTGTGCTATGCACATGGAATTCAGTTGGCTGTAGTAGACATTCTGTATAAAAAGAAACCTCAAAGAGAAGTAAAACAAGCAGCATTAGACGACACTGATGAATATGAAGACGAAAATAAAGACAGAGTTGATTGAAGGATCGGCAGTCATAATCGAATCAATATCGGCGAGCCCTGTTGAATTAATTCCTCGTTACAGCGATCTGCTCATAACAATACGAAAAGTTGTTAAAACATTCAAAAAATCAACTACCAAAGACGACATGTTCTTGCAAAAATATGTCAATAAATAGAAAGGCGAGGAATTAAGTTTGATTCTTGACTGCCGCACCAGGTGGAACAGTTTGCTTAGTGTGCTGGAACTTTTCTACAGCCTAAAAGTTTGCATCGACAAAGCGTTGATAGACATTGATTCTGCGATAAAATTTTCTGCTGACGATTGGTCAATAATCAATGAATTGATCGCCACTCTTCAACCGGTGAAACTGGCTGTAGAAGCTCTTTGCAGAAGAGAGTCCACTTTGATAACGGCCGACACAACCGTGAAATTTGTCTTAGGCAAACTAAATAGCCAGGACTCTAGCCTTAGTGCCGAGCTATCGGAAGCACTACGCAACAGAATCGCGGATCGGAGCCTCTCTGAAATTACAGGTAGATTAGTGTATTTACAAAATCCAAAAATTATGACGAAGGACTAAACAATCCTGGTTATTTCCTCATACCTAAAAATAATGCAATGCGACAAGAGATAAAAATTTGTTGAGTTGTTTAAATAAACAAGGGATTGTGGAACCAGTGCAAAAGGATATAACGGAAAAAGAAGATGGGCCAGCTAATCTGGAGCCCGTGAATTTTACTTTAGAACAAGAAGATTAAACTGAAACGAGAGGGAGAAAACTTGTTTAAAAAAAAGTTCTGAAAAATATTTTGAAAAAAGAAATGACCGTTTATGAGCCCAAAGTAGTGAAAGGCGATCATTTGTTCATGGTTTATGACTGTTTAATGACCTTAAAACCGACCAGCGTAGAGGCCAAAAGGGCTGTGTGTGCAGTTCCAAAAAAAAAACTCGTCCTCAGTAAGCCATGGAAGAGAAACATATTAAATTGTGTCAGTTCAAAATTGCCATTAATGAAATTTGCTTAAAATGAACTAGTCTTAGAACAGATAGTTCATTTGGATAAAATTTTATTCGTGACAATTCTCAGCCAAAACAAGCAAAGCCCTGTTTCACTTCAATGGCTTACTGAGGACGAGTTTTTTTTGGAATTTCATGATAATTGTAGCATTTGCTCTATCCATTTTAAGTTAAAGATAGGTAAGATTTATTTCCAATTCCGACTGATTTACGTGCTTATTTGATAATATACACCTAAAATTATTTTATTTCGAGTTTTATTTTATTAGTTGTACTAAAAAGATTAAATAATAAATAAACAAAAAAACATTAAAATCGCATTTCTATTTTGATTCCACATTTTGCTGGATCTAGCTTGATTCAGGACAATCTTGCAAAAATCCAGATATACTGAAAATGCTGCTGGATTGCAATACCTAGATGCATCGTTTGTAGATGATTCACATAAAAAAAAGATCAAAATTCTATCAATAATAAGACTGACATCAAAGATCTTTCGAATATGTATCATAATTAAATAAATTGAGTTGTTTTTTAAATTAACCATGGCAGATATTTCAAATAAGACTGAACAAAGTACCTGCCAGATATATTTAGGGTCAGATACCAGTTTTTTATTCCATGTTGAACTTTTAGAGGACAAGATACAGAACAGAGGCCTAATAATCAATCAAAATAAAACAAATTGCTTAATAAGTACAAGAGACCATTTAAACAAACTAACATTAAATAAAAATAGGTGAAAATAAATACTTTAAATACTTGGGGGGTGTTAGTAGACGGCAAAAATGGAAGGAGTGTAGAATTAAGCTAAAGAATTAAAGCGGGGAACAGGGTGTATTGGAAATATTACCGACTACTTGAAGACAAAAATCTGAGCAAAAAACAAGAACAAAAATATATAGCGACCTCTATACAGGGTGAGTCATAACTATTGGGACATAGATTAAGGACTGGTTATTTGGACCAAAATATGGCTATTGGGCCAAATATGCCTTAATAAAATGTTGCTGAGAAAAAAGATACAGGGCGTTAAAGTTAATTTTTGTTTTTCGTTTTTTGCTAATAGTTTCCCTGTATATTTATAAATTGCTATCAAAATTGGCACAGAGGCATAATCTTAGACAAGAAATAGTATTTTATTTACAATTTTAAGTTTTGTCATAGAGGGCCCCACGTGAATCATTCCTAATGATCAAATTGAGTCTAAACTTTTTCTGATGAAACTTTTTAGTAATTTTTATTAGAAAATATGACGTAAACATCATTTTTACGTAAAATTGGTACTTTTGTTTAAACATTGATAATTTCAACCGTTTACGATAAAAACGCAGTCGAACTGCTTAGAGTCTTAAAAAAGGATTTCAAATATTATTTCATTTATGAAAAGTATGGTTTGGGCTGTCAGATAATTTTTGTTGGTAAATGTCATTTGTTCCGAGTAAATTATTGTTGATGTGACAGTGTAGTGTAATGTTGCATTTTTTAAAAGTAATCATTACTTTTTTTGATTGAAATGCCTCGTCACAATCATTTTACTAATGAAGAAGTGCGAGATCTGATTTGCGTATACCCACAAGAAAACTTTTGCCGCTCGGCAGCCAGTAGTTATGGAATGTTATACGCAAACAGAAGGCAACCAAATCACAAAACTTGTGCTGATGTTTCTTCAGAATACGTTGGCAAAACTGTAACCGTCCTGGAAGATCTGTTGGAAGTAAATTTTGAACAGGAGTGAAGTGATAAGGATGGAGGTTTTCCTTTTTTAGAATTCTAACAATAGACGACTGACTTACTCCTGTTGCTGCTGATAGATGTCGTGAACTTATTTCAGGATTTTCATCTACTCGAACCAAAAGTTCATTTTCTTGATTAGGTGTGATTTGTTTCGGTCGACCACCCGATTTTTAGTGTGAAATGACCCAATTTCACCTAAACTATGATATAATCTGGCAAAAGTTTTGTGATTTGGTTGCCTTCTGTTTGCGTATAACATTCCATACCTTCTGGATGCCGAGCGGCCGCAAAAATTTTCTTGTGCATATACGCAAATTATATCTCGCATTTCTTCATTAGTAAAATGATTGTGACGAGGCATTTCAATCAAAAAAAGTAATGATTACTTTTAAAAAATGCAACATTACACTACACTGTCACATCAAAAATAATTTACTCGGAACAAATGACATTTACCAACAACAATTATCTGACAGTCCAAAGCATACTTTTCATAAATGAAATAATATTTGAAATCCTTTTTTAAGACTCTAAGCAGTTCGACTGCGTTTTTATCGAAAACGGTTGAAATTATCATGTTTAAACAAGAGTACCAATTTTACGTAAAAATGATGTTTACGTCATATTTTCTAATAAAAATTACTAAAAAGTTTCATCAGAAAAAGTTTAGACTCAATGACAAAACGTAAAATTGTAAATAAAATACTATTTCTTATCTAAGATTATGCCTCTGTGCCAATTTTGATAGCAATTTATAAATATACAGGGAAACTATTAGCAAAAAACCAAAAACAAAAATTAACTTTCAACACCCTGTATCTTTTTTCTCAGCAACATTTTATTAAGGCATATTTGGCCCAATAGCCATATTTTGGTCCAAATAACCTGTCCTTAGTCTATGTCCCAATAGTTATGACTCACCCTGTATATGAAGAAACATCGTATATCACCTTACATTTAGAAATATAAAACAATGTAAAAAATAGAGTAGATATTTGTATAAGACACAATCTTAACTCACATTTTATATTATTTAATAAATACAAACAATAGAATGGACTAGATAGACAGTCTTTATTATTTTGTCCATGTGATTCTCCTAGTTCACAAGTTGTGTTGACTCCGTCCAATGATTTTCATCCTGCTAATGAAAAGGATTGTCATTTACGTTCTGAATCTAATTATTTTAGGTAAACTTTACGAAAGTTAACCAATTAGCCAAGTTTATATTTTGAGTTATCAAAAACCATTTAATAATCTAGCTAACTTTTGCATAATTCCGACAGTTCTCTTGTTCAAGCATATTGTTCATATTTTGAAAAAATTGTAGGCGTGCTGTATAATATACATTTCTACAAGTAGGATTATGTTGATGTGGTAAACAGTTGCTCCGGTAACAGAATATATAGACTAAAGGATATACAGCTGCTAATTAACAATTATCGAGTATTAATTCTGTATTTCCTATTCTTGAATGCTGGTTGTTCAGTTTTCAAACAAATTAATTATAAATTTGAAATGCCAATGAATTAGGTTTAGAAAATAACAATGACTACTTTTTTAGATTAATACCTCGATAAAAGGTTGTCACTCCATCTTTTGCCCGGTCGTCTGATACTTCTTCTGCCGATGGGTGGCTTATCTCTTGCTATTTTGACGACACAGGTCTCCTTCATTCTGGTTATGTGGTTATTCCATTCTTTTTTCTATTTTTTGTCCATTTATTTATACACGGTACGTTACATTTTCTTCTATCTTCACTTCTCTTTCGATCTCTCAGCGTATTTCCTGTAATTCTTCTCAGTACTCTAATCTCTGCCGTTTCCAGTAACCTTTGCGTTCTGGCTATGTCGGGTCTTGTTTCTGAGGCATATTTCATTATTAGTCTTACTCTGGCTTTATAAATTCTTGACTTCATCTCAGTGTTAATGTGCCTTTTCGCCATATAGTATTATTAGGGCATCCTGCCAGTCTATTTGCGTTTTGTACTTGATCCCTCACTTCTTTGTCTAGGTCTCCATAGCTAGACAGTATGATTCCCAGGTATTTTATTTCCATTACTTGGTCAATACTGATGCCATCAATTTCTATTTTAGATCTGGTTGGTTGTTTGCTGACTACTGTTGTTTTAGTTTTCTGAGATGAGATTGTCATATTAAATTCTTTTGCTCTTTATTATATCTGTGGACAAGTCTTTGCAGACTATCTTCATCTTGGGCTTTCAATATTGCGTCGTCTGCGTAACAGAGTATTTTATATCTTTGTTTCTCATTATGTATCCTTTTCCTTTGCTAACTTTTTAGATGATTTCATCCGTGATCAAATTTAAGAGCATGGGGCTCAATGAATCCCCTTGTCTTATTCCGCTGCCTATTTCTATAGGTTCTGTAAGTTGTCCATCTATTCTGACTTCGATTTTGTTGTTTTGATAGATTTTTTCGATAGTTTTTATAATATTTAGGGGAACTTCACTATTATACAGAAGATGGATCACATCTTTAAGTCATATTCTGTCAAACGCTTTCTTTAGGTCAATCAGACACAGAAATGCTGGTCTTACTCTAGTGATTTCTCAGTAATTTGCTTTATAACGAATATGGCATCTGTACACGATCTTTCACTACAAAAACCCTGTTGTTCATCTGCTAAATTTATCATCTGATTTATTAGCACTTGTAAAATTTTAGTTGTAAGTTTTAGAGTAGTATTTAACAAGTTTATACCTCTGTAGTTTTCTGGCTGTTTTTATCAATACTTTTTATCAATACACAATATTTCAGTAATTCGTTTGGTATCCTGTCTTTACCTGCTACTTTACTGTTCTTCAGGTTTTCAAGTATGTTCCGAACTTCCTGTACATTTATATTAAGTTCTTCATTTGTGGTAATTTCTGGTGTTTCCGGTTCTAGCGTCATTTATTCTTCCTCTGCATAAAGCTTTTTTAAGTAGTCAATCCACGTATCATTTTCTATGTGTTTTGGTTCTATTATTTCCTTTACCTCTGTTCTTTGACCCCTTAGGAAGCGCCATATTTCCTTTTGCAAAGCGTAAAAATCCACGTAGTCAATCCACGTATCATTTTCTATGTGTATTGGTTCTATTATTTCCTTTACCTCCGTTTTTTGACCCCTTAGGAAGCACCATATTTCCTTTTGCAGAGCGTAAAAATCATGTTTTATTTTCCATTCACTTCTGTACAAAACCATGGAGTTCTTCGCCTTGGGAATGATTTATTTTTATTTATATTTCTTTCACCAAGAACTACCTTGGCCGAGGCTAAGATATTAGACTTAATTTTTGCCCAGCTTTCTTTGACTCCATTATTTTCTGTGATGTGTTTCTGCTTTTTTCGGTTATTCTTTTTGAAATGGGTATCTTGTGAAGTCATTCTGTTTCGACTTTTATCTTTGTGGTAAATTCAGTTGTTTTGTTATCACATATATGTGTTTTCATTCGGATTTTGCACAATAGCAATTTATGATCGCTTCCTATTTCTGCTGATGTTAGTGCTCTTACATCTAAGATTTGAGAGGGTATTTAAGGTATTTCAACATGTAAAATACCAAAGATATTTAAAAATGTAAAGTACCTAACACATACAGAAGGCGGAAGCAGGACAAAAGAATACCAGGATCAAATCTGGAGAGACAACTAAAAAGCAACCAGAGTCGGAAATGGTCTTTATATATTTCCTTAACTAACTTACTGCCTTTGTGCCCTTTACTTGCTATATTAAATTCTAGTATTTACAGAGACATTACGAGGTTTTCTCTATATATCTGGTATCATTCACGTTTTTGGTGCTTAATGGTTATTTATATGAGTAGGTTTACATTACATCGAAAATGTAGAGACTAGCTGAAGAAAACTTAAGAAAAATATTCTGGATGCTGCCCGAGAAGCACTTGGTACGAAAATAATAAACAAAAAGTGGTCAATGAAAACACCATGGTTTACACTAGAGGTTAAACAAAAATGTCATCAAAAAAAGAAAGCTTTCCTAAAATATAAGTTAGAAAAAAAGAATGAATCATATGAAGAATATAAAAGAATAAAAACTCAAACTCATCAAATGGTAAAAAAAACAAAAACAGATTACTGGGAAAGATTCACAAAAGGACTAGAGATGGATTTCTATGGACAACAGAAACAAGTATGGCGCTTCATAAGACAACAAAGAAACGAAATGAAAGAACTAATTGAAATAGAATACATACAAGAGGATATATGGGTAGCCTTCCTGACAGAAATGTTTAAAAAACAAAACGAAGAACCTTTACCAGAAACGCCAAATATAATAACTGAGGAAAAGACCGAAATCTCCCAAAACGATGTGAAAGAAGGAATAAACAAATTAAAAAACAGAAAGTCACCAGGAGAAGGTCAAATACCAAATGAACTCTTAATATATGGAGGTGATCACCTTGTACAACAACTGCAACTTCGTATTAATAAAATAATCACCACGAACAGAATACCAGATGAATGGAGGAGAGCGATCATGGTTATGTTTTTCAAAAAAGGAGATAAGAAACACCCTAATAATTATAGAGCAATAAATCTATTAAATACAACACTCAAATTAACAACAAGAATAATAGCGACATAAATAAACGGACGAATATCTCTGCAAGAGGAACAGCAAGGATTTCGGACAGGAAGATCATGCACGGATGCAGTTTTTGTAATAAGACAAATAAAAGAAAAGTCGCTGGAATACAACAAACCAGCATATATGTGTCTGATAGATTTGAAGAAAGCGTTTGATAGAGTGAGAATTCGGGACGCGATCCATTTATTATATGAAAAGGGAATATCACTGGATTTAGTAAAAACCATTGAGAATATATATAAAGATAATATAGCTATGGTAAGATGTAAAGGAAAACTATCGCAACCTATCAAATATGAAACTGGCATTAGACAAGGAGATTCGCTGAGCCCATTAATATTTAATCTGATAATGGATGAAATCATAAAGAAAGTTAAAAAAAGAAGAGAATATAGAATGGGAGAAAAAGAAATAAGGATAATATGCTACGCCGACGACGCCATAATAACAGCCGAAAATGAAGATGACCTACAAAATTTAATTAAAGAATTCGAAGATACGGCGCTCATATACAACATGGAGATCTCAACAGAGAAAACTCAAGCGATAGTGATATCAGCGGAACCGAGACGATGTAAACTAGTCGTAAATAACAAAATAATAGAACAAGTGATGGAAACTGAATACTTGGGAATAAAACTGTCAAGCTACGGAAAAGTGGAAGAAGAACTACAAAAACAAGTGAACATGGCAAACAGAGCAGCAGGATGTCTCAACAACACAATCTGGAGAAACAAATACCTCACAACGGAAACGAAAACCAGGATATATAAATCAACAATAAGACCGATAATGACGTACACAGCGGAAACAAGAGCAGATACGGCGAAAACACAAAGACTACTGGAAACAACAGAAATTAAAGTCTTACGAAAAATAACAAACCAAACTCTAAGAGACAGAGTAAGAAGTGAGGAAATACGAGCGAGATGTGGTATAGAGGAAATAAACGCGTGGACCAAAAGAAGAAAAGTAGAATGGAATCAACACATCGAAAAAATGACAGAAAATAGAATAGTACGAATAGCAAGAGACAAATCGCCAAATGAAAGAAGGTCATTGGGACGACCGAGGAAAAGATGGTCAGACAACGTCAATTGAGGCTAAAAACAGAAGTAAAACCGGCATTTTGCCTATTTATAAAGTAGGAAGAAGAAGAAGAAGAAGTTTACATTACAAACAACTAAGATGTATCTTGATTACTTACTAGCTAGTTAATCGTTCTAATGCTCCACTTGGAGGCCAATCTCTTTACTTCTATCACCTATCCATCTTTAGAATCTACTCGTACTTATATATCATATTATTATCATAGTCATTAACACCTAGACAGATGTGTTGTGGTTCATCATTGAGCTTGATTTTGTTATCGCTTCGATGGATATGACAAAAGAACTTAGCCACGAGAATAGTTGTGTAGGAGCTATGAAGGAATATTGCTTGCTGCAGAACAGTCTTTACCGGAAACACAGTATAGGTCGAGCCAAATGATTACCTATTTGACGAAGGACTGTTTAATCTAAACATACTACGTGCAAAATCGTGGCCAACTTAGAAAAATATTTTCAAATAATTTTAAATGTATTCATTCACCAATTTAGGCCTGTCGCTTAATATTAATACAATTTCAACAGGTTCTTTACCTGACCATTTAATAAAAGGACAGACTTTTGGTACAAAGGTTTCAATACCAACTTAAATAGCTAAATTGGGAAGGCGTTACAAAAGAGAGGAAAAATATAAAAGTACTCAGAAAATAAACAAGGATGTCAACATTTCGAGAGACCTCAACAACAAAAAACTTTATACTCTATGTTAAATGAAGATGAGCTATACAGTATATGAATGGGTACTACTAAGTTCCGATAAGAATCCAATAAAATTGAAGATGTAACATAAAACGTAATAGAACAGTTAAATTTTCAGTAGTCTCTCTAATAGAGCTCAACTAATTTAGCTTTATTCACTTTCACGTAAGTATCTTTTAAGTATATTGATTTAAGTGGACTGTGTAATTATCCAAAACTACTTCGAATTAAGTGTTTTATGAGCCAATCTATTTAAAAACAGAGCAAGCTGCTATTTGGAAATCAATTTGCTAAATGGCTAGCACTAAGTTTGTTGAGGACATTATCCCTAATCTAATTATTAGGACCCTACGTTCCAATTTAGTCGCTTATTTGGCGCCTCTATAAAGGGTTTCGGGTAGGGTTTATACACTATTCTCTACAAAGACATTTGACCTTAAGAAACAATAGTAAACAGTTACTGAATTTGTGATTTCAGAAGATCTTACGAACATTTAACCAAACTAAAAATTTTCAAAAAAATTAGAACTATAATGAGAGCCATTAACGTTTTATCTACTCTACAGAAAAGTTATTTTGATTGTGAAAAAAAGTTGTAGGTGCTGTGGTTTTATGGTATTAAATACAGTAAAATGTGGTCAATGTCCAAAAGTGAGGTTAAGTAAGCAGAAATTGAAATTTCATCATTGGAACCCAATGAATACACCAAGTTGAAAAAATCAAATCAGTATATTGTGGGCTTTCTTAAGTAGTAAATGTGATTCTTTCATGTTTTAAAAACCAATTATGTGTAAATAATTAAATTGTGCAATTATTTCATTTATCCAGCTATTGGTTTAACTGCCAATATGGTTTTAAATCCAAATTGCCAGAGAGAACCAAACTGCAAAGAAAAATCACTCTAGCATGAGACGCATATTGAGCTATATCAGATATCTTCAAGAGCATTATGCCTTATGCCAAATAATTTGAAAAAGAATAAGTTCGACCAATGTGTGCTTCCAGTCATGACTTACGGCACCAAAATTTCCTTAACCCAAGCTACAGCAACCAAACTCAGAGTAGCTCTTCTCAGCTTCTTCTGTCTGCTCACGAGATTAATTCCGGTATAAAATAGATTTCTTGGTTATTTGATACTCATCAGAATTAAATTATTTTCAGAAATAAACTTCCAATCTTGATAATTGCGTTTATGATAATGATTTATGTAAAGCATGACTCGATGTATACCTTCTTCCAAATAAACATGTTTTGGCATGTTTTTAGAAGACATTATGTACATACAGATCAAACAAGCATCTGCGGTTGGTATTACTCTTTCTATTGACAGACCAAATAATTGAATATCCTTCTGAAATAAACAAAATATACTAATTTGAGAATTTTACATATTTAGATTTATTATAGTCGACTTTTGCTCATCTGTTCAGTCGACACAGATTAATTTGAATGAAAACTTATTTTATAAACTGGATCTAATGTATAATTTTTATTATAATTAGCAGAAATATAATATTCTATTGTTACAACGTAAAGTGACCAGAAAGGAAACATATTTTCTTAACCGCCACAAATGATTGAATTCAAAATTTCCTAGAATTCATGATTGGCACGTAATTTCGGCTACATTTCACCCCTTTCAGATGACTAATTTCATTTAATATTTGCTAGATTATAGGCAGGTGGCTTTTGTCGAAAAAGGTCTATTTCATACCCAGAAGCTGAAACTTTTAAAAGATAGATTATGATGACAACATGCTATGTTTAAAAATTTACTAAAAGTTTTCTATGGGAACATATTTATAACAATATTTATACAAAGTATAAAAAATTCCTTTTTCTGCTTCGAAACCACCTTTTGTTGTTATATGTTATTTTAAGACGAAAGTTATTCTTGGATTTTTTTCGTAAAATGATTAAGCGTAAAATACAAATAAACAATTAAAAAGGTCGAAATAAAGCCAATTTTAGCATTTTTTATCGTAATAGAAATTTGAAATATTTAATATTAAAATTTGAAATATTTTATTATAGTAATTTTCTCTAAGTTATAAATAAGCAGGTTCCCGTTGTAACAAGATTCAGCTTCTGGGCAAGAAATAATCAATGTGTTTAGTTCAGACGATTGTCAAGTCTAGATATCCCGAAACTCAACGGTATATCAATTTGTTTATGGATTTTTTACACTGAATTCTGCAATATAAAATAAAAATAGAATAGCGCATTTTGGAACTACTTGACTTGAACTTCTATCTCGTATTTTTGTTTTTTTTAATACGATGTCTAACCTATTAAAAAATTTCTTCGAAAAATGCTAAAATTGGCTTTTCCTCGGCATTTTTAATTGTTTATTTTTACGCTTGAAGTAAGAATTTTACACAAAAATCACAAGAATAATTTTCGTCTTGAAATATCTCATATTATCAAAAAAAAATGGTTTCGAAGCACAAAACGCAAATTTTTAATATATTTTTTAAATTGTTAATAAATAGGTACCCGTGGAAAACTTTTTTAAACATAGCATATTGGTATCATAATCTATCATTATAACAAACACTTATATCTATAGCAATAAAACAAGTTTCAGTTTATGAGTATGAAGTCGACCTTTTTGGACAAAAACCACCTGCGTAGCTAGCATAATAATATGCTCATGCATGTATATATATATATAGCGGTCGCGGAACTCGCCGTGACACAAAATTAACAATTAAATTAACAATGGTAGCAATACAGTTATGGATAAATGCCCTACGGGTTCTTGTAATATAAAGTTTTAGGTTTAATTTGAAGATTACTAAGCTCAAAAATAATAATTTTTCTCTGAGTTTTCGAGTATTGAAAATGTCAATGTTCGTCCTTTTTTGGACCTTATATTGTTTATAACTCGAAAACGATGCATTTTAGGAAAACGTTTACTACAGACTTTCTTTGCTCAGAATCAACCAGGTAACCTAAAAAAACTTCCGGATAAAAAGCATTAAACTTTTTACAGAATATTTGACCATAATTTCTCTTGGCACCTTTGTTGTAAGGGGACTTTCCAAGAAAGATTGTGTAAAAATATGCAACGAGAATATTTTTCCTAGCCAGTGTGCCCATACTACCTGGACTATAATATGTGTACACACTGAACCACTGCGTACAGATAAACAACTACACACGCAAACAAAATATTATTGTTTACGTGTTATTTATCTCGTGCCTAGTGTCAAGGTTAAACAGTAATAAACGTGGTCTAGGTCAGTTAAAATAGCATAATTGGATTTATCGACATAATCGCTGTTTTGATTAAAATTAATACATCTATGTAGGTTGTATTAAATTTTAGATACCAAATGAAGCCATTGAGTACAAATATTTAAAGATCTATTATATTGTTCGTGAATTTGTGTATGAGATATTTTTTACATTTTTTCGTTTTTGTCTTTAAAAGTATTAGTGTTGTCTTCATCATCAGCAATAAGAAATAAGTTTTCCCCAAATCTTTAAAATTTGTTGAGGTTTTTGGTAAAAGATGTGATTGATCTACAGATTGAACGAATTTAAAACGGAACATACAATTTAATATATGTCTGTTTGAACTGCATTTGAAATAGTGGACCAATATAAAACTTGGACAAAAATAAATCCATACCCGGTGATAGACATTGTATAAAATATCGTTCAACTATATGTCTCCTTTAAAGGAAAGAGGAGCTTGCATAATAGTGGGAGAGATAGAGCCGAAATTTTGAACTGATCAGTAATATGACATTTCTCTATTGGAATATATTCATTGTAACTGGGTTAAGACTTTGCCTTACAGGCGGACGCCCCTCGTGGTACAGGGGGTGGCTATACAGGGTAGAAGTTGTAATTTTTTTCGGAAAAATGAACGATCGATAATATGGCTGAAAATTTTCCCAGAGTAAGATCTTGGTATAACTAGACGAAATCCCAAAGGGCGGACGCGAGAGTGGATACATAAGGGGTGGCGGACAGGGATGAAATTGCAATTTTTTGGGGAAAAATTAACGATAAGTAATATGTCCGCCATTTTCATGGCTCATTATTTAGCCCCTAAAAACTCTAAATCCAAAAGAGCGGACATCTGGGTTGGTACAGAGAGCCATAAAACGGGGTCAAATGTACCACTTGCCTGCGCATTTTAGGTCTCGGTAACAATTTTCAAACTGATTTTATTATGATATTTTTATACCGATTGATTTGAAAATTTGTATGCTCACTTCTGTTACTATTCTGAAAAGCGTCAAGTAGAGTTTTCCTCAAAATTTTCCAAAAAAATTTCCGTAAATGAAAATTTTCGTAATTTTTTGAGGTAAAATCTAATTTGTAGAATCCTTTCGAATTTCTGTCAGTTATACCATGAATTTTTCCAAAAATTTTTAAACGATTTTTCCGATAAGAAAAAAAAATTTAGAAAAACTTTAAAAATTTCGTCATTTTTCTCACTCTCACTGATGTCATCACATTCATCATCTTCGTCACTTTCACGTTCAATATTATCACATTCATTATCTGCTTCATTTTTAATCACTACTTCTCGAATTGATTCTGGCATCTGAGGTCCACTAAACCATTTGAATTTATATGTTTCATCTTCAAACTCCCAACCATGTTCTTCAACAATCAATTCTGTTGGTACTTTTTTATGAGCATTTGTCCAAATATTTGAAATATAATGGGCTTGCAGTAGATGTTGGTGTAATTCATCTTGACATGGTGGTAAGCTTGAAGCATCGAAATTTTTTAGTTTTTTTTTTTTAAAAGGCTCATTCATATCATGCAACTTATACTGCCGGTTAAATAGTGAAAATCTGACATCGTTTACTTTTCTTTTTGGAATTGTTCTCGTCAGTCCTGTTCCATATAAGTGACATATGAAAGTTTCTAAGGTTTCAAAAACTTCATTACAATCGAAGTCAGTTTCACCAAGTTGGATAAAAGCATCTTGATACTTATTACATTTAGCGCATGCGTCTAGAATTACTGATCTAAATGGAACGAGCATCATTATTATTTTAATATTTTAAAATAATAATGATGCAAAATTAATGTCCAAACAGAATTTGTAAAATTATAATTAACTCATAAAAAAAAAATTCAATAAATTTGAAAATTAAAAAAAATATTGAAAATATCTAAGTACAAAGTAAATTTCAAAACTTAAAAAATTGATAATTCCACTATTAAATTGATTTTTATTAATAATTATTTGTAAAATGTTAAAGGAATTCTACAAATTGAATTTTACCTATTGATAAATAATAGAAATAATATATTTTGTATTTGATTATTAATGTAATAATAAATCAAATTTTTCTTATATCTGAACAACCATTATTTATGCAATATAAATTTAAAAACCTTTTTATTGTAATAAAAAATAAGTAAAATTACTATTTGTTATACCAAAAATATTTAATAGTTAACATTATAAAATTACTTTAATTTAATAAAATATCAAATATCAAACATTAATTCAATTAAAAATTAATTCGTAAAATATTTATATTTAAGAAAAAAATGTGATTTGTAAAGTAAATATGACTTTAGTTTGAAAAAAAAACATTATCATAATATCATTTTAAAACTACAAAATATTCTATAAAAGATTCAGACGATGACGTAGAGTTTTATCAAATGTTTTAGAAAAGTTTTTCTAATTTTTTTTTCTTATCGGAAAAATCGTTTGAAAATTTTTGGAAAAAAATCATGGTATAACTTACAGAAAATCGAAAGGATTCTATAAATTAGATTTTACCTCAAAAAATTACGAAAATTTTCATTTACGGAAATTTTTTTGGAAAATTTTGAGGAAAACTCTACTTGACGCTTCTCAGAATAGTAACAGAAGTGAGCATACAAATTTTCAAAACAAACGGTATAAAAATATCATAATAAAATCAGTTTAAAAATTGTTACCGAGACCTAAAATGCGCAAGCAAGTGGTACATTTGACCCCGTTTTATGGCTCTCTGTACCAACCCAGCTGTTCGTCCTTTTGGATTTAGAGTTTTTAGGGGCTAAATAATGAGCCATGAAAATGGCGGACATATTACTTATCGTTAATTTTTCCCCAAAAAATTTCAATTTCACCCCTGTCCGCCACCCCTTATGTATCCACTCTCGCGTCCGCCCTTTGGGATTTCGTCTGGTTATACCAAGATCTTACTCTGGGAAAATTTTCAGCCATATTATCGATCGTTAATTTTTCTGAAAAAAATTACAACTTCATCCCTGTATAGCCACCCCCTGTACCACGAGGGGCGTCCGCCTGTAAGGCAAAGTCTTAACCCAGTTACAATGAATATATTCCAATAGAGAAATGTCATATTACTGATCAGTTCAAAATTTCGGCTCTATCTCTTGGACTATAAGGAAGCGATAAGTGGTTTGACAGCATAATAACTGCTTTTGTAGTCTAGTTTTCACAGTGATTCTAGGCAACCTATTTGGGTAGAGTTTTGAATGAATTCAGAATCCAGCAGCCCGCTGAAGTATTGGATTTTTATAATATAATTATTTGACAACCTTTTGTTGGTCAACCACCTAGAGCGGAGTTGAGCCGAAATACATTGATTTCGTATGTTCCGTTTTAAATTCGTTCAATCTGTATGCTCGAAGGCTGTATTTAAAATCTTTTCTCAGCAACTCACACTCGTCTAAAAAACAGATGTTTTTTTCTCATCAAAGAGATTGGAGATTTGTCATTGAAATTACTAAAAGTGACTTTTCCGTTGAACTTTCGTGAATTCACTGCTTAAAAGCCAAGCAGGAGTTTCAGCTAATGAAAGGATCTCAGACAATATGAAAGCCATGAAGTCTATAAATAGAAACATTAATCTATCAGATATTAATTATGGAGAGCAATTTATGCAGATTATAATAGAATACAAAGAGCCAATAATATTATTGTTTCTAAAGAACTGCAAAGCCATCTAGTGTATGTAATATCTGGTTGAAGGATGATAGAAACGAGGTAAAAAGCGTTTACTGTAAAATTAATATTATTAATGACTAGGCTGGTGTTTTTTGTTTATACCTTATTCAGACATATTCTATGGTCCTACATATCCATAAAACATTTATTGAGCCATTAAACCATTGAGCCTGAGCGCACACAGACAGCGCTCAGGCGATCTGCGTTCTTTGTAGTTCTTACGTCCTAATCTAATAACACACAAAGAGGTCAGAACTCGGCGGTCAGTGAGAACTCTATATGTTTGGAAAAATTTCCTCGCTCAGGTAAATAAAAATTACCAAATTCTCGGGAAGAACCGGTTTGGTAAATATAGTTGTGGATTCGTCGGTTTGTCTGTCCTATGTATGTTCATGGGCAACTGGAACAAAGTAACTCGTAGCCACCATGGTCTTCATTAGTGATTTGGTCTTTTACGGACGAGATTGGACAACTTGGAGTAAGTAGTGAAAATGTTTTTAATGTTTAGAGGATCAAGAGTTTTACTGATCTTATCAGTGACACCCTTGATAAAAGGTAGAAAGATTTTGGGTTAATCAGGCGGCAAGGTTACTTTTTTGGATGGAAAGAATGAAGTTTAGATATTTTTGAATGCTCCTATTGATTTGGCTTTTGTGGATCTGTGATTGTCGTCGCTAAGTCTTATGGAACGGGAAACAAGAGTGTTGATATCTAAATTAAGTTGGGCGAGATGATGATGTGACTAGGCATCCGTATTTATGAACATTCTATATCTGTAAAACATCCTGATACCACTTCAGCACTAGCTTAACAATCTGATTTTGAGCAAGCTACGGTAATACCAAAACTCGAACGCTTCTAATTTATTAAGATTTTTTATAATTATTGTCCAGGTTTCACATCCATAGAACAAAGCTGTGTGGTCAATGACAGACTTTTATTGCACAATACAGAATGCCAGTTAATAGGATTTTTTCGTGGATTTTTATTCTGGTCTAAATTTGCTCGTCACTTTCAACTCTACAGTCAATCCAACTACCCAGATATAAAGTGTTCCACCCTTTCCAGGATTTTGTTATCTAGAATTATAACTGAATCAAATATCAGTATCAGTTAGACTGAAGAAACTGCTCGTATCAATTTTCAGTCGTCAACAATCAGTCAATAGAAAGTCTATGAAGCCTTACCAAAATAATGCTTTGAAGCCACAAGAACGAGCAGTGAATGATAGTGAAAAAATACTGGAATACCTAAAAATCATAAACGAGCATAAAAACAAAGAACATTGGATGAGGTAAATCATTTCTTTCTAAGGTACGCTTAAAGTTTTAAGAAGTTGTTACCCAGAACGCAAGATATGCAAAACTAGATACTGCAACTTTATTTGCTCGGTATGAACTGCAAGCAGCACGGAATAATAGTGATTTTATCCCTGAAAGGACGACACAATTACAATCAATAGATGTTTTCACCAGTACGTCATCTTAAGATCAGTCATCCTGTGTTACATCCCCATCATCAACAGAACAGGGCAAATCGCTGTCGACAGATTCACGTTTATTTACTTTTAGAAGATGTCCGGAAAGTATCACACCAAGTGATACGGTTAGAGAAAATGTTAGTCTTGATTGACATTAAAATCAGTTCAAGAAGAATCGCAAACTTCTCAAGAATTCAGCACCTATGATGAGACCGTAGCATATACATTTCTTACCAAAACTCGCAAACAATAAAATATTTAGTAATAATTTTTTTAGTAGTAATTTTTAAAAAAATACTTTTTACTTTAAAATAAAGATGGTAAAAAGCTTCCAGCCTCTCTTTTGCAGGAATGGACTTCCTCCAGTTGGTAACTTGTTTTTCTATTTTATGCCTTATTAAATTGTACAATTCATTGAAACTATTTATTGACGTACGAAACTAATAACAAATTGTGCTTCATCTTCAAGTAATTTAGCCAAAATGGTATTACATTCTTCTCGCTTGCTGTTAATTGGTTGCGCCCAGCATTTCCTTTTTTCTTCTTTACGTCTCCAGACTCAACAAAAACTCCAAACTCCAAAAAAGAACGCAGAACTCGGAACGCCTGACCGATGTTTGTGTGCGCGTGGGCTGAGTTAGTCCTGCACGAAATACCGGAGAGCTCAAACTCATTGTATGAGACCGGTACAATATATCGGGATTTACAACATTTTTGTGTCAAAATAATTTACACGTGAAATATTTTAATGGTATAATCAAAACAGTGCTAAATAAATCTACTAACTCAAAATCGAGAAGTGAATTGCACTTTCAGCATACATCACTGCACCAAACTTCGTAGTTTGGGACATGCAATGAAACTTGTGTAATTACAATTTTGCTATTTGGTGGAAACGTGGCTTACATCTACATTTTGGATGCTAAATTGAGAATGAGTAACTTTCATACACAGGAATAACAGAAATGTTCTAACTAGTTTCGAAATCTCGTGGGGGTGGTATGTGCATACCACCCCCACCTTCTTATTGACTTGCATAATAGCCTTTATTACATTCTAGTACACCTACTTCTTCCTCTGTTAAACATTTATTTGCACATGTATAATTCGGAACAAAATTTATCACTATTTCTCCAAAAATCATCCAGTACTGTTTATGAGGAGCTATATGCCTGTATTCTGGTGTTGGCTGAAAGTTTTAGTGATTATGAATTTTGTAGTTGTGTTGACTACAACATACCTCTGACATTATGGTACAATTTAAATAATATTGTTACAGTTGAACATTAGTTGTACTAAGTTTAATTTTCTAAATTTTTTACATGTAATTTTTGGCACAAACTTCATAATAACTATTTATATTTGGTTTACTGTGTACACATCGGCATTCATTTTATTTATTGTTTAATATCAAGAAATAATATTTCTAATCGCTGTGTCTAATTATTTTTTGATGAAAAATTCATGGACTATTATTGTAAAGAAACGGTAAAGTAGGTTTCACAAAAATCCTACCCTTTCTCTTTGTCCGTTGATGATTTATATAAATACTTTGGCATCCTTATTCTCTCTGGATACCACCCATTGCCTTCTAGGAAAATGTATTGGGTATGTCGAGGGGACTTTTTTTCACATCTAGTTAGTAATACTCTGAGTCTAAACAGATTTGAACAGATTCATAGATCACTCTCGCTGAGGCGTGGTCAAGAGCAGTTGAGCGGTGAGCCTCAGCGTTATGTCCAAATTCTACGTCGAATGTGAAAGTTTTCTGTTTTGTTCCTTTTCATGGAAAATGTGTAGCAGTTTAATCAGTTTAATGATTCAGTTGCAGTTTAAGTGAGGTTTGGAAGAATCGTTATTTCTATCCTCATTTTTTTTTCTCCCTGGTTGTCATCCCAGTCTTTTTGGCAGTTTGGAGATGAATTTGTTCGTGTTTAGAGATTTCCCATCCAATTCTACCCCCAGAAAATTTAATAGATTCAGTTCCCGACCCCAGACATTATGCAGAGTGAAATTTAATGAAATTTAAGATAACTTTTTGTGTTAAATTTTAAAGTCAAGATAGACATTTTTTAAAAATAATAATTGCTTTCATTATTTAAAAAGATAATTTTTTATTTGCCACTGTTTATAGCCCAGTAAACAATAAATGTTTAATTTATTTCTCTGAACCATTTTGTCTTTTTATTTTAAAAAAGTCTTCTAACCATTTTTGTATTTCTAATAATTATTTCAATAGTTACAACTAGTTGTTGTAATCGTTATAATTTGGCACCTCGAAGTGGCGTCCATTTGAAATTACTAGAGGTCCTTCCAGTTGTTTTGTTTGTCAATTTGTTCCAGAAGATTCTTGTAAGTACCCCTTTGTTTCATTTTTGTAGTTGCCCCAATCCAACCCCATTGCCACTCAACTTATCCACGACCCAGCTCTCTAAACAAACCCTGAGTGCCTTTCGCATAGTTTCGTTTAACTTGCTTGCCCTATCTCCACCCCCAGTAGTTTCTGTACCCAGTTTTCAAACCCCCTATAATTATAACCTATGTGGTAGGCAAAATATAACGTTACAAAGTTAATGGGTGGTGTGTAGAATTTGATAAGCTAAGGGGTTTATATAGGCTTTGAATGCGATCTAAAAAATGGTATTGGGCGATATTTAGATTTTACTTGAATGTGGCAATAGTTAACATGTGCCTTCTTTACCGTAATATTGAGGCAATTTTTTTATTCGAATTTTACAGGCGAATTGTGGAGGCCTTGCGACCTGCTGACAGTTCCAGATATTCCAACGCCATGTGGAGTACGTCCAAAATGTTGCTCACGAAATTCCTTTGGATAATGTGGGTCATTTGGTGAACAAAATTGAAAAACAACGAAGATGCGGCAAATGTGGCAAGTGTACCAAATATCGATGCATTAAATGTAATATAGGACTTCATTCCGAGCAATGTTTTGTCAAACAAAAAAGAGAAAATTCTGTACAAAGAAAAAAAAACGTAAATTTTGCACATTGCTATTAAAAACAACCTCTCTTTATTTCATTCTGAAGTTTTGACTTCGTTTTAATACAAATTTAATTTTGGGCATTAATAGGTTAACCGGGAAAACTAAATATAACCTACTGTGATCTTTAGTATCTGTTCTACTATTTCTAATTGTTTTCAAAATTCTGAATGCCTTGACTACTGAGGCTTGCTTCTCTGTAATCATGTAAAGAAAAAAAAATTTTTATTGTTGTATAACCACTTGTATGTTAATAAAAGAATATGTTACAACGTACAATCATAGAACAGCTTGTTATCTAATTTAAGTTTTCCTAGTATTTTCTGTATATTTATTCTTATCGTCTTTATAAACGTTTCGCCTCTATACCACAAACATTTACAATAAATAAAACTTGATCATCAATCAAGTTTCTTTTAATAAAAAAATATGCAATCAAAAACGTTTTTAATTGTTTAAAAAATAAACTAATTAATTATTAAAAACTCAAAACATCGAAGTAAAACAATTCTGTTAGAATTTGTATATTTATTAATTAAATAATAATTAAATATTCCAATTACAACAGAAATATTTTACTTCGATGATTGAGTTTTTTAACTATCTGGTATACAGTCAACTCCCGGGAATTATCCATTTTTAAGTAATTAATTATTATAATCTAATCTTTTTTATTATTTATTATCAATCTTCTTTAATTTCTAGCAAGACATAGTTATTTCTGAATGCAGGTTACAGCTCCACCCTTTCCGCAGAAGCTATTAAGCATTCGCTCTTTGCATTCAGAGCACTCAACACTACCGTTGCACATCGACCTCGACGCATTTTCTGTTGCATTGAAATACTATCAAAATTAAAACGCCGGTTTACTACGGAAGCCGTACATTTGATGCAGCAGACATACAATGACGATCCGTAACGTCACGGACACGTCATCACTGGAAAGCTCGCCACGTGGATTCGGAAAGAGGCGATCAATACGACGTAGTAAAATAACTATACCCTAATCCTCTTTGCCGTTGTCATAGAAATGGCAACGCTGATGGAGATGGCAACTCTGCTGGGGACAGAATCGCGGCAGGAACAGTTTATGCACCGAGAGAAATATTGTTTTCTGAATCTGGGTTCTATTGGTCCAGGGGCAATTTTTAGATTCAATCAAATTCAATCACATTATAATTATAATGTGAATATTAGATTAGATAATAAATAAAATAAGCAATAAGAAAAAAGTCTTAACTTGTTCTGAAGTTATGTTCTTGTGGCATTTGCTTGTGGCAATAAAGCACAATTTATGTTTAAAGTGAGTTTATATGCATCGTCATATAGGGCTATATCTTTGTCATCATGTGTTCTAAAAACATATAAAAGAATGATAAAATCACGACTAGAATTTTTTTTTGAATATAATAATCTTATTCATAGTTCTCAATTTGGATTTCGAAAAAAAAAAGTCGACATATGAAAACCTGGCCAATATTATTACACATATTCAAATCTCACTCTCCAATTGCCAGTCAACATCAGCTTTATTTTTAGACATAAAAGGGACATATGACAACGTGAAATTAGATATATTATATAAAAAAAATGTGTCAAATGGGAATTCCCCAAAGTCTATCTAAACACCTATATAATCTATACAGTAATAGAAATTTATTTTGCAGAGAAAACCACTTATTCTCTGAATGCAGACAAACATCTATGGGTTTGCCACAAGGTGGTATATTAAGTCCTATACTTTATATAATTTACTCAAGTGATCTAATTATTGACATCCCACATAATATATCGATTTTGCAATATGCTGATGATATTGTTATTTACACTCCACAAATCTATCGAGATAGGCCATAATCAACTCAATTATGCAATAAGAAATTTAGACAATTGGATTTTCAATAACGGCTTATCAATTTCAAAAGAAAAATCAGTATTCGTTACTTTTACAAGAAAAAGATTTCTGTGTCCTCACCAAATAAAATTATCAAAATATTTGTTTCCTTACCAATCTTCCACTAAATTTTTAGGAGTAATTTTAGATTGTAAATTAAATATTGGAAAGAACACGTAAATTATATAATCAAAAGAACAGAAAATAGTGTTAATTTATTAAAAACTTTCGATCACTCCTCCTGGGGAAGGGATCCAAAAATAATTTTCTAATCCAAAAACTATTTTATACAACACTCGTTAGATCTATTTTAGATTACGGATCTTTATTTTACCATTCAGCAGCAGAAACAAATCTTATAAAAATAGATAAAATAAACAATAAATGTCTTCGACTCAGTATTGGATACTTGGGAAGAACGCCTGTAGACGTTATGGAAACAGAAACATGTGAACCGCCACTGGATCTTCGGAGAAGATTTCTGTCTGACAAATTAGTGTTAAAGTTAAGAAGTCAGAAATCCAAGTTATTAGTTAAAATATCCAGTTTAGCTGGTTTGATTTTAACATTTAAATATTGGGATAAGAAAAAAATACCGTTATTAGTTGAAAGTTTTATTACCAATGTACACAGATATGAAGAACTTTATAAATTCAATGGAATCCCTTTATGGAATTATTCTTATAAGATGTTTCTTTCTCCAGTTAAGACCCAGTTCGCTACTTATGTCAAAACAATATTATTATACAAAAAGAATATTATCGAGATTGTATAGTAAAATGGAAAGAATATGAAAAAGTTTATACTGATGGATCTAAATGGGAACATGGAGTTGGCTGTGCAGTTTATTATCCTTACAAAAATATTAAGCTAATATACAAACTGTCAGATATGATGTCAATTTTCAGTGCTGAGCTTATTCTCATAAAATTAGCAATTAATCTGTGTTTAGAACAAGAAGAGGATAAATTTGTCATATTTACAGACTCTACAAGTTCGGTAGAAAAACCTAATAATCTGTGTTTGAATCCTAATTTAAATTACATCCTTCTTGATATTTTGGAATTGTATCAAAATGTATTAAGTAGAGGAAAACAAATTTATATATCATGGATAAAAGCCCATTCAGGTATAGAAGAAAATGAAGAAGTGGACTTTTTAGCAAAAGAAGGGGCGAAAAATGGAAGAATACTCAGATTAAAAATATCAGAATCGTTTTTTTTTCCAATTTTTCGAAAGGAACTTACGGAAAAATGGCAGACGCAATATAAATGTGGAGACAAAGGACAGTTTTTTAAGAATATACAACCAAAAATACGGGACAAACCATGGTTTGAGAATACACGTAATCGTTCAATTATTCGGATAATAAGTCGAATGCGATGCAATCATGCACTATTTCCAGTGTATAAATTATATTCCTCTTTATGAGGGTGGTGAAAAATCAAATGTCTGCAAGTACAGACCTATTGCCTTACTACCGGTTCTACCTGAAATTATTGAGAGACTTATAAAAGCCCGACTTATGTCTTTTCTCGTTGAAAACAACATTTTATCACAAAGTCAGTTCGGCTTTTTATCTAATAAATGTACCAGTGATACTAGGTTTTCTGTACTACATGAGGTCTATCAAGCACTAAACAATAATCTTTACACTGTCACTGTTTTTTGTGACTATGCCAAAGCTTTTGATTGTGTAAATCACGAAATTTTGATAAAAAACTGGATTTTTACGGAATTCGAGGTATTTCTTTGAATAATTGGATCCAATCTTACTCGAGGAACAGAAAAAAACTAGTTAGAGCAAATGATCCTGACTTTAGTCACAAAAGCATTGTGTGTAGAGTACGCTAATGTTCAGTATTCGGTCCTCTACTTTTTTATATCTTTATAAATGACATCACTAACTTAAAAATCTATGGAAATTTTTTCTTTTTGCTGATGATACCAGTATCACCTGAAGGAACTCTAATATTGCAACTTTTCATGCAACTATATTTTCTGACCCACTTAAAATAAAACCTGGTCCGACCCTTGCTTCTTAATAACAGCTAGATCAGTATCTGATAACAGATGATTTTGTAAAATTTCTTGGTATTTTTATAGACAGCAACCTTAAATAGACCCTTCATATCGATTTGTTAAGTAAGAAACTAGCTTCAGCCTGTTATGCAATATTATCTGTTTCAAAAGAAGTCTATTTAGCATCTTCCAAAATAACATATTTTTCTTTGTTCGAGTCTCATCTTCGAGATTGTCTTTTTGGACAGAGTAGAATACAGGACAGAGCAGAATACCGAACGAACTTAAGTACCAGATCTCCCCAAACAACCACTATAACTAATTTAAAAAATAATAGAACAAAACAAAATTCCTTAAGAATGGAGACCAAGCATCCTAATACCTCTCTTCTAAAAGGGAGACAAATCGGACCCAGAAAATTACAGAACAATTAATTTATTAAACACTAAAATTATCAATTAATGCGATAACAAATAACTGAATAAAATTATAACACTAGGAGAATAACAATTAGGTTTTAAGTCGGGAAGATCATGCACCCACGCTATATTTATAATGAGGCAAGTGTAAGAGGAATCATTAGAATAGAACAAACCGGCTTATCTATGTTTCGTGGATCTTAAGAAGGCATTTGACCGGCTCAAATTAAAGGACGTTATCCACTTATTGTACGCAAGAAGATACTAGAAATGGAAGATTAAATGAATAGAATAAACAGAGCTGCAGGTTGCCTGAATGAAACAATATGGAGAAATAAAAATATCGCGAAAGAAATGAAAGGCAGAATTTACAAATCAGTTATCAGATCAATAATGACATACGCCGAAGAAACACGACCTGACACAGAGAGAAAAAAAGGATGTTAGAAAGAGCAAAGATGAAAACACTTCAAAAAATTGGGAAGAAATTTCAACTGGGAAGAAATAGAATAGTAGAATGGAACGATCATATAAGCCGAATGACTACAAATAGAGTAGTAAATACGGCAAGAGATGGTTCCCCAATAGAAAGACGATCTGGAGGCACACTGAAAACAGACAGAGTCATATCTACATAAAAAGAAGAAGAAATTTAAAGAAAATAATTTTATCTATAATACGTTTAAACCCTTTTTAATTGTTTTGTAAATGTATATTAGAGTTGTCAGTAATATAATAAAATGCATAAAAAAATTATTCGAAGTTAAAGCTCATTTGTCTGCATGTGTATTATTATTTTGGGTATTTTCAGAAGATCTGAAGCATATTATGTAAAGACAATGAAAGCACTCGATTTATATATTATTAGACAATGGGAACAGACACGTTTTAATGGTCATTTGTTATTCCCCATAGGTATCTTCATTTCATACAAAGTAGACATATGTACAGTTCGTTAAAAATCACTCTGTATGAATTTATCAGTCCTTTTACTCCATAAAAAACTGGATAACAATACTACCAATATATTGCTTTATTTTTTTAACAATTTGTATTTAGAGAGCAATTTCCTAAGTAAAAATTAAAACGTTTTCAATAAAAATAAAGGAATATTTATATTTAACAGAGTATATTATAATATATAAACTACCACATCCACAACAACTATCGAAGGAATTGGAATTAGAGTCACAGACACAATTTATTTTTCAATTTGCAGTATTTACCCCCAATAAAGAACCCGATTCAAAAGAAATTTCAAACCTATTAAATCAACTACTACTTGCCCCACAGATAATAACTGGAGATTTCAATGCACATAATCCGTTATGGGATTCAGCAAAACTAACATCTCTAGGTCGAAAAATGGAAAAAATAATAGAAGTCAACTTAAATATCCTTAACGACGGACAACATACGCGCTTTGACATAAGAACAGGTGAAGGCTCTAGTATAGATCTATGCATTTACGAACCATCAATTACACATACTCTTACGTGAGATGTGTTACCAGATCTATATGATAGTGATCACTACCCTATCATAATAAGCAATGAACTACAATAAACTACCTCGCAACAACTAAAATGGAACTTAAAAGGAGCAAAACTCAAAAAAACTCTATAGCATTTAAAAAATTAAGAGCAGTCGCTAGGTATACCATTTAAAAAGCCAAACGTGACTCTTAGAGAGAATATGTCACCACAATACATAGTTCAACTCCTATAACAACTATATGTTACTTAAATTATACTTCCAATTTCTTAGATATCAAAATAAAAGAAGAAAAAAATCCTATAAAATATTATGATCAAAACAAGAAGAATTAAAAATCAGAATTATAAGAACACTTGTCCTGGACCTGACAATATACCGTTTATATTTCTTAAAAATTCAGGCCCTCAATCTAAAGAACATCTACTCAAAATCTATAATATAATCCTATCCAGAAACGTGTTTCCTAAATCATGGAAAAATTCATAATTCATAATCAAATCATAATACCTATTCTAAAACCATCATTATCATCATATAACGGGGGTCCTACGGCGATTGCCGCTTCCCGCATTTCAGCCTCCATCTTTTCCTATCTCTCCAATCTCCCTCTTCTAAGCCTCTAGATTGCATTGTTTTTGTAATTTCTCTTCTCCAGGAATTTGGTGGTCTTCCCCTTTTCCTTCTTTCTGGCGGAACATACATTAAGGCTTTCTTTGGCCACCGCTCCTCCTCCATTCTCATCACGTGACCATACCATTGTAATTGCCTTCCTTGTATTCTATCTGAAAGAGTATCTCTAATTCCTGTACGGTTTCGTATTTCCTCATTCCTGATTCTTTCCATTCTCGATACTCGACATGACCTTCTAAGATAATCCATTTCCACAACGTCTACTTTATCTCGTTCATTCTTTGTCATCGTCCAACATTCGGCACCATATGTGGTAATTGGTTCTACAATTGCTCTGTATACGCGAAGTTTGGTATGCATCTTTATTTTATTAGACCACAGTAATGAATTCAGTATTCGGATGCATTTTTTCCCTTGGGTTATTCGGTTTTGTACATCTATCTTAACTCTGCCATCTGCTGATATGATGCTTCCTAGATATTTATACTGGTTGCAGCCTTTTATGACTGCGTTTTCAAGCCTCAGATCTGTGGTATTTCCTCCAATTTTTAAATATTCTGTTTTGCTTATGTTTACAGTAAGCCCCCATTTGGCATATTCCTCAAATAATTTTCGATTCATATAATTTATTAATTAATATTTAAATGGGAATAAGCCACAATTAAAGGTTAAAATACATTTAACGATTTCCGAAGTGGAAATTGAAACGTCAATAAATGTATTTTAACCTTTAATTGTGGCTTATTCCCATTTAAATATTAATTAATTTAAAATGCCACAAGAAAATAGCTTCAGAACAACATATAATTTATATCTTCCTCATCGGTTGCAACCACCACCTGATCATCTGCAAACAACAATGTATACAGAGTTTCTTCGATGTCCCACTTCGATGCCCATAAATCTACATTTATTTCTCCAATTCCTCAATGCTTCTTGGACGTATATTTTAAAGAGTGTCGGTGACAAACAGCATCCTTGCTTTAGGCCTTTAGTGACTTTAAATTCATTTGAGGTTCTGGTTCCCATTTTTACACAACTAACTGCATTTTCGTACAATTTATATATCGCTCGGATATACGTCGAATCCAATCCGGACCTTTTGAGGACCTCAAACATTTTCTTTAACGGGACACTATCATATGCTTTCTCAAGGTCTATAAATACCAAATGAGTCTCTCTACTTCTTTCGACACGCTTTTCAATTATTTGTCGTAGGATAAATATATTATCAAGGCAGGATCTCCCGGTACGAAAGCCGCTTTGTTCTTCAATATCTTGTATCTGTCTTTCAACCCTCTTCTTTAATATTCTGCCGTACAACCGGCCCACAGAGCTCGTCACACTAATACCTCTATAATTGGAACAGTCTCTTTTATTCCCTCTCTTATATATGGAGCTTATATAAGATTTATTCCAATCTTTAGGAATTTCCTGGTCTCCACACATACATTTATTGAAAAGGTCTACTATTAATTCTAAAAGTGCAGTCGGCCCATATTTAACCAGCTCTATGGGAATGTCTCCAGGCCCTGCGGCTTTTCCGCGGCGTTTTCTAAAACCAACTAAACCAAAATCAGATCCACAAACATACCGACCGATATCATAGGTAAAGTATTAGAAAAGATAATAAACAACAGGCTTATGTCCTATTTAGAATCAAACAAATTAATTATTCCATAACAATGTGGTTTCCGAAAACATTGCTCAACTTTAGACAACCTTGTTGACTTAGAATCAGAAATCCACGAAGCATTCGCAATAAAACAGCACTGTTTTGGAATACTTTTTGATATACCTAAACAAAGCATATGATACAGTTTGGAAATACTCAATCATTAAAACACTCAGCAACTAGTTAATAAGGGGTAACATATTAAAATACATTTCAAATTTTCTTGAAAACAGACAATTTCAGGTTCGAGTTGACGGAACGTATTCTCAAAAAAAAAATTCAACAAAATGGTATACCACAAGGATCAAACTTAAGCACAACTTTATTCTTAGTAGCAATAAATTCGATTTTAACACAAATTGAAAACCCCATCCAAACTAGATTATTACGCAAAAAGCGTTAACACACATTAAGAAATGGTCAGCTACAAGTGAACTTCAGTTTAACACTTCAAAAACGAAAGCAATCTGTTTCTTAAAGAGAAATTAAATCCAAACAAAAGAATTATATCTACACGAACAAAAAATAGATTATGTAGAAGAAATCCGATTCTTAGGTATGACGTTTGATAAAATATTAACTTGGAAGACACATATTCAACAGCTGAAAAAATACTGTCTTCCTGGTATAAATTTACTACGATCATTTGCCTTTAAAAACTGGGTGCCGATTATCCAAGTTTAATACTTATTTACAAATCCATAATTCGATCAAAACTTGACTACGGAGCCATCGTCTACAAATCCTCTAAAAAAATACATTTAAAATCAATGGATATCATCCAAAATAGATGTCTACATATTTCTTTAGGTGCTCACTGCACAAGCCCCATCCAAAGTCTCTATTGGGAAAGTGGAGAAATTCCTCTTTCTTTCAGAAGACAATAGCTAAGCCTAACATATGCAGCAGCAGTGTCATCAAACCGAAATAATCCAGTACTGCATAACGTTTTTGCTGATCGATTTACAAATAAATTTCAACAAACACATCAAATTGATCATCCTTTTTATCTCCTTTATCCAAATTAAATTTTCAATTTCCAAAAACCTATGATACCTCTTCAATCCACAACCCTGCACCATGGACAATATCTACTCCTGCTGTCGACATCAGCCTAACAAACCTAAGAAAATCAGAGATATCATCAATCGTCATTAAACAAAAGTTTCATACACTATTAAAAAGATATGGCAATACCTACAATATATACACCGATGCGTCAAAAAATGAAGACAGAGTTGGAGTAGCAATTTATTCGGAAGACTCCTCAGTTAGTTTCAAATTGTCGTCAATTACAACCATCTTTTTGGCTGAATTATTCGCAATTCTAAAAGCAGTATCGTTAATACAAAACAAAAACAAAGAAAGATGTATAATAATCACAGATTATCTAAGTTCATTATCCTCACTGACTCAATTGTACTGTGACAACCCCCTTCTACTTCTTATTAAAAAAGAACTTAAAAACGTTTCAAATAAGAACACTTTTTATGGGTGCCTTCTCATGTCGGAATTGAAGGTAACGAAGTTGTAGATAAACTGGCTAAAAACGCACCAACTAACCCGATGTCCGAAGAAAGTAACATATTAATACAAAACGATTTAAAACCATACTTAAAACAAAAAATAATTCAAAAATGGTAACAAACTTGGAACAACACTCCATCAAGGCTATACGAAGTCAACAAATATCCACATCTTTGAAAACCAAAAATAAAAGACAGAAGAGAGCAAGTGATACTTACCCGTCTCCGTATCGGACATACACGACTTACTCATGACTATCTATTACAGCGCAAAAATAAATCAGTGTGTGAATTTTTTAATACAGTGTCCTAAATATAACAGTGAACGACATAAATATAGCATACCTAACTCCCTAAGAGATGCCCTAGAAGAAAATACAGATACCAAAAAAATTTTCTTATCTTAAAGACTGTCAACTATTTCAAAAGATCTAAAACATACATTGTAATACACAAACATATTATTATTGTAAACTTATGTATATACACTAATTGTATCAACTGTCACATAAATCTAAATACGGTAATGACCCTGCATGGTTGATTAAAATAAACGCGTTATTAAAATAAAAAAAATACCACAAACAGTAGTTTCAAAACGATTTCCAAGAAGGTACTATAAGATATTTATATCTATATAGTATTTCAAAGATTTGTCTAAGGTGTTTTTTCTAGTTTTTTTTTGTGGGCCAGGCAATACAATTTCTGATTTCATAACTTTATACCATAACTTTTAATGCCGAATTTCCGTCTTTTATCCTATATCTTGTGCAGCTTTAACTGCACTAATCTCCGAACCGATAGACTGACCTACAAGTTTCGTTTATAATCTCAAATTTACTGGTTAATAAATAATACAAAGTATACAAGAACTACTACAATGTTTGCATCTTAAAATAAGGTAATTGTATACAAGATGAGAATAAGTTTTTTACAAAGTAGACAAAGAGAAAATTCGCTTTTAATGAAATTTATGCAGTAAAGTTTTCAGATATAAAATTCATTTATATGCAAAAATCTAGGATCAAATTTTAGGAGGATACTGCGCAACACACCACGCCCAAACTTGCCGCCTCTGAGGTGATCGGTAAGGTATTTTTTCCTTCGACGGGAATTATGATTTATAACACATGACGTAAAGAACAAAGTAACCTAACCATTTTTATTCCTTTCAATTTGGCAACTTGTTAAATTATATTCGCTGTTATGGAAAACAAAAGAACGAGTAATATATCTCTGACAAAACATTTCAAATATTGCCCGACCCAAATTCCCAGCAGGGGAATGAACAGATCATGAAGAATTTTTAAATGTAAAGTAATATTTTTCGTGTTTTGTGTTGTGATTTAAAACTGAGTAATGAACAAACACCACTAATTTTTAAGTTAGAATATTGAGGTAGGCATTAATAATTTATTACAAACTATTTTGCTTATAACTAAGATTAATATCATTGTAATAATCAATATTGAACTTTAGAAGTTGAGGTTTAAACTTTAGTTTTAAACGAGCGAAAACCGTATGTGTTGACATGTCGATCTTCTCTCTAAAGTCTTCATTAGCACCTAAAGTATATTTTATGAATTTGGGGCTATTTTGGATTAGGGATGAAAGCTTTGACCTAAATGGTCCGCAGTGTGAGAAAGTTAATAGCAAGTTTTCTCAATATTTGAAGCATTGTCGAAAACAAGCAAATGTTTTAACTGGTAACGAGTTTTACTTTATATACATATATTACAGGATCCAACTTGTAAATACAATACATTTTGGAGACAACTATCGCCGTATTCCCGTCCTCCTCCGTCAATCCTCCCGGTCCAAGGCATGCTCCTCCTCCAAACCTCTCGATTCCATCGCTCTTCTAATTCCTTCATTCCATGAGCGTCGAGGTCTACCTCTTTTTCTTCTTCCAGCGGGCTTTCATCTGTGAAGTTTTTGGGGCCAACGTTCGTCAGGCATTCTCAATAGGTGTCCAAACCATTTTAAGCCTCTTCATTATATTCTGTCAATGACCGTTTCTGTAGCATTCATATTATTTCTTATAGATTCGTTGGTTTTCCGTTCCAGCCTTGATGTTCGAGCACTTCTTCTCAAATAATCCATTTCAACTGCCAACAATCTTCTCTTCAGGTCTGCATTAATTGTCCATACTTCAGAGCCATAACAAAGAACTGATTCAACCATGGTTCGCCCTATTCTTTTTTTGTTCTTTTTGGAAATATTGCGATCCCACCATAAGAAGTTCAGGCATCCTACAATTTTACGTCCCTAATTAATTCGGTGTTTAATTTCGGTTTCTCCCAAGCCGTTCTTATCAATGAGTGCACCTAAATATTTAAATTTTTCCACTTGTTTGATTTCCACGTCCTCGTCTATCAACACTTCAAACCTTGCATCTGAATTGATGACTAAATATTCTGTTTTCTTCATGCTGACTTATAACCCCCATTTTACGTATTTTTTTTTTTAGTTACTTTTATTGGCTCTGATAGTTTGTTTTCGATTTTTAGGTAAGTAGTGTTATCCCTGTATACTTCTGTGATGATTCCTAAAAGGTATGGACTAATGCCGAGTTGTTGTAAAGCTTGCCACAATTTAAGTATTGGAACTGTAACATACGCCTTTTCTAGGTCGATGAAGGATAGATGTACTTTGGTACGAACCGCTATTCTTTTTGCTATTAATTGTTGGAGTATAAACAAGTTATCAGTGCAAGATCTACCAGGCGTAAATCCACTTTGGTCTTCGCTAATTAGATGTCCTACATCATTTTGTATTTTTCCATTTATTATCTTTTCAAACAATCTGCCGAAAGTAGGTAGGACACTTAATCCTCTGTAGCAGTTAGGATCTTTTCGATTACCCCTTTTAAAGATGGACACTTGGTGAGCAGTTTTCCATTCAGATGGTACTTTAATTTGTTGGCAGCATTGATTCATTAGAAAAGTTATTCGTTCTATTAGGAGTGGACCTCCTGCTTTAAGTAACTCTACAGCTATATTGCCAGGTCCTGGAGATTGCCCGTTTTACATTTTAATTAACGCAGTACGGACCTCGTTGTTAGTAGTATTAATGTTACTATTTGTTTGTCTCCCCATACTATATTCCTCTCCCATATATTCCAATCTGGACTCTTGGAGTAAATTTTTATAGTGATTTTCCCACTTTTCTATAAGAATTAAGTTGCTTAAGGGGTTATGGGTGTTTTTCTTTAGATTAGTGAGAGTTCTCCATGCTTCCGTAGTCTGAGAACCACCAATTAAATTTCAACTTGGACACATTTTTGTTTCCAGAAATTGTTTTTTGCTTCTTTTATTTGATTGCGTACTTCTCCGTTTTTCCTTTGATATGTTACTCTATTGCTAGATGTTTTATTTGTTAGCCATTTCTTATATGTTTTGTTTTTCTCTTGTATCATTTCTTTTACGTTTTCTGTCATCCATGGTGGTTCGTGATGTTTTTTGTCGTTGTTTTCTGTTCCTAATACTACATAGCAATTTTTTTTTATTATCGTTTTGAGGTTGTTGTATTCTTGTTCTACATCTTGTTCTATTTTTTGCGTGCCTCAAGTATGTGATACAAAAAATATATTATATATTCAGCTATTACAAGAAAATGTGTATCTCCCGTATAATCTTATGAACTTACTAGCTCTGAACAAACCGTTAATTTTTAGGATTCTTCTAGGTTTTGTTAAGCTTTGTAAATTGCAATTTTAGCTTAGGTCTAGCTTTTAGTTACCTCTGTTTTTTCCCAGGTAATAATACCCCTGTCCCCGTGGTCTGCTTAGTCTGTGGATAGTCACCCTGAACGACTCCTGGGTGTGAAAAGTGTTTTTCCCCTTCCCTATCCTTGATTGTTTGATTAAGTTCATAATAGTCTTAGTGTATAGTATGGTAGGTTTAGTTAAACGTTAATTTTAAGAAATGTGGCAGGCCAAATGGGCACAGCTCCCAAAGGCAAAAAAATAACCATCGGATGCTGTAGTTTGGTTGTGGCTAAGCGTATATTACTTCTGGTTTCTGGTTTAAACTGTTTTTGGACGGTTTTTAAATAATATACATAGGTTGATAGGAGTTTCAGTAGCAGATGTACTGATAGGATTATAAAAAATATGAAAGAAGATTTTTTGGATGAGTCAGTAGCTGTGGAAGAAGCCAATTAAGAAAGCAGAATAAGGGGAAAAGCCCCGAAAAACCTAAGAAGAAAAGTTGAAGAGATTATTTGGTATATATCATTTTGGGATAGAATCAGGTTATTCAAAAAGTTCTTTTATAAGTCTTAGGTAGGTAAATATTGTTTCTATCTTTGCAGTATAATTAATAGTTGTTAAGCAATTGGATTTTTTGTTTTATTTTCTTTTTTAACCTTAGGTATCTTATTTTAAGTGCAAAGATGCAGATCCAGACTTTAATAAATTTAAGCGTCGTTGCTCACATTACAATAAAACATACCAATTCCAAAATGTTAAAACACCAGTTAATAAAAATATAAGAAGTCAGCTGTATAGAAACAGGTTGAAACGTGTTGAAAGCTACAGGTTGTTTACCATATGTAAGATTGTTGACTCAGGAGACTGTTCCAAAGAGTGAAGAAGAGAGAACCATATTTCAACAAAAAGTTTGCATAAGAGGGAGAACGCGAATTCGTATGTAAATTGCGTGGCACCGAAAGTCATTATAATCGAAAAAAAATCTCGAAGAATCTATTTATCTGTCCATCTTAGCGTTAAAAAGTTACAATGTATGTATAACGAACAGGCCGAAAGTCAGTACCAAGTTGGTAACCATATGTTTAGAAAGGTTTTTCTAATAAAATTTAACATTGAATTTTCTTGCCCAGCTCTGATACCTGTTCCCAATGCACGCGTCTAAATCATTCAATTAAATCGGTTCACATTTGTCGATTTCGTTTTATCGAATTTTTTGTATTTCAGGGAGTTTCAGTATAGTTTTCTAGTTACATACGTAAGGTTACATCATCTGTAAAGGTATGTCTAAACTATTTTGATTCATAAATACAAGAAACGCATATATTTAGGTGTATAAAACTGAGTAAAAATGAAGAAACAAAGGCTTTTGACCTAGGCAATATGTTACCAACAGCAGGGAAAAGGAGCTGGTTGATCACATTTTAAAACTGGACACGTTGACCTTTGGCCTCACGATCAAGGATGTTCGACGGCTTTCATTTCAAATCGTCGATAGAAATCAAATACTACATAATTTTAATAAATAATTCTAAATGGCAGGAAAAAAGTGGTTTTATGCTTTCAAAGATCGTCATAAGGATATAAAGTCACTGAGAGAACCTCAAGCAACGTCCATGATACGCGCAAAAGGATTCAATAAAAGGAATATGTACGTCTTTTTCGACGTTCTGGAAAAAATGATAGTTGATGAGAATAATATTGATGTAACTCGCATATTAAACGTTGACGAAACAGGTGTCAGCACTGTGCAGAACAAATGCCAAAAGGTTCTCGCACAAAATGGTAAAACATAAGTTGGGTCAGTGCCCAGAGGAGAACGTGGAGTCAACACGACAGTTGTTTGCTGTGCGAGTGCTTTAGGAATTACCGTTCCAACTATGCTTATATTTAAACGTATGCGAATGAACAATAATTTGAGGGTTGGTGCTCCACTAGGAAGTATGGTTGAGATATCAGAATCAGACTACATGACTAGTAATCTGTTTGTCAAATGGCTCCAGCATTTTATTGATTCTGTAAACCCAACACTAGAAAAAAAAGTTCTTTTGGTACTGGATGGGCATGCAACGCACTTCAAGAATATTGAAGCAATTTTGGGTTCTAGAGAGCACGGTGTAATAATGCTGAAATTGCCTGGGTATACAACCCATGGCGTGCAGCCTTTGGATAGATCATTCTTTAAGCCTTTAAAAAGGTTCTACACTTAATCAGTTAACAAGTGGCTTCGTTCTAACTCCGGATTATGTGTTCACAACTTCACGTAGCTGGCTTGATTTTTGAAGCTTATGGGAGAGCAACAAGCATTAAAATTGCAGTCAATGCTTTCTGAACTAGTGGAGTATGGCCTGTTGATAGCATAGTCTTCAAAATTCATGACTTTTATGCGGCTGAAAATTTAAATGACCATGAAGGCAGTGAAACTCGGGACGATGGTGAAAATGAAGAGTCTAATGAGACAAACAAGGTCTACAATAGGAACTAATGTAGATTACGAAATAATCTGGTCTGAACTACCTAGTACTAAAGAGTGTTTAGCTACGACTACTACACCCACCAGGCCTACTAAAAAAACTCGTGAAGCAAGTCCAAATCTTAACATTTCAATTGATTCAATTTCCCCGATACCAAACCTTCATCCAAAATCCAAGAAGGGAACAGTACAAAAGACAATGGTTTTGACGGGAAGTACCTATAAAAATGAATTAGAATTAGCTATTATATATAGTAAGTAGTATAATAATATAGAAATTGGGTTAAACCGAAATCGTCCAAGAAACTTGTAAGTTCTCCAAAAATAAAACTGGAAGGTAAAACTAGTCCTTAAAAGAACAAATAAGCTGTCAAGAAAACTTAGCAAAAAAGAAATGTAAAAATCCTACAGTTTGTTCTGGATAGTTATGTTCTTAAATTAAAATTCGAAATATGTTAAGTGGTACAATATTGACAACTCTCCCCTATATAAGAATATATGTATATATATATATATATATATATATATATATATTTATATATATTTATATATATATATATATATATATATATATATATATATATATCGTCGTCTTGGAAGCCAACTAGTCTAACCCACAAATTTAACAAAATGAGCTAAGTACACAATTTTGTTCAGAATCCACTAAATAATATGGTGGTCATTAATTCTAAGCCTCAAAAAATTTTCTAGGCCTTATAATAGAAAATTGATAATAATACCAAGCTACATTGACAAAAGTGATGAAAAATTCTATGCTGCATCATCTTGTTCACCTCCAAAAGTAAAATTCTTTTAAAAATGTAAAATAGCTTCATTCTATAGAAAAAATTCTACTATCTCCCAGTCTACAAATCGGTCAGTTATATTATAAAAGAAAATTAAAGACATTTAATTTCACAATCTCTAACCTCGGAACTTCTGAAGCAACCAATTATATGTGGCATGAAGGAGAAGGTGCGAAAGGATCTTCGGAGACTGCCACATGTCTATGGAAACTTGTTTCAGAATTAAACCCGGAAGTTAAGGAGATAACCTTCTACTCTGATACCGCCATTGGTCAAAATAGAAACTCGATCGTTTCTGCGATGTTTCTCCGTGCCGTAAGGGATTTGCCTATTGAGGTCATCAATCAGAAATTCATGGAGTCAGGTCATTCAGAGATGGAGTGTGATAGCGTTCACTCTGCGATAGAATCGAGAGGTCGAAAAATCGATGTATTCACTCCGGAGGGATGGTACACTGTTGCTCGCACGGCAAAAATATCACACCCTTACAACAAAGTAACGGAACTACATCATACCGATTTTTTAGATTTTAAATCATACTCTACAAAAGTTATAACTAATAAGACTAAGGCTGAGGATGAAACTATGAACTGGCTCCATGGAAAATGGTTCCAGTATCGAAAATCTGATCCAGAAGTAATATTTTTTAAAAAACAACTCAGCCAGGAAACTTTTCAATCACTAAGAATACATCGACGCCGGCGAAACAACCAACACGATGTAGCTAAACTCAACAGTAGAAAATTGAAGATTGATTCCTCAAAGCTGAAGGACCTGAAGCAGTTATGTGTGCAAGGCAGCATACCTTCTGCTTACCATGCATTCTACAACAGCTTGGAAGAAGGTCAGGAACCTCCCACAGATAGTAATTCAGAAGACGAGAAATGTTATACCTAGTTACTATACTTAGATTTAATTTTAGTTTTTTTTTAAATTTAGTTATATCAAAATAAACTTGATTTAAAAACTCAATTTTCACTAACAAAAAATTCGACCACCATGTTTGCTACATTCCCAATTTTTACGTGTCGTTCATTTCTGTAGTGGCCAAAAGACCTATGCGGTATAGTCGAATAGTGGAGTCTTCTTCTTCAAGTGCCATCTTCGTTTCGAAGGTTGGCGATCATCAGGGCTATACGTATTTTCGAAACTGCTGACCGAAACAATTCGTTGCTGCTACAGCTATACCATTCCCGTAGATTCTTTAGCCAGGAGTTTCGTCTTCTTCCTATGGACCTTTTTCCTGCTATTTTCCCTTGCATAATTATTCGAAGCAGTTCATATCTTTCGCTCCTTGTAATGTGTCCCAAGTATTACAGTTTTAGTTTTTTGATCGTAAATATGACTTCCTTTTCTTTATTCATTCTTCTCAAGACCTCGACATTTGTGACTCTCTCGGTCCATGATATTCTCAGGATTCTGCGATACATCCACAGTTCAAATGCCTCTAATTTTTTGGTATCAATCTTTTTCAACGTCCATGACTCCATTCCGTAGAACAGCACAGAAAGTACGTAACATCTCATCAGGCGAAGTTTCATTTCAAGGCTCAAATCTCTTCCGCAGAACACTCTCTTCATTTTAGTGAATATGGATCTGACTTTTTCTATTCTTATTTTGATTTCTGCTGAGCTATCGTTGTCTTCATTTATAAAAGTGCCTAAATATTTGTATTTGGTAACTCGATCGATAATTTCATTGTGTAAATATAAATTTTGGACATTTTGTGTTGATTTCGATATTACCATAAATTTAGTTTTCTTTATGTTCAAAGATAGTCCATATTCTTCGCTGCAGTCTGCTGCAGCAGTGGAGTAACCAATTAAATTTTACATTAATAATGACGGCGGTCAATAATACTAAGCAACAAAACTCTCACATTTTATTAACAATGTCATTATGAACATTATTATTTGATAAGTTTGACCATAAACAAAGTATGTTGTGAGTTTTAACTCTCTATAGAAAAAAATTAACTTGTTATGATTAAAAATGTTCGGTTTCCAGCACGCGAAAATCTTTAATCGTCGATTTCTCTAGTTTATACTATTGTCTGTTAGACTTATTGGCTTCTAAGACGACGATATATATATATATATATATATATAACCTAAATTAAATATAAAATTTATCTACATATCTAGCACACGAAGCCCTCCCTAAAATTCAACAATATAGGCGGTAGTACAAACGTGTTTATTTTATCCACCCACTGTACCGTATCAACATTTTAATTACCTAACCTGCAAAGGATGTTACTTTTACCAGCACTGCCTATAAATGTTCGGATTGGTTACTGTTTGTTATCAGTATACAGTCGAAAACAAGTTAATTAGCTTAGCACCAATAATCGTGATATGAGTAATTTGTAGGCATGATACATTAACTAGACAGATTTTTTCTTTATGGCACCGATAAAAGGAGAATGCTTATATATAAACACGTGCAATTTAGTAAATAATTAATATAAAGTTATATTTAAAAATTACTTATTCGTTTTAAAATTAAAATTATATGCTTTTGTTTTTGATTCCAGTTTAAAAATGGTTCTAAAAGCACTTCGTTAAATTTAAAAATTGATACATCTCATAATATTTATTTTCTGATACAACACACGAGTTTATAAATTGGCATTCTGATACATTGGCAGAAACTGAATCACAGCGACACAGATAATAAATTCATACTTAATAATATGTTTTCTGTTAAGATGTTTCTGTGATGTGTTCTCTGATGTTTTCTGTTATTCATGATTATTCATTTATAGATCTGATACATAATTTAATAAAAGAATGTCAAATTACAGTTTTTTGTCCTAAATGTATGTTTTTTATGTACCGATTTATCATATTTTAAAAGGTTTCATTGCAAAATTGGTAGCAAAAAGAGTCGCTTGCTGAATATTGGTCGTTTTGTCATTTACGATGTTTTGTCAAAAACCCATTGATATAATTGATGAGCTATTAAAAGAATATGACCATAAAGTATTGAAACTACCTCCTTATCACTGCGAATTCAACGCTATTGAATTAATTTGGGAAAACTGCTAGTCATATTACAATAAGTATATTGGTAGAGATTTGTTAGATTGGTAGATTTTTTTTTTGTTTTCTTATAGTCTTTCCCTTTTTTTGTTTGCATTTTCTACCAGTGTGTCATTATATTCTCTTATATCTTCCTTGATACTTTTCCTTATTGTCTTACAAAGTTCTGTGTATTGTATTTTCAGTATGCTGCTTCTTCCTTTTATTTCCCTTCTTTGTTTTAGCATTTTTTCGGTTTTATTAGACAGTTTTCTATGTTCACTTTGTTGTTGTGGGCCTCCGATTTCTTTGGCACTATCAAGAATCATTTCCATTAATTGAGAGCTGTCGATTTGGTCATGTAATCTTTCATCAATTGTCCTTCAGTGCTGAGTTCTTTTTAGATTGTTAATACTTATACCCGTTACTGTTGATTTTATGATTAATTTTATTCTTTCTAGTTTTAGATCTATAACAATTTTTGGTCTGATTAGTCTATGGTCGCTGTCTGTTTGAAATTTATTTATTACACTGATATCTTTTATTAGAGAAATCTTATTGGTTAGAATGAAGTCAATCCCCAATACCCAAGTCCATTTTCTGTTCGATTTTTTCTTAAAGAATGTATTTGCAACAGGTATGTTTTGATAGTGTGCAAACTGGAACAGTCTTTCTTCTCTTTTATTTCTCTCACGAACTCGATACTTTTATTTCTGATTACTACTAAATATTTGTTTACTGATAACCTGTGGGTTTCCGAAAATTGGAAAATCATGTTCGTAAATGTATACCCAGTTTTCAAAATCTAATAAATGAGATAAAAAAGAAGTATGAAAACGTTCGTCGTAATATTAGCCATTTTCTAATTCTTATAACTGACTTAAGTTCAGCTAACGTGTTTTGGTTTAATTCCTATAATACCTACGAATGATGACAATGTGCAAATATCCAGCAGACCAACTGTAATAAGTTTTCCAGAAGAAGGATTGGAAGACTTGGTTTTATCGAGTGGCCTACGCAATCACCCGATATGAACAATTTATACTATTTCCCATAGGGTCATTTGAAGAACACCGTTTATAAAATAAAACCTGCCATAATTAAGAAATTATACGTCGAGAATGTTTATTGCAAAATTTGATTGAAAAAGTTTGCACGGCTTGTTGTATTGAAGTAAATGTAAAATTTATTGCGTATCGATATATCTGCCTTTGTTTAATGTTTTTTAAGGTTCTTTTTTTGTTTAATACTTGAAGAAGAAGAAGAAACAGCGAAAAACATGCTTACTTTCGGGTTTAATTTGCAATAGTTTTTTTGTTTATAAACATTTTTTAATTTAGAAAATTTCATTTTAAAGTATTGTCAAGAACGTTTTTATCTGGAATGCGTAGTTTTTTCACAATATTAAAATGAATGAAAAAATTCCCTTTTTTTTACTGAAATGTCACAACTCAGTAAAAGTTTCGATAACTACATAATAAGCCCTTTCTATCGACTTCCCCCAAATATTTCAGTTAAAACATAGCTCCTAGTAACTTTTCGATTTTTCTAGTGATTTTTCGGCTTCAATTTTTAGTCAAGTTCAATCTTGTGCTGTGAATGCACGTAAATAAATAAATGTGTAGTGAATATGAATACTGTATGAATATTGTAATAATATTGTGGATTACTTATTTGTATTATATTTTAACAAAAATATTTTAAAATGGGTGAAAGCGACAGTGATCATAACGGTATTAATTTATGTAATCAGAAAAAGAAAGGAATAAAAGACCCTACGAATATAGAAATGAAATAATAAAACTCATATACAATAGTAAGTTGATAATTTGTTTTGTTGATAATTTGTAGCCTTCTATTTTTTTCACGGAGTAACAATTGACCGAGTGAGGCGGCTTGTAATTCTTCTAAGTGCAGGAAAATCACCATTCGACAAACAGGGAAAAGTACCCCAGGCAATGCAATTTCTGGTATTATTACAGATGCTATTCGTGAACATATTAAATCATATCCCACAAACTTAGCTCACTATACTAGCAAGGAAAAGTATCGTTTGGAAGACCTCGATAGACACATGTGGTGTGTGTGTGTGTGAGGAGCTTGCAGTGATAATAAATAGTACGCATTTGAACGATAATGCAAAGAGAGTTGTAGCCGCTGAGAAAATGATTTATCTACGTGGAGCTAAGAAGTTTTCAACTGAAATGAAATTTGTTAAAGAAATGGCCGAGTCCAACGAGAAAGTTATTTCTATACTTAGATTTTATGCAGAACCTTAAACTGCCACAAATTCCATTGCAAAATGTTTTCTATCTTCGCCAGGTAACAGTGAACGTTTTTTGTATTAACAATTAAAAACAGTAAAAGCAACATTTTCCTGTATCATGAGGATAGTGGTACGAAGGGGCCGAATGAAGTTGGCTCATTTCTAATGAAGTATTTTATAGAGAACATGCCGTTAATGAAATATCTTTATTTTCTCTAAGGGTTGTAGAGCGCAAAAAAAACCACATTGTGTTAAGGTTTTTTCCCGCTTTGATTTCGCTCGAAAAATCTAAGACCATTGACCAGTATTTTCCTATTAGGGGTCATTCCTTCCTACTTTGTGATAGGGATTTTGCGATCATTAAAACAAAAGTTAGAAAGTAGACCATATATAAGTATATGGAGAACCATGGATATACCATGGAAGAATATGGACAGCTGATAAAAAGTTAATGTAAAAATAACCGCTTTAATGTGGTACTGGTCAATGCTGAAGACGTAATTGATTACAGAAGTTGGTGGGCAGACTACTACAAAAAACCAAGTTATTCGCGGAATCCACTGGCAAAATATTCCAAGGAATCAGAAGGTTCAACTAAAAATAAGCCAATTCATACATTTTCACCAATCCTACGAGCACTCAAACTTGGTTGTAACACACCCTTTATTTAACGGATTAGCCAATCACACCTTCAGGCTTAACAATAATAGAAAAATACATTAATATTGCCTGAAGCATTGGCATATCCTAATGGAAAGATTCCGATTATTTATAAGATTGTTGATATACAAAAACTACAAAGTTATATACCGGATGTAGAAAATATCCAGGATTATTCTAATGAAATGTTTAACTGGCCCACAACGACCAATAATATACTTGAACAAGATGAATGATCACACTTTTCGTTTTTTTTTTTAGTTGTAATAATATTTTTAGTACTTTTTAATATAAAATGCAGTACTATGTGTATTTTGTTTATAATACAGGAAATCAGGATTAAGAGAATAAAAATATTGCAGGATATGAAAGGAAATACCAAGAGACCGGAAAGAATGAACGAAATACAATATCCAACGCTCTTATAGGGCTTGTAGTATGCGAGAAGAAGAAGGTCTCTTTGGCTACAAAGAAAGCAGAAAGCTGCTGGGTATCTGAAAAGTATAAGTAAAAAAAGAGAATCTAAATGATGTCGAGAAATATGATGTCTAAAATTGAGCAATCATAGCAAAAATCAAAAAAATTGAAAAATCAATATTCGGCTATGGACTGCGTCGGTGATTTATGTTATTATAACATGTGATATTTTGTTTTACAATAAAATATAGCTTATAGCTAAAATTTTTCTTATAACCCAGAAAATGTATAACTTAGTTACAGTATCCTGGATTTTAATTCAGAATGAGGGAAAAGCAAAGCTTTGAGAATTGGAAAACTGCTAATAATTCCGCGGAATTAAATTGCTAGATCTATTAAGCAATCGAAAACTTTAAGGAAATTTTTGACGGCTTCTGCCTGAGGCAAAGGAAATAACACATCGAAAATACTATTTCCTAATCCTCTATCTCACCCTTAGGACGGGATCCAGACAGAGGCCTCAGGAAATTATTGATTGGATAGTTAACGAACACCAGATTTATTGCTTCAACAACTACGAAAATTGGTTTTTGCGCTCATTTTCAAAACTCAAATTGAAAATTATGAACGAACATATTGTTGAGCTCTTGAAAATTCGTTTCCAAACTTGTTCTAAAAAATCGAAAATTTATTCTCACCTTTAAACAATCAAAAGTTTCTCGGAGCGAAATTGGTATTTAAATCTCAATATTATTAGGGCTGAGCCGCAGAGAAAAATTTTAATTTGCTTTTGAGAATTTTAAGGTAAATTTCTCTGTAAATTTTAGTGAGGATTAGTCAGTTTGAGAAAATGATATGTATTACTTAACATTTTTACTAGAAAAATAATTATAACCATAAAATATTACTCTAAAATGAAATTTAATTTTTCATATATTCTTTTAGATGCTTTTATATTAGCTAATAAAATTAATTGTCGAAATCGTTGTGGAGAGAGAATCTAAAAATAATATTTTCACTATTATTTGACGTTTTGATTTCCACTCCAGAAATCGTTCTCAGAAAAGAATATTTAAGAATTGGTTAAAAAAAGAATAACCGTCCAGTTTTTGTAGGGGTTACGTGTTTTTAAAAATTGACAATTGACTTATTTGAAGTAAAGTATAGCTGTGGTACTTCAGTGAAGAGCCTCGATGCAAACCAACCGACAAAAGTCTTTAGTATAATGTACGCTCCCTTAAACATACTTAGAGCCTTACGTACTTCTCAAAAAACCATTTTTCTCTCATACATCTCCATAGCTTTTGTTCAGGAACTGTGTCGTAAGCATTCTCCAGATCTATAAATACCAAATGTGGGTTTTTTTCTTCTCATCGTATTTCTCTATCAACTGTTTCAAATCAAACAAGGTATCTGTTGTCCTCCTTCCTAACATAAACCCAAACTATTCTTCTATCGATGTCTCACTCCTTAATATTCGCTCTACAATTCTCTCCCAAGTTTTTATTATGTGCGACATTAACTTTATTCCTCTCTAGTTCTTACACTCCTGAATGTCCCACTTATCTTTATACAGTATTACCATCATGCTTTGCCTCCATGCATTGGGCATCCTTTCTTCCTCATATATCCTACTCATCATTTGCCACAAAACATCCACCCCTTCTTCTCCTAGAGTTTTTTAAACCTTTACTGATAAAATATCAGATTCTATTGCCTTACCATTCTTCAACCTTGAGTTCAATCTACTCTACTATGTTCATAATATTAATAAAACGCTGTGTGAAATAACAGAATTTGCAATGCTAATCAGCAACTGGCTGATATCGATTAAGGTGATTTTCAGTAACATAAAAGATTCATTGGTATTCTGGGATAAGTTTTTTCTCCTTCTAATGACACTACAGCTTAAATCGGGCTCTAATCTCTACCAAAGTTTGCCTCCAATCATTTTATCATTCGGCTGCTTCAATCCAATTATCCACCCACAACATCTCTCTAGAATCGGTATTCACTTGGTCTAACCACCTTTTCCTTGGTCTTCTTACTCCCTGACATCTCACCATAGTTTCATTGTGTGTTCTGCTAGGTATTGTGTTATTATTTATTCTTATAATATATAAGTATAATTTGCTATAGTGGCTTCTTTATAATATTGATGGAACTCATAGTTGAACCTCATTATGCATACATCATTGTTGCTACTAGTTTCCAATAATCTTCTTAATGTCGTTCTTTCAAAAGTATTGATGAGGTTTATTGTTTTTTCCATCATAATTCGGTATGACGGTTCTATAAATTTTAAAGCTAAAGAACAAATTGAACAAATTGAATTTTGGCCAGAAGATAATAAACCATGTTTGGCAAGACGAGAAAATACCCGACGACTGGAAGAAAAGTACAGTATAGTATGCCCGATCTATAAAAAAGAAGACTAACTCCAGTGCCAAAACTACAGTAGAATTTCTCTACTATGTACAGCATATAAAGTCCTCACGTATATTATAAACCAGCGGCTTCAACCACTAACAGAAAATGAATGAAACTCAGGCATGTGTACGAATACAAAACCACCGAACACACTTTTTCAAAATTTATTATAAGGACTAAAGCAGGGAGATGGGCTGGCCCCAACTTTGTTTAACCTGGCACTGGGGTATGAAGTTAGGCAAATGCAAACTGGACGAAGAAACCTACTGACTAACCGAACGGTTCAACTGGCCGCTTATGCCGATGATATTAATATTATAAGTAGAACATCAACAGGAGCACAGGAAACATACGCAGAGTCAAAAACGCAAACAAAAAGGCTAGGTCTGGAAATTAACACAACAAAAATAATGATACAGGCGAAAAGAAATATAGTTCCACAAAACATTATACCTGAAGATGACATTGAAACGGTTGGAAAGTTTACATACCTGGGAGTAGAAATACGTGCCGACGAATCAGAAGATGGAGAAATACGGAACAGAATAACGTAGGCAAACAGAGCTTATTTTGCCCTCTCTCACATATTTCGATCTAAAAATATCAACCGAAATACAAAGATGATAATCTATAAAACCTTAAGTCGACCAATAGCATACTATGGCAATGAAGCATGGGTCCTGAAAGAAACATTCAAAAGCAAACACGACACATTCGAAAGGAATGTACTGAGAAGAATACTAGGACCTGTGCGGAAAAACGGAATCTTTAGAAGTCGATAAAACAACGAGCTTTATCAACTTTATAAGGAACACCACTGTCAGACTTCATTAGAATACAAAGATTCCAATGTGCCGGACATGTGATAAGAATGGGAGAGGATAGGCTATGAAAAACAGCACTGAATGCTAGAATGCAGGGAAAGAGACCGGTGGGAAAGTCAAAAAAGCGCTGGGAAGACACAGCAAACGGATGGAGGCAAAAAATAAAGGAGGCCAAGGCTCAATTTGGGCTGTAGTGCCGTAGTAGGAGTAAAAGTCAGCGTCTATTTAGTCAAGGTAAAGAGTCACACCCAACACGAGGTATTGCTGTTAACGCTTAACATTACGAATCTAGACCGGAAAGTCGATAAACATGCTAGATGGTTGCTAACCCTGAAGAAGGAGAAGAGTCCCTATTATTGACACGATGTTATTTAGAATTAATTCGAACACAGAAGTATTTGATATTTGTGTATATTGAATCGATTCTTGCGTTTCCTGGGGACCCTAACATCATATCTCATAAATACCACTCACGCAGGGTGTAGGTTTATTAGACATGTAATGTTAACATTAATAATTAACTAAAGAAATGTATATATTGATTATATACTATTAAAAAGTTTGTATTGTATATCATTATTTTAATGTAGGTAATAAAAGTAAATGCAAAAACATGTTCAAATAAATTCTGTTAATAAATATTTCTTCTTTTATTTTATTTGTAAAATTTATAATAAACCACAAATATTTTAAGCATTTATAGGAATCATATTTTATGATTATACATGTAATGTATGTTGAAACACTCGTTACGGAGTTTTATTACATTTGTGCATTATGGAAATATTAATAAAATATTTGCATATAATTTTTAAATTTGGTGTTATTACTGTTAACTTTTAAGTTAATGGCAGGTAAAAATGGGACGAGTATGAATTACCTTTAGATATTTTTGTATATTAACGGGCCATTATAATTCTCCTGTAACTGTCTTCTCAATTTACAGATTTTTTAAAACTATCTATGTATGTTTATCTTATCTTATTAAAGTCCGGTTCTGGAAATTGTACTAGTTTCGTGTGTAGTTCTATGAGATTAAACTCAAATTTTAACCGGTTTCGAGTGTAATTTGCATACAACAAATTAGCAATTTAGTGTTTTTAATCACCGTACGGATAAAAGCCAAAGCCTCCGATAAGTTGATTCGGGATAAAGGTACAAAATGCACAGAGGCGGACTATACAACTGAGGTCACCGAGCAAGAACAGCCCCCAAAATAAAGATATCCTTAAAACGATGCGTGAACTTTTGGCGAAGAAAGTCCTAGAAAAAACACACTATATTATCATCACCGTAGATTTTAATGCAAAAATAGGGCGGCGAATATCAGGCGATTCAGACTACATAGGAAATTTCGGTCTAGGCAACAGAAACACCAGAGGAGAGACATTAGCAAATTACGTAAGCACTGAAAAAATATTTTGCCTGAACAAGTTCTATAAAAAACAAATACAAAGAAAGTGGACATGGCGTAGACCTGACGGCCAGGTTAAAAATTAAATAGACGTAAAATGTAAAAACATCGAGGTTCTGAACAAATTTAACACCGGCAGTGACCATAGACTAGTTTGTGCCGATATACGTATTACCGTAAAGAGAGAAAAACGAAAACTATTAACAACAAACCCTTTACCGACGGCAGCAGACATCTTAGCTAGTAATAAAGAGAAATACCAAGAGGAATTAGCGCGGAAACTAGTAGCAAATACCTTTGAGCACAAGAATATAGATAAACTAACTGAGAAAATAACTAAAGACAATAACAGTCACTAAGAAACTTTGTTGCAGAATAAGAAAACAAAAAGAAGCTAAACTATAACCCTAGACTCTAGAACAGATAGAGAAAAGAAGAAGAATGAACAGAGATAACCCGGACTATAAAGCACTCAACAGGAGCGTTAAGAAAAATATTCGAAAAGACCTCAGAGCTTATAGAACAAACCAGATTCTTGAAACCATAGAGAACAATAAGAACATAAAAGTACTAAAAACATGTAAATCTGGCTACTGGCCACTGGCAGAAATAAAATCATAAAGATAAAAGACGACCGTGGAACATTGTGCTCGCATAAGGAAGAGATCGTTAGAGAAATCAGAAAATTTTATGAGAAGCTGTATACTTCTACTATTCCCAACCCCGGTATACCAACAAAACATATCTTAAATGTGGGCTCAGAGGATCTCCCTGAAAAAATAAGATCAGAAATTAGAGCCGCCCTAAAACAAATGAAAAATGGGAAAACACCAAGAGAAGATAAAATTACTTCAGAGATGCTAAAAATGGGAGGCAATGAGAGTATTACTGTATAAATGCCTATTCAAAGGACAAAAATACCAAAAGCATGGAAAAATGCGGAAGTCATTCTACTCCATAAAATAGGGGGACGCCGCAAATATAGAAAACTACCGACCAATAAGTTTATTGTCACACCTTTACAAACTACTAACCCGAATAATAACAAATAGATTGACAGCTAAGCTAGATGCATACCAACCAGTGGAGCAAGCAGGCTTTCGTAAGGGTTTTAGCACTATCGATCACTTACAAACAATCCGGACAGTTATTGAAAAAACAATAGAGTACAACACCGAAAATAAAACACCGAAATACGTCAAAGAACTAAAGTAACCTACATCATGGAAAAAATAGCAACACTGAGATGGCAATGGGTAGCACATGTAGCAAGACAAGACACCAAAAGATGGTCTCATAAAGTGACATTCTGGAGACCTCGAGAAACAAAAAAAAAGTGGGAAGACCCAAAAAGAGATGGATAGACAATATAACAGCTGTTTACAATATTGGAGGAGGCCTATGTCCAACAATGAATAAATGAAGGCTGAAAAAGAAGAAGAAGATAATAGTAGAAACCCTATCAGGCTACATCACAGAACGTTTTTGGAATAACTATTCCATCATCAGTGCTATCTGGATGTACATGTTTGAAGCCACTACATATATGGGTAAAAACCATTTAAATGTTGTTTGACCAACTTTGAGTTAGATTTGTGATAATTAAAAACTATCATGTGTAAGTTACAAAAGGATTGCTAGTCCACTGGGATTGCTAGTCCTTAGACGAACTGTCTGTGAGGATTTGTTGATAGCAACTTCAGTATCCATAATCAATTAATCTGTATTCTGTATACAAGTAAATCATAAGTAAAGCGTCTGAGCTTGTCAATTTGGTGGACTCGCTTTAGTTGCTTTATCGACGCTGGAAAAAGAGTATCTATTTATTTTAATTTATTCTAAACGGTGAAGTAATGATACTCTCGGAGTATTGTTGCGTTGACCACTTACATATAATACCCTATGTCTAATTGAACAATTAATAGACTGATCATATTATTAGTAGCTAATCATATACAAATTTTGACATATTAGTAAAATATTTTTGTAGTAATATATTCGCTTTCTATATTTGTTCATCTTTCCTATACCTACCGTTGTTTGTCTTGTTTTAATGACACATGAAACCTTACAAATTTTTCCAGCGTATAGTGTACCTAATATTAAAAATATCTAAATCCACCAGGCCAGGTTGTTATAGAAATTTGTTTCTGGTGAAATTATAAAATTTATTTATTTTAAAATAGTTATATTTTTAATATAATTTTAAAATCAATATAGCTATGTATTTAAAACTAAAACGAATTAAATATGTACAGTAAGATATTATCTACTTCTTAAAACCTACTTTCTTTACATAAATACCGTCTTGAGAATTAGCAAGATTATAAAATAAATAAATATTCGCTTCCATATAAATAATTCGTGCCGGTCTCAGCTTGGGTAGAGGAGTGACTCTGAATTAAGTAGGGGTCCTTCAGCACTTTGCGCAAGACAGACTGGGCGGGGAAGTCCTCAACCCCGACACGGCGCGTCCCAATGGCTGATAGGACAGTTCCTGTAGATATACAGGACAGGTACGAATAAGGCTAAGCCAAATAAATACCCGCGGATCAACTGAGAACATGACATTAGGCAGCAGTAATGTCATTACTGGATTAAGGCTGTGGGAAAATAAAAAATCCTGTAGGCTTAATTCTAGATACTCACAGGCGCCACTCACATTATGAGTCAATCGGTTGTGACACTGCGATGGGGAAGGCAACGGGAAACCACCCCATAAATAGTCCCTAGTTCATTCATCATGGTTAATGTAAACCAATTTGGAGAAGATACTGATCATGGACTTCGGAAACCAAGATCCGGCAGGGGAGGAAGAACACAAAAATGTAAGGCTTCCCAGGTCGTCAACCCACGAAATCCTTACCAATATGTAAACACTAATAAAGATAAAGTGTGCACGTGGAACGTTCAAAAAATCTGTACTTGGAATGTTCGAAGTTCGTTTGAAGGGGGAAAGATACACAACACCATTGAAAAACGAATCGAAGCCTTCGAGATGTGGATATACAGAAGGATACTAAAAATATCTTATGTGGACCATGTCACCAACATTGAGGTTCTACAGCGTATGACAAAAGAAAAAGAAGTGCTTAATTTAACTAAACAACGTCAGCTTGAGTACCTCGGCCACGTGATGCGGAACGAAGAAAAATATCGAATTCTTCAACTCGTTATGCAGGGTAAAGTATTTGGCAGAAGAGGACCGGGACGCCGTCGTATCTCGTGGTTGAAAAATCTCCGACAATGGTTTGGGATGACCTCAGCGGAGCTGTTTCGCAGAGCAGTCAACAAAACCATGATAGCCTTGATGATCGCCAACATCCGGACCGGATAAGGCACTGAAGAAGAATATAAATAATAAGAAGCTTTTCTAGAGACCATTGTTCTTATAATTCAACCTATATTCTATTACATAAAAGGGGCCACTATCAGAGGCAAGAACTATCTTAGGAGCTGAAATGAGGTATTATTCTTCTAAAAATATAAAAAGTAATTGATAAAATGAATTCCCACGAATATCGCACGTTCTACCCAAAATCAATTTGCACCTCACTCACATTTCTTGTAGCTGAAAATTTTGGAGATTCATAAACTCCCATAATAAAACCACATACCCTTTGGCTGCAAAGTTTAGGGATCCAAAAATAGTGATTAGTAAACCTACATACGGGATCAAGATATAGAAAAAAGCTCAGGAAAAACAAGGAAAAGTTAAAAAATTCTTTCATATTTGCAACATGGTTAAACAAAAATGAAAATGTAAAAGATGTTAGAGGTAAGTGCAAGATACTATTTAGCTAAGGGAGGAAAACCGATACAAGGCCATGATGAGAAAAAGTATAGCAATGAAAGATGATTATTTCTCGAGATTGTAAAGATGCTACAAAAATATGATTCTTAATCTAAAATATATCTAGAAAATATGCCAAAAAAATATATATACAATATACTCATACGCCAAGTTCCTTAAAGGTTGGACGATAATCCTGATACGGTGTTTGTAGTTCAGAATAAAAAAAACGAAACAAAATTATGTGTTTTTTATCCTGTGATAGACAATATGATTGATTCTTTAAACAATCGGTTTATCCAAGAATCAAAGAATATTATTTATGCTGTAGGTAAATTAATTATGCTGTAGGATTAGGTAAATTCTCGTTAAATCGAAATGATTTCAAATATGTCTGAAATTGATTTAATTTAATCTTCTCAAAAATGAAGGCAGAAGTTAGATTTATAAAAACGAAACAAAGTAAAAGTTTTCCTCATTTAACACCTTATGAATAGTTAAATTGGTTATCAGTTTATAACAAAAACAGAACGTTAAATAATTTTAAACAATTGCTGATAAACTCACAACGATTCCTGCTGAAATATAAGTTGCATTTGCGAACGATGCTCCTCCAAATTAAGCATTGTATTAATAGCATTAATTAGAAAATCTTATGACGCCGTTCATAGAGCAAAAACTTGCTGCTAATTTAATCTTGATTTACTTGATGAATTCAAAAAAAATATAGTGCCTTTCAACAGAATAATGTCGTTACAGTTTTACTATTCAGGAGTAGTATTTTGTTTTATGTAGCAATTTACTAGAATTCGATGTTTATTTACTGATGAGGCATCATCCTTTAGCTCGAGGAAAGTCCACTAGCAAAAAGAGACGCTTATACTCAATAAAAACTTTTCGTTAATGTGCGGTAAGGTGCCTTTGACAATAAGCAAATTAAGCCATATATGTTACCATACAGGTTATTAGACGAAAGGCTATAGTGGGATAAGATGTTAGAATCTGCACTCAGCTGGATTCTTATTTGGGATCAGGAGCTCGAAGGTACAGTTATATTAAAAAAAAGGGTACAAGTATTAGAAAGAGAAGTTAACGTCATCCTATTTGTGTAAAACCGGCTGGGATTTTTGGAGGTTATCAAATGTCACAGGTTATTAAAAATATAAATCATTGGCGTTGAGAATTAATTAGACGAAATCATTTATTCAACAATTATATAAAGAATAATTTTAATGACTGTTACAAATAGAATTTAGTATTTGGTGAGAGAACCGTCTGCTTCTATAACTTTATTTAGTCTATTTGGCATACTTTGAATTATATTAGATATCATATTTGGATCAAGATCTTCCCAGCACTCAAAGATTGTATCCCACAATTGATCTGAATTTTGTGGCATAAAATTTCTTTTATATATTTTTTTTAACAATTATGCCCCAAATGTTTTCAATTGGATTTATATCTGGACTGTGCGCAAGCCATGGCAATACTTCCAGGTTTTGCGTTTGAAACCAATTTCTTACGGCATGGGCAGTGTAGACTGAACAATTATCTTGTTGATATATAAAAGTATTATTAGGATACAATTGCTCAATAGAAGGGAGCATTACGTGTTCCAAAACGTTAATGTAATTGTCGGCAGTAAATCTTCCCTCTAATCGCCAACAAACACCAGGTCCATGTATACTAATCCAACCCCATACATTTACAGAAAAACGTCAAGATTTATTATGAGAGTGAATATATCGTTGAACTAAAGCAGCATCTTGTTGAGGAGTGGATACTTTGGAACGCCCTGAACCAACTTTTTATTTCAATGATTGTTGTTGGACCCATCGTTGCTTAATTCTGAAGATTGTTTTCAAATTTCTATTATAGAAATTTGCTAGCGCACGAATTGACCATCCTTCTTCCATTTTCGTAATTATTTGAGCCTTTTCAATCTCACTTAAATGACGAGGCATATTAATTTTTTATTGTACGTAACGTTAAACCTTCTATCAAATTAAATGTCTTTGACGTCTATGAATTGCATTTTTGATCACTTATGACATTTGATAACCTCCAAAAATCCCAACCGGTTTTACACAAATAGGATGACGTTAACTTCTCTTTCTAATACTTGTACCCTTTTTTTTTAATATAACTGTACATATTTAGAAACCCCCTTATCCAAATTTTTAGCTCCCTAGGTAACCAAGGGTTTCCTATCGCAAAAATGTGTTTTTCAGCATATGCATTGTCAGGTCCAGAAGCTTTGTTATACCCTCTATATAAGTTAGGAAAACTTTCTCCCTTTCGATTTCTAGTTATTAATTTTTAATAACTGTGCTACACTTGCAGCACAAAACTTCACAAATAACATCTCCAATATTCTTGAACACATTTTAGTCGTCTAAATCAACTTGTAAATTTATTTTTGCCTTAAAATTTAAGCCGTTTCTTTGAACTTTTACAAAGAACTGGCAACACAGTTTGGCATATGCAATCTCGTTTTGAATGTTTGTCATTTTCTTGGTCTTTATTATGACATAAATCACTCCAGAAATGATCACGTCTCTTACCGCTGTTGGCCTATTCGGTATAATCATTTTAGTTCTAAAATTAGATTATTGGATAACTAGTTATTATGCTGTTAAGTGAGTAATTTGCAAAATAGAGCTTTACTTCTTCTGTAATATGATTTTGATTCAAATTCTTTCTATTTATAAAGTGTTGTTTAATCACTATACGCTACAAAGATAAATTAAAAAATGAAAAAATAAATTAGAGACGTCAATTTTCAGAAGAAATGACGTGCTGCAAAAACCTATACTGATTGAAAGTGACAAAGGAAATAAAAATATGTAAAAGATAATATTTCTTTATTACTAAGTAAATTTAACTGGTAGGGCTCATATATATATATATATATATATATATATATATATATATATATATATATATATATATATATATATATATATATATGTATATATATATATTTATATATATATATATATTTATATATATACATATATATATATATATATATATATATATATATATATATGTATATATATATATATATATATATATAAATATATATATATATATACAGTGTGACCCATTTAGATTGGAAACACCTCTATAAAATTTGAAGTTGTTAACCGATTTTAACCAAATTTTTTTTTAATGTCATGTAATAAAAGGTCTATTGCGGGACAAAATATGAAATATTTAGTTAAATTTTCAGGGCATTCTACGATACTTTTTCTTCGTCGAAAATGAAGAATTTGTATTAGCGATTATTTTATTAAAAAAATGTCTACGCCACTGGATTTAGAGTGGTTTCAAATAGCTATAGTATATTTGAAGAATAAGCTGGAGTAAATTTTCAGAAAAAAAACTAAATTATTAAGCATATTTTAGTACGTGTGCTTTTCGTACAACGTCAATATTTTAGCTTATTTTACGTTGGGTTTGACTATTTAGATAGAAATTTTTCCATGTCACATGGACTATCCTGAAATTTAAATACCTGCTATTGTTAGAACTGTGTAGGCTAGGGTTTTTTCAGCTGGTCATAGACGTACTTTAAGGGTATTACATTATTTGTTTCGGTTTGTTAAATATTTAAACCATTTTCAAAGTATATTATATTTATATAAATCTGTTTATTTTAGTAACGTTATTTATGGTTATTTTTGTCGTTATGATAATGACCCATTAAATAACAAGAAATAAAGAAACTCTTAAAATACATAGGTATTTAGTTAATGGTCTTTTGATAGTTTAGATAGAAATAGTCGATTAGCGAAAGATGGTTTCTGATAAATCTGAACGCTATTTTAAATAGTATAAATTTCGATTTTGTTTGGAAAACCAATTATTAATAAAATGGTTAATGGTCTTTAAATAGTCATTCATTAATATCAGAAAATTTTTGTTTAGTTGATTATAAGCGAGTGAAGAGATCTGACACAGTTGTTTTTTGCAAAAGTGAATAGTGAGTTTATAGAATATGGAATTAACGTGTGATTATACACCAGTTAAAAAATTAAAGTTGAATCATTTATCAGTTAACGAAAAGAGTGTTATCCTTAACGTCTACAATTATTTTAAGCAACACAATCCTTCCAATACTGTTGATAGTATAGTTGAAATTTCGTCTAAAGTAATGGGATATTCAAAATCACATGTATATAACATTTTAAAAGAGGAAAAATCAGCTAGTATAACGCCACCCAAACCGAGACCAGGAAGACCAAAATTGTCGAAAGTGAATGTGGATGAATTTTTCAAAAATACAATTCGTAGAATGGTCCACTCATTTTTTTTTAACAAACAAATACCAACTTTAGATAAAGTTTTACAAGCCATTACCGACAATCCCGATTTACCCACAATACGTAGAGATAAACTTTGGAAAGTTTTGCATGAGTTAAACTTTAAGTATGAAAAAGTGGACAGACAGTCAATGCTTATCGATTCCGAAGAAATTGTGTGTTGGAGACGAGACTACCTCAGAAAAATAAAAAAAAAATGAGGACAGAAAATAAGAACATTTATTATTTAGATGAAACGTGGGTTAATGAAGGGCATACTGTAGGGAGAGTTTGGAAAGACAAAACTATAAAAACATGTCGACAAGCATTTCTGGAAGGATATTCACCTGGTTTCAAGGAACCAACAGGTAAAGGTCGACGATTAATTGTTACCCATATAGATAGTATGAATAGATTTCTTAAGGAGGGTTTATTTTTGTTTGAATCAAAAAAGACCTGTGATTATCACGAAGAGATGAACGGAGACGTGTTTGAAGAATATTTCGAACAAATAATTGAATTCATACCTAAAAATTCAGTTATTGTGATGGACAATGCAAGTTACCACTCTAGATTAGTTGAACGTTTACCAACTACTTAATGGAGGAAATATGAAATTGCAATGTCGTTAACTTCTAAGAATTTAATCTTTGACGATACAATGACAAAAGCAGAAATATTAGAGCTTGCTAAAATTAATAAACAAAATTATAAAAAGTATGTCATTGAGGAAATAGCCAAAAAACGAGTAATTGAAATACTTCGCCTAACACCGTATCATTGCTAACTAAATCCGATTGAATTAGTATAGGCCGAAGTTAAAAGTAACGTTGCTCGAAATAATACAACTTTTAAATTGTCAGATGTTACTATTCTTTTTCATAAATCAATATCCGAAGTAACCACGGAACATTGGCAAAAATGTATTAATCACGTTATGGATATTGAGAAAAATATGTGGGAGCTTGATCATATAATAGATAGCAGTATAGAACCTATAATAATAATTCATCCCGGATCGGATAACACTTCGTCTCAAACAGAATATGAGGAAGCTTAACTTTAAACTGTAGCTCAGAAATTTATTTTACATTTGAACTAATTGCCGACAACTTCATTGTTTATTTTTTATTTATTTTTTATTGCTAATATAATTTTCATTCTTATTTGCAATATTATTAGTATTAAGAATATTATTATTTATTAATAGGAATATATAAAAACTTACAGTTTTTGTGTATGTATTTTACGTTTCAGTATAATTTATTGTATTTTATATTAACTGTATGTTTCACAAATAATAGAATTTTTTTTATGTATATCTTTTTATTTTAAACCAGTATTGAATTGGATTAATTACTTTGTTCTAAATATCCAAATAAATTTAACGCAAACTTTTCTTTTAAGATTACGTTTTAGTTAGAAGATGTGCACGCCTATGTATTTCGAGGTGCGAAGATTAGTATTCTGAGAATTCACTCCAGCTTATTCTTCAAATATACTATATGACAAAAATTGCATTAAGATATATTTATTAATAACAAATTTAGGACAACTTAAAATTTTAAAACTCACTAAGAAAAAAAAACACTCTGTATTAACAGAAACATGGAAACATAATTTTAGTTTAAATCCTAGTTGCCTCTACCAATCCACCATCTAATTGGATACATTTTTGTCGTAGCGTTTATGAATATTCCTAATTACATTTGTTAGTTGTTAGGGAGTAATTACTGCACATGCCTGTCGAATTCTTGCACGAAGTTCGTTTACGTCTCTTGCACGGGTTTAGTAAATTTTTTGTTAGGTAACTCCCCAGAGAAAGAAGTCCAAAATTGTGAGATCTGGAGATCTGGGTGGCCAATCTATCAACGGACTACCCCAGCCTATCCAACGGTTCGGAAAATTTTCATTTAGCCATTGCTTCACGGTTCTGGCGTAATGAACTTAACACCCATCTAACTGGATATACAAATTTAATCGTTCATTAATTGAGAGCTCATGAATAGCATCCCACAAGTCGGTGTTTAAAAATTATAAAAAGTTCTGTGAGTTCAAGTTTTCTTCAAAAAATAAAGGACCAATAACTCGCTCGTTCAGTATACCACACCAGACATTGATTTTTTGAGAATACTGGCTTTTACAGTTTATTACTCAATGGGGATTATCTGCTGTCCAATAGCGACAATTCTGTGATGATCGTGGCTTCTGTGGCTTCGTCGGTAAACAACACGTTTTTAAGACATCGCAAAATACTCTCTCGAGGCACATTCAAATATAAACTGGCATTCCTTAAACTGGCATTAGGGTTATTTCTGAAATGATCTAAAATGATTTGATCATTTCCTCTTCTTTGTAACTGGTTATTTTTTAAAATTAGTTCTGATACTGCACCATATTCATTAAATATTCTATTAATTTTGTTTACCGTACCGCAGCTAATATTAGGACGATTCACATGTCTGTCATTAAATATTATACAAACTTCCCTGGCACTTCTACCGTTATCTCCCAAAAGACATATAATTTCAATTTTTTTCTATCAAACTTAATCTTGCAACCATGACACAAAATATTATTAAAAGAATGTGAAGTAAATATTGTTGCAGATATTATGCATAAATTTATGCTAGCACTGAAATTTGTATGCACAAATAATGTTAAACAGTAATATCGTTGTCATGGCAACTGAGATTTAAGTTGTAGCATGTAAAGTTAATAATAATGCAAGTGAGTTACTTGCATTAAATTTTTATGCTATTTTAAAAATGTTTCTGTCTATTATTTTGTCTTTTATTATTAAAATTATTTGAAAAATAATTAGTTTTATGGTTATCTGTTGATACAGGGTGTTCTTTTTTGACTCGTAGCTTAGTGAGTTTTAAAATTTTAAGTTGTCATAACTTCGTTATTAATAAATATATTTTAATGAAATTTTTGTCACAGCTATTTGAAGCCACTCTTAATCCAGTGGCGTAGAAATTTTTTTAATAAAAAAATCGCTAATACAATTTCTCCATTTTCGACGAAGAAAAAGTATCGTAGACTGCCCTGAAAATTTAACTAAATATTCCATATTTTGTCCTGCAATAGACTTTTATTACATGACATTAAAAAAAAAATTTGGTTAAAATCGGTTAACAACTTCAAATTTTATAGAGGCGTTTCCAATCTAAATGGGTCACACTGTATATAAATATATATATATATATATATATATATATATATATATATATATATATAAATATATATATATATATATATATATATATATATATATGTGTGTGTGTGTGTGTGTGTGTGTGTGTGTGTGTGTGTGTGTGTGTAAACTTAATGATATACACAGGATATATGAAGATATTTGCAGAGGAGTAGCCTTCTCCATTCACAAGAAGAGGATATAAAGAAAATATTAACACTAAATAATAAGTGAAATTGGACATATATACTAGGACGAATGATATCAAGAGATGAAGTGTAAAAAATCATCCCACCAGAAATTAGTTATTCTCTGAGGACCAGAAACAAATGGAATGATACAACTGTAAAAGAAAATACACAAACATCATGTTAAATATAAAAGAGTAGGTGATCACAGTATCTTCGTTTTAGTTTAGTTTAAAATAAAAAAGCAATACCTTAACAACACACCACTCTAGAGGATATACTTTGACTTTGTTCAAATTATATCATGGAGAATTTAATGCTATTAACACAAATATCGCTTAAAACACCTATACCTTCTATCTCATATTCTCTATCAAGGAGTAAACCTTCTACTAAATAAAAATCGTTTAAGAAGGCAACGTGAAAGAAACCACATGAAGAAACCTTCCCAGCTTTACCAACTCAACAGATGTTTACAAAGGCCCAGGATTTCAGAATGTTTTAAAAATCAATATGTCACTAAATTGCTATTACTAAATAAATGTTAGAAACATCCTCAACCATCGTGGAAATCAGCTAAATACGATAGTCGAATTCTGGAAACGATGAAATAAAAAACCACCAAATCTTCTGCCCTGTAGTAGGCATGCCCTGTATAATAATTAACGCAGATAAGACATAATTTATACTATTGTATCAGCCCACTCGCCACACTACTGATCTCCACTCTAACGGCGATGTGTTGACGTCACGAAACGTTCAAAGAAGCTACATGTCTATAGTCTAGACCAATGTTGATCTAGGGATCCGCGGACTGTCAATAAACACTGGTCTAGACCATTCAACACTGTTCCAGTCATATTAGGCGAACGATAAACCAGGTGTTCAAGATTACCAAGCAACGACGCTCTAACGTCACGAGGGGCCGAGAAACTTTCAAACGAATCAACAATCCGCCGAGAAACTTCGACGGAATTCCAGAGTAACGGGACAAACATAATAAAGAAAATTAAATTGTAGAGAGTTAGTCCAATACATAATTTTGTAGCATTAAGTAATAAATGTTATAAATTATTGTGTCTTTAGTGTTAGTGCTAAAAGACTATAAATAAATAAATAAGAAATATGTACGTCAAAATAATAAATATATTAATCATTCTACAGCAAAATCAGAAATACCATATAGAGATTACACAAGACACAAAGAAATGGAAGCATGTTGTCAAATCGGCAAAAATCCAGGCGGAATTTTAATCCATCGTTTATTTTAATTATTTTTATTGCTTCCACTGTATTTTTCTTTATATTAATTAATTATTATCTTTTTTTTTATTTACTTACTTGCTTCAAAATTTTTCATAAGAGTTTTTAGTAGATCAACGTGTTTGCATCCCAAAATATATTAGGTATTACAGATGGAAGATAAATTAAAACAAAATAGCAAAAGTAATTAATTAAATTGATAAATCCAATTAAAAGTTACTATAATTAAATAGTAAATGAATGTACGGTAATGAGTAAATGCATTATTTATTCAACAGAATATAAAATAAAGGCATTATAATGATTTTAATCAAAAGTTGTTTAAAACTAAAACTAGGTTAGAGCCAAAACTAAATTGAATATAAAATTTTATTAAATTCACATATTTGAATTATAAAAATAATTAACTAGCACTATACTGTTCGAATCTGTCGTATGACAGATCAAGTCAAAAAAGTTAAAATTTTGTTATAATGAGAAAAGCCGATATGTGTGCTACCCCTACAGTTAGGTAGCCTAACCACAGTGAATAAAAACAGAGGGCGTTCCAGTACCCAGGGCACCTAAAGTAACTTTCAGATCACAAACCTCCTCATGTAAGTTACACGCTGAGGAGGGGTGGAGGAAAAGCCTGGGGGTCAGATAGGTACCACTTCAATAGCAAAGTGTGACCGGTTTGATCTTCGGACATGTGGATCCCAGTTTAAAATGGTATACATCCTTAGGGGTAAGGTTGATCACTATATGTGTGTGTATTTTGTTATACTTGTCATAAACCAGCGATGAAGATTGTCAAAATTGTAATTCCAAATATAAAAATGGTAACCACGTCTTATTTTTCTACTTGGAAATTAAAGTCTTATTCAACAGTGCATTTAAAAACTGTGGTATTTAACGTATATGATGCTTTTGCACATAAACACTGCACTATTATTCTTATAAAAACAGTGTTTAACCATAACCGTAGTTGAAGAAATAACCATTTAGAGACTCCCTCCCTAAACTCCCGAAACCTAAAACCTCGAACAGATGATATTAACAGACTTAACAATACAGTTACCAAAACCGTAGCAGATGCCCAAGATGAATTCTGTCCGACAAACCAAAAAGAAAATAAACAAGGCCCGAAATGAAAGCAAAAATGAGATAGAAGGAACTTAAGAGAAGAAAATGCTAACTAAATAGAAGTAAACAGCATCAACCAGGATAGAATGAAAGCCACAAATAAATTGATTCCCTTTGGGTTCCATCTGATATTTATATATCTACAAAAAGCATATGCATAGATATCAATGATAAAACTATTAGTTGAGTAAACGAAACACTAAACCCACCAATTTTCCGCACCAAAATGAAGAGCTGTGCAACTGTTTGCATTCGATTTGGGGAAGTGACAGAAAAGTTTGTGAACAAAATTTATGGTGGTAAAATAAAAATTGCATTTTGTGCATAAGAAAAATGCATTTCGAAAGTGCATAGAAAATGAAAAATTTGTCAACAATCATAACTCGTTGGTTTTCGAGGTCGCTGAATACAAATATGATAACGACGATGCTCCTCGAGTTAACTGGTGCCCAGGTTGGACCTCGTTTCCTGGAGTTTATGTTATTTTGATTTCAAATCAGTCAAAAGTCATTACTGGGGGGGTCCTGTCTAGAAGTCTGTCCGTGTGGATGTTGTCTGTCGCCCATCGGACGCGTCCCCAGGTGGTGGATAGGGGAACGCCCTAACCAGTCCTAGGACTGGCGGGTAGGTGGGAAATAAAATACCACCCGTGAACCAAAACAGACTGGCATGGCAACCCAACAGAGTCCCTGGCCCTCCAGGTTGGGGGTTAGGCTAGAGGCTAACAACCTCTTCCTGTAAAAATCATATGTTACGGAACCTCAAGGACTATTAGCCGGACGGAACTTACGACGACGACACTGCAAACGAAAAATGGAATTAAGATTAGGAACATGGAACACCCGAACCCTGTACCGAGCTGGAGCACTCGCATCTCTACTAGACATAGTGAACATGTACAGAGTAGATGTTTTGGCACTGCAGGAAATGCGATGGACGGGAACAGGCATTCTTGATAAGAGAACCCACTCCATATATTACAGCTGCAATGAAAACCAACACATAGATGGAGTGGGATTTATAGTAAACCAAAGAACAAAAGGCCTAGTTATTGATTTTAAAGCCTACAGTCAAAGAATGTGCTATTTACGCTTAAAAGGTAAATTCTTTAATTACAGTTTAATTAATGCACATGCCCCGACCGACGACAAACTAGAAGACATTAAAGAACAGTTTTTCGAAGACCTAGAACAAGCCTTCAGAAGATGCCCCAAAAATGACATTAAAATAGTGCTAGGTGACATGAATGCAAGAATAGGACGAGAGCATGTTTTTATGCCGACTATAGGAAGGCATAGCCTACACAACATCAGTAGCGATAATGGATTACGACTGATAAACTTAGCAGCAGCACTGAACATGACCGTCGCTAGCACCTATTTTGAACACAAGAATATACACAAGGTAACCTGGACCTCCCCTGATTTAAGAACAACTAGTCAGATTGATCACATCTTAATAGATTCAAGACACGGAACGGACATAATAAACTGCAGAAGTTATAGAGGCGCAAACATAGACTCAGACCATTGTTTAGTGATCTCAACACTAAGGGCTAGAATTTCAAACTCCAACAAAGAAAAAGAAATAAATAGAAAGAAATGGAATGTACAGAAGCTGAGAGATGCAACTGTTGCAAAACAGTACTGGGAAAATGTTACCAATAGGTTAAGGAATCAAAGTCTAGGCGAAGAAGACCAGAGAGATATAGACTCATTCTGGAACAGGATAAGGGAAGATATTGAGTCAGCAGCACAAGATGAAATAGGAACAGAAACTTGTACCCGAAAAAATCACTGGTTTGACGATGAATGCAAAGACGCAACACAGAAAAAAAATGAAGCCTATGCAAAAATGCTTACCCGCCGAACTAGAACAAGTATAGAGAATTACCAGACAAAGAGAAGAGAAGAAAAGAAAATACACAGAATGAAGAAACGAAACCACTTAAAAAAGGAACTTCAATATATAGAAAACCTCAACAGAGAGAAAGAATTCAGAACATTCTATAAGAAAGTTAACATCAACAGAAAAGAATTTAAGGCAAACACAAATCAATGTAGAAGTTTAAATGGCGATCTCTTAACAACAAGAACAGACGTACTAAACCGATGGACGGAATATTTTAACCAGATACTTAATATAGAGGAAGAAGAAAACCCGGAAGACGAAAGCTGCGAGGTAAGCGGAGCAGACGAGAGGGAGGAGGATCCACCAACGATCCTGGAAGTTAAAGACGCTGTAAACAAACTAGCCAGAAACAAATCACCCGGAATAGATAATCTCCCAGCGGAATTATATAAAGAAGGTGGCCACGATATCATAATAGCCCTACAGCAGCTTATAAAAGAAATATGGATACAGAAGTCCCTTCCCAATGATTGGAATATTGGAATACTTTGCACCATACACAAAAAGGGTGATATCTTTGAATGCTCTAACTATCGAGGAATTACGCTCCTAAATGCAGCGTATAAAATATTCTCCAATATACTATGCCATCGTATGGCACCATATGCAGAGCGAATAATAGGACAATACCAGGCTGGTTTCAGAGGTGGTAAATCAACAATTCATCAGATTTCAACCCTAAGACAAATTCTAGAGAAAACACTGGAATACGGTGTAGACACGCACCACATATTTATAGACTACAAGGCAGCCTACGACTCTGTAAATAGAAGAGAATTGTTTAGAGCAATGATAGACCTAGGAGTACCAAATCAGTTGGTAAGTTTAACCAAACTAACCCTTGAAAAAGTTGAATGCAAAGTACGAATCCAGGGGGAACTCTCTGAACCTTTTAAAACAAATAACGGGCTACGTCAGGGAGACCCACTCTCCTGTATACTATTCAATCTAGCTTTGGAAAAAGTAATACGTACGTCACAAATCACAACTACCGGTTCAATATATAACAAATCTGTGCAAATCTTAGCATATGCTGATGATATCAATATTGTTGGGAGAACGGAAAACGCAGCACGAGAGGCGTACGTAGCATTAAAGGAAGCGGCTACAAAAATGGGTTTAATAATAAACACCAACAAAACAAAATACATGAAAATAGGTACGCAACCACAAACACTACGGCCACTTGTTATAGAAAATGACGTCATCGAAGCAGTTAACGAATTTGTATACCTGGGAACGCTCGTCAATACTGAAAATGACACTACCGCAGAGATAAACCGCAGAATTTGCACGGCTAATAGATGCTATTTTGGGCTTAATCTCCTTTTTAAATCTACAGTTATATCAAGAAATACAAAAGTAAAACTCTACAAAACAATAATACGCCCAGTCCTAACATATGGTTCAGAAACCTGGACTTTAACAAAAAGTAATGAAAACATGTTAGGATGTTTCGAAAGAAAAATACTAAGGCGCATCTATGGAGCGGTAAATGAAAATGGTGTCTGGAGAAGACGATACAACTTCGAACTCTATAGGATATACCAGGAACCAGATATCGTAAAACACATAAAGATAGGACGTCTAAGGTGGGTAGGCCATGTTATGCGGATGGAGCAAACCGACCCAGCTAGAAAAACGCTCCTTGATAGACCTATTGGTCAAAGAAGAAGAGGAAGACCCAGAACAAGATTCCTAGATAACATCGATGAAGACATGAGAAATATGGAAATACGTGCTTGGCGGAGGAAGGCGATGGATAGGGACGACTGGAGAAAAATTCTTGGGGAGGCTAGGACCCACACAGGGTTGTAAAGCCAAAATGATGATGATGATCCTGTCTAGAAGACAAGGTCCACATTGGGCTCCAAATGTGGAGCCCAATGAGGACCTTGTCTTCTAGAGTTTTATGTTATTTTTATTCAAAATCAGTCAAAAATTATTTCTAGATGGTTTTTTATTTCAAAAGTTTTTTTTAACTTGTTATTTAAGATTTTTATTAACATAAAACTTTAGGAGACGAGGTTACAGTGGGCACCAAGTACCTTGGAGAACATCGCCGTCGTAATATTCGTGTTCACCGTCCCCAAAAACCCCCCGAATAATGACTTTTGACTGCTTTTGAATGAAATTAACATACTCCAAAAGATGATGTCTACCCTGGGCATCAGATGGCTCTAGGACCATCATATTCGTATTCAGCGACCTCAAAAACCCCCGAGTCAGACAATTGAACTCACTTTTGTCGATATTTGCTGAATTGCAAATTTTTCATTTTCCATGTACTTTGGAAATATATTTTCCTTATACACAAATTACAATTTTCATTTTACCAACATAAATTTTATTCACAAACTTTCCTGGTACTTTAAGACTCAAAATTGGTGGATTTAGTGCTTTTTAGTGCTTTATTTCCCAGCCTAGATGGGACACAAGTAAAAAAATATATAAATAACAAGTTAATTAAAGCTATTTAAGAAACATGGAATATCTCTGACAATGCCAAAGATAAACGTGCTTTAATAGCTCTTTGATATCACTCAATTTTTGAGCTATCACGAGCAGCTATCACAGTGGTGTCTAGTGAAAACAGGTGACTGAAGTAAGTCGAAAGAGCAAAAACAAGGATTAAATAATTATATTACTGTCATTATAAGTACGCTTAAAATATCATGGTATGATTAACCCACAACTAGCGGTGTGGTGTCAGGCGGACCTCCAGTACTTTTTAAATCCATGTAAAACTTGCAAATTTAGCATTTATGCAGGCCGCGCCATCTACCTTTAAGTTGGTGTACTCGTGAGCTACTCAGATATGCAAGTCAACTGTGATTCGATAAATTACACAAGAAAGTCAGGCTATAGGTGAAAAAGAAGAGGGGCCAGAAATAACAAATGGAAAGTTTTAAAGTGGTCTGCTGTTCCGGTCAATTCAGGTTGGAATATTAGAACAACAAAACACAATTTGGTAAAAGTTTTTCTGGGGTTGAAAGGACCTGCAAAATGTGGTGATGTCTTCGATCCCTTAAACATTGAGTCTTCTTTTCACTGAGGATATGTAAAACGATATAATTCTACGAACAAAATGAAAAGATATTGTTATTTCAAGATAAATTTAGCAATTCTGATAGAACAGATCTGAAAGAACTAACAAATAAAGAATTTAGAGCATTTATCGCTATCTTTTATTACTCTGCAATTTCTAAGTCAAATGATGAAGACTTGCAAGAAAAATTTGCAATAGATGGAACGGGACGAGACATACTCAGATCCATTATGTATTTGAAAAGAGTATATGTGTTGCTAGCACATCTGAGGTTTGTTGACTGAATAGTTAGTGTAAATATTTTATTGCTTTTGTTTTAGGTTTGATAATGTAGATGATCGAGAAGAACGTAAAATTAATGATCGAACTGCAGCAGTGTCTTGGTTATTTGAGTGTTTTGTAAAAAATTGCCAATACTGTTATTCTATGGGAGAATTTTCTTGTATCGACGAAATGTTGATAGGATTTCGCGGTAGATGTAGGTTTCGCATGTACATACCTAATGAACCTCGGAAATATAGACTGAAAATTATGGCCCTAACAGACGCAAGTACCCACTATTTCTATAACTGCTATATTTACTGTGGTAAGGATAGTGATGGTTTTTCTGTAACAAATGAGGAAAGATGTTTCATGATACCAACACAAGCGGTGTTGAGACTGTGTCATCCAATTGCTAATTCAGACCGAAATGTCACAGCATGTAATTGGTTTTCATCCATAGAAGTCATGGATGCATTAAAAAAACGAGGACTGACCTATATTGGTACGCTCAAGCGAAACAAAAAGGAAATACCTATGCAGTTCCTTCCAAGTCGGAGCAAAACTGAAGGATCTTCTATTTATGGTTTTACAAATAACTACACTATAATTTCCTACGTTCAAAAAAAGGAAAGGCAGTTGTGTTAATATCCTTAATGATGCACTATACCGAATGTGAAGACATAGAATCTGGTAAACCCAAAATCATTTGCTTCTATAATCAAACAAAAGGCGGTGTGGACACACTAAATCAAAAATGTACCACATATTCTACTAACCGGCAAACTAGGCGATGGCCAATGACTATTATTTTTTAATATTGAATATTGTAGGTGGCAGTGCACACATTTTACATGGATAATATAAAATCAACCACGCCATAGAGAGAAAAACCTTTTACAAAATTCTTGCAAGACAACTTGCAGAACCATATCTCAATGTAAGACTGTACAATTTTCGATTACCTAGGGAGCTTCGCATGGGTATCAGTAGAGTACTAAAGAAAGCTTTACCTGAAGCAGAGAGGGGAGAATTAAATAATCAAAACCAGAAACGAAAGAGATACGGTATCTATAATCGAAAGAATGACAAAAAAACAAAAATATCGTGCAGCAAATGTTCCCGACCCATGTGCGGCAACTGCAAGGCATATGTTTACAAGAATTGTATTTAGAAAAAGGTTACTTGTAAATATTTCGCAGGTGTGTTCATAATAATATATTTTAATTAGAAAGTTTATATATTTTAGTTCCTTTTTCTTTAAATGAAACGAAAAATCAAGAAAGAAATAGTGATTTTATTTTTTATATTTCTTTTGTAAGAAATTATGTTCTGCTGTCAGAAAACCTTGAAAAATAAGTTATGTTACATTTTTTTAGCATTTGTCATTATTACATTACATTACATTATTAATAACAGTTATCGAAGTGTAAATTAAAACATCAAAATAAACGTATTTTAAATTGAACTTGTGGTTATTTTCCATTAAAACTATGATATAGATAAAGTAAAATGCCACAATAAAATAATTTCAGAAACATAGGTTTTGCTTTTAGTTGAAAAAATTGGAGGGTGGTGTTTGCGCCTTCAGGATATCAAATTTTGACTATTTTGTATGTTTTTGTATTATTTGTTTGTGTAGTATGTGATTTTGATGTATGTTTCGTGCTCGTGTATCCTGACCCTTAGTGGTCCTGCGGTTTTCCTCACATAGAAATTGTTGCATTCGTCGGGCATTTTATGGATACAGTTCTTTGATCTCTATTGTCTGTTGGTTGTTTTGAATACTGTACTTGTTTCCTATCCTCTTTAATTTTTCAGATAAGCCCTTTACATATGGTATTGTTACCATATGTTAGGATAGGTTTACAAAACATTAACAGTTTGTTATCATATTGTAAATTTACAATGTACTCCTAAGACATATATATATATATATATATATATATATATATATATATATATATATATATATATATATATATATATATATATATATAATAGCCCGATTTAATAAACAAAAGAAACAAAGAGTTTCGGTAAATAGAAATGATATCGCCAGAAATAGTATACGTTTAAAATAGCTGGATGTTTTTTTTAACTTTAAAAGAGTGTCTTATTTTGCACACAAAAGATTTCCTTTAAAACTGTACAGGGGCTAGAACAGGATCAAAATCTGTGATTTGGAGGATGCGCCGATGGGAAGTAGTATCGGCGCCTCCATGAAAATCTAAGATTCATACTGGTCATGTTTGGCTCTTTTTGTTGTGGAGGTATAGCGGCTTATCGGATCGTGACGTATGATACATCATTGGAAAGGAGAGAGAATATGTTGAGACGGGACAATGGCCGCATTGCACAAGGGCATTACATCATATCTCTGTTGCTATTGGTCCAATTATAGCGTTAAATAAAAGGGGAGAAATAACGATTATAATATGATAGAAAAAAACGAGGCGACTACCAAGAGGGCACTACACAGTATCGTCATTAATAATGAACGTATAGTTACATATGAGGTATCCTAGGGCACTTTGGATGAAAATAGATATAGGAGATGGTTCAACTATTGTTTGCAGAATATTTCCCAGTTCAGGGTTTAACGTACAGATGTGCAAAAGATTAAAACTTTTAGCAAATGCTTTCTATTGCTCCGATAAATTAAAAAGCAAAATAATTATTACAAAAACGTAATTATCTTTTCAACTACCCCGTATAACACTACTAAATTTGATATTGCAAAAACGAGAACATCGAGAAGAGAACAAAAATGTAGTGAATGATAATATATGTTCTGATTGTAGGGTACAATGTTCTGAGATTTAGCAGAAAATGATGTTAAGTTATTTATATTAACAATATTAGAAAAAAGCATCCTACATAGGATGCTTTTTTCATGCTCATATCTGGATGCTCATATCTGGAGGATAAGAGTTCTCGATTAAAATATTTTTTAGCAATTGAAGATCTTCTTGTAGATAATCTGGATGAGAAAGCCTTAAAACACGTTCTTTTCATCCTGTTATAAGGTTCATTTTCATCTTGTTTGGATGATGTGAGTATTAGCTTATAAATCTATTACTACACATGGGATTTCTGAACCATCTGGTCTTCAACACATTATTTGTAGTTCTTACAATTCTCATGTCAAGGAATGGTAGAGAATTATTTACCTCTTCCTCAACTGTAAACTGTATATGTTGATTATGATTGTTCAAAATGTTGAAAAATGCTAAAAGTATTTACATACAGTTTACAGTTGAAGAAAGGTAGATAATTCTCTACAAATGCCATTATTGAGTTGAAGAATTGGTTGACAGTTTTAAATCTCAATGCTAATAAATAACTAAATGGTGAATGTAAGTGAGAAAAACTATTTTGGCTGGTCCTAGAGCAACTTTTTTTAATACGTGAAAAAATTTTTAGCTTCCAAAATATTTAATTCAATGGACGTTATTAAAAAACACTTTATAAACAAATTAGCATAATTTTCAAAAACTATTAGGAGGAAAATCTAATTAAAATATTAATTTCCCAATCTTAAAATCTTACTCCATATCTTAAAAATATAGGTACAGATGTATAATACTTTGTCAAAATTAAACGTTTTATAATTAAGCAATAGCAACTTTTTATTAAAAAATTTAAATATCTGTATATTAAAACTATTTACATATTTATTTTTTTTTTTGAATAGCTGTTCAAATATAAAATCTCATAGGACTTTTCCTGCAAGATTCAAAATTTTTAATTTCTTTTTTTTTATTTTATTATTTTTTTAGTTTATTGCAAATTCTTAAAAAATAATAATATTAAATTTATTTACAATCGTTTTAAGAAATTAGATATGATATTCAACATAACCAATCTTTAATGAAACCTTTTTGCCTTATATCAATCATAATGAGATAAGTTTCATCTGGATCCCATCCCATATAGGAATAAAAGGCAACGAAACTGCTGACCATAGTGCGAAAGACGCGATAGTGAGTGACGTTTCCGAGATCGTAAACACATCAGTATCAACGGATATAAAAGCTTATATAAAAAAATCAATCTTAAGTGCGTGGAAAAATAAATGGAATGTGTCGAATTCAAAATTAAAACAAGTGAAAACCAGCATAGAGGCATGGAATGTGTTACCTAAGTCAAGAAGCCAAGAAATAATAGTAACGCGCCTCAGACTCGGACATACTAGGTTAACGCATGATTACTTAATTAAAAAGTGCGAACCGCCGCGATGTGAAACGTGTAATACGACACTAACAATAATGCACCTACTATGTGAATGTCCCCTCTACAATCAACAACGAAGCAATAACAAGATACCAGGAACACTTATAGAAGCTCTAGGTGCAGACTGTAACTTTAACAATACTCTGAATTTCTTGAAAGACATTAATAAGTACCACAATATTTAATAAACCAAATTGTATTGAAGTAATTGTACCTAATGTAATCTAATTTTTCGCTAATGGCCATTTGGTCGATGCGATTTTCTAAATAAAAAAAAAAACCTTTTTGCATAAATGTTGCTAAAAAAATAAAAATGTGCAAAATTTAACATTTTTTCAATGTTTAAATAACGATCCCGTTGATTAAAACAGACTTTTTAGACATCATGATTTACATGTATTAAAATTAAAATCTTATCAGGTTACTAATTTTATCTAAACAAATGAACTGTTCTTTAGTAAAGTGCTTGCAACGCACCTCAAAAATACTATTTTTTTAAAGTAATATGTATATATAACTAAAGCTCGGATTATAGGCAAAATGCCTTTTTTGCCTATTTTGCCTATTATAATTGTTTTTTGCACTTTTTGCCTTTTTTCGCAAATTCCGCCTATTTGTGCGTTTTTTAAAATTTCATGGTACTACCCATGATAATATTCTATTACTAAACCATTCTATAATAAAATTTTGGGTCAAAATATCAATGGTTTGTTTATATAACAGATTTCTAGGAAAATGTACCTGATCGAGACTTGAGGGTTAACTATTTGGAAATCCCTAAGCTTTATTAGTTTATTATCATATCAGTTGTACAGTCGGTTACTGTATCAGAGTTTAGTCACAAATTGCTATATCCTAGTTTAGTTTTGTTGCGTATACCGAAAAGCAAAGAACACGTTTTAAAACGTTTTAGACATTTGTGTGAAAATATGACATCTAAATTAAGGCTATGGATCGCACCTTATTCGGAACTTTCTCTAGAAGGAGATGGAGCATTTTGTAAACCATGCGGCAAATCGATAAGTTTTATTTTTTCACTTCTTTTCTCGTCCCACAACATAACTAAATTCTAAAGCGGTTTTAGAATTCTAATTATTTTTTTTTTAAATTCTCAGATTTCAAGTAGAAAAAAATACTTTATTGACCAGCATTGTGGAACCCCACTTCATAAACGTAATTTGGAAAAATCAAATTCCTCTAAGTTAGCCCAAATATCTCTGCGGGATAGTTTAAGCAGTTCAAAAAAAAAGGAGGAAGACGCATTTAAATTTGATTTATGCCAGATGATGATTGCATCCAACATTCCTCTATATAAAGTTAATAACCCTAGTTTTAAATGCTTTTTCGAAAAATATCTTAATAAATCCTTACCGGACGAGAGTACATTGAGAAAATATACTGTGGAAAAATGTTATGTGGAATGTATTTCAAAAATTAAGCGGGAGTTAGAGGGCAATTTTTTGTATATTATCGTGGATGAAACGACAGATGTATGCGGCAGGTATATAGCTAATTTAATGATTGGAATTTTGAACGAAAACTTTCCGAGAAAACCTTATTTAGTTTCCGTTAAAGAGTTGGAAAAAACAACAATTTAACAATAAGTCGATTTATACAAGATAGTTTAACAAACCTCTTTTTACCCAACGCTATACCAGTGAATAAAATAGTTTTAATGCTTTCAGATGCTGCGGCATGTATGTTAAAAGCTGCTGTTAATTTAAAGATTTTTTATCCTAATTTAATTCATTGCACTTGTGTAGCCCACGGGGTAAATAGAATTGCTGAAGAAATAAGAAATCTGTTTCCGTTGGTAAATAATTTTATAAATTTTATGAAAAAAGTTTTTGTAAAGGCTCCGTTGAGGGTGCAAATATATAAAGAAAGACTTCCCGGTGTCCCTTTGCCACCTAAACCAGTAATTACAAGGTGGGGAACCTGGCTCGAAGCAGTTTTTTTTACTTTGAACACTGCAATGAAATAGAATTAGTTATGTCAGAATTTGATGATGATATTTCCGAAGCCATTCGAGAAGCAAAAAAAATAATAAAAAATCCCAAATTGAAACAGGAACTCGCTTATATCAATGACAATTATAAATTAATAGTTACCACAATTACCTTATTAGAAAAACAAGAGATAAATTTATGTGAGTCAGTAAAATTAATAGATAATTTAAAGACGAAAATTAAATCGGCACCTGGAAGTAACGGTCAATTAATTAAAAAAAAAAAACTGAAATATGTTTTCGACAAGAATGAAGGTTTTTCGTTTTTATCTAATGTTGCTAAAGTTTTGAATGGGACATTTTTCTAGGAATTTCAAATTATGCCAGATTTATTATCCGCTCTGAAATATGCTCGTTTAATTATTAATTTACAGTTATTTAGTTACTAGTTTATTTATACTAATGTTATGATTATGATGTGTAAATATACCTGCCTTAAGTTAATATTACTTTAATTCACTTTGTACAATAAATAATAAGTTATATTCCTTTATTGCCTATATTTTGTCTAAATGTTAATATTCCTGCCTTTTTTAATAAAAATCTTTGCCTATATAGGCGCCTTTTTCTTCAATTTTTGTTGCCTATAAATCCGAGCTTTATATATAACACAAATTATTAGAGCAATTTTTTTGTTTATAAGTTACAAAAAAAAATATTTTCCGTAATATTTTTTTTTAAAAACTAATTTTTTTGAAGCGATTTTCAGTCAGATAAATTTTTAATTTTACAAATATAGTTAATTTTCACAATAAAGTAATTAAAAATTGCCGAATTAGTCTACCTATAATTATTACTGGTTAGATGAACAATAAGTAAGCAATTAATATTTTGTTAGGACGCTAATAATTATCGAAGTTTAGAATATATCATTAGAGGTTGACATGAATAATTACTATAAGGTAATTTCTTGAGAAATCTAAGCAAAATTAATTAAATGTTTAGTAGATTAAATAATATTAATAATGTAAATAAAAAATAAAAATTAATTAGTGCATGAACCTAAAAGTTTTATTATTAAGTATATTCTAAAAACATAAATCATAAGTGATTAATAAACAAATAAACAAGTCATAAATATCTTTACAAAATGTATCCATCATTCATTCTCTTTTAGGTTATGTAAGAGTAGCTCTAAACATTAGTCCGGGAATTGCTAGCCATGCCGCACCTAAGCACCTTATGTATTTTATTTTAATATAAATAAAAGTTAAATATAAGTAAATGTCATATTTGTTGGTTTGCTTAAATATAACAGACAATGACCCCTAATAACACGTGAGCATGGAATATTATATCAACAAATTTTATTAAAAATTTGTGCCCTATAAAAAATTGTTCATTTAAATCAAATCGCATCCAAAAACACAAAATTCGCTATAGTTTATTTACTTACCTGAAAATTTGAAATAGTTTTTCGCTATTTTAAATTTTAGGTTTGTTTACCAGAACAAAACATGTCAAAAGTAATGTGCAAGTATTTACTGTTTAAGATAGTAAAGCGGTTGTGTTTTCTATTAAACAGTATGTAATTTTAAGGAATATGACCCAAATTATTATAGAAAAAAATTTCAACTTACAAGGAAAAATGTGTCACATGAATAAAAAGTGCAAAAAGGGTGTGAACTCTCATTGCATCAATTATCATCACTTGAAAAACAAAAAATAAAAAAATTAAAACTTGGTTCTTAGAAAGCCAACACAAAATTAGGTGAAATTTAATTCACCAAAAATTTTAAAGTCCAAGAAAAACATAGGTTAGGTATATGTCAAACACCAACATTCACAGTTCACAACTCGGTCCGGACCTTACCAGTGTTGAGAATATAATGACTACTTTCAGACGCCGCTCGTGTTGGAAATTCTGAACTGCTAGAGGCGAGGTTGCGACGTGGGGAGGAGAGCTTATATTGATCGTTTGTTACTAGTCTGCGCCGGCGATCGAATCCTCCCTCTGTTTGTGCTCCACTGTACAATTTTCCACTCCTGGAAAATGTGTAATTTCCCCCCTTTACGTAGAAAAATTGACACTAACTTAATACCTGACGCAAAACCGCATTTAACTCCACACCGGTACAAGATTTGGCACAAGCGCCACTAGGGGTTGGAGCGGTCGAACCTAACAAAATTTTTTCAAGATGGCGGCGCTCTGCGCTTAAGTCATTTATCCTGCGCCATCTCCCACTATAACCTATATGTGTCAATCTGTCAGAAAATTATTTAAAACAGCTAATAGGGTTAGTTATAGTTCGCTAATATAAGCATTATTAGCATCCATGCTCCAACGGAAGAAAAAGAGGATAATGAAAAAGACATGTTCTATGAGGCACTAGACCGAGAGTACGATCAGTGCCCAAAAAATGACATCAAAATAAAAGCAGGAGACTTTAATGCCAAAGTCGGAAGAGAGAATATATTTTCGCCCACCATCGGAAAAGAGAGCCTACACGTAGAATCTAATGATAACGGTCTCAGAATCATAAACTTTACGATGTCTAAGAACATGGTTATAGCTGGGACAAGATTTCCCCATAAAGATATACATAAGGGAACTTGGAAATCTCCTGATAATGAAACGATTAACCAAATAGATCATATAATCATCGATGCAAGACATTGCTCTAACTTATTAGATGTTAGGTCTTTTAGAGGAGCAAACATAGATAGTGATCATTATCTAGTTAAAACACGATTTAAAGAGAGAATATCCAATTTAAAAAAGGAGATGGGAAGAAGGAGAGAAAAAATCGACATTAATAAACTAAAAGATCCCGACATTGCAAATGTATACAGACAGCAAATAGAAGACCAAATAAGGACAAAAAACTTAAAAGAAGAAGAAGATATTAACCAACTATGGGCAAATATACGAGATATTGTGTTACAGAAATCCGTTGAAATATTGGGCAAAACCAAGTCAGAAAAAAGAAATCATTGGTTTGATCATGAGTGCGAAATGGCCACAAATAGAAAGAACGCAGCATATCAAAAAACCATTGACGCAGGTTGTACACCGAGAAAAAAAAGAAGAGTATAGACGTCTTAGAAGAGAGGAAAAACGTATCCATCGACGTAAGAAGAGGGAATACGAACAGAACACTCTCAGTGAGATACAAAGTTTATTCGATAAAAATGAAACGAGGAAATACTACAAATCCTTAAATATTAGCCGTCGAGAATTTAAACCACGATTAAAAATTTGTAAAGACACTAACGGTGAAATTCTACATGATAAAAACTCAGTTCTTAACAGATGGGCAGAACATTTCAGCGAACATCTAAATATAAATGATATTGAAGGAGAGTACAATATAGAAAATGAACAAAATATACAACGTCAACTACACAGTGAAGACCCAACAAGAAGAGAAGTGTCAGATGCGATCCTAAAACTCAAAGACAATAAAGCCCCAGGAATCGATGACATCTGTTCGGAAATGTATAAAAAAGGTGGTGATCAACTTTTTGCAGCAATCCATAAACTAATAGTACTTATATGGCAGAATGAATGGGTACCAGAAGAGTGGCTGAAGGGAATAATATGTCCATTGCATAAAAAGGGGGATCAACTGGAGTGTAAGAACTATAGAGGCATTACTCTGTTAGCATCTGCGTATAAGATCTTCGGCAATGTATTATCTGAAAGACTTAAACATTTTACAAAGGATATTGTTGGTCAATATCAATGCGGATTTACTGCTGGAAAGTCAACTACACATCAAATTCAAGCACATAGGCAGATTCTAGAAAAGTCCCTAGAATATAACATAGAAACACACCATCTCTTCATTGACTTCAAAGCAGCCTATGACAGTGTGAAAAGAACTGCATTATATAATGCAATGATAGACTTTGGGATCCCACCTAAGTTAGTTAAGTTGACCCACCTAACAATGCAAAACGTAAGCTCATGCGTTAGAATTGAAGGAGAAAACTCTACGTTCTTTGACATTAATAATGGTCTAAGACAGGGAGACGCGTTGGCGTGTCTGCTCTTTAATATTGCCTTGGAAAAGGCAATCAGACAATTAAATATTAGAATGAATGGAACTATTTTTAATAGATCGACGCAAATTCTCGCATTCGCTGACGATATAGTTATAGTGGGCAGAAGTATGAGAGACATGGTGCAGTGTTTTACAAGGCTTGCGGACGCAGCAAGTGAATTAGGACTTGTGGTAAACGAGGAAAAAACCAAATATGTTGGTTTCTAAAAACCCTCGAAATATCCAACAAAGAATTCAAATTAACAACCATACCTTTGAGCAAGTCAACGAATTTACATATCTTGGATCGCTAGTAAACGCAACAAACACGACAAGCGACGAAATAAAAAGACGCATAGCAATAGCAAACAGAACTGTTCACGGCCTCCAGAGACATTTAAAAAATAAAAATATAAAACGTGCACTAAAGCTTAATATATACAGGACCTTAATAAGACCAGTTTTGATATATGGGGCTGAAACGTGGATCTTATCTCAAAATGATAAAAGACTTCTTGGTATTTTTGAGAGAAAAATTCTTAGAAAGATTTTTGGGGCCGTAAATGAAAATGGGCTATGGCGTCGAAGATACAACTTTGAACTGTATGTTATACACCGATCCAGATATTGTGAAATTCGTTAAAGTGCAGAGACTTAGATGGGCTGGACACATTGGTAGGATGTCAGATCACGAATACACGAAGAGATTAACATTTTCACAACCAGAGGGCACAAGAAGCAGAGGACGACCACGAATGAGATGGATTGATGATGTGGAAGAAGACCTACAGATTCTAGGGGTTAGAAGATGGAGGGAAGTTGCCAGGAATCGACAGGAGTGGCGACTTCTTTGTGAACTGGCCAAGATCCACAACGGATTGTCGAGCCACTTATGATGAATAGGGTTAGTTAAGCTAATCTTAAACTCTTTAAAAATAAATTTAACAAAAGATAATATTTAAACTTCAGTGATATCATGAAGTTTTTTTAGTGTAAGATATATTTTAATCTGCTTTCTTTTAATGTTAAGCTGACAATTCAGATGATTCAAAAAGATACACGTTTTCATTTACCCTGTGCAAAATTAAAAATGTATCATATCTTGGGGTCATCATCATCATCATCATTCAGCCAATATTGTCCACTGCTGGTCATAGGCCTCCCTTAGTTTCTTGCAATGTTCTCTAGACTGAGCCGCTTGTGCTACTCTTTGCACGCCATAGGTCCATCTAGTTGGTGATCGTCCTTGGCTTCTCTTAGAGTTTCTGAACCTCCTTTCTATGATTCCTCTTGTCCACCATCCATCTTATGTTCTCGATAAATGCCCTGTCCAGTTCTACTTCAACGTCGTCATTCTTTCGACAACGTCTTGAAAGCCTGTTCCTTTGCCTATTTTGTTGGTTTGTTAAGTGATCTCGAATGTTCACGCCCAGCATTTCACGTTCTATGGCTTGTTGTGTAACTCTGACTTTACTGGCGGATTTTTGCGTCAGTGTTAAAGTGTGTTAGTGTTAAAGTCTTTTCTATCTTTTCTCCTTAGTAATAATGTAGTGACGTCATGTAATTTGTTTGACTATTTCTGTCCAATTATCTCTATCTTGTGCGTGTTGTTTTGCTTCGGATAATGAGTAACCAGTCATGTCCTTTATTTGGTGCGACCATCGTACTGGAGATCCTCCTCTAGATCTTTTACCCGCTACGTTATCTTTAACTATCATTCGTCCCATGCCTTTTCTTCTTCTAGTTATATGCCCAAAATATCACATTATGTTTTGGTTATGCGAAATGAATCCAGATATACTCTCCTTTAAGCCATCCTGCAAGGAAAAATATTTGGAAAACGAGGTCCAGGAAGAAGAAGAACATCTTGGTTAAAGAACCTCAGAATCTGGTTCAATACAACATCTGTGCAGCTTTTCCGCGCTGCTGCAGATAAGATAAAGATTGCCACATCAAGAAGAAGAAGATATTTTGGTTGATAGTTGTGATGAGTCTAGTTTTTACGTCAAGTTCTGCTAAAATTGAGTTATTTGTGCGATGGGCGGTCCATGGTATGCCCAACATTCTACGGTAGACCCACATTTCAAATGCCATTATACGCTGTGAATCGGCTTTTTTATTGACCAAGTTTCTGAAGCATAGGTGGCGATAGGAAATATCAATCCTGGAACAAGGCGTAATTTTGTGTTTTTTGTGATGTCAGTGTTCTTCCAAATTTTTGTGAATTTCGCTGTTGCCAATCTGGCCATTGTGGTGCGGCGACAGATCTCGTCTTCCCATCCTCCATTGTTAGTAATACCGGAGCCTAAGTAATAAAATTGTATGACCACTTCGTTAGCTGCCATGTTTCTGATTCTATCGATGATCATCACTTTGGTTTTTTACATATTTATTTTCAAACGATATTCCATACTCATCGGGCCTAGCCTATTCATAATTTGTTCCAGTTCTTCTGGTGATGAGACCAATATAATAGTATCATCAGCATAACGTAGGTGTTTGATTTTTCTTCCTCCTACCGTTGCTCCACCTTACCCTCCTACTGTACCCATTTCTCTAAGTATATGCTACATTTTATCCCATTATACAGTACTGAAAGCCTTGAAATAGCCAACAAAGCATAAATACGGTTCTTCGTTAAACTCTCGAGATTTTTCGGTAATTTGACGAATATTAAGAATATGTTCTCTTGTTCCTCCATCTGGCACGAATCCACATTGTTCTTAGGGAATTTGTGGTAAGAGAATTGATTTTAGTCTTTCGTTGATGATGGTTAGAAGTACTTTGGTCGTGTGATATCAATGCTACTGAACGGTAATTACTGCAATCTGTCGGTGATCCTTTTTTATATATGGGAATACACGTGAGTTTATCCCAGTCATTTGGCCATTTTCCGGTATTCCAGATCTCATTGCAAATTCTAAGCATTACTTCCGTTTCTAATTCTTTCATTTCTTTGAGTGTTTTAGCTGTTATTCCATCTTCTCCTTCTGCTTTTATGAATTTTAGCTTTTTAATTGCCGCCTCAATTTCTGATTTCCATATTTGAGGTTCTTTTTCATAACTTCTGTTCTCTGTATTATTATCTGGATCCTTATTAGAGAATAGTATTTTGAGATATTGTTTCCACACCTCTGCGATACCGTCTGGGTTTGTTATGGTATTTCCACTATTATCTTGAATGATCTGGGTCTGCGGTTTGAATTCTCTCGCTAGATACTTGATACGCTAATCTAGAGAACTTTTGAGAAAAGTTCTCTAGATTATTGGCGGTCAGCATGTTCCTCTAGTTATATGTTTTTATTATAATTATTTTTGTCCCTTCTGCACAAGTGTTTTATAGTTTTATTTATGATGCATATCTCTATTTATTTTTGTTATGGATTTGATGTGCCGTTTTCTTCTTTCTTCTACAAGATTGAGAGTCTCTTCAGTCATCCAATGTTTTTTTCTAGCTGTTTTGTCTTTGGGATTAGTATTGTTGATACCTTTAGTGATCCATTTGTTTGTGTATTCCCACGTTTTGTCAGGGTCTCCGGAAGTCACTGGTAGGTCAGTTTCTCTTAATGCTTCTCTAAACTTTTTCGGGTGTTTTGGAATCAATTTTTGTCTTTTATTTGTGATTGTTTTACTGTGCGAAATTCTGCTTGTAACATTTTGTGGTCTTAACCATAGTCTGCAGCTAGTTGTGTCTTCACGTTGATTATTGAGTTCCTCCATCGTTTAGTGACAAGAATATAATCTATTTGGTTCTTGTATCGTCCTCCAGGCGAAGACTATGTTGATAATCTCCGCGAATAATGTTTAAACATTGTGTTTACTATTTTTTGAGTAAAGATTTACAATCTGTCCAGTTACATTATATAAATTTTATCTGCAATTACAAAGGTTTTTAAGTCTTGGCAATATTGAGCCATACTGTTGGTATTCCATATTGCCAGTTTAAGTATAATAGCCACTTAAATGATTCTAGATTCGAGTGCCGCCAGGCGGCTTGATAAATCGTCTAATCTATCTGCTAATCAAGTTTTTTAGTTTGTTTATAATTGTGTACATATCAGTATGATTATTTAGCCGAATCTGCGTATTTTGAATCTGCATATTTTGTGTTGTAGGTTGTTGAGATGCTTACATTCTTTGACTTACCTGCGTGTATATGAAATTTGGTTGCCGTAGTTAGTGTTGACTATTGGCAAGCCGTTGTTTTTGTCTTAGGGTTGAAAATTTGCGTTTTTAAAGCTCCTTGTAGACATTGCACCCCTTGTGATTTGATGGAATAACTTCCTATACATAGTGAGCAAGTTGCTGAGATTTGTCTATCTTTCATGCAATCTTTAGAAAAAAGACCTTTGCCATATCTGTTGGTATCTCTAGTACATAAAAAGCAAATATTGGTGCTTGGTGGGAGTTTATTGTCTTTGTCATTACTTTTTTTGCTTGTCTGTTCGGTTTCCAAGATCTCTTCGTTAAGTGGTTCAAATCTGTTATGAAGATTTGTTTTCTGAAGAAAATCAGATAATGTTTTTTTGACGTAATAATGTTTCCTATTGGATTTTCTGTCTAACATTGCATTTCATCATCGGTTGTTTCCTTTCTCTCTTCATTATTGTAATCCATGGAATGCTGTATCTGAGAACTTCGCGATGATGATTGTTGCATAGTTTGGCTTAGAGGGTTATGCTTATAATAGTATTGATATATTATTGGTTGTGATTTCATCTGGATTTGGGGTGTTAACGTGTTAGGAATTTGTTAAATAAAATTAGTATTATTATCCAGGCCATATTTAGCCAACTGCTCTAGTCATTTGGGCATCATATATCATGCAAAGTCCAGATCAGCTGCTATGATAACCTGCTCATCAGGCAATAGAAGAGTGTAGTGTGGAATCCTTATTAGTATTCCCATCCCACAGCATTTTCTTTTCTTTTCTTTTCTGTGAAGGCTTCATTCATATACAGTTCACACGAAGCAAGGGCAACAACCCTGTCTTATTCCTTTTGAGACTGTAAAAAGTAGGGTGAATGACCTGCCTTAAAACAAATATATTATCAATGCATAAATGTCCAGCTCTAAAACCACTTTGCTCTTCGCTTTCTATCATACTCCACGTGCATATATGTAAATAAGCAATTCCACGGCCTCTGTAAATTATGGTTTTTTCGGTGTCTCTACATATATCAGTTAAATGTTTTAAACTGCAACTAGTTGTTTTAAAATAGAACTATTCATAACAAAGTACGCTTTTGTTTGAATAGAAAATAAGTTCTTCTTTGCACGTGCCAGACATTCATAAATAATTTTTGTGTGGAGCCAAATGCAGACTGCATACTTTCAGGAACATAGAAACTTCAATGTAACTGCATAAAATAGAAATATTTACTTGTTTAAACTCATCTATATTTAGGAATCTGTAGAAATAGAGGGAAAATTATAAGGACAATAAATAGCCCTAACGGAATTAGGATAAATAATAGTAGAATCTATATAGTTCTTAAGTATTTAGTAATTAAGTATACAGCGAAAACCAGTCAAATACCAGAATGCATAAATTGCGAAAAATTGCTTTAAAAGTTTATGTTTTAATTTTAAATCAAACTGACAACCTACCATTCACATTAAGCATAAATAACAAAATAATAATTAATAACAAAATTAAAAAACTGCAGATTATAGAAAATGTTTATAGATCTTAGATATTTAATTTTATTAAAATAGGATCACTTTTGATCTAGAGCTTCTGCTAGAGAGTTCGAGATATTGTAACGATATCTTTCTTGATCATATTTACCACAACTTATTAAAAAGTGTTCAACTGTTAATCGAACGTTACACTGATCACATATGGGTGAGTTATTCTTTGTAAAAAGGTAAGAGTTTGTTAACTTGGTATGTCCTAGACGTAGACGCGCAAGCACAATTTGTTCACGCCTATTAAGCGACGATGGACTCCACTGGGAACCATTACTCTTTACTACTTTAAGACCACTCATTTCAAACACAACACTTTATTTTTAAAAGAAGCTGGTTACCTGATGAATGTGGTGGCGGAGTATCTGTCTGAAAAAAGGATTATGGTAGAGAAGGGCACGATCCGCGACGTGACGGCTGGGGTCCCACAGGGATCTGTCTTGTGCCCAAATCTATAGAACCTGGCATATGACGGGGTTATGAACTGTGAATTCAGTCCGGCTTTTCTATCTCGAGATTTCGTAACAATTTTTGTCGATTTTAAAGCGGCATATGACAGTGTCTTAAGACCAAGTCTTTACAACGCTATGAATGAGTTGGGAATTCCAAAAAAACTCATATGTTTGATAAAAGTGACAATGGTGAAGATGCTATCAGCAGTTAAAATTCAAAACGACTCGTCAACCCCATTTCAAATACATAGGGGGTTAAGGCAGGGAGATGCGCTGGCGTGTCAGCTTTTTAATGTCGCCTTAGAAAAAGTTGTACGAGACGCTAATTTAGATAGCAGGGGAACAATATTTAATAGCTCAGTCCAAATTCTAGCATATGCAGACGACGTGGACATTATAACAAGAACTAGGGCGAGAACTGCGGAAATCCTAACCGAGCTAGTAGCAGCAGCAGAACGAATGGGGTTACAGATAAATCAAAATAAAACCAAATTCATGGCGACTAACACAAACACAAGAGCTGGAAATGTTGACACAAATTTAATCATCAATGACCAAAACTTCGAAGCAGTCAAAGAGTTCATATATCTAGGGACATCGGTAAACCCCAATAATAACACATCTGAGGAAATAAAAAGGCGAATAATAATTGCAAACAGGTGTTATCATGGTCTATCAAAGTACTTAGCTAACAAACGTCTGTCTCAAAAAACTCGTATAAGGCTGTATAGAACACTGATAGTCCCCGTTCTCACATATGGATCAGAGGCATGGACGCTAACGAAAACAGATGAATCCGCTCTATCCATTTTTGAAAGAAAGGTGCTACGCAAGATATTCGGAGCGGTCTGTGAGAACGGAGTATGGAGGCGTAGATATAACTTTGGACTGCATAATATCTACAAGCATACGTTTGGTGGTAAAGATATTACCACTATAATTAAGCGAAACCGCCTGCAGTGGGCAGGACATGTAGCCCGGGCCCCTGAGTCAAACATGATAAAAAAGATTCTAACAGCGCAACCCGTAGGAATGAGAAGACGGGGTAGACCAAAGCTAAGGTGGATGGACGGGGTAACACAAGATGCCGAGAAGATCGGAGTCGGCAACTGGAAAATGCAAGCGAGGGACAGAATAGAATGGCGTAGAAAGCTTGAGAAGGTCGAGGCCCTCTAAGGGCTGTAGCACCAAGATGATGATGATGATGAACTGTGAATTCGCGACTGAGAAGACCGAAGGCCATCATTCTGAAACTAAAAAGGAACAGGTAAAGTGTGGAACTATAATCCGCAGGAGCGTTTCTAAGCGTTTCCTTGTGGAGCAAGCACATTCGGAAGGTGGTAGATGGCTGCAAATAGTATGGCTGAATTGGGAAGGGTGATGATAAAAATTGGGGGAACCAAATCCGAAAGTAGGAGAACCTCGTCAAAAACATATGGTACCCATCCTGTAGAACTATATAAGCTGGTACAAGACTCGAGAATGGGTCCATGAAAATACTTCAATCTCCTAATGAGATTTTTTGTTAGGTATTGGCATCGAATATTTTCCTTGTAGGCCTTATTTAATAACTTTTTATAACTTATATCTAAGTTGCTTTTTCTATTTTCGGATATCCTCCACTATGCTTATTTTTGGTACCCCTCAAAATGGATCTATTTTGATGACGTGATTTTAACTCCTTCGCCCACAGCACAGCTCTTTTGTTGTGGTCTATCAGTTGTAAGAAACTGTTTACAGTTCAAAGCTGTTACTAGTAAAGCTGAACATTACGGAAAGGGATGTATAGACATGTCGCAGGTATTTTGACAAACACGGCATTTGAAACCTAAAGTTTTCTATTTGTTGTGTACATGGTATTTTATTCTGAAATATACATACATTAAGAGCAGAATAAGCATACCTTAACAATTAAATAGTACTATACTAAATATGTCTTATCATCTAAATACCCGAGGTACTTATTTATTTTCCCAGTTCTTAAATAATTCATTACTTTCGAACTTCAGATAAAACCCTGGCCCACATTACCAACAAGTCGGAGAGACCAGGTCATACGCGATTAACTAATAGCTACGTGTTCTCCAACAAACAAGAACCAAGATGTGACAACTGTGATGAAAAATTAACAACCAAACATATATTAGAGAAATGTCCAGCACTAACGCCAAAGCGCATGTTGTACAATATACCAAACAAACTTAGTGATATTTTAGGTCTACAGTACAATATTTCAAACATAAAAAGTTTCTTAAGCTCAATTACCGTTTTAAATGCTATCTAAATTAACATTATAAATGTAATACAAATTATTGTTCACTATCATTGTTTCGCTAATAGCCAATTTGGCTGATGCGATTTTGTTAATAAAAAAAAATTACTTTCGAACTTCTGTGTATATTCACTTAATATTTGGATAAAATATTTAATTTAAATTATTAATACACGAAATAATATTGTTTGTATGTTATAAATTATTTTTAATAGAATTGGAATATTGAATTTGTCATATATAATTATATAATGGAATACGTGGAACATTTAATAAAACTACCGTTTCAATTAAATCTTGATTAATCATGTTTGGAGCGCTGATGTGTGCTGCCAATCAAAAAATTTTGTGTAATTCAGGAAAATGCCAGGGCAGTATTTATTTTGCTTTGGTTAGTTTTATTACCTAAGGTTCTGTCTTAGATTATAAAAAATCAGATTAGACTTGGTTTCTGAAGACACTGGTTTGACATGAACCGCAGTAAACGATGTTAAGTATTAGCATTTTTTACATTTGTTTTACTAATTTTTTACATAAACGCTTACCTTTACAAAATCCTTTACATAAACAGAAGCTGAGATAATACACGTGCACCTTGGGTAATGCTAAATGGGCTAGCACATACAGAAAATCTTAGTATCTCCTGACCTCGACACACATTGCTATAATGGCGTGCCCTCCAAGTAAAGACTTGGCCGGACCCTGAGCTTCCTGGCCTTTCGGCATACGCTCTTAGTGAAACCTCTGCCCCTACGAGTCCGACACCAAAGTGAAGGTGCCACGGGGCGCGTACCAAAGACGTCCCGTGGGTCCCCCTGTGGGGGTACCCCGTAGGGTTACCACGACACGTCTAGCACACGCAACCCGCGGGGGCTCCACCTTCCCCGTAGTACCTGTGTTGTGAGTACCTTGCCTACCCGTTACTCCCACACCACGGGCGGGTAGGTTCGGCAGGCGGAGGAATTTCCACCTCACACGTAGACAGGTCGCCGCCGAGGATCTCTCCTCTACCACTCTTGGATCTCCCGGTGGGTACGTGCCGGGACACCTACACCACTCCTGACCGCCGTCAGGAGCAGTATATCCACACCCCTCCTGACCGAGGTCAGGAGAGGTATTTACGGGCCCAGCTCGTTCAACCTCACCAGGCTCTTTTGGAATGGGAGTAGAGTGGTCCCACGAGTAGTCTCGTCTCGGATACTAGGAATGTAGACCGGTGACCGTGTCGCCGAAGCGACCGTGTGCGTTTCTACCAACCCGACACCTCAAACGACGGCTCTCCACCTCCCTATTCCTACCCATTAGTCGCCTCTTACGACAGGCAGGGCTTTCTGACCCCGGCCGTATTCTTATCTCCGCGAGCCGGACGGAGACCTCGACACACAGAAACATGGCTTAAAACTTCAATTATCCGGATCGCCAATTATCCGGATCAGATTAAGAAAAAGAAAAAATCAAGTTTGTATAGGCGCCAACGTCCTGAGAGAAATAAATATGTATGCAGGAACTTGAGTCCTCGAGAATGAAGACGGAAGTTCATCGAGAAAGAGTATGAAAACAGCTGAAAATAAAGAACTGGAAGAAGTGGTGTTTAAGTGGTTCTTGCAGCAGCGAACATTGGAGAACCTTCTTTCAGGCCCTATTATTTGTGAAAAACCTATGGGTGGCTACGAAATTTTAAAGCCAGGCACGGAATACGGGAGTTGGTTTTAAGTGGAGAGAAGCTTTCAGCTGACCCTAAAGCTGCTGAAAACTTCATTGAAACTTTTAAAGTTGAATCAGATTCTTATGACCCTGAGTTTGTATACAATGCTGATGAAACGAGCCTAAACTGAAAAGCCTTGCCAAAAACTACAGTGGCTTCCAAAAGAGAATCAAGTGCTCCTGGTCACAAAGTAGGCAAAGAGCGCGTGACTACCCTTAATTGTGCTAACACAACCGGAAATCATAGATTACCCCTACTCATGATAGGAAAATCCAAAAATCTCAGAGCATTCAAGAATCTAAAAAAACTTCCCGTGGTCTATAAAAACCAAAAAAAAAGGCTTGGATGACTGCTACTTTATTTACAGAGTGGTTTGATAAAGTGTTCATACCTGAAGTCAAAAAACATCAAAAAACATTGGAAAAAGAAGGCAGCAAGGTGCTGTTACTTCTTGATAATGCACCCACTCACCCCCTGAAAACCTGCTAGAAAGAGAAGATGGAAGATTTCGAGCAATGTTTTTGCCACTAAACGTAACGAGTTTGTTGCAGCCGAAGGATCAGTTGGTTATAGAAAAAATGAAGCTTCATTACAGGAGGCAATTGATTAGGAAACTGTTGATGGAAAATGAAAATGAAGAAGGCATTGTCGCTCATCACAAAAAAATCAATTTAAAAAGATTGCTCGTATATGGTAGCGGAAGCGTGGAATATGGTTACGGCAGCAACATTGAGAAGGGCTTGGAATAAGTTGAAAGGAATTTCAAAAAAGGAGGAGCTACAGAAAGAGAAGCAGCGCCAAAAAGAAGAAGAAGATAGGAGGAAAATGACGAGGTAACGGTGGAAGAAATCAGAGATATCATCGTAAATATTCCCGGATGTTCCGGGTGCAGTGCAGGAGATGTAAAGGAGTGGTTGTTAAGTGATTGTACGGATCCCGGATTCCAGATTCTCGATGATAATGAACTCGGCCAAAGTGTTGTGACAGCTGGAAGTGATGACCCGGAACCGGAAGACAAGGACTTCGCTACCGAGCTAGACGAGGGGCCGACTGCGAGTGAGGTATCGGTAGGGCTAGACACCGCGCTTAATGAATGGAGCGGCAACCAGAGTGTGACCACCTGCAACTCCTCACCGTCAAAAGAATGCAAGACTTGGCGGCGCGGAAACGATTCAAGTCAGCAAAACAACTGACTCTGCCTGATATGTTAAAAAAATAATTCATTTTACTGTGATTCAGTATTGTGTGTCAATATTACGTAATGTAAACTTTGTCATTTACATATTGTTGTGTATACTGTATTGTTTTTCATAATAAATAACGTATATGTTCTCCATTGTATTTTGCTGTAATTACGTTTCTTTCCCGGAAAAGGTAGTTTTCGAGGAAAATCCAATTATCCGGATTTTTGATTATCCGGATCGGGTCCGGTCCCAATTAATCCGGATAATTGGAGTTCTACTGTATACCAAAAGCCAATATCTTGTTAGGATACTAAAGGATACTAAAAAATAACACTATCGACTTCTAATGACTAGTCGTTATTCAGGAAACCCACTGTGTAACATAACGTGATCTCAATATATGCAGTATTACTATCACTAACGTCTATAAACCTCCAGGTACACAATAGTTAACTCACACTTTAGAAGAACAGAAAATTACCCTCATCTAGCTGTAAACGTAGGTGACTTCAATAGTCATCACGAGCAGTGGAAATACAGGGAGAATGATATATATAGAGATGGCTTAGTACAATGGACTGAAGATGAGCATTTATATCTCATTTGTGACGCTAAAGACAAAGACACGTTTAAATTAGCCGCATAGCACAGATAGTACAACCCGACCTATGTTTTGTATCAAGCGACTGTAACAATGCCCGTCTGGTAGAAGTATTCTTAAAGATTTTTCACACAGTTAACATCGCCCAGTTCTTGTAAAGCTGGTTATCCTTCCGCTACCGGAGGGGGGTACAGATTGTACCCCAAATTAGATTTTTCATGAATAATTTTTAAAAATGTTGGAATTTTGTTTAACTGTTCTAGTTACTTCTTCATTGGGATGTGTAAAAGCATATCCAACCATTTGTTTTCAATTTGACAAATTTTTACCTATGAAAAGTGCAGCACTGTGCTTGGGGTACAAGTTGTACCCCCTCCGTCAACCGCTGTACAGTTCATTGCGGTCGACGCCACTGACTAAACCAGACGTTTTGCGCACGGCACCAAACCTGTTGTTTGCAATAACACACAAATCAGTTCTGTGGATGACTGATTTTAGATTTTAGATTCTGTTTACACGGGTAGAGTAATGATGCAAGTACTTGGTAGAGTAGAGTAACTCTACCCGTAAAAACGCTCAGCGCAGTAGAGTAGCAAGTAGAGTGCATAGTACGTGGTAGAGTAGAGTGACTAGCAACATGTTTACAGGTTTGTTCCAACACAACGAAAAACCGTCACGTAACGGTTACGCTCCTGCGCACTAAACAAAATACGTTCCAACAAAAATATGATCGTTCATCTCATCGTCCTTCCGACCGTTCCAACAAAAATTATGATCGCCCAGTGACGGTTTCGTGACGATAATTTCAGTAATCTGGCAAATGCATGTACTGGTTGGGATGACTTGCGCACTAGGATTTTATTCTACTTCTTTAAATTTGTTCAGAAAAAAGAAGTTAGGTTAATGATTTTATCACATGCTTATGATAGACTTATTATTTATTTATATATAATTTGTTTCTCGTTATTTATAACTTTATAAATAAGACTGACGATGAAGGAATTAGTGATTTTTCTGATTATTATAGTAGTGAGGATGATTTGGAGCTATTAGCCGAACCTAGGGTGAAAAACCAGAATTATTTAGGTAGATTGGTCGTTATTTTAAATTTGTGCAAACTACTGATTAATAATTAAATAAATAAAATAAAAAAATAAATTGTCACCAAATTATTTCAGTTGTCAGAAAATCGTTCCAACATCAGTTTACAAATTACCGTCATCAGACGATACAAATGATGAACATGCGCATTAAAAACGGTACAAGTAGTTTCGTGACGGTTTTCGGACCGTACAAAAATTGCGTGTTGGAACAAACCTGTAGCAAAGTAACTCTACTCTACTACCACCACCACCGCCAAAATATCCACTCGCCTGCGCACTCTACCCATGGAACGCGGTCAATTCTGGTAGAGTAGAGTAGGTAGGAGAGTGTATAGGGACGCTGTCATTCCGTCTGGAGTTGTGTTTTGTGTAAATAGTGAAAATGAAGTTCACCGAAGATGAACTTCATTTCACTTTCACTTTAAAACTTGTAGGCGAATACTAGTGTTTATGGAATTTAGGTAGTGTACACTACAGAAATAAAAGTATGAGGCAAGCTGAGGAGGATCGTCGAAAGAATGGCAAAAGGGGGCTTTGGAGTAAACGAGCTCAAGCAAAAAATTAAGAATATAAGGTGCACTTATAATCAAGAGTTTTTAAAAATACAAAAATCAAAAAAATGGGGTTCAGGTTCAGCCGATGTATACGTTCCGAACGTGAAATGGTTCACTCCTATGGAAGTAATCATGAAAGGTGCAAAAAGAAACAAGAAAACTGAAGGCTCACGGGCAAGTTACAGGTTTTTATCACTTGTTAATAAAAAATACAATAAGAAATAAAAAATGTATTCTCATCAAGATAACAGAGCTGAGGCCCCGTGTGTATTCCTTCTTTTAAGCCACTCTCTCATCCACTCTTTTCTTTGTTACAAAGCGACCTCAGTTACAAATGCATTTGCAACAGTAGCTAAACAATTTTGAATCAATTTTCTTTTTCTTGAATTCATTTCGTACTAAACAAACACCTACTCCACAGTATACTAGCATAAGTACTATACTTGTAACTCTCCTCGTGTGAACGGTATCAAGCCATTTTTGGTAGAGTAGCGAGTAGAGTCGACTCTACTCGCTACTCTACTCTCCTCACAACTCTACTCGTGTAAACAAGTCTTTAGTGCTAACATACCGTTTTAGTTTATCCATTTGTGATTACACGATTTACCGATATGTCGAAAAAAATAAAGTTAGACCTTCGGAAAGAACAGGATCGTGAAACTGCAGTGCAGTGGTTAGAGGAAAGTGATGATGATTACCTTTCTGAAAGAGATAGTTTATCGGATGATTCAGAATTTAGATGATAATTTAGAAGTAGCGGAATATGAGCCTGAAATTCTGCAGGTAATTTTTATTTTTGTTTTATGTACGATATTTCTATCTTGAGTTTATTATATTTTAGCCATCTGAGAGCGACAGTAATGATTCTGATAAACCAGTTTTGGGGGCAGTATATTCCACATTTATTTCCAAGAATGGTACAGTTTGGAAAAATCGTCCTTTACGACAAACTAGATGTCGCACAAAAAACTTGCTCGAAAAACCAGGGCTTACAGAAAAATCTAAAAATGTCGCTAAAATTAGTGATTGCTTCAAATTATTTGTAGATGAGAAAATTGTAGAGATCATCGTCAAATGTACAAACCAGAAAGCGGAGAAATACTTTCAGGATTGGAATGGGAAAAATCCTAATAAAATAAGAACCTGGTTGTCCACTGATTCAGTGAAAATTTATGCGGTCTTGGTACTCTTGATTACGGCGGGTGCGCTAAAAGCCAATAGGGAACCAGTGCACTTTTTGTGGTGTCGAAACCCTTTGTACAGTCGATCTATTTTTCCGGCTGTCATGTCACGCGACCGATTTCTAGATTTAATTTTACTTATGCGATTCGATGATTTGAACACTAGAGAAGAACGTAGAAGTTCTGACAAACTAGCAGCTTTTAGGGAAGTGTTTACAAAGTTTGTAGAACACTGTAAAGAAAGTTTTAAGTGCCACTCTCATCTAACTGTTGATGAACAACTTGTAAGTTTTAGAGGTGAATGTCCATTTAGAGTCTACATTAAATCAAAACCAGCCAAGTGTGGCATCAAAATATGGGCTTTAGTTGATGCAACAATCACCTATGCTGCTAACCTTCAGATTTATACTGGAAAAGATGGTAACAAACCAGAAAAAGACCAGGGCAAAAGAGTAGTACTTGATTTGGTCTCATATCTAAAAACTGGTTATGGCATCACTACTGATAATTTCTTTACCAGTGTTCCCTTGGCAAAACAACTTCTAGATCGACAAATAACATTATGTGGAACACTTCGAAAAAACAAGCAGGATATCCCTCCAGCCCTACTACCCAATATTTCTAGACAAGAAAAGTCCTCAGTTTTTGCCTTCACTGAGGAAATAACACTGACGTCTTACGTTCCTAAAAAGAATAAGGCAGTAATTATATTGAGTACAGAACATAAAGACGATAAAATTAGCGAAGAAGAGACGGACTATAAGCCAGACATAATCTTGCATTACAATTCTACAAAAGGTGCCGTAGATACTATGGATAAGATGGTCAATGAATATTCTTGTAAAAGAGCCTCTAAGAGATGGCCATTTGTTTTGTTTCAAAATCTTCTAGACATTGGAGGTCTGAATGCATACGTACTGTGGACGACAAAGAATTCCATTCGTGCGTATGAAGCTTCTCACAGACGCAGAGAATTTTTACTAAACCTGGGTCAAGAACTTATAAAGCCCCATGTCGATAGGCGACTAAAAAGTCCACAAAAATTCCATAAGCGAATTATAAACGCGATGTACGAATTATGCCCGCCACCAAGGGAGAATCGCGAAAACGACGCCACCATCTTGAAATCCTCAGGGCGATGTTTACTTTGTCCACGCAAGAAGGACCGCAAAAGCAGAAAAACGTTCAATTCTTGTAAATTCTTTTTTGTGCTGAACATCAAACAACCACAACAATTCAAACAATAATATGTACAAAATGTAAAGCTAATCAAAAAAACGATAATTAATTTTTTCAAGACACCATATATTTTCTTATTGTTACTTATATTCAATAAAAAATACTTGCATTTGTTTTAATTATGTTTTAACTAAAATTATTGCATTATGTTTATATTTAATCTATAAAAATGCATGGGGTACATAATGTACCCCCTCCGTCAACTACAAAACAACTTGACCCTTCGGTAGCGAAAGGTTATACAAATTCCCCTAATCAAGTGAAGTCCAAGCACTAGAGGGAACTTTACATGATCAAACTAGGAAAAGTTCTGATATTGATAAGTGTCTGGGTTGGTTACCTCCTGTTAGTAAGAACTATGCTTGTTTTGTCGGCGATGTGATAAATACAGCCAAAAAGATAGTGATCATACCAGAATTTTCTTGAAACTGTAGACCAAAAGATTGCAGATCAACTTATTCGTAGTCTGAATGCTGCACGACACCACAAATGGACTGAGAAAGTAGAAAACCTAAACTTTCAAAAATGAAGTGGGAAAGCTTGGGCCCTAATAAGGAAATTTGGAAATGGTAAAAGCTTTTAACAACGGAAATCAGCTATCAAACCAAACTCAATAACATCTCATATTGTTACGACATTAGTGCTAAGCACCTCCAGAAAATTTACAAATGGTCTTCTATAAGGCTCGGTACTCGCACCACTGCTTATTAGCCTTTAATCATAGACATACAATAGCAATATAAAAAGTTTGGTTATGCCGATGACTGGATTTTATGTGCCCAAACAAAATCCCTAGAAGAAGCTAAAGAGTTTCTGATGAAATACTAGAAGTTATATTTTCAAAAAACCTAACACCTCTAAAACCGAAGGAACCTGCTTCTACATAAACAACAATTTGGCTTCAAGAACACTTAACGTCCAGTTTGATAATACACGACTCAACAACCACAAACACCCAAAATACCTAGGCGTGACTTTGGACTTTAGAGCTTTAAGCTATCGAGAAGCTAAAAACAAGAAATTACATCATTCACAAGCTCTGAGGTTCTTTCATTAGTCTATGTTTAACATTGATGGCCTTTTTTCGCAAGTTCAGTTTTTATATCATCTGTATCAATTGTGTGATGAAGTGCTCTTACTAGAATTCTATATGCTCTATCCTGTTGAAGTTGGTAGCTGTGGAATACAATTTTCTTTTCTCTCATATACATAGCTTACTAGTTTCCTACACGTTTTTGGACTTACACGTTCAATTGTATTACACGTTTCATGTTCAATTGTATGACTTTCCATTTCTTCTTTGCTCGATGACTGCTCTGGAGGGTAATTTGTGTGTTCGACTGAATGCTGAGGGTACTGTATTTGATCTGAATGAGTGTATAAGGGTGCTGGATTTATCTTAACTTGAGCCGGTGGAGGTGGTTGTGGCTGAAGGTTGAATTGATTAGCAGAACTCTTAGGAAAGGGTTGTAATTGGTTTTGATGGTACTGTGACATATCTACCGATATTGGGTTTGGCTGTTGTAGAAGTATGTATGATGTTTGCATCCCTGAAATTGGATATGATTGTTGGTCGATTGGATCAGTCTGCGGGTTGAGATTTAATCTGGGTCCATTCGTGGTAGGAAACATTTTTGGTGTAAGGAATTTAATTTAATGATGATTCAATTTTTTTCCTTTTGTGTAGTTAGTTCTCTCCCATGAGTACATTGATAACGACTGTTGAAGACAGCTCTCTTTATGCTATTAGAGCAGTTTTCTTAACTAAGGTTTCTTTGGTTTTCGTGGGGTTCTCAAGTACACCTAATATGAAAGAAAGTGTGGTATGGTGCCTCCAATATGTGAGAATGATGTAATATGCCACATTTATTAATTATCAAAAGGTTCAGTTTTTCTTTTGTCCTTTGGATTTAAAATATTTTTGACTTTAAATCATTTTTCATCATTAAGTTTTATCTACTACTCTTTTTGTTTAAAGCTCTACTTTACCTTCTGTTATTTAAAACATATTTATAATTTAACCGTTCAGAAAAGCTCAATGTTTAGATTAGATGAAGTTACACTCATTTTTCTATTTGCATAACGTTTGTATTTTTAGTACCTTTCGTTGTGTAAGATACACTAATTCATCTGTTTTAAGAGTATACGCTGTTAGGAATATTTCATTTAAATGCATGTCCCAAGGCAAAATAAATGCAGATACCGCAATGCATTTTAATTGACTGAATAAAAACAAGTTTAGTCCAGGCATAAATCTAAGTTATTTGCTATTTGCATGATTCATTTTTTGTTTCATATTATTGTATACGGGACAGATCAAGGCAACAAAAAAAATTATAAATTAAGAAGGCTATGGAATATGAAATATGTATATTATAAATATGAACTATTTATTTACCACCAACCCACAATCTGCAAAAATGTTTGTACTAATGTAAAAATTGAATATAATCGTGTATGTTAAAGAATAATAGCCTCGTGTGGGATGCGGGTCTCTTAAGAAGAATACACCCAGACAATCTCCTACTTGTCGTAAAAGGATATTGTGTGGGTGTGTTCTACAAAACGATTTAACAAATGATTTAAAAAATAAGTCTGAACCAACAGTTTCATCATCTTCCCTCATTGAACCAGGTACAATTAGAACTAGCAAAATTTTAAAATTACCCACATTCGCTGGCCAAAGAGCACGGGAAACTTGTTGTATTCAATGAAAAAGACAGTAAAGATTCCATTTCACGTACAAATCATCTATGTATCTGTTTATACGTATTTCGCTTTAATAAAGCTCATCAGAACAGTTATTCATAGGCGTTCTCAACGTGAAAAATAGATCTTTTCTGTCTTTGGGAAGCAACGATAAAATGGCTTCGAAACGGACGCAATAGCGACATCTGATATTAAATCCGTAAAATAGTTTCGAAACACAATTCAGATTTCTGCTTTAATCTGAACCTTCTATAAATGCAAGGTATAACAGACGTTGATAAAGATGTTAATAGAGACATGGGGAATCTAAAATTTGCATTCCACGACGTGGATACTATATACGTATTTCCAAGCGAAATACGCATAAACAGATACATAGACGATTTGTACGTGAAATGGAATCTTTACTGTCTTTTTCATTTTATTCGGATCTACTCTGTATGAGTACAAGAAACCAATTCGCTAACGATTTCTGCTTAGTTGAGGAGACATGTCGTAGAATGCAAATTTTAGATTCCCCATGTCTCTATTAACATATTTATCAACGTCTGTTATACCTTGCATTTATAGAAGGTTCAGATTAAAGCAGAATACTGAATTGTGTTTCGAAACTATTTTACGGATTTAATATCAGATGTCGCTATTGCGTCCGTTTCGAAGCCATTTTATCGTTGCTTCCCAAAGACAGAAAAGATCTATTTTTCACGTTGAGAACGCCTATGAATAACTGTTCTGATGAGCTTTATTAAAGCGAAATACGTATAAACAGATACATAGACGATTTGTACGTGAAATGGAATCTTTACTGTCTTTTTCATTTTATTCGGATCTACTCTGTATGAGTACAAGAAACCAATTCGCTAACGATTTCTGCTTAGTTGAGGAGACATGTCGTGGAATGCAAATTTTAGATTCCCCATGTCTCTATTAACATCTTTATCAACGTCTGTTATACCTTGCATTTATAGAAGGTTCAGATTAAAGCAGAAATCTGAATTGTGTTTCGAAACTATTTTACGGATTGTTGTATTCAATTCAAAGCTGCAGCTAGAGCAAATGGCTGGAGCGAGAAAGAAATGGCAGCTTCTTTGGTTGTGTCGCTTCGAGGACACGTAGCAACCGTTTTGCAATTTCTTTCCTAGGAGTTATACCTCTCTCGTTGAAGCTTTAGAGGCAAGATTGCCCAGAATCATATAAAGAAGGTTTTTTAAAGTCAGCTGAAAGTTCGATTTCAAAGACATAACGAAATTATGCAAGAATTTGAAGCCGATATTAAAAGACTATTGAATTTGACATAGCCATAGGAGCCTAAAGATTTTCTGAAACAAATTGGAATACAGGCATTTATAGATGTACTACAGGATGTTGAAGTGCAACAAGCATGGGTCTTACTCCATTTTTAAGCCATTCTCGTATGACTTTTAAGGCATTATCATTCTTTGGACTCTTTTTAAGGATTTCCAGGGAAGTCTGATCACTATCTTCTTCGGTTTCTTCGATTATGTTCTCTTTATCTTCAAGACTTTTACAGTACTGGTATTGTCGTTCCAAACATGGTCGCCTAGAAAGAATGTCGGCATTGTTATGGAGACGCCCTTTACGATGTACTACGTCGAAGTTGGAGCTGGAGGAGTCTCTTTATCCAACGAGTAATTTGTCCTTCTAGCTTTTTAAAAATCATATAAAATTTCTGTTATAAAGGAAAGTAGGGCTAAGTGGGTAAGTAGAACTAAGTATATTTTAGGGCTTTTATAATAGCTGGGAACTCTTCTCTCAATACCATCCTGAGATGCGTCACAATCCAACAGAAATTTACCGTCTTCTCGTGGATGGGCTAGGATAGGTATTGTTGTAAGTCGCTTTTTAAATCTATGAAGGCATTTTGACAATTTGGTGTCCAGTCAAATTCAAGTTGTCAAGTCCAGGTGTTGTTTATGGTTAGTCAATAAAAGGGCTTAGCAATGCGGCCAAAAATTTTCGGTAATATGAAACTGTCCGAGAAAACTAATTTCCTTTTTACTTCCTGGTTTAGGCCAATCTTTAATAAGAGAAATTTTCTCTGGATCCGTTTAAATTCCTTCCACTAAAACGATATGTCCTAAATAGTATGCCTCTCTTCGAAATAGTTAATTTAACTTTAAATTGGCATTTCTCAATCTGTTAAATACCTCGCTTAAGTTTTTCAGATGTTCATCAAAAGTTTTGGACATAATAATTTCTCTCCTTTATAATCTCCTTTAAATAATAATGTAATTACCATTTGTTTCTAAATACGTTGAAAATCTAAACAGTAGTTACAAAAACTTTTAATACAAAACCCTTACATAACTTCAAATTTGCAAGACTCACTGAGCCAGCTAAGTGGTAGTGGCAGCGCTTCTATTGGTTGGTTGGATATAAGCTGGTTTGCATGGACCAGAACAGTGGAAATAAGTTATTTTGTATGTAAACGTGGTTTTTAACATGCTGTTATCATTGGAAATAATTTTTTTGCATTAATCAGACAGAATAAACCACTTTGGCAACAGAACAATGCATTAGCATATCTAACTCAACTTTAATTTTTGTGTGACTTAAGCCTGTTTGCATGTTACCTTCTCAATATTCACTACTTGAATCGAATGGTTCATAATCCTGGTCCTTCACACCGTCATCACTATTATCTTCATAAAACATTTTTTCTGTGTTTCAACTTATTTGAAAATCATAACACTAAATAACAAACTAATCGCTAGGTTATGATTCTGTTTACTACCTTTCTGACCACAAGAAAAGAGCAACAAAGTTCTATGTTTCAAACATACAACTTTGTTACAGTGTACATTTTATATTACTTTCAAAGAAAGTAATGAACCTATGATTTTAAATTATGAACTTTTGTTGACATACAATTATGTTTAATTGACTTTTGTGACGTTGCTATATGTGCTGCCATCAAATAACAAATTCAAAAAATATCAGCTTTGTACATACAACCTTGTTACATTGAAAGGTATGAAAGTGAAAAAAATATTACATACAACCTTGTAATGTTGAGTCAGCGATATTATAATGCTGTTCGTACATACTTTGCATTGTTCTACTATGAGTTTCTTAATTGATAATAGTATCTAGTCCAACGTGTCTTTAGATCAATACGAGCTAAACCATATTTAGTAAATAACAAAATATAATATTAAGTTACAAGATATTAAGTCTATTGCTAGAACCAAAGAGTATTCTCATTCAGTCAGAGCGATTTATTGATATCGGTTAGACGTGTTTATTGATAAAGTCATTAAGCTCCCAGTTTCTGTGACAATTAAAACATTGAAATTTCGTCATGTGTAACAATATTTACATATTGTAGTAAAATAGTGATAAACAAGTGAAAATATTCACCCCTGATGGGGGAGAATATCAATAAGAAGCCAATGCGTGAACTAAATACTTAGTTATTAGTGTTAGTGAACAAGATATGGATACAGGAATTAATACCACCGTTTCTCCTACTATAAGGAAAGTACAAGTTTTTAATATTAATTCTAGTAATTACGACTTTCAAAATTGTTGTGTTTATGTTGAAAAGACCAATGGCCAGAATATAGGCCTATTGAACCCGATAGTTGTGGGATTATTATACAAAAAAAATTATTAAGGTTAACAATATTAAGGAAATTAAAAGTATAGGAAGAAACCGTATTAAAGTAATTCTCAAAACTATTTTGGATGCAAATAATATAGTCAATAATAGTCATTTAAAGGACGATAATTTAAAGGCGTACATTCCCAATCACCTCTTGGAAATCAAAGGACTGATACGTGATGTCGATACCAAATATATAACATTGAATATTTGACAAATAATTTGAAAAATAATATAAAATATTTTCTATATATTAGGTATATATATAGAAAAGATACAGAATACATCCCTAGGCGTAATGTTAAAATTACATTTGAAGGCAATTTGAAGGCAACCTACTTGGTCTGCGATGTACTAAATAATTCCGAGCATAATATGCAGGCGGAGTCGTCTTCATCATCATTAAATCTCTTATATTCTTTCTTTTTTTTTAACACCTTTCTGCTTACAGCTTTTCTAGGTGGTTATTAAGTTGACTTGGTGCCATGTGTTTTTTTTATCAAAAGATAGATTGGTGAGGAGGTGAAACAGTTGATCCTTATGAAAATCTTGAACTCCTTGTCAAAGTAGGTGCCTGACGTAGTGGAGATATAGCATGTGGAGTTACACAAGTATCCCGCAGCAACGATGGAATTTCATACCTTCGAACTGCACCTTTCTGTTCTGAAGTGCTAACTCCGGAAATTGGGATTGAATTACCAACTGCGAAGCTTGTAATGTCGTAAATAAAACCATTTATAAAAACGTGGAAAACGCAAAACACAAGTCGTTCCAATTAGGTTAGAATTAGTCGCTTGCATTTAGATCATTAACAAATTACACACTAATATTTATTTCTTCTTCTTCTTCTTTTTCTTTTTATGTAGACATGACTCTGCCTGTTTTTCAATGTGCCTTTAGTAAGTTGAAGAGGTTAAAATAAAAGTGGTGTAAGTCAGTTATTTGTCATTATTGAGTTATGCTCATATTTGTTTTGTCTATATTCAAATCTATTAGCAAGAAAAATGGTGTAGATCAAAAGTCTTCTCTTGTCTCATAGATGGCAGCATCGCTTTGATCGGCAAGCGAAACTACTCATATATCTTAGTTAAATTGTGGTGTAAGTCTGACTTACATCACTTTTATATCAGCCAAGTGGAAGTTTTTGTGGATGGTGTCATTGACTGTTGAGTGCTGTATGGCTGACGAAGTTTCCAGTGTATTGTGAAAGTAATAGTGAACCTAGTGTTTATTCTTACTCTGGATCGGACGAATGGCTACCATCGGACTCAGAAAATACAGGTAAATCACATTATATTTACGTATACTGATGAAAAGTGTAACATAACCACAAAATTGGTATTTAAACTTTAGTTCTAAAGTTAGCGGTTAGTACACGCATTGTTTTTAGGCAAAATTGTCGTAATCTGTATTAACTTTTCATGTAGACGTAAAATTACGTCTGAAAGATGTTGTCGGTTGTCACTAACAATGTTTTTTTTTTATTTCAGAAACTGATGTCGAGAACAGTGTACCTAATACATCTATAATACAAGATACACCGGAGGTACAACAAGAACATGAAAAACCACCCCGAACTCGAAAAAGTCAGATGAATGGTAGTGTAGTAAAAAACGAGCAATACTAAGAAATACAGGTAAAGAATATACGACTAAACGTGGTAAAATTGTAGCAGGAAAGGTATTTACTAACACGGACTGTTTTTGCAAAAAAGAAATGTTTGCAAAAAATACCAGAAGAAGCACGTAATCATGCTTTTAAATCATTTTGGAAGTTAGGTTCCTTTAGTACACAAAATTCCTTTATATGTGGTTTAATAAAACAAAGCATTCCCCAACAAAGACGTCCCAAAGATCAATCACGTTCTGCAAAGTCGGTTAGTAATCAATATTCCATACAAGCACAAGGGCAAACCATCAATGTCTGTAAAAAGTTCTTTCTTCAGAAATTTAAGATATCTGATGGCCGCATGTCGAGGTCTATTAAAAAATTGCAAAACGGAAACGAACCTGGATCTGATTGCAGAGGTCGTCTCGCTTCTTTCAAAAAATTTTCTATCGAACGCATGAAAATAGTTCGAGAACACATCGATAGCTTCCCAGCATATCACATTACACGAGAGCGAAAAACCCCAACCAAAAATATTTATCATCACAACTTAGTGTTACTCTTAAGTGGGTGATCGACGTGATAGCGATAATACCGCGGTTTTAAGAACGACGGTTTTACTCGCGGCTCGTTGGTGCTGATCGACTAGCGAGCAAAACGGTTATTGTCAACCGTCCACAGCTAACATGTCGTGTTCAACTGAAAGTGAAGTTATATATTACCTCGCTATAGCATACTACGAAATTACAAAAAAAAGCGGAGACGCCCTCAACGTTGGGTATTTAAAAGTTTAACATATGCGGTAAGTCGAGTTGTTTTGTTTTTGTATTCTGGCGATGTACATTTCCATAAACAAACACAGTCTCGTAAACCATATATACATTCTAATAAAAAGTCGTGGCTGAGAGTTCGCATATCCATGATTAAAAACTGATCTTTTCACTTCAACGGTCGCTGAAAACTGCCGGTTTTGCTCGCCAGTAGTGATACACGCGCGGTTTTAAATGACGAGCCAAGTAAAAAATAAAACAAACTGACGAGCCACAAGCCAGGCTCGTCGGTATATAAAACCGCGGTATTACAGTGATACACTGGCGAGTTTTACCGACGAGCCACAAAACCGCAGTTTTACTCGCCTGTCGATCAGGGCCTTTATGTATAATTTGTACAAGGAACCCTGTGACGACAGAAATATCATTCCTGTTTCTATCGACATTTATTGCAGGACATTTAACAATCTTCATTTGAATTTAATCTTCATTTCCATGTACCACATACAGACACTTGTAGTAACTGTGATAGCTATAAAATCAGAAAACCTATCTTGACCGACGATATAGAATTACGTAATTTGGAAACTCAACATGAACTACATCTACGGAAAGCAGAGCGTGCTCGAACGTCAATGAAGTCTGATAAAGAAAAAGCCCAGAATGATGAATTACTCTTTTACGTTTGACCTAGAAAAGGCTCTCGGTTTTCCCAAGCTCAGTACGTGCACAGCGTACTATAAACGCAATATATACGTTTACAACTTTGGCTGTCACGAACTTTCAACTGGTTTAGGCTTCATGTATGGGTGGGATGAGACGCTTACCTCTCGAGGTTCGCAGGAAATCGTATCGTGTATAGTTAAGCACATTGAAACACGCACATCGCACTTTAAGCATATTGTTGCCTACAGTGATACTTGCACCGGACAAAATAGGAACTGGAACGTTGCCTTATCCTTATTAAAGATAGTACTTAGTGACACCAATCAGGTGGAAATAATTTTTTTTCAATTTCAAGTTTATGGCGAGTGGTCATTTCTACCTACCCAACAATGCAGACTTTGGATCAATAGAAACTTACTCCAGAGGAAAGGCAATTTATGTCCAAAACGATTGGTATTCTATCATAAGTCACGAAGACATAAATCGTTCCACTTTACACAGATAGTTAGCGAAGATTTTAAAAGTGCCTTCAATCTCAAAAAAGCAATCACACAAAGAAAAGTGAATTGCGATAATGAGCCATTATCGTGGTTAAGAATAAAGTGGCTTAGGTGCAAGTAAGACAAACCCTTATAAAGAAACGCTAAATGAAGAATCGGACTTTTTCAGCATCAAAATTCTGCCAGGCGCACAAAAAGGAAGGCCGAGATTATTGAAAAACATTCTTCAAGACTGACTTTATAACAGTCCTCGACCAGTGAGTATTATGAAAAAACGGGATATGTCTGACTTGTTGTCATTTATCCCACCTGTGCATCATAGTTACTTCAATAATCTTATTACATCTGATTCTCTTGGACGCGTTGATGATTCAGGACCACTCACAGATGACGAGTTTCCAGCGAGTAACGAACCTGGGGCATAAAACCTGCAATGTTGTTTGAACATGATGTTGATTTGATTTTCTGTGTCTTCCTTTGTCCAATAAACTTGAATGAATAGTGGTGTAAGTCATTTCAACTCTTGTTCTAAGTCTCCCCTGTATAAATTAGTTCAATATACCTCCATCAAGAGTTTCACATACGCATTGCTGACAAAGGTAAGGAATAATTAATACGATTTGTTTGTCATGGATTTAATGATACTGATCTTAGTAAAAGCTTCTTTTTCTCAAAATGAAGTTAAACTGACATACACCACTGTTATTTTAACCGCCTCATTCCATCGTTTTCGTGGTTTTCCTACCGAGCGTGTTCTTATTGGGAATCCGTCTCTTGCCGTCTTTAATACTCTATTTGTTGTTATTCGGCTTATATTATGATCGTTTCATTCTACTTTTTTATTTCTTACTCAGTTCTTGATGTTCTCCACCTTGCATCTACGTCATATATCTGTACTTCTAGCCCTGTCCCCTAGTGTCTACCATCAATTTTCTAAGTGTTTTCATCTCTGATGTTTCTAACATCTTTTCTGTCCTCTCTGTGTCAGGTCGTATTTTGTAAATTCTGCCTTTCATTTCTTTCCCGATATTTTTATTTCTCTATATTATTTCAGCAAGGCAACCTGCGGTTCTGTTTGTTCTATTCACTTGATCTTCCACTTCAGTTTAGAGCTTTCTGTAGCTAGATAATGGGATGCATAGATATTTAAACTCCATCACTTGTTCTATTATTATCCAGATTTAGCCATACGGCTCACACTCCCTCTAAGGGGAAAATTCACTCATCCCAGATACCTACGGTATCAAAAGGATTGAGCTCTGGTGGGACTCTTTCCATGTTATCGAGTCCTAGGTGACTTGGTATGTCGGTGTATCTCCCAAAAATTTTCGTACGCATCTGGACGTCGAAAGTAACACAGCTTTCTGCATAATCTTATATAGATGTTCATTTAGACCCAGCTTTTTTATGTTTTCTAGGTGTCTAATCTTTCCTACTGAGTCATGACGGTCTTTATAATCCGTACCGACAAATGCCTGGCACCCACCGGTAAGATGTTGGATAGTTTCTTGGGCTTGGCATCCATATCGGCATTTGTCATTTTGGACTTGAGGATCTTTAACAATATATTTCAGGTAATTTTTAGTTGGAATAACCTGATCCTGAATGGCAAGTAGGAAACCCTCAGTCTCGGGAAACATCTTTCCTGATGTCAACCAATAGTTCGACGCTGTATTGTCGACATATTCTTGGCTGATCTCATTAAGATGTCGCCCATGCAGAGGTTTACTCATCCAGGCGCGCATTTTGTCTTGCTTAGTCAGGTGGTTTATGCGCATTTCTTGTTCCCTCAGTTTAAGCGGCGTCGTATCATCTACTGCGCAAATTGCTCGATGTAAAGTAGATGTCTCAGCCTGTACCTGAAAATAAGTTCTTAAATTAGCAATTTGTTTATCCAATTGCTCACCTATATCCATAAGTCCTCTTCCCCCTTGATACCGCGGTAATGTTGTTCTCTCTACTGCACTACGTGGATGATGTTTTTGCGCCTTTGTGAGAAGTGTTCTTACTTTCCGCTGAAGACCCTCTATATCCGTTTTTGACCACTTTATAATACCAAATGAGTAGCTCAGCGCGGAACAGGCGTACGTATTTAATGCCTTAAACAAATTTTTACTGTTAAGATATGACCGATTTAGTTGTCTTACTCTTCGTACGAACTCGAAAGTTAGTTCGGTTTTCATTAGTTTATGGTCAATTTTTCGCGCTTTGCTGTACTCCGAGATATTTGTACATATCATTTTCGTCCATTGCCTCGATGTTTTGGCCATCTTGCATATCGAAACCTCCGGGCTGAATCTTTCCTCTGACTATGTTTAGTATACGGCACTTGTCTAGTCCAAAATTCATACTGATATCATTTGAGAAATTTTCTACAGTTTTTAGCATCTTATCTAGGTGGTTTCGAGTGGAAGCCATTAATTTTAAATCATCCATATACAACAGATGATTAATCTTCGCTACAACAGTGTTGTTATTTTTGATGCTAAAACCTGAGTCAGTAGAGTTCAGCAGCTGAGATAGTGGGTTCATTGCTAGGCAAAACCAAAGTGGACTTAACGAGTCCCCCTGGAAAAGCCCCCGGTTAATAGGGATATCTTCAGTTTCGATATTAATTTCACCCGGTATTTGAAGGTGAATTTTAGTCTTCCACTCTGCCATTATATGCTTCAAAAAGGTCACGAGATTATAATCGACTTTATATATTTTCAATATATCTATAAGCCATTCATGCTGCACTGAATCAAAAGCCTTCTTGTAGTCAATGAAGGCAGTAAAAAGGTTTCTTTTTTTGTTGTATGCCTGGTTAGAAATGACTGAGTCGATAATAAGTTGTTCCTTGCAGCCCATGGACCCCTTAGCGCATCCTTTCTGTTGAGGCTCTATGATATTGTTCAGAGCACAATGTTGGTAGATACGCCGGGCCACACAGGATGTGACCAATTTGTACAAAGTTGGAAGACAAGTAATTGGGCGGTACTTTGCTGGATCTTGGGTGTTACTTTGATCCTTCGGTATTAGATAAGTGGTTCCCTGAGTAAGAAATGATGGTATTTCCTGTGAATTAGAAATAATATTATTAATAAATGCTGTTAAAAGCTCATGAACACTCCAAAACTTCTTTAGCCAGAAGTTTTGAACTCCGTCTGGTCCAGGAGATTTCCAGTTATGAAGCTCTTTGATAATGTTCGAGACTTCTTCAGTGGTGAAAGGTTCATAAGGAATATTACTGTAGTGTTGACAGTTGTTCGTCGTTTGTTCAATCCATCCAGCATTGTTGTTATGAGTAGCTGGCGTCGAAAGTTGGTTTCCCCAGAACTCATGAATTTCTTCTTGGCTTGGGTAGGATTTATTTACATTTTCTACGGTGGAATTAAGTTTTCTATAGAAAGCCTTCTCTGCATTCTCAAAAAGTATATTGTCGCATTTACGGTTGTTACTAACTTTGTATCTCCTAAGGCGACCTGAATAAACGGAGAGTTTTTGTTTTAATGTGTCCAGGCAGTGTTGAGCTGTGTTGTTCTCTGGATCATGTTGTGAGTGTCTTGGAGTGTTCAGAATTATTTCTTCAGTTCTTTTAATTACTTTTCGACTTCTTACTCCTCGGATGTATTCTGTAATTTGTCCAATATCCCTGCGCAATAATTCAATTTTACTCAGCAGTCTTTTTTCGCAGGGTGCAATTCTGTTTTCAGTCCTTCCGATATTAGTTCCCCGCCGTGTTCTGATCTTAATGCCCATAACATTAGCAATTGCTGTTGCTGCACAATAAATCAGCATATGCAAATATTCTAATGTATGGGCTTCCACGATATAATTGGGTAGGACTTCAGTGTTCATAATATTATTATTATTATAATTATTATTATTATACATAAGCAAGGGCAGAGGAACTAAGTTCCTATTATGCCCAAAAACAAATAAATTTAATTAATAACCTACTAGTAAAAAAAAAAAACAAAAATTAAAAATAAAAGAAATAAAATTACAATTTTTGGTTTAAAAGAAAAACAATATTTTAACTATAATGTAAAACGGTCAAGTCTGTTTTTGAACGAATTGGTAGAGGGAGCAGAGACAATGTTATCGTTAAATTTATTCCAGCACTCAAAAACTCTATTTGGTAAAAAGTTCTGCCTTGATCTTGTAGAAAAAATTTCTTTCTTCAGTTTGAACTGATGACCTCTGAGACGTTCATCTTGATTAATGATAAAAATTTCATCAAGATTTCCAAAATTGAATTTTAATATCTATATATTATATAACATATAAGTCTCCACGTTGTCGGCGAAGTTCAAAGGAAGTTAGGTTGGCCATACTAAGTATTTCTGCATAGGAAGGTCTTATCGGCCCCAAAGAAATTCGGGTGGCTTTTCTTTGGACGTTTTCCAACATAGTCTTGTCTCGAACCAGATCAGGATACCACGTTGGTCCAGCGTATTCAAGTATGGGTCTTACGTAAAGAGTGTAAAGTTTACAGAATGATTGCATTGAAACTTTAGAAAAACACCTCCGAATAAGATACAGTCTGGAGTTCGCACGTTTACAAATAGAGGTAATATGGTCGGACCAAGTTAGGCTGCTGTTTATGATAACACCAAGATCGTTATACGAAAACACTGAATCTAATGGCTGCCCGTTAACAAAGTACGGCACAAGTGGGTTATTTTTACCAATTCGAAGCACTACACATTTTCCGGCGTTTAAGGGTAGTAACCACTGGGAACACCAAGTTAAAATAGAGTCCAAGTCCATTTGGAGTGTTAGCTGGTTTGTGATTGGATTGGCATATATTTTTGTGTCATCAGCGTAGAACGATATTTTACTTGAGACATAATAAGGAACATCGCTGGTGTAAACCGTAAACAGCAGAGGTCCAAGGACGGAACCCTGAGGCACTCCACTTTCCACTAACCTGTCCTGTGAGAAAGATTCGCCAACTCTAACTTTGTAATATCGATCTGTCAGAAAATCATCTATCCAACGAAGTAAAGTACCGCGAACTCCGAAATGTTCTAGCTTATGTAGAAGTCTGCGAGGTACACGGTCAAAGGCTTTAGAGAAATCTAGATAAACAACGTCGACCGTCGACTCTAACCAATGTAAGAGATTGGTTAGAGTAGAGCAACCAGAGACAAATCCATGTTGTTGATTATTATTATCTGACCTTCCAGCTCCAATTTACATCTCAGTAAATTTTCGTTTATAACCATGTATTTTGCCTTTTTTGGAGAAATTAACATGTTAAATTTTCTGGCGGTTATATTAAATTGGTGCAGCATACGTTGTAAATCATCTTCACTTTGAGAGAGTAGTATTGCGAATATTTATTTGACGGGGGTAATAGATGTAATGTGATGAATGGAATATAAATCTCAATGTAAAATATTTGTTAAACTATTCAAAAATCCATCCAAGAAAAATTCATTAACCATCTTTCCCACGAAGTAAAACAGTATTAGATGAGAACTGTACTATAAACAATATTATATATTTCATAAAAGCACTCTCTCACTAAAAGTAAATTAATTAAATACTACCTATTTGTAAATTAATTTAATTTAAATCGACATATCGCTAGTCCAGTAATTGATTTATATTGGCATATTTTACTCTTTTTCTTTTATTAAAATATGGCAGCGCATTCCACCATCCTTACCAGTATAAACTGGTTTAACTCTCCTTTCGTCATATTGTTTTGACCATTGTTCCATATTGAAGAAGTCCATTTCAGCAACTTCTAGTTTTGGATCAATATTAATTATTTCTTCTAATCGATTAGTTGCGTCAAAATCATCTTGATCAATTTTGTCTATTTCTTTCGATTTATTTGCATCTTATACACTCACCAGCACGAAAAACGGAGCACTTTCATTTTTAAAATAAAAACTTAAAATTTTAATTTAAATTTTTATTATTATAAAAACGTAAACACACAAACGAAACAAATTGTTTTAAGTAATTTCTAATAAAACTTAAGTGCTTATCCGAAAATAGAGTGCATAAAAAATCAGAAATAAAGAATACACTATTCTTATCACTTTTAAAAGTGCAAAGGTAGCTGTCGGTATTCTATTGTTATTCCTTTGTTCTTGTTGATGTGAGTAAACTGACAAGTTGAATCAAATGTCAAACACAATTTGAAGTTGAATTGCATTGATTTATTCTCAAGAATTATGGTTGTAAATCTCGAAACAGCGGCTGTTACTGTTGCTTTGCTTCAAGACGGAAAAGTGAGCGATATGTTGCTCAAAAGTATCAAATATCTAATAGTACTGTGCACCGTATTTTTACATGTTTCTTGGCAACCGGAGTTCACACTAGATTACCTGGAACCGGTCCCAAACGAAGAACTAGTGCCCGTGATGCAGAACGGCTGTGTACATATCCGAAATCAACTTTAGTACGACCGGAATACTAACGTCAGTGAAGGAACAATTAGACGAAGGCTTGGAGAAGCAAATTTAAGCAGTCGCAGGCCTGCAACAGAACTTCTCAGGTGCCATCGAGTTGCGCGGCTTCAGTTTGCCAGAAACCATGTTCATTTTACTGTAAATAAATTTAAGGCAATATCAGAATTTTACAAACAAATAAGCAACCTTATAAGAGATATACCAAGACATAAACTCATAGAGATAGTCATGAGAGATTTCAATGCTAAAAGAGGTAACGAAAAAGAAGGGCAACATATTATTATTATGGATTAGGAGAGAGAAACAACGAGGAGAAACAATGAGTATCTTTGCAGCTGAACATGACTTAATCCCTTAATAAACGATAGACAACATTAAAGCCAATTTTATGTAGAACGAAGAAGGTAAGAATAAGACATGGATGACGACAGAGATTCTACAGGTGATGGAAGAAAGAAGGAAGAACAAGAACAATAACTCTATGTATAAAACGGTACAAGATATACAGAGAAAGATCAGAGAAACCAAACAAAAGGAACTGGAGCAAAACTGCCAAGAAATCGAAATTCTACATAAGTAAATACTACGACTTCAACTTGCATAAAAAGGTAAGAGAAATTACAGGCAAATGTAAAAACAGAAGAGTAAGTAAACTTGTTAATGACAACGGAGAGGTAATCGTGGACAAAGAGAGTATTGATAATACCTGGAAAAATTACATACGAAATTTATTTTTTGATGAGAGGGAGGACCAGTCCGAAATACCTACGGAAACAGGACCACCTATACCTACTAGTGGCAGAAATGAAAGCAGCCATAATATCACTAAAAGAAGGGAGAGGTCAAAGACCAGACGGAGTACAGTCTAGATTTCTTAAACTTCTTGATGATGAATCTTTAAGAATACTATGTAAAATCTCCAATAATATCTATGATACGGGCAATATTCCAAAAGATTGGCTAGTTTCAGAATTTATTACGTAACCAAAAAGAAACAGGGAGCGAAAAAGTGCTGAGAATATAGGCTAATAAGCTTAATGAGCCATACACTAAAACTTTTTCTTAAAGTTATACATCGCAGAATATACAAGCTATGCGAAGAGAGAGTACAAGACACACAGTTTGGATTCATGAAAGGCGTAGGTATGAAAGATGCAGAGTTTAGTCTACAGGTATTATTCCAAAGATGCAGAGATATGACTTGCGATTTGTACACCTGCTTTGTGCACTACCAAAAAGCATTTGACACAGTTCAACCCCGAAAAATGATGGATGTTCTAACAAAAGTCCAAATAGGTGATAAAGACCGGCGTATAATACAAAACTTATACTGGAACCAATCAGCCATAATAAGAACAAATCTTGGAAGCGATCAGCAGATCAACCGACGGAAACGATCCAGATTCTGCGGGGCGTTAGACAAGGATGTATACTTTCACTTATATTATTTAACCTATATTCAGAGGAAATATTTAGAAAGCCTTGGAAATTTGCGAAAATATACTACGGAGTTGAATCCTGGACACTCACTGAAGCGATGGAGAAAAAGCTTGAAGCCTTTGAGATGTGACTATACAGAAGAATCCTAAGGATATCATTAACGGACAAGATAAGCAACGAGACTGTACTACGATAAATGGGGAAAAAAGAGAAGTGATGTATACGATTAAAAGGAGAAAGTAGAGAATATCTCGGACACATAATGAGAAACGGCACTAAATACAGACTACTGAAAATAATCCTTCAAAGCAAAGTATACGGAAAGCGAGGATTTGGGAGAAGAATATCATGGTTAAAAAACATGACGAAATGGTTCTCCAAAACAACAACTAATCTATTTAAAGTATCAGTTAATAAAATATTTATAGCCAGAATGATCGCCAATATTTGAAACAAATAGGCACCAAAAGAGGAAGAACTGGAGACACGTTATATTTACCGATGAGTCCTGGTTTACGTTGCGGTCTCGAGATGGTCGTGGGAGAGTACGGCGAAGACTACATGAGCGTTTTGCAGAATTTACTTTCAGTCCTAGGGTAGGCTCTCAAGGGGCTCAATTATAGTGTATGCTGGAATTTCTCAGAGCCACCGTACAGAATTGTACATAGGTCTGAGTCTTTGGTCTAATGCATAATAATGATAAGCCTCACAGTGCGAGAATCTTCTTCTTCTTCTTCAGCCTTAAGTAATCCAACTTTGGACATAGGCCTCCCCCAAATAAATCCAGTGTTTTCTGATAAAATGAGTTAGGCTTTCACTGCCATCGTCTAAATTGTTAAACTGTTTGTTCGGGCTGTTAGGCCGTTGAAACCGACGACGTGTTGTACTGCAGAGGCCATATTTATATTTTCTACTCGCCTCCCCTCCACTGGTTTCGGCGTAAGGGGGCGTGTCCTCGTTTGTAGTAACTTTATGTCCTAAATAACCTTCTTCTTCTTCTTCTTCTTCTTCTTCTTCTTCTAAATAACCTTCCTTTCGATTTACTAATACATCAAGGAACGCTAGCTGTTGATCTTTCTCTGTTTCCATCGTAAATTGAATATTTGGATGTAGTATAGTAATAATTGGACAGACAAAAGCCTAAATTAAAATAATAAATAAAAATTGTCTTGGCCTCATGGGTCAACATGCTCAGTCAACCTGTTAAATTAGTTACAAGAAGCCCTTTTAGAGGAATGGGAATTTATTCCTTAACAGGACAATTCCGAGTATTGGATCAAGGTTGCAGATCTGAACTTAAGTTTTGAAGAGAGTATTAAGTTGTAAGACTTTTAAGTCTATAGAGACAATGATTAACAGATATGGTACTTGTATGAAAGATATAGAAATGAAAATAGCACGGAAAAAAAACAAAGAAAACACTCCATGAAGTAATATGGAAGAACACTCTAACCAAAGAAAACAAAAAAGGATCTTTCAGAGCATAGTGCTAAATATTACACTATAGGGAGCAAAAGTATGACCAATGACAACAACAATACGAAATAAAATAAGAATAGTTGTATTGGTATGTCTACAAATCACTAGAAAAGATCGATGAAGAACAGAGGATATATAGAACAGAATGAAAGTAGAATGCTTAATTATAAAAAGTTTAAAAATAGAGCACTGCAGTGGTGCGGGCATATACAAAGAATGTCAGAGCACAGGTAGCCACAAATATTCGATTGAGGCCCGCTAGGAAGAAGACATAGATGAAGACCTGCTTCAAAATGGAAAACGTACATAGAAAATAAAATGAGAGGTAGATACCTCTAGGAATGTGACTGGAAGAAAAGAGTGCTGCGGAGGACGAAAACGGCTAGCTCATAATGGTAAAAAATCGAAGAAAAAAAAAGAAGGACATATGTTCCTTTTTTACGCTTCCTTGTTCTTTGTTATCCCTTGATACTAATTATATATAAGAAAACACAGTAAACGTCTTTAGGAGGTATAGGTGTGGAATTTGTGAAAAATACATCTGAAAAGGCGCGCCCGCCCTTTGAAAGGTTAATGATTTGATATGGATTATCTCAATCTATCCTGTCTATTTATAGACGAAATAAATGATTTGGTTTTATTTGACGAAAACAAATGAATAATATACCAAATAAAAAATCAGACATTCTGTATTGTTATGGCACATTTATCAGCATTCAGAGAAAAAGTTAACACACCTTTATGAAAACGGAAACTCAACATTTAAAAGTAAGTGGCCAAAAATGTCAACCCTAATTGTTTTGAAAGTGCCTCTTTCCTTACTTTCGCTTTTTATGCCGTTACTGCTTTCACGGATCGTTCAATATTTTCATTCAAGACAAGACAGGGAAGTTTTATTTTTCCCCTTAATTACGTTGGATACGAGACAAAACTGAAACTTCCGAGGGATATAAAGCGATGAAAAATTGGAGTTAACGGTTTGAAAAATGGGTTACTCAAAAATATATAATATAAGCCTTGCAGATACGGCGAAAAAAACAATATTACTAAAAATAAATAAAATTTATTGAAATTTCTTTTTATAGACCAGTCTACTAAGGTAAAAATGAGATATAAACTCCGATTTCATTGAAAATTTGATCTTAGTATTTGATCTCTTGGCGCTGGTTCTGTTTGTATTATGTCAGTACTGATTGTAATTAGAATTTATAGATTTAAGACAAGAGTTTGCCAACATCCAATTTTTGAGAATTCCCTTGTAAATTTCAAAGTTAACAAGATCAGGAATTTTAGTTATGCCAATTGGTCAATAGGTTGGTTTGCCTGTTGATATGACATCAAGACTTTTGTTAACAGTTGTCTATATTTTAGTGTTATTAATCTATAACATCATTGTGTATGGTTGGCATTATAATCAACAGCCGCAATAAATCTGTTGCCAAGTGTAGTAAACTGCTAATCATATTGTTCGCTAGTTATTGAATGGCTTGGTGGGCTATATATTGTAGAAACTGTTAAACTACATTATAATGCACAGCCTAGGTTTGGCGTGATTGGTTGGTGTGTGGGTCCCAATTTAAAAATTGGCGGGTTTCATGTTTATTAAAATGGCAATTGAGGTATCTCTCTTAGGTTATTAATTTAACTTAGAAAAATTATAACAATGTTATATTTATTTTATCTTTTGGGACTCTGAAATATTTTCAGCCCGAAAATAACTTAGACGTATTTTGCTAACATTATTTTCTATTTAGGGACTTCGAAAATATTTCGAATATTTTATTTCTTTTTCAGGTTAAAAATAACTTTTAGATTATTTTTCTGATATTTATATACTGTTTTGGGACTTTGAAACATTTTTACTATAAAAATAACTTAGGATTATTTATACTTTTTAGGTCTTTTTCGACTTGGGAAATTTTTAGAATAGACACAAATTTCGCATTTTCAGGAAAATCTGGCAATTTTAAATAACTTTTGTTTCCAGCAAATTTTGGGACTTTTCCAAAAGGAAAAAAAATTTTCACTTTTTTTCAAATTTTACTTTTTTTGCTTTTTGCATTAATTAGTCTTAGGTGTCATAACTAACGACCTTCTTTTACAGATTCTTATTTCTAAGACTAATTAACACTTTATTTTCAGATTCTTTTTTTTTGCTTTTTGCATTAATTAGTCTTAGGTGTCATAACTAACGACCTTCTTTTACAGATTCTTAGTTCTAAGACTAATTAACACTTTATTTTCAGATTCTTAGTATTAAGATATCTAACCCCTTTCTTTGCAGATTCTTAGTTATAATACTTCTTCTTCTTAAAGTGCCCTCTCCTCAATGGAGGTTGGCTACTACAATTTTAAAGTCTTCTCTATCTTCAGCTGTTCTTATTAGCTGTTCAAAATTTAGCCCTGTCCATTGTCGGATGTTTCTGAGCCACGATAGTCTTTTCCTTCCTAGGCCTCTCTTTCCCTCGATTTTTCCTTTCACTATAAGTTGGGCATATTGGTACTTATTATTTCTCAGTATGTGGCCTAGGTATGATGTTTTTCTAACTTTTACTTTGTTAAAAAGTTCTCTTTCCTTGCCTATTCTATGCAGCACTTCTTCGTTTGAGGTATGCGATGTCCATGAAATTTTGAGCATTCTCCGGTAGATCCACATTTCAAATGCCTCCAATTTATTTACGGTTGATGTTTTTAGGGTCCACGTTTCAACTGCATATAGAAGAGTCGACCAGATGTAGCATTTTGATAAACGTAGTCGAATTTCAAGTTTTATTCGAGAATCACAAAGCAGTTTTTTTATTTTTTCGAAAGATTTTCTGGCCTGTTCTATTCTCGATCTTATTTCTAGATCAGGATTTAGGCTGATATCGATCCAACATCCCAGGTACTTAAATCTATTGACCTGTTCTAAAATGTGCCCATGTTATAATACTAATCAACTTTTATTGCAGATTCTTACTTGTAATAAACATTTAATTATATATGACCGTGATCCCTACATGCTCCGGTCCAACATAGCTATGGATAGTGTGACTGGACCACCTTCCCTCATTCCCGAAGGTCAAATCCAGCGACAATTAGTAATATATGTAGTAAAATTTCATAAAATATATGTATAAATACTTAGTTTAGGCCTGAATTTTAAAGCTGTGTTAAGTAATGATGTTATAATGATGTTATATTTGTAGGCTTTTATATTAGAATTGTATTTTTAAATCGGAATGTACTGGGCCCTAGGCGAGGTTTAGAGGGGTTTTCCTTCGCCATTGCACCAATAACGCCCCCCCCCTCCTTTGATTTCCCAGATTTTTAATAAAGAATAAAGACATTTTAAACATAGCTGTTTAGTGTTTTATTTGGTTTGCAATAGTTATTTCCAGTAAACCTTTCCTTCATTTTGTTGACAATGACAATTTTTCATAGTACTCGATTCACAATATATCTTTTTATTATCCTACATTTGTGGCGAAATCTAACATAATTGAGTGTTCTAAAAAATGAAAATGGATAAATGTCAATTTGGATTTATTCAAGGAGGCAGGTCTACATTAGCAATTTTTATTATAAAACAGCTAATTAAACAATTTAGAGTGAAAGAGATAGACTTGCACATAGTATTATTAATCTTAAGAAAGCACATGATGAAGTTATCAGAAACCTACTATGGCAGAGATTTAGTAGGAAAGGAGTGCCGGCTGAATATGTGAGTGGAGTATGAGCAAGTAATAACTATAATAGTGTTAGAACTACTATATATAGTTAGAATAACTATTATAGTGTCAGAACGATACAATTGTAGGTGGAATTGGCCAATTTTGTGTGAAAATATGGCTTCATCCGGGTTTCGCCCATATTTATTCTCATTTGTGCTGGATTAGATAACAACTGAACCTCCTTGCTATAGAGTAGCGGAGACAGGTCCTTAATGAAAAATGATTAAAATTAAGTTGGATACAAACAAAATATTTAGAATATTCTTTTAAAGATGATATTTCAAGTCCAGATAGAGTAGTTGGCTTGAATAGACAAGAACTCACAAAAGATGATAATTTTCGGCTTTTAGGATCGGTATTACCGTTTTATTTATCATACTTCAATTAAAGGTAAAGGAAAGAGGCAAATTGAATGATGTGCAATAAAAAAGATACCAAGGAAACTAAAAGGTAATTGTATGGACTGCTTTTAGGCCAGCTATGATGTATGGTACTGAATGTAGGGTAGTAAAAAAGGGGATGAACAGAAATTGCATGTTTCTGAAAAACCATAATCTCAGAGAAAAAGCGGAGAGGTACTAAGTCCCTGGAAGAGAACAGAAAAGTTTAGAGGAAAATAATTAGAGAAGACGATCCAACATAGAGAAAGCTAACGAGAATAATAATGTTAATGAATGTTCTAGAAATAAAAATAATAAGAAGAACCTCTAAATCTTAATAAAAAAATTACCTAATCAAAAAAATTAAAACAATATCTATATATCTCATAAAAAAAGCATCACTAGCATATCAAAATAAAAAAACACAAGTCAGAATTTAATTTTACCTACATAATCTCAAAAGAAAAAATAATTACATTTCTAATAAAACTGTAATAGCCAGCTTAATCCTAAAATGTGAATATCATCCGCTTTGTACCAATACCACAGTATATTGCTACTCTTTATATTGCTAATAAATTCTTTAGCGATATACTGTGTCACAACACCTCAATTGTCATTTTAATAAACATGAAACCCGCCAATTTTTAAATTGGTACCCACCCACCAACCAATCACGCCAAACCTAGGCTGTGCATTATAATGTAGTTTAAAACTGTTAGTAAACTATGCCGGTCCTCTATGCTGATGTTGGTTGATTGTATGTGATTTTTGAATATTGGTTAAGTTCATGATGCTTGATTGTCGACCTAATAATAATTGCGGTTTCTTCGTGTCTGGATGACTTGCGTAGTTGTTTGTGTAGAGACGGCAAGAGACGGTTCCCCAATAGGAAGACGATCAGTAGGAAGACCACGAAAACGGTGGAACAACAACTTACTGAAGGCACATTGAGAAACAGACAGAGTCATGTCTATATAAAAAGAAGAAGAAGAGAAGAAGAAGTTTTTGGTGGTGGCCTTAATGAATGACTCATACCACATTATTTCGATAAAATCTCATAGATCTTTCATTTTTTGCATTTAGCTCTAACAGTTAAAATAACAGGTATGTCCACATCTTCTGCTGGAATAATTTTCTATAAGGATGACTTTGAATTATATTTTGAATTCGAATACATGCAATATATACATTCAACAATACTCCAAAATAGACTTGATCCGAAATTTAAAAAAATGTGTTCCCTTTTTTGCTCGGTTTAAGTCGAAACATATGGTTTTAAAAAAATATATACAATATTTTGTACTTAAAATATGTCTCTCTGTCCATTTGCAGATTTATTTTTGATATAAAACTTTTCTCCCACGAGTGGGAGTGGTATTCACCTCCAAGGGAAAAGCATGCATCTGCATAGGGTAGATTTTGTTTGTTTTTGAGATATTCCCTAACTACTGTAAAAATTTCCAGAAAATCGATGCGTCTTCAAGGAAATCAGAGATCAAAACTTGATAAACTCAACTATCATGATTTCATATATATTGAAGTTTGGCAACAATCTCGGCGAAGTAATATACGACAAAGTAATGGTAGTAATATATAGTAATAATACCAGTCCAATCTCTTGTATTTTTCAACCATGAATGTTTGCGTCACCTCAAGCTTCTCTTTCCTATATTTTCCGTTCGATAAAGCTAAAGCTAAAGCTATTCAAAAGCTAAGTTGACTATATTCTTAAGTTGATTATATTCCGCAAAACTTAAAAAATTGTTGTGTTTTATTATGTTAAAATTTTATTCGTCAAAGAAGCTGTGGCATAGGAAGTTAATAAATATGTAGATTAAAAATATAGTCAGCAGGATCCGTCACAGTAATCAAACCAAGTGACATTTTCAATTTGTTTATCATCTCCTTCAAAAAGTAGCAAACGTCAACATGATTATGCAAAAATTCGCTTGAAGCTATTTCTTTTTAAAATAAGTTTTATATTGCTTCAAAAATGATAAAATGTGTGTTCTCTATTCCTTAAGGATGACAGTAAAACAGACAAATTGGTCGATGTTTTTCGATGTATAAATTGCGCTACATGAATAAATATTGGATGCTCAGAAATAGCACACTTTAATAATATATAATACTTAACATCGTCCTCAAGTGCCTTCGGGAGTACCTAAAAAACATTTAGGGACTTCAGAGTCTATAAAATAAAACATTTTCGTTTTAGTTGCAGGACTTGTTATAGGTATTATAGGTATATCTTTTATAGGTATATCTTCACAGAGTTAATGGCAATGCCAACAGGATCTTATATATTTATTATATATATATATATATATATATATATATATATATATATATATATATATATATAGAAAGAAAATTGGTTGATAAAAGCTGACTCAAATTTAAATTCGAAGGAGGGAAATAATTGGGTAAACAGCTGATAGACTACGACTCTTTTTACGATATCCACTATATTTTGCCTATTTTCATAAGCATATTCAGGGAAAGCTACCACAATGGTCATTAGGTATATCTTACATATAATAAATTAGTTTTTTTTACTTACCAAGTTAGTATAATGTTAAACTAAATAACATTTTTTAAATTATATCTGACAGATTTATGAATTGAAGTAAAGTTAGACATTTATTTGATATACAATTTTGTTCTATATACAATTTTTTTGGTCATTATCATATTAAGTTAAACAGTTTAAGTAGTTTATCAGCAATCAACATTATTAATAAACTAAGCGACAGATCTTAACAGGTTTGCCTAGGTTTGTCAGTAATTGTTTGGTTATGTTTTTGAATAACTGTTTTAAAAGAATATGTCTTATGTATACTTTGATGTTAGTTGGCAATTTGTTTTACTATACAATCACGTTGAGTTTTTGTGCTAATATTTGGTTTAAACTATATATATATATATATATATATATATATATATATATATATATATATATATATATATACCACAGGATCCAACTGGTAATCGGTTCACTTTGATGTCTTTATTTGCTGAAAATTTCGTGAAAATTAAAAGTGAATATTTTGTTTGAAATTTGAATTATTTCGATTAAGGGTGACTTGCTGAATAAAAAAATCTAAACACGTGTCAAGAAATTATGCACCGTTTTGCCGGAAAATCGAAAAAACTGTAGACGATTGGATTTTTATCAAATTTCGTTAATTGGCTATATTGGCGTCAATTTTGGTCCGAGAGTCAAGCGAATGGACATTTCCTACATAAAATTGGTTCGTGAGAAAAATCGTTCTTCTGCCATACTCAAAATTTTCCTACATCTAACGGTTCGTGAGAAAAATTTCCACTTGGATGTCTGTATTTGCTGAAAATTTCGTGAAAATTAAAAGTGTATATTTTGTTTAAAATTTGAATTATTTTGATTAAGGGTGACTTGCTGATTAAAAAAATCTAAACACGTGGCAAGAAATTATGCACCGTTTTGCCGAAAAATCGAAAAAACTGTAGATTTTTTAATTCGATTTTTCCTCTTTTCCGGCAAACTGGGGTTAATGGATCAGAAAAAAACACATGTTTGGAATAAGCTGGACCAAGTGCATGTACCAAAACATTAAACAAATTTTTTTTTTGTAAAATAGGGAAAAAATTTTCCAAGGGGGTACCCTTGGATTTTTATCAGATTTGGTTAATCGGCTATATTGGCGTCAATTCTGGTCCGAGAGTCAAGCGAATATACATTTCCTACATAAAATTAGCCGCCCGTTCTTCTGCCATACTCAGAATTTTCCTACATCTAACAGTTCGTGAGAAAAATTTCACTTTGATGTCTTTATTTGCTAAAAATTTCGTGAAAATTAAAAGTGAATATTTTGTTTAAAATTTAAATTATTTCGATTAAGGGTGACTGGCTGATTAAAAAAATCAAAACACGTGGCAAGAAAATATGCACCGTTTTGCCGGAAAATCGAAAAAACTGTAGATTTTTTAATTAGATTTTTCCTCTTTTCCGGCAAACTGGGTTTAAGGGATCAGATTAAAATACATGTTTGGAATAAGCTGGACCAAGTGCATGTACCAAAACATTAAACAAATTTTTTTTTTTTGTATAAATGGGAAAAAATTTTCCAAGGGGGTACCCTTGGATTTTTATGAAATTTCGTTAATTGGCTATATTGGCGTCAATTTTGGTCTGAGAGTCAAGCGAATGGACATTTCCTACATAAAATTGGCCGCTCGTTCTTCTGCCATACTCAGTATTTTCCTACATCTAACGGTTCGTGAGAAAAATTTCCACTTTGATGTCTTCATTTGCTAAAAATTTCGTAAAAATTAAAAGTGAATATTTTGTTTAAAATTTGAATTATTTCGATTGAGGGTGACTGGCTGATTAAAAAAATCTAAACACGTGGCCAGAAATTATGCACCGTTTTGCCGGAAAATCGAAAAAACTGTAGACCATTGGATTTTTATCAAATTTCGTTAGTTGGCTATATTGGCGTCAATTTTGGTCCGAGAGTCAGGCGAATGGACATTTCCTACATAAAATTAGCCACTCGTTCTTCTGCCATTCTCAGAATTTTCCTCCATCTAACGGTTCGTAAGAAAAATTTCCACTTGGATGTGTGTATTTGCTGAAAATTTCGTGAAAATTAAAAGTGAATATTTTGTTTGAAATTTGAATTATTTCGATTAAGGGTGACTTGCTGATTAAAAAAATTTAAACACGTGGCAAGAAAATATGCACCGTTTTGCCGGAAAATCGAAAAAACTGTAGACCATTGGATTTTTATCAAATTTCGTTAATTGGCTATATTGGCGTCAATTTTGGTCCGAGAGTCAAGCGAATAGACATTTCGTACATAAAATTGGCCGCTCGCTCTTCTGCCATACTCAGAATTTTTCTACATCTAAAAATACAATACATTTTGGAGACGGCTATCGCCGTATTCCCGTTCTCCTCCGCCAATCCTCCTGGTCCAAGGCATGCTCCTCCTCCAAACCTCTAGAGTTGTTGTAAAGCTTGCCACAATTTAAGTCTTGAAACTATCATACGCCTTTTCTAGGTCGATGAAGGCTAGATGTACTTCGGTACCATCCGCTATTTTTTTTTCTATTAATTGTTGGAGTATAAACAAATACAACAAAATCCACTTTGGTCTTCGTTAATTACATGTGCTACATCATCTTGTATTTTTCCATTTATTATCTTTCCAAACGATCTCCCGAAAATAGGTAGGACACTTAATCCTGTGTAGCAGTTAAGATCTTTTCGATTACCTTTTTTAAAGATGGACACTTGGTGAGCAGTTTTCCATTCGGATGGTACTTTAATTTGTTGGCAGCATAAGTCCTTTTCTTTACCAGGTGTCGTCGTCGTAAGTTTCCATCAGTATTCCGAGGCTCAGCTTTAGAATTTTTAGTCAATAGAGTTTTTTTCCAGATGATGAGAGACTGGCCCTTCGCTTTAACCCCCAAGCTTGTAGGACCAGGATTTTCTGTTGGGGTTTCTTCCCTTAGTAAACATGTTCCAGTTTTAAGGCGCCAGAAACTCACCTTTCACCCTCTCTCCGCTGCTATATAACGCGCACATCCATTGTACGCCATATACTCGGTGGTTACGCGACATATGCTTTCGAGGACGTGGGAGTAGGATTTACTGGCAGAGCCGAGTTCTGTTTCCAGAACCCCCAACCCTTTCGTTGGGAAACAGGTAGACATTTCTCAGTTTTATTGCAAATAAGTGAAGGATATTATAGTATACTGTGATTTTCTTTTTTTTTTCATTTTGGACAACTTTTACTCATATCAAAAAAAAAAAGTTTCTTGTTGTAATTTTAGGTAAACATTTTCAATCAAAAAAACCGATTTCCAACCCAAGTCTATAAAGTTGACAGCTGTAAATGGTTGTAGTCTAAAAACGAGCAGTAAAATATTCGAACAAGTGGTTTTGGTAACGGAAAGGGCTATCATCGAGATTTTACGAGGATAAATTAACACGCAATGAATGCCACAGTTCAAAATCATGCCATAACGCACTTAAACATTAAGTGATTACGTTACGTGATTTGCGTTGGAAAACAACGGAAAGAACAATCCGATATGACCTTAAGATAACCGTAAATATTCTAATAATGAACACCGTGTTAGTAGAAACACTTCCACACTAAGAAAAATACTTAATATCATGAACTTGGATAATATTGCTTTTTTTAACGAAATACATTTCCCTTAATGAATATCGTGGGAGAGATCTTTATATTTTTGTATTTTTGTAGTTTATTTCTATTCCACAATTTAAATTAATATTTTCGAGAATGCATAATAAGTCATTTTATCATTTTATATTTATTAAGTCATTTTATGGGTTTATATACTAAATGCAAAATCTCATTAAGTCATATAGTAAATTTTGTGCTAAGTTGTAGTAAATAAGCAGAAATGTTAAAAAGAAAAAAGGAATTTATTATCATGGTACCTCGTAATCTCAGTTTTAAGAAAACAACACTGCGCATAACTTGAACTTCAAACGAGAAGCCTCCCGCATCTAGAATACGAATAGTCGGCAATATCGGTGTATAATCTGAGACGGGTAAGGCCGTCCGCACATGAAGCTACTAAAAAGAAACCAGTTGGTAACTTTAGTTACCAATCGGTTGCTTCTTAGTTACTGTCCATGTATTTTAATGAGTATCCGCACACAGCGATACTAGTTAGTAACTACTGGTCTCTAATGTATCAGTGATCAGTCGACAGCAGACTGGACGTGCAGGTCGCTTGGGGACTAGTTTCTAGTTTGTTGTGATATTTTTAAAGTTTACACGCGAAATGGCGAAATTGGTAGAACAGTCGTTTAATATAAAATGAGTGCAAGAAGTGGAAAAACATCCCTGCCTATACAACTATACGTTAAATGAATATTCGCGTAAAGATATTACCGAAAAGGCTTGGAATGATATATTATATGGTATTCCTTCCCGTTTTCTTACATAATTATGTAGAACACAAACAGATTGTGTTATCTTAATAAGTTTTTCAAGTGAGTGACATTTTTAACGCGATAATAACACTCAATAATATAATATAAAGGTTAAAATTTAAACACCCTATAACAAAGCTACTCGTACAGGCAAGAAGTGACTCGTTTCTATTAATTTTCAGTAGCGTAGTGTGCGAGTCACAGTTAGTAAACAGTTGGTAATTCTAGTTACCAACTAGTTTAGTTTCTTTTTAGTAGCTTCATGTGCGGACGGCCTAAGAGTAGAACTCATGGACACGTCCATGGTAGGACTGGTCACTAGCCTGCGGTGGCGATATTTTGCATGCCATCCACACACTTATAACTCCTCTCTCAGCCAATACCTCGTAGAACGTACACCTAACCCACTGCGCATGCAGTGTTAGGTAATAAATATAAACTCTCAGGTTTGTAGGTTTTGGTGAGTTGTGCTTTAAAATATACTGCGGCGACTGGTTGTTTTGGCAATTAAACATATAATTAAAAATATTTATTTTTTACTTAGGTATATACCGTGAAAGCAGGACATATCGTATGTGATAAAATTAATTTTGACCATTTTTTATTTACATTTCACTTTACAGGAACCCTATCTATTACTACATGCATTGATGATTGATGTATAATAGCTTTTGTAATTGCCATTTTTATTGTTAGAATTAATGGTACCTACTACAAACAACTTTATAAAAACAGTTAAATCTAAAATTAACGTAAGTATACAGTTACAATTTAGCAAACAATGCAAGCATGTCCCCGCTCTTTTTTTTTATTAATTTCAAAAATACTAACTACCTAAAAATATAGCAACTTTTTTAAAACGAAAGTCTTTTCATTATTACACTTGTCATTTATCGGAATATTAATTGCATAACATATCAATTAATAAGGAATCAGTTAAAATACTTATACACTTTTTCAACTACATTTCAACCAATATTTGAAGCAAGTATACCAGAGTCAACTAGAAGTGCATATCCAAGGTTCCAACGAATCTACGCAAGAATACGAAGCGGAAGTAGAAAAGATCGCACGACTCGCCTGGCCCGAAGCCCCGGAAAAGTTCTTGCACCAATTCACCACCCAATGTTTCCTTGATGGCCTGCGCGATGTAGATCTCCAGCAGACATTATGACTAGAAAGAGATGCTACCAAACATTCTTCTTCTTCAAGTGCCATCTCCGCGGCGGAGGTCGGCAATCATCATAGCTATTCGGACTTTTGAGACGGCTGCTCTGAAAAGTTCATTTGATGTACATCCGTACCACTCTCAGGTTGCGCAGCCATGACGTTCTACGCCTCCCTATGCTTCTCTTTCCTTGAATCTTTCCCTGCATAATCAGTTGGAGCAAGGTGTATTTCTCTCCACGTGTAATATGTCCGAGACATTCCAATTTTCTTGTTTTATATATATTGAAAATTCATTAATGTCGGATTCAAGGTCCAAGATTCCATTCCATAAAATAAAGTCGAAAAAACATAGCACCTCGCCAACCTAACTCTTAGTTCCAATTTTAAATCCCTTGTACATAGCAGTCTTCTCATTTTGTTGAAATTTGCTCTAGCCTTTTCTATTCTGATTTTGATCTCCTGAATGTAATCATTTGTGGAGTTAATCATTGTTCCCAGATATGCATAGTTGTCCACTTGTTCGACGTTCTTTCCGTTTATTAGAAGATTCTCGTTATTTCTTTGAGTTTTCGATATTCTCATAAATTTCGTCTTCTTGACATTCATTGTTAAAGTATACTCTTTTTCATACTCCGCTATTCTGGTCACCAGTCTCTGAAGATATTCAATATTTTTGGCTAAGATTACAGTGTCGTCCACATATCTAATGTTGTTAATGGGAACTCCATTTACCTTTATTCCAGCTGTTTCACCCTCAAGAGCGTTTTTCGTGATCTCTTCGGAGTAGGCTTTAAAAAGAATTGGCGACAATACGCATCCCTGTCTCACTCAACATCTTATTTCAATTTCTTCTGACAGCTGTTCGTTAACACGTACTTTTGCTCGCTGTTTGCCAAACATTGAAAGACGATTTTGTCGCAGCATTGGAGTATGAAACCGTGAAGAATATGTCCCGCCATCAACGCAAAGTCCATGAAGTAAGAAGTGTTGGCGAAGTGGAAGAAGTAGCGACAGTTTAGTTACCGATGGACTTATCAATGGCCACGGGTGCAGTTTTACCATCGATACTGGGGCAACTAGATCAGTGATGGGTAAACATTTCCTCGACCAGTTATTTATAACGACAATATCAAAACCTTCCATACTAGAGAGAGCAACAGGCAAAAACATAGCTGTTTATGGGGAGAGATTTGTAAACAGCGTACTGGGATACGTCCAGATAGAAGTAGTGGCCCTAACGGCTGACGAAGATTAGCTCATCCTGGGCATCGACATCATATCCGAACATGTATGTATTGTAGATGTCAGAAATAGAACCTTTGTCGTGGTAATGAAGAAATTCTACTGTCCTCCTCTATAAATCAGCAAAATGAGCTAAATATGTTGGTAGCAGAAGACACAAAGATCCCTCTTAACAACGAAAAGATTGTGTTCGCACAAATCGATACACTTGGTGGCTTGGGAACCATGTTATTAGAACCAGAAGAGCAGGTTCATGAGGGTGTCATTTTGACCAGATGTTTGGTAGATGCGGATAAGAAGAGCATTTCAGTAAGTGTGGTAAACCCAAATGACAATAAGATCACCTTCAGAAAGACACAAGTACTTGGAATATGCGAACCAAAGATGGTTCTGTGTCGCCTACAGAAGATTAAATAGCGTCATCAAGAAAGATAGCTACCCACTGCCCCGTAGTGACGATACCCTTAGTGCCTTGGCTGGGTCAAACTGGTTTTCCACCATGGATTTCAAAAGCGGCTATTGGCAAGTTGCAGTCTTGGTCATCGGGAAGGATTTCGACAAACACCTTGCTAATTTGAAAGAAGTTTTCACCAGACTTAGGAACGCTTACCACAAGTAAATGCCAAGAAGTGCAAGCTCTTTCAAGAAAAAGTTAGTTTCCTTGGACATGTAATTTCATCCTCAGGAGTTGCAGCAGACCCGATAAAAATAAAAGCAGTACAAGAATGGCCCACACCAAGAAACAAACATGATCTCCGAATCTTCCTTGGCCTCTACGGTTACTATCGTCGCTTCCGGAAAGATTTTGGAAACATTGTCAAACGTCTCCATAACCTGACTGATGGTTCTCAAAATAGCATTGGGCGGTTCTTTCCCCGGAGTGCAGGAGGGGGAGGAACACGTTAAACGATACTTTAGTAGAATAAAACTCTGGTAAAAATGGCGTTATTGGCAGTCGTTAAAGCAGTAGGACACTACCATTCGTTCCTTAATGGGAGAAGATTCTTGATAAGATCCAGAAGAACATTTAGCTCCATGGTTGGAGAAACTACAGAGCTATGATTTTGAAATTCGATGGAAATGCCGACGGCTTCTCGAGAAGACCATGTAAATAGAAGAACTGCCAAAATACTTAACTGTTAACAAAATACTTAAGTTATCACAGACCAATTACACTATTAGTTTAATATCGTTACAGGAAATATCGAATATTGCCATTAGTGATAACTGATGGCATCAGAAGTCACAGAAAAGAACTGACGAACGAGCTGCGACAAAAGCGAAAAATTTACAAGGCCTTCAAATATCAGGTAAACCTACGAAGATTAAAAAAAAGTTTGTACTGGAAAAACGGAAAGAACCTATAAAAAAGCAAACATGAACCTTTCAAAAGCTGAAAAAAATTAAATAAATGATTAATTTAAAATTTTAAATAGGCAATCCAAGACTCTATTCAACACTATTTTATTTAGACTTAAAGGTGTGGATAATAACAAATGTCAAATATTTTGATTTTTGGCGCTTTATTTACAAAAAACATCAATATAATATAATAAATGCAAAAAATTATACCAATAATTATTTTCCCTTTGTTTCCTTTTCGAGATATTAACTTGTAAATATATACTTCCTTTTTTAAACGGTGTGTATCTAGAAAGTCGACAAATATCCATTATATTTGCAAACTTCTGTGTCACAGAATACAAAAAACATGTTTACCGAACAAAATATACATCCTCAGTTTACTTTCAGTGAGTCTTTCTTTGTCAGCATAACTGTATTGGTTGTTTTCTTTGGAAACATGATATCTTTTAGATACAGCCAGATTACTATATAGCAAAGCCATTATTAAATCAAACATAATAGTGATATACAGTATGAAGATTTTAAATGACAAAAAAGAAATTTACATATCTGATTGTTATTCATTAAGTGGCATTTTTTTATTACTACATCTATGACACATATTATTCAAAACTGATCTTCTATTAGAATAATAACTTTGTTAGTAATATTTTAATGCTTATTTTAATTTATTTACACTCTTTTAATACTAACACTAAAAACACAATTCATTTATTATTGTGTTCATTTATTTATTACGGGTACAAATCTATTTTATCGACTGCGCCGCTTTCGGAAACCAGTCGAATTCTCTAGACCGCCGCAGTCATTGAACGCCAACCTGATAAAGAATATTTTAAGAGTTACTCATGAGTTTTCCTTTGATTTGAAATGAACGTATATTATTACATTAGTTACTTATATGCACAGTTTTAAGCACTACACTCTGGCTTCACATCTAACACTAAAGGCGATTACTAACTAAAAGATTTTGATCATTTTGAGGTTTCTTGTTGAGCCAGTGTTATTAAGTAACTAAAGAGCCTTAATATTGATATATTTATGAAGCATTTTTAATGGTTTCATGTGAGTTATTTATCACCATTTACATTTCTCAGTACTTTATGCGGATATCGTTGAATAATGTCAGTATTATTTTTTCTGTGCATCTCTACAATTGTACACAGTAAGTTTAGTTTGGCTTGAGGACTTTTATGTAGGCAGAGTAGAATTTCTTTAAGGCCAGCTTCCTCCAAATAATTTTCAAAAAATTAAAGTTTTTATTTTTCAAAAATTGTTAGAAAATAGTTTTATAAATAATGTAGAATTAGCCGGACTACCTTTGCGCGCAAAGGATGTATCGTTCCCGCGCATACTAAGAGTATAAAAGCAACTACAGAGAGTAAGACCGGTCGTCATTAGTTCGCGGATAAGCTACATTAAGATAACAGGATCATAGCGATAATGCGCTGTCCTGAGTTTGATTCGATTAGGAAACCATGTTGGAGTTCTATTACCCAGGACTCCCACATGAAGAACATTTGGCTGACAGTTGTGCCCCTGAGTGCTATAGGTGCAAAGGGATGGTCTGGAGCATTGGAGAGCGGTGGAGTGACTCCTGTTTTTACTTGAGTTAATACATCTCGCTCCAATGAATTGTTACACCCGAACGTAATTCTTAGGGGTGAATATATCTCACAGGCTGGGTTTAACTAAACTGCTTGCTTGTGAGACCGGTCGTCACTCGACACTGAGGAGTAGGCAGATTGAGACCTCAGTGCCATTTGACGGTTCTTGTATTTCTATAAGATACTGGTACGTCACGAGAGGGGAGTAGGCAGATTAAAACCCCGAACTCAAACGGAACCATATCCCTCTTGATAGTGGCTGAAATGGGTGCTGAAACGTCGAGTTTTAAATTCTCAACTCGGTTCTTCTCGAGAACTTAGTAATTTGCGCCGAGCTTTCGACATCCTCTCTAATGTCTTCTTCAGAGCTTTCGAGGTCTTCCGAACCCCCAGACACTACTGCACTGATCAATGCATTGCTGCAACTGTCCCACAATTCAAATATACATCGTTTCTTTACCTTCCTTAAGACATATTATCTAACGTGACCCGTACTTTGATCGTTTTTATTGTATAGGTCTTAAAAGAAATGTCAACATGAGCCATTCAATTTGGCTGTAACCAGATAAGTGCTCAATTATGTAATTTATTTAGTTAAAGATCAGACGAATTTGAACTAAGTAAATGCCATTAACAACTCAACTAAAATTATTTAATAAAATATTTAGTGCCAAATGTGTTATGAATTGATACATTTATAGACGAGATTGTATACCAGGAAAAAATAACTAGCCAGAAAATTATTCATTTGGCTTTGTTACAATTTAATAATTGTGTTTTCAGAATAGAACTACAGGTCAACAATACATAAATAACAATACTTAAACAAACCTTATTTACTTTTACGTTCACGTTTACTTATTTCAATCTAAGAGTTTTGTATTTATATTGAGCGAAAGCCATGTAGATCCATTCAATGTTTTAACCTTGTTTAGGCTATTGCCTCTTCAAGGAAGGAGTACTCCTTTTTTGCGGAGCAAGCGGTTATGGTCAACGTAATGAGGAATGCTTGTGGAGTTGTAGAGGTGGAGTACTAAAAAGCTGGTGTTCAGAAGTTGGCATGTGTGATATGGACGATATGATATGGAGCGCACAAGAGGAATTATTGGCGAAGAAGGCTAAACAAGTCAAAGAGAGGTACTTCAAGGTGTTAACAGCCATACTGGAAACGGCTCTTAATCAGCGTTTTTGGCTTGCAGTTATTAGCTACGATATTTAATGGGGGTTAATTCTAATATATCAAATCATCAGGAAGTTCGTATCACGTGTTGTGTAGAAGTTTTGCTGGAGGGAATGGAACTTTTCTTTTAAGAACCCTGGTGAGTATTTGACCTCGGCGATTGCATGGCGTCTTTAGTATTTGTTTGGTTCGGTTGTTCCAGTCTGCAATAGTGCGAAGGACATACCTCCTGCTGAAGGATAGGATTCTGTCCTTAATCGGTGTTAGATTGGCTACATGATGTATGTGTGCTGATGGATAGTATCTGCACTTACCCATGCAAAATCTAAAGATTTTCCTTTCAGTGGCCATGATGGTTTTAATTTGGCGGATGTTAAGTGATGCGTAGACGAATGCCTTGTATTCGATTAGCGGTCTTATAAAGGTTTGGTAGGTGTACAATAATGCTTTAGTTGACGTCTTACAGCACTGCCAGGAGTTTAAACCTCTTTCTTACCATGTCTAGGGTGTTTTGTATGTCGGTTTTCGAGTTGAGAGTCCTGCTAAAATGAGCTTTCAAATAGAAAACCAAGTTTCTGAGAATAAGGTTTTCTTCTAAGAAGATTATTTGACCATGAACATCACGGCAGTTTGAAGATTTGAATAATATAAGTTGTGTTTTGGAGGCGTTTATAGTAACTCTCCATTTATTGCACCACCTAATGACTTGATCTAGATAATTTTGCCCTCTTTTGAATACAGACGTTTGTCCAAGCTCTATATGTGGCCCTGACGTGAGGAAAGCAGTGTCAGCATACTGAAGAAGAGTTTCCGATCTATACTAAGGGCGGGGATGTCACTGTTGTAGAGTGTATAATATTGGAGCAAAAATTGAGCTCTGGGTTACTCCAGATTGTGGAGTAAAGAGTGTGGATAAAATGTTGCCAACTTTTATCCTATAACAAAAGGCGTGGGCAGTCCAGCAATGTGGAGTTTTTCGACCAGGCCTGTGTGCCAGACCTGATCAAATGCCTTCTGGACATCTAGGAATATGCCTATGACGTGTTTCCTTTCGTTAATTGATTGTGAAATGAAAGTTGTTGATTCAACCAATGCATTTTGCGTGGAATATCCAGCCCTGAATCCGAATTGTTAATTAGGAATAGCGAAGTGAGCGTCTAGGAATTGTACGAGTCTTTCCTTAAGGATCCTTTCGTAGACTTTACCTAGGGTGCTCAGTAGAGAAATGGATATATACCAGTCGTACTTAAACTGTGGTACGCGTACCACTGAAGGTACGCAAAGCACTTAAAGGTGGTACTCTATAAACTAGAAGAAACGAAGAATTTTAATAAAATTTACTAACAAATGTTATCTTTTACGTTGTGCATGGCAACGCTGTGAGTGTGAAACCACAAGCGCGTAATGTCTTATTCATTGTTGGCAACACTGGAATCACGACAAATTGTCACCGCCCTTGATTCACGTCCATCCACATCATCAGTTCCTCGTGGCCGTTAGTCGTTGTGATTGGTTTTGCCGAAACGAGTAATTTGCTGTTACTGATTCGTGCTAATTTTTGCATATAAAAAATGGATAAGTGGCTTTAAAAAGACAACAGAACATCTGAAAATCCCGGTCCATCTAGCTCCACTTCAGAGTCGGAACCTATACAGGGTGATGACAAAAAGAGTTGTTTCAAAAAATTAAATTTGGCGGTTAGGAAATATGATCCTGAATGAGCAAAGGCCCCAATGTGTAATCTGTTCGGAAATTCTTTCTAACCCCTGTATGAAACCATCGCTATTAAAACCTACCTGTGTGAAACTGGATTTTCTGCTATGCTACAAGTGAAAAATAAATTTCGGAGTAGGCTTAATCTTGATCCAAATTTACGAATGAAATAAGCACAATTGATCCTGATATCGATTCACTTGTTGTAGCTACGCAGAATCATTCTTCTCACTGAATTTTTTGGAACTGGGTTAGACTGTAAGTTTTATTTTGCAACATTTATAATGCCCTTTTTTAAATAAATACATTTTTGACAAAATTAGTAAATTTTATTATCTACTTTTTAATATTTGGTACGCGATTGACGCAGAATTTATATAAGTGGTACCTACGTGTAAAAAAAAGTTTGAGAATCACTGGTCTATACGATTCAGGGTTAGTTAGGGGTTTCCCTTATTTGGGAATCATGACTGTGCTGGCCACTTTCCATGAAATTGGAAAATAGCTCAGCGTAAGACATGCATTGATTATGTTGGTGAGCAACGGGATTCTATCATCTAGAATATTTTTGAGGCATCTTCTGTGGATGTTATCTGGGCCAGAACGGTCAACATATAACAGTACCCTGTACGGTGGCACCCACGTAAATATCGTATACACAGCGATGTAGAAAGCAGAGGGAATAGCTACTACAGTATTATTGCCACGGATATCATTATAGCTAAGGAACTAAATAATGGACCCGAGTACGGGCGCCTCTTAAGTGATGAGGAAGGGTTACGAAGTCTCCCGCTTGACCACTTCAGGTTTTAAGAGAAGTTGTTTGTTTTCTTTCAACCATATCAATTTCAAACATCTCTGTATTCATGGTGATAATCAGCCGATTTTGATTTTGACAAAAACACAAGATCCGCTGCATCAATAAAACCATGTATTCCACCTGCATGCAAAATAATAATGTCTCTTTCCCACAGTACCGGTGTGTTTATTCCACCTTTATTTTTTAAAATTTTTAGAGTTAATTAAAAACTCTACACTAGGTTCTTTCACAAGAAGAGTATTCTATTGTCCGGTTTTAAACTAAATTCAATATGTTTAAAAACTCTCCAGAGACTTACCCTGGGAATTCGTGAAATACAATATACATACTCTCTTTTTTTTATTGCTAAATGTTTTATGTTAAATATTTATATTTTATATAGCAACTGCCATGTCCTGTATTATTGTTTGATTATATTGCATGAATAAAATTTTAATATTATATTTAAGACCTTTTTTGTCAAACAGATATATAAATAAAATTAAACTCCATCTCTAAAAACACATTTCACGGAATAAACTCATATTAAATTTTCCGAGTGACTTGTTATCCTTTTTACTTTAACGTGTGTACCTAACTATAAAATTAAATGCATATTCCTGAACGCCATCTATGTTTAGCTAGTAAGACTGAAACTTGGAGATAAAATATTAATTTGCAATTACTTCACAGAGAAACTAAAGATTAGCATACAAGAAGCTGTGTTGTTATTTGTTCCATCAATATGCATCAAACAGATTTCACTTAACGTAAAGAAAAGACTCCACTTGAATTCACTTTTATGCTAAGTGGTTAATTAATATATTTTAATAAATAAGTTATTTATTTTCGGCCCACTTACAGGCCAATAGCTCGGGAAAGATAAGTTGTAAGTGGAAGGAAACTCTTTTATCCAGAGACGGAGAAATCAGTCTTGAAGGCAAATGAAGCTACAAATAATGGTCAAAATAATTGTAAAAATCATGGGCATTAAATTATAGCATAGAAGATGTTACTGATAACGGGCATCTGGTACAAAGATCCGAAAGGGAAATCAATTACAAAACGGCAATGCTTTCTCAGTCGTCAACATACGAGATTCTTATCAATTTAGCACGATTACAAATATCACGATCTAGACATGCAATGCTAATTCTCCGGTATATATTACAGGGAAAAAGCAAAATAAGAGCCTTTTCGCAACTATAATAAATCCATACAAGTGCCCCAAGGTATCTAAGAGATTAATTATCGTTCAACGCCAATAAGTATTTATTTGAACATAAAAAGGGGTTCCAGCAACAGCAGGCTCGGACTAGTTCACAATAAAAACTATTTATAGTCATATAGTTATAGTACTGGTAACTTTTGCGAACTTTCCATCACATTTTATCCAGACTTTGGACTGGCCAAACTGTTTATAATAATTAGATCAAATCAGTTCTATTTACAAGCTGGTTTTTTACCATTCTCTACTAAATTTAAAAATATTTACATATCTAGAAAAATACTAAAGTTTACCATGTATTAACACCGCACAAAAACAAAGTCTTCAAAAATTTTTTTTTCTTTTTATTGATTTATTTCATGTCGTCTGAACCACTGAGGTTATAGACGACAACAATGAAAAATACATATTAGAACAAAGAAAGGTACATATTAATTACATACTAACATGGAAGAAGATTGATATATGTAATTTGTGATACAGACTAGATTTTAATTTAAATATCTTTTATGCCTATAGCCGTTAAAAACTTTATACTATTGTTTAGATGATTGTTGTCTCTAAAAAGCTCGCCTATGTCGCTGGGAAGGTTGAGTTTACTTCTCGTTTCCTGGAAAATTTGACATTCTGTTAAAGTATGTTTTACTGTACTGTTGGTTTGACACTGGTTGCAGTATGGAGGATTGTCTCTTGTAGTTCGGTAAAGATGTGTATGGCGGGTGGGGCCAAGTCGAAGTCGAGAAAAGATGACTTGTTTTTTTCTAGGTAACACAAAGGCTTGTTTTTGTAAAGCATTGTCTTTAATTTGCCTTAGTTTTTCGGAACACTGCGACCATTTGTTTTGCCCACTTGGCACTATTTTATTTATATGCACTTGACCATCACTTGTCGCTGCTTCGTGAGCTAGACGGTCCACAACCTCGTTACCATGTATTCCAATATGAGATGGAATCCAGATTAATACCACGTGTTTGTTTTCCTTTGCAGCATTTTGAAGTTCTTTGTAAATGTCTTTATGAATAGGGTTGCTGGAGTGTATGTTTTGGATGTCACAAAGGGCATTCATTGAGTCAGTTATGATTGTGTAATTTCTCTGGTTCGTTTTGTTAATGAATTTTAGAGCTTCAAGGATTACGTATAGTTCTGCATTGGAGATAGTCCAGTTGTTATGCAACTTAAATTTAGCATTATGAGTATTACAGAAAATGGCTGCGCCGACTGCGTCCGTTGTTTTTGATGCATCTGTGTAGATCTGTCGGTAGTCGCTAAATCTATCCATAATATCTTTGAAGTGGTTTATTAATAAGGCTGGTGGGGATTCATGTTTATTAAATTTTGATAGATCAGTGATTACTGGTGGTTTATTTACAATCCATGGAGGAGGAGGGTTTTCGGAAGGGTGGTATATTGTCGGGAATATTATGCTATATTTATGAAGTAATCGGTTAATTCGTTTATAGAAAGGCGGATTACATTGAGGATGAGATGAGAAGTAGTGGCTAAAACGATTGCTATGAACGTTGTGGTAGACTGGGTTATCTAGAGAGGATAGAACTTTACAAGCAAACGACAAACTTAAAAAATCTCTTCTAAATTATAAAGGGGTTTGCCCTGACCCACTGCATATACTTAGTATGGGGCTTGTTCGAAAGGCACTCAAAGCGACTCGCAGTCCCGTATTTTGAATTACATCTAGTTCTTTAAGAACAGATTTCTTGGCTGAGTTATATACCACTGAGCGGTAGTCAATTTTTGATCGAACTAAGGATGAAAAGATTCGTAGAAGAGTTGCCTTATCGCTGCCCCAGGTGATGTTTGACAGTGTCTTCAAAATATTAATGCTTTGCTGGCAAGTACCTTTTAGATTTTTAATGTGACGTTTCCAATTCAATGTTTTGTCAAATGTAAACCAAGGAACTTTATTTCTTTTACAAAGATCAGATTCTTAGCATTCAATGTTAAAATTGGATTATACTCTTTTCGCTTTTTTGAGAAGAGCAAGCATTTTGTAATTAAAATTATTTACAAAATTAAATTAATTATATAACAAACAACTTGGGTGTTTTAAAAAGCCAGTGTTTTACTATTGTCTACTAAAGCTAAAAATATTTACATAAATTATATTTGCATATTTACAAAAGTTCTAAAAGCTGGTGTTATACAATTGTCAACCGAATTTAAAAATATATTTACATAAATTACATATACTTAAAAAGTTTAGAAAGTACCTTATTAAAAAAATTTACATTAACGAGTCAGTTTCACTATCGCTGTCACCATCTAGGTCTATAACAATTTTTTCTTTGAACCCTTTTATATTTATGTAACTTCTTTCCTTCTTTAGTACATAGGCAACATTGTTTTTCCACCTGTCATAGGGTATTTTTTCCTTTTCTAATTCAATTGTGGATTGAATGCGCAATAATAAGAGGAAGTACACACGTAATCTCGATGATTTCTCTTAAGGTTTGTCTGGCTAGGCTTCATGATGGTATCGTTCCTTCACTGTCAATTCTCAAATTGAGATGTCTACTTATTTTTTAGTTATTTAAACTATTTTTATGATTGCTAACTAATGTTTGCTTATACAGTACATTCAACCAACTTACATCTCTAAACGATTAACAGAATTCGCAGAACTGCACTGAAATTTTACATAATCTTTTTAATTACTTACTGTGTTTAAAATATTTTTGCCTGTATTATCAGTTAGAGTTAATTTGTGTAAAATGAGGAGCAAAAATTGAAATGGAATTTTAAATATTATTTTTTATTTGGCTAATAATGAATGTACAAATATAATGGTTAACCTGCTGTACAATTATTTTGTAAATAACATTATAATAGTGTACTTACTGATTATTTAAATTTATAAATCATCATCATCGTCACTATATTCACTACCGCTGTCATTACATCATCATCACGTAGCGCTACAACCCTGGGTGGGTCTTGGCTGACTGTACAACTTATTTCCAATTTGTTCGGTCTTCCATCAGCCTAGGGTCAAATGGAATGTTCATTTTCCGGAGATCTGCTTGGATGTTATCTCCCCATCGCATTCTGGGAAGTCCGAGTGGTCTTTTGCCTTTGGGAATCTCCTCCCATACCAGTTTTACAAGTCTCTCGTTATGCAGTCTGTGTACGTCTCCTGCCCATCTTAGTCGCTGTGATTTAATTTCTTGGACAATATCGGCGTCATTGTAGAGTGCTTTTAATTCGATCGATTTTGGTTCTGATCTTATACTGGTTTGTGGTGATTTCATGGTGAAGTCCGAAAATTTGTCTAAGTATTTTTCGTTCAAAGCGTCTGAGCTCTTCTTCGTTTGGTCATCAGGTCTGACGATGGATTTATACATTTTAATCTTTGAACTTCTTGTAATATTTTTTGATTTTATGAGCTTATCCAGTGCGAATGGACAGCGGTTTGCAGATTGGATTCTGTCTTTTATTTCTTCAGTAACATTGTTGTCAGCTGTGATTACGGCCCCCAGATACTTAAAACGTTTAAAAAGATTTATATATCCAGAGACCCAGGTTTGCTTATGGATGTCTTTATGCGGAAACGTGGTTGACTTTATTGAAATATTATTAGCTGCTGCAGTTTCTGTGAGTCTTAAGCCATTGTCGTTGAATATATTGTGGAGGCTGTGTTTACCTATTGTGGGGTATAAGCTAGGCTCTTTGCCTATTTTAGCATTAAAGTCCCGCAGAGTATGTGCATATCTTGTTTGGGCATCGTATCTATCTCTCTTTCTAGGGCATCGTAGAAGTCATCCTTGATATCTTCATCCTTCTCTTCCGTTGGTGCATCCGTTGATATAATCGAAATGTTGTATTGTTCTCCCTTCATTCGTATGTAGCATATCCTTTCGTTTATAGGTTTGAAATTTAGTATATACTGTACTAGGATGTCTTTAATCACAAAGCCCATTCCAAATGCATGTCTTCCGTTTTTGTTAACGCTGAAGAAGATGGTGGATTTACTTATTTTTATATTTCCATCGTCTGGCCATCTTATTTCTTGGACTGCTGTTATATCCATTCGTATGTTTTCCAGTTGCTCCACAGCATTTATAGCAGCTCCAGGTCTGTACCAACTCTGGACATTCCAAGTTCCGATATTCATAGTCCTTTTACATTGAATTTGTCGTTTTTTGCGTTTATCTGTCCGGCTCCGAGGCAAAGTTGCAGTTTTCATAACTAGTTTATTTTTACAAGGGTGGGTAGTTAACCCTCCTCTTTTATCCGGGCTTGGGACCGGCTGCAGTAAGGTGATTTCCGAGCTACTCAATCCACCCGTTCCTCACCCTACCCCAGGCAGAGTTATTCGTTTTTAAAAACCACAGACATGTAATATTGGCATAATTACTGTAATTTATATAATTTATATCACCTATCTTTGTTTTACCTCTATTAGACAACACTCTAATATGGGTTTATTATTTTAAGCATTAATTTAACTTTGTATCGTGACCTGAAGATGCTTTGCATATTGTAGAAAGCAAAACCGGTCGTTTGATAGTTAAATTAAATTGATTGTGAGTAAGTCTAATTTATTATTTCTTTTACCTTTTGAAATGAACTCACACAAGCAACACATTCATGATTTTATAAATATAAGTTATTAAAATGAACTAATAAAAATACTGTGACGGCACAAATTTACTTTAATGTTGCTGAACGTGTGTGTATGGTACACATAAAGATTTTTGGGAGTAAAAGATGTCCCAGTCTGTAGATGTTCTTTCAAGTGGCGAGAATAGACATCTGAGAAAACTTTTAATCTTATATTTATTGGTTATCTGGTGCGTGAAAATTGTTCTGGCGGAAAAAGATACATCGAAGAAACGTCAGTGCCAATTAAGGCAACAAGACATTATAGGCAGGAGTTAATAATTGGGCGAGAAATATTTGGAAGTTCTATAACATGCTATATTGGGATACAAAGTAAAAAACTCCAATTACGATATAAAAGGTCAAAAATAATTAAATGGAAAAAAAAGGTTAGCAGTTTGATACGGTGACATTAGAGATATTTTTTACGGCGATAAACCTTTTTCCAAACGTTGTTTTCTTATTTTCTTTAATATCACATCCTATAAATACGTGTTCATATATGGAGAGTTCAGAACTCAATCAATGTTAGTCAATATACAAACACAATGAAATAAACAGGTTTTTATTATAAGTAGTTATAAAAAAAGAGCAACTCTAAATTTAAAGATACATTTTTAATTGCATTCTTAAAAACAATATTTAAATAATACCTCAAAACAGTCAAAAGCCAAATTGCGGAGTTCCGTTGGTGGTTCGTTACTTTTAGTCCATGGGCCAGCGCTGTTTCGTGGCCGTCAACGTCCACGGTGTTTCAGAGTGTATTCACATGTATTTTGACCCGCTGAATTCGAATTTCAAGCTTGCTTTTGCGTCGGAAGTGACGAGAAGATATTATAAACAATTTAATTGTTTAAATGATTATATTTCGTAAACTAACAAATATAAATCATTTTTACAAAATGCAATAACCTACAAAATGATGTTTGGTAAACCTTGATCCAATAATTAATACCAGAGATATTGCAAAATTCCGTTCATAACTTCATTTATTTCTTATGTAGTTTATTACTTGTATGATATAGGTCGGTAGCACTAGCAGTGAAGGCAGCGATGTCATCAGTCAGTCAACTGGTTGGTTAGGTTATAAAAAGTTATACGTTGTCAAGCAGCTCAATTAAAATATAAAAACTTATGTGTGGGTCTTAATGTACATGTTCACAGTGAACATTATAATACATGGTGTCTGGTCTATAAAAACCCTAAAAATAAGAATCCAGTTGTAACGAACCTATGAAATGGGGTCACCAAAAAGGCACCAAAAGGCATTATAAATAGTTTATCTATCTAACGGCAATTCTTAAATTTAACTGGCGAAGATGCTCATGATATTTTCAGAACATTAAAGTTTATTGGTGACTAGGGGAAAAAGTATGATAAAGAAAAACAGGCGTTTGAAGAGTATTGCAACTCACTTCGGAACGAAACATAATATGATAGATATAAGTTTTTCAACAGAAGTTAAAGTGAAGATGAAGAATTTGACAGGTTCCTGACAGACACTAAAGTGTTAGCAAATATAATTTTGGAATACTAGAAGATACACTGGTGCGTGATAAAATAGTGAGTGGCATTAGAGACCAGATAATGCAAGATGTTGACACAACGATCAAATTTGACGTTGAGTCAAGCCGAGACTCACTGTAGAGCAGCCGAAGCAAGCAAGTTTCAATTGAAAGATCTTAGAAAAGAAATGGAAGTTAATAACTTTAGAAGCAGAGGAAATAACAGTTTTAAAAATGGTGCTATAAGGAATATATGTAGGTACAGATTATAGTAATACCTCTAACAATCAGGAGTACAATTGTTTAGAATGTGGGAAAAGACATTTGTGAGAAAGTTTACTAATGAAAAAGAAACCTCTAGGTCTGCTAGTACTAATCAAAGAGTCTATGATGTTACACATATTAGTTATGGCACAGCTATAGGTGGCACAGCTATAAATGGATATAATAGTAAAAATAAATGGGTTAATAATTTAGTAGTTATAGAAAAAAAAACTGAATAAGTTAAGGTTGTGTTTAGATTCTTTACACTCAAAAAGTATGTTTGTTCTGATCAATTTCCTATAGCTACAGTAGAAGAATTAGGGTGAAAGTTAAGGGGAAAGAAAGTCTGCACTGTTTTAGTTTTAAAGGAAGGATTTTCCCATATTCAGTTTAATAGAGAGAGTACAAGATATTGAACATTTATAACAACATTTGGGAAATATGCCTCTAAAAGACTTCCATTTGGGTTAAATGTCAGCCCAAAAGTTTTCCAACGAGTGAATCAAAAAATATTTGGGGATTTGCCTGTAGTTATTTTGATGATTTTATTATTCCAGATGAAAATGAAACAAAACATACAACACCTTCAGGTATTCTGACGACATTTGATCTTGAAAAAGGACTTATTCCTATCAGAGTAGCTGGTAATCAGGATGAAGATGGAACCCTTTTATAAAATAAATTTTCTCCAAAAAACAGATTTGGTAGGTTTCTAGCTGACCTATCGTGATATTCTTTTACTTTTCTTTCTTTTTCTTTAATAAACTTCTTATATTCATTCCTATCGATTGTTTTTGGTATGAGTATATTTTCACTAACAGGTAATTTCATTTTTAAATTATGTGACATTAATAACTGAGTTGGAGAATAACCACATTCTAATGTTGTATTTCTGTATTGCAACATTCCCTGATATGGATCAGTGCCGGACTACACTTAGTAAAAATATTCTTTGCAGCCAGATTACTTTTTGGATAATAGGTACTAGAACTTTGATAATCCATTTCTGGATCGGCTCCCCAGCTATGAGAACCTACAGCTCTTCATATATTTAATCCTTTCTCGACCTTTTTTGATATACTCTCTATGTGCTCTTTCCAGACTAATTTTATATCAATTGTTACTCCTAGGTATGTTACGCGAGAAATAACGGGAAAATTATGCTCTTCTAATACAGTATAAGTTGAAACTGTTCGTTTTCGGAAGAATATACATGATTTCGATTTCGTTAGTAAAGAACTATAACCGGATTCATGATCACAATTGCCAATGTAGGTAAATACATATATCGTCAGCTTATTCCAGTATCTTAATGTCCCTGAATTCGTCTGTTGGCTTTTCTAGGTCAAATGTAGTCAAACTTAAAACGTTACCCTGAGGTAATCCCAGACTTGTTGTTCTTGTATCTAAAATTTCCTTATTTACTTTAAAGTTAGATTGCGATATAGTTATTATTTTGCTAGAAAATTCACAACTAAATCCAATTCGCACCATTTGTTGATGTAGAATTCCTAGATTTACTTTATCGTAGGCTCCCTCAATATCAATAGATAGCGCTATGGTAGAATGATTTAATGAGAATGAAATATTTAGGTCAGTGACTAGATGAGTAATATTTTCTATGAGTTTTTTTATACCTAAACTGATATTTTTGTACTTTAAGGTTGGATTCTAGAAAATATTCCTTACTTGTTTTGAGAATTCACTCAAATGTTTTTAGGACACAGGATGCCAGTGATATACCTCTGTATGATTCTGCTAAATTTGGATCTTGTCGCGATCTTAACATTGGAATCATAATTGTATTTCTTCCAATCTTCTGGATACTGCGTGGTTTCCCATATATTATTTATTATTTCTAACAAAGTAATTGTGCAGGACAATGGAAGGTTGTATAACATTATATAATGAACGTTATCGATGCCAGAAGCTGTATTTTTGTGCTTTTTAATACTGTTCTGCAATTCTTTATGACTAAATTTCTTTAATAGACTATCCATTGTAATTTTATTAATGTTTTCTACTTGAAGAGGATAAATTGCTTCTTCTTTTTTAACCCATGGTGGCGTGACTTGATTTATTAAGTTGGTTGTCCATTCCACTGCTACTACTTTACTGATTGGTTCTTTATAATTATTTTTAATGTTCTAACATCTGTCCATATTTGTGTAATTGGTGTATTTTTATTTATTAATATTTGACTTAATTTTTTACTTCTGACACCATGTTTGTTCTACTCTGTGGGTTTTTTGTTAGAATAGATGACCCTTTTATGTATATATTATTTATTGAAGACAAACTAATAATTACATCTAAACAACCATAGGATAAGTGTCTGTAGGCTATCCATGTCTCTTGCCATCGTTTCACTTCCGAGCTTCTTCTTCTATTCCACATATCACGAATGTTAAGGTAGGTTTACAACTTAACACAACATAACAGCATCCAAAATAAAAGCAATGGAAATTATTTGTTGGCTTTATAATTAGACAATGTCTCCGACAGTTTGACAGAAATAAAATTTGTTTCGTTTTTAGTTTTATTACTTTTATTTAATTCAATTCGAAATCTAATTTTATTTTTATAACAAAAAACTTTTCTGGACACAGCTTGAACTGGCTATTTAGTCGACCACTAAATATTAGCCTAAGAATGGGGTGGGGTAGATTTATAGATTTATTTGTTTTCCAGCTCAGTAAGCGTGAGGTGATAAAATGTAAAACATAATACGTATCTATTACCGGCTTTGATGCGGTCTTTTACCTCAAATTGATTGTAATACAAATCAGTTAATTTTCACGACAAATATTTGAAATTTCTCAGCTCTTTGAAGTTCGATACGAATTTCAGAATGTATTAAATAACATAGAGTCGTCGAACAAACATGTAATTTAAAAAAGATGAAATCGCTTATATTTCTGCGGGTCTGTAGTAGCATAGTTACCATGCTGAATAACATGAGATTTATGGTTTTACACGTCAATGTTAGGCTTGGTTAGGCTTTTATTTTGTACAAGAAATTTTGGAACAATTAAGAAAATAATGGTATTTAACAGAGCAATTATTAACGAACAATACTTCTATTTAGATGTAAAAGTAACCGGCTAGTAGCAAAACGTGTGTATCAGGTAACTACTCTTGTACGTTGCTGGTAGAAGATATATCTACTTCAGGGATGCGACTCTGTCCACGTGAGCTATAATTATCTCGCAATTTACTGGTATATGGGAGTCTATGACCCCTTGATGACTATTATATCCTAGACCCATTCTCAACCTAATTACCAAAGTTTCCCTTCCAATATCCTACTCTGATGTCGGGCGGCAGCAACATCAGCGCCAAGATAGAGCATCAGGGAAATGATCCTGGATCGGTTTATTTTTGGATACTAGAAGTTTTAATGGCTTTTAGACTGCGATGGAGAAAACAATAGGAAACTACTCCATTACTCTTTCCTAGTATAATCATCATAACAATTGAAATTAAAGATACGACCCTCAGTCCCCAGAGTAGGGTGCGAAGAATCCCCAGAAGGAATTGAAAAATTGAAATGTGGAATATAAGAAGTCTTTTTCATGATGGTAAATTACATAATTTAGAAAAAGAAATAGACAGACTCAAAATTGATATTCTTGGAATTAATGAGGTCAGATGTCCGGGTAATAGTAAATGCCCCACAAGCAATGGGATGCTATACTATTCAAAACTCTACATGTTTGAAGCCGCTGAATATATGGGTAAAAACCCTTTGTATTTAATTTGCAGCGCGCTGAAAAATTGCAATATCTCTAATTGCTACTTGGCGACAGCCAAATGATTACTGAAAAAATTTGTAGATACATAAAAAATTTTAAATTATTTTACACAAACTACAAAAAAAAATATGTAATATTTAACAGTAGAACCTTGTAAAAAAATGTGCCAATAAATAAAAACACATAAGATTCGTAATGAAGCATTCTTCTCTTCCAAAACATTATTCAGCAAATACGTGTTTTACAGATAAACCTAATTTGTCGTCGGATTTGTTTGCTTGGGGCCAAAACTTCAATTCGATTTTAAAAAGGAAAATAATTTCGTTAATGATTGCAAAATCAGTATCCAATTATCTTTGTTTGCGAAATTTTAAATGGAATGCTTTCAATTAGTAGAGATTAGAGTTAGCGTTTTCGTGCCCAAACATAAATTTTCAAGTTTGTTTTATAGATTATTTCCGATATCTTCTATTAATTAAGTTAACATAAATATAAGTTAGACTCAAATATTAAAATGTATACAAGGAGATTAAACAGCAAACTTAGAACTTCTAAATGACGAAAAACAAAACTTGAGATTAGTAGCAAACAAGGAAAATAATTTCATTGAACAAATAAATATACTTTAAGCGAACTCCGTTTGTTGTTCCTTGTTGCGAGCAATGCCGATCATTTTTTTTTTACTTTTTTTACTTTGCACTCGCAGTAATCTTTCAATATATATATATATATATATATATATATATATATATATATATATATATATATATTCACACATTTCTGCTGAGGTCAGGCTTCATTCCACTTACAAATTGTTGTTCACTGATGCCTTCAAAGATTGCAACGGAGTAGCAGCTGCTACTGTATCAGAAAACGTAATTTCTGCCACTAGATTAACTGACGGCTGTAGTATTTATACCGCAGAGCTCCAAGTAATACTTGACGCACTAAGTCATTGTAAAACCACAAATGAAAAACAAATACTAATATTATCAGATTCATTAAGTTCTTTACAGGCCATTAAACATGTTTATCCTACACACAGACAGGTATACCAATATCAAATACTAAAATTTTATTCATGTAAACAAAATCTGGCAAGAAATATGGGATCAAATAAACACAAATCTTAAAAGCATCAAACCAGACGTATCTTCAAAAAATCTTCCTATACCACCAAACAGAAAAGACCAGGTAATTATCAGCAGAATCCGGCTTGGGCATACACGACTTACGCTCGGCTACATAATCTCCAAAGAACCACCACCAATGTGCCAAAGATGCCAAACACCTTTCACAGTCAACCATATAGTAATAGAATGTCCAGAGTACACCTCAGCCAAGGCGATATTCAAGAACCCAACAGCCTGAAAGAAGCACTGGTTACAAAATTCAATGAAGTTCTTTTTTTTTAATTACCGTAAACTCTATAATAAATTATGATTTAATTTTTGTTACATGTACATTGTACCATATTGTTTAAGTCATGACTTCTAAAATGTATCTTATTTTCTCTATTTGTATTATAAACCTACCGCTAATAACCCTTGTGGTTGACGCGGATATATAAAATAAAAAAAAAATCAATCTGAAATTTTAACTATATTTTTTAGGAATGACCCAACTTTCCACACAATATCAAGGTTTTAGGTTGAATAACATTTATTGAAAATTAAGAACTCTTAGGTTTTTAGAGTTTTCTGAGCAACAAATTAGTAAATCAACATAAATATATCGCGATTTTAAAGCTTTAAACATGTTTTCTCAAATAATAATGGCCTCCAAATTTGTTCAAAATACTTTACTTTTTACTGGTAGACAAAAGTTCTTAAACTGGTGTATTTTTGGACTTAAATTGTTGATAATTTAAAAAGTCCACTGAAACCACTGTTGGAAACACTGTTGGTTATTATCGTCAATAAAACTCAAAAAACTTGTCAGATATCTAGCTGGGTCAAAGTCATGGTAATACCTTATTTCTCTGGAGTAATAACAAATTAAAATAATATGGGGACACAACATTGTAACAGTTTCCCTTACCTTACATTTCATTAAGTAATCTGCGGCGCTTTACTATGAGCCAGCTGTAACAACAAACGTAATCACGATCGTTTTAGAAAATTAAAATTTTGTCAGTGTAAATTATCCGTATTCTTAATACTTTACTGTCTATCAGTAGCGTTTTATGAAGACATCTTAAATGTATTGTCTCCATCGAAAACTGAATTAGACAAATTTATTTAAAAAAATAAAAATAGGCAGAGAACATATTTTTAATTTTGTTTAGATAATTAATTGCAAAAAACAAATCTACCGATTGTTAGTAAAAACAATTTTATGCTAATCATAAAATGGCCTCTTATGTAATTTAGAAGGATTAATAAATAGTTGAATAAATAATCCAACAATAATTTAAAACGATATAGATATCCATATTTATCACATCAAACTTTTTACGTACAACTTAGTTTATAAATGATGTGAATCCTGGGAATTTATCGAGTCTTCTGACTTGTTGGCACCGACCCTTGCTATTACAAATTCAATTTAATTTTCCATTATCCCATCCAACTTCCACATGTTCTATTCTATTTTCAATACATAGGCAACAACTTTCTCCCCATTTGCCGCATGTATGTCATCAATACTGGTTTTTAATTAGCGTTGAACGTCCCGATTTTTGAATGTTACGTTCTCCCGGGCCACATATAATTCATTGAAGCTCAGATTAATTCAATCCGCAATGATAAGGTGGAAATTTCAAAACAGCAACACTATGAAGACTAGCCATGTAATAGACGTTTATAAACGTTTTAATGTTTGGCATTCCTTTCTTCAGGTAGCTGTAGCTTCCTCAGTGGTTATTGTTAGTTGTTGCTCTGGAAACCATCATGGTCTTCTAAGTCTAATGCCACAAATTGGTAGCATTACTACTGTCATATGTCATTAATAAAGGGGCATATCTCCGTCATTTTAAAACCTTCAATTGCATTCGTTGTAGTAGCAGCTTTAAAGTATGCAGGAACAAATATGCAGGCAATTTGCGTAATTACCCGCCCTGGATGGTTCGTCAGCCATTTTTCACATTCGTTGGAATAAAACTGTTTTAGCGGGCTAAAAAAACATCTGTCAAGTGGCTGCATACGGTGACTACTATGAGGAGGAAATGTTAATGCGGTAATGTTATATTGTCGAAAAAAATCAATTGCTTCAATGGAATAATGGGAAGATATATAAATGCGGGAGCAATATATTGTCCACTAGCACTCATTGTGCATAGAACAGTATAGAACAGTAACCCAGTAACATATTTTATTGACACACCTTTTTCCTTTTGTAGAGAAAACTTTAGGAGGCCTGTTTGGGACAGTGAAAAATCCCGATTCATCCATATTGTAAATTGCATGTGGCGGGAATTTATATGTGTTCATTAACTTCGAGAGATTTTCATATCGAGAGATTTTCAACCGCTTACATTGTGGTTCATTAAACCCAAGAGCCCTAGCGACGCTAGTAGCGGTGGGTTGTCTCAAACTAACATCTTTGTGTCGTTTCAAAAATCCACGTAGCCAGCTCTTGCCTGCCATTTTTGAAGTTCAATCAAAACGATGTTCTAATTTATTTATTTCAGCGAACTCAAACGCTAGACTTCTCAGAGCTCTAGAAGTTAACCCATAAAACATGTTGTCTATTGTTTTTATATAGTTACACAACTCTTCTTCCATTTCTGCTGTTAAGGTAATGTCATATCTTCCCTGCTTTGTAGCTAAAGTTGTTCTTTTTAGCATTTTTCTTAACGTACTTTCCGCTATTCCTATTGATTTTGCCACGCTTTTCTTACTTCCTCCATTTTCAACCCTTTTTCTTGCTGCCTCCATAATCACGGGTGAGCATAAAGCACGCTGAGAAGTTCGTTTTCTGCCAAACATGTTTAAACAAAAGAAAAAAACGGTTAATCCGTTAATAAAAAAAGTAAAAAGAGTGCGCGCGTACTCTTAGAAAACGAGCATGTTTGAACAAATGCTAGTGCTTCCTCCATCTTGGTGCAAAATTGTAAACAACGGTATGATACATACGATTAATCAAAGTTTATTGCAAGTATGGTAAAATATTACCGCGAAATTCTTACAAACTACAGTTGTGTACAAAAAGTACTTAAAGCACTATGCCCTACAGTTTCCTTCTATCTATATACCTATTTTGTTTTTGTTTTTCTGTTTTGCGAGACATGCCATTACATTTTACACAAAATATGGGTATTGTGCTAAATATAAATCTAAATTAGTAGAAATATTTTATCTTTTGTCGCCAAATACAACTCGTATACGTTTTTATACCCCACAAAACTCAAAAAAGTTATATTAACTACTTGAAGACTTATGTTCTGCAGCAAAATAAAATATATATTCATTTATAAACACAACTCCCTACTACTAATCAATTTTCTCCAAGCACACCCTTTACTGTCCTAAAAGCTGAAATGCTTTTAGGGCACTTAAGTGCTGGCTGTTGGTGTTTCGAGAAATACTTGGAAAATGACCTGTCTGTAGTAAATATAAACCTGTAGCAGAGTTTGCGTTTGATAGGTTACACACTTTTCGAAACAACACAATCATTTATCTTGTGGTAGTAGATAAACATTGCTTTTGAGAGTGTATGACAAATAAATGTCAGTTCCCATTACGAGTAGTATTCGATACATACGAAAAACTTTATTTAAAATAAGGTGTATATGTGTATATGTAAACAGTTTATAGCGAGATATATATATGTATATATATATATATATATAAATATATATATATATATATATATATATATATATATATATATATATATATATTTATATATATATATAGAGTTTATTATTTAACCCTTTATCAAAAGCATACTACAAAATATACATTATAATATGAAGTTTTTATTTATATACAGGCCTAGCATACAGAATGTCATTCCCTGACATTCTGTTACATGTAATATACATTTCAATCACTTACATGACTGGCCAAAAAAAAGTGTCAATTATAGAAAAAAAAATTTTCACTAAAATCCTTTTATAAAAAGGTATATAAAAAACCCAGTCGGGCTATGTTAAATGGACAAAACGTTTTCGGAATAAATATTCCATCATCAGTATCAGGTTAATACATGAATGTAGCTACTAAATATGGGGGTAAAAACCCTTTAAAAATTACTAAATGAAATTTAGTTTACATTATGTTTTGTTTAAAATTAAGATTGGTAAAGTTACCGTTGGATTGGTAACATGGCGACATATGGCTCTACATTAAGTTGCAAGTCCTGAGGCGGTATGTCTACGAGGACTTTATTAAAGCAACTAAGCAAGAGTTGCTTAGTTGCCATGTTACCAATCCAACGGTAACTTTACCATCTTAATTTTAAACAAAACATAATGTAAACTAAATTTCATTTAGTAATTTTTAAAAGGTTTTTACCCCCATATTTAGTGGCTACATTCATGTATTAACCTGATACTGATGATGGAATATTTATTCCGAAAACGTTTTGTCCATTTAACATAGCCCGACTGGGTTTTTTATATACCTTTTTATAAAAGGATTTTATTGAAAATTTTTTTAATATATGGTATACGGCCAACTGCAGAAACTTAGTTTCCTTCTGGATGTCAATTATAGATTAAGAGTGTATTTATTTAATCCAAAGGCATCGACCACGATATTATTTCTACGAAGTGCATACGAACACAACAGTTGGCGACGAGGATGGAACGAATTACGTTTATATATATATATATATATATATATATATATATATATATATATATGGGGAAGTACTATGGGGAACTACTGACAGAAAATAGGGACGAATACTTAACTCAATCACCAACAGAGGTTAATATTGAAGGAGAAGATATAACAATACAAGTGACAGAAATTAGAAAAGCTATAAAAGAACTGAAAAACGGTAGGTCTCCAGGACCAGCGGATATCCCAGCCGCACTAATAAAATGTGGATCACAAAAATTGTTTGAAACCGTCACTTGGTGCATAAATCAATTTATAAATGGTTCTCCCGTACCCGACGAGTGGAAAATTGCTTATATTTCGTCGGTCCATAAGAACGGAGATAAGCTTAAATATGAAAGTATAGTGGAATATCAGTCAGTAGTACATTCAGCCGTTTGTATGGACGAATAATTAGAGACCGCATTGAGAAGGAATACAAAGACCAAGATGAAGAAGAACAATCCGGTTTTAGAACAGGAAGAAGCTGTATTGATAATATCTTCTGCCTCAAACAACTAATAGAAAAAAAATTAAGCACAAATCGAGAAATCCACCTCATGTTTATTGACTTGCAGAAGGCGTACGATACAGTTCCTGTAAACAAACTCTGGAACGTGTCGCGACAGACGAATATTAGTGTCACCTTAATAAAAGCCTTAAGAAATTTGTATGAAGGGTCAACATCACAAATAAAAAATGGAAACAGACTATCGCTAACCTTCCTGGTTAATAAAGGTCTACGTCAGGGGTGTTGTGTATCACCGACCTTGTTTGTTGCAAAATCATTAGAAGAGTAGAAACGAAAATGCAGAGGCATGGGCGTAGACCTTGAAGAGATTTGCTTGTATACATTGCAGTTTGCTGATGACCAGGTTGTTATAGCAAACGATAAAGATGATCTGGAGTACATGGCAAGGAAATTACAAGAAGAATATAGAAAGTGGGGACTAGAAATGAATACAGAAAAAACAAAATACCTACCAATAGGTACCGAACTATCGAACATCACATTAGAAAATAATAAATAAAAATAAATTTCATGACTCCACAGCGTACTGTGGAGTCATGAAATAGGAAAATAAGAAAACACAATATCTACGAATCTCTTATTAAAAGCAGTCTATTGTACGCAGCGGAAACTTAGCGAATAACCGAAAACAACAGAAGAAAACTGGAGGCAGTAGAAATGGACGCTTTTAGAAGATCAGTAGGAGTGTCACGCAGAGAGAGAGTATAATGAGATAAGACAGCGAATGGGGGTTGACGGCTCTCTAACAACAGACATAGAAAGAAAACAGCTGATATGGTACGGACACGTCCAGAGGATGGATAACTTAAGACTCCCAAAAATAATTATGCAATGGATACCACCAAACCGCAGAAAGAGAGGAAGACCCAAGAAATCTTGGAGAGAGGGAGTAACGAAGGCGATGAGCGCAAGAGATCTTAGAGAGGGCTAATGGGATGATAGAGTGTCATGGAAATTAGGCATCGGACAACGTCGCAAGACGTTTTAAAACCGATTAATATATAAATTCGTATTTTCAATAGAACGATGTATGGGACCAGAAACTTATGATATACTATGTAATAAGTTATCTCCCCAAACATCGGATACAAAACATTATGATGAATTAGTAAATATCATGAAAGATCATTACAACCCAAAACCTCTAGAAATACCAGAAATTGTTAGTTTCCTACAGAGAAAAAAACATGAGGGGAAAGTGTAAAAGATTACTTAACAGTTCTACAAAGATTGTCAAGAACTTGCAAATTTGGCGACTACCAAAAGAAAGCATTAGATACGAAATCAATTTGTATTTGGCCTATGTAATGAACATATACAGAGTAGATTGTTGGAAATTAAAAATCTAACTATCAAATAGGCCATTAAAGTAGCTTTTAGTATGGAAACATCAGCAAGAGATGCTGCTGCACATGCAATGATAACGAATAAACTAAGTGTGGAAAAGAAGACTGAAAAATCAGCTAATGCAACACCAAGAAATGTGTCAAATAGTGCAAATCATGTTAATAAATATTTAAACTGTTTTAGGTGTGGGTCGGAGCAACACTTAGCAAATAAATGTCCCAAAAAAGATTTAAAATGCGATAAAAGTAAGAGGAAGAGACATTTGAGCAAGATCTGCATGAAGAGAAATGATACTAGTCAGGTAAATGATTCAGAAGATGGTCAACTGGATGAAATTTTATACATTTTAAGCAATGATATGGAAGAGAGGGCATATGAAATGGGCTCGGTTTCACCATATTGGATAGTACTTCTTGTTAGAGTCTTTAGTATCACACTCACTCCACAGGATTAATATATAAACCATAACTAAGTTGAAGAATCGAAGTTTTGGTGAAAGAAATTTACATAACGGTATCGTTAATATAGCTTGAATTAATTGGACTTCGGACCTGCCCGTCGCCATATTGGATATGACATAGTGTCACATCAAGTAGTCCCATTTAGTAAATACAGAAGCATCGTTTGTGTCATATCTTCTCACATACATATCACTGATTTCAAGTAAATAGTCTCAATACAATATAAAAAAAGTAAGAACTAAAAAAGGATACCAAATGGGAGAAAACAACATAAAATAATCTGCTATGCAGACGACGCAATACTACTCGTATATATATTACACTATATGTAAATTGGAGCTAGAAGGTCAGATAATAGAACAAGTGATGGAGTTTAAATATCCAGGCATCACATTATCTAGCTACGGAAAGCTCGAAACAGAAGTGGAAGATCAAGTAAATAGAGAAAACAGGGTCGCAGGTTGCCTGAATATAACAATATGGAAAAATAAAAATATCGGGAAAGAAATGAAAGGCAGAATTTACAAAACAGTCATCAGACCAATAATGACATACGCGGCAGAAACACGACCTGACACAGAGAGGACAAAAATAATGTTAGAAACAGCAGAGATGAAAACACTTGGAGAACTTGATGGCAAAACGCTATGGGACATAGCAAGAAGTACAAATATACGACGTAGATGCAAGGAGGAAAATATCAAGGACTGTCTAAGAAATAGAAGAGTAAAATGTTTTTTTATAGAAATATTTGTTGTTAAGAAATTTTAACAAAAATATCTTGAAATGATCAGTCCACGAGATAAAAAATGGAGGGTCCAGAACATTTTAAAATTTCTTGAAGTGTACAAACAACATATATGTTTGTGGGATGTTCATTCTGATCCATACAAAGACAGGAATTCATGAGTAGATGCCTGTGAAAATATTGCAAAATGGCAATTTTAAACTGTTCCTCCGACATCTGTAAACATCTTTGGTAATTTTCTGGATCTTCGGTTGAAAGTTCTGTTAGAACTTTTTCTGAAGCATCAAATTTTTGCCTATTTGCAACTCAGTTCCTAATTCTAATTCGACCTCTCCACTTATTATTTCTTTTCCACGCGGCTAATCATCTCTTCAATAATACTTTTTAGAATTAAACGACACCTATTACGGACTCCAAATGTTATTTCCTCGATTAACATATTACTATTGCGTAAACTGGCGTGCCAAAATATTCTGTTCTGTAAATCTAGCGTAAATCTTTACTGTCGTGCAAACAGGACTAACGTGGCTACTGGCGCTATTAAATCCATGCGTGTACAAACCCGTCTTAAATCTCAGTGCGTCAACCAGCCCCGGTCTCCCCTATTGGGAGAGAAGTAAAACTCAGTCATGGAAAAGATGAAAAAAATCTTCGTGATTATGTACCTACATTGATAAAAAACTTCATATGCATGTAAAATGTATCTTAAATTAAAAAAAATACCTAATTTATTTTAGGTTTGTTTATTCAAACAGAAAAACGCATATTCAAACGTTTATTTACACGCATTAAAAACAATAAAGTGGGAAAATCCCTGGACATGACATGCTTCCTACAGAAATCCTAAAAATTCTAGATGAGAAGCACATTGATGTTTTAGTGACACTCTTGAACCAAATTTATAGTTCAGGCGTATTACCCAAAGAGTGGTTAACGTAGATTTTTATTTGTCTCCCCAAAAAGAAAAACTCAAGAGAATGCAGCAATTACCGCACCATTATCTTGATGTATCACGTGCTAAAGTTACTACTAAAAGTCATTCATAACCAAATATATCACAAACTGGACATAGACATAGACGTTAATGATACACAATTTGGTTTTCGCAAAGACCTAGGAACGCGTGAAGCTCTTTTTTCACTTAATATACTGATACAAAGATGCCTGGACGTAAATCAAGATATATACGCATGTTTAATTGACTATAATAAAGCATTCGATAAAGTACGACATAAATAATTAATGAATGTCCTGAAATCAAAGAAGATAGACTACAACGACCTCAGGATCATATCAAATTTATACTATAAACAGCGAGCAAAAGTACGTGTTAACGAACAGCTGTCAGAAGAAATTGAAATTAGACGTGGAGTGAGACAGGGATGCGTACTGTCGCCAATTCTTTTTAATGCCTACTAAAGAGATCCTGAAAAAAGCTATTGAGGGTAAAACAGCTGGAATGAAGGTAAATGGAGTTCCCATTAACAACATAAGATATGCAGACGACACTGAAAGAAAAAGAAGACGAAATTTATGAGAATATCGAAAACTCAAAGAAATAACGAGAATCTTCTAATAAACGGAACCAACGTCGAAGAAGTGGACGAATATGCATATGTGGGAACAATGATTAACTCCACAAATGATTACATTCAGGAGATCAAAATCAGAATAGAAAACGCTAGAGCAAATTTTAACAGAATGAGAAGAGTGCTATGTACAAGGGATTTAAAATTGGAACTAAGAGTTAGGTTGGCGAGGTACTATGTTTTTTCGACTTCAAATGAACTATTTAGAGCAGCCGTCTCAAAAGTCCGAATAGCTATGATGATTGCCGATCTCCGCCGCGGAAATGGCACTTGAAGAAGAGGATTCAAACAGAAATATAATAAAATATAAATAAAAACAAAGGAAACATACCTACCTAATAATAAAAATCTTCTAAAAAAAGCCAAAATATTCAAACATGCATATTTTACTTAATGTATTTTGTTCATAACCCGAAGGTACAGCTTTTCTAATTAATTTAATTAATTATAATAATTATTATTTATTATTAATTACTAATCAACTAATTATGTATTAATTCGTTCATTCATTCATTCATTTTATTATTTTTAAGTAGTAAAAATGTTTTTAATCAATGTCCGTAGTTTAGGTATAAATAAGTTACACCTCCTAAAGTCACGTTCCTTTTTTATTGGTTTATCGTTCTATCAAATAATATTTCAGCTTTGCTCACACACCTTTAAAAAACAATACATTTCGCAGTTACTGGTTTGTGGTATGATATAACACACACCCAAAATAGGAATCACGAATCTTAAATCTAGTTTTACTGATATGGTGAGTAAAAAACTTGTCCAAAATTTATTCGACTAATAGCAGGTTTTGGGCGTTTTGGATGCAAGTTTTAACGATTTATAACTGGTTTGATGTGGACGAATCACATTGGCAGTTTGTTATGTTGGAATAATTTTATTTTAAATAGGAAATTATAAATTATTTATTAATATTAGATTTATTTAGAATCATCATATTCAGTTAATGTTATATTAAAGTAAAATAAAACACTATAATGGTTGTTGAATTAGTTACGTTAGGAAAATATTTAAATACAAATATTTTTTACAAATGCATCACTAACTATATATAAGGTAAGATGGGGCAAGTGCATTATCGGGGCAAGTGCAGAACATTATCATAAAAACCTATCACTTTTGAAATATGTGCTGCCATCTATTATTTGGTATCTTTAATACCCGTGACAACAGTCTTTAACAACAGCGAGCTGCTTTATTACATTTCACTGATGTTATAGGTACGGTAGTGTCACTTGTGTTTTGCAACTTCTCGAGCAAGGTCACTGATAAAAATTAATCCATTTATATCTACCGAATCTGTGAACATCTTTATATTATTTTTGGTAGGTAAGTATCTTAGGCACAATAGTTTATGATAAACATAATATATTTTTTAAATATTTACTTTTTGACAGTTTTTATTGTTGTACCGCTCTTGCCCCACGTATTTTTAAAGTCGGGGCTAGTGCGGATAAAATTGTGGGGTAAGAGCGGCACATATTACGCACTTGCCCCAAATCTCACACAGTTTTTCTTTATGCTTTTAGTTCCACCATGGTGAGAAATTACATTCGCAGAAGTAGCAGGGGCAAAGGATATACGAAAGAGAGTTTAAAAATTGCACTATCGGCAATTAAATCTGGGCAAATGACTTTATACCGAGCTACTAAAGTGTACACAATTCCAAGAAGTACTCTCCATGATCACCTTAAAGGTAGGAGAGGACAAAAAAGTTCCAGCTATGGAAGAACTCAGGACATTCCTCAACAGGAAGAAGAAAAACTAGCAAATGGCCTTCGTACTATGGAAAAATGGGGTTTTGGCCTTTCTAGAAAAGAAGTGTTGCAGGTTGTAGCTGACTTCGTCAAAGAGAATAACATTAAGACACAGTTTAAAGATGGTAAACCAGGAGAAGATTGGTTTCTTAATTTCAAGCGTAGACATAACCTCTCTATTAAAAAACCCCAGAGTGTTGAATTTGCTAGAAAAAAAAACCTTGACCCATTCCTGATCTACAACTATTTTGATTTACTTGAAAACGTTATAGAAGAACTTGGTTTACAAGAACGCCCGTCGCAAATTTGGAACTTGGATGAAAGCAGTTTTTGCACAGATCCGTCAAAAACAAAAATTGTCGGACAAAGGGGAGCTCCATCCACAAAAACTATTAGTGGGCCTGGCAAACAAAATACAACTGTTCAAGTGGCAAAAAAGCACCTCCGCTTATTGTCTTCAAAGGTAAACATGTTTGGGACCAGTGGACTGCTCCGCGTGGCACGGAGTTTTTAGATACTACCTACGCTGCCACTTCTAAAGGGTGGATGGAGACAACTGTATTTAGAAACTATTTTGAAAACAGTTTTTTAAAGTTTATTGGTTCAGAACGACCGGTATTAGTAATTAACGACGGACACGCGAGTCATCTTGGAGCAGATGTCATAAATATAGCTGTTGAAAACCATATTACGATACTTAAGCTCCCTCCTCACACCAGTCATGTACTCCAGCCCTTAGATTTGTGTGTATTTAAATCACTGAAGACCCGTTGGGATGCTAAACTTGTTGAATGGCAGAGAAGAAATGTGGGGGCCGCTGTAACAAAAAGTATGTTTTCCAAGATGATAGAAGAAATATGGCAGGAAACCAGGCCCGAAATATTAGTGAGTGGTTTCGTTAAAGCAGGAATAGTTCCGCTGAATAGGAATAATATTCAGCAAGATTTATTTGACCCAGTGGCTCTCCAACGTTGGCAAAAAACCCGTAACGTGACTAGGTTTGATGGTCCTGACTTAACTTTGCCTAGTAAATCCCAAATAATATCCAAATAATCCAAAGTAAATATTTTTGCCCAAAAAATAATGAAAATCCAATCACAGTCGAAGCACAGTCAACTTCCAGCTCGACAGATATACAAACATTTCAAGAAACTGAGAAGATTCTGGATGTTTCATTCGAAGAGTTGTTATTGAGGTCAACCAAACGTGAAAACAATTCTAATTCAAAGAAAAGAAAACGCGTGTGCTTGGGTGCAGAGGTGATAACAAGAGCCGATGTTGAAAAAATTTTAAGTTCAAATACAACAAAAAAATATAAACCAGAAAAAAAAATTAAAAAGATTTACAAAAAAAAAATTGCTGAAAGCAGTTCCGAAAATGATAATAGTTCTTGGTACAGTGATTCAAGCGAAAACAGAATTGTTGAATTTGACGAGCTAATCAAAAGTGATTTGGAAGAGTTTGATGAAAAAAACCCTACTGACAAACTTACATTTACCAAAATACAAATTGGGGATTTTGTATTAGTAAATTTTCCTGGAAAAAAGAAAATGTTCAAATATGTTTGTTTGGTGAAACAACTGATCAATGGTGATGAAGCCGAAGTAACAGGCTTGAAAAGGCTCACAAATAAGTGCCATTTTATTTTAAAACCCAACGATGTCTGCACTATTCTACTGTCGGACATAGAAACAAAACTACCTGTTCCAATAATATCAATAACTGCTGATTACGAAAAGTATATTTTTGAGACTGCACCTGAAGTGTTTGAAGCATAGCATAAGTATTTTTTCCAATTATTATTATTTTTTGTTACTGTTAACAGGGTTTATTCATTCTGGTACGTTTAGTTTATGTTTTTATTTTAAATAAATATTTTTCAGTCAAAATATCTGAAATTGTTTTGACTCTCTCCTAAAAAATATTTCGTAGCATTTTTTTCTTAATATTTTATTAAAGTTAAGCATAAAGAATAAAAATTACATATATGTAGGATTTCTGCACTAGCCCCGTATGGAACACTTATTATTATTAGCAAAAATAATGGCACATTCTGCTCTTACCCCGGATCAGTGGGGCAAGTGCGTAACATGTACTTGCGAAAAAAAATGTATAGGCAAATTTGGTAGGTAATGTATTTTTGTTATCTAAATAGTTTTAATTGGTCGGTTAATAATCACAATTATACGACAGAAGTTTAAAAAAATCTTAATTTGAAAGAGGCAATTTTTGTAGTTAAATGAATATTAACTATGAATTTTTTCGTTCGCACTTGCCCCATCTTACCTTAACCTGAAGTCCTGAATCTCGTTGCATCTACTGTTAAACATACGCTTCCCTCAAACGTTTTTATTTACCGTTTATTTACACTCTACTCGTTACATTTTGAGTGTTAAATAAATTTATTGATGATGATAGTTTGTAGTTGTACCAGCATGTGCCGATTCACCTTCTTCTTTTGGTGCCCATTCCTTTCGAATATTGGCGATTATTCTGTCTTTAATTATTTTATTAACTGATGCTTTAAATAGATTAGTTGTTGTTGTAGAGAACCATTTCCTCAGGTATTTTAACCATAATATTCTTCTTCTTCCAATTCCTCGCTTTCCGAATACTTTACCTTGAAGGATTATTTTCAGTAATCTATATTTAGTCCCGTTCCACATTACATGTCCGAGATATTCTAACTTTCTCACCGATTCACCCTGATTTATCTAATCAGATCTTCTAGCCACTGTCTTTTCAGTGTTCTAATTATTGCTGGACCATGACAAGGTCGTTGATTATTTTATTATAGTGGATTAAGTTTATAAATCTATATTTAGCTCCATATTCTTGGATAGTGTCTTTTATGAAGGGTATTCTCAGGTCTTCAAGAAAAATGGTGTACTCATATGTTTATATGTGTAAGATTTTTGTATTAGAAAGTTTTGCATATCCTCACAATTCTATACTTTATGACTAGATGGGTTTCAGTACAGTTTTGTATATCATTAGCTTGTTATCTAGTGTTCATTTTGATTTTTAGCCAATGATCCAGTTTATTTGTTGGGTTTTGATATTTAGATGTTGCTTTTTTGCTCGGATGTGTGCCTTTCACGTTAATTTTTGGTCAAGATGTAGACCATATTTGACGTCATTCTTCATTGGGATGGATTGATTGTTAATTGTGACTTGAAAACACAAGGTATGTCTGGTCGTGAAAGTTATCTGTGCATATTTCTTAGTGTTTACTGTTCTTATCGTAAATTAAGGTGGTTCTGGAGTTTTCCTGACTCTTCCAATAGATGTTCGTCCCATAGTTTCTATTTCCCATGTTTCTTGATTTAGTGGCAGTTGTTTTTGCCTTCTAAAACAATTGCTTCCTAGGAAAAAACGTGGCTTCAATATATAGGTATTTCTGTGCTACCTTAGCTAATTTTGGATATGTAAATATACGAAAATAGAAAAAAATATGAAGCAAAGAGAAGACACGCGAAAAAAGCGTGTAGAAGGAAGGAAAGGTGGCATATGGATAAAAAGCTCCAACTACCAGGAGACGATAAGGAGCAGTGACCAAGGCACAAGAAAAAAAATTTCAAAAGTAAAGAAGTGCATTTGGTAGGAGATAAACAAGGGAAGCTAGATAGATGGCAAGAGCATTTCAGAGAGCTGCTTAATAAAGAACCGGATGGGAATGATGAGGAGTAAGTGGAAATTGTAGAGAAAGTCAACGATACTGTGGTAATGGTATTTCCGCAGAACTTATCAAGCATGGGGGAGAATAACTAACACGGATATGTAGCCTGCTGACGAAAATCTGGGAGCGATAGGAAATGCTGGAAGTATGGAGAGAGGTAATAGCATGTTCCATTAATAAGAAGGGAGATAAAGCAGTGTGCGAAAACTACAGGCGTTTCTGGATGTTCTGTTCTGGATGTAACATACTAGGTACTTGCCAGAGTCATAAGTAGACTAGAAAGTCACTTAAACGAGCAAGTTGGTGAATACTAAGGAGGATTCAAAAAGGGGAGATCCACCATAGATGAAATATTCGTGTTAAAAATGATTCAGAACAGAACGTACGAGCAACAGTTAAAGCTTCTCTTTATAGTTTTTAAACAAGCTTACAATTCTGTGATAAGAAGGCCTCTGTAACATGCCCTGGGAGTACTTGGATTTCCGGAAAAGATTATCGTACTAGTAAAAATGACAATGAAGACCGACAATAGAGTAGGGATAGAACAAAGCCTATGAGGAAAATTTTAAGTAAGAAGTGGACTAAAGTTGAGAGATTTGCTGTTCATAATACTCTTCAATTTCTTGCTAGAGGCAATAATGAGAGAGAGTGGAATACGAGCAAAAGGTATAATTTATGACAGCAGAAGCCAGGTCCTGGCCTTTGCGGACCCTATAGTGTTAATGGCAAAAACAAAAGGGAAACTGCTGATGATTTTCAAACTCTTTGAAGCGAAAGCTTAACAGTATGGACTGATTATTAATGAGCAAAAAACAAAGGATATGAAAATGGAGCCGACCATTTATGAAGACTACCTCAAACAACGATGGTAAAAGAGGTGACGTAATTTGATTATCTAGGAGTAATCCTAGCAAGTAAAGAGGAAGAAAGTCAAGAAATTGAGAAGCGGATTTCGAGAGGAACAAAAACGTTCGAAGCTCTACACAAACTACTGAGTACAAAAAACATCTCCAGCGAAGCAACATTGAGACTATACCGAACAGTGATCCAATCCACGGTCCTATAGGGAAGCGAAACATGGCTTATGAACAAAAATCAAGAAAATATACTGAACATCTGGAAACGGAGTGTTTTAAGAAAGATATTCGGGGGAATAAAAGATTTTGAAGACGTTTGGAGAAGACGAACAATGGGAGAAATCGGAGAGCTATACGAGAAATCAGAAATTAGCCAGTTTGTCAAGACAAAGAGACTTAGGTGGTTAGGCCAACTTGCGAGAATGGCAGATGAAATAAGGGCAAGGGACTCTCTGCTGAGAGGGGAAGGAAACAAGAGAAGAGGACGACTCGACATCAGACATGACACTTTGGCAATGTGGAAGGGATACGAGTACGGTTTAGCCCTATATCAATTTTGAATTGCTGTTGATGGTGAGCTTGGAGAATTGGGTTTAGTATTTTGTTTTGCAAATTTACGCTTTGTGGCTACTTGCCATGGATTTTAGTTTGGGTTTCTTCATCGTCGGCTTCGCTAGAGTCCACATCTACGTTTTCTGAAGGTGTGATTGAAAGTTTTAACTGTCTACCTGAGGTTCACCCTAGAATAGATTGGTTGCTTGTATTACCTATGGTGGTATTTCCCTATTCAGGTCTTATATATATCCAGGATATATTTAGGTGTTTTTCGAGGTATACGTAATGAGGAAAAAATAGATAGTAAAATAAATAGTATTTTTGTAAGAACATTTATTGGAAAAAATACTGTAATAAAAAAACATACAAAGTTTTGTCTTATATAAATATAACTCCCAATTTGTATACAGTAGATGAATGAGTATACAGAGATTAGTTTTACAAATGAAATAATGAAATAAACGTAAAATATTGTATTTCAAACAATACGGAATAACAAAACTAATTCATAAAAGTGTTGGGTTTTAATTTATTACTATATTATTATATATGAAAGACTTGTACTTATAATTAAATTTACAAAAAAACTTAAACAAACTGTTGCGAAATTACTAATGAATACTACTTGGACGTTAAAAAGGAGCAGTCCAATTTTTAAACTCAGCGTAGAAATGGTTTGTGGTTATTTAGTTTAAGAGCTTTGATAATACATAACATAATACACAAAATATATTTAGTTGAAAAGTATTACATTTGTATCTAAATGGTTATGATATATCACTTGAGCTTTTTATCAAAACAAAACAATAGCATTTAAAATGTATATTCCCATATGAAAGACTTACTCGTTCACTTATGTTTGTAAATGTAAACCACAGATGATATTTCTATCTATATGCAGATTTATTACTGAATAGATTTGACCATTGTAACAATTTATCTTTTCGAAACGTAGAAGATTGCCTAATGTATATAACCACTATATTATTAAATATCTTGTTATTTACACAACAGCTTGAGTGCATTTCACAGCAACTTGATTAACTGGTTGAGAAGCTATATTCAGATTACAGAAGAAGAAAACAGATATCCATCCACGATGTATTTAAAAAAGAGGTTAGGTTTCCACTCCACTTACACTCTCAGATCCGACTACACTCCTGTTAATCTGGAAAAAAATCATTGATTTCACGTAAAAATCTTATACAGACATTTGAAGGTTCTAAAAAGTATATGAGGAGTAGCTGATGAAAAATCCGTGAAGACATACAGCTGATTTTGCTTTGTTTTTTTAAACAATCTTAAAAAGTGAAAAATGTTTTTGCCTGAAAAATGTTTCTTATGCAGTCAAGAGAAAATGATTCGAATAAAAATTGTAGATCTTAAAATGTCTTCAAATTGCGAGTTTCTAAAATGTTACATAGAACAAACCACAAACTTAAGTATTCCACTGAAATCACCTATTGACTTAAACACAGCTGTCCAATACTTTACTAATATTCATAAAGAAAATTCTACTCAAAATATACTACATTTTCAATAACTTGAACATTTTTGCCAAGAAAAATAAAAGAATCTGACAAAACCGCGTAATGTAAATGACAATTACTACTATATAACTATAATAGAAATTTAAATACCTCAGAATCAATTTATCAAGTGAACAATATTTTCTTCTTCTTCTTCTTCTTTTTATATAGACATAAGTCTGTTTTTCAATGTGCCTCCAGTAAGTTGTTGTTCCATCGTTTTCGTGGTCTTCCTATTGGGGAACCGTCTCTTACCGTCTTTACTACTATATTTGTTGTCATTCGGCTTATATCTTCTTGTTCTTGATGTTCTCCACCTTACATCTACATTGTATATGTGTACTTCTAGCTCTGTCCTATAGTGTCTTACCATCAATTTTTTTAGGTGTTTTCATCTCTGCTGGTTCTAACATCCTTTTTGTCCTCTCTGTGTCAGGTCTTGTTTCTGCCGCGTATGTCATTATTGGTCTGATGACTATTTTGTAAATCCTGTTTTTCATTTCTTTCCCGATATTTTTATTTCTCCATATTGTTTTATTCAGTCAGCCTGAGGCTCTGCTTGCTCTATTCACTTGATCTTCCACCCTTCCACTTCAGTTTCGAGCTTTCCGTAGCTAGATAATGTGATGCCTAGATATTTAAACTCCATCACTTGTTCTATTATCTGACCTGTATTTACATTTTAGCTCCAATTTACATCTTAGTAAATTTGCTGTTATAACCATGCATTTTGTCTTGTTGTCGTTGTAAATCATCTTCACTGTAAACAATTGAACAATATCGAGGAAGAAATCTGGGAACTAGTGGAAAAAGCAAGTTAAACAGCAGGATACATTAACAATACAATATGAAAAAACATACATCTAAACTTAAAAAACTTGGACGAACTCCAGATTGAATGTGAAAAATGTCAAAAGAGAGATACAAATGTAGCTCTGGGATATCAAATACCAAATTGGGAAAATAACCAATGTATGCAGAAGCTCTTGGTAAGCATAGTTTACATGATATTACTAGCAACAATAATGTAAGATTAGTATAGTTGGGAATGGCAAATAAACTCAGAATAGTAAGACTTACAACGTAGACTGTCTCTTTCAAGCGCTGATGAAAATCAATTGAGAATATTGAGCGCAATATATTAAGCAAGATATTTAGACCATCCCATCGCGTAGCGATGGTTCCTGGAGAATTAAAATAAACCACGATCTGGACGAAATAAGAACTGAGAGATTGTAGATTTATAAAATCACAAAGTGTTAAAGGAGGCTCTTAAAACCATGAAAATCAGGCAGTAGACAAGGAAAATAACCGACACGGCGGAATGGAAGAAAATTGTTAAGCAGTCCAAAACTCACAAAGGGTTGTAGCGCCATTAGAAGAAGAAAGAAGAGGTAGAACAATATATAAGAAAGTTGTGAAACCAAATTTATTACTGAGTTTTGGGTTTGTAGATTTAATCGAAGAAGAGTATGATCCGTATGAAGTACAACAACATGCAGGATTCCGAGCTGGAAGATCATATCTCGATCATATTTTTAATATAACTTTACTGACTGAAAAATAGTATCAAGAAACCTAACAAGCATACGATACTGTACCAGTAAAAAAACTATGGCAAGTCCTGGGAAATTCTCCAATAAATAATAAATACAGTTTGTACAAGAAAGCTTCTCCATCTTAACTTCTAGAGACTTTCCAAAAGAACATCATCTACCAGTTTCGCCGTTCATATCATTATATAATTGTGAAAGGAAACTTCCAAAACATCATCTGTGACATTATTACGAGAGGGCTGAATTTAGTAATACAAATCCCGTTAATAGTATATATATATAAAGAAAAGGAAACTAAACATTAAAGCTATCACAATACGTGGGAGCATAGCTGAGTGGAAAACAAAAATTACCTATTAAGACCTTATCGTAAACATTCATGAAAAAAGGGGTGATATTCACAAAAATAGAAGCCTAGAAGTTCTAATATTGTGCAGAAATCTTGCAGAAAAAAATTGGGGATGTAAAATTATTCAAAAATCTTAGGACAATAGTTAGATCAATCATTGTCTATGGGGTAGTAGCCTGAGTCAGTAGACCCAGCCTAAGCAACACAAACAATCTCCCAAAATTTCAAAGACCAGCTAGAAGAAATCACTAGACCCAATTCTCCATTGAGCTTTGAATAATAATCAGTATTACGAATTTTCCATTGAAGACGCTGTAGGCGGCAGTCTTTAATATGCAGGCCATGTATTTAAAATGAAAGAAAACAGGCTTCCAAAAAAACCGTTGAATGCAAGAATGCAACAGAAGAGATCTATTGAAAGACCATGAAAGCAATGAGAGAAGCATGTGGATGAGGACGCAAGAAATCTCCTTGGCAGTCGATCGTGGACGAGAAAGACTGCAGACCGTAACGAATGAAAAGGTTTAATGTGAGAGATGGGGGTTCAAATTGGGCTGTCGAGCCGTAGGATGGATGTAGGTATATCCCAAAATGACATGCCAAAGGAGTATAACCCAGAAATGAATTTACTACAAAGTTCAATTACAAAAATGAATGTGACAAAGACAGTGTTTCTTAGGTAAACAATAATATCATTAAGTGTTAAACAGATTGCTCTAAAATAGTAGACGGAACTGAAATAGGAGTGTATGGACTTAAACACAAGGAAGCTAGAGCAAACCTTTGTCAAGCAAAAAGTCTTAATATTTCAGTTATATTTAAATAAAAAATATCAGCGACAAAATATTGTCATAATCAAGCTGACATCAAAGCACTAAAACCACGTGTAATCAGCTCCAAAGTGGTATAAAAATAAATTCTTATGGAAATTAGCCGAAATAACCTTTTCCGGAATCAAAAACTGTTTGCGCAATTAATGCAGAATAGATTAGTGTAGATTAGAATAGCACCAATAAATGCTGACATTAAAGACCTAACTAGTGGCCGACAACCAAGATTAAAATCCAAAAAACCACCGGTAGGAACGGTAAGTCAAATGGAATTTGACAGTTGAGCAGCATTGGAACGCCAAAAGGATCAATCAAAAAGTGATAAATTTCAACCTAGTCCCTATTACATGATTAAAGGGATTTAATCTTAGTTTTTCATTTGGAAGTGTAGTTCTTGAGATCTTAAACCGTTTCTATAATTTTCCTAGGGTATCACAATAAATGGTTTTTATTTCGATTGAACCGCCACCTATCAAAATGTTGATTATAAAAGGTTCTTAGTTTTTTATGAGAAATCCAAATCTGCAATAAAAATGTGGATTCCTGTTAAGATTTCAAAGTTGTTCCCTTTCTGCTCTGGGGGTGTAGCTGGAGCGTCTTGCTTGGTGTCCTTCGATAGATTTGAAAAAAATATTGAACACGTGTTGTTCGATCCGATGTTCATTTCACGAAATATTCGAACGTCCCACTTCTTTTCTGACACCCTATATAATGGATTTTCAGACAAATATACAATGCTATACTCGCGATACAGACAAACTATTGTTTGTGTCACAGATAAACTATTGTCACATTTCGGATAAACAAAGGGTACAAATCTGAAGATATATACTACAAGCCCATGGGACATTTTTAAAAGTAATTTCATATCCAAATCTATCAGAAGAAACAGTGGCGTAAGTCATACCTATTATATTTGCTCACAGATAGCAGCACAAACTTGACAGTCAAACAAAATCTCTGTAGTAGTAGGGAAAATAGTGGTGCAAGTCAGATTTACACCACTATTACTTCATTCTTAAGACAGTTATTTAATATTTTGCGGTTGCGATTTTTCAATACAATGTATGATGACAGTTTAAGTAATGTGAGTGATGACCCTAGTATTTACGCTTACTCAGGAGATAAGTGGGTACCTTCTGATTCTTAAGGCTGTTTTAGCAGTTCAAGCCAACTGCGATTTGAAATGGGCGTATTACTTACTTTTCTACACTGCTTACGCGAGACCATCTGTACTCAGTGCCGCCGGCCGACGGGTAGTTTAATGACAACAAATACATTATTCTCCATTCAAATTAGTTTTAACACGAACTAACTGACCGTACGTTCATGAGATTTGACGTCACGAAGGCGATAACGATGAAACTAAGTCCAATGATGAGTAACACGTTTCACTATTAGATTTCAGTATTTTTTAGCAATTTTCTTTAAAGTTGGAACACGCTTTTCTCGATTATTACTGGACACAGAAAGGTGAAACAAAAATCAACGATTACAGAAAAAAAAAACTCTTTCGAGTGATGGGCGTAAAAAGTTTGGTTATAATAGAACGGTAAACAGTATATTCCAATTTTTCAACAGAAGTTTCAAAAAAATAAAAAAAGTAAAACCATCAGTTTAAAGGCAACATAATTTCGAATAACGTGTCCAAATTTCGAGACATTTTGTCAGTAAATAACAGAGAAAACACTGTCCCTAGGTTTTGATGCACCGATAAAACAGCCTTAATAAGAAAGTACTGGTAAGTTAAACTTGTGTATTATATTTGTTTGTATAAAATCAAAACTAACCTTAAAATGTTAAATTGTCTACACTAAAAATAAATAAACTCCTATAAATAGAACAACGTGAATCAAACGAGGAAGTCTCTCCCCAAGACCATGAAAAAAAAGTAATAGAGAAGAAATAGAGAAGAAAAAGAAAGTGGCTTTGCAACTCAGGTTGTGAGTATAAGACAACAAAAGCAAAAGTAGTGTCAGGTAAAACTTGTCCAAACAACAACTGTTTTAGCAATAAAAAATGTTTTGAAAAGATATCACGTGAAGATAGAAAAATAACATTTGAATCATTCTGGAAATTAAAATCATTTACAGCACAGAATGCTTTTATTTGTGGTTTGATCAAGCAAAAGAAACTTGAAGTAAAACATCCTAGAGATCAATCACGACCTGGTAAGAAAGTTTCTAACCAATATTTCATTTATAAACAAGGCGAAACCACGAAAGTATGTAAAAAATACTTTCTTGGAACCTTTCAGATATCTGATGAACGAAATACACGGGTCATTAATAAGATAAAATAATAGGAATCACCTGGTTCAGATAATCGAGGCCATGGTATACCAACCAATAAAACATCTGAAGAACGTATGAACTGTGTCCGGAAACATATTGAAAATTTTCCATCTTACCAATCGCTCTAAGGAATAAGAATCTCAATCGTAGGTATCTATCTTCTGACCTTAATGTTACCCTTCTGTATCGCTTGTACAGTGAGTACTGTCAGGAACAAGGCACTGTTTAATTAAAAAAAGCTGCAATAACAGATCATAATGAGATAAGACAGATTGAAGTAGTAAACGAATTTCATCTTAGAAAGGCCGAGCTTGCACGTACTGCTATGAAAAATGATACAGAAGACTGACGATTCTTACTATGTAATCACTTTTGACCTAGAGAAAGCCCTAGCTTTCCCAAAACTAACCACATCTATCGCATACTATAAACGTAATATGTACATTTACAACTTGGTCTGCCATAAGCTATCATCTGGCTTAGGCTACATATATGGATGATATGAAATAACATATTCAAGAGGATCTCAGGAAATCAATGTCTATATCACAAAGCTCATAGAATTACGTGCAACAAATTCAAAACATGTTGTATTGTACAGTGACAGCTGCACTGGCCAAAATATACACTGAAATTTTGCCTTGACCTTGTTACAGTTAGTTCAAAGTGAAAATAATAGTATCGAAATAGTGGATCACAAGTTTCTTACTTACCAAACGTCTCAAACTTTGGTTCAATTGAAACTCACTGTAAAAGTAAACAGATTTATGTGCCTGAAGATTGGTTTTCAGTCATAGTTCGGTGTAGAAAGAAAAAAGCTTTCATTTTCACAAAAATGCTTTCAGAAGACTTTAAAGATCTGACACAACTCACTAAATAAACTACAAAAAAAAAACCAATACGGATAACCAATCAGTGTCATGGTTAAAAATGCAGTGGATTAGAGTCAAAAAAGATGAGCCATTTTCACTGTTCTAGAAAGAAACACTAAATGAAGATTTTTACTTTTCACAAATTAATATCCTGTGAAGCAAGCAGAAGGGAAGACCAATATTGTTGAAAAATCTTCAACTGGATTGCCTGTACACAGCACCTCCACCAGTCATGCCAGCCGAAAAACGGGATATGTGTGATTTACTACTATACATTCCTACAGTCCACCATTCTTATTATATCATCTGATGTAGTCAATGACGAAGCTGGACCACTTCCTGATATAGAAGAAAATAATGACTAATTAACCAGTGAATTTATTTTTGATTTTCTAATGTAAAAACAATAAACATGTTTTGCTTTCTGTACATTGTCTTTAAACTCTTAAAGGAAAAGTGGTGTAAGTCATTTCATCTCTTAAAAACTACTCTTAACATAGTTTTATTTATACAAAAATATTAGTAGAGTTACATATGTTCTTAATAAATAAAAAAATACCACAAGAATGTTTATAAATGTTACGTAGATTTAATTACAAGATTTCTAATAAAACCTTTTGTATCTCAAAATGATGCTCAGATGACTTACACCACTTTTCCTTTCAGCGCCTCATATGTTACTTTGTTTTACTCCTCTATGTTTCAAAATAAATATTAAGAAATTGATTTTAAGAAACATAAAACATTGTACTCTTAAATATAACAATAATATACATAATAATATCGGTTAAATAAGAATAAAATCAAAAAGTATCTATAGTTAACTATTCAATTAAAAAAAAACAGTTTATTTCAGTTAGAATTTTACATTACTCATTATTTATCAGCTTTATTTCCCAACATGAAATTTAATGATTAACAATTATTCATATTCATTGGGAAGGTTCATTGCTATTATTATACAATCGTCAATTTTTTCGTGAAAATACTGCACAAAGCTTTATATTAATAGTAAGTATATATATACAAAATTTGAATTAACGTGAATACCTTTGTCGTTTTGTAGTTTGTTAATTTTTCTGTAACTCACATAACTAATCTACTAGTAGTGTACGAATTATGTTGGCACAATTTTATATTTTCCAGTGTTAAAAAAACTTTTAACTAGATCTATACAATATTATTAATTAATTTAAATTATATTATGTTGACATTGTCTTATTCTGTTACTGGTTTCATGACAGATATAGTTCAGTAACGATAGTTCGATAAAGACTACTTGAAGAAAAAGGATTTCAGAAGGTTTTGTTTGACAATGTAGCTTTTTGAATTGTCAAAAAATAACAAAAAAGAAAAATAAAAAATTATCTTCCAATCTAGTTTTTTAGTTATATTTAAAAATAATATATACTCTGCATCTGTGAAATTTTGAGTTACAAATCGAAAGTTATTGTCAAAATACAGAAAAATTTCAAATCTTCCGTTTAATAACATAAATTTACAAAGAAATTTATGAGATAATTTATGTGTCTACCTGTTATATTGAGAACATATGAGTGAAACAGGTGTTCACAGCCAAACCTATCTGGGTTCCAAGCTGCTCGGGATTCCCAAGTAACGACACTGGAGAGATCTAGAAACCTGTCTAACGGGTCAACGTTCCGCCTGAAGCTTCGATGGAAGTTCCAAAACGAATGATAGTCTATGTGTCCGCTCCCGTAGAAAAAATATTTCTGATTCGGCTTCTTTGCAGATTCCTGTTCAAAAACGTCCACTTTAAACAAATCAGAAGGGTCCCGGACGAAAGTTTTTGGGCAGAAATTGTTAAAACAATTTTTTTAAACAAATTCCAAAAATCAGCTTTTTTGCTCAAATTTTTTTTATTACCGATTGTCCCGATATATTTATATACTGAATTGTACAAAATTGCATGATAGTGGCATTCCCAAAAGAGCTTCCACCCACAAATGATTTAGTGATGGCACTTCATTCATATTTGAGTGAATTAACAAAAATACAGAAAAAACTATGACTACGAGTAAAATCCAAAAACTAACACAACTACTTCCAAAAAGGGTGACCAGCAGACTAGGTAAGAGTTACTAGTCCCTGCAACATCGGCACCGAAACCAACAGTAAGGTACGATAATAAAGTATGTCGGCATTGTTTATCTGGAGCTTAAACAAAGAAGCTCAAGAACTTGAGAGAGACATTAGTAAAGCCATTATACCACGGAAGTTTGAGACTACTTCTCGATGAAAAAATAATGCGAATCTACGAGAAAATTGTAAAAAAAATGTACTATCTGGACAAAACGGTGTTGTATAATGAAATAGAGTAGATCAGACTTCCCTGGAAAACCTTAAAAAAGGGACAAATAAAGATAATGACTTAAAGTCATACAAGAATGACTTAAAAATAGAGTAATACTTATTTGGTAGGAAATGGGCTCAATGGGAATATCTGTGTCTTTCCTATGGTCTCTTATATCGAAAGTGGGAAAGTTCCTATGGAATACATACAATTCAATAATTAGTACTGCTAATATTACACATTAAAAGTGTATTGCAAGAACTTCATAGCAGCCTTTCTGGAGAACATTTTGGAGTCAAATTTTGAAGACATTTTGGCCAGAGTTAGAGACAGATAAGAAATGTGATTTATAGAACGGTAGAAAAGGCCCTAGAACAAGAAGTCGTGGTAAAATTGCACAATATCCTTCCGGAGAGCCTTTTGAATTACTTGCAGTGTAAATTATATATACATATATATATATATATATATATATATATATATATATATATATATATATATATATATAATTTAACATTCTCCATCGTTTAGGCCTCTCTTATTCATGACGTCGTCTACTTAGTTCCTCCAGGATTTTCGGGGTCGTCCTCTTTTCCTCCTTTCTATGGGGCTCCATTCGGTTATTCTCTTTATCCATCTGCTGTCGCTAGTTCTTCTTACATGTCCATACCACTTTGTTCTTTTTTGTTCTATATATGTTAGTATGTATGTTTCTATTGATGTTCTTTGCCTTATTTCGTCATTACTTCTCGCCACTTTGTTCTTTTTTGTTCTATATATGTTAGTATGTATGTTTCTATTGATGTTCTTTGCCTTATTTCGTCATTACTTCTCCTATCCATTCTTGTTACACTGCAGCATCTTCGCAGGTATTCCATCGTCGAAAAATTTCCAAATGTCTACTAATATCCAGAATGTCAGAAAATATATACATAAACATAAGAAGTTGACAGTTTAAGTAAAAGTAGAAATTGAATTTTTGAAGTTAAGAGTTGTCATTGTGATATTCTTGATGTTTGAATATTGTAATTAAAAGAAGTGCAACGATACAATGATTTTGCTTTTGGTTATATTCTATATATTCTAAAAACAAATCAGTTAACAAGTATGGTAATATTTATTCTAGCGTACCGTACTTACAACTAAATGTACCATAGAATTGATCCAATGCAGTAACATAATTATTTATACCGCTAATAAAAAAGATAATAATTAAACTTTAAATACTTACTTTATCGCGATAGTATCATAAATTTTTCCTGGTTTTCACACCATTTAAAATACAATTGCTAAATAATGTTGTATTTCTTATTTATTATAATAGAATATCAGATTTAATTACAAGGAGACACACAATGGCAACATATAGCGAAGATACACCAGGAAGACCATCAGTAGTTCAGAAGAATTATTAATGATCCGAGGTCATGTTTATACTCTCTTCGGCACCATCTTTAAAAATGGCTGCCACAGTTGCAAGCGAAACTTCAGGAACCCCGTTGATAATGTACCTTAACGGCATCAATGCTCTTATTACTCGATTAATGGGAGCCTTGGTATTATATTTAATGCTATTGATTGCTGAATAATAATGAACATTAAATACACTGACACTTTAAAATCATGTACTTTTAAGTCATGTATAAAGTACAAATGACGATACATAAAGATTTAGTCAAGAATTAGTTCCATTGTTCATAACTGTTCATCATCATGTTCCAATATAACTGAACAAACAGATCTAATACATTTGCTTGTTTTAGCAATCAGTTCAATGTTCGGATATTTTGACAACTGCTTTCAACAAATGTACCTCAAGGATGCTACGCTGCTGCTTCATTAACTCTAAGACTCAATTAAAGAACAAACTGTAATGAAAACGACAATGCTGATATTTGTAAAAACGCAGACAAGATATGTCGGAAAAGCAGAGGCAGCGTAGGGCGTGGGCAACGGCCCACGGCCTCACGCTCCGAGGGGCCTCGCGCCATGGAGATTTATGTATTACTTAAACCTAATAGGTACTAACGAGTAAGTAACCAAAACAAAAAATGGTAACAAGCTTACTAATATCCAGAGCGCGCCCACACTCTCGCGCTTTCAAAATTTTCAGACACGAGCCGACTCCGACCGATATCCGACCGACCAACACGCCTATCCGCAACAAGCCATGAACGTGCTGAAACCATTGCTTGTGTCACTATCGCTCGCGAGAAATCCTCGCTCCAATGTACGTAAAGTTCAGGTATGATGAAGTTTCCTAATCCAACTGCATCTGGTAGTACAGAACCATCTGAATCGATAGCGTCGACTTCTAAATAACAGTTAGTTACGATTGAGATTCCTATGAATTTGGGAAGTACTGATGGAGAACCTGGCTGATGGGAGATGGCTGAGAAACCTCAGAGAATGGTTTGGATGCAGCTCAACTGAATTCTGTCGGGCTGTAGTGTCAAAAGTTAGAATAGCGGTGATGATTGTCAACCTTCGTCGCGGAGATGACACGTAAAGAAGAAGATGGAGAACCACTAAATACTGATATCGAACGACAGTCTGAAATTGAGACAAAATCAATATCTAAGGAATCAGATTCCGATGATAAAATTCCTGTGTTTCCCGAGAGCAATATCCTAGATCACGAAAAAAAATTAAAATTTGTTATCCACCAACTAGCAGCGATGCGAGTGATGCAATTATACTAGTATTTGATAATTTTGATCCATCATCATCATCATCATCATCATCATCATCAGCGTCATGATATAGTTCAGAACGGCTCCTCACAACAATTAAACATTGGAGATGAAGATTATCCCAAAGACGACGACCATAGGCACTAATTTTCATTTCTCTAGAAAATTGAATAATGGGGAAATTCAACATCGTCGGTGGTTAGTTTATTCTAATTCTCAAAATAAAGTATTATGTTTTCCATGCAGACTTAAAAGTGGCAATTCACAAACTCAGATGGCACAGGGAGGATGCTGTGACTGGAAACATTTAAACAGTATTTTACAAAGACATGAGAATACCAAAGAACATATGGCATTTATGTTAAAATGGATATCATTAGACAGGCATAAAATACGAAAAAACAATAGACAAATAAAACGAAAGACTAATTTGCGAATCTCAAAAACATTGGTACAATTTGTTTGAGGGATTAATCGATATAATTAACTTCTTAGCTTCTCATAATCTAGCATTCAGAGGCCACAGAGAAGCTATAAAGACAGACGGTGACTTTAGGAATAGTGGAAACTTCATTTATTTATTTAAATTGATATTAAAATTTGATCCTACTTTACGAGAACATATGAGACGTATTACTGACTAACAACTTACGCATCATTATTAATTAATTCACGTTATACAAAATGAATTGATCACACTGATTGTCAAAAACGGTAACTGGTGAAATGATTCGCAAATTAAAAGAGGCAAAATATTAGTCATTTTTTGATTGATTGCACTATAGACTGTAGTAAAGTAGAACAAAATGTCTGTCATCTATAGATTTTGTAATACATCAACGGGTATAATAGAAGAACACTTTATTGGATTTCTTGCTGTGAGACAATAGGAGAGTATTGAAGTAATGCCATACTAGGCGAACTAGAAAAGAATGGCTTAGATATTCAAAACTGCCGTGGGCAAGGATACGAAAATGGCGCAAATATGTTAGGCATAAATAGTGGAGTCAAAACTCGAATATTAAATATAAATCCTAGGGCATTTTTCACACCTTGCGGTTGTCATAGCTGGAATACAAATAATGATCCCTAATTTACCTAACTTTATAACAGACGTCATTATTAACAATACCAATTAGTACATTAGGAGCTTTTCAAAATTCAAACTCATTAAGAATTATTCAAGGAATACGATGTTACAGGAAAGACTTTCTGCGGTCGCAATTTTGTCTATCGAGGCTGATATAGTATCCAAGCTAGATTACGAGCCGATTATTAAACAATGCAGCAGTGCGAAGAGTAGAAAATTTATGTCCTTGTAATACTTAATTAAATTTTTAGGTTAGTTGTAAGTTTGACTAGACTTTGCATGAATCAAAGGTTAATAATGAAATCGCACATGTTATGACTTTTAAAAAATCTATCTTTGTGCGCGAGCAGAGGGCCTCTCAAAATGTATCTTGCCCACATAAAATTATGATTTATGATCTGACAATCGTTCTTAATTTTGCACCAAAATGTTTCACGGCCCTTTTTTGCGGTAAGAGCGTAATCAGTAACTCTTCTCGAACTTAATACATACATAAATACATAAATTGTATTAATTAACTACAGCTGACAGTTGTTTTATGTGTTTTTAAAAGTTCTACAATAAAGATGATGAGCAGTGTGTTATTATTAAGATATCTTTACTGTCAGGATCGCGATTACGAAGCTATTGAATAATATTTTAGAGAAATATGAGAATACTATGGCAGTAATGCAAAGATTCGTTGAAAACACTCACCTTTCCGGCAAACGGACATCGTTAATGGTTAGCATACCATCTCACACGCTTCGTAGGATTGTAAGAGATATCGATTTGCACTGTTATCATATGCATTTGCTGCAGGAGCTGAAACAGCAGAACTTCCATTAATTTCTATGAGTGGTACCTAATCATGAGAGCAGCCGACCACTTTTTCAAGAGACAAATCTTGTGGAGTGATGAAGGACAATTCAAGGTTAATGGCAGGATAAATCAGCATTAGCACAACTGCGTTTATTGCGCCGATGCTCTTCCTCACGAAATCATGAAAAAAGAAGTGAATTCTCATGGAGTTAAGGTTTGGGCAGGAATGAATTATCGAAGGATTGTTAGTCCCTTTTTTTCGACGGGTCCGTTAATTCAGAAAGGAACTCGGAGTTTTTACAGGAATTAGGTGTAACTTATAACTGTATAATTTAGTAACCTTTTGCGCATTTTGGTCTAGAAGTTCGATCCTTCCCAAACCAGCATTTTCCTGGATGGATGACAAAGGACAAAGTTTAAATGTTCGATTTTATGAGACGGATGCTATCGAATCTAGTACTTTTAACTTGCTAGCAAATCCGCCATTCCGCCCCCTTGCCGGTTACATCAATGCCCAACTCACCTAAACGGGATAGCTGGATGGCGGGCATTGGAAAACGGAATTGCACTTGGATTGCATGTCCCAGAGCACTATTAGTCTTAAACACCGATCTGCTGGCCTAGGCGCAGACCAGCCGCGTGCATCCCGCGTTAGCAGGACACATCTCCGCAGCGAGCGGGATTTGAAGCACAGGGAACCCAATAAAATGATACCCATAATGGGTATGGCCAGCATCCGTAGGGAAATCCATCCTATTTTGACAGAACCAATGAACGGACGCCATATCGTGGGGTTTTTTGTTTCAACATTTTATTTTGCAAATTTGCCAGCTGACTTATGTCCACCTCTATATAAAGAGATTATATATTCTTATTAACAAGTGTTAATAATAAATTTATCCAATGTTGCAACATATTATCGCTGTTCCTGTGGAACAATGACGCAACCACAAAAGTGTAACTTTTCAGGAGAGCCAAAAATATAAAATTATTTTAGATAATACCTCATGCAATGAAGCATAATGAAGATACTGGATTAATATTGCAGTTATACTTAGCCACCGTGATATACTGTAACTCTATTACACATTCGAAATGAATTCTTTATTTTTCATCCCTAAATTTGATCCCCAATTGCAATTACGTCATTGTTTCCACAAAATAACTGAGGCAACAATGACGTAATTGCAATTGGAGATCAAATTTAGGGATGAAAAATTAGGAATTTAGAATTTAGTTTTAGAAAGAAAAATTTAGAATTTAGTTTTAAATATAAAATTTCCACAGACATATTCATTTTGAAGAAGAGTTTTGAAGGGTGGAATCGAAATAAGCACAAAAAGTCATTGAAAAAGTTTATTAAACAAATCGAAAATTGTAGTAAAAGCAAACAATTTTAATAAAAAGGGACTTAAAAATAAAATTAAAATTGCAAAAATAGTCCTATTTCATTGTACAGTGCTTTTACATCGTAAAACTCAGTTAAATCCATTTCTTTAACATTTAAAGGAGCTCCTGTTTTTTAAGCATTATGGCTATTAGAAATTTATTTTTTTGTTGGCCTCCACAGTTATCGGAATAAAAAATCACATCAACTCCTGGGCTGGTTATTGACAATTCTTTTAGATAGCAATAAACTCAAGATCCGATTTCTATTGCCCCTCTATTCCCCATCACTTCATTCCAAAAGTAACAGCTAGCTTTATCAATTTCACAAGTGCTATCTGTTTCGGAGACTTGGCCTTTTTTCGCCTTTGCTTCTACTACTGTAAAGGTATAACAGTTTAAGCGAGATTTGTAAAAAAATGCAGAACCTTGTCCTATTGGTACAGGAATTTTTTTGTTTTCTGTTTATCGTTAGTTTTTTTCTTTACGACTTAGATCCTTTTCCTCTAAGTGACTTTCAATGGTTGTTTGCATATTTTCTGTTTCTTCTGCTCCGGAATTTTTAAAAGATTCGCATTGGTCACAAAGATCTCTCTTCGGGCTTCTATAAAAAGCCTTATATTAAATTCGCTGTTGAAAATACGAGAATATTAATAGTAGGTTGCTGACTCTTCTTCTTTTGCTTCTTTTCGTTCCTTTGTATAGTTCCTGTGAAGTTCCGCAATAATTAAACCACCGTTTATGTATTGCTTCGAAGGATCACTTCGAAGATAGTGACTATCAATTCGTGGAATTGAATTTATATGGCTACGAACAGAATCCAAAATTTTGTCACTTATTTTCTTGTGACTCTCGTGCTTCCCACGTTTATCTTCTGGTATAATAGTAGTTTTTTACTTGAAACTGCTTTAATTATAGAATATTATATATATATATATATATATATATATATATATATATATATATATATAAATTTGTATTTCTGGGAGAGCTCAACTTAAATGGCTGAATACAAGAATCCAAAATATCTCGCTTTCTTTGCAAGGACCCTTATGAAAAATGACACAGAATACAGTTACGTCAATGTTTCCGCATATTTGTGAAAAAACCTTAGAGCCACAATAGCATAAAATACAATTGCATCAATGTAGCACCGTAGGTACAAGCACACACTCGACCTATCGAAGCACAACTATACATTCTGTCATTGTCAGAGATCGGCTGATTTTTCAAATATGACGCATCTGCTCCCTGGTGGCTAAAAGCTGAACAACACTTCTGACAGTGATCTGACGAATGGGGTAAGCAAATTTGGACCCAATGACGACAAACTCATTTTCGATAAATTTGGGTTACGTCAATGTTCCACGGGGACTGTAGATCACAAAAGAATATTTAAAAGGAAAATTTATGTAAAGCATAAACATTTATATTTATATTAAAAAAAATCTGTACCGTAAAAATCTGACAGATCGCTTTTTTGATACTAAAAAATGAGGATTTCAGTATTTTTCCCTGTACTTGGAATTCCAAATATACGAATTGATTCCTTTTTTCTCTACAACAATATTTAATAGAGTCTTGTATAAATACATTTGATAATAAATTTGTATTGCAGTAAAATACCAATATTTGTAATAATTCTCCCAGAAGTAGTAAAATTTAAAAGCTGCCACATAAAAACAAATTACAAATAACATAAAAATTGTAATATTTTCAGATATCCTTTTTATCCAGTGATGCTTTTATCTCAACATTCATACAATACATAGTAGGTACTGAAATAATTCTAGCTTAATCTTTTTTTTTTCATATATATAAGTAATAGTAATTCGTAATTTCCGCTATAAAAAATAATAGGATTAGCAAGATCATATTACAAAAAATATATCTTAAGTTAATACAGACGATAGTGAAAACAAAGTAATTGTTTTAATATGTTCTTCAGTTAAAGAGGTTTTGTTCTTTAGCATGAAAGTGCTATTTCAACGATGTAGAGACGTGAATTGCGATATTTATGCATGCTTCATTGATTACCATAAAGCTTTCGACACAGTACCAAGCACGAAAAGCTGATGAAGAAATTAACAAATATTGGAATAAACATTTACACAATAATACACTTGGCATTTGTGGACCTGAGAAAGGCGTATGACTCTGTACCAAGGTCAGAACTATGGGAGGCAATGTACAAATTAGAAATACAGACGGAACTCATAGAAGCTACAAAAGCTCTGTATAAAGAAAATAAAGTGTCCATTAAAATGGGAACAAGAATCATAGGAGACTTCACCACAACAAAAGGGCTCCTGCAGGGTTGTTCCACATCTCCAACCCTATTCAAAATATACTTAGAGAAAGCCTTGACTACATGGAAAAGAAAATGCGAAGGCATGGGAGTACCGGTACGGAACGAATACCTATATACATTAAGTTTTGCAGACGATCAAGTAGTGATTGCACAAGACCAAGACGACCTCAGCTACATGATGAAGAAACTACAAGAAGAATATACCAAGGCTGGCCTAGATATTAACCTCGCGAAAACAGAGTACCTATCTACAAGTGAAGAAGACATAGAAGATCAACAGATTGATGACAACGTAACAATCAAAGGAAAGGATAAATTCAAATACCTGGGGTTTATAATCACGAAAAACACAACAACAGAGGAAGAAATTACACAAAGATTAGGACAAACAAGAACAGCAATCCGACAACTTAACTCAGTATGGTGGGATAGACACCTAAATATGAAGACAAAAACGCAGATTTATAAAACATTAGTGCGAAGTATTATGACACATGGGGCTGAAAATTGGATCATAAACAAGAAAAACAGCAGTTAGATAGTAGCAACAGAGATGGAATGCCTGCGAAGATGCTGCAGAGTAACAAGAATGGATAGGAGAAGTAATGACGAAATAAAGCAAAGAACATCAATAGAAACAGACATACTAACATATATAGAACAAAAAAGACTAAAGTGGTATGGACATGTAAGAAGAACTAGCGACAGCAGATGGATAAAGAGAATAACCGAATGGAGCCCCATAGGAAGGAGGAAAAGAGGACGACCCCGAAAATCGTGGAGGAACGAAGTAGACGACGCCATGAGTAAGAGAGGACTAAACGATGGAGAATGGAACAACAGAGAGAGATGGAAACGGTTGAGCGAGGGAAGGCAGTGAATACTGTAGAATCCCTAAATATATATATGGAATAAACATCTGTGATCTAAGAATTATTAACAATCTTTACTGTAATCAAACATCGTCTATCCGTACAGAGGCAGAAGAATCCGATAATAACAAAATCAAACGTAAAGTTCATCAGGGATGTATACTATCATCCCTGCTGTTAAACATATACTCTGAGCAAATCTTTCAAAAAGCAGTAAAGCATGTTGAAGCTGGAATTCGAATTAACGGAGAATGTATCAACATCAGATACGCGGACGACACGGTAGTATTCGCTAACAGTTATGAAGCTCTCCAGCAATTAATAAATAGAATCTCAGAAGTAAGTCAGGGGATAGTACTCATCTGCCCGTGTGATGATCTTGATTCTGATCATCCAGTGCATCTTGCCACAAAACAAACGAGTCTCTGACGTCCGAGTGATTGCCTGTATAAGCAATCCCCTACTTACTGACCTACAGCTTCGGGCGGATGAGTTGGTAAGTGGTAGGGCACTCTTTGGTCCTGCGGTTGAGAAATCGGCCCTGAAGGCGGATGAACTAAAATTTGGTCAAGGATTTAGAGGGTAATGGGAAACCACTAAATTAGAGATCCCTATGAATATCCCTGGAATAACTATCTTATATGTCGGACAAAAGTAAAGAAAAGGTTTTTGGGCAGACCCTAGAATCTGCTCAAAGAAATTCTACTACTATTCCGGTAGGAACGCAGGTCAAATTCGACGTATTTCAATTGTTTTATTTTTAGCCCTATTTTAATAATTTTTTTAGCGCACTGTGTATAAATTTATAAATTTTAATTTGGTATAGTCAGTTTTTTGATAAATTTTATATTTGACTTATTGTACGGGGTTAATTAAAACGTGGTTTTATTATGCTAACTTTGAAACACCCTGTGGAATAATTCCGTCTGCGAATTTCCGTAAAACCTTATTTTTCGGTTGCAACAATGTCTCCTAAGTATTGTGTTTTTTGTTTCATGTCAAAATATGTCTTGGTTCATTTTTTAGAGCCAAATGAATTTGTCACCCACAATTTAGGACTTTTTTAATTATGATTATTTTGGATTTATTTTGTAATACGACGAGGTGGCTTTGGTGACTTTGACTTGAGCTTTGGGATTGACACTTACATTTTGTTTACCTATGATTGATCATGGTTCTTAGTGTCGAAGATTGTGCGAAAGCTGTTGCTCTCGTTGAAGATGGGCGAAATTATGAATATGTGGCTAGAGTACGACACACTCATCGCTCTACCATCCAAAGGGTAGTGAAATGTTTTATACGAACTGAAACAAACGTAAAGCGTAAAGCGGGAAATGGCAGGAAGTGCAAAACTACCGCTTTAAATGATCGTTTTACACTAGTCAACGCTTTGCGGGATCGTCATTTAACAGCGGTGCAAACAAGAAATCAGCTTCAAGAGGTTCGAGGCAATAATGTAAGTGTATTTACAGTTCGTCGAAGATTACATGAATTTGGTTTGCAAATTTGCTGACCAGCAACTGGGCCCAAATTACTTCCACGGCACAGCGTGGCTAGACTACAATTTTCCAGGGAACATTTACATTGGAATTTAGGACAATGGAGTAATGTTCTTTTTCCGGATGAGTGAGATGGGAGAGAACGGGTATGGCGTCGAACTGGAGAGAGATTTGCGAAGTGCACTTTTAGTCCCCGCGTTAGCCATGGAGGGGGTTCGGTGATGGTATGAGCAGGAATATCCCGAGAGGCGCACACTGAATTGGTATTTATTGAGGGTTCGTTGACTGCACACCGGTATATTGAGGAAATTTTAATAATACCCCTTTCTCAATATATCGGCGATGATTTTATATTAATGCAAGGTAATGCGCGATCCCACTCTGCAATGTCTGTCACGCAATATTTAGAGGAACCAGTCGCACCAGCCTCAATTAACGAACTTTGCTTGGCTCTAGAAGAGGAATGGCAAAACATCCAGGTAGATGATATTCGCAACCTCATAGACAGCATGAGCCGACGTGTACAGGCAGTTATAGAGGCTAGGGGAGGCAATACAAAGTATTAAGTTATTTTTTAGTAGTTTTTTTTTGTTATTTGCGTATTTAGGTTAAGTTACATTTAAGTCGTTTTTTTTTATGTTTTGTTATTGTTATCATTGTTCATTAAAACCAAGATCATGTCGTTGCTTTTAATCATTATTTAAATAAAGTGCTTCTGGGTAGTCGATATGATATTTCTTCGATATCAGTCACCAAAAGTCCCCATCGTCGTATTACAAATTAATACAAAAGATAATGGTAGTAATAATAGAAAGTCGTAAATTGTGGGTGGCAAAGCCATTTCGCTCCTAAAAATGAACCAAACCATATTTTCACATGAAACAAAAAACATAATACTTAGAAGACATGGTGCAACTGAAAAACAAGGTTTTACGAAAATCCGCTAACGGAATTATTCCACAGGATGTTTCAAAGTTAGGATAAAAAACCACCTTTCGATAAACCCCGTATAATAAGTCAAATACAAAATTTTATTAAAAAACTCACTATACTAAATTAAAATTTATAAATTTTTACACAGTGTGGTAAAAAAATTATCAAAATAGGGCTAAAAATAAAAAAAAACTGAAATACTTTGAATTTGACCAAAATGTTCTCCGTTGCGTTTTTTTTGCATCTGAGTGTAGAATTGTGATGTCAGTTATAGATTACATAACCTTTTCAAGTAGAGTAAGTTAGCAGCTTTCATAGTGAAGTTAGCAGGTCAACCTATTAACATCAACATAATCCAAGTTAACGCACCCACAACTGATAAAGCTGAAACTGAAGGTTTAGATTTCTATAAAGATATAAATGAATGAAGCATATAAGTTCACAAAGAAAAACGATATAAACGATATAACGGTAAGGGTAGATGTGGTGATGCGGTAGGTGATTTCGCTCTGGGTAATAAAAATGAGCGAGCAGAGGAGAGAATTACTAATTGAATTTTGTGAAGAACATGATTTCGTCATATCTAATGCGTGATATCAACTCCTATCAAGAAGATTTTATACATGCCGAGCACTAGGGGACCGTCCAGGTCATATGATACGAAATCAAATGGATTACATATTGATAAACAAAAGATTCCGCAACAATATATAACAAAGGGCTGCCTAGCCTAGTGAAGACATTTAGTCTGACCACAACCCGAAGAATGTTCCACTTAACATGAAGAGACAGGGTGAGAAACGAGGAAGTCTTAAAAAGGGCAACTAGTGAGAGAGAATTACTCAACTTAATACGAAATTTTGTGATACGAAATTTTGTTTTAATACGAAATGGTACGAAAAATTGGATATCTTTACCATATCCTGAGAGGACAAAAATATGCAATCATCAACTAAGTATCCAAGGAAAGATTAAGGGCAAGAGAGGAGTAGGTCGCAAACAAATGTCGTGACTATGGAATATAAAGAACTGGACAGGCATATAACACTGGCGAGCTGTTGCATGCCGCAAAAGATAGACGTCCGGTCGTCGATTTTCCGTACCATTGTCTTAGATTTTTCAGCCATGATGTTCTTCTTCTACCACGACTACGTTTACCTTGGATCTTTCCCTGAATGATCAGATTTAAAAGTTCATATTTTTCAGGATGTCTCATAGTGTGATCGAAGTATTCCAGCTTGCCTCTCTTTATTATAATGACCAGTTGTGTTGTTTGGTTTAGGCGTCTAATCTCATTTCTAACTCTAACTTTATCGACCCAGCTTATTCGTAGTAATCGTCTATATAATCACATCTCAAAGGCTTACAAGAATTTAAGCATTTCCTCACTTAGGATCCATGCTTCCACTCCATACAGGTTCAGGCTCCATTTTTTACTGTTTGAATTGCCCATGTAACCTCACTTGAGTTATAGATGGGCCTGTTATAGCAATCGGTGTATAATGTTCTACTCTTTTACCTACCATGAAATTGTGTTTTCGCATGTCTTATCTTCAGCCTGATGATTCGTGTTTATCTCTATTTCGGACTTCTCTTCTTTGGTCCATGAGTCTCAGTATTTCTACTGCCATTCACCCTTGTTTCCTTCTTGTTTTTACTGCACTTTAGTTTGTTTCTTAAACGGTCTTTAATATATCTTTAATTCTCATTTTCCTTAGTACTTTCTACGTTGCCTGACGTCTTCTTTATTTTTTGTTCTAATACACTGGTTATTTCTTGTTTTGCGGTATCATTTGATATCTTTTCTCTATCAGTAGCAACTTTTTTCTTATTAGTCCTTGTAACCCTTTTAAATCTGTCTTATTTTTCCTACCAAAATATTGTGATCTGTTGGTACATCTGCACTTGGATATATTTTGACTGCTAATACTGAAATTCCAGGTGTAGAAACGACGCCTTGGAAGTTTGAAAATTGCGTTTGTTATTGCAAGTTGCTTTTCTACACAAAACGGTGCAAACATACCTCCTCTTTCATTTCATATCCCCAGACCATATTTTCCTATGATATCTTTATGTTCAGTACTCTTTAGCTAGCGGTACACTTTAGCGAAATCCCATTTTTCACTAATTTATTACCAACCCAATAATTTTTTACATTTAAACCTACCCCTAATGGGAGCGATTCTGCTAGCTTAATATTCAAGCTAGCAGAACTCAAAAAAAATTATATAGGATATACCACAGTGTTCTGCTAGATTTTTACGAATTGATTACCACTCCAGTAATTTTTCACCCCTTAACTACCCCTTGTGGGAATTCAATAATTCTGTTAGGTCAAAATTTAAGGAGAAAAAAATCTTTTTTTACAATTTCACTGTACTCTACTTATAACTGAAATAAAAAAGTATTCCGACCGATCGGATCCCAAAAGATGGGTCCCATCGGCCGAATAGTTTTTAACCAATTCTATTTCTTTACCTATCCCATTTGAAAAAAAAAGGTCATTTTCAAATGGTCTTGGTTTTTCTGGTTTCATTCTCTTCGTAGGGTCTGAAATTTTGATGTTTTTAAAAAAGTATATTAATTTTTAATTGCTTACTTACAAAGAATTGATGCAGAATAAAGTACTATTTTTCGCCTTATAAACGTTTAAATTATCTGTACCGTTTTAATCTTTACAAAAAAAAAATAAAATACACCTTCTGAAAGGTTATAAAAAAACATTTAAAAATAGTTTATACGACCCATAAAATCGGAGACTTTTTTTTAATTTACAGCGCCAATTATAAACATTAGAAGCTGAAATTTGGGCAGTTTTTCAATGTATATCGTTAAATCTCCATTGGGGTAAGTTGACTTATTTATATTTAATATTTGCCAACATTGTGTTTTTCTTTTGATAATTTTTTACACTTTTTTTTTGACAACCTAAGCTCCAAACCACGTTTTAGTTTCAATCTTATATGCATACATCAATTAATCGTATATGCATGTACAATCTTTTATTAAACCAACTTATTTATGTAATAATTATTATATTTATTTAATCCTTGCCAATTTGCTATTTGCTATTTAGTATTTTCTTAAAATTGTAATTACTTTTAATCTTGGTTAAACAAGGCAAGGAAATGTTTTAAATATATGCAGATGCTAACACAAGGTTTCTCGTTTAGTTTTTTGGCCTAATTAATTATTTTCTTGTCCCCCTTTTTCGGAGGGACCTTCACTAAAGCACATGGTCACCTATAGGGATTAATACACTGCAGTGGCATAGAGGTTGCCATGAAAAACTCAAAATATCCCTGAAGTTACAATTCATTAAATATTCAGCCATTTTCTAATCAGTATCTAAAGACAGCAACCGCATTAGCTGCATTCTAAAACCATTCAGTTAACTACATTCAACCCCCTGTCCAATTATATGAAACCATCAATATATACCATAGGTATTATTTCCACATTTTTGGAAAGCTGTAGTCTTTGCTTATTTTTTATTAATAGATATTAAAATTTAATTAATTTTAAAATATAATAAATATTAGTTAACTTAACATTTTGCTTGTCCCAGTCAAACTCATTTTTCAGTAAAACAATTGGCTCCCAAAGGAAGTTGCAGTTTTATTGTTACACATTGTTACCCAACTTTCAGAGGGTAGTCATACGAAATGAGGTGAAATCAAGCAGTGTACACAAGAATTATGTTATTTGCTAATCGAAAAAGTTCTTGAGGCCGTTTAGTCAACCACTTCTTCAAATACCAACATTTCTAATTTTGCGACACAACCCCATGGTTGATACATATCAAATATGTTTGCGGCAACTTTAATGGCATTTGTATCCTGCTGGATTCAGGCTCCACAGCCAATTTTATTTCAGACAGTCGTGTTCTATGGTATTTAGGGCTTTCTTTTAATAAGCTATCAATCCCTGTGAAAGTTCTGAACTTAATGTCGACAGATATCACTCAGAGTACTACTTTCTGTCTCATTAAACCGAGTGATCGTGACGGTCCAATTTTCTCGTTGGACGCAATTAGTGTAAGTGATCTCACTCATATTCATGATCTGAAACTACCAGATCACATATTTTAGCAACCAGGTCCTATAGACATGCTCATAGGTGTTAAATTGCGATTGCAGTCACTCGAGCTAATTTTTCTACCCATAAATTGTCACACGTATAAAACACATGCAAGAACTGATGCCACGCTCTACTCGGCATTATTTGCCTTCTAATCAAAACCCCTCTGATTGTGCTAGTCGTGTTTTATCACCGGCACAATTGTTACAATTTTCACCAAACTGGCATTTTCTTACCGTGGAGCTTGTCGAAATATCATTTCTCCTCAGCTGTCGTCGATGACTTTCTTCTGAAATGCGACGCCCCGTCGAGATTTCGACGCTGTTCCTCTTCTTGTATTTCACACACCACAGAATTCTTATAGGAAAAGAGGCCAACGGTATTCCCTTTGGCACAGTCTTCTTAGTTAAGTAGGTCGAAAAAATTCTACTTATTTGACGCTATTCTTTTTAACTGACGGCGTGGTACGCGTTGTTAATCTGAGCACAGTTTCAGATGGCATCCAACATGCCCTGTGATCAAAATATGCCCCCGACGTATTTGTCAATCCATATGTTATTCTTACTTAGTTCTTTATTAGTATATCGATCTTTTCATGTCTATCCTTTACACTTATACTTTCAGCTGCTCTTAAAAACATTCGTTTTGGAGGGAGAGAATGTTAGGGAAAGTATTTAGTATTTATTTACATATTTTACATTTAATATTTGTATTACTGTATTATAATATCTTGTTTAATGATATATTCTAACTACTTATTTACTTTAAAAGATTACAGTATATTATTTTTCTTCTATTCAGTAAATTCTCGAGATTTTTCAATTAATTGCTAATTTATTCACAATCAAAATATTGCATTTTTTCGTTATTATTCTAATCATTTAACCAGCGGTCCTTCAATGTTTCTTTGAAAAGAAGACAAGTGAATTTCTTTGAACTTAAAAACAGATTACCATTGTTAGCCAGTTTGGCAATCACAATTTACTGAATAGAAGAAAAATAATATACTGTAATCTTTTAAAGTAAATAAATAGTTAGAATGTATCATTAAACAAGATCATAAATATTAAATGCCTTTCCCTAACATTCTCAGTTATCTTTAACCAGAAATACACCAAAAAGGAATCAATTTATTAATTACAAGAATAAACCTCGAACTAGGTAAGTGTTATATTCCAAATATAGTCATAGGAAAGGTTCAGTGCAGATAATTCGATATGGAAAATGGCCAAAATAGTAATTTGGTATTGTTAAGTAGACTGAAATGGATATAGAAAATTTCTAGCGAAATGTAAAAAGTCGCAAAGAAACAGAAACATCATTATACAGTGCAATATAAAGAAAAACATTACTTACAATAGGGCTAGACATCTACTTTGGATCACGCGATTTGCGCAGGAGATGACAACACCACTAAGGGAACTGGGGGAACAAGAAATGCATACGCACCCTTCAAATCTAAGGAAGAAAAAATTGCATTTTTGGATGAGAGAACCTGTGCATGGACTGTGCAGCGAAGACTACGTTGCAAATACAGCTAAAATATGATGCTTGACATAAGCAAAGGTGTTTCCTGAAACAGAGTTTCCTACGCAAACAAACTCCATCAAGATATAACAAAAAACCTGCAACAATCTCATACTATTTAATAAACTATCTAGCTAGACAAACAACACTGATTGATGTTGCGATATCTAATAATTCTAATTTGGATGGTAAATGTGACAAGAAGATCGCCAAGCACTGAGATCTTGAAATAGAACTGAGGACACAATGGATCATAGAAAGTACCAGACGATACTACTGATGTCGTTACAAAGAACCGCCCAGAGAATATCAAACAGTTGAAACTAGTGAACTCTCTAAGACCAAACAAGAAGAAATTTTGGGGGATAATCTAGCATAGCAGGTCACCTAGGGCTCGATTACTTGGATCCCACATATGCGGAAAGAGTCCCCCAGAGCTCAATCCTTTTAATACCTTAGGTATCTGGAATAAGTGAATTTTAAAGTTTTAAAACTGGATAATTCATATTATTATTATTATTTTGCTATAAATAATAACTCAATTATTATTTAACTCCATTAAAATATTGTAATGACATTAGGACATTAAATAAAAAGGAATTGCAACTGAAAAATAAAAAAGTAATTTTTAAAAATAGTTCGTGATCAGGGAATTAAGAATTTCTTAAACAGTTCTGTTTGAATTTATTACGAAAAGTTTTACTAGGATTACTTCAGCAATAAAACAGATTTTTATAAAGTTTTTATAATTACAATATTTTTATATCATCAACTAAATGTATAAGCTATATTCAAATAGTATAAAATGTTATGTAATTCAAAAGTCACTAATACATTACTTAAATTTGACTAGAAAATGACATTTCATAAGCTATTATAAATATGGAAAACATATAAATAAATAAATTAATTAATAAAATAAATTAAATAATAAATAACATCTACAAATCCATCGAAATCAATTCTTTAAGTCATCAGTAATAAACCCCCATAAAAATGTAGATACTCTACTAATCTTTCATGGCAATACAACTATCCATCGTATTAGAGTGATATTTTTTATATGAGCAAACGTAGTATTAGTAACAAAATATATTTAAAAAAAAGGCAAAATGAAAAATGCTTCATTCAACAATTTAACGATCGTAGAAAAACATACTAATATATCAGTACTTTTTTGGACGAGGATTTAACTAATACAAATCACTACCACTTTTTCTTATTAAAACAGACACTATTTCAATGAGCAGACTAGTCTCCTCTTATCTTTCAGTCTTTGTATGAGTTTCATTATTAAATATCTCAAACATGATAAAATATTTTTGTAATAGGAATTGGGTTTGGGTTAATAAATGAAAAATTAATCTTCCCGAAAAGTTTTGTGCAGCTTAAGTTTATATAGGACGATTTTTGCCTCAGGAGCAAATCACTAGAGGGTCGAATCATCAGTTTAACCTTAGCCCTATCACAGTTCCTAAAATCTACTCCATCGCAGGAATAGTTCCACCTAAGACCAGAATAGCTGTAGTCTCAGAGTCTGAGAAAACCAAACAAGTCAAAGACCACCGTTACCCGCTGCATGATCACGCTGAACAACTTGCTCGACTGAAGTTACCCCGCAACTTCCTTAGTCACACAAAACAGTTGGAGACCTCACCAAGAGAACGGAAGAGAAAACTTTGGTTTCGACACGATCCACAACGTCTATTTGACTATGAGGAGGAACTACTTACGGATCAGACTTACCTTTCTTCATGTGGAAACTTCTAAACTTACAGCGGAGTGAAGTGACCCGCTGCAAGTACAATAAGAAAAAGTGGGGTTGTGCTGAAGATGATCTGTGTGACTGTGCAAACATGCACCCAAGGATACATAAAGCAATCCAACAAAAGAGCCCTGGATATCGTAGATCACTGGAAGCTCACAATTTACCTGGTGAAGTTATAAAATACCAGTATGTTATCGGGAGTTCTTGCTAGTCAAATCATCAGATATATTCAGGTATCTCTTTTATTTCATCCAGTTTTCATAGTGTCTCTCGCCTTTCAGTTCTTAATTCACATTCTCACCTGTCGTTCCAATCTCCAGCCTGAAGATTTCACTTCGAAGTTCCTCTCTGAACGCCTCGTTACCATGTCTGTGTTAGACTTCTTCTTTTCCTTATTTTAACTGGTAACGATTTTTTTGTTTGCTTAGGGAGTCATTTATCATCCATTCTTTGGACATAGCTATACCAAATAAGTTATCTGCATTCATTTTTTTCAATAAAAATTGTTGAAACTTATATTTTGTGGTATTTGGTCGTTGAATATTTTTCCAGCCTTGAATTTTTGGCAGGTCATGTTTCGCATTCATGTCATCGGTACTTTTAAAGATTGAGTTAAAGACGTGTTTTCCTTCTCGAGATATATCTTTGAACCACAGTATTGAATTTAGATACCCTATAATCTTTTTTACTGTTACTATCCTTTGTTCTATTTCTTTTTTAGTTCTGCCACTATCTTTTAGAGGTAAATTCTAGGTAATCTTTGTCTTGGGCTTTAACCACTTGATCATCAGCGAAATAAAGAATGTACAAAGTATTCTCCTTATCCGGGGCTTCGTTTAGATATACTCTAAACAGAACCGGAGAAATACAAGATCCCTGCTGTAATCCTTTAATTACAAGAAATTCTTCTGATGGAGTATATCTTACTTTTTTTATATGGCTTATTTGTACACTTAAAAGAATTGCTGGGTACTTTATTGCAAAAATTGGCAAAGAGCAATTTTTCCAGCCAACTGTAGACTGCTTACATAAAGAGACACATGATAAGGAGTTGAGACTAATAAACTTTGCTAGCACCAAAAACATTATAGTAGGGGAAACAAGATATCCCTATAAAATAATTCACAAAGGAAATCCCCTGACAATGAAACCGTTAACCAGATAGATCACATCCTGATAGATGCAAGACATTCTTCCGACCTCATGGACATCAGAAGCTACCGAGGTCCAAACATAGATTGTCAGCACTTTCTTGTAATGGCAAAAATCAGATGAAGAATATCAAACCTAAAGAAGGATAAACATCTGAAACAAGACAGAATTAATGTTGATAATCTGTGCATTGAAATCATTGCGAGAGAGTATAGGAGATGAATGGACGAGGAAATGGAGAGTCTGGAGACTGGGGAGATGTGGAGGAATTGTGGACAAAATGTAGAAACATAATAACTGAGAGAATAACGGAAATATTTGGGGAAAACCAAACCAAGCAACAGATAACAAAAATAGAGGATACCTCAAGACAAATCAGAAAAAATATAGAAGAAAAAAAAAGGAATTTGAAAAAAAGCAGTTAAAAAGCATAGAATTGCTAAGAAATCAATGGACAAAGAGTTTAAGCTAAGAATAGGGAGCTGTAAGAATGAAGAAGGAAATATCCTAAGTGATACTATTTCAATCTTGAACAGATGGGTTGAATTTTTCGACGCAAAATTTAATGGTCATCATATCGAAGAAGCAGATAGAAATGATTGGAATCTATCCAACCCAAACGAAAGACCACCTACCATTGATGAGGTTGCCCAAGCCAATAAAAAGCCTAAAAATAACAAATCACCAGGAACTGATCAAATTTGCAGCGCCACCATTCTACAAGAATGACTCCCTGCTTCAGACACTGCATAAACTTTTACTTCTTGTCTGGCAAAATGAGACCATGTTTTGTGAATGGGCTCAAGGCGTGGTTTTCCCCTTTAAATGGGCATAGTTGTGAAAGCAGAAAAGTGAAAGATTTCTGTGAATATTCGAGCTTAAGATACTCCGCAAATATTTGGAGCTATAAACGACCAAGGCCAGTGGCGCAAAAGATCTAATTTCGAATTATACGAACTCTTTAATGAACCAAATGTTGTACCGTTCACTAAAACACAGCGACAGAATGGCGACAAATCTTAGAACAGGTTAGGATTCACCGAGGATTGTCGAGCTAAAGATGATGATAATTTGTACAGTTGTACAAACTGTATTTATTATTTATTGGAGAATTTCCCAGGACTTGCCATAGTTTTTTTACTGGTACAGTATCGTATGCTTGTTAGGTTTCTTGATACTATTTTTCAGTCAGTAAAGTTATATTAAAAATATGATCGAGATATGATCTTCCAGCTCGGAATCCTGCATGTTGTACTTCATACGGATCATACTCTTCTTCGATTAAATCTACAAACCCAAAACTCAGTAATAAATTTGGTTTCACAACTTTCTTATATATTGTTCTACCTCTTCTTTCTTCTTCTAATGGCGCTACAACCCTTTGTGAGTCTTGGCCTGCTTAACAATTTTTTTCCATTCTGCCCTGTCGGATACTTTCCTTCGCCACTGTCAGATGTTCATGGTTTTAAGATCCCTCTCTACTTCGTCTATCCATCTTTTACGGAGCGTTCCCCTTGTTCTGTTTCCTTGGGTCTTCCATCTCTGGACTACTTTTACAGCTCGATTATCTGGCATTCTTTCTAGGTGACCAAGCCAGTTTAGTCTTTGTGACTTTACAAATCTTACAATATCTGCGCTCTGCATTAGTTCATCCAGCTCGTGGTTCATGTTAATTCTCCACGAACCAACGCTGCATTGGGTTGGTTCAAATATCTTCCTTAGTATTTTATGCTCAAATATTCTCAGTTGATTTTCATCAGTGGTTGAGAGGGTGCACGTTTAACATCCATATGTGACCATTGGTCTAATTACTGTGTTGTAGATTCTAAGCTTAGACTAACGATTCAGTAACTTAGTTTTCATTAAGTCTTTGTATGCATAAAAGCACTTATTACCGCTAAGAATTCGTGCTTGTATTTCTTGACTGATGTTGTTGTTGTCATTTATTATTGAGCCTAGGTAGGGAAAAGTGGAGGCATATTTGTAGGTATGGTTGTCTACCTTCAGATTCTCCAATTTTGTGCACTTCATATATTTTGTTTTGCTTTAATTTATATATAGATCAAACGTAGCAGCTTCTCGTTTCAGTTCTATAACTTTTTCGCTTAATACCCTTTTGTTGCGGCTTATTTGAATTGATCTTGTATTAATACAGCCGTTTATATAAAGTTTTCTAACAACAGCTTGAAAGATAGAAAGAAAAGTGTTGCTGATAAGGCATTACCTTGTGTAACTGCATTTTCAATGTCAAAGGCTTGCGTCATATCTCCATCTATTCTCACCATAGCTTTGGAACCCTCCAGAGTCATTCGTATAAGTTTAACCAACTTATAGGGTAGTTAACATAACCCTAACATAGATAGTTGCTTTAACATCTTTTGTCGATATACTCCATCAAACGCCTGTTTGAAATCTATATACAAGTTGTAAATAGGTATGTTATATTCAACACATTTTTCATGTATACCTTTTAACATATGTATTTGGTCTATAGTTGACCTCTTTGGTCTGAAGGCACATTGGTATTCGCCAATAATCTCCTCCGAAAACGATTCCAGGCGGCTGTATATAATTCCTAATAATATCATGTAGACGACATTTAAAACTGTTATGCCCCTATAATTTTTGCAGAGTCGTTTGTCTTCCCCTTTGTAAATAGGAAGTATGATTCCTACTTTCCAATCTTCTGGGATGACTTCTAGTGTCCATATGCGGTAGATTAGTTTAAGGATACGCCTCCATAGCGTATGTCCACCATTCTCTATCAGTTCTTCAGTTATCCTATCTGTGCCAGGTGCTTTGTTATTTTTTAGATGTTTTATGACGTTTATCGTTTCTTCCAATGTTGGTTGCTCAACTAGTTGTTCTGCTGTGTGGTGAATTATTTCTTCATCTTCGTTTTTTTCTTTTTCTGGGTTTAACAGCTCTTGAAAATGCTCCTTCCATCTTTTAATTATTATATTACACCATTTTTGTCCTTGCAAACTGTTGATCTTGTCATGTATTCTAGAGTGTATTCCTTGGTTTCCTTGTAAAATTTTCTAGTCTCTCTTCTGTTATTATAATCTGTAATTTGTTGTATTTTTCTATTCAACATTTCTGTTTTTTCTTCTACATATTTTCTTTGCATTTTTCCAAGTTCTTCATATGCCCTTCTATTCAATCGAGAATCCCTTTGTAGACATTTCTGTCTAGCTATATTTTTGCTATTTATTACTTGTTGGCAATCTTGGTCAAACCATTCCTGGTTTCTTTTGTTTTAGGTTTCACGTAATGTTTCCTTTATTACCAATACTCCATAAACTGTGCTAAACATTATAGAGTACTCAACAGTTTCTGCTTTATAAGATGTTCTTGCTTTATGGTCACTTCTTCGACTTCCAAAGCTGTATTTACCTATTACTGAGTTGGATCAGAAATCACTCAAGATATGTAGATGCTAAAAATTAACTGTCACAGCAAAACGTCATCCACAGAATAAACTAAAGCAAACAAAGAAAATTGTAATGCATTATATTTTGGTTTTAATTAGATACTCGTGATCTGAGTTCATTAAAACGGACGATGAAGTCTAGAAAATCACAAATAAATCCTTTTATCATTAAAAATTCGACTTGTTCAATGAAAACGTATAAAAAGTAGAGTGTTTGCGATATAATAAGAGATTTAATAATGAACATCATTAAAATAAATAGCATATATATATTATTATTTTCATGTTTTTTCTTAAAAAATTATCGAATAATTTCCAATAGCTAACAAGCGATTTGTTTTATTAAAAAAGTAGTAATACATATAATAACGCTGCCATTTTTTGAATACAAAAAATGTAAAAATGTATAGCTTCCTAAAGCAAATGTACATTTACTCATGTTAAAAATTATTTCTTTTACCATCACTACCATATAACAACCCGAATACAAATTGGGTAAAAAAGGAAGCACTGTAGATAGATTCAGTCTTACCAACCACTAAAATTTTCGAAAAATACTACATTATATTATTGCACTATTTGGTTTTTTCTTACTTCATCTTTTATATGCTGCTTTTTAAAAAAGTCAACATCTCTGCTTCAACTAAAAATCGCTTATATATATATATATATATATATATATATATACGTCTGGTACATATTTGGACATCCAATGGCAGATAACATGGAATAAACTGACGTCATATCCGCAATATTGAGACGAGGCCATACGTAATTTTTATCTGAAGTATATAAACAAAAAAAGCGCCTCTGATTGGTTGTTTCAATAGTATATATTTGAATAATAAGTAAACTAGTGTTGTAGTAAATTAAATACAAAACTTAACACAAAATATTTCAAATATTTTACCATTTACTGAAATAATTCCAATAAATAAAAATTAGTAAAATTCACAAAAACAATTAACAGTCAGTTGCAGATAAAATAAAATAATTGCTTTTACAAATTGAAAGGTAATTTGGATAATATATTAAAACGTTAAGTTCTTCTTTTTGTTTTTATGTTAGACATACTTGTGAGGTGTTTTGACAGTGACGATTCATTAATTTTACCATTGTCAATTTTCTGGCCATTATTACGTGTTGTCTGTAATTTTTAATAACTAGAATATAAGCTTTAAATGTTATTTCTTTTTTACAGATAATGTATTTATTAATAATTAATCTTGTACAGGAAATAATAAAGTTCACTTTTTTACAGGGAAACGAAGTTGAGTTTATTTGCAAAAGTTTGCTGATAAAAAACATTATTACATATATTTAATAGTTCATAATATTTACCACATATACTTCAGCTAATTTACATTCCGTTGCACGTCATCGACGTCATGGCCCGTGACGTCACATGATACCAACACGAAATGTTTAGGCGGTAGGTGTGTTCTTTTTAAGAGTACACTGGCATTACAGCCACTAGACATATTTTATTATATACGCGTAGAAATAATATTTAAAGATTTCTATTAATGTTAACTTAGAAATACACAATAATATGTTTCATTTAATTTGTATAAATGCATTATAAAGCGTTTTTATGAAGAACGTTTGTTCGGATCACACTGTAACTGTAATCGAACGAAGGTGAAATTTTGGCATAAATTGGTAACACTTATTTGACGGTTGCGGTGTTGACACTTTAGTTTTGTTTTTATTATTTACTATTAATTAAACTATGTTGTTTTTTAAACAAGCGGCTCAAATTGTTTTTAACAAGATTATTTTTTAACTCTTGTTTTGTTTCTATTTATTTACATTAAATATTAATTTATTTTGTTGTATAATCCACTTTTGCACATTTGATTTAAAATGGATTCAGGAATTTTTTATACTCTGGCAACTATGTCAACTTCGATCTCTGACGTAGATAATGACGTGCAACGGTATGTAAATTAGATGGGCTGTATTGTCCTATAATGCTACTTCCTCCTTTTGAAGCAAAATTAAAAATTGTAAAATCATTTTTGCAAAGTTATTATCGATTTAATAATTGTAAATTGTAACAGTAACTACAGTAATCGTAACAGTCACTATCAAAAAACACTCTGTATTTTTCTCATTTCCCTGGGCAACATTATGGTCTGTTTAATTCCAAAATTTAACTGGAAATATCTGCATTTTTCAACCGGCCCGCCGAGTCAATCAGCGGCGTTTATTTTGTTCATATGCCTTATAAGGTACAGATAAAATTACGCAGAGTCTTTCTGATAAATCTAAGGAGATAACAACTTTTTCTGCGTCAAAACTACCACACATCTGCCGCGTACAATTTCCTCAAAATTCTAACATAAAATTTCAAATTATGGAAAATGTTTATTCTTTATATTATATGATATGTAGTTTCTCAATATAAAAATTAAAAATTACTACTTCTATTTGGAACTAAATAAACAGCATGCACTTGAGGAAAATAAAACAGTCTAAGAGAAAATATAAGACAAAAACTGTTCGATGTACAAACAAATAAAGATGGACAAATCGATTAATACAATCTTCAAGATAAACGTAAATAGAATATTAAGATATAGACCAGGGAATTACCGATTTTCCGAGTTGTTTGGAGTTACGGTAACGCTAGAAATAGATGGAGTTGTCATTTGACACGTTTTTGTACTTTTAAATAACAAAAACTTAATATTGCAGCAATAATGACCAAAATTAGATAAAAGAAATGGTAGACAATCATTGCGACGATAGTCTAATAGTTTTTTAGGTAAACTGTAGATCGCTGAATCAGATTAGAGCAGGCTAGAGAAATTATTAGACTAATTGAGAAATTCCATGTTCAGCAACGAAGAGATATAAATGTTGTGATGATTCTTTGGCACATATAAATACAATGAGTAACAGATGGGTTTGAAATTGCACTACAATTAAAAAATAGATTGGAAACAGGTGATATTATGAAATATATACAAGACACCTTTTTAAAGAAGAAAAGAATAGTAAAATTTTATAAATAAAAATATAACATTAGAATAATTTGAAATAATTATTTTGTTAAAAAAATCGTTATAAATAAATATATGTCCAAATATGTGATAATATATTGCTAAACCGGCGTTGTGTTATGGTATTATGTTTAAGTACCTTAACTGTAAAGCCATTTGTCAAAAATAAGAAATTTTAACGTAAAATATTTGTAAAGAATGTGTTTTCTTACAAAACTACAAGGTGTTCTATCAAATAATATAGAAGTTGTTGATATCCTTTGCTTTTATAGTAACTATTTTTTGATCATATTCTACAGAATATTTATACACTTAATAAATGATTAATGGGAGTAAAAAAGTATTTCTTGTCATTACTGTAAGCAAATTTGGAAATACAACTTTTCGCGTTGAAATTTTAAGCGTCAGGACTAAAGCAACAAGAGTTCTATCAACGAACTACTCATACTTCACTGGTTTGGTGAAACAAAACGCAGCAAAGGCAACAACAGTTTGAAAACAGACTCATGTGTGCTATTCGTGATTTTACCACATTGGAACATTAGCGATAGAATAGCTCTAGAAAGTGTCCTTAGGCTAGAAAGAGCTGATTATTTAAAACCCGGCTCCCTGACTGAAAATCTGGAGATTTTAGATGAGTATTACTACATGGAACATCAGATCGCTAACACAAGAGACCATGAAATAATCGAAGTGCTGAAAAAGAAACAAATATACATAAGCGTTCTACAGTAAACAAAAAATAAAGGAAAAGAATAATCAAAATTAGGTAAATATATATTAATCTACAGTGAAGTAGCAAAAGAAAACATGGCTAAAGAAGGTGTAGTAAAGGTACCAAAATCACATCAAAGAATGCCAATATGCATCAGAAAGTATTGTAACAACAAAGATAAGAATGGAGAACGAAGACCTTAACATCATCGGAGTATAAGGCCCAGAGAATAACAAGCCTCAAATAACAAGGGAAACATTTTATAACCAATCAGAGGGAAGATGATAATATTGGGGCCTTTCATCGCTCGAATAGGCAACCAAGTAATACTCGGAATTAAGGAAAAACGTAAGGAGAATGCTAAAAATGAAAATGGGAACTGATGATAAACTTCTGCACGATAACAAACTTAGAAAAAACAATAGATTTTTTGATCACAAAGCCCAACACAAATATACATTCAGTAAGAACCGGGAACAAAGATCTGTGATGTATTATGTTATAACCAATAGAGATAACGGAACGACAATTTATTGGAGGCACATTGAAAAACAAAAAAGTTGTTTAAAGAAGTTTATTGTCTATACAAAAAAAGAAGAAGACATGGATAAAGTCCCTAACTCACTGTGCTATTCTATATGAGACGAGTATATCTGTTCTATATTGACGTCCTGAGTCGGTTCCTCCCAAGTAGCTTCGCTAAGACCAAATATGTCTATCTTCATTCTGGTCAGCTCAGCTTCCATGTTTTCTAATTTTCTTGGAATGCATAAACTACATACATTCCAGGTGGTAATACCCACTGTCTTGTCATATATCCGCAGTTTAGTTTTGCTTCCTTGATTCTCAATGATAGGCGTAAGACAAAACTTATATAATGTTTCATTTGTATTTTGAGGAACTCTTCCGAAGTGGAAATCGAAACTAACTAAATAAAAATAAATTTTAAAGTAAAATTGCAGATTACATAGAAATGTGACTAGAAAATAGTTTCAGAACCAAAATTATTATTTATTTAACACAATGACAGTTCAACAAAAGCTTTAATCTTTCACCAATACACTGCGATACTTTCATTTTGCATGTTGCATAAAATTTACAATAGTTTTTGAATGATTAATATTAACAAAATTAAACAAACAATGATCATATTTACTGATTCTACACTTTTGTTTGGGAAAATGTTCCTGGTCAAAGACAAGCAAAAAGTTTATTGAAATATTCTGCTCTCTGAGAAAAAATACTCTTAGAGCTACAGAAGACTGAACATAACTTCTTCTTCTCGTAGCACTACAACCCGGGGTGGGTTTTGGAGACTGCACAACTTGCTTCCATCTTGAACGGTCGTCCATAATAGTTGGGTCAGTGGGTATCCCCATTGATCTTAAACCTGACCATTAATTGTCTCTCCATCGCATTCGTGGACGTCCTAAGGGCCTTCTTCCTGTGTGGGCTTCCTCCCATATTAACTTGGCAACGCGGTTATTAGGGAGTCTATGGACATGACCAGCCCATCTTAGACGTTGGGATTTAATCTCTTGGACTATATCACTCGCTCTATACATCTGCTTGACCTCATCATTTGTTCTCATTCGATATTGGTTGCTATTAATGTCGTGATAAGGCCCAAAGATTCTTCTGATGATTTTCCTCTCAAAACATCTGTTTTCTTTCGGTTTCTTTGGTCAGGGTCCACGTCTCACACCCATACATGAGCACCGGTCTAATCTTTGATGTTCGTGTTAGGCTTTTAGATTTACTAAACAAACACCTCCTACAAAGCAATCACAAATGCGATTTGGCTAAGAGGAATACACGAAACTAACCAATAGACGGTAAAGTTTACCACAGGGGAGTCTTATCTCTTTTGTGGAATCTGATCATGGATAGATTGATAGCTGGACTCAGCAACGACAGATCATGTTCTAAACTAGGCGAATGACTTGCTCATCATATCCTTCGGGAAATTTAATGGTACAGTCAGAATAAAACAGGCTCTGACTGTATTTACAGAATGTGCTTCAAATGTAGGGCTTAACACAAGTCCAAAAAGTCTACAGTCATGATATTAGTCAGAAGGGGCATTTAAAGGGATAAGGTCCTGTAACCTAAATGTTCCAAATATAAATCTGGTGAATGAAGTAAAGTATCTTGGAGTAATATTAGATTTACGCTTACTTTTAATCACCAGATCGAACGAATAACCAATACAGCGGTAACTAGCTTAATAGTAGGCAGACGCACTCTGTGACGCACCCAGGGGGGGGTTTTGGGGGTTAAACCCCCCCCCCCCAGGGCATATAAAGTAAACAATATATAAAGAATAGTTGAAAAATGTAACTTGTCTTTCACACACAATACAAAAAATACAAAAAATCCAAAACGCTGATTGAATAATTAAATTACCACTTTAAATATGTAGAACACAATAATTATTGTATAAATACGCAATAATTAATAATATTTTTCATTATATTTAGATATAGATACCTAATATTAGGCTTATAAAAAATTAGACAGAACGAGTCTGTTGCGAGTAGCATGCGCCTACAGGACTGTATCTGCGGCGGCCTTGTGGACTATCACGGGTTGTGTTCCTGTGCATGTGTTAGAGCAGTAGAAAAGAAAAGAGACATCTCTATGGGAGAAGAAAGCATTTGACAACAGCTATAAAAAAAAGAAAGGGAAAGATCAATGGAAAAATGGCAAGAAGAGTGGAACAACAAGGAAGATGTTGCTCAGTGGACAAAGATGCTGATCCCGAGCCTAAGGGACTGGATAGATTGTCTGTTTTAGGGCGTATCTTCATAGGTTCAGAAAGACAGATGCAGATAAATGCCTATACTGCGAATATTCCGACACTGTTACTCACACAATGCTGGAGTGTAATAGATGTACAGTGGAGAGAAACAGAATGTATAAAGAAATAGGTATGAACCCTGTGACTGTAAGAGATGATCGTAAAGATGACGGGAAATACGAAGGGATGAAATAGTGTTCACAATTACATCCAAGCAGTCATTAAAAAGAAAGAAGAAGAAGAGAAATACCAACCGGGCTAATGACAGAGATAAGATCTAATAACTATTTTAATGGGAATAAGTCGCAATTGAAGGTTAAAATAAGTTTATTGACGTTTGAATTTTTGATCTTTGATCTTGCACTGATAACTTGTTTATACTCCAACAATTAATATAAAAAAGAATAGCGGTTGGTACAGAAGTACATCTAGCCTTCATCGACCTAGAAAAGGCGTATAATACAGTTCCAAGACTTAAATTGTGGCAAGCTTAACAACAACTCGACATTAGTCCATACCTTTTAGGAATAATCACAGAAGTATACAGGGATAACACTACTTACCTAAAAATCGGATATAGACTATCAGAGCCAATAAAAGAAACTAAAGGACTAAAACAAGGATGCAGTATGTCACCCTTACTGTTTAATTTATATATTGAGGCAGCCCTCCAAAATTGGAAAAACCACTGCCAGGGAATGGGAATCCCCATAGGAAATGACGTACTGTTCTCCCTTAACTTTGCGGATGACCAAGTCATCCTAGCTCAAGATTCTTATGATCTAAAATTTATGATAAAGTATCTGTAGAGAGAATATTTAAAATGGGGGTTACAAGTCAGCATGAAGAAAACAGAATATTTACTTAATTATCAGTTCAGATGCAAGGTTTGAAGTGTTGATAGACGAGGACGTGGAAATCAAACAAGTGAAAAAATTTAAATATTTAGATCCACTCATTGCTAAGAACGGCTTGGGAGAAACCGAAATTAAACACGAAGTAATCAGCGACGTAAAATTGTAGGATGTCTGAACTCCTTATGGTGGGATCACCACATTTCCAAAAGGAACAAAAAAAGAATAGGGCAAACCATGGTTGAATCAGTTCTTTGTTCTATGGCTCTGAAGTATGGACAATTAATGCAGACCTGAAGAGAAGATTGTTGACAGTTGAAATGGATTATTTGAGAAGAAGTGCTAGAATATCAAGGCAGGAAAGGAAGACTAACGAATCTATAAGAAATAACATGAATGCTACAGAAACGGTCATTGACAGAATAGAAATGTCTGACAAACGTTGGCCCCAAAAACTTCACAAATCGAAGCCCCCTGGAAGAAAAAAAAGAGGTAGACCTCGACGCTCTTGAAATGAAGGAATTAGAAGAGCGATGGAATCAGCAGGTTTGGGGAGGAGCATGCCTTGCACCGGGAGGATTCCCGGAGGAGAACGGGAATACGGCGATAGCCGTCTTCAAAATGTATTGTATTTACAAGTTCGATTAATGTCAAAATAACCTTATTTTAACCTTCAATTTTGGCTTATTCCCATTAAAATAGTAATTACTTTAAAATGCCACAAGAAAATAGCTTCAGAACAATAGATAAGATCTAGATAAGAGAAGGGAGTGTTCCAAAAATGTCGTCAGCCTTACAGTGGCCATCCCACTTTCGGAGTACGGTACGTGCGACAGTCAACTGCGCATAAGTAAGAGAGGGTGGTTTTAGTTGGTAGGTAGGATAATAGATACCTGAATCTTTGGAACTGCTATCTTTAGTACTTTAAATTAAACTAAAACGTAAATTGTAGGGACTCAACATGGAGGTAGCATAAAAAAATTTCAAAACCCCCCCCTAAGACAAATTCTGGGTGCGCCACTGGACGCACTTATGGAAAAATGTGGGGTTTAAAATCACACATGTTATGTTTGATTTATATCATGGTGATACACCCAACAAAGACTTGCTTGCCTTGGAATTACAGGGACTCTGACAGATTCGAATGTTTTATTGAATTTTTTTTTGTTTCTAATAAGTTGCCAAAGTTTTAGACAATTAAAACAGAAAAAAATGGATTTTGTGGAGTTCTCCACAAAAGTGGAGTGTATTAAAAAAAATTGTATTTTATATTGACGGTAAATATCTGGTAATACCCATAGACCAGAGAAATTATCAAATAAAAATCATTTTTCGTCACACTCATTGATACAGGATTAAACTTCATTGTTTACTTATAAACAATATATAAACAATGTAAGATCGCTATTCCATTTTAAATACTAAAGGTAAAAACCGGTATATTATATGGAAAAGTGATACAAATTTACAAAAAAAAGCATAGAAAATCCTTTAAAATCAGAGTTTGTAAAGTTGTTTTTGTTAATTTGTTGCTTAATTATTGATAAAATAGCTTCAAAAGTTGATTTTTTGAAAATTATTAATAACTTTTCCAAAAATGCACAAAAAACTTGTTATTAACAAAAAACTATGTTAAATATTGTAAAATAGGTTTACAAGAGTACTGTTATTTTAAGCTTATAAACATTTGATTTAACTCAGATGCATTAACATGTAGGAAGTTATTTTTTTTTTTTATTTTTTTTATTACAATTGTTGGCATTTTTACAAGAATTAAAAAAATACAATGTAGTATGACCCTTAGCACCCGACTTTTTCATTTCTCGATTTTACTATTTCAAAAACTGAATCCATAACTTCAAATTTATAAAAGTTGCAATACTTCCGGTTCTAAAAAACGAAAATTTATATTTTTTTTTAAATTGAGGTACCTCTTTGCATAGGGTCTAAAAGATTAATTAATTTGTGAATTAATTATTTAACCGAGTAATAAAGTTAAAATTCTTGTGAAATAAAAAGCATAATTCAAGAAAATTCTGAGACCTAATATATGACATGCCTTTTTTTCCATAAATCTATTTTTTAAATGTTTATTATTATATTTTAAACCACACTTTTTTTCAGCTTTGTTTTTTGTGGTGTTTTTAGTACCCACCGGTGGTCACAGGTTGTAATTTTACATTGTGAGACCAAATGTCCTCCAGTGGTCACGCATTTCTATATTTCTTCTGTTGCATATTTTAAGCAACAATGACAATAATAAAAACAATAATTTAAACTGGTAGAAGAGGTCTTACAAAAGAAGAATTGGTTCGAGAATTGAAAAATTTGTCTGATGTTGAAGCAGCAGAGTATTCGGACGACGACTCCATTACATTTCGGAATTACTCATATGAAGTAAGCTCCGACTCAAACGAAGATGAATTACCTGTATCTGATGTCGAGTACGAAGTTGCTGAAGTTGTTCCTCTTGCCGATATTATACCTCAGACCAAGTGGGAACCTGTGGCAGGAGACAGATTGAAATTTGATTTTCTTGATGCCCACACCGGTCTGCAAGAAGATATAATCCAAAAACTATAATAGTTACTTTAAACAGTTTATAGACGATGAGATTATGTCCAGTCCAAATGGTGTCCAGTCTTTAGGCAGATTTAAAGCAGTTCTAACCAAGATCCAAGAAAACGAAATGGTTCAGCATTGCAAAGAACTCGACAAACGATTTTATGGAACGACGGCGAAGTCATTGCGTTTTTTAATTTAGTCTTATTGTGTAAGAAACCGTATTGAGCATTCATTTTCACCTGTAAATCAGTTGTCTGGTCGGGACTTCACTAGATCTTTCATGAATAGGAACTGACTATCTTTACGGGTTCCACGAAAAACAAGTATTGCTATAATCACGGGCTTCAATAGAATGCAACTAGCTCAGTATTTTAAAATTTTGAAGAACACTATAAAAAAAATATAAGTTACCTCCGAACCGTATTTATAACGTCGAGGAAACGGGCATTCAGACAGTATCTGCCCAAACAGGTTGCCCCAGTTGGAAAGAGAAATTTAGCAAAAGCTGTAGAGCAAGGCCAAAACAATTACGGCTGTTTGCTTTATGAGTGCAACTGGTCACCATGTCCCTCCAATTTTCTTATTTGCTCAAAAATGGATGAATATTCTTCTAATCAAAGACGGGCCCACTGCCTGCGACATGGCTGTTACTGATCGTGGTTACATGAACACTCCCACGTTTATCAAGTACCTGGAGCATTTTAAAAAACATACAAGTCCAACAGAAGAGAACCCCGTTTTTCTGACTCTAGACAATCATGTATCGCACACAAGTCTTCAATCAGTAACATTTGCAAAAGATATTTCCATCCATTTATTACGGCTGCCACCACATAGCAGCCATAAGACCCAGCCACTCGATCGGGCATTTTTCAAACCATTAAATGCTTATTATGAGAGCGTCGCTGACAGTTGGACCAGTTTCCATCCAGGACTCTCGGACGGAGGACGGTTCTCTCCATTTACACAGCATTTGCAAAAACTGCTACTGTAGATATGCAAGAGAGGGCTTTCGGTCTACAGCAATCTACCCACTAGATAAAAATATTTTTTCGGACGTAGATGTTATGCCAGCGGAAGTAACAGAGCAAGATTTAGGTGAAGATTCAGACGATGAAGGTCATGTTTTTATCCAGTTTCAGCAAGAAGAAGAAAAACTTGTTACTGATGCGAAAAAGTAACTGTAACTGACACGAAAGAGCCCCAGCTGTCATCAAAATCAGAACAGTCAGTAATTTCACCTTCAGACATTATTCCTTTCACAAAAATTAAGATAAAAAGGAAACGAACCAGGAAAAGTGTGAAGTCAACCCTACTAACATCGACTAACAAGGAGCAACTTTCAGAAGACAAGAAAAAAAGAAGGAAGCACAAAAAGAGAAGGAGAAGAAAGCATTACTGGAGAATCAAAAGATCAAATCTCAAAGTGCTAAAGTTTGTGCTGCCAAAAGGAAAGTTTTCGACGAATCATCATCTGATGAATCAGTAGTACTCTCCTATCAAGAAAGTATTGATACTTGTGACATTCATTTTTCCGATAACGATGAAAAGCAAGACATTGATGTACCAAATATTTTACCTGATGACTTACTGATGACTACTGTCGTAATGAAGGTTTTTCAAAAAATATACAGATTATTTGTCGCCAAAGTCTGCCAAGTAAATGATGATGGTTATGAAGGCGTATTTTTAAGCGACTGCCCACAACATTACGTTTTCGTGAGACAACGGAAGATGCCTTTTTTCGAAAGGACGATATTGTTTTAAAGCTTTTAAAGCCAATAAAAACCAGCCCTTTCAGATTTTCAAATTCAGTAGGATTTTCTGATGACCTCGTCAAATACTTTTTAGATTAACGTTTTGTATTTTACGTTTGGTTTTTTTCAATAAGGATTGGTTTCTTTTAAACGCCTACCATCTCTTTTATTTGGGGTTTTATACATTTTAGTTTTGGGGCAAAAATACGCACTTGCGTACTACTGCCCCACTTGTAGGGGCAAAAGTACGCAAATGAAGATTTTTAAATTTTTTTTTCATTTATTAGTGAACTTACAGAACTACTGTCCATACTTAAAATGGAAAAACAATATGTAAGCTCTCCCGTAATAACATTGGAAAAGTTCTAAACTCTTATAATTTCTGAAGATAATGAAACGAGTGTTTTTGCCCACAACTACCCTAACTAGTAAGTCAAACTTCTTAAAATTTTTATAGCTGAATACTTGTGATATTGTCCCGATTCTCACGCGAATTATAAGTTTTTTTTTGCACTTTTAGAAAAGTTGTTAATACTTTTCAAACAATTGACTGTTGAAGCTATTTTTGCAATAATTAAGCAACAAATTAACAAAAATAACTTTACAAACTCTCATTTTAAAGGCTATAAATAAAATAGCGATCTTACATTTTTTATGAGTAAAAAATGAAGTTTAATCTTTTGCATATTTTGTTTATTAGATATTGTTATTACCAAATTTATCAAAAGCAATTGTTAGGTACGTGTATCAAAGAGTGTCTTAAAAAATCGTTATTTCCCTGGTCTATAAGAAGCTCATATTTAATCATGATGAATGTGTCATATTAAGTATGTAAGCATTCCAGGAAATAAAATAAAACATATAAGATACTATAACAGCAAAGACATTTTTACTATTAAATTAAATACCTTCTAGCTAAGTAGGAAACTCCTCTAGTATAAATCTTATTTTTAACCAGGGATCATCGTGTTAACATATTTGCATATACTAATGAAATAATTTGCTAAAGTTTCATAAAAAGAATTGATTAGGATGGATATTGTTAACATAAACTAAATTTTAAAGTATCACACAAAAGATGTGAAACTTATATTGCCTTTCAATGTAGAGCAATATTATTGAACGGACCACGTCCGCCTATGTGATAATTTATCTATTAAATTAGTATATACAACGACAAACTGCACATATAATGTAAATATATTACATATACGAGGAAAATTTACAATAAGAGGTACTAAAAGATTGCAAACGTAGCAATTACTATACAAGTAATTCGACTCTCAGACACACCAGTCGTCAATACAATAGTTAGTACTCAAGTACTAATGACTAATGACTAGTGACACCCAATAAAACAATTGCTAAAATATACAAGTCCACTATCTTTTCTTGGCAAGAAAAGACTTTTTGTGCGGAGCTGCCGGTGTGTGTGGTCTGGAAGTATGCGGTCGTTTTTTCGCTAACGTACCATCTTGCGAACCATTACAACACGAGCAGAGTTTTCGTACACTTCTTCTCGCCCCTCGGCCACTTGGTGAGTCTACATCTTCGTCGCAATGTAGTTCACATTTCTCACCTTCCTTCAAAAGTTCCGTTTTTCCGATGTGTAATATTTTATAGCTCTCCTCGACACAATGAACTTTGTTCAACTGGGTACAAACTATTGTATCTTCCGAACTCGTAACAACTTCTCCAGTAAACTCACTCTGTTTCATTCTCTCTCCCTTTTTTCTATTGCTATATTTAAACTTGTACTTATTATGCGTGTTGACTTCTTGGTATATTTCTGGCGATATGGGTGAGTTTAGGGTAACTTCAGACATGGCAGCGCATTTTGGTAGTAAAGTATTATCTTCACAACCAGAGGAACCTGTCTCGGCGATATTTCCATTCAGTTCTCTCTCCTCATATTCTAAAGATGTTCCCACGGGCTCATCATACTCAACGTACTCAAACAAGTCTGTTCTGAGTGAACTAGAAGTTTCATCGTCACTAAATAAATTTAATGATTCTTTGACTTCTTCTTTTACATCACCTACTCGCTTAACTACATCGTGATGAGCCTGATCATAAGACGGAGAATGATTGGAATCAAATAACAAATCAGCTTCTGGAAATAAATCACTAGCACTTGGCTCGTCCACTCCTAAGTCTTCACATTCTTCTGAAAGAGATTTTTGAAGCCTCAACTCTCGTTCCATTGCCGCCTTCTTTTGCATTTCGCTGTCTATTTTTTGAGACTCCACTAAAATCTTTTTTGTTTTGTTTACGTAGTATGTGGTATTCGTTCTTATATTTTTTTGATCACCAGATGGCTGCAAAAGAAAATTTAATGAAGCACTATAAAGGTCCAAAAATTTCTTAGGTTACTAACTATATCTACACTATAGGAAATATTTAATCGAGGGCTAAATAAAACTCTGGAATTAGATTACCAAAAAAAATTCTAGAAAAAGCAGAAGTTAAGGTGTAAGGCTAACCAACACATACAAATAAATTTATATTATGAAATGTACAGACATTTTATTTAAGTAATCTATTGTCTATTTTGTCTCTAAAAAATTTTCTCCAGTCTTCTTTCTTCGTGATGTTAAGAAAATTACCTGTTTTATCTTCATAACCTGTTCTCTCCTTGCTTAGGTTATCGCTCTACTTCCACGTGACTTACTATGAGCGATTCTCCCTGCTCTTCCTTTTGATCATCCTGTTAATATATCCATTCCATTCTTTTTTTTTTGTTTTTAGTACTAAGTTATCGATGTCTTAGAACTTGCATAAGTGTATATCATGTTTTCTCTTCTTTCTCTATCAAGAAATGTGCTCTGTTAATTCCTTCTAGGGTTTAGGCATGAAATTTAGCTAGTAGCTTGGATTCTAGAGTTATCTGTTTGCGTGAAACAAAGTAGGTGTGGCCATTATCTTATAAATGTTTTATTAGTGTATTGTAAGTACTTTAATCTCTTTCCGTTGTGAACGTATCCGTCGCCATATTTGTTTTTGAAGGCAATTAAGTCGTCTTCATTCGTTTCTCAATACTATCTTTTACTTTCCATACCAGTGTTAGTGTTTCTAATTTTCTTCTCATCATACAATTCTGGTGTTATTGGACAATATGGGCCTCGTTTCGGCACCCATTTTGGAGCCATTATCAAGAGGAGTAGGCAGGTGGAGATCTCAGTGGCGTTTGACGGTTCTTGCAATACAGAACACGATACTGGTACGTCACGAGTGGGGGGAGTATGCAGATTGAGACTCCAAACTCGAACGGAACCATATCCCTCTTGATAATGGCTCCAAAATGGGTCCGAAACGTCGAGTGTAATATTCTCAATGCGGTTCTTCCCGAGAACTTAGTAAACTAGAGGAAAACTTTATCTTACATGTCACAAAAAAATATTGTTCATAAAATGATCTGAATCTAAGAAATTTTTTGTAGTGAAGAATAAAATATGTTCAAATTCAAATGGATATCAAAATATTCATTAAACTGTTGTACACGTTTAAATTCGTGAAGTATCTAAAGAAGTTTCGTCAGAAATTGTTACATTATTTATTGAATAAAATAATAATAACCTTCCTTATCAATGTAGCAACAATTACATCCATAATCCCTGCGTAACAAATATTTACAACATAGCTTCAACTTTAATGTATCCACCATTTCTTTCTAAACAGTTGATTGTTCTCCGATTAAATGCATTAATGGCATTTCCAATTGCATTAGGTGTAATACCTTCAAGTAAACCTTTTGTTTTAAGCAACCCCACAAAAAGAAGTCAAGAGGGGTAAAGTCTGGAGTTCTTGGAGGCCAAAAAGTCCATATACCTCCTTATTACTATATCATTAAAAGTTTGTAAAACAAAATCTCGAACAATTCTTTTACAATGACATGTTGTATCATGTTCGTGCATTTCTTATCTTTCAATTAATGATAGGTCATCGAGAAAAATTTATTATTCAAAAATTATAGTTGTCTTTCAGCATTCATGCAATTTCGGAAAAAGTATGAACATAATCCAATTATCCTTGGATGTAAGCATAAAATTGGGACCTTCCTTCGACATTGCCTTTTAAAGTATTTGTAAAATTCTTGCGACTGTAATTTTACTCACATTTAATAAATTTCATCTTTTTCAAAGTGAATCTGTTCAATTACTTAGTGATCCCGAAAAGCGAGTTGCTTGTACAGTTTGCGACAAAAATATTGTTTTTTCTTTTGCATATGTTGGGAGAGCTTTTATTGTGATTGATTTGAGTTTTTAAATTATCAACATGAATTTTCAATCAAGATTAGAAGGAAAAGTCTTGTCTGAAGAAACGAGGGTGGTAAGAGCAAATGTAATTGATTTTATACAGCTAGAAGCAGTTCAAAATCAGTCTGTTGAAGACTTTAAGTACAGGGGCGTGCTGCTTTAGCAAGGGGAGTAAGTTTAAATACTATAAAACGGATCTCTCGTATACGTATTATATTTTATTATGGATTTCTGGGTCATCAAGCAGAGCATTCTGTACATAATAATTTTTTGTGACATCTAAGATAAGCTTGTCCTCCATTCTCTATTTATATATACGTTATTTGTACGTCTAGTAATATTAAACCACAATGGAGACAATTTGCTCACGAAAGAAGAGGAATGTAAAAAAGAACAGAGATGTATCTTTAAATGTGAGTGATGACTGTTTAGATAGGAAACTATCATATTTAGACTATCATAATCTCCTTTGAAGGGCGTTAAAAAGAGATGTATCTTAATCAGAGATTTGTCTAATGATGAGAATATTTATTAATTGATGCTTTTATCGAAATTATAATGTATGATTCATGTTCTAAACCAATATTCATAATCGAATAAAACCATGCTTTTAATGTATGTAAAATTTAACTTACCTTTTGGCCATTATGAAGAAAATCTCCCTTAGTAACAGGTAGTTCGGATGTGTGTGGCCTTGCAGCCTCCGAAACTTTTCTATACCTTGGAGTGGTATGTGACAGCATCGGCCCATTTGAAGAGCATGCTGTTACTAATACTGATTGCATTCGTTCTACGGTTCTTGCTTCGGCTGTAAATATATAAAATCCTTAAAAGGAAAGATATTTGGTTGACAAAAGTTTATAAAATAAACCAGAGATTTGACCTCTAAATAAGGGGCATTTGAAATATGCCTAAAATAGGCAGAATTTAAACTTTTACATTACAAATAATGGCACTTCACGGGAAATGCCTCCACGAATACGGTATTGGTTATACTGCGTTCAGATTCTTGGTAAATCGAATTTTCCCGTTTCTCCCGAAATTCTCGAAATTTTCCCGAAATATTTATTAAAATCCTAAAACTTGTGTTATTGGCAATAAATAAGAAAAATGTTTTTAAAAACAAACAAGACAATTGAGTAGAATACCAGAGATTAAGCTAAGAGCAGAGATCAAGTCAATGGACCACTTTACCATGAAGATATTCTCTACAAACAAGAGAACTTACGTGCCTTACATGAGAACTTACTATCATCCGATAGTGGCTCCAGTACAAGAGGACACTGTTAGACAGATGTAGCTACGGCAAATACACATCTCCTGAGAGTATACTCCCACTGCTAGTTTTTTAAATAACGATAGTAATGGAGAAGTTTTGCTTTAAGTGAAAGAAGCCCAGCTTCAAAACTCAACCAAACAACAACAACAAAAAGAAAGAAAAGCCAGAGAAAACTCGCACTCGGCACATGGAACGTACAAGGATGGCGAACAAAAGACAAAGAGGTAATAGCGGAACTCGAAAGAATGAAACTAGATATAATGATAATGACTGAGACGAAAAAGAAAGGAAACGGTACCGAAAAAATAGGAGAAGTCATTCACTGTTGAAGCGGAATAGATAAGAAAGAAAGGGCAAAAGCAGGAATTGCAATTATACTGAAAAAGAAATGGGAACACGCAATCGAAAACTGGGAACCAATAAACGAAAGAATTGCCAAGCTTAACTTAAAAGTATACGGAAGACAAATTATCTTACTAGCAGTATACGGTCCAACAGAAGACAGCTCAATTGCAGAAAAAGAACAATTCATAGAACAACTGCAAGAAGAAATCGAAAAGAGAAAGAAGAACCAAGAAATAATTATCGCCGGTGACCTAAATGGAAGAACAGGAAGAAAAGAAAACGACAGAACAGTTGGTAGATTTGGAGAAGATATAATGAACGATAACGGGGAGAGATTGATTGAGCTATGCGAAATAAACAACTTAAAGATCACAAACGGCTTCTACAAACATAAAGACATACACAAATACACTTGGATACAAGAAACAAGAAAATTGAGGTCTATTATTGATTATGTTATAGTAAACCACGAAAGCTCGATAAAAATAAAAGACGTGAGAGTAAAGCGAGGCGCAGAATGCGGCACAGATCACAAACTAGTAATCGCTTGGATGGAATTCCCCTTCATATGGACCCAACAGAAACCGACCCAGGGAGAGTCTGACCAAGTTACGGCTCCGGCTACACCTGTCAATACGTGCTCAATACAAGAAAAGAAATTCAAAATCAATTTATTAGAAGAAGACTCAATAAAAGACCTATATAAGCGAAGATTGGACCAAAAGCTAGAAGAGTTTCGGTATGAATCATTAGAACAAACATACGAACACATAAAAACCTGCATGAAGACAGCAGCCCTAGAAGCTCTTGGAGAAGCGGACCAAAAATACACCCACCAAACTACGAAATTAACCGAAGACACACTAACATGCATAAAAGAGAAAAAAGAACTTCATATAAAATACCTGAACACAAAAAACTATGAGGACTTGGAACTATACAGAAAAAAAAAATAAAGAAGTGAAAAGAAAAGTAGCAAATGAAAAAAATGAAAGATGGGAAAAAACATGCACAGAGATAGAACAGCACATAGGAGGAACGAGAAATTCAGAGTCATGGCGCATCTTAAAGTCGCTCCAAAGAAATAAGACAGAGAAAATCAAGATCGGTCAAATCAAAGAAAACGAATGGCAAGAATACTATAAAAAATTGCTAACCGAAGACCGCCCCGAATTCAAACAATCAGAAATAGACGGAATAGAAATCTACACACATGACGAAATCGAATTAAGCCTAGCTGAGGTAAAAAGAACGATCAAAACTCTAAAGAACAAAAAAGCAGAAGGTCCCGGCGGAATACCAAATGAATTGATAAAAAACGGATCGGAAAAGTTATTCCGTATGATACATAAAATGTTTGAGAGAGCACTGAATGGAGAAGACTTACCGGCAGAATGGACCCAAGCATATATGACATCAATATACAAGAAAGGAAATAGAAAAAACTGCGAAAACTATCGGGGAATCAGCATTATATCGTCTATAGGCAGACTGTATGGAAAGATCATAAAGGAAAAATTAGAAATATATGTACAAGATAAAATCGGAGAAGACCAGGAAGGTTTCACAGCGGGGAAAGCATGCTTAGATCACATTTACACGGTCGAACAACTAATAGAAAAAAGAATGGCCAAAAATAGATTCGTCCATCTGGCTTTTGTTGATCTTAAGAAGGCATATGACTCAATACCTAGAACCAAGCTATGGGAAGCAATGGAAAACATCGAAGTTCCACGAAGATTAATAAACGCGGTAAAAGCACTCTACAAGAATAACGAAGTAGCTATCAAAACGGGCAATAGAATATGCAGTCCATTTAAGACGACAAAGGGACTACTGCAGGGTTGCTCCACATCCCCCACCCTGTTCAAAATATTCCTGGAAAAAACCCTGAAACCATGGAAAAGAAAGTGCGAAGGAATGGGTATACCAGTAAGGAACGAATATCTATATACGCTAAGTTTTGCCGACGACCAAATAGTGATCGCACAAGACGAGGATGACCTCAGTTTTATGATGAGAAAACTGGAGCAGGAATATACAAAGAATGGGATGGAAATAAACCTAAAGAAAACTGAATACCTAACAACGGAGAATACAGAAATAAAACAGCTGGAAATAGACGAAGGTAAACAAATCAAAGGAACAGACAAGTATAAGTATTTAGGTTTCATAATATCAAACAAAGGAACAATGGAGGAAGATATAAAAAATAGACTAGGACAAACAAGAGACTGCATACGAAAATTGAACCCGGTACTATGGGATAAGAACATCAGCATGAAAACAAAGAAAAAAATATGTAATACCATGACAAGAAGTATCCTCACTTATGGGTGTGAAAATTGGACAATAAATAAGAAAACCAAAAACAAAATAAGAGCAACAGAGATGGAATTTCTAAGGAGAAGCTGCAGAGTAACAAGAAGAGATAGGATAAATAACATGGAGATTAAGAGGAGAATGGGCATGAACTCCGACATAATAGACTACATCGAACAGAAGAGGTTAACCTGGTACGGACATGTCAGAAGAGCAGACCAAAATCGGTGGATAAATAGAATAACAGAGTGGAGCCCGATAGGAAGAAGAAAGAGAGGCAGACCCCGAAGATCTTTCAGAGATGAGGTGGACGAAGCAATGAGTAGAAGAAACCTACAGGAAGGGGACTGGCTAAACAGGAAAAATTGGAGAAAACGGTTGAGTGAAGGAATACAGTGAAAACTGTGGAAATCCTTGTATATATATAGTAATGGAGAAGAAATTGTGAAAAATTTGGAGCTACAAGACCTGGAAGATGATTTACCATTGTCAACCTTTTGCGAAAGTCACGGAGTTGAAAATTTTTTGAACTACCTAGAGATTGATGCAGCCCTATTGACGGAAAATCCTGAAGTAAACTTAGCTAGTGGTGTTAGTGATTTTGAAGAAAAGGAACAAGTGTCCAATGTTTCTGACAATGAGAGTAACGATGAATTAGAAATTATTTTTTATATATAAAGATGATACAAGAGTAAAAAATATCTGATGTAAGTCTAAATGTTGAGTCAGAAATTGTAAAAAATAATGTTCAAAACAAAAATCAAACCAAAATTTACGATTTTTTTAGAAGTAATACCTACCTTTTTTACATCATGGTTTTTGTTTGTTTTATTTATGTATTTGCTCCGTGCGTGACTGACGCGACATCTACCGCCTTCATCTGACAGTTTTGGACCTCGCAATTTGAGGTTAAACATAATGTTAAATAGATACGAAATTGACAAGTATTAATAATTAGTTTTTTAATTATATTTTTTCAGTTTATGTACAAAATAAATTTAGTATTAAAAACTGGGTTTTTAAAAGTTTCATCAACTTTATATTTTCAACCCTAAACGGAAAAGGAACGGAAAAATCTAGTACTGGCAAATCAAGTTTTTGCATGTGGAAGAGCATGTAATTAAAAACAATAATATTAAAAATTATGATATAAAAGCTAAAGTCATCTAGCAGGCTGCAGTTAGCTTGAAGCCTTATGAAATATCATTTAAGGTAAATTATTTAAATTTTTCCTATTTCAATTGCATAAAAATGAAATTATGTGATATTTACATTTTCATATTAATAGCACGAATCCATCTCTTTCTTTTCTCTAATTTATATGTAATATTTGGAAACCTATAAAACCTACACTCACTATTTTTGCTATCATTAGCACAATTAAATACTCAACATGTATTTGCACCCATTTTTGATAAAATTTATGAGTAAAAAGATCCAAAAGGTCCAATTTTGTCATATTTCGCCGCTACGCACGCTGGCATCGTTTCAAGGTACCCCTACCATGGTCACCCACGGAGCGAATATGCTTATGGAAATATGCACGAAAATGTATAATTAAAGATCAAGCAATTTTTTTATTTCAACTGATAAAGCGATAACTCTGCACAACGGATAATTATTTTGCCTCGTTTGCGTCCGTTATGGAAAAGTTTCACTGTACCTACCTTATCCACTATGTTAATATTTGTCAATTTCATTTTATCAATTAATGAAATAACACTTACCCTTAATACTGGTTGCTGGAGTAGCATTCCCACTCGGATTAGAAACGCTTCCTTCATTCTTGACCGTACTAGAAGTCGTTGCTATAACTGAAGTCTCGACAGAATTTATCACCGTTTTCTGATACGTATGAAATATTTTTTCATTAGAACTATCAGACTGTGAGGCAGAGTCTTCTAGCTTAATATCAACACTATCACTTGAAACACTTGTGCTACTATCAGGTTGGGGAATTTCACTTCTTTCTTTAATATCTTCCTTTCGTTGGGAGATCGTCAGAAGTAATTCATTACCCTCCCGGTCATCCCCGATTTTCTTTAACGTTAAGGGCTGCCCAAACGACACAGCTGTAGCAACTGAGTTGGAAGGTAATATCATGGGTTGCTGGCTAACACCAGCTAAGGTTTGAGAGGTAATACCAGAAATTGGTTGGATCGTTGAATATTTTACTGCGGGTATTGCTGTCTTTCTTGTCTGGTTTGTAAAACTTTGAAATAGAAGCATGTTTTGGCCCGATCTTGCTGGTACCGTAGCCAAAATTTTACTGCTTCCTGATACTACTGCTATTTGTTGTCCACCTTTACAAATAAAATCAGTAATATTAGACTACTATACCATACGAAATACCTATATACATACAATATACATCCAATATTAACTACGATTTTTTCTAATACCGATTGCCACAGATAAAGCAGGACAGTCGCTTCCACTATATACACTACCTCTACACTATATCACAAAAGATTCTTATAAAAACATCGATTTCGTATTAAAATAATTTATATGCAAATACTCGAAATCAAAATTAAAACACCGAAAAACAGTCTTTTAAATTTTTACAAAATTTATTTTTAACTTGAGGCTATAGTTGCAATGCCAAGCAACTTTTAGTACATAAATGATGTATTTCAACTATTTAAGGAGATACTGACAAAATTTGAATCACAGAATTATGAAACACCTGGGCAAAATTAGCATTAATAAACTCACATGAAAAATAATTTGTACCAAACTAGGAACAATAGAAAATTCTGTACTCTTCACCGAAAATATTTCCATCACCATCATCATTCAGGTTGGGCCTTGTTTAATTAATACCCTCCATTAATTCCTACTTCAAGCTTTCATTCTCCAGTTTCTATTCTTGGTACATATGTACTTATATCGTATCGTATTTTTGGCTTGCGAGTTCAACCCACATACAACTAAAGAGAAATAAATCCCCAGGTATTGATTCAATGACCGTTGCTGTTAATGCTATGCAATATTTGATATAACTTGTGTCTCTTCAGTCGTAGGCCTATTCGAAATCTATGAATATGTTGGGGATGCCAATGTGGTATTCCCACGATTTGTCTAGAACTTATTTAACCGTGAATAGCTGATCAGTTGTAGATCTTCCTTGTCGAAAGCCTGTTTGATATTAACCGACAACACTTTCATTTTTGGAGTCTGTTGAGCATGTAACTAAAAACTTTGTGCGCAGTGCACAAGAGGGTTATACCGCGATAATTTTTCTCCTTTCAGTTTATCCCCTTTTTTAGAGATTGGGCATATAATCCCGGTCTTCTAGTAGGCAAGGGATCTTTTCATCAATGCGTTTGTTCTACTAGATGTTCGCCACCTAATTTATATAGTTCAGAAGACACGTTGTCAATACCTGGAGCATTGTTATTCCTTTGTGGTCCTAATACTTGTTTTACCTCTTCCATCGTTATTCCATTCTATATTTTCGGTGTCTCCCTCAATTGTGATGATTTTATATCTCTTGGATCGCTGGCGCTAGTTATTTACCCTTCTTGATTTGTGCTATCCTGATATTGTCAATCACTAGATCAAGCCCGAATTTAGGAGTGGTTTTGGAACTAATGACCACCTACAATTAATAAAATCCTTAATGGAGAAAGTTATAGAATACAAAACGCCATTGTAAAAGTGCAAGAGAAATCATTAGAATACAACAAACCGGCATATCTACGTTTCTTGGACCTTAAGAAGGCATTAACCGACATTAATGTACTATGGAGACACAAAAACATTTCCCTTGGAGAAAGGTATTATGTAATGAGACACCATATCTTATAAACTATCACTGCTTTATTACAGAGTGCAGAGTGCAAAGTTGTAAGAAACAATATTGAGAAAAGCCAACATAAATGGGCATAGTCAGATATTCCCATGTGCTTGAAAATTACTCTTACCAGAAAAGTAAATAAAACATAACTGTCACAGAGAGCAAAGGAGAGTTATTAATGCTGAATATATCCCTGAGACAGAGTTTCAAATGAAATAGGAGAAGAACCGGTGTTACGGACGCCATTAAAAGAATTACAACGCTGAACTGGAACTGGTCAGGATATGTTGCCAGGGTCAGAGATGAAGGAAGAAAATTTTAGAATAGATATCTAGACACATATTAACATAAATGGCCAATACTTGAATCACTTGAGATATGCAGACGACATTGTATTAATAACAGATAAAAGAGAAGAATTACAAAATATGATAGATGAATTAAATAGCGAATCAACAAAAACAGGTCTACATATGAATTATATAAAAAAACGAAAATTATGACCAACCAACCACAAGAATTAATACTTACAATTGCACAAACAACTATAGAACAAGTAAAAGAATATATATATATATATATATATATATATATATATATATATATATATATATATATTTGGGACAACTAGTTAAATTAAATAAAGAAAATCAGACCGGAGAAGGATACGGTTGGCTTGGGTATCCTTCGGAAAACTTTCCTATATACTAAAAAATAGAAAATACCCCCAATATTTAAAAACAAGAGTCTTCAACCAATGTATACTTCCTGTTCTCACCTACGGTTCTCAAACTTGGACGTTTACAAAGGAAAACATGGAAAAAATAGCAAAGACCCAAAGAGCTATGGAAAGGCAAATGCTAAACATCAGGCTATCAGACAAGAAAAGAAATACTTGGATCCGCAACAAAACAAAAGTGAACGATGTATTAACGCAGATAGCAACACTTAAGTAGAAGTTCGCTGGACATACCATAAGACAGAAAGACGACAGATGGAATAAGATGATTATACACTGGAGACCATATAGTTACAAACGAAAAAGAGGAAGGCCACAAATGAGATGGTCAGATGACTTGAAGAAACACGCAGGCCCGAAGTGGATACAAACTGCCTACAATAGAGAGACGTGGAAGAAAGAAGAGGAGGCCTATGTCCAAAATTGGACAGCAAGGGCTGTATAGATAGACCTAGACACGATGCTTATCGTAATCGAGGACAAGGTAGACGGACGACATCAAACGCATTCAGCACAAATGGATTCAAGGTGCTCAAGATCGGATGCAATGGAATTATTTATTGGGGGCCTATGTTCAGCAGTGGACTCAAAACGGTTAATAATGATAATTATGATATGTTCAACTATGAAGGCTACTCAGAACCCTTTGTTTTCGCTGTAAGTATTGTATGCGTCTTTGTAAAAGTTCAGTATTTTGAGTCTGCAGCGAAATTTCGCATTCAAATGTCTTCACCAACATTTACGCCCCTGTTTTAATTAATTAGTATTTAATTCCTAAGGCAGATGAGTGGCAATTTCTTGTGTTAAACGCACACAACCGTCGTCCAAAGTAGTTTTTCTTTCCAAACTCTTCCAAGTAGTTAAGTGTAAACGCTTGTCTCTATAAAACGTCTAATTACACGTTGCGCCATAATATGTGAATCGCTTATCTTTAAAAGAGATCTAGTTTTGACGGGTCATATACCTCTGGAATTGACATAACAAGCCTCATCTTCGTCTTCGTTATAATTTATTCCCAGATACAATTCCAAATTTTATTACAGTTGATAAGTAATACGTTCAGTATAAAATTAGGGTCACCCCGTATATTGAAGTTATTTTGGAACAATAATTTTAATTTTATTAGCATAGTTTTTATTTCTGTAGTTTTATATGTCAATTCCAAAGTGTTTCTGTAGTGTTAACATTTTTCATTATTACAATGATTATTTAAAAGATAGACGCATTATTGCGAAACGTTATAATAAGCGTCTCGAGTATGATGGCACTACGAAGAGACAGACGTACTCACTCGAAGACCTGGTTCTGATTGGCGACCGCTTTTTCATTTCTAGCGCTTTAAGAAACCGAATGGCCATAGCGGTTCCCCTTCAAAATCATCTACAAGAAGTGAGAAATGTAAACAAGTGAGTGGAAAGTTAGGACGCGACTTGATGCTGCTGGATGATTTTCTCGAACTTAAGCCAATTGCCTGTGAACATCTGATTGCCAGACTGAATTTTGAACGAGAATAGTTGAACAAAAGTGGATTAGTCTTCTGTTGTTTCGGCTCACATAGATGTGTAGAAACGTAGCGATGACGAGGTGAGAGAAAGCTCGAGCGCATATTGCCGAACGATTTCTATTTGGTGGGAGATCAGTTATGGCATGAGAAGACAGATCTTGTGACGTTCGCACAGAGTTATTCTTTTCGAGAATGGGACGTAGACTGCGCATTGTGTTTGAATCACTCGATTTGTTTGGCCTGCTCGCAGGTCAGATTTAAATTCCATTGAACATATTTGGGATGAGATGGAAAAACGTTTACGGCGACACGCCAGTCCCCAAAAATTCTAGAAGGCTTCGCGACATACTTGCGCAGAAATGTGACAATCTTCCTCATAATGTGATCCAAGGGATGCCTCCTTGTTTGCAAACTGTTATCACTACTACTATCACAATCTAATACTCAGTATTGTTCTGAAGCTATTTTCTTGTGGCATTTTAAATTAATTTACATTTAAATGGGAATAAGCCACATTAAAGGTTAAAATACGTTTATTGACGTTTCAATTTCCACTTCGGAAATCGTTCTCAAAATACAAACATTAGTGTTTGTATTTTGAGAACGATTTCCGAAGTGGAAATTGAAACGTCAATAAACGTATTTTAACCTTTAATGTGGCTTATTCCCATTTAAATATAAACTAATACTCAGTATTGAAGTTCTTAAAACTTCCTTTGATTCAATCAAAGAATGACGGACTAAAATTGTTATTTTTATTACTTCTAATAAACTTTAAACAAATTTTTTAGCATGCCATCAGTTAGTTACAACAGAAAAATCTGAAAAAATAAAAATATCTAATCTAACTTCAAATTACGGGATAGATAATTTGAATTATTTTATGGTCAGCAGTGTATATAAAGGAGCATTCATAAAGAATGACATATTTGAGTTACTGTAAGTACGTAAGTAAATATTGGGACTTACTAACAAGGGAAGGAGAAAAAAGAAGTAAAAACAATCGCCGAAATTGAAGAAGAATAAAAGGGGGAACACATAGTCAGGTCTCTCCGCTTAGACTGGGTTGGATCCATTGGTGAGACGACCACACACAGATATGCTGAGAAGGATAACTAAATGGACTACAAGATGTCCCAGGTACCGAGGAATAAAATCTGGACAACGAGGGCAATAAATATCAAGTATTGGAAAGTTCACTGCAAAGACAGGCAGAAAGGGAAAAAAGCCATGACAGCAACAAAAACCCACAGCAAGTTATAAACGATAAAGAGGAATAATCCACCTCACCTCAGAATAGAATTTTCAAAATGCCCTTGCGTTAGCAATAATCCATTAAGGCTTTCATCGTCGACATTAAAATTTAAAAAAATAGTTCTAATTCTGTTCATGGTTATTCGTTGTCTATACATTTATAATCACACATAGCATGTACTGGTACAAATATAATTTAATCAAATTGTAGCTACAACTGAAAAGCTAGGTATAAAAATAAAGGATCTAGGTAAAAAAATAAAAGCCAAAAGCAAAACACAGCAAAATAAATCAAAACTTTTATTAAAAATCATATAAAAACTTAAATCAAAAAATACTTTAAGTAAATATTTTGGTATACTAACAAACAAATTTTTTTTTAATTATTAAATTCATTCGAGAAACTGACTATGAGAAATCTTTGGAGTGTCAGTGCTGAATATGTAAAAGAACAACTGTCAACAATGAGCACATACTATGTTTTACCACCTTCTGTTTTAAAGCTTGTCTTGCTGCAAATCAAATACGGCAGTTTCGGACTATTCGCGATAACAAACTCGAGAACAGATACAGTGTACAGCTCCGTCTTTGATATTTATTATTCTATCAAATAATATATTTCTGTCTTTAAGGCAGCATATGGTATAAGAGCATGAAAATATTAGTTAACGAGCTCAAAAATAGATTATTAGTATATAATCAGTTACTAACCGTATGGCCGAAAAAGGTGCGATTTATTACTTTAGTGAAAAAAGAAAAGCTATAAAAGTAGCAGAAGGAATCGAACAATGAGGAAAACATGGTATTTCCAGGCAAAAGTTGCTGAAAAAAATTTGAATATCTGAAGAAAATATCGTAGAAATGCCACCTAATTTAAATGTAATAGAATTGAAAAATGAAAAATATGTTTATTTTTAATACAAAAACTTAAAACACAAAAGTCACGTCCATGGACAGCTGAAGCAAACTGTTCGGTATAAAAAATATTGAACACCAGGAAGAATCTTTTTATTGTCGGAATCATTTAGTAAAATATGGCTAAAACAATTTCTTGTAGTGCATTGAGCATGCCCACGGTAGGACTGGCCACATGACAAGCCAGATATAAGAAGAGCAAGGTATTATGACAGAACGCGGAAAAACAAGTTGCTGCTTGTTGAAGAGCCAAGCAACTGAGCAAAAAGAAGAGCTGGTTTCTCAAATTTTAACGTAAAACAAATGGATAGAATTTTAAAATTCATCAGAACCAAACCAGCTTGAAATTAGATTGAATTACACTTGTTCTTACAAAAACCCGAGCTGGTTCAGTTCTGCCATAGAAACAAGATTGTGGTGACGGTATATTCACCGCTTGGAAATCCTGTTTACTACTCCTTTTTGAATCGTATTAGCAACTTTGAATTCATCGATTTTCGTTTTGATGAAACAGATATAAAGAAAATTGAAACTATAGATATTGGAAATGCTCGAATTGTTGACTGGAGGGTTTATCCTTTGTCGATGAAGAGAAGAAGGGCAGTTCCTATTCCACCCCAAAATTATGAAATGGAATTATAAAATAAAGATGTTATAGAGGAAATATGGGGAGAATGGAAGTAGAATGCTCAATTACATAAAAGTTGGAAAACATGAGCTCTGCAGTGGTACGGGCATGTAAAAAGAATGCCAGAGAACAGGTGACCGAAAAGAATATTGGATTGGGACCCGGCAGGAAGAAGGTGACTGGGAAAAAAGAGGATTGGAGGACGAAAACGGCGAATTCATAATGGGAAAAAATCGAAAAAGAAGAAAACAGGTGTTATAGAAGAAGATATTATGGAAGAAGAAGCACCAAGCAAATCTTCGACATCCGATGATCTGAATTTTGAGGAAAGAAATGATAAACCGCACAGATTAAGTCAAGCAGAATTGAGCGATCTCATTTAAGATCTTGACTTGTCATAGGTTTCTGGGGTCCAGACTACATATGATGAATATGATGAACACGAATAGAAAACCTGTAGTGATCTGAAAGTCATTGTTGCTTTAAAAACGAAAAGAATGTCGTTGCTGAGACTTTCGGGGACAGAAACGATATTTTACTTTCATCTTTACATATCAAGCTGAGTTTGATGAAAAATTTCAAAGGAATGAATCAAGAAAGGCATGCGTTTACATAACTATGGGACAAATTGTTTTCATTAACTGAAGCATAAGTTAAACAAGCTACATATTTTTGTAGGGCCACAAATTCGTCAACTGATGAAACAGCCACCATTTGACAGAGCTTTGAAAGGCAAAGAAAAGGAGGCTTGGGAAGCTCTCAAGGACAGGGATTTTCGGACAACAAAATATGATAGCTACCCAACTTAGTGACAGTATTACCTAACAAATTCCAACAACTTAGAAGTAACATGTAACTAGTTGTGGAGCTGTAGGCCTGGATAAATATTTTATCGGGACATTTCAGTAATCGAAACAAAGTAGTTTCCAAGATCGTTGGAACGAAATTATGCTTGCTCATTAATACTGGTTTGTATATCGACATGCTCTCGAAATCATATTCGTTTTTCACAACGCAAAATTAATAAGTTCATGACGTAAAGTAAACTGGAATAGAAATTAGATTATAATAAAAGCATGCATGAACTGAAGTAATCTGAAATACTAAAAAACTCTACAAGACAGTTGTTCTCTATATATCCGCACAAACTTTCATAACACAAAATATTTACCTCCTTGGCACATATATTGCACATTAGCAAATGTAATAAGCTCAGATATACGTGTCTATAATACTTCTATTATATCAACTTTCCAAAAATAATCAAACGAGAAAGAATTAACATATCTTTCAAAAACTTAAACATAAGTTTAAAGTGTTTCAAAAACTAGGTGAAGCATATAATTGACGATTAAATCAAAGAAACTCCTAGTCTTATACACTAATATAAACATAAATGGAATTAAAACATAGTAAAGACAGTGCCGAATATACATGATTTTGGGAATCTGTTTCAAAAGGCAATTTATATAAGGAACTCATAATGTGCGACACGTCCCTTTAATCCGTTAAAATATTCGGCATTACTGTGGATTACTATATTTTTAAAAACAAAAATACTTAAAAAATAAAACGAAAACTTACCCCAAAATAACTTGATGCGCTCGTTATGTTTTTAAAATGAAATAAGCAAAACAACAAATATAAATCAACTTTGGAATTAATTATGAACACAAATCTATATTTTGTATGTAATATGTAACTATTTTTGTATTAGTTTGACATTTTAAGTTGGACGTAGAGATGCGAAAGTATTTAAACCTATTTTGCATAACGTTGCTTTCAGGCAACACACGCTAGAAAACTAATATTTTACCTTTTAGTGATTTTTAAGTGCATACTGTGTAGTCAAAGACGCATTATATCTAAGTGATCGCGCAACTCCCTTACTGTCGGTACATCAAACCAAGTTTTTGCACCAACAGTTTTCAAATGTTGTCAGTAATTTGCGATGTACAAGTTCTTAGCAAGTTTTATTCTAAACACAAAGTTCTCTAAGCTTTTTTTAATAGAATTATGAGATAATTAATTCATATACAATTGGTGAGTACAAAATTAAAATTAGAATAACAAATCTAGTTTTAAATGGACGTTGCTTTCAGGCAACATTATTACATCGCGCAATGGAAGTAGCTCAGGTTTTTGTCAATTGATTTTATGGAAATGGAGGTAGTAGAAATGAAACTATTATTATAGGATTAGGGTCAGATAATTCTGGCGACAGCGAGTTAGATGAAGATGGTGCTATTGATGATTCGTATACAGTCTGACAATAGAGATCTATCTGTATTTCATAATTCCTTGCGAAGATGTTAGAAAGGATCAAATGGATCATTGGCTTATATATTTTGAACGAAAAGGATGATGTAATTATCCTAATTGTAAAGAAACAAAGTTCAATGCCAAAAAATGTAAAATATTTCTTTGCTTTACTACAACTACTAATTGTTTTGAGAATTTTCATACAGAATAAAGTTTTCACATGTTGAATTTTTAATATATTATATGTTTTATTGCATAATGTTGCCTACTATACACATTCCATATTTTCCAAAAAGGGGGCAACTCAAAAATTAGTCTAGAGAAATTTTTAAATTTATCACCAAAACTATGTCAAAACAAGAAAGAATTTTGAGTGTCCATATTTAAAATTCGTGCAATACAGGGTTAAAACGAATAAAAACTAATGTACATACAAGAAAGAATTTTGAGTGTCCATATTTAAAATTCGTGCAATACAGGGTTAAAACGAATAAAAACTAATGTATGTTAAAAATTGTATTTCCTGAGTTGATTCATATTCGTAGTGTACCTACCTTATCAATAATTATTTAATAATATAAGTAAAATAAAAAATAAACTTCGAATTAAACAACAAATACGCGAACTTTTGTACTCATTCAGGAGCTGTGATGGAAATATACTTAACATTAAAACAGTTCCGAGAACTAAGCATCAAGTTATCTTGAGGTTAAAAACCAAACTAAACTAAGGAATAACATAAAATAACTGAGTAATAAACAAACTAACAAAATAATACTTAAAAATATAATAAAAGAGCTGAATGAAAGGCATAGTGAAATATTGGCTTTTTGTAATAACTAATAGTTTTGACATTGTAAAACTACTTAAACTCTTTAAAAATGGCAAAAAACTGATCACTTTGTCTCATCGGCGTCTTCAAGAATGACCATGAAACATGAAAAAATAACATGAAGAAAATTCAAACGAAAGAAAAGCGCATACTTGTAATGTAATCGTGATGTTAAATAGCATGAACTGTATAGTCAAAACAAAAATCTGTGTAGTGCAATAAGAGAAAACTTAGAACTTATAGTAGAAGAGAGAAATAACAGAATTAAAGGTAGACAATGGCAGAAAGAATAACGAAACTAAGTGTCGACGGAAATCAAACCACAAACAAGCGGGGTAGAAGAAATAATGATAAAATCTAAAAAATGAAATAAAATAATCAATGAAACAATACCACTAAAAATACAGACGACGGTGAAATCTGTCTTAGTATCGAATATAGATGTTCACATAAGGAGACGAATGTAACTAAACAATGTTTGTAACCCAGCCGATAGAGGAACCGATAATCAAATTTTTTCGCGCAATTCATACAAACTCTGGCAACAAGGTTCTATCGATTGGTAAAACATATGGTTATTATTGTTGAGGAACTGTGATCGAAATCCAAATCGAGTATTTTTTCAATTTTTGAATTGTGACTTACAAAAGAAAAATAATCGGACAATAATTCAATTTTATTACAATATCGTAGTACTAATCAATTAAAAGTGGTTACACTTTTATGTAAACTGATATTAATCGAAGCAGACTTAAAAAATTATTTACAAGAAGTTAAGTTTATTTTATTTTATAACAAAAAAATTTCTTGATGCGAGTCTCGATCCTAAAACCTATATCAGACAAGCTAAATCTATTTTCTCCAACTATTAAAAAAAGTTTGTACATAAACGGTGTCAAAAACTTGATTATCGACCGGTTACAAAGCCTGTTTTTAGAATCAGTGTTCTATGAACGTCTATGTTCTAAGTTGTAATAATAATGAATGTGATGTTTATAGCGATACTGTGATGATGTGTGATAATTATTCGTCTTAGCTAAATAGTTAGAATGGTAATTGACCATTGATTAAAAAATAATGAAGAAATGCTAATTTTTTGTACATTTTCTTTAGAAGGTGCCAATCAGTGTTCTATGAACGTCTATGTTCAAAGTTGTAATAATAATGAATGTGATGTTTATAGAGATACTGTGATGATGTGTGATAATTATTCGTCTTAGCTAAATACATAGTTAGAATGGTAATTGAACATTGATTACAAACTAATGAAGAAACGGTAATTTTTGTTACATTTTCTTCAGAAGGTTTCGATTTGGTTGACTGTGATGAGTTTTTCATGATAGGATGCCATGCCATTATATTTGAAATAAGCACGATCGCGATACTGTGATGATATGTGATAATTATTCGTCTTAGCTAGTTAGCATAGTAATTGAACATTGATTAAAAAATAATGAAGAAATGCTAATTTTTGTTACATGTTCTTCAGAAGGTGCCGATTTGGTTGACTGTGATGAGTTTTTCATGATAGGATGCCATTATATTTAAAATAAGCGCGATCAATGAAATATAAAGCCAATAAACAAATTTGTAGGAACTATGTATTAAGTACAGCCAGTACGTTTTATATATCAACAAGTTGATCAAACAACTCTCGAAAAACTAGCTATGTTTTTTTAAATATTTTAAAAGTAATAAGGTCAAACATGCGAAGCATATAAACGACAAGAAGCACAAAAACATGCTACAGTTACAATTGAATAAAAGTACGAATTCGACAAATGTGCAATTTGAAAACAAACGATAGTGGTAACTGGTGCTTCCTTGAAAGGAAGGACAGACTTACCTTTTACCATCGAAACAGGCATAATATAGCTGCCAGGGACTATCACTGCAGTGTTTGGCATTTTCAAAGCTTCTCCAACACTAGAATCGGCAATTATGAGGTTTCTGGATTGGTTATTGCAAGGCCCACTTTCGGCTATAATTAGAGGTCTAGAACTAGGTGGGCTTGCGTTATCAGTCGACTCTGTTGCAACAGATGCTGAGGCTTGTGATTGCTCGTCATCTGTTACCGACAACTGGACTACACCTCCTGAACTGTCCTCACTACCAATTGTTAAGTCATCGGCGTCGAGATCTATAGTAGTGGTTGACTGTCCAGATTTTTTAACACCAGAACTCTTTTTTCGTTTTGAATTCTGGCTAGGATTCGTAGGTGGATTAGACCTTCTTCTTGGTGCGGGTTTATTATTTAGGTCAGGAGAATTTCGCAACTGTTCTGCGTATTCAGCTAATATATCGAAAATTCTTTGGGTCGTATGTTCGTCTTCTTGTGGTTTTTGCTGAGGTTTGGGAATTGGTGAAGACTTTGCTGCTGCAGTGTTGTTATTGGGAGAGGTTTTTAACGTTTTTCCCTTTGAACTTTTAGTAACGATTTTTGGCATTGTAGGTGTAGAAGCAGGAGTTACACAAGGACTTGAACTTCCTTGGGAAGTAACACTTAAAGCAGGCGATGCAACAGGTTGTAAGTTATTGTAAGTCGTCACTACAACAACAGGGGATAATTGTGTATATTTCTGTAACTGGTTAACATACGTCACACTTATTCTCTGTGGTGTAATTTCTTGACTTTCTCCTGAATTTGTATTGGCTTCAGAGGTACTAGGATTACTTCTTTCCTTAATTTGTTTGTAGACCATGTCGAATTCTCTTAACTGTTCTAACGTTGTTGAACTTAAATTCGGCTGTGGATTTGCTTTTACTACATTAGCAGGTAACTGTAGTTGTACCGGTTTTACAATTCTAGCACCTTGTACTAGAGTAGGTCTTCCGGTGACGCTTTTAACTTCCTCGCAATTTACTTGAATTTCCCCATCAGCATTTTTTGGTCTACCTTGCAAAGCTGCTGCCAGAAGTGCGCTCATTTTGGTATGTATAACACTATCTTTAACTAAACTTAACTGTTCATGACTTGAAGTAGCAATTCTGAACACTTGGCGAGTTGTAGTTCCAGGAGGTATTAAACTGATAGTTTGACCTACAGGTACTTGTCGACTATAAATAACACTCCCTTGGATAGGTTGTACATTTACAGGTACAGTTTTTGTAGTAACAGTTGCTTTTTTAGTCTCAGCAGTGTTATTTGTATTTGAAGATTCTACTACAGTTGTTGGAGACTCTGCCGATTCAGTATTACTTTGATAAACTGTTTTGCCAAAAGCTTGTTGAAATTTAGGTAAAGAGGATTTACAAATAAACTGCAGGATCGTACCTCCTTGCCCAGAAGTTACAGTGTTTGGATTCTTTACAAGTGAGTTTGTAGTCTTTATTGCACTATTCAAAATTGTTGGTTCACTACCAGCATCTATCTTCGCCTATAAAAAACATTACATAAAGTTTAGTTTACATGTTCGACCTTAAGTTAGCATTTTAATTTAAAAAACATATACTACATCTAAATAGGGAATTGTTCATATTATGTTGTAGTCCTCATCGACCTCCATGTACTGGAATATAAAACAATATTTTCATTAATTTTAATATTCAATTGATTTGATTAGTAGATATCCTCTTAAGAATAGAAGCTGTTAGTTAATTTTAGACATCATACTAAGAGCCAGGAGATGAGTATGCACTTTTATGTTCCTTCGGTACCTTGACGTTTGTTATGTTTTTTGGTGCGTAGATAATTTTTTATTAACAAATTAATTGTTTAAATGATTGTATCTCCTAAACTATTAGAGATATTTAATTTTACCAAAATAAAAATTGTTCTTTTTGAAAAAATGAACAAAACGGTGTTTGGCAAACTTAGATCTGATTGTTAGAACCGGAGTTATAACAAATTTCGTGAAAAAAGTTGCAAAATAGGCATTCCATGGGGCTTTTCGAAGTATAACTCAGCTTAGTGGTATTCAAATAAACTAATGTTTAACAATTCTTTGAGTAGATGGCAGCACGTACATCATGTTCTAATATTTTAAATTTAATGGACCGTGGAAGTGATGACGTAGATTTTATTGACATCTGTCAGTTTCACTTTCCAAACAAACTTTGTTTAGTGTGGATAATTTGTATTTTTCGTTATTTTTTCATTTTTTTTACAGAATCTTTCCGCTTTTAGCAATATCTAAGTATTCTAATAGTTACTACAACAATTTTACAAGGTTGTGTAAATAATAAAGCATGTTGTTTTATAAAAATAGCAATAAAATGCATGTATCAATAAAGTAAGGTTAGAATGTCTTTAATTTAAACTTTTAAACTATATTTCATAGAAATAGAACACTGAATTATGATGGTATTATCGTAAAAAACACTATACTTAAAAGAAAAAGTAGCAGAGGAAGCAAAATGTTAACTTTATAGAAATTAAAAAGTCTTGAGATTGGACATTTCAACTTTTGTTTGGAAAGTAATTGACAGTTGTGACGTCACACTTCCACTGTCCATTCTCCGAACAGCGACATTGTTGACAGCGATGCCAAGTACTTGAACTTACGATCGGTACAGTTTACTCTCAATCGGCAGTATTCTTCAATGTAAGTTGATATTAGTTATTAGTTGAAGTTTCACAAATTCTAATTTTCGAATTGGATGATTGGATCATTCGATATAACTTTGTATTGTGTTGTTGTTTATTTACCTTTGAGGTTAAGTTGCTGTTTTGATTTTGAATGTTGTTTTTTTAGTTTTATAAACATTTTAACTAGTGTAAGTATACCAGTCTTGTTTCCTATACAATATTGACTGACTAAATATTTTTTAACAATTCTAAGTATTGAAAATAGATGTAAACACTAAACAGTTTCTAAAAACACTATTCTACTATCCCCACACATTTTTAATTAATTTCTAACGTTTACTGATTTTTTAAATTCAAATTTAATAAAAATAATCATGCTTCTTCATTCTTTTTTGTGTAGAAAATTATGAGAAGAGGAAAAGCTAATGTAATATAAACAAAATTTTACTAATCTCTCTAATCAATAACAAATACTTTTTTATAATAATTTGATGACCATTGTACTTCAACAAAAGAGGCTTTTTGATAATATACCTAAGGGTAAATTCTCACTAATAGATACAAAACGTTCATTCATTTGGAAATATTTTATTACTTATTGTAATTAGACAGCATTCAGACGGTAATTCTTAATTTTTTACCTGCTCAAAAATATTTGTTTGAAATACAAGTAAATAATGATCAAAAGAGGGATTATGCTAATTCTAAAGTGAATGAAGATTGAATTGTAGAGTGACGGGGCAAAGTGATCTAAGTGCCAAAAAATCAAAAAATCACTTTTTCCACTCAAAGTGTTCTATGTGCCATCGCCAATAGCCCCACTGTGATTTAAGTCCCTATTCTACTGTTACCTAATTTAAAAATTGACTGCATGATCAAGCTAGCGGTATGTCCTTCGGACGTGTCCGGCCAAACTGTTCTAAGTGCCATGCTTCTTTATTAGTATTGTTCCATGTCAGTAGTTGCTTATAAACGTTCGGGAACGTGTCGTTTTAAGGTTAAAATTTCTATTTTGCATGAAATAATGAATGAACAAGCATTTTGTCGTGATGAAACAGTTAAAAACAAAAAACGTAAGAGAAAAATACAGAGTGAGGCACGAGTTAGTGGAAATTCGTACACTACCGATAAATTTAAAAAACTAGTTCCGGCAAGACGTAAACCTAAAAATGAGGTTAGTATTAATTTTTATTTTCGAGTATGTGTGCAATAATGACGTTAGCAACAAAAACCAATATTTGCAATGTAACCTTATATTTTGCTTTTTTTGTTTTCAGGTTGAATGCAAATGTAAGAACAGCTATTGTAAGGAACTGACTGGAATAGAGAAGATGCAACTCCATGAGTCCTACTATTCACTGGATTTAAATGCACAGGGTAGTTATCTTATGGAACTGATTCAGATACTTCCGGTGACACGACGTCGTCATGGTACTTACGATGATGATTCAGAGAGCCGATGCCAATGCACTATGAGTTACACTGTTCCTGATGGTAAGGGAGGTTTACAAAAAGTTTGTAAACAGACATTCATGAAGATTTTTGCTGTTACTCCCCAAAGGATTACAACCATTGTCAAGAAGAAAAAAAGTGGGGATTACATGTACACAGACAAGCGAGGTGGTGCAAAAATGTTTAAATTCACTGTCCATGATCGTCGTTTAGTGAAACAATATATTAATAGCTTCCCTAGAGATGTCAGTCATTACAACCGACTTAAGTCGGACAAAGAGTATTTGAGCTCTGATCTGAATGTGTATAGGCTTTTCAGGGCATTTCAAGAAAAGAATCCTTGTACTCATATTTCACACAAGTTTTACCGAAGTGTTTTTTTGAAGGATTTTCCGAACCTATCCTTCCGTCGACCACGAGTGGATACTTGCAAAACATGCGATCAACTGAGCATATCAACCAAAAGTTCTGACCCAGCAACCAAGAAAACAGGGACAACAAAACTTGAGTTACTTCACCGCCAAGTAGAAGCTGTTTTCGCATCTATAAAAAGCGACTTTATACGAAGCACCTTGCCAGTAAGTGACACGTGCACCATAACAATGGATTTGCAGAAAGTTTTTTCGTTACCCAAACTAACTCACAGTAGTATGTACTATTCCCGCCAAATATCTGGTTACAACTTTGGTATTCACGTGGCTGATACAGATGATGGATTGATGTGTATTTGGCATGAGGGGCAATCAGGAAGAGGAGGCAACCAAATGGCATCTTGCCATTTACAAACACTAAACTGTGGACTACTCAATACATACAAAAAAAATCTGTGCGTTTGGAGTGATAACTGTGCAGGTCAGTTGAAAAACAGAATGCTTTTGTTCTTGTACATTTTTCTTGTCTGCCATGAAGTTTTTGAAACGATTGATCATAAGTTTCTTGTATCAGGTCATTCGTTCTCAGCTTCAGATCGGGATTTTGCTTTAATCGAAAAAAGAGCAAGACAATGCAAGCTAATTAATATGCACGATGTTATGAAGGCGATAGTCACAGCGAGACCTTCGCGTCCTTACAAAGTTCTGAACATGCGTGACGAGAAAACGTTTTTTGTTGTTTTTTGAGTTTCAAAGAACAACCCTGGGACCGTCATGTACAAGAAAAGTTAGAGTGATTTAGCACCGTGTGAAAGTTGTATAGTCCTAAAACCTGGCATTACTGCCACTACCATCAAAAATGCTACACTGTCTTCTCTTCCAAATTCCTTACCTTTAAAAGAATCTAAAAAGAAAGACATTACTGCAATGTTGCAATTTCTCGATGATGACAATAAACAATATTTTTTAAACATTTTGACAGTTTAAGCACTTTATCATTTTCATTTTTTGTAATATGTGTTATATTTAAAGCATGTTTAATATTTAAAATGACTTAATTTAACAGTTTTTATTTTTAAATAAACGATTTACGACAATAAATTTGATTCAAAAACGGTTTTTTGTGTTTTCCCAATAAAATGTTTTTTGGCACTTAGTTCACTTTGCCCCGTCACTCTACAATTACTATTTATTTATAAGAACAGTATTTCTAATAAATCTACAATATGTAAGTCAAAAGAAAAACAGCGTCACTACAATAACAATTTTTTTCATATCGAATGTCAACAGGGGAAATTTTGTCCTCGGAAAATTTCATATTTTCATCTCATTCCTAATTATTACTCAATTAAATTTCAATAATTTTTTCACTTACGGAAATATTTAAATATACTTACAAACATTAATCGATGATTATATAATATTTTTGTGTTTATAAAAATTAAATTTGCCAGAAATTAATAAAACTGGAATTGTTTTTAGATAAACCCCACTTGACACGCTAGAGCTTATGTAATCTATTATTATGTAAAATCCAGTATAATTCCCTAGTAAACATTTTGAGAAATTTTGGGCCTTGTTTGACTTTCAAATCTGTCGCCATTTATTTTCCCATCTATTAAGTGACAGCCGAACTAATTTCTCACTACCAAAATGACAACTTGTTACTATAATATCAAAAAAATCCCTAGATGAAAGATTTTAATTGTAATTTTATTTTTAGGTACAGTTAATTTAAAAATTACGGCAGTATAGATAATGAACTTTTGCTTAAAATAAAGCTTTTTGGATAGTTAATCATTTAACGTAGTTATTTTGTACGTAAGTCAAAAAATTATTACACGATACCAAATTTTAGGCAGGTTACCAAGTAAGTCATGACAAGTCATTAAAAAGTATATCAGTTTTAACATTGTGATAATACCATCTTAATACGTGCGATAAACTTACAAAACCCTTCATTTTAAAGCTAACTGTTTCAGCTTTAAAAAAAACTTCACTTCAAATTCAACATTAAAAATTTCAATAAAAGTTGCGAATCAATTTGTTTATAAGAGATGTAAAAGCTGAGTTATACTTGGAACAGCCCCATCGAATGCCTATTTAGCACTCGGATCTAAGTTTACCAAATGCCATTGTGTTCAATTTTTTAAAAGGAACAATTTTCATTTTGGAAAAATTAAATATCTCTAATAGTTTAGGAGATATAATCATTTAAACAATTTAATTTTTAGTAACAAATTATGTGACGGGTTTTCAGCCTAGCAACCTCGAAAAATCGATTCTACGTACTAAAAACATAAAAAACGTCAACGTACCGAGGGGACATAAAGTGCATACTCAACCCCCTGGCTCAGAGACTAATCATTCAAGTTAGCTAGTAGAAGCGTTGATTGAAATATTGGATATTTCCCACAAATAATATTTCAATCAACGGTAGAAGTTAGTAAAAGCATTAAATGTAAGTTGCAGAAATACCATAAAATAATGTATAATTTGACTCTGTCACCGGTACGCTAACGTCATAGACATGTGTATAATGACTCTGATATTTAAGTCGCGTTCACACGATGACAATTGGAGAGACAATTGTCAGAAGACAACTGACTGGCATGAAATTATTGTCTTCGTCTAAACACTTCAGGCCAATTGTCTTGCCAACTGCCCTCACAATTGGCCCAAAATTCAGTTGTCTCCGGGAGTAGACTGATGACAATGAGCTGCGCCCAGTGAGCCCCCCCACCACTCGAAATTTCAATTGTCGCGACAATTGGCGCCGTGTGAACGGTGTAGGCCAGTAGTGCTGTCTTGTTTTTTGCCAGTTCCCTCACCGGACACAACAGATGACGAGCAGTCGGCCATGTTTTAACTGTCTACTGCCATGGCAATAGTTGGCCCCGTATAAACATCTTCTCGTTCAACTGGACTGGCCTCCGACAATCCGCAACCACGTGATGACAATTGTCATCGTGTAAACGCGGCTTAAAGTCGAAATTTGAGGCAGTATGAGTTGATTTTTCCGCAGCGTGCGTTTTTGGTGGATTATTGAGTGTTTGAGTGTATCGTTATATGATAAATTGTAAATATAATAGGCAATTCTTTGCAAAGAGGATAAGGTGCATAAGGTGAACATATTTGTTATAATTTATTAAAATAATATATAGGAAGGTAGATGAGAAGGTGGATATTGGAATCTAAAATCTAAAACTAAGTCATATTGAAAGTGAAGAATCATCGACTGAAACTGAAAAAAAAAAGAATAATTTTTAGAGACTCTTGATGCAGGAGCACTAAAAAATCTAACAGATACTTTGGACAAATATGAAATAGATAATGCAGCCATTCAGGAGACCAAACAGAAAAGAACAAAGGTAATAAACACAGGATAAAATTAAGAATGGGTATTTTACTGCAAGTCTAGGAGTTGCACCAATCGATGCCAAAATGATAGACCATAAGTTAAAAGGTTTCAAGCAGGTTCAACGTCGAGATGCTAATCACCAAATAAGAAAAATCGCTGATGTGCTACTTTCTGGAAGAAGTATCAGAGAAAGACCAAAGAAGACCTGAGGAGAGACGCTTAACTAGAATATGTCAGAAAAGTAGGTTGATATTAGTATGGACCAAGATGGAAACTGATAAAGATGGAGATAATGCAGTTAGTGTTAGTAAGAAATACTGATTTTGGCCAACAACTGAAGCAGTAGAGACAAGCTCTTAAGAAAAAAGGTTTAAAACTTAGTAGGCCAAAAACAGAGTATTTGGAATGTTCATTTGAATATGAAGTTACCACTACAAATACCATAACGCCATAACTAAATAGGCACGTAGTCAAAAACCCAAAAGCTAAAGCACTTATCTGCCAGTGTCTCAAACATAAATTAAATAAAATCAGAGGAAGTATTAATGAGGAAAAAGGGAGGTAAATATGGCATCGACAACCTATAGGGTCAACTTAAAGATACTGTGACCTAGTATACAATTTGTTTTCTAGTGATTTGTAGTAGGTGTATAAGATAATAGCAGGTAACTATTAAAAAATTGATTTTTGTTTCATTTTGTTCGTATTAATTGTTAGAAAAGTATGGGCCTCAGGGAAGCAGAAATAAAAAGGGCTTAAATTTTCAGCCCTGGTTTTTCACACGGAACCGTTTTTTTTTTGCCAAAACTTTCCGAGATGGCAGAAACTATTTGGGTATGATTCCTCTAGAATCTAGAAAAAAGTTATGGCGTTGCCAAGATACTGTAAAATTATATTATAAGGACTTATGCATGCAATGTAAATCTGTTAGTAGTTGAAGAAGATCGATTTTGAAAACTAGTAATCGTGCAATAATCTAATAGCTACCAATTGATTTTAAATAGAGATCTTTAAATTTGTATAACATTTGGGTATACCGTGCATATTTTCAGTTTTTCTATTAACCCAATTAAATTATTTGATTCCTGAAACATTTATACTTCATAATTTTAGACTATATATTATTTTATTCTCTGATCACAAATTGTTGAGAGCACGAAATGTGCCCCAAAATCATAAAACGGTCGTAAAATTTGTATCATCATAGGCGTTCCTGAGGTGTTTATTCATTAAATAAAAATATAATGTTTTAATACTGTTATATATAATATTAATAGTGTTTTAATACTAATATAATTTGCCAAAAATGGTATTCGAAGGAAAATTTCATGGATTTTTTTTTTCAAAAAAGAAATACCAAACCTAAACAAAACTTTACAAGTTAGAGACGACCCGAATTTTCCTCATATCGGACGAACTAAATTGTGGTGAGTTTTAAAAGAATTAAATTTCCGGTGGGAGAAATCAGACCGAAAATCACTTTTGATTGACCGGGAAGAGATAATATGTTGGAGAAGAAATTATCTAAGATCCATACGAAAATTCCGGGCTGAAGGAAGGCCAATCTTCTACCAGAATGAAACGTGGGTAAACTCAGCTCATACTCATTTGGTGAGATAAAAATATATTAAGCTCCAGGCAAGCCTTTATGGAAGGTTGGTCTACTGGTATCTCCCCACCTTCTAGTAAAGGCAGTAGATTAATAATTTCTCACATTGGCAGTGAAAAAGGATTTGTTAAGCATGGTTTGTTGGAATTTCAGTCCAAAAGCACAAAAGACTATCACGAGGAGATGACAGCTGATGTTTTCGAAGAGTATTTTGAGCAGATGATTGAACACATACCACCAAATTCAATTATAGTATTAGATAATGCACCTTATCATTCACGACTAGTAGAAAGACTTCCAACGACTGCGTGGAAGAAACAGGATATGCTTGACTGGCTGCGGAATAAGTATCTGCCTTACGAAGATGGAATGGTAAAAGCAGAACTTTTAAAAATTGCCCGGCAACACAAATCTAAGTTCAAAAAATACGTAGTTGAAAAAATGGCGGAAAGGCGAAACATCGCAGTCCTTAGACTTCCACCCTACCACTGCGAAATAAATCCAATTGAACTCATTTGGGCACAAATGAAAAGTTATGTGACTAGAAAAAATACGTCATATAAAATACAAGCTGTACGTGAATTGTTATACGAGTCTTTACAACATATTACAGAACAAAACTGGAAAGATGCAGTAAGACATGTAATAGAAGAAGAAAAAAATGTGGGATCTTGATAACATAATTGATGCGACCGTAGAGACACAACCGCTAATTATTAACCCTCCAGACGACTCGGATTCCGTTGATCCTATTTATTTTGAATTTGAATAGTTTTCTAATCGTAATTATATAAGGTAAGTAATAGTAGTTGTAATCGTAAGGTATTAATGGGGAAAGGCGCAAAATGTCGCCTGTCAAAATGTTCAATGTGTTTTAAATGTATCCATTTTTTTTCAAATCCTGAGAAAACTAAAAAGCATTTTTGAAAAGTTTAAAGGCAGAATGAAATATTTATTAGAATAAATAAAAAGTTTCTTTTGCATGCAATATTTTCAATTAAAAATTATACTATATTTTCTCTTTTATTTTCACCCCTGTTACATAACATATTAAAATAAAATTTCAGGGACTTTCTGCCCTCAGTAATTTTTCAAAAATATTTATTAGTTTTCTCTGGATTCGAAAATAATGGATACATTTAAAACACACTGACATTTTTGCCAGGCGACATTTGGCGCCTTTCCCCTTAATTAAATAAATGTATCTTTTACAAATGGCAAGAAACTTTTTATTTTTGAATAAAATAAAGAAGTTTTATTAAAACAAAAATATAATTTACGTAAGTACAATTTAAAAAATATATTTATTTAGTTCAAATAAATGTTTCAATTATATACTCTACGACACTGGCCGATCAGCTGTAACCATTCACAATACCTTCGTAATCGGATTATAAGGTATTGTATTCCTTCAGATACAAGGTGGGTTAGTCGAAAACATCTTAAACCGTCAGTTTCAGGTTGGTTTTTACTATTACATCGTATTACCTATCCTCTCTATATTTCAGTTCTCTAATTAGGGTTAAACTTGTAGTGAGCTATCGACAAGTTGTGAACCGATTATAGTACCTACTTAATTTTGTGTGCATTTGGTAGATCTAATTTTTGTATTTTTATAACTCATTTTTATTGTCCTATTTAGAATTTAAAGATTAATAATATATATTTAGGATAAAAATTTTAACAGTAGAGGCAGGCTCTTGAAGAAAGAGGTTTATAACTTAGTAGGACAAAAACAGAACGAGAGGGGGATAGGGACAGGACCTAACCGGTCCTGAGATCAGCGGTAGGTTGTAAATAAAACACCACCCGCCAACCCAAACAGACTAAGGTATGGCAATCCAAACAGAAGAGAACTTGGTCCCCCATTTGGGCATTAGGAATGTGTCTAGTGTCTAACACCATTATCCCGTAAAAAAATATTGTTACAAAATCTTAAGCTAAATATACTGGACGGAACTTACGAAAACGGCCCAAAAATGGTCTAACAAGTTAAGTTAAGGATAGTTTGTGAACAGCTAACCAAATACAAGGCAAATTTTACAGCCATTAATATATTTAAAATTAAATAAAGTAATTTTATTATTTATTTTTCTTTATATTTTAAAAGAAATTGTTAAAAATAGCTTGATCGCAGAAAAATGCTGTAAAAAACGCAAACGCATTAACATCACAACGTGTAAAATTCTCGAGAAGCACCTCAGTGATCAAACTCATATTAACAGTCATTCTACGATCGCTTTAAGCAAAAAATTAATAAAAATAAAACTAACACGGCGATGAGGCTGAATAAAGCAGGATTATTGTATACCTACTTTTTAACTAAAAATGATTAAAATAGTGAAAAATAAATTCTAAAAAAGTGTGTCAAAAAGCAAGCAAACTAATGTATTTAGTGTTGCCTATCCTGTCAACGGCAAAAACGTGGTTTACAAAATCAGTCTATTAATAAACAAAAGCAAAACACGTTTGCAACGTTATATAGTAACTATAATGGGCCAATAAAGAAACAAAAAAGATAAAAAAATCTTATACAGGCTTTTGAAGGTTCTAAAAGATAGGTAGGAAAAATTAGTTTCTTATACTTTTTATCGAAAAATGGCTCAAATAAATGTAGATCTTAAAAAGTTCTTCAATTTGAGAGATTCTAAATTAAAGTACGTACACGATTGTCCCGAGATAATAATTGCAAAAATTTTAGAAGTAATTTATAAAAGTTAATAACTTTGTTTTTTGAAAATGACATGAAAATCGATTCTTTGAGCCTTCAATGTCAAGATATATTAAAAAAAAACTAACATTTTATCACAATTGTTATTAAAAAAAAACGGTTGAAAAAGGGCTGACGTTTTAGCTTATTAACATTTATAATTACTTTGATATTTTTTATGTCACTCGCTTGTAAGTAGGCTCCATGAAAAGATGGTGAAAAAACACAACCTTTAAAAAAATCTATGACCAATGGGAACCAAGATAGCATTTTTTTTTAAAATCATATTTCCATTACTAGTAGGTATATGTGAAATGAGTCAATACTCACAATCTTAAGTAGTTTTTATTTGTTATTGATGTTAAATTTTGGGCGACCGGTTTCAAGGCTTCCAATATATGCCTCATCATCAGGCCCTAGTATGTTAGTCTTTGTTTAATAAAAACTAAGAGATATCAGATATAAGAAATGCTCTATTAACAAAGGCAATCTTGCAAACCACCATCCCCCATTCACGCAATCCTAGGAATGACTAGATGTACAACACGGCCATGACTATAGGAATAGGAACAATGTGTTTGAGAGAGACGTGAAGTTTTATGTCATAGAATGATAGCGACTTAAGCCGTGGTATACAGGGGGTCGTTAAAAAGTCTGTATACTAGGTAGGTCCGTTGTGTTACGTGGGCTCGTTTTTTGACATAAAACGTGACGTTTTGTCATAGAATGATAGCGACTCAAGCCGTGGTATACAGGGGGTCGTTAAAATGTCTGTAAGCCAGGTATAAACTGCACTGAAAATATGAGAAGATTATTTGCTCTTTGTCTTGTATTATATTTGTTCTTTTAATAATAAAAAACAATTGATATCAACAACGATATCTGCCTATTAGGTCAAAGGTTCCAAGATCTGGCTTACCAATTGGAAACACTTTCTACTGAAGCCAATAAAATAGGTTTGAAAATCAATATTAGTAAAACCAAGTCCATGAGAATAAATGCAAGGAACAACACGCTATTTACTATCGACAATATGCAGATCGAAAATGTGGAAAACTACGTATATTGGAAGTGCCATAACAGAAAACGGATGTACAGAAGACGATATTCGTATGAGGATACGAAAAGCCCAACAAGCTTTCAGCACGCCCAACCCTGTTTGGAGATCTGGCGAGTATACTACAAGGACAAAGACCCGAATATTCCGATCAAATGTCATGTCTGTTCTACTCTACGTATGTGAAACCTGGAAAGTGACAAACACCCTCACAGACAAACTGCAGGTCTTTGTTAACAAATGTTTACGAAGAATTGTTCGTATATTCTGGCCTAACACCATCCGAAACGAAGATCTGCTACACCTGACCGAACAAAAAAGGGTACAAAATGAAATTAAGTCCAGAAAGTGGGGTTGGATCGGTCACACACTCCGAAAAAATAGTTCCAGTATCGCAAAGACTGTCCTAGAGTGGAATCCCCAAGGGAAAAGAAAAAGAGGTCGCCCAGTACAAACTTGGAGAAGATCCATCATGGACGAGATAAGAGGCCAAGGAAAGTCTTGGAATGAGGTGAAGGCCTTAGCGCAAAATAGAACCCGATGGCGCGTTTTCACTGAAGCTCTATGATCCACTTAGGAGTTCAAGAACCTTATATATAAAACCGATCGCCCACAATTTACAATCAATAAAAAATAAAAACTACCTAAGATTTTGAGTATTGACTCATTTTCCATATACTAGTATTATGGACTCACATTGGCGACCTTTTTATCAGATTTCCATTGTTTATTAACAATAAGACCTGAAAATTGAACAGACTATAAACAAAGATCTAAATTGGGAAAACCGGAAAAAGGAAAAATCAGGTGTAGGTTCAAACAGTATATTAATCGGCTATTCTTTGTATATTCTTGTTATTGAGTTCTTTTAGTATTGGCAACTAAAGCCGGCTACATTCTGCTGATGGGTTTGCTACACATCTTTCTTCGCTTCTTCTTTGTCTCTTCTTTTTCATGTCTCTTTCTTTCATGGATATTGACGCATATTTCTAAAGTCTCTATTCTTGATGTATGATTCATGCTCGTTTATCCTCACACTTGGTGGTCTTGCTGTTTCTCCCACATAGAAATTGTTGTATTCACAGAGTATTTTATACATGCTGTTTTGTGACCTTTCTTGTATGTTGTAGGGTGTAGTTTTGGACTGGATAGATCTCAGTGTGTTGGTTGTTTTGAATGTTGTGGTGTTGTACTTATTTCCTAGCCTTTTCAATTTTTCTGACAAGCCCTTTGCATATAGTATTGTTGGCATATTTGAATCTCGTCTTGTGAGTGCGTCTGGATTGCTTGTGGTGTTTTGTTGTTTCCTTTCTTCATTCTTGTGAAACTTCTTGTTTATAAATGACAATGAGCAGTCATTTTTGATCAAAACCTTTGCTAGCAGGGATTTTTATTCGTGAATTGCATTTTCATTAGAGCAAGCGCTTCGGGCTCCATCATTATATTAGATTGATAATTCCTTTTTTGATGTTTACGTTGTGGTTGGAGTGGTTATTTAAATATCTGTTGGTGTGGGCAGTGGCGACTCGTGGTAATTTAGATAGGGTATTCAATTAAGGAGAGGAATTATAGAAACCGTGAATAAGCGAAAAATGTTTGGGGGACTCACCCTGTTTTGTCTAAATTTGATATTATTATTGACTGTTGTTTCTACATATATAAATAAAACAAAAAAGAAATGAGACAAGTTTTATTATCGTATGCAACACATTAATTCAATGCGTTGACTATTTTGACTGCGCTGCTACATCCTGAGTATAGGGCTTTTACAGCTTTAATGTAACCCTTACTAACACCATTGTTTGTCATGCATAACTACAACTTTTTTAATGGTACAGTATCGTAGGCTTTCTCAAGGGTCGACAAAGGTTAAATGGGCAGTTGAGCCATCTTCCATGCGTTTCTCTTCTTCTGCACGTGCCATATCAGAATTATTATCCGACATTGGCGATCACCATTGCGAAGGCTTCTCGATTTTCTGCAACATGCAATAATTTGTCCTGCATTAAGAATATTTTTTAAGTAAGAAACCTGTTCTTCCTAGACCTGTACGGCCTTCTATTTTGCCTTTAAGGATCCGTTTTGCTCCAACTCTGTGTGGAATTGAATGTTTTAGTACTCGTCCTTAAAGCCTTGCTACAGAATATATTAGATCAATCCCCTGTTATTTTTACAGTGTTTTCAGCTTCCTTTCTTATAAATGGAATATATGATAACTCTATTCCATTCTTTGGGTGGCTGCTCGTCTTCGTTTCAGATAACTGTAAGAATCTCCAATAATTTATCGGGAGCTGCTTTGAGTAGTTCGTTACTTGTATTTCCTGGACCAGGGGCTTTCCTATTCTTTAGTGACACTTTTTCGTACTTCGACTAGAGTTATTATAGCTTCTGGTTGAGCATTCCCTTAACGGCGTTCTTCTGAAATGTCTTCCTGAAATTCGATTCCATCTTCTGTTACGAGCTTATGATATTTTTGTAACTCTTTAATGCTAATAAGATGTACTTCTGCAGCGTCTTGATTCTGTGCTCTACTTCTTCGCATATTCTTTTCCATTAATTGTTTTTTGTATGATGGTTGATGTTCTGTAATTTATTACGGACTTAATGGAAGAAGTGCTGAGAAATGTTTTCAACCAAGCTTCTTACCCGAGAGTCACACAGTCTCCTAAACCGAAAAAATTAGTAGATATTCGACCATTTCCTACGTTGCAACCAGGGCAGAGCCGGCGTGGTAAAAAAAAGTCGTGAATTTATACTAGTACGCCAAAAAGCATACAGTAGAAGCTGAAGAGCGGAAACGAAGAAAAAACGAGTAAAAAATTTGTAAAAAGGAAAATTAACGGCAGTAAAAAATTACAAAGCTTGCACAAAAAAAAAAGACCAAAGTAAAAAAATCATCTTACTCTAGTTCCTCAATCTGATATAGGTGCTACGGTCTCTGATCAGGAGAAAATAAATGGTCTTTTAGATCCTTGCAGGAGAATTATGTTGGTAAAATTTGCAACAAAGAAAACGGTTGTACACTTTGTGGTACGTCTGTCAACCACAGTATGTCTCTTTTAAATAGAGATAAAACAAACCATACCAATATATCTCGGTCCCCTTTCAATAATACCACATTATAAAGATTATTATTTATCATATACTGACGCATCCAAAACCTCACGACAGCTTAGAAGCTGCCTGATAATTATAAAGAAGACGAACTTGAGTATTTAGGCAGTAGTTATCACTGACCCTTTAAGCTCCATCCTGACAATTCAGTATCTGTATCCTTCTTCTTCTTTCGAGTTGTCATTCCATCGTTTTCGTGGTCTTCCTATTGGGACACCGTCTCTTGCCGTCTTTCCTACTCTATTTGTTGTCATTCGGCTTATATGATCGTTCCATTCTACTCTTCTATTTCTTACCCAGTTCTTGATATTCTCCACCTTACATCTACGTCATATATCTGTACTTCTAGCTCTGTCCCATAGTGTCTTACCATCAATTTTTTTAAGTGTTTTCATCTCTGCTGTTTCTAACATCCTTTTTGTCCTCTGTGTCAGGTCTTGTTTCTGCCGCGTATGTCATTATTGGTCTGATGACTGTTTTGTAAATTCTGCCTTTCGTTTCTTTCCCGATATCTTTTATTTCTCCATATTGTTTCATTCAGGCAGCCTGCGGCTCTGTTTGCTCTATTCACTTCATCTTCCACATCAGTTTCGAGCTTTCCGTAGCTAAATGTGATGCCTATATATTGGCCATCACTTGTCCTTCCAGCTCCAATTTACATCTTAGTAAATTTGCTGTTGTAACCATGCATTTTGTCTTTTTTGGGGGTTTTTAAATTTTCTGGCAGTTATATTAAATTGGTGCAGGATACGTTGTAAATCATCTTCAATTTGAGAGAGTAGTATTGCGTCGTCTGCATAGCAGATGATTGTTGTTTTTCTCCCATTTGGTATCCTTTTTTAGTTCTTATTTTTTTTACTATTTCATCCATAATCAGGTTGAATAATAGACGACTCAGGGAATCTCCCTGTCTTATCCCATTGCCAGTTTCAATAGGGTCGGTTAGTTCTTCTTCTACTTTTACTTTTATTGTATTGTTTTGGTAGATATTTTGGATATAGATAGCATCTGTATCCAAAAAATATAATTGGTTTCCTTGTGAAAACTGAATTAGATATTTTACACCAAAAAAACACCGACATCGTAATACTTTGGCTCATGTAATCATTAAAACAATGATTACATCCAAAATGCACTGTAAGTGGCAAAGTGAATGGGATAACTTCGAAATTAAACCATTGATAAAAACGTGGAAGAATCAAAAGGCACACCAAGTCAGAATTCATCAATTACGTTTAGGTCATATACGAATAACACAGACATATTTATTTGACGGAAGAATCAACCGGTATGTGATACATGTAAGACAACTCTAAATGTAATACACTTATTAAACTGTGTAAGGTTTATCCAAGAAAAATCCAACAATAATTTATAATAAATTTCCTTAAAGAAACTCACATTTTTCATCAATTATAAATTAAGTAATTGTACCTTAATATAACATCTCGCTAATAACCATTGTAGCTGATGCGACTGCAATTAAATAAAAAAAGAAAAAAACAAAAGAATTGTATTTATTAAAAACCATCTGAATGCGAACATTTTTATTTAGGTGTAACATCAAGACCATTAAATGTTAGAATAAGTGAACATCAATCTTATATCAAATATAAAGAATTTAATAGATCTCAAATATCTAACCACGCATGGAAATAAACATAGAGTTCATGAGAATGATTAAAGTATAGTCCTGAAAGAAACAGATGGTAAAAATAGAAAAATCAAAGAAGCTGCTCTCATGTTAAAATAAATCAATTGCGTAGTAAATTTCTCGGCAGATTGCAGTTGGATCTAGTTACCCATGTTAAAAGAGGAAATTAATAGAAAGAAAATACCACCATGTACATACAAAATCAGAGTTCGATGTAAATATTGAGAGTAAACTAAATGACATGCCATCATAACGCCAAAAACCATATCGGAATAGTATCATGAGGATTTTTCCGTTTTCCTTTTCTATGGGATCACTAACAGGAGAATTTTACTGTCATCATTGCATGTGGTTGTCTGTTCACGAACGCAACTCAAAAATATTGACAATATCATTTTAAAGTCATCTATTTTAAAATGTATATACAGTGGTATCTTCACATACGAGTTTAATTCGTTTTGTAACCTTGCTCGTATGTCAAATTTCTCGAATCTCAAGGCAATTTTCCCCATTGAAATTAATTGAAATGTCATTAATCCGTTCCAGCTCCAAGAAACACCACCTAAGTTGTTTTTCTTAAGTATTTTTAAACAAGAAAAATGTATTTACAAGAAGAAACATTTATTTATAAATAACAAATACATATTCTATAAAAATATAATAAAAGAAAAATTAAAGTGCTTACGGAAGGAAGCGTTTAATTTTCTTTACTGGTTTTGCTCATTTTCACCTGCAGATCGTTTAAAAAAAAGTTGTCCAAGGTTTGTTTCGTCCTTCCTTTCAGGATATTACGGAAATGAGTTGGTAAGTTTCGTTGAACAACTCCGATGCACGACCAGTTGCAACTTTTTCGGGCTGATTTTATCCACGAACTCTACAATTTTCTCTCATATTCTTAAGATCTCCTTTATATCTCTTGTAGAGATAACCTTCTCCATTTCTGCCTTCTCTTCAAAACCAATTTTTCGTTGTCAGCTCCTGATACTGTTCCTTGACGAGTTCGTTCACATCTTTCCAATCCACCTCCAGACCCATGGATGAAACAATCTCCTCTACCACTGCCACCTCGGGTTCCAATCCTTCGAAGGCCTTTTCAGCTACACTTTCAGGCCACAGCTCCCTCAATGCAGAGGTTAAGGTACTCGTTGTAACACCCTGCCAGGCCTGATCAATAATTCTTAGGCATGTCACGATGTTAAAATGGTTCTACCAGAGCTCTCGATGGGGTAAGGTTTGGGTTCTCCGTCACCTCAAAGCAGCGGCCAAAAATGTGCTTGGTGTACAACTTCTTAAAATTAGAAATCATCTGTTGATCCATGGGTTGCAGGATAGGAACGGTGTTGGCTGTTAGGTAAAGAACCTTTATAAACTTAAACCCTTCGAGTAAATCATCTTCGAGATTTGGAGGGTGAGCAGGACGGGAAGGGCTCGAATGGACAGGTTGCGTCCTTGTAGATATTTTTTAACAGAAGGGTCAAACGCCAGATTTATCCACTCCACAGAAGATGTCCTGGTTCTCCACTCCTTCGGATTTGCCCTCCACATAACTTGCATTTTTAAATAATTTTTGTTAATCAATTTCTTTGAAATTTTGTATCTAACATTAAAGGTGTTTTGAAAAAAACAAGTTTATGGTTTATAAGTCTATAATGTACAGTCATAACATTTTAAAATAATCAATACGATCATTTACAGAAAAGAACAATATATTAAAAAAATTAATACACATAAAATTAATGAAATTCCTATATATACACACTGCCTATTTTTATCGACAGAACGTATACTGTCGAACTATCCTAAATATATTTGTCATAACGTCTTAAACACCACGTTAAAGCGATTATGGTTATCTTTTTTAACATTAAAATACTAGACACTATACTTAAAAAATCAACCACGCTGTCTGATTAGATTGGTCCAGTGGGGAAAATGTCTGTGAACCTAAAAAAAGATCGGAATCTGAAATATTTGCCACACAATATTTTATTCACTCCTAGTTAGTGGGTTGATCACGGGGTTAAATGTTAGGATATCTTGAGGGACGAAGAAGAGTGGGATAACGTCAAATATATGACTGTACTTATTAAGGTTTTGAACTGTTATTCTGTGTTATGTTGTTTCCATCGTTGCAGAGTGGTATTTTACATAAAAAGCTGGCCAAAACGAAAATTTCAAAAACTAGAATTTTGGACCGATGCTTGTCCCTAAAGCAGGTAGTTATATGTGACGTTATCCGGCACTATCCCCTCCCTAAATAACCTAGCCAAACTAATTTGACAGCTGTCACTTCCTAACACGTTTTGGCTGCGTTTAGTTTTGAGATTTTATTACACTTTTCTGTGCGATTTGTGATTTCTTGATTTTTATAATTCAAGTGATTTTTGTAATAGCGGCAGTTATGAATATGCCAGAGGAAAGTAAGTACTCGAAATTGAACCATTTTTTAAAACATTACCCCTCTAGAACTTCAATCAAAATTAATACAATTTTTAAAATAATTTTCAATATAATTATTGAAAATTATTATTATATAGTAAATTATTATATAGTATTATTTCATTATATAATTTATTTGAATTATTTCATAGTAAAGATTAGACTATCTATTTTCATAAACAGTTTTCACAAGTTTTTACAAAATTAAATACAAACGAAAATACTGTGAGTAGATTTATAAATCCAAATATATAAAAATATTTGACAAAAATAGCACTTATGTTTTTTGGCGTGCACTTTGAATCTGAAATACCTTGAACCTTCTAGCTCTTCCGTTTATACAGGAAGTAGCCATTACAGTAGACTCCCTCTTAACCGGTCCCGCATTAACCGGCTGTCATATTAACCGGCCGCTCCCCTTTCCTATTGTTTTGCGTACGAGACGATCATCAAGCACCGCTTGATGATCGTCTCTCGCCCCCGGTTGTCAGTTCTGTTGGGTGTGGTAACTACCAGGTACCCTGGTAGTGTGGTTGTGACGATGGAAAAAGGTCTAAGTGTGCTTAAACGGAGCGACAAAGGTGAATCGGTACAAAAAATTTGTTCAGAGTTGAGTGTGGGGAAAAGTACAGTGAATGACTGGCGAAGGGATCGGCGTTCAATAGAGGATTTCTGCGCCCAAATGGAATCCGATAAAAATCTAAAAACTAGATGCACCCAAAAAACGAAATTCGGGATAGTAGATGAAGCTCTTTGGTTGTGGTTCCTTCAAGAACGGCGAAGGGGCACACCTATTAGCGGTTCGATTCTAAAGGAAAAGGCTTTATAGATACACAGCAAATTTATAGACGGAGGTAAATTCATTGCAAGTGAAGGTTGGCTAACACGCTGGAAGGCACGTCACGGAGTTAATTATGCACACGTAAGTGAAGTTAAATGTCCGCGGAAGCTTCAGGTACAACTGATTTTACCTCCAAGTTTGTAGAAATTATAAAAATGGAATAAAATTAAAACCCGAACAAGTATATAACATGGATGAGACGGGTCTCAATTTTAAAATGCTTCCAGAAAAAAACATTTTTGGGAAGTCATGAAAAATCGGCTTTTTAAAAATAATAAAGAGTGCATTACAGTTGCTGTTTGTTCAAATGCAGCAGGAACACACAAAATTCCTCTTTTCATTGTTAGGTAAGTCCGCTAAACCGCGGGCGATTAAAAATTTACATCCATCGTCCCTCCCCGTATTCTACAGATCACAAAAATCAGCACAGCGATGGATGAGCGCTGATCTATTCAAAGAATGGTCTGAGCGTGAATTTGTTCCGAGAGTAACGCGCCATCTTAAGAGCGTAAATCTTCCCACTAAAGCAGTCTCTACTTCTGGATAATGCTCAAACTCATCCTGGAAACCTAACATGTGAGACAGATGACATAAAAATCATCTTTCTTCGTCCTAGTGTGACAAGCTTGGTGCAACCGATGGATCAAGGGGTGATTGAAAGCTTGAAAAGACGATACAGATGTAAATTACTGTCCGAAATTTGACAATGCGCAGAAAGTGAAGATCTCTCAAAATTAACTTAAAGGACGTAATTTACATGTTATCTTCCGCCTTCCAAGAAATTCCTGCTTCTACTTTCGTTAAGTCTTGGCGAAAACTTTGGGCCAACATTGACGAACTTGTTGAGTGTCAACAATCACAAGAAGAAGATAATTCTACCACCATTCTTCAAGATCTCCAAACGTTATCGGAAAATGTCCAATTGCAGGCCGAAGATATTGAAGAATGGATGAACTGTGACGAGGAACTTGAAAACGAATTTTCGACAGACAATGAAATAATTACACTAGCAACACATGAAGAGTCCTATGAAAATGAGGAGACTGATGATGATGATGTTGACGGAGAGGAAAAGGTCAGCCACACCGAAGCGAGGGCTGCAATGGAGGTGGCACTGAGGTATATTGAACAACAACCTCGGCCATCTTCAATAGACGTCTTGGTTTTTAAAAAATGGAGAGATATAGCTTTTAAAAATTCACTTAATGTCAAAAATAATATTTTTTAACTGTATACTCCGTGATCTTTATTAATATAGACCTTCCTGTACATGTGTTTGATATATGTATGTACTTGATTTTTCTCATGAAAATGCCTGCACAATGGATTGACCGGCCATTTGGTCAACCATCTGGTCCTAAGGTGGTTTTTTTTATTTTTCAATGAAATTATTTTGAATTTTTATTATTTCTTGAATTCGCAATAATTCCTATATTTATAATTAAAGGGATGATATTTATATAGGTATATATTGAATTTAAATTTTATACCTGAAAAATCATTGAATATCTACCTCTTACGTCAATAATGTAACAATTAATATTCCAGGTAGATATTCAATGATTTTCAGGTATAAAATTTGAATTTATATATACCTATATAAATATCATTCCTTTAATTAGAAATATAGGGATTAATGCGAATTTGGAATAATAAAAATAATTGCAATGAAAAAAAAAAATTTAAGAACGTTAAAATTATTCAATATAATGATTACTTCTAGCATAAAAGCAAGTCCTAGAAGGTTCAAGGTATTTCAGATTCAAAATACAAGTCAAAAAACATAAATGGTATTGTTTGAAATATTTTTGTACATTTGGATAAATTGTGTTTATTAACTTAGCTTGTACTAACATTATTTTCATTTTTATTTTATTTTGTGAAAACTTTGAAAACTGTTTATAGTCTAATATTAATTATAAAATAAATCTTATGCAGTATCGAGGAGTAGATGGTAACTAAAAGCATTCGTTTATGTTGAAAATTATACAAAAAATTGGATTAATTTTGATTATAGTTCTAGAGGTTAATGTTTTAAAAAATGGTTCAATATTGAGTACTTACTTTCCTCTGGCACATTTATAAATGCCGATATTACAAAAATCAGTTGAATTATAAAAATAAAGAAATCACAAATCGTACAAAAACGTGTAGTAAAATCTCAAAACTAAACTCAGACAAAATGTGTTAGGGACAGCTGTCAAATTTGTTTGGTTAGGTTATTTGGTGAGGTGATATTGTCAGATGACGTCACAAATAACTACCTGCTTTATATAACATTATACATAACTTTGGTTTTGGCCAGCTTTTTATGTAAAATACCATTCTGTGCGTTGTTTGAATTTACATATCTTCTAAAGAACAAAAAGAATCTTCGAATGTTCAATGAACTTATTCAGCACGAAGATATATGCGATTTAAATCGAAACAGTGTTGCGATAACAGCATGTTATCGCAACATGGGAAATAAAAACATTAGTATAACAGTAGTACATCTTCTAAAACACAAATATATCAATCCTACATGGGGTCACAACAGACTGTTGAATATAGTTTAAATGAAGAGGGCAACAAATGGCTAGACAAATATCGAACGCTATCAACAAGAGTATGGAATAATAGAAAGTTTTCATAGAACATAGAAAAACCGGGTTAATTATAAAAAGTCCAAGCAAATAAGAAAAGTAAATGCAAAAAGTGTGGGCATTGGGAATTGAGAAATACAGAAAACTTCTGACTATTACGTATGCCATCTAGAAATTAGATTCATGAGATTATTATTCGACTAGAGGAGAGACCAGACGCAGGTATAAAACTAAGAATAACTGCAAATAAATTTGACAAATGCTCTAGACCTAACAATATTACACCAGAGCTATCAATTGACAGGTAAATAGCGTCTGGCAAATCTGTTTCCAGAAATTATTAATCTACTAAATACAAACAAATTTTCGTATATAAACATGATACATAATAAGTAATCATCAGTTCAATCTTAAAGATTATAGGACAAAAGGAAAAAATTGGATATGAAAACGTTAGTACAGCAACATTAGCAAAAAACATTAGTAGCATATTAATCACATTTAAAAATGCTATAAAATTAACAGACAAAAGTCTGAAACAAGGATGCTGTCCGCGGATATTGTCTGATATCTGTGAAAAAAATCATCGATTTCACATAAAAATCTTATACGCATTTTCGATGGTTCTAAAAAGTATATGAGAGATAGCTGATGACAAACCCTTAAAGACATACAGCTTATTTTTCCTTGTTTTTTAAACAATCATAAAAAGTAAAAAATCATTTTTTGTCTATAAAACGTTTTTATACATTTTAGAGAAAAATGGTTCAAGCAGATTTTAAAAGTTTTTTATTTTGCGAGTTTCTAAATTAAAATATATTAACAATTGACCGAAATAATTGCAAAAAAACCCTTATTTTAGCAGTACCTAATCTATAAATGTTAAGAAATTTGTTTTTTAAATAATGACATGTAATATAACTACTTGAAATTATGGCAATTAATGAGTTATTGAAGTTTGCTAAATCTCAGATAGATCGACCAGATAGTTTGTAAGCTATTAAATTTGTTTATCCCGGAGAGCGATTATTTAAATAACTATAATAGCCCAAAAAGTGACTCCAGAGGCATTTATCAGCTCAAAATCGATTCTTTGGAGGCTTCAATTTTAAGATATACAGTGGAACTTGGATATTACGGCCTCGGTAGTTACGTCATCTGGGTTGTAACGTCAATTTTTAATAGGTCCAGCCAAAAACTATTCGATAAAAACCCAGTTTTATCGGCTAAAACTAAAGTAAGCCTCGTCTATGGTGTCATAAAATTTTACATTAGGTTGTTGTTTTTTATTTTATGAAGAATACAGTGCAATGCGTTTCCGGCTTTGCAGCATTGTTCCTTCCAAGAATGTGAGAAAGCACGATTATCCCTTCTGTGTACAGCTATGTGACCTTGACAGTTCTATGATTTTTCATTTATCAGTACCATCCTAACAGTCAAGTTTTCTGTTTCAGAACAGTCAGTTTAAGAAATTTTCGCTACCGTGAATATAGCAAGTTTCTTGTTTTATTATTATTTTTTAATATGGCAAGTTGTAGTACTAAAAAAAGGCTTTGTCTATTAAAGATAAAGTGCGTGTTATAAGAGCATTTGAAAGTGGTCGAAAAATTGCTGATGTATGTCGGCAATTTGGACTTGATTTGGACAAAATTTTAAAAATCAAAAATGTGTCGGTCGAAAGCTTTCAAAACAAAGAGTCATGGCTTTTGTTTGTGCAAACATGGTAGGTATAGGGAAAAGAACGCTTTTGGTTATTGGGAAAAGTTTACATCCTAGATGTTTCAAAAACATAAAAACACTGCCTGTAAACTACACAATCAACAAAAAAGCGTGGATAATTGCTGCTATTTTTGAAGAATTGAGAAAATGAGACAAGGTACTATCTTCAAAAAAAAAAAGAAGAAAAATTCTTCTCTTACTTGACAATCCCAAGATTAATTTGACCAATATCAATCTAGTTTTCTTAGGATGCGTGGAGTGCAGTTACGTCAGTGATAATTTGTAAGTGCTTTCGTCAAGCTAAATTAACTGTAGTTTCCCCCAATGTTCAGGATGTTAACGAGGATGACGAGATGTTTTTGTCAGATTCTATACAAAAATTTAATGTAAACTAGAGATAGTTTGGAACTGATCTCGATTTCTACATTTCAGTAGACGATCAAGTAGAAACATTTCAAGGTTTAAGTGATAAAGAAATTGTGGAACAAGTGCAAAATTTGGAAATGGATATTGACGAAGATAATGACGAAGAAGAAAAAGATGGCTTTGATTGTCCTATAATCCAAGAAGCAATGGAAGCTGTTGAGAGGGTTCTCTCAACAGCTCTCTCCAGAAAAAATCCAGGTTTTACCAGTTCAGGGAGGTATCCGCAACTACCAAAGAAGCAGCTCAGATTACTACACAGATCAGACACTACAGAAAAACTTTATTTTTCAGAAAGGGTTGTGCAGAAGAATAACTGACTTTTTCAGCATTAGAGAACATTTTCATAAATAATGTAAGTTTGATATACGTGATATGTGTTATTTCTTAATTTTTTTATCCTAAATGTAGCTGCAATAATTAATAAATAATGTTGTACCTAATAAAATTTTGCCTCGTTAAAATTTCATTTTTTTTACCTCTTTTATAACGTCAATCCGATATAGCGTCATTTTTACTGGACCCTTCAATAACAGCATTATGAAGGGCAATGCATGGAGTTACCTCGAGAACCTTTAAGTAGCCGAATCAGCTCGGTTTTGGTTGGTTCTCGTGTCCGCAGCGCTCGGAACAACATTTATCAGATCTTCGTTAAATATGAACAAATTTCGCTCTTTTTTATCGGAGGTAGCGGAAAATTTTGTGCTTTTGATATATTTTTTTGCCGCGATTTACACTTGAGCGACTATGATTATTTCTTATTATTTTTTATATTAAATAGTAACTATTCATATTAAATTTATTTTATAACATGCATTTACTGCTAGCAATATTAAATATTTTTAATAAATGTAAAATACACTCAAGTTTATTCATTAGTTTATTATTAATATTAAAATTAACATTTTTACGATTGTTTGAAAAAATAAAGCAAAATCACTGTACGCCTTCAAGGATTTGTCATCAGCTATACCTCATTTTGGAATCTTCAAAAACACGTATAAGATTTTTTCAGATACTTTTTTTTCTTTACTGACCTATTTTAATTTTAACGACTATAGGGCAAAAGAAAAAACTGGATATGAAAACATTAGTACATCAAAATTAGCACCAAACATTAGTAACATATTAATCACATTTAAAAATGCTATTAAACAGACATAAAATCTGAAACAAGGATGCTGTTAATCTCTACTGCGAATAGTTTGCTCATGATAATATAGTGAGCTTTACATATTATTTTCTAAAGATAACCAAATAATATTAACCCAAGAATACTGGAAATGTAACTTACTTATTATACAGAGTGAGTTATAACTTTTGGGACACAGACTCGAATCATGTTATTTGGACCAAATCATCATCAAACGTCATCGTTTAATCTCTCCGGATTATGACATTACTTTTCTTTCTTTCTGTTTTGGTTACAATTTATTGTGTATGATTTCGATCTACCTCCATTCTTTAATATTATTGCATTGTTCGAGCCATTGTTTGATCTTCATGATTTTTATATCGTTTTTAAGTCATTCCACCATTTTGATCTGGTCTCCCTTGGTTTGTTCGTTGGATTGTGTGCCCGATCCATTCCGTGCATTGTGAGTTAATTACTGTCGCTAAATGTTCGTATTTTTGTTCAGCAGTGTTGTTTCCATTTCATATATGATAACTAGCCGTGTCAGTGTCTTCGTGCGTTTACAATTATATGTATATCATTTATAAATACTATATTTTTCTATATCATTTATAAATATTATATTTTTCTTGTTAATATTTGCTTTCTGTAGTATCTGCTCAAGAACCAGGTTAGTGTTAGGGAAATGAGGTACCCTTTTTGTTCTTTGTTAAACTTTTTTGTTATTTCTCTCTTTACCCTAGCATTTGTTTCTTTCAGTGTCATTTCTCTCAGGCTCCTCATTTTTTTTGGCATTTATAGTTCCTTTTTTGTTTTCATTATCTTTTATATCGTGTCAAAGGCGCTTGTAAAATAAATGATACTATATGGATTTCTCTGTTATATTTCCAAGATCGTTCTTGAGTTTGTTCCAAAGTATGTATAACATTAATTGTCTCCCTTCCTGGTCTAAACTCATTCTGGTATCTTTTATTTGTCAATAAGTATATACAATTGAAATACAAAATTGGTATATAGTTTTCACATAATTCTTGATCTCCATTCTCTTGTAAACATTCTTTTGGCATTCTGTTTTATTTCTATTTTTTTAGCTGAAGTACTTGTTCGTGTTTTTTTCTCCTCCATGTTTTGTCAGTTCGTCAGTTCCATGTTTTGGATTGAGTAGAAACATCCCTTTCATTTTTTTGATCTGTCTCGGTTCATGGTCTGGTTTTTGTGGTTCAAATATGACTTAATAAAATGTTGCTGTGGAAAATCTTTTACTAAAATCTAAAAAATTCCCTCAGCTCTTTTTTAACAATTTCCAACGTTAACGTTCGTGAGCTTTGAGCAATGTTAGGCGTACAATTGGTGTACGTTATGTATCTAATCAGGGGTGGGGGGTAAACAGGGGTTTCCGGTGCCAAACAACTGGAACAAATCAACTTACGTGTGGTTGCCTAACAGAAGAGTTTTAAAGAGTGAAAACGGATGGACATAACAAGCAAACGAAAAAGGATTATGAATTTTGCCAATATGGTAGGTAAAACCTAGAAGGTTAAAAATGGATCAGATCTGTATCTAGTCCAAAATTTTAGAAAAGAGTTGGGAATACAACAAAGATAAACATCAAATTTTTGTAGATTTTAAACAAGCTATGAATGTAAACACTCTGGAAGGTAATGGTAGAAATGGGAGTGCCCAGAAAGCTGGTAGGATTAGATGTGTGACAGGATTCTTGTGCGCGTATCCGAATTAGCAGCAGTATTCAGATAACTCTCAATTTGAAACGAGTCTAAGACAAGGCGATTCACTTTCCCCTTTGTTATTCAACTTCGCTTGTCGACAGCATTCCTTTACAGAATGAGATTAAATTTAAAGCTTAATAGTGAAGCTGCTATGGAAGCCTTAGCAGAACAAGGCAGAAGAAATACAAATGAATTGTGGAGCGAAGACAATGAAGTAAAGGTAGCAGAGAAAAAAATGAGTATATAACATATGGCTAAAAGCAAAAGACACAGAGGAAACGAAATCTTATACACAGTGCTATAAAGATAGCACATAGATCCAAAAAATAATGTTAAACGCAAAAATGAGTAGTGGGACAATAACTGTAAACAAATAAACAAGAACATAGTATATAGCAGAGCAAACGAAGCGTGGAAAACAATAACATAATTAAGAACAGATATAAAGGATAAAGTTCGTATCGGTCTAATACCATTAGGCTGCCGAGCGACCGCTTATTCTGTATTTTTTCATTTGTACAATGATAGTGATGTGGCACTTCAATCCTGATCCACAGTATCTTTTTCTACAACAACATTTTATTAATTTTTTTATTTTGTCGAATAACTATATTTTGGTCCAAATAACATAACCCTAGTCTACGTTCTAATAGTTATAGGTCATTCTGTATATTCACTTGTAAGAGTTCTAACTATAACCAAAAAAATATTGAATAACCCACATGGACGTCAGAAATAAATACTTCAAAAGAAATATTTGATAAAGGAATGTATCACTAACTATATTCTAATTTATATCCTCACTCAAAACTATTTGAATTATATCAGATACGAGGGCGGTCTCATAGGTACTTAGCTTCATCTATCGTGTAATACATTCTCGTAGAAGGCTAATGTCAAAATTTCAGCCGATTGAAAGCCGTAGTTGTATTTTGAACAGCGTGTGAAAGCGGGGGTGTCCGCATATTTTAGAAAATTGGGAAAATAGCAATATCAGTCGATGATTCGAATATTATTTTTGGAATGGAAATCACGCAGGGAAATCATAGAGCGCTTTAATACTGTGCACGGTGACTCTTCTCCTTCGATGGCGACAAAAATTGGAGTCACGAGTTTAAACGCGGCTCGCACGTCGATATTTGATGAGCCACTCCCAGGTGTATCGAAAACGGAGTATACGGGATCCCGTGCACTAGACAGCCTGGCTGCGGCAGCCAACATATATGAACAGCCAATTGACGGCCAGTTGTAATATGGAGCGAATATAAATATAAAGCGATATGGACGTGGAAGGACCATAATTATTTTCCGCTTGTCTCGTAAAAACGCACAATAAAGAAAAGGATGGTAAATCATCCTCGCAAATTGTATTGGGAATTTCTTCCCATGCTAGTTTTTTCTGTTCTCGATCATTGTAATCTTTAGAAGATATGCCCCAAATCGCCTTTCCTTGTCCCAAAACGGCCTTCAACTTCCCGAATTAATTTTTCTGTGTCAAAAGTCATTTTAAAAACGTTGGGATATGTCCGGCTGACACGACAAGTGAGCGGAGACTGAATAGGTCATATTCATTTCCCTTTAGAATCCTCCCTCGCTTTAGTTGCGGGCTGCCGATGCAACAGGATTTAGTGGCTGCAGGAGCCAGAAATTCTTGGCTGCGAGCTCACGTAAACAAAAGTGCAGAAAAACAGCCCCGTTTGGAAAAGAAAAAAAAACTCGCACCATGCTAACGCACCGTCTCACACCTCCACCGTCACCATGGCCAAATTAGTCGAATTGGGATACGAACTGCTGCCCCATCCACCGTATTCTCCAGATTTAGCCCCGTGCATCATCTTTTTGTTTCCAATCTTGAAAAAGTCACTCACCGGGCAGAAAATTGAGTTGAATTAGTACATCATCTCAGAAAAGGTATTTTTTCAGACAGTTTAAAGAAGTCGTGAGCATCGCTGGGTCCAAGTGTATCGAGTTAGAAGAAGACTATGTTGAGAAATAAAATGCCACTTTTCCAAAATTTTCGTTTTTCTTTTGCAGGATAAGTACTTATAAGACCGCCCTCGTACATTGAGGGAAATAATTTTAAACTGCTCAAGAACTTCAACTAAATTGTTTGCTTACATGATACCAAATTGATTAGCTCTAAACAAGCTAAATGGAAAGATAAGTAACAGAATTAAAATTTAGATATTTCTAGTTCATTGGAACACTTTTTATTGACGAATTGTTCAAAGTATCGAAGTATGTACTACTGTAATACATATAATTTTTATTACAAGAAAAAGCACTGTAATTTTTATTAATAGCCAAAGCACTGTAATTTTTATTAACAGCCTAAGCCCTGTAATATTTGATACAGTATGATTGAGTTCATATTAAAACTCGTATCACACACTGTGTATCTGCAACATAGAGAGAATGTCATTTATAACATATTGAGATAAAAGTGTTTATTGAATAGTGTAATTTATACAGGATGATTCATTAAGAATGTCCAATCTTTGAGGTGTAGATCCTAAACCTCAAATTATAATGATTATGTCCAACATGCCTTATACAAATATTGCTAGTTTCGGAGATACCGGGTGTATAAAGTTTAAATATGGATTTTAATTTTCATGTTTTCATAATTTCTATTTAAAAATTTTACGGTTTTTAGTATGAGGATCACTCTAATTTAGCATTGCTAATAGAGTTCGCTAGTTAAACTTGGTGTTTGGTAAATTAAAGCAATTTTTTTCGGGAGGGTAAAATGGGTAAAATAATAGAAAAAACATGAAGTAGCATTAAATTCTACAAAAAAAGTTAGTCTTGTTCGATTCATTCAATTCGATCGGTTATCGAGTTATTTGCTTCTAAAATGTCCTAATAATTTTAATTTTACGATAAATGTTATTCTCTAAATGTGTAACAAATTAAAGTAAAAAAAAACAGTAGGCGGTACTGTAGAATTAAAAAATCCAAAGGATTGAAATCAGAACTTCTTGGTGGCCAAGCAAACTCACTTCCATGACCAATCCATCTATGCGACATCTGTTGATTTAAGTATTGACGAGCTTCTAAAGAATAATGTGGCGGTGCCCTGTCGTACAAAAACCACATGGTTTGTCTTAAGGCGGGAGGTATATCCTCTAGTAATTCGTGTAAATGTTCTTGAAGAAAATCTAAATGCAGAGGTCCATTTAAATTGGTTGGGAGTTCAAAAGGACCTATTAAGTCGTTACATGTTACACCACATCAAATTTTACCCTTAAACTCATCCTGAAAATGGGTTTCTCTCCTAGAATGAGGACTTTCAGAATCCCACAAATGATTATTTTTCAATTAAATATTCCTCGTCTGGTAAATGTTGCGGCATCGGCAAAAATAATCGCCTTCAGGAAATCGGGGTTAATATTTTTTACTTATAAAAATTGAGCAAATTGTGGACGTACAGGTAAATCTTGAGGTAGTAAACAATGCTCATGCCAAAAAACGTAAAACTGTCATTTTTTAAATAGAAATTGTGCAAATATGCAAAATTATTGCAAAAATTAAAATCTATATTTAAAATTTTTTAAACACTGGGTATTTCGAAAACTAGCAATATTTATATAAGGCATATTGTTATATTTTGAGATCTATAATGTACAACTCACAGATTGGACATTCTTAATGAATCAATGTGTATAACTTGTAGATCAAAATGAAAACTAAATAAGTACAGTACATTTGAACACAAATTGATATTGGTTAGAAATATGGTTACACGAGAAGCACCAATAAAAAATATGTGATGAAAAATCAAGTATTGAAATTGTTTATAGTACAAAGAAATAGCCCAAATACAAGATATATTAGATAAGAATCATTAACCACTACCATTGCCATATGAAACTAAACCTCATACTTTAGTTCTTTGTAAGAATAAAGCAGATTCTGAATAATTAAATATGTCGACCACTAGAGCAAATACATATTTAACCACCACCATTGCCATATAAATCTAAACCCTGTACATTTAATTTATGTGTAAGAATCAAGCAGATGCTGAATATTTAAGTATATCAGACTATTAGGTCGGTAGACAACACATCTTAGACATTCACCTCATATAATTACTGAAAGACTCAATGTATTTTGTACAATAAAATGTATACAGCGCTGACCACTAAAAAGAGTCAACTCAGACACTATTCATAATGCTAAAACAGGTCGATTTTGATTCCAAAGTAGACATATTTTAACGATATAGACATCTGTCATTTGTCAACCTCTACCTTACAGACCCACAAGCCCGTAAGGCCGTTTCTCGCTATTCTGGGCATAGCAAATTCCAATATAAAAAGTTTAAATAAAATAACGCAAAAACTATGGCAGATACTGAGAGAATTCTTTTTTTATATGATAGGTCTTAAAGGATTCTAGTGCACTAATTCTTTATAAATTAATAAATTATTTAAACAATATTTTTGTACAAAGTAGCTATTTTGTTTAAACTTTTTTAAGAAAAGCTTGAAGCTCTGCTAATAGTTATATCTCTCAGTCAACACAGGCTGTCTTTGTTGTTGATATCTAGCTACCAGGTATATACCCTACACTCTCTCGGTAGAGTCATAAATAATGTTGAAACGAAAACGAAAATGTAGTGCTTGTTAAATGGACAAAGTTTATTCAAATTCAGACTATTGAAAAACCATAGTATTCATAGTTTTTACAATGAGTAGTTCACGAAGACGTTTTTGAGACCCACGAAGAAGTCGACGACAGTTGGCGAAATTGTATGTAAACCAGTGGTAATTACCTATTATTTAATTTAGTTGTTTGTTTGAATAGAAATATTTTTTGTTGATTTGTGGTATTTTCCTTCTGAATTTTTACAACTGTTTAGAGAACCTACTCCTAAAGAAGCTAATGAACAAAAAAAAATTTGGCAACTAATAGACGGTCAATTGCATTTAAAAAGAACTAATTCCTGATACTATCCAGTGCAAGGACAGTTTTTATATCGAATAGAGAATACTGTTAGTTTGCGGCATGGGCCCCAAAAGGTATTTTATTGAAAATATTGATAAAGATATCGAACTGTGGAAAAATAGGCTACCAAAAAGATTTTTATTATAATTTTTATTTGAAACACCTTCTAAAGAAACATTACACATAATTCTATATTTACATAGATTCTTTTTATCGATTTTAATGATCGTGATACTAATCAAATTTTTATAATATATAATTATAATCTTTTTTATAATTTTCCATTTTCGGTAAACTTTAATCTACGTTAAAATTCAGACAGCCAATTTTTCCGTAAAAAAAGTGAAAAAAAATTATGTATGTACCTTTCTTACGTTGTAAATTAACTAATAGATAATATTACTCTGGTCTTTTATTCTAATTACCCACAACACCACTAAAGAGAAGTTTATGGTTTTATTGTGTAGCCCCAAACCTGTCACTTCAGGTGTGTCCCGGTTGTATAATCGGCTCGAGCAAAAGATGAAAGCATTTTTAACCTGGACTTGAGAGAGATATCTGAACGAGGCTTAGAATATTACTTCAAGAACATATTTTGTTTTCCTAAAGAAAGAAATTTTTTAAATAGAGATAGCCCACAGAAATTCACCGTTAGGATTTTCGAGGATGGGCCTTAATTGTAAATAGAAAATAAACCATGTGTGGCAAATCATTGGACAGGTAGATCACTGGAGAATTCATGCATTCATGATTTTTTTTTCGATATTAACTCTATTCTTGTGAAAAAGTGTAAATTTATTAACCCATTAATGCCCAAATTTCTTTTTAATTTATTTCAAAATTTTACTTATACATAATTATCAGTAATTTGTTGTATTGTTCTTAATATGGAAATATTCATGAAATTGTTTTATATCTTGGCATTTTTGAATTTTGACCCGTCATATTAATAGATCACTGGGCGTTATTATTATTATAATAGTATATAATATTATATAAAAGTATTAAACTTAAAAACAGTTATATGAATGAACATTTTTATTTGCGTCTAAAAAAAGTAAGTTTATGTTTTGTGATAATGTATAAAAGAATTTTTACACAATGTTACAGTGTATTTTCCACAATATGTTAGTGGTTTGGTTTTCCAATTTTCTCCTAAACATCCCTCTGTTCTTCACGTTGTTCATGTTCCTTCCCATTGGATTTTATGTCCGTAAATACTCTAGATGTTGATGTTCTCGATCTTCCCAATATATTTCTTGTACCAAGGGTCAATTTTAGGTAGGAGATTGCTTAAGATCGACGAAAATCTAATATAGCAAGTAATATTTGACTTGTTTTAGAGAAGCCATGAATTTACTAATATCATAGCAATAAATCGTGTGAATATTCGTCGGGTAAGCATCTTTCTGTAGGCTTCATTTTTTTCTTTTGTTTCATTCTTGCATTCATCATCAAACCAATGATTTCTACGACCACAAATTTCTGTTCCTATTTCCTCTTTCGTTGCTGTTTCAATGTCTTCCTTTATTCTGGTCCAGTAGGAGTCTATATCTGTCTGGCATTCTTCATTTACATTTTGATCATCACCTGTTGGTGATGTTTTCTGAGTACCGTTCTGCAATTGTCGCATCTCTTAGCTTTTGCACATTCCATTTTTTTGTATCCATTTTATTTTCTTTACTAGTATTTGAAATGCTAGCCCTCAATGTTGAGACATAGTATACGACAATGCGCCCAAAAATGACATTAAGATTATAATGGGTGATATGAATGCTAAAATAGGGAAGGAGCCGCAGTTCTACGGCACAACAGGAAAACACCCAATGCACAATAAAACGAGCGAGAATGGGGAGTTTTTGATAAACTTTGCCACCAGTAAAAACATGGTTATAAGCTCCACATGCTTCCCACATAAAGACATACACAAAATGACATGGGTTTCACCAATCCACCAATCAAATCGACCATGTGCTGATAGACAAAAGGGCAGCCAGTAGTATCTCAGATGTGAGAACATGGCGAGGAGCATGCTGTTGATCAGACCATCTTTTACTCCAAACCAAATTTAGAGGCAGAGTTAACAAAGAAAGAAACAACAGACAACAAGGAACAAACAAACTGGACCTGGAAAAACTGAAGATTCAGAATGTAAAGAGAAGTTCGAAGAAGAAGTCGCAAATGAGTTAAGGACGCTAGAACTGCACTCGATATAGGGCAAATGGAATAATATCAAAACAGCAGTACTCACAGCGGCAGCTTCCACCCTGGGAAACAACAAAAAGGAGAGAAGATGAGCATGGATCGATGAGGAGTGCAGACAAGCAATAGAGGAAAGAAATGAAGCACACAAAATGTATACAACAAGAAGAACACAGAAAAGCCGAACATCAGACGAATGTCGCAAGACGGAAAGCAGACAAGATATGTAGAAATAAAAAAAGAGCCTATGAAAATGGACAAATAGAAAAAATGGAAGAAAATTTCAAAAACAAAAACAAAGTCCAGGAAATCTCTGTAAGTATTTTTTTTATTTATTTTTTGGTGTAGTTAGTTTCCCAGTTCCTCAAACCTTATTCAATGTAGTAGGCAAATTAAATTGCTTCACGTCGCATGTTATGATTCGATCAGTTGTCTATTTTGTATACAGCCAAAGGCCTTCTTAAGTCAATAAATCAAAATTTGTCTTATAGTAAATCTATTTTGAACCATAGGGAAATTCTGATATCTCGCATGTAACTATATGTTCATTAATAACTAAGATGCTGTGTAGTGCAATTTGGTAGCAGCCTTGTTTGTTTTTCTATCTTAATATATTCGTTATCCCCGCCCCTTTCATTTAACGCATCACACGCTCCAATCGGACCAATAAAAACCCATGTTTGTTTTTTCCGTCATTGTACTAGCTACCCTCTCCCTTCATATGTCACGATCCGTCAAATCATTCTCGAGCTGTACAACTTTGTGACCAATTTGCGTAGCGGTGAGGGACGCAAAAATCTGTCGCGTATTTTTTTTTCCCATCCAAAAAATTAACAACGTCTTTCACTTCAAAAATACCTTTGAAAATTTCGATCAATTATTAATTTCAAAATTTCAACTTGTATTATTCATAATAGATCCTACATGATATAATTCGTTGAGATCAGGTTGTTAAAAAGAGGGCATTTATATATAAGGTGCTCCATAATTAATTAGACATTAATTAATGGGTGAAAGCTGATATCAAAATAAAACTTTTGAGCTCAAATTGTTTAGGCAAAATATTGCTAGTTTTCGTTTACAGGGTGATTCATTAATATTTTTTTATATTATTTTTCGGGACATATTGAGAACTATTCAACTGATTTAGGTGAAATTTGGTATCTTGCTATTATTTAGTATGCTTAATATGAAAATGATATTAGTTTTACCATTGACACTAGGTGGCGCTACCTAATTAATGTGGCCATCATTTTTTTGTCCGCCCTGTATAAACATTCTAGGAAAAAACATGAAATAACATTCAATTCTACACAAAAAAGATATTCTTGATTCAAATCAAAAAAGTACACCGTTTTCGAAATAAACATATTGTGTTAATGATACACGCATGCCTGTATTTAATTTTTTGCAAAACAAGCAGGTACCTAGGTATACTGTGAACTTAATGGCAAAGTCAAGGCGTAAGTACGAATATGTTTACTATTTGTTGTCAAAGTGAAAATAATTGTTTCAATCATATGCATTTTGTTTGCAAAAATTATCTACTACTAATACATTTAATATTCACTGGTATTTAAGACCTTTTGAATAATGTTTGAAGTTTTTGTAAAATTTTTTCATTTTATGCACGTCTCTAAAAAATACGTTTATTTAGAAAACGGTGTACTTTTTTGATTTGAAACAAGAATACATTTTTTTTTGTGTAGAATTGAATGTTATTTCATGTTTTTTTCCTAGAATGTTTTACAGGGGGTAGGACAAAAAAATGATGGCCACATTAATGAACCAATGTTATAATAGGTGGCGCCACCTAGTGTCAATGGTAAAACTAATATAATTTTTATATTAAGCATACTAAATAATAGCAAGATACCAAATTTCACTTAAGAGCGTAGGCGCAAAATTTCAGGCCAATGCTTTTTAAATGCATTCATTTTTTTTCGAATCCTGAGAAAACTAAGAAATATTTTTGAAAAATTTAAACGCAGAATGAAAGATTACATTATTACCGAAGGCCGAAAGTCCCTTGGAATAAACAAAAAGTTTTTTTGAATGAGATATTTGAAATTCAAAATTACACTAAATTTTCTCTTTTTTTCACCCCTGTAACTTATTAAAATAAACATTATAGAAGTTTTCAAGGACTTTCGGCCCTCGGTAATAATGTATTCTTTTTTTCTGCGTTTAATTTTTTCAAAAATATTTGTTAGTTTTCTCAGGATTCGAAAAAAATGAATGCATTTAAAAAGCATTTTCCCGAAATGTTGCGCCTACGCTCTTAAATCGGTTGAATAGTTTTCAATATATCCCTATATATAAAAAAATATTAATGAATCACCCTGTAGAACGAAAACTAACAACATTTTGCCTAAGCAATTTATACTCAAACGCTTTATTTTTATGTCAGCTATCACCCATTAGCCAATGTCTAATTAATTATGGGACACCCTGTATAAAAGTCGATTGGACCTCAGCGTTTTTTATGTTTAAAACAAGGACAGAAATAATTTTATTACATAAGTAGTTTCTACAATGTATATAGATGATAAATATGTAAATTTTCTTTGAAAAATAACCACGGACAAAAAATTTTTTGTCGCTATTTTGTACACCAGAAAGAAAGTATACCGAAAAAATGCCGTGAGAAGAAATTTATTAAATATTCGCTATATACATACATTTCTTAGCTCAATTATTAAACTGTGTTAAACTGACTCCATAAAAATATGATATGAAGAGAAAATAGTATAGATGTGAACACAAACAACCAAAAGTAAATACTTTGTGAAAGAATTCACATTACTACTTCAATTATAAACAATTATATTAATCTAAAATGGCATATTGTTGCATGAAATATAAAAACGGACTACCCCGTATACCCATGTGTCAAAAATTTAAATTCTCTATTCAGCACATACCAAAACCAGTTAGTAGCCATGTTAATAGCATGCAAAATGAAATATAACCTTACCTCAATGGCCTCCGTCGTCGAACAACTATTTGTAGTATTGGCTGTTGCTCTGGTTGCTACTGTATCAGGAGGTCGTATTATCTGCTGTGACAGAATATTAATTACTGGTGGTTGCCGACGACCAGTGTTACTAGGGGTATTTGCAGGGCGAATTATTTGTTGTGACAAAATGTTGATGAGGGGAGAGGATCTTGTTGTAGATGAAGATGTGTTGGTTGTTACAGTAGATTCGTATTTCTGATCGCTAATCCGTGGCTGACCAATCCTCTGTATGTGTGGAGTAACTTGCGTACTTGTTTGAGAATTCGGAATTGATACACTTTGTGCTGATCTTCCCCCAGAAATTTGAACGACATTAATTATTTGGTCAACATCTGAAGGCTGTATCATTTGATAGTCGTTTAATCCTGGAATTTTTGATAAAACTGACTGTACATATGACTTATTCGCAAGTCCTTGTCTTTTCTCAGTTACATCAGACTTTATTTGATTACTTTGGATTTTATTGTTGGGTGAATTTTTCTTTGTTTTTCTTTTTCTTTGGATAGGACTTGAAGACATACTTCTCGGAATGCTTGGTGGTGCAGTCGTTTCAGAACTATTAGTCCTTTTAGGACTGTTTGCAGCAACAGTTTGTTCGTCGATAATTGGTGTAGGATCTAAGTCAAACCTCCAAGGACGTGAATGTATATTTGTGTCACTATTATTGTTGTGAATATTTTGGTTTAATATATCTAAGATGGAATAATTTGGTATCTGAGAACCTGATGTTATTGTTGCTTTTGAATCCGGTTTCTGCCAAGACTTAGATGTTACTGTGGTTTCCTCTTCGGTTGTCAAATCCATCACTGGAATTGTAGTTATTGGTAAAAACGGTTCCTTTGTCAAATCGATTGAATATGTTTTGACCCTTTTGTATTTATTTGAATAAGTTCGAAATGTTGGAACTACTTCCACTGACATTCTCCTTATAAGTTCTTCCTTAGTTGGTTCCGGAGATTTCTGGGGTTTTTCTAGATTTTCTTTACAAGTCTCCTGGGTGATTAGGTTGGTTTTGGCACTTGCTATCTTGTCGGAAATGTGAAGGGCGGAAGAATCTTGTGCTCTCTGCGAGTTCCATGAGTTTTTGGGCAATAAAACGTTCATCGGGTTTTTGCGGTTCGTTTGATCTAAAAAGCATGATTGGTCCATATATCTGTTCTGTAGGCGATTCTCGAACACGTGGTGATAAGAATCGTTGATACCCGAAGATAGAACTTTGCTTGTTGGCTTTTGTAGGAGTGTGTCCATGGCCTGTGAATGGTGAACCTGGGAAGGGTTTGTATTCGAGATGTGGGTAGGGATCGCGGATCGTTCTTGTTGTATATTCGCTAAGTTTCCCTCCTGGTGATCCACATTCTGCAGTGGTGTTAAAGGCTTCTGATTGGTGCAAGGTAATAGTTCTTTCCGAACTGTCGTCGAAGAATTTATTTTCTGAATGGGATTGTAGACTGAGACTCGACGTTTCCCTATCGTTATTGTCTCTCTCTTTGGAGAAACAAGGGAGTGTGTTGTTGATTTCTCGTTTTTCATTCTTTTCGACTGTGAGCTTTCCTTTTCCGCTACCTCCAATTGTTTCTCTAGGATGACAATAGCTTCTGTAGTTTTTGCTTCCTTTTTTTTTAAGACAATCTGTGTACCACATTTCTCGTTTCTCCTGTTTAACGGTGACCTCTGCATTTGTGAAATGTTTAGTCGCTCGATCTTTACAAACAGGATTTTCTCCATAGATGGCATTTGATGTAGAGGTCTGCTCTGCAAATTTCCTTGTTTGCTCACTATTTGTGAATTGGTGGAGTGTTTCGGACTCATTGTAGAGTCTATTACTACCTTCAGTGAGGGTTGATTGGAATTCGGAACCAATTTGGGTGTTTGGATTGAATTGTTTACCGTGTGTTTGGTAGTTTGCTTTTGCATTTGTGAAATATTTAGTGGCTGAATCTGTACAAACAGTATTTTCTCCATAAATGGCACCTGATGTAGAGGTGTGCTCTGCAAATTTTCTGAATTTTCTGATTTGCTCACTATTTGTGAATGAGTGGACTGGTTTGGATTCACTGAAGTGTCTATTACTTTGTTCAATGAGGGTGAATTCGGAACCGATTCCTTTGTAGATTGGTTTACTTGGAATTCCCTGACCTCCGTTTGCCCACCAAGTTTGGACAACGTGGTCTTCCCGTTTTTTGACTGATTACTGTTTTCAACTGATTTGACTTCCGGAAAAATAGCTAATACATCTTCGCTGGTTTTTTCAAGTTTGGACAACGTGGTCTCCCCGTTTTCTGACTGATTACTGTTTTCAACTGATTTGACTTCCGGAAAAATAGCTAATACATCTTCGCTGGTTTTTTCTAGTTTGGACAACGTGGTCTCCCCGTTTTCTGAATGATTACTGTTTTCAACTGATCTGACTTCCGGAAAAATAGCTAATACATCTTCGCTGGTTTTTACAGATGGCTCTTTTTCACGTGTTTTTTTACAATTAAGTCTAAAACTTCTAAGGCTTTTAAGGGTGTTAGGATCAGATTTGGCATAGTTTTTAAAATAATTATTTTCAGGGCCACTGCTACCGACACTTAGTGGATGAGAAACTCGTGGTGTTGATGCTTCACTATCACTTTCACTATCACTTTCATGGTATTTATTTTGATCTAAAAACTGCTCATATCGATCCTCCATTTCTTGTTCTAATACACCAGGCTCGCGTTTAATATTTCTTTGAAATAAGGAATAATCAATCTCCAGGTATTTCAGTTCTGTAACAAAATTCTTTGTTGCTTCGGGATCGTGCAAGTACATAATACAAAGGCGGTGTAGCTCCTGCCACGGAAGTTTCCAGCTCATTAGCTGATACCTAGGATGAGATAAACATACAACTAAATCCACAATTAAATCTTCAGATATTCCCAAGATCGAGTTTTGTAAAGCTTCATCTAAACTTATATTTAATCGTACAGTTGGTTCTGTTATTTCTTGCTTGCAGCATGCCCATTCGCCACACTGAGAACATCTCCAGAGAAGTTCATCACATGGTAAAACTGGAGGATGCAACCTACATTTCCAATTATGTTCTATGTTATATACTGTATATCCACTTTTTCTGGCTAGCTCTTCAATATGGGTCAAACGTTCCTTTGTTGGCTCCAAACTGAAGGCAGTAAGAACACATTCTCGTTCTACATTTATATACGCTGTAAGGAAACTACCTAATTTACAGTAACCTTTGGCTAGACGACCACTTGCTTCTGCAATCATCTCCTCATGATTTTCTGTTTTGTATTTTTCTAATTCATTCATGTCAGTTGTAAGTGCTCTTATATACATCTGTATTATACATGGGTTCAATTTTTCCACAGGCACTTCTTTCAATTTAACCTGAAACTGTAACAAAAAATTAGCATTATCAATTCAGTGAACATTGTTCATTTTTTTGCAAAAAGTAATACAATATAAATCTTAATTTTATGAAAACAAGCTAACAAGATTATTATTTGCCATTAGTATCATAAATAGGAAAATGATCAACTTTATCAAATCGTATTTCCTCTGATGGGTGGGCAGCATTTGGAAAACTGAGAGAAACTTTTAAAAGTGAGCTGCCCACATGCCTAAAGAGAAAGGTATTTGATCAGTGCGTCCTCCCAGTCTTGACGTACGGAGCAGAAACACTTACCTTAACAAAAGCAGCAGCTACCAAACTGAGAGTCACACAGAGAAGAATGGAGCGGTCTATGTTAGGAATAACTCTGTGAGACAGAATAACCAACGAAGACATCAGGAGAAGAACCGGAGTGACTGACATCATCGAGAAGATAGCCAGACTAAAATGGAGATGGGCAGGACACATAGCCAGAATGACAGATGGGCGATGGACAAAGAGGTTATTGGAATGGAGGCCAAGGGAAGACAAGAGAAGCGTCGGTCGACCACCTACAAGATGGACTGACGATTTAAGAAGACTCAATAAAAACTGGATGAGAGCGGCGCAAGATAGACAGGGTTGGAAACATGAGGAAGAGGCCTATGTTCAGCAGTGGACTCTTGAGGCTGGATGATGATGATTTCCTCTGATGGTCTCGGCAGAACGAACTTTTCAATTTATTTAATTTCTTCGTTTTGCTTGGCAAACACTCCCTTATTTTTTCTGCCTTTTGCTGTTAGAGCCTCCGCTATGCACTGTCTAAAATATCAGAGAGTATAATCTTTGGACGTGTGTTGTAAAATATTTTTATACCTTCTATACAAAATCCAGGCGTTATTTATACAAATATCTAGCATTTGTGCAAAAAAAGGGGGAGGTACCAGCGACTAGTTTTTAGGGGAATTTTGTAAATGCTTGCCAGCATGTCCATCAGATCTACTTCACCCATGTGAGAATTGTAGTGTTTTAGAAGAGAGGGACAAGGGATTTCAATTTTTGCTAGCTGACTTTTATCATACCTTTTAATTGTTCGGACAGGTGTAGAAGATATATATACATATATATATATATATATATATATATATATATATATATATATATATATATATATATATATATATATATTATATATATATATATTCGGATAAGTTTCCGCGGTCAGATAAATGAAAATTACTGAGTTCTCGGGAAGAACCGCGTTGAGAATTTAAGACACCGGCTCTAACAAATGTCTTAAAACCCCATTTTTTTAGTTTTGATTTTATGTACTGTCGTCGTGAACCAGCCTTTTTCCCTCTATAAGAGACCATCATCTCGTCGATACCCTGGCGTTTTTCTTTACTAATACAACAATTTCTTCTTACTATGTCCAAAACTGGGCGAATTCGGTAGTACTGATTGTTGTTTATATGATCGTTATTGGCGAAGTGAATATACCGGCGAATTTTCTGATGTTGTTTGGGAGGCATTATTTCTTATATTTTATCGTATCTGAAGTTTACACTCCAGTAGTCCAAGTATGATGGCATAGCTACTCATCATCATCTTCGGCTCTACAACCCTGTGTGAGTCTTAGCCTGTTCAAGAATTAGTCTCCATTGCCCTGGCTTTCCCACTTCCTCACGTCATCTTCGACTTGAGTTTTGAATCTAGATCTTGGCCTGCCTCTTTTCCTGGTTCCTACTGGCTTTTGATATAATACATGTCTTTGGGGGTCTCCAGTGTCCATTCTTTCAAGGTGTCCTATAGAATAGCTACTATACCCATCAAAATCTGTATCGCTGTGAAGTAACTTATCTCATCTTTAGTAACGCTTATCGACTTGCCTGTTTGCTGAACGGAATAAAAGTTTGTACTGTTGACAATCAACTCTAATAGATCGTCTGAAAAAAACATTTTGAAATATTCTAATGGTGACTTTGATTCATCCACTACAGAAAAATTTATCGGGAATGATCACAGGATATTGAAATTCTTCTTTCGTCCAGTGGTATTCAACCAAATTCTGTCGTTTCGTGTGTTTACTTTGTAGTTTGTCTTTAGGTTGATTAATATTGTCGTTAATCTCTTTAGATGGTCCAGGTATCTGATGTGATCGTGTTTTTAGTGGAGTCAAAGCATATTTAGGTATACTGCAAATAGATTTAGGCGTACTATAAGCAGATCGATGTGTTGATAGCTCTGGTTTTGAATGTTCAGTTTCGAATACTGAATCTGTATCTGATAATGTACCAAAAATCTCTTGAAATTCAGAAGGTAAACTTTCGACTTCAGAACTTTCATCGGTTTCAAAACTTCTAGTTCTATATGGTTTAGTACAACTTTCATTTTCTTCATCGCTCGAATTATCCAGATCAGATGAAGATAATGGAAGTAATGCCAAAATTTTTGCGGACCTTGATTATGTCATATTGGTATTTCGCTCAAAACAAAGGAAACACTATGGCAATACTATTAGCTTTCTGATTTTAGTAGGCATATAGGCAACACAATTAACAGACAATAGTGAGTAAATGATGATAGACAATTTGAATATTTGAAAATGACGTAGCCTATAAGATACAAATCCAAATTAAGGGTTAAATACATTGTTTTTTACCTCTAATAATGGTAAGGTTTTAAAATTTGTAGGAATCTATATTTTTAATGCTTTTTTGAAATATCTACATTCACTATAATTAAGAATCTGAGATATAGGAGACAGACTACCACAAAATTAATAAAATATTAGTTAAGACCGTAATTGTTTTTTTTTATATTCTGTCAGTGAATTTGAAGGCCCAAACATAATAAATTATAAAAACAAAAACTTAGAAAACAGAAGATTTCCAAGTGTTCAAAACCAAATTCACATTATTACCTAAATCTGTGCCTTCTACGATTTACAAGGCAAACAAACTGTCCTTTCTATAATAAATCTTTAAAGTAAGGATACCTACATGTATATTTAATAGTGTCATAGGGCTGTATCGATATATTGATGGTCTGAACAAGACACCTTATCTGACACATGTCATTTTTAAACTGTCGCTTGCAACTTGAATACAGTTAATAAATAAAATAATAGATAGAGCTAAATTAAAAAGAAGAGATTTCTGAAACTAATCGTACAAAACAAATAATAAAAACAAAAATCTACATAATAATAGTATAAAACTTCTACTTACGCTTTGAAGATATTCACACAAGCAATAGAGCAAGGGGGCCTTTACAACCAGAAATGTTAATTTGGCCATATTTTCGCCAAAATCCGTTTCCAGTTCATCTGCTGTTGAATGGATAATTAATTGTTCCAGAAAGGATTTAATAAAGTCTTTCAATTCTTCTGATTGGTTCGTATTACATTGTGTTAGAGCTCGTGTAAGATACACTTGACAAGCCACATGAGCAATAGTTTTATTGTGCTTCCAAATCTTTGCGATTTTTACTCGTTTTTTCGTAAATCTCTGCACTAGCCTCAGTCCGTTATCAAAAGACAACTCTTGTATCTAAAAATATCAAGTAATTAAAAAAAAACAAATATAACCATTAAAAGTTACATTTAAATTTGGGCAGTATGATCAAATGTAAAATTTAGAATGTTAGGTTTTCAGGAATATAATTCGACATTATTTTTTGAAGGCTTCTACAGTGCAACCTACTTAATATCTCTTCAATTCAGCCTCTTCCAAATACTGATAATTCAAATTTGTCTGTTGTTTATTGCTTGTTTGTATGGGAAGCATTAAGAACGTCTCATTCACGAGTTACATTCCTGTAGTGCGTCTGACTTTGACTTTACAGTACTAATCCACAGCGCCCCTTAAATATTACCATTTTTCTCATTAAAAGCGTAAATATGTATTTCAAAAATTATTAACTGTAAACCTATAAAACCTTATACACTCATCATATTTTTAAAAAAATATATGCAAAAATGTTTTAATATACAGTGTATTCCATTTTAAAAAACACAACTTTGCTTCATTCCATTGTTCTGACTGACCCTGTATAATAAAAAATAATTTTAAATTATAGACGTCATTGATACACACCAGTTTTGTTATAAACTTTTTTTATATACTCCACAGTTTAGCCGTAACCAAAGAAAACCGGAGCTTTGACTCATCCTGTATATATAAGGGTGGAAATCACTTACGAAATAAAATTATTTCTGTCCTTTTTTAAAAAAAATTATAAAAATCGCTTAAACTCGACTTTTATATATAAATATGCACCTTCTAACCATAAATTTTAAACGTTTGCTTTGGTTTCTTGAAGAAAACAATCTTATAGATGCAGCACAGTCGGGATTCAGACCCAATCGAATAAACTCTCTTGTTCTCCCTCCAATAAAATACTCAATATACACAGATGATCTTGTTCTTTACTGCCAAGGTAAAGTTATAAGGAGCACATGCTCTTTACTCCAAAACACTCTTAACATTCTTCATAACTGGTCCACTAACATTGGAGTCAAATTTTGATCTGGAAAATCTAAAGTCATAAACTTCTCTAGAAGACATCAGACTCACCCTCCTCGACTTCACCTAAATGGCACTCCTCTTCAAGTGGTTGATGAACACAAATTATTAGAAGTAATATTCGATAAAAGACTTACATCGAGTGATCAGATACAGAATACAAAAACAAACTGTCTAAATAGAATCAATATTGATCCGCTCTAGGTTGGATTACGGAAGCATTCTCTACATATCTGCTTCCGATACTCACCTTAAAAGTCTGAATACAATTCACAACACTTCTTTACGCATTAGCCTCAGCGTCTTTAAATCAAGTCCTTCTTAAAGTCTTTATATCGAATCTTCAGAACCTCCACTTTTTATAAGACGGCAACGCTTACTTCTGTCTTACTTTTCTAGAATTTCTGCTAATCCAAAAAACCCAGTAATTAAACTGATTAATACTCCCCACCTTGTCCCAGATAATAAATAGTCACCCTCGAGCACATTCTCTCTCACAACTTTTAAAAACTTTGCTAAAAGACACAGACCTAAAACTCACAACTCCGTTTACTACGTCCAGAATTCCCCCGTGGACCAAAAAGCTACCTACTGTCTTTACCAGTTTGATTGAACCGATACAAAAAAGAAGAAACGCCCAGAACTCTATTGGTACAAGCATTTGAGGAACTTATAATACAGGCACAGCGTTATGACAAAATTCTATACGCAGATGCCTCCAAAGAAGAACAGACCGTCGGTTGTGCCGTCAGTACCTCAAATACAACAGAAGCATCATATCGGCTTTCAGATGCAGTATACACACAGCCGAACTGGAATATTCAAGGCATTAGACTCGCCCATTGCTAATGAGAAATCATTAGCAATATGCACCGATTTTCTCTCCGCCATTGACTCAATCAGAAATATATACTCCATACATCCCATTGTACAGTGCATCCACAGTATCTGCCAACAGCAGCCAAAAAATGGTGATTCAGTAACTATCATCTGGATACCATCCCATGTTGGTATCAATGGAAATGAGAACGCTGATCATGCAGCAAAACTGGCTTGCTCTTTAGAAAATATAGAAAACATACAACTTCACCAAGACCTAAAGGCCAGTATCAAGAACAATGTAGTAAGCACTTAGCAAACACACTGGAATTTGCAAAATACCAAAACAATTCAACCAACTGTTACCTCCATCACCATGCCTCAAATGAGCAGAAAAGACAATATTATTATCAGAAGAATCAGAAGAATTATTCATAATTTATACCCTACATAATATACTTTTTTGAGATGAGTTTGTTAAGTAGCTTCTAAAAACATAAAAATATACAGGGTTCGTGAATCACCCTGTACATTTAAATTTATGTTTAAAAAGCGCACATTTGAAATATTCGCTTGAAAAGCGCCTTCAGGATGGGTTCTAGGAGGATTCCGAACATGAACTGTTCTGGAGAACACATGCATGTTCAATGGGGTTCATGTCTGGAGATATTGCAGGCTACTCCAAATGGCGAATACCCTGTCTCAAGATAGTCATTAATCGCTTGAGTCCTCTGTGGGCGGGCGTTATCATCCATAAATACAAAATTTTCACCCATAGCTCCTCGCCATAATTTCACATGAGGTTCTAAAATCCAATTCCAATTCCGTGCGTCCATCTGCCATACAACCAGCCCAAAATATATATCACTGCGGGACGCCAAAACACCGATTGCCTTTCTAAAATGGTTTTATTTAACCTAATGTTCGATTACAAATTGTTTTGGATAAAATCGGCATCGTTGCGCTAAAAACTCCCCTAATGATTTCATTACACTATGTTCTGTGTACTGTAAAGTCAAGGTGAGACAGACTATAAGATCATACAAAATGTTCGTGTATTATTTCAAATATAAATCTCTGGCGTTATTATAGATATATGACTAATGACAGATGACAAACTAATGTTTATTGTACTTACCATTTTTACAACTTTATTGTTGTCTCTTGCCTGATGCAACAAGGCTAACCGAAGATCGAACAAAAACCATATCTGATTTTCCGTAGCATTAAGACTAAAATTTTCAGTTTTTTCTTTTTTATGGCATTCCATAAAGGATGTTACTAACCTAAGCGCAAAATCTTTGCATTCATATTCGCACAATTTACTTAAGCGCACAGATATTAAATATGCACTTTCTTTGCAGAAAAACGCAATTTCTAAAAAAAAATATTAGCAAATAATATATATACAGGGTGATCAACTTTTGTGACAAAATCCGTAATATCCGTTATTATAGGAGATTTACTTATAAGTAGGCAGCTATAAGCTTCACATTTTAAAAATAGTTACAAATATGGAACCTAGTAAACTGTCAGTTTTTGGCAAATCAATCATTGCGACTCAATAATTATTAGTAAATGTTTAAATACCTAATTATTACTTTGACAGACAAATGAGGATAGTTAAAAAATTAGTAACTTCAGTCATACTTCTAATACTTCTTAAAAACCGAATTGTGATAAATAGTACTTTTCGATAATAGTATGATATACGTAAGCGGTCCGATAAGTAGTTAGCCTCACCGCCCGATAGCGCCACATCTCCAAATCTAAAACTATCGTGTACGGGTGGTGTCAAAATTTCAGCCTAACGGACTCGTAGTTTTGTTTTGACCGCGTGTGAAAGCGGCGTGTCCACGGATTATAGAAGAATGGAAAAAGAGTAATATCGGTTGGTGATTCGATTCTTGGTTTTGCAAAGGAATCGCGCAGCGAAATCAAATAGCGCTTCGATATTATGTACGGTGACTCTTCTCCTTGGATGGCAACCGTCAAAAATTGGTTTGAGTTTCAACAAAATCGCTCGTCGGTTTTTAAAAAACCATGCTTCGGTGCCCCGAAAATGACTACCACGGAGGATAATGTGGCAAAAATCCACGATCTCGTATTGGCAGACCACCGACTGAGGGTGCGCGAGATAGCTGAGACAATAGACATCTCAAAAGACCGCATATGTCACATCTTGCATGAAATTTTGAGAATGAGAAAGACTGTCCTACCGGCCGGACAGGTGAATTAAAGAACTGGAGCATACGTACCGAATACAATGCGTGTCTTGTTTCATAACATTTCGTTATACGTTAAGTCATTCCTTGTAGAGTCGGCAAGTTTTCCATGAACATACTTGGCCTAGTAACGCGGCAATGTGTAATACAACCTTGATGATAAAAGGAAAACAATTTTCGAAAACAAAACTGTTTTTCAATTTAAAGAATGTTACCAATATTAATCACTTTTATCATTTTTGACTATATTATTATAAAACTATAACTACAACTGGCTGTTGCTTTTGTAACCCTTTTCAATTATACAGGTTGTGGAACTTGTTACGATATTTATTGAAGTTTGGTTATATCTTTTTAAATCCTCTGTATAACATAAAACAACTGTATATTATTGTAACGAGGAAGTGAGACGGATGTTAAATTTAAAATAAGATACAAGGTGTTTTTTACTAAAAAAGAAACATCCTTGATGTGGCAAAGTGTTATGGAAGACCCTGTATATTTGTATCTCTTATAATAACAGATATTACGAAAAGTTGATAAACCTGTACACATGCATAATATGTTGGATAAGGATATTTTTATAAAATTATCAAATTATTAAAATTGAATTTTCGAGGATATCTAAATTAGATTTTGTTGTTACAAATGCTCATTCTGTATATTTTTATAGGTTGAACAACTTATTATTATAAAATAATGTACTATTAATTATCTAAATCAGTTTCAGAAAAAAAATAAACCTATATATAAAAATATCCTTGCAACTTTTATTTATAGTATAGTATAGTATGGTATATTGTATTGTACAAGGTTTCCCAAACATCCAAAATATATTTTACAGTGAAATATAACTCCACAATTTTAAAATAATTATGATATGTTTACAATAATTACACTTTTCTCAATTTCTTTTTCTCAAATTTTTCAATTTTCCAATTTTTTTTCTGTGTGTATATTTTTTGTATTGCTTCTGTTATTACTCTGGAAATTTCTTTCCATATTTGCTCTACTTCTTGCGTCCCTTTATAATTAATATCAATATGTTTCATAGTTTTTTCTCACATCTTCTTTTTGCGATTCCTGCAGTCATATACAGGGTGAGTCATGAGGAATTTTACATACTTCTACCTCGTATGGATTAATAAATGATCATTAAAAAGTGTCTTCCCCCATTCTTTAATACTATATAGGATGAGTTGTGAATTTTCACTGAAATTTCTATTCGTCATAACTTTTGAACGGCAAGTTCGATGCGTCTCATGTCACACATTACACTACTACCACCTAATCAACTGATTTATTCAAACTAGAAAATAATCAGGTTCAGCTTAAAAAAATTAGTTCATTTTATTCGTAGCAAAAATTTCACCCTGTATACGGTTTTTGAAAACTAATAAGAATTTGATTATGAAATCGACAATTAAAATGCCATATTTATTTTTTATTACTTAATTTTTAATTAAAAAAATTAAATTTGACTATTTTTAGCAAAATGCATATAAATATGTAACCTTTCTTGCAAAACTAAATTTTTTTGAACAAAATTTTGATTCAAAACTTAACAATCAAACCGGACCTGATTTTTCCCAGTTTGATTTATTCAAACTGAAAAAAATCAGGTCCTGTTTTAAAAAATTAGTTTTTTTGTTCAAAGAAAAAATTTCACCCTGTATACGGTTTTTGAAAACTCTAATAAGAATTTTATAAATTAGACAAATATGCATGTTTATTTTTTCCCCAGACAAGACAAACTAACTTTTTGAGTGAACTTTTCCATACAGATAAATGATCACACCATCTTACCTTTATCGTAAGAAACTATTGTATAATTTATGAAAAATGTATTGAGACACCCTGTATATTATAGATATATAATTGTATTAATTACCTTGTGGTCCGATTGTGACGTCTTCCTTCATCAGCCTGTTTAACACAGGATCGTCCCAGGGATCTTTGGCTACATCTAGCAATTGTTTTAATCTTTGTCCGAGAACTTGGTTCTTTCTAAATAGATTTTTTTCAGAATGGTGAATATATGACAACAACTGTTCTTTGTAAACATCTAAAAAGAAAAAGTAATTTAAATGTTATCTGTAATTTTGCATGAAGATAGTCATAGTCATAGTCATACCTTATTGATCCTTTAAGACATTCAAAATAAATGTATAGGATACGTCACTACAGAATTTAGTATAAAAAACATTAATGTGTATAATACAATATTCACAGTGCAAAAAAAATTGACAAAACATAAAATATATAAAATAACATTTTTACAAGTAAAATATGAAGCTACTGCAGTTTGCCCTCAAGATATTCATTTATAGAGTAATATGCTTTTCTTAAGAGTCAATCTTTAACATTTTTTTTAAATTTAGAGATAAGTGGTATTTCTTTCACAGTTTTTGGCAAATGATTGTATAAGGTCAGTCCCATAGGTATATCTGAAGCCATTTTGAAATTTGGATGTTCTGTGTTTAGGAACTCGTAAAGATTCAGCACTTCTTATATTGTAATAGTGATTGTCTGAATTTACTGGAAATGTATTGATTTCCTCTTTGACATAAAGTTAACATTTATAGATATATAGGCAGTAGAAAGTTAAAATTTGATGTTTAATAAAAACTGGTTTACAAGACTGTTGATAATCCAAATTAAAAATTTTACGGATAATTTTTTTTTGGTTAATGAACAATTTATTACTATCTACTGAGTTCCCCCACAAAATTACATTATAGCACATGTGGCTGTAAGCAAGGCTATAATAAACATTAATAAATGCCGAGATGGGTAGTGTGTTTTTAATTCTAGATATAGCATAAAAAGCTTTATTCAATTTCATGTTCACTGAATTCACTTGCTCTGACCATTTGAGATTACAATCAATGAATACACCCAAAAACTGTAGAGTGAGTGGAAGATAACATATTGTTTCTATCATGGATGGTTAAGATATAGTCATATTTAGATGAGTTGTATGAATGAAAATAAATAATTTGCGTCTTGTCAATGTTTAATATTAGTCTGTTGGTATTACACCAGTGTATAAAGCAGTCAACAACAGTCTTCATTGTCATTTTTAATTCCTCGAGTGTACGTGCAGAGACTATTAACGAGGTATCATCAGCAAATATTGATATTACAAGTGCCCTTATGTGATCTGGTAGGTCATTAATAAAAATTAGGAATAATAATGGTCCCAGCACGGATCCCTGTGGTACTCCTTTATTTGTCGTGTATAGTTCTGAGCTTGATTCTTTCATCTTAACAACAATCTTCCTGTCACTTAAGAAATTTATTATCCATTCTAGAAATATCCCTCTAAAACCAACGTTATATAATTTATTGCGAATAAATGTTATGTCTAAGCAGTCAAAAGCTCGTGATATATCAAAAAATAGTCCTGCCACATGGTTTCTACTATCTAATTCATCATAAATACGCTCAAACAAGCAGTATGCAGCCGTGAGTGTTGACTTTTTTGATCTAAAGCCGTGTTGGGTTGGAGTTAATAAATTGTATTCTTCTATAAAATTTAACATTCTGTTGTATACATATATTGTTGATACTGCAAGATATTTTGTTAACAGTGAAACAATGTGTAAAAGAATTGCGGCTGTCGAAACGTGGTCTTACCGACGAATTTTAGAATACCGTGGACTTGAGTGATGAATCAAACAGTTTTACAACGTCTGAACAATGAAAGGTGTTCTGGATACCATGAAAAATAAAATTGAAATATTTTGCCTATGTCATAGGCCAATTAAGTTAGTTTTTTACTTGACACAACTGTATAAATGGGTTTGGCAGTTGCAATGTGTAGTATGAGATATTAAAAAAGACTCATCTAGGGATTTATCAATGTTTCAGTGGAACTATGTGGTCCTAGAAGTTGAAGATATCCTGTGAAAAGCCAGTGGTATGGAGTCAGCACCAAGATGACACTATTTGGTTCTGTTTAGCACAAAGTAAAGATTATGCGACTGGTCGCTAATGTTCTTGCAGAGCAAAGCACTCAAAAGACTTGTTATTCCAATTTCTTTGTGACTTTCTTAAGTAAAAATGATAATACCCAATTTCTGCCAGTACGCAAACTATTTTTACTGAATAAATTAGGTTATACCACTGATTCAGTTATTATTTAATTATCACAAAGTGGTGCAATACGAATTAATAATAAACTGATTTAACATTAACAAAATAAAAACTAATTAATGGAAAAGGTATTAAATATTCGTTACCTTCGTATGTTCTCCAATCTGCAGTGAGGACTAGCTCTAGTGTATGTAGTTTAGCCCAATCTAGAATTTCCAGTACTTGTTGGATATTATAAGGTTTCTTTGTTATATCGTAGAAAGATTTCCAAACGTCAATAAGGGATTTTACTTTGGCTCCATAATCTCCTGGTTTATTTTTTAAAATGCACTCACATTGCTATAAAAAAATAATCATTATCTACACTGTTAATTAATAAAAACATTTAACCATTCATTAGTTGCTATCTAATATATACATTACCAGTACTATTGAAAATAAAGAATCTGAAACTGTTTTCTTGCGGCATGTCCTAAATAATAAATATGTCAATCAAAAAATCTATGTGTGATCTTATATATAAATATAGCTCTTGACATAACACGACGGTTCTTAAGTGAGGGTAAAGATAATTGTTGTTTGATATGGGAATAATCATGATTTTCAATAGTAGTGTGGACTTGGTAAGCATAATACTGGTGGACTCTTTCTATGGTATCAATATTGTTCTGAAAATAGGGTGACCAAATAACTGGAGAGTATTCCAAAATAGTTCAAACTAAGCAACAATACACTAATCTTGTTGAATCAATGGAAAAATACTTGCAATTCCTAGTAACAAAACCAAGAAGTTTAGATGCCTTTATTGAAATTTATGAGTTTATGTGGTCACAGAAAGTAAGCTTCTCATCAAAAATTACACCCAAATCCCGAATAGAAGAAACATAATTCAGTGGCTGATTATTAATAGTAGAGCTTGTTTCAATTCTATTGATTTTACCAAGAAAAACTTATAAAATAACATGTTGTTACATTTAAGTGGAGTTTGTTCTGATTGCACCAATTTTGTAGTCTGTCTAAGTCATCTTGCAACAAGGCTTTATCTTTTAAGCTATCTATAGCTTTCCAAAATTTCAAGTCATCCGCCAACATTAGACATTTGCTATTTAGGAAAACAGGAAGTGATATGGTTAATGAAGATATTAAAAAGAAGTGTGACCTCCTTGAGGAACTCCAGATGTTACTGAGATACTATCAGACAGATGAAAACCTATCTTGACTCTTTGCCTTCTACCAGATGTAGAGTTTTTAATCCATTCAACAAACCTGTCATGAAAGCCTACATTAATAATTTGCCCAAAAGTATTTGGTGATCTACATGATCAAATGCATTGGAAAAATCTATGTATATTGTATCTACCTGTTAACAGTCCTAAATTTGAGATAATATATCAGATTGATAGCAAATAAAGTCTGTTGCAGTGGATTTTTTGCTATGAAAACCATGTTTTGATTGAGGTATTAAGCTTTTACATAACCAAGAAAGTTGCTTTGCTATAAGGCATTCAAAGAGCTTACGAATTGCAGATTATATAGAAATATATAATCCAGATAGTCCAGATACCATAACGAAAAACGAAATTGATTTTATAATCACAAACAGAAAAAATATTGCCAAAGATGTTAATTAACTCACTGTTTTTAGGGACCATCAGTTAGTTAGAACAAAAATATTGATCAATATTAGAAGAGAAAGAGAAGCAATTATAACAAAGAGGCATTCTAATACATGTAAATCGATAGAAGATAGAGTAGCGTATCAGAATCTCATAACTTCAGAACTTAAATTAGAATATCTAAAGGAAAATGAATTAGATATAGAGGTGACAAACATGTGAATAAACACTGTAATTGAAAATGCTCATAGAAAATATGAGGGAACAAAAAACAAGCAGGATAAACTCACCCAAGCTACCAAAGTCCTTATAAACAAAAGAAGAATATTGAAAGACAAATTCACAGATAAGTTTGTAAAACTTAGACAGTTAAACAGACATATCTCAAAATTAATTCAAAAAGATGGCAGAAATTACAACACTGAACACATAGCTTTAAGTCATTGATAAAAGAAAAGTTTAAAGGTTCTTTAAACAATTAAGTTAACACCTCAAAAACAAAATTTATGACCAACCTTGTAGTCAGCAATAAAATTCAGATTGAAAGCTATAACATCGACCAAGTAATAGCTTACAAATATCTAGGGCATGAGATTTGCTTAGGCCAAGATAATCAGACACCTGAAAAAGAAGAATAGGTCTCACATGTCTGCTGTTGGATGCTGAACATTTTTAAGTATAATATTCCAACTTGTTTAAAAAGAAAGGTTTTTCATCAATGTGTTTTACTAAATGGGCTTGGGCCGAACATGTTGCCAGATTTATTGATGATAGATGGACCAGAAAGTGCATCGCCACAAATTGGATGCAAGAAGCTCAATATATAAATATGTGGAAAATTGTACGGGAGGCTTACGTTCAGTAGTGGACAAATATAGGCTAATTGATGATGATGAGTATATCTTTTAAAAACAAAAGTAACCTTGATATTAGTGAAACAACTAAGCATACTGAAATATTGAAAGGTATCAGACAATTTTTTTCCAGGTGCTGTCTGGGTTTTCTTCAATTCATTCTTGATACCCATTCTGGAATTTTGCAACCCTGGTACCATGTTTTTGGAGTTACTTGGCAGTCTCCCAAAACGAGTTTTCAGTTTACGAACTAGGGTCACAGTCACGAAAGATATGTTTGACTGTTTCAGGGCCTCTACTACAGAGTCTGTACCTTAACTCTCCCTGAAACAGCCCTGTTATGTGCGGTGTCCCTTAACTGGCTGATTCCTTCTTGTATTCTGCATTACTTCAGCCCTGTTCAATATGTTATGTTTGTCTAATATATGTTTTGCCATGTACTTGACTGTGTGCATTTCCCAGTAAAAGTTATGTTGTATTTAGATCCACATTTTTTTCGGTTGTGGACAGCCAGCTCTTGGCCATATTTAGTAACTGATCCTCTTCTGACAAGTTCATTAGCTTTTTTGTTGTGAAGTCCCCGATGACCTGGAACCCATACCTGTGTGATACTGTTCTGGTATGTTCTAATAATCTGTCGAGTTTTCCTTGATATTCCCACACTGCAAGCCAGTAAAGAAAAAATGTGAAAAATTCTTAAAAGACATACGTGGAGTTGCTGGGAAAAGCTCCGTGAAGATATCATTATCATTTTGCTCTTTCTTTCAACAATCATAAAAAGTAAAAATATCATTTTTTAACTATAAAATGTTTCTTACACAATATAGAGAAAAATGATTCAAATAAAATTTGTAGATCTAACAAGTTCTTTAATTTTGTGAGTTTTTAAATCAAAATCCATACACAATTAACTGAAATTACAAAAAACCCTTATTTTTGCAGTATTATATAAAAATATTAGTAACTTTGTTTTTTTTGCATAATGACATGTAATATAACTACTTGCAATTATAGCAATTAATTAGTTATTGAAGTGTGCTAAATCTCAGCTAGAGGAATCAAATAGTTATTTAATTTGTTTATCTCAGAGAGCAATTATTTAAACAACTCTACTTGGCCAAGCAGTGACTCTAGAGATATTTACCAGATCGCAATTGATTTTTTGAGGCTTCAAATTGAATATAATACATTAAAAAGACTTTATTAAAAATATTATTTATGACTTTAGTTTTTTAACATCTATAACTTTGAAATTTTTTATATCATGCACTTGCAAATAGGCTCACTGAAAAGCTGGTGAAAAACACAATCTTAAAAAAAAGACATAATATAACCAATTGAAACCAAGATTTTTCTCTTAAAATCATATTTCCATTAGATATTGAAATTGAACAGATTATTAATGGAGATCTAAATTTTGTGATCTATTTTTTATTTTTTTATATATTTTTTGTATTTTCTTTTAATTAGTTGATGAATGAATTATCACATTTACTGAGAAACGAGAGGGAGCCGGCAAAGAGAATAAACAAATTCGCAAAACATTCTCTGAACTTATTATTTAGGAATCAACAAAAATCTTGTTTAGATCTGACACTGCATAAAATTTGTGTGAGACATCAACCTGTATACTGTATAACATAAACAGTGAAAAATTATATTAGGGATATAATGTTTCAACTATGAATAATATATTTGTCAACACCCAGCTATTCACAGTGAAACAAATTCTAAACAAATCCTGGGAATACCACATTGATCTTTACAAGAACAATTTTTTAAATTGCTATTTTTCAGTGCTAATCAATTTCATTTAGACTAATATTATACTAAATACTAGAAAGAAATTGGAAAATTAGAAAAAATAAGAAAGGAAGAAACACGTTTTTTGTTTCTCAAACATTTTTTTTATTTTACATTAAATACTAATTTCCAACAATTATTGTCTTATGAAAAATTGAATATGTTTAAAACTGTCCAGACATGAATTATTGTAAGATTTGGTGTGAATAATTGATATCATACAAGTTGTATATTGACAAAATTTGTTATATTAAGGTTACCTGTTTATAGGTATTAATATCTTCCATATTTTATTATTATTATTTCCTTTATGAACTTGATCTGGATGAATTACTGTGATGAAACAAAATATAACTACAAACAGGTGGCTTACACTAAGTCTGCATTGACAATTGACACCCCTCACTTTGCGCATGTGCGGCCGCAATCCGACAGCTGAAATGCAGCGTAAATGTGATATATGTATTTTATTTTGTAAATTATTGCAAACATAACCACATTTATATCGACCCAAATTATAGTTGATTTGTTGATTATATTATCAGAATCTTAACAATTCCTTTGTGTGTTAATGTTAAAAAGTGAAATACCTATACAAGTTATGGCCATTACTTGTTCTTTGTGTAATAAAAACTTTTCGCCTAATATGTGTTAAAATTACACACTAAAAAGAAACATCCAAAGGACAATATTTATAAACAGAAGTTCACTGACATTATATGTAACTTTTGCAAGAAAGGGTTTGCAACACAATACACACTCGAGGCACATGTTAGAAGCCTTCATCCTACAGGGTTTAATAAAATATATGCAGATATAATATATTCTTTTCTACATGTTTATTGCAGCAAAAATTTTAATTATCAACACCACTTGAGGTCACATTTAAAGAACACACATAAGGAGACATTGAGTGTTGATAATAATAAAATGTGTCCATTGAAAAGCAAAGAAAAGAACACTTGTGCTATGTGTAAAACATATAAATCAAGATTTACCAGTGATATGTTAAATCACCAGAGTAGTTGTCACGATATAAAAATAGAGACAGAAGAATACACTTTTACATCAGTAGCAAAATTTCAAGAATGGAGAAACAAAGTTGAGGAAGAATGTAACACTCAGTTTTGCAAAAGGAGAACAAAGTCCACCAAGCATCATGTTATTATGAAATATATATGTAGTCGATCTGGGATATACAAACCAATTGGTGAGAAAAAGAGACACTTACTTAAAGTTTCAAGGCAGTAAGAAAATTAATGCATTTTGCCCTTCATCTATAAATTTAGTAATAAAGACAAACTGGTAAATATTTTTTTGTTTTTGAGGTATATAATATTAATTACATTTTTTTAGGGAGTTGTATTGCCAGGTTTGTTAAAACGCATGTGGGACACAGATCTGAATTAAGACAAAAGACATTGACAAAGCAAGAGAAAGATGAGATTGCAAAAAAGATTGCCCAAAAAATACCATCCAATAATATTTTGGATGACATTAGAGACTCTGTGATTGATTCAAATTTAAAAAGAATTGTACTTAGCAACACTGGTTCACCATGTCTTTAGTGATTCCGGTTATCAACTGTCAATTGTAATCCTATATTTCTAGAATGTAGCACATGTTTAGTTTTTAGTATTTTTGTAGAATAAAGTAATTAAACAATTCACTGCTAACTCTTTATTACCATCACTGGGGAACAACAAATTCTAATAGATTATGGGCACCCAGACAGATAAAAAATAAAGAAGCAAAAAGAAAGTGTGAAATATTAAATGACTGATGCAATTGAATATTCCTCAGCTGACAAATGCTACAAATTTTAACAATTGTAAATTCATAGTAACTATAGTACTGGAAGAAAGACAATTATTAGATGTATTGGAGAAAACAGAGCAAGACTACAGTGAAACAAAAGAGAAAGAGGAGTTTAAACTAAAAGATTCCAAAGGTAAAAGCATTATAGTACAATGTTTAACAGACAAACACTTGGATTTAATGAGGAATGAAAAAACCACAAAAGAAATGGTTAAAGCCCTAGAGAACATATTTGAGAGAAAAAGTGTGTTTACAAAATTAACATTGAAACGTAAATTGTTAACATTAAAGCTGAAAAGAAATGAAAAATTAGAAGATCACTTTCTGTTGTTTGACACCCTTATAAGAGATTTAGAAAATGCTGGTTCAAAACTAGAAGAAGAAGACAAAGTATGCCATTTATTACTACCATTAAATGAAGAGTATGAATCAGTCATTACAGCTATAGAAACAATGAATACAACTATTAAAATGGACTTTGTAAAATCCAGACTATTAGATGAAGAAATGAAACTTATCAAAACAAGATAAACCAGCTAATGTTAATGAAATGACATTCCAAACCAATCAGCCAATAATTTGTTATAAATTTCACAAACCAGGACGTAAGATATCAAGAGTGTCACCAATTCAAAAGTGGGAATAGATGTCATAATCCAAGAGGCAACTTTCAAGGGCATTCAAGAAGTACATATATACAAAGTGGTACAAATCATAGTAGACGAAATCAAGGTGGTAAGCAATCACAGGTGAATCAAGCAAATGAATTAGCCTTCATTGCATTAAGTGGTCTAACTATGTCTGACATAGCTACTCTCAATGTACAGACATTCATTCTGAATTCTGGATGTACACAACACATGGTAATGGAAGAAATGGTTGAATATATGGTAGATGTAAAACAAATCATCACAGTGAAAATTGGAACTGCAAAGAATGGTGAGGTATTGGTAGCAAATAAGGTAGGTACAGTAAAAGCTACATGTCAGGGACGAGATATTAAAATAGAAGCACTTATTGTTGAAGGTATATCAGATAACCTCATTTCTGTATCTAAATTATTAGAAAAAGGTTTTAAAGTAACATTTGTTAACAATATTAATGGTAAGAGACAAGCTATAATAAATAAAAATGGATCAAAATTTCAGTGTGAAATGTTGAATAATTTATTTTGTTTAAAGGTAGATTTTGTTAATAATAGATATAATTATTGTAATGAGACAAATCATATAGTAAGTTATGTAAATAAGACTATAGATGATAATTTATGGCATAGGAGATTAGGACACATAAATCGGCACAATTTCAAAATATTAGGACTACCTTATAGTTCAGAAATTTGCAAAGATGGTATGGAAGGTAAAAGTACTCTTAAATCATTTAATAGATGTTATAAATACACAACAAAAATTGGTCAGTTGATACACTCAGATATTTCAGGTCCAGTATCGACACCAACATCTGAAGATTATAAACACTTTCAAGTATTAATTGATGATTACTCGCATTTTTTAGTAGTAAGATTATTAAAAAAAACATGAAGCTGATCAAAATATTATTCAGTTTATTAAATTAATTAAAACTCAGCATAATCTAAAAGCGCAAAGAATTAGAGTTGATAATGGTGGTGAATTTACATCTAATGCATTTAGATTTTTGTAAAAATAAGGGTATTAAGGTGGAATATACAATGCCATATACTCTACAAGAAAATGGGATTTCAGAGAGAATGAACAGAAGCTTATTAGACAAAATAAGGACCAAATTTGCTGAAATTAATCTACCAAGAGAGTTATGGGGGAAGTAATTCTATGCTCAGCATATGAATTAAATAGAACACCTACTAAAGCAAATAATGGAAAAACACCTGCCACAAGATGGTACAATAAAAATGATTTATCAAAAATGAAAGTATTTGGAAGTAAGGCATGGACAGTAGTCTTACCAAAACAAAGCAAATTAGAAAGAAGTGCACAACCTTGCATAATGATAGGATATACAGAAGCTGGATATAGATTACGGAATTATGAAACTAATGAAATTTTTTATTCAAGAGATGTGAGATTTGATGAAACTTTAACTAATTATGATGAAATCACTAAGACCAATATGATGGATGATACAAATAAGAAAACAATAGAAATACAATATGAAAATGAACTTCAAGGAGGAATAAATGATATAGAAATAGAAATTCAAGATGATGATTTAAATGAAGCTAATGAAGATGAAACAGAGAATATAAGTTCAGAAAATTATGAATGCATGCCAAAGATAGAAACAACAAAAACAGGAAGAAAAATAAAAGCACCCAAATATTTAAGTGAATATGAGACAGTTATGTTAAATATTTAAGTGAATATGAGACAGAAAACAATACAGCTTACTGTTTAATATGAACCGAAGAAAATGATACTTTATGCTATGAAGATGCCATAAAAGATCCACAATGGGTAGAATCTATAAGAAAAGAGCTATTCTCACATGAAAAGCTTAATACACGGGCAGAAGTAGAATTACCTAAACATAAAAAAGCTATTCAAACAAAATGGGTTTTTAGAACAAAGGATGATGGAACTAAAAAGCCAGAATAGTAGCCAAAGATTTTCAAATTAAGGAGGAGAGTGAATTTGAACCAAATTACTGACCAGTAGCAAGAATATCAACAATTAAGCTATTTTTATCAATAGCATTACAAAATGGAAAATCGGACAAATGGATATCCCAACTGCATTTTTAAATGGATTACTTGAGAATGATGTCTATATTTATGCACCAGAAGGACTTACAATAAAAAACTCAAGAGTATTAAAATTGAATAGAGCTTTATATGGCTTAAAAGAATCATCAAAGGTATGGAATAATACATTCAACGAATTTGTTACTCAAAATAATTTTGAAATATCTATGTATGATTTTTGTTTATACAATAACAAAAAGGTTTGGATATTAATATATGTAGATGATATATTATTAATAGGTGAAGATAATGATGTTAAGTGTATTATAAAAATATTACAAGATAATTTTCAGGCAAAATATTTAAACGAAGTTAAAAATTTTTTAGGTATGAACATTACTAGGACAGAAGACACTATTAAAATTAATCAAGAAAGATTTATAGAAAAACTTTTGGATCATTTTAATATGAAGAAATGTAAACCAAAGAAAACTCCAATGGAAAAGGGATTTCAATACAATGAGGACAGTGAAATTCTAACTAACATTCCTTAAAGGCAATTAATTGGAAGACTGATGAATTTATCAACAACAAGTAGGCCAGACATTAGTTATGCAGTGTCACACTTGCGCAGATTTTTAGATTGTCCTACTACAGAGACATGGAATGCTGGAAAAATAATTTTAAGATATCTACCAGGAAGTAAGAAACTGGGATTACTAAACTTATTATAAAAATATAGATTGCCAGATAACACTTAATAGATATTCAGATGCAGATTGGGCAACAGATAATAAAGATAGGAAAAGTGTGAGTGGGTGTATATTATTATATGGTAATAACCCAATATCATATTTTTCAAAGAAACAAAACTGTGTGGCATTATCAACAGCTGAAGCTGAGTACATTGCAGCAGCACAAACAGCTCAAGACTTAATCAATGTCAAGGGTATACTGGGAAATTTTAATGTAATTGTCAAAACAATTTTATACTGTGACAATAAAAGTACAATTTTAATGTCTAACAATAATGAAAATTCCAAAAGAGCAAAACATATAGATATAAAAAGGCATTTTTTAAAAGACTTAATTTCTAAGAAAGAAGTTGTAATGGATTATATATCAACTGAGCAAAATTTAGCTGATATTTTGACTAAATCTTTAGGTACCGAACTTTCATAAATCTAAGAAATAAAATTTATGTTATATGAATTTTGTAATATTATTTTGTTAATTATAATAGTTACGATTTTCATGTTTCAACATTTCAAATCGAGAAGGAGTATTGGAATTTTGTACTTGACAACACTGGTTCATCATGTCTTTAGTGATTCCTGTTGTTAACTGTCAATTGTAATCCTATATTTCTAGAATGTAGCACATGTTTAGTTTTTAGTACTTTTGTAGAATAAAGTAATTAAATAATTCACTGCAAACTCTTTACTACCATCACTGGGAACAATAAATTCTAATACAATTAACTGAAATTGCAAAAAACCCTTATTTTTGCATAATGACATGTAATATAACTACTTGCAATTAGAGCAATTAATGAGTTATTGAAGTGTGCTAAATCTCAGCTAGAGTAACCAAATAGTTTATAACTTATTTAATTTGTTTATCCCAGAGAGCAATTATCTAAACAACTCTACTTGGCCAAGCAGTGACTCTAGAGATATTTAACAGATCGTAATTGATTTTTTGAGGCTTCAAATTGAATATAATACATTAAAAAGACTTTATTAAAAATATTATTGATGACGTTTTAGTTTTTTAACATCTATACCTTTAAAATTTTTTATGTCATGCACTTGCAAGTAGGCTCACTGAAAAGCTGGTGAAAAACACAATCTTAAAAAAAGACATAATACGACCAATTGGAACCAAGTTTTTTTCTTAAAATCATATTTCCATTAGATATTGAAATTGAACAGATTATAAATGAAGATCTAAATTTTGTGATCTATTTTTTATTTTTTTATATATTTTTGTATTTCCTTTTAATTAGTTTTATGTTGAAATTAAATGAATTATCGCATTTACTGAGAAGCTAGAGGGAGCTGGTAAAGAGAATAAACAAATTCGCAAAACATTCTCAGAACTTATTATTTAGGAATCAAAAAAAAATCTTGTTTAGATCTGACACTTACTGCATAAAATTTGTGTGAGACATAAACCTGTATAACATAAATAGTGAAAAATTATATTAGGGATATAATATTTCAACTATGAATAACATAATTATGTCAACACCCAGCTATTCACACAGAAACAAATTCTAAACAAATACTGGGAATACCACATTGATCTTCACAACAACAATTTTTTAAATTGCTATTCTAACCAATTTCATTTAGACTAATATACTAAATACTAGAAAGAAATTGGAAAATTAGAAAAAATAAGAAAGGAAGAAACACGTTTTTGGTTTCTCAAACATTTTTTTTATTTTATATTAAATACTAATTTCCAACAATAATTATTGTCTTACGAAAAATTGAATATGCTTAAACATGTCGAGACATGAATTATTGTAAGATTTGGTGTGAATAATTGATACAATACAAGTTGTATATTGACAAAATTTGTTATATTAAGGTTACCTGTTTATAGGTATTAATATCTTCCATATTTTATGATTATTATTTCCTTTATGAACTTGATCTGGATGAATTACTGTGATGAAACAAAATATAACTAAAAACAGGTGGCTTACACTAAGTCTGAGTTGACAACACTGGTTCATCATGTCTTTAGTGATTCCGGTTGTCAACTGTCAATTGTAATCCTATATACGAATTGAAGACAGATCTCATGATTGAAGTCTCATATCTTATGTTTTTTTTAAATTTTTAGACTGTTTCTAAATCTCAAGATGAATAATGGGTACCTAATAAAATGTATACAAAAAATTCAGCATTTTTAAAGTGCTCTTAGATTTTCACCTTGAAATATTCATAAATGGACTGTATTTTTATATAAAAGTGCTTGCACTACTCCAATTAATATACACAAAATAATATAAACAAAGCTTAAAAGGTTCTTTATTGCTTTGAAAGTGTAAATATTGGTCCATAAACAACTGATGTTTATGTATATTTTATCATTAAATATCAAGAATAGCCGGAATTTTGTATTAAAGGATCAACAGACCAAAATGATTTAAGTGTGTTTGAGATATGAAACAAATCAGCAATTTCATATAACAATGACTTATATTTCATCTTCAATCACTTTGAAATCCTAAAAGTGCCTATAAAATGTTAAATCCTCAGAAAATAAAATTAGATTTATGTATAATATATTATATACTTAATATTCTTGGGTAAAATAGGTTAATAATTTTCATTGAAGTTTAAACTATAAAGAATGTTTATAATCATTGCCTAATATTGAATGGATAAATCCATAGCTTGCAGTATTTAGGTAGGTAGGTAATTTCCTAAAATTATATATGATACTGGTGGTTCCCCTAAAATAGGTCCTTTTCTAGTACACTAAATTTTAAATATGTACTTATATATTAATTAATATATAACAATATAACGTATTTAAAATAGTTTTGTATAATTATATATCATTTAAAACCTCCCATTTCCTTCAAAATTCAACTGTAGCGAAATCTCACGATTTCTTACGAATATCACGATTTCTCTTCGACTTCATGTGGCATCACTGAATGTAGCACATGTTTAGTTTTTAGTACTTTTGTAGAATAAAGTAATTAAATACTGCGAACTCTTTATTACCATCACTGGGGAACAACAAATTCTAATACAGGGAGAATGTGTTCTTTTTCATAAGCCTCAATGTGTTTACTATGAGGATTATCCACAATTTAAAAATGAAGACTTTATTCTGATAATAATGACACCATCGCAGGTTGAACTTTTGAAAAAATTTGGGGGTAACATTATATGCTTAGATGGCACACATGGAACTAATAGCTATGATTTTGAACTTCACACAATTATGGGGGTTGATGAAATTCAAGAAGGTTTTCCTTGTGGGTTTCTAATTTCTAATCGTTCAGATCATGAAGTTTTGGTTTTATTTTTTCTGAAATTAAGAAGCAAGCTTGAGTTATAAATTGCAAAGCTTTTATGGCAGAGGCATATTTCAATGCATGGATCCAAACAATGGGAGCACCAGATAAGTGGTAAGGTAGTTAATGATAAATATCATTTTTGTTTTAGATTATATTGCACATGGCACATAGATAAAGCCTGGAGAAAGAATATTAATTCAAAAATAATATCAAAAGAAACTGGTGTATGTGTTTAAACTTTGGTTTATTATGATTTATTTAATAATTTAACATTTCAGACTCTTGTATACAAACAGCTATGAGTTCTTAATCAAGAAAGAGATGAAAAGGCTTTTTGAAAGGATGATCATTAAGTTTTTGCATGATCAAAGTCAAAATTCCGAGATGTCTGAGTTTTTGCTATATTTTAAACAATATTCCAAAAATCCACAAGTTTGGGCATATTGCTATAGGAAACATATCAGAATAACCATAAACATGCGCTTGTAGAGACTACACAGAGCTTTAAAATATGAGTACCTTAATGGAAAGAAAGTAAAGAGATTAGATAAGTCGATACTAGCAATTATGAGATTGGTCCATGATAAATTGTTTCAAAAAATTATTTTTGAGCATAAAGGCAAGCTCTCTACAACTATTTCAAATATCAGAGTAAGACACAATGAATCTGTTAAAATAGATGGAAACTTAACCATCAGAACAGACAATACTTTCACTGTTCCTTCAATGAATTCAACAGAACTCTATTATATACATAGGGATGTTGAAAGTTGTATGTGCACACTGAAATGTGAAGATTGTGGCATTCGTATTCATGAAGTTTATTGTACTTGTATGGACTCAAGTATCAAATTTAATATGTGTAAACACACATGCAGTTGCTTTAAGTTTTTTGAAATTTAAGACATAAAATAATATAAGAACTATTCACAGTTTATAATTGTACAGTTTGCCATTACAAATTGGGCCTTTTGTTGTACTCTTAAAGAATTGTGGTAGATGTTATAAGTAGGTAACTAAATTACTTTTTGCTTTTAGAGGATAATAAATAAAGTCAGGATTCTAGTAAGTATTTGATATTAAATCACGTTATTGAGAAAAACAAAGCAAAAAACATCGTATTTTAGTTATGCAAAATATGTCTAATGATAAGTATTTCATACCAAAACGTCCAGAATATAAAATAAGACTATGAGAAATATCAGAGATATAAATGTCATTGTAATGGAAATAAAATCTCATTTAAAAAATTGCAGTTGCATGTATTTTTATAGAGAATATAAAACCACAAAATTTTACAAGAAACATTTTTGACAAAGTCGATCATTTTTAAAATATTAATACATATTCCAAAACCAAGGGAAAGTGTTTGTTCTCGAATTTCAATTTTTGTGGCCACTTAAATTTATCTGCTAGGTACTGGTCGGACCCTATATGTAGACAGGTAAGTATTAAAAAATAACTAATCACATTTTTAAACATTAAAAATAGCAATTTTATTCTGTTTGTCAACTTTACTTGACTTATACTTTATTTGAAACCGCACATGCGCAGAGCAAATGATGTAAATCTAAATTGTGAGGGGTGTCAATGCAGACTCAAGTATCACAGTCTGTGTCCTATTCACACCAACCCGACAGTCCGGTCCAGTCACAGTCTTGATCGCTGTTATTTTCCAAGCTTATTTTCCACTTGCTCATGTGTTCCGCTCCAAAAACACAAAGTGGAGATCAAAAACCAGGGTCTACAAAACTATTTTATCAGACCAATAGTATGTAGACCAATATTGATGCGAGAGATTGGTGATAGCAGAAAATACAAAAAGGAAGCTGGAATTCTTTAAAAGAAAAGTTCTAAGGAAGATATTTGGAAATTTGTATCAGTACCTTTACACTGGCCTCTAAGTGTATTTCTTAATAACAATGGAGAAATATCAAGTCTGTTCAGATTGTTACATTCCTGGAAAACGGGGCAAGTCAAAGGGATGGTGGTAAGACAATTAAATGTTAGTCATTTAACTGTGCAGAGAACTTACCAACAATTTCTTGAGACCGGATCTTATCAACAGCGACTTAGGTGTCAGATAATATATCATTCCCACTATTTCTGAATTGCAAGACTGGACACAACCTGCTAGAATGCTCCAAAGAAGAAGTTTATTTCGTCAAAAATAAGGAAAGCTCTAATAAACACAAAAATAATAAATTTATGAGAACATTAATACATAATAAAATAAAAATAATAATTACACTTCAAATATTCAGCATATTCAGCCAGCTCAAGGACCAGCAATCAGCATTTCTACTGGTCGGCATAATTTAAGAGAATAGAGTTTGACAGCTTGCAATCCAGCAACAGGGCCATTACATGCTGCTCCTTACAAAAGATGCAGACTTGCATTTTCCCGCAAACACATTAATTGGACAATAGGCAATTGGAAAAAGTATTGTTTATGGATGAGTATAGAATATCAATTTATGGGAAAGATGGCTGAAATAAGGTCTATAGAAGGGCTGGAGAACATTATGATGGTTGCAATCGCTCACACTGGGTTGCTGTTGGTGGTGGAGTAATGTTTTGAGCAGGGATTTCTTTTGAGGCACACAAGGATCTTGTCCTGATTGAGTCAGGCACATACGGCAAAGATTGTAACACAGATGTTGGTATTCCAAAAATGGATTGGCCTACTTAAAGCTCAGCTTTTAATCCAGTTGAGCTTATATGGAGCCTTCCCAAAAGTGTAAAAGCATCATATACATGCTTCAACAACGTGAAGAGCTTCAAATCGCTCTCATTGAGGAATATCACTTTTCCCCAAAGGAACATCAAAAACGTAGTCAGTTCTATGCCAAATCAAATGAGGAGTGTCATCCAGAACCGTGGTGGCAACACACATTCTAAGAAGTGATACTTGCCCTTTCTTGACTGTATAGTTCAATTCTTGTTATACTTGTAACTTGTAATTTTTAATACATTTATTATTGTATTAAGTTTTTCCTTGTTTTCCATTTATTAACCATGGTAATGTCGGGTTACATGCTACAAGAGTACTGACTCAATACACAATAGATTTAATGTGATATAAAAAAGAAATGAATAAAAAGATAAAAATTTTCTTAAATTTTGTCGATGGCTGTTTTCTCTGACCCCCAGTGTATAAACTGGATCATAAAATTTAGATCTTCATTTATAATATGTTCAACTTTCATCTTTTAATGTTAATAAACAATGGAAATATGATTTTAAGAAAAAAAAAATCCTGTCTTGGTTCCTATTGGTCATAGGTTATTTTTAATTGTGATTTTTCATTGGCTTTTCAAGCCTACTTAGTTAAAATATCAAAGTTAATAAGTTATTATATAATAAATGTCATCAATATAAATTTTATAGTACATTTGAAAATAATTGATAACACAAATTTTATTACATATGAGATAAAACCCAATAAAACATACAACAGTGACAGAGATTTTCTAAAATAAAATATTCAGAATTGTTATGAAAATGTTTGGGTTTTACCTAAAATTTTTAAACTTTAAATTGTGGAAAACTTTACGTGAATTAGGATGTTTATGAGAATAACAATAGAAAATCTATGCGTAGAGAAAGAAGAAATTATTCGTAGGAGGAGGCAATATTTAAGGGAAATTCGAAAATTAAGGAAAGAAGGCAAAAATGTTCTTTATTTAGATGAAACATGGATAAATGAAGGGCATTTTGTAAAAAAGTTTGGCAAGATAAACTGGTTACAAATACTAGTCAGGCATTTACAGGTTTGTCTACGGGCTTAAAATTTCCAAATGGTAAAGGTCGCCATTTAATTATCACGCATATTGGAAGAGATACAGGATTTGTTCATGGAGGCTTGTTAGATTTTATTTCAAGTCCTACGAACAACTACCATGAAGAAATGACTAGCTGATATTTTGAGGAATAATTCAGTCAAATCATAGATTTATTACCGACCAATTCTTTAATAGTCATGGACAATGCCAGTTACCATTCAAGATTAAAGGAACTGTTACCTAAAACTAAATGGAGAAAGCAAGAACTCTTGGATTGGTAAATAACCAAGGAAATAGTAGTGCCAGCAGAAGGTTTACTCAAAAAAGAGTTATTGCAGCTATGCAAACAATATTAACTAAAATTTAAGAAGTATAGTGTAGATGAAATAGCAAAGGAAGATGGAGTTAAAGTGTTGCGATTGCCACATTATCACTGAGAACTTAATCCCATAGAACTAATCTGGGCTCAAATATGTGGGGAGAAATACTACAACATTTATTTTAAGCTCCAAGATGTTCGTCAAATATTATCTGAATCCATATCAAAAATTTCACCTGACAATTGGCAAAAAGCTATAAGATGTGTCATAGCAGAGGAAGAAACATTCTGGAAACTCGATATGTTAATAGAGGAAACAATATAACCAATTTTTATTTCTGTAAGAAATGAAGAAACTGATAACTGATGCCTTCTTATAGGAAGAAGACAACTTATGTATTTAAGTATGTAATTTAGTGATGTCCAAAAAGTTACCCCTACCCGTTATAGGTATTTGTCCAATACAAAGGTACTGATTCTTCATTGTTAGAAATACTCCTTACTTTTGGTATGAAACAGATAACCAAACTATATAGTAAACTAAGCGAAATACTGGGATGTCCCAACACAAAGTAAAACCTATTATTTCTGTAATCAAACACTTCTAAAAGATAAACCGAAGCAAGCGATGCAGTGTAATTTAAAGACCAAGGATGGTGTATATTACATTGTTGATAAAGGTAAAGACTAAAGACACCTGGCGGTTTCTTTGATGTTTACACTATTTATTACTTGCAACTGTAATAAAAAGAAACCTACTGTTTTTAATATAAATGAAAAGAAATAGGTAGAATTATGGTATAGTAAAACAATCTAACTGAGAGGCTTCATTTTGCATTTAATTATTGGTGATATATAATTTGTTTCGATTTACTTTTTTTAAATTATCTAATATCAAAATGGATTTAAAAAAGGAATGCTATTTGGTTATATTTCGATACAAGTTCTGAATGTTCTTCAATGTTTTTTGAAGAGCCAAACCTTGAAAAAAGAAAGGATCCTCTCGTTTAGTGGTGAGAGAAGCAGAGTGCATCCCTTGTTATCTAAATTATCCAAACTGTATTTATGCATGTGCCACTTATGTTTCATGTGAATGAATATTTAATAAAACTGGTCATAGAGTAACCGAACGAAGGAATAGATTAAAATCAAAAAATGTAGAAAAGCTACTATTTATGCATTGTAATAACGATTTATAAAAATAATCAATTTTTATTTTTTCGATTATATTTTATTTTGCATTTTTCTTTTGTTTTAACGAACACGGTTATGAGGTTTCGCTTATAACAAGGTACTCTTATTAGATGTAACCTGAAATGTCTATTGAACTATAACCCTCTATATCGAGGCAAATTTGGTTATAAGGAGAGAAACTAAGATCGAAAAACGTGTTTTTTTTACGTTTTTGGTCCGGCCGCCGATCTAAATAAATACCCTTTTTAACTACTAACCACAATAAACTTCTTCCGAAATTTACAATTTACGATTCACAAGTGTCATTATAGGGGGTTGACCATTCGCACCTAAAAATAAGAAGGTCCTAATAGACAAGATGTGGAAGGTGCTTTAAACATTGTAAGAAACTTTATCCAAAGACATAACACAAATGAGGAAGCATACAACTGTTTCTCATCTTTAAAAAATATGATAGATAGAATACTGGACAATTTAAAGCAATCAAAAATGACAGACTTCTTCCAATTGCAGAAGCAATAGTTTATGTTATCCTTGAAGATATGTTTTACACAGATTTGCAGAATACAGATTTTTTGTTTTAATGTATTTCATTGACAATAAAAGTAAACAACTTTTTTTCCAAAAACGCCATTCAAACAATATTTAGCATCTTATATTGCTCCGAATGGCTTCACTATAGGGAGTTAATGTTTTAGAAAACTGCATATGTATGCAAAGTATTATTGTTTGATATAACGAAATCAGCTTATCAGTTCTCGTGATAGAGGGTGTCTACTGTATTTTTATATATTATATTTCTTATAAGTACTATTACGAAGACTATTACCATTATCTTTAATACTAATGACTGAAGTCACAAATATTGTACTCTAACTAAGGACTAAAAGTACCTGGTATTGATATTTAAAGTAATGAATTGTTACAAGTATTCAAAAGTAAAGAAAATTTACATCACTAATGTAATAATATATTTATATTACTAATTATAAGTTTATATGACGCTAGTACCCGAAATATATTTATTATTAAATTGTAAGGAAATGTCCTAAACCAATATTTAGTATTTTCATAAAAATGAATGTGTGTACATAATATTGTCATTTTAGTTTTTTAATATTAAAGTAATTTTATGTTCTTCGTCACTGAGGCGTTCGGTTATTGATTATCCCTAAGGGTTTGCTCATTTGCATTTTATGATGTGTTGTATTTGAGGTTTGTCAAGATGGTCATATTAAAGTCAGTGAAAATTCAGATAAGAAGGTATCAATTATTACGCTTTTTCTGGATTTACCAACCTTGTATTTAGACATTTGCTATAAAATTTGTGATATCAATCATTTTCAAATGTACTAAAATAGTCTTTTAAAGTTTTTTTTAATATATCTTAAAATTGAAGCATCAAAGAATCATTTGTGATCTGCTAAAAAAGCAAAGTTATTACCATTTATAAATTGTTGCAAAAATAAGGGTGTTTTGCAATTATCTCAGTCAGTTGTTTATGTAGGTATTTTAATTTAGAAACTCACAAATTAAATAATTAAACATTTATTAAAAAAAGTTTAATTTATTAGCCAATTAAATTGGCAAATCTATATGTATGGTTATTACAAAACACTACATGGAGGATTCCATGATAATTGATAATCAATTGATTGGTTTCAGTAATAAGAAGTTTGTTAAACAGCAAGAGAAGCCTGGACAGATTAGAAAAAGAATTGAAATAGCTGAACTGTTTCTAACTTTAATAATGATTAATAAAAAAAAGTATGCTAAATAAAACCAAAATATGAATATATGAAACTATTGTGAAAACTACAATAATGTATATAGTTCCGAAGTTTTCTTATGTGGCATGTTTTACATCAACTACTATATTTTTCTGAGAATGAATGTACTTAACTAAAATTGCATACTTTATCGACAATTTGACTTCCAATCCAGAAATTGTTTTCAAAAATATTTTGGACTTGATAAAACATCTAGTTTTCTACTTTTTCATCTACTAAAATGATTGTACTTTATTCCCAGAAAAATCAGTACAAATGTCAATCTACAATAACAAAAAAAAAAATTAACCTGGATGATCCAGAAAGTTATTAGAAGAGTACAACCATAAAAAGTCAAGAATTAGCTAAAGAGACTATTTAAGAAGCCATTAATTGAATTATATGAAGATAAGTACACTAAAAGGTTACTTACTAATATAACTATGTAGTACAAAGTTAATAACCATTATAAAGTAATTCTGTGCCCACCAATTTATCATTCAATTACAGCAGTCAACTGATTTACAAGTTAAAAGTCATAAAAACTTTTAATTGGAAAAATTGATTAAAAAAAATATAGTGGGTGATCAAATTAGAGCCACCTGATAAGTTTTTTTAATTAAAGTAAAAATGTATATACATATTTATTTCCATTTTTTTTTTTCACAATTAACACATTACCACTATAATCAAGTGAAACCTGCTACAGTGGGCAGAGCTCGTAGCCCAAGCACCGGCATTGAACATGATAAACAAAATAACTGGTGGTAATGACAAGACAGTGTAGACGAAAGCTGAGATGGATAGATGGGGTAGCACAGGATGCTGAGAAGATTGTTGCCAACTGGAAAATCCAAGCAAAGGACACAGCAGAATAGTACAGAATGCTTGAGAAGGTCAAGTCTCAAGGGCGGTAGCATAATGATGAAGATTATGGAAGCACATGGCGAAATGTATATTGGATGGACATGTGCTAATAGAGTGTAAATACTGGGGACAACAAGCAGAAACTCAGTCATAACAGGTTTTCTTCCTGGACCTGAGCCAATCAAAGGATACCTGTAGACAATGGGGCTATTTGATAGAGACTTATCCTGCATACTCTATAGCAAAGGACCTGAATCAGTCCACCATATCTTACATGACAGTAAACCATTAGATCACAGGTAGCAAACATTTTTCAGAGACTATCAATATAATATGGTACCCACTCTATAGACCTGTACAAGCTGGTACAGGGTTATAGGATCCAGGAATGAGTATAAGATGTACAATAAGTCAACTGGCTGAGTATGACTATGACTAGTTTAATAGACAACTTCCAAAAAAAGTTATATGATGCTCGAAATTAAATTTATTATCTACATAGAAATTTATAAACAGTTTTAAAAGTAGATATTCTAGATTTCTTTTTGAGAATGAATTTCCTTATGAATACTGCTGAATTTGAATTCTGATATGTCCATCAGCTATCAAGGAATCGGAAGACTATAATACACTATAAATGTAAAAATTCAATTATTGAATACTGAGCATATCACAAAATGACTATTTGAAAGTACTGTAAATCAAACTGTTTCTCTTCCTCAGGTCCAGCATTAGTTCCTGAATAATAAGATATGCTTTATAATACGGCAATAGGATATGTCTTGCTGATAACCAGATAAATAATACATGATTGGCCTGGTAATTGATGTGATCTTCATCTCTATAAAATCAAATGTTGATCAAGAAAATTTTGAAAAAAATAAAATATTTAACAAAATTACTAAACCAAAATATTAGCTGTTTGTAGATATAATGTTTAATAAAAATTTGATATAGAACTGAAACAATTAAAATAAAATAGAAGAACTTATTAAAAAGCATGCCAATAATGTACCAGAAATATATACAAGGGATGACACTAGTGTTAGGCACAAGGTAAATTTAAATAATGTGTCTTCGTTTTTAAACTCTTCGAGTAGCTCTGATTTGATCACTTGCACAATAGTAAGAGATTAATGCAGTTTTAGCAGGTGTAATAGCATTAATCATGTCATTAAATAGTAGTGCTAAAAGAGAAAAATAGTCACAAATATGGAAAAACAAAACAAAAAAAGAATTGAAAAAGACTGATAAGTTCTTTTACACACTTATCCACAAATACTTAAATGAATGAAACGGAAAAGTATTTTTGAAATTTTTAAAATATTTAATTCCTAGCTGAGCACTTTCAGCAGAATCTGCCTGTTGCTTCAACTCCATCCACATGGTCTGGTAATTACATTGGTACCATGGACAATTTTTTAACATGTTTTTGTGGAGTGTTATGTGCTGTCTTTTTGAAAAAGTTTCGAAATTTTTTAAATTTTAAAAATTTTGTATTTTTAACCAATGGGATCCCCCTTTAGTAGTGGTACTTTATGTATTTGACCATAGCTCTGAGGATTGCTCTGTAAGCCAAAAAGGCTGAACTAGGAATTAAATATTTTTTACCTCCAAAATACTTTCCTTTTCCATTCATCCTTAAAAAAAGAAATGAAAAATAAGAGGTTCAAAGAAAATTGAATAAAAAAATATCAATAATCAATTGTAAAAATTTTGGTTTTAATTAAAACAGGAAATATGACAAATGGGCTAGCTCCCAAAGCCAATAATATCAAGACCACCCACACACAAGAAGCCAGAACTTCTTAATTTATAGCATTGATGTTCTGTAGGGGTATTTTATCACTTAATTGTTGGAGAATGTATTAAAATGATGACACTGACAATTTCCAAAAGATATGAATATCAACAATATTTGTATCAGTAGTAGATAACAAACAGAGAGGACAGCAGATATGAGGAAGTAAAATATTATCAAAACAAAATTAGCTCTCCTGACACAGCAAAAAGATCAGGCCATGTTATTAACATTTTTAATATTCAACTTTTCAGCTTACATAGTTAAAAATGCTTCCTTAATGAAAAATAACAGATTATTTAATAAATATTTCAACACAGATCTAAAAAATAGAGATGATTTTTCTGCTTGACTTTATGTTTTATACAATTTAATATTTTTACTGGGAATAAGCTGCTATTTTACATTAGAATAAGTTATAAACTTATTTTAAAGTAAAATTGTGGCTTATTCCCAGTAAAAATAGAAAATTGTATCAAGAAATCTTAGAAAATAGATTCAGAATATTTATATTTAATATTGGGTTATCTAATTATTAGTGTTTCGATAGTTATGCATTTATAGTACTACTGTCTTTCTATGAAACTCATTAGTATTCACCTCAAGAAGTATTGTTGGAGGTCTGAAATTACATAAACAAGGTATAAAACCATAAATTTCATAAAGCAGGTGGATACCTTGTTTATAAATTTTCACATCTTAAACAATAACACCCCACTGTCTGGGAAGGAATCATTCCCAGAAATTGGCTGATGTCAACATTCATAACACTACCAAAAAAACCAAATGCAAAAGAATGCCAAGTTTAATGAGTTATACACTCAAAATATTTTTATAAATTATACACTGGAAAATACACAACAAACTTGAGCAGGACATAAGTGACACACAATTTGGATTTAGAAATGCACTGGGAATGAGGGAAGCCCTGTTTGCTGTGAATGTACTTGTGCAAAGGTGCATGGATGTTAATCAGCCAGTATATATGAGTTTCTTGGATTACAACAAAGCCTTCGATAAGGTCAGACATAACTGTCTTATCAAATTACTTGAAAAGAAAAACTTGATATGAGAGACATCAGTATCATTCGTGCTATCTATTATAATCAGATCGCTGGGGTAAAAGAGAATAACACCTTTTTAAACTAAATACAGATTGAGAGGGGCATCAGGCAGGGCTGTGTCCTGTCTCCTACTCTGTTCAATTTGTATTCAGAGGAAATAATCCAGGAAGCACTAGAAGAACTAACTATGGGGATAAAAGTAAATGGCTGACCAATCAATAATATACAGTTTTCTGATGACACTATTTTAGCGGAATGTCGTGAGGATGGTAGAGTGAGAGTGGTAGAAGTCAGTGAAGAAAACGGACTGTCCCTAAACACAAAAAGACACAATTTATGGTAATTACAAAAACCCAACATCGCCAAAAAAACATAACAATACATGGAGAACAAATTAAACAGTTGAAAAATATAAATATCTGGGTACAATAATTAAGGAGTACACAGAAGAGATTAAGGCAATAGGACAGGCAAGAAATTCTATGGGTTGGAGGCTTGGACATTAAAGAAAGATGTTTTGGACAGATTAGAAGCCTTTGAGTTATGGGTCTACAGAAGGTTATTAAGAATAAGTTGGGTGGATAGAAGTCACGAATGTTGAGGTGTCGAGAAGAATAGAAAAAAATAAAGAGGCTTTAAATACAATTAAAGTCAGAAAACTGCAATATCTGGGACATGTCATGATATGTTAAAGCTTGCTTTAATTGCACTTCTGCTGACCTCTTTAGAGCAGCGGTATCGAAAGTGCCAATTGCCATGATGGTTGCCAACCTTCTTAGAGGAGATAGCACATGAAAAAGAAAAAGAACTAAACATTTATGGGTTTCCTAGAAAGATGGTAGTATGATTAATACATAATTATTCGAACCCTAGTGGCCTAGGTAGTAAAATGCTAAGGATATTTCATTTTGGTGTCTAATACTCTAGGTTCTATTAACACTTCAAAATCAAAGAGCGTTACCAAGGTTGATTGCCCTGCAAAGGAATAAACAGTCTAACATAGCTCCTACACTTAGTGATTTGGAGTCAATATCAAACTTCAGGTCTTGTATATCTAGGCGTTAATGATACACAACATAGATTCATATAATATATATGCAGGTGAGTTGCCTACACCGAAAATTAGAATGGCACATCTAATTATATAGCAGATCTAATTATATAGCAAAAAAATTAACAAATCTACAAAAATCTACTTATATATACTCAATATATTTTCATTAAAAACACTTTGTCACTTGTATCTGTAATATACAAGGGCTACTAATGAAAGGTTAAAGAAAGATTGTAGTAAATATTACAATTCTACAAAAAAAATTCATTAATATATAGATATAAGCTAAAGTGATTTCAATAATAAATAAATCCTTCATCTACATTCAAAACAATTTTTAATAACTAGTAATAAAAACATTTAGCATGCAAACATACATACTAGAAAGAATAAAGCAAAAAATTTCAGATGATAGGACTTAATAATGTTTTAATGTCTTACCCGTTTGAACCATGTATATTTTGAGTCTTATGAATCGGTTTTACTTAATGTTAAACTGAATTTGAAAGCAATATCATGAATACAATGAAGAAGGATTTGACTGTTGATTAGGGAAACTGAAGTACTTAATGTACACAAGAGAGGAAAATCAAACCCACATCCATACACAATAACTCAAGTATTCAATATACCTAGAGATCCTAAAACCTGAAGGTATTCAAAATTCCTGATGCAAAACATGTATGAAAAGGAACTTGAATACCTGTGCACTACTAGTTCAGGTTAGTTTTTGTCTCTGGGCATGTTGAGTACCCAGTTTATATCATATTCCTAAGAACTATTTATTGAAATTCGTAAATAGGTCATTTAAAAGGACAAAGGGAGATTACTTAATGTATTTTGCCCTTGAAGTCTAGGTTTTCCGGCTTTAATGTATGAAATCACTTTTGCTATATATAAAATATATAAAATAAAATAATAAAGACATATACGTGCTTTAAAGGGTGCCGGAAAATTTTTTCCTTCTGTTATGTTTGGATTCATCTTGATGTAGTATAGGACTAAGCAATTAAAACAAACAACTACATATAATTGTTTCGAATTCGAATTGGAGGCTACCAAAATGACAGATGAATTACAGCACTGTATCCAAACTCAGTCTACATAAAGAAACCGAAACTTCACTTAACGAAATTTTTGTGGTTTGCGTTACAAAGATGCCCAGATACTGAAATTTTCTCTACAACTGATGGAACATGGCGGACATGCGAATCAAACTATACACTTGTAGTCACAATAAACATGCGAAAATTTTATAATCTAATGAACTAGAAGCACTATAACTGTGTTCTTCACCTTGTAAACATTTAAGAAGTTTTTATCATGCTCTATGTTTATATCTGTATTACTGTTACACTCTATTATGTTATCGTCCTCTTGTGACGCCATATTTACACTACTTCTTTGCACGCAAACGCTCTGTATCTCCGTATGCGTTGCGCATAGAACAAAAAATTTGACATTTAATTGAATCTCGTTTTGTGTCAAAAAAATTTATAACTTGAATTTTGATTATTGAGGTTGCCGTTATCAGTATATCTCGGCTTCACGAATTAAATTTCCTTGTATACACGTTTCTAACTTGGACCACAGAATAAGAAACAATCAGAATGCCCACTCTGCTTGAAAAATAAGTACGCGCATCTCGTTCGCGCAGACGGAATCAGCCATGTTTTAAACAGAACCAGTGCTGTTCACTGACAGTTTATCTGGTGTGCATAGAAAAATTAACACGGTTTAATTTATTTACGGCAACTATAGACATAATATGCACTATTTTTTTCGTACTTTTAGTTGAAAAATAGATTAAATTATTTCAAATGTACTAAATCTCTAAAAATTTAAATTACAGTTCTGTCGTGCCTTATCACAAATTTTTCAATTCGAGTCTATGTTTCCGTTTAAGTACTTCAAAGGCGGCATCTGAGAATGGGCATTCTGATTGTTATTTATTCTGTGTAGAGGTCATGACCACATAACTCAAGCTCAACTTCCATATATCAAGACTGGTTTGAGAATGCAAATAATCTCGAAAAATAAAATCTCACTGGCTTAGCAATTAAACTATTTTAGTATTAAATTAGCGACTGATCTACATGCTATACAGTATAAGCTTTATGTCAAAAGTAAGGCATAAAATTCATAATGTTGTTCCCTATAAAGTTTAGTTTTTTGTACACATCTAACTCTTTCTAGTATGTTTATCGAATTTATGACGTCATTGACTTAGACTCCCTTTTTTAATCGAAGCAATTAATAGTCATTTTAGAGACAAATTCAGCATTATTCGAAAATTGCTGTTTAACCAATTTAACTTTTTGCCAGTGAATGTTTTTGCTGTTTTCGTTTTTTGATTACTTATTTATTTTTTGCATTACAAAAGTATGCGGAAAAATATTATAAAAACTGTAAAATATCTGGTGTTTATTCGACATAAACAAGTTGCCCAGTCGTTGGAACTCACTGAGAAAATACCCGGTCAAGTACATAGCAAAATACTTTTAAAAAATAGTATTTTCTCCTACCCAATGTCCACTATTATATCATTTTTAAAAAACAGACAGTAGACAACGAATACTGTAAATATTTAAATATTTATTTATATACAATTTAAACAACTATTCTTCTAAAAAGTTTCCTGTGTACATCCAGTTATGTGTAATCGTTTTGAAGCTAACTAATACTGAATAACTAGTACAAAAATGTTAACATTAAAGATTATTGGCAAGTTTTGAGAAAATCAAGAGGATCAGACAATATGAAAGGATTCATATATTGCTTACTTATGCTGACAATGAGAACTCACTGTAGTTGAAGAAACAAGATAGGGAAGATATTTACTGTATATTTTAATCTTAGAATATACAACTACAGGAAAGAGCTTATTCGATTTTCTATGGTTCTTAATTTATTGCAATAAAAGAACTCTTTTCTGTCTTCTCTTTTCATTATCTTGAGAACTTAGTTATAAATCATAAAATAAAAGATCGATTAGAAGGCCGTTTCTGTGATAAAATCTGCAAGCAAAGAAATGTTATTTTTTAGGAGAATCCAGAGATATTAACCAGGTATCCATATATATTAGATTTTTTGACAAAATCAAAAATTGCCTTAGACTATTGACAGACAACAAATTTCATTCCATTGACGTAGTCATTCATCCTTGATTCCTTGGTGTTAATCACAGAATTCATCGTACCATGATATGTATTTAATGACCGAGTATTTTCGTGATTCTTGTTCTGTGTGTTAAGGATGTGTGATTAAAAATGACACTTTAATAATTTATTGTCCTATCGTATGTATCCTATCAATACAGATACAGATAAAATAAAAATTATGATTATGAGAATATTGAGAAATATTGAATATTTTGGACTTTCAACTCCATTCTGCTTCATTAATTAAGCTAGCCCATATGTAAACAATACCTGACTTTGATATTACTGAGTGCGACGAAGACAGTAAATAGTAGAAAGTGGGAGATGACACATAATATTTATAAATTTTGAATAAAAGCAGAACAGTAATTATTTTGATATCGCGTAGCTGTAGTATTTAATAAATTTTAGTTGAGGATATTGCCTCGTAAGACGCAAGTTTATAAAAATGTCATACAAAAACAAAATCAATCCCGATCTTGTAAAGGAAAGAAAGAAATGTAGTTTTAATACCTTAGAGCTAACCCATTTAATTGATGGTGGAGTGGAGAAAACTAATGAAAGGAAAAGTAGGGGTAAGTTGTAAAATTTAAATAGTTTTTCCCCCATATCAGTAAATACATATTAAGCCTAACATGATTAGATTTTTTATGTTTCTGAATATAAGTTGTCTCCAAGACATTAGGTAATGGTCCATGTATAACTGTACTTTGACTTTTGGTTGTAAATTCAAAGGCAAAACTCGTTTAACAACAGTCACAAAATGATAGTGAAAATATACCATAGGAACAAGAAAAGAAATAAATAAAATAACAATTGCAGATTTATAAAGTTTGTAATTACCTACAAAAATTATAAAACAAAACAATAAGTGTTCATGGAATATGGCCAAGAATAAGGGACAGTTTTAAACTTAAATGTACATTTTATATACAGGGTTATAACTATTGGCCATGAGATGATGAGTCTTGTACCAAATAAAGTAATGCTGTGGAAAAAGATTTTAGTTTCCTTGAGTTGATTTTTTTTCGTTCCTATTAATAATTTTACTATATATTTATAACTTATAAAAAAAACTAATCAAATACTGTAAATATACAAAAATTAAAATAATTTCTAAAATTGACATAAAAACAATTATTGTTCTATCAGTAAAAATATTTTTAAACGTGCTTCATTGAAGCATGCTCGACATAATGCAGGTTTGCCATCACATCCACATTCAGCTCTGGACTAAATTACTTTGTAACTGTTCTTTCATTGTTGTGTATTTCCTGGTGACCTGGAATCCATATAAGTGCCACTGTTATGTTCTGTCAGTCTGTTAAGTTTCTCTCAGCATTCTCACACTAGCCTAAAATTCACCTTAGGGGTTCTAAGAGCCTCCTGATAGCTTAGCTAACTGTACATCTATTGATCTGCTTCAGTTCCAAAGCTCTCATGTTAATTTCTCTTGCAAAGTGCAAGATTGCATAAATATCTCTCTGGAATACAGAGATAATTCTCCTAGTAGAATTGAAATGTTTCAATTTCTATCACTACTGCACCTGACTCTTCTACAGTTTTACACCCATCTGTATACCACATATAACCCTCGTATTCGTAATACAAATAAAAATTTAGAACAAAATTATGTTGAGTACAAGATGATTTCTAAACTGAGCATCAAAATCTGGGGTTACAACAATAATATCATCGAGGTAATAAAAAACATAAGGTTCTAATAAAGAACATAACTGAGTCTATACACATAGCTTGTGCACTATTATTAAGATCAAAAGGTAAAACATTGAAACGAAATAAACCTCTATTTTGCACAGAAGAAGCAGTTTTCAATTTAGATTCAGCATCTAAAGGAATCTGATAAAAAGCCTGTTTAAGCTCAATAGAAGATATGAACTTAGCATCTCTGACTTTGGAAATTGTATCAATTAAAGGCATTATCAGGAACTGTAACAGAAAATTTAAAAATAATGATAAAAATTGATGACATATTATTGTAGTTTGTTGTAATAATAGTAGAGTAAATTAAATCATAAATAAACAGCAATGCTATATGTTATATTTTTATTACAGAATCCTATTTTCTGGATGACGCTTCACTCCGATCAAAGGTGCCTTTGGAATATTTAAGTCATAAAGAAAAATATGAAGAAGCTGTACGCCAATCCTGTCTGCTGTTTAGAAAAGTTCAAGAGCTTCAAAATCAGGGAAAAGGAGGCATGGACAATTTCAGGTAAGTGGAATATTTTATATTAGAGTTGTTCTGAAAATGTTTAGTAGTTTTCTTGGTCATTATTAAGTTTCGTTTTATTAAAAAAAAAGAGAAAATATTTAAAAATGAGTAAAAACATCGTTTTTTTCTTCTTTCCTTGATTATAACTTTAATATAATAATGCTAATTGAATTGCCTATAAGATATGTTTGATTAAAAATGTTTTAATGTACCCTTGCTGCAAAATAGCTATGAATACAAAAAAATGTAGCTGCAAATAGCAATGTAGCTGAAGTTAAATTTCAAAGGAAACATAGAGTTGTACCAATAAAGCAAACATCAGTCTCCAAAAAGTTTAAATATAAACAAATTATTATTGATCCAGCACTAATTTTCCAAATAATGACGCATGATGTATTTGATGTAGTCATGGATAATATAGTTATCAATGTAGACGAAGGTTCAGACAGTGAAGATTTTCAATCAAATTCTGATAGCAAAAAGAGTGATTTTGAAGATATTTGATTAAAAACTGAGAAGTATATTCTTATAAGCTTTTACTACTATCGTTGAAAACAATTTATTTTACCTAAATAGCTTATTATTAGCTTTCTAATTTAATTGCCTTTTATTAATTTTAATAATTATGACGAATACCTCCCCTAATAACATAACTCAAACAACTACTTCGATATTTGTACTCTCATAATAAATACATTATATAACCATTACTGTAATTCTGGAGTAATAATTGTTTTACAGTTTAAAAACATACCTCTAATATAATAATCGATTAGGCAACGCCGCATAAATGACTCTCTATGGCTTCTCATGTTGGCGGTTTCAGATAAATATGTTCTCCTGTAATGGTTCAAAGATTAAGTACCACGCTATTGTTTATAACTTCCTCAGAAATGCCGGTCAACCACTGTTCGTAATTGAACTTTTTTTTTTGTTTAAAAAAGCGTCTTTCCGAGTCTTTCAAACACCGTTTCCTGAATTTAAGTTAAACTAATAGTTATCGAGATATTCTATTTGTTTATAAGTCAAAAAGTTTTTTAAATTTAAAAAAATTAGCCCACCTTTTGAAGTGTCCGCATATGAAATTATATTTCTAATAATATTTCAAAGCGATTAAAGCAAATAAATAGGATAATAGTAAATAGATAAAGCAAAGTTTGATTGTTGGTTGATAAACGAAAATCTAAGTGACTACAATTATTTGCTATTTAATTACTTTCACGATAATTAAACGGCCCTGAATCAGATCTAAGCTGCTGCGAATAATACATTATCTTCTAAAGTGTATTAAGATAAGGGAGCCCACGCAACAACTCTACTATTGAAAAAACAACAAATGATTAATACTGATGATTTAATTTGAGGTATTTATATTTATCTCAAAATTTGGGAAAGCCACTGATTTAATATATTAGGTACATACTGTTAGATTTTTATTAGATTTAGATTTTATCTATAAGATTTATACTTATATCTTTAATATTTTACGAATAGAAAATATGATTTATATCAATACCTGATATGAAAAACATTATAACTCACCTTTGTGAGTTAATTTAGAGGAGAGTGATTTAAAAAAGATCATGCGAGGAGTAAGACAAGGATGTGTGCTATCGCCGACTCTTTTCAATATATACTCTGAGGAGATTTTTAATGAAGCCCTCACAAACCTAGACATGGGAATCCGAGTGAACGGTGAATACATCAATAATATCCGCTACGCCGATGACACTGTGTTACTAGCAACCAGCCTAAACGATCTGCAGGCCTTACTAGACCGAGTGCGAACTGTGAGCGTAACATACGGACTGAACCTTAATATTAAGAAAACTAAATTCATGGTTGTCAGCCGTACAAATTTAGATCCCGGGGCACTAATGGCAGGTAGCGAAGAGATCCAGAGAGTCGACAGATTCACTTACCTCGGAACTACCCTCAACGTACAATGGGACTACGCTCAAGAGATTAGATCCAGAATTGAAATGGCACGGTCTACATTTATTAAGTTGAGATCCTTGCTGTGCTGCAGTGATCTCAGTTTGGGAACCAAGATGCGAATAGTGAGGTGCTACGTTCTTCCAGTGTTACTGTATGGAGTTGAAGCCTGGACACTGACGCAAGCCACTGAAAAACGAATCGAAGCCTTCGAGATGTGGATATACAGAAGGATACTAAAAATATCTTATGTGGACCATGTCACCAACGTTGAGGTCCTACAGCGCATGACAAAAGAAAAAGAAGTGCTTAATTTAATTAAACAACGCAAGTTTGAGTACCTCGGCCACGTGATGCGGAACGAAGAAAAATATCGAATTCTTCAACTTGTTATGCAGGGTAAAGTATTTGGCAGAAGAGGACCGGGACGCCGTCGTATCTCGTGGTTGAAAAATCTCCGACAATGGTTTGGGATGACCTCAGCGGAGCTGTTTCGCAGAGCAGTCAACAAAACCATGATAGCCTTGATGATCGCCAACATCCGGACCGGATAAGGCACTGAAGAAGAAGAAGAAGATTTAAAAAAATTTCCACATTTTATTTTTTTACTTCGTCAGTTTTAATATTTTTTTTAATAACTTTTCTTCAGCTTTTCACTTTCACGTACCACATTGTTGTTAAAATTACTGGTCCTGATTTAGGTCCAGTTACAATACCAAGTTTTTCAAGAATTTTAGGTGAAGATCATTGTAAGTGGTTTATACAATGATATTTCAACAAAGTATATTTCTTTGGTTAGGTGCATATAAATGCTAACTAATGAGTACTGTATTTTACGAATAATTTGCCTACCACATAGGTATAATTATAGGGGTTTGAAAATTGGGACAGAAGTTACTGGGGTGGAGATAGGGCAAGCAAAATAAACGATGGATACTTACATAAATCTCCTGGACAAAAGGGCAAATAAAAACAACAAGAAAGACCTCTAGATATTTGTAATATGGACGCCGCTTCGAAGAATCCTAATCTTGCTGGAAAAAGGAAAAAAAGGCTCTTCTTTCCTAAAATAAAGAACACAAACAGGGGTTAGGAGACTTTTCTAAAATAAACAAAATGATTCAGAGAGATAAATTAAACATTGTTGTGTCACCACAAACAGTTACAAAAATACAGATGGCACAAAAATTACTATATTAGTAGTTGCAGAGATTTATACCAAAAATAACAAAGAAAACTTACATGTGTTCTATTCATTTACACACTCGGGAGATGCTACAAAAACTTACAAATGTTACTGAGCTATAAACTGGCAAATAAAAAAATTATTGCAAATAAAAAATTATCTTTTTAAATAATGAAAGCAATTATTATTTAAAAAAATATATCTATCTTGACTTTAAAATTTAACACAAAAAGTTACCTTAAATTTCACTAAATTTCACTCTGCATGTCTGGGGTCGGGAACTGGATCCATTAAAACCTCTGGGGGCAGAAACTGGATTGGAAATCTCTGAACATGAACAAATTCATCTCCAAACTGCCAAAAAGCATGGGATGACAACCAGGGAGAAACAAAACGAGGATGGAAACAACGATTCTTGTTCCTCACCTTCTGAAACCTCACTTAAACTGCAACTATTGACTGCTCAATACTACACATTTAACTGCTACTGTCACTTTATACTATATTTACATGACAAAAAAAGGAAAATGAAAAGATTACGAATTTGAAAAAAAATTCGGACTACAATAAAACTAAACACGCCTTTAACAGCGGCTGGCCTGACCCAGAGTGAACACTTCCTTTTAAAATTCATTCGCACAATCTTGGTATAAACAAAACATATAAACTGAACTATTTATTTGAAACGCAGAATATCCTAAAAGAGGCTTCGATCAGAGAATACCGACAAAATACGCATCTTGTGAAATATAAACAAAACTATAAAATGGTTTACATTCACTTCGGCGACGTAAAGATGAATTGGAAGAATTCGTTGTTTTAATACGTACGAATGGGAAATGAAATACACTAAAATATTCTTCGATTGCTTTAGCAAATACGAGGGAATTTCAATACATTTCAATATATATTTCAAAGAATTGGCAAATGCTACAGTACATATCAAAGTAAAGAGATTATTATTAGTTTTTTTAATGATTTTACCTTAACGTGATTTTTTTACTCGAACATCTAAGAATTCACATCAAACATACTAACAAAAAGTAAATACAATAATATCTGTTAGATTTATTTATTACAAAATGAGCATTTACAAATTATAAACCAGTTTATAATATTTGCATAACAATAACCCTCCGCAGATTCGAAAATTATTTAATTAAAAAATTACAACCTCTCACGGAAAAAATCATCGGGGAATATCAAGCAGGGTTTAGGCAAAATAGATCTACCATTGACCAACTATTTACAGTTAAACAAATACTAGCCAAAGCATGGGAATATGACATGGACGTTTACAATCTCTTTGTAGATTTTAAACAAGCCTATGATTCAATAGATAGAACAATTCTACCTAATATACTGAAAGAATTTGGCATACCATCAAAATTAATACGACTAGTGCAAATGACAATGACAGAAACAGAAGCACAGGTATGTATTCAGGGACAGATCACTGATGCGTTTACGATAACGCAAGGACTGAAACAAGGCGACGGACTAGCTCCAACGCTCTTTAATCTTGTTCTGGAATATGTAATTAGACGGTTGACGGTGAGCGGAAATAACATACTTACAAACAAGTCTACCCAATTAGCAGCATACGCAGATGACATAAACATAATGAGCAGAACAATGAATGCAGCGGAAGAAACCTACGTTGAGTTGAAACAGAGTGCAGAAGCAGTAGGGCTAGCAATAAATACAAATAAAACAAAACTACTCATACAAACCAGATCAAATAGACCGGTGCAACAACACTTTATTGACGATATAGAACATGTAAATAGATTCACATACCTAGGAATGGATCTGGTCGCAAGCAATGAAGAAGAACCGGAAATAAATAGAAGGCTTGTGCTGGCAAATAAAGCCTATTTCGCGATGGGCCACATATTCAAATCGCGAGACGTACACCGGAAAACAAAACTCCGGGTCTATAAAACAATAATTAGGCCCATAGTAAGTTATGGTTGCGAAACATGGGTGGTGACACAGAAATCTGCCAATGCATTAGATGTGTTTGAAAGAAAAATATTACGTAGGATCCTGGGCCCAATAAGTGAAAACAACAACTGGCGAATTAGGTACAATAGAGAAATATACGAGCAATATAGCGAACCACCTCTAGCACAACATACTAAACTGCAGAGATTACGATGGGCAGGGCACGTGGTCCGCATGCATGAGAATAGAATCCCCAGAAAATTATTAAATGCAAGAATGCAGGGAAAAAGACCTGTTGGAAGACCTAAAAAGAGATGGGAAGATGAAGTCGATGAGGATGCCAGGAACTGCTTGGGAACGCGTTCATGGAAAAGAACAGCGGTAAATAGAGATGGTTGGAGAAGCCTATTGAAGGAGGCCAAGGCCCGATTTGGGCTGTAGCGCCATTGGATGGATGGATGGAGATTCGAAAATTATACCCTTTAAACTTCCTTTTATAATAAAACAATGATACCTGTGATTGGGCTGAAGTTAATATTTTTTGCAAATCAAAGCAGGCAGTTACAACTGTTGCTGTTTTCGTAGAAACTTCTTTATCACGATTTTTGGCTTCACGTGCAACACATTTGTTTGCAATCTCTCTTTCTCTCTCTTCAATTCTGACCCCCTGGAGGGATTGTAGTGGTCATTGTGACGTGTATTGTCCGTCTCCAAAGATCTGTCTCTGGTCATTTCATAGGTATTTTACATATGCCTGTGATTTGATCGATCCATCTTGTTGGAGATCTTCCTCGTGATCTTCGACCTTCTACCTTTCCTTGCATAATAAGTCTCTGTGGCTGCTCTCATAACATGTCCAAAGTATTTTAATTGTTGGAGACGAACTTTGCTGGATAGTCGTTTGATGACCTTTAGCTCATTTAAAATTGAAATATTTGTCCTGTGGTCGGTCCACGGAATTCATAACATTTTTCTTCTAACAGAACATTTCAGTGGCGCCTATCTTTCTTCTTTCCGCTTGTCGTAGGGTACAAGATTTACATCCGTATGTTTGCAATATGTAAAGCGTATTCCTTTTTTTTCCCTGCTTTTGATTTATATACACTCACCTTCAAAATTAACGGAACACCTTAACAATGGGTCATGTTAGATGTCTCGAATTTCCTAAACCTGTTGTCCGATTTGAGTGATTTTTTTAGTATGTTATAGTTATATTATTTAAGAATATGGATGTAATAATATTGTTGCTAGACAGGTCAGTGTCATTTTATACCGGGTGTAACAATCATACCGTGTTTTTTCCTTAAAGTTCGGAACATCCTGTGGAATATTCTAGCATATAATAAAATATTGAAATTAAAACTCAATTATAGCCTCAGGCTTTCTTAACATTTTCTTTTTTGATTCAGTTGCTTGTGTTAGATAATAAAAAAGTAGGTACTTTAACAACTAGCCATGTTTTTCATTAATAAATGGTGTTTTAAGGTAATATTGATTTTCCCATTTTCCTTGGAACGTACGATTCTCTTCGAAAATTTTGCGTTTTTTTGGCACTACTTATTCTGAATTTAACATTCAATTTATTCGCCAGTGTTAATTCAACACGACACGTGCAGCTGACTGAAGCTAAGTGCCCGCTCATCGGGAGTGGGTGTTCAAGGTTAACTACTTTCTTAAGATTACGGAAAGTTAAACAGGGTTGGAACAGGTAAAAGTTATCAATGGCAATATTTTTGAAATGTGTTTGCGAAAGCCGCAGTTTAACGAGCTTCGGGCCGCATGCGGCCCGCGTGCCTGAGGTTGGACTACACTGTTCTAGGATGTCCAGTCCCTCCACGATGTCGATAAGTCTCACCATTGGACAAGCTCCTCCAAACTCTTAACAAATTTTCCGTAAACCAAAGCCTTTCATGCCTACAATGCGCCCTTTTTCGAAGACACTTAAATGACGAAATTGCTGACGACCGCGAACTCTTGTCATTTTAATTTTTTTGGGTAAATCAAAAACAATCCAAAATGACTAAAAATTAAAAACTTATTTACCTAAATCAATGTTGAAGAAACCTGGGATACACTAAGCTGTTATTCTCTAAATAAAACAAAAGCGTGGCCCTAGTAAGAATTAAACAAAAAAGTCGGTTGCACTTTAATGCAGAGATCCTTCTTTTTAAATTTTTACAATAATTTTATCCTTCTCCCTAATGCCAAAAGCTATCTTCTGTTATATTTGCCAATCTATATAACCCGAAAAGGATGGGAATTCAATAGAACTACATATCCATAATCTCTTCATAGATTTCCGGCAAGCGTACGACAGCATTAAAAGGGATCAGATGTGGAATGCAATGGCAGAACTTTCAGTTCCAAAAAAACTTATCCAGCTTGTTAAGTTATGTGCGAATAGCTGTAGATCCAGAGTACGGATAGGTAACAAACTCTCAGAATCTTTCGAAATAAGCAATGGCCTTAAACAAGGAGATGCGCTGTCACCTCTCCTCTTTAATATCATCCTGGAGAAAGTAGTAAGAGCAGCACACCTTAAAACAGAATTACTGACAGTAAATGGACCAAAATTACTACTAGCATACGCAGATGACATTGACATTGTGGGAAACACTGTCACCAATGTGAAGGAGACTTTTAATAAATTGGAGGTAGAGGCAAAGAAAACTGATTTAAGGGTAAACGAAGAGAAAACCAAATACATGTGCATCAACAGACAAAAGGGACGAGATAGAATAGGGTAAAATGTAACAATAGACCCATATAACTTTGAAAGAGTGGAGAGTTTTAAATATCTCGGAGCAACAATCACTGCAGATAACGATATCGCGGAAGAGATTAAAGGAAGAATCCAGGCAGCAAACAGATGTATGTACAGCATCCACAATACTATTAAATCTAAAAGCCTAACACGAACATCAAAGATTAGAATATATAAAACGGTGATTAGACCGGTGCTCATGTATGGGTGAGAGGCGTGGACCCTGACCAAAGAAACTGAAAGAAAACTTGGATGTTTTGAGAGGAAAATCCTCAGAAGAATTTTTGGGCCTTATCGCGACATTAATACCAACCAATACCGAATGAGAACAAATGCTGAGGTCAAGCAGATGTATAGAGCGAGCGATATAGTCCAAGAGATTAAATCCCAACGTCTTAGATGGGCTAGCCATGTCCTTAGACTCCCTAATAACCGCCTTGCCAAATTAATATGGAAGGAAGCCCCCACAGGAAGAAGACCCTTAGGGCCCCCCCTTAGGACGTCCACGAATGCGATGGAGAGACAATATATGGTCAGATCTAAGAACAATGGGGCTGCCCACTGACCCAACTATTATGGACGATCGTTCAAGATGGAAGCAAGTTGTGCAGTCAGCCAAAACCCACCTCGGGTTGTAGGGGTACGAGAAGAAGAAGAAGAAGAAGATATAACCCGAAGAATAGCTCAGTTAAGAGTTTGCAATTATCACAAATTGAATACTCTTAATGGAGCCGCTCACACCATCAGTCCAAATGAAATTTGCACTATTTGTAGTAGTAAAGAATTAGAGACAATCGAACATCTTTTATTGAATTGTCCAATGTTTGGATCAATAAAACTTGAAAGTGAGAACTGTTTATCAAATTTAAATAATGTTGTTCTTTCTCTTGACAATCCAACACCTGTTTCTGCTAAAGCAATATTTAATTTTATCGCGGATGTGCTTAAATTCAGGGCATTTATAATTAATGAATGATTAGTAATTTATTCTATATTGTAAATCTTGTTTGGATGTAAGATTTGGCGTTTGGTGTTAAATCGTACTACTTACTCTTGCTACGTAAATATGTTATTAAAACCAATAAAGTAAATAAATAAAATAAAAAAATATGTCCAACTTATTTTGTAGGCTTAGAGATCATTTTACCTTTGAACCAAGTTACTAATTAGTGGGTTATGGTCAGAGCCAATATCTGCTCAAGGGTAAGCTTAAAGGTAAACTTAAGGTAAAAGCTTAGGTAAACTCTTTTAATGCTATTTTGGAATCATTGTTGAATTAACAATGACAAACTTTCTGAATTAAAATTTTCTAATAGTAATACACAAAAGTTTAAATGTTTTCGATCTTTAGTGAATTTTGTTTCCTTAAATTGCATCTAAAACTGTGTTAATCATCGAATGGCAAGGTCAAGTGTAATATTTATATTTTCTATTTACATTTTTATTATCGTTCCCACCGTGACAACTGTTTTTTCTCACCTTTGCTCGCGCGAAGTCAATCGGCGGACGTGAACAATCTTCAAATTTACGTTATTAGTCCAGTCATTAAGGGTAAAATACGGTGATACTGTATAATTTTGTCAAACAGTATCGATTGGCACACAAGTTTAAATTTTGAGTTCAAAGTTAACCGTTTGCCCGGGAATGTTTTTTATTTTTTAAGGGTAAAAACTATTCCTATTAGAAAATAATTTTAGAATTATAGATATAAGCGTGTAATCGATTGAAATCATCTTTAACACATTGGCTGCCACCATAAGAGTGTTAGATAAGTTTCCCAGGCGCCAAAGTGAAAGATGCTTACAAAACAATATTTATTCATACAAATGGTTAATAATACAAAGTTTACATTCTTACAATTTTTTTTTTGAAATAATAGCAAGATTACGGATGATCCTAATGGCACTGCAGTAACATATTACACACTTATAATTCATCTAATTTACAAACCGTTGCACGTCATCCGCGTCATAGACCGTAAGGTCACATGACACCAACACGAAATATTTAGGCGGTAGGTGTGTTCTTTTTTAGAATCACTTTGCCGAGTACACTGGCATTACAGCTACTATACATATTTTATTATATACGCGTAGAAATAATATTTAAAGATTTCTATTAATGTTAACTTAAAGAAATACACAATAATATGTTTCATTTAATTTGTATAAATGCATTATAAAGCGTTTTTATGAAGAACATTTGTTCGGAACACACTGTAACTGTAATCGGACGAAGGTGATATTTTGGCATAAATTGGTAACACTTATTTGACAGTTGCGGTGTTGACTAGAAATTAATAAGTAATGAAAAAAGTTTTGTTTTCGTTTAACTATTCCATTTTACATCTTGATACGACGCATACAAGCTGCTCAAATTGTTTTTAACAAGATTATTTTTTAACTCTTGTTTTGTTTCTATTTATTTACATTAAATATTAATTTGTTTTGTTGTATAATCCACTTTTGCAATAATTGTGACCTATTTGATTTAAAATGGATTCAGGATTTTTTTATACTTTGACAACTATGTCAACTTCGATCTCTGTCAATGATAATGACGTGCAACGGTATTTAAATTAGATTTACTGTATGTGTCACTAGTATCACCGGTGATCGTGAACAACTTAATGCTTTTTAGTGAAACATGTCGCACAGTAAAATTTTTCGCAAACATTACAAAATGTAGAAACAAGTTTGGGTTTCTTTTGAGCTTCTTTACTACCTTTTGTTGCAACTGTTTCAGTATAACATTGATTGCAACGTTTTCTCTTCTTCCTATTGTTTGTAGTTTTGGCGTCAACTGTAACAAGCATATTATGCTACAGTAGTAATAGGTTCAGGCATCGGACTATAATTTATTAAACTTAAGATTAAATTGAGATAACTTGCTGTTTTGGTGTGTTGAAGGAATTATATATTATTAAACTATTGATGACAGCCGTATTTAATAAATTTCAATTGCAGCTTTATGGCACCAGCGAACAGTTTTTCTCAGAGGTGAGAAATAGCTTGAGAGTTGATCTGAGACGTCAACATCATCTTTTCCTTTGTTGTAGTCCATAATTGCTTTAGGTTTAATTATAGCTACACCATCTATCTTATGTTTACCTGTCTCTTTCATGTCGATTCCATGTCTGGTCGTCAAGAAGAAGGACATCACGTTTATCGTGACATTTGCCTATAACAATGCCATCACGATATTCCTTTCCAGTTATCCCTCCTTTTTTTTATTTTGCGGAAAGAATATCTTCTGGAATATATTTTCTGTTTTTACGTAGTGTCCCTAATAAGCGATTATTAGCATCTAATAATTGTTTTGCTTTATTAGCCATTTTGTCGGTATACATAATCATTTTTAGAGTATAACCTGCAGGATTACATAATTTAAACAGTTTCAAGCCATAGCGGTGACGCTTTGAAGGTATATATTGTTTGAAAAGTAGTCTTCCTCTAAAAGGAATCATATTTTCATCACCAATTAGTATCGAGCCAGGATTACCTTGTTAAGCAAAACGTAATTGTGTCATTTCAAGTAATTTTCTAATTGTATGGCAACGATCGTTTGGTAAAACAGCCGTCTTATCAGCAAAATGTAAGAATCCGAAAAGAAGTTGAAATCTGTTTCTAGTCATTACAGAAGAAATAAAAGTAAAATTATACAATGATGACTTACTCCAGTAATCAACAATTTTGGGAAGCTTTACAGTTATCATATACATAACACAACCCAAAAATTTTTAAATTTCTTCTTTATTGGTAGGTTTCCATGCATGAATTCTGGATGATCAGCTATAACGTTGTGCATCTTTTACTTGCGCAGCATTTCTGTTAGTCTCATCTAAAATACCTTGTAAAATTTCATCATCGATCAGTTTCCTGTATACATGAAAAGGAGTTAGTTCGGTTCTATTTTGAGGATAACTAGCATCATAGACATATGATTCATTACCAGGAAATTCTATATCGAGACGTAAATGAGTATAGTCAACCTCGTACCATTCTTCGTCATTATTTTGCTAGCCATTAGATTCTACCGATTGTTGTGCATTTTCGCAGTCGTGTTGTATTCTGAACCAGATAACAAAAATTCATCAGAATTCTCCTCCTCTAACAATTGGAGCAACTCCGCCTTTGTCAACTTTTTATTTCTATTTGGCATACGCTGCAATCCACTCGTACTTGGTGAATTATCCATGATCTGAAAGACAAATTCCAATTAAAAAAAGTAACTTTACTAGCACCATTTTTCATTAATTAAATGTAAGCAAAAACATTTAAGGCTATGTAAAATAAATACTGTAATATTTCGTTTATCCTTACAAATAATTTATTTATTTAACCTCCTTTAAAACACAAAATGATTGTTATTACATTAAAAGAGTACCTAGACAGAATAAAACAAGTAAAAAACACTATACATCTAACAGACAACAACTTTTACACACTAGAAATTTGTTTCAAAAGCAACTTTTATATGTTTCACAGAAGAATTTAAAAAGTCTATATCACAGTTAGTTATCACATGATTACATTCTTGTAACATCTTATTTAAGGGTGAACAATCAGTCCTATTAGTTGAGAGCAGTCGTTTGTTATTAATTCTTAGATGTATTTTTGGAACATTAAATTTAATATTATTTATAAAAGAATAATCTTTACATTTAATGTGATTTACAACATACTAAATAAAAAGGGTTGAATGAAAATTTCTTCTATTATTCAGTCGCTGAACATTAAAACAAGTTAACATAGCATTATAGGAAATCATATATGGATGCATACCAAACTTTCTGACGTAAAGAAACCTCAAGAATCGTTTTTGAACCTTTTCAATCAGATCAACATTGAATTCGGCTTGTGGTGCCCATATAATAGAGGCATACTCCAAGTGAGGTCTTACCAGTGCATTGTATAATGATAGAGTTTCAAATCTTTTAAAAAATTTTGAATTACGAATTATGAAGCCAAGAGTTCTGTATGCCTTTCCAATTATGATCCGATAATGTTCACCAAATGCCAAATTTTGCTGAAACATTACTCCAAGATCTTTGCAAGTGTTCTTTCTTCCAAGTACAGTGCTAGAAATTTTGTATTGGTTCTCCATGTATTGTGTTTTTCGAGTGATAATAAAAACATGACATTTAGAAGTGTTTAGAAACATTTTTTTATCTGACCAACATATTAAACCATTGACTTACTGAGTTCAGATCACATTGCAGCATCTCAGAGTCCTGCAGAGTTGAAATTTCTCGAAAAATCTTAAAATCATCTGCAAATAGCAGGCTTGTCGAAAACTTCACACAGTGAGGCAAATCGTTAATAAATATAGCAAACAGAAGAGGACCCAAGTTGCTACCTTGTGGTACACTTGATGTCGATTACTAAATGGCTTAGAAAAACTGTTCTCCACTTGAACTTGATTTAACCTATCAGAAATATATGACCTCATAAACAGACATGCTTCTGAATTAAAATCAAATTTGCTTAGCTTTTCAAGAAGTATAGAGAGATCAATCTTATCAAAAGTTTTGGTACAGTCGGTAAAAATGACATCCAGCTGAGTTTTATTATTTATGGCCCCTGCTGCAAAACTTGTAAAAACGCACAAATTTGACACAGTGGACTTCCCTGGTAAAAAACTATGTTGTTCTGGACAGAACCTATCTCCAAACCTATCTTAGCATTTGAATTGATGACAGATATATGCCTATAGTTCTCAACATTACCAGCATTACCAGATTTAAATATAGGTTCCACAATGAAACTAAATTCCTGTAGCTGGCTGTATACCATGTATCACAAAAAATTTATTAAAATCCTTTATAAAAGGTATATAATTAAAAAACCCAATCGGGCTATGTCATAAAGACAGAACGTTTTCGGAATCCATATTTCATCATCAGTGTCTAGGACAGTACCGATCAATTCAACGCTCAGAAAAGTTGTATTTAAGTATGTTCTCACTGCCTTATCTCTAGAATGTGGAGGTATACCATCTTGCATATACCACATATTTTAGGTTTTCAGCATTTTACAATAGAGAAAAAGTAATACAACGCCAGTAGAGAAACTTAAGAAGCGATAAAAAAGCGAAATTGTAAACATAATGACGGCCAACGTCTGAATACGGACACGGCACCTAAAGAAGGAGATGAAGAATCTTTTCTCCAATAAGACAGCAGCCATACCAAAGCATTTCGTGATGTAACATTATCATCTTTGAGTTGTTTTAATATTTTAATAAGAATAAACTATGAATTATGCTTATCTGCAGATATTCAGTGCTTTACCGCACAAATATTATTATGCAGCTGACTTATAAAATGCGATTATTTCGAAAACGGTTGAATTTTGAGGTTACTAACAAGTATACCTTTTCTTTGTAAAAATAATGTATCTTTAATATTTTTTAACACAAATAGAGCTAACTTAAAGAGCAAAAAAGTTAAGCACAAATTTATGACACACATGTGACATGTGGCGCCCTCTATCAGTTACAAAGTATGTATAAAATTATAATTTATCCTACTCAAAAGCATCCAAATGTAAATTTTTGTCTAAAAATATTTACAAACGTAAAAGTTATAGCGAAAAACACCCTGTATCTTTCTTAATATCAACATTTTATTAAAGCAAGTTGCCTTAAATCGTAATATTTTAATGTGCAGAATCTACGGTTTCTGTTTGTACAATTACTTAAGGACCACCCTGTATGTATGATGTATAATCCAGCAACAAGATTTTAAAACGAATAAACTACATATACTTATTTTATATAATTTCAAATTCACCAAAAAAACTGCTAATTCCGTAGAAAAACTTGGTAATGAATGCCACTAATCGTTTCTACAACGCATCGTTACAAGCTATTTACGACAGTATAGACTTTCTTATAAAACGATCATTGACTGGACTATACAGTGCCATGTTTGTAAGGAAGGGATTCACTTACAGACTACGTGCGGAAGATCGCATAATTAGATGTAAGACGTTAGGATATCAAATTATTTTTAGCGGTTTATCATCCAAGATTGCTGAAATTAAAGTTCAAACATTTATTTAGAAAGTAAATTGTCATTTACAGCTACAGATAAACATTCGTGACCGCAATTTGCCGAAAAATTCGCCAATGAAGCTATAGATCGTTTTAATCGTTCCAAAAAAGTTTTTTGTCGGAGTAGTCTCGGAATCTTTATGAAATATTCAAACTAAAAGGGATCACAATAAAAAATGTAGATAGGTTGGTAGAAATTTTACAGAAAGCAAAATTTTGTTTTGTTTTTTTTTTTAACTTTTTACTTATAGACCAGGGCGGAACTGATCTGAGGTGGATGTGAGAAGTGGCATTCTGATTTTTACAGAAAAAGTTGCCTGATAACTTCAATAATAATATTTAACTTATCCTCCCTCTCAAATAAGTCGGGAATCTTTTCCGAAACATTGTTTTTTTTCTACTTATCATGCTTATATCCTTAAAAATGATTGATGGTTAAACTGTGATAAAATCTTAAATTATGTAGTTTAGTGTTATTGAAATTCATTCACTTGATTAAAAGATTATTTGTTTGAACGACCCACTTTAATTTACAGTTTCACTTCCTAAATACAAGGAAGATTGCGACGAATTAATAGTTCTTGATTTTTTTTATTATATAGAGAAAAAAAAAATAATTTTATTTACTGTCTGTGACATTTTTATTTTAAATATTTTAAACAGTTTGTTTACATATATTGTATGTATCTAATTGTTGAATTTTTTATCGCCTGTAAATTAGTTGGAATATATTAACATGATAAGCGCTTTTTTGGTCGTTTAATGCTTGTGAACTATTTTGTACTGTTTTTCTGCTTTATTAAATAGCTATAATTAGTGTTTTTTTTTTCGAATATGTTATAATAAATTCCACGTGTAGTCCAGGCATCCGCTAGGAAAAAAATTCTGATTTGTTTTTTTTGGCACAATCTTACTCAAAAAGGACCCCTGAAAATCCAGTGACGTACACTCACTTTTATTTTAACGTTAATTATATTTTATTTTTCAAATATTAATGTTCGAAATAGGCCACAATATATTTATTTACAAGTTTTTACTGACGTTTCGATCTCTATATCCAAAGACCGCTTTCAAAGATATAAATGATAGTTATATTTATTTTATTTGTTTATTATTATATATTTTTATAATCTTATATTATTTATTTTCTTTTTTTTTTCTATTTTTAAAAACGGAATAGAGATCGAAACGTCAGTGTATTAAACATGTAAATAGATATATTGTGGCTTATTTCCAACCTTCTCCCTAAAAATACAGAATGCCACAAACAAAAAGCTATAGAAAAATAAATATATCTGTCATTTGTATGTTTGAAAACGATCTCTTTATAGAGATCGAAATGTCTGTAAATTAAATATTTAAATAAATATATTGTGGCTTATTCCCAACATTATTTCTAAAAATACAGAATGACAAACAAAAAGCCATAGAAAATAAATATTACTATCATTTGTATAATTGAAAACGGTCTCTGGATATAGAGATCGAAACGTCAATAAATAAACATATGAATAAATATTTTGTGGCTCATTCCCTACATTCCCCTAAAAATACAGAATGCCACAAACAAAAAGCTGTAAAAAACAAGTAATTTTGCAGAAAGCTTACTGATACCACCCGGCTGTCGCGGAAGTTACGCTAAAACGTCTTTTGACGTGACCCGTCCTTAAACAGTTACACAATGAAATTTTTTTTAAACAAATTTTAAGACAGTTTCCACACCACTCCAGAGGTATTTCTTGTGGCGCGTTACTTTTTTTAAATGGGTGTTCGCCAAGAGCCATATTGTCCTATTAAATAAAATAAACAAAACACTTAAACAGTATAAAACAAAACAAAATAAAATCCTATAAAACAAAATAAAATTCTATAAAAACAAAATAAAAATAATGTTTGATGTAACAAAACATTGTACTATTCTATTTAAACACAAACACTATACACACTTACTATGTTCTTCTCGTTTTTTTTTGTTTTTGGTTTTTTTATGCTGATGTTCTTATTAAACTATTAGAAAATATTATTCGCTGTCTAAATCTGAAGATGCAGTGCTGCTATCGCTGTCATTATCTTCACCACCTGGTGTAATTATAATTGGCTCTAGTAACTCTTCTATATGAATGTCAAGTTCCCACATACGATGTTTTTTTTAATTATGTGGCCTATACATTTAGCCCATTTCTCTGGAGTTACATGGAGGATTGCTTGAATCAAAAGTTCCTTAACTTCGTTTAATTTGAACGTTTTGTTATTGCGTGCTACTTCTCCTTTCACTTGCGCCCAGATAAGTTCAATAGGATTAAGTTCGCAATGATAAGGTGGTAGACGCAGAACTTTGACACGTAGCTTTGATGTCAAGTAGCTGAAATTTGAGCATTGATTCTTCGTATGCAATCCCCTTTTCTGTAAGCCATTCTTGAATCCTCCCTTTCAATTTCTTTCATAATCACCTGTTTTTTTCGACTCAAATTGAAGAAAACCATCATCAAGGAACCCTGTATCACTTCCTATATGGGTGATGATTAAACGCCGTCCCTTTCCTGATGGAGCTTGTAATGCTGTAGACCAGCCTTCTATAAATGCTTCGCGTTTACTTTTGACATTTAAATCTTGCCAAACTTTTCCAACTGTATGACCTTCGTTAATCCAGGTTTCATCCAAATAACATATTTTGCGTCCAGTGCTGCGAATTTTGCGTATTTCTTCTAAATATTTTCTGCTCCACACAATAATTTTATTTTTTTCTAATAGCATACTTTTTCTGTTGAGTTTTACATATCGAAATTTCATTTCGCGCATGGTCCTGATTAAGACTCTTCGAGATATCTTGGGTAAGGAGTCATCCTTTTCGAGAAATATTTTTCAGTGTTGGAATTTCACTCCGAAAATAAAATGAATGAATTTTTCGACGTATAATATTCATTGTCTCGTCATCCAAAACAATGCTTTTCCTACCTCTAGTTTTACCTTTTTCTTGCTTTTTATTTTCCGATGTATTTTTAAGTACACGATAAATACAGCTAACGGATACTTTTGTTAAACTGCTACAAATGTCGACCGCTTGGCTAACATTTAATGCCATTCTTCTGCCGACAATTCCTTCATAAACGTTTCGTATCATTACCTTCTCTTCGGACGTTAACATTTTCCGTCTCTTTTGCGGCTTTTCATTTTTGGAATCAACATCAGAATTTTGCTGTCTTCTCTTGGAACAACTCTTCTTCGTCCAACTACAATAAAACTCAAACCAAATAATCACAGAATATAACTAAAAATTTACTATAAAACGACAAACTATAACACTCGTATTATCAATAACACAAACTTATCGCATAAAATATATTCACAAAATGCAACACATGCACTACCCTCAGAAACGCCAATGTAAATGAACGATTGTCAATGGGCACTTGCTCGACAAAAACTAGTTTTACGACTTTATGTGGGTCGGAATTGAAACGGAGTTCCGTCGCTAATTCCAAAGTTGCCAAACAATTGAAAAATAATGTTTTAAAATATCGATTTTTATTTGATAAATTTAAATATGTACGAAACGGAACATATAAATAAAATTTATTTAATTACAATTTTGTGTTTAATTTTTACTATTGAAACAATCATGTTTTTTGGTATTTTAATGACCGTAATAATCTCTTCGTGGAAGAATACAGGTTTTGTATGACCATAATTACTACTTGTGAACAAGAATTGGCTAGAATTTCTTATGAGAAAACGCAAATTGCAATTGAGTAGTTTTCGAGGCCCGCTGTGTACATTTAAATTTGATGATATTCAGCGTTTAAACGATGAATCACTCTCCCAAATAGTGAAATTATAGAGTTGTTTGTTTACGACTCACTTTTTTCTCAAACACAATGAAAAAAAAATGCTGAAAGGATTTTTTATAATAATGTGGATGTTTCACATTATTGGAGTCAGGAAGAAGTTTCTACATTAATTAATTTATATCGAGAAATAACATGTTTATATTATAAATAACATGTTTATAATATATTATAAACATGTTATTTCTCGATATAAATTAATTAATGTAGAAACTTCTTCCTGACTCCAAGACATTATTTTTATTTTTTAACAAAATAGGAAGACAAACCCAAACCACACACTGTCAACCAAAGAATTAAAGAAAAATGAATGTCGTCACGCCAACGTCATGTCTAACTGCTGATTATCATGTGTGTTTAAATATTTTTCGACCAATCAAAATTAAAGTTTGTTTAAACTGACCTTGAAAAATAGAAGATCCTTTATCTTTAAAAGATTTGATCAAGTTCAGAATATGACGTCATATTCTGTTAATTTTTTGGTTTGCTCAAACTAATTTGATCAGATATTTGACAGTGTGCCACGGACTTTATAGTGACGCAGCAGTTTTGGAAACATGGCAAGAAGCATTAAATACTTCTACTCTTACAATTTGGGGAAGTGTGCGGAAATGTGAAAAGTTAATAGAAAAACGTTCGAAGAAACTTTAATTCAAACATTTCCCTTATTGAATGATATATTTTCATTACATTTTATTTTTGTTTTTCTACTCACACTTGAGTTCTTTATCAAAAATGTTATCGATTTTTTCACTTTATAGATGAACTATAAACTTTGTGATAATATCTGAACCTTTGGTACCTTATAATTTTTTATGACCTTTCCCCCGAAGCCGCATCTGAAATAAATAAACACATTATATGAGAATCTAATGTTCACGTCATTTAAAAAAAAATATGCGAAATTTCAACTTCTTGTTTCCCTACCAATTATATTTTATTGCGGTAATTATACTGGAGCAAAAGTTTCTTGTTAGTCAGTAATTGATGTGTAAATTATAGGGTACATTTCATGATCCTCTTCAGATAAAGTAAACGTTTAATTCTGATATTTTGCTTCATTTATATAGTTAATTGTAAGTGAAAAAAAAAGTTTTAATTGAGCGCTGTTTTTTTTTTCGTTTTTTTATGCTGTTCGTTTCTTTCTTGACTATTGATGCAGCTTTCTATTGTACTGTGTGCTCATTACAATACTTTTACGTAAGTGTTTCTATTGCGACGATAAAAAGAATAATTCGCCCAAGTCAATAGTCGATGTAATCTAGGGGGATTAGCTCGTGGAATCAGGACCCCGCCCCAATGCTCTAGACAGTCTAGAGTCTAGCTAGACCATCCTCCACCCCCCGATAGCACCTCCTCCACCCTGACGCGCTACTTAAAGGTTTACACTAACGAAGTTACTTTTTAAAAAGACACTTTTATTAACTTTTACAACTATACTGCACCGCTTTATTGATTGAAAATAACTGAATTTAATTACAGTATTTCTTTTATATAAGAATTAAATGCTGACAAAACTACTGATTGGGATTGGTGATCTCCGGCTTTACTGCACCATATTTCGCTATAGATGTTTTAAATCAGCAGAATGCTTGTCATGTTCATGCAAATGAATTCTTCGTTAATGTGAGTAAAAATATAACATCACTATTTTGCCACAAGATCCTATTTTCTATATCTCCAATTCAAAAAAGGTCTCGAATTCATTATTTATAAGACCAGTTGATAATTCTGACCTGATCCAAACAATCAGTATTATCAAAAGCAAATCTTCTTCCAGTACTGGTGGACTATCCATAAAAATTTTCTTAAATCTCCCAAAAAATGTGTTGGAAGTCCTGGTCTCAATAATTAACGATTCCTTTAAAAAATGTATATTTCCAGATTGCCTCAAGACTGCCATTATTATTCCTCTTTATAAGGGTGGTGTAAAATCTAATGACTGCAACTATAGACCTATTGCCTTACTACCGATCCTATCTAAAATTATTAAGAGACTTATAAAAGCCCGACTTATGTCCTTTCTCGTTGAAAACAACATTTTATCACAAAGTCAGTTCGGCTTTTTATCTAATAAATGTACCAGCGATGCTATGTTTTCTGTACTACATGAGGTCTATCAAGCACTAAACATTAATATTTATAGTGCCACTGTTTTTTGTGACTATGCCAAAGCTTTTGGTGTGTAAATCACGACATTTTGATAAAAAAAACTAAATTTCTACGGAATTCGAGGTATTTCTTTGAATTGGTTCCAATCTTACTTGAGAAATAGGACACAACTAGTTAGAGCAAATAATACTGACTCCAGTCACAAAAGCATTGTACGTGCAGTACCACAAAGTCCGTACTGGGTCCTCTACTTTTCCTTATCTGTATAAATGACATCACTGACTTAAAAGTCTATGGAAACATTTTTCTTTTTGCTGATGATACCAGTACTACCTGGAGGAACTCTAATATTGCAACTCTTCATGCAATTATGACTTCTGATCTACTTTAAATAAAAACCTGGTCTGACTCTAATTTACTCTCTTTTAACGTGGATAAGACAGTAGCATTATCCTATAAAGGAGCTCTTCAACCCTTGCTTCTTAATAACAGCCAGATCAGTATCGTTGATTCTGTAAAATTTCTTGGTATTTTTAGAGACAGCAACCTTATCCTCATCTTCGATATCGTCTTCCTTTTTGGAGTTCTAGTATAGCTGCCCAATCTGATGTTATTTTTAAATTACAAAAAAGAGCAATAGCTACGGTATCTTTTTGGCCTCAGTAGAATAACACATTGCAGAAACTACTTCAAAAATCACGAGATTTTAACTTTTTCCTGGTTTTCTTGGTTTTTTTACATCGTTTTCTATAATTTAGTGAGAGGACACTATGATAGTGTTTCTTTAGGTCTACAAATAGATATAGTTCTTGATCAAAGGCTAATTTCTTTTCTATAACCTGGGAAACTGAGAAAATGTGGTCTACTGTGTATTTCGTCATAGTACATACATACGCTACAGCGGCATCTATTAAAAACAATAGAAATCCGGAGATTTCTTACTTGTGAAATCAATGCAGGAAATTGCCGAAATCTGTGCTTTCTACAATTTTTAAAGCAAAGAGTCAATAAAAGAACTGACATGAGGAATCTACAATTTGCATTCCATAATACGTCCCTTTATGTCAAATGTCAAATCATGATGCTGAGAGCCCCAGAAGGCCAAATGATGCAGTTATTTCCGAAAATATCAAAAAAAGGCTAAAAATTATTATGGAACACCACAAAGTGAAGTTGCAAGGGATAGCTGCCACTCCTAAGTTATCAAGGGGAAGCATTTCGACTATTATACATGGACATTTGGGCATGAGAAAGCTGTTTTCCAAATGGGTGCCACGTTTTCTCGCACCAAAGCAAAAACAACAACGAATTGATAAATCTCAGTGCTGTTTGGACATGTTTAATCGGAATAAGTCTGAGTTTTTTCGTCGGTATGTTATAATGGATGAAACATAGATTCATCACTTCACTCCGGAATCAAATCGGCAGTCGTCTGAGTGAACAGCACCTGGAGAACTTGCCGGAAATGGCTTCTGTATTTTGGAACCGACAAGGAATTATTTTTATTGACTATTTGAAACATGGAGAAATAATCAACAGCGATTACTTTATTGATTTATTGGAGCTTTTGAAGACCAAAATCGTAAAGAAAAGGCCTCATTTGTTATAAAAATGTTTTACCAAGAATATGCACCGTGTCACAGGTCGATGAAAACGATCCAAAAAATACACGAATTGGGTTTTGAATTGCTTCCGCATCCACCGTGTATTCCAAATCTAGCCTCCAGCGGTTACCACATTTTCTCCGATCTAAAAAAATGCTCCGTGGCAAGACATATCGCTTCGATGAGGCAGTAATTGCCAAAACAGAAGCCTATTTTGAAAGCAAAGATAAATAGTTTTTCAAGGTCGGCATCGTCAAATTAGAAAAGTGTTATTTTGATAAATAAAGAATAATTTTTGCAAAAAATGTTTTACTATTTAGGCACGGGACTTATTGACCGACGGGTTACTTCTATGTTTTGATAGTTGTCCGTATACATATCCTGGCCCAAGGGCTCTCCCATTTTTCGAGAGTCTACACTCTTTTTCACTACTTTTGATATTCTTATTGGCGACCTTTCTGCCCATATGCTTTGTGTGTTTTCTTCCTTAAACTCTGTTCGCTACCCCGTTAATAGATATTTAAAATAACTTTCCCAACTCTTAAGTGAAATTTTGATTAAACTTATTTTGGTGTTGTCGTGCGGATATTTGTTAAAAGTCTCCAGCTTTCAGTACTTTTTATCTTCTAATCCTAGGTAGTTGGTTATGTTCGTGTAATTTATTTCCCATGTTTCGTTTTTTTGTAACTTTCTACTTTGATTTCTAAACTTTATTTTGTGGTAAACAACACAAAGGCTATTAACGGTGAATATGTAAATTCTGAGCAGAATTACAAGGAATATACTGAGAAACTGAGAGAGAAGTGAAAACAGCAAAAGACAATGTAGCGTACAGGGTAAACCAGTGAGTGCTAAACAGAAAAAAAAGAATGGAATAGTTATATTAGTAGAATGGAGCAGACCGGAGTGGTTAAAATAGCAACGGTAGAGTTGGCCGACTTTACGGCGTAACATGAGTGACAACATTCCATAGAGGTATTAATCCGCCAATGAACAAGCAGAATTACTTATAGCGAGGAAGAAGAAGAAGAATACTAATTTATCTGTAGAGACGAATATGTATTCTTGTGCATTTGTTTTGCTGGAATAAGTGTCGTGTGTTAGACGGTTCTTTAATAGTTAAGGGTTCACTTGATCTTATACGTCACAAGATTTTATATCACAACACACTTGCTTGACCGTTATATTTCATCAACAAATAACAATAAAATCATATATTCAGTCTTGGAAATAATAGTTTATAAATAATATATTATATATAATATAGAATAAGTTAACTGATAAGAATAATCTAAATATATCCATATTTTTATCTCTCTATATACAAAATGAGTATTCAATTGTCATAATTTTATTGAATCATACATTTTTAATTTGTAAATTTTTAAAGAACGTGCAATATAGATAATGATCACGTCAATTATGTACATATCGTAATCAGTGTTGATCAAATATTATTCCTTGATACGTAACACACTTGAATATTTAGCCTTGCTGTAAGCTAAAATATTTGATAAGAATGTATTCAAAGACATGGGTCCGATGAATAAAATTTAGCAAGTGCGTTTACTTCAAATTAATGTAACAAAAACTAAAGAATTTGTTACACCATAAGCCAATATTTAAAATTAAATTAGGGAATACAAGAAACGATCTTGCACATGAAGCGGCTAAACTTTGCATTTTTTCAACACATGAAGGGCACAGGGGAAAACCCCGTTAGTCAATTTTTTCAAGAAATGGGCTGATGACGCTATCCAGTGGCTTCAAACGAATAGTTTTTAAACATTTATTAGCTTTTGTACAAAACACCGTCGATCTACTAAAATCCACGTTAGAAAATATGTGGCACTGGGGAAAAACCCTATCAGTCAATGCGCGTGTATGGAAGAACCCCGTGAGTCAAATAATATTGTAGTAATCCGTTACCGGGATTAGTGTTGTTTATTTGTCAGTCTGTTAGTTGTTGTTCAGCAACAAAGCTGTTTCTTTGTATTGTCGAGAGCGTGTTATTTGTCAGTGTTTTGTGTACTTGTGTTTAAGAATAATGGAAAGTGACTACTCAGACAGTTGCAGTGAAACTGATGACTCGTTCAGAAAACCAATCAGTAACAAACGAAAACAACAGGTCGAGCTAGGGATGTTATGAGAGATTTGCGAGCAGCGTCTCACGAGCTTGGGCCGGATTGTTTGTGCAAAAGACAAATGCTTTCAGAATATACCAGAAGAGGGACGAAAACGAATCATTCGAGAGTATAATCTGCTGGGAGATAGAGAAAAGCAGAACTCTTATGAGTGGCCTCATTACAGTGTTGCCTATAGTTCAAAGACGACCTCGAAATGCAGATCCTAGATATAACGCAGCTTCATTTTCATATAGAGTTAAAAAAACATGTTGTATGTGATGTTCAGGTCTGCTTAAAAGCGTTCATGTCGCTTCATGGGTGCTCTGCTTAGTGCTGGTAAATCTCCCACTGACTGTCGTGGAAAACATTCAACAAGACCCCACAAACTTTCACAAGAAACCAAACAAAACCTATTTACTTATTTAAAATCTCTTAAAGGGAGAAAATCACACTATTCTCTAAAAGACACCAACAAAATTTACCTTCCTGCTAAGTTAAATATTTCAAAGCTACATACCATGTACTTTTTCATGATTTTTGAGAACAACTTCAACCTTTCCTTTGGTTATCCACGTAAGGACTCTTGTAGTACATGTGATTCCTTTAAATCACAAATTGTAGCGCTTGAGGAGAAGCTTAAAACTGCCGCTGAGAAAGGAGAAACAAGTCAGAATCTGCAAATAAAACAGACAGAAAGAGAGGTGCATCTTAAGAGAGATGAGCGTATTTATACATTAAAAAAAATCTGTTCAACAAGAATTAGTACTTAATACTAATTAATACTAATAATACCACTTAGTATTTCCACCACCAGAGAAAAAACCCAGTACCTTCTGCTCGATTACATATACAGGCAAAATATCAACAAAAATAGCCAAACACATAAAAAAGAAAGGAATAACACCAGCCTTCAGAACAAATAACAACCTAGGCAAATATATTAAAAACAACAAGAGCCAACATAAAAAACACTTTCACAGTGGTGTGTACAAACTTAAATGTGGCGACTGCCCAAAAACTTACATTGGTCAAACAGGTAGAAATTTTAATAAACGAATAGCAGAACATAAAAGGGCTTTCAATAATAGAAAAACAGATTCTACATACGCACTTCACCTTCTAGATCATAATCATTCTTTTAATGACGAATTTAAAATTCTACACATTCAAAATAAAGGCCTTAAACTATCTTTGTTAGAATATATGGAAATCAACAAATTAAAAAACACAGATATAATTCTGAATGACCAGCTTGAGACAAACAGTTCTCCCCTCCTCAACCTATTTCATTAGAGACTATAAAGTGTAAACCCATGCCAAAAACAGATCACTTGAGAAAGGCAATTAGCCGAAACAGCTGTAGTGATAAGAATTTAAAATAAATTTTGTGGAAGTTTTGAAAACAAAGTTTTCAGTGTTTTATTGTTACATTAATTGGTATGTTTCTTTTATACAGTAGGTGTAAGACGTCTTCGACTTGGATGCGATCGAAAGCCTTTGTCAGGTCTATAAAACAGATATGCTGATTTATTGTACTCGATGGCCTTTTCTGTGATTTGTCTTAGTACAAATATGGCGTCTACGCAGGATCTTCCGGATTTGAATCTTTGTTGTTCATGTGATAAAGTTGTTAGTTTATTGATTTTGTTGGTTAGAACTTTTGTGGTAAGCTTAAGTGCGGTGTTCAGTAGATTTATACCTCTATAATTGTTGGGGTCTTCTTTATCTCCTTTCTTGAACATTGATATCATTATGCTGTTTCTCCATGCGTCTGGTATCTTGATGTGCAATATTATTTTTTGTATAAGTTTTTTCATCTCTAGGGTTATACTTTCTACTCCGTGTTTTAGAAACTCGTTGGTTATTCTTTCTGGTCCTGGTGACTTTCTATTCTTGAGTGAGTTTATGGCTATCTCTACTTCCTAAAAACTGATTTATACTGCGTGTCTTAATTCAGGTATTGTGTCGATTATTATTTTCCTTTCCTTTAAAAAGTTCCGTCAGGTATCTTTCCCATTCGTTTGCTGGTATGTTATTGTATTCCTTCAATTCTGCTATTTCTTTCCGTTGGATTCTTATGAATCTCTATATTTGTTTTTATGTACCGTAGAAGTCGCTTTCCATCCTTTTTGTAAACTGTTCCCAGTGTTCATTTTTTGTTCTTCTTACCAACTGCTTTGTTTCATTTCGTATTCTTCTATAGGTGTCTCGGGATTCTGGAGTATTTGATGTTTTGTACTTCGTGTTACAAAATCTAAACCATGAACATCAGGCAGTGGTGAAGAAAAGTATCCCACAGGGCAGAATGGAAGAACATTGTTAAGCAGGCCAAGACTCACAAAGAGTTGTAGTGCCGAAGAAGAAGAAGTTATAAAATCTAATTTTGTAATTCTGTAGCCGCCGCTAATAACCATTATAGTGGATGCAGCTGCAATTTCTATGAAGCTGAAACTCAAATCAAAAAATCTTGGTTCATTAAAGATGTTAAAAATAATTAATAAGATGTTGAATAAAAATTGTCAAGTGAATTGTATTGTAATCGTTGTTTTTTTATTTCAGAGAAATACTGGGGGGACAACTTGGATCTGCAATCTTGAAAGATGGTAATCCCTTGACTCTTCATTATGTAATGTTCATACCTACTTTGATGGGACAGGGAACTCTTGAACAGCAAGCAGAATGGATACAAAAAGCTTGGTCCTGTGATATAATTGGAACATACGCACAAGTTAGTATATTATTTAGTATAGAATTTTTTTATATACATCGATTTGCTGGAAATTTTGACAGTAGTTAAAAAATAGCTCCATGTAATAGCTGAATAAACGTTAATTTTTCATAAGTTTTGCATAAAAAAATCTTTGAATGCATTATTTTCAAATTTAAACTCCAAAAAAATCATTTTTGTGTATCAAATCACGCTTCAAAGCTTGTAAAATGATATTTATTTATAAAGAAATAAATACGTGTGCCAAATCGCCCAAACCCAAGGAGTGACTTGATACACCAAAATTTTTTTTTAAGAAACTTAAACTAAAATCTATAACGTTATGGCACGTTGACTATATAAACCAGAGATCGAGACTAAACTTTTGATGGATATATGAACTGCCTAGGTCTTTCCATTCCAAAACTACAAGCAATTTTTCCTTAATAAAAACATTCAAGTATAACAAACAAAACAAGTTTATAAAAAAAATTTAAGTGAAATTCTAGAATTAATTTTTAGTTTTATTTAACGAGGAAGTGCCAAGAAAAATGTTTTATAGTCATGTAAATGGTTAACTATTGTTAGTATTGTAAATTTATTATTAGAAATCATACAATCTAGTTGCAATAGTTAAATATTTTCAATATAAACAATGTGTTTTTATAGTACTACCTAACACAGAGTAATCACGATCGTGTTGTTTAGTTTAAGATTACTGTGACTACCTGCTACTGTACATAAAAGAACGGTGATCAGGTTCACCGTTATTCAAAAGCACGGTCACTGATTACGGCGTGATTTAAAAATCACCAAGTTCACCGTCACTAGTTTGTATGTTACGTTTAAAAATTATTGAAAGAATGTTTCAGATTAATTTTTAGATAATAAATAAGGTAATATACAGGGTGATCAACTTTTGTAATAATATAAGGTACATTATATCTGATACCATAAAACAGGGGTCACCAATTATATTCCCTGAGGGTCAGTTTCGAAAACCTACTACACTTCCGCGGTCCGAACATTCAGCACTAAACTAGGCAGTGGCGTAACCGGTGGGTTATCCACAAATCGTGCAGTAGTTGTAACCCCCCCCCCCTAAGGAGATTATCCTGGTTACGTAGTTGAAACCAGGCAACTAGGTAATCTCGTTTAGGGAGGAGTATGAAATAAACTCAAGGAAAAAGATGATTATAAAACTATTGTATTGTTTTTTCTCCCGTCTTTGTTTAATAAATTTTTGCGGCGTAATTTGAAATATTTGTATCCTAGAAATTAATTTATTCATTTAATGCTACTGTTTCTAGTTGTCTTCTTTCTGCAACTATAGTGTTCTACAATTTTATGGAAAATATCTAAATCTATTTAAACTCTTTTAAATGTAGCGTTTTTTACTTTACAACTAAAGTGCTGTACATTTTACGGCGAATAAAAAAAGTATATAAATATGAAAAAAGAAACTAATATCTCATTGTTTCGCATCATGTATCTCAAACATAGTACACATAGTACATAGTTACTATCTGTATGTACATAGTACACTTGCCAAAGATTTTAGTTCTGGATATTTTTGGTCACACACGTATTTAATCCAAAATTTGTCCCAGGCAAGCGTTTCTGGAACTTGCGTATAAACCTCCTTTAAAATCTTCCTGATACTCAATCATTTCCATCTGAAGGGCAACTTTGTTACTCTTAAAAACGTCTGCTGGTCCATACATCATTAGACTTGAGTGAAAAACTGTTGCTTAACACAACAGTACAACATTTTCAATTTAGTGGAAATCAGCAAATCGTTTTTTAAATTCCAAATCAAGTTCATTAATAAAACGTGAGAACTGGGTAACATCAAAATCTTTATTACTATCACAAACGGATTTATGGAGAGGAAAATACAAAAGTTCTGCCGTAAAATCCTCAGAAAAAGTTCAATCGTTTAAGAAAAACTTCTAATATCCGACAAAAGTTCACAAACAAGTTTTCTGTTGCACTGTAGTTTTAAATTCAAGAAGATCAGATGTCTGAAGATATCCGCCAAAAATGCGATAGTTGCAACGTTTTCTGTGTCCAAGAGGAAGCCCAAATAATCATTTGTAGCTTCATTATCAATAGTGGACACAAATTATTTGTTCCTTTGTTCAGCCATCTCACGTTGTTATGAAGAAGCAAATCGTCAAACTGAGCATTAGTGTCTTTTTGGAATGATTTGAATTGACGATGCCTCAAAGATGATTTTGCACGTATAAAGTTCACTATCTTCATGACGGTTTGCATTTTACTGTGAAGATTTGGATTTAAACTGCAACACAACACACTTTGATGAATAATACAATGATACGATATTAAATTTCCATTGCACATAGAATCGCTTATTAGTCGCTGAACCAAACCTTTTCTACATCCAACCATCGCTGCAGTGCCGTCCGTAGTGATCGAAATAACTTGTTTTAAATCCAAACTACCCTTGCCAAAATAATCCAGACACTATAATTATTGTATTACTATATTTTGAATTTAACGGCGGTCCGCAAAAAACAAGCTCACGGTCCGGATGTGAACCGCGGTCCGCCATTTGATGACCACTGCCATAGAAGATACAAAAAAAAAATATTTACAAAAATAGGGGGCGGCTGTAATCTTCACATTTTAAAATTAGTTACAAATATACAGGGTCTTCCATACCACTGTACCGGATGAAAGAGTATTTAAAAAGTTATAATCAAATTTCAATGAAAGTGGTAACAAGTTCAACACCCTGTATAATTGAAAATGGTTACAAAAGCAACAACATGTTGTAGCCATAGGTTTATGATGATAGTCAAAAGTATAAAAATGATTAATTTTGATAATATTTATTAAATCGAATACAGGGTAAGTCAAAACGCAAGTACAATATTTTGTTGGACATTTTAAATGAATCACTCTATATTTTATATCAATATCGAAAAGTACTATTACCATACTTAAATTTTTATTCAGTATTCCCTATGCCTAAGTTATTAGTTTTTTAGATATTTTCGTTTTATATGTTCCCCATTTGTGCAATTTTGATATAATCTTAAACCTCCAAACCGTGTCGTAAGCCTTGGTGATATCGAAGAACACTACGATGGTCTCTTGATTAGTTGCAAAACCTTCTTGTATCTCTGACTCTAAATCTAGTAAGTTGTCTACGCATCATCTATTTTGACGGAATCCACTTTTCTGAGGAATTAAATGTTTTTCTTGTTCTAAAGTACTACAATAGTCTTTTGTTTAGAATTGTTTCTAGAACTTTACATGATACATTAGTGAGTGATATTGGACGGTACGAGTCTATGTTTATTCTGTATTTGTTGAGTTTGAGCAGAGGAATTATAATGCTATCTAGAATAGAATAGAAATATGCTTTATTGTCACTGACAATTATTGTACAATTTTATGTAAAAAGCTTACAAAAGGAACCAATTCAAAGAAATGCCTCAAATTCCGTAGAAATTTAGTTTTTTTATTAAAATGTCGTGATTTACACAATCAAAAGCTTTGGCATAGTCACAAAAAACAGTGGCAGTATAAAGATTATTGTTTAGTGCTTGATAGACCTCATGTAGTACAGAAAACATAGCATGGCTGGTACATTTATTAGATAAAACGCCGAACTGACTTTCTGATAAAATTTAGTTGTCAATGAGAAAGGACATAAGTCGGGCTTTTATAAGTCTTTCAATAATTTTGGATAGTACCGGTAGTAAGGCAATAGGTCTATAGTTGCAGACATTAGATTTTTCACCACCCTTATGAAGAGGAATAATAATGGCTGTCTTTAGGCACTCTGGAAATATACCTTTTTCAAAGGAATCGTTAATTAGTGAGACCAGGACTTCCAACACATTTTTTGGAAGATTTTAGAAAATTTTTATGGATAGTGCATCAGTACTACAGGAAGATTTGCTTTTGATACTACTGATTGTTTGGATCAGGTCAGATGTATTAACTGGTCTTATAAAGAATGAATTAGATACCTTTTTTGAATTGGGGAGATAGGAAATAGGATCTTGTTGTGGCAAAATATTTGATGTTATATTTTTCTCACATTAACGAAGTATTCATTAAGATTTTTAGGATTTGGAAGAGAAAATGTTTGAGCTGTGTTAGTTTTATTTCGAAGATCGTTTATTATGGATCAAGTTTCTCTTGCAACATTTTTAGAGCTTCCCAGACGATTCTGATAGTACATTTTTTAGCTGTTTTGATAACTTTTAGATAGGTTCCTCTGTACTTGGAGATATATTCAGTGACAAAGACGTTGGTAGTAAATTTTTTGATGTACAGTAGTGAACGCATATTCTTGGCTTATATTTTTATTTTATTTTTATTTTTAGACTGAACTTGGACACGGCACATTCATTAGAGGACTAGAAACAATTGCCACTTACGACTCCAAAACTGAAGAATTTGTCTTAAATTCGCCAACAATTACATCGTACAAATGGTGGCCTGGAGGCTGTGAGTATTTAGTATTAATGATATAATCTAATTTTGGAACTACAGCTATACATAAATTTGTTTATTTTTTTGAATAAATTCTTTTTTCTTCATTCTTATACTAGGGTTTGAACCATTGATAGTCTTCCTTCTTCCTCGGTCCCCTCGGTCTGCATCCGTAGCCTTGATGATATAATTATGTTCGTCCTTATAATTAAATTTTCTTGTCGTGTTCTAACCGATTTATTAGGACAGTCCTTTGCCCATTTTGTTTTCCCATATCGTCTGATAAAAAACTTAGATTGTCTTACTCTATCATCTTCAAACGTATTGTTGTCTTGAAAAGATTCTTCCGATGATGATTGACTTTCCTGTTTAGGAGTTCCAGACTGACAATTTTCCACTGATTGAAGTTGGTTTTCTAAAACATCCTCACTGGGACGAAGGCTAACCTGCTGACTTTTAGTTTCAGATTCGCTTTCTGATTCTAATTCTGATCCAGTTAATTCATCCTGCCAAAGCTTCAAGGGGGCTTCTTGTTATTTCTCCCAACTACACATATTTCTATATGTCTGACATTAATAATATCTAATTAATTTTCACTATTCCTAAAAATTCAATTATGTTTCTGTTAAAAAAATCAAAATAAATAATTGTGGTAGTATCAAAACTTACCTATTAAAAATGAACCGGTGTTGGAGGGTGAAAATTACCAAAAACTAAATATACTGGAACTTCAACTGTGTGGTGGGGTCAAAATTACCCACAAGTCCAAAGAAAGCGACACCACTCATTCAAATCTTATTTATATAATAAAATTTATGATGCAATGCAAGGTCTGTTATATTATGGGAAAGTAACCGTGGTACCAGAAGAATCTGGCGATGTTACCACTGTTTTAGTAAACGTTAATGAACGACGTGAGTGATTTCCACCCCACAACACAGTTGCCGGGTTAAGAGTATATTATACACGGTGATTCATGCAGAATATCGTATCTCTGAGTTGTAGATTCTAAACCTCAAAGTATGATGATTTTGTCCATCATTCTATCCATCAAGTTTAAATATAGATTTTAATTTTCGCAATAATTTTATGTTTTCACAATTTCTATTTAAAAATTGACAGTTTTTTACGTGAGGATTACTAATTCAGACTCTAATTCAGCATTGTTAATAGAGGGCGCTACTTACACTTGGTTGTGTTTAGCGTAGAATGGGGAAAGAATGTGAAATTCTCATGACCGTCAAAACTAAAAAGTTGGAATATCTAGGTCATGTAATGAGAAATCAAGAACGTTACGGCCTTCTCCAGCTGATTCTCCAAGGGAAAGTAAATGGTAAGAGAGGACCGGGAAGAAGACGCATTTCCTGGCTTCAAAATTTGCGAAAGTGGTATAACACGACTACCACTGAACTGTTCCGCGCTGCAATAAGCAAAGTGAAGATAGCCGTGATGATCGCCAACGTCCGGAACGGATAGGCACTTTAAGAAGAAGAAGTGTTTAGCAAATCAAAGCAATTTGATTTTCAGGAAAACTATAGGTAAAATAATAGAAAAATATTAGATTAAGCAGCATTAAGTTCTACAAAAAAAGTTACTGATGTTTGATTCATGTAAGTCGACGGGTTATCAAGTAATTTGCTTTTTAAAAGTCTAATTTACTTCTACTTTTATTTTTATCTTTTATTCTTCATTTTCTCCATCACCCTAACTTTTGTTTTATTTTTATTAATTGTCATTCCATATTTTTTTAGTACACTATATTTCTTTGTAATTGTTTCTCATAGGGGTAAAAGCAGACACAACCCTTCTGGGTCATTAAAAAAGATATATATTTGCGAAATTGTTAAAATTTGTTTTGAATGTTTACATATACTATATAATTTCAGTGGGACATTCAGCGAATTATGCAGTTGTGGTAGCTCAGTTACACACGCAGGGCAAGAACCATGGTATTCACCCGTTCATAGTACAACTGAGAGATGAGGAAACTCACGTACCTTTACCAGGTATTAAAATAGGAGAAATAGGATGTAAATTAGGAATGAACAGTACAAACAATGGATATTTAGGGTTTGAAAATGTTAGAATACCCAGGACTCACATGTTAATGAAAAATAGCAGAGTTTTACCTGTGAGTATTTTCCTTTTATTCTATTTAGCTTATCATATACGTAGTTCAATACGGTTTTCGTCAATTTTACTATATTTTAATTTTTTTATCTACGAGATGTATTAAAAAATGCTTACTCTACTATAGAAGCAAACAAAATTTGAAAATCAAACTTTTTTTTTTTTTAAACTGTCTAATAAAATCATAAACTGCATCAATCTTTACGGAGATGGACAAGACACTGGACACTGTCCTTCGCTAGCCGTCTTCTTTCCATCTTCAATAGACAATTTACCCCTTTTAAAGCCGGTGAGTCAGGTTTTCACGGTCACATACAAAGAATTTCGTTCGTTAAAGTTGGGAGAAAAAACTGGTCAAGATCAACATATTTTCGGCATATCTCAGAGTTCTAACTTGGACCCATTCTTATTTTATATGTTTATTATTGATATGACTTTAATTTATTTCTTCAAAATTTATTCTAGTATTTCTTCGGTGACTTATACATACTTCATCCTACAAAGTCAGCTGATTGCATTCAGTGATTGGTGTAGAAGTGGGAAATACGTTTTGATCGCTTGAAAACTTCCATTCTCTGTGCTATAGTCGTGTATAATAATCCTGCTCTCAAATATTTCTTTCTCGACAAACATAATCCAGCCCTGTACTATATTTGCTTTACCAAAAAGTCGAGTTTTCATTAAATATCTTTTAAGTTTTTATTATCTTATAAATCAGACCCTTTCATATCTATTCTAAAAAAGATTATTTATGTAATACCCGAGGCGTCAATCTGAATTGATCCTTTTACACACCTAGATATAAATATAAATCAGACTCTTTTGTATATATTATTTACACAATACTCGAGGTGCTAATCTTAGGCGTCACTAAAACGAGATTAGACCTCCTTTTATGGTCATGAAAAACAAATTGAACCGCACACCTGCATTTTTTGTTGTTTTATTTCACGACCTCTCACTAAAAGGGTTTTTCAACAGTTGATCATAAAAACATTTTATTGTTTTTTTCTCTCTCTCTCTCTCTCTCTCTCGCTCCACTTTGCTCTACTTTGTTTAAAAAAACTTGCCATTCGCAAAATTCCTACTCATTATCATTTCTAGGGATGCTGATGAATTACCCAATTGACACCTTGAACCAAAGGCCATTGCAGAAAGTGATGTGTAAATTGACACCAGATGTTGTTTTGGTAGATATTTTCGATCGTTTTGGTAGATATTTTCGATCGTTTTGGTCATTCCTAGAGGTATCTCTCTGGCGCACAATAAGTTTATAACGTACTTTAATTTGACCTGGTCAAATGCCTTCTTAAGGTCCACGAAACGTAAATATGGCGGTTTGTTGTATTCTAATGATTTCTCTTGCACTTGCCTCATTATAAATATACCGTCGGTGAACGATCTTCCCCACCTAAAACCTTGTGGTTCTTCTGTAGTGCTATAATTTCATTCAGTTTATTTGTTATCACTTTGGTTGTTAATTTTAGTGTTGTTTAATAAATTATTTCCTCTGTAACTTTCCGGGTCCGATTTGTCTCCATTTTTGAAGAGAGGTATTAGGATGCTTGATGTTCATTCTTGAGCAAATCTGTTTTGTTCTATTATTCTTTGGATTAGTTTTAATAGCTGTTTGGTCAGATCTGGTCCTCCGTACTCCAGGAGTTCGTTCGGATTCTGTCCTTATAGTGGTTGTATGTCTGTTGTGTTTGTTGTGTTCTGTATTGTAAAAAGGCTTTCTTTTTTTCTTTACATTTTGTCTTCACTTCCGCTCTCCAAGTGATTCTGTTGGTGCATTAATTATGTTATTTATAAGTTTTTCCTAGCTTTCCTCGATGTTACGATTTTCTAATATTTCATTCCCAGCCATCTTCTCTGATATTCTATAATTGTGTGTCCGTTACTTGAAATAAGAGGAGGTGGGCAGTGTCTCAGGTTTTTCTTTGGAGACAAATGGGAAATAGTGGTACCGAGTCTACACATAGATAAGAGGGATAGTAGTCTAGGAGACGGAAATATCTCTTATAGGGATGGAGGTTCCCTATAAAAGAACCATCACTGGCAGGTGATTACTGCCTGAAGGTTGGAAAAGAAACTTTGGTCTTTCAAAACAAAGATCACAGCCACATTGAGGTGTACTCACAGATTGAAGAACTCAACATCAGTTATGATAGTCAGTCAGCATTGAGTGCTCTCATAGAAAAACCTCTTCCTGAACAACCTGAACCATAAATCAGTGGGTGTGGGAATGCAAAGAGGCTCTAAACGATTGGCACATGATCATAACATCGGGTCACATTGGAATCACAGAGAACGAGATAGCAGATAAGTTTTTAGCACTGGGTACCTCGTCAGTAAATGAATGGGCCGGAATCAGGAGCTCTCGTCAATCTAAATCTGTGATTGGTTCGGCTCCAGATAACTAATGGAAGAAAAAGTTCCACACAAGAAGAAACTCTAGAATTCCTTGGCAACTTATCACCGGATCTTGTGTTTCTCAGACTCGAAATATACGATCATGTAAGATGTAGGTGGTGAAACCGCACCTCACCAATTGTCCATATTTGATGTTAAAGTACAAGGTGGTTTGTGGCATTTTCTCCGAAATTAGAACACTAGTTTAAAAAGTGTCGAGGTGGATTCTTCCTCAAGATTTCATAAATTCATTTAAATACAGACTTATGAGGGCCTGCGTAGCGCAAGCGGTAGGATGCTTGCCTCGCAAGCCGGTGGTCCGGAGTTCGAATCCTACCGCCGGCAAGAACATCTAGACATTTTAAAAATGTCTATAGGCCCCAGGTCGACTCAGCCTGAATAAAAATGAGTACCTTGGGTAAAACCAGGGGTAATAATAGACGGTTGAAGCGTAGCACTGGCCATGTTACCTTCCTTGTATACCGTAGGCCCTAGATATAGCAGACTACCCTGCTATACTCCCAAAGCCGCGACAGCGGTATAAAACGGGAGACTATTATTATTATTATTACAGACTTATTAATGTTCCCTATATGGAATTAACTTTACTGATACGGTACTGTCCACCAATATATTGACTGACGTGCTCAAAGGAAAAAACGCCCGCAATATAAAAAAGAGCTGTTCTATACACTTTTATTATGCGGTATATTAATAATATTTTTGTTATAAGTGTTTTTTATTTTAGGATGGCACCTATGTACAGTCTCCTAGTAATAAGCTAACTTATGGGACAATGATTTTTGTTAGAGTGGTATTAGTACAAGACGCATCTACATATTTGAAAAAAGCTTGTACTATTGCTACTAGGTATAGTGCAGTCAGGCATCAATCACAAATAAAACCTGAGTAAGTATTAAAACAATTATTTATCATTAAACTATATCTGTGGAATCTTTTTAGACCCAGTAATTTGCATGGATTTTTCTAGGGACTCTCCTTTTTGTCTTTTCTTTTATAAAAACAGTACTTTTATCTAGCTTTTAATTTTTCTTTTCGCGTTTTAGTGTTGTCTCAGCTACGTTTTGACGATTAATGTTTGTGCTATTCCTTTTTGTTTTCCGTATTTTAACTACTTTACCAATTATAGAGCTTGTGCACAGTTCACACATTTCATTGTGTTTCTTTTAATTGTTTAAATGTTCCATTTAATTTTTCTTGTTATTACTTGCATTGTTAGGTTGACAATCCCATAAACAGAATATTCTTCTCATTTGTCACACTAGAATCGTTCGAGGTCTCGATTGATTTTGATGACTCAGAATGGCCCAGAACATCTGGAGACCATTTGAGCGAAGTAGAAGTGACTAAAGAGATTTGTTACACAGGTGCAAAAGCGTTATTCATTAGACTCTCTTGAACAAAGACATAAGTCACACTATATACACTTTGAAAAATAAGAATTGGCCAACTTAAATGCAGTCAAATCCAAATCTAGTCATTCTTTCCGCCGATAAAGAAAATGCCACCGTCATCCTAAACACTTCTTCTTGCATTAATAAACTCTAAAATCTCATTAATACTCCTGACTACAGACCAATTCCCAATAATCCAACAACCTACCTGGAGAAAACAACAAAAGCCATTATCAACAAAACCTAGTCCTGTTGACATAAAACAATCTCTAATTCCTCGTGAAAAGTCTTTCAGAATACCTCGAATATATGGCCTAACCAAAATTCATAAGCCCGGTATTCCTCTACGTCCCATTGTCAGTGCATACAACTGCCCTACTCAATCATTGGCCAAAACTCTACAACTTCTCGCCGAGTTCTTTTAATTGAAGTTTCGACACCGTTTCACTCTTTACAAACATTCCTATAGACGAAACTCCAAACATTCTAAAACCTAAATACAGTATCTAGCAAGACCACTTATTTCATCTTCCAAAATCAATTCTACAGTCAAATTAATGGTGCCCCAATGGGCTCCCCACTATAAGACTAAAGACGGGCCTGTATATTATGTATTATATGTTGTCTATATTTTGACGTTTGTTGTGGAAAGTTCGTTATCGTTTTTACTGAGTAATGCTGCAAACTTTACCTCAAAACAGCCCGAAATGTGGGTTTTTGCGACGGAGCACAACCTCCCAGATACAATTAGGTCACTTACGAGGACCAGGTTCATCTCTGTAATATTATGTTAAAATTAAATATGTTAGAAATGTACTAACATCTGTTTTTATTTTCAGTGAACCTGAACCGCAAATTTTAGATTACCTTACTCAGCAGAATAAACTCTTTCCTCAATTAGCTGCCTGTTTTTCCTTCCAGTACTCCGCTGCCTGGTTATGGATACTTACAACAACGTTACCGGTGAACTCGAAACTGGTCAACTTGAAAATTTACCAGAGGTAAGTGTATTTTTTTATACGGTATACTATTCATCTCCAATGCGGTACAATATTCATCCGGAGACATGGACCATTTCCAAGGCAGATGAAAATCTCCTGCTTATATTTGAACGAAGGATCCTGAAAGGACCCAACTTGGCATTTGTGGATCTGAGAAAGGCGTATGACTCTGTACCAAGGTCATAACTATGGGAGGCAATGTACAAATTAGAAATACAGACGGAACTCATAGAAGCTACAAAAGCTCTGTATAAAGAAAATAAAGTGTCCATTAAAATGGGAACAAGAATCATAGGAGACTTCACCACAACAAAAGGGCTCCTGCAGGGTTGTTCCACATCTCCAACCCTATTCAAAATATACTTAGAGAAAGCCTTAACTACATGGAAAAGAAAATGCGAAGGCATGGGAGTACCGGTACGGAACGAATACCTATATACGTTAAGTTTTGCAGACGATCAAGTAGTGATTGCACAAGACCAAGACGACCTCAGCTACATGATGAAGAAACTACAAGAAGAATATACCAAGGCTGGCCTAGATATTAACCTCGCGAAAACAGAGTACCTGTCTACAAGTGAAGAAGACATAGAAGATCTACAGATTGATGACAACGTAACAATCAAAGGAAAGGATAAATTCAAATACCTGGGGTTTATAATCACGAAAAAGGCAACAACAGAGGAAGAAATTACACAAAGATTAGGACAAACAAGAACAGCAATCCGACAACTTAACTCAGTATGGTGGGATAGACACCTAAATATGAAGACAAAAACGCAGATTTATAAAACATTAGTGCGAAGTATTATGACATATGGGGCCGAAAATTGGATCATAAACAAGAAAAACAGCAGTAAGATAATAGCAACAGAGATGGAATGCCTGCGAAGATGCTGCAGAGTAACAAGAATGGATAGGAGAAGTAATGACGAAATAAAACAAAGAACATCAATAGAAACAGACATACTAACATATATAGAACAAAAAAGACTAAAGTGGTATGGACATGTAAGAAGAGCTAGCGACAGCAGATGGATAAAAAGAATAACCGAATGGAGCCCCATAGGAAGGAGGAAAAGAGGACGACCCCGAAAATCCTGGAGGAACGAAGTAGACGACGCCATGAGTAAGAGAGGACTAAACGATGGAGAATGGAACAACAGAGAGAGATGGAAACGGTTGAGCGAGGGAAGGCAGTGAATACTGTAGAATCCCTAAATATATATATATATATATATATATATATCCTGAGAGGAATATTCGGTGGCATCTGTGAAAATGGTGTTTGGAGAAGGAGGTACAACTACGAGATATATCACAGATATAAACATATATTTGGTGGTAAAGACGTAGTATCCTTTATAAAAATAGGAAGACTAAGATGGGCAGGACATCTGGCAAGATCACAGCAGAACAACCCTCCTAGAAGAATCCTTATGTCGCAACCTGTGGGAAGTAGAAGTAGGGGTAGGCCAAAACTCAGATGGAGGGATGGTGTAGATGAGGATGGTAGACAAATAGGCGCAGCAAACTGGCAACAGTTGGCAATGGATAGAACTGACTGGCGTAATAGACTTAAGAAGGTCGAGGCTCTTTTATAGGGCTGTAGCACCAATGATGATGATGAATATTCATCTAATTTTTTGATCATACACAGGTGTGGCAATATTTTTAGCAGTACATGTGGTTGACTTTTATTTTATTTTATCTTGTGGTATTATTGGTGAGCCGGATCTTACTAAACTTGCTAGAAGAAATAATTGGAAATAAGATCTGACACGATTTATCTACCAATTATAATCAGGGTAGCGTGTAACAAATTAGCATTAAGGATAAAGTTAACACACATTATGTGTGTAGTATATTACAGGGTGGTCTTCTATAAAGCCAAAACTTTCCACTCAGGTTTTGTTTTTATTGATGCAAAAAACAAAAAACGAAGGGACGCTTCAATTTTTATTTTTAGGGGGACATATTTGGTAGATATAATTATTCAAATAAAAAAGTCATTAACAATATTGAAAAACAGCGATTTTGTTGTTCATTTTGCAATAACTTTTTTGTTTATTAACCGATTTTAATTTAACATATCTCTTTTTTGTATCTTTTTTTTTCTGAAAAAGTTGTCTGTTAAAAATGTCTGTGTCTGTTAATATCGAATCGAGAATCCCATTTTTAGAACAACTATTAATTTTTGTTCTCACCATACCATGATTAATCATCAGCAATTGTGATCCATCTCTTTCATTATTACTGAGAATAAGCTTATTTCCGAGTTAGAAATCGAAACATCGAAATTTTTTTAATTACAATTGTGGTGTACTCCCATTAAATAAAGTAGTTAATGTAATTTTTTATTTTTAGTTACATGCAGCTGCCTGTGTGTTAAAGGCAGTATGTACAGCGGATGCTGCTCGAGGTATTGAAACACTCAGACTTTCATGTGGAGGGCATGGATACATGACATCTTCAAATTTACCTTCTACTTATGGATTAGTTACGGCGATGTGTACTTATGAAGGTGAAAACACAGTACTTCTCCTGCAAACTGCTAGATTCCTCATAAAATGCTGGCAAAATCCTCAAAGCCTCCAATCGTTACCTAGTTGCAAATATTTGGTAAATGCTCTCAACAACAAATTGCCTTTCCAGAAGTCAGTAGATTGGATTATTAGTGCTTTGCAGAAAACTGCAGCAGGGTAAGTCCTACGTGACTACTTAAATTGTAGTATAAATAATTTCCTTATAACTATCGAATATTTAATATATAGAAATTATTTGATACGCCCCTGGCTATGTATAAAATTCCTTGAAGTTTTTGTTTACACAAGTATTTTGCGACACATCTAAGAAAAATTACATTTACGTTTTATTTAAATAGATTCCTACAATTTTGAAAGCCCAGCACTCTTAAGGTCCATAATCGAATAAAAAGCGTCATTAAAGGAGAACGAGTTAGGAGTTGATATTTGGATTTGGAAGAGATGGCTCTCGGCGTGTAGTCTTCAAAGCCGGCAATTTTTTTAAGTTGAGAGGTGAATTTGGGCTCAAAATGCTATTTGGCAGTTTTTGTTGAGTTAATCACCAATTTTTTATGATGTGCCCTATATGAGGAATTTTTAAGACGGCGTTTCCAACCATTTGTGAGGTCCGCATGGTTTTAAGAAGGAATTGAGTGGCCGAATTTTAAAGATTGCAGTTTGTTGTTATTCAGGATAATCCTAAGTCCGAATCAGTGTCCAACTTTCCCAGATTTGTCGATTTTTATGTTCCATGGTCACGCCAGACTATTTGCAGTTTGTGTGGGACACAGTTGTGTGTTATTTGCAGTGCTTTTGATTCAATTCCAATCCAAAAATCCAGTGATACCAGGAAAGAAAAGCATTTCTTTCCATCCAGAAAGAGGATTTTTTTAAACGTCATCTATTTCAAATAGTTTAGGAACCTTCTTGTGTTTTTTGCCCAGGAAATCTATGTAAGTATTTTTTTGATTTCTTTCTTTGTAGTTATCCCTTCCAGTCCCTCCTTTATTCACTTTCTTACGACCCAGCTCTCCAACCAAAACAAGAGTGGCCGTTCGCAGACGTTTCGGTTTGTTTGCTTACCCTATTTCCAGCCCAGTAATTGCTCAGTCCCCACTTTCGACCCCCTATAAGTAATACCCAATGTGGTAGGCAAATATATCGTTACAAAATGATATTAATAAAAGCTTATTATTTTATTTTGTTATTAGGAAAATCGAGCTAGCAAATCGACGTATCAACGAGAGGGTGAACAAAGGAATGGCTTATGAAGATGCATGGAATAATACATCGATCGAATTGGTTCAAGCTGCGGAGTTACATGGACGAACTCTTATTGTTGAAATATATTTATCGACAATTCAGAGGTTACAACAAAAAGTTTCAACAGAGCTTATGACAGTTTTGGATCAGCTGCTTCAACTATACGCAGTTGACACCATCTTGAGATGTAGTGGCGACATTCTAAAGGTAAATTTTCAAAAACTAGTTATTTACCATATATGAAATATTTAATGATTCTACTCATAATTTATCTACGTTATTATGTCACACTTTTTTTGAATATTCCAATCAATTTATAATCTGCTAAGCAATAATACAGTGAGTAAATCATTTTAAAACTAAAATGAAACAGGCATGTAGGGAGTTATCCGTTGATTTAGGGTATTTACTTTGAAAATGCAGTTGACATTTTTTGACATCCATGTACGCCAGCATAACTTTTGATATTTGAAATTTTCATGCAGTTTATTTATAGTGGAAATAATTTTAATTGTCATACCAGGTATAAAACAAAAGTACAACGAAGAACTAATTAATGAAAACGGCGAAGCACTAATAGACTTTTGCGCTAGAAATGAAATGAGAATAAACAACACATACTTTCCTCATAAAGACCAACATAAATACACTTTTAACAATAATTGAAGCCACCGATCAATGATAAGATTTCATAATCACAAATCGAGTGATAACACCGTCACAAGTACTTGATGTCAGAGCCCTCTGCTAACCTGGGGACCGATCAGAACCTTGTTTTATGCAAGATGCTACTAGAACGTCCGCAACGAAACAGAAAACCCCAATGCTCATCGAAAAACAAAATATAGAGTCGCTAGCAACAGAGACTACAAAACTCCTTTATGAGAACAGGATTACCAGCAAACTAAAAGAGATCGAGTTACAACCAGAATGGGGAGTAGAAGATACTTGGCAAAAAATTAGGAAATGTATCATCCAAGCAGCAGAAGAAGCAATTGGAAAGCGGAAAATTAACACGAGGGCGATAAACCACACCAAACCGTGGTTTTTTCAAGAGGTAAAAGAACTCTCTGAATTAAAACGCAAATACCTGAGATATAAAAGCACATAATCGGAAGAAACTCTCGCAGAATCTGTCCAAGTAAGAAACTGTAACGATACGATCGTTACCTACAATAGCTACTAATTTGCGCCGCAAACTAGGCAACCTATAACACAATTTCATATATCGATTTACAATAAAATCGATTCCCATTGTCATTATAGGGAAAACGAATACTGGCCAGTGGCCATGTTCATCATGTTCATTTTAGAACAGAACTTCCGGGATATAGGTTGATAAGTGCAGGCAGAGCTTGGAAGGAAGAAGGAAACAATTTTAAGTTATTTTATTATTTCTTGGGAAAGGGGAAGTAAACGCAAGCATAAAATCAATCAAAAGAGAACATTGGGCTAAATTCACCAGCGTCATGGACTACGACCTACATGGTGTCCAAAAGAAAGTATGGAAAATGCTTCGGAACAGGAAAAAAACAGTTAACGAGTTCGTGCAGACCAAGGGAGTACCTATAGAGGCATGGCAACAGCATTTTAAGGAGCTATATGATGCTGAAGAAACGCTGAATTGTCACAACTATTTAACAAAATCTTAAACGACACAGAAACACCAGAGGAATGACATAAGAGCATCACAATCCCCATATTTAAAAAGGACAAAAAACTACAGAGGAATATCTTAAATACAACGATGAAACTTTTCACGAGTATTCTTAAGGACAAATTGGAAAGGCAAATCACTAATGCTGAAAAACGACAAGGTTTTACAAGAGGGCGGTCTGTAACAGATGCAGTATTCATAATAAAACAAATAAAAGAAAAAGCTATAGAGTTCGGCATGCCAACGTATATTTGCTTCATTGATCTGACGAAGGCTTTTGACAGGGTTCGCCTGGGAGACATTCTAAATATATTATTAGAAACTAAAACACCGACCAACATAACAAAGATAGTCCATAACCTAAATAACAACAATGTAACCAAAGTTAGAGCAGGAGACTAATTCACTGAAAATATTCCAACACCGGGAGGAATTAGACAAGGCGGCAGTTTAAGCCCCTTCTTGTTTAACCTACTCATGGGCAAAATTATAAACAAAGTAACATCTCTCAATCTCGGATACAGATGGACAACAAAAGAATTGGTATGGTGTGTTAAGCAGATGATGCATCAATTATGGCCGAATCAGAAGATGATCTTCAGAGAACAACCCCATAGAACAGGTGATGCGATTCAGATCAACAAACCATCCGCATTGTCGGGATGTCTGCGGGAGATAGTCTGGTCAAATCCGTATATGCGCACAGATAGTCAAATTAGAATCTACAAGACTTGCATACGACCGATCATGACATATGGCATAGAAGTGCGCGAATATACCAACAAAACGAAACACATGCTAAGGGTTGCCGAAATGAAAAGCCTAAGATCAATAGTGGGCAAAACAAGAAGAGACAGGGTGAGAAATACAAACGTCAGAGAGCAGTGCAAAATTCAAGATATTGTAAGATGGGAAAGGCAGCGAAAGAGGATGTGGTACAATCATGTAAGACGAATGGATGAGAATAGACTCCCAAAAATTGCCCTAGAAAACAACTCGCCCGGTTCAAGACCTCCCGGAAGACCACTTAAAAGATGGAGGGATAGTTGGCAATCTACCTCCCAGGGAATTAACCAGAGGCAGCTTCAGAATTAAACTGATCGAAAGATCTCCAAGAAGTAGAAGTATAATTTTATTGTGTTGTCTCAACAATGCAATTTTACCCGTTGTACAAAAACGAAATTGTTTATGTATATATCGTGGGTTTACTGCCAAAACAAGCTAAATCCACTTTTTGTTGATTCTGAGCTAAGTACTCCTTTGTACTTGAAAATTCTCTCTAGAGGTGTTACAATATTTACAATCTAAATGGGTCACACTGTATATATTTCTTTACAATGTGAGTTTCGTATCAATATTATTATATCATCTAGGTTTACGTGCAAGAATAATAGTCTTTTTAGCTTAGTTTGAGACCGATTGTGTGATTTGTAGAGCTACTCAATTCACCCCACTACCAATGTAGGCAGAATTAGTAATAGCAAGAACTTTTTTTGGCAGTGGAATTTGTAGTATTAATATAAACGAATATAATTTGACAATAAAATTACTAATTTTCATCTGTTTTCCAGTTCACCGAGCTACAAGGAAAAGATGTAGAAGCTCTGCAAACCTGGCTAGAAGAATTGCTAACGCTCATAAGACCAAATGCCGTCGGTATTGTAGACAGTTTCGACTTTAGGGATGAAGTATTAGGATCAGCTTTAGGGTCATATGATGGTAATGTTTACGAGAGGTTACTGGAGGAGGCTCAAAAGAGTCCACTTAATGCTGAACCGGTCAACAAATCTTTCAAGGCGTACTTGAAACCGTTCATGAAAGCACAACTTTAATTCATCTTGATCTAGGTTAAAGAAAAATTAGACAGACTTTGGACCAGTTTCACAAAAGTGCATTAATTTTACACACTACTGATAAATCGTTATCTTTAAAGACTACTTAACTATTTTTAATATATTGATTTCAACCAGCCAAGTAACGATGTGTACATTTTTCGGGATATTTACAAATTATACCATACACAGTATTCAAGATTAAATAAAAAGTCAATTTTTTTATATTTAATTGACTTTTTATCAAAGCAACCGAATTTAATTTTAGTTAGTGTCAAATTAATGATTCGTGCAACTGATCACAAAGTTTCTATAAAATTTTGTTATATATACAGGGACCAATATGCTATTTTGAAACTTTTGGTAGTCCATTAGTTAATACCAATGTGATTTTTTTTATACCGTCCTAGTTTGAGAATTATTTTTTGGTGAAAGTAGGTATTTTAGATTATTTTATGACTTTTAGCTTTTTGGTTTTTCTAGAATTTTAATTTGAAGATAAACCAACTTAACCCTTAACTGGTCCGCCTTTTTACAGACAAGAAAATGGCAAAGTTCTTCGACTCATTTTTCTTAGGTTATAAAGGCGATGAATAAAACAGCTTGCGCAGATGTACTCATTATATAAATAACTGTTTCGCGCATCACTGAATTTTCAGTCCTATTTTGTTTATTTGGCATGTATATTTTACATCGACACTTTCTACGGAAGCTCAAAAGCATTTCATCCGCAGTAAAAATTGTTCAAGACCTTAGCACTGACAATTTGCTATAAAACTATTAAAAATGGACGACGTTATTGCAGCTGGATCGTCTTTTTGCGCATTGCAAATCGATAATGGATGAGCACCATCTCCCAGTGCTCTGGCCTTGGCTTTTAGCGTAGGTACTTTTATCAAAACGTTGTGTTTGACTAAATATTCAAACTTTTCGGTTCGTTATTACTGTCACTCAAACGAATTTTTTTTAATGGACCAGACAGATTTTAAAATCTGTTTAAAATCGCCACACTCTTGTATATCTTTCGTTTCAGCACTTCCCAAATTTTTCGAGCACAGAGTACCCCGCTCATTCTCTTTCAGTTAAACCAACCAGCCTGTATTCTGTGGTCTAGTATCCAATTTGCCCCTATGTAGGAGTCAAAATATTGAAATTCTCCTACTTTTTAGTTTTTCCCCAAGCAGTTCGATCTCTCCAATTACTACTATTCCGCCCAACCACATATACTTCAATAGCCCTTCTCCAACCCTCCAACTTCTCCAATATTTCTTTGCTCTCGTCTACTAACACGATATCATCCGCAAAAAGCATTGACAAAGGAGCCCTCTCCCTTACCTTCTTTGTCAGCACATGTCTTAAACCATTGTTGCCAATCATAAACTGTTACAGTAAGCGCCAGTTTCGAAGATCCAGCTTATTCACGCTGTCAGTAGCGCAGCGGTAACTATTCGGTACCGGTAATTATATAAAAAGCATAGTCACGCCATTTTGCACCTCTTCGGATACAGTTGGAACATGCCACATGCGCGAGATTTGGATCTTCCTATGTGGTATTTACAGTATCACCGTGTTATCATGATTCACTAGAAGATCGAATAGGTAAGAAAAAGAAATCGGAGGGAAATTTTGTTGACCGAAAAATATAATTGATTTATGAAGCGTAGACTATGACACGACGTCGGACCAGTTAAGGTTTAAATGTATAGAGTATTTACATTTGTCTCTCTAGTGTTTCTATGCCAATTTTTCTAAAAGTTAACACAAAATACAGCATGAGAACACGGTATATGTGATAATTTATATTTTTGATTGTAAATAAAAAGCCGGTTATTGGCGAAGGACAATACAATAATTGAAGGACTTTCAATTAGAAACCTTCTCTAATAATTGAAACAACCTAACTCATTGATTCTTAAAATTTCTACCATTTATGTATATTTGCGGCAGTATATAACCGTATCAAACACAAAAATGACAAAAAACAAACAAAAACTAATTGTATTATTTTTTTTCACAAATGTCCTTAAAAGTATAAAACGAAAGTGATATTAAAAAATATTTGTATAAGTATGAGATATCACAGTGAACTAATATACAACTTGGGAATTATTCAAATTTTAAATGTAGAAAGTAAGAAATAAATTAATCTTAAAACGCGATATCTCGGCAAAGATAATCAGAATAAAAAAATGACTATGGATGGATCTCGAGCTAGCATAACAACCGAAGAAGGTAGTACAAATACAATTTGAAATAGAAACTGGAGTTCGACAAGGTCAACCACACTATTCAACATAGCAGTAGATGGAATAGTCAAGGCTAGCGGAATTAAAGGAACTATAGCCCACTCTTCAACACAAATAGTAGCTTATGGAGATGACAAAGTTCTTATAGGAAGAGATAAGGAAAGATTAAAACAAGCATTAACAGTCTTGGCAAATGAATCGCGGAAAAGAGGTCTAGAAATTAACGAAGGACAAAAAAAACACTAATCTGCATTAGGAGAGAAGACAAGCCGAGAGAAATCAAGATAGAAAACTACACTTTTGAAAGATTACAGCAATTTAAGTACTTAAGAGCAATTGTGAACGGCAAAAATAATAAGAGAAGTGAAGTAATGGAGCAAATACTAGGTAACAAAACTAATTGAAGATTCCGTAGGCTAATGAAGGACAAGAACTTATCCAAAAATTTATAAGGGAAAATATACATAGTTACAATCAGACCAGTAGTTACATACGTAGTTTAGACAATGTGCCTCATATATAAAGATAAAGGATGTTTAAGAGAAACTACAGGAAGAATATACCAAGGCTGGCCTAGATATTAACCTCGCGAAAACAGAGTACCTATCTACAAGTGAAGAAGACATAGAAGATCTACAGATTGATGACAACGTAACAATCAGAGGAAAGGATAAATTCAAATACTTAGGGTTTATAATCACGAAAAAAGCAACACAGGAAGAAATTTTTAAGGAAGAGGAAGAAAAGATTAGGACAAACAAGAACAGCAATCCGACAACTTAACTCAGTATGGTGGGATAGACACCTAAATATGAAGACAAAAACACAGATTTATAAAACATTAGCCCGAAGTATTATGACATAAGGGGCTGAAAATTGGATCATAAACAAGAAAAACAGCAGTAAGATAGTAGCAACAGAGATGGAATGCCTGCGAAGATGCTGCAGAGTAACAAAAATGGATAGGAGAAGTAATGACGAAATAAAGCAAAGAACATCAATAGAAAGAGACATACTAACATATATAGAACAAAAAAGACTAAAGTGGTATGGACATGTAAGAAGAACTAGCGACAGCAGATGGATAAAGAGAATAACCGAATGGAGCCCCATAGGAAGGAGGAAAAGAAGACGACCCCGAAAATCCTGGAGGAACGAAGTAGACGACGAGGTATATATATGTTTAAGAATATTCGAAAAGAAAAACGTTAGAAAAATTATGGGCCCGATAAGAATAGAAAAAGAAGAAATGAGAAGAAAAATGAACCATGAAATAAGAGACATAGAGAAGGGAAAAGACAGTTAGATTTATCTAGAGACTGAGGTGGTTGGCACACATAGAGAGAATGAAAACGAACAGTAGGTCGTCTTATTAAGAAGTCACCAGAAGCTAGAAACTAAAAGACCAAGGGGAAGACCTAGAGAGAGAGAGAGAGATGGGAGGTCCAGGTCATGAGGGATATCAGAATTATGAAAGTAAGAAACTTAAGGGAATTATGCACAGATCGCAATAAGTGGAAGACAATTGTAACGAAAACCAAGTCATACAATAAACTTTCACAATGTACAAGAAGAAAGCGAAGTGATTCACCGCAATAAGCGAATTAGAGAGCTCTAAGTAAAAAGCGGCAAACATTTATCAGGAATGAAAGACCTTGATGATAATGATATCTCATACATATTAATTTTAAATCATAAATAATTGTTGTTTTTATTGGTTTCATCCTTAAAAGAGACATTTTTGAACTAAGGTAATTAGTTTAACTTGTACAATTTAAAATGCACCAAATTGTCTTACAAGCTTTATTTTTTACAACTTACAGCTGTGTGAGTAACTTTTTCTGTCACTTTCGTTGCTGTTGCTATTTTTATTAAATTTATCATCTCCTAACTACAGTATAATTGTTTTTCGAAGAATAAATTCAAGATATACTAGTAGTAGGTCTATTAGTAGCAGTTATCTATAGAATTTTTTATTATAAGAGCTTTTTCAAAAGATTAAAAAAGTTTGAATTCTAATATTAAGCACTTTCTCAACTCTTTCATAATTAAAACATAACTGTGAAGTTATAATTTTAATATTGGATTTAATATTTAAAATTTAACCAATATTCGGATCCAAAGAATAGTGACCTAACGTAAAAGTGCAAAATAGCTGTTTTATCCGTTTTTGAGATTATGTAGGATCGTAGTATATTTTTTCTAAAAGAAACTGTTATAATCATCTTAAAGTGTAAGTCTCAATCTTTTAAGTGACGTTAAGTTTACTCAGATATCTTCTTTTTTCGCTGAAATATTGCATTTTAAAGTTAGTTATAAAAGCATCTTAGTTTTAGAAATCCTACAAACCATATGATTATCTATTATAACGGAAAAACTAGCCTCAGACTAGAATCAGACATTACATACTCATAAAATCTTATTCCAACAACCACAAATCCAAAAATCTTAAACCTACACACCCCAAACCCAACCAACCCGTAAAAACCATCTCTTTGAATTCAGAAGCAGAAAACCCACCTAACCTTAGAATCCATAAGATAATTGCTAATATTTTTTGTAGTAAATGGAAATCTTGTACAGCAAGCCAGTTTATTCGTCAAACCGGTACACCCTTAAACCAACCAACGCCTAAAAACTACTTTTTTAGTCTACAAGCAGGCAAAGCGACCTAACCCTCGGGACTAATTGCTTTTTTTGTTATATCCATCCATTTTAATACACAAGCAGGAAAATCCACCTTACCCTGTAACTTGAAATATTAATAGCAAAATTATCCCTAGAAACCACCCCTCTTAACTACAAGCAGGGATACTTGCTCTACCAAAAACCGCTATTTTTGCATTTTTAGGTTAGGATATCTCAGAAACCAGAGCAAATTCGGCAATTTGGCAGCGCATCAGAAACATTCGAAAAAGTATACTCTGTTTTCTGGGACTTCGGCCTGTGTAATTAACTTCGCCTAATAACCAATTGCCACTTCGTAGTGTACTCCTGTATAATAATAAATTTTGAGATTTTTAATAAAAAAAATTTCAATTTTTAGATTAATGTTTGTACAATTTTATATTTAAAATTACTTTTTTTTTCTTTATTACCCCGAGTAAATTTCTTTTTGTAAACACTGTATAAGAAAAAATTAGATTTGACTTACAATTTTATGCGATCGTATAAATTACTAATATTTAACTATAATAATGTTGGCTCTCTTGTAAACTAAAGAAAAACATGTAGAGGGGATGGTGTCATATGTAATTTATACGGGATGATATGAATACATTATTTCCTTTAAAGTTCATTACACGTCATCAATGACGTTTCTACGTCGTCAAAGTACAACCAACGGCTTAAAAATACCCTAACAATAATTTTAGAACTATTTTGACTTACATACATCATATTTCCAATAAAATAAAATTTATAGAAAAATTTTGTGCAGAAGATACTTAGTTATTTATTGTAATTCATAAAAAAACAAAATGCTACTGATACCAGTAACTGAAATTGTTATATTGTGTTTTACAGCAACCTTACACTCAAGCATTTATATTGTTAGGAACATTTCTCAAACTGGCATCCCCTAAAAGCATATAAAACTGCCTACCCATATATGAAAAACTTAACCTTTACGGCTTGTGGCATAATTAAATGGGCCAAACACTAATTAAAATAAGGAAAACCCAGAAGGATTAGTCGAAATGAATTTCGTCACCGAAACTTTATTTCAATTTGTTAACGTTGCACTTAATGGCCATTGTACACTCACAAGCCCAAAAATAAATACGGCAACTCTGTACGAAAATGTCAACGTCAAAATTGTAGAACGTATAGTGAACAACACGAAGTATAATATAAAGTTTTTATTGAATAAGTCAGTCATTTACTTTTTGGTTTTTTGATTTTCATCGTGGTTAATTAATTTTGGAGGAAATAATGTTTGTCATGTTAGACTTTTAAGATATCAAAACAATTAGAAATCCAAACAGATAAGGCCTGGCCTTGAAGACCTTCTCTAATTTGCCGACTTCGAACATCACAATTTTTGTTGTTCTTTAAATTTTGCTTGTTAGTTAATACCAGCAATTTTATTTTGATGCAATATTAATAAAAAGAGGAATATACTCTGGGCTTACACATATTTTTAAAGTTGTTGATGTACGTTTAAGCGTTTATGTTAAAATAAAGATGCATTTTATATACCCGTTGTTGCTAAAAAATAAATATTTTGATGTTAAATATTTTTTATTAATATAAAATAAAATCCTTACACTTCCATTATTCTTCCATACCGCACCTACACAATAAATATACTTAGATTAAATGTGAAAAACAAAACCGAAATAATAAAAAATAAATTAAAAAATCAAACGGACGAACGAATATACAGGGTAAGTTTAATGCGACATTGGCGATAATTCCATTATGGTATAGAATATCCAAAAAAGTTATTTAGACAAAATGTAGTCAATGATATTTTCCCAGCTTGGATAATATACTGAATTGTACAGTGTGATTAATAACTACATGGTAAAGCAAACATACAATTTTTCGAATTCAGGGGTCGACATAAGTCATGCAACGCTCTCGAAAAATCGGCATAAGTCGGACAACGCCCATAAGTATGACAACGCTGTTGAAAAAGATTAAAACGAAGCATGTTCGTGCTTCAGACTCATTTCAACAACAATTTCCGAACTCGCCGCTACAAAATGTTTCAACAGTGTGGAAGATGTACCAGAAATTCTTAAAAATGGGCTCTGTTGCCTAAGCACCGCCTTTTGGACGACCGGTATCTGTAATAATTAAGGAAAATATGGAAACCTGTAACAATTAAGGAAAATATGGAAACAGTGGCGCTGGCGTTTGTTGTGCAGCCGAACAATCTGCAGTGCGGCTATCGGAAAAACTTAAAGTATCCGATCGTTCTTTACGACGAATGATCGATGATTTCCATCGCAGATTGGAATTTTGCGAGTGGCACGGATGAAGCAACATTTAAGCTGAACGGTACCATCAATGGGCATAACTGCGAGTATCGGAACGACCAGAATCCTCATGTCTTCATTGAAGAATAATTAAACCTGCCTAGGGTGTGTGTGGGCAGGTATCCATGCGGGAGGTCTCGTGAGTCCTTACTTTTTGAGGGTAACGTGACGGGCCAAAAGTTATCTGGAAATGCTGGAAGATTTACGTGGGCAAATGGACAACGATCCAACACTCGCGAACATCCGTCATTTTATGCAGGATGCATGCCGCATTACGTGGCATGAGCGCGAAAGTACCTTAATGTTCATTTTGGAGAATGGATACGTAGACGAGGAATCGTTGAGTGGCCCGCACGGTCATGTGACCTGATACCTTGATATTTCTTTCTGGGGGGCCTTATCAAGGACCGCGTTTTTGCAAGGGGACCACGCATCGGACCTGCCTCTCCGTTGTCCTAGTAGGACTCTGTGGATAAAGTGATCGGAAAATAACAGTTACCTGGTATAATGGTACGCCACTTAATAATCAAATTGTTCAATTTCTATAGTTTACGATACACAGTTCTAAAAAAACTGTAACACTAAATTGTTCGTAAGTATCATATTATGCTTTTTATTTACACACTAATTAGTAAAACTAGTAAGAAGAAAAAATTAGAAGATAACAGAAATATGTATCCAAACAAACGATAAAACGACGTTTATTCGTTCTCTTTTCCATAGGCAAGAGTGTGATTGATAAATCTCAATACATTTACGTAAAAACTCGGGATTATTTGTGCTTTTGTTTGCCATCTTTTCTTAAAAAAATCAGATTTGCTCAACGATGTCAGTTAAGCTAATAAACTGTAGTTGAAATGCCACACACATGCAGTTTCGTCAAGCCAGCGCGCTAAGTCGTCTACGATAACTGCGTGTATCTGGTGATCTTCAGTTCACGGCTTATCAGTCGCCGGGCCTCTTCGATATCCGCGAGTGAGTGGCTAGTGAATTACGTGATTACGAATGAAAAAAATGTTATTAGTCCCAAAAAGAAATAAATAATTATTTTGACAACCTTTTATTCAAAGAAAATACTACAAAAACTGTTTCACATTTTGTTAATTTAAGTCTAAAGATTGAATCTTTTCTCTGATTGTGTCTAAACCATAATTAGTAATACACATTTTGCAATTTTTCATTAAGCTGTAGCAGTGTCTTCGACAAAGAACTACTATTCTCATTTTAGAACATTTTTTAACCAGTGTACCTGTGAAAATAATTTGCCATGTATTTCTAACTAGCACACAATTTAATAAAAAACTCATTCACTGTATGGAAGTAATATTCGTTAATAATTACTGTGCTAAATGCCATTTTTATTTAATTTTATTAAAAAATATACTCCTAACCAAACTGTATACTAATGATTTCAAACCATAATATTCAGGTCAATCAGGTACATTGACCAGGTTATTGCCGTATACTTTTTTTCTGATATACCAATTTTTTACGGTAGTTTGAAGGTATTTTATTCTCTTATATATTAAAGATCAATAACGCTGTGCATTAAAGAGTTAAGATAAAACAATGATAGAACAGAAGTGAAAAAAATCTCAAGCTGGAAAAATGTGGGGAAATTGGAAGGTAGGTTAAAATAAAAAACAGATGCGACACATTTTTTATTAATGCACAAATACGGTAGGTAACATTTAAATTGTATACATGTGTATTAACATTATTTTAAATGGTAACTTGCTACAAAAAATATGGCCTATGTTTTGTTTAAACTTTTGATCCTGGAGCGATTTTAACAAATAAACATATGCAACCAACAAAGTTGACAAAATGTAGCTCCAAATTTCAGAACGAGATAATAATCAATTACCTTAATGAAGAGATCAGCAGTATGATAGATAGTTTAGTGTACAGTATGTCTCAACGAAATCACATTAGGTATACCACCGCAACAAAGTTAGCTACGTGATAAGTTGACATTATTTGCAGGATTTACCTGCAACCATACCGGGTGTGACGTCATTTAAAAGGATGTATATTACGGATTTTTGCTTTACTTTATATTTCAATGAGATTTAAACAATCTTATTAATTAAAACTGTACCACACCTCAATAAATAGTTTTTATTTTTAGAGATTTACAACAGCATGTTTTAAATAAAAGTATTAACATATTCCTAAATTGCGATGATGTATCAGCAAAAAAGTACCGCTTATATAAATATTTTTAGAAGGAATGGGTTTATTAAGTTTCGAATCGAAAACCTAAAAACAACGATCGAGACAAATGTGAAGCAAAACTTAAAACAAACTGGCAAAGTGTTATTTTGATAAAACAAAGTCCATCTGCCTGTATCGATATGAAATGTTATTTGAACTCATTTAAAAGTTTTAAACAAGTCAATAGAGCAACATAAAAATGCTTCATAGAAAGTTATATCCATGAAATACTAAACCTACTCACGAGTCACGAGAATTTCCTGTTAAGAAATGCTCATTAAAACAAGAATAGTGAACCGGCAATGCATATTTTATGAAGTAAACGCTAAATACAGGGTAATGGAGAAAAAACAAGACCTGAAAGATCATTTGCCGATGTAATCTTTATAGATAAACAAAAAAACTGCTATAAACAGTAGCTTAAAGAATATGTGAAAAAATAGGGTAGAGTGAAACTGACTTACATGGATAAGTGTAAAACTAGAAGAATTTACAACAGTCATGTTGCTAAATGTTATGAAACCAATATTGTTGTACCACTGGAAACTATCCTCAATGCAGAAACAACAGAATAAATACTGAAAAGACTTTAAAAGACTCATTGGAAAAACAAAGACGGATTATACTATGTAGAAAGAATAAGAAATGCTTATTCTAATAGTCAAAAGATAATTAACATCACATTAAACCACATCATTTTTATACACCTAACGTTCGCTTACTCTAGACTTAAGTCAACATTCCTTAATATCTAAATGCCCATTTATTCCGCCAAGAAAAGAAATTACATATACAGGGTTATCAATTTTTGTGATTAAGTCCGTTATATCTGTTCTTCTAGCAGATGCCAAAAAAATATTTATAAAAATAGGAGGCGGCTGTAAGCTTCACATTTTCAAATTACTTACAAATATAAGGTCTTCCGTAACACTGTACCGTATGTTTTATTTAAATGAAACCAACTGTATTTTATTTTAAATTTAAAAAATTCTCGTTACAAGAATACAAAGTTAAAAAGTTAGAACCAAATTTCAATGAAAGTTTTAACACGTTCAACACCCTGTATAATTGAAAAGAGGTACAAAAGCAACGACCTGTTGTAGCCATAGTATTATGGGCACGTCCTAACACAAACACATTATTTGCGAAGTAATTTTAAATGCATCACCCTGTATATTATATCACTATCATAAATTGAAGTCAATGTAGTTTAACTTTTCTCAAGTATTTCGTATGCCTATACTTAATAATTTTGGAGATATTTTAAATTGTGGAAAAGGGGGTATTTCATGAAATAAATTTAATATTTTTATTTACTTTACTATTTACAAATATCTTAAAGCATAATTACAGATATCTTATAGGGTATTAGGAAAACCAATTATTATTTTTATGAATTTTGACAGTCATTTAAAAACTATGGCTATAACAGGTCGTTGCTCTTGTACCCCTTTTCAATTATACATGGCGTTAAACTTATTATATGCATACTTAATAGAAATTTGGTTATGACTTTTTAAATACTCTGTATAACACACAATTACTGCAACAAGGAAGTGAAGGGGAGTTTAAATTTTAAATAAAATACAGGGTGTTTAATTAAAAAAAACAAATTTTTGATGCCGAACAGTGTTATGAATGAACCTGTATATTTGTAACTAATTTCAAAATGTGAAGCTTGCGTCTAGTCTAGCTCCTATTTTTGTGTAAATAACTTTTTTTGGTATCTACCAGGATAACCGTAATAACGGACTTTATCTCAAAAGTTGATCACCCTGTATATATATATATATATATATATATATATATATATATATATATATATATATATCTATATATATATATATATATATATATATATATATATATATATATAAACAGTAAAAGGAGTACAACCGTCAATTTTAATATAAATAAGTTTCGCAAGAGTACTTGCGTGAGGATTATAACTCAACAAGAAAAAAAATAATATTGCTAGATCATTCTCTTAATGAAAACTGCTTTGTATATGATTCCATATATATCATCACTTCCAATCTAGATATGAAAGACACATACATAGAGAATAAGGCGCAACAGACACAAAATAATATGCAGTTGAGCTAATTGGTATTAAAATTAATGTACCATGAAGTAACTAGAACAATGGTTAGTAAGGTAAACGACGATGAATGCGAGGGCGAGGAACAAATTAATAACATGCTCAATAATGTACGATAGTATAAGAGCTCTACAAGCTAATATATTGGGTCACCACGGTGATATAAACTACAGAGTACTATCAAATTATTATACCGAGCTCAATAGGCCACTATATAAGCGTGTTGAGCTTTTATTTTATACATTATAAAGTATGATCTTGTGAATTTGTTTCCTCACCCTCGTATTCATCGTCGGTATTGTCTTCGATTAATAAATATCTCGGTAACTGTCATTTGTGATTACTTTGGTCTTAAAATCAACACCAGTGAAACAAAAGCAATGGTAGTCAGCAAAAGAAAACATCTACAAGCTAACATACAAATTTATAACATCCCCATGGAAGACGTCATTAAATTTAAATACCTTGGATCATGGATAACAAAAGATATAGACCCAGAGGTTGAAATCCGAGCTTGAATTAAGTATTTAAGATCTACATTCCTTAAAATGGAACATTCGTAAAAACATACATACATTTTTTTCTCTTATATGTAACAGAGACATAAACAATTCCAGATGTGGGTTTTTAGAAGACTCCTAAAAATACCATGGTCAGACCATGTCACTAACGAGGCACTATTGCATAAAATGGAGAAATTCTGAACATTATTAAGAAGGGCAAAACCAGTTATCTATGACATGTGTAGCTCTTGAGGTTGTTGATGGAGAGGAAAATTGAAAAAGTAGAGGTCCAGGTAGAAGATGTTCATGGTTGAAAATATCAGAGAGTGGACGGGTACCGATACTCAATCTTTATCGAGAGCCGCACAAGATAGAGAATTGTCAGAATTGTTGTAGACTTTCAGAATAAGCAGGGCAGTCTAAGAAGAAAACACCTATTAACTAACTTCCTGTGATGAGTGGGAGATCATATTCTTCGACTGTCTTTGAGACGATAAAATAATGCCTTTTCGGCTGTAGTAATCTCATAGTTCATACTGATGTTGGGTAACCAATTACTAATTTAATATTTGATTTCTAACATGAATTCAAAGTCATCTCGATATTCTTCATATTAAGTTTAATATTGTTTCAAAATGTAATCTGAAAAGCATAAAATCTTTCTCAATTAAGTTTTCTTACACTGTTTTTAATACCAAGTAGCTCAGTTACCTATTCTCATAAGTTTATTACCTGTATTCTCTACTAGATGCATATACGAAATGTTTTCTATTCCATTAAAAGGATGAAATAGGAATATCCATTGTTTTTCTTCTCCATTCCCGTTGACCGATAACTCGCCCACAGGTACCCTGGTGAAACTCGTGTAAATTTATTCCAGATTAAGTTGAGCCATTCTGTATTTTGTATAACATATTTGACTAATATATGGATACAATGAAAACATTATATTACATACGACTTATACATTATTATGAAATGTTTTCTTAATTTAATTTTATATCTAAAGTATTGTCATGAACCAGATATAAATAAGTACATTTTTATATAGGTTAAGTGTGTTTTATATTAGACAACACTCTCCAAAGGAGCGGTTTGCTTTATTTTCGTCTACTAATAAAGTTTAGTAAAACCAACCGATTTCGAAAACGCATTTAAAAATAAAGATTATTTACAATTATATTACACCATTTTATACATATCTCATTAACAATTCATAAAATTTTTATATTGTAACTTTATTATATTTGAAAATTATTATACAAATAAATACAGAAATAGAGATGCTATGCAACTATGTTCTTTAAAAACTATGGATATAAATATTTGGGATTTTTGATATGAACACTATTGCTCCTTTGCTATTATACACTATGATAGCTCTGTGTCTTTAGAAAAGCATACTTTGATCTAATTTTAAGTTAACAATATTTAGTCATCCCCTAGATTCATGTTTTAGACGAGGCACTTTGCGACTAGAATCAGAAAGGTCAACCTAAGTCATATTTTCATCTCTTTTAAATCTTCAATGCCTGAGAAATACGCTAGAGACTCCACTAAAATGCGTTTTCATGGGAAACGCGTATATATGCACTTTTGGACAACTGAACTACCTCTAATAAAAATATTGCCACATTATCAATGGGGACCAGACGAAAAAATGTAGTAAATGTAAAAAAGAACATACATATCCTTAATTCGATTCAGGCTAGATTATGGTGGTAGTCTCCAAGGCTGTGAGTCTGATGTAGTTATGTGTTTGTGACAAAACCAGTGTTTTCTTTATAGAAATGTAAGAAGGCAATTCACTTCTTGATAGGGGTGTGTTCTTCCTAATTATTGGTGGCTCAGATCCACGACTATTAATATTTTTGGGGTAGGTGTCTACTATTCGACACTTTCAATTACTCTTAATTTCTTCCGGCTTCCTGGGAAACATCAGGAGTTTAACATTTCCATAGAGACCCTCGTTATATTCCAAGCCATAAGGGCCGTTTTCCCCTTACTTAACATTCTCAACTCCTACACACAGAGTTGTAAGTGTCCAAAAGACTTTAACAAGAGCAACTGCAGCAAGATATGAGCAATTTTAGGGGCATAATTTGTATTTTGCAACATGCATTTAATTTTCTTGTGTGTTTCACTGAAAGTTTTCAAGATAAATGAAAAATATTTCGAAAAACATGGTTGAATCCTATTAAAGAGGATTACAAAAAAAATAGTCAGTTGCAAGATTAACTCATCATTAATACCTCAGGAGGAATAAAACCAATGTAGAGATTTTTTATATTTACTCGAATATCGAAAGTTATTCAACCGATTTTAGATCACAAAAATCTTCTTGATGGAGAAGCAATCAATAAGTCTTAATGAACAGAATCTACATCTAATTGACAGTAATTATCATTATCATGTAGCGCTACAACATGGGTGGGTCTTGATTGACTGTGCGACTTTTTTCCAAAAGGCTCGGCATTCCATGAGAGTAATAAAAAACAACAGCAAAGTAGTTGTAAATATGTAACTGTATCCTTTTCTTTATAAATATTATAGAGACAGTGTTATTACATGTAACTTGAACCTAACCTAAAGTAAAGACAATGAGAAAACAGAGTGAGTACTAATCTATAAATATCATGTCAAATACATTGCAGAAAATAGAAATCTGACAGTAAATACTAGCAAGAAGAACCAACATCTTTAGTAGTTCCGATTGTTGCTGAGAAGCCGTTGATAGGTGAAATTACTAACACTGCCAAGTTGTGATCAATATCAACAAATATCAGGTGGAAAAGTATGAAAATGAGGTACTAATTCATCTTAGCTGGCGGGTACTGCTGGTATACTTAGACAAGACAACCAACAATCTTACAAGTTTGATCACAATAAAAATATAATAGAAATTTTTTTCTTCTGTGTGCCATTCTCAAGAATGCATCTAAATTGAAGCCCTGTTCAATCATGTCTTTTTCTCATCTAAGGCCCTTTTATTTTTACTTTTATGAATAGGTTTGGGAGCTCCTACCTATAATATGAGATATAGTCCTATAATTCTTCTCAAAATTTCAGTTGTGAAGTGATTCACCCAGGATATTCTAGGACTGTCAGTATATACCTATAATTCTTCTCAAAATTTCAGTTGTGAAGTGATTCACCCAGGATATTCTAGGCCTGTCAGTATATACAATTTGAAGGCCTCAATGTTGGTTCATTGTACCAACTTTCATGATCCAAGCCTCTACTCTATACAACAAAACAGAATATATATAGCATTTGATAAAGCTGAGCTTGGTTCTATCCTGAGGTTACTTTTGCTCAGCACAGTCTTCACCTTGAGAAAAGTTGCTCTTTATATCCTTGTTCCTATTTCTAGATCTGGTTGTCTGTTATCCAGCAACTCACGTGTATGAATTTTGTCAGTTGCTGTTGCTTTGTTACAAACAGTTACGTTTGTCTACAATTTGTAGCCATGATCTTGGTTTTCGTAGTGTAACTTTCATATCAAGATCATCGACTTGTCTAATTAGTTTTGTAAGTAGACGTCGAAGATCTTTTGTGTACTGTTTTAACACTACTATGTAACCAGAGTATTTTATATTGATTAGGGATTTGCCATTTATTTTTAACTCTTCTTTTCATGTTTTAGTGCTTGTTGAAAGATGCATTTTGAGCAGTCATTGAACATAATGCATTAGGATACATCCTCATTGTACTCCACAGTTAATAGGTAAAGTTAGGTTAGTTTAGGCTACTTTTCAGTCATACTGATGCCACTTGGTGCTTAATAATTAAAGCAGAGAACATAGATACTGCCTGGAAACAAAAATATGCAACGATGCAAATGTAAAAGAGTAAAAGAAAAAAGCAATAAAGCAAATAGAGGTAAATATCTTCATGATAAAAAGAAACAAAAAAATATCCTGTGATAATAAAAAAAAATCGCCAAATGGAAGGACCACAATGTTTTTATAAAGAAAGGCCAGAATAAAAAGGTCACATAAAGTAAAGATAAATTTTACTTGTTTAGTACACCACTTTAGTAATTTGATCAAGAGATCAGCTGCCGTGAATGGACACTAGTTTAGACAAATAAGACTCTTGATTGACCAAATGTGCATTCCTAGAAAATTTAATTCTTATTTTTATTATTATAATATATATTGCGAATGTTTTAAAGTTATAAAAAATGACTAAAACCTGAAAACTTTTTATATAAAATATATTACTAAAGACACAAGTGCATTTTTTACACAATCAATAAATAACAGCACATTATATCCGAATTGAAAGTATTATAAAAATAAGCTTCATTATATTTATGATACACAGTTGTCTGTAATTAAGTTTATAGGTAGTACCCTATAAGCAATCACTGGTTTAGACAAAACTTTTTGGATGTGTTTGAAAGATAATATAAAACACAACGTGAACCGGTAATATCTGGTAGGTATTAAATTCACACAATTATGATACACCTATAGCATGTCGAATGACGAGATTAAACAATTTTCCAATATTTCAGCTAAAACTTTATAAAACTTTGTTATAGAATATAATAAATAGGGCATTTTTATAGTAAAAAGTATAATTTTTGGTGCGGACTAAACATATTAAAAATACCTCTAGTAACAATATATACAGTAGCAGCTACAAATTAAATTTGATCAAACGTATAAAGGATGTCAAAATAATAAAATATTAAATAAAACCCGTTATATATTATTTTAATGTTAAAATCTACCTACTTAAAATCGCTTCATTAACCTATATTTGTATACATTGGGCACGTTCAGACGACGTCAGCAGCTGATCAGCTGACTAAGCGGTAGCTGAGTATCCAGCGAAAATGAAGTAATCTTATAAAATTTGTCTTATTTGTTGTCGGTTCGACGACAACTCACGACTTTATATGAAATTTGTCACACTATGGGAGTAGCTGCGGCGAGACGGTTAGATCGGAATGCATCGACGACCTAAACATTCTTATGAAAGCTGCCAGACTGTGCGGTTTAAACGCCGCGGTAGTAATATAGTGAAAAAATTCGACATCTATAAATTTATTCCTTGCATTCAGGAGAAGCCAGCACTTTTACTTTATTTTTTGAATGAAACGAATTAAAACAGAAAGACGGTATTAGATTTAATTTCGATGCAGGGCATCTGCAAGCCGCTTATACGTATTTCAACCTCATTAGGTCTCATCAGAGCGACATATGCAGCAGCTCTGAAAGTAAATCTTAGGATTCCTAGGAAAGTAGGAAATCTTAGGATTCCTAGTGTAGAAACAAATTAAATTATTATTACATGTTGCGCTTGAAAAGGTACTGCCCTAGAGCTCATAAAATAATTGGCGAAATATTGCATAGCTCCCATAATATTGATATAATTTCATATCTGATGGTTGAATCTTAGACCTTGCAGAAGTTTTTTCACTAGCGGTGAAATTCTACATGATAAAAACTCAGTTCTTGACAGATGGGCACAACATTTCAGCGGACATCTAAATATAAACGATATTGAAGGAGTTTACAACATAGACAATCAATAAAATCTACAACGTCAACTACACAGTGAAGACCCAACAAGAGAAGAAATGTCAAATGCCATCCTAAAACTCAAAGACAATAAATCCTTGAAATCGATGAAATCTGTTCGGAAATGTATAAAAAAGGTGGTGATCAACTTTTTCCATGAATCCATAAACTAATAGTACATACGCCATTATATGACAGAATGAATTGGTACCAGAAGAGTGGCTAAAGGGAATAATATGTCCGTTGCATAAAGAGGGTGATCAACTGGAGTGTATGAACTATAGAGGCATTACTCTGTTAGCATCTGCGTATAAAATCTTCGGCAATGTATTGTTTGAAAGACTTAAACATTTTACAAAGGATATTGTTGGTCAATATCAATGCGGATTTACTACTGGAAAGTCACTTACACATCAAATTCAAGCACATAGGCAGATTTTAGAAAAGTCACTAGAATATAACATAGATACACACCAGCTCTTCGTCGACTTCAAAGCAGCCTATGACAGTGTGAACAGAACTGCATTATATAATGCACTAATAGACTTTAAGATCCCACCTAAGTTAGTTAAGATGACTCAACTAGCAATGCAAAACGTAAGCTCATGCGTTAACCTCTAAAAGTTTTTTATTGAATCGCGTTGGAAAAAAAACAGATGAAAATACAGGCGATTCACTGGTTCTCTTAAAATTCCCTTCGCTTCCAATACAGAAATTGCTAACAAATTCTTTTAGCAAACCGCAGACTAAACGCATAGTGTGACAAATCGGTCCGGTTGCGTTTCCACCGCATCCGGTCAAAACGCATAATGTGACATCGGACTTAGTCAGCTGTTCAGCCACTGACGTCGTCTGAACGTACCCATTAAGTTCACTGTAAGTCATCCAATTTTGACGTTGACATTTTTACACGGTTGCCGTTTTGTGGGGGAGAATAAAGAAGTTAGGGAATTATTATTCAAATGTAAAATTATTCATATTTGAAAAGGTACATGATGAAAGATAGTAAATACATTAAACATAATGAAGAGTTTGTTTGATTAAAATTAAATAAAAATCCAATTAATAATTTTTAAAATATTTATAGTGACTATTGTTATACTACCTCTTAACCTTCCATACGCGTATGGAGTATATTTTTGTATCTCAAGCATTCACAAACAGCGCATGCGTCGTTTCTGCGCATGGTTGAATCATAACAGTTTAGCTCCTCCTCGTTAACAGTGTGTTATAATCACTGAAGAAATCTAGTACTGCATTTTCTTTTTTCTTTATGGAACTGCGAAGTAAATATTTGAAGTGGGATACAAAAGTACCCCAGGCGAGTAATTAGGTAAGTATTTTTGTACTTTATGTATTTATTATATTTTTCTGAATTCTGGTAATCGTATAATGGAAAGTAGAGGTTGGGAAAGTTGGTTGAAGGAGATAAAGATAATAAATATGAATATAAAACAAAATAGTTTTACACATAATGAAAAAGAGCACATAAATAAGGAAAACAATAAAAATTTGAAAGTTGCAATATTTCGACCGTGTAATGTGACATCCAGAGAGGTATAACTTTCTACATCTCATAATACAGGGCAAGATCACCGGAAGAAGAAGCCCAGGCCGATGAAGAGCATCCTGGCTCCGAAATCTCCGACAGTATTATCAAGAGACATCCCCTAAACTATTTCAAGCTGCCTTAAACAAAATTATGACTACCAATATGATCGCCAACATTCGCCAAAGAAGATAGAAAACTTAAAAATTACAGTGTTTTGTTTGTTTCTCTTATATGAGCACCCTTTATACACTTAGTCGATTTCAACTTTTAGTAGCTACTAAAATTTAAAACAAAGGAATTTTTAATATCGCTAGTTATTGACCTAATAGGCTTCCCGTCGTTGATTCTGACGCATTTTGTATATTATGGTAGGCACTAAATCGTGTCGAAGATAATGGACCGTCTAAATTTCGTCTCAACTTGAGTACATTCTTACAGCAAAAGTTTACTATGATAGGCTTAACGTTAAAACTTTTTTACAGAGTTATTTTTTATAATATGAATAGATCCTTTAGTTATTTTTTTGGAAACTGTTAGTTCTGCAAGATGAGAAATTATAAATCCAACCCTGCTTTTATTAATATAACACCTTAAAAGACACCTTATATAAACACGAATAATAGATATAAACATTAACATTTCCTATTAATTATTTTACATAGGATTGGACTTACAATACTAATTGTTTTGCAAAATATTCATATTAAAGGTTAGATCGAATCGTTTCGTTAAGCAATATTGCTATAAAAGCTATCCTGTCACTTTTACTGTTTACAATATTTATACAAAAGTTATGAGTTAAAGAAAAAGTAAGAATATTAAATTTATATGAGATTTACCTCGGATTTTATGGATTACGTGGCAATATAGCGCGGCACACACGGTGAAATGAGCTATGATTAGAGTATGCACGAAATGTAATATGTGAAGACAAATTTCACAATATACTATCTAAGTCTGACGTCGCAATGGGCGGGAATTTTAAAAACTTTTCCAAACATTTCTAATTTGTGTGTATTTGTCACATAAGAAGTTGTAAATATTGATTTTTTAAATTGTTTGAAGAATAAATAAGGACTTTTGGTTATGAACATTTATTCTGTGCGATTGGTATTATTTGTTTGTGAATTTGTGAGGTAAGAATACCAATGTAATACGATATTTACTATGAATGCCCCTATATTTTAAGGTTATGTTATTGTATGATTAAAACTTTAATTATTTTTTTACTGTACCTATTGCAAGGTATTTTGTTGTTTTAATCAGGGTTATTTTAAAATAAATCAATAAATCATGGAATTTATTTACGAAGTTGAAAAATATTTACATTAATGTTTTATTCTTTTTTTCTTCTTCTTTTTTCTTTTTTCTTTTTTTCTCGTTGCCAGTGATTTTATCCTGTTAAATACTAAAGGTATTTACTCGTAGTTTAAGTTGTAATTCTCTGGAAACCTTTCTATCAAATTGTCATAATGAGTGTTTAAAAAAATGTTTTTTGAATGTTGTAATAGTTTTTGAGTTTATTTTTTCGATCTGAGCATATAAAGGCTAGTAAACATGCGTTTAAGATATCCAGTATTACTGAACTTTTCAGTAATGACAACAAAACTACTATTAACTGTACTCAGATGCAAAAAAAAACGCAACGGAGAAAATGTTGGTCAAATGTTGTTTACCTATGATTGATCAGGTTCTTAGTGTCTAAGATTGTGCGAAAGCCATTGCTCTGGTTGAAGATGGGCGAAATTATGAATATGTCGCTAGAGTACTACACACTCATCACTCTACCATCCAAAGGGTAGTGGAACGTTTTATATGAACTGGAACAAACAGGCGCAAAGTGGCAGGAAGCGCAAAACTACCGCTTTAGATGATCGTTTTATACGAGTCAACGGTTTGCGGGATCGTCATTTAACAGCGGTGCAAACAAGAAATCAGCTTCAAGAGGTTCGAGGCAATAATGCAAGTGTATTTACAGTTCGTCGAAGATTACATGAATTTGGATTGCAAAGTTGCAGACTAGCAACTGGGCCCAAATTACTTCCACGGCATGGAGTGGTTAGACTACAATTTTGCAGGGAACATTTACATTGGAATTTAGGAAAACGGAGTAATATTCTTTTTACGGATTAGTCGAGATACTGTCTTCACTCATCAGATGGAAGGGAACGAGTATGGCGTAGAACTGGAGAGAGATTTGAGGAATGCGCTTTCAGTCCCCGCGTTAGCCATGGAGGGAGTTCGGTGATGATATGAACAGGAATATCCCGAGAGGCGCACACTGAATTGGTATTTATTGAGGCTTCGTTGACTGCACACCGATATATTGAGGACATTTTAGCGAATCACGTAGTACCCTTTTCTCAATATATCGGCGATGATTTTCTATAAATGCAAGATAATGCGCGACCCGACTCTGCAATGTGTGTCACGCAATATTTAGAGGAAGTTGGTATTAATAAAATGAACTGGCCAGCGTGTTCGCCAGATCTGAACCCAATAGCGCATGTTTGGGACATGCTTGGTAGAAATATTAGAGGTCGCGAAGTCGCACCTGCCTCAATTAAGGAACTTAGAAGAACACCAGCTGGATCTAGAAGAGGAATGGCAAAACATCCAGCAAGATGATATTCGCAACCTCATGGACAGTATGAGCTGACGTGTACAGGCAGTTATAGAGGCTAGGGGAGGCAAATCAAGGTATGTATTATGTTATTTTTTAGTAGTTTTTCTTTGTTATTTGTGTACTCAGGTTAAGTTACATTTAAGTTGTTTTTTTTTATGTTTTGTTATTGTGCAGTGCTTCTTGGATATCGATATGACATTCCTTCGATATCAGTCACCAAAGCCCCATCGTCGTATTACAAATTAATACAAAAGATAATGGTAATAACAGGAAAAGTCGTAAATTGTGGGTAGAAAAGTCATTTCGCTCCTAAAAATGAACCAATGCATATTTTCACATGAAACAAAGAACATCATACTTAGAAGACATGGTTGCAACCGAAAACAAGGTTTTACGAAAATCCACTAACGGAATTATTCCACAGGATGTTTCAAAGTTAGAATAAAAAACCACCTTTCGTATAATATCCCCGTATAATAATCTTAACCCCGTATAATAAGTCAAATACAAAATTTTATTAAAAAAACTCACTATACTAAATTAAACTTTATAAATTTTTACACAGTGTGCTAAAAAAATCATTAAAATAGGGCTAAAAATAAAAAAACCTGAAATACTTTGAATTTGACCAAAATTTTCTCCGTTGCGTTTTTTTTTTGCTTCTGAGTGTATTTAAACTACGATAAACGAATATATTTAGGCTTTTAGGGGATAAAATCACTAGCACTTATAAAAGATTAAAACATTATTATAAATATAACTTCGTAAATAAATTCAATGATTTATTGATTAATTTTGAAATAACCCCAATAAAAACAACAACAAAATACCTTGAAATGCAGTAACAAATAATTAAAGTTTTAAGCAAACCATTACATAACCTTAAAATTGAACATCCATAGTAAATATTTAATCCTTTGATACCTCACAAATTCACGAACAACAAATAATACCAATCGCATAGAATGAATGTTCAAAACCAAAAGTGCTTATTTATTTTTCAAACAATTAAAAAACCAATATTTCCAACTTCTTATGGGACAAATAGACACAAATTAGAAATGTTTGGAATGCAGCCCATTGTGACGTCAGAGCTTAGATAGTCCATTACCTACCTACTGTTCTTTTCGTTAGCAATAAATATTCAGACATTCTCTTTTCTTCACCCATCGACAAATTTAATGGACAAAAAACTGATAATTTGCTAGAATATCATTGCCATACGATGGCTGTTAGAAAAGAAAGAATAAGTTATTTTTAATTGCACTCTATAATAATAATCACGAATTGATAATATAATCATAATAATCACACAATAAATTTAGATACATAATACGAGGACGAGGAGATTGATGAATAAGGAAATTATAAAAAGACCTTTGGCTTCAACGATAAAATATGTTAATAAATAAATCATGGCAATGACAAAGGAGTTTATAAGGAATCTCAATGAATAACAAAGTAAGATCAGTTTTTAATTTAAAAAACCCTTTCAAACAACTTAGCAAATCCATTATTTTGCTTGTGATACTTTCTCTATAGAAAAGGTTCTCCGATCTATATGTTCACAAAAGTATAAAGTATTAGAACAGCTGGTTTTGTTGATAGTTCATGTATAAAATATAAAGTTTTAGCGGAAATTCTAGCATCTAATTTAAAACATCAACAGAATATTTGGTTACTTTATATTTTTAAACATTAACTTTTTCCATGCAAATAACATTTTGGCAAGTTGTAAAAGGTTGAGACTATTTTAGTCTTTAAACAAACAGTATTTAGATATATAATTGTCATCGAACGTTCCACAACTCAGAAGGATAAGGCTGCCAGTGCCATACGATTATATTCATTATAAGTAATTTTTGTTTAATTTCTTGGTATATAATTTGAAAAACTATATATTTTAGTAACAAGTCATAATGTATTGATAATAAAAACAAAGCATAACGAACGACTGAATAAAAGAACTAACCTAAATTTGGGTACTTAATATTTACAACTAAAATTATTGTTGTCCGCATGATTCGTTCATAATATCTTTTTTCTTTCAATAAATGACACAATTTCAACTGCACACAACCACACATACACTCTATCGATTTAAAATATTTTAAAAAGTAATTAAAAGTTTTTAATGTACGTTATATACTATATGTACAAAATGGAAAAAAACTTTAATATCAGGAAGATTTTTAACACATTACAAATTCAGTACCTTTTGTTTCTATCTAACTAAATTAAATGCTCTTTTAATCACTAGCATATAATATACATATATGGCCTAATCTCACTTCTTGAAGTGCAGTTGAAGTTAACTATAAACAAAGTATTTTTACAAATGGCAAGTAAAAGAAGAGTAACGTGCACAAAAACATCTAAATAAATATAAGGGGTTGTTCATGATTTCTGTTAACCGGTGATTCATGGAAGTGGTACATCCACTCTTACATAATTTACTGGAAAATAACCTGTACGCCCGTTGACGCTTCCTTCAAACCAGTTCTCGTCGATTTTGTTCATGAGCATTATGACGTCGTTTTCCTGAAAAATAAATTCAATATAAAATGATAAATCTTTTGGTATCTATAATACTGGTACAGTATGGGGGGACATAGTTAATGAAAAATACTTATCGAAGTACAGTGAGGGACAAGATCTATGCGAAATTTTAAAAACCGACCTACTGGTAATCCGATATTGATACCTGTTGTAACACAGACCCCCAGAGAGACATTTACAGAGTTATACTAATCTGGGGTGTAGAGTTGTGTTATAGAGGTACCTTTTATCAGAACGACCACATCGAGCGTCATAGACGGGAGATGGTTCTTGATAACTGGTCCTCATAAGACAACTAACTCTCACTTATGGCTCCACGTGCCACACCCCGGGCAACTGCATTGGTCTGCAGGCTAAACTAAGTGAGGGTAGCCAGATATGGCGAAAATTCCACCGAGCGATTGCCGGTATAAGCAATCCCCCATTTACTGACCAACGGCTCCGGGCGGATGAGTTGGTAGGTGGTAGGGCACTCTTTTGTCCTGAGATTGAGAAATCGATCTCGAAGGTGGATGAACCAAGGTCAACGACATAAGGATACAGAAGGCAACGGGGAACCACTGTATTAAAGACTAGTAGAGTGCCCCTAGTATAAATCATCATGGCAAAGAATAGCGATTCTTTGGAAGTTACTGATCATGGTCATCGGAAACCAAGATCCGGCAGGAGGGGAGATTCAATAACTTGCAGGGCTCCTCCGGTCGTCAATCTGCAAAACCCCTGCAAAATGCATAATACATCGATCCGTATCGCCACATGGAATGTGAGAACGCTATTTGAAGCTGGAAAACTACACAATGCTAGTCAAGAGATGTGTCGGTTACAGATCAGTATTTTAGGACTCAGCGAAGTCAGATGGATAAATGCAGGTCAATGCGTCACCCCAAACGGTACCATATATTTTTCAGGACGAAATGACAATCATCATAGTAATGGAGTGGCAATAATGGTAACCAAGGAAATAAGTAAGTCGATTATAAACTTTGTACCAGTGTCAGATAGAGTTATATTACTATATAACATAATACAACAACTATAATATATAGTAATGTGCCAATTATATGTTTGCATTTGCTTAATTTCCAGCCTTACATGTACAATTACAAAGAACATTTTTAATATTATCAATCACTTCAATTTTCACTTGTATTTGGTGGGTTACTTCTCTCAACTTGCTCGTTTGGGGGCATAATGCTTGTCTAACTGCGGTTTTCCCACTACATGATAATATTCCACAAGTAATAATATAGTTGGAATCTAAAATTGCTTGCCCTTCAACTAGGAGTCTTTTAAAATCTCCTATCAAATTTACAATGACAATAAACGATATCCCTATTTCGTCCGCAATCTTTCAAAACAAGTGTTGCCACCTATAGTCGTTTAAGAACGCGAATAGTCTGTGTTTTCAATGTACTTATATGTGAAGTTGGCAACATGAGTGTCAGCCATTTTGTAATGGTGTCACTGATGGTAAAACATGTTACACAGACTATTTTGTTAAGGAATTAAAGTAAAAAATAAATAGGTAAGTAAATTTTTTTAAAGCGGGAGGTTGTTATTAAACGTGTTTGGCCTTTTGAATATCTGTTAGGGGTTAACCTTAAAATTACTTGTGGTGTGTCAACTACTAAAGCAAATTTTGACCATTACACCAATACTTGACACGTTTTAACTACTGGAGAAGACAGACAGATCTAGCCAAAGTAGATATCCGTTATTTTGGTTAGTAATCAGCATTTTTGTATTTTTTTTTTGTTTTTTTGCTATTGTCGGAATCAGTAGTTGACACAGCATGACAACTTTTGCAACACAATATGTCAACTATAACCTCACGGTTTTTTTTGTAGGTACAAATGCCTCCTGTGAAAGGGAAAATGTTAGCTTATCCTGAAGGAGCTATGATAGCTGCAATAGAGTATGTTCGCCTTGGGGTGCCACTAGTCTCTGTAGTAAAAGGACATCAGGTTCCCAGAGTAACTCTTTTAACTATAGAAGAATAGGGCCAACGACTATTCTGACATCCGATGAAGAAAACTTGCTTGTACAAAGGATATTAAAACGAATGAAAAGACACATCCCATTTGTTGCTGACCGCCCTGGTCGTGCATGGTATGAAAGTTTTTTGAGAAGACATCCTTGTCTAAAAGAACGAGTAGCACAAAATTTAACAGCTTCCAGAGCCTTAGTAATTACCACGGCGTAATAAATTGGTTTGATGAAATAACAAAATATCTGTCAAACAAAGATCAACTTCAGATACTACAAAATTCTTCACGTCTGTTCAATGCAGATGAGACCGCATTATTTCTGGACCGAAAAGGCGAAAAAGTACTGGTTCGTAAAGGTAAAAAAATGGTTACCAACAGGTTAATGCTGATGAAAAAGAATGCATGCCTGTTGAATGCTGAACACTGATGAACTAACCGTGCTAAATTAAACAATAGAATGTCGGCTATAATAAAAACTTTTACCTTGAATCCAAGTTCACCAGGATTTTCTGGGTCGAAGTCGTAAAGTGCAGTACAACATGGTTGCCTAGTCATCGGAGTCCTAGCTGGGGACTTCATTGGGGACGGCAATGGTGATGCTAAAATTATATAATTATAAAAACAATAATGACAATTAACTTATATAAATATAATAAAACGTTTCCTAAGAAAACACATCATCTTGCTACACTATAAATGTGGGAAATAATTTCAAAATGCTCATGTGCAATTACACATATAAATAAAAAGCAAAAGCATTCAGTAATTTCCTATAACTAAAAATGTTAGTAATATTATAGCAAATAAGCCACTTCATATTAAAATACTTTTATGATCATTTACACCACTTTTAAAATATTAAAAATTTCGTTCAAGAGATCTTGAACAATAACAACTACCTAATATAATTCAACAATATAATCTTATATCCTATAATCACTATACATTTGTTAATTTTTTCAACACGTGGAATGCCACCACACACACACACACACACACAAATAAAAAGGTCCCATAGGCCGTTATATTTTGGTGCCATAAATGGTGAGACCACACTGTGGCTTCATGCGGTCCTACAATCCCATAAAAGTGCGAGACCATGTTGGTGTCATATGGCACTCAACGTGTTAAATATAAAAATATACAATGACATTCCCAAACAAATGGTTGAATGAAATTTAAAAAAAGATCAAATTGATAAATGTAATTGTATAAAATACCCTGATATCAAATCTAGTAAAAGAAATGTAAGTAAGTGATAAAATTACAGTTATTATTGACAGTTTCTTTATCCGGCATATCACATAACTTATTTTCTTTTTAATTTGTGAATTATACAATGTGAAGGTTTTAGCCAAGTGGCGATTCTAAATTTCGCCATTGGTTTGAATAAATTTATGTAAGAATACCAAAACGGCTGAATAATTATTTAACCCTCTACCGTATAAAAATCCACGTATGGAATTAACAGTTTATAATTTTTTTCTTCAATTTAATTGCAGCACATAAGCATGAATATTATAACTTGAAACATACATGTATTTGAAAACGTATTTTTTTTAATTTGTCAAAGCGAAGCTGGCACTTAATTGCAGTGTACTCCTGTGATGCGATTTTTTATATTTAATCAAAAATGTGCAGTTAATAATGCAGCCACATATAGCTTCGTGAAATTACCACAAATGAAGAACTTAATATAAATGTACTGGAAGTTCGGAAAATACTTGAAAACCTGAAGAATAGAAAAGCAGCAGGTAAAGATGGGATACCAAACGAATTACTGAAATATTGTGGAGCAGCAATGACAGAACAATTAACAACATTAATGAATAAAATTATAAAACACGATAAAATAGCGGAAGAATAAAGAACGAGCGACTTAATTCTACTATTCAAAAAAAGGAGATAAAAAACAGCCAGAAAACTATAGGGATATAAACTTGTTAAATACTACGCTAAAACTTACAACTAAAATTTTACAAGTGCTAATAAAGTAGAGGATAAGTTTAGCAGATGAACAACAGGGTTTTCGTAGCGGTAGATCGTGTACAGTGCAATATTCGTTATAAAGCAAATGACTGAGAAATCACTAGAGTATAATAGACCAGCATCTCTGTGTCTGATTGACCTAAAGAAAGCGTTTGACAGAGTAAGACTCAAAGATGTAATCCATCTTCTGTATAATAGAGAAGTTCCTATAAATAATATAAAAACTATCGAAAACATTTACCAAAACAACAAAATGGAAGTCAGAATAGGTGGACGCAATATTGATAGCCCAAGATGAAGATAGTCTGCAAAGACTGGTCGACAAATTTAACATAAGAGCAAAAGAATTTAATATAACAATCTCATCTCAGAAAACTAAAACAATAGTAGTCAGCAAAGAACTAACCAGATGTAAACCAGAAATTGATGGCATCAGTATAGAACAAGTAATGGAAATAAAATACCTGGGAATTACACTGTCTAGCTATGAAGACCTGGACAAAGAAGTGAGAGATCAAGTACAAAAAGGAAGTAGACTGGCAGGATGCCTTAATAACACTATATGGCGAAACAAACACATTAACACTGAGATGAAGTCAAGAATTTATAAAGCCAGTGTAAGACCAATAATGACATATGCCTCAGAAACAAGACCCGACACAGCCACAACGTAAAGGCTACTGGAAACTGCAGAGATGAGAGTACTGAGAAGAATTACAGCAAATACACTGAGAGATCGAAAGAGAAGTGAAGACATTAGAAGAAAATGAAGAAAAAGATATATTTGTTTCTAGTGTACATTTCTGGGAATGGACCTGCATTATTAATGGCTGCTATCTCTATAGAACTATAACATTGGGCAGATTCATAAGTATCCCTTTTAGTAAGTAAACCATTGCCCCTTGCACACAATTTATCACATCATATTTACAGCATCACAGTTTTACATCTTCTTTGCAGTTCACCTATTAGAACCGTTCTTTTTGCAAAATCTTCAAAATCTTCACAGTGCTAGTTTTTTTTTATGGATAGTACCATCAATATCCCAATATAAACTAAGAATTCCACCAGAAAATGATGTGTTAACTACAGGAGTTTTACTTCTCGAGGTGCCTGATTGCCCATTTCTGCCGACAATTACGACGTAGGTGATGTTCTGCGCCACAACTCCAACAATGACGACGTTCCTTCGACATCAAATTATTTATTGGTAGAAAGAATACACCATACCCAGAGAGAGACAAATCTCTCGACCGTTGGTGGCTTTGTGGAATATATTTTGGAAATAAACCGCATATTGCAAATATATTATTTATCAAACATCAAAACATGTTTGAGGTTAAAATATATGAGACTAAGCATTAAGATCAAGTTTTTAGGAAAAAAATTGTTAATCGTAATAATAAATCATTCGCTTATAATAAACTTAACAAGTTTTAAAAATAACACCTTTCATCTTGACCTTACAGTTCACTGTCAGACTATAAGGTTAGTGTATTAAAATATACATCTAGTAAAATATATTTTTATTTTCATATTGTTTTGGTTTATAAAAATAGAAATTGTCTCAACGCAATTACATCATCACTTTTTAAATGTAAACATACAGACTGGGTCAAATTTTGTTGAACATTGTGGGAATACATTTTGTCTGTTGGTACACCATATACCAATATTACGTTGAAATGTTCATATGCCAGCATTTATTTCATCCCTTTACTAACACTCCTACATTTAGCGAAAAATCGGTATTAAAAATTGTCTATGTAACGAAATTTTACTGACAGAGTATAAGTTCTCGCGATTTCAACAGCTCATATTGATCGAGTTCTAGGAAAATCTGTACACACTGAGGTTTAAATAGAGACGATAAATGATTGATATCTAGATAAAATATTTCAGCAAATGTACCATAAGCACGACTAACCCACCGAAAAAATTTGATCCAAAAATTAATGGGGAATGGGATAGTGCAGCACGAACAACTTGTATTGTATAAGTTGTACAAAATTAAATTCCCCTAAGCACCATCAACCGGAAGGATGATCTAAATAGCATGCCATTGAGAGCGATGGATAAGTTCGTAAATAATAGAGCAATAAGCATAAATGTAGAAGACGTTTCTGTTAGAGGCGGGTGTCCACAGGGAGGGGTGCTATCACTACTCCTCTGGAACATAGTTCTAGATATCCTGGTTGACCATCTTAGCAGCAACGGTTTCTACACAATAGCCTATGCAGACGATATTGCTGTCCTGCAAAGCGGTAAGTTTGAGAACACACTATGTGAGAGATTACAAGTTGCTCTCTGACTAATAGAAACATGGTGCAAGGAACACTTACTGTCCATAAATCCTAAGAAGACAGAGATGGGCCTCTTCACCAGAAACAGAAGAATCACGGGCTTAATACCCCCAAGTCTTCAAAACTACAGTCTAAACTTTTCTAACGAGGTGAAGTACCTTGGTATTACCCTTGACAGGAAGTTAACATGGAACTCACACTTAGATGGTAGAGCTAAAAGAGCATATATATTGCCTATGAGCAATGTCGACTAACGATGGGACGCACCTGGGGCCTTTCACCCAGGGTGATCGCCTGGGTCCACACTGGGTACCAAAAGTGCTACAGGCAATAGCGATTAATAAACTAGGTTTGCTTAAATATAACAGGTGCCATGAAAACAACACCAACTTCAGCAATGAACGTGGTCATTGGCATCACGCCTCTAGACATATATGTCAAAGAGGTGGCGCTGCGACTCAATTAAATCAAAGTTTGTTTTTGACAAACCCTACAAAATCGAAATAAGACAATATAGGGAGACAAACGTGGCAAATGCGTGTTGGATATACACCTAACAATAAAGTGGGGTATAGGCAAAAATGCCAGCGTAGTTCAGACTAAGGACCTGGGGGTCTTTTTGGTTGGTCAACTACAACAATCGCGGAAATTGTCAAATGTTACTCCCATACGCAAACCGTAAAAAGATGGGAAGAAGGGCAAGGATGTAGACTTGCCAGGGTAACACTAAGTAAACTTGAAAAGTCAGCATCAAAGAAGTGCTTAAGAATGACCAGGAAAAACCTATGCTTGACAGTTGGTTTTTTAACTGGTCATTGTCAACTAAGCAAACACCTCCACACACTGGGGCTAGTGGACACACCTCTATGTAGATAGTGTGATCGAAAAGACGAAACTATAGAGCATGTCCTATGTGAATGCCCATAGTTATCGTTAATACGAGAGTACGCGTTCGGCGAGTCCTAGACCACACCTGCCCACATAAGGGAGATGTCCCCTGGTGACTTGTCTATCTTCCTAGAAATGGCAGGATGGACAATAAGCTAAGGACGACAGCTCCCTGAGAGGATGCAGAATGAGTCAATTGTGGCTAAGTACTGTGGAACTTAACTCACCCTCCCTACTCTACAGATACAGAAGTTGGTAACTCTTATAAAACAACTCTATTTAGTGGCTTAAAATTGGTAATAAATATGAATTACAAATAAACGAACAGAAGACAAAAATATATGGAAGTAAGCAAAAAAACAAGAAAACAAACAGGGAGGAAGACCGATAACTTCACATTTGAAAAAATAACGACATTCAACTACTTGGAAGAGACCATGAGAACATCTGGAAAAAACAGAATTCAAGAAAAATTGTACAGGTTAAGGAAACCTTCGGAACAAAGGAGAAGAAGCTTACACAAAGACAAAAATACAGAGATAAAAAATACTGATACGGCGAAAGACCTGAAAGAAAAATAATGAGAAAAATTCTAGGACTTGAAATTGCCCCATGGGAGAAAGAAGATTAGACACATAGAACCATTACAACGCTTAGAATAGGTAGAATAGATCATCAGGAGACCGCCAAACTAGCTGATAAACAAAATTACGATATAGAACCCAATTTAACGAAGAAGCGAAGAGAAAACGAGATTAAGATAGTGAGATGACTTTTTCAAAACATACTAATGATTCAACTGTTTAGACTCTGGTTTTCTCGGACTCTTTCCTCAAGAATTTTCTGATAATTTGGTAATTTTTCACTTTTTCTTGATTAATAATTAAAAGAAAAGATTAAAAAGATTAACAGCATGATAAGACATACAGAAATAGGTCCAATCACATACTGCATAACAAAGATATAAATATATAATATATTATTATCATTATCATTCTGAGTGTATTCTACCGATTATGGTGCAGCCCCCCTTATATAGTCGTTCTTTATTTCTGCCCACGCTTTTCTGCGCCATGTTGTACCGGCTTGTTTCCTTTCTTTTGACGCCTCTTGGATACCACAGTGTAGTGGACCATCTAATGTCATTTGTTATCGCTAAATTTTTTTAAACCTACTGCCATTTTAAAGATTTAAGTCTCTGGATTACATCAGTGACCTCGGTTTTCTGTTAGATCCATTGTATTCTTTTCGATCTCTCTTTGTTATAACTAGCATGCATCGCTCCGTTAACCTTTGAGTGACTTTGAGTTTCGCTATTATCCCCTCCTTTAGTGTCCAAGTTTCGCCAATTGGAAGACGGAGAAAGCGATGGAAGGAAGATATGGATGAAGACGCAAAAAATCTCCTTGGTAGTCGATCGTGGAGGAGAATGGTTAAAGACTGTAACGAATGGAGAGGTTTGCTGAGGGAGACCAGGGCGTTAATTTAGTTGTAGAGTTTGTTTTAATATAGCTGAAATAAACTTCTATTTTTTTTTATTTTACATTATAGGTACCTACCACATAAATATAATACATTATACTTACTATATCAATATACCTAATTTATATGTAATTTTCTTGATAAATAATTTGTTTAAATAACTGGTAAATGATTTTGGATTTCTTATGTATTGTACTTGTACGCAAACATAGCAAAACATAAAACAAAAACACCAATAAGCTAACTACAGAGAAAGAAGGCAGTGAAAAGAAAGAGTTTACCATTAGCAGATTGTTGTCCTGGGTGCAACTCAAGTTGGTATGGTTTATGCTGAGGTGAAGACACTTGCGAAGAGCCTAACAACACATCTTTTTCAGAACAGCAAGTCAAGCATTTAAGAAACAACGGAAAACGAGCATTAAGAGACGTCATTCTATCTACTTATATTAAATTATATGTAAAGATTGAGTAAGCTAAAACCAATCATCTTTTATTAATGTTTGTTTTTGCAGGACAAAACTTAAAAGATTTTTAATTGAAACTAAAATATATTTAATACGGCTTGGTTTTTGTTTACTCTTATTATTTCATAGATAACATTTTTAAAGCCTATTAAATGTTTCCAGGTGTGACTTCATGTGTTCGAAGTGGTTAAATTTACTAATATTATTTATATAAATAGTAAATCATCTTCAAGTTCAATAATATCAAACGTATTGTAAGTTGTGCATAGTGAGGTTATTTTATGGTGACAATACAACATTATAAAAGGTTACAGTTTAAAAAATTCCAATCAAATCTTCCTTCCCGTAAATATGAAAAGACAGGTAAATTTTTAGCCCTCATGTGATTAATAATTAAAATACAAAATAATAATGCTACATATAAAAATAATCAAAAGTAATCTAATAATAAAGTTTCTATATAGTACTTCTTTGGTACTCCTCAAAAAACATTATAAAATAGCGTTTTTCGGCAAAAATGTTCAACACATTTTAACGATTTAGTGTGATGGTAATTCAATTTTACTGATTCTGCCTTTCAGAAAAGTTTGAAAATGTTTAAATCTCTTTAAGATTGAATTGAAAGTATTTTTAGTTATGGAGATATTAGTGCAGAAGGTATCTGTTTGAAATGACCATTTTTTTTGCATAAATATCATTGCTCTAAAATATCATTACATATACAAATAATTTTGCTAAGCGTGAGTTGTAAATTTGAAGCAGCAGCGAATGATGAAATAGGAACAGAAAATCATTGGTTTGACGATGAATGCAAAAATGCAACAAAAGAAAAAAATAAAGCCTATAGAAAGATGCTTACCCGACGAACTAGAACAACTGTAGAGAATTACCAAACAAAGAGAAGAGAAGAAAAGAGGATACACAAAAGAAAAAAATAAATCCACTTAAATATATGGAAAAACTTCAAAGGAGCATTCTATAAGGAAGTTAACATCAACAGAAAAGAATTTAATGCAACCACAAGACAATGCAAAAATCAGAATGGCGACCTATTAACAGCAAGGAAAGATGTATTGAATAGATGGGTAGAATACTTTAACCAGGCACTTAATGTAGAGGAAGAAAAAAATCTGGAAGACCAAAGAGATGAGGTAAGGGAACACACGAGAGCGAAGAGGAACCACCAACGATTCTTGAAGTTAAAGATGAAGTTAAAAAACTAGCCAGAAACAAATCACCCGGAATAGATAATCTCCCAGCTGAACTATATAAAAAAGGTGGCCACGATACCATAATGGCATTACAGCACTTATAAAAGAAATATGGATACATAAATCCCTCCCCAATGATTGGAATACTTTGCACCATACACAAAAAAAGGAGGTATCTTTGAATGCTCTAACCACAGAGGAATTACGCTTCTAAATGCAGCGTATAAAATATTTTCCATAGTACTATGTCACCGTATGGCACCATATGCAGAACGGGTAGCAGGAAAATAACAGGCTGGTTTCAGAGGTGGTAAATCGACATTTGATTATATTGCAACCCTGAAACAAATTTTAGAAAAAACACTGGAATATGGCATTGATACTCATCACATCACATATTTATAAACTACAAAGCAGCCCACGACTCTGTGAATAGAAGAGAAATGTTCAAAGTAATGAAAGAGCTAGGAATACCAAATCAGTTGGTAAATTTAACAAAACTAACTCTTGAAAAATTGAATGTAGAGTACGAATTCAGGGGGAACTGTCTGAACCTTTTAAAACAAATAATCCTCCTGTATACTGTTCAATCTGGCTCTGGAAAAAGTAATACATACGTCACAAATAATCACAATTATTGGTTCGATATTATAATAAATCAGTGCAAATGCTTGCCTATGCTGATGCTATCAATATACATAATACTACCGCAGAGATAAACTGTAGAATTTGCACAGCCAACAGATGCTATTTTGGGCTCAATCTCCTCCTTAAGGCTGTTTTAGCAGTTCAAGCCAACTGCGATTTGAAATGGGCGTATCACTTACTTTTCTACACTGCTTACGCGAGACCATCTTTACTCAGTGCCGCCGGCCGACGGGTAGTTTAATGACAACAAATACATTATTCTCCATTCAAATTAGTTTTAACACGAACTAACTGACCGTACGTTCATGAGATTTGACGTCACGAAGGCGATAACGATGAAACTAAGCCCAATGATGAGTAACACGTTTCACTATTAGATTTCAGTATTTTTAGGCAATTTTCTTTAAAGTTGGAACACGCTTTTCTCGATTATTACTGGACACAGAAAGGTAAAACAAAAATCAACGATTACAGAAAAAAAAACTCTTTCGAGTGATGGGCGTAAAAAGTTTGGTTATAATAGAACGTTAAACAGTATATTCCAATTTTTCAACAGAAGTTTCAAAAAAATAAAAAAAGTAAAACCATCAGTTTAAAGGCAACATAATTTCGAATAACGTGTCCAAATTTCGAGACATTTTGTCAGTAAATAACAGAGAAAACACTGTCTCTAGGTTTTGATGCACCGATAAAACAGCCTTAAATCCACAATTATATCGAGAAATACAAAAATAAAACTACAAAATAATAATACGCTCAGTAATAACATATGGTTTAGAGACCTGGACTCTAACAAAAAGTAATGAACATATGTTAGGATGTTTCGAAAGAAAAGTACTAAGGCGAATTTATGGAGCAGTGAATGACAATGGAGTGTGGAGAAGACGGTACAACTTCGAACTTTATAGAATATACCAGGAACCAGATATCGTAAAACATATTAAGATAAGAGGCCTGAGGTGGATAGGACATGTAATGCGGATGGAACAAAATGACCCAGCTAGAAAAACGCTCCTTGATAGACCCATTGGTGGGATAGGAACCCTTGATGGATAGGGACGATTGGAGAGAAATTCTTGGAGGCTAGGACCCACACAGCGTTGTAAAGCCAGAATGATGATTATATCCTGTACTCCAAATTCCTTAGGTTTTAGTTTAATAGCTTATTATGATTACTATTTTATCAGTGAAGTATTTACAAAAGTAAACACCTCACATAAACGACATGACATGAGCAATATTTCTATCTATAAAATGGATATGTGTAGGTTGTATTAAAGTTATTAATACTTTTCGTTAAGTTAATTTTATAAATAACGCAAACGCATCTGAAATACGGAAATAAATATATTTCACACCCACATATGTTTGAGGATTATATAAATATCAAGATATACACATGATATTAGTATAAATATTGTTTTAAATACAATTTATATATTTGATTTCATTACTCTCTTTACGACAATGCCCCTAACTTTCTTCTTCTTATAATAATAGAATGCCATCTCCCTATGGAAGTTGGCAATCATAATAGCTATTTTTATTTTTGAAGTGACTGTCCTAAACAAATCAATTGATCTGCATTAATACGAATCGCGCAGACTTTTCAACCAAGACATCTGTCTGCGACCTACAGATTTTCTTCCTTGAATTTTTCCGTGTATTATGACATTTCATACTTTGACCCCCTCATCACCGTAATATCCCCTAATTATTACAAAACTGTAGTTATCAAGAAACCTGTTGAATGCTTTATAGTAGTCACTAACGGGTAATGGTATATTATGGATCCTAATCAGAAAATGAACATTGCAGGAATGAAATTTCAGAACAAATAAAAATAAGACAGTTTAGTTGATATGGACTTGCTATAGTTAAACAGAAAAAATATAGTTTAATAGCTGTAATAAAAATAAACTTCCCGAAAATAAGCTAAACATTTAGAAAACGAAGAAGTATTTTGTAGACTTCCACAGTACTTTAACTTTTGTAGATTTTCTAAGCACAACTTACACCTTATAACATTATTTCTTGAAATTTGCAAAAGCTTATATATTTAAAGATTTATAATAAACGTAGTATTATTAAAGTAAAGTAAATAGAACTTGGGTATGACAAAAACCTCTGAATCCTTAAAAGATTTGCTTCGAACACCACTTATCACCCTGAAAACACGACACACGTAGACTACTTTATTCAACACTGTTGGATATATAAACATGTCTCTTTTTTTAATTGGAAATAACTTCACGCAACATCACACCCCGGTGAGGTATGAGTTTGGAAGCTCGCCAGTTCGGTTTTTTTTTATTTTATCTAAATATATTCTGCGATTCACAATAGATACACGAAGAAACATTTTAAATGAACTGAATAATGTAGGTATGAAATTTCTACAGATTCATTTTAAAAGTTTCCTATGCATATGTACTTATTGACATGTATTGAGCAGTTAATTGAGTTGCAAGTTCATGTTTTTATTCGACTTTAACTATACAGGGTGTTTCTAGACGAGCTTAGACTATCTATATCTCGGAAACTACTTACACGTTATTGATGAAAATTGGTTTATGGGGAATACAAGTTATGACGAACTTAAAGATAATATTTTCAGAGACATGCACTTCCGGTTGTACCGGAAGTGAACAACTTTTTTTCGACTTTTTTTCAGTCGCAAAAATTTTATTACTATTTTTTTGGTCAAATTGAGGTAAACTATCATAGATAAGACCAGAACAAACAAAATGCATCAGAGTTTATTAAAATAAACTGTCGGACACTTTCTTCAGGTACTGCGTCCAGCAGAATATCACGAACTGAAAAGAAATATACAGCAGCCGTCTTCCTAAATGTCAGTAAAGCGTTCGAGTCTGGCACGAAGGCCTGCTGTATAAAATGAACCAATATGGTTATAGTGAGGCGATGACATCTCTTATTTCGTCATATCTAGCCGAACGGCGGTTCAGAATTAGGATAGGGCTAACCCTGTCCGAAGCTGGAGCCACAGGGAGCGGTGTTGTCGCCATATATATACACCATATACACAGCAGACACTCCAACCGAACCCAGATCGTTAACCAGTCTATACGCAGACGATACAGCGATAGCTGCTGGCAGTACCAATCATGTTCTAGCAACAAGACACCTACAAAGGGCACTTAACGAACTATAAGATTGGTGTATACAGTGGAAGCTAGCTGTCAACCCTGACAAAACACAGGCCGTTATGTACAAAAAAAAAGACGGACCAAATGGGGTTCTATCTCTATTCGATACGCAAATAGAATGGTCAAATCAAGCCAAATATCTATAGTCTAGGCGGGATCTGTTTTGGATTGGACATTTTCCATAGGAAGCTATTTTTTGCTGGAATCCCTTCAGGATGTGCCCAATATCGATAATCACGATATACGCCAGTCGCAAACCCTGTGCTAAATTTTTTATTTAACAAAATCTGAAAACAATTGAAAATGTCTCATTTTTCTGCTAATATTTTCGTTTATAATTCGGAAAATATTGATCCTAGAGAAAAAATTATAAGAAGTTAAAAGTTTCGTTATTCAATTTTACACAATATTTCGTTAGCTAGAAATTGAAAATTTAATGTTTATTATTGAAAAAATAGCAATAATTGGAAAAAAAGTACAAAAAAATGAAGTTAATCCTTTAAATGTTTTCGACTTTCTAAACTTGACTTACAAGCTCCATATTCCGCCTAGAAAACTTTTTAATATGTTTAAATTGTGTGCTAAATTTTGTTAAGATCGGTCGGATAGGTTTTGCATAATAATTTTGCAACCCAGCCTACTGGAAAAAAATCGCAAATTTTCAAATTTATAGTAGGCCCTAAATAAGGCCCTCAGATAGTTGCAATTTTTTTTACACATAAAAGGAGGCTCAAACTTTCAAACGCTTGTTGTAAAATTTAAATCGGTTTAGCACGAGAGCCTAGAAATTTTTTTAAAGTTTAAAACATTTTTTATATATATTAGGCTTATAAACAAATTGAATAACTTTACGAGCTTTAAACATATCATTTTCAAAATCTATACACTTAAAGAACATTAAAAGACGCTTCTTAAAAAAAAAGATACATTCGGCTTACTGGTTGCCGAGATATTGAAGGTAGCATACATTTGCCGTGTAACTATAAGTGATAGAGAGCTAGTTTTTAAACAAATACCCTCGTCTTGTCAAGTACTTTTTATATGAAAAGTTTTACGCAATGCGCTTCACGGCAACATCCATAAAAAAGACAAATAAAAAACCGTTTTAGCGTAAAATGTCGCTCGGAATGCATGAGAGGTGGTGGTGGAGAACATTCACTCGAAATGTGAATCGGCGAGCTCAAAATCATAGCGCGCGCTAAAAATTGCATTATCTCGGCTTCTTGTTAACCAATTTTGCTCTTTTTTTTGAATCGATGTCTCGGACTACAAGGATTTTAAATATCATATTTTCAAATACCATTTTTAATTGCAAATTGGGAAATCTGCAATAAACAAATGTATGTTAAACAAGTAATTGCATTTTTTCTTCATGCATTTTTTTTGAGCTTGCAATTTATACATTGAAGTAAATTGTTACTTTTAGTAAACAAATATGTATTTATAAATTGTTAATAAATAATTTAAATTGTTAAAACAAAGGCGAACGAAAAAAAAAATTTTTTTTTCATAAATAAACTTTATTTTGACTCAATCTTCAATAATTTTTTTTTGAGTCTTTTTCTTTATTTGGAAGGAAAATATTCTTCAGGTCTTATTTCTTCCTCAAAACCTTCATTTTCCATTTCAATATCTTCATCCTCGATCTGTAAATTTAATGTTTTTTCCATCGACTCCATATCCATATCTCGTTCAACTTCTTCCAATATTTTACTCTGTTCAATATTTTTACATGTCTGACCATTGCAGTGAAGACTATAGTCAGACCATTTGAGACCATGTTTGATACAACTACATGTTACATTTGCAACTAATATTTCTGAATAATGAATCAGGTAGTAATACCTGCTCAGTTTGTATTGGCTCAAGACCATTTTGAGTTAGTTCCCACCCCCACTCAGTAGCTTTTTTTTAAAGAAACGTCTTTTATTGTTCTTTAAGTGTATAAATTTTAAAATTGACATGTTTAAAGCTCGTAAAGTTATGTAACTTGTTTATAAGCCTAAAAAATGTTTAAAACTTTAAAAAAATTTCTAGGCTCTCCTAGTAAACCGATTTGAATTTTACAAAAAGCGTTTGAAAGTTTGAGCCTTCCTTTATACGTAAAAAAAATTGCAACAATCTGAGAGCCTCATTTAGGGCCTACTATAAATTTGAAAATTTGCGATTTTTTTCCAGTAGGCTGAATTGCAAAATTATTATGCAAAACCTATCCAACCGATCTTAACAAAATTTAGCAAAAGTTTTAAACATATTAAAAAGTTTTTCTAGGCGGAATATGGAGCTTGTAAGTTAAGTTTAGAAAGTCGAAAACATTTAAAGGATTAACTTCATTTTTTTGTACTTTTTTTCCAATTATTGCTATTTTTTCAACAATAAACATTAAATTTTCAATTTCTAGCTAACGAAATATTGTGTAAAGTTAAATAACGAAACTTTTAACTCCGTATAATTTTTTCTCTAGGATCAATATTTTCCGAATTATAAACGAAAATAGGAGCAAAAAAATGAGAAATTTTCAATTGTTTTCAGATTTTGTTAAATAAAAAATTTAGCACAGGGTTTGCGACTGGCGCATATCGTGATTATCGATATTGGGCACATAACGAAGGTTTTCCAGCAAAAAAATAGCTTCCTATGGAAAATCTCTATTATAGTCTGAATTTCTACAGATCCCGCCTAGTCTACTAGGAGTAACGTTGGACAAAAAGTTGACCTTCACTGAACACGTGAAACAAATGGTCAAGAACGCTAAAATAATTAGAAGTCAACTCTTATCATTAATAGGTCGGCAGAGTTAACTGAGATTCACAACACAGATTAGGATGGCAAACTGTATAGTTTTACCGACACTAACATAGGCCTCGGCCGCATGGGGACACACTTGCAAATCCAACAGAAACATATGATCAGAGAAGCTCTGAATAAGTATGTTCCATTAAGGTACGTATTAAGAGAGTTAACATACTATGATGAAAACCAGAGGAGAGTACATGGGTAGCCCAGACAGCAGCTAGCTTTATATAGAGAAGACCCAGAAGAACAGTGAAGAAATGATAGCCACGCAGTAGTTGAATGTACGCTCTAACATGAGACCCAAAAATTACCCTATCCTTATATTTGATTTATTTTATTTAGTTTTTATTTTTAATACTAATAACCTTCTGTTACAGCAGTCATGTAGCGTCAATATAATAAAAAAAGTAGAGTGAATGCTGATCAGCAGCACAGGCAGAAAAGCCGTTCAGGTAAAAGGCCCATCGGGCAACTAATACCCTTCAGGTAGGGCAAAAGGGCCAAGCTCGTGGAACTTGAGCATCCAGGTCATGTACCGATAAATGTGGGCTCAATGGCCAGACCCTTCGGGCGCTCAGTCGACGAGGAGAACAAAAATTATTTTGCCAATTCGGCGGCTGAGTGACCGAGCACACACAATCCGGACGGGGAGTCACCGACTTGGTCGGCGACTCGCTGTCCGGAACACACATTTTGTGATACATGTCCAAAGTCATCTACAAACTAACTTCAGTCATTTATACAACAACTAAAATCTGGCGAATCAGGTCTCATTACCCAGGTACTACTCCATTACGGAGTGTGACCGGTTTGATCTTCAGAAATGTGTGTCCTACTGTTCCATTGAAACACACATGTCACTCGGAGTTGGGGCTCTACAAAAATTGTTGTGTGTGTGTAAGCATTCTCTTCAAGATATGTTACGGATAGGCCGTGGTGTATCTGCTGGCGATCTCCAGCTGTACATGCGAGTTTGAAAATTTTATTTGTGATTATTAGTTGCTTCTCTAATCAGAAAGGCGCCAACGTATCTCCTCTTTTAGTTTGTATTCCCAGACCATGTTTTCCTATGTTATCTTCCTGTTTTGCTTCGCCAATCATGGCATTAAAATATCCCATGACAATGGGAACTCATGTTTCTTTATAAATTCTAATAATATTTTTACATCATTATATAATTTTTCGATATCTTCGTCATAGTCTTTCGTCGGTGCGTCCACTTATAACATCATCATAAGTGGCTCGACAATCCGTTGTGGATCTTGGCCTGCTCACAAAGAAGTCGCCACTCCTGTCGATTCCTGGCAACTTCCCTCCATCTTCTAACCTTTAGAATCTGTAGGTCTTCTTCCACATCATCAATCCATCTCATTCGTGGTCGTCCTCTGCTTCTTGTGCCCTCTGGTTTTGAAAATGTTAATCTCATCCACTTATAACACATTCACAATTATTGTTGCTGTTTGCAGATTTATCATTAATATCCTGTCTGAGAAAAAGAGTACTTTTCTCAGCTTTATTTATGTCTTTACTCACAATTATTGCTACCCTTTTCTGTGCTTTGGATTGCCTTCTCTTGCGATGTATATGATCTTCTATATGTACTTTGACAGAGCCTGGCCATTTCATTTCACTTATTTCAAGGATATTTATATCTAGCCGGTGCATTTCTTAAATGGTGTTATAAATTAGAGGAGTGGAAAGAAAGTAAAGAAGCTCCAGACAAGCAAGCAATTCGAATTTTAAAGTTGTATACTTCCTACAAGCGCCATAGAGATATAGAAGGATGTGACCAAGCCTAATATATAGTATAAGCCTCAAGAGCAACAACGCAGAAGTAATGAATAGTGAAAACATTTCGACAAACAAAAGTAATGTGATATGTAGTATTTTCTAGTGTTAGTTTTAGTATTGCATGATACACAAAACATATTTACTTTCACCGAAAATATGGTACATGTTTATGGTCCAAAGAATCCAATTGATATCTTATATTACACACAAAATATTGCCAAAGTCCAAATACACCAAACGGGCAAGTTTACTAATCAATTTTCTAAGTAAGCAACAGTGAACAATAAATCCACAAATGCCTTTAACGTATTTCTTTTGATGTGTTCTTACAATTTTTATTTTTGATAAAAATAACTCTTATCAAAAATTAAACCTAATGGCCGAAAAATCCAGAATAAAATGTGTCGGAAACAAAATAATGGAGAATAAGGGGGAGGAAAATTACACCACTCTGTATTTTCAAATTTTTCGTTTCCTCTACGACAATGACGAAACTAAAAACGAGACATATGAGTCACTCACTATATTCTCACTCAACGTAAATATTTCTTTTCTTCATTACATTTTTGAATAAACTAAAACAAAAATCTATCTTTTTTTTACGCAAAAATCGAAATAATTTAGAAAAATAATTTATCATGAATACCAGGAATTGAAAGTAATTTCATAAATTTTGTGTAAGTATCTAGTGACGTAATCACAGAATAATAAACAATCAGAATGCCCACTCTACTTGAAAAAATAAGTACGCGCATCTCGTTCGCGCAGACTGAATCAGCCATGTTTTAAACGGAACCAGTGTTGTTCAGTGACATTTTATCTGGTGTGCATAGAAAAATTAACCCGGTTTAATTTATTTACGCCAACTATAGACATAATATGCACTATTTTATTCGTACTTTTAGTTGAAGAATAGATTAAATTATTTCAAATGTACTAAATTATTAATCTCTAAAAATTTAAATTACAGTTCTGTCGTAGCTTTTCACAAATTTCTCAATTCGAGTTATGTTTCCGTTTAAAATATGGCGATCACGTACTGACAAACTTCAAAGGCGGCATCTGAGAGTGGGCATTCTGATTGTTATTTATTCTGTAACGTAATGGTGTTGTCTATACTGTATATTATAGTAAAGTGTTGTACTCTGTCATAGTGCGCATGTAAAATATATTTGACTGACAAGCAACAAGAAACAATAATGCAACACTTAGGTAACAAAATAACGTTCCAATATCTGGTTTCATTATAAATGCAAAAAAATCAATAATTTTTTCAAATTGTAACGATTATTGTGCTTATTGAAAATGGCAAATAGCCGAAAGGTTTAGCCAATAATTAAGTGTTTTATTTATATCAGACCGAAACCCAGCAATTAAAAAAGTTTCTACATTTCCTTACATTTTTGTAAGGAAATTCCTATATATTCTACATATAAGAGAGAAATAATCTTGTAATTTAACCAAAAGCCTTTTTTTCTGATTAAAATAAACGTTAAAGGTGTGTATGACGAATTGGACGAAGCGTACGATGAAGAATGAGGTAGGTCAGATGCACTAGAACAACAATTGATGAACATAGAAGATGCCGTAGAACAGAAAACAAGACACGTCGAAAGAGAAAAAGAGCTTTTGAGAAGAAAAACGCTGAAGAGTTGCAAGAACTAAAGGAAGCAAAGGGAAAAGGGAGCTATACTTGAAAAGTGGGTAGATTATTTCAGTGAGCTAGGTGAGTAAAGACTGTAATTCAACATATATTGGACAAACACACCAATACCTACAAAGAAGAATTGTTGCACACAAACATAGTGTACAGAGCAATGGATTAAACACAACAGCCCTAGCCAAACATTCTCTAGAAATAAGCCATTCTTTTGATTTTGAAAATGTACAGATTTTGGAAAAAAAGAACAAAATTACAACAAAAAATGCATATTGGAGATGATTCACATAAAAAAAGAACCAAATTCAATCAATAATAAGACTGACATCAAAGATCTTTCCAATATGTACCTAATTTAATAAGTTGAGTTGTTTTTTAAATGCACTATGGCAGATATTTAAAATATGACGTGTTTTAAGATACCTGCCAGATGTCAACTGTCAATGTCAGATACCAATTTTTTAATCCATGTTGAACCTTTTAAAAAAGTGTACCTAAACATGAAATTTAGTTGTAAAATGTAATGTTTATAAAATAAAATAAAGTGCTTATTGAAAATGGCAAATTTGCCGATACATTTAAGCAAAAGTTAAATAGTTTTATTTACATCAGACCGACAAACCCATTAAATAAAAAAGTTTATATTTATATATATGGAGAGAATACGTCTAAAAATAAAGTAAGAGAAAAGTGTGAATGTGAATAAAGACTCATGGAATTTAACAATTAGTAAGCTCAGTAATCATGATCTTATTCCATTGATTTTTATAGGCTAAATATATCAAATATAGATAGGAATTTCCAATACATAAATATCTAACAATTAATTAACTCGAATATCTTAAATACTACTAAATAAAATTGTTTTAAACTCTAAGATAATGAGATCATGATACAGTCATAGCTCCGTCACGCAAAGGAAATTTTATTAGGTTAGGAAAAGGGATAAAACAAACAGAACAAAATAAAGAAGACAAAAATATGCTGCGTATATACATATACTTACAGTTTATGCAACGACTGATAAAAATCTGTTTAGATAATGTCACAAAATTGCAATTTGTTTTAATTATTTAATAAATATATACCTGTTTTCCATCTGTTGAATTAAACGAAATAATAACAGAAAAACATACATAACGGTTAGTAAGTTAGTTAGGTTAGTAAACAAACTCAAACTTAAAATAAATGTAATATAAATAAATTTAAATCTAGGAGATGCCGATTAATTTTAAAAATATAAAAATGTATATACATTTTAATGCCCAAAACCCTCCGATTTTTTCAGATTTTTTGAATATTTTTGAAAAAAATTTTGAATTTTTCAAACAATTTCAATTTCAATGTCAAACTTCTAAATAATTATTTTTCTTGTATTTTTTTTCGAAAAAACATATTTTTTGGTGTTTTACCCATGTTTTTAGCACATAAACTCAACTTCATGTGAATAAAGAACGATTTTTCATTTATTTTTTCGGGTTTTTATAATAACAGCGTCATGTTGCCCATTATCAGACTAGAACATACTCTAAATTCGAACAAACTTCATTTTCGGTAATGTTTTTCATATTTTAAGAACATAACCTCATTTAAATGTGACAAATAACGATTTTTGTTTCCCCCATGTATTCGAGTGGTGATTATCATTTTGCCAAAAATTACCTACATAACCTACATTTTTTTTGAAAAATTCAAATATTTTCCTGAGCTTAATTTTAATCCAAAAAATCTGAATGGGCATTAAAATGTATGTTCATGAATTTTTTCAGATTTTTTAAATCAAATGATAGTCCAGAAAAACTTTTTTTTTTCGAAAAAACACATTTTTTGCGATAGGGGATGCCTGGGGCCACCTAGGGAGCTAGAAATTTGGCTAAAGGGTATTTTAAATACATGTAAGAATCTTATCCCATTATAGCCATTATCTCTATATCGTGCGAGCTAAATTAAATTGATGATGATAAAATTGATGTTGATGAATGATGTTAAAGTAAAATTCCGAATATATTTTTAAATATTTTCATTTAAAATAAACTGCTAAAATCGGCAACTCCTTAAAAACAAATAAAAATAAACCAAATAAAAATAAAATAAAAATACCTTGAGGGTAGCTCCAAGGATCAAAAGGATCTGACAGTTGTTGATGTTGGTAATTTGGTTGTTTGATGGGAATTGTTTTTGGGGCGGGCTTCCTATAAATATAGCCACTGCCATAACTATTGTGATGGTTACTACTGTGATTAAATAAATTAGTGTGATTATTTGTACCATTTAATCCGTCCGGCACTGTGTCTATGTGAAGATCCTGGAGAGTTTTGGGAACAAATTCAACCTTTGGACGATTGGCAGCCTCATCTTTCCTGTAACAAAAGGCAAATTAGTACAGATTCTGGAAACCATGTATAAAAATATCCTTTCCATGCAATATATTCTGCAAAGAAAGAAGATATTTTGATAAATGGTGTTCAATATTTAATCCATGTTAGTAATACTTTATTTTCTCGCTCACTACTTGAATCTAAATTTAACAGAAGCAAAAGTAAAAATACTTGATGGTTCTTAAAAAAATATAAAACAAAAGAAAATGTCTACTAATACTCCATCATGTTTAAAGAAGGAAGTATAGGAACATTAGGGAGTAGGAGGTTGAAGAAATGAGTATTTGCTTCAAGAACTAAATATTAATATCAGACTCATTATAAAAATAAACAGAGATGTTCCGAGGTACTTTGATCATTTCACTAGAAGGTGAGAGAGCATGGAAAGACTGATCGTCGAAGATACAGTCCATGCCATACGATCAAGAGGCAGATCTCTTCACGGTGGTCTGATAAAATTAAAAAATTCACAAGACTCTACCTTCCGGAAGCATATCACAAAGCTCAAAATAGAGTTGAATAGTCAATCATAAACAATCAAATATCATGATATCACAATATCCTTGCGTAGAATAATGAACTGAGGAGGAGGAGGTATAACAAAAAACCAGATAGAACATTATTTGCACAAAACACGAAAAATATGTAGAGAACGTACAGCTGCGGGCATTGAATAGTTTACACCTTCATTTTTACATTGTAATACTGTAAAATCGCAGTGTCTTACGGATTTGCTAAATGTCAAAGTCATCTTCTTCTTCTTCCTCTTTATAAACAATCCTGCCTGTTTCTCAGTGTTAATGTGTCTGTTTAGCCATATAGTGTTATTAAGGCATCCTGCTAGTCTATTTGCTTTTTATGCTTGATCTCTCGCTTCTTTGTCCAGGTCTCCATAGCTAGACAGTGTAAGACCCAGGTATTTTATTTCCATTACTTGTTCAATAATGATGCCATCAATTTCTATTTTTACATCTGATTATTTCTTTAGTGAATACTATTAGTTTTCTAAGATGAGATTGTATTAAATTCTTTTGCTCTTATGTTAAATCTGTGGACCACTCTTTGCAGACTATCTTCATCTTGAGCTATCAATATTGCGTCGTCTGCGTAACAGAGTATTTTTATTTTTTGCTTTCTCTTTGTTTCCCATTCTGTATCCTCTTCCTTAGTTAACGCTTTTGATGATTTCATCCATGATCAAATTAAAGAGCATGGGGCTCAATGAATCCCCGTGTCTTATTCCGCTGGCCATTTCTATAGGTTCTGTAAGTTGTCCATCTATTCTGACTTCCATTTTGTTGTTTTGGTAGATGTTTTCGATAGTTTTTATAATATTTAGGGGAACTTCTTTATTATACAGAAGATGGATTACATCTTTGAGTCCTACTCTGTCAAATGCTTTCTTTAGGTCAATCAGATATAGAAATGCTGGTCTATTATACTCTAGCGATTTCTCAGTATTTTGCTTTATAACGAATATTGCATCTGTACACGATCTTCCACTTCGAAAACCTTGTTGTTCATCTGCTAAACTTATCCTTAGATTTATTAGCACTTGTAAAATTTTAGTTGTAAGTTTTAGCGTAGTATTTAACAAGTTTATACCTCTGTAGATTTCTGATTGCTATTTCTATGCACGAACTGATTAAAGAGGTATGGGTAACAGAGACGGCTCCAAGAGATGTCATCCATAAAAAGGCAGATAAGCTGATATATCCAAACTACAGGGGAATCTCCACACTGAGTACATCATATAAAGTTTTTTCAAAAGTACTCAGTAAGTGGTTGACACGACGATAAGAGGCACTGCTTGGGGACTATCAATGTGGTTTCCGAGTAAACCGTTCTACAACTGACCAAATATTCAGACCGAGACAGATTCTAGGAAGGTGTTACGACTATAATCTACGTGTATCATCTATATATGTACATCAGCTCTACATAGATTGTATAAATAGAGGATACCTGTATAGAACATTGAGTGAATTTGATGTTCAGCAGAAATATGAATGGTCAAAATGACCATTGATACACTGTGTGATTTAACATGGCTCTTGAATGAATCAATGGTAACCGAGGTTTAACAGAATAATCTTATGCAGATAATATAGAGATCTTTGTAAGATCTTCCATGTATACTATACATGGAAGAGTCTTATATAGGTCTGGAACGCCATGCCAGGAAGGGACTGGGAACTTCTAAATAAGACTTCCATGCTAATGTCAATTTTTGAAGTCCCGAGTTGTAAGTAGGAACACAGATCTTTTACCTGAGATGGATCCGTTCAGATATATGGCAGCGAGACATGGACCTTGGTGAGTAAAATTAAGAAAGGACGGATAAGGTGGGCTGGTCACGTACAGAGAGTGGGGGAAAACAACCGCCAATACAGTATTTCTGGGTGGTCCGAGAGAAAGAAGGAGTAGATCAGACTGGACTCAGATGTATAGAAGGCGAGCAGGATGACCTAAGCATATTGAGAATCGGCTGGTGGTAGTAGCCAGCCAACAACAGGGAAGAATGGAAAGATGTCGTGAGGCAGTTCGAGTAAAGAAACAAGTAACAAACTTAAGAGGACAAAAAAGACAGACTTAAATAAAGAAAACGAAAGACTTTTAAAATTAGGTATGATTTAAATTATAACTGCACATTTGAGTATATATTCCATACATAAAATCAGTATATATATTCACTTTTAATACATAACTTTTGAACTTTCCAAATACAGATTTGTTTTTTTTTGCTGCCATTTTAATGATAAAACAGTAATAAATCTAATAACATTCACAAGCGCCTTATAATTATACATACGTTATTCTTGTTAATTTATTTTTCCATATAGAAATTGGAAAGCTCAAAAGTTAGATACGGTTACCCAAACACAAATTGACGAATTTATCTTCTCTAATACTTAACCTCATCATAATTTCCAGACGCAAAAAGCTCCAACCTTAATTACTTTTCTACGGTCTGTTTGAAAATACTCAGGAATAGCTGGAAAAATACTCGTTTCAAATATAAGTCAATTATATTTCGTAGTTCACAAGAACAAAATTGGTACACATAATCATCTGGCATGAAATTATGAATATAAACCTGAAAGAAGAGATCTCTCTACAAAATCACCTCACATAATGACGGATATTATCCTCCATATGCTGCTTTATGCAAGGATAAATTGTTTATTAGTTATCCAACGGTTATATAATATACAGGGTGGTGAATCGTCAAACAGGCCACAGGAAACACAGGTCCTATTCATATTTCCAGTTTCTTCACACAATTGCACTATTCTGATAACAGAAGTTCTGGGAATGCCAAACTTCCCTGAAATCCTGATGATGATTTGACCAGCTGTGTTGTTGCAGAGAGAACTATTCTAGTTCTAGCAAAATCGGAAAATGGATATGCTGTAGTTAAACAAAGAGATAAGGTTTTTTTGACGTTTTTGTTTCATAAGTTACTAAAGTCCTAGAACAACATGTTCACAATACTTTGACTTATCACTCGGACCTTAATCCAATTGGGCTTACTTAAGTTGGAAGAGATCACCACTTTTTTATCATCAGATGTTGAAAATTTGTTCAATAAGTTTTTCTCCAATTTTTTCAAAAAAGAACTATTTGACTTGGTACCAACGATAGATACAGCAATATATCAAGTTATTATCAGTCTTAAAAATGATGATTCAGTATTAATTATTGTTTCAGTTCTTATTGTATGTTTATTTAATGAAGAGGCATTGTTTGTGTATATTTAGAAATCAACATTCATCAAACACTGTGTTAGACAAAGCGAAAAGCTCATGAGAAAAATATTCCCATGAGATTTTTTTGCATAATCACTTTCGTGAGATACCCCAAAATAAGGTTTAAGAGGTCGTCCAGGTTGCCTTGTCTATGTACCTTCTAAATATAATTAAAATTGTTTATCTCTTATATTCATAAATATTTTTTCATCCTTTTAATACATAATTATTGATATAATAAATTGTTAAATGAAGTTAATTTTGTATCAAAAGATATAAATAACATTCTGTTATAGAATTCTTCAAACAAAATATGTAAAACCGATTTCTCAAGATTTTATTTTGAAAATTTTTGTGTTTTTTCTATCTCGTTTATTTCCAGCAAGATTGCCGTTCTTTGCTTGCGCATCTTAAGGACAAAGTGAAATTTGCCAAGTTGTAATGATACCTAATTGAAAAGCTTTAACATTTTGCAACAAACCAGAGCCTAGACATTTATTCTAGATAAATTTGATAGCCATCGCGATTGTATTGTTCTTGGCTTAATGCAAACATTATCAACGACTCTCTTGAGCAAGCTCATAAAAGTAATGTGCATTAAAAAGACTCAGTCTGCATGGTTATCTCAGATGATAAAAGTTTAATGACTTATCTTTTATGAGCTAATCACGTAAAAATAGCACAAATAATTCGGTTTGTTACGATTATAGTTAACCTCGAAAATTAAAAGCGCGAAATGACATTTTTGTGCCTTAATACTACTCCTAAGTATTTCAAACACACCGTAGTAGTAATTAGACGAAATCTATTGTTGAAATGGTATGCTACTTACTTTTCCAATAAAGTTTCAGTAAGGTGCTTCAACACTTCTGTACACTGGCTATGGTAATCTAATAATCCCTCGGCGAATGTTGCTAATTGTGAGATCTGCTCGACCTGAAAATTCTTTAATCATTAATTTGTATCTCAAATTAATAATCTGCTTGTATATGAAACGGGTACTGGCAATTCCTTGCAGTACTTTTGATTGCCTTCGTTCGTGTATCCACACACAAAAATAAAAATAAAAGAAATACGGCACTGAAGCTTCGTGAAGATAAGTAAAAAATAAAAAAATAAAATTAATTGAAAACAAATAACTTAAAAACTTCGGGTAGTGGCGCCACTGTGTGAGAGACCAGGTAGACTGTTTTTTGATGTCGGTATTAAGCAAGTTATTGTAAGTACGAGGATAGATTGATATTAAACTAGCCTTTGATAGATGGCGCTACTTGATACCGAATTGCTTTCAGTGTCGACGTTTGCCATTCATGACATGACGTCTGTCCAAGTTTTAAGTTTTAAAAACAATTTAATTTTAGTTTGGTTTTTACAGCCGTCAAAAGCAAGCAAATTTTGTTTTTTCGGAAAAATGGAAAAAGTCCAGTATCGTTCGGTGATTAAGTTCCTCCACAAAAAGGGTAAAACGAATGTGCAAATCAAAGCCGACCTGGACGAAGTTTATGGTGAGCATATTTATGGTAAGCACCTTCGTTATCAACAGTAAAGTTTTGGAAAGATGAATTTGTTCGTGGTCGTATGAGTGTTTTTGATGATGAGCGTCCCGGGAGGCCAAATGAAGTCACCACGCCGGAAATGATCAACAAAGTCCATGACATGATTATGGCAGATCGTCGAATTAAGCTCCGCGAGTTAATAGAGGTCCTAAACATTTCCTACGAACGCGTACACAACATCATTCACCATCATTTGGACATAAAAAGGCTAGCCGCGCGATAGGTGCTGCGTTTGCTGACAATCGATCAAATGCAAAACCGTGTGACCACTGCGGAGACGCTTTTGATGATGATACGACGCAACCCGAAGAATTTTTTTCGCCGATTTATCACCGTTGATGAAACCTGGGTGCATTATTACACACTGGAAACCAAAGAACAGTCGAAACAGTGGCGGCGAAGGGCCGCCAAAGAAGGCAAAGAGTGCACATTCGGCCGGGAAAGTGACGGCGACTGTTTTCTGGGATGCGAAGGGCATCATCCACATCGACTACTTGGAAAAAGGAAAAACAATCAATGGTAAGTACTAGGCAGCATTATTGGATCGATTCGATGCCGAATTGCATCGAAAACGCCCCGGTTTGGAACGCAAAAAAGTGCTCTTTCACCAAAACAATGCACCGACTCACCGATCGGCCGTCGCCATGGCAAAATTACTAAAGTGTATCGAGCTAAAAGGGGACTATGTTGAGAAATAAATCGATTTAATTCCAAAAAACTTGTTTTTTCTATCAAAGGCTAGTTTTATATCAATCTACCCTCGTAGTTGAACGTTTTAGTACCTTAATATATCGTTGTGGCTGACATATTTTTCATTGTTTCTGTCTTAGAGTATATAATATAGTAGCTAATTATTAATATATAATTTTAATAGTTACTTATAGTAACAGTATATAAAAATTTATTTTGAAACCACTTTGCTAAATTTATGGTATCAAACATAAAAGCTCCTTATTTATTTTTATAAAATGATAGTCTTGAAATTGAAGAAGTAAATTTTGCAGCGCAGTGTATATAAAACGAAATAAGCACTCTTATCATATAACATTGCAGTTATGATCTCGTCGCTCCATTTCATTAGCGATCGACCTCTTGATTCTTTTACAGTATATCATCTTCTCCAATGCCCACTCCACCTTTACCCCCATTTGGTTTCTCCAATTGTCTTTCAATTGCTCTCTGCGTTTTCTACATTCTAAGTTATCCTGGTATATGTCCGTGTCTAAAGTAAATTCAACTTCAAGCTACGGACGATGTAAACAAATGCACACTGGAACTGGAAACACGCGTTTGTTCAGGGCCGGACTAGTAAATTAAAGATACAATATAAAACAGACAAACTTTGACAGATACAGATTATAGTAGACCAATTTTTTAAATATAAAAATGATTTACAAGATCGAGAGCTATTAACAACAAAATAAAGTATCTATGCAGAAAAAAGAAAGTTTATAAAATAACCGTATTTGCGTTATTAACTTTCAGAATCTGATGTACTGCTGTCATCATTAATATTAATAACGTGAGGCTCAATTTGGGCTTCAATTAAATTGTCCAACTCCCACATTTTTGGCTCTACTTCTTCTTTTACATGTCGGACGCAGGTTTTCCATTTTTCCATGGTTACAACAGATATAGCTTTATGGAATAAATTTTTAATGTCAGCAAATTTAAACGTTGTGTTATTGGCAGCAACATAATTCTTGACTTGCGCCCATACAAGCTTTATTGGATTGAGCTCGCAGTGGTACGGTGGCAACCTTAACCTGTTCTATTTGTGCTTCTTACCAGTTCATCTACTATGTACTTATTATATTCGCTTTTATGTTGTTTAACGACTTCTAAAAGTTGCACTTTTAACAGCGTTTCTTCAAAGGAAATGTTTTTTTGGGCGAAGCCAATTTTGAATATCTACCTTTTTTGTAGCTAGAATAGGAATTTTTTCCAATTTTCTGGAGTGGTAAGGGGCATTGTCCATCACAATTACGGCATTTTTTTCCAGTGTTGGTAAAATCTTTTGGAGCCAACTTTCAAATGACTTTCCATCCATCTCCTCATAGTAGTCTCCATGTTTGCTCGATTCAAAAGCCCACAGTGCATCTGGAACAAAGCTATTCTCACTTCTGATGTGATAGATAACCAATCTTTTACCTTTTCCTAAAAGTGATATTAAAGATAATAATAAAAAAATTAAAAGTTTATTTTAATTTGAATTACCTGAGGAATGATATTTTTTAAATATGTTTTTAAGCCTTGAAAATCGTTCATTCGTTCTTTTTTCAATTATAAATTGTTTATAACTCGAAAACAATACAACTTAAGACCTTTTTTGTCTCGAATGATCCACAAAATATAAAATAATATCTGCCCGGGCCGAATTTTTTTTTACTTTATACAAAAAAAGTTATTTTTTGATTATTAATTAATAATTATAGTCAGGACAAAATTACATCGGACACACCTTGTTTTTTATAACTTTTAACATACTAAATTACGTATGAAATAATTTGTATTCATTAAACAGATCAGTGTAGATCGATCTTATATCCTATCTTAGGCTATTATAAATGCTTTAATATACTTATGGATAATAAAATGCATTACTGATTAGTCATCAGTGTAGTAGTGTCTGGGGGCTCGGAAGACTGAGAACTCGGAAGCCCTGAAGAGGGTATCTAAAAGGATGTAGAAAGCTCGGCGCAATGATAATCGACATGGTTCAACCCTGAAAACTGTTGAGTTTAATATTAATTGCTGTATTAGTATTAATCTTAGCTCTAGGTTTAATAATACTAACCTGATTTGGAAAAATTGAATTCTGGGAGTGAGCGCATTTTGCCGATCTTACCGGGGGTACCCGTTCTTCTAAAATGCTTAGTTACCGAGATATAGCAACGAAAAGGAGAAACAAAATTGAAGTTTTCTAATTTTTTTATTGGGTTGAGGTGTTGAGTAAAATATATACGATTTACTCAACCCAAAACAGATACCGTCTGGTCTAGCTTGTTAAAAAAAAGCAAAGCAAAATGTACATATTCACGGATTTGTCATCAATTATCTCCCATATAAATTTTGGAACCTTCAAATACCTGTATACGATTTTTTTCAGCTTTTTTTCTTTATTATCCTAGAAAGGATGTAAAACAGCTGCAGTAAGGCATTAATAATTATTTGAAAGGCTGCCCATTCACTTTCTGGGTGAAAAGGTTCATTATTCGTAGTATTTGATCGTTTCTTAGTTGACTTTTGAATTTATACGAAAATATTAAACTAATTTTAATAACATTTTTATTAAAATACTCTAAATTCAACAAGAATAGAAATAATTCTTATATAAACTTATAAGAATAAGAAATTTCTATTTTGCACTTAAGTTAAAAAAGTACCAAAAGCTGACTATTCTGATAATCTTATTTAAAAGATGTTAAATAATTAAGTCGTTTGAGTGTATTTGTATAACACAAAACTTATTACAATATTGGCATCGTAGTAAAAGTGCTTGAGCTCTGTAATACAAAGTATCCTGAGAAGAAACACAAAAGAGTGAATTAGGAGAAAATTAAAAGTACTCAAACAAAAGAAAATATAGACCAAGCAGATAAACTCAACTGCACTTGAATTTTAATTACGGTTTCTTTAAGAAAAAATTAAATAACAAACTACAGCATACAGCTTTAATCTTCGTAATACTAGGGGGGCGAATTTCCTGATGTTTATGCACTTTTGCATTTCTAGTAAATACCAAATACCTTTAGAAAAAAAATCTGAGAAAGATACTTACCTGTTCAAGCTACTACTTTATTATATTTAGTATTTACAATAGGTCGAATTACTATCTATTCATTCAAAGGATCATTAGTGGAAACGATACTGATCTTCTTATTTCCTGTCTATTGTACCTATACATTTTCGAAGAAAGAAAGGTGGATTTATTTTTACTGATACCTGAAGTAATAATTTGGAATTAGCGGATATTTTAATCCAGTGGCGTGTACTTCCACGAAATAATTTATCGCGCAGGCAATAGAATATCTATGATAAGAGCCATATTATTTGTGGTTGTTTTTTTCAAAATTTTCTACGGAACGTGGGCTTAAAATTTTATCAGAATGTTATCATATCATCTTGAATTGATACTCTATGAAGTTTAGCAAAAGTTGCCAAATTTTGAATTTAGTATCAGTTACCTTAAAAAAGTAATTATTAAGTTATTAATAATCCTTAAACGACTCATTAATAACATACAAAGAACTGATAAGAATTATTTCCGAGAATTTCTAGTCACTGGATTTAAAATGAGTTCGTAATTTAGTCTCTTTATGTTGTCGAGTCTCAACAAGAAAGGTGCTACCACGCGTATTAGAACTATTGTGTAGAATGGAGATGGTCAAGTGTAGTACGAGTAAACAGATCAGATTGACACCAGAATCCAACGGAATAGTTTACAATGTATTTAAATATATACAAATACTATGTCATGAGGATAATCGAACCATTATTAAACAACGTGTGACCGAAGATAATGACGACAAACAGTTCATTAGAAATACCATTTACCGTTTTCATGAGACTGAACTCTGCCGTGTATCATTGAAGCTTTTGCAAAAAAGGCTTGAAAAGTCTACCAGTGATCTGGAAGTGTGAGTTATCTAACACAACAAAATCAACCAGATATAACAAACATTATAATGCCCATAAGGCTTCAGTACATACACTAGACAAGATGATTTTTGAATACAGCTGCATAAGACAATCCAAAAGTTGTCAGCTACATTCTTGTACAATGTGCAAGAAAAAAACGAAAAACTAAAACCAAATCCTGAGGCTGGACCAAAACGTTCACGTCAGCCTGAAGCCGGAGTTGAGGATAGAAGCAATGTTTATCTTACATTTCGGCCCAAGCGGATGCTGGGAAAGGACCATCTCAAGGAAATCGGCCAAAGCGCCGCAGAATTTAGAGAAAAGAGAGGCGATGGGAAGAGCACTCGCGGGAGTAGCTGATACCTCTACAGCCCCACCCAAAACAAAGGTGAAGGTGGTTATGTTTACGATGGATTTCCGTTTGCTGCCAAAGTTTGACTAATGTCAAGTTGACGTAAAATTTCACGAGTGCTTATGTGGGGATCCTCAGTAGTAGCTAACAGTACATCATATTCCTTTTGTACACTTATAACAGTTTTGGTTCTCTCATTTTATCACTGACCCAGTGCGAACAAAACGATTCACTAATTTTTCAAAAGCTCTTATGCTTGGCTTCCTCCATTCAGGATACCGCTGTTAATATATTATGGCTGAAAGTAGGAATTTCTCGAATAGAATTTTTTTCTCTATAGAAAAATTCTTAAAATTTTTAAAATTAAAAAGACAAGCCATACAGACTGATTCTACTGTTCTACCGTTGTTAACTGATACAAGTGGCTGCACTGAAAGCTCTTATGTCAATTCTTTCGTGCTAATTCCGCACTTGGATTGAAATCGATCTACGTAGGCTGAGGTAACTAATGAACCAAAATCTACGACAATCACATCCACGGATGAGACAGAAGGATTATCCATACATACGAAAGAAACGTTACAAGGGTAATAAGTTGAACATTTAAAAAATTAAGGGGTTAAATATTAGAGGGTGGGAGCTAATTAATTAATAGCGTAGCTAACATGTATTGCCAGGCAAAAGCCTTTAAACTCCTTATAAGAAACAATTTCTGGAGTTTATTGAATGGACAAGGTTTGGTACAAATGTCTCACCACAAAGTGCCAGAAGAGAAGCAATGTCCAGCCTGGATAGAATAAGAAGAAGGAAAAGAGGAGCAAGGTATCATATTGATAAAAATATGAGAAGAGAAAAGAAATAATGTACTAGACCTGTCTGATTAGAGACAGCAAAGACAGAGAGATAGTTAAGAACCGCAGAAAATTCTAAGAATAATCATCGCAAAATAGAGACAGATATACACAGACAAAACACACAAACACACAGAGAGAGAGAGGGAGAAAAAGAGAGAGAGGGGGGATAGAGAGATTCATCAACAAGATAACTGAAAACAAAAAACCAAATCATTCTGGAATGAAAACAAGAACTGCTAAAATATATAGAATGTATGTATAGGAAGAGAGGGCTATGAAGAGTATAATAAGGTCGAAGATCACTGACAGATCAAGATCTTGACTAAATTAGAACAGAAAATATTGGCGATTTTAAAATTTTTTAGATAAGAATAATGTTAAATTTTTCTAACAGAACCTCTTTACAGCCTTTCGTATTCTTTGTTGTATTATTTTTTTTAGATATTTATTTTCTAATACACTTGTAGAATTGTCTACCTAAATCGCGTTAAAATAAATAAAACAAACTAAACAAAATTGTGTCCAGTAGATTGGAATTTTCAATATACAAGCAGATTAGGAACCTTTTTCCTTAATAAAAGTTAGTAAACAGGTCAGAATTGAACACAAAGTTTTTACGGTTTATAATACATTACCATTAACTGATATGATCCTACAGAATTTTTCCTTCCATATACTTACTTGCTTTTTCATACCAAGTCTCCTTGTTTGCTATATCCTAACAAATATTTAGCTGACCGATTTATTACTTACGAAAAAGCGAAAAAATTTTCCAATATCAAGAAATTAATAGATTTTATGTTTGAATCATTCTTTATATATCTGTTTAAATCACTAATTAGTATTTCATCAAAATCAGGAGACCAAAACCGCGGAAGTCCTACTGAAGACTTCAGAGAGAGTATCGAAAGTTCGACCTGTCAAAATCCGACGTGGTCTGAAATTGAGTAGCCAAACGAATCTTAGTAATTTAGATGTATGCAAGATAGTTTATATTTATACCTCATAGGCAAATGCTTTGTTAGTATCTATATTTGAATACTATGAATATCAGTAGTTTATCGCGGTTTTAAAGATATTGCTTATCATCAGACATGCGCAGGTAATACAAACTCAAACTTAGATACCGGCAAGCTGTATGTGCATACTGTCCCACTTTAATAGCAGGTCACAAAGAAGCCATCTCCTCTGATGGCCAGCGAAAATAATTCAATTCTTCAAGAAGACATTTTCTTCTCTTGACAATATGCACTTTTTTTATACGGGAACTATTTCAAGTAAGATTAAGCAAAAATAATTAAGCCAATACTACCCGGACTATAATAAATATGCGAAGCAAATTCAATAATTGAAGCGCTCGGACGAATAACGGTCTATGTTAGAAGTTGACGTTTTCGAGAAAAGGTGGGTTTGAAAATGTTGCTTATTTCTTGAACATTTGTGACTGAAAATGTAACATAGACCGTTATTCCACAAATAAAAGTAAAAAATCATTTTTGAAATAATTTTATTAACATAAATTATTACATTTATATTTATTAATATAACGTAATAGAGAATTAAATTATATTATAATAATTATTATACATATAATTCTATAAGTTGGAATTTTTGAAATAAACGAAAAAACAGATATCTATTATGAAAAACAAACAGAAATTAGTATTCAAGTAGCGATCTATAAAAGTCGGCAAATTTACTATCCATATATGGAATCAGCATTATATCGTCTATAGGCAGACTGTATGGAAAGACCATAAAGGAAAAATTAGAAATATATATACAAGATAAAATCGGAGAAGACCAGGCAGGTTTCACAGCGGGGAAAGCATGCTTAGATCACATTTACACGGTCGAACAACTAATAGAAAAAAGAATAGCCAAAAATAGATCCGTCCATCTGGCTTTTGTTGATCTTAAGAAGGCATATGACTCAATACCTAGAACCAAGCTATGGGAAGCAATGGAAGACATTGAAATTCCACGAAGATTAATAAACGCGGTAAAAGCACTCTACAAGAATAACGAAGTAGCTATCAAAACGGGCAATAGAATATTCAGTCCATTTAAGACGACAAAGGGACTACTACAGGGTTGCTCCACATCCCCCACCCTGTTCAAAATATTCCTGGAAAAAACCCTGAAACCATGGAAAAGAAAGTGCGAAGGAATGGGTATACCAGTAAGGAACGAATATCTATATACGCTAAGTTTTGCCGACGACCAAATAGTGATCGCACAAGACGAGGATGATCTCAGTTTTATGATGAGAAAACTGGAGCAGGAATATACAAAGAATGGGATGGAAATAAACCTAAAGAAAACTGAATACCTAACAACGGAGAATACAGAAATAAAACAGCTGGAAATAGACGAAGGTAAACAAATCAAAGGAACAGACAAATATAAGTATTTAGGTTTGATAATATCAAACAAAGGAACAACGGAGGAAGATATAAAAAATAGACTAGGACAAACAAGAGACTGCATACGAAAATTGAACCCGGTACTATGGGATAAGAACATCAGCATGAAAACAAAGAAAAAAATATATAATACCATGACAAGAAGTATCCTCACTTATGGGTGTGCAAATTGGACAATAAATAAGAAAACCAAAAACAAAATAAGAGCAACAGAGATGAAATTCCCAAGGAGAAGCTGCAGAGTAACAAGAAGAGATAGAATAAATAACATGGAGATTAAGAGGAGAATGGGAATGAACTCCGACATAATAGACTACATCGAACAGAAGAGGTTAACCTGGTACGGACATGTCAGAAGAGCAGACCAAAATCGGTGGATAAATAGAATAACAGAGTGGAGCCCGATAGGAAGAAGAAAGAGAGGCAGACCCCGAAGATCTTTCAGAGATGAAGTGGACGAAGCAATGAGTAGAAGAAACCTACAGGAAGGGGACTGGCTAAACAGAAAAAATTGGAGAAAACGGTGGAGTGAAGGAATACAGTGAAAACTGTGAAAATCCTTGTATATATATATGGAATCATTTTTTTTTCTATTTTGCCTAATTGGTAGTAGTGCATTGTACGCTGTTTGTAAATCTTTAGGCTTTGTTGTAGCTTATAAAGCCACTTTCCGTCTTCCCAATAAGAGTTCGAATACATCTATTAGTAACTCTAATGGTGGATATAAAAAATCTTTTGCACACTCTTATTTTTTCTGATTACGGTTTTCCAAATAAAATGCATGATTATAACCACGGCTTGATGTGTCACCTTTATCTGCATATCGATATTTTAATTTAATTATAGACATAGATCTCAGAATATAACTTCGTCGTTCATTTATATTTCCCATTGACCAAAATTTTTCAAGTTCTGGGTTCTTTTTTGTAACGTGAATTTTTCATCACATTTCAGTCTACATGGATTGCAAGATGGACCTAAACTGCGAGCCTGTACAAGATTACTGTTAATATATTCAGGATACACTGAACATTTTAAAGGACGCTAAGGCTAAAGTATAAACAAGCAGAAAATTGACCAAAATTATAATTTTTGTTTATACAAAAAATTTGATTTTAATTACAAAAATATCAGATACATATTCACCTATATATTACATTTGTCACAGTTTATAGTAATGTATCACATCAAGGTACATATTCAATTATTCATAAAGCTATTCACTTTGTGTTCAACCCTTTTATTTTACAAACGATTGTATTAGATTGTATGATAACATGTATACCAGTATATTACCAATACTGGTCATTATCGGCACAATCACAATTCAAAGTTTGTTATGTTAAAATATACAGGACAATAAAATACAGGCGTATCCAGTTATAATCAATTTTTCTACTATACTTAAGATATCGTTTATTTACTACATTCAATCTTTATTATATTTTTTTTACAGTACGTTAAATTATATTACTTTTATGGTAGGAAATGTCTTGGAAAAGTGCAAGAAAAAGGAAAATATACGAGTGCTGATCTCCTTGCTTCGCTCCTGACCGACTAACAATAAACAATGGCAAATAGTTATCTCTTATTCTTCAACATAATCTTCATTCATGTTAGGTTAGACAGAGTTTTCCTATTTATGTTGTAACATTATTTTGTAATGCCTCTCAAAACAAAAAATTGCTGGACCCTCTACAAATCTCTCATTTACCGCACGTATGACATTACTATCTGACGAAAATCTTTTACTACGCATGTGTTGAATAAGCTTTATAGTGGTAATTGCTGGAGGCTAAATCTGGAGAATATAGAGGATGTTCAACTGATTAGAAGCCTGTGTAAGTGATTGCAACTATTGAATTGTGGACCTGTGACTGGATGCATTACCCTGATGGAAACGATGACCTTTGCGCAAGTTCCTTCGTTTTTCTTTTATAGCATCAAGTAATTTTCGAATTAAATTTGCATAATGTAATCCCAAAATACTGCCAAACAAACAAGCAATTCCTTTGACATTTAAATCAAGAAAAATTCTCGATCAACAAGCGCCACATCATCAACAATTCAAATTTGTGAAGTATTTAAAGCTAAAACATCCATAAACTTGGCTGTAACCATAAAGCTGTACCAAATTTATGACTGTTTTCAATTTGAAGTTTGGATTTTGGATATTTTATGTAAAAGCTTTCTAAGTGAAAAAGATATTTGCAATAGTTTAATATTTCATAAGATTCTAAAATGTATATGTCAAATCCACAATAGCCAGCACAAATGTTTTTTAAACATATATATGTTAGATATTTCAACTTTTATTAAAAATATTTTTGTTTTTTGTTACTGTATTTTAAAATTTGTCAAATATAATTTACCTTTTCGTTATGTTCCTTTTTGAAAATGATTCACAACTTTTCAAAAAATGCACAAAAAACTTTAATTTCTCGTGAGAATGGAGGCCATTTCACAAATATTCCGCTAGAACAATTTCAAAAAGTTTCACTTCATAGTTACTGCAAAATTGACACCAACAAATTTATACCACTGCTCTTTCGAAAACTTGCAAAGAAGACAGATTGATAAATTAGTCGACAAGGGAATCTACAATTTACATTCCACATGTCGTTCATCACGGCAAAAATTTTTAGTGAGTTTTTCTAAAGCCGTCTTTCTGTTTTAACAAAAAACGTCCAGTGGGACTGCCGGTAGAAGTTATACTTCTATACACGCGTTCGTCGTTACAAATTTATATGGGAGTCAATCTGCACAATCATTACATATGTAATGCTATAGGTAAGAGAGAGCAGAAAGAGAAAAAGAATTAGGTATACCGGTATATGGTGCATCGTTTGCTGTATATAAACATTTGACCTGTAATAGGAGTTTAGTAAGTAAATGAAGGATTGAATCAATATTTTAATGAAAATATATATTTTCAATTGACAATATTGACAAAACAACATAAAATGCAAATAAGCTGTCATAAAATCTGTACTACCAATTATTCTCAAACGGAGTATAACAGTTAATTATCGGAAGGATCGCAGATTCACGCAATAAATAAGAAAAACTGGCGACAGTAAAAATAGATTAATTAAAAGAGCAATTGGGACATCCTGCTGGGAACATATTAAAAATAATGCACTAAAAATATAATGGCTATTAAAAAAGAGAATAAAGCAACATTTAATGGACGAGTATCTGGTCAAGTGGTCCCATTATGTCGTTTTTTAGTTTATTGATTTTATGGAGCTGTACACTCTTTTTATATATGTCAACAATTTCAAAGTTACAGTTCATGTTATGAATATATGTCAGTTAGAATGTGAAGTTTATATATTTTTGGGTTCCAGTGATATACTGTGCTCTGATATTGTTTATATGTTTTTCCCTGTTGTTCCAATGCAAGTTTTTGTGACCACTTCTTAGAATTTCTTTCTTATTTGTACATATTCTTCTTATTGTGCCGTCTCCCTAAGAAGGTTGGCGATCCAAATATCACCTCTCATCACATGACCCAAGTACCCCCTTTGATCATGTTTAGTAATTTTTTTTGTTTACCCATGCGCCTTAGTACTTCATCGTTGATAACTTTTTGTACCCATGGAATTCTCAGCATCTTCCCAGAAAACGTAACATCTGACCATTCGAATTCTGAGCTCTAGACTAAGGTCTGATCTTGTAAAAAATGTTTTCATGTTCATGACAGGATTTCTTTTTTGGGTTACACTGGCTGTTGATATTTGCCCCCAAATAGTTTATGGAAGTTACCTGTTCTATTATTATTTGTCCCTTGGCGTACAAATGTACGTTCGTTGTATCTTTGAAAATATTAGAATTTTAGTTTTGGACACATTTAGATGTAAACCGAACATTTCTCTATGACGATCTACCGCATTTATTATATTTTGTAGTTCTTGTGCGTTGCTTGCTATTAGGACGATATTATCAGCGTACCTGATGTTAACTATGGTGGTTCCAGCTGGTTCCGTTAATCTTGAGTTCACCTTGACCTCGTCTAATGCTTTTCTGAATGTAAATTCCGAATACAGATTAAATAATAGTGGTGATAAGACGCAACCTTGTCGTACTCCTCGTCGGATTCGCATTTCTTGTGTTGTTGATGTTGTGTGCTCTATTTCAATTGTTGCCGTTTGGTGCCAATATGTTGACACGGATAATGTCATATGTATGTATTTATTATGTATATATATATATATATATATATATATATATATATATATATATATATATATATATATATATATATCGCATCTTCTGGAGATGTTACATCATAGCATCTCCAGAAGATGCCAACCCTTAGTGTTGGTGAAACGTCGAGAAGTAATCTCAGAAGACAACGGCCTAACAGCCCGAACAAACAGTTTAACAAGTTAGACGATGGCTGTGAAAGCCTAAAGCATTTTGACATTAGAACGGTTCAACAAAGAAAGCTCAAAAAACATTTATAGTATTGTTAGTGGCACTTTAATGAGCCTTTTTGTTTGCCTTTGTCCTGGTGTGTTAGACCAGTATAATCTTAGTTGATTGAGTTCCCAGATCCGAAGTTCCTCTCTGATGTGGCTTTTCGATACTCAACAGAAATGTACTGGACTCTGGGACGGGGTATTAACCCCTTCTTTTGCGAGGCTGCCAGCTTCCTCACTTCCTGCAATTTCTTCTGACCATCCATATCAAAGTTACTTTGTTGTGTTCCGTCAGCTTCTTGAGGAATTGTTTACAGTCCCAAACCAACTTTGACTCACAAGTAAATGACTAGATCTTTTAAGGCGGCTTTAGAGCTTTTAATATTAATCAAAAGCATAATACAAACATTTAATATATTCATTTAAAGCTAAATACCTCAATAAATGTTAAATTTAGGTATATGAATTAGTTAACGTTTAACTAAAATAACAGTTAAAGTTCTTTCTAACAATGTCGCAACATATAGGGTGATACATTTAAGAAAGTTGTAGCATTAGTAAATTCCTTGGTATATATTGAAATTCCCTCGTATATATATTAAAACACCGAAGAATATTCTTTCAATTCCTGATTCCTTTGTTATAATGTGTTTCCTCGAAGCGGCGTCCTTATTTCAAATAGCTAGAGGACCTTCTTGTGTTTTGTTTGTCCATTTGTTCCAGGAGATTCATGTAAGTACCCCTTTGTTTCATTTTTGTAGTTGGCCCAATCCAATCCCCTTGCTCACTTCACTTATCCACGACCCAACTACTCCAAATAAACCCTGAGAGCCGTTCGCAACAGTTTCGTTTATTTTGCATGTCCTATCTCCACCCCAATAATTTCTGTCCCCAATTTTCAACCCATAGTAATACCCTATGTGGTAGGCAAAATAATTCGTTACAAAGTTAAGAAATTTTTAAGTACGCGTTTTGAATCGCCTTATATATTAAATATTGTTTTACTCTTCTACTCATCTTAAATCAGGCATCTACCAAAAACCATTTGTTGAATTTTACTTCATATTCAACATACACTAAGGTTGTTCGTTCGTAAAATATTCAGGGTTTTTATTAAACTTTTTGCATATAACTTCGTTACAAAGCTGTAAATTTAAGAAGCGAGACGATATTTTTTATACGAACAGCTGCTAAGTTGGAAAAGTTATCAACGTGCCCATAAAGTTCCTAAGTAAAAATAAAAACTGATATAAAAGAAAGATTAAATATTTTCTTTTCCTTCCAAGCTTTATTTAGCGTTTGTAATATTCGGCCGACAACCTAAAACTGTTGCTTAGAACCAAAATTATCGTCATATCCCAGCGAAAATTCACTAACTGACATTTTGTGAAATAAGTCATTATCTACGCCGAGTGAATGAAATTTATTACATATTTCTACTATAAAAGTCAATACTTGCTGAATGTATTACTAAATGGCTATGTTTGAAAATACTAAGCATACAAAAGTGACTTAGTAATTTTTTACATACGAATGGCACTTATTGACTCTTTGAGAATAATGAACTACTGCTGTGTTTGATTTGACATTTCTCTTTCTCAGTTATTGATATGCAGTTAATGAGTGAACACGTACTTAATTATTTTGCTAAAAAAATATTCCTTGGTGACGTTTCTTGTTTGATATTGTTATATTAACTAATTGTTGAAGTTTAATCGTTAAAAATATGAGTTATCCATCCTCAAAACTGGTACAACTTGCCTTGAATGATGTAAGTACAATATAACCTCACTTTTGATATAATACTTGGAATTGGTCTTTAGAACAGAAAAAGTATTTATTGGGTGTATCACATTTAGGATTCAAAAAGGAACTATGAAAGTCCTACTTGTAGGAAAATGGCGCAGTCTAATATAGTTTTAGATGATAATACATCCATGATTTTAAATGAAACGGATGTATGTAACGTGGTAAGTGTGTTCATATTTTATAAACATATATAATTTTTATGTAACTATGATTTAACTACTGTATATATGACAAGTAATCATAATATGTTGACATGCTACAACATGTTGCTGACAGAGCAAATTACGGAAAAGGAAGTCTGTATAATTTACAGTAAGACTGGCTCATTTGATAGTTATGTCAGTGTATGTAAATGATTTATAGTCTAGTTTGAAATTTTGATAAATTTGAACTTAATTTTTCACTGACTTAGGTGAAACCTATTATTTGAAATATCATTGCTGCTGATAATAAATATTTTTAGGATAAATCCGAAGACGAATTCGTTAAAGATAGGGACTGGGTCCAAACTGATATCTTAGAAAGTAGTAATTAGTCTATGAAGTATGAAGAATTAACTAATATAAAAGAAACAAGCGACATCTATAATTCTATTGGGAATAATGATGAGAATACACCTTTAAAGAAAGCGTTTTCCCGATGTAGAAAAGCTGATCCTTCTAAATTGTCAAAAAATATTGAGAAGAAAAATAAGTTTAACAGTTTGCCATATAAAAAAAGGTATAAAGCCAGGAAAGGTCCCACAAGCCAGTTAATTGTCAATCCAGATTGTCAAGAGCAATCAAATGACAATAGCAACAGGTTAATAAACCCAGCAACATCACTTAACATGGTGATTGCTAGCAATACTTCGTTCCAAAAGATATACAAAAAGGCACCTGGAAATCACCCGACAGACTTACAGTAAATATGATAGATCATGTTATTGTAGACTCAGGACACCAATCGAATATAATAAACGTCCGCTCTAGAGAGAGGAAAGAAGAAATTGCTTCTGATCACTACCTGGTCGAAAGTATGTTAGGGCCAGAATCTCAAACATCAAAAAGGGAATAGGTTTTAAACATGAACGATACAATCTAGAAGGACTCATAAGTCCTTCTCATAAGTAAGATAAGAAAAAAAAAAGATACTAAAGCAAATATAAACATCACACTAAACAAAACATGAAAACATAAATGAGGTCATCTATTAAATGGCTTAGGTATTGATCTGTTGATTCTTTTTTAACTTTGTCTACTTCTCTTGTTAACTATTGACTGAGGTTGTTTAATACATTCTTATTCTCAGTCTAGTATTTTTGCCATTTTTTTCTGGCTTTTCTTTTCCTTTGTGCTAATTCCCGTACTTTTTTGGGGCTTTGATTTTTATGGTTTTTCTTAAAATTTGTTTGGCATTATTGGTCCATATCGCTTGTGATATCTTTGTAACAAATTTCTCTGCTTCCTCGTCAAGTTGTTCACTGGTTTTGCCTGATACATCTAGAATAATTGTGTTACTTAGTTCTTGTTGAAAACTGTCTCAATGCGATCCGTTATTTGTTAGGGTAAGGTTATTTTCTTTTAATATAATGTGCTCACTAATTGTTTGGAGTATTAAAGAGTGATCAGAATTGGGACCATACGCTTCTTCTATTTTCTTAAAATTTGTTGCAACTTTTCTTTAAATGAAAAAGATCAATCAAAATGGTGATTGTTATTTCTTATTTATTCATTCAAATCTGCTTAAATTATGAATTTTTCTTTAAATATGTTAAGGAACTGGTCGTAATTTTCTTCTTTTAGATAAATCTTGGTAAAAAAACTGCCCGGATATCTTTAGTCTGTTTACTTTGCCTTTACGTGAATTAGGTTATTTTTTTACCATTACTGCTGATACTTAAATGGCTGTATTCCTATGGAAAACTGTCTAAAGATAACTTTAGTCTACACTCTGGCTTTACGTGCCTTTTAATTAATAATTACATTCTTTTTTTAACACTGCTGCTACTCAAATGGCTGTGTTCCTAGGACGAAGAGTTTGATATATCTGATATCTTCTCAGTTTAATGATATAAATATAGGAGAATTTAAAGTGGAAGAAAATAATGAGAAAGAAGAAATGGCAAAATACATAAAAAAAACGTGAACAATTTTAATAAACCTTCCGCTACCGGAGGGGGGGTACAGATTGTACCCCAAATTCGATTTTTCATGAATAATTTTTAAAAATGTTGGAATTTTGTTTAACTGTTCTAGTTACTTCTTCATTGGGATGTGTAAAAGCATATCCAACCATTTGTTTTCAATTTGACATATTTTTACTATGAAAAGTGTAGCACTGTGCTTGGGGTACATGTTGTACCCCCTCCGTCAACTGCGGTACAGTTCATTGCGGTCGACGCCAATGACTAAACCAGACGTTTTGCGCACGGCACCAAACCTGTTGTTTGCAATAATACACAAATCAGTTCTGTGGATGACTTAGTGCTAACATACCGTTTTAGTTTATCCATTTGTGATTACACGATTTACCGATATGTCGAAAAAAATAAAATTAGACCTTCGGAAAGAACAGGGTCGTGAAACTGCAATGCAGTGGTTAGAGGAAAGTGATGATGATTACCTTTCTGAAAGAGATAGTTTATCGGACGATTCAGAATTAGATGATAATTTAGAAGTAGCGGAATATGAGTCTGAAATTCTGCAGGTAATTTTTATTTTTGTTTTATGTACGATATTTCTATCTTGAGTTTATTATATTTTAGCCATCTGAGAGCGACAGTAATGATTCTGATAAACCAGTTTTGGGGGCAGTAGATTCCATATTTATTTCCAAGAATGGTACAGTTTGGAAAAATCGTCCTTTACGATAAACTAGATGTCGCACAAAAAACTTGCTCGAAAAACCAGGGCTTACAGAAAAATCTAAAAATGTCGCTATTATTAGTGATTGCTTCAAATAATTTGTAGATGAGAAAATTGTAGAGATAATCGTTAAATGTATAAACCAGAAAGCGGAGAAATACTTTCAGGATTGGAATGGGAAAAATCCTAATAAAACAAGAACCTGGTTGCCCACTGATTCAGTGGAAATTTATGCGGTTTTGGGACTCTTGATTACGGCGGGTGCGCTAAAAGCCAATAGGGAACCATCAACCAGTGCACTTTTTGTGGTGTCGAAACCCTTTGTACAGTCGATCTATTTTTCCGGCTGCCATGTTACGCGACCAATTCCTAGATTTAGTTTCACTTATGCGATTCGATGATTTGAACACTAGAGAAGAACGTAGAAGTTCTGACAAACTAGCAACTTTTAGGGAAGTGTTTACAAAGTTTGTAGAACACTGTAGTGCCACTCTCATCTAACTGCTGATGAACAACTTGTAAGTTTTACAGGTTTGTGTCCATTTAGAGTCTACATTAAATCAAAACCAGCCAAGTATGGCATCAAAATATGGGCTCTAGTTGATGCAACAATTACCTATGCTGCTAACCTTCAGATTTATACTGGAAAAGATGGTAACAAACCAGAAAAAGACCAGGGCAAAAGAGTAGTACTTGATTTGATCTTATTTCTAAAAACTGGTTATGGCATCACTACTGATAATTTCTTTACCAGTGTTCCCTTGGCAAAACAACTCCTAGATCGACAAATAACATTATGTGAAACACTTCGAAAAAAACAAGCAGGATATCCCTCCAGCCCTACTACCCAATATTTCTAGACAAGAAAAGTCCTTAGCTTTTGCCTTTACTGAGGAAATAACACTGGCGTTTTACGCTCCTAAAAAGAATAAGGCAGTAATTTTATTGAATACAGAACATAACGACGATAAAATTAGTGGAGAAGAGACGGACTATAAGCCAGACATAATCTCGCATTACAATTCTACAAAAGGTGCCGTAGATACTATGGATAAGATGGTAAATGAATATTCTTGTAAAAGAGCCTCTAAGAGATGGCCATTTGTTTTGTTTCAAAATCTTCTAGACATTGCAGGTCTGAATGCATACGTACTGTGGACGACAAAGAATTCCATTCGTGCGTATGAAGCTTCTCACAGACGCAGAGAATTCTTACAAAACCTGGGTCAAGAACTTATAAAGCCCCATGTCGATAGGCGACTACAAAGTCCACAAAAATTCCATAAGCGAATTATAAACGCGATGTACGAATTATGCCCACCGCCACCAAGGGAGAATCGCGAAAACGACTCCACCATCTTGAAATCTTCAGGGCGATGTTTACTTTGTCCACGCAAGAAGGACCGCAAAAGCAGAAAAACGTGCAATTCTTGTAAATTCTTTGTTTGTGCTGAACATCAAACAACCACAACAATTCAAACAATAATATGTACAAAATGTAAAGCTAATCAAAAAAACGATAATTAATTTTTTCAAGACACCATATATTTTTTTATTGTTACTTATATTCAATAAAAATACTTGCATTTGTTTTAATTATGTTTTAACTAAAATTATTGCATTATGTTAATATTTAATCTATAAAAATGCATGGGGTACATAATGTACCCCCTCCGGCAACTACAAAACAACTTGACCCTTCGGTAGCGAAAGGTTAATACACGTCTGCGTAGACATCAACAAAAAAATAGAAATATATAGCATAAAAATAATATTTCCACGCCACTGCATTCGGATAAAAATATATTTCAGTTGCAAGTGTCGTAAAGAAGGTTAATCTCGTATTCGTAATCTCGTATTATATTATATAACGATTTTATTAATTTTTGAAGACTCACGGAAAATTCCACAAGGTTATTGCAGTTACCAGTGGCGTGTTAATCCTTTCGATATTGCTGTCGTAAAAGTACGATTTTCATTTGCAGCTTTGATAAGCGAGCGCCGTACTATTACGCAAATTAATCTCCATCGTTCAGGTTCTGTCACCGTACATATTTACATCTTTGAAGAGCTATAATCGTAATAGTACGTTCTACATAGAGGTAGAGAAGTGGATAAAAGAGGGTAGAATCTTGAAATGGCATAGAAAATAAATAAGGACAAACAAAAGGAAACTAAAATAAATACCATTCAAAAGAAATAAACATTACAGGAGTAAAACATATGTCATACTGATAACTGTATACATTGCTGTATAACATTGATTATATTAAGTGTTTTAAACATTTTTAACCCGTATTTCCTGATTTGTCTAAATTTTATTTAAAATATATGCTGTTAAATTAAAAAATCTTTAACTATCATAAATTTCAAAGATTACATCTGGATACGCCACTGAAAAGCGATATTAAATATATGACAAAGCAGTTATACTTACGTCATTTTCTAGTAAATTGAACATTCCCATTTGAGCAAGTTGTAGGGATTCAGCGAACTTCTCCTCCGCCATTCTAATCTCGTCATCTGGAATATTTGATCCTGTTATGTAGAGTAACAGGCCAAACATGCGGAATTAATTCATGCTCTAAACAAATGCCTTAAAATCTAAAATTCTAATGACAATAACAAGTAATATAAGGGCACAGGATTGGTTGCTACGGCGAAATAAAGGTTTTTGATGGTTTGTTTTCAGGCAAAAAACTGATAACATTCCCGGAATTAAAACGCAACTGAACAAAAATCTTTCAATCAAAAATCAATTAACGTTTTATTAGAAAAAAACATTTTTTAATATTTACTTGAAAGCAAATACTAAGCCGAGCTCAAAAAGGGAAAACACTTTTATGTCAGTTGAAATATTTTCATGAACGTGGTATTTAGAAAATTTTTCAGGTAGTGGTAAATTGCGTATTTTTTATTTTGCACATGGTTCTACATTACTAGATTTACAATAGAATATTCGGTCCAAATAATGCCGAATTTAAGAAATGTAGCATTGGAAAACACAATCTTTTGAAAAACGTTTCCAGTGATTTTATTTTTATTGCCCTTTTTTGATCAAGACCTTCCGTAGCCCAGTTGAAGAAGTTTGATATCAATTTTGTCCACGGTTTCTTCGATTGTATCACTTTCGATGATGATTTTTTTTGCGACTGTTATCCTTTATTTTGAATAAATACTCTTCTGGTAAGTTCATCACCTCTGTCCTGGATTGTCTTCCCCCAATTCGTCATTGTAAATAATATAAGGAATTAAAAACCTTTCTACCATAAGGATTAATTTACTTCTTAACAAAGTTATCCCCCTTTCTTTGCGGTTTTGTATCAACATCTTTGAGTCTGTTCATGTCACTCCTCTTCTCTCCAATATATTATTTCCGATTACTTCAGTCCATGTCTGTCGTCGTATTCTTTTTTTTAATATACGGGCCATAGGAAACTCAATGGGAAATTCTAAATTGTTGAATTCCTGCTTCCCTAACTATTTTATATCAAAAGTCATAAGAAACTATTTGTAGAGAACTGAAATCTGTATTAAAAATGAACGTTAAAATTGTTCTAAGAATTAAACATACTCCAACATTTTGTAAAAATATAATACATTTTTCAGGCCACCCCTAAAAGTCAGGCCGCACGTAGTGCAAGAATGTGTATGACGTGTTGTGTTTGATCATGTTGATGTAAGATGTTTGACAATATTTGAATTGTCAATATTTTTATTTTATGATTAAATTATAAACAATAAATTTTACTAAATACTACTACTACTGAACAATAAATATTACTTTGTAAACAATAAATTATGCTGTTTATAAAGCAATAAAGTTAAAGAAATAAACTCAGTTGACGAAAAATCGCAATAACGTTGTATTCAGGCAATAGTGCGAGCACTGTCAGATCTTTATTTAACGTAAGATATTCTAATACACTCCAATTCAATTCTAGGTTATACAACAATTCAAAGAATTTCAATATAGTTTTACTGTGATCCTTATTCCTCAAAATAATTTATGATAAAACAATTGTTCAAAAAATTCGTCATTTTGTATTAAATAGTATCCCAATCGATTGCAAAATTCTCATCTAGCATCAGCCAGAACGCGTGGCATTATGTTTAGACACCCTTCAATAATTCGCATTTTAATGCTTCAATATCTGTAAATTTTTGGTCAGAATATATTTTTGATTTTGCATGCCCCCAGATAAAATAATCGTTTGGAGCTAGATCTACCGATTTCGCAGGCCACTTAATGTTACAGTTAGGTCCAATCAAACAATTATTAAAGCTGTTTTTAGGAAATTCCTTAACCTCCCAGTTATTGTGCACAGGTCATCCATCCATTTGAAACCAAATTTCTTCATCTGGAGCTATTTCTGCAAGTTTTGTTAAAACCTCTTCTTGTATCAAGTCTAAAAACTTTTTTGAATTTAAATTTTCCTCATAAAAAAATGGTCCACTAATATTCTGTCTAAATATTCCTAACCAAACATTTATTTGTCGACGATATTGGGTTTGGCTTTCAATAATATCTTCAGGCTTTCTTGTCGATCAAATCCTATGATTTTGAACATTTGGTTCATTATTTGATGTAAATGTACATTCGTCTACTGGGATATCTTACGTTAAATAAAGAACTGACAATTCGCGCACTATTGCCTGAATAAAACATTTTTATTATCGCTATTTTCTCCTCAACTGAGTACATTTTTTAATCAACTGAGTGTTTTTTAAACAATAAATCACAAAATAAAAATTTTGTTATCTGGGTGTAAACTTAAATGAACAGTGGGACCAAACGACGGAAATTAACATAAGGATCGAGAAGGCAAGATCAGCTTTCGTCAAAATGAAAAAAATCTTTAACAGCCACGATATAAAATTGGAAATAAAAGTTCGTTTACTAAAATGCTACGTATTCTTCGTTCTTTTATATGGCGTGGAGTCATGGACCTTAACTGAAGCATCACTAAATAGACTCGAAGCATTTGACATGTGGTGCTATAGATGAATGTTGAGGATTTCCTGGATAGGCAGAGTTACCAACGAAGAAGTACTACATAGAATGGGTAAAGAGCGCGAACTAGTCGTAACCATAAAACGTCGCAAACTAGAATACCGGGGCCATATAATGCGCAATGAACAACGATATGACCTACTCCAGACCATACTTCAAGGTAAAGTGCATGGGAAAAGATGTCCAGGACGAAGAAGAATATCCTGGCTGCATAACCTGCGAAAATGGTTTAACTTAACCACTACCGGACTTTTCAGGACAGCAGTCAACAAAGTCAGAATAGCCATGTTAGTGTCCAACATCCGTAACAGATAGGCACCATAAGAAGAATAAATAGTTTCCCATGACTCTTGGTGTAAAATAATTAGGGAAGCAGGAATTCAACAATTTAGAATTTTCCATTGAGTTTCCTATGGCCCGTTTGACGATACACCATCCGGTATATACACTACTTAGAAAACTTTTACTGTTATATTCAGTGTTATTTCTTTTCTGCATATAATTTTTTTTTTCATTGTATGATACAGTTGTAAGAGTTTCATACATATACTCGTACATAGCAAAGTCAACTCTCGGTAGTTATAACATTCTCTCCTATCTCTTTTCTTTCTCTAATATTTTGATCCTTCCATATTTTATTCATTATTTTTAGTAATATTTGTTCTCCATTTTTCCCATATTTCTTCTAAATTCTGGTGTTATGCTATCCACTCCAGCTGCTTTTCAATATTTCAACGTTTTTTATGTATCAATTCTATTCAACAAATCTATTCTATTTTTTGCGACTTTCTGCACACATAAACAACGTTGTAATCAGGTTTGATACAGTTTAATGAGTTGGATATCCTCCAATGGACGGGCATTTTAAAAACCTTTCCAAACATTTCTAATTTGTGTGTATTTGTCCCATAAGAAGTTGGAAATATTGGTTTTTTTAATTGTTTGCAGAAGAAATAAGGACTTTTGGTTATGAACATTTATTCTGTGCCATTGGTATTATTTTTTTCATGAATTTATGAGGTAAGACGATCAAAGTATTAAGATATTTACTACCAATGTTCATTTTTTACTGTATTTTGTTGTTGTTTTTATCAGGGTTATTTCAAAATAAATCAATAAATCATTAAATTTATTTACGAAGTTGAAAAATGTTTGATTTAATGTTTTATTCTTTTTTCGTTGCCAGTGATTTTATTATACTAAAGATTTCTCTAAAACTTCATTTTCTCGTAGTTTAAGTTGTAATACAACATTCTGCTGAAACCTTTCTATCAAATTACCATAATGAGTGTTAAAAAAATGTTTTTTGAATGTTGTAATAGTTTTTGAGTTTATTTTTTGGGCATATAATTTCTAGTAAACATGTGTTGAAGATATCCAATATTACCGAACTTTTCAGTAATGACAAAACTACTATTAACTATTTAAACTACGAGAAAACAAATATATTTAGTCTTTTAGGCGATAAAATCACTAGCACTTCTTAGTTACTGCTTCTATAGAAATTGTTTATAGTTATTTGCCTGATAATACATTTTTTTATATTTTTAATTGTAAATGTACATGAAAAATAAAAAAAATACAAATAAATAATGTACGGTAGAGACTAGTTATGACAGTGTAAAACACTAATGACATAGGACGGTCGAAAACTGATAAAAATTGACATAAAACAGTTTGGCTCATAAAACACTGCTTACGTTATTATATTTCCAATAAAGCAATTAACTTAGTATAACAAAGCAATAAGCCGAACAGGTGCTGCACGCTTTGATGTTAAATATTAAAATACAAAATGGGTCTATGATTCCTCAAACGAAGTTAAAAGGGAATACAGAGAATGGATTTTTAATAAGTTATCATATAATATTATGCCATATACCATTGTATACCATAGTTTAAAAAAAATACAATAAAGTAAAAATGTCTGATGTATAGTGTATATCTATTAAAACAATTATCCAAAAGGATTAAAAATTTCAGAACGTTTTCACCTTATCAGACCATCATCAGTGAAAACCAAAAGTAAGTATTTCCACGTTAAAATAATTAACCCAAAAAAAGTTAAAATTTTTACTTTTAATTTTAAAAATGCGGTAAATACTTTTTTGAAAACGATTTCCGGAGATTTTAGTCAGTTAAAAATAGTTTTTCATTACAACCAACAATTGTGGCTTAATCCAATATAAACATAATATTTAAATTATGCATGCCACAAGAAAGTAATTTCAGAACCTTGCCAAATTTATTTCTCTTTAATCTGTCTTTCCATTCCCCTAGATCGTCTTCTTCATTCGGCTGAAATATGCTTTTCAGATGTTCTGCAAAATGTTCAGCTTTTTTTCATTAAGTCTAACCTAGTTACCGTCTATTCTTATTGAAGGAATATAAATGACAGGTCTCTTAAGATTCTTAATAGTTTTCCATGGCGAATAGTCAGTGGTTACTTATTGGACTCCAATTAATTTACTTATATTCTTGTGATTTTCTGCTTTACCAGCCCACTATATGGTTTGTTGCCAACTACGTCGTAGTTTTCTATTTTCGAAAATTTTATCCCTTATTTTTTTTTGATAATTTCTTCCTTTTCTTTAGATTAACCTCATCAGTACTCAGTTCTCTCATTTTTAATGGAATTCAAACGTCTCTCCCAATTCTTCTTTAAAGCTTATTCGGTCATTCGTTCTACTTTTTATTATTAAGTTTATTCAGTCAGCCGTATAATAACGACTAGGGTCTTATTTATTGCTAAACCGGTTAAAACTGATTTTACCCTTGCTTAATCGTTCCGACCAATCAGTCGCTCATCCTTTCTTCTGAAGGCTCTAGAGAGATTGTTGGACCGGTTCACACGTTGGAAAACTTAGGGGCAGCCCTTTGCATGCACGTCAATATGCCTACCTACCAGGTTGGGAAGTCTTGTGAGACGCTCCACCCTGGATTAGCTTGTTTCCAGGGTGGAACGGGTGTTAAATGGGAAGCAATACAGCCTGGGTATCTTTATAGTTGAGGGCGCCTTTGGTTGCGCTACTTTTGATTCCATGTGTGATGCTGCAGAAATGCCATTGGGTTGGCAGCAGCTTGGTCAGGTGGATCTGGGTACCGCTTTCTCAGCGGCAGAAAGCTGAAACCTAAACAATTGTTGCGTTTGGATGTTGGCATCTCTTGCTTGCCCTCAGGGGGGAGTTTTGTCCCCCTTGCTTTGGTGCCTGGTGGTTGGCGGCCTTCTTCAGCAACTATCTGAACAAGGTTTACACGCGCAAGTCTACGTCGATGACGATGAACGATGTCGCTCAGGTGAGCCTCGGGCTCGTTGAGGAATGGTGCAAGAAGCAGCAACTCGGGGTTAATCCTGAGAAGACTACTGTGGTTCCGTTCACTCGGAGAAGGGCCATCGGGCCAAGGTGAAGAAGGCCGCTGCAGCTTTCTGAGTGTACAGTAGAACTTACGGAGCCAAATGGGGTCTGCAGCCGAAAATTCTACATTGGAAGTACCAATCCATGATAAAATCTATACTTACGTATGCTGCCATTGTGTGGGGCTCTGGGCTAGACTGGTTTCACCTAATGCTCAGTTAACTCACCTCCAGCAGTTGGCATCTCAGGAGCCATGAGGACCACTCCCACAGCGGCTCTTGAAGCTCCGCTGGATTTACCTCCTCCACATGTTATTGTAGACCACGAAGCCATAATGGCAGCCTATTGTCTTAACTGCTCTGGATACTGATTGGGCATGAATGGGCGGATAGGCCATGGTGACATTTTGAGATAGACCCTCGATTGTTGTCCTGTACTCTCTATGGTACAGGACAGCATGGACCCCAATTTGAGTTCTCAATTCAATTTTCTGACCGGGATCAGTGGATAAAACAAGAGCATGCACTTATCTGTCGAATGGGGCTCATCTAGTTCACGGATGGGTCCAGAATGGTCGAGCGGGCAAGTGCTGGAGTATATGGTATCGTGATCGGATTTGAATCTGGCCAGGCTCTCGGCTCCCATGCATCAATCTTTCAGCCCGAGATCTTTGCGATACTGTATGTGCTCAGAAAATAATAGATAGGGCTTGCTCAGGCAGGACCATCTCTATCTGATCTGACTGTCAAGAAGCGCTAAGAGCTTTAGTATTACAATTGTAATCCAAGTATTCTTTGTATATTTCTAGTTTAATATTATACTTTGGTGGAGAGTATACTGCTGGTACTTTTGTGTAATATTTTTTCAATTTAATATATATCAGAATAAGAGATATTTACTAATAAAGATATTTACTAATAAAAAACTACATTTGTTATAACTCAGACACTATCCTAACTTTCCTATTCTTCCTTTTCTTTTATTGTTGTTCTAGTATTGACCAAAGCATGCAAATGTCCAGCGGCTAACCATTGCTAATTATATATCAGCTACCTCTTTTCCGACTACAGCCACCGGAATAAGAAAAGGTACCAACTTTGTACAAATTGTATCAATTAGCCATAATAGAGGACTCATTTATTCTTTAGACAAGGATATTTTCTTATAACTCCCCTCTTCTCACCACATTATTTTCTTTTATTGTAACTTATTATTATTCGATTGTAAAGTTCTTTCCAAAATAGACTACCGGTCGCCTGATATTGTTCACTCATATAGTGCATATGTTTATATAATAAACATTCCTTATTTAGCAACCAAAGTCCTCATGGCTTTGACTGTACAATGATGTAGAAGCAACTTAGTCTGGCAGTGGTGCAACTGTCCAATTGGTTGAGTTGAGCACCCGTGGGTACCACAGTATGCCGTATAACATTAACCAGGCGTAAAGCATCTACCAAGCGGTCCGAATCCTTTTGTGCGCTAGCATGAGTTTGTTTTGTTAGAAGCAAAATAGGAAACAGTCTATCCAGTTCTTCTCAGCATTCCCACACTAGCTAAGAGTCTACCTTAGGACTCCTAAGAGCCCCATAGACCCTTCACTATCTGCCAACTGTCTTCCTCTACCTTTGAAAAGGTCCAGTCGCAAGTGCTGTATCCTTAATGTAGCTAATTAGAGGTAACTGACATGTGAAAGATTTGAGATCCACATGATGAAAAATGTTTGCTCCTCACACTGTATCATAAGCTGCTGTGAGGTCTTCACAAATGTTTTGGGGCGATTTTGAAAAATTCTCTGTAAGATTTTAACAGCGACTCTGTTATACACTAACAATGTTCCCCCTTCCATTAAATTTAATTCGTATATTTATTAAAACATATTTATCGTGTATGGACACTTTTACTAATGGTTCTTATTTATACAATTTATTGACAAACCTACAAAAAAATTCTAAATAACAATTATTTAATTATATAAAAATGAATTTCTGTTGGTTAAAATGAAAAGCGACTCCAATTTACGCATTCTTCCGCGTTCAATTTACTCGTTATTAAAAAAAGAGACAAAAATAGATTGAGTTAGCTCCCGACGGAAATTCCCCTTATTTTTTAATTCCCGATGCTGACAACTTCTACGTGTTTGCCATGAAAACTGAAAAATGTTTTAAGAGCCACACTGTTACAATGTTTCACAAATTGACACTATAGGAAATACCAGGGACAAATAAAATTTACTAAACATACCATGAGATGTTCCTTGCGTTTTTATAGGGCTGGAATAAGGACTTAAAGCCCCTTTAGTTGCTACAAACCATGCTTATTATAGTAACATGCTTTGTGTGTCATATGGATAGTGTTTTTTGTGACGCGATAAAAGAAAAATGTCTGTAAATAATTCTTTGCCAATTACATCATGAACATGTCTGTGACGATGGAGTGTGTTTAGTTTTAAAATATATATTGCATATTAAATTTAAAATTAAATATTCCAATTTTTTTTGTGGAATAAATACAGTTAGTAGTGTACTTTTCTTTGGTATTATTAATAAAACAAAAAAATTGGGTCTAAATAAAGTGGAGTGAACAGTTAGAGGATTGGATGCAAATAATATGTGGTGTGTCCCATTTAGATTTGAAACACCCCTGTAAATTTGAAATTATTAATCGATTGGGACGTTTTATTTAAATTCCAAGCAGTAAAAGATGTACAAACAAAATTTACAACGATTATTTAAATTTTCCGAACTTCCTGTACATTTACATTAAGTTCTTCATTTGTGGTCATTTCTAGTGTTTCCGGTTCTAGCGTCGTTTGTTCTTCCTCTGCATAGAGCTTTTTTAGGTAGTCAATCCACGTATCCTTTTCTATGTGTTTTGGTTCTATTAGTTCCTTTACCTCCGTTCTTTGACCTCTTATGAAGCGCCATATTTCCTTTTGCAGACTGTAAAAATCATGTTCCATTTCTTTCGAAATGCGTTCCCAGTGATAATTTTTTTTATATTTCTATAATAATGTTTTCCTCTCTGTCTAGCAGCATGTTTTGGTTATTCCCTTTTATTATTCCAGCTCCTTCATTGACTATTTTATGCCGACTTTTAACCGTCTATATTTAGTTATTCATAGCTATTTTAAGGCACTCTAAATCCAATGGCGTACTAATTAAAAAGCATAAAAAAGCTTCTGCCATTAAAAAAATTGATCCAAATCGTTTAATAACTTCAAATCTTACAGGTGTTTCCAAACTAAATGGGTCACGCTGTATATTAGTGTTCATAAAAAAGGACCACGTAACGAGAAACGTATGCTTTGTTAAAATAGTAGTCTATCTGTGAAAAATAATATTCACATAAAAATCTTATACAGATTTTTGAAGGTTATAACGGATATATGAGAGATAGCTGATTACAAATCTTTGAAGACGCAGCATTTTTTGCCTATAAAACGTTTCTTATAGTCTATTTTTTAGCAACAACAACTATTTTTGTAGTTATTTATAAATGTTACTAACTTTGTTCTTTGCACAATGAAATGTAATATAACTACTGGAAATTATATGGCAATTAATGAGTTATTGAAGGTTGCTAAATCTCAGCTAGATCGATCAAATAGTTTGTAAGTTATTTAACTTGTTTATTCCAGAGATCACCTCTAAAGTCTCTAATATATCTTAAAATTGAAGTCTCATCGATTGCGATTTGTTTAATACTTCTAGAGTCATCGTTTGGGTAATATAGTTGTTTAAATAATAGCTCCAAATAAAGAACTTTTTACAATTTTTTTACCTTTATTTGAACCATTTTTTTTCTAAAGTATATGAGAACCGTTTTATAGGAAAAAGGATTGTTTCACTTTTTATGATTGTGTAAAAAAACAAAGCAAAATCAGCTGTATGTCTTCAAGAATTTGTCATTAGCTATCTCATATACCTTTTATAGCCTTCAAAAACCTGTATAAAATTTTTTCAGACTTCACCAGCCTTCAAACGTCACTTGAAATTTAACCTCAATAGGATAATTAATTTACAGGTTACAGTGATTTTCGAAAAAGAAAAACATTTGAATCTTGTGAATCTTCAATTGTAAAAAAACACAAATATGATAACATGATTTTGACTTCTCTATTTATAGTAGTCTTAGTTTTTACTGTTTGCTCAACGAACCCATTGGAGGTGTCTGCATTTGAAAATTTCGAATACTATTGAAAACATTTAGGAGATGTTGTTTAACAACTGAAACAGTCATAAGAGTTGTGTGAGATTAAAATTAATGCGGGATAACCACAAATAAGTTATTTATGATATATTTATATAGGGCAAAAGAAAACACGGTCGCAATAAGAGTTAATGACCACAAAAATTACAAAAACCAACCGATTTAATAAGAACAGCTAGAAATAGAGAACAAATCCACCAACACTCTTGCCCATGTCTCAATATAGGAGGCAGGATAAGAGCAAAATATTTTAACGAGTAAGATATTTTTTTCATTGCCATTAAAATTAGTTAAATTTTGAAAACTAAACTTAGAGTATTTATACGACTTTTGAAAGGATTTTTTTATGCAATAACGTTCCTGGTAACAACTTTTAATAGAAAAATTTCAAACGAAAACAAAAATTGCTTAGTACAATTCATTATTGAATATTTTGCTATATATTAATTAGTTGAAAATAGAATTATTTTTTTGCATGATGTAAATACTACAAACGTTTTATTATTTCTACATGTTCAAATTTATTCGTAGAAATTCAGTATTCATTTTCCAATTTTGATTTTATATCGCAAAATTAAAACGGATTATGTGCAAAAAGGGTATCAATAATGTGTATGTATGTCCGTATGTTATGTGTTTATACATTATTCGATAATTATGCGTTTGAATCGTAAACTGCATCTAAATTAAATTATACGAATCAATCATATGGAAAAACATCACGAATATTAACGAGGGAAATTATTTATCAAAATTTAATTGGAAACAGCTTCAAAAAAATGTTAATATAGTTATATACAGAGTGAGTTATAACTATTGGAAACGACTAGGATTAAGTTATTTAACTTATTATTTATTCTACGCTAAACAAAAAACTTTATACTCTGATTATCTTCATATATATTTTCCTGTCTCTGGTCATGGAATAATTCCTCTATATATTCTTTCCATCTTTCTAATTTTTGTTCTGTCTCCACTAAAATGTTTCCTTGTTTGTCCAATAATATGCTTGAGGTTTTTTGTTCTGCTACCCCAGCTAATTCTTAAACTTTCTTATAAAGATTGAAGTTATCATATTTGTTTTGTAAGTCTTCTATTTCTTGACATTTTCCAGCGAAATAAGTCTCTTTAGCTTCTCTTATTTTCCTTCTTATTTGATTATGCAGCTGTTGATACTGAGTTATGTTGATATTCTTTTGCCTTCTTCTGTCCTCCATCATTTCCAAGATTTCTTCTGTCATCCAATCTCCTTTCTTGTATCTGGTTGTTGTGAGTTCTCCGCGACTTGGTTCGATAATTGCATTTTTAAAGAATTGCCACTGTTGTTCTACATCACCATCAATTTATTCCGGTGTGGATTCTAGGTTTGCATTAATTTCTTGTTTCAGTTTTTCTTTGACGTTTTCTGATTCTAATTTTTATATGTTTAGTTTATCACTTTTGTAGCTTTTTTGTATCTTTTTTAAGTGAAGTTGTAATTTTGCTACAAGAGGATTGTAGTCCGACGCCACGTCTGCACCTGGGTACGTTTTCACCGATTGTATTGCGTTTCGGTATCTGTGGTTTATTAAAATATAGTCAATTTGGTTTCTAACGATTTTATCGACCTTGTCAACTGGCGATTTCCAAGTGTAAAAGCGTACAGACGGTTCCAAGCGCACAGACAGTTCTAACACAGCCAAAAAAAAACTGGAATAGGAGTATCTAGAGAAGAGCCTAGAGCTACACACTCGCACTGAAAACCTAGGCAGAATGCAAGGCATTTTTCAAGCGGAAACTCATCCTGTTAAAAGATGTAACCAGTTCAACTTGGATAAAAAGTATCAAATAAAATTACAATACACATAAATCAAAATGTAATTCAGTACAGGCTGGATCAAATTTTATATCAAAGTTTAGGTGAAAACAAAAGATATTTTCAAGAAAGTAAATGATTTATACAACGGGATCATTGTTTAAATAATGAATAAAGAACGTGGCACTTGGAAAGTGAAGACAGAAGTAAATACTTCTTATAGCGTGTTATTACTATACAGTGTTAGTCAAAAGTCCGTTCCCATCCTCGTATCTTGTGAACGGTTATACTTATAATAGTGAAATTTTTAGGGACGTAATAAACTGACGTAGGCTTTTTAACTAATCATAACAAGTGACGTAATAGTGACAGATGACGTTACAGCGCCACTTTGACAGATAATTTTAAATAGGACCTTATGTCTAAACAAACAGATAGTGTTCAAGATGTCAAACGATCTGATCGACCAACAATTAGTGATGACAAAAAAATTGACAATTTAAAAAATGCTAGTGAACCCTACTTCTTCTACAGCTTAAGTTGCATCTATCTATGGAATCAGTCAAAAGACAGTACACCGAGTGTTGGCTGAAAACAAATTTCATCCATACAAATTAAAAATTGTGTACCAACTTTCAGATTATGACTCCGACCGAAGACTGGAATTCTGTGAAAATATATCCAATAAAATTAACCAACAGCCCGATTACATAAAAAGAATTTGTTTTAGTGACGAAAGTACTTTTTCTCTCAATGGAAATGTTAACACACACGCAATGTGAGGTATTGGTACTAAATTTCCAAAAAACATACATGTTTGGTCAGCTATTTTGGGAAACCACATAGGTGGGCCTGTTTTTCTCAATACTAACTTAACCGGTGAAGTGTATCTGGAGGTGTTACAAAATGCAATTGAACCGTTAATAATTGAAATTCTGGAGGATAATCCAGATGAATTCGGCAACTTGGAAATAACGTTTCAACAAGATGGTACTCCTGCCCACCATTATGGTACAGTAAGACGTTACCTAGATGAGAAATATCGTGGTGGACGGATTGGACGACGAGGTACGATAGAATAGCCTGCTCGGTCACCGGACCTCACACCATTAGATTTTTTTCTGTGGGGATACTTGAAATCTAATATTGACATTTTGAAACAATGAATTGTTGAAGAATGTAGGGCAATTTTCCCCGACACATTTGAACGAGTACGGCAAGAGTTTAGAGTTTAGTACATAGGATGCATTACTGTCAGAAAGTAGATGGAACACATTTTGAACACTTACTATAAGAACTGGTTGTTAAATATTTATTAATTAAATGAGAAGCTACAATTTTAGTATTTATTTAATTTATTAATCAAAACGAGCTCAAACTGAAACAAAATTATTATGACTGAATAAGTATTTTCAATACCTGTATATTGTGGTGCTGTAACGTCATCTGTCACTATTACGTCACCTGTTATGACTAGTTGAGAAGCCTACGTCTATTTATCACCTCGCTCCAAATTTCACTATTATAACAATAACCGTTCAAAAGATACGAGGGGGGGAACGGACTTTTGACTAGCACTGTATAAGATATTCGAAGAGGATTTACGTAACATAAAACCTGGAAGTATACTAAACGTTCTGGGAAGAGTGCGTTGCTCTAATATACTGACGAACTATCAAAGAAGGCAAGAAACCGGGAGCGGCAATAGATCTTGGCATATACCGAAGGTATCTGTCAGTACAATGACTATTTTTTATTTACTTCTACATAATTTTTTAAAATTGTTTAAAAAAGTCCCTACAAACAGTAGCATAGTTATCGAAAAATGTTTAATAACTGTATAAAGAAGATATAGATTGAAAAAGAAAACTTAATAATTTACCTTTTGCTTGTCGTCTTCTTTTGCAGTCAAAGTCGAGTCTTCTTCCCTGTAATTTTTTCCGATGATGCTAAAAAGAAAAAATATATAAAAATAATAATTTTAATATAATAATTTTGCAAATTTTGCAATTTATTGTTTTTTTAATTGAAATTCTTTAAAATCTTCCACAACAAAAATTGAACTATATAGAAATTTGTCCGAAATGTTTTTGCATATAAAAGAGCACTTTACCTAACCAATGCACTTTACAGAATTCAAATCGAACTATTTGGGCGGCCTAAGGAATTTTTTAAAATTGTAAACAAGTTTTTAGCTTATAAACAAATATAATATCTCGATAACTATTGGTTTAAATTAAATTTTGAAACAGGTGCCGGCGTTGGAAAAGGTTCAGCAAGACGCTTCTTTTAGAAAGAAAAAAAGTCGTATTACGAATAGTGGTTCCTGAGATATAACCAGTCAGAATTGACGGGCATTTTCGACGAAGTTATAAACAATAGGATGGCAATATTTGAACCGTTACCTTTCTCTTTCGGAACTCTTTCTCGATAAAAATTTTTATATCTTTAAGATATTCATAACATAACTACTAAAACCGATCGGTACAACGCGTGAAAATACCCACAAAAAACTAGGTTGAAGAAAATTTCATTTCATTTCATTTTTCATTTAATACTGGAACGATTTATCCCTAGAGGAAATAAACTCAGACATCGTATCTCCCTCTGGAAACCCACTCAGCAAACTTTCCGGTTTTCGTTACTCTATAATCAGCTGCATCGGAAGATGTAATGTCATCATTAAACGATCTACTGGTTCAATCAGAATATATTAGCTTTAATTTTGGTTACTTTATTTTTACGTACATACAGTAGAGTACATAAGTTCCTCAAAATACATTTCATGTTCTCAAGATGATGAAAATGAAAATGTCCTGTCTGGAATACATTAATAATAAGAGGGTGCAACCACTTACATCATCAGAACCATACTAACAGCATAATAACCGATTATTCTAGACTTGGCATATTTAGAAATGGATCATAGCATATCTCGAAATGCCTCATAGCACAGTTTTTATGGCAAAATAATACAGCGGTCTGTATAAATGAAAATAAAATAAATAAATTACGTTCTCTTCAGATTAGATAGTTTCCTCTATCATATCAGTCATTTACGAGTTAACGAATAGCATCAAGTTTAAACATGGTGGTATTCCTCGCGAAATTCCCCTTCACTTGAACCCAGAATGTTCAATTTGGTTAAGTTCACAATAATACGGTGGTAATAACAACACCGTAATTTCACGTTCTTTGATCCTCCATCTACAGCATACTTCTTAAATTTTATTGAATATAATTTACTTTGCTTTAATCTTGAGTGGGAACTGACATTTTCCATAACTACGATAGAATTGACTGGTAGAATTTGAGTTCTTCCAGTAAAAAAACAAAAAAAAACTCATTTAAGTGTAGAAATTAAAGAAGTAATTATTGTAAACGTGTATAAGAACGAAATGAAAGAATATCGAACAAGAACATTAAGAGATGGAAAAAATAGTAGGAAATAAGGTTAGTGTTTGTGCTAGCAGCGTATTTAAAGTAATAAAGGATTACAGACCTACTCACACTTTAACTGCACCAAAAACAAAGAAGAGTACACTGCACGATGTTGACGATTTTACCAGCGGTGCTATAAGGAGGATTGTCCATTAATTATTTTTCAAATATGAAATTCCAACAGTAAACAAAATTTTGAACCAAATTAACGACAACCGGACTTATCAAATTTCAAACGTACAACTTTTTATAAATTAATTAAAATATATATCATATTATTAAAACAATTAAAATTAAAATTTCAAAAGCGTGACAAAAATAGCATGTTAAGATAGAGAGGCGACATTACGACATGAAGGAGGGCCTTTTTGAAAAAAAAATTAAAAATCACGGTAAGAGAAAAGTATATTATTTGAATGAGACTTGGGTTACTATAGGTCATAATTGATCAAAAGTATGGTGTAACTCTTCGGTTACTTCAGCGACTTTCTGTGAGTCTCAATAATATTTTAGGTATTTATGTTAAGTTCTACATTAAAGTTAAAATTAGTTATTTTAAATTTCATGCAAAGGTAAACGTCTTATTGTGTGTGGAGGTGAAGACGGATTTGTGCCTGGAACGTTGTGGACGTTTGAATCGAAAAAATTGTGGACTATCACTAGGACTCAAATGGTTCCAAAAAACTTTATCTACTTTGAAGGATAAAGCGGTTATTGTTTTAGATAATGCACCCTACCATTCAAGGAAAATAAATCCCACGACAGCTTCAAAAAGTCTGAAATTATAGACTGGCTGAATGCTAAAAAAAATTTCCTATCGAAGATTCGCTTCTCAAAGTGATACTATTAGTAATTGTCAAGGAACATTAGAAACTTTATGATAAATATATAGTTGACGAAATGACTAAAAGCCAAATCAAACTTGTTTGTAGACTGCCTCGATATAACTGAGAGTTAAATCCCATCAAACTAATAAGGGCGGATACAAAAAATGTCGCAGTTGCTAAACACACGTTATAAATACCCAGATGTAAAAAATGTACTGTAATTTCGGGTGACTTTTACTCACTTTCGAAGTTTAAATGTAGATTTCAGTATTCTGAATATATAAACTTATGTTTCTATATTTATTTGTATTTGAGTTTTTGACTACTTTTTTACAAAAATTATACTAAAACACAGAGAAGCGCTTACTTTATTATAAAAAAATAAATATGTGGTATGCAAAGTTACCTGCTAGTGTCGGGTGACTTTGTCTCAAGCTACATTTTACATTTATGCTCTGTGATTATTATTGTTTCGGCTAAAGTCAGCCTACAAGATGAATCAGAAACAAACATTTTGTTAGGTATAAAAAATATTTATTTAAATTTAAAACAAAAAAAACTAAAACTAACATGAAACTACATAGGGCCCTAAGTTCCCAAAAACATAATTTCTTAACAAAAAATGAACAATAAAACGATTTACAAGCTTTTTTTAATCTGGAAAGAAATATCGGTTATCTCCAAGTTCCAATGATTCTGTGAAATCAATATTGCAGATTTGCATTATTCCTATAGCTCTCATTAGATGCAGAATTCGACGTAGTATCTGCAGTGTTTCCAAAATCTTGTATTTTATTGAAACGTTTTGTTTATTTTACCATCTTATGTTTAGGCAATTCACTAGAGCCAGCTGCAGCAATGGTCGCTTGTTCAGAGATTTCTTGATCTAGGCTACTGCCAAGTACAACTTCGTTATTAACGTCTCCGAGGACCTCATGTTGTAGATTTTCTTTCTCGTTTCGCAAATCTGATTATTGGCTTGATTGCTCGCCAGTTCAGTTTTCCTTCCAATGTTACGTTTTGCTGCCATTCCAGTTTTCGTTTTTGATTTTCTTGTACTGCCATTTTCTTTTACTGGCTTCTTCTTAGCCGCTTTTTTGCAATTGCAGCTTCTTGTTGGCTTTAAACATCTTCAGCACAGATACTTTTTCCTGCTGCAATTTCCATTTTTCCTTTTTCTTTTAACAACTCCATCAGCTATGGACTGTAATCCCCTTTTTTTGCAAGAAAATTTAAAACAGCATCACTTACTCTCGAAGGTACTTGCATAGCATCAGTTTTATAGTTTGGAATTCTGGGTGGTACTTCTTCTGCGTTTAGGGTAAAAATGCCACATTTTCTAAAGCCACTTTTCGCTATTTACACTAATTATTTCAACCAGTTTTTTCAAAAGGGTGGAAAAGGTGCTTTTTGGGATTAAGTTGGTGTTAACATTCAGTGTTTTGTATTCTACCAAAATATTTCGCCAAGCTATTTTCATTGGTCGAAAGTAAGCGACATCTAATGGCTGTGTTAGGTGAGTAGAATTGGCAGGAAGACGCACGAATGTTTTCTGCTTCACAAAGCTGTAAATATTTTAATGATATATGGGACGATAAATTGTCACCAATTACCACTTTAATGTCAGGAATGTGTTTTATTGTTGGCAATAAAAGAGAAGTGAACCAGTCTTCGAAACAAACTGTGGCAGTAATGACAGTTTTTCAAAATAAAACTTTTATACGGCTAAACGTGTGTCCACATTTTTGGTGTTTTTCTTTTATAACATGTTGAATAGTTGTTGAAGATACAATATTAAGAAATGATAATAACGAAATAATTGTAGTTAGAGAAGACAAACTGGAGAGATGGAAATAATACATTCAGACCTTGTGCTCCACCATCCACAGATGATAGACTAAATGAAAAAGGTCCAGAAATAACCAATGAAGTTATTTTTCTTTTCAACACTTCCACAAATTTTTATTATAATTAATTATCACTACAGCTGTTTCGGCAGAGTGCCTTTCTCAAGTGAGCTATTTTTGTTATGGAATTTCACAAATTTAAATCATTATTTTTTAATTGTTAATGAAGCGATTGTAACAGGACGTGAGCTCGGTAGTTATTAATTTATGAATATACCACTGATGTGTTCAAAACAGTGCTATACCAAATGCGATAAGATTAAGAAGTATACAACAAAGTAAAATAATTACTAAATCTACAAACAAAAGAATCAACTTTCCAAGGATTTTAATATGATGAAAGAATTATGCATATCGATCACTTACCATTACTTCTTTCAAATCTTTAGTCTGGAGGTGATGCAGAGGTTCCAAAAAGTTTTGTTTAATATTATCATCTAATGAGTATTTAACATCCGCCATTTGCTTTAACGACTCTCCCATTTCGATTAAAGCCAATCCAAAAGGGCTATCATCTCCTAATTTCTTGCCATACGTCAGCATACAGTCTCCTAGTACACCTTCTGGCTGGGGGTAAGTATTCGATTTCGCTTGACCGCTAAGTTTACTGATACCTTTGACGGCAGCCATCTTGGCTCTTGCCGTAGGGTTTGGCTGTAGGAACTCTTTTGTTTTTACTTGTAACTCCTCCACCAGTTCTACCGTCACGTCAGTTTTCTAAAACAAAAAGAAATATCAGTTATTTAAATAATAACATTAAAAGAAGAATAAATTTTTATAACACAGCCATGTATATTTATTTTCGTATTATAAGTAGAAATCAAATTAAATACAAAACTTTTGGGAGGTTTTAACCTGTGTATTTTAAGATTTACTACGAAAATAAAGTACATTTTCTCCTATTTTTGCACTGAATAAACCTTCCTTCTTATCTCTTAGCATCCACCATTTAATTTTTTGTGGTCCTCTCCGATATTTTGGTTTAGTTTCGCTTTTTTAGTTCCATGTCCAGTACAAGCAGCTTATGTTGTTGATTAATAAGATATAATATAGATGGACACAAATACAGTGGTACCTCGATATACGAGCGCCCTAATATACGAGTGTTTTCAAATACGAGCCGCGGAGCGAGCTATATTTGGTTGAGGAATCGGTTTTTATCCAAATTCATACCTCTTATTTGACTATTTTTAATTTGCTTTGTAAATAAAAGGTAGTTTTACTGATAATAGATCTTTACGGCCTCGCCATAAATATCATTTTACGGGTCTGTACGTGACTATTACTTGAACCGACAAATTAAATGGTCATTGGAAGTTAAATCCGACAAAAATTCGGATTCTAATACTAACCATATTGCACTCTCGATGTCGGTGTAATTTACACTGTGTAATTTTTTACTATAGACCTCAGTCTGTCTGCTTTCTTGTTTCCCTCATTTTCGAAGTATTTTTTATAAGTTGGGTTCGCGTTTTGTGCTTCTTGTACATTATTACATTTATTTTTACAACCATGGGTTCGAAGAAGAAGATGATGTCTATTGAAGTAAAACGTGAAATCATTGAAAAACATGAGTAAGGTGTACGAGTAACTGACTTGGCGAGGATGTACGGGCGTACCAAATCAATGATATGTACTTAAACGGAAGGAAGTGATAAACGGTATAATGCCAGCTAAGGGCGTTACAATAATTTCTAAGCTCCGGACTTCTCTCCATGAAAAGATGGAAAAACTACTAATGGTAAGGATTACAGAAAAGCAGCTTCAAGGAGGAACCTTAACACAAAGCATCATATGTGAGAAGGCACGAGCGATTTACGAAGATTTGCTGAAGCAGATCCCACACACTTCCACAAATGATGAATCAGAAGACTAGTTTAAAGCCAGTCGGGGCTGGTTTGACAGCTTTAGAAAAATGACCAGCATTTCCTCCGTCATCAGGCATAGTGAGGCAGCAAGTTCGGATGTGAAAGCAGCTGAGGTTTACATTTTCATTAAAACGTTTTTCGAACTGATAGAAGCCAACGCATACATCTCCCAGCAAGTCTTCAACTGTGACGAGACAGGGCTTTTCTGGAAAAAGATGCCGAATAGGACTTACATAACGACTTTCAATAAACGAAACTGGAGACCAAAACAATGAAATAAAAAGACGTATCGAAATTGCCAGGGCCACTTTCATAAAGATGAGGAAATTCTTCTGCAAGAGAGATATAACCATCCCTCTCCGATTAAGAATGCTAAGGGGCTACATATTTAACACGCTATTATACGGTGTAGAGGCCTGGACTCTCAAGCAGAACAATATAAAAAATATTAAAAGTTTCGAGATGTGGTGCTATCGTCGAATGCTGAAGATAAGTTGGGTTGAAAGAATACAAACTTTGAAGTAATGCGAAGGATAGGAAAAGACCCAGAAATTTTGTCAACGATCAAACGAAGAAAACTCGAATATTTGGGTCACCTGATGAGAGGACATAAATACGCATTACTTCAAAATATAATGCAAGGAAAAATAGAAGGAAAACGGAATCCAGGCCGTAGAAGAATGTCATGGTTGCGTAATTTGAGAGAGTGATTTGGCTGTACCACTAATGAACTCTTTAGGTCAGCTGTAAACAAGGTCAGGATAGCCTTGATGATTTCCAATCTCCGATAGGAGTGGCACAAGAAGAAGAAGAACGACAGAGGAGAAGACGACACCAGGTCAAAAGCCTATGAAAGATAGATTAACTCGCTGCTTTGAGGTGACGGAGAACACAAACCTGACGGAGAAAGTTTCAGAGTTCGTGGATAAAAATCAACCCGAAAAAGTGACAACTGGTCGTGCATCGGTGTTGATCAACGAAACTTGCCACCAAGACCTTAGCCAGAAGGTTACACGAACTTTACTTTTTAACGAAACTTGCATAACACATTTCCGCATTATTCTGAAAGGGAGGAAGAAACAAAAATCCTTGGACAGTTTTTTTAAACGATCTGCAGATGAAGTGTGACGAAAAAAGCGAAGACCACTGACGAAAATTATGCGCTTCCGTAAGCACTTCACTTTTTCTTATGCTTTTACAGAATATGTATGTATTTTTTGTTACTTATAAATAAATGTTTCTTCTTTTAAATACATTTTTCTTATTTAAAAACACTTAACAAAAATAACTAACGTGTTTTTTTGGGGACTGGAACGAATTATTGACATTTCAGTTCATTTCAATGGGGAAAATTGCTTTGACATACGAGCAAGATTACAGAATGAATTACACTCGTATGTCGAGGTACCACTGTAGCTGCAACCTTCAAGAACATTCTTCCAGTATATTGAGGAATGACTATTCAGTTGTCTGAAAGTAAGCAAAGCGTAAACATCTTTAGTTAGCATTAGACACCGAATTTAGTCGGTTTGCAACGTTATCAGATAACTTCGTAGTTCGTGAAATTTTTTTTGTAGAGTTTTGATATCATAAGATGTGAAATAATTTTTTATTAAAATGAGTAACGTATATGCCGTAAAAAATCGAATTGTCTCAGTGAAATAATTTACTCTATTTTAAAATTTACGCAACAGGAATCAGAATCAAATGCTTTTCTTACCGAGTTATCCAAAGTAAAAGAATTAGTAGCTGCTTTGACAGGTAAATTGATGCATATTTATATTTTAAAAATATGTTATTGTTTTGAAAACTTAGATTACAGTTTTTTTGTTACAAATCAAATATAAAAAAAAGTTTTGTTATATAAAGATATGAAATAATCGAATAAGAGAACAAGTTTATATAATATTAAATTTTTATGTGTCAGTTTATCCAGCTGTTACGAACATGCTTTCGAGATGGCCCAGGTAACGATTGCATTGCATCTCTAATACACCTCGAGAAGCTTCGAGATCCATCGAGTGAGAGACAGAACAACAGGTCACGTAGGCGAATTAGAGGTGGGACAACTCCCGAATGTTCTGGAACTTAATACTTTTGGTATATATATGACGCGATTTTAGAAGTAGAGTTAGTTATTAAGATACTACCGAACTGTAAAGTTATAAATAAATGTATGTATATAAATTCGAACCGCTCGTTTTATTTAATCACGCTACAGTGGTGTCACGGTGTGAGGATAATTGATTTATTTAAATATAAATTCAGCAGTGACTTTTGAAAAAGACTTTTTAACATTTTAAAAAGTACGCGTGCCTGACCAAAGATGCTGCTAGTAGAACTGTCAGTAAAACAGTTGCGTGAGCAGCTAGAAGAACGCTATGAAGACTGCAGTGGGTCCAAGAAGATACTCCAAGAACGACTGAAGACTGTGCTTAACAAGAATGGAGAAGACCCAGAGACATTCCAGTTTCAATCAACAGAAGAAGCAGTTTTAACGAAAATAATTGATGGAAAATTTGAGAATGTCTCGAAAAAAATTGAAGAATCTTCTAAAAGAGATGATAATAAATTAGAGAATGTTCCCAAAAGATTCGATGAAACATTCGAGAATGTATTTAGAAGATTCGACGAGACTTCACAAATAATTAAAGAAATATGTATTCAAAACAATGAGAAATTTGAAGAAGTCTCAAGAACATTCGATAAAGTAGAAGAGAAGATCAAACAATTAGAGACCATGATAAGTAACACAAAAGTGCTACCACCAGTTAATACGGTAGCCTTAGATCCGGTAGTGAAAGAAGAATCACCGAGAGACGAAATGACACATCATATGAGATTCAAATTGCCACCATTTGATGGAAAGTCCTCTTGGTCCATATACCTTAGACAATTTGAAGCTATTGCGACAGCCAATCATTGGACAGAACAAGAAAAAGCTGTGTCCTTGACTGCTGCTTTACGAGGTGATGCTGCGGATATCCTAAGATCAATTCCTAAGGGTCAAGAAAAATGTTACCAGACCTTGTTCACTCGACTAGATAAACGTTACGGAGATGCCCATCTACAACCAGTCTACAAAGTACAAATAAGAAGTAGAATCCAACGAGCAAGTGAGAGCTTGCAAGAATTTGAAGCAAATATTGCTCGTATAGCGCTGTTGGCCTATCCAGAGGTACCAGACAACATTTTGGAAGAAATTGCTGTAGATGCCTTCGTCAATGGGTTAAGAGACATTGAACTACAGAAAGCTTTACGACTAGCAAGACCGAAAGTTTTAGATGAAGCGCTCGCTATTGCCTTAGAACATGAAACAGCTAGTCAACTTTCACGGAGCTATCGAGTACGAACCTCTGAAGAGAGCGACGAACAAAACGAAAAACGTCTGGAGGAAATCGTACGGAAAGTAGTTCGTGACATGATGCCGAAGAGACGTGAACCCAGATGTTGGAATGGTAACGACGTAGGTCACATTCGTCGTAAATTGCAAGAAAATAATACAACAGTCAGAAAGCTAGAACAAATCAAACACAGGGCTGGAAAAAGTCATTCAAATGCTGATGCTCAGTCAAGACGGCCATACAGTGCAAATCGTAATCATTGTCTTGAATTAGAAGAACGACTTTGCCCCGCGAGACGAACCACCGTCATTAATGAGCAATGGCAGCCTCAACAGCTACAAGACGCTCAAGCAGATGATTCATGTATAAAAAGAGTATTGGATTGGATGCGTCAAAGTGAAAGACCTTCTTGGCAAGACATTAGTGCATGTAGTCCAGAAGTTAAGTGTTACTGGAGCCAATGGAATTGCCTAGTACTGAAAGATGATCTTCTGTATAGAACCTTTGAGAACGATGATGGTACAGAAACTAAGCTTCAGTTAATTGTACCTAAAAGTAAAGTGTCAGAAGTATTGCGTCAGTTGCATGACGGTGCATCAGGTGGACACTTTGGTATCACGAAGACTCTGCAAAAGGTTCGAGAACGGTTCTATTGGGTGAACTGTAAAGATGATGTAAGAAGATGGTGCCGGAAATGTGAACTGTGTGCAACCAGTAATGGTCCAGCTGGTAAAAAGGGGGCACCCATGAAACAGTACAATGTTGGTAGTCCTATGGAAAGAGTAGCAATCGACATTGCAGGTCCACTTCCAGAGACAAATGATGGAAATAAATATATCCAGATAGCCAATGACAGAATGAAAGATCAATATGATTCTCGATGCAAGAGTGAAAGCTATGAAGTAGGTGATCTTGTTTGGCTTTATAATCCACAACGTCGTCGAGGCTTGTCTCCCAAACTACAAAGACAATGGGAAGGTCCGTGTGAAATTAAAAAGAAAATAAATGACGTAATATACCGAATTAAGAAGTTGCCGAAATGTAAACCAAAAGTAGTTCACATAAATCGTCTTGCACCATATGCTGGCTCAAATGAAACAGAAGAAGCACGAACCCTTCAACATGAGATCAAAGATGACCGGCGACCAAGCTTTAATGAATTTATGACAAATTACGCAGAGAGAAAGAGTGCTAGATTCGGCGTAACCACAGAAGTTCAGCAGGATCTTTTTAGTGTTCCGCATAACGTCTCTCTAGCCCACTGTGTTGCTCAAGATCTTGAGATGACTAAAGGAATCTCATCCGTATTTTTTAAGAAATTCGGTCGTTTGGACGAGTTAAAAAACCAGCAGCCTAAAGTTGGAAGAGTAATGAGATTAGAAGATGGTTCTCGATCTTTGCTGTATATGGTGACCAGGAAGTCGTATACAGACAGGGCAAGCTACGAGGATATATGGCGTGCTCTAACTAATTTGAAGAAAATTTTGTGCAATTACGACATCAAGAATTTGGCCTTACTCAAGATGGGTCATGCACTAGATAATCTGGACTGGAAGATTGTCAGAAGCATGCTTGAAGTGATCTTCCGAGAAACCGGCGTACGAATTACTGTGTGTTGCATTAACCCGATGAAATCGTATCCTTCAAAGTCAGTAGACTGTTATTTCTTTCTAAAGGGTTCATGCAGAGCTGGAGAGTCCTGTAGATTCCGCCATCCTGTGTCTACATATAGAGTTGCTGATCGGGACGGTCAGATTTAAGAGGGGAGCAGTGTTACGAACATGCTTTCGAGATGGCCCAGGTAACGATTGCATTGCATCTCTAATACACCTCGAGAAGCTTCGAGATCCATCGAGTGAGAGACAGAACGTCACGAACGGTCACGTAGGCGAATTAGAGGTGGGACAACTCCCGAATGTTCTGGAACTTAATACTTTTGGTATATATATGACGCGATTTTAGAAGTAGAGTTAGTTATTAAGATACTACCGAACTGTAAAGTTATAAATAAATGTATGTATATAAATTCGAACCGCTCGTTTTATTTAATCACGCTACACAGCGTTAAAAAATCGCTAAAGAGAGTCGTGAGGTTGAAAATGGAGAAAGCTTTGGCTTTTCCACACCTAATAAACGATAAAAATCTCAAAAATACAGCTAGATGCATGTGATCAATGTAGCTTACGGAAGCAGATATATAATTTTCATCCTAGCGATCAACAAGTTCCCACAGTCAAGAAATTTCAATAGAAAAATGTTAATAGAAAAACACGTAATTCGACAATTAAGGCTGCAATACCTGAAGGACATGTTTCCAAAAACAATTGGCGTGACACCAGTAATAATGGACTTAGAAAACGCTTGTCAAAAGGGCAACATTTAATTATGGTTTGGGACAGGAAATGAAAAAGGTTTTATTCCTGGATCTTATTTGAGGTGAAAGTCGACGTCAAAATCTGGAGACTATCATGATGACATGCACTTTACAAATTTTAAAAAATGGTTGGAAGAACAACTTTTGCGTAACTTGCCTCCAAATGGTGTAAGAGTGTTGGATAATGCAATATACCATAATAAACAGGAAGAATGTCCCACATCCTCATCGAAGAAGTGTGTTATGCAGGAATGATTTCGAGAAAAAAATATTCCATATATTGCTTCTATGTTAAGTCTGATTGCATAAACCTCGATATGTAAAATATGCAATCGATAAAATTATACGAGTACAAGGATATGATGAATTTAGACTCCCACCATACCATCCCGATTTGAACCCTATTGAAATGGTTTTGGACAGCTTTCAAATCCTATATGAGAGACAGAAATGTAAACTTTAAATGTAAACGTAAATGTAAATGTAAATGTAAATGTAAACTTGTGGAAAAATGGAAAAAAAATAACTGAAAAAGTCATCGCAACTGAACGTAAATTAATATCAAAAGAGCCATTAATTGATGTAGTCGTGGCTAATATGGTTGTTAATGTAGAGGATCAGACAGCGAAAACAGCGATTTTGATGATATTTGAATAAAAACTTTAAGTAGATTTTTATAAGATATTACCACTATCATTGAAAACAATTTATTGTACCTAAGTAGCTTTTTATTAGCTTTCTAATTTAATAGACTTTTGTTCATTTTAATAATTATGACGAATACTTCACCTAATAACATATTTTATCAATTACCTCAAACAACTTCGATTTTAGTAATAAATATATTATAAAACCATTATTGTAATTATGGAGTATTAATTATTTTACAGTTCAAAAACAAACTTCTAAAATAATAATCGATTAGGCAACGCCGCATACATGACCCTCTCTATCGCTTCTCTTGTCCGCGGTTCCAGATAAATATGTTCTATTGTACTAACATTAATTTACTTTGATTTTTGAATAAACTTTAATACTTTGATTAAACTATAATATCTTCAAATTTTTACCATAGTTTCCATATTCCAATTTTTTGGAATTTAAAAAGATTTATGCGTTAATCTCTTGAAAAATATGGAATAATTATTCGACTTACCCTTTCCATATCCATAAAATCCAGATCCAGTTTGGTACCTTCCGCACCTCCCATTTTTTCCGTGACATACTGCAACAAAAAATATTAAATGTAATAAAGCCATCTGCAATCACAAGGAATTAAAATAAAGAGCAGCATAACTAGGTATAATAACGTTTACTTAAAAAAAAAGGTGAAGCATCCTGGACGAAGCGCTTTCAACTCAATTTAATCTACAGGAATCATGTATTGGTACATGAGTCGAAAATCAAATCTTAGCCTGGATAATAATTTATCTAATAATAGTTTATCACAATTTGACAAAAAAAATAATATATATAATAAATAAAATTTTTTTGACTGGAAAAGTCGAAAAAAAAAGGTCAATTTTTGTCAACATTTTTTTCAAATATCCGCTACTTTGTTGTTTTTTAATATTTTCAATTTTTCTGGAAAAATATAACATAAGGGCACTTTTTTAAACCCTTTTCGAATTTTATGTTTCAGATATGCCGTTCCAGAGATTAACTATACACCATGGAGCAGTAATTTTTGGACCAAAAATTGTTGGCGCCATCTTTAAAATGCAGCAACAAAAGAAATTTTTTTTAGTCTTCAAAAGTTATATAATAATATAACAAAAGGTTTAATTGCCATGTTTAATAGATTAGATACGAAAAAAAAATATTAAAAATATGTCAATTTTTAGAATTCTAGACGGCAACAGTACCTTAACGAAGATATAGAAGTTTCAAGCTTTAGACTGCACCCTGTATACACTTAGATAATAACAGCACAATAATATGACGACCTAGAGTAAATGACAAGAAAGCCTGTATACGATATAATGTGGATTAGAAGAAAAGTAAAAAACAGGGTAGATGTGCAAAGGAGGACAACCAAGAAATCTTATACTAGTAACAGAAAGGGACTTCTGGAGAACTGCAGCACTTACTAACCTACTAACTGGGCTACATCGTACTGGTGACGACCAAATCGTCAGAAATACGTATTTATGGTTGCCTGCCACCTTTTATACCTATCTTTTTCCTGGTTGCGAGATATGCGGATACTTTTTACCTTAACTATATATAAGATGGATGTAAAGTATGAGTCCCTTCCCATATCAGTTGGCCCACCTATGGAATTTGCAGTGTAAGCCGATTACCATAAATAAATTATACTCTGCATGTTTTTGTAAGTTCCCATATTAATTAATATGACATTTTTGTTAATATTTATTAAACACATTATCCTTATGGTTTTTTATTTATTTTCAACAATGAAAAAAAGTTCACTAATCCCTGGCTATGCATTCACTTATGTCAACATACGTTGATTTTTTCATAATTACGTTAAATCCAGAGGTAGCTATGGAAAAATGATATCAAAACAATAATATTGTCAGTTAATGTCAAATGTATTTTGTAGTATTGTAAAGCTTTTTGCCGTTTGTGGATTGTACAATGGGTCGAGGTAAAGTTATCGATGAGAAAATTTGTTCAATCATTATTAGAGGTTTTAATTCTGGAAAATCCAATTCGGAAATCGCTAATATGTTGCAATTGTCACGCTATAGTATAACTACAGGTTCGGTCGTCACAAAGTGAATCGACGAATATATATATATATATATATATATATATATATATATATATATATATATATATATATATATATATATATATATATATATTGTTGTACTTTTGAATGTCCATAAGCAATAAAAAACCGATATACAAATTTTATTACTTAAATAAAAATTAAAATTATTGATATTTCATAAAGACACGGGCATATAAATTTTCAAACATCCTGTATAAGACAAAATATGTATTTTAAGTTGTTCGAAGAATTATTCATTAGGCCTCAGAGACAAGACTTTCAAATATTATCGATAAGAAATTTAAATAAGTCGGTTATTGTGGAATGGATTTACCCAGAATAAAAGTGTATATGGAAAGTGTTGAACAATAGACCGGGATTTGCGGTGGTTTTCTCCCCGAAAGATTATATCGGTAAAAGTTTATTAACAAAAGACATTGAATTGAGAAACAGGTATCGTTTGTAGCTATTAGTAAGAAATATTTGTAAAGCAGATAGATTTAGTTAGAATAATTAAAGAAGGTTGTTTTCTGGAATTACCCGAATGACGTTTTATAGAGAGAGTTGGTTGGTAACGATATACGTCACAAGAGGTGGATGATTTTTATTGGTCAATTTTTGAATGCAAGGAGGTTGGTTTTGGCTATGAGATAGGAGAGAGAAAAAAAGGTGAGTTAGTCAGTTTTGGTCGTCCAAGAAGGAAGGAGCTTTGTGATTTGTGTTTGTTTGAAGTCCCGAAGACGTAATTTACCGGGTGTGTTTATTTGCTGTGTAAAAGCTGACCAGTGTGAGGAACGGGGTACAGAGAGATAGAAAACCAAAGGGTATAAGAATATTAAAAGCAGACGAAGCCGGAAACATTTGGAGTTGTAAACAGGCGCGGAGATTGGCTCAAACAGGCTGCATAGACTAACACGAGTTGTTGGGTTGCAGATACAGTGACAGATAGGAGAAAGGTGTACGTCATCTGGACCACAATAGGAGCAGAAGCAGAGAAAGGATTTTTTTGTTGTGGCGTGGCCATAGAATTGCAACGGCAGAGAAGGAAAGGTCAGTCAATTTTCATTAGAGCCGGAGTGTGATTTTCATTTATTAATTAAATAAATTGAATAAAGAATAGAGACAGTTAATTTTACGATCACTTAAAAAAAAAGAATTATAAAAAGAGCTTAGTTATAACACATATTACAAATCAATGTAAAATAACATTTGGGTCCATGATAGAAAACAACTTCTCATATATTTAAAGTTAGTATATTGCAAATATTACAGGATTGATTGTTATATAAAATTTCATTAAAATAAAGGACATCTCACATATAGTTCAGTTGAAATTCTATGTATTTTATTCAGGTCATATTACCTATCCCGATTAGGAAGCCAATTGGAAAATATTTTGAATCCACGATCAAAGGTAAATAGTACAATTTAAATAGCCTGAGATTGTAATTAATTAATGCTGATTTATTGTGATTAATTGGAGATTAGATCATTTAATAAATATAGACAGGATTTTTCCTAAGTAAGCAATATAATACAATTTAAATAGCATAACAATATATATATATATATATATATATATATATATATATATATATATATATATATATATATATATATGTATATATATATATATATATATACGTGATTATATAAAAATAGTAACATTGCTTTAGATTGTAGACTATTGGTTAGACAGTTGGAGGAATTCAAATACAAAGGTGTTTTCAAACTAAATCTTTCCTTGCAGTCCAGCATTTTAATTTAAAAATAGCTAGCGAATTATTCAATCTTATCTATATCCTTTGTATACTTTTATATCGGGTCGAAGGAGAACTTTAAATCCCTATAATGAAAAATCTGTGACTTTGATTTGCTTGCTAGCCGTCAACGAAATTTTAGTACGTACTAAAATTTCGTGGTTTGATAGAATTACCATCATTAGGTAACAAGAGGAATAAACAAGAAAAAAGATCTTTCGATCACCATAAAAAAGGGAGGCTAAGGAATCTTAGATATTTAGAAATTGTATCTGGTATTGGGTTTTATGTATACTCACAGTACAATATGGCATCGATTATATTTTAAAGCGTGGAAAATTGGTTATAAAAAATTAAATACAGATTTAATAATAATAAGATTAATATTATTATAAATATTTACAATATCGAAACGGAAAATATCGCAATTAACCGCGGCCTATTCCAAGGATACTCGCTGAGTCCATTGTGGTTCTGTCTAGCGATGAACCCACTATCCCAGCTATTGAACTCCACTGAATCAGGTTTTAGCATTAAAAACAACAATACTGTAGTGGCGAAGCTTAATCATCTGTTGTGTATGGATGAGTTGAAACTAATGGCTTCCACTCGAAATCACTTAGATGAAATGCTAAAAACTGTAGAAACTTTTTAAAATAATATCAGTATGCACTTTGGGTTAGACAAATGTGTACTAAATTATAGTCAAGGGGAAGGTTCAGCCCGGAGGATTCAATATGCAAAATGGCCAAAACATCGAGGCTATGAGCGAAAATGACATGTATAAATATCTAGGAGTAAAGCACGAGAGGAAAATTGATCATAAACAAATGAAAATCGAATTAACATCAAAGTTCATACGAAGAGTGAAACAGCTACTCCGCTCATATCTTAATAGTAAAAATTTGTTTAACGCATTAAACACCTACGCATTTTCCGCGCTTAGCTACTCATTTGGGATTATTAAGTGGACTAAAACGGATATAGAAACTCTTCAGCGAAAAGTACGAATACATCTCACAAAGGCACAAAAACACCATCCTCGAAGTCCAGTAGAAAGAACGACATTGCCGCGGTATTTAGGAGGACGAGGACTTATTGATATAAGTGAGCAATTAGAAAAACAGATTACTAATTTACGAACTTATTTCCAGGTGCAGGCGGAGACGTCTACTCTTCATCGCGCGATTTGGGCAGTAGATGACACAATACCTATCAAACTGAGGGAACAAGAAATGCGCATAAACCATCTTACTAAGAACGAAAAAATGCGCATCTGGATGGGTAAACCTCTGCACAGGCGACATCCGAATGAAGTCAATCAAGACTATGTCGACAATATAGCGTCGAACTATCGGCTGACATCCGGAAAGATGTTCCCTGAAACAGAAGGTTCATTACTCGCCATTCAGGATCAGGTTATACCAATCAAAAATTACCTGAAATATATCGTCAAAGATCCACAGGTCCAAAACGACAAATGCCGATATGGATGTCAAGCCCAAGAAACTATCAAACATCTTACCGTAGGCTGCCAGGCATTTGCTGCAACTGAATATAAGGAACGACATGACTCAGTAGGGAAGATCGTCCATCAAGAGATAGCTTTTAAACTGGGACTTCTACAAACAAACCATCTCCCATATTATCATGTTCCCATCATCACGTTCCTGAGAGTATGCTTGAGAATGACAACTACAAGCTATATTGGGATCGCACTGTGCTCACAGACCAAACTATAGCACATAATAAACTAGATCTCGTGCTAGTTAATAAACTAACAAGACAAACAACAATAATCGATGTGGCGATACCTAACAACAATAATCTGCGTGTTAAGCACAACGAAAAGATCGCCAAGTACAGAGATCTGGAAATACTAATAAGGAGACAATGGAGAATGGAAAGTACACAGACGATACCTATTATTCTTTCTACCACTGCAGTCATTCCGAAGAACCTCCTAGAAAACATAAAAAAAGCTGGGTATAAATGAACACATATATAAGATCATGCAGAAAGCTGTGCTACTATCGACGTCCAGATGCTGGCGAAAATTTTTGGGAGATACACCGACGTATCAAGTCACCTAGGACTCGATAACATGGAAAGAGTCCCACCAGAGCTCAATCCTTTTTACGTGAGTGAATTTTCCCCTCAGAGGGAGCGTAGCCGTATGGTTAAATCTGGGAGATTCATTTAAAAGGATATACAGTATACTCCCTCTATACCGAACACGGTTATTACGAGGTTTCGCTTATAACGAGATACATTAGATGTCCCGTGAAATTTCTATTGAACTATAACCGTCTATAGCGAGGCAAATTTGGTTATAACGAGAGATATATTATAAATAAGATCCAAAAACGTGTTTTTTACATTTTTAGTCCGGTCGTGGCTATAAATAAATATCTTTTCAAACAGCCCCTCAATAAACTTAACACTGCAGCCCGCAATAAACTTCTTTACAATGAATAAATACAACTGTTTCACATCTTTAGAAAATATATGATAGAATGATACTGGACCATTTAAAGCAGTTAAAAATAACAGAATTTCTTAAAATTGCAGAAGCAATAGTTTATGTTATCCTTGAAAATACGATTTATACATTATGTAGTTGGAAAAAAATTTAAGTACAGCTTTTTTTGTTCTAACGTATATCATTGATAATAAAAGTAAACAACTCTTTTATGTTTTAATATATTTCATTGACAATATAAGTAAATAACTTTTTTTCAAAAACGCCATTCAAACAATATTTATTAGCATCTTATATTGCTCCGAATGGCTTCACTATAGGAAGTTAATGGTTTAGAAAACTACAGATTCCTATGTATGCACAGTATTATGATTGTCTGATATAACGAGATCGGCTTATAACGAGGTAATTAGTCTGTCATTTTAGTTCTCGTTATAGCGGGAGTCTACTGTATATATATATATATATATATATATATATACATATATATATATATATATATATATATATATATATATATATATATATATATATATATATATATATATATATAAGAAAAAAGAAGTACTTGTGACTCGTTTGGAACAAATATATAACTGTTTTGGATGGGTTGGAGTCAATAATATATATATATATATATATATATATATATATATATTGTTATGTTTCTTCTTTCCCAACCAAAGAAAAATAAATAAAAAGATCCATCGAAATAAAATTTCAAGATATCAATATAGACAAATTGTATATAGTAATTTAAGATAAGATTTAGTGTACAAAATTATCAAAAAACCTTTGTTTAGAATTAGAAGACATTTTACCTGTAAGTTAATCTTTTCATTGTTTGTATAGTCGAGTACCTATTAAATGACCATATTTTAATCTTTTGAAATATGTATAAATGATGTATTGAAAAAAACCAATTTTAAAGTAAGCTATTTAGTTTTCTCTGAAACCGAAATTAGGCTTTTCCAAAATCATAGTAAACACAATTTAAGCTTTTTGATTGGACGGTCGTTTTTAAATGGGAATTTGGGAGTCGATGATGAGACAGGAGAGGTCAGTCATATTTTGGTCATCGAAAGGAAACAGTCGTGTGTCTCAAGATAGGGTGTGGTTCGTGAGTTTGGATACCGGCGTAACGAAAAGAAGTGAATAGTTTGAAGAAGGAGATAACAAGTAGATTAAAAGAGGTCCTTGTATCTACCGTGGGCATTTTTATAAAGTATATGTGAAAGTATTCTTACGGCATCAAGTTGACAAAAGGAGGTCCTGGTGTCATAAATAAGTAGCGGAGTTTGGAGAAGTGAATCAGGTGTTTTTTGTGTAGTCTGAAGGAGGTTTGCAGAGACGTAAAGAAGGAGCCGAGGTGCCAAAAAAGGGAGATCACATCTTTGAGGAGACTGGACTTTTCTGGGTATGTTCCAACATACAACTCAAGAAGAAAATAAACTGTAAGTGTTTGTACAATTGAATTTTATATCTGTGAAGGATCGTTTCGACATCATGGTCATTAGCATTCAAATTTAAGAATTGAGGTTTTGTTAGGCTAATCAAAAGTTTATAGTTTTGTGGTTTCTTTTTTTCAAGTAAAGAAAATTTTAAGTAAAATTGGTTTTTCACGTAATATAAATGTATGTAGCTTTATAATCTTATTATCATAATAATTTGATTTATTTTCTTGTATGCTGATTGATAAGACAACGACAGAATTTAATAATTGTTTTATTCGTTCATATAAAATAAAGAAACGTAAATCTTTGTAATATAATATATTTGTATTATTATCCTTTCTTCTCTATCCCGATAAAAGACAACTAGAAAATCTTTTGAATCCATCGAACACAGGTAATATAAGGATTATTTTACTTTTGATAACAAATAAGTTATAATTCTTTTTTATTGGCTCAATAAACTAAGTTTGAACTCAAAATAAACAATCATAACAATATATATATATATATATATATATATATATATATATATATATATATATATATATATATGTATATATATTGTTATGATATGTAAAATCGAGAAAAATATTGGGTTGATTAAAATATTTCAAAGTTCAAAAACATTAAAATAATTCAGATAAGTAGGATAATAAACAACAAACATTTCGAAGAAGGAAAGTTATTGTAAGACAATTGAACCGGGTTTTTTCCAAATACATTAATGCAGTGATTAGAGACAATAGAAGAGATTTTAGAAAGAGGTTTTTGTTAGTTTTTAAGAATTATAGAAAATATTGTTTGTAAATAAGTTTTAGGAAATTTTATAATTATAGGTAAAAATTTGTTTGTTATCGAAATGAAAAAAATGGGGGAATTGTGACGAGTTTTGATTGGCGGAGATTGAAAAAGGTGGGATAGGTATGTAGAATTGAAAGTTTAGCGAGATTGAGGGGAGAGAAAAGATAATCAGTTGGTTTTCCAAGTCTGTAAGACGAACAGTGATTGTTCTCTGGCGGTTCCCGAGAAGTAGCAAGCAGTAGTGTTGAATGTTAGTGAGTTTGTGTGGAGTTAGTGTATCTGACAGAAGCTGAAGCAGCAAAATATTGTAAGTCATATTTTTCTACTTATATTCCAAGAGTCACTGTTCAGGCCAACGAGAGATTCAGTTTATCGTAAAGCGAAGATATTCCAAGAGTCATTTTTCACTCGGGCCAACGAGAGATTCAGTTTATCGAGAGGAGAAAAACTATCATAATTTGAATGATTTGTGCTTTTGAAGGAGATCATTAAGGACGATATACTTGCAACAATCTGTTGTAAGATTGCTGATTACATAGGGAGCGGTTGAGAGGAGATAATATAGTCTACAAGGAACAAGGATTTGGACCACTCATCATCAGAGAGAGATATTTTTGTTTTCTGCAGTTTTTTTTCTTTTATTGATAACACAATTTTTACACTTAATTTAGAAAGGATATAAATATTTTGATTAGGAGAGTTAGAATAGTTTGGGATTTTGAGATTTCAATTAATATTGTTTGTACCATTAATTTTGATTGTTCACGTACGTAGAACAAAATTTTGAGAATCATTATATGAGATTTGTTTATTGAAAACTTTTGAGTGTGAATTATTTCATTATTTTTATTTCAATATATAGTGTTAGATCATATGTGTTTTTTATTATTCCGGTATTCTTTGGACCTTACCTTTCACATGTAATAGCATAGATATTGAAGCACGAATTTAACCCTGAGATAAAAGAATTAAAAAATTGTGATAGAGTCATAATCATATCATTTAAATAATTTTAATCCTGCTCCCAAATGATTTATAGTTCTTCAACAGAGAATTAGGAAAACAGGATCAGTAATTCCTAAAAATAATGAAACTGGAAGATATGTTGCTATTAGATGAATATAACGGTGATAATGTAAAGGTAGTATAAATAATTAGTGTAATAATGCAATGCCTGCAAAGTATCTCAATATTTCTAAATCTTCTGTGTGGAAAATTTTGCATAAGTAAAACTTGTTGTATCCTTTTCATTTTAGAATAGTTTAGGCCATGAATGACGGTGATTTTTATAAACGTGTTGATTTTTCTAGTTGATTACAAAATAAACAAATCCCATATCAAGACCAACTGTCAATAGTTTTGAGTCTGGTTACACCAACAGATGAGTCTGGTGTTTTATCACGTAAACCAAGAGTCAACCAAAATTTGATGCTGTAAATTTTTTTACCATAACAAAGGTAAACGGCAATCAATCATATTTACGAATTCTAGTAATTTCTGCTAGATGGCTTTGGGCCAAACTTTTAGTTTATACGCTTCGTATTTGAGAGAGCAGGTGAACTAGCACTGAAAGAAACTGGATTTTTTAGTCACGTGAGACAATCTGTATAAGGAAAGAAAATCCTGTATAAGGGGGAAGAAAAAAAGGTTTGAGGTGAAATTAACGAGCCTCAGATATGTCTCTTATAAGGAAATAAATCGCAAAAGCTCTATGTAGGTCATTGAATGATAAAAAATAATATTGTCTATAGCTGACTCTAGAGCCGGGAAAATCTATGTTAAACACCGACTCTCGTGGAAATCCATCCAATCACAATCAGGTGGTGGGAGTCACCAAGACTCGAAACAAAAAAAAATGGTACAGTAGGCGGTACTCTAGACTATCGCAAAGCTTTGTACTATGTTTTCTGTATGTTTAAAATTAACTAAAGTAATTTTATTATTCATTAGCTTCACAGCTTCGATTGACGCTCATGGAAGAATGGGAAGCTTTTCCTCAAGACAACATCCAGAATTTGATCAATTTAATTCTAAGTCGAAAGGAGTGTTATTCAAAATAGAGGTGGTAATACAGTATATTAAAAATCACGACTTTATTCTAATTTTTATGAAGAAAACAGAAAAAATTAAAATGTTAATTTTTGACTTTTTCCATTAAAATCTTCATTTTGGAGTAGTATTTTTTTTTGACATTTGCTATTTAAGAAATGGTTGCATACTGCTTTAAAACATATTCTTCAACATTACACAAACATCTAATGACAATATATTTTTTGTAGGGTTCGTAAAAATTAAAAAATGCCAAAACTTCTAGGTGGCTATGTATATGTATATAATTGATGTAGAGGTATATCGACAAATGATCTTTTATAATTAAATTAAAACAAAAAAACTTCGTCGAACATAATCGGTTTATTTTCAACAAATGAATACTACAAATAACCATTTAGATAAACAATCACTGAATTAGTAAATTTAGCATTTCGTTCATTATTTGTCCATAAATATAAATACATGATCGTTTATGTGCATTGGAATTATTATGAAACCCACAATAAAATAAATGTATACTTATTATAAAATTAAAATAAAAATATTATATGAAGCTATTATTAACATGAACTTAAATACACCCTACACACGTACACATTAATAATATAGTTTTTCAGACAGACACGACGTCGTGTCAGACGAGACACTCATGTCAATGTTCAGTGTCCAGTCGTCAGAGAGTTGACACCTAAAAATTATACGAACAAGCTGAATTTTACCGAGAATATCAATTTTGGGACCTTAAAAAAGATGCAAATAAGTTAACCACTTTTATTCCCGGGTTTCCCGCTAAAACCCCGCTCACAGGGGAGTAAAGGCTCTAACTTTAGAATGTTTGGTTCTCTCTCTGCAGTGAACTCGTCGTGATTTGCATTCTGGGGATCATCTGCATATAGATTTGGACAATATTTTCTCCATACCTCCGCAATCTCTTTCTCGTCATTTATAATATGTTGGTTTTGATCCATTATTGTTTGAGTGACTGGTTTAAATTCTCTGAATAGATATCGGACTTTGTTATATAGCTCATGGGATTCATACCGGATTGCATGTCTCTCTAGTTCTTCGCATTCTTCATTTATACGTTTATTTTTATCATCCCTACGTGCTCTTTTAATTTCTCTATTTAACCTTGCTAATTTGTTTTTGTTGCTGTCGTTTTGATATATGAGAGATTTGTCATCCAGTGTTTTCTCTTGAAGATCTTTTGTTCGGTTCTAGTTCTTTCTACAGAGGTTTCTATGGCATTTCTGAAACCTTTCCACATTTCTTCTGGGTTGTCTTGTGTGTTCAACATACTAGTTTCCTTTTACCCTCCTACGAGGGGATTTTAGGAAGAGACCCGGGGGTAAAGTGGTAAACTTTTTTGGGGTCCCAAAATTAATATTCTCGGCTTGTTTGTATGATTTTCACCATATGGGTTTACCCCTCTCAGGCTCTCTATTTGCTGTTGTGATCCTGCCGTTGGTGCTAGCCAGTTTGTTAATTGGTGCATTTAGACTCTTTCATGCTTTGGCATGCGTGTCAAAGACACTTTGATTAGGTAAGTCTAGTGGCTATGTTGCTTCCATTAGTGTAGTGTCATTAGTAAATCTTAGTTAGAATTTTTTTCAGGCCACCGTTGCTCTACCAGTCCACCACTTGTTCACGATATAGATTAAAAAGTCGGGTGATAGGACAAATTTCACTTACGAGATTTAAGATTATTCTAACTGTCTATTAACGGAGAAGAGAATCGAGTTTAGAAAGCAAAGCACACAAAACATACAAGCAGAAGAGTCGCTAATAAGACTATAAAAGTGAAAAAACCGTACTTGAATTCTTGAATTCATCTGGACCAAGAGACATACACTTACGGGGAACTATAAAAGCATGGAAGATACAACCTTTACGAACAACAGTCAATACCATTACAATCATGTCATCAATCATGTGTCCAGAAATTCAGAAATACCATCTGCATGGAAATCAGCTAGTTTTCAACTGTATTTATAACAAAGGGAACGAAAATAAACGTGAAAATTAAGGCTGCCAATCCGTTGCTTCCACATTGTTTAAAATATTTTTTGAACAAACATTATAAAAATGAAAGAAGAAATGAAGCAATTAGGGACTCCCACTTATTGACGGCACCCTGTATGTACATAGTTTTGCAGACAATCAAGTAATAACAACACACCAGTATGATAAGATGGAGTATACGACAAGAAAGCTTATAGAGGAATACGAAAAAAGAGGATTAAAATAAACAGAGTATATGGGTGTAGAAGAACAACAAAAAAATACAATATAAAATTTTTTTTAATGAAAATAGTATATTACCAAAATAGAACAACCATAAAACACAGATGTTCACGGAATACAAATGTTTCTTTGTCTGCTTTAAAAAATTTCGAAAAATTGGTGAACGCGCCATTGTTCATTCACCAAAAACCGAATGAATTATTTTAAAACAAAAATTTAAAAAATATTTTCACAAATTGGTAACGCAGTCATTATTGTAAAACGACATTGCATTAGATCGTTTTCATGACCATTAATCATACGATGTCGCTCGCTAAATTTAACATACAAGACCGATTAATTGAATATTATGCTTGAAAAAGCAGCAAAAATCAATATATTTTGTATCCCTTTATGAATAAAGAACATTAATAATAAACAATAAAAGTTTAGATTTTTAATATTTTATCGAAAATGGGTCTTTTACCTGATGAAATTGCAACTGAAATATACAAGCTTATAAATGATAGCAATGTTTTAGAGGCTATAACTTCGTTTTTCAATACCATTTATACCAGCGGACAACTAATGGTTGGTCTAATTCACTGTTTATAGCTCTACCTAAGAAGACAACAGCAAAAACCTATGCTGATTATAGAACCATCAGTTTGTTAAAGCTCTAAAAGACATTGGCTTGGACGGCAGAGATGTTCGAATAATTGCAAATTTATATTGGAATCAAACATCAGTTTAAGTATGGTGTGGAATGACAGGCTCTTAATATTAAAACAGGAGTACGGCAGGGATACTTCTTGTCACCCCTGCGTTCCAATGTTTACTCCGAAAGAATTTTCAGAAAAGCACTTTCTGAAAAACAAGAAGGAATACTTGTGAACGGTGAAGTGATCAATAATTTGCGACATGTGGACGATACAGTACTCCTAGCTTCTAGTCAAGAAGATTTGCAAACACTACTTGATAGTGTCGTTGAGAGTTGTAGGGAGGTAGGTCTGGATCTGAACATACGGAAAACCAAAATACTCGTAATAAGTAAACAACAGCATATAAAACCGTCTATGTATGTAAATAATACCAAACTTGAGCAAGCTGATAAAATCGTTTACCTTGGACAGCAATTAAATTGTAACGCAGAAAGTCACGGCGAAATTAGATCTAGGATAGAGCAGGCTAGAGTAGCTTTTAGAAGGATGTCCAAGGTGTTATGTAACAGAGACCTAAAATTGGCATTGAGGATCCGCCTACTTCGCTGCTACGTGTTCTCGGTCTTACTTTATGGTGTCGAGCCCTGGACTGCAAATAAAATCGATCTAAATCGCCTTGAGGCTTTCGAAACTTTGTGCTATAGAAGAATTTTCATTGGTGGAGAACATTCGAAACTCCACAATACTAGAACATCTCAGCAAGACTACTGAGATCATAAAAAGCATCAAGCAGAGAAAGCTGGAGTATTTCGGACATATAATGAGAGGTCCCAAATATAGGTTGCTACAAAATATCATGCAAGGAAAAATAGCAGGCAAACGCAGTCCAGGACGAAGAAGAACCTCATGGTTGAAGAACTTGCGAGATTTCTATGATGTTGATACAAGCATGCTATTTAGGGTGGCAATGAATAAAATGAAGATAGCTATGATGGTAACCAACGTTATGAAAGGACATGGTACATGAAGAAGAAGAAGAAGGTCTTTTACCGAAAACTTAGTAGAGGCCACGGTACAATCGACAGTTTATGGTGTGGTGAATTTGAAAATATTATATTCAAAACTGATTGATTTCATATTAAACACATATTTTTGTAGGATCATCTCCGTATTTTATATGACCCAAAAGTAATTCACAATGGGCTCCAGTTTGGGCCTTCTATCTTTCAACTTACATGCTGCATTGGGACGTTACCTACAATTCATCCATTACATTTTGAATTCTGGGTGGACTCTATGCGGTTTTGTCTGCAATAGAAATCGATAAATATTTGAACAGATTAACTTAAAACTCTAAGGAAGCTATAACGTCCGAGAACCAAATCTAGAATTCTTTAATATTGAACAAAACAAATTATTCTTCATTTGAACTCAAGGACACTGTTAGATTGAAGGAAATGAAATTGCGGATGGTGTTGAAAAAATACTCATTCATCGTCTCAAATCTAGACTGTAACGAAAATGTGAAGCTTATTACAAAAAAATAGCAAATAAACCAAAAATTAGTTCTTAAACCATTCACCCTATACCTAAAAATTCCATCTTATAATTATAATAGGACCCAGATGTAAAAATTGACTCGTTTATGGGTGTTTTCAAACCCACTTGGATAAAATTGATATTCTTAACTCCCGTTAATGTGCTTTCAACAACAAATCAATTGGATATTTAAATCAGATTTTCTTCGAAAGCTCTCTCAATATCCAATTTCACTTCTATATCAAGAACTAATCAATATTAAGTTTCCAGTACCTGTAAATAAAACACTTTGCCTGATTTCCTCAGGCAAATCGGTATTTGATTATATTAAATTTTACAAGAAACATAAAATAGTTATACAGTGTATTCATAAAGTGTGGAAACGGTATATTTTCTCATGACTTAATTACTTTCAGAGTTAAAGACAGGTCGATTTTTATTTTTTTGGGTTTTAACCTTTTTGACAAAAAAAAATACCTTTTACCCCATCTTAGCAGATGTGCCGTCATCGATAATTTTATTAAATAGAAAGGGCATATTTTTATCTAAAAAATTAAAAGCCCATATTTTTCTGAATACAACTTCAGTATACGGTGTAAAGGAAACCAGTGCTCGTATTTCTTAAAATTTAATTCAAAATTTATTTTACTAAGAAAATTACTAAAAAAGTCATTTCATATCAAAGAGAAACAAATAACATAATTAAAACAAATGCTCGAATTGAGCTCCTTGGTTCAATTGACAGTATCCAAGACGTCCAATGAATTCTTGAGTTATGTTTGACAACATCACTAGTGTTTATTTGTAGCAGAAGTCTCCCTTTTTTAAGAGCATATTCATACTTTTTGAAAAGCTGCTGTAGCCTGTATTTTTGTCAAAACGTCAAAATGCCTTATCTTAGTTTTACCATTTGAAGTTAAGTTATAAGCAAAAATGTTGTTTTGTAATAATGTTTGTTTCTTCAATCAGCAAAGTTTCATTAATAAAACTCAATTGTGTTTCTGTGCAAAAAAAACAACTTTATTATTAGTTGTACAATATTAAATTAAAATTACATTACCTGCAAAAAGAACAACATTTGAAGCTTTCAATTAATATTATTTTTTAGGCTTTTAGGCTTTTTATTACTGCCATAAAAGACGTAATTTTAATATTAGTTGGCAAGACTCAACGTCACTGTCAAAAGCTAAATAAGACTTCAAGTATTTTCACAGTGGCGAAGTAAACTATTCAAACCTAAATTACCATATAAAACACTAAAAAGTGTGTTGTATTTTTCTTTATATACAGTGGTACCTCAATATACGAGCGCCCTGATATACAAGTGTTTTGAGATACGAGCCGCGGAGAGAACGATATTTTGCTTTGAGATGAGAGCAAGATTTGAGATACGAGAAATCGGTTTTTATTCAAATTCATACCTCTTATTTGACTACTTCTAATTTGCTTTGTAAATAAAAGGTAGTTTTACTGGTAATAGATCTTTACGGCCTCGCCATAAAGATCCTTTTACGGGTCTGTACGTGACTATTACTTGGACCAACAAATTAAATGGTGATTTAAAGTTAAATCCGACAAAAATTCGGATTCTAATACTAACCATATTGCAATCCCGACGTCGGTGTAACTTACACTGTAAGTTTTTACTAGTCGGTCAGATAGTGCTTCAGTGTCGAATGGTTCGAGCCCCAGCTCGTGTACAGAAAAATAAAAAAGGCTAACGCAGCAGTTTAAAATTCTAGATGAATCTGCGGCTTAGACTAGAATATGCTGGTGTCTGATCGGCCTATGGTGGAGCAGTACGGCAAGAGATAAGGGCTTGCGGCTCGGTGATACTCCTCCATAGATCCCTACCGGAAGAGCGTGGCGCCTAAATACCGGTATATATACATATATATATATATATATATATATATATATATATATATATATATATATATATATTATATATATATATATATATATATATATATATATATACATATTTTTACTATAGACCTTAGTCTGTCTGATTTGCTTGTTTCCCTCATTTTCGAAGTATTGTTGATAAGATTGAACTAAAACGTGAAATCATTGAAAAACATGAGGAAAGTGTACGAGTAACTGACTTGGCGAGGATGTACGGGCGTACCACATCAACGATATGTACTGTACTTAAACGAAAGGAGGTGATAAATGGTATAAGGCCAGCGAAAGGCGTTACAATAATTTCTAAATTTATGACTTCTCTCCATGAAAAGATGGAGAAACTACTAATGGTTTGGGTGACAGAGAAGCAGCTTCAAGGAGGAACCTTAACACAAAGCATCATATGTGAGAAGGCCCGAGAGATTTACTAAGATTTGCTGAAGCAGATCCCATACACTTCCACAAATGAGAAATCGGAAGACTAGTTTAAAGCCAGTCGGGGCTGGTTTGACAACTTTAAAAAAAGGACCGGCATTTACTCTGTCGTCGGGAATGTTCGCAATGCAGCAAGTTCAGATGTGAAATGCAGCTGAGGTTTCCATCAAAACGTTTTCCGAACTGATAGAAGCCAGATGATACATCCCCCAGCAAGTCTTCAACTGTGACGAGACAGGGCTTTTCTGGAAAAAGATGCCGAATAGGACTTACATAACGACAGAGAAGACGATGCCAAGTATGAAAGATAGATTAACTCTACTACTTGGCGCCAATGCGAGTGGTGACTGTAAAATCAAACCTCTTCTAGTGTACCATTCAGAAAATTCCAGAGCCTTTAAGTCACATAAGATTTTAAAAGAAAAACTACCAATTATGTGGAGGACAAATCCAAAGGCGTGGGTCACCAGGAAATTCTTTGTGGAGTGAATAAAGCTGGTGTTTGCCCATATAACGACTTAGCCCATTAACGAATAGGACTTACATAACGACAGAGAAGACGATACCAGGTATGAAAGATAGATTAACTCTACTACTTGGCGCCAATGCGAGTGGTGACTGTAAAATCAAAACTCTTCTAGTGTACCATTCAGAAAATTCCAGAGCCTTTAAGTCACATAAGATTTTAAAAGAAAAACTACCAATTATGTGGAGGACAAATCCAAAGGCGTGGGTCACCAGGAAATTCTTTGTGGAGTGAATAAAGCTGGTGTTTGCCCCTTAACCTTATAAAGAGCCTGCGAAGGACTGGAACCCGAAGTGTCAGTGGTAGATGAGATTGCTTCTCTTGAAAAATGGGTCTCGAGGTGGATGAAAGAGATGGTAACGAACTTGTCGAGGAACAGTCTCATTAGCTGACAACCGAGGAGTTAGACGAACTATATACATTGGCAGCAGCATACGGTGGTTCAACGAAAAATTAGTTTTGAAGAGGAGTCAGAATTGGAAGACGTTGTCTGTACAAAAGATAAAAAGAATATCCTGGGAATGTGGGAGAAAGTTGCAGAGTTCTTGGATAAAAATCACCCCGAAAAAGTTACAACTGGTCGTGCATCGGTGTTGTTCAACGAAACTTGCCTAACATATTTCCGCAATATTCTGAAAGGGAGGAAGAAACAACCTCCTTGGACAGTTTTTTAAACTATCCGCAGATGAAAATTAGCAAAGTGTGACGAAAAAAGCGAAGACCACTGGCGAAAATTAAGCGCTTCCGTAAGCACTTCACTTTTTCTTATGTTTTTACAGAATATGTATGTATTTTTGTTACTTATAAGTAAATGTTTCTTCTTTTAAATACGTTTTTCTTATTTAAAAACACTTAACAAAAACAACTAACGTGTTTTTTGGGGACTGGAACGTTTATATACAATTAATATAACAATATAAACTCATTACAAAATATTTTAAACCATTTAAATCGTTTCTGTTTTGTGACAAACCGATTTTGTCTAATGCGATACTCACACACACACACACACACAAATGCACAATAATTTTCAAAGCTCAATAGTGCCACTAATTTGATACTATTAGTTCAGAACATTGTTTACTACAACGTACTAGCAGATAAATTATTATTCTATATTGCCATTGCCTTTATTCGTGATCGATTTCTGATTAAGTTCATTCATAACCAGCCAGCGTATATCATTCTACCGATATATCAATGTATTTTTAAACTACATGAAAGTAAAAGCTCCTTTTAATTCCAGGTAGTAGAGGTGAGTCGGTCCAGAACGAATGGTTCAATAGTAACGATGTCATACCGAATCAAAGGAACCGATTACATTTCGTTGATTCGAACTCCAGCAAAATAAACTCATTTATTCTTATCTGGTCTTATTTATCTTTACGTAAATATCTTTGTCCCGATGAGACGTAATCATTGAAAGGTATAAGTTTATGATTTGGTCACCCTAGTCTAGTGACTAATTCACTTTGTCATCCTATATACGAGTATTTCACGATCTTGACTAGGATGACGAAGTATCAATTAAGGATTGCTTCTAAGGTATCCGTTGAGCATCATCTCACTGCTCTGTTATGTATATACAAGCTAGTCTTTAAAGCCTCTCGAAATTGTTATTTGAATTTCCTTTTGTTTGTAAATAGTGTCAAGATGCATACACCACGTATTTGTATAATTCACTCTCTCAATTATATACAACAGGAGATATTCTTAAACTTTCCCTTCGCAATTATGAGGATGTCATAGACGTATCCTCCAAAGAAGACGATCTAATCCTACAATCCACATGAGTGAGGACTTAACTCCCAATTGTGAACAATCTCTAATCGTTGAGCAGAAAGTCTTTTGTCAAAATTTAAAAGTCATAAATGTCATCCAATTAATAACAATATTGAATCATCTGTTTAATTTTTCATGACACTTCTCGTTTTAAAATAATTTCATATAAATACAATTATTATTTTTAAACATCTTATTTAAGTTACATAATAATTAAATTTACTATCAAATGATATTTATTTATAATTTATTATTAATTTTAATTTATAATTTATTAATAGCAGGTGGATTAGGAGCAATAATAATCGAATTTAAGAGAATGTATTTACTCAAAAACCAATGAATCCATTCAGTAAAGAAACATTGTGACCTAACTCTATCGCAGCACCACCAAGAAAATACAAAATCAATATACAATCTACTGACATTTCAATGAGACGTAGCATGCCAATAGTACACATTGAAATAAATGGATTTTATATTTCTAGAATTATTTATAGAATTGATATTATGATTGATGGAAATTAATTTTTTCCAAAAAACGTTGAATTTTTTTCCAATATTGAAATATTGGAAATATTATATTATAAATGGTTACAGACTTTGAAATCCTACAGAAAGCCTTCCTTCTTTTGGATGCTTAGTCACTCCCACAAAAGAAATTCAAAATTAATATACATAACATAACTTATGTACACAATTGTCTGATTTCTCTCTGAGCCGCCATGGTACAAGCGATGTACCACCTTTTTCGGTATTGTTAAGCGGCGGTAGTCTTATAAATGTACCAGCTTTTTAAATCGTTGTCACTTACATTACAGTGGTACAATTTTTCGACCAATGTAACAGCCATCTACTGGAGACTAGACAAACACACTGGCATGCTTAAATCCAGATTTTACCGCACTCTGTAGTCACAAACTTTATTTTAGATTCGACTTCGAGCGTTCAACGAAGCAACACCTAATTACCTTAATCGCACCTAGTTTTTGTGGTTTTGTTTAAAAACATTGAAAGCTAAAAGTGTAGTAAAGTGTAAATTATTGACAATAATTATTTGTTGTTGATATTTTTGGTCATTAACTGTAAGTAATTTAATTTATTTAATTACATCGAGTTATTATCAATGATTTCGTATTGGTGCGAGGACCGTACTCAGGTTCCGTAGATCAACATGAACCAAGCTTCATCATCAAATGTTTTTTCACAACAAGAAATCCCCAAAAATGATACTACTGCACAAAAGTTATATTCAACAGTTTTAAATGAACCTACCAACATATTTCCTTCCAAAAAACAAGCAATTGTAGTAAATACAGTTCCAAATTCAAAAATCGAGGATTACCTGAATGCTGTAGCCAACTTAGTTGACCCCAAAAATATACTTGCAATATCCAGAATTGTTAATGATCGTATATGCATCTACTTCACTTCGGAAAATATTGTTCAAAAATTTTTGGAAACAGACAATGGGATAATAATAGTAAACCAACATCGTATCCAAGCTAGAAAACTAATTACTCCAAACGAAAAACTAATTATTTCTAATGTATCTCCTTCTATACCACATAACGTAATAGAAAATGAACTCAAAAAGATAGGAATCTATCAAATAACAACAATAGATTTTTTACGGATCGGAACATCAAATCCTAGTTTTAGACATATCATTAGTTTTCGACGTTTTACTTATATAGCCCCTAAAAATCTTGAAAATATCCCCGATTCAATACTAATTAACCATGATCAATCGAACTATCGAATATTTCTCTCACTAGAAAAACAAACGTGTTTTATTTGTAAACAAACTGATCATTTAGCATCTCGATGCCCAAATCATAATAATCAATCCACCGATGACAATACAACACACATTTCTCAATCACAATGTGACCAGACTGTTAGTTCACAACAAAATACAGCTCAAACTACAGTACATTCTCCCGTACTTACTAAACAAATCTGTAATCCACAACCTACTGAAACCATCACTTCACCTACACCAAAAAACTCTACCTCTTTCGATAACTCCAAAACAATGGAAACGGTACCGGGTAAAATAAATGAAACTAAAATAGAAACTCAAACAAAAGTACAAACACCTAAAAGTAATGCTTCTGAACCTGGTAAAATAAATAAAACTATAAATGAAACTCAAACAGAAGCTCAAACACCTAAAAGAAATGCTTCTGATATAACAAATTCTCCTGAACCGGAGGGTGTAAATCCTTTTAAAGAACCCAATAAAAAACACAAAAGAACAAAAACAGACGTCCAAACCCACCATAACTTAGCTGAAGATCTTATTAACTGTACAGTTGATTTTTTCCAAAATAAGTCAAACAGTAGCTGTTTAAGCCAAGAAGAGATAATAGATTTACTTGAAAATACCCATGGAGCTGCAGATCCGCTTAGTATTGCTAAAACATACACGGAAGATATCGAAGGATTAATAGATCTCCTAAAAAAACTTCACCCAGTGCTATCACAAAGATACTTGAAAACACGATGTACAAGACTAAGGAAGAAACTTTGTAAACTACAGGATGACTATTCCTCTACAGATTGCAGTGATACACCTATTAATTAAAAATTCAAGTCCATAATTCAGTGGAATCTGAACGGGTTTTACACCCGTCTGGAAGAATTTAAATTACTAATGTCATTCATACCGTCCATCATATGTCTACAAGAGACACACTTTAAACAGCAGAAATTTTATAAACTAAAAAACTACACACCATATATTAAAAATAGACTTAATGCAAACCAGGCTAGTGGAGGGACAGCTATTTATGTACATAACCAATATGATTCAGAAATAATTGATTTAAATACACAATTAGAGGCTACAGCAATAACTTTGAAAGGACCTCAAAAAATAAACATCTGCAATATATACATTCCTCCTGGTACTGATCCTTCAGCTCGCGAACTATTAGACCTTTTTAATCAAATTCCTCCACCACGAATTATTTTAGGTGACTTCAATTCACATCATGTTCTATGGGGATCAAATAAATCCGATAGTTTAGCGCGTAAAATCGAACAAATTATAACTAAACTTAATCTCAACTTACTTAATGATGGTAGTTTTACAAGATTTAATGTCTCTACAGGTGGTGGTTCAGCAATTGATTTAACTTTATGTGACCCAGTTTTACAACCTGGACTGTCTTGGCAAGTCACATCTCATCTACATGGAAGTGACCACTTCCCAATATTAATAACGAATAACAATACAGCTCCCTCTTCCGCTCCGTCTAATAAATGGCATCTAAAGAATGCCGACTGGTCTTTATATTCTTCTTTAATATCTCGATCCATATCAGAGCTAAGTCCTCCTAGTGATGACCGTGCAAATATTAATTCTATAGTTTCCAATTTTATTCAGTTTATAACAACAGCTGCAGAATTGTCCGTAGGTTTTATAAATTTTCCAAAAAAACATCCTCCAGTCCCTTGGTGGAACCAGGAATGTAAGATGGCAATCAGAGAGTCAAAAAGAACTTTTTACAAATTTAAAAAATTCCCCACACTCCAAAACCAACTCGAATTTAAGCAAAAGCGAGCCTACTGTAGATATATATTGAAGAAAAGCAGAAAAGAAGCATGGAAAACGTATGTCTCGTCCTTAAATTCATCTACTCCTATTTCCGAAGTTTGGCAAATGATTAATAAAATGAATGGAAAAAAATCCTTCAATACAATCCATTATCTAGAACATAACAATCTTACTTGCTCGACGAAAGAACAAATAACTGCTATTCTTGCTGATACGTATCAAAGACACTCCAGCAATGACATTATCTCTACAAATTCCATAATACACAAACAAAATTTAGAGAACACTTATATAGATTTAGAAGATCATACTAATTCTCCTCTTAACGACGAACTCTCAATGGACGAGTTACTATATTCATTAAACTGTACAAAAGATACCAGTCCTGGACCTGATAATATTCCAGTTGCCTTTTTAAAATCATTACCCGAAGAAGGTAAACAATACCTTCTAAAAATTTACAATTTTATCTGGACAAAAAATGTGTTTCCTGATAGTTGGCACCAGTCAATTATTATTCCAGTCCTTAAGCAGGGAAGAAGAAAATCAGACCCGGAGTCTTATCGACCGATCTCGCTAACATGTTCGATATGTAAAATTCTGGAAAAAATAGTAAGCAATAGACTACTGTGGTATCTAGAAGACAAACAACTTCTTACCCCTATTCAAAGTGGTTTCAGGAAATCAAGGTCTACTTTAGATAAATATAAGAAAATGGTTGCGTTTCGATTTAATTTGAGCTTCTTACCACTCCCTGACACGTGTTTCTGGGTCTTCCCGTCATCAGAGAGAGCTTGTAAGAAAACTCAAACTAAACCAAAACGCACCGACTACTCTAGCAATTATAGAAAAAATAATTACCAGAGTATACTACTAGAGACATCTAGTGATGAAAGATGAAAAATGTGTCGATAGCAATTAAAGTAAACTGTATACTCACGCTTAATCAAGCCATTAGAGCGATGCTGGGAATATTTATATTCCACTATGCATCAACAATTTACTTATATAAATTACCATCTTTCTTGTACTCATTGCGTCGAGTAAGAACGATAAATATAAGAAAATGGTTGCGTTTCGATTTAATTTGAGCTTCTTACCACTCCCTGACACGTGTTTCTGGGTCTTCCCGTCATCAGAGAGAGCTTGTAAGAAAACTCAAACTAAACCAAAACGCACCGACTACTCTAGCAATTATAGAAAAAATAATTACCAGAGTATACTACTAGAGACATCTAGTGATGAAAGATGAAAAATGTGTCGATAGCAATTAAAGTAAACTGTATACTCACGCTTAATCAAGCCATTAGAGCGATGCTGGGAATATTTATATTCCACTATGCATCAACAATTTACTTATATAAATTACCATCTTTCTTGTACTCATTGCGTCGAGTAAGAACGATAAATATAAGAAAATGGTTGCGTTTCGATTTAATTTGAGCTTCTTACCACTCCCTGACACGTGTTTCTGGGTCTTCCCGTCATCAGAGAGAGCTTGTAAGAAAACTCAAACTAAACCAAAACGCACCGACTACTCTAGCAATTATAGAAAAAATAATTACCAGAGTATACTACTAGAGACATCTAGTGATGAAAGATGAAAAATGTGTCGATAGCAATTAAAGTAAACTGTATACTCACGCTTAATCAAGCCATTAGAGCGATGCTGGGAATATTTATATTCCACTATGCATCAACAATTTACTTATATAAATTACCATCTTTCTTGTACTCATTGCGTCGAGTAAGAACGATAAATATAAGAAAATGGTTGCGTTTCGATTTAATTTGAGCTTCTTACCACTCCCTGACACGTGTTTCTGGGTCTTCCCGTCATCAGAGAGAGCTTGTAAGAAAACTCAAACTAAACCAAAACGCACCGACTACTCTAGCAATTATAGAAAAAATAATTACCAGAGTATACTACTAGAGACATCTAGTGATGAAAGATGAAAAATGTGTCGATAGCAATTAAAGTAAACTGTATACTCACGCTTAATCAAGCCATTAGAGCGATGCTGGGAATATTTATATTCCACTATGCATCAACAATTTACTTATATAAATTACCATCTTTCTTGTACTCATTGCGTCGAGTAAGAACGATAAATATAAGAAAATGGTTGCGTTTCGATTTAATTTGAGCTTCTTACCACTCCCTGACACGTGTTTCTGGGTCTTCCCGTCATCAGAGAGAGCTTGTAAGAAAACTCAAACTAAACCAAAACGCACCGACTACTCTAGCAATTATAGAAAAAATAATTACCAGAGTATACTACTAGAGACATCTAGTGATGAAAGATGAAAAATGTGTCGATAGCAATTAAAGTAAACTGTATACTCACGCTTAATCAAGCCATTAGAGCGATGCTGGGAATATTTATATTCCACTATGCATCAACAATTTACTTATATAAATTACCATCTTTCTTGTACTCATTGCGTCGAGTAAGAACGATAAATATAAGAAAATGGTTGCGTTTCGATTTAATTTGAGCTTCTTACCACTCCCTGACACGTGTTTCTGGGTCTTCCCGTCATCAGAGAGAGCTTGTAAGAAAACTCAAACTAAACCAAAACGCACCGACTACTCTAGCAATTATAGAAAAAATAATTACCAGAGTATACTACTAGAGACATCTAGTGATGAAAGATGAAAAATGTGTCGATAGCAATTAAAGTAAACTGTATACTCACGCTTAATCAAGCCATTAGAGCGATGCTGGGAATATTTATATTCCACTATGCATCAACAATTTACTTATATAAATTACCATCTTTCTTGTACTCATTGCGTCGAGTAAGAACGATAAATATAAGAAAATGGTTGCGTTTCGATTTAATTTGAGCTTCTTACCACTCCCTGACACGTGTTTCTGGGTCTTCCCGTCATCAGAGAGAGCTTGTAAGAAAACTCAAACTAAACCAAAACGCACCGACTACTCTAGCAATTATAGAAAAAATAATTACCAGAGTATACTACTAGAGACATCTAGTGATGAAAGATGAAAAATGTGTCGATAGCAATTAAAGTAAACTGTATACTCACGCTTAATCAAGCCATTAGAGCGATGCTGGGAATATTTATATTCCACTATGCATCAACAATTTACTTATATAAATTACCATCTTTCTTGTACTCATTGCGTCGAGTAAGAACGATAAATATAAGAAAATGGTTGCGTTTCGATTTAATTTGAGCTTCTTACCACTCCCTGACACGTGTTTCTGGGTCTTCCCGTCATCAGAGAGAGCTTGTAAGAAAACTCAAACTAAACCAAAACGCACCGACTACTCTAGCAATTATAGAAAAAATAATTACCAGAGTATACTACTAGAGACATCTAGTGATGAAAGATGAAAAATGTGTCGATAGCAATTAAAGTAAACTGTATACTCACGCTTAATCAAGCCATTAGAGCGATGCTGGGAATATTTATATTCCACTATGCATCAACAATTTACTTATATAAATTACCATCTTTCTTGTACTCATTGCGTCGAGTAAGAACGATAAATATAAGAAAATGGTTGCGTTTCGATTTAATTTGAGCTTCTTACCACTCCCTGACACGTGTTTCTGGGTCTTCCCGTCATCAGAGAGAGCTTGTAAGAAAACTCAAACTAAACCAAAACGCACCGACTACTCTAGCAATTATAGAAAAAATAATTACCAGAGTATACTACTAGAGACATCTAGTGATGAAAGATGAAAAATGTGTCGATAGCAATTAAAGTAAACTGTATACTCACGCTTAATCAAGCCATTAGAGCGATGCTGGGAATATTTATATTCCACTATGCATCAACAATTTACTTATATAAATTACCATCTTTCTTGTACTCATTGCGTCGAGTAAGAACGATAAATATAAGAAAATGGTTGCGTTTCGATTTAATTTGAGCTTCTTACCACTCCCTGACACGTGTTTCTGGGTCTTCCCGTCATCAGAGAGAGCTTGTAAGAAAACTCAAACTAAACCAAAACGCACCGACTACTCTAGCAATTATAGAAAAAATAATTACCAGAGTATACTACTAGAGACATCTAGTGATGAAAGATGAAAAATGTGTCGATAGCAATTAAAGTAAACTGTATACTCACGCTTAATCAAGCCATTAGAGCGATGCTGGGAATATTTATATTCCACTATGCATCAACAATTTACTTATATAAATTACCATCTTTCTTGTACTCATTGCGTCGAGTAAGAACGATAAATATAAGAAAATGGTTGCGTTTCGATTTAATTTGAGCTTCTTACCACTCCCTGACACGTGTTTCTGGGTCTTCCCGTCATCAGAGAGAGCTTGTAAGAAAACTCAAACTAAACCAAAACGCACCGACTACTCTAGCAATTATAGAAAAAATAATTACCAGAGTATACTACTAGAGACATCTAGTGATGAAAGATGAAAAATGTGTCGATAGCAATTAAAGTAAACTGTATACTCACGCTTAATCAAGCCATTAGAGCGATGCTGGGAATATTTATATTCCACTATGCATCAACAATTTACTTATATAAATTACCATCTTTCTTGTACTCATTGCGTCGAGTAAGAACGATAAATATAAGAAAATGGTTGCGTTTCGATTTAATTTGAGCTTCTTACCACTCCCTGACACGTGTTTCTGGGTCTTCCCGTCATCAGAGAGAGCTTGTAAGAAAACTCAAACTAAACCAAAACGCACCGACTACTCTAGCAATTATAGAAAAAATAATTACCAGAGTATACTACTAGAGACATCTAGTGATGAAAGATGAAAAATGTGTCGATAGCAATTAAAGTAAACTGTATACTCACGCTTAATCAAGCCATTAGAGCGATGCTGGGAATATTTATATTCCACTATGCATCAACAATTTACTTATATAAATTACCATCTTTCTTGTACTCATTGCGTCGAGTAAGAACGATAAATATAAGAAAATGGTTGCGTTTCGATTTAATTTGAGCTTCTTACCACTCCCTGACACGTGTTTCTGGGTCTTCCCGTCATCAGAGAGAGCTTGTAAGAAAACTCAAACTAAACCAAAACGCACCGACTACTCTAGCAATTATAGAAAAAATAATTACCAGAGTATACTACTAGAGACATCTAGTGATGAAAGATGAAAAATGTGTCGATAGCAATTAAAGTAAACTGTATACTCACGCTTAATCAAGCCATTAGAGCGATGCTGGGAATATTTATATTCCACTATGCATCAACAATTTACTTATATAAATTACCATCTTTCTTGTACTCATTGCGTCGAGTAAGAACGATAAATATAAGAAAATGGTTGCGTTTCGATTTAATTTGAGCTTCTTACCACTCCCTGACACGTGTTTCTGGGTCTTCCCGTCATCAGAGAGAGCTTGTAAGAAAACTCAAACTAAACCAAAACGCACCGACTACTCTAGCAATTATAGAAAAAATAATTACCAGAGTATACTACTAGAGACATCTAGTGATGAAAGATGAAAAATGTGTCGATAGCAATTAAAGTATCGTATATAAAGTATATTTAATTGCTATCGACACATTTTTCATCTTTCATCACTAGATGTCTCTAGTAGTATACTCTGGTAATTATTTTTTCTATAATTGCTAGAGTAGTCGGTGCGTTTTGGTTTAGTTTGAGTTTTCTTACAAGCTCTCTCTGATGACGGGAAGACCCAGAAACACGTGTCAGGGAGTGGTAAGAAGCTCAAATTAAATCGAAACGCAACCATTTTCTTATATTTATCGTTCTTACTCGACGCAATGAGTACAAGAAAGATGGTAATTTATATAAGTAAATTGTTGATGCATAGTGGAATATAAATATTCCCAGCATCGCTCTAATGGCTTGATTAAGCGTGAGTATACAGTTTACTTTAATTGCTATCGACACATTTTTCATCTTTCATCACTAGATGTCTCTAGTAGTATACTCTGGTAATTATTTTTTCTATAATTGCTAGAGTAGTCGGTGCGTTTTGGTTTAGTTTGAGTTTTCTTACAAGCTCTCTCTGATGACGGGAAGACCCAGAAACACGTGTCAGGGAGTGGTAAGAAGCTCAAATTAAATCGAAACGCAACCATTTTCTTATATTTATCGTTCTTACTCGACGCAATGAGTACAAGAAAGATGGTAATTTATATAAGTAAATTGTTGATGCATAGTGGAATATAAATATTCCCAGCATCGCTCTAATGGCTTGATTAAGCGTGAGTATACAGTTTACTTTAATTGCTATCGACACATTTTTCATCTTTCATCACTAGATGTCTCTAGTAGTATACTCTGGTAATTATTTTTTCTATAATTGCTAGAGTAGTCGGTGCGTTTTGGTTTAGTTTGAGTTTTCTTACAAGCTCTCTCTGATGACGGGAAGACCCAGAAACACGTGTCAGGGAGTGGTAAGAAGCTCAAATTAAATCGAAACGCAACCATTTTCTTATATTTATCGTTCTTACTCGACGCAATGAGTACAAGAAAGATGGTAATTTATATAAGTAAATTGTTGATGCATAGTGGAATATAAATATTCCCAGCATCGCTCTAATGGCTTGATTAAGCGTGAGTATACAGTTTACTTTAATTGCTATCGACACATTTTTCATCTTTCATCACTAGATGTCTCTAGTAGTATACTCTGGTAATTATTTTTTCTATAATTGCTAGAGTAGTCGGTGCGTTTTGGTTTAGTTTGAGTTTTCTTACAAGCTCTCTCTGATGACGGGAAGACCCAGAAACACGTGTCAGGGAGTGGTAAGAAGCTCAAATTAAATCGAAACGCAACCATTTTCTTATATTTATCGTTCTTACTCGACGCAATGAGTACAAGAAAGATGGTAATTTATATAAGTAAATTGTTGATGCATAGTGGAATATAAATATTCCCAGCATCGCTCTAATGGCTTGATTAAGCGTGAGTATACAGTTTACTTTAATTGCTATCGACACATTTTTCATCTTTCATCACTAGATGTCTCTAGTAGTATACTCTGGTAATTATTTTTTCTATAATTGCTAGAGTAGTCGGTGCGTTTTGGTTTAGTTTGAGTTTTCTTACAAGCTCTCTCTGATGACGGGAAGACCCAGAAACACGTGTCAGGGAGTGGTAAGAAGCTCAAATTAAATCGAAACGCAACCATTTTCTTATATTTATCGTTCTTACTCGACGCAATGAGTACAAGAAAGATGGTAATTTATATAAGTAAATTGTTGATGCATAGTGGAATATAAATATTCCCAGCATCGCTCTAATGGCTTGATTAAGCGTGAGTATACAGTTTACTTTAATTGCTATCGACACATTTTTCATCTTTCATCACTAGATGTCTCTAGTAGTATACTCTGGTAATTATTTTTTCTATAATTGCTAGAGTAGTCGGTGCGTTTTGGTTTAGTTTGAGTTTTCTTACAAGCTCTCTCTGATGACGGGAAGACCCAGAAACACGTGTCAGGGAGTGGTAAGAAGCTCAAATTAAATCGAAACGCAACCATTTTCTTATATTTATCGTTCTTACTCGACGCAATGAGTACAAGAAAGATGGTAATTTATATAAGTAAATTGTTGATGCATAGTGGAATATAAATATTCCCAGCATCGCTCTAATGGCTTGATTAAGCGTGAGTATACAGTTTACTTTAATTGCTATCGACACATTTTTCATCTTTCATCACTAGATGTCTCTAGTAGTATACTCTGGTAATTATTTTTTCTATAATTGCTAGAGTAGTCGGTGCGTTTTGGTTTAGTTTGAGTTTTCTTACAAGCTCTCTCTGATGACGGGAAGACCCAGAAACACGTGTCAGGGAGTGGTAAGAAGCTCAAATTAAATCGAAACGCAACCATTTTCTTATATTTATCGTTCTTACTCGACGCAATGAGTACAAGAAAGATGGTAATTTATATAAGTAAATTGTTGATGCATAGTGGAATATAAATATTCCCAGCATCGCTCTAATGGCTTGATTAAGCGTGAGTATACAGTTTACTTTAATTGCTATCGACACATTTTTCATCTTTCATCACTAGATGTCTCTAGTAGTATACTCTGGTAATTATTTTTTCTATAATTGCTAGAGTAGTCGGTGCGTTTTGGTTTAGTTTGAGTTTTCTTACAAGCTCTCTCTGATGACGGGAAGACCCAGAAACACGTGTCAGGGAGTGGTAAGAAGCTCAAATTAAATCGAAACGCAACCATTTTCTTATATTTATCGTTCTTACTCGACGCAATGAGTACAAGAAAGATGGTAATTTATATAAGTAAATTGTTGATGCATAGTGGAATATAAATATTCCCAGCATCGCTCTAATGGCTTGATTAAGCGTGAGTATACAGTTTACTTTAATTGCTATCGACACATTTTTCATCTTTCATCACTAGATGTCTCTAGTAGTATACTCTGGTAATTATTTTTTCTATAATTGCTAGAGTAGTCGGTGCGTTTTGGTTTAGTTTGAGTTTTCTTACAAGCTCTCTCTGATGACGGGAAGACCCAGAAACACGTGTCAGGGAGTGGTAAGAAGCTCAAATTAAATCGAAACGCAACCATTTTCTTATATTTATCGTTCTTACTCGACGCAATGAGTACAAGAAAGATGGTAATTTATATAAGTAAATTGTTGATGCATAGTGGAATATAAATATTCCCAGCATCGCTCTAATGGCTTGATTAAGCGTGAGTATACAGTTTACTTTAATTGCTATCGACACATTTTTCATCTTTCATCACTAGATGTCTCTAGTAGTATACTCTGGTAATTATTTTTTCTATAATTGCTAGAGTAGTCGGTGCGTTTTGGTTTAGTTTGAGTTTTCTTACAAGCTCTCTCTGATGACGGGAAGACCCAGAAACACGTGTCAGGGAGTGGTAAGAAGCTCAAATTAAATCGAAACGCAACCATTTTCTTATATTTATCGTTCTTACTCGACGCAATGAGTACAAGAAAGATGGTAATTTATATAAGTAAATTGTTGATGCATAGTGGAATATAAATATTCCCAGCATCGCTCTAATGGCTTGATTAAGCGTGAGTATACAGTTTACTTTAATTGCTATCGACACATTTTTCATCTTTCATCACTAGATGTCTCTAGTAGTATACTCTGGTAATTATTTTTTCTATAATTGCTAGAGTAGTCGGTGCGTTTTGGTTTAGTTTGAGTTTTCTTACAAGCTCTCTCTGATGACGGGAAGACCCAGAAACACGTGTCAGGGAGTGGTAAGAAGCTCAAATTAAATCGAAACGCAACCATTTTCTTATATTTATCGTTCTTACTCGACGCAATGAGTACAAGAAAGATGGTAATTTATATAAGTAAATTGTTGATGCATAGTGGAATATAAATATTCCCAGCATCGCTCTAATGGCTTGATTAAGCGTGAGTATACAGTTTACTTTAATTGCTATCGACACATTTTTCATCTTTCATCACTAGATGTCTCTAGTAGTATACTCTGGTAATTATTTTTTCTATAATTGCTAGAGTAGTCGGTGCGTTTTGGTTTAGTTTGAGTTTTCTTACAAGCTCTCTCTGATGACGGGAAGACCCAGAAACACGTGTCAGGGAGTGGTAAGAAGCTCAAATTAAATCGAAACGCAACCATTTTCTTATATTTATCGTTCTTACTCGACGCAATGAGTACAAGAAAGATGGTAATTTATATAAGTAAATTGTTGATGCATAGTGGAATATAAATATTCCCAGCATCGCTCTAATGGCTTGATTAAGCGTGAGTATACAGTTTACTTTAATTGCTATCGACACATTTTTCATCTTTCATCACTAGATGTCTCTAGTAGTATACTCTGGTAATTATTTTTTCTATAATTGCTAGAGTAGTCGGTGCGTTTTGGTTTAGTTTGAGTTTTCTTACAAGCTCTCTCTGATGACGGGAAGACCCAGAAACACGTGTCAGGGAGTGGTAAGAAGCTCAAATTAAATCGAAACGCAACCATTTTCTTATATTTATCGTTCTTACTCGACGCAATGAGTACAAGAAAGATGGTAATTTATATAAGTAAATTGTTGATGCATAGTGGAATATAAATATTCCCAGCATCGCTCTAATGGCTTGATTAAGCGTGAGTATACAGTTTACTTTAATTGCTATCGACACATTTTTCATCTTTCATCACTAGATGTCTCTAGTAGTATACTCTGGTAATTATTTTTTCTATAATTGCTAGAGTAGTCGGTGCGTTTTGGTTTAGTTTGAGTTTTCTTACAAGCTCTCTCTGATGACGGGAAGACCCAGAAACACGTGTCAGGGAGTGGTAAGAAGCTCAAATTAAATCGAAACGCAACCATTTTCTTATATTTATCGTTCTTACTCGACGCAATGAGTACAAGAAAGATGGTAATTTATATAAGTAAATTGTTGATGCATAGTGGAATATAAATATTCCCAGCATCGCTCTAATGGCTTGATTAAGCGTGAGTATACAGTTTACTTTAATTGCTATCGACACATTTTTCATCTTTCATCACTAGATGTCTCTAGTAGTATACTCTGGTAATTATTTTTTCTATAATTGCTAGAGTAGTCGGTGCGTTTTGGTTTAGTTTGAGTTTTCTTACAAGCTCTCTCTGATGACGGGAAGACCCAGAAACACGTGTCAGGGAGTGGTAAGAAGCTCAAATTAAATCGAAACGCAACCATTTTCTTATATTTATCGTTCTTACTCGACGCAATGAGTACAAGAAAGATGGTAATTTATATAAGTAAATTGTTGATGCATAGTGGAATATAAATATTCCCAGCATCGCTCTAATGGCTTGATTAAGCGTGAGTATACAGTTTACTTTAATTGCTATCGACACATTTTTCATCTTTCATCACTAGATGTCTCTAGTAGTATACTCTGGTAATTATTTTTTCTATAATTGCTAGAGTAGTCGGTGCGTTTTGGTTTAGTTTGAGTTTTCTTACAAGCTCTCTCTGATGACGGGAAGACCCAGAAACACGTGTCAGGGAGTGGTAAGAAGCTCAAATTAAATCGAAACGCAACCATTTTCTTATATTTATCGTTCTTACTCGACGCAATGAGTACAAGAAAGATGGTAATTTATATAAGTAAATTGTTGATGCATAGTGGAATATAAATATTCCCAGCATCGCTCTAATGGCTTGATTAAGCGTGAGTATACAGTTTACTTTAATTGCTATCGACACATTTTTCATACTTTAGATAATCTAGTTGATATAGAATCCGAAATTCACGAAGCATTTGGATGCAATCAAGAGTGTTTAGCAGTTTTCTTTGACATAACCCATGCGTATGATACAATTTGGAGAGCCGACATATTACAAAACTTATCCAGATGGTCAATCAAAGGTAACATCCTTAAGTTTATAAAAAATTTTCTAATATTTCGTGAGTTTAAAGTTCGTGTAGATAATGTTTGTTCAGAGCCAACAACGCAAATTAATGGTATCCCACAAGGATCTACACTAAGCGTAGTATTGTTCCTTATTGCGATTAATGATATCTCTAAATCCTTTAGTTCATTAGTAAAAGCACGCTTATATGCTGATGATCTCGTCATATTTTCTCGAGGGAAAAATGTTCTAACACTTACCAGATATATACAAACCGCTATCAATCAACTAGAAAATTGGTCAGAGAGATGTGGTCTACAGATATCTCCAAACAAAACAAAAGCAATTTTCTTTAGCAAGAGCCCAAAAAACATTATACTACCACCTAATCTCACCTTATACTCGTTACCTATTACTTATGTTGAATCAACTACCTTCCTAGGAATGAAACTAGATCAGAGGTTAATCTGGAAAGATCATATTTTTCATCTTCGACAAACAACTCAAAATGGTCTAAATTTATTGAAAAGCATATCTCACAAGCAATGGGGAGCTGATTTCCAAACACTCATAACTGTCTACAGAACTCTAATTCGTTCTAAACTAGATTATGGCGCAGTTGCTTATAATTCAGCCAAAGCATCAATACTTAAATTACTAGACCCAATACACAACACAGGAATAAGAATAGCACTGGGAGCTCATCATATTAGCCCAATTGAAAGTTTATATTGTGAATCAGGTGAACCTTCCCTTCAACTAAGAAGAAACTACCTCAGCCTTGTGTATGCTGCTAAATTGTCAGCCAATCCACATATAACGACATTTAAAAACACGTTTGCTGACAGATTCACATCGACATTTAACACCTCACAAAGATCAAGTCCCCCGTTTTATATTCGGATCCAAAAATTACAAAATAGTTTAAACATACATTTTCCTGAGATATACAATGTAACTAACCTTAATCATCAACCTCCTTGGAGAATACAGCTGCCTATTTGTGATACAAGTCTTACTATCAATAACAAATATGACACACCACGTAGTATATTTAAAAAGAAAGCAGCAGAGAAATTAAACTGCTCTCATAACTCCCTCATTTTTACAGACGCGTCTAAATCCGACAATGGGGTAGGGGCTTCTTTTACAACTTTACACCAAGACTACTCCTTCTCACTTTCCCTACGATCAACCATATTTTCCGCAAAACTTCTTGCTATTTTGCAAGCAATAACATTTGTAAATAATAAAAATATTCAAAACTCTTTGATAATAACTGACTCTTTAAGTGCTCTCAGCTCTATGAAACAGTTATACACAAACCATCCCATTCTATTGCTTATAAAGTCAGAACTAATGAGATGTCAAGAAAACGACCGATTTGTTAAATTCCTTTGGGTTCCGTCACACTGTGGTATAACTGGAAACGAAAAAGCTGATCAGTTGGCCAGGGAAGCAGCAGAAAATCCACAATCAACATTATTCACTAAATGCGTTTATAGCGACCTGAAGCAATATTTTAGAAACAAAATAAGCGAGGAATGGCAACTACACTGGAACAATTCTGAGACATCCATGAAAAACATTAAGCATGAGGTAGCTGTATACAAACTCCCATTAAAGCGACGAGACCAAGTATGCATCTCTAGATTACGTATAGGCCATACGAAGTTAACACACGATTACCTTCTAAGTAAAGAACAAATTCCCATGTGCTACAGTTGTGATTGTGTAACTACAGTGGACCATGTGCTAGTGGACTGCCCTTTGTACACCCTAGAACGACTTCAAGCTGGATTACCCACTTCATCCAAAGAGTGCTTAAACGGCTTCAATAATGACAAAACTATAAACTTTTTACAAAATGCAAGACTAGTTCACAAAATATAGTGTAACATTATTAACATTTATGTAATTTATTGTACCATGCTAATAACCCCTAGTGGTTGAAGCAATTTTGTAAAAAAAAAAAAAAAAAAAAAAAAAAAAAAAAAAAAAAAAAAACCTTTATTTTATTGTCAGTGCATCGTGAACTGAAGCTTGTCGACAGTTTTTTATTATTAAGTAACTGAAAACTGAAGTATTTATAAAATAATTGTGTTTAATTAAGACGTGTGTTGAGGTTGCTAGGTAAATAATAATTAACCTAATTGATAATATTTGTATGGCAATTAAAAATCCACAAAGCTACCTCGTGGTACAATATTCGTACCACCGCTCCGCATATGATATTTTACAAAAGTAATTTTTATCTAGAAAAATGTCAAGATTGAGAAAAGACGATATACCTTTTACCCTAATTGGCATGACAATAGACGAATTTCAAGCGGAACTGGATAATATAGATGAAGGTGTAGAGGCAATACCATCTGATTCCGAATCGATAGTGGAAGACTCTGAAAATGAAGATCACGAAGCGGTTGAAACTCCAACGGCAGATGTCGATTAAATTTATAACAGTTCAGGTAAAGAGTCTGAGTCTGGCTTGCCACTAGAGGAGACAACAGATATTACTAGAGCTCCTAGACCGGAAAATAATGCTTCTGCTTATACACCTCCAACAAGCTCAACTAATCATAGACCTTTCTCTCCTGAAAACTTTACGCATTCTTCTGGAGTACCAGACTTTATTCAAGAGCTTGATAATCCAACCCCATATAATTTGTTTAAGTTGTTCATAAATGATGATTTTATTGAACATTTGGTATTCCAAACTAATTTATATGCAGAGCAAATAAAAAAAACTTAAAAACTTTAAACGTTAAAAACTTTTTGTCGACTGAATTTAAAGAAATAAAAACATTCTTGGGTATAAACTTGCTAATGAATATAAAGCGATATCCTAGTTATAAAAACTACTGGTCCAGTGCACCTGACCTTTACGATGCATACATATCCAGTTTGATGAGTCTCAAGAGATTTAGTTTGTTACTTGGCCATTTTCATGTAAACGATAATTCTGCTATGCCTGTTCGTGGTTCACCGAATTTTCATAAGCTGTATAAACTGCGCTCAATGATAGATTTATTACTAAATAAATTCGAAAATTTTCCATCTTAGCAAGTAGCCGTCGACGAATAGTCTAGGCGGGATCTGTTTTCGATTGGACATTTTCCATAGGAAGCTATTTTTTTGCTGGAATCCCTTCAGGTTGTGCCCAATATCGATAATCACGATATGTGCCAGTCGCAAACCCTGTGCTAAATTTTTTATTTAACAAAATCTGAAAACAATTGAAAATTGATTTATTACTAAATAAATTCGAAAATTTTCCATCTTAGCAAGTAGACGTCGACGAATAGTCTAGGCGGGATCTGTTTTCGATTGGACATTTTCCATAGGAAGCTATTTTTTTGCTGGAATCCCTTCAGGATGTGCCCAATATCGATAATCACGATATATGCCAGTCGCAAACCCTGTGCTAAATTTTTTATTTAACAAAATCTGAAAACAATTGAAAATTTCTCATTTTTTTGCTCCTATTTTCGTTTATAATTCCGAAAATATTGATCCTAAAGAAAAAATTATAGTTTCGTTATTCAATTCTACACAATATTTCGTTAGCTAGAAATTGAAAATTTAATGTTTATTGTTGAAAAATAATTGAAAAAAAAGTACAAAAAAATGAAGTTAACCCTTTAAATGTTTTCGACTTTCTAAACTTGACCTACAAGCTCCATATTCCGCCTAGAAAAACCTTTTAATATGTTTAAAACGTGTGCTAAATTTTGTTAAGATCGGTCGGATAGGTTTTGCATAATAATTTTGCAACCCAGCCTACTGGAAAAAAATCGCAAATTTTCAAATTTATAGTAGACCGGTATTATGGAATAATCGGAGAGCAGTACATATACTTTCCAACTTCCACAACCCTGAAGATGTCAGTGAAGTGAGTCGAAAAGAAAAAAATGGCGACAGACGTCTTATACCATTTCCTCATGCTGTAACTGATTACAATCAAAATATGAATTTTGTAGATAAATTTGGCCAGATGTTATTGTTACAAAATTGATCATCGCAGTTAAAAATGGTGGCATTGAATATTTTTTTTTATTAAACACTGCGGTTGTAAATGCATACTGCCTTTACAAGTTGATGAACATACCTAAAGTAACATCAAAAGATTTTCGCCGTGCTGTTATTAATGGATTATTGGCAGACCAAATTGTTTCTAAAAAGAGGCTATCTAATGGAATGCCATTAGACACAATACAAATCAAAAAAGCAAAGCCATTTGTTCCCATTGAGGTGCGACTACATTCTTTAGAACATCAGATACAGCGAAGTTCAAGAAGAAGATGTGCTTTGTGAAGCACCAAAAACATACAAGTTAGGAGTGAATGGATTTGTTCTGTGTGAAAAGTTCCTAAAGTGTTCCTAGTGTTTATCTAAAAGCAAATCATGCTTTCAGAGATACCGCAATAAACTGTAAGTTCGCTTTTTTATATTATATTATATTATATCAGTTTTATGTCTGCAAACTTGTACGAATTGGTACGGCGGTACAAAATCTGTACCACTCCATAACTAAAAAAATAAAAACTTTGTTGCAAAAAAAAACATCGGATTGTGTATCAATAGTAGATAATTAACCCCTTTATTTGTTTTTCGTTATCAATTTGTGAATAAAAGTATTGTTGCTCCATTAGGGCATTTTTTGCATGAACACTTTTGCTCCTCAAAGAGTTAAAACAAAATTTTAAATAAAATCATATAGTTCAGACGGTATTTCTTTTAAGTTGGGTGTGACGCAATTTTTTGCATAAATCGCTCCAAAATATCAATACAAATGGTAATTTCACTAAGCGTGAGGTGTAAAATGTGGGTTTAACTTTTTATTAAACAAAATATGAGAAAAATCGAATGTTTTTCCTCCTTTTTATTCGCATTTATCTCAAGAATTATCGGTTTTAGAATAATTTTGTATCAGACATACATAAAAGTTTTGTATTTGAATTTTACATTTGAAGATAATGCTAGTCTTTTGCGAGTTTATCTCCCATACTAAAATCAAACTTAGGACCTTCATATTCCGAGAAAGAAAACCTTTTAATATGTTTAATCATTACGCAAAATTTTATTGTCTCGTGTAAAGAACGCCAACTTTCTCAAATTTTGTTATTGCATGTGTAGCCTAAAAATTCTAATATGTGTAAACAAAAAGAATTACTAAGAATAATCAAAGAGAGGAAAATGCAATACTTAGGTCATGTGTTGAGAGGCGAAAGATACGAATTACTTCAAGTTATACTGGAAGGAAAAGTACAGAGCAAAAGATCAGTAGGAAGACGCCAGGACTCGTGGCTGAAAGACCTGAGGAGATGGTTCGACCGCTCATCCGCAGAAATCTTTCGCGCAGCAGTATCCAAAGCTACAATTGCCATTTGGATCGCCAACCTTCAAAAGGAGACGGGGCCATGAGAAGAAGAGCCTAAAAATGATTTGTTTGCCACATGCTATTGATTTATGCTGTAAAAATAATTTGTTTAATCATATTGGTAATAAGGCTTGAAGCATGGAGCTTGACCTCGTAATTCATTTATAAAAGTACGTAACAGATCAGAGAATAGTAGTTAGTCAACCTCAAGCTAGAGGTCCTAACGCTTCAAGTCACTACATACCGGGTTAGTGTCAATACAATGGTCATTTTGGGTTTGGTGGTTTTACATACATCCAGAACTTCATTTTGTTCCTGTATAACTAGAACTTCAATTCGTTCCTGATCAAAGATTCTGTACATGGTTCTTCGAACCGGATCGAATCTACTGATAGTAGATTATAATACATCACTCTACTTGAAACTATCTGTTGAAGATAGGGAAAGATGTATCCAATTATCGAGTACTCAGATCTCTCTCCAGCATCCATTATTACCATGCATCTTATCAGCTATACAGTTTATACAGCTATATCAGCTATAACACCAACCACGATTCATATATCCATCATATGTGATGGGTCCAGAACGGAGCGAATCATTGAAAGACTTAGCTTCCTGAAACTGTCCCCGAATTGTATAGCTCAGACTAGAAACATCACCTTACAACTAGCAAAGGAGTAGAAACAGCTGTTGCTGGTTATCTAAAAGCCTTCATCACCACCGGCACTGAAATAGTGTAGACACTCAGTCGTAAGCAAATTAAAATCCCAGGTGGTCAAATAAACATACACGGGGAAGAACTCAAATGTGTAGTCCATTGTGATGTGAATCTTGTGCGTTGCCTGCTATTAGGACGGTATCATCAGCGTACCTAATGTTGTCTATGCTGGTTCCGTTAATCTTGATTCCACCTTGAACCTCGTCTAATACTTTTCTGAATATAGATTCCGAACACGGATTAAATCATAAAGTTGTTTTCATAATTTCGATCATCTTTTGATGGTTAACGCAGTCAAATGCTTTTAGATAATCAATAAAACATGCATATACATCTACACTAGATCAGAGACAAAATACTAACGCTGAAAGGTCTATCCCGCTCACTATCTTTTCCACTAACCAACATAAATTTGACTGAAAATTTGAATCACAATCTGACATTGACACTTACAAGATTTGCACTGTTAGGGTAGGCGATAGATGATCAATTCAAAGGCTATTGTCATTATATTTAGAACTACGTTATGTTTATATTACGTTTATATTGTACATTATTATTTCCTTTTTTAATTTATTCTACTTTGTTCTTCCCGTTGACAACAGTGGCGGCTCGTGGCTTGAGAGACAAGGTCGGCAAGGTATTTTTTGTCTCCTCAGATAGGTATACCGTCTAATAAAGACTTCAATCATCATAGGAGATTTTTTGTTGTCTTCTTTTTGTTTTTTCCTATAAATTTAGACCCTAAACATGTTTATAAATTAACTCTAGTCTACGTTGTTTCGAAGTAGCAAAATGGGTTATAACGTCATCGTAAAATTTATTAGAGTTTTGGAGAGATTTTAAAAGTTTTTTTTCTATTGACATTTGAGACAAGCTTGACATTCTCTCTTGTTTCATGGTATTTCGACAATACGTTTTGATTCTTTTCAGGCAAGAGAAATCTCGTTCATTTGAGGCAGACGTTGGTGGTAATGAGAGAATTAATGACAATAATTTATTAATTTCGGTTAACAGTTTGTTGTAATGAATTACAGTATATAAAATTATACATATCTTGTAACTTATCCCATCTTCCTTTTAATTCATTTTCTAATTTTATTTTATTAAAGAATGATGGATAATTTTTAATTAACCTGTCTAATAAATATCTTGGAAATTCTTTGGCGTAACTTTTAAATTTTGAATCGTCAAAGAGGTCAAAAATTAACAAAACTTCAAAATTCGAAAAACGAGTATCTATTTGCATAATAATAGTATCCAAAATTTCAAAATATACTCGTTTTTCGAGATCTGTTTCTGTGTCATGCCTTTGTCTTTTTTTGGGGGTTCGGAAATATCAAGCGAGTCCAAAACGTCACTGCGTATATACTGGAAATTACTATCATTACGAAAATCTCTGAGATTTTGCACCAGTCTTGTTATTCTATTTTTGGAATGAATAATGTCAGTTAACTGATTTTGAACAACATTGAATATCAAATCGGTTTGGGTAAACACTTTCTTAAAAATACTTAAAAGTATGTTAAAAGAGTAATCATTTAATAAAGTTTTCAAACCGATTGCTTCACGGATCGAGATATCATCACTTTCAAAATCGTCGCATTCAATAATAAAATTAAAAACTTCCAAAAGCTGTTCACGAAAATCTGCTACAGTGAAAACTAACCGAGATTTAAAATTCCATCGCGTCTGACAAACTGTTGGTATTTTTTTCGAAACAAACCGTTCTAAAACATTAGTCCGTTTAGGCGAGCTTGAGAAAAATGAAGCAAATCCGCTTAAACTGGCAAAAAAAGACGACATTCTTTAATTTTTTTACATGTATCCTGCAAAACTAAATTCATTCTATGCGCATGACAGTGAGTAAATAAAGCTTGCGGTGCAATAGTTTTAACTTTTGCCTGGAGACCATTTAATTCACCAGACATCATGGCAGCGCCGTCATAAGTTTGCCCTACCAATTTATTTTTGATATCAAAAAATTTTAATCTGTCCTTTAAAACACCAAAAATATATTCTGCCTTATCGCTTTTACTCACGTCTGTAAAACCTAAAAACCTCTCATAGATATTACCACGTAACGCGTATCGAACAATTGATAATTGTGAATGACATCATATGTCGGTAGTTTCATCTACTTCTAGTGAAAAGCAAATGGTTTCCTAAATCTCAGATTCAATAAAGTTACTCAAAATGTAACTAATTGATTCTATTAATTCATTTTGTGTTGTTTTAGATACACCGCTAAATGTCTTCGAGTCAGAAAGTAAATTAGAAAATTCCAAATTGTATTTCTTAAACATTTTTATTAGTTCTCTATAATTACCTTGATTTAACGAATGCTCCGATTCATCGTGTCCTCTAACTCTAAAAGATAATTCCTGACAACTTAAAAAAATTACAATATCAATTAAACGACGTAAAACTGCGTGATTATTTTTTACAATTTCGTTATGTTTAATAGCATTTTCACGTTGGGCATTATCTAATGAAACATAGATATTTTGTTTTCCAAATAAATCTAATTTAATCTGGCTGTAAGTATGATCTTTCGAAATATCATGTTTATGTAAAGCCCTAAATAATTCCTTTAAATTATCGTAACCAGATTCACACCACGGATTTTGATATTTGAATAGATGAAAATCCATTATGTAAAATATAATTTACAATATCAGACTTATCAATACTTACAGTTTCTCCCATGGCTTGCATTTTTTAGGTTAATTTACCTGAATTTGTTTACACTTTAATTAAAAAAAAAAAACTTCTAATATGTCAAAAAACCCTTTAACCTTTAACTATTTAACGTAACGTATCACAGTATTACTTTAGAAAATAAAAATTAATCACAGAAAGAAAGGTGAGTTCGTGCACTGAATATCACTTCACTTTACTACTTACGTTCTTATATGAAATAACATTTCATCCCGCGCTGGCAATGTACAGTTTGCGACCAATCACCAATCCCAATGAAGCATCGGCAAATTTAAATTTGCCGTACTTGGTAATTAAGTTCATATGGAAAGAAATGTATATTTGGTTGCTAATCAACTAATATTCCGTTGATTTTTACAAGTAAATCGTCAAGATTGGGATCGGCTTGCCGAACACATTGGACGAATTCTTTTAAAAACCATGAATAAAATTTAGTCTGGTCAAATTGGTCGAATTCTTTTAAAAATCATGAATAAAAGTTAGTCTTTATTATCTCACAGATATTTTTTTATTTCTCAAAAACAAATGACATCAACTGATTACCTGCCACAATTAATTATTGAAATACTGATTAAATTAAATATTAAAAAAACTATAATATCTATAAAGGTGTGGGTCGGCACTGCCAACCCTGACCGGCCGCCACTGCTTGACAATATAGACAGTTTACGCTTTTATTATAAAATTCAGTAAATTTTGACCAATAATAACTCAGGAACAAATGAACCGATCATCTTTTTTTTTTCCTTTGGAAGCGTCTTTCCAAGCACTTTTAATATCCGTTTCGAAAATTAAAATCGATGAAAAATTGATGAAGTTATTCAAATTGTTTATAAGCCTAAAATTTAAACATTTAAAAAAATCCCAAGACTCTTCTAATAGATGGATTTTAATTTTTCAAAATGAGTTTGAGAGCTTGAATGCTCTTCTATACGTAAAAAAAAATCAAGTATCTAGATGTTTTAATTTTTGACTTGCATAATTTTGAAAATTATTTTTTTTTAAATTTAGATTGCAAAATTATTTTGCAAAAACTATTGAATGGATTTTAATAAAATTTTGTGTGATGACTAAACACTAAACAATTTTTTGATTTTAGAACTGTTTAATAAATATTCGTCGAAGCAGGTACCAATTCGATGTTGAAGTAATTATAGATTGTGAGTTTAAATCGCTTTATTTTACTTAAACATACTTAAACTTTTATTTTGCAATTTGTATTAAACAAATTACTACGTTTAGAAACTTGAGCTCTTCAGGGGAGTAGAGAATGTGTATACGTAGATATCTCGTGCTGTGACCGTCCCAATTGGGGCTGCGAGAATGTATTGTCACTGCTAAGAAGCTGCAATTTATAGAGAATCTTGTACCTAACGAATCTTATTAATGGGCTTTTTATTGCCTTACAAATTGTACATTCAAACCATAATACGACGTTTTTATGATCAAATTTTAGTAAAAATACGAGAAATAGATATGGAGGTGTTGGATCAGGATAAATGTTTTTGAGGAGATTTATTGTTTTTTATTGAGCTTGACCCAAATTAACTAACGGCTAGATTTTACACTTTGGATAGTAATTAAATAAAAAATTTAAAAGACTTATTTTTTTGTAGGTGCGAGAGGGTCGCGACGGATTGTCGAAAAACGAGATGTTAACTAAAATATCGATCCTTTTTGCGAGTTAAGTAACTATAATGAAGGGATATGGTATAGAGTTGGATTATGTCTGTCGAGACAGAAATAAATACCGAGCAATATTAAGAAAGAAATATATGTTTTGGCGATATGTTACAGGGCTATAACAAGTATTTTATTTCATTTTTTCTAATTAATTTCTTATACTCCATCGACTCAGATTACTTATTGCCCGGTGTTTATTTTTGAACAACTGTTTCTCTCTGGCTAATATAAGAATGACATTTTAGCGTTTTCAGATATCGGACGGTAATTCTAAGAACAGTTTCCAATAAAATGTCGTTAGACGGAGTTTAAAAACACGTCTGATATTTCTTGCACTTTAGTAGGAAACTAAAAATAATTACGTTAAAAATTTCTCACTTCTCAAGTGAACAGTATCGATTTTGTTTAAAGGTCAATGCAATTAAAAAGTGTAATGAATTTTCCAGAGTAATCTTTAGTTAATTGTTCGTGTAGCATTGATCTAATATAGAAGAAAACTGTTCGACATGAAAATTGCTGTAAATATTGAAACCACGTTTATAAAGAATATTTTATCATTCCTGGATGCATTTCACCGTTTCTAATTGCTCTTGAGAGAATTCCTACTTCCTCCGCTAGTTGACTGTTTGAATACTGTTCGTTGATTTCCTCAAGTATTATCCATACACATGTATTTGAGAAACTTAACTTTTGAGATGTTTTTTGATTTATTTAGACATTTAGCAAATAGTTTCTAAATATATATGTTTTGTTTGTTATACTCTTTTCATTGAACCCAGTCACAACTCTCTAGTGAATGTAATCAATTTTTTTGTTACTTTGGTTGAATTTTGACTTCGATTGGAATGGCTGGAACTTATTATACAACCAAGCACACGTGCTCATCATATCTCGAAATACATTTACACAAAAGTATCAACATTTAGTAGTCGGATGACTACCTTTTTTCATTACTAAAAATTTCAGCCTCAGAAATGCAGCTGAATTATGACGAAATCACCTAATACGAGGTCTAGCTATTAAATAACGAGACTGCTTATGAAAAAGAGTTTTATTTTAAAAATTATTCTACAATCGAATGCTCTCCTTCAATATATTCCCCTTCCCTCGCCAGACACCGTTCCATTCGTTTTTTCCATTGGTCAAAGCAATGCTGGAAGTCAGATCTTCGGAAACAGGAAAAAGCCACAGGGTGCTAAATCAGGCGAGTACGGCGGGTGTTCGAGCACTGGAATGCCTCTAGCGGCTAAATAACGCTTCACAGATAGAGCGTTATGGGCAGGTGCGTTGTCCTGGTGCAAGAACCACGGCTTTTTTTTCACAACTCCTGCCGTTTCTTACGAACTCGCTCTCGCAGCGTTGCCAAAACTTTCAAATAGTAAGTTTGGTTTACAGTTTGACCCTCTGGAACCCATTCAGTCATCACGATGCCGTTAATGTCGAAAAAAATGATTAGCATGGCTTTAAATTTTGATTTAGACATCCTTGCTTTTTTCATTCTTGGCGATGCAGGAGTTTTCCAGTGCATGGATTGTCGCTTAGTTTTAACATCGTATTTAAATATCCAGGTTTCATCGCAAGTGATGATGTTTTCCATTAATTCAGGTTCTTCATGTAACCTCTCACGAAAATCTGAGCAGATCTGTTGACGGACGAGCTTTTGGTCAGGGATCAATTTTTTTGGGACCAACTTCGCACAGACTTTCTTCATGTTCAATTCGTCATGTAAAATTTTTCTGACAGTTTCTTTATCGGCGTTTACAGTCTCAGCAATCATCCGAATGCTCATACGACGATCTCCGCGCACAATTTCATTTATTTTGGTCACTGTTTGCGGAGTTGTAATAGAGACAGGTCGACCTGGATGTTGATCATCTTCGGCGCTCTGTCGGCCTTCAGAAAACCGTTTATACCATTAGAAAACACGCGCACGAGATAGAGAATTCTCACCATAGGTCTCTTTCAACAAATTATAGCACTCAGTCAGAGATTTTTTTAATTTAACGAGAAATTTCACATTAATCGGTTGCTCATGTTTTTCGTCACACATTGTTATCGGCACGAGAAAAAAACACGTTATTTTCTAACCTTTACAGAAAAAATACTACTACAGCAACAAAACGTGTTTTCCTACTGAACGAGTAGACACTTCCAGCTATCCAATGCTGCTTTCATTTCCCACTCTTCTTCTCTAGGAAGCCTTCTGCGTGCGCAGTCTCGTTATTTAATAGCCAGACTTCGTATGTCACATACCCCCATAAAGTAGTTCTGTTCTACCTTCTACTTCCCAGCTAACATGAAATTTTAATTTAGTTACCTACGATTGCTTTTGTATTTACATCGTTTATTTTGTAATATTGTACAATAAAAGTGTGCAATATTGCAACCCCGAAAAATCAATATTTTTATTTCAGCAAACCTAACCAAAAATGCAACAGCTTGGTCCGCCATATATTTCTTTAGTAAATATTGGCATGCGAAAGAAAAAGTTTCCCTATCCCTAAACCTCCAAAAATAAGGGTTTTTTTTGCAATTATCTTGGTTAATTGTTTATGTATTTTAATTTAGAAACTCGCAAATTATAACGATATGGCATCCTTTAACCTGTAAACAGGCGTTAGGTACCAATGTGTAACGATAAGACTACCAAAGAGAATTGAAATGCTATTATAAAATAATACCTGAAACAAAATAATGATACTTAGTTTGCACAAGCAAACCCTGCTTATATAGACCAGTCTGGTTAAAAAAAAAGGTGGAAAAATGTTTCGCAGATATCTGAAGCTTTTAAGACATAGGTGGGGGATACTAGATGATGAATAGATGAAAAGATACTCCTAGTTTTACCTTGCGTTTTTTTTAAGCAATAATTTATGGTCACAATTTGATTTTTTGTCTATAAATGTTTTCCCTTATATTTTAAATAAACAATATTTATGTCATTTTTTTATGTCAAGAATATCTTTATTTTCCCGTTTTTTTAATTAAAATTGATAAATAATTTACAGAGATATTTGCAAAAAAGCAGTTTTTTTGCACTAATTTATAAATTTTATTTTTATTTTTTATTAACAAAACAAAATGGTATTAATACATTTAAACATCAAGGAATTACCATCTTTTAGATTTGTGCGAAATTTCCCCCCGATCAGTCATATATTTTATAAGTTATTTAATTTGTTTATCCCTGAGGCTAATTATTTAAACTATTGAGCTTGCCCTATGCATGATGCTAGACACATTCAGCAAATTTCATAGGATTCTTTAAGACTTAGACTATCTCAGAAGTTAAATGCATATTGAGTTTTCATCGAAATTATTTACAAAATAAACGTTTGTAAAAGGGGTATGTTTTTTACTTATAAACAATTGTAATAACTTCTATATTTTTCAAGCTACAGACTTGTACGTACAACCATTGGATAGCTGGTAAAAAAGCTCACATTAAAAAATAAAAAATCTTCTATGACCAATAGGAACGAAGTTAGTGACTATTTTTAAAAAAATCATATCTCCATTGTTTATAAACATTAAGAAGTAAAATTTGCACAAATTTTGAATGAGAATCTAAACTTTATATTGAAACTTATAGCTATAAAATTTATCTAATTTTTCGAAACGACGGTACTTTCGAAAGATCGACATAGGAAAGTGGAGGGGAAACTGTTTTAGCTCCTCGCTGCAAAATTTAATATTATGGTTACGGATTTATCATTCAAAAGCTTCAACAGTTCTGTAGGAATTTCATCAGGTCCATTTGCTTTTCCGTTTAGCGTTACTTATTGCGTATTCTACTTCTTCTTTCAATATGTCTGGCCCAGTTGCATTGATTATCTGAGTTAATTTGTTTCTATCGTCTTCAAATAATTCATTCAGGTATTCTGTCCATATTTTTATTTTATTCTCTAGATCTACAATAACATTTCCATCTTTGTACCAAAAATTAAAGTACATAAATACAGCTATACAAACAGCATGAAAGAAACATCTTACAAAAACAACAACAAAGAATAAGGGGTGGATGACACAAGATATACTAGACTTCATGGAACAAAGAAGAAAGATGAAAAATTACCCAGACAAATACAAAGAAATAAATAAACACATAAAAAAGAGAATAAAAGAAGCCAAAGAGGAGTGGATTAAAGAATAATGTGAAGAAATGGAAACCTATGAGAAAAAGTACGATGCGTTCAATATGCACAAAAAAGTAAAAGAGATAACAGGAAGCATAAAGAAATGCCAAATAGGTAAACTTAAAGACAAAGATGGAAATGTTATTGTAGATCTAGAGAATAAAATAAAAATATGGACAGAATACCTGAATGAATTATTTGAAGACGATAGAAACAAGTTAACTCAGATAATCAATGCAACTGGGCCAGACATATTGAAAGAAGAAGTAGAATACGCAATAAGTAACGCTAAACGGAAAAGCAAATGGGCCTGATGAAATTCCTACAGAACTGTTGAAGCTTTTGAATGATAAAACCGTAACCATAATATTAAATTTTGCAGCGAGGAGCTAAAACAGTTTCCCCTCCACTTTCCTATGTCGATCTTTCGAAAGTAACTTCGTTTCGAAAGGTTTTAAGTTTCGAAAAATTTGATGAATTTAATAGCTATAAAATTCAATATAAAGTTTAGATTTTCATTCAAAATTTGTGCAAATTTTACTTCTTAATGTTTATAAACAATGGAGATATAATTAACAAAAAAATTGTCGTTAACTTCGTTCCTATTGTTCATAGAAGGTTTATTTTTTTGTTGTTAAATGTGAGTTTTTTTACCAGCTATCTAATGGTTCTACGTACAAGTCTGTAGCTTGAAAAATATAGAAGTTATTACAATTGTTTATAAGTAAAAAACATACCCCTTTTTCAAACGTTTATTTTGTAAATAATTTCGATGAAACCTCAATATTCATTTAACTTCTGAGATAGTATAAGTCTTAAAGAATCCTATGAAATTTGTTAAATGTGTCTAGCATCATTCATAGGGCAAGTTCAATGGTTTAAATAATTAGTCCCAGGGATAAACAAATTGAATAACTTTTAAACTATTTGACCGATCGGGGGGAAATTTCGCACAAATTTAAAGGACGGTAATTCCTCAATGTTGAAATGTATTAATAACATTTTATTTTGTTAATTAAAAATTTAATTAAATTTATAAATTAGTGCAAAAAAACTGCTTTTTTTTGCAAATATCTCCGTGAATTATTTATCAATTTTAATTGAAAAAACGGGAAAATAAAGATACTCTTGATATAAAAAAATGGTATAAATATTGTTTATTTAAATTATAAGGGAAAAAACTTCTAGATAAAAAATCAAATTCTGACCATAAATTATTGTTGAAAAAACATGCAAGGTAAAAATAGGAGTATCTTTTTATCTATTCGTCATCTAGTAACCCCCACCTATGTCTTAAAAGCTTCAGATATCTGCGAAACATTTTGCCGTGAAATCGATGATTTTTGTATAACCAGACTGGGCTAATAGCTTTACAATAAAATGAAATGATACTTATGGCATCGATGGGTTTTATATGTGGTTAATCCATCGTTTTATTTAATAAACTATCCCATAAACCCAAAGAGATTTCTGCAGACCATAAAATGAACCTTATTTCTTATTTCCTTCTTTTATAAATTTCAACTACACACAAAAAAAATATCCCGCTACGTTAGAAAAGCTGACTGACTGAAATAATGGGGAGTGACTACAATACAGTATAGCACAGATGCCATAGAACATATGTCTATGATGGAATTAGCTCTTCTGTCAAAATAAAACAGAATATTTAGTCTACCGGACAGAAAGACAGAGGGCGCCAACTATTTTTTGAAGAAAAAATAGTAAAAAAAGAAACTGAAGGTTAAGGGATTAATAAATTAATAAGAAACGTATAATAAAATGTATAAGCAAAAACGTATAAAAAAAAATGTATAAGATAAAACAAAGCAAAATCAGCTGTCCGTCTTCAAGGATTTGTCATCAGCTATCCGACATATAGGTTTAAGACCATTCAAAAACCTGTATAGGATTTTTTCAGCTATTTTTTTTCTTTACTGGCCTGTTATATTATTAAAGGATTTTATGTCGATGGAAAATTGAAATATTTTTCCCCACGTTAAATTGTATATTTTATATCTCAAGCCTACTTACGGGAAGCTCGTATAGAAGCTTTTTGCTTCTAAAATATCAACACACATTTGACTGCTGACAAAAAAAATTGAATTATCAAGGGAGATTTAATCTAGTACACTGTATACTTCAATGTAACAATGGAATTACATAAAATGCATAAGCTTCGGCTGTTTTGGCAAAGTACTGTTATTTGAGAATTTAAATCCCTAATGTGCTACAAGTAATCGATCGCCTCCATCTCCACATCGTCTGCCGTGCTATTGTAAAACTGTCGGCGGCGACCTAAATACACCCTTATAAAATATATACGATCTGCGTGTCTCTAGATCCTCTACAAAACACAATCTTGTCTACACTTCTGGGGTAGGATTTTCCTTACGAATTACTAAATAAAAGAGAAGCTCGGAAATTAAGGGGCTTTTTAAACTTAGTGAACCACAGACAATTTTACTACTAGGCATCAAATTGTAATAATATCGTCAAGAACCTTCTATGTAAATGGCCCGTCCTATCTCATAGTGTGACATATGTTAAGGTAATATTACTATTAAACATCTGCAAATAGAATTTCTTTTTAGATATTGTTTTACATTGCGATATATTTGTATAGATTTAAGATCGTCTCTTAGATTCTGTATCGGACACATATCACTTAGCATCTCATTTGGCATTGTTGGGTAAGCCATAATGAGACCGTTATTGTTCATAATGTTGGCAATCTAGTAATATATGCTTGATACTTAAAGATGTATTACACAGTTCGCACTGGCGAGAGTCACTGGGTCACTCCGTTTATATCCATTATGCCTTTTAGAGTACTGAAAGATAAAATCAAGGAAAATATGGGAAAACTGTGGGGTATCCTGGGGAAATTTGCGTGAAAATTGAATTTTCTGTTAAAAAAAAAGTATTATTTCGTAAAAAATTTTCTCCCTTATGCCATTTTACGAATTGATAGAGGAATTTTGATTCTATTTTAAAAAAAATTCGCATAAGGGCTACTGGTGGTCGTTTTAAAAAAGTTGTTTTATTTCTAGGTTTTTTATTTTTAAAATATATATCTACATATATATATATATATATATATATATATTGTGACGATTGGGGTTTATAGAAAATAATTTATAAGTTATATACTACATAATATTAGATATTTGGTTGTTTTAAATAAGTTATATACTAGAGAATTTTATAAAAATTATTTATGTGAGGGCATTTTAAGAAATTAGCATATAATAATTGTAAAAAGTTGTATTTTAGTAGTTATGATTTTGTAGATATTTTTAAGTGAGCCATGTGACTAGGCAACACACTATACCCTCCATTCCTAAGTGTCATTTTAAGAATTTTACGAATATAAGTGGGGTTATATTGTTTGAAATGTGTATTTTATTAAATTAGAGTGTTAGTTACTAATTTGAATGTTTATTCTGATCTGAAAAGCCTAAATGTAAACAAAATTATTAATAGAAAAGAATGGAATTCTCTGGATCAGCGGAGATGACCATTGTTTACAGTCGAACATTCTCGATATAATGATTATGGCGGTGGATCGAACAGATATTTTTTTCGAGAACATCTATATGAAAGTAATGGAACAAATTGGAACATGATCTCTTACCAGATGGTTCTGGAATATCCAAAAGGATATAAATACCCGTGATTTGGATTCAAGATGGCAGTTTTTGGAAGTTTTTTAGTCAGAAGTCAAGCAGTTTATTATGAAAGTTAGGAGATTAGTTAGTGAAGTAAATTGTTCACAGTTTTAGTAAGTCAGTCAAGCAGTTTAATAAGAAATATGAAAGTTAGTTGGAGATAGTCCAATTGTTTAATATAGTGAGTTAAATGAAGATTAAAAATTATGCATATATTTAATGCACATTTATAATTATACACAAATAATTATTGAAGATTATAAAAGTATATTAGAAGAATATTGGATGGACATTGGAAGGAATTAAAATTATATTATGATTGGAGATTAGTATAAATCAACTTATAATAATTGGATATTGGTATATTGAAAAGAAGAATAAATATAAATGGTGTTTGCTGGTTTGGTTGGTGGTGTATAAATGCTGGTGAAGAAAACTATATCTTAAATTGGTAGAAGCTGATAATTGGAAAAAGTAATTTCACAAAAACAAGGATAACCGAAGTACGAAGACATTCAGTGGTGATTAGAATCTATATAGTGGAAAACAGTTCATTTAGGCATTCAGTGAAAGAAAGGTACAAAATTTTGTTACTATAATTTAGTTAGTGTCATAACAATTTCAATTTTGAAGATAGTTTGTTTAAATTTTAGATTGTCTATAGAATTTAATTAGTTTTATAAGAACATCAATTTAAAAATAGTTTATGTTAAATTTACATTGGCTAGGTTAGATATATATGTGTGTTTCATGATAGTTATAATAAAGATAATTTAAAAAAGTACTTACAAACTAATTCTTTGAGAACCGCGATAAAAACCCTATATTATTAAAAATACTCATTGCTCATCATTCAAACAAAAACACATCATAACAATATATATATATATATATATATATATATATATATATATATATATATATATATATATATATATATATATATATTGTTATGATTGTTTATTTTGAGTTCAAACTTAGTTTATTGAGCCAATAAAAAAGAATTATAACTTATTTGTTATCAAAAGTAAAATAATCCTTATATTACCTGTGTTCGATGGATTCAAAAGATTTTCTAGTTGTCTTTTATCGGGTTAGAGAAGAGAGGATAAGAATACAAATATATTATATTACAAAGATTTACGTTTCTTTATTTTATATGAACGAATAAAACAATTATTAAATTCTGTCGTTATCTTATCAATCAGCATACAAGAAAATAAATCAAATTATTATGATAATAAGATTATAAAGCTACATACATTTATATTACGTGAAAAACCAATTTTACTTAAAATTTTCTTTACTTAAAAAAAACCACAAAACTTTAAACTTTTGATTAGCCTAACAAAACCTCAGTTCTTAAATTTGAATGCTAATGACCATGATGTCGAAACGATCCTTCACAGATATAAAATTCAATTGTACAAACACTTACAGTTTATTTTCTTCTTGAGTTGTATGTTGGAACATACCCAGAAAAGTCCAGTCTCCTCAAAGATGTGATCTCCCCTCTTTGGCACCTCGGCTCCTTCTTAACGTCTCTGCAAACCTCCTGCAGACTACACAAAAAACCCCTGGTTCACTTCTCCAAACTCCGCTACTTATTTATGACACCAGGACCTCCTTTTGTCAACTTGATGCCGTAAGAATACTTTCACATATACTTTATAAAATGCTCACGGTAGATACAAGGACCTCTTTTAATCTACTTGTTATCTCCTTCTTCAAACTATTCACTTCTTTTCGTTACGCCGGTATCCAAACTCACGAACCACACTGAACAAACGACTGTTTCCTTTCGATGACCAAAATATGACTAACTTCTAAATCTAAAAATTCAGATATGTAGGAAATGAAACAAATCGAATAGGATTTCTTGCCAGATGGTTCTGGAAGATTGAAAAGGTATAAATACTCGGTGATTTGGATTCAAAATGGTCAGTCCAGTTAGTAAGAAATCAGACAGTTACAGTATAAAGTCAGTCGGTCCTATTTTCAATATAGTTCAAGATAGAATACAGTCAGTCAGTTGGTGAAATGTTCAATATAGTAAGTTAAATGAAGATTAAGAAACAGTATAAAGAAAATATTATTGAAGATTAAAAATTATGTTATGTATAAATGGTGATTGGATAATGGAAGGAAGTATTAATTGAAAATTAAAATTATATAATATTTTTGGTGATTGGATATTGGTATATTGAAAAGAAGAATAAATATAAATGCTGTTAAGAAGAAAAATATTTTAAATTGGTGGAAGCTGATAATTGGAAAAAGTAATTTCACAAAAACAAGGATAAACGAGGCTGAGAACGAAGACATTGAGTGGTGATTAAAATCTTTATTTTGGAGAACATTTTCATTTAGACATTCAGTGAAAGAAAGGTACAAAATTTTGTTAATATAATTTAGTTAATGTCATAAGAATTTCAATTTTAAAGATAGTTTGTTTAAATTTTTCATTGTCTATATAATTTAATTAGTTTCATAAGAATTTCAATTTAAAGATAGTTTATTTTAAATTTTGCATTGGTTATGTTAGATATATATATATATATATATATATATATATATATATATATATATATATATATATATATATATGTGTGTTTCATAATAGATACAATAAAGATAATTCCAAAAAGTGCTTACAAACTAATTCTTTGAGAACCGCGATAAAAACCCTATATATATATTATTAAAAACACTCATTGCTCATCATTCACAAATAATACATCATCACAATATATATATATATATATATATATATATATATATATATATATATATATATATATATATATATATATATATATTGTAAAGACTACAACCGTCAATTTATATTTCTAAAATATTCAACTAGTGAATTCAGAGGTTTAATCGGTCATTCAGGTTGGCAAATAAAAAAAAGGTATGCTGTTACCAACCTCCAATTCACATGTAAATTGAAGGTGAGGATCAAGGCTATTGAAGACTGATAAGGTGCTTAAAATCTTATCAGGTGGTGTTGCTAGGATCAAGTCGTCGACATAACGCTTTACAAAGAGAACCTGGAAATCTAACTTACTAATACTCTCATTGATAAGGTCGTCGAGTACGAAATTAAATAGAATGGGGGAAATGGACGATCCCATGGGAGTTCCAAAGACTTAGGTTCTTACGAAATAAATAATACCAATTATTCTTCAGTTAAAATGTGGCTTATTTTCCATTCAAAATAATAACACAATCATCCCATCTTTCCAAGTTTCATTAAAATATAAATTAAAAATAATATATCAAATATTTCCGCCATGCAAATCCACCCACCAACTAATCATGCAATGATCCCTGTAGAAGGTCATAATTGTCTCAAACCTTGGAATTTGGTGACATATGGCCCTTAAAAAATTTTCGGTTTCGCGTCATGTTGTTTGTATAGATTGCAATAAATCAGTGCTTTGTTTGTCTTCAGTGGAGAACCATCTCTAAATGAAGCCAAATGTCCGTTTAAAAATTTTTAAATCTTCGTATCTACGAATATGGACATTATTTTCTGTAGAGTTTGTGTGTTTTTTGTTTTTTTTTTAAGTTAGTTTTAAGTAATGAGTAAAGTTTACAGTACATATATAATAACATCGATAATATACTACATATTGAGTTGTAAGTTATGAACTATTAACATCTGTATTTCTTATAAACTCTATTTCATCTGTTATATTTTAGAGAACTGATGAAGCTTTAGAAATATAAAGCGAAACGTCTTCGATAAACTTATGAAATAGCTGACTTCTTTTTTTATTTGCCAACCTGAATGACCGATTAAACCTCTGAATTGACTAGTTGAATACTTTAGAAATATATATATATATATATATATATATATATATATATATATATACATATATATATATATATATATATATATATATATATATATATATATATATATATATATATATTTAAAAATTTTGAACTGTATACTTACGTTAATTTTAGATTTAACTATGTTTTTATAAAGTTCTCTTAGTATAAATAATTCTAACAATAACAAGAGGAAAAAGTTATTATAAATTCTACATCAGTTATCAATGCAAGTAAGTCAATGAGGTGAGAGAAAGGATCCTCCGTGTAAGGTGAAATGTAAATAATAAAATTTTCAAAATTAATTTTAGCACATATGATATGCCCTGCTTTTCCTGCTTGTTGGATAAATTTCTGTAAGAAATTTATCCAAGTGTTGCTACGCCACTGGTAGCAAACAATTTTTAATTTCATAAGATCTACCGAGGTAACTTTCTCTGAGCAAATTCCAAAGAAATCGATGGTATAAAGCATTCAAAAGCTGTTTTTAACCATTGAAAACTGCTACCTAGAAAATACCCCGGTTAGCAATCATTCAAAAGTGGGTTTTACCAATTTACTGGGTAGTCCTTCGAATTGGAATTATTTGCATTACTTAGTACGCTCTAAATGGTAGTAATATCGCCATCCTAATTTGTGGACAAATCTTCCGTTTATTTCTACCACTTGTTCCTGCAACGATACCAAGTTAGTCGGTGTGCGGATATTTGGCTTGCTTAAATCATACTAAGCATTCTCCATTTCAAAATTCAAAATTACCAAGCACATCAATGAGTAAAATAATGGTAGTGTTTACTGGTCAATAAAATATCCCGCAGTAAGCTTATACACAAATAAATCCACAAATTTCCATAGTTAACCTACTTAATCTCCAACCGGAATAACAACTGGAATGGTATCATTTTAAGCGGATTCTTCCCTTCAGCGACAAGACAGCTCACACAATAAATCTGACACAGCAATTTTGTGTAATCCATACATCCTGCGAAATAGCTGTAATCAGGACTTTATATATTTCAACCTCAGTGAAAAATATTCTTTGAACTGTAAGTAGTTACATGCTTGTCTTGTTTATCTTAAGCTTAAGGAGAATTACGATTTTTAACGATATACCAATACAGTCACTAGACTGTGAAGTTCTATTAAAATGCTTTTGTTTTGTCACAAGAACAATATTCTATGCAGATTTATTTTGATATTATGAATGCATATGAAAAATGCAAAATAAAACGTTTAGACGCACAAAAGTGTAAATTTTTAGTTTTAGAAATTTATTGACACAACCGTGTAATACTTATAACATTGTGGACAACATACATAATAAAACTGGTTGTACAATAAGAACATTTTTAATTTTTAAAATAACCAAAAGCAATACAAATAATTTACAAAAATATGACAACTATTAATCGACAACGAAAATTTACGAAATTTATTTTAATAATCTCTGTCTAACACTAGAAAAAGCTACGTAAAGCTGTCCGTGACCAGAGAGAGATCGTCACCTGCTACAGAGATAGTAGTAGTGTTTGCCGATAGGTAGCGCTGGGTTTTCGTTACGGACAGATATACAGATACACAGAATAAATAAATTATATACGAGGAGTCAGGGGGACAAACAATTAAACTTTTGGTCGAAATTGAGATGACGAAGTTTTCTAGTGATGAATACATATTACTTTCCGATGGTACGGAGTAAAAGGGAAAAACATTTACAGTCCTTTTATTACAAATGATAAATGAAACGGTGTACTTTGGGGAAGGACCATCCTAGTCCGCGCGCTGCGAGGGAATAACCGTCAGGGTCCGAAGGCGCCCCCTCTCTGTCTCAACAGGTCGGGTCGAGTGCAGTATTTCTGTGATTCTCTTTCTTAGTTTAGCGAATTCGTTGATGTGTTCTAGTTTGCCAGTTGATTCTATTTGAATGGAAAGTAGTGGTAGCGATTGTAGTGATATAGATTTGGGGACTGCTGCTAAAAAAAAGAAGGAAAAGGCTGTGTTCGTGATGTTATAAAATTTATGAGAGCCACCATTCATGAGGTAGGGCCAGATTACAAGTGCTACCGTTTTTGTTGTTTTGGGAACGTCAATGGAGCCGAAAGGCGACGCATTTTGACTCAATTCAATGAAGTTGCTAACTACAACGATCAGAATCGATATTTAGGTGGTCTGATCACCGTTCTCCCAGTTATGCGTCGACAAATTCGAGTGGGTACAGGCACAGCTAATCTTGCTTCTTATTCCTATCGTGTTAGGAATGACACTGATGAAGACTTTCGTGATGTGCAAATATGTTTCAAAGAATTCTTACCCATTCATGGAATTTCTGTTTTCCGAGTGCAAAAAATTCGAGAATCACTGGTCTAAAGTGACACTACCATTAGACGCTAGAGGAAAACACTGAAATAGGTCCCACAAAATTTCTGAAGATACTATCGTCAAAGTAACAGAATTTATTGGTTCCTTGAAAGGAAGAAAATCGAATTACTCCCAGAAAAGAGTAAGAAAACTTATCTCCCTGAAGAACTCAACATAACTAAGTTACATACTATGTACTTAGAAAAAAATCCCGATAATAAATTATTGTATGACAAGTTTCGCGAAATCTGCCATATGTAATAATTGGGCGTATAATAGACTTGTACAGTGTTAATTTAGATTTTCTTTTTATTATTTTATTAGTTATTTAAACTCCTTTACTACTTCGTGATTTTGTGAAGTTGTGATCATTAATACTGATGTTCTGCCTAACTCTTGAATTTTTTGTTACTGCCATGTACTTCGTCTTTTCTTCATTTATTCGGAGACCCAGACTAACTGTTTGCTCCTCGAGCTGTGAAAACACCTCTCTCACGTCTCTTGTAGAATGCGTGACTGCATCTATATCATCAGCAAAGGCCAGCAACAGTTTTGATCTTTGATCAGCAAATCCTCCTGTCAGCTCAGACGATATTTTACTTATTGCATATTCTAAAACAAAATTAAACAGCAACGGTGACAAGGGGTCCCCTGCCTAAGTGCTGAATTTATACCAAATGTCATCGATGTTCTGCTTCCTATCTTTACCTGCGCATATGAGTCTGTCACGCACATTTGCATTATTTCAACTAATTTTCTTGGTATTCCCATTTCTAACATTGCTATCCACAATTTGCTTCTTTTTATGGAATCATATGCTTGCTGGAAATCTATGAAAATTTGGCGCACATCGCGGTTGAATTCTCAGTTTTTCTCTAATATTTGTCGGATGGTAAATATCTGATCTATAGTTGACCTTCCAGCACGAAAGCCGCATTGGTAGTCGCCTAGAATATCTTCCGAATATGGTGTGAGTCTCTTTAGCAAGATAATTGATAGCACTTTATATGATGTGCTAATAAGCGATATGGAATTGTTCTTTGTTTCCTTTCTTATATATGGGAATTATAACGCTTCCATTCCATTCTTTAGGCATTTTCTTTAGGCATCTGCAGAATGAAACGTAATATCTGCTTCCTCCGTCTCACTTTAAATATTTAGTAAATTCCGAAAGTATCCCTTCCATCGTTCGACGATTTCCGTTTCTATCATTATAAGTTCACCTGCTTCATTTCTCATAGGCTGTCTTACGTCAACACTTGCACCTTTTCTAACTGACTTCACTAAAGAATCGAATCGAATTTCCTTATTCGATTCCTCTCGCCATTTCTGTCCATTTCCCGGATTTGCTGTTCTAGGTAGCTCCTCTTTTTAGTTCTGAATAGTCGCCTTGTTTGTGCTCTTGTTCTGTTAAAATCTGCTTTGTTCTCATCTGTGGGGTCTTGTAGCATTTTCAATCTTTTTTTCATTTTTATTTCCAGAATTTCCTCGCATGTTTTGTCAAACCGTTTCCGTTTTGGGAGAGTTCTCTTTTTTCCAATGGTTTCCTTGGCTGCTTGTTCTATAACTGATGCCACTTGGTAACCAAGTTCTTTATTTGGTCTTTGTAGGACTTCTATGTTCCATATTTCTCTTTTTTCTTATTGTTCCAGTTGTACTTGTTCTTGTTGTACCAAATATTTGGAAAACGTAAACTCTAGAAAGTTCTACACTGATTTACAAGGTACTGAAGAGGAGAGAAATTCTTTTGTCTTCTCTTGATTTTTCCTCTGTAAGCATGTCAAGGTACCACTGAAAAAAATTAGCGATTTATACAGTTGAGTTAAAACAATATTTATTTAAAAATCGTTTATAAAAGGTATATAATTAATACACCCAATCGGGCTACTTCATAGAACGTTTTCGAAATCAATATTCCATCAACAGTGTGTCTAGGTGTACACGCTTTGAGCCACTAAATATTTAGGTAAAAACCCTTTAAATGTTTTTAATTTGAATTTAAGTTACATTATTGGATCTTATATGCTATGATCTTTAAGTTACAATTGAAGAGCTTAATGTGAAACAATGACAAGCCACACATGAGTTCAAAAAGAGTTAGTGCTATGATCGGTTAAAGTAATAGTATAACAAGCCACTAAAAATTTATTTCAGCCCGTCGTTAATAGATGACGCCACAAACCTATGGTAACAGTGTTGCATAGATCTAGTTTGTCTTAGTATCTACTCGACATAATGACAAGCCACATCAAAATGGCGAACATGGGCGAAAGCGATTCAGATATTTCTGTGAGTTCTGACGATTCTAGTAAGACAAATACTGAAGTTCAGTCGACATTCGATGACAGTGACCGTGATCCTGACTATGTACAATCTAGAAGTGACTCAAGTGATGAAAATACAGCGGTACGTATTTTTTTTGTTAAATGTGGCTTGTCACATTATTACCATTCAAGATTAAAGTATGATTGTTGTGGCTTGTGACATGGCTTGTTATATTATTACATTTTGTTGTAGGATAATGAACAAGGTCCGTCAAGAAAAAGGACAAAACCAAACACACCCGACAAAACTCCAACAAGTCGATGGAGACAAAGCAATGAACACTGTTATTCAAGATCAAAAAGAAAAATTCGACGAAATTTAGGGCAACCATATGTAAGCGACAAAACGAAAAAAAAATGTGCCTGGTCGAGAATTGGGACCGCCTTGCAGTTGCACTAAGAAGTGTAGGGAAAAGCTTCAGGGCCACGAGAGCAATATTTTTAACGAATTCTGGAACCTCGGTTCATGGGAGTTACAAAATAGCTACTTATTCGGATGTATAGATATTGTTAAGAAGAAAAGGTCCTACCGAAAGAAGAAAAAACATCAAGAATCGCATAGAAAGAGCAATGCAGTCTACTCCATTAATGTTAATGGTGAAACTACACGTGTCTGTAAAAGAGAATTTTTAAATATCCACGGACTTCAAGCTTCTAAGGGCAGAGTAAATAACATTGTTCACAAGAAGATAGAAGGAAATCTAGTGCCAGAAAGAGACAACAGAGGAAAGCATACAAACCGTGTGAACAAAATATCTGATTCTGAAATACTAAGTGTTAAAAACCACATACATTCGATTCCAAAGTATCAAAGTCACTACAGTCGACACAAGAACATGAATAAAGTTTATCTGGATCATAACATGAGTATAGCCAGTCTCTATTTGGATCGATATGTCCCTTGGTGTACAGAAATGGGAATTGAACCAGTCAAGGAGCATACTTACCGTAAAATATTTTGTACCGAGTATAATATTGGATTCAAGCTGCGAAAATCAGATACTTGCAAGACATGCGACGAAATTAATATCCAAATAGAGTCAGCAAAATCAGAAAAAAATGATTAAAGCGAATTAACAACAAGACTTAATTTGCACAAGTGTAAGGCTCAGGCAATGCAACAACTACTGAAGAGCGAAACAGCCCAGTCCAAAATTGATAACAGGACATGTGTTATATCGTTTGACTTGCAGCAAGCGTTACCGATTCCCAAATTAACCACTGGTCCTGCATTTTATTGCAGGAAAATCTGGATGTATAATCTAGGAATCCATAATTGTACGGAAGACGCTGGTCATATGTTTGTCTGGACGGAAAACATTGCAAAAAGAGGAAGTGATGAAATTGCATCAATACTCATAAAATTTCTAAGCTCAAAGATAGGTGAAGTAGAGCATCTCGTTTTCTTCACGGATAATTGTCCCGGGCAAAACAAAAACTGGCTTTTAATGTCTTTATGGTTCCAGCTAGTGAAGGAACAAAAGTTTAAGTCTATTACACACCATTTTTTAGACAGCGGACACACTCACCTTCCCTCCGACAGGGATTTTGCTCTTATAGAAAAACGACATAGAAAGTATGCTCCGCTTGTGTACTCTCCTGAGGAATGGCAAAAAATTATAAAAGAATCTAATAAAAAGAAGCCCTTCAACTTAACTGTTATGAAGCAGGAAGATTTCCTCAATGTACAACCACTCTTAGAGAACATTAAAAAGAGTACTCGCACTGATGACCAGCAATCTTTGGATTTTTCCAATGTTTTTTCCTTTTTCTTCAGGAGTGATAACAGACAAGCATTTTACGTTAAACATTCTGTGAATGGTACCTACAACCCCGTTAGTGTTGTCAAGAAGGGACGTCCTAATGTGCTTACTGTATCTGCTTTAAAACAGAAGTATATTGAGCCCATTCGGATTGCAAAAAAGAAACTCGAAAATGTAAGATCATTATTACCCTACATACCTTCAGTGTATCATCCATTCTACAAGAGTTTACAAGAGGATGTCAGCCCTGATGTTGCTGATGAGGTGACCGAGTTGGTTGATTAAATAAGATTTTGAAAATTACTTATCATTAATGTAATAATGTAACAAGCCACATTTTTTTTTAAATAAAGACTGTTTTTATCTCAACTTTGGAGTAATTTTATTAATATTGTTATAAATATAGTTCCATAGCGCAACATGCACCCACATATCTAAATTAAAACAACAAAAGTTGTTACTGGATTTTATAATATTATTTTTAACATTCAAAGTCAAATATCTCACTTTTGCCTTTTTGAGGCTTGTCATTGTTTCACATTAAGCTCTTCAATTGGAATTTAAATTTTTTGTGATAAGTACATGGTATACAGTCAGCTACAGGAACTTAGTTTCCTTGTGGATTAAAACAATATGTTTTAATTTGAAATATTAAATTTAGATTTCCATAAAAACTGTTTTTGTGGACTCAGATTGTTCCCCCCCCCCCTGACTCCTCATATATTGATGTGTTCGACTATCAGAAAGCATTATCGTAGAAAGTAAAAGTACTGAAGGATTTTAGGCTTTCTATAATAGAAACGCAAGTGCTCAAAATATCCGGAACTATCAGATCTTCAAAACTATACAGTCAACAAAAAGGAAGGGTATATAAATAAAACGTAAAAATATTAGTTCGCTTATTGGAATAGATTCTACGGAAAAATAGATTTATGAAAATCCCATTAATACTGTAAACGATATTGAGTTTCGTCCACATTTCCCAGAATGTTTGCACAGTATTTTTAGAAAAATTGGAAAAACTTCTTTCAGCTAGAACTTAGTTATCTTGTTGGTCATTTCCAATTAAAATTATGTTATATAACAGTTTTTGTAGACTGCATACATTGCATAATGCACTGCAAAGAGCAGGCAGCTAAAATGAATTGGGAAATATGGTTTAATTACGAGGTTGTGCAAACAACTTTTTGTTCAAAGGTATTAAATTTTAAAAGCTTTTAAAACTCATGCATTAATTAAATGTGGCGATTCCGTAAAAACTTTGATTATACGAATCATACTAAAACTATTTTATATTTTCCATTTATGGATTTTACGGTTTATTATTAATAAACTGATTATTAAATATGAGAGAATAACTGGTAAATATTATGTTTATATAGGATTAAGTCACACAATCGAAAATCATTTTCAAAAAAGATTATTTAAAACATTCTGGGGAAATGTATAACTAACAAGTTGATAAGCGGGTTACGTTTTTGGCGTTTTTTACCCTCGGAATATCAAATTCTGACTGTTGTGTATGTTTTTTGTTTTATTTGTTTGTATAATATAGATTATACACTGTGTGTCAGCCAAATGGAATAAATTAGCTAATAAATAAATGAGGGAGTATTTAAAAAAACGGTCGAACACGTCGATTAGTATTTATAGTTGCGCATTTTTTTCCATAAAAACTTTTTATACGGGGTGTATCAGATAACGGTGGCCAATACCAAATTGCTTATTTTAAATAGAACACCCTCTATATTAATTAATTTTTAGATTCCTCAGGTCATTTTAGATATTTTTTGAACACAATGTTCTATACCTATCTTTGACTATTTCAGAAATATTAAGTAAAATGCAAAAATTTCCTTTAGAAAAGAAAATTATTTATTTGTCGAAAATCACTACTACTGTCTTAATACTTCTTGCCCGTTTAGGTATTGGTAATGGTAAAGTAGGCAAAAACTATTTAATCATTACTTTTTGTTGATATGTTAAAAAAACAAAAATTGTTTACTTTGCTTTAAAATGCCAATGTTTTATTGTTCCATGACATAAGTAGTTGTCAGTGTTATAGTCGTTTGAATTTCATTAACCGTAACCCAGAAAATGGTTCATTTTACAAAAATGTACAAAATTACAATTATACAGATGATTGGCTATTGAGATAAGACACGGACGCAAATGAAAGTAGCTCGTTTATTTCGAGAAGCATTTACTGATTTGCCGCACATATCTTAAGGGACAATTAGTAAAATAGAGAAGCAATTTCAGAGACTGGGCCATGATAGGCAGTTAAAAAAAGAAGCTGCCAATGCAATAAGTGGGAATACCAAATTGGCTGTTAAGCTTGAGTTTGAGGAACACCCACATACATCTGTTCGAAAAGTAGCCGCAGTACTCGATATTAGCTATTCATTGGTTATTCGAATATTACAAAAAAACAATAGACATCTCTATAAAATTATAAACTTTGGAGCTCATGGAAGATAATTTTGACAGGAGAACGTATTTTTGTGAACAAATGATGGCAATGTTAGACAGCAATGTGATCCAATTAGAACATTTTTTCTTTTCTAATGGATGCACCTTTACTCTTCACGGTCATGCTAATCGGCAAAATTGCCGGTATTGGTCCAGGGAAAATCCTCACTGGATGAGAGAAGGCAATACTCAATACCCTGAGAAGGTTAACGTGTTGGCAAGAATTATTGAATATCAGATCATAGGTCTCTTTTTCATAGATGGCAATTTGAATGGCGACAATTATTTAGCATTGCTTCAATATAATGTAGTGCCAACGTTGGCCAATTTGTATGCTGATCCAGAAAACCTAGAAGTTCCAGCGAATATGATATGGTTTCAACAAGATGGAGCACCACCCCACTACCGAATCCATGTCCGGCAGTACCTCAACCAAATATTTCTAAATCGGTGGATAGGGAGGCGAGGATTGATGGAATGGCCACCACGATCCCCGATTTGACGCCATTAGACTTTTTCTTATGTGGATATGTGAAAAGTATTGTATAAAAAACCAAACCCACTGGCTTAGCTGACTTACGAAGACGAATAATGCTTGCGATTAGATCGATCACATCTGAGATGTTGAGTAACGTTAGAAGAAATTTCTATTCACGGTTAGGGTGTTGCCAAGACGTTCGTGGGGAGCATTTCGAACATCACCTACATTGACATTATTGTTTAGATTTGTATTATTTAGAAGTTTTTGAGTATGTTGTAGCGATTTTCGGCAAATATAAAATTTTCTTTTCTAAATGTGAATTTTTGCATTTTACTTAATATTTACGAAACAGTCAAAGTTAGGTATAGGACATTGTATTTAAAAAGTGTCTAAAATGATCTAAGAAATCTAAAAATTAATTAATATACAGGGTATTCTATTTAAAATTAGCAAGTTGGTATTAGCCACCGTTATCTGATACACCCCATATAACAAGTTTTTATGGAAAAAAATGCGCAACTATAAATACTAATCGACGTGTTCAACCGTTTTTTTTTTTCAGATACTCCCTCATTTATTTATTAGCTAATTTATTCTATTTGGCTGACACACAGTGTATGTTTGTGCATTGTACGTTGCATAGTATAGAATAGAATATAATTTATTTAATCAATATACAAAAATAGTTTTGTTTTTGACAAGTCAAAGGAAGAGTGACAATACATATAAAATTTTTGGCGAATTTAAACATTACAAACAGAGATTTAATATTAACAATTAAAAAAAACGACAAACACATTTAATGGAGATATAAAAAACATGAAATATAATTATAATAGGCAAATACCCTGACCAAACTAGTACTATTGTGTAAAAGCTGTACTTAGGTACTCCGTTTTTGAATAGAAACAAATGTTTCAAAAAGTGTGATTTGTGCTCTGTTTCAAAAATTGTGCTCTAACAGCATCTCTAGATCTTGTATCGTGATCATGGACGTTGGAGTTTATGTTAAACTTACCTTTGTTGGCATGAATTTCAATCATGCATGAGAAGAATTACCCCAAACAGTTATTCCGTACTGTAAATGGCTAAGAAATAGTGCAAAGTAGCACATTCTAAGGGTACTTTTAGGAATAATATAAACTAAGTTGCGTATTAAAAATATACTTGTAGCAAGTCTAGAACTTAAGTAATCTATATGAGCACTCCAATCCTAATTATCATCTAGACAGATTCCTAATAGCTTAACACTATTTCATGAGATATACTTCCAATCGGAACTAAAAATCAAATTTTGATTTTTCTCTTCATTTAGCTTTAGCTCATTATGTACAAACCAGTTTTTTGTTTTCTGGGTATCACTATCTATTTTTATTTTTAAATTATTCTGATTAATATCAGTATTTATGAGAGTTGTATCATCTACGAAGCAAACACATTTTATAGGAACAGTGTAGTGAAATAAATCGTTCAGATAAATAAAAAACAAAGTGGGTCCTAATATCGAACCTTGAGGTACACCATATTTGACAGTGTTAAACTCAGAATAGCTGTTATTAAGAAAAACTGACTGTTTTCTATTTGTTAGGTATGATCTACATAGATTAATAGTGTTTCCCCTAATACCGTATTTATGAATTTTTTCCAACAGTAATTCATGCAAAATACAGTCAAAAGCTTTGGTCACACAATAAACTTTGGTCAATAAGTCACACAATGTCAAAGTGATAGTCACTTTGTCGCAATAAGTCACTATCTTGTGATAGCTAGTGTAGTGCTACACTTTTTTCTAAAGCCATATGGATTACAGTGAAGTATTTTGTATTTTTTAGATATTCTACCAAACGAACATTACGAATACTCTCAAAAATTTTGCCGAAAATGGGAATGATTGAGATGGGACGATAATTTCCAATTTCATCTAAAGCTTTTTGAACACTGCACTTTTGCTACTTTTAAAACATCTGGGAAAATCCGTACAGTAAGACAATTATTATAAAGTATAATTAATTTGTCAATAATTATATCGATTGTTTTCACAATTATTTTTTTGTTTAAGAAATAAAAATCCGTGCAGTGTGAATTTTTCAATATATGCAAAACATTCCTGATTTCAGTATCACTAACATGTAATAAAAATAAAGAGTCGCAAGAAGAGTGTACATCTTGAAAATTAAACAACTTCTAATATGTTTAGCCACTGAAGTAAAGTAATTATTGAAATCGCTTGATGTAATCGCGCTTGGACAGATCTTTTTAATTTGAAATTTATTTCTGTGATAATTTATAACTTTCCAACTATCACGAGAAGCGAAGAAAAATATCGCCCAGTTTGTTTAGACAAGCGATTTCTATTTGGTGATGGGTACATTATGGTACGTGTAGGAATCTCTTAACAAGCATAGAACTAGTATAAGTATAGAAGTTGATGTACAAGGAATGGTATTGTTTTCAGTTAGTTACCTGAATGGGTCAAACGGAAGTGGGCACGCATAGAAGCTGAAAACTAGGTTCCAGTTTGTTTTAATGGGTGATTTTCATTTGGTAGTGGGTAGGTTATGCTATGATATGGAATGGATAGAAATCTCTTAACAAGCATGTACAGACTTAGTTTTCATATAAGTACTTCTGATCAATCTGGCAGATAGTGCAAGATTTCATGTAGTGAAGCTGTGATTGAATATCGAAATGAGGTGAGCATTAGGTGGTTGGATTGACCAGCAGTCAGTCCAGTCGTCAATCCTATCGAACGCGTCGAAGGTGAATTGAAAGCATGCCACGTCGACTTCCGGCGGTTAGTAACGCAAGGGGATAAAATGCAAGGTATTAGTAATTCTCGTTAATCTTAACTTGTTTTTATTTTAATAATATTATATTTTAATTTATTCAATTTTAACTTGGAAGAATTTGTAATAACAATAAAAATAGGGGTATAATTACCAAAATAAGTATTTTTAGTACTGTAATATCTGGAACATACCTGAAACAAAAAAAATAATTAATTTTCTAGACTATAAATTGGAGAGAGTGAGTCATAAATGTAACATGATATATTAATTGTAATAGGAGAAATTCAAATATGCCGTTTAAGCGGGGCATTCACGTCCACTTAGTAGGACTACTAATTGTTAAGTTGTCAGTTGGCAAACTAGCTCTCCAACTTCAGTTCTGGTTTGTTTTCACGATGGTGTACACATCGCTCAGTCAAAAAATGTATCGAGTAAAGTCTACGCAAAATATAATTAGGGGGAGGAAAATGGCAGCAGTGTGCTTGTTAGCCTCATCATTTGAAAATAAGGGAAAAAAACATTTCGCAGTTATGCATGGAGATACAAGAATTGAGGAATTGTATGGCTGAAACGATGAACCATTCAAATATTCCTAAATTTATTCATCAGTCCGCACCTATTAAAATTATACCTCCAACATTCGATGATACAAATGGTTGTTCGCTTTATATAAAGTAGATTCTAGCAGTTGCAAAAGCTGATTCCTGGTCAGACGAAATTCCTTTTTTATTACGAAATGTTAACAGAAAATTTGACACAAAGAAAAAAAGTTTTTTCAATGTCGCTGTATGGAAGTGCACTAGTTTTGTATGTCAATATAATCATCAGTGTCCAAATAACAACGAAATGTACAAAAAAAGACGTTTTGACCAGCATAAACGCCGTGTACTAAGCAGATAAAAGTAAGTTTATTTTTCTCCTACTAAAACCACAGATATCGAGATTAATAGCGAAAAATAATTTACGGTTTGTTTACAGATGTGAATTTGAAAAGACGTCGTAATAACGCAGTGAAAAATTTCTGAAAAAAAAAACTCGATTCCAGTAAAAACTAGTGTTTAAGGTGATAAGAGTAAGTAAGGTTATTTACTTAGAAACAGATATGATGCACACGGACAGTGATGATTATGCGTCAGAAGGAAAAAAGAGAAAAGATAGAGGGTCAACTTCACCTTTCCTGCACAGCAAAAAAACTGCCAGAACCCCAAGAAAAAAACTAAGGGAAGAAGATTCGGAGGATGAGAACGATGTTATGAGTATGTTCAAGAAGATAAAGGGAGAACTGAAAGAAATCAGGAATGAAAATAAGGAATATAGAGAAGAGAAGAAGAAAAGAAAAAAGCAAACTCAGATTTCTTACTGGAGAAAAGATCTTCATCGACACAGACAAACACTATGAAGGAAGCAACGTCGAAGAACATACCAAGAACAAAAATATTTAGAAAAATCACTGGTTCGATATATCACGAATATAGAACAGAGTTAAAAAAATCAGATTTGAGAATAAAGTGTTTGCGATAGGAAAAACAGGGCGACCTAGAAAGGTATACCGAATAACAAAAAAAAGTTAGAAAATCTAAGAGCGCGGAAAAGAAAGTATATGAATGATAAAGTAAAGTGTATTGAAGAAAATTACAAGAAAAACGAAATAAAAAACAAAGAGGTAAAATACATTAAAACTGGGTATTAAGGAAGAACGATGAATGTAAAAGATAAGCAAGGAAACCTGATAGTGGAAAGAATATTTCGAATAGCTGCTAAATCACGGAGTGACTACTGAAGAAGATTATAGTGCTACTAAACCCCAAATAGTAGTAAAAAATACCAAAGTCCACAAGAGAAGAAATTGAAGAAATAATAAAAGATATGAAAATTCAAAAAAGCCCCGGGGAGAGCGGCATTGTGGCAGAGAACTTAAAATATGAAGGGAAAGCTTTAAGAAACCAACTTAGTGAGCTAATAGTAGAAGTGTGGGATGCCGAAGAAATGCCTCAAAATTTGAAAAAGTCCATTATAATTCCTATACACAAAAAGGGAGATAGAACTGAATGCGCAAACAATAGAGGAATATCCTTGTTAGAGGTAATATATAAAGTGCTCGCCATACTAATTAAAAAACAATTAGAATTATATGCGGAAAAGATTCTAGGAGAATACCAGGGAGGATTTCGCAATGGATGATCAGCAACAAATCAAATTTTTATGCTAAAACAAATCCTGATCAATTGCTCTATGAATACAACATTTCAGCACAAGTACTTTTCATTGATTACAACGCCGCCTACGATACAATAGACAAAAACAAATTAATAGAAACGCTGAAAGAATTCCAAGTGCCAGAAAAAAATAGTAAGATTGGTAAAAATGACAATTAGAAAAACCATTTGTGCTGTGAAATGCAACGGTACAGTCTCAGAAGAATTCGAAGTGAAAAAAGGTGTTCGCCAAGGAGACACGTTGTCTACCTTGCTATTAAATATAATTCTTATTGGCCAGAAGAACTTATTAGTCAGACATGTAAGAAAGAAACTTAAATCAACCTGAGACTGACCAAGAGCAACAGATTTGCTAGGGCCATGAACAAAATAATTAAGGCCAAAGATATATCTCGTAATATAGAAATAAGAGCATACGAAGGCAATTGAATTAAGGGATGTTACGTTGGATGTTTTCGGTGTTTGATAGATTTTAGACATACAAATGTCGCAACAATGTTGAGTTAAAATTAAACTACCGCTACCAATTAATTCCAATATAATAACAATTAAAATACTGAAATACATAACGTGAAATGTTTCAAGTATATCCCGATACATCACATAACAAAGACATAAAGAAAGGAAACGACGAACAACTTTGTTCGTTTTAGAGCAACAAGTGAAGATAATTAAATCTACGGTTACATATTCGCTACTCCGACACATCGTGTAATTACGTTAGAAGCCACAAGTGGGGTGGTTTACCCAATATTTGGAAACATGCTCAACCTTTGACATCTACAAAATCATATCAAGGTCCATTTATTTTGCTAAAATATCTTATTTACATGTCGACTGAAATATAATTTAAATTTATACTACTGCAGAATATAAACATTTTAATCAGAGAAACTAAAACTGAAAAAATAAATCGTTTCATATTTTAATTTAAGAAAACTAATTTGGAGGAATAATTTCTAATTGATATTATATATTTTTGTAAACAAGATACATCAATTATTAAAATTTAAATATTGCTTAAGAAATAACAGTAAAATTCAATAATTTTTTTATGGAAGAAATTCATTTATTTATTTTTTCGGGATTTTCCGATTTTTCTGGAAGGTGAAAGTAGACTAGTTCTTATGATTTTCTCGAGATACCCCAGTTTAAAACAAATGAGTGTTCTGCGTGCCACAGAATGCGAGAAATTGCAAAATTTTCTAGCGCGTTTCAATTTGAAGTTTCATTCTAAAAAAAACGGAGCTAGGAAAGATCTCTCCTCCACTTTAAAGAGTTGTAAATTATTACATGTTCTCTGTACATGGGAAAATCCCCATTATTTGATCGAATTATTATTCTCAGACGTACAAAACCCTTATACAACCAGTGTTGACATATGGGTCAGAGGCATGGACCATTTCCAAGGCAGATGAAAATCTCCTGCTTATATTTGAACGAAGGATCCTGAGAAGAATATTTGGTGGCATCTGTGAAAATGGTGTTTGGAGAAGGAGGTACAACTACGAGATATATCACAGATATAAACATATATTTGGTGGTAAAGACGTAGTATCCTTTATAAAAATAGGAAGACTAAGATGGGCAGGACATCTGGCAAGATCACAGCAGAACAACCCTCCTAGAAGAATCCTTATGTCACAACCTGTGGGAAGTAGAAAAAGGGGTAGACCAAAACTCAGATGGAGGGATGGTGTAGATGAGGATGGTAGACAAATAGGCGCAGAAAACTGGCAACAGCTGGCAATGGATAGAACTGACTGGCGTAATAGACTTGGGAAGGTCGAGGCTCTTTTATAGGGCTGTAGCACCAATGATGATGATGATGATTATTCTCAGATGACTTTAAATAATTTTTGGAAGTTTTTTTCAATAAACATACTGTTTTCCAGTATATTAGAATGTCCTCACTATTTTTTTTATTTAATTAATAGTTTGTAAGACGATGAATTGTTAATTTCAATAAAAAAAAACGTGGAATTTACTGCATGTATTTTAAAGAATACGTTACATTTCCCAACATAACTTTTTCAGCATTCAAAGGATCGTTCTGCAATTTTTACAGAAGCTGCTTTTTATATAGATGAATGTAACCTATAAGTATAGAAGGTGTGCCATTAAGGGCCGATTGTTCGAACGCTAATCAAAACTTGATTGTAATCAAATATGTAATGTCACATTTTGAGGAGGTTATGTTGACTGATTTATTATTAAATTTTATTATTTTGCGTTTTAATTTAAAATATACCATAATTAAACTCTTTCTGATGTTAATTTCATGTTTTTATTTACAAATCAATAATGATAATAAGCAATTTTTAATAATTTTGACAGCTGCTGTGACGTATTTGATTGTAATTAAATATTTGATTACAATCAAGTTTTGATTAGCGTTCGAACAATCGGCCCGTAGGATAACAGACTTATAATAAAACTAATAGGCATAGCTAAAATTTTATCAATTTCAAAATTTTTAAGTTTTCCCTCTAGAACTTTTTCAGCGTTTGTGATATAAAAATTTTGCAAACAGGATTTTATTCTTTGTCGAATAACAAAAAATCTATGGCTTGTAGAAGTCTGTGTCATCAAAAATAAACTCGTGATTACTCGTAAAATATATAAGAAACGTTTTATAGTAAATTTTTTTTTTTCTTTATCAATTGTTAAAAAAAAAAAACAAGCAAAATCAGCTGTACGTCTTCAAGCATTTGTCATCGCCTATCCCTCATATGAGGCCATTATTTGCAAAACTCACTAATCGACAAAAGTTTCAAAAATTATTTTTTTTGATAAGTTTATTTCAATTTTAAATTAAATCGAATGATTGAGAACCAAAATTGGTTCTTTAGCATACAAATGGTGTCGAGAAAATTACAGTTCTTTGTAGAACTGCCTCTTTACTTTGAACGTTTGCCTGCAAAACTCGCTGTTTGCTCTACCGCCAATGAAATTTGTCGGTTGGTTCACGTGACGAACACGCTACTACAACAGCTGTGTTAAAGAAACAAATTTTCAGTAGTTTATAATATTATTTATCGAAGAAATATACGAGCATATAAAGGCGAGTATAAAACAAGCGGCATTCGAAGCCCTTGAAGAAAAAGAACACATAACAAATAAACAGCACTATTATGAAATAAATGAACCAACAAAAAGAATAATTGAAGAAAAAAAGCAACTATACAGAAAATGGCTGACTACAAACAACGATGAAGTTTATAAAGAATATAGAGAAAAAGATAGAGAAGTGAAAAAACGAATAACACAACAAAAGAATGAAGAATGGGGAAGAACCTGCTTAAATATTGAAACATACATAGGAGGTACAAGAACTTCGGAGTCATGGAAAGTACTGAGAGGATTGAAACAAAATTCAAAAGAAAAAATTAAATTGGGAAATATACAGGACAAAGAATGGAAGGACTATTACAAGGAACTGTTAACGTAACAAAGACCACAATTCATTGGAAAACAGCGAAGACGAAGCAGATCCCCACAACAAGAAATAGAAATAACAGATAGGGAAATGAGAACGGCCATAAAAGCAATCAAAAATAAGAAAGCATCGGGATCTGGAGGCATCTCACCTGAGCTTATAAAATACGGATCAAAAAAATTACACCGGATGGTACAATGGATATTTCAGAAAGCCATAAATGGAGAACAGCTCCCAAAGGAATGGACGGAGGCATATATGACATCTATATTTAAGAAAGGAGATAGAAAACGATGCGAAAACTACAGAGGAATAAGCGTAATATCATCAATAGGAAGATTATATGGGAAGATACTGCGAGAAAAGATAGAGCAAGCGATAAAAGGCAAAATCGGGGGGGATCAGGCAGGCTTCACGGCAGGAGGATCATGCATAGACCACGTATACACAGTGGAATAACTGTTGGAAAAGAAAAAAGCAAAAAATAGAGATATACATTTGGCATTTGTGGACTTGAGAAAGTCGTATGACTCTGTACCAAGGTCAGAACTATGGGAGGCAATGTACAAATTAGAAATACAGACGGAACTCATAGAAGCTACAAAAGCTCTGTATAAAGAAAATAAAGTATCCATTAAAATGGGAACCAGAATCATAGGAGACTTCACCATAACAAAAGGGCTCCTGCGGGGTTGTTCCACATCTCCAACCCTATTCAAAATATACTTAGAGAAAGCCTTGACTACATGGAAAAGAAAATGCGAAGGCATGGTAGTACCGGTACGAAACGAATACCTATATACGTTAAGCTTTGCAGACGATCAAGTAGTGATTGCACAAGACCAAGACGACCTCAGCTACATGATGAAGAAACTACAAGAAGAATATACCAAGGCTGGCCTAGATATTAACCTCGCTAAATCAGAGTACCTATCTACAAGTGAAGAAGACATAGAAGATCTACAGATTGATGACAACGTAACAATCAAAGGAAAGGATAAATTCAAATACTTGGGGTTTATAATCACGAAAAAGGCAACAACAGAGGAAGAAATTACACAAAGATTAGGACAAAAAAGAACAGCAATCCGACAACTTAACAGTATGGTGGGATAGACACCTAAATATGAAGACAAAAACAGAGATTTATAAAACATTATTAACATAACAAGTATTATGACATATGGGGCTGAAAATTGTATCATAAACAAGAAAAACAGCAGTAAGATAGTAGCAACAGAGATGGAATGCCTGCGAAGATGCTGCAGAATAACAAGAATGGATAGGAGAAGTAATGACGAAATAAAGCAAAGAACATCAATAGAAACAGACATATATAGAACAAAAAAGGCTAAAGTGGTTTTTTTACAAAAAAGGCAACAATGTTCTAGTCCAAGGTGAATTACCGAAATGATGTCGGAAAAGCTAAAAGCGTTTGTAAGAAAAATGTTTGTCTTTCTTCAATGGCTCCTAAGAAATTACCACTGGGAAAAGAAGACTATTAATAGTCTCCTTTCGAAACACTATGGAGAAAATTGGAGAAGCCTTCCTGAACTAAATTTTTACAAAGAACACTTCAAGACAGATTCTACCTCACCAGAAGAAACCGTTGATGGTTTGGAAAATTGCCAAAATGCAGAAAAAACTGTTTTTTCGTTTGAGCATGACTGATTGAGACTGCTTTTGATTTTTTTTTCGTTTAAACATTTTCTTTATATGACTAATAATCTTAAAGTTTTATTTCCATGAATAGATTTATGTTTTTTATTGAACCAAATACGGTTTGTTATTATTTTATATATTTATTTTCAAAACTGGTTTGCAGTAAACATTTTTTTTTTCTAAAAATCTCTAAATATTTTAGGCTAGGAACTTCTAATTTCTACTGCTAAAGACTCTAAGCAACATTAATAAAATTCTTTAAGTTGTGAGCTAAACACTACTCGGCCGTTAATCGTTTTTTTCGATTTCCCAAAAAATGACTTTCGAGCAAAGAGCAAGTTTTGCAAATAATGGCCTCATATTATACTTTTTAGAATCATCAAAAACCTGTATAAGATTTGTACGTGAAATCGATGATTTTTTTACAGATATACTGGGTATACGCTATATTTTAAGTATTTAAGATGGTTTCATTTTTGGTCAAAGTTCCAACAAAAAAAAAATTGGATACATAATTGCTATTCGTTAAAACAAGCCGTTTATGAATATTCAATTTACGTTTGATTCACCACAAACGTGTATTTTCATTCATAATATAAAAACAAACCCAATGATTAAATAAACAATTTATACATAAACCACTACCTTTCAAGTATGGCACTGACCTCTTTCTGTTCCGCTACAATGAATATTTCATAGAATTCGGTAAACTCAATACTATTTACGTTAATTTGATATTTTTGGATGGGTAATTCTACTTTTTATAGTTAGTGACACCCCTAAGAGCCGTCGTGGACCCTTCCGGTTCCTAATCAATTATTTAATTTTTTTCATGGTTTTTCCTATCTTGCTGCTTATTTTGAATATTTTTGGGTCCACGTTTTACTTTACCCAACTATTTCTTGGTCTTTTTGCTTCGTATACATTATATGATAGACAATTAAGCACTCTATATTGATCGAAGCTCTAAAAGACATTGGCTTGGACGTCAGAGATGTTCGAATAATTGCAAATTTATATTGGAATCAAACATCAGTTTTAGTAGACGGTGTAGAATCACAGGCTCTTAATATTAAAAGAGGAGTACGGCAGGGATGCCTCTTATCACCCCTGCTTTTCAACGTTTACTCCGAAAGAATTTTCAGAATAGCACTTTCTGAAAAACAAGAAAGAATACTTGTAAGCGGTGAAGTCATCAATAATTTGCGATATGCGGACGATACAGTACTCCTAGCTTCTAGTCAAGAAGATCTGCAAACACTACTTAATAGTGTCGTTGAGAGTTGTAGGGAGGCAGGTCTGGATCTGAACATACGGAAAACCAAAATACTCGTAATAAGTAAAAAACAGCATATAAAACCATCTATATATGTAAATAATACCAAACTTGAGCAAGTTGATAAAATCGTTTACCTTGGACAGCAATTAAATTGTAACGCACAAAGTCACGGCGAAATTAGATCTAGGATAGAGCAGGCTAGAGCGGCTTTTAGAAGGATGTCCAAGGTGTTATGTAACAGAGACCTAAAATTGGCATTGAGGATCCACCTACTTCGCTGCTACGTGTTCTCGGTCTTACTTTATGATGTCGAGTCCTGGACTGTGACTAAAATCGATCTAAATCACCTTGAGGCTTTCGAAATGTGGTGCTATAGAAGAATTTTAAAACTTTCCTGGGTGGAGAAGATTCGAAACTCCACAATACTAGAACGTCTCAGATTACTGAAGACTACTGAGATCATAAAAAGCATCAAGCAGAGAAAGCTAGAGTATTTCGAACATTTAAAGAGGGGTCCCAAATATAGGTTGCTACAAAATATCATGCAAGGAAAAATAGCAGGCACACGCAGTCCAGGACGAAGAAGAACCTCATGGTTGAAGAACTTGCTAGATTGGTATAGTGTTGATACAAGCATGCTATTTAGAGTGGCAGTGAATAAAATTAAGATAGCTATGATGGTAACCAACGTTCTGAAAGAACATGGTACATGAAGAAGAAGACTTTAGTTTGTTCTAAAGGGGCCAATGGAGTTTTTGTCTTCGAAAATAATTTTCCTACGGTTTTGGTGTTTTTAAGGCTATTTTAACACGTAAGTTTTTGAAAAGTTTGGTAAGCTTCTTCGTGATTTGTGGGAAGTACGGGAACGAAGCATATTTGGTGGTTTGTTCAGGGGTGAGTGGGGAATTATTCATCTGTATTGTATTAGAAATCCGTGTCGGTCTTAGCTTTCGCGGAGGAGGAGCTCTGAACTGAGTAGGGGCTCTTCTGTACTCCACGGAAGACAGACTGGACGGGGGATGTCCTCAACCTCGACACGGCACGTCCCATATGGCTGATAGGGAAAGTTCCTGCAGATATGCAGGACAGGTACGAATAAGGCATTGCCAAATAAGTACCCGCGGATCAACTGAGGATATGACATTAGGCAGCAGTAATGTCATTACTGGATTAAGGCTATGGGAAGTAAAAATCCTGTAGGCTTAATTCCAGATACTCACAGGCGTCACTCACATTATGAGTTAAGCATCTGTGATACTGCGACAGCAGCAGCGTCTGACCCAGAGTGGGCGGCTGCAAACAGCGTCTGTTCCCAGAGTGGGCGGCTGAAACTGAAACCTTGCCAACACGCAGTGGCTCGCGTGGCATTGAACTTAGCCAAAAACCCTTACAAATGTCAGATTTTAAAACAAAACGGAAACTACCCCAGGTGAGTAGACACTCTCACACTGATTTATCAGTCTGTCCCAAGGATTCTGGGGGGGACACAAATTTGACAAGAGTATGCTTTAAAAAACAAACAGTTTTCAAAATTGCAACCATGAATACTAGAACTCTACTTTCTGATGAAAGCTTTAAAGAAATGGAAAAAGAATTAGAAAAGATCAAATGGGACATCGTCGGAGTTAGTGAAGTGAGAAGGCGAGGTGAAGGCCTCGAGACCCTAAAATCCGGTCACTTGTTTTACTATCACGGAGAACAACATAAGTCAGTAGGAGGCGTCGGATTCTTTATAAACAAACAGCTAGCAGGAAATCTAAAAACTGTCCAATCAGTATCCACTAGAGTTACATATGCCACGTTCAAAATAAATACTAGGTATTATCTAAAAGTTATCCAAGCCTATGCTCCAACAACAGAATATACAGACGAGGAGATCGAAGTCTTTTATGATGATTTAAGCACAGCCATCACAAACGACCGTACACATTTCACAGTTATATGTGGAGACTTTAACGCCAAAATAGGAACAAAACTGGATCCAGCAGAAACTGCTCTTGGAAATTTTGGAAGTCAGGGACGGAACGACCGTGGCGACACTCTTTTAAACTTCTTACTAGAGAAAAACCTATTCCTAATGAACAGTTACTACTACAAGAAACCTCACCGCAGATGGACGTGGAAAAGCCCAGATGGGAAGACGACAAACGAGATTGATTACTTTATCACTGATAAAAGATACATATTTACAGATGTGACAGTGCTAAATAAATTTGCGAAATCAAGCGACCATCGTATGGTGAGAGCCACCATTGTGTTAAATACCAACTATGAACGACACAATATGATAAAAAAGAAGCAAATAAACATATGGACACATCCAAACAACGAACAAAATTTTGAAGATCATATCGGTAAATTCCTTCAAGAAAAATCATCAACAAATGATATTAACATCCTAAATGACATAATAGTAGAAGCAATAACAGAAGCTCAAAAGAAATGCTGCCCAAAAAGCGTGAAGGAAGAAAAAATTAGTCTGGACACACAGAAAAAAATGGAACAAAGAAGAATACTGAGAAGCGACGAAAACTCTAGTAACGACGATATAAATAAAATAAACAAGGAAGTATCAAGAGAAATAAGAAAAGACCTAACAAAATACAAAGATGAGAAAATCATCAAAACTATTGAGGAAAATAAGAGTATGAAAATAATGAGACGCAAACTCACAAATGGAAATAAACAAATAGTCAAACTCAAGGATAGAAATGGCAACATCACATCAAACAGAGAACACTTGTTACAAATTGTGGAATCATTCTATGAGACATTATATAGCAACCAATCGACTCTAGATATAGTTGAATATCAGCAGAGGAAGGTTCAAAATCAGGGTTCCGAAGATATCCCAGAAATCTCCTTGGACGAAATTTACAAGGCTCTAAAAAAGATGAAGGATAACAAAGCTCCGGGGGAGGACGGTGTCGTCACGGAAGCGATAAAGATAGGAGGCTCAGTACTGATAACCAAAATTCAAAAGCTCTTTAATCTATGTCTATGGAATCAAAATATCCCAACAAAGTGGAATAATTCAATAACTGTACTCTTACACAAGAAGGGAGATATAGCAGACCTGGAAAGATACAGACCAATCAGTCTCCTTAACCATCTTTATAAATTATACACCCGAATAATAACGAACAGATTAGAGACAAAGCTGGATTTTTACCAACCTCGGGAACAAGCCGGTTTCCGCCCTAATTACGGCACAAATGATCACCTGCAGTGCCTAAAAACCCTGATAGAAAAAACTAACGAATATAACCGTCCCTTGGCATTGATATTTGTAGACTTTAAAAAGGCGTTTGATACAGTGGAATTACCGTCCATCTTAAGAGCACTACAAGATTGCAGGGTCGACCACAGATATTGTAATATAGTTAAAAATATATATGAAAATGCCACAACAACCATAAAGATAAAAGATAAAAGATAAAGACCAAGATAAAGATAAAAAGGGGAGTCAGGCAAGGTGATACCATGTCACCAAAGCTGTTCATTACCGTTCTTGAGTATGCATTTAAAAGACTAACATGGCAACAGAAAGGAATATCCATCGATGGAGAAAGATTAAACCATCTACATTTTGCGGACGATATCGTGCTTCTGTCAGATAATCTGGGAGAGATCAAAGACATGCTCCAAGAACTGAATTACATACTACAAGAAACTGGGCTGGAGATAAATTTCGAGAAAACCAAAATGATGACCAATATGGTTCCCAGCGAAGAGATACAGATCAATAACAACAAGGTAGAATTAATCGATAAATACACATACTTGGGTCATGAAATCAGAATAACCAGAGACAACCAAACCTGCGAGCTAAATAGACGAATCACGTTGGGATGGGCGGCATATGGAAGGATGAGAGACATTTTTAAAACAAATACTCCAATTCACCTGAAAAGGAAGGCATTTAACCAATGCATCCTACCAGTCTTGACCTACGGAGCAGAGACCCTAACTTTAACGAAAGCTACTGCCGAAAAACTGAGGGTAACACAAAGGCGAATGGAGAGATCAATGCTGGGTCTGACCTTGAAAGATCGCGTGAGAAATGAGGAGATACGCCGACAAACTGGCGTTGACGATATTATACTGCGAATCAATAAACAAAAGTGGAAGTGGGCTGGACATGTTGCTAGAATGGAAGACGGAAGATGGACGAAGAGATTATTGGAGTGGAGACCAAGAGCCGACAAGCGAAGTCGAGGCAGACCACCCACCCGATGGACCGACGACCTAAGGAGAATAGAAACAAACTGGATTGCAGCAGCTAGAGATAGAGAGAACTGGAGACGTTTGGAGGAGGCCTATATCCAACAATGGATGTGAAAACGGGGCTGGATGATGATGATTGTATTAGAAATGGACGCTAATGTTAGCCCGTTGGGTGTTTCAGTAATGGACTGCCCATAGCTTTTGGAATATAGAAATTTATTGATGTTGGATAAGGGATAGGAGTTATCTATGAGAATGGACTTCAGTAGATTGAAAGATTCTTCTTTGTAAAGCGGGTATGTCAACGTGTGTACTATAAGGCTGAGGGCTTGTACCAAGTTAAGTTTATATCTGATTGGGTGTGTCGAATGGTAATTTAAGAAACGGTTGCTAGCCATTTCTTTTCTGTACCAGGTAGTGACTAATCTGATATCATGTGTGCGAATAATTTGCATATCTAAAAACGGGATACTGTTATCAACCTTAAATTCACATGTAAATTGTAGGTGAGGATCAAAGCAGTTAAAAACTGATAAGGTGACCACCGCCTTGTCCAGTGGAGATGCTAAAATCAGATCGTCGATATACCGTTTTACAAAGGGAACCTGGAAATCTAACTTCTGGAAATATAATATATATATATATATATATATATATATATATATATATATATATATATATATATATATATATATATATATATATATATATATATAAGAAAATTGGCACCAGAGTTAAAGAATAATTAAAAAAATACAACAACACTAATGCATAACTGGTCCTATATAGAGGCTCCAACAATTCATTTAAATATTGGCAGTTCTCCAAATCGATGTTTTCTCTATTTGGCATCGCAAATGATCACGTAGAATACGTTATACAATAATTTTACGCCATTTTCCAGGGACAGTATCGGCCTTCTCTGAAATTGGTCATTTCTACTCCACTACATTATTTGTCTTTATAAAGTTCCAGAATAATTACTGTTCTTCGGTCATTTAAGAATCAACCCTCGAACCGAACGGTCGATATAGGTTAAGGTTATATTAAAAGTGCCGTCCGTAGTTTCATCATAGTAACCATTAACTTAAGAGCGTAGGCGCAAAATTTCGGGCCAATGCTTTTTAAATGCATTCATTTTTTTCGGATCCTGAGAAAACTAATAAGTATTTTTGAAACATTTAATCGCAGAATAAAAGATTACATTATTACCGAGGGCCGTAAGTCCCTTAAAATAAACAAAAAGTTTTTTTAAATGAGATATTTGAAATTAAAAATCACACTAAATCTTCTCTTCTTTTTCTTCCCTGTAACTTATTATAATAAACATTATAGAAGTTTTCAGGGACTTTTAGCCCTCAGTAATAATGTATTCTTTCATACTGCGTTTAAATTTTAAAACGTTTTAAACTTTAAATAAGGCACAGACATACGTTTACCCCAAATTATTGTATTTATAGTTTTAATAAAAAAAAAATACTACAATTATTCGAATTTCTTCGCAAGGGGTGGTTTTTATAAGGGTGGAAATTATATGGTAAAAATTAAAACAGTAAAGAAATCTAAATTTAATTTCACTGTATAATTAAATAATTCCAAATTGCTTGAATTTACAATTACATATATGATTTTTTTCTAATAGGGGTCGATTTCACCCCTATGTAATAAAAAGCAACCAACGGCACAAGCACAATTTTAAAGTGGAGAGTTAGTATAACTTAAATCCAAAATTTCCATGCAGATCAGTAGAGACAAGTTATTCAATGACATTGTTTTAATTATAACTAATCTAGGGGTCAGATTTAGGGGTGAAATTGTGATAAAATCTTAAATTATGTTGTTTAATATTAATTGATATTCATCATTCACTTTATTAAAAGATGATTTGAATCAATTACCCGCTTTAATTTACAATTATACGATTTTTTATAATAGGGGCGGTTTTCACAGCTAAAAAATAAAAATCAACTACACTCAGATGCAAAAAAATACGCAACTGTTATCATTATGTCATATTGACACTTACATTTAGTTTACCTATGATTGATCATGGTTCTTAGTGTCGAAAATTGTGCGAAAGCCGTTGCTCTGGTTGAAGATGGGCGAAATTATGAATATGTGGCTAGAGTACTACACACTCATCGCTCTACCATCCAAAGGGTAGTGGAACGATTTCGTTGATCGTTTTATACGAGTCAACGCTTTGCGGGATCGTCATTTAACAGCGGTTTAAACAAGAAATTAGCTTCAAGAGGTTCGAGGCAATAATATAAGTGTATTTACAGTTCGTCGAAGATTACATGAATTTGGTTTGAAAAGTTGCAGACCAGCAACTGGGTCAAAATTACTTCCACGGCACAGAGTGGCTAGCCTACAATTTTTTAGGGAACATTTACATTGGAATGTAGGACAATGGAGTAATATTCTTTTTACGGATGAGTCGAGATACTGTGGTCACTCATCAGATGGGAGAGAACGAGTATGACGTCGAACTGGAGAGAGATTTGCGGAGTGCGCTTTCAGTCCCCGAGTTAGCCATGGAGAGGGTTCGGTGATATACCTGAATTGGTATTTATTGAGGGTTCGTTGACTGCACACCGGTATATTGCGGAAATTTTAGCGAATCACGTAGTACCCTTTCCTAATATATCGGCGATGATTTTCTATTAATGCAAGATAATGCGCGACACTACTCTGCAATGTGTGTCACGCAATATTTAGAGGAAGTTGGTATAAATAAAATGAAATTAATAAAATCACCAGCGTATTCGCCAGATCTGAACCCAATAGAGCACGTTTGGGACATGCTTGGTAGAAATATTAGAGGTCGCGAAGTCGCACTAGCCTCAATTAACCAACTTCGCTTGGCTCTAGAAGATGAATGGCAAAACATCCAGCAAGATGATATTCGCAACCTCATAGACAGCATGAGCCCACGTGTACAGGCAGTTATAGAGGCTAAGGGAGGCAATATAAAGTATTAAGTTATTTTTTAGTGGTTTTTCTTTGTTATTTGCGTACTTAAATTAAGTTACATTTAAGTTGTTTTTTTTTATGTTTTGTTATTGTTATCATTGTTCATTAAAACCAAGATCATGTCGTTGCTTTTAATCATTATTTAAATACAGTGTTTCTGGGATGTCGATATGACATTCCTTCGATATCAGGCACCAAAGCCCCCATCGTCGTATTACAAATTAATGCAAAAGATAATGGTAATATTAGGAAAAGTCGTAAATTGTGGGTAGCAACGTCATTTCGCTCCTAAAAATGAACATATTTTTACATGAAACAAAAAACATAATACTTAGAAGACATGGTTGCAACCGAAAAACAAGGTTTTAAGAAAATCCGTCAACGGAATTATTCCACAGGATGTTTTAAAGTTAGGATAAAAAACCAACTTTCGATTAACCCGGTATAATAAGTCAAATATAAAATTTTATTAAAGAACTCACTATACTAAATTAAAATTTATAAATTTTTACACAGTGTGTTAAAAAAATCCTCAAAATAGAACTAAAAATAAAAAAACTAAAATACTTTGAATTTGGCCAAAATTTTCTCCGTTGCGTTTTTTTGCATCTGAGTGTACCAGCGCAAGTCCAAAAGTGAAGTGGAGGAGGATAAGTACAACCTAAGTCCAAATCCCCGGGAGGGTGGTAACACGGAAATTTTTTTTGCCGCTTTTTGAATTACGGATAAAAAAATCAGTTCAGTTCACGAGTTGTCCTTATATTGGTATATAGGTGTATAAATATTTTCAAGTCTGCCAATGGATGTTTCCGGATTGGAAATCGAAAAGTTAAAGCAAATGTAAATGTAATAAATATAAAATAATATCAACGTATATGCAGATCTAGATAATAACAAGGATTCTAAGGAAAAGTTATTATAAAGAGTAATATTGAGAAAGATCCGAGTGAGTCCATTTGCCATCGTGCACACCAAATCTCCATACGCTTTATTGAAGATTCTGAGGTAAGTTTGTGGTTTGCTGGTTAAAAAAAATCGAACTTCTGTAAAACAAATAATAAAAAACAGCAATTAATACGGTGTGGTAGAAATTTTTGTGTGGTATGTTTCCGACAATGACCCTTAGTAAACCGACCATATATTTAGTTTTTTTTTTATTTACCTAATTAATGGTTTTAGATAACTTGATCCATTCAACCACGATAGTGTATTTGACTATTAGAATTTGTTAATGATGTATTGACTTATTGCAGTTGTTAACATAATAGTACTTCGCTTAGAGGTAATTAAAAATATTCAGTATCACAAGAATCAGTAGATTGACAAGAAACCATACTTTCATTCGTTGCATTCAGGGCCCTAACCAACTTAAAGTGAATATTTAGAACCAACAAGGGATTAAATAATGTAAGGATACTTTTCACGCTAAGGTGCTTTTGATAGCGACATTATTTCAACACAAGACAGGCAACAGGTAAATATATAACATAAGGATAGACAGAGGGAACAAAGCTAGATTTATACATTCACATAACACATTCCATACTAAATTTTTCTTTTAGTCCTTTTTAAATATCCCCAATAAAATTGGTCACTACAACTTTTCAGAGCAGCAGCCAACAAAGTGATCATAGCCGTTATGATATCCAACCTCCGATAGGAGATGGAACTTTAAGAAGAAGAATAAAATTGGATTAAGCCTAAAATTACGACGAGAGATAGATAAAATAGAAGATTGACTCCGAGGAAGAGGTATTTGTTCTTTTATCAGATTTTCCAATAAATACTTAATAGTTGTTCTCTAAATATCGACATCACATTTTAATCGTTTATGCATACATTATTTGAAACCATAAATTATTATGCAATTTTAGAGTTATTAACTAACCAATGTTGCTATTTTTCCAAGAGTTATCTTTTAACATTGGTGTGGAATCTATTGTACATATTAAATATAGTTTATTGGTTCGAATCAAATGTAATTTGAAGATTTGAACGAAAATATTCGCCGCGTAATTACAGATATACACGTCTAATTATGGGAACAGTATTCATAAACTATTCCGTTCAATTAGACTACATTCGAGCCAGACGCAGTAATTATCTGTCATACATCGTATTCCAAAAAACTAACCAATACAAATTCATCTGTTTTGCTTAATTTTCAATTACTCTACCGCTATAATATACATATAATTTAAAGAGTTCTCTAATCTTTATCGATCAACGCATTTTCTATGCATTTAAAAACCTGTTCCATGAGACCCAAATAAATCATTTACACACATCAAAAATGTCTAAGGAAAACCACTATTATTCCACGTTTGCCTGTTAACACTTTTTATTAATACATACTACTAATATTTTTGTTTTGTTGAGGCAAAAATGATAGCGCCTCAAATTCGTACGATTAATTGTTTCAAATTGTAAAGAAAAACTGCTTAAAATTTTAAAGATAGTCTGTATTTACTAAAACAGGATTATTAAACGCAACAATAGTTATGGAGCGTCGGAATTTAACACATGTTAACTGAGTTTTTATATTGGTGGAGATACATAGACGATGTACTGGTATGTTTTACAGGAACTATCAGGCAACTTGACCAATTCTTATCGTATATTAATTCACTTCATAATAATACTGAATTGACAATAGAAACAGAACAGAATCAATCCATAAATTTTCTAGATTTAAAGATTATTAGACTTAAAAACAAACATGAGTTCTCCGTATTTCATAAACCTACTCATACTGACACGACTATACACAATTCATCATCCCATCCTACACAACATAAATTAGCCAGCCTACCATATCATGTGACATAGATTAATAGTAATTCCCATTTCAAAAAAAAAATCTTCGAGATACAATCGAATATTATTAAGCAAATAGCAGTAAACAACTGTCCAAAAACCTACATCGGTAAAACTGGTAGAATTTTTAACGAATGAATAGAAGAGCACAAACGGGCTTTCAATAATAGAAAAACATATTCGACGTACGCACTTCACCTTCTACACCATAATCATTCTTTTAATGGCCAATTTCAAATTCTCCACATTCAAAATAAAGACCTTAAGCTACCTTTATTAGAATCTACTGAAATTAACAAATTAAAAAATACAGACATACTTCTTGAGACAAACAGTTCTCCCCTCGTCAACTTATTCAGTTGAAGACTATAAAGTGTAAACGCATGCCAAAAATAGATCACTTGATAAAAAGGCACTTTGTCGAAACAGCTGTATTGTTAGAGAAAACATCAATGTACTGTTCATCTATAATTTTGAGTAGTTCGATGGAAAGCATGTCAGGTCCAGGGCTTTTCCCGCTCTTCAATGTATTTTATGCGTGTAATATTTCTCTTCTGTCTTTTTTATAGTAATCCCATGTCCATCCAAAAGTGCACTAGTGAGATTTGTTCTCTTAGATCTGCCATTTCGGTAACTTTCTTGTGTAGATTAACCTTTAACTACACGCGCTGGCGTATTATTACGCCAGGTATAATAATTCTACTATCTATCTTATCATTGGAACGTGCTCTACAACTGGTTTTAGTTTCATTAGAATCGGCGTTTTGAGAAGATCGTAATTAGCTGTTTATTTTTTGTTGTTCCCGGTGGTGTACAAAATATGCCACGCGTGTAGTAATGTAAGTACATCTTTCAATTGTTTTTATTAGTAACTTTATTTTTCAGGGATCAGATTCCAGTTAGAAATCCCAATAGACTTACTGATACAGAACTCCAAGCATTCCCTGATGCATTATTTCGAAGAAGACGAAGAAGTAATTGGGAGAAATCCTGATACTTCGAACGAAGAAGTTATTTTTAACGAAGAACCCAGTTCTGATTTGAATGGATATTCAAGTGAAACTTCTAGCGAAAATGAAAATGAACTCAGAAGTTCAGAAGACTTCTATGAAGGCAACGATGGAACAAAATGGTATAAGTATTCGTTGAAAAGTAAGTTTAGTAAAATTAACAAAACGAATATTGTAAAAGTACTTCCTTGACCCTTGCACCAATATGCAAATAGAAAAATGCGCCGGAATTACAATCGGGAAAGAGACGCCAGGAATACAATAAAATCCGAAATTATGGCAACGATAGGACTTTTGTTTTTAGCTGGGCTTAAAAAGCAAGGTCACACACATTTTTTTTAATTGTGGACAACTGATGGAACGGACTTAGAAATTTTCAGAGCTTGCATGAGCTGTAACCGATTTTTATTTCTCTTATTTGCTCTTAGGTTAGACAATAAAGATACAAGAGCTCAAGGAAAAGCTACTGACAAACTTACCTCTATACGATTTATGCTGGACCGCTTTTCCGACAATTGTTATAACAGCTACACATTGCACGCTACACATGCTTATTCCTTTTCGAGGGAGATGCAGCCTTTTACAGTACATCCCAAATAAGCCAGCAAAATATGGGATAAAAGCGTTCGTATTGTGTGACTCACAAACATTTTATGTGAGCGGTATCGAGTTGTACTGTGGGCAACAACCAGATGGGCCTTACAAAAAATTGAATAAGCCAGAGGATATTACACAACGATTGGTTGAAAAATGGAACGGAAAAAACCGCAATCTAACTTGTGATAACTGGTACACCAGTTATAAGTTAGCAATAGATCTGTTAAAAAACGACTTCAATAGTTGGAACAATAAAAACAAAATAAAAAAAAGAGATCCCAAAAAATTTTTTACCCAATAAAAATCGAATAGAAGGTTCATCTCTTTTTGGGTTCACTTGTATCATTTGTTCCAAAAAAGAACAGTGCGGGTATTTTACTTTCCACGATGCATTATGATTAGATTAGATCAGGTCACTAATAAGCCCAATATTATTATGGACTATAATTCTCACAAAGGTGGCGTTGACTCCATAAATAAAATGTGCTCTACGTGTTCAGTAGCAAGACGTACCCGTAGGTAGCCTTTAGTTACAATTACAATACTAGTTACTATACAATTCTTCTCACTTCAACAGTCCAACCAACTTTAGAAGAAATTTTTTAAAATCGTTAGCAATATCATTGGTGAAACCACATTTTTCAGAACGAGCTGGAATAAATACTTGTCCATCCAACATAAGACTTTTTCTAAACACACCAGCAAAAGTACGAGGAAGGTGTTTCTCTTATGGTAGGCAGAAAAACCGGACTACATAACATGCAGCATTTGTCTCAGATCAGTATGCAAGGATCATTCTGTTGCTGTTGTTACTTGCAAGTTGTGCAGCTGTGTTACAGTTGTTGTAACTGCTGTTTTTGAGTGTATTCTCTTGTGGTGTATAAAGTACGTCACGCGTGTACTTATGCTATAACTTAATGCGTGAGTAGTTAAAGGTTAAATAGATGGTTGGTTTTTTGAAGATCCTCAATCTCTTTGCACTTCTCTTCAAAGTATTTTTCTTTTGTGTGTTTTATCATCTTACACTGTCTCAAGGATTAAAACATATTATACTAGTTTTAAAAATTAAGCAGTCTTACAATTTGAAAGTTCTATCAACGAATGAATCTCCAGCTCCAATTGAAACATTGAGAAAATGCATGGTGCTAGTAGGATTTATGTACGTCATTTTTGCCATACCACTGATATTATTACTCATACACATTACACCTAATTGTTTAGTAAATATTTTGTTTATCACAAACTACAGTTACAACAAACTAATAATCTATTCAAGGTCAACAATACCGTCATTCTTTGTACCTGCACCTCCACCATAATGAAACTACGCATTCGCCATTTTTTAAAGTAGTCTAGAAAGCATTGAAACAAAATTAAATACATAATAGGGTACAAGCCCATGGAAGATTTTTAATGGGTCATTTGACCCAGCATGAATCACATATAAAATAATACTACAATATGTAATAACAACTTGCTATGCGGTCAATTCTTATCAGTGCATGTGAGTTACAGGTAAGATAAACTTACCACTTAAGGGGATAAGTTTGTTTTGGCCAAACATTTTTGTACGGCATTTATAACTTAGGTAGGTAATACAAAAATCAAGGAGCAACCAGGAGCAGGGAAAATTTTTTATTTTCGGAAAACTTTTTCCCCATTTTCGGTAATTTGATAAGAATTGGCGGCATAGTTTCTAAAATTGTTATTACATATAGTAGTATTGATTTATTTGTGATTCATCCTGGGTCAAATGACCTATTTGAGTCTTACTGACAGAGCAATTGAATCGGTGAGAAGAGAAACCGGATATTACTATAAAGAGGCATTTTTGACATTTTGACAGAAATCCATTATAAGTATGAAGAAAGTTTTGTATAGAAACCGGACATATCCTCATACTAATAATGCTTTTATGTGTATTAGAAATTATGGTATTGTGGAAAAACCGGATAAGTCCTGGATGTCCACTTTTTTTACAAAAGCTACAACGCATGTCTATTCGTCCCAATATACATTTGTCATTCATCTCTATGGAAGGTGTACAAGATGATAATCTCGAATTAAAAATTAAAAAAAGGCGAAATCCAGTGTTGGAAGGCTGTTGTCAATAAAAAAGCAAGACGATCTGGACAACAGTATAGTGATTATAAAAGTCGTACTATTCCAAGCAAAACGATTTGAGAACCATGCAGGTATGTTGTTATAATCTCAAATTTTGTTAAATATTTAATTCTTACTAGACTTATTACATTGTAGATGTAAGAAAATGCTTTCTTGTCATTATTCTTAATTACTAAGCTATCTAGTCCACAATGCCATTCCGAAAATCTGAAAAAAGTTAAAGATATCCTAGAAAAAAACAATTATCCACCAGAATTTTACAACCATCTATCTAATTAAAAAAAATTGCATTATCAGAAATCAATCTAATTCCAATCCCAGTTAGTGATGATCTTATGTTATTGGCAGATGATCTTAATTCGAGAAGGTCATTGGTTTCAGAGTAAGATAATATGTTTTCTATATCAGCTACGAAATTACATACAGAGTAGTCCTTGAATGAGGGTTGTAATCCGAACTTTATAGGGACCAATCCGTTCAATCGCTTACCATTTCACGAGAAATTGATAAAAAATCTCATAGACATCCAAATACCCAACAACGTCCTCAAACTTCTTTCTCTCGGACCAAATTTACAGGTGAATTTGAGGTTGATAACAGTATCCCGTTTTTAGATATACGAATTATTCGCACACCTGATAACAGATTAGTCACTACCTGGTACAGAAAAGAAATGGCTAGCAACCGTTTCTTAAATTACCATCCGACACACCCAATCAGATATAAACTTAACCTGGTACAAGCCCTCAGCCTTAGAGTACACATGTTGACACACCCGCTTTACAAAGAAGAATCTCTCAATCTACTGAAGTCCATTCTCATAAATAACTCCTATCCGGCATCTATCATCAATAAATTTCTATATTCCGAAAGCTATGGGCAGTCCATTACTGAAACACCCAACGGGCTAGCATTAGCGTCTATTTCTAACGAAATACAGATTAATAATTCCCCTCTCACTCCTGAACAAACCAAAAAATATGCACGCTCCCGTACTTCCCACAAATCACGAACAAGTTTAACAAACTTTTCAAAAACTTACCTGTTAAAATAGCCTTAAAAAACACCAGAACCTTAGGAAAGTTATTTTCGAAGACAAAAACTCCATTGGCTCCTCTAAAACAAACTAATGTCGTCTATCATATACCCTGTGCAGAGTGCAACTCCTGCTACATTGGCCAGGCCAGCCGCTCTCTTCAAGGTCGACTAACGTCCCACAAAAGCGACATTAGGATTTCTAAACCATCTTGTGCCCTTGCACAACATGCAATTTCAATGACCCTTGAAAGAGTTTAAACTAACATCCAAATGAAGCCAGCGGTCAAAATTAAAAAAAAAAAAAACACCAACAAATAATATAAATGCACAATAGTACTCATATACAGTTTTTCTTGTGTTTTTTGTTTCTTTTTTCTGGTTTAGTTAGATAAGTTTTAATGTTAAGTTATCGCAGAGTTTTTATAACATCTAAAAAAACCTAATTGTTTTTGTAAGTATGAACCCTGGTCGTTGTTTACTTATATTCTAAGATCATTTCTATTTGTAGTGAACTGATGATGCTTTTAAAAAAGAATAAAAGCGAAACGTATTCAAGTAAATCAATGAAGTAGTTGACGACTTTCATTTGCCAATTAATTATTAACCGATCAAACCTCTGCAATTCAACCATTGAATATATTTTAAATTTAATTAAGGGTCGTATTTTTTGCAATATATATATATATATATATATATATATATATATATATATATATAGAGCGTGTAAAAATTTTATTAACGATGGACAACATCAATAGCTGCGCGTAATTTTTTCCTTTTTTTAGCGGCACGTCAACAGTGACTTTTATTAATTACCTATATAACTTTTTATAATTTATTATAAAAGTATTTTTATGTTCTTGTAAAATTAATAATATACTCAATCAAAAACCGATTTGTCTCGGAAAACCGGGAGAGATGTTATATATTTAGAGGCAATGGAAACTTATTATTGATTAGTTCTTGATATAGAAGTGAAATTGGATATTGAGAGAGCATTCGAAGAAAATCTGATTTAAATCTCCAATTGATTCGTTGTCACAAGTACGTAAACGAGAGTTAAGAATATCAACTTTATGCATTTACATTTGTGCTATATATAAAATCTGGAATATTTTAATGGTGATAGGGTGGATTGTGGATTTAGAAGTCGCTAATCCTGTATTTACTAACAAATTGTTGTATGTTGTCAACAAATATATAAAAAAAGGTCTGGTTGATTTAAACCTCGTCTTCTTTTAGATACCACGATCTTAATAATTTGTTGCTAAACATTGTCGATAGTGAACATAAAGTAATACTGAAACTGGTAAACTGAAACTTGTAAGGGTACAGGTATACATTATGTATACAGCACACGTAGTGAAATTCAGTCGTAAGGTTTCGGCAGGTACCAGAAAGTTGGTTTTTATGATAATGGGAATCTGTAAGTATCAAAAACAAGGTAATTTGATCGTATTTTAGTTTTGACCTTTAAAATGTTTTCTTATTTTTATATATATATATACCCGGTATTTAGGCGTTCCACGCCCTTCCGGTAGGGATCTATGGAGGAGTATCACCTAGCCGCAAGCCCTTATCTCTTGCCGTACTGCTCCACCATAGGCCGATCAGATACCAGCATATTCTAGACTAAGCCGCAGATTCATTTTAGAATTTTAAACTACTGCGTTAGCCTTTTTGTTTGCTATTCACCGAGCCGGGGATTTGAACTGACATCTCTCGCATTGAAGCGAAGGAGAAGCCAGCCGCCCAGCCCGCTTGGCTATCCGATCGACTTTCTTATTTTTACCTTTTATTAAAATTAGACAATCGATTATGGAAAAACGAGCGTTGAATTCAACACATCCAAAATATTTAAAATTCGTTATTACTTCTCCAGCACCTTCCAGAGAAATTCCATACCCATACAAATACAACCCATACATAAAACATTCATTGAATTCGAAGAAGCTTTTGACCGAGTCGGCCAACATCAGATTTGGCAAATAATGAACAACAAAGGCTGTGGTTTCAACAGGATGGATGCCCACACAAAATAAATTATTTGGAACAAACATTCCCTGGACGATTAATTTCTACATAAGGAACAATAAAATGGCCCCCTAGATCACCGGATTTAGCACCTTTGGATTTTTATTTCTGGAGAATGCTAAAATCAAAATTATATCGGCATGAATTCGAACGAACCACCAATTTAGCAGAATTGCAAGAAAAAATTGTTCAACTCTGTATTCGGGTACAGCCAAATGAGCTGAATACAATGAGACTTGCTTTAGTTGATAGATTCGGATTTTGTTTAGCGCAAAATGGTGGTTTGCTCGACCATTTAATTGGTTAGAAATTTTTTAAAAATGCCTTTAATTTTAATTTAATTATTTAGAATATTTTTTTAGTTTGTTTTTTTCATATAAAAATAATATTTATGTTTTGTTGATGTTAATTATTGTATTATTTCCAAGCTACCACAGCTAAAAATCTACAAGAATCGCATTTAAAACTCGAATAGTCGAGATTTTCTTAAGGTTTACCGACGAAAAGTTGGCGACGAAATAATTTTATGCTCTACAGACTGCTCGTCACTGTCTGATATTTACTGAATGCTCATAGCCGGATGTATCTTGGCGCCCGCACTGTGATGAAAGGCGTTGCTTAAAATTTTACACCTCTTTAGAGGAATATGCGTTGTTGGTACACATAAATTCCTTAAATGAATGTCCTTTGTTAACTAATTAAGTAATTGATAGAATCCACAATAATTACCACTTCAAACACTACTCTCAAGTTTAAATCAAAACATTGGTAACAAATCATTTGAGTCTGCAATCTCTTGCGACCCGTAGAAATCCGTTTTTTAGTCTTTTTAGAATTTTAAATAGAAAAAAATGAGCTTCCAGAAGTTATCTATGCCATATTCCTTTTCACCATAATAATTTTCAATTATTTTATTGTAAATGGCATATTCCGTGAAATATATGAGTAAAAATTAAAAATAAAACTTTTGAAATATATCTAACTTCAGCCCTACTAAATCTTTCACCTGACATCGCACGTATTGTACATTAACAATTACCAAACGAACAGTGTCACAAAAATCGATAGGGCCCTGATTTAAGTCCATTGTTTGGAATCCACTCCATACTAAAAATAGAACAAGCAAGAATTTTATTTTGAAAGGCATTTTGGATCGGCGCTCAAAGTAATTTCCGCAAACGGACTAAACAATATTTAGATACATTTATACAATACCTGTCATAAACGATAAACAAATTATCGGTATTTTCCTTTTTCGTTTCATTTTTCTAAAATGAGACACTGAGTCTTCAATTTTATTATACAATATAAAGCAATGTTGCGATATAATAGTTCAATGGAATAGAAGTACTCTTTAATTTAAAATTAAATATTTCGTACACACAAATCCTTGTTACACAATAAACAAAGAAGGAATTTCCTGAAAAACCATTTCAGGAAAGTTTACACCATTCAAATATTTGTTCCACAGCACCATCATGCTTACTATTAATTTTCATTACTGCCACATCATTTATATATATTGAAAAAAGGAAAGGACATTAAATAGTACCTTGAAGTACACCATACTGAATACTTTTCTCGAAGCTTTGTTATTGATTTTACCAATTAAATTTTATTTGGTTTTTTTTTAACTAGTACGTACGGAACTCCTCTTATTTCAAGATCACTCAAAGGACTCAATCTTCTTCTAATTGCGCCGTCTCATTTCGAAGATTGCGATCGAAATAGAAATTGTAGCTTTGGAAACTGCTGCTCGAAAGATTTCTGTGGATGAGCGGTCAAACTATCTTCTCAGGTCTTTCAGCCACGAGTTCTGGCGTCTTCCAACTCATCTTGATCTTTTGCCCTGCACGCTGATGGTTTGATCAGCGTACCTGATGTTGTCTATGCTGGTTCCGTTAATCTTGATTCCACCTTGAACCTCGTCTAATGCTTTTCTGAATATAAATTTCGAATACAGATTAAATTATAGTGGTGATAAGACGCAACTTTGTCGCACTCCTCGTCGGATTTGTATATCTAAGGATGTTGTGTGCTCTATTTCAATTGTTGCCGTTTTTTGCCAATATAGATCTCAGTTGTTCTCAGAATTTCGATCATCTTTTGATGGTTAACGCAGTCAAATGCTTTTCGATAATCAATAAAACATATACATCTACATTCATGTCTCTGCATCGTTTTGTTAACACATTTGTCTACTTTTTACTTGCCCGGCAAGGCAAAGAGCAGACATTTAACTGTCTGCTCTTTGCCTTGCCGGGAAAAATTTTAAAAGGCACTCATAGTCTTGACGAGACGTAGTATTCAGAATTTTACGTTATAGCATCTGAAGTGAAATATTCCTCCTTAAATCCATATTGGTTTGCAGTCAACAGGTTAAACTTTGAAAGGTATTCTTCCACCACCAGCAACAATGTAATTGTTTAGCATGACACCAATTACTGTTCATCCATATAAAATTTTAATGAAACAACAACCACCATTAGTTTTGAAATTAATTCAAGAGTTTCACATCTTTAACATAAAATGTAACGTATGTAATATCATTACGAGAGGTTGCTATTTATATTTCTGGTCCAACAATGAAAAACAAGTATTTATGGTCGGAAATGGCTTTATTGTTTTTCAAAATATTCTCCATGAAAATCAATACAGTTTTGCATGCATTTGAACCAATTTTCAAAGCACTTTTTCGACTCGAATGAGATTGAGGTTATAACTCCAAATAGACCGAGGAAGTAAGATTTCACTCGGGGCTGTGACTAATCCAGATATCTGACAATTTTTTTAGTTATTATAGACCTACATAAAGAAAACCTATATATTTTCCGTATAAATTTCGGCGTCTTTTTTTAATTATTAACAATTTAGTGTAAAAAATGCCATTTTTTCAATTTTTTGCTTACAATTGAAAAGCTTAATATTTATGGTAAAATTACAAAACTTTATCTTTTAAAACATAAACAAAGCTATAAAATGACAATTCTTAAAAGTTGTAAAATTAATTTGTTGCTTCAAAAACTGCAAAATAAGGTAAAAACGTTATTTGTTTCTAACTATTGTAAAAATCAATCTAGGCATTTGTTATTCTGCCCAAAATTGCCTATTGTGGTCCTAACAAACCCTCAAAATTTCAGATCGATCCATTAATTAGTTTATTCTATTTGTTTATACCAGAGACCTTTTTTTTGCAGTAACATTTAGTTAGAAAATAAAGAAGATACAGTAATTATTCTACGAATAATAAATAAAAGTTTAAGAGATAAACTGTCAATATACATCAAAAAAGTGAAAAAAAAATTTTTTACAACGCAAAACCCTTCGTCAGATTCTAAAAGCTGACATTTTTAGACAAATTTAAAAAAAATGTTGTTCTACGATAATTTGGGATAAAGTTAGTTTTTTTTTTTTTAATTCACAGCTAATTTGTTTATAACAATTAAGCAACGTAATTTTCGGCATTTGAAAGAAAAGGATTCGTAATTGTTGTAAAAAAATTTGTACAAACATTGCACTATAAACGGATCCTCTGCGAATTGTCAAAAATATGGTTAAAATTAACGCCGGCTCCACACATGGGGGCCAACGTTGGCCCCAACAGCGTTCGTCCAATGTGTGTATTGACAAAACTGTGTTGGGGCCAATGTTGGCGCCAACGTTTTTATGGCTTGCTCCAACGTTAAGAATTTTCCGTGGACTGTCGGTTTTTGCGTACACATCAAAGGGATTGGCGCCAATACTGATGATGCCGACCACACATTGGCGCTACAACAGTGTTTCAATCGGCGTATAATTATGCTATTTGCACATAATTTAGTTGTTGGCGCGTAATTTTTGCATCCTGCATAAAATTAGTTAACCCATTTTGCACAATCTAGCAAAGCAAAAGAAAACAAACCGATGACAAGCCACAGTTTATAAAAAGAGTCCTCGTCTTCTTTTTTCTTTTAAAACGCTTGTGCTGCTATTTTACACAGTATTCTTTTTAGAAAATAAAAATTACTTTATCGAAGAAAATTTCCATTCCATGGGGGCATTAAAAAACATGTTAAAATTGATCTTCGGCCACCTGAGCCACTTCCGTTGACTTGTTTAGGATGAACACTCCGATGCACGTATGTAATCTATCAGAATGGGGTTTATGCTCAAAAGGCTATTTCTTAGATAAATAAATAATATACATATCTGTTTTTTTCAGTCAGGCACCCAAAACAAAAATGTACTTATCTAAATATCTTACAAAAGTATATGCTTTCAATTTTGAAATATCGATCATTTTGTCCTAATAGACCACCGTCGTGTGGTCATGTAACTTTTAAAATATGTATCGGTTGTGGATTAACGTCATGTTTGATGCAGAATATAGCCAAAATGGGAAGCTAAGAATATTGGGAATTAAGTAAATAAAAGAATAAATGGGATTCAGAGACTCGACGTCAGGTTTATACTCATATATTCAGTATGCAGTAGCCAAAGACGGCATCTCTAAAGATCTAGTAGCTTTAAGTTACAGACTAATAGTGGTGAGTGGAGGGGGAACCCCCAAATCTACGCGTTCAAAAAATGAAAACGCATCTTCAAACTACTACAATTTTTTATGTCTCCGGATCTACTCAACGGATTTTAATCTTTCTTTTTTAAATTTGTATGTACTCTTTGCGTACATTACAAATATGTAATTTATTTATAAATTAATTAACTAATAAACGGTGTAATTTATTTAAACAATTTTGGAAAACAAAAAATTCCCGCAAAAATCAATATACATATTTATTTATTTATAATTCACGAAGAAATAGTACATTTTACAGCTGAAATCTCATTTTTTAGATATAGATATATTTTATTTCTAATTATGTTTTTTATATCATATTTTATGATAGGAAATAATATTTTTCATAACTTTGTAGCAAAATACAAGGGGTGTGTAGGAGGAGAGAGGTATAAGAAGAGTGGTCTATATATATGGGATAAAATAGATAACCATTAAGTAAAGAAGTATGAAAAAAAATATTGAACGGAATGTGGCTAGGCTAGCAATGTAGGCAAAAGAATGACCACTAGAAACTCAAGGATGGATACGGCCAATTTGCATGCCTTTTAAAGACAGTAAATCAGGAAAATATGTATGATAGATAGAAAAGAAGATAAGAAAAATGAATAGATATAATGAAAATTAACAAAGAAAACAAATTGAGGGCGCCAGAAGAGGGATACTACTCTAAAAAGAGTAACGGTCACTCTTCCAGGTATCGTATACTGCTAATATTAATTAAAGTTGATGTAATAAACAAAAATGCTGTAAATGTAAAAAGGTAAGGAAATATTAATAAAAAAAATTATATGCAAAACAAATTCAAGTTTATTAAATATAACTTCTTAGATTCTGACAATCTCTAAGTTACCAAAAAGTATATGAAAATTTCACAATATAATATTTAAAAAAAGAAATGTTGAAAACAACTATAATAAAAAGTTGAAAACTACACAGAATAACTCTGATATAGAGTGTACAACCTACATCTAGGTTAAAACAACCTTAAACAAAATAATGCTAACGTTGGAAGAACGTATAGCCAAGTAAATATATCAAACTTACCTACAATATGACCAACAATATTGTTAAACACCTCTAAATTCAAATATAATAAATAAGTAATATATATAAATGGGAACAAGCCAAATTAAACAATTGAAACGGTATATTATCCTGAAGGGATAATAACCGGAGTTAATAACGCAAGATGAAATATAAAAAATTAGTTAAGTAGACAAATAATGAAATAATTAAAGTTAATAATGAAATAAATGGTTAATACAAAAAACAATGGAAGATAATCTCTGGGTAGAATTTGAGCTCAAACTTACCGATACCTTACACCAAGGGGAGTTATATTAATTAATATATATATGTTATAACAAAAAAACCTATAACTGGTGAAACAAGATATATAATATATAGTTCTGCAGCAAAAACCAACTGTCCTCCTAGGTGAAACAGTTGTCTGGAAGGATACTCCCGAATGGCTTCGGTGTCCCAGCGAAGTCCTCCTTGAGGTCCGAAATTAGCACGGAGCTGGTGCTAATTGGCTCAGTTCCGATGATGACTGTCCTGCCCTACCTTTAGGTGCAGGCTAGAGAAAAAAAATGAGGGTGGAGTAGACAATACTCCCTGGCTTGTCCCAATGACCCTCATTCTAATAGAGTTGAAGTGGTACTCTCCCTCGGATGTTCTGAGGGAAATTTATAATTCCATGGTAGGTGGCTGAAAACAATTCCCCGTTACTTCCAATCTCAATATTGATAAAAAGAAATCAAAGAAGAAGTGAGGAAAGTTTCTTTCAGCATAAGAAACCGGAGCAAAAAGATAATTATGGTAGATAAAAAAAACCATCCAATCGGATGTAGCGTGACCTTGCTTCACATAGAGTAAAAATATAATGGCCTTGGACAAAATACTATATTAAAATATGAAATAATGAATCTGAATAATAGGATATAGATAAAATACTCTAATGTTTATAATATAAAAAATTATTATTTACCAGATAGCTAATCAATTCCGTGCTAGAAATCTCACTTCACCTCCCGAGTTTGCGAAAACACCGTCAATTAAATCGTTATGGTATACTTAGAATATTTAACTTCTTGAAGTGAAGGAAATTCTATGCATTAATTGGATTTTCTTTCGCTAACTGCCACTTGTACCACTTCAAACTCTAGATCAGAAGTGAATTTTAATTCACAGTTAATTAACCAAGAAGAGCCAATTTCCACCTCCCTTAATCTCCTGTCATCTCTTTTGGTTCGCAATGGTACCAAATTAGAACAGAGTGACAACTTAAATTATTAACAATACACACTTAATGGGCAAATGAACACTTAAAGTTAGGCAACCCATACTACGTCTCTGAAATTATTTTTAATATAAATTGTTTATTATTTTAATTTAAATTGTAATAAAAGTAACGACTGTTACAACTTTTAACTCACATTTTATTTGATTGCATGTATAAAAAAATTTACAAATTACACGATGGATTTACGTTATTTTATTAGTATTTGTATAATTCTCAAATAATCATACAAATTAATAATATTTCATTTCATGCATTTAGCAATATTCCATAATCACACAAAATAATTTATTTCATACATTTGATAATATTAACCCATTAACGCCCAAATTAATTTTTTTTTTAATTTTTGCGTAATTCTTATATATTTTAAAGATGTTAGTTAAAACTGCCTAAAAATAATTTTGTTTTGCAAAATTTATATACAGGGTTTAAAAAAAAATGCTGATACCAAATGGTATCCGTGGGCGTTTAGGACAATTTTGTTGCAAAAATTAAAACTAAAATTACATGGTATTAAACAAAAATTACAACATATTTTATTACTCATTTTGTATGAAATGCTGCAAAACAATTAACACATAATCCTACGTTACATTTTTGGCACATTGATCGGCCAAAAGATTTACAATCTGTACCTGCACATCGTCTTCTTGGACAAGAAACTACGAAATGGTTTATACCATCAAACCGTACATCTGGAACTGTGTTCTTGCTAAGAGCAATTCTTCCAGCTTTTTTCTGAGCGGTACCATACTAGTTCAAATAAACCTATACTATTTCTCGTCTAAAATCTAGATTTGATACTTTATGATTTTTTCTGTACAAATACCATGCGTTTTGTATAGCTACGTCCAAAAGCCAGGTAAAAATCGGCAAGTATCATTTTTTACCTCGAATGCCAATTCGGTAAGCAGCTACTCCTTGGTCCATAAGATCAGTTCCCCCCATATTATTATTATAAGCTTCAATTCATTGAGGACAAGGCACCAATATGTACCTTTTTTCTTTCTGAGAATATCTCCGAACCTGTCGTAATGGTTGGACACCAGCATTTGTAGAGCACATTGTCAATACTGAGTTATCCATTCAACGAACTAGTAGAATTTTTTTCGATCACTTGTTCATGCTCCCCTCGATCCTTTTTTTTAAACATACTTTTGCTAGTCAAAGTACATGATCGGGGTATACGATTTTCTCGTATCGTGCCTACCGCTCCATATCCTAGATTACGAAGGTAGGAAAACAAGTTTAGGCCGGTAAACAGGTTATTTGTATGTAAAACATATGGTAAACTCGGTTCTTTTAGTTCTTGTAACATAAGAATCAATGGTGTTGATGCTTTTCCAAACAATTTTTCATACTCAACATCACTATATGGTCTTTCTTACCAGTTAAATTATACATCATTCCCCCTTCGTCTTCGTTAGCTGAATCCTCATCTGGGGTCGTATTTTCGAATTCGTTCGAGCATATTTCGCATACGAAATTAGAAGAAATTCGCTCGAAATCCAGTTATTTATATTTTCGAATAGTGCGTATACGAATTTTTTCGTATACGACGACACGAATGGGTATGAACCATTCGAATTTCGATGCTAGTATACGATCAAAGTAATTTTTGTCATTTCAGTTGTCACTGGGCCCGTGTACGTCAGATAAAATTTCAGCTGATAGTTTTTAATCGTTGTTTTAGATTGAACAATACAATAAAATTTAGATTAATACCTACCATATTTTTACATTGAACTTTGTTTTTAATGGGTGGTTTAAATAATTTTTTAATAGAAAGAAATAGTTAACCCCCTTGCCGAGGCGATAATATTAGCGGAACGAAGAGGCAAGTTTACCAACCCATTCTTAACCATCTAAAGGACTATTCGGATGTACAATTTAAAAAATTGTACAGATTAACAAGGCCCCTCAAAATGGAGTTGATAGAATGACTTTTTTTTGTTCGGCCGACACTGAACCACCATATTTCATTCCCTTTTTTACTTCTTGTTTTAGATAACAAATTCACCATAAACTAGGTTAAGTAAAACTGCCAATTATTGTTCTTTTTGTTATTATTTAAGTTTTGGTTGTTCGAATTTGCAGTGTTGCCGGTACAAATTCTTTTAGTATACGTATAAAATTTCGAAGGACGTTCAAAAATACAGATTCAAATTCGTATACGAAATTTTTCTTTCGAATTAACTCGTATACGAAAAAATTCGATTGAATTCAAAAATACGACCCCTGATTCTGCATTTACTTCTGGTCGGGTTATAAATATCTCATCAACTTTCTGAACCATATCGTCATCATCATATATCATATCTAATGCTTCGAATAGCGAAAAACTTTTACTAAAACAAAAACCGTATATATTGCCACTATTATATAAAAATGTCACTATTTTGTCCTAAATGCCCACGGATACCATATGGTACCACACTAGTTTAGGGCCTCATATCAAAAACAAATTAAAACTTATTCAAAATATTTATGCTCAAAACAAATGTTTGATCTATTTACATTAGCGTTTATACAAAAGTTTCATTAAAACATACAATTTTACTGTGAAAATATACTTACGCCCATCGAACATCCATAATTTCGACTGAAAATAAAAACTGTCTAGGAAAAAAAATTGCACACCAATAAAACACACAGCAGTCGGCTTACAAATGAGATATGGTTGAGTTTACCGAAAGTACAAGCTGATTATAGCCGTAAATGTCAAACATGGAACAAACAATTTCGGTATAGCAGTGTTGGCATGTTTTTATAATGTAGATGCTGTAAACTTCAAAATAAAAAGATAAAGCGTTAGAAAAGTACATATTGTTTATATTATGTTATGAATTCTGCAATTTTTGGTTATACAAAACAACAATGAGTAAATATTTATTTATTTGGAGATTAATTGCAGTTAATTATTAGACATTTTTTTAGCAATTACCCTTTGATAGATTAGGGGATAGATTTGGCAATCGTCAAATCAGCAGTTGCCAGATTACAAAAGTTGTTTGCAATTAATCTCGAAAGAGACAAATATCTATTCGTTATTGATTGATATAAATTAAAAATTGCAGAATTTATAAAATAGTATAATTAAAATGTACTTTTTAAGAGCTTTATCTCTTTATATTTGAAGCATACAACTTATGCATTACAAAAACATGCCAACACTGCCAAACCGAAATATTTTTGACATTTGCGGCTATATTCAGCTTGTACTTTCGGTAAACTCAACCTGAGATATAATGAAAGTATGTCTTGTCTGCTAACCTTGAAATTAAATACATTCGAACTCCCACTTAAACATTTCCAGTAGCGCCTCAGTAAAATTTGGAGTGATTTTGATACCATATGGTATCCGTGTGCGCTAATGGGTTAAATTATCTTGTAGAGCCTATCCGTTGGAGACCATCATGGCAATCTGTTGTATTTTGCAAACTGCGGCTCTGAAAAGATTTGTGGTTGTTGTGTTGAACCACGTACATAGATTTTTCAGCTAGGAAATTCTTCGCCTTCCTGATCCACGTTTCCATATCTTTCGCTGTTCCGCATGATGTGACAGAGGTATTCAATTTTGGCTGTTTTTATTGTGGTTATTAACTCTTTTCTTTTTTGCATTCTTAATAAAACGTCCTGGTTCGTAACGTGGTCGGTATAGGATATCTTCAGGATTCTACGATAAAGCCACATTTCGAAACCCTCAATTTTCTTGCAGGTAACGTCTATGAGAGTCTACGACTCAACTCCGTACAACAGTATAGGAAAGATATAACATCGAAGTAACCTGATTTTTATGGGTACTGATAAATCGTGGCATTTGAATAGCTTAGCCATTTTTTGAAATGCAGATCTTGTTTTCTCTATCCTAGATTTTATTTCCAGGGAATGGTCCCAGTTTTCATTGACGTTCGTACCAAGATAGGTGTATGTTTTTACTCATTCTATTGGTTCACCATTCACACTGATTCTTTCAATTTGCTGTTCCTTCTTAGAGATCTTCATACATTTTGTTTTCTTAATGTTCAGTGAAAGTTCATATCTCTGACACACTGTGATTCTATTCATTAACTCCTGGAGGGCTTCATAAGTGTAAGCGAATACCACCGTGTCATCCGCGTATCTGATGTTATTGATACATTCTCCGTTAATTCGAATTCCGGCTTCAACATCTTCTACTGCTTCTTGAACGATTTCCTCAGAGTATATTTTAAATAGCAAGGGTGATAGTATACATCCCTGTCAGATCCCACATTTGATTTTGATATCATCGGATTCTCCTGCCACTGTACGGATAGACGATGTTTAATTCCAGTAAATATATATATATATATATATATATATATATATATATATATATATATGTATATATATAAATATATATATATATATATATATATATATATATATATATATATATTTGGAATATATTCAATGGTTGAATAGCAGAGGTTTTATCGGTCAATAATTGGCAAATAAAAGTCGTCAACTACTTTATTGATTTATTTGAATACGTTTCGCTTTTATTTTTAAAAGCATCATTAGTTCACTACAAATAAAAAAGATTTTAGAATATAAGTAAACAAACCAACAGGGTTCATACTTACAAAAACAATTTGTAGGGTTTTTTTATAGATGTTATAAAAACTCTACGATAACTTAACATTAAAGATTACAAACTAAACGAGAGGCGAAACAAAAAAATGCAAGTAAAACTGTAAGAACATTAGTTCATTTAATTTTAACTGATGGCTTCATTTGAACGTTGGTTTAAGCTCTTTCGAGGGTCAAACCACACTAATCTTTTCGATTGTTTTGGATCAGCTCGTCATAATTTTCACATGTGGCTTGTTTTCGTCCATGTGTTTCTTTGGAATGCATGGTGTGGGTTACGATTTACGATTCTTAAGGGAATTATCAAGAGGAACAGGGACGGACCTTTTTTTTTTATAAAAAAACGGGAAGAAATTTGGAAAGAAAAATGGGATTGAAGTTACTGTCTTGTAAGGGGCTTTTTTTATTTATTTTGTATGATGAGGGAGTGATATATCTGACTCAAGTTGTCGATGTCGGTTCTCTTATTTAGGGAGGATGGATGTTTAAGAATTTGACACATTTCAAGGATGGATCGCTTATGATGATTTTGTTGTTTGCACAGTATTTTGGTATTCGTGAAGCCGATACTGTGTTTGGTTGAAATGGCATGCTGTGCAAGGGCACAAGATGGTTTAGAAATCCTAATGTCGCTTTTGTGGGACGTTAGTCGACCTTGAAGGGAGCGGCTGGTCTGGCCAATGTAGCAGGAGTTGCACTCTGCACAGGATACTTGATAGGATTTCTAAACCATCTTGTGCCCTTGCACAGCATGCCATTTCAACCAAACACAGTATCGACTTCACGAATACCAAAATACTGTGCAAACAACAAAATCATCATAAGCGATCCATCCTTGAAATGTGTCAAATTCTTAAACATCCATCCTCCCTAAATAAGAGAACCGACATCGACAACTTGAGTCAGATATATCACTCCCTCATCATACAAAATAAATAAAAAAACCCCTTACAAGACAGTAACTTCAATCCCATTTTTCTTTCCAAATTTCTTCCCGTTTTTTTATAAAAAAAAAGGTCCGTCCCTGTTCCTCTTGATAATTCCCTTAAGAATAGTAAATCGTAACCCACACCATGCATTCCAAAGAAACACATGGACGAAAACAAGCCACATGTGAAAATTATGACGAGCTGATCCAAAACAATCGAAAAGATTAGTGTGGTTTGACCCTCGAAAGAGCTTAAACCAACGTTCAAATGAAGCCATCAGTTAAAATTAAATGAACTAATGTTCTTACAGTTTTACTTGTATTTTTTTGTTTCGCCTCTCGTTTAGTTTGTAATCTTTAATGTTAAGTTATCGTAGAGTTTTTATAACATCTATAAAAAAACCCTACAAATTGTTTTTGTAAGTATGAACCCTGTTGGTTTGTTTACTTATATTCTAAAATCTTTTTTATTTGTAGTGAACTGATGATGCTTTTAAAAATAAAAGCGAAACGTATTCAAATAAATCAATAAAGTAGTTGACGACTTTTATTTGCCAATTATTGACCGATAAAACCTCTGCTATTCAACCATTGAATATATTCCAAATTTAATCAACGGTCGTATTTTTTACTATATATATATATATATATATATATATATATATATATATATATATATAAGTCGGTTTACAACGTTCTTCGATGTCTTCCGATTTCCAATCTCCATCTCATTCTATCGTTCCATAGATCGTCCTCCAGTTCTCTTTACCTGATTTCTTTATCAACTCTTTCTCTCCAACTTCTTCTAGGCCTTCCTGGTCTCCGCCTACCTCTTGGTTGCCATTCAAGACTTTGTTTTGGTATTCTATTCTCCGACATTCTCCTTACGAGTCCGTACCATCTGAGTTGTGTCGTTTTGATGTCATCAACAATATTATGTGTAACCCCCATGATTTCTCGGACTCTCTCGTTTGTTATTCTGTCGCGTCTGGAGATTCCCGCCGAGCGGCGCTAGAAGTCAATTTCTGTTGCTCTAAGCATTTTCTCTGTTCTGTCTTTTAGGTGCCACACCCTTGGCATCCCTATGTTGTGATACTTTTTATTATGGTGTTGTATATTCTTCTGTTATTTTCCTTAGAGATGTTTTTATCCCACAGTAAGCTGTTCAGTAAGGCTATGCCTTTCCTTCCCTGTGTATTTCGTTCCTTAATGGCTGCATCTAATTTTCCGTCCTGAGTGATCTTTACTCCTAGGTATTTGTAGTCGTCACATACTTTGATCTCTTGATTTTCCTCTACTAGATCTTTTCCTCTACTCCATATTCACTTTCAAACCCCACTCTGTAAACTCTTCTAATAGTTTTCCTGATGATGATGATGACCTGGTCATCCGCAAAACACAGAGTGTACAAAGTTAAGTCCATTAGTGGTATGCCCATATTCGTAAATTTTTTCTTCCATTTGTTGAGTGCTGCTTCGAGGTATATTTTGAATAATGTTGGGGATATACAGCATCCTTGTCTTAGTCCTTTAGTCACTTTGAATCCCGGTGTTATCAGATTTCCTGTTTTAATTCTTGTTGTTTGTTGGTAGTACAACGTTTTTACCGCTTCAATCAATTCTATATTTATATTTGTTTTCCTCAGTGCCTCCCATAATTTATCAAGCGGGACACTCGCATATACTTTCCTAAGGTCTACAAACGTCAGGTGGACTTCTTGCCCACGAGCAACTTTCTTTTCAATTATCTGAGTAATAGAGAAGACATGTAGATCGACCTACACGAAAACCAGCCTGTTCTTCGGCTTCCATATCTTGGTATTCTACTTCTATTCGATATTTTATTATTTTCCCATATATTCTGCTAATACTACTAGTAACTGCAATTCCTCTATAGTTTTCAGGTTTTGATTTATCTCTCTTTTTATGGATGGTGCTCATATGCGATTCTTTCCATTCCTCAGGTATTTTATGTTTATTTATACATTCCTGGAAAAGTTGTAGACGTTGAATTAGTATTTTGGGTCCAGTAAAGGTTGGTTTTCCAGTAAAGATTGCTAATAATTCTTAGATCACAGGTGTTTATTCCAATGGGGATACTTGAGGATAGGCTCCTGGAACCCAGGAGACATAAGGACCAACCAGAATATACTGGACGAACTGGTCAATAGATATGAAATGGACGTCGTGGCAATACAGGAAACAAAGCTCACAAACAACATCAACATCAAGTTTCCAGGCTACGACATATACAGGAACGACAACACAACAAGATCAGGTGGCACAGCAATATTAGTGAAAAAAGGCATAGGTCACATCAGAATTTAATACCACAACTAAATACTATGCAAGCAACAACAATAAGAGTACAAATGATGCAAGGAGAAGTCAGAATTACCTCCGTCTACGTAAAACCACAAGACCTTCTGATTGAAGACGACTTAAATACGTTTCCAAACGACCAACTCTCAATCATAATAGGAGACCTAAACGCAAGATCCCCAAACTGGAACGACAGAGCTACGAACAGAAACGGAAGACTACTAAACACATACATAGAAAATAATGATAACATTATGGCAATGGCCCCACAGACACAACGCATTACCCAGAAAACGGACTTCCTACACACATAGATATTGTAGTATCAAGAAACCTAGGACTACAAACGGAAATACAAACATTAAACGAAGGCACAACGGACTACAACCCCATCCTATTTGAACTAGGAACGTGGGAAGAAGAAAGTACAATAAAAAGAGTTAAAAAGAAAACAAAGTGGACAAACAATAGAAGACAGAGTCCTAGAGTTGGAAAACATCATCCAACAAGTACTCAGAAACATTACTACAGAAGAGGAAGTAGAAATGAACACGGGAAGATTTAAGGATATACCACAAGAAATAAAAGACTTAATAAGGGAAAAGAACAGAGCCAAGCAGACAGCATGAAGGACAAGGAACCAGGCAGACAAAAATAGAGCAAATAGGCTAAACAGAGAGGTCAAAACAGCACTACAACACTATTTGTAAAAACGGCTTCGGCCACCAAAAAAATCAAAAAACTACTACCAAAAACCGGCGCAAGCCACAAAAAAATATTAACAAAAACCATTAAAAACCCGGGCACGTAGGGCCCAACCGCTTGAGCACCTAGTCGCCGAACTGAGCCTAGCCCAGAGCGGAGACTTGAGGCCCAAGTAAGCAATTTTAGTTTGCGGATAAGCCACATTAAGATAACAGGAATATAGCGACAATGCGCTGTCCTGAGTTTTGACTTCGGTTAGGAAACCATGTTGGGTTTCTATTACCCAGGACATGCACATGAAGAGCATTTGGCTGATAGTTGTGCCCCTATCGCGCAACAGAGTGCTATACGGGGGAAAGGGATGGTCTGGAGCATTGGAGTGCGGTGGAGTGACTCCTGTTTTTACTCGAGTTTACCCAAACGTAATTCTTAGGGGTGAACATTTCTCACAGGCTGGATTTAATTAAACTGCTTGCTTGCTTGCTACAATACCAGTATAGAAGCTTCGCTTCAGAAACACTAGTCTGGTACGGATATGTCAGAATTGAAAGTATAAGAAAGAAAAACTGTGGAAATTCTTGAAATATAGTATTAAGATGAAAAGAAGGAATATATATGTTTTTGAATCATTGTACAAAAATTTTACACACTCATACACCGGCTTTTACAATTGTAAACAATATTACAATTCAATATTATTAAAAAAAAATGTTTTGGTCCACCTCAAAAAAAATGGAAAAGTTTATATTGTCATTTGCGGTGAAAATGTTATTAAAATATTACAAACTGATTTTATTCGCCTCATTTTACGATACTTCATTTGATTAAATTAAAAATGAATGCGAATGGATGCACATTTTATGATGCAAATTACTGTTATAACAGATGAAAGCCAATATCAAGCAAATTACTGTTAAAATCGATTAAAGCCAATAGAGTTACGTATCGGTTTGAAAACTAATAATTGCTATCATTCAATAATACAATTATAGTATAATATCAGAACGTGATGAAGTTTCATACGTGACATAAAATATTTACTCACCTGATTAGCTTTATTTATTTGTTTTTTCAACCCCGCAAAAGCCATTATCAAGTTGGTGGTCTACCTGCAACAAAATAGTAGTTAAATTAATCAACAACGTATCAGATAATCATTTTTTTATCAGACAATTTCATAATCAGACAATAATTTTTTTTGACAGGATTCCAGACAGGAGGTGAAATAGACCAATTACTACTATTGTCAATTTGAAGTTCCATTCTAAAAAAAAAACAGAGCTCGGAAAGTTTTCCCTTCCACTTCAACGTGGCGGTATTTTACGAGTATGATCACTTTAACGGGTTATATAACTTTTTACAGCTGTTACAGCATAAAATCTAGATCTGTTCAATTCAATTTTCAGCTCTCTTAATGTTAAGAGCGTAGGCGCAAAATTTCAGGCCAATGCTTTTTAAATGCATTCATTTTTTTCGAATCCTGAGAAAACTAACACATATTTTTGAAAAATTTAAACGCATTATTACCGAGGGCCGAAAGTCCCTTAGAATAAACAAAAAGTTTTTTTGAATGAGATATTTGAAATTAAAAATCACACTAAATTTTCTCTTTTTTTCACCCCTGTAACTTATTAAAATAAACATTATAGAAGTTTTCAGGAACTTTCGGCCCTCGGTAATAATGTATTCTTTCGTTCTGCGTTTAAATTTTTCAAAAATATTTATTAGTTTTCTCAGGATTCGAAAAAAAATGAATGCATTTAAAAAGCATTGGCCCGAAATTTTGCGCCTACGCTCTTAATAAACAATGGAAATATGATTTAAAAAAATGCTTCTTGGTTCCGATTGGTCATCGGTTCTTTAAAAAAATTGTGCTTTTTCACCAGCTTTTTAGTAAGCCTACTTACAAGGGCGTGACATAAAAAATATCAAAGTTATTATAAATGTTTGTAAGTTAAATTCATCCCCTTTTCAAACGGTTTTTTTACAACAATTTTAATAAGATCTTAAGTTTTTTTTTAATATATCTTAAAATTGAAGCCCCAAAGAATCGATAGCGATCAGTTAAATACCTCTTAGAGTCACTGTTTGGACATTATACAAAATACAAATGTATTATATTGTATTAAAATATTATTAAAATGTACGTTCATTATACAAAATACAAAACTATAAATATTGATAAGTTGCTGCAAAAACGTGTTTTTTTGCAATTATCTCAATTATTTAGAAACTACTCGCAAATTAAAAAACTTTTTAAAATCTACAACTTTCATTTGAACCATTTTTCTCTAGTATGTATAAGAAACGTTTTATAGGCAAAAATGATTTTTTCACAGACTGAATTAATACGCAAATAAACCGTTGAAAAAGGGAAAAAACAAGATGATACATATTGAGATAGCTTAAATCGAGTTAGATTTTTCCAATTGAATTTTTTTTAATTCTCGAAATTTCCTGTATACTTCTATAACTTCCATATTCTTTAAATGGCGTAAAAGGAACACTCTACCTTCTTATTGTGAACGCACATTATTTGCTCGTCGTAAACTTGTAAATAAAAAGGACGTTCTCTCATATTATCATACTAACAAGACTTACTAAGGGGTTGTTAGGTGTAAAGTTTACGTTGGGCTCAAACATTGAGAGCAAGTTATAATTGGTGCATTATGTGCAGTAAAAAGTATGCTTGGAATTGGATGGAGACTTGCTAAAACTTATCGACTACTTGAGAAATGGATTTTATCAACCAAATGAGCTTCATTATATAGCTTAGGTTGCTTTATGAATATTGACATATATATGTGGGAGACGTTCGTTGGCTGTCATTTGCCGTTAATTTTACCATCAACGATCAGTTTTTCTATGCATTAAATTTTTTTGGGTATGTGTCCAAAGTATCTAAGTTAAAGCTGATTTCTTTTTGTTACCAGTTTTATGTAAACCTTTAGTTGGGATGCTTTGTGTACAATATTTGTGTATGATAACATCTCAAAGGATAAATCTATCTTACTTCGATTAACGATATTTAAAGACAATGATTATTTCAGTCATTTCTGTGGCACCAATATTTTTTTGGTTGTTATTGGTTATTGGTTTTGTAGTTTCACTTACTACATACATACTGCTGGATAAAAACAGCAAAATAATTATAGACGTCGGTGAAAGGCTTAAAAGATGGCAGGAACATATTCAAGAGCTATTTAAAGACGAACGGACTGAGATAGTACTAGAGCAGGAAAAGTTCGACAACGGCCCAGACATAACAGAAGATGAGGTATTAGAGGCGATAAAGCGAACAAAGAACAACAAGCCAACAGGTCCTGACGAAATACCTGTAGACATAATACGGTTAATAGAAGAACAGCAAATTGGAATATTGGTCGACTTATTCAATACAATATACAGTACATGAATCATTCCCAGAGATTGGCTGATGTCAACATTCATAACACTACCAAAAAAAACCAAATGCATAAGAATGCCAAGACCACCGGATAATAAGTTTAATGAGTCATAAGCTCAAAATATTTTTAAAAATTATACACCGGAGAATACACAACTAACTTGAGCACGACATAAGAGAGACACAATTTGGATTTAGAAATGCACTGGGAACGAGGGAAGCCCTATTCGCTGTGAATGTACTTGTGCAAAGGTGCATGGATGGTAATCAGACAGTATATATGTGTTTCTTGGATTACAACAAAGCCTTCGATAAGGTCAGACCGTCTTATCGAATTACTTGAAAAGAAAAACTTAGATATGAGAGACATCAGGATCATTAGCGCTATCTATTATAATCAGATCGCTGTGGTAAAAGAGAACGTCTTTTCAAATGGAATACAGACTAAGAGGGGCATCAGGCAGAGCTGTGTCCTGTCTCCTACTTTGTTCAATTTGTATTCAGAGGAAATAATCCAGGAAGCACTAGAAGAACTAACTATGGGAATAAAAGTAAATGGCCGATCAATCAATAATATACGGTTTGCCGACGACACTATTTTATTAGCGGAATATCATCGGAGAATTTTATTGAGGATTTACAACAAATGGTTGACAGAGTGGTAGAAGTCAGTGAAGAAAACGGACTATCCCTAAACACAAAAAAAACACAATTTATGGTAATTACAAAAGCCCAACAGCGCAAAGAAAACATAACAATACATGGAGAAGATTAAAACAGTTGAAAAATATAAATATCTGGGTACAATAATTAACGAAAATAATGAGTACACAGAAGAGATTAAGGCAAGAATAGAAGAGGCAAGAAATTCTTTCAACAAACTGAAAAAAGTACTCTGCAGCAGGGACATTTCAATTTCTTTAAAGATAAGACTTCTGAGATGCTACGTGTTCTCCGTATTATTTTATGGGTTGGAGGCTTGGACTTTAAAGAAAGATGTTTCGGACAGATTGGAAGCCTTCGAGTTATGGGCCTACAGAAGGATATTAAGAATAAGTTGGGTGGATAGAGTCACGAATGTCGAGGTGTTGAGAGGAATGGAAGAAGATAAAGAGGTTTTAAATATAATTAAAGTCAGAAAACTGCAATATCTGGGACATGTCATGAGGGGCGAGCGTTATAACTTGTTGCAATTAATAATGCAAGGAAGAATACAGGGTAGAAGGAGTCGAGGAAGAAGACGCATCTTCTGGTTAAATAATTTGAGAGCTTTGTTTAACTGCACTTCTGCTGACCTCTTTAGAGCAGCGGTATCGAAAGTGCGAATTGCCATGATGGTTGCCAACCTTCTTAGATTAGATGGCACGTGAAGAAGAAGAAGTTTCACTCACACTAGATACAATCCATGTCTTAATACCTTCCAATGGTGGTGGACCACAAGCATGTAATCTTTATTGGAATACTGTTTTATCGTGTACTGGAAGCTTCTGATTTGATCTGCTAGAACTTACTGTCTTTAATTTTATGGCAACCCAAAACTTAAGCTTATGGTCTAAGATTATGGTCGAAATATCATATAGCACCTGGTCGAGCATATGTATTGGAAACTAACGATTGAATAATCTATTTGGTTTTTGTGATGGTTATTTGATTGTCGATTGATTGAATATTTGATTGTGGTGTTTGTGGTGGTCATTTGATTGTCTACGCAAAATTAAATGAGTCATTCACCACGTTGATCATCGCTTTTCAGTGTTTTCTACATTAGCGTTAAAATCTTCGATGAATATTCTTCATCTGAGTGCTCTATAGTTAGCATGAACACTTGAACAATATGTAGTTTGGATGGGCTAGAGTTAACGATATTTTGATAATACGATCGTTGATGGGCAAAAATTAAGTCTAAATCGTAGCTTCAGCTAAGGAAGTTCTTGATGAAAGAAATGTAAATAAAAATAAATCATTCCCAAGGCAAAAAACTCAATGGTTTTGTACAGAAGTGCAGGAAAAATGTAAAGAAAAGAAAATAGCTTACCCGAAATATATGACGACTTCCTCAGAAAAAACACTTTTTTATGCAGCAAGATTCATTTTGAAATTTCAGAGCACAGTGTTGGGATCATTTTTTTTTATTCTTTAGATATTATTCTCTGATATTCCAAACCTATTAACATCTTCTCACCAATGAAGAAGTAATGTGGAGGATGAACACAATCGCGGATTTGGTCAACATCGTGAAGGACCGTAAGCTGAAGCACTTGGGACATATAATGAGAAATCAAGGCAGATATGAGCTACTTCAATGCATTTTGCAAGGTAAAATTGAAGGAAAAAGGGCCCCAGGACGAAGAAGAATATCCTGGCTTGCTAACCTGAGAGCATGGAATAGAAAGAAATGAATTAAGGTCTTACAGATCTAATCTTATGGCACTAAGGATCCTGATTTGTTCAAAGTATATAAACAACAAAAATGTGAATATAATCGACAATTACAAATTGCTAAAAATGCAGCTTACTGTGTTTTTATTACTAATTCCATCAATAAACCTAGAGACTGCTGGAAAATAGTAAATTTTGAAAGAAACAACAGAAGATCCAGTTCGGTACAACCTATTCTACCTCCAGACGAAATAAGTCAATTCTTTACTTAAATTTCAGAATATAATTGCATCTCTTCCCACTATTAATATCGATGTCCTCTTCAATTATAGAAATTATCCTTCTCCGAGCAAGTCTTCGTCCCGTTGTGGAAGAAGAAGTCTCTCAAATAATAAAGTCTCTTGGTAATTCTAATTGTAGGGACGTTCACGAAATACTACCTATCTACAAAAAGGTGATTCCTCAAATACTGATAATTACAGACCCATAAGCATTGTTTCTACTTTTGGGAAAGTGATTGAAAAGGTTAACAAACAAGAATTCTCTTCCTATTGTCAGTCAAATAATTACTTTAGCAACTCACAATATGGATTCAGAAGTGCTCGATCTACTACGAACGCGGTATTGTTGTAAGCGAGGTGATTGAGGGGCTTGAAAGCGGCAATCGCATAGCAATTTCTCTTTACGACTTGTCGAAGGCTTTTGACTACGATATTTTGCCCCACAAATTAAATTATTATGGAATCAGAGGTATCCCTCTTAAGCTTATAACTTCTTATCTATGTGGCAGATCTCTCTGTTCTATCCGTACAACATGGAGTCCAACAAGGTTCGATCTTAGGTACTCTGTTGGTATTTCAAGTTCTAACTGAAATTCACAGAAAACGTGCCCATTTCATAAAGCAGTCTGATGTCCATGTTAACAATAGGCGAAACTGTCACTATCTACGAACAAATCGCTGTAGATTAAGTATTTCTTGGTAAATCGATTTTTTTGCGTTTTTATCCCCCTTTTTTGTACTTTTTTGGGGTCCCAAAATTAATATTCTCGGCAAAATCGAGCTTGTACGTATCATTTATAGAGGTTCAGTGGAATTTTCGTCTATGACGACTGGAGTAATTCTTGTTATATGATATGAAACAACTGTCATTAATAAAATTAAATTAAATTTTGTGAAAATTTAGAAATAGTAATTCTCAATGTTCTATTTTTACACTGTATATTTTATGTAAAAACATCAGTGCGCGATAGAATTGCAATGGAAACGATTATATGTTATCACAGGCATAATCAGGTCAAACGGGAGGTCAAATCTGAAGATAAAGTCCATCATTTCAATGTTAATTTTTCATCTCCGGAAGAACACACTTCCTTTTAAAGCCAAAGTTGTTTTTCAACCAATATGCTGGCAGAATTCAAAGAGTTTGATCAATATTTTAAATAGACCTGAATCTAAGTTTTATTTTTTAATAAAATGGAAAACAAACAAATTAAATTTGACCTGGAAGTAAGGCGCAATATGATTCATATAAATATATTTTATTCGTTCTTTTTATATGTACAACGGTTAAAACATTGAAAACATCTCACGAGAGAACACAGGGAGATATGTCTTTCCGAATATTTACACTTCACTACTTATATAGACTCTTTACTAGACTTCTAGACTTTTTACCTTATCCGGGTATTTTTATGTTTCGTGTATCAATTGGTGTGTATTATAAATACTATTCTGATATTCTCTATAAATGTTATTTCCTTTGCTATTTGGTGAATTACTGTGTTATTGTTTTCTGTGGTTATCATATTAATTGGTTATACTGTTGCCCAAGTAATTAAATTCGTTCAAATATATTCAAATATCTAAAGTAATTTTACAAGCTTTTTCAACACTAATACTTTGGACTTTGGACGTTGAGCAGCATCAACTAGGGGTTAAAAATTACCTCTGTGATTGTATTTTTTAACTGTTCTGAAGGTATAAAAAACTATTAACAGGGGTTTTTAAGCCAGATCTATGGAAGCTTTCTTAAAATTCTCTGAATATATTAAGAATAGAATCGAAATATGCTTTATTGTTACTGAAAAGTGTACAATTTTATGGACAAAGCTTACAGAAAGTCTTGCCTTACAGAAAACCTTACAAACTCTTCTACTAAATAATACGCTCTTTCAGATAGATAGGCTTTTGTCATTTTACGAAACTTGGGGAAAGATGTTGCAAACTTAAATTGTAAAGGGAGAGTTGTTTAGTTTTTTGTAGAATATAATAGATTTCTTTACTAACTCAGTGGACGGAATCGATAAATAAACATCAAAGTTTAAACAGTTTCTGAAATATATAAAGAGGGAAGAGTTAACATTCCACATATAGAATTCAACAACACACAACCAACATATACCAACATATCACAATCATAAACACCTAAACACATCACCAAAACAGTAAACAGTGAGCACCACACACACACACTCCTTAAGAGTCAAATTAAATATCACAAGTATAGGGGGAGATTGGTTTTCTGTGATTTCCCAATATCATTGCACAACGATACCTGATCCTAGGCGAGGACATAGCCACAACTATCCTCCACCCGTTTAACCCAAGCAAACAAAGGCCAACAATCTGAAAGGAACCGTTTTCCAAGGAACTTGTACTTAGTAATGGGCTTGGTTAACACGGCCCTAATAAGGCGGTTATAGTTCTTCTGACACTTCTGGCTACAGCGGCGGTACCCGGTCTTAGTCAACAGAACCAAACACGCAAACTGCACCAAACCATAAATCTCCATCCTTGAAGAAGCACAAAGCTTAAACAAGGTAAAAACTCTGGTTCAACATTCCGTAATTTTTTAAATAGATTCTGCAATGTGTTGTTCTTCTAAGGTTAAACAGATACTGTATTGGTTTTTTGTAATTTAAAAATAACATTAGATTGTACAGCTGTACTAGAACCCCAAAAAGAAAGACCATATTGAAGATGAGACTCAAACAAAGAAAAATATGTTATTTTGGAAGTTGCTAAATTGATTTCCTTCGAAACAGATCTTATTGCATAGCAGGTGAGACTAGTTTCTTATTTAACAAATCGATATAAAGGGACCATTTAAGGTTGCTGTATATAAAAATACCAAGAAATTTTACAGAATCAACGATACTGATCTGGCTGTTATTAAGAAGCAAAGATTGGATAGCTCTTTTATAGGATAATGCTACTGTCTTATCTACGTTAAAAGAGAGTAAATTAGAGTGGGACCCGGTTTTTATTGTAAGTAAACCAGAAGTTTTAGTTGCATATAGAGTTGCAATAGTAGAGTTGCTCCAGGTGATACTGGTATCGTCAGCAAAAAGAACAATGTTTCCATTGATTTTTAAATTAATAATGTCATTTATAAATATAAGAAAAAGTAGAGGACCCAATACTGAACCTTGTGGTACTCCACATACAATGCTTTTCAGACTAGAGTCAGTATCATTTGCTGTAATCAGTTATTTTCTATTTTCCAAGTAAAATTGGAACCAATTCAAATAAATTGTAAATATTATGCAAGGTTTTACAATTTCTGGACGCTCTATATGGATACGGAGAATGGAAACGTGGCCACAGCGGAGTGAACACTAATAAACTGAAAGCGTTGAAATTCTGGATATTTAGAAGATAATATGTAACACATAACGAAGTCATGACATGGAATGGAAATAATGGAATTCAACAAAAAACGAAACCTGAGACATTTTATATGACAGAAACATACTCAGTGCTTTAATTGATGATGCCAAAAGATTATTGACAAAAGAATCATAGGGACAAAAAGAGTAACTGCACAATTTAATAGAATGGAACATCAGTCAAACTATTCAGATCAGCCCCATCTACGATCATAACAGCCATGATAATTGCCAACCTAACGTGAAGAAGTAGAATAAAACATGACACGAAAGTGTCAGTGACTTTTACAGTGTTTTCAGGTTTTAAAAGAGACTCTTTTTGATCGGACACTAGTCATTTAGCTAGTTGCTAAGATAAATCGTAAAACACGAAACATACTGGAAAGTAAAAAAAAATGGGTTATTGCGCTTAAAAATGGAAAATTTTGGGTCTAATCTGTTGGTCTTCATTATATTTGTATTAGGTGAAAAGTACGGAAAACCTGTTCCAGTTTCTTTCTTCTGGCATCGAAAACAAACGAAAAAACAGGTTTTCGAGCAGGTAGATCACGTTTTCTCTCTGAAGTAGTATAGAAAAAACACACCCGTTTTTTGTCAACCTCAAAAAACCACATGACATTGTAAAGCGTGGTAACACTTTGGCATGCACTAGAACAAACAAATATTAATAAGGATGTAACCCAACCCATGAAGAATATGTAACACCAACAAGCAACACGGATCAAAATTGGTAACCAGCTAATACTAGAAATAGAAATAGAAAATAAAATGCTCTATAAGATGATAGGTCATCATGTTTTGCAGAAGACAAGTTATGCTACCAGGAAATTCATAGAATACAGCGAACGGTTCTTCTTCATTTAAACGTCAATAAATATCTCTCTGAGCTCCTTTGCTTCTAAATATAATAGTATAAACATTTATAAAACCACTACGTACAAAGGAACATCAAAAGGTGCATGCAGAACAACTAAGCATAATAAATAAAAGCAGAGGTAAGTAAGGTACAAAGTCTAGAATCTCGTCAAACTGGTGTTCCTTAGTTTTTAGCAACAAATATTTGGAATATTATACTATAATATATTCTTATATGAACTAATTCGTCAGTAGACCTGTGCACTTAAATAGTTAACGAGATTCTGTACTTTTTCAAGAGTGATTTTAGTGTTTATGTTTATACCTGTCTACTGCTTTTATATCAGGTATTCAAACGTGTATTGTAGCATTCCTAAGCAAGCGTATGAACAACTGTCATCAGGTGTAACAGCTACATAAATGCATCATGATATATGATATATGAATAAAAAACAACTAAAGGAAATCAACAAAGACATATAAGGGAAAGTTAGGGAAGATATACACAAATGTCCAAAGTTTTAACTAAATATGTAGATAAGAAAAAAGGGTCAGTCTTTTGGAAGACAACAATACAGACAATAAACATTTAGAGACAAGTAGAACGTTTTTGCAAGAATCTGTATTCTTCGATACCAACGGATTCCACATAGTGATATCCACACTGAGACTTACTCTTCCTCACACGGCGTACCTTCCCGGAAGTAAGGATTATTCCATGGAGAAAACTGTAGACCTAGTAGAGGCTTAAAACTCTAACGTCCATACCTCCGCATGGAAAATTGAATAGGTATACGAGTGGAGCCGTGAAAATCTAACCCTTACGGTGGACAGCCAATAAGCCGAAAGGCTAAAATCAACGGGGCATACCATCAATTAAAGATATGGTCGTACGGTCTTACGGGTCAAGAGTGACTGAAACAAGCGATAACAAGCGGGTCTCAAAAACCCGCTACGATGTCTAACGCGCTGGATGAGCAAAAAAGTACTCAATATGTATCCAGGAGGACAGGCAAGCAAAGGCTTGGTCTCCTACAGGAGCGTTTGATCAATGGAGGACGAATACAAAGACGTAAAATCAAGTAGGTTACTCTATAGTACCAATACTGACAATCCAAGAGCATCGCTACTGCTCTCACATAATATTAAATGTATTTCTGTTCCAGAATTCACCACGGCAGATTTGGTAACCTTCAATAATGGAAATGCCAACAAAAGTAGGTAAGAGGAAAATTGTTATTGCTTCGGCCTATTTTCCAGGTGACTCTGAAAACCATCCACCTCCAGAGGAAGTAAAAAGACTCACGGGATGGTGCAAGAGAAGGAACACACAATTAATTGTCTGTTCAGTAAATGCAAACCCTACATTATGGGGTAGCACAGGAATCAATAAGAGGGGTACCTGGACTATATATCTGCTAAAAACTTGGATATTGCAAAAAAATAAGTAACAAACCCATCTTTATATGCGCAATTAGGAAAGAGGTTCTTCATATAGCCCTAACTAGTCCATTTATAGCAAATAAAATATACAATTGGCATGTTTCGATTGTCGGAATATCAACATATAAGGTTCGACTTGGACGCATCTGACGAAGGCCTTGAGAAATATCGAGTTCCCAAAACAGACCGATTGGGACACTTATAAAGAGTATCTAGAAAGCGAAATACAGGAACTCGATACGTCGTTCGACACAGAGGAAAATCATGGCAACTTCAAAATTTCATAATAAAGGATGCAATAATGAACTCAGAAAATAAAAGAGAAATTCTTGGAGGAAACTGTGCAAAGGGATAACAGAATTAGCCCCTGCACGAGTTCAAAAGGTTACCTCAAAAGATCGCACAAAAAAAATCAGCCTGATCAAAAATTCGAATTGTGACTATACTGTGATCCAAACGAGACACTCGTAGGGCAAAAATTAGGAAGCTGACAGCCTCGCAAAAGAAGGGGCTAATACCATTCCAGGGTCCAGAACCCTTCTGTGAACTATCGAAAAGCCACATCAGGGAGGAAATCAGGACCTGGGAACTCAATCAACTAAGATTACATTGGTCTAACACACTAGGTAGGCAAAAATGTTCATAAAAGTGTCGCCTACTGCAACAAACCGCCTTCTCGAAATGAGTAAAAAAGATATCAAAATGGTCACTGGACTCACTAATCACTGCCCTCTGAGATATCATTTCAAAAAAATGGGTAAGTCAGATAGTGAGAACTGTCGTTTCTGTGACAAGGAAAAAGAAACTGCAAAACATATACTATGCAACTGCGTAGCACTGTTTTGCAAACGACTAAAATTCCTAGGAGAAGTCAGTCTAGCGCCCTCTGACATAGGAAACAAGTCGCCTAGGAAGCTAATCAACTTCATCAGAAGGATTGGCATCCTAGAGTTCAACTAGATTAAGGTATGCACAAAAGATCTCTATAGGGCGAAGTGCGGTGAGGCTGCATGACCTTAACGACCTCACATAATCTAATATAATCTACTATCGGATTCACCTAGAAGCCGGAGCAACAAAAGAGCTAAATTAGCAAACACTATACAGGAAATATACTAGGAAATATATAATGAAGGAAATTAATTTAAGGAAACCGTAGTATGATGACTTCTGACCGTACGGTGTCCAGATACACGTCTAAGCCCAGGTGGGATCTGCACACAAGAGACAAGAGACAGGGGAAACACACAGCCCAGGATGCAGCTCCGTCTGCGACTGGAAAAAAGCCTGGATCCGAACTTTTACTGTGAAAGTATATCCGGTCAAGTGTATTGGACGTGCATGCATACATAAGGCTGAGAACTGGACAAAACAAGCAAAAATCAGCTGAGTCAAGGAATACCTTCATGCAATGGGGATGTTTCATTGAGACAAGCAACAGAGAACCTGAAACAGTCAAATATATTTTGCATCCAAAAAGTGACTCCAAAATCATATGGTACTCATCCAATGTAAATATAAGATGTACAGTAAGCCAATTGGCTACAGTACTTATAATAGACGGCGTCCGAAAATAAATAAACAAAAAGAAAGAAGTAGAAATATAATTATTAAGAAATGATTAAGGCTGACCAGAATGAACTGATAAGATAGATAGCAACACTGTTCAATCTTTTTTTTTTCGTCTTTATAGAGGGGGATCTGGAATCAAAGACATCTCAGTCCAGGACGCGGCCTGACTGACCCTAATGCAGGATTCGTTCTTCGTATTCCCAGCGATAGTTCCCGAGGTACTTTAAATAGCCCTCTCGTCGCGGAGTGTACGCCGAACGCCTACCTGCTAAATCAGACCCTCCTCTGTCACCCAGCGATCCGGAAGCGAAGCACTACATTCATTTATCCACAGACTGTCAGCAAGTTCCTATCCCTTTTTCCTGTATCCGCTTTTTTGACCTGCCAAAAAAACGAGACAATCACGCTAGCAAGATGGAGCTGACGGAATACATTAACCCGTTAAACCGCGACAATTAGAAAGACCTTGTGGAGGCACATTTCTACGAAGAGACTACTCGAGACTCCAGGAAATGATAACATGAACTCTCAAGGTTCGTGAAGCAAATTTTAATCTTTATCAAGTAGATAAGAATCTTGTCTATATACATTATCGTCTATTTCGAGTGATTTTAGTCTAAATTTTAGTCTGGCCTCACAAAAATTTAACGTTCACTAATTCAAGCTGTTCAGATGGAACAGCAGAAGTATAAATATAAGAAATAAACATGTCTTGGGTTCCTCAACACCATTATTAGCATCATCATACCCATTTTTTTTTTGAATTATTTTGGACACTTAATTGGTATAAACACCAATAAGTTGAGTGAAAGTTTATATGGATGTAACTGTATATATAGAATTTAATGAAACTAGGTCCTGTTTACTATGTTATGTTAAACCTTCTCTCCACATCCTGTACTCCTAGTTCTTTAACATCCTGGCTTATTATTTGATCCCAACATCTTAAGGAAAAAAAACCAGGCTTATCAGTTCTCTTCGCAACTCCGCCACACGGTGTGTCGTAAGCTCATTGTTTACGTGCGCCTGATGTCTTTTATTGTCGCTTGAACTTCCAGTACGTTTATCCTTGTCATTTTTGTCACATGCATCAATATGTGATGCATTATCGTTTGGGATATTGTAGATATATGATTTCAAAGCCACTTGCACAATTTTACTGTCTTGCACTTACTCAGTAATTTGTTTTTTTCTGCTTTACAGCAACTCAAAATACAGGGGGAGATTAGCTTTCTGTGATTTCCAATCTCATTGCACGACACAAAAAAACGTTTTTATGATATGCCCTGAATTCAAATTTTCTTCATGTTCTTCTTCTTTTTATATAGACATGGCTCTGTCTGTTTTTCAATGTGCCTCCAGTAAGTTGTCGTTCCATCGTTTTCGTGGTCTTCCTGATCGTCTTCCTATTGGGGAACCGTCTCTTGCCGTCTTTACTACTCTATTTGTTGTCATTCGGCTTATATGATCGTTCCATTCTACTCTTCTATTTCTTACCCAGTTCTTGATGTTTTTCACCTTGCATCTACGTCGTATATCTGTACTTCTAGCTCTGTCCCATAGTGTCTTACCATCAATTTTTTTAAGTGTTTTCATCTCTGCTGTTTCTAACATCCTTTTTGTCCTCTCTGTGTCAGGTCTTCTTTCTGCCGCGTATGTCATTATTGGTCTGATGACTGATTTGTAAATTCTGCCTTTCACCTCTTTAAATTAGTGCCGCATACGTTGTAAAACATCTTCACTTTGAGAGAGTAGTATTGCGTCGTCTGCATAGCAGATTATTTTAAGTTGTTTTTCTCCCATTTGGTACACTTTATTGGTTCTTACTTTTTTTATTATTTCATCCATAATCAGGTAGAACATTAATAGAGGACTTAGGGAACCTCCCTGTCTTATTCTATTGCCAGCTTCAATGGGGTCGGTTAGTTCTTCTTCTACTTTTACTTTTATTGTGTTTTGGTAGATATTTTCCATCGTTTTGATTATTCCTAGAGGTATCTCTCTTGCGTACAGTAAGTGGGTAACGTCTTTTAATTTGTGTAGGTCTTTGTGGTCAAAAAATGTGTTGTTTCTTCTTAGTTCGTTATTCGTGCAGAAGTTTATCATCAGTTCTCCATTTTCGTTTTTGACATTCTCGTTATGTTTTGGCTTAATTCCGGATAGGTATTACTTGATTGTCTATTCGAGTTAAAATCCCCCAATATTATCATCTTCCCTCTGACTTGATCTACTACTTGCTTTTATTGGTCATAAAACGCTTCCCTTGTTGTTTGAGACTTGTTATTTTCTGGTCGAATTCAAATTTTCAATGTATCAATATATATATATATATATATATATATCGGCGATGTACCAGTCCAATACTGTTTTTCATTTCTAAATAAATATACTATATTTTAATGGGTTTGATTTGACAATAAGTTTATTTTCAATATACAGTTAGACAGTTCATAATCTCTTGATTCAAAGCTTTTGTGTAATGTGTCCCTTCGGGATACCTGTTCTGCGTTACATGTCTGATCCTCCCGTTCGAAAATTTTCCCCTGTTTGAAGGTTTACATCGCTTCTTTGGATCTGGTGAAGTCCCATATAATGAAATATCCTTGGCCATCTTCCTTCCGTTAATTCGTAATAGGATATCCAACAACCTTAGCCCTCAGTTTCTTGATAACTTAATTCCAAGGTATTTAAATTTCATTAATTGTTCTACCATTTGGTTTTCAACCTTAAGTTAGCACCTTATTGGACTTTTTGATACTAATTACTTTGTTCTAAATAAAGCGTGTCTCAGATAGTTCATTTCAATGCACTTTCAGTTTCATTTCTGCGTTAATGGTCCAAATTTAGTTTCCGTAACGCAAATTCTGTATTTTTTCGTATTCTCAGATACAGTCCTTATCTATTATTGCACCCAAATGTTGGAACTCATTTACCTGAGTAATTTATGTATCCCTAACAATCAGAATGTCAAATCTGCTGTCGCCATTTATTTCTGAATGTTCTGAATTTCTGTAACAACCTGAAATGTTTTCATATGACATGCTAATCACTGAATTAGTGACAGGATTTTTACTAACAATTATTTTAGATAGAGCAATTGATACTAGAGAGAATTGAAGAAATACGTGAAGATGTCTTAAATTCTATAAAACCCCTATTAAAAGATCAGTTAAAAGACACAACAGAAACCATGGGTGTAGTGATAAGCGGGGTTACAATTAAAAATGCACATTAAATATAGCACCAAGCGATGAAAAAATGAGAGATCATAGGTTAAGTATATCTGATCCGTACCATAATATTGTAAACGGATCTTATGAATGTCACTGTTAGAAAAAGTGATGCCATGAGAATGAAAATAGAATGAAAAAGGTGACTAGACCTATTATATTTTACGAAAAGAAAATGTACATTAAATTATGTGCCACGAAATGATGATTGAAACAAGGATTTTAAAAAAGTAAGATGTACTGAAATATGACAGTAGAGAATAAATGGAACAGATATGACACTGCACTATTCAAATAAAGGAAAGCTCTGACAACACTGCACTAATACATTGTATTCATATAACATACTAGTAACAAGACACAAGCTTAAAATCAATCACGAGAAATAATCAACAGAATAGAGAGAATAATATAACACTTCTTCCTACATTACGAAAGGAAGAGTGAGAAAGACGAAAGACACATTTTAGACTAGAAAAATTTGCAAAAAAAAAGGAGAAAAAGTGGATATCTAAAGTTTTATGATGAAAAGTCGTAGGTGGAAGTATAATATACAAAATTAAAATACACTCGTGGACAAAAATATCGAATATTTTGAAATTTTCCAATTTTTTTGTAGCCACTATTATTTCAAAATAATTTTAGATTACTGATAATACTCATATAGTAGGGTGATGTACTCAACTGGTTTGAAATATTTTGATGTTTATTTTGACGTTTATTCAGTGGTTAGTGTCATTCGTACATTTTATCATAAAAATCCTTCTTCACGTAAAGGAAAAATCATACCAATTCGGTTATTATTAGTTTAATTTATTACGTTTAATTAGATATTGTTTTGATTTAACTAAGTTTAAAACAAATATCCCGCCAATTCGGTACTGAGATGAAGTAGTCCAAGTAGCACATATTGTAATTTTGTACGAGGAAGGATATCCACAAAAAGGTATCGCACGACGTCTCAGCAGAACTGAATCTATAGTTTCAAATACTCTAAAAAGGTACCGCAAAACAGGAAATTTTGTACGAAGGCCTGGTCAAGGACGCCCAAGGTGCACAACCGCAATTGATGATCGTTTTTTGGTTCTTAATTCTACACGAAATCGTTCATTGAAATCGATGCACCTCAGAAATGAGCTATTAAATGTTATACAAGTTAATGTGAGTTCACAAACAGTTAGACGAAGATCAAAAGAAGCAAACTTAAAGCCCAGACTCCCCGCCAAAGTTCCACGTCTTCTCCAAAATCATAATGCTCGTCGTTTGGAATTTGCAAGAACACATATTTAGTGGAATATCGACAACTGAAAAAACGTTCTTTTCACTGATGAGACCAGAATCCTATTATGGAAGCCAGATGGTCAAAACTACGTCTACAGAAGAGTTGAAGAACGATTCGCCAGCTGCAGTCTCGCCCAGACCGTTAGTTTTGGATGACATAATTCTTTGGGAAGGTATTAGTTGGGAGGTACGTACCGCACTTGTGGAAGTGATTGGACGGATGACCGGTGATTCTTACGTTTAAAACATCCTGCAAGATCATGTTTTGTCATATGTTGGTTACATTGGATATGAAAGATTTACGTTAATGCACGATAATGGTCGACCACATGCCGCTGCCATAGTGAGTAATTATCTTGATGAGGTCCAAATTCGAAGATTGGATTGGCCACCGTCTAGCCCGGATTTAAATCCAATAGAGCACATGTACGATCACCTAAAACGCAGTATACGACAAAGAAATCCCGTTTCAAATACGATAGAGCAGCTTCGGCTTGCTGCACAGGATGAATGGAATGCAATTTCCCAAGGATATGTCCAAAATTTACTTGCAAGCATGCTGAGAAAGATGCAAGCAGTAATAGGAGCTAGAGGGGGAATACTCGTTACTGATCATGCACTTCTTTCAGTTTAAACCAGTTGTTTAAGCAATTTAAATTATCACTTAAGTTTAGAGTAAAATAACCTTATTTACCTATTATTAAACATTTATTTTTTTCACAATTTTCTCCGCATAACAACTTAAAATTGTTCATTAAACATTGTTAAAATAAACTCTATTTTACAATAAACGACTTGCTTGACCAGAATTTATTTTGAAAAAACAAAAAATTGAGAACTGAAAATGTGGTGATTTGGGGGATGGGGTTAAAAGTTTTTGAAATTTTCGGCAAAATTCGGCATTTTATCCAAAAATTTCAAATGTGAATGATAATAGAAACATCAACATTTTTAGTATAGACTCAAAGTTACCGCAAAAATGAAGAAAATCGTCATTTTCCCATTTTCTTCGTTGAAACATCTACTTTTTAATCAAATAAAAAAACATGGTGGTTCCTATTTAATAACAATGCATAAAAATTGAAAAAAAACACAAACAATTACTTTTTTTATTTGAATTTTTGCGATTATTTTTGATAATTTGTTTAAGATAAGAAAATTACAAGAAAATTAAAAAACTCATTACACTACTGGATTGTACGAGAAAAATTACTATGTAATTAAAGATAATTAGATGTTAACTATGTAATTTTAATAGATGATGGTAAATTAAGCAAGTTCGGATTTTGATATATATTTTTGCTTAGCTACGTTTCAATAACTTTATTTCATAAATTATAGTAATTTGGAACTTCGATTATCCATCTCTCTATTAACCGTCACCTCTGTTAACCATCAGGGTCCATACATAAGTTATATTGACTACATAACTAAAAGTTTAGTCTTCACTTTATTTTGTTTGAGCAATGCGATAAGCCAAACGAAATTCGTTGAAATGTACACGTGCAGCGTGCAGTTATACCACCACCGCATTTTTTTATGTAAATAATTTTTGTTCTTATTTAGGGCTTTGGATTAAATTTCAATTTAAATAGCTAATGATAAATGATACCGTACTTTTAGAGTTCTATTTTTGGAATCGCAAGCCGAAAATACAAACGCACAGCACAATAATTATTACAGTCAATATCTGTGTGTAACCATAATTCAGTTTGATTCAAATTCGAACATTGATTGTGTCACTTAGTCGTTTGATCAATTAAGTTTTGAAAAACATAGCCTTCCACATGTCAAAGAAACATCAGAAAACATGATGTTGAAAAAAAAAATAGAAATTATTGCAGAACTAAAGAAAGGTGTTTCTTTGGATGGAAATGGACGATGGAAATATCACGTGCTCTTTTCTGCCTGCGAATACAACATCATTGATACAGGCAATGGATCAATCGGTCATTGAAACATTTAAAAGAAGATACAGAAATAAATTTATTCAAAACCTATTTATGGAAGAGGACCTTTTATACACTTAGTGTTTGAAAATTCGCAGCAATCTTCCGCCGGGAGGCCAATGACAAAACAGTTAATAACGAGCTTTGTGATTGGCCGGCCAAAGTGACAATATGTGTCGTGATTGGTCATTTTGGCGACAAATAAGATTTCTCTTGGGACTGTGAATAATCCAGATATCTGACAAGTCTTTTAGTTATCATCTATAAATAAAGAAAACCTAAATGTTTTCCGCATAAATTTTGGCGTTTTTTTAATTATTAACAATTTAGTGTAAAAAATGTCATTTTTTCGATTTTTTGCTTACCATTGAAAACAAATATTTGAGGTAAAATCACAAAACAGTATCTTTTAAAATATAAAAAAGCTGTAAAATGGAGATTTTTAAAAGTTCGTTTTAAATGTTTAAATGATTAATTTAATAATAAATAATTTAATAAAATTAATAATAGGTACTACTTAAATAATAATACTATAAATGTATTTTTGTGTAAAAAATTACTTAATAATATTTAAACTTTCAACTCTCAAAACTACCCATTTAAATTATGATTCCATAGCAAATTATAAGAGAAAAACCAGGAAAAAACCTCATAATACTATCCCGACATGGTAAGTATTTGGTCATGCATTTAGTTTACCTTCAATAAACACCAAATTCTGATTTCATATGTTTGTTATTTAAAAAACATAAACGATGTATCCTCTATATGTTACTGACTTACTAATACTGGTATTTTCCTTTTAATAACTTCCTCTTTTAATATGTCAATAAACGTACTTTAACCTTTAATTGTGGCTTATTCCATTTTAAATAGTAATTACTTTAACATGCCACAAGAAAATAGCTTCAGAACAATATTACGAATACGAGGTCTGGCTATTAAATACCGAGACTGCGCGCGCAGAAGGCGTCCTAGAGGGAAGAGTGGGAAACGAATGCAGCATTGGATAGCTGAAAGTGTCTACTCTCTACTCTTTCAGTACGAAAATACGTTTTTCTCGCTGTAGTAGTATTTTTTCTGTGGAAGTTAGAAAATAACGTGTTTTTTTCTCGTGCCGATAACAATGTGTGACGAAAAATATGAGCAACGGATTAATGTGAAATTTCTCGTTAAATTAAAAAAAAAACTCCGACCGAGTGCTATATATATGTTGAAAGAGGCCTATGGTGAGAATTCTCTATCTCGTACGCGTGTGTTCGAATGGTATAAACGGTTTTCTGAAGGCCGAGAACTCCGCAAACAATGACCAAAATAAATGAAATTGTGCGCGAAGATCGTCGTATGAGCATTCGGACGATTGCTGAGACTGTAAACGCCGATAAAGAAACTGTCAGAAAAATTTTACATGACGAATTGAACATGAAGGAAGTTGGCCCCAAAAAAATTAACCCCTGACCAAAAGCTCGTCCGTCAACAGATCTGCTCAGATTTTCTTGAGAGGTTACATGAAGAGCCTGAATTAATGGAAAACATCATCACTTGCGATGAAACCTGGATATTCAAATACGCTAAGCGACAATCCATGCACTGGAAAACTCCTGCATTGCCAAGAATGAAAAAAGCAAGGATGTCGAAATCAAAATTTAAAGCCATGCTAATCGTTTTTTTTTACATTAACGGCATCGTGATGACTAAATGGGTTCCAGAGGGTCAAACTGTAAACCAGACTGATCTTGCACCAGAACAACGCACCTGCCCATAACGCGTTGTCTGTGAAGCGTTATTAGCCACTAGAGGCATTCCAGTGCTCGAACACCCGCGATACTCGCCTGATTTAGCACCCTGTGACTTTTATAGACCTCATATAAGATCTGAATGTCATTTCTTAATGTTTCCCTGTCAAAAAAATCATTCAGATCTCATATTCGTGTTTATTGAGATTCAGATGCCGTGTATTGAATGTGTGGTACGTTTCTAAATTCATGAATTTGAAAAATAGACTAAAACCAATACTTTGAAGCTCTATAATTCAAAAATAATTGATTTCTAAGTCTTGGTACACGAAGAACTTATGATCAGCATGACTAAAGCTACCTCTCTGCAAAGTTTCAATAAATTTAACTGAAACGATTTTGACATAACAAAAGTGCCGAGGTGCTTTGTATTTTTTCCAATATGAAAGCGAATTTTAGCTCTTAAGAACCATCCCTTATCCAAAATTAAAAACTTTTATGCCTAAAAATATAATAAACATTTATTTTTAAGTATCTACAATTCATGAGAAGAACTGTCACTTTCCAATTTCTCCCCTTTATCTGCAATTAGAGAATAATTTTGACAATTGTCACCGGAGAAAATTCCACATGCTGTATTAAGAAAAGTCCAATTTTTCGACAACTATTTGTTGTACCACATCCTTTTTTGCAGTTGCAAAATATCAGAAGGATGCAGGTTCACTGAACATTTTTACCGGCTGGAAATAACCTTCGCAATTTATCCAACCACAATGGGTCGAATATTTTCATTTCCGAACCATATTTGAATTTGTAAATAAATTCTTAAAATTCTCATTTCATTCAGAGCATCAACTGATGAGAGTTTCACAGCAGCCTTAATAAAAAATTCGTAGCGCATATGTTCGAGGAAAGCTGATGTTTCAACGCACCTCAATGTTTTTAACTGTATGTCTTTTGTAAGTCCGTGCAAGAATGTCGTACAGTATCAACCCGCTTCTAAAATTTCTTCCAGCTTTGAATTGGTATTATAAAAAACTTTATCTATAGAAAATATTCTATTCTATTATACAATATTCTCACTAATAACCAACTTCATAACAAACCTTCAAATGTATTTAACATGAACAAAAGCTGTTTGCAATTAAACAATAGACCAGCCAAGTTTTAGCCGCAAAAGGTTCAAAAATTGTTTCTTCATTAACCTCTGGAAAAGAGCGAAACAATTTTGAATATTGAGTTTCTCATATGTTATTCAATATTTAAAGGTGAAAACAGAAAGGATGAATTTATAGATCAAATTCCACATAGCTCCGTAATTTCTGTGTCGGAGAGATAGGTGTACGAGGGTGGATTGGTATAAAACTAGCCTTTGATAGAAAAAACAAGTATTTTGGAATTAAATCGATTTATTTCTCAACATAGTCCCCTTTTAGCTCAATACACTTAGTAAGACGATGTTCCAATTTTTTTTACCCATCCAAATAGTATTTTTGCTCGAGCTCTTCAAAATAGGCTGAAGTTTAAGCGACGACTTCATCATTTGTTGCAAAACGGCGTCCTCCGAGCCATTTTTTTAGGTTTGGAAACAGGAAAAAATCGCTGGCGGCGAGATCTGCCGAATACGGTGGGTGTTCAACCAATTCATAGCCCAATTCGTGTAATTTTGCCATAGCGACGGCCGATCGGTGAGCCGGTGCATTGTCTTGGTGAAAGATCACTTTTTTTCGTTCCAAACCGGGGCGTTTTCGACGCAATTCGGCATCGAATCGATTCAATAATGCTGCGTACTACTCACCATTGATTGTTTTTCCTTTTTTTCAAGTAGTCGATGTGGATTGTGCCCTTCGCATCCCAGAAAACAGTCGCCCTCACTTTGCCGGCCGAATGTGCACTCTTTGCCTTCTTCGGTGGCCCTTCCCCGCGGTTGCGCCACTGTTTCGACTGTTCTTTGGTTTCCGGTGGGTAATAATGCACCCAGGTTTCCTCAACGGTGATAAATCGGCGAAAAAAATCCTTCCGATCGCGCCGTATCATCGCCAAAAGCGTCTCCGAAGTGGTCACACGTTTTTGCATTTGATCGATTGACAGCAAACGCGGCACCCATCGCGCGGATAGCTTCTTCATGTCCAAATAATGGTGAATAATGTTGTGTACGCGTTCGTAGGAAATGTTTAGGACCTCTATTAACTCGCGGAGCTTAATTCGACGATCTGCCATAGTCATGTCATGGACTTTGTTGATCATTTCCGGCGTGGTGACTTCATTTGGCCTCCCGGGACGATCATCATCAAAAACACTTGTATGACCACGAACAAATTCAGCTTTCCAAAATTTTACCGTTGCTAACGAAGGTGCAACCTTACCATAAACTTCATCCAGGTCGGCTTTGGATTTGCACATTCGTTTTACCCTTTTTGTGGAGGAACTTAATCACCGAACGATACTTGACTTTTTGTATTTCTCCGAAAACACAAAATTTGCTTGCTTTTAACGGCTGTAAAAACCAAACTAATTATTTTTAAAACTTAAAATTTTGACAGAAGTCATGTCATGAACGGCAAATGTCAACAGCGAAACCAATTCGGTATCAAGTAGTGCCATCTATCAAAGGCTAGTTTAATATCAATCTATCCTCGTATAGGCCAGGAAATGAAGCTGAAAAAATGGCAAAACCTCGCAATTTTCTCGTCCAGCATCGATATGTACAAAAAGTTGGTAATATGGTCAACATTTGGTTTTTATTAGTTAAATAATGATTGTTTTATGTTTTAGGATATAATATCCATACTATTCAACCCTTAAAATCATCCTTGTTGAAGCTATATATAAAAAATTTATTTATCCTAAAAGAATGATTTCGGCTTGCATCGATTTGCATAAAAATTTTGGATTGGGATCATCTCAACCTGTACTTCATATTCTATATCATGCTCAAGGGCGTTGATTATTTTTAGAGGTGTAAACTATGCCTTATTGTCAAAAATTATATAAAAACCTTAACATGGGTAAAATTTGGTTTTGGTTGGTTAACTAATGATTGTTTTATGCTTTGGCACACAATTGAAATTCTACAAAAATTGTCAGAACACGTGTTATTTCTTTCGAACTGTAGAATACACTGGCGAGGAATCAACGAAATATACACTTACACACGCAGACACATGAGCAGATGTTTCTTCTGTTCTGTCTTTCGATTTGAATGGAGAAAGTGGAACATATAACGTATTACTGCCGAAAAACCGGTTCTATGGTATTATATACATTGAAAATGCTCAATTACACTCCCAAGCGGGCTATTCGAATTTTTCTAAAAAAAATCGTCTTATATTATTTTTAAAGGCGTAAACTACGCCTTATTGTCAAAAATTATATAAACACCTTAATATGTGTAAAATTTGGTTTTGATTGGATAACTAATGATTGTTTCATGCTTTGGCACACAATTGAAATTCTACAAAAATTGTTAGAACACGTGTTATTTCTTCCGAACTGTAGAATACACTGGCGAGGAATCAACGAAATATACACTTACACACGCAGACACATGAGCAGATGTTTCTTCTTTTCTGTCTTTCGATTTGAATGGAGAAAGTGGAACATATTATAATGTATTACTGCCGAAAAACCGGTTCTGGGGTAAATATATTGAAAATGCTCAATTACACTCTTAAGGGGGCTATTCGAATTTTTCGAAAAAAAAATCGTCTTATACAACATAGCTTGTACGGTTTATTGAACACCTATAAGGCTATGTAAATTAAATTCCGTAAGATTCCTTAGTTTTTAAGTGGGCTGAGTTTAAAGGGCATGAATAAGGGGGTGTTTACTCGTAAATAGAGGTTTTTAAACAGCTATACCCCGCTAAATATTCACTGTAAAGAAAATCTATGCAGACGAAAATTTTAGTTATTAAAAAAGCTACAATTTATGCATAATTTTTTTCGTATCTCCAATACTTTCGGAGATATTTTGAAGAAGAGAGTGAAAAATACGAAATTGTAAATGATCAATTTATCTTTAAACTCAAATTTTTGTAAAATTAGGCCTTTTAAATAGGTCAAAGTTCTTGGGTGTATTGATAATACCGATATAAAAACAATTACAGAAGGGTGAAGATGAATTTTAGTTAGGAGGGGTAGTTAGGAGGTTGTTTTCACTGATTTTTTTCGTAGAAAAAGGTAGGTACCGACCTTGTTTTGATCATAAGTCGCTCAATTTTTATGCAAGAAACTTTTTTCTCCAGAAAAAATCCAGAAAAGATTAAGTTTTCCTCGAAAAATGCAAAGTTTTCCCGTTATTTGGCTTTGAATTTTTATTTGAATATTTATTGAATATCTGAATCTTTCTTGAATTTATTTGAATATCTAAAAAAGTCGATTGTTTGTGGAAAACTGTTACTTTCGACAAGAGAAACACTGAAAGGAATTTTCTACTGTTGTGAAACCCAATCCTGCTATTAGAAATAACAAAAAAATATATCAAAAATCCCCGAAAATTGCAGTTTTTTTCGAATTCTGCTATTAAAAAAACGGAAAGAATAGATAAAAAATCTTTCTTTATTCCCATACAGTTAACGTTATGTGCAAAAACATGAAAAAAAATACCAAAAAGAGGTTTTGTCGTATTTTGAGCATGTCCCGGTCTGAAAATGACAAACCCGATCGCTCTATTAGAAATAACAAAAAAATATATCAAAAATCGTTATTTATTAACATACACTTGAGATAATGTGCTACAACCATGAGAAAAACACCAAAAAAGAGTTTTACGAATTTTGAGGATTTTTTGGAGCGAAAATGGCATGGAGCAATTAACCATGCCGTTCAAAAGAACGGAAAAAATACAAGAAAAATAATGAATTAGATTTTGCCAAAAATTACCTACATAACCTAAAAATTCTTTGAAAAATTCAAATATTTTTCCTGGGCTCAATTTTAATCCAAAAAATGTGAAAAAAAAATCAGAGTGTTTTTTGGTGTGTATGAAAATACATAAATGATAATCACCACTTGAATAAAGGGGGAGAGAAACAAAAATCGTTCTTTGTCACATTAAAATAAGGTAATGTACTTCAAATATGGGAAATAATACCAAAAAAGAGGTTTTGTCTTATTTTGAACATATTCTAGGGAAAAAATCATGGGAAAACCATAAAAAATGAATTTTTCAAATTTTGACGATTTTCTGGAGCGAAAATGAAAAATCTAACCAAGCCATTCAAAACAACGGAAAAAAATACTCGAAAATAATTATTTAGAAGTTTTCCAACAATTACAACTAAAAACAGGGTTTTTGGGCAATAAAATGTATATTCGTGAATTTCTCAGATTTTTTAAAGCAAAGCATGGTTCAGGAAATTTTTTTTTCGACAAAAAAAACATTTTTTGTGTTAGAGAACCCCAAATTTGGCTAGAGGTTTCTAATGTACTTTCAAGCGCCCAACCCCAAATAAAAATCCAGCCGAGTGAAGATTTTACCATCTTATCCCGCTATAGCATTTACAATTGATAAATCATAAATTCAAGCAACAATGACAACTAAACTAAAAATTACTTGAAAATTAAAGTTAAAAGCATAATATTAACAGATTACATTTTTATAGTATCTCGCTTTATACACCAGACACACAATCAAGGCTAAACTGCAAACTTATTATCAAATCAAATTTCAACACAGAATTTTGTTTTATCAACTAACAGTATATTCTTATCAACAGTAAATACAAGTAGTATTATATTTCTGATCGTTTTTATAGAATTGAATAAATATGTGTCAAATTAACACCGAATTGTAATTTTTTACGCTCAAATTGCCAGAGCTGTTTTCACTGTTATGTAAAAGATTATAAGATAGATTACAACTATATAAATATTATAAATGAGGTAACGCAGACGCTAAAAATTTTATTAAGGTTATTCTGATTGTTTTAGAAGTAACCTACAAACAATAAATATTTATTAAATTAGTAATTTCAACTTCTCAACAATTACAGTGAAAAATTCTTTCCATAGTTTTATAATTATAGTGGAAATGATAATTTTTTATCGTGAATATTTTTTGCCTGTCGTTTCCTGATTCTTGTCTACTATCTCTTGAATGCAAACTGATTCACGGTTGGAAATGACAACACTACAGTCAAATAGAAGTGGTATTAGTCGTTAGATTCCCTGTGTGGTCAAAAAAGTATCTAGAAGAACTGTCAACGTTAAAATTATATAACCACATATTTTAAAGTTAAAAAAATTTCCAATAAAAAATATTCGTAAAATGTCCACCTTCCTCTACACAAAAAGATCAAAATCAAAATCTTAATTAAAGCTTCATAAATCCAACCGGGTCATTCCGCTCTTCAGTCATTAATTCTTGTAAATAAATGTCAAAATAATTTTTTTATATTTACTTTTTCTTAGCTACTTATCATCTGGATCAGCCCAAAAATGAAATAAATTATATCATGACTAGACTTCGGCAAATATGCATATTGCATATTTTGCATATTGTGCATATTTTATGCAAATATTTCATATTTTGGCATATTTGTATAAAAGGTTGCATAAAGTGCATAAAAGTTCAGATTTTTATACTGTATTTGAAAATTTTTAAACATACCAATTTATTTCAATTCTTGTATAAAATTTTGTAGTCATTTGAATCAAGAAATGATCTAAGTACGTAATCTCTACAGGTACAAAACATTTACAATTTCAAAGAAGATCAATTTAAGTAGCCCTCAACATTCTTAGAAAGAAAGTCTCGGTCACTGAGGCATTCAGTTATTGGATAATCGCTAAGGGTTCGCTCATTTGCATTTTATGATCTAATCCCCAAATCTATCTACAATTTATTGTATCTTAACAGCAGGTAAACGGCTAATAGTTTTGTTCCTAATTTAGGGATTTTCCAAAATCTCCCAGTTTATTGAATTAGGTACCTAAACATTTCTAATTTGATGCTCAGATTTGTAAATCATTTTTGTTTTGATATTCAAAGCGTAAACACTCGTTGTGCGTAACAAAAAGGAAGATTGTGATTTTATAATGCCTAAAACAACCAGTGCTTCAACTTGGATTAAACCTTACAAAGAGCTGTCTATGGATATGGGAAAAATCTACTGTTCAGTCTGTGGCAAAATTGTAAGTATCTAATATTTTCTATTAAATATCTAATATTTCATACATACAGGGTGTTTCCAAATGACACTTACAACGTTTGACTGTAGATACTTCTCGAAAAATTGAACAAAACGATATAGTTAATGAGGGGTCAAACTTATTTACTTTTCGAGATACAGGGTGTTAAAATTAAAAAAAATTAAATTCTTTTAGTTAATAACAACAATAACTTTAAAACCAATAAACGTATTTACTTGAAATTTAGTACTCGTAGGTTGTTTTTAAATGAAAAATAGCTTCCTTTAGTGAGAAAAAATTGTCCATGGTACAATACAATGGTGTGTATTTAGAAAAATTTTTCACCTTTACTTTTTTTTATGAAGTCAGCTATTCTAAAACACAATTATTTTTATTGTAATTGAATTAACAAAAAAAAAACTTTTGTTGAATTTTAAAATAAGTTATATGATGTACTAATGGTTAGTAACAAAAACTAATTTGTGGATTAATACTGCATTTAAAACACTTAGCGAGTGTTTTTTTTTCCAAACCAGTTATTTGATTAACCAAAAACACCTTGTATATTTTTATATTTTAAAGGTTGGGTTAAAATAAAGGTTTTTATTTTTATTTATAGATAGCATGTGAGAAGAAATTTCAGATAGACCAACATGTGAGAACTGCTTCACACATTGCAAAAAAAGGAAAAATAGGAGGAAAACATCAAACTTCAATGGCTAAATGTTTCCAATCTACGTCAAAAAAATTAGATGAGCAAGAAACTTTTAATGAAGACTTGTGTCGCGCATTAGTGTCTGCAAACATACCGCTTTCAAAATTAGCAAATGTAAATTTTAGTTCGTTTCTAAAAAAATATTGCAAACTTAATGTTCCAAGTGATCGGTCTCTAAGAAGAAATAATGTGAACGGGCTATACTCGTCGGTGTTAATTAATATCAAGGAAGAAATTGCAGATAATTATTTTACATATCTGTAGACGAAACCACTGATTCCTCAGGAAAGTATATTGCTCATTTATTGATTGGTGTTCTTAAAGAAGATACCTTACCAAAATCTCATCTTATTTCATGCCAGCAACTTGAGAAAACAAATGCTTTAACAATTTCGCGTTTTATACAAGAAACATTAGCAACTTTTTTTCTTCCGACAACTATTCCTTCTAATAAATTACTGCTTATTTTATCGGATGCTGCTCCTTATATGGTGAAAGCAGGACAAAATTTAAAAATATTTTTCCCAGATTTAATACATGTTACTTGTGTAGCGCATGGATTAAACAGAGTTGCAGAGGAAATACGAAAAAGTTTCCTCTTGTAAATATCATGATATCCAGTGTCAAAAAAGTATGTCTTAAATCTCCTATAAGAATGCAACTTTATAAAGAAATGCTACCTAACATTCCTCTTCCACCACAACCTATTTTAACGCGATGGGGAACATGGTTAGAAGCAGCTAATTTTTATGCAGATCATTTGTTAAAATAAAGAACATAATTGATACGTTAACAGATGAAAGTTCCCAATCTCTTTTGGATTCTAAACAAACTTTTCAGAGTAACTTGCTTCAACAAGAACTTTCATTTATAAAATCAAATTTTATTTTTGTTCAAAAAACAATTACTCAGTTAGAATCACCAAAACTGTCATTGTTCGAAAGTACAGCATTAATAAAAGAATTTGCGTCATGTTGTCGGAACGTTAGAGGTAATATTGGAAAAGATATTTTAAAAAAAATTGAAGCTACTATGGAAAAAAATAAAGGTTACCATATTCTTTCTGAAGTAGTCAGTGTTCTAGCTGGAAATATTTCGGAAACAATTAATTTAGAACCAAATGTTTTGGTTAGTTTGAAAAATGCTCCCGTTACATCAGTTGATGTTGAACGAAGTTTTTCCATATATAAATATATGTACTCAGACAGAAGCCACAAGTTTTTGTTAGAAAATTTTGAACACCACTTGGTCATTTATTGTTACCATAATTCTAAATAAGTTTATTCATACTTAAAAATGATGTAGTTACTTAAAATAAATGTAAATCTTAATGAATAGTAGGAAATATTTAGTTATGTACACTTTTTTTTTTAATAAAATTGTTACTATTTTACGATTTTTTTATTTATTTGTATGCATATTTTGGAGGGCGGACTAAAGATTAATACGAACAAGACGCAAATAATCTAATCTGGTGCTAAATCGAAATATTGTTGATGGAAGAGATATTGTGCAGACTGCATCGTATAAGTACTTAAGACATGAAATTCGATTGGGCAGAGATAACCAGACACGTGAGCTCCCAGGTCGCATAGGATTAGCCTGGGCAGCGTTTGGTAAATTAAAATATGTATTTAAATCGGACCTAGCCATATGCCTTAAAAAGGAAAATCTTTGACCAATGTTTGTTACCTGTACTCACTAATGAAGCAGAAACAAAACATCAACACACAAAAAAGGTAGTGAATAAGATTGACGTGACTCAGAGGGCTAAGGAACGCCAGATTTTGGGGTCTCTCTGAGAGACCTGGGAGAAAGCTGAAGGAAAAATTCTGTAAATCAGCCATAAGACAATGCATAACAACGAATGCATGTGGCGGAAATGAGAATGCTTAGATGAGTGGAGTGACAAAAAGGATAAAATTAGGAATGAGTATATTAGGGGAAATCTAGGGGTGGCACCAATTATTGCCAAGATAAGAGAGCATAGGTTAAGATAATCAACGTAGAGACGTCGATCACCCAATACCAGAAGACCAAAAATGACCTGGGGAGAGACTAAGATAGAAATTTATGGAGAAATGTAATTAGGGAAGTCGGCCCCTCAAAAGAATAAAGGCAAAGAGAATGATGATACTTACGGGGAGTACAAACACCTTTTTTCGTAATTATTTTGCCGACGAAAACCAATTTTTCGAATATTTAAGAATGAATCCGCACACCTTTACAACTTGACTTACAAAGAACTGGGCGAATTACCTACCACAAAACCGCTATTCTGCCAAAAGAGAGATTGGTTGTCACGTTAAGGTAAGTAAACACTATTTTTTGTAGTTTTATATTAACATTATATATAATAAAAATAAAAAGTGAAAAAAAAAATAGACTTGGAATTAAAAATTGTGCTCAAAACAAATAAAAATCAACTCTCATCGGTGTCAGGTGCCTGAATCCAGAATGAAACGTTCATTCCGATAAACATCTTAGTCAGACTACCAGCGCACAGGTTGTCAGCGTACTGATGCATTTTAGCCAGGCCCACCTAAATACAAAGGATTGTTTGTACACCGACTCAGCCAGACTGTCCGTGTCTGAATCCGAAAATTAGCGTTCATCTTGGACGTACCTTAAGGTTTTATTACAAAGTTTAGCAATGGTACCAACACAAAGATCAACAATGAATTAGACCCAAAAAATTGTGGCTGGGAAACGGAAAAAAACCGGTTTAGAGCCAATATAAACTACCGAAATGCTCTAGCCGGATAGTCTATTGAAAAAAATTAGTTGAAATAATGTTTCAAGTCATGTGGTTGCATTGAGCAAGGTTTGAAATGTACCGTTTACTGCCCTAGCTGCGAAACTTGCAAAAAGTAATATTATTAATGTTAACTAACACAAAAAACCAGCATATGTTTTATAGACCTGACGAAGGCTTTCAATCGCATCCAAGTCGGAGACGTCTTAAAGTTTTAAGTTTTTCTAATAAAAAGTCGACAACATACGAAAAAATATGTAGTTTTATTTTGTGATAAATAAATAAATTTATTTAGAACAAAAGACGTAATTGAAAGCCGAGTAAATACATTTTTTTAAGTATACCGATTTTGAACTTTTAACTTTTTTTTTAACCCAGTTTTTTGGTATTTTTCACACGCAATTCCCAACTTTTTAATTATTATAATATCTTGCTCTCTATCTAAGCTCTCAGAGCTTCGCAGAATCTCAGAGCTTCGTGAAGACAGACACCAATGGAGAAAAATTGTTAGGAATATTGGAAGAAATCACGATCCTCAGTAATGGGGAAATGACAAGAGAAAGAGAGAGAGCGAGAGAGAGATGACTTAAATCTATCAGATAGTTGTAGTGAATTTTCCTGTGAAATAAGACATTTTTCATTTCTCGACTGGGCTACCAAACAAAAGAAGCACAATTAAATTGAAGAAAGTTACCTTCTCACTAATGATGGTCTACTAAACGAAAAACTAATCCATAACCAACCAAGGTGTAAGATATCTAAGTATTTATCTCTACTTTTATATACACTACTGCCCAAAATTAACGCACCACCTTAAATGTACCATAAGTTTGAAGCTATTTTTCTTCTGAATGAATGATTGGATTTTGATTTTTTTTTTTTTTCATATTATAGGTCTATTTCTAGTAAATCAATATATTAATGTTTTTTTAAAAATACCGTATACGGGGTGTAAAAATAAAGTTGTGTTTTTTCATCGTTTTTTGCAACACCCTGTGGAATTTATTAGAAATAAACGCTACATCTTATTAACTTTTGAGATAGATTTATTCTTTTTTAAGATTTTCGTAAACAAATTATTTTGATATCTCTATTATCAAAGAATATACAGAACTTTAAATGTAACAAGTTTTTATTAACATTTAGAGCAAACAAAATAACACTTAAATCAACTTTTTTGACATTTAATACAAATAAAGCCTAAGAAAATATAACCTAAATAATCCTTAACAAGAATCATGTTCCAAAAACACTTAATAACGAGTATTTCTATCTCTACATCTAATTAATTAATTAATAATTACCTAATTACAGCGTATTTGGTCTAGATCAATTGCATCCCAAACATCTCTCACCCTAACTTCTAAAGGTTATGTCGTCAAGAGAGACAGGTGGTGGTTATCGGCTCCTGAGTTGACGATCAATAATATCCCACAAATTCTCTATGGGATTGAGATCAGGGCTGCAGGGTGGCCAGTTCGTGGTTTGTATTCCAACCTCGTCCAAATATTCATGGACCACACGTGCAACATGTGATCGGGCGTTATCATAATTTAAAAAAAAATGATTTTCTATGTAAGGAGCAAATGTAAGAGATATTCCTCCCCAAACCATTACAAATCCTCCATTGAATAAAGTAATAGCTCGTATATTACATTGTGCGTAGCGTTCTCTTGGCCGTCGAAAAACTCTCACACGTCTACCTGAGCTATATAAGCAATACCTCGATTCATCAGTAAACAACACGTACTCCCAGTCATCAACATTCCAGTCAAGGTGCTCTCTGGCAAATTGTAATCTACTTCTACGATAATTTACGTTTAAAGTTGGTGCTCTGATTGGTATCCGTATATGCAGATCTTGTTCAGCGAGACGCCTTTGTATAGTGTTTCTACTAATTTGAATATTATGAACATTTGGCACTTGTATTTGTAAATGTCTCATTGTGAGAAAACGTTCTCTTATAGCAGGATAAACTGATCTTGACGAGATGTTGTATGTCTTCCTCTTCCTTGTTCACGCCGTCTCTTATGGTCGTTTGTTTCTCGAAAACGTTGAATGACTTGTGATATTGTAGTATGCGATACTCCTAACCTCAAGCCTATTTCACGATAACTTAACCCTACATCAGCTAAAGTAATTGCCTGAACACATTCATCTCGGCTCAGATTTCTTGAAGTACGGTCCATGTCAACTAACTAACATACGCAACATAGCAAAACAATGTTTTGAAATGTAAACAATGTTGACAGTCTAAAACTGTCCTGTCAAATTGTTTGATTTTTGATAGCCAACTAACTGCTTCCATTAATAAGTATTACGATTCGATAAAATCACGTTATGCTTTGAACGTATTTTTCTTTTTTGATAATAAAGATATCGATGATTTTTTTACGAAAATGTTGAAAAAAATTAAGCTTCTTCGAAATATTAATAAGATGTGACGTTTGCTTTTAATAAATTCCAATGGGTGTTGCAAAATAAGATTAAAAATCAAATTTATTTTTACACCCGGTATATGGGTGAAACGTTGACACTTCCCAGAAAACATTAATACAGTAATTACTTAGAAATGAGTCTGCAATGCGAAAAAGAAATTATCGAAATCCAATTAAGGATACACAAGAAAAATAGCTTAAAAATTATGGTAGAGTTGAGGTGGTGCGTTAATTTTGGAGAGTAGTATATAAAAAAAGTAGCTATTAAAGTTTAAACTCTTAAAATATTTTCATTTTACAGCAACTTGTCATTAACGTGAATTAAAGGATTAAAAATAACTTCGTAACTACAATAATTTTTGTACGCACTCTTCCGTTGTAATCGCTACCTTGGATCGTTAACTTTTCCATTTGTTCGAATTGGTTTTAGTTCCTCGTGTTTTGAAGTGGCAGGTCTCTTTTAAGAATCTGATATAACAAGTTGTATTTCACACCTTTTATGATTTTAATAATTATAATTTTTATAATTAAACTGTTAAATAAAAAATTGATAAACTTAATAACTTGGGTTAAATTTAAATCTACTTATCTTAAAAGCAAAACGCGATAAATCCAAAAATGCAACTTTCGAGAAAACGGCAAAAACTGCTGTTGCTTCTGTTTAAGCTTTTTGTTAGTTTATCAAAAGTATATTTAGAAAGTGAAGTACAGTACATTAGAATATCTACAACCTTTCCTCGAAAATGGAAAATGGCCCTACCACCCGTACCCCAGTCTATCTGTGAAAAAATCATTGATTTCACGTAAAAATTTTATACAGGTTGACTAACGCCAATCTTCATACCATGTTTTCTTAATTTTTAAATATTATTATTAATATTTAATAAAGTAATTTTATTATTTATATTTTAAACAAATTATATTGTATTAAAATAATTCAATAAATTGTTCTGAAGCTATTTTCTTGTGGCATTTTAAAGTAATTACTATTTAAATGGGAATAAGCCACAATTAAAGGTTATATCGTATAAGTATATATATATATATATATATATATATATATATATATATATATATGTATAGTAAGTATATATATATATATATATATATATATACAGGGTGGTCCTTAAGTAATTGTACAAACAGAAACCGTAGATTCTGTGGAAATTTAAAATTTTATTTTTCGGTATAACTTTTACGTTTGTAAATATTTTTGGACAAAAATTTACAGTTGGATGCTTTTGAGTAGGATAAATTATAATTTTATACCTACTTTAATGTAACTAATAGAGGGCGCCACATATGCCACATGTGTGGCATAAATTTGCGCTTAACTTTTTTACTCTTTAAGCTAGCTCTATTTGTGTTAAAAAATGTTAAAGATACATTATTTTTACAAATAAAAGGTATACTTGTTAGTAACCTGAAAATTCAACCGTTTTCGAGATAAATGCATTTTATAAGTCAGCTGCACAATAATTCTTATTTTGATATTTGTGTGGTAAAGCACTGAATACCTGTAGATAAGCATAATTCATAGTTTATTCTTATTAAAACAACTCAAAGATGATAATGTAACATCACAATATGCTTTGTTATGGGTGCTAAATGTCTTATTGGAGAAAAGATATTTCATCTTCATTAGGTGTCGTGTCCGTATTCAGACGTTGGCCGTCATCATGTTTACAATTTCCCTTTGCTATCGCTTCTTAAGTTTCTATAATGGCGTTGTATTACTTTTTCTCTATTGTAAAATGCTAAAAACCCAAAATTTGTGGTTTATGCAAGATGGTACAATACCACATTCTAGAGAGAAGACAGTTAGAACATACTTAAATACAACTTTTCTGAACGTTGGATTGGTCGTGGTAGTCACATTCCTTGGCAATGTGGTGAGATATTGATATAATTATTTAATTCATAAAGTATCCAAAAAGAATACTTATTGTTGATTACGTAAATTGTTTAACAATTTTTATTACAAGCAATAGAAACTAGAGCACAGGTATTGAATAACACATATGTGTCCTGTTTCATAATAGTTTTGCTAAAAATCTAACCTGAAAGACTCAGCATTTTTACAAAAACATCATCGTTGTCCTAATAACCTATATTGTTATAAATATAGTAAACACACCGGCAATTTAGTTTAGCATAATATTAGTTCGTTAGTAAATCATAATAGTCCATTTGTTCGAGATGTAATTATAGTCACTCGTAAGCTGTAATGTACTCATATAAATAAGTAATGTCATCGATAGGTTATTCCGTATGTATATAAGTAACGAATGAACGAGATACATCACATTTTAATACATTATTTAACTTCTGCGACAAATAAGATGTAATTTCATAATATACCATAAGATTTGGATATGTATCCAAAATAATATATTCATCCATTATACATTATAGCCACCATGTAGCCCCGAATTTAACCCGCTTGATTTTGGTGTATGGAGCGCATTAAAACAACGTGTCTATAGGAATCCCATAAATATTCGCAACTAACTATGGGAAGAAATAAATACTGCAGCAGTTTCTTTAGGACCAATGATGCTATTTAATATGAGACGATCTTTTATGGAATATATTGACAAATAAATTAAAGAAAATGGTCGAGATATCGAACACTTACTTTGCCAAAAAGTTATGTTATTTAGTTTAACTATTTCTTAATTTGGTTTGTAAACAAAATGTTTTGATTATGACTTTAATTTAACATAAAACGTAAAATGTTTGATGTAAAATCCTATTATTCTGTCATTTTGTTAAATCCTATTATTAATTATCCTGCTGATATATTTATTTTATTTAATATTTCGTTAACTATTAACTTTAGTTAAAGGTATTTTATACCAAAATTCAGAAGTATTAATGTTTTTGTCTATTTTTTCTTCGTTGCCTGGAGTAATTGCCTTATATCAGAATTATGCAGCTGATTTTTAAAATGCGATTATCTCGAAAACTGTTGAGTTTTGAAGTTATTAACAAGTATACCTTTTTTTTGTTAAAATAATGTATCTTTAATATTTTTTATCCCAAATACAGGTAACTTAAAGAGCAAAAAAGTTAAGTGCAAATTTATACCATATATGTGGCATAAGTGGCGCCCTCTATCAGTTACATCAAAGTGTGCATCAAATTATAACTTCTCATATTTAAAAATACTTATTTGTAAATTTTCATACATAAATGTTTACAAACATGAAAGTTATAGCGAAAAATAAAATTTTAATTTTACACTTTAACACCCTGTATCTTTCTTAATATCAACATTTTATTAAAGCAATTTGGCTTAAATCGTAATATTTTAAAGTGTAGAATGTAGAATCTACTGTTTCTTTTTGTACAATTACTTAAGGACCACCCTGTATATATATATATATATATATATATATATATATATATATATATATATATATATATACATATATACATATATATATATATATACATATATACATATATATATATATATATATATATATATATATATATATTAATATTTCCGACCTATTTAAGATTTGAGGAGGGAAAATCAATTAGTATTATTGAAGTTATCAACACCTTTTTATGCAAAAATTAGAATGCCACCTCTCACATTCAAATAGAGTCATTTTTTCACATATCCGCCCTTGTGTAGTTTATATCGAATAAGAAGCACTTCGGTGAAAAAACTATTCACTTTTGTACTTGGTGACCAAACTCTTAACAATCAATAAAAGTATTACATAAGTAAAATATTCATTACATGCTCTACACACGATGGACATCGAAAAAGAATATCCCACGCTATTAATATATTATATCATAGCTTTCAGAAGTAACTTATTGAGGTTAATCAGTTTATTTTTTGTAAATATTAACTCACATGTTTTATCATTTCTGTAAAAAATGTGATTTAAAAATATAATAGGTACTAAGTTGGTCTGGACATACCAAAGAATATATTAATTGTATTGGAAAATTACTACAGAATACAGAAAAGAAAATCGTTTAAGCAGTATCGGCTCATACAAAACAAAGATTTAAAATAATGTATACAGCGACTTAAAATTACTCACTATAGACAAAATGAGAAAGAGATTCGTAGTTAATACAACACTTTCGGATTTATTTTCTCCATAACTATTAAGAGATCAAACATAGCGATTAAAATATCCTAATAGATCCTCATAAAACTGTAGTCACAAAAAGTATTAATTAATAATAATTGTATTAATTAATTAGTTTGAAGTATTGATTAATAATAATAATAAGAAATAAGAAACGAAAAAACTGTTCCACAATAATTGCGTACAGAGTAGGTAATAACACAGCAAGCATTTATCTGGCGAATATTCATTTGTTACACTATCTTTCCATTCATTTGTTACCAATACATTTTACTGTTAGTAAATAAAAAATATTATAAATATTCCCATATTTTTTACATAATATTATAGATTAAATGTTTAAAAACTACCAAAGCGTGGTGAGGATTACGCATTTTTTGAACAAAGTCAAAGTATTTTGTTTTTAGTAAAAATCGTATTAAAATTAGCTAGTTCTGTCGAAAAGCTTATTGGGAGGAAGCTTATAGGAGTGGAAAACATTTATCGCATTCAAGAAGCACTTCTAAAACAAATGCACACTTTTTAAATCTTACATAATCTAACTAAATGTTGTCTAAAATGGTCAAAAATATTTTGTTCCCGTAATTTGGCTTTAATATCAATATAGGTTTAGAAATCCCTTATATTTTGACAGTCTTTGAGTTGACTTGCCCTACATTCTATTGCCTTGACACAGATTACCAAATTCAATAAGAGTTAAATTTCCCACATACACCCTTTACGTAGACAAAGATAAGTATCCCATAATCCCATAATTTCCATCAAAAGTAGATAATAAAAAATATTATCTTATAATAATAACATCATATAAACAAAAACTTTTTATAATTTAGACGAAGTTCACTTAGGTATATTTATATTTCTTGGGATTTCATAAAATTCGATATTGTTTGCTGTTCATTTTTAATTAAAAAATAAAACTTGCATCTATAAAATTAAATTGAAGTTTAGCGCCAGCACTGGATAACAGAGGTTATAAGCGTGGAGTATTCGTATACGTACCGGAGACTTGTAGAGTAGAACCGTGTCCGGTAAACGACAGAATGTAAACACTACTGAGTAAGCGTGAAAACTGAAAACGGAGGAAATGGAATTTCGTTCGCCTATGGTCTGACCGAAATATCGACTGAAGATATGGCTGAAGTTTGGCGCAATGCTACTGCGCACTTATCGATACGTATGCCGTATACTACGCGAAAACCGAGTCGCAGAGAACAATATGCCAAAAATTTGAAAACCCACTAAAAACTTGTTTGAATTGCCAAATGCCGAAAGACGTACTTCCCCGCGAAGCACTTCCTGATATGCACATGACGGTCATGTTATTAGCTAGAACTAATCAACGGTGATCATGTCGACAAGTGACAGTTTCAAAAACTACCACACTAGAACGCGCGATAACCGAAAACAAAATATTCATGGGTTGGCGCACTTGAACCTCAAAAATATCTAACGATACGAAATTTCAAATAGTAAACAGTCGTCACATTTTTTATGTACGTCTACAGAATTAGACAAAACATTAGCCATTTATTTAAACTTAATCAAAACCAGACACAAAGTATAATAAATCGAGCATTACTATTATTAATTTAGCCATTAATAATACAGGATGCATCATAATTATTGGAACGCAGAACATGGAGTAGGTTATTTTGACCAAAAAATGCCAATTTGATCAAAAGTATGCCTATGTGAAAGAAGATATAGTGTGTTGCAAGTTAATTTTTTTTTTCGGTTTTTTGTTAATAATTCCACTGTATACTTACATATTGTCACCAAAATCGGCACAAAGGCATAACTTTGAACAATGAATATTATTTTATGTATTATTTTATATTTTGTGATAGGGGGCGCCACTTAGGGAAACTTTTCAGTAGTTTGGTTAGAAAATACGATGTAGACATTATTTTTATGTAAAATTGGTAATCTAACTGGAATTGATTCTTTAAAAACATGATAATTTTAATTGTTTTAGACATTTAAATATAGACTCTGAGAAAAGGAGTTCAAATATTTTATTTTTGGAAAGTGTGCTTTGGGACTTTGGACTGTCAGATATTTGTTATTGGTAAATGTCATTTATTGTTGAAATAAGAAAGCAAAAAAGCAAAACCCATATGATCACCTTAAAATTGTATATAAGTATATAATTCACACAAAAACAATGGCAGTGACACTGACTTATCTCAAACGCTGAAAGAATAAAGTTGTCTACAATATTCAAAGTCTCCAGCCAATACAATATTAAGAAGGTTAATATCACATCATTCTCCAATACTATATTCTTCTAGGAGCTCCTGAACGTTAAACGGAGGCGATAAGCTTCGTTGAGAACACGTTGGGGATTTTTCAAGAAGTAATGAATCCGGTGGAATAGAAGATCTAGACGTATCTTCCTGACGCTGTATGTTTTGCGTGGTTATATAATCATTCTGAGTCCTCTACCAACACTGATTCTTGACCTGTATTATCTAATATTTCGCCTTCACCTCGTCCAATTGGAGCCAGATGACAATTAGATACTGTGATCTTCCGACCGTCTTTCACTTTACTTCATCTTTCTACGATATGCTGGTACTTGTTTTTTCGATCGAGCCTTTTCATCAAAAGATGACCTGTTTTCGCTAGCCATGATGGTTTAGAAGTAGAAGAAGAACTAACCGACCCTATTGAAGCTGGCAATGGGAGAAGACAGTGAGATTCCCTGAGTCCTCTATTGTTCAACCTGATTATGGATGAAATAATAAAAAAAGTAAGAACTAAAAAAGGATACCAAATGGGAGAAAAACAACTTAAAATAATCTGCTATGCAGACGACGCAATACTACTCTTTCAAAGTGAAGATGATTTACAACGTATGCTGCATCAATTTAATATAACCGCCAGAAAATTTAACATGTTAATTTCCCCAAAAAAGACAAAATGCATGGTTACAACAGCAAATTTACTAAGATGTAAATTGGAGAACAAGTGATGGAGTTTAAATATCTAGCCATCACATTATCTAGCTACGGAAAGCTCGAAACTGAAGTGGAAGATCAAGTGAATAGAGCAAACAAAGCCACAGGTTGCCTAAATGAAACAATATGGAGAAATAAAAATATCGGAAAAGAAACAAAAGGCAGAATTTGCTAAACAGTCATCAGGCCAATAATGACATACGCGTCAGAAACAAGACCTGACACAGAAGAAAAAAAGGATGTTAGAAACAGCAGAGATGAAAACACGTAGAAAAATTGATGGTAAGACACTATGGGAGGTTAACACATTCTCTAAGCAGAGAGTAAGTATTGGTCGAATTCATGGCTCACCTCGCCCCCCCCCTCCCCCCCAAATGTTATTGGTTTCACGCAGGAGATATAACGGAATAAATTGAATACTTTTTTTAAACATGTTAAACATTTAAACAACTTACCCTCTGATGTGTTGTAATGTCTTGTTTGTCCTGTAAACAAAAAAAATAATTAGGTCCAATGTGTATTGTCGGGTATTGTTAATACTATAAATTAATACAAAAAGCTTGTTAAGATACTCTGTAGACAAATAACCTTCGAATATATAGGAAATTTATTTATAATTTTGTAATAAACAGTGATTAGACCAAAATAGTGTAGACTCTAGAGTCTACACCAAACGTTATTTTCTTTCACTACTCGCATATGCCCGAAAATTTTTCTTCCAAAGGTAGCTTTTGGTTTCTCGTCGCTTTTTGAGAGTTATACCAAGGCGGATCTGTAAAAAACGACTACATTTGGATATGAGGGGCGGGATTCTGATTTTTGCAGAAAAAGTTGTATCATAACTTCCCCTCTCTCTCAAATAGGTCGGGAATACTAATAAAAAAATAATATTCATAAATGATTTTAAAGTCATCGCTGTTTTTTCTACTTTCCGCTATATGGCGATAATAAACGATTAAACATTAGAAAAAAAAAAGCTCCGCTATTAAGGTGGTAATAATAAACGGTTAAACTTAAAATAATGTCGTATATGTCACGGCGTGGGAGCTGAAAGTGTTAAAATATATCCACAAACAGATGATACAATTTTTCAATTGCAGTGGGTAAAGCGATTACTGATGTGGAAATAATCCGACAGGCTAAAGAGTTTGTGGAAGAGTTAGTGACGCCAAATGCGCCAGAAGTGTTCAACGAACTACCTTCTTCTTCTGTGAATATCAGTTCCACAGGAAAAAAGTCGGTAAAAAGGAAATACAATGATTCCTACTTAGAAATTGGATTCGCTGAGACCACTGACAGCAAACCACAGTGGGTAATATGCGACAAAGTGTTGCCAAATAGTTCAATGTTTCCAGCTAAAATACGTCGTCATTCTGAAAAAGTGCATCCAGAATGTAATGGAAAACCCATTGATTTCTTCAGAAGGAAGCACGGCAAACTGACACATGCCCAAAAAACTATAACCTACTATTCAAAAACAGTTAACGGAAACCATTTGATGGAGTAATACTTAGTCAGCTACCGCGTTGCTCAAGCAAGTGAAGCTCACACTATCGCGGAAAACCTCATAAAGCCGTTCGTCAAGGACATAATTGGATGTATGTTGGACGATAAAGCCAAGAAACTAGTAAGCACGGTATCTTTGTCAAATAATATAATCTCGTGCCGCATCGGAGACTTGGCAGAGGATGTGAAAGCTACCTTACTTTCTCGAATAAAATCTACCAAGGTTTCATTACAGATAGATGAGTCAATAGATGTAGCTGGGTTGGCAATCTTAATAGCATTTGTGTGGTACCAGCACTTAGAGTCTTTTCAAGAGGATCTACTTTTTGCAAATCATTGACAACTAACACAACTGGTGCCGAAATTTTCAAGCTAATAGAAAGCTTTTTCACAGAAAATAGCATTCCCTGGGATAACTGCGTCGATACGTGCATAGACGGCGCGAAGGCGATGACTGAAAGAACGTCGGCAAGAATAAAGGAAAAAGCCAAGGAATGCAGCAGTAGCCAATGTATCATCCACCGCCATAGCCTCGCTGTGAAAAAAATGCCCCTTCCTTAAAAGTTGTCTTGGACGAAACCGTGAAGATAATTAATTTTATCAAATCATGACCACTAAATACAAGGCTGTTTAGAGTGATGTGCGATGACGTGGGCAGTATAGATTCGACTTTACTTCTTCATACGGAAGTAAGGTGGCTTTCTAACGGCAAATGTTTAGCTAGTTTAGTTTTGGATGATTGATTGTGTAACGAGCATTGATTAATTAAACTGGCATATTTAACAGATATTTTTAACAAGGTCAATGAAGTTAGTCTCTCACTTCAGGGAACTGTCTTTAACGCCAATGATAAAATACAAGCGAATAGGAAAAAATTAATTTTTTGGGCAGAATCGGTGAAAAATAGAAATCTGGATAGCTTTCCACTAATTACAGAATTTAGAGAAGAACTGGAATCGGACATACCTGAAGCTGTCTTTAACGAGTTCCACACTCATCTGCTAAATTTACTTGAAAACTTCCATAATTATTTTCCTGATGAATTCCATAGGATTACCACAAAATTAAAGAAAACTTCTGGGTTGCAGATCCTTACCTTATAATGTTACAAGAGCCAGCTTCCATAACATCTCATAAAAAAACGTTTTGAAATTTTTGGTGTCAACTCAAAGACGAATTTAAAATTTTGTCAGATAAAGCGAAAATTATTCTTCTCCCTTTTGCAACAACATACTTATGTGAAGCAACATTCTCTGTCTATGTGACCACTAAAACAAAATATAGATCTCGACTGAATGCGGAACCTGACATTCGATTGCAGTTATCCCAAATTCAACCGGATATTACTAACCTGTGCAAATCAAGGCAGCCTCATTCTTCACTTAAAATGAAGACATTACGTTTTTTAAGATTTTAGAAATAGGATCTATACGTTCATTTTATTTTTGTTTTTCGTTAAATGTAATTAAGTTTCTTATGTTTGCGATTGAAAAAAAATTGGTTAAAATGTAACGGTTAATATCCCCCCTCCCCATCCCCCAACTAATATCTCTCGTTCTCTGTGGCACCTATATAGGTTTCAGGTGCAATATGATATTATTGGTATCAAAACGTCAAATATTAGTTAATGAAAAATGTGATTTTTATCACAAACACAACCAATATTTGTGGCTTAATCCCATAAAAACATAATATTTGACTGTAAACATGTAGTGTTTCATAAAATTGCCAGTAAAAATCAATCGCATTAAGATATGGTGCGCGAGCTGGCCATTTCATTGATGCGTCAAGTGCTTTCCTATTTGTATCTGTATTTTTCGTAACTGATGAAACATTTTACTTTGGTATCCGTATACAATCTTTATATATTATATATGACATGATATAATGCATGCATTACATTTTGTTTTGTATATTTTTGTTTTATACACCTTGAATATAATAAATTTTAAGTTAATTTACAGTTTATATGTGTGATAGAAGTTCAAGTTGTAATAAATTACACAAATGGCAAATTTTGCTGGCAAAAATACAAATCATCTTCTATTTTTACTTGAAAATCTTTACTATTTGTTTTTGTTTTCTAGACTTTCATTTATATAACTCTATGTCGCATCTATATTGGACAATAGTCAAACAATAACAAAAACAAGTAGTTGGTTCTAAAAATTTTTCTAAAATTTTTGTAATTTTGAACTGATTTCTAATATAAAACAAAAGTAATATTTAACATGTTTGTGGACGATTCGTCATACAATTTTATGACTAAACGTTTCTATAAACACGTGTGATAATTTTATCATTAATGATATACAGAGGGTTAAAAGTTTAAAATCAAAATTAAAAGTTTATTTATAGAGCGCAAACATTTATCAACATTTTTTTTTTTCAAATTTTATAGCCAATGTGCTATTTTACTTAGAAAATATTACTTTAACAACTAAATTTTGAAAAATAGAAATGAATTCAGCGAATGAATTTAGGAAATAATCGTCGAATTCTAGATAATTATTATACTTTTGCAAATAATAAAAAAAGACTGAAAGAAACCAAAAACTTACTTTTTTAAAATATATGAACAATATGCTCTTTATTAAAAGAAAGACGAGCAGACGAGAGAGGCTAAAAGGCGAGTTTCCAGCGCCTAAATACTGCAACAAATTGGTTAAGGGATACATCCCAAACAGAAAAAACAGGCGAGCTAAGAGTCCTAAAGATGTCAGCCCCATCTTTTTGATATAGTACTCTGTACTTGAAAAATAAAAAATACTTTTTTAATCCCATGTAACTCAAATGGAGAAACCTAAATAACGTATTACCAAACCCCAAAGATGCTTTAATTTTATTATAAATAAATGTATTTATTTATAACAAAATAAAACTATATATTTTATCCTATGTTGTATACTGTTTTTAGAAAAAACTTAGCAAAGGTGTATCTTTTAATGTTATACATACAAATATTCCTATTTGAAAGCTCTATAATTGTTTAAGCATTCTTTGTTTAAACAAATTAATTTTTTTTTAATAATTTTTTGACTGATACATTAATAAAAATGAACTTCACGAAAGAAGAAAATTGCTTCATTGGAAGCCGAGAAAATCAATTTTTTTACGTATACCAATTTTGAACTTTGAAATTCAATTTTCGTAGTTTTTTTTTTGTATTTTTCAAGCGCAATACCGATCGCTTTCATTATTATAATATATGTTATGACTATCTTGAAGATATGAAATTTTTTTCGAGAACGAACACCGAAAGAACCGCCAACTTTGAATAAAATAGAATAGAAATACGCTTTAGTGTCACTGAAAATTGTAGAATTTTATGGACAAAGCTTACAAAAATTAAAAAAAATAACAATAACAATTACAATTTATTAAAATTACATAAATCATCAACATCACAAAATAAAAGATAATAAGATATACAATCCATTGCAAAATGTAAATAAATTGGCAGATTGCATAATAAAATCTTACGATCTATAAGTTGCTGCATGTGATACCCAAATATACAGGGTGTTTCAAAAAAAGGTAACCCCGTCTCTAGGGTAGGTAAAAAACTGAAAAATAATTGGGGTTTGCTTAGTAAAAAATTTTTGTAACGCCATCCGTTTTCAAGATACAGGGCGTTGAAGAAAAATTTTACGCATTTTTTACGATTTTGCCGAAACTACTGGCAACATTGTAATGAAATTTTATACGAATATGTTTTGGAAGCTGATACCATACATCCCATGAATTTGTTTTTATATATGATTCTCATAGAGGGCGCTAGTTACACGGATCGTACTAAGTATTAGTCAATATAACTTTTTTAAGAGTATAATTATTAATCAAAATTTCAAGTAAACTTAAACATCATTCAATTTTACAAGAAAAAGGTACTCTTGGTAAAACTCGATACTGTGTACCGTTTTCGGAATATTTTGATTTGAAAATTATGAAGTAATAATTGATGCTGGTATAAAATAGTTAGTAATTAAACGAAACTCACAAGAAGAAAATTAAATTAATGACTAAGAACATAAAATAAAATTAAAAATAACATATTTTCCTTTATGCCACTCTCACCTACACTATGGTGTAATCATATGGGGCAATTCAACAAATGCACTTCAAATTTTTAGAATGCAAAAGAAAGCTATCAGGATTTTAGCAGGGGTTAGTTATCTAGAACACTGCTGACCTTTCTTTATCAAATTCAAAATTATGCCGCTACCTACTCTGTTGATATTTTAAGTTCTAACTGAAATTCACAGAAAACGTGCGCATTTAATAAAGCAGTCTGATGTCCACGTTCACAATACGCGAAACTGTCACTACCTACGAACAATTCGCTGTAGATTAAGTCTCAGAAAAAAAATTGCCTTAATTATAATCATTACAATATTTTACCAAAAAGTATTAAACAGCTAAGCTGTAATAGTTTCGATAAAGCTATAAAAAAACATCTTCTAAAACATTGTTAATACTGCTCAGAAGAATATATGACTCATTGCAGAACATCCACTGAACTGCTTACCGTAACTCTGCCGTCTTTTTATGTTTAATATGTGTTCGTGTTTGTATATATTTAAGTTACGTTTTATATTCCTTTTTATAAACTATGTATTTTTTTTGCTACAAACAATATCTGTATTTGTTATGTAGTTAAATAAATACTCTACTCTATTCTACTATCACAAGACCAAGTAGAATTAGATGGGCTATAAACAAATTTCAGCCATATAAGTTGTTAAAACCTAAATGATCTGACGACGCCCCTGACGTCTTTTGCAAAATTTGATCCCGGCGAAAGCTTGTCGCGAAGGTAAGATAACCGGCCCGGCCACGGCTTGTGAAGATATCTGGCTAAAATCAACCCTCATGTGGGCAAAGACATTATGTTTAAAAACGTCGAACAAACAACATGTGCTTATAATATACATGTAACATTTATTTTTATTTCATTATTACAAACAATTAAGTTTTTTATATTTTTACATTTACGTTTACATAGAAGTATTAAACAGTTTCATTTACGGTCTTGAGTTCTTTACTAAAACCACGGGAAAGTCCTAATAACCAACAAGTAACTGGAAGAATTCAAGATTCCGTTTTCCACTTAACAGTTACCAACATAAATCTCTAGGACCAGATGGCATATATCCAATACTTTTGCATATGGGATTAGAGGTACTGATACCACATATTTGCAAGATCCTCAAAGCCAGTTTAGCATGGAGGGGTCGTACCGGAAATATGGCAAAAGGTTAAAGGCATGTACTTGCCCAAGGTAGGTAAAGTATCAGACCTAGCAGCAAAGTCGTATAGACCAATAAGCATATCTTCTTTCCTATTAAAAACGATGGAAACACTTTTGGATAGGTGCATGAGAAACGAACTCAATATGTATACCAACCTGGTAAATCTACGGGCTAGGCGTTAGATGATCTAAATAGGCTTATCTCAAAGTCAATAGAAGACAAAGAGATAGCAATGGCCATTTTTTAGATATTGAAGGGACATTTAATAATGTTACCACCAACTCTTTGGATAAATGAGTAAACGAGGCACACCAGCGGTAATATGCAGATGTTTAAGGGCATCCCTGGAGAATAGGATAGTAATATCCACTCTGGGTAAACCATCAAAGCCAGAGCAGAAGAAGGATGTCCATAAGGAGGAATTCTGTCACCTCTACGTTGGGCAACCTTGGTAGATGATCTTCTCAAAAATCTGTCCAGAAAAGACTTTTACCGTGTAGGATACGCTGACGATATTGCAATCGTAGTCAGGGACAAATTCGTCCAGGTTGTATGATAAATCCCTGCCTAATTCCTCTCCTGATTTCAAGTTCTGAACTGGGTTCGTTATCTATTACAATTTGAGCTCTTTGATTCTAGTAAACGTTTCTTACCATTCTTAAGTCCCTTTTGTCTATGTTTTTTGTCTTTACAATTTGGAAGAATGATATACAACGTATCCAAACGTATACATTAAATATCCAAATTTTTGGACGATTAAAAAAATTTATATCCTACCTGCTGATCATATGTTTAAACATTTATGTTTCGATGATTGATACTCAAATTATTAGAGTTTTGCTAATTACATTGTCCGACTCATGAGCTATGTAGATGAAATTTTGGGATAACTTATACAAGCATTACAAAAAATAGCCTCAACCATGAACCTCACCGAAACAAAAATATTCGTGTACGACAATAAAGTGTGATGTAACTTTGGACGCATGGTGACTACCGTCTATATTGGTATACGTAAAAATTACAGAACAGTTGGTTTTCTAAAAATAACTCCCGATTCCAACATTTGTGTCCCACTTAAAAACAAAACATCATAGCAAAATTGCTTCGTTTATTTTTTATGAAATATTTTAGAATCTGTTATCATTATCTTATCTTTGAAATGTTAATTGTTTCGTTGATTTGTGTGTGTATAAAATATGGACACTAATTTGAGTAAAAATATCGAAAATTTTAAGATACACCTTTTCCATCTTTAAATTTCAATAAAAAAGTGGCTGTGGTTATTAGTTTATTAGCGACGGATCTGTACAATTTTACAAATATAGGTCTGTTACATGGTTACAGAAAAGAGATTTTTACAAATAGTACTAAAATGTATTGTTCATGGCAATGTTTGTAAAAAGATTTAGTCCCCATAACTGTCTTCAATTTTTCGTAGTTTGTTAGTTAATTATGAGAATTAAAAAGTTCGCTATATTTATCTGTGAAGGTTTTTTAATTGCAATATTTTTCTTTGTATTTTTTCTCTAGCGCTTTTCCCTCTTCGGTTGCTATCAAGTTTTGACATTATGCCCTTAAAGTTTTTCCATATTTCCTCCACTGTTTAGACATTGTATCCTCTTCTTCTATGTGCCTATATATATGAGCAATATTTTTAGTCTTCGACCACTTTTGTAAGGAGGTCCGCGGATTTTTACCAAATTGTAGTATATCATCACTAATAATAACAAACCTCTACTGGAATCAAAGAGCACAAATCGTAATAGATAACGAACCCAGTCCAGAAATTGAAATCAGGAGAGGAGTTAGACAGGGATGTATTATGTCCCCATTACTATTTAATGTATATAGTGAAGCCACTTTTAAAGAAGCATCACTATCTCAAAGTGAGGGAATAATAATTAACGGAAGATCTATTAACAACATAAGATATGCAGATGACACCGTGATTATGGCAAGCTCTGCTGAACAACTCCAATTACTGCTAAACAAAACAAACAGTTTCTGTGAAAAATATGGACTAAAAATGAATATAAAAAAAGACCGTATACATGATAATAACAAAGAAAACAAATATACCAACAAAGATATATTTGGGAAATGTACCGATAGAAAGGGTTGATAAATACAAATATCTAGGAACCTGGATTTCAGACAATAATGATCAAACAATCGAACTAAGAGCCAGGATAGAAATAGCAAGAAATGCGTTTGTAAAAATGAAAAAAATTCTCTTCAACAAAGACCTTAGATTAGAACTGAGAGTAAGAGCACTGAGATGCTACGTGTTTTCGATACTGCAATATGGACTTGAAAGCTGGACATTAAAGCAAGAACACATAAATAAGTTACAGTCCTTTGAAATGTGGTGTTACAGGAGGATGCTTAGAATAGCATGGACACAGAAGAAAACTAACACGGAAGTATTGCGAGAAATGGGCAAAGGATGTGAAATAATCTTCTTCTTCTTCTAATGGCGCTACAACCCTTTGTGAGTCTTGGCCTGCTTAACAATGTTCTTCCATTCTGCCCTGTCGGATACTTTCCTTCGCCACTGCCTGATGTTCATGGTTTTAAGATCCCTCTCTACGTCGTCTATCCATCTTTTACGGGGCCTTCCTCTTGTTCTGTTTCCTTGGGGCTTCCATCTCTGGACTACTTTTACAGCTCGATTATCTGGCATTCTTTCTAGGTGACCAAGCCAGTTTAGTCTTTGTGATTTTACAAATCTGACAATATCTGCGCTCTGCATTAGTTCATCCAGCTCGTGGTTCATTTTAATTCTCCACGAACTATCGCTGCATTGGGTGGATGTGAAATAATAAACACAATAAAAATAAGAAAGTTACATTATCTGGGACACGTAATCAGGGGACAGCGATATGAACTGCTAAGGCTGATAATACAGGGAAAGATAAGAGGAGGAAGGAGTATAGGAAGAAGGAGAGTGTTATGGTTGAAGAATTTAAGGGACTGGTTTAAATGTAGTTCCATAGAACTCTTCAGAGCAGCAGTAGATAGAGTAAAGATAGTGATGATGATGATGAACGAAAAGAAAACTTACAAAATTTTATGATTTTCAATTAATTGTCAAAATTTAAACATACGAGAAAAAAAATTTTGGAAACACGTCAATTAAAGTATTTTTAAAAACCTTTGAAACGGGCATTAGTAAATTACAATCTATTTAGTAGATTCTAAGATACAGCCTTTTAAAATAGCCAGTTTTTCGAAAATCGCATTTTTTATCATTTGTGAACTGATAGTACTTTTTCCTGACAATCTCAAATTGCATAAAAATTTAGGTGAATGTAGCTCTATATCTATACAACAATGTCTACTTATCAAATTTGTTGGCCCGGGCCATTAACTATTTTTTTTTGGTCGCCTAAAAATTGAGCTTGTGCCCTTTTACCCTTCATTTGAAGAGCTATATCTCCGAGCCCAGAGGACCGATTTTAACTCAAAAGGTCTCATTTTTTTATTATAATGTCAACTTTTTGATGAAATAATTTGCAAATCCACAAAAGATGTATCCACAAACATGGAAAAAAATGAGGAAACCGGCATATCAAAGGATTTTTTAAATACCTTTCAAACGAACATTGGCAAATTAAAATTCATCCAGCAGATTCAAAGATACAGCTGTTTAAAAAAATAAAGACTTATGAAAAATCGCGTGTTTGGTTAAATGTTAACAATTAATAATAAAAAATCAAAAAATTTTCCTTTTGTTCTTCTTGACCTATAAAATAAAACTTATCTTCTGCGGTTTTGTAAATTACTTCATCAAAAAGTTGACATCATATACAAAAAAAAGAGATATTGTGAGTTAAAATATGTCTACTCGGCTCAGAGATATGGCTCTTCAAATATAGTGTAAAAAGGGCTATTTTTGACGCTTTCGAGGGGCATATCTCAGGCCCAGGGGCACATAGAGGGCTCTCAAAAATGACTATAGGCTACTTTTTTAAAGTACAATGATATACTAAAATTTGGTAAAAATCCGCAGACCCCCTCCCCTACAAAAGTAGTTAAAAAGTAAAAATATGGCTCATATACAGGGTGCGGCAGATAAATGGCCAATTAGAAATATCTCGAGAATTAAAGGTACCTAACTGAATCATGAAAATTGGAATGAAGGGGTTTATGAAGGGTGACCTATTTAAAGAAAATATTTTCATGTATTTGCTACTTCCAGTTATACCGGAAGTTGTTTATTACTTCGTTTTTTTTTAATGTGACACCCTGTATATTTTTAATTTTAGAAATATTCACCTTATTCTGAACATTTTTTGTTAATACTTCCCTATACCTGTTGTGAACCGTTTTTGAGCTAAAATGATTTTTATATAAAAATTACACTTTCTACCTTGTATATAAAGTTCAATATCCTCTAATGTAATTTGAAATGTTTAAATTCCTTATGAACTTATTAACCAGATACAGTATTATCGTATACAGTATAAAGTTGCCTTTTTCACCTTTTTCATCATACAGGGTGCTGTGAAAATTACTGAGGCATAATTATATTAAAATTATGAAAATTTAGCACAAAAGATAAACAATATAGTGGGCCTATAGGGGCACAACTATCAACTATGTATTCAGTAGCAATAGATCCATATTCAATACATACTTTAAATATATAAAACTTGAAATCTTTCTTTATGGGTTTTGAAGAGGCATGAAATATTATAAAATAAGTAAATAATAGAAGTATTGTGTTGTAAAATCAGTAGAGGTACAAAATGGAAATGAAGTATTTGGAAATATTGTATTGTGAATATTGATGATAGTTTTTATGGCCTAAAACTAGAACAAACTGCAGAGTCCTCTTCACATATTTAATACCACTCAACAGTATCAGTTTCTAAAACGTTCAATCAAGGGTAATGCCCAAAGTTTTATAGATACAAACTAAAGGCTAGTAAATTATCATATACCAACTATTTACTTATCTGAAAAAACCATAAATTACTAATATAGGTAAGTAGACATGGCATGATACACTCTATAGGAGTAAATCAATAAGCAAATCAGGAAGACAAAATATTATATTATATTGTAACTGAGGCATATATGAAAAAACAAAAATGTTTCCATAGAGAGCAAAATAGTACAAGAATAAGGAACAAGACACTGATAATTTGCAAATGGAAAGATTTCATTGACACAATGAAGATGACCCTTTCCAACCAACAACAACAATCTCTAAGAGCAGAAGTCAACACCTAATCTACAATATTAATCTTGTGTGAATCTATTCTCAGTAAAATCAAGACATATTTTTGGAGTTGATTTACCAATACATAAAAATTGTATTCAGATATATTTTGAACAGTTCCACTGATTATTATACAATCTATTATAATTTTGGTGACAATAAAATTTCAAATGTAAGTATAAAAAGTTTAAATTGAAGCTACATCTGTTCCAAATTGTTAATGCTGATAACAGCATGATTTTCCATAAATACAAATACCTTCTCATATGAACACAATATAAGTACATATCAATATAAATATTTATTAATTAATTGATAATGTAGAGTAAATATATTTTAATTAATCATAGATTCAGTGATAAAAGTTAGATGATCTTCAAAATTATGTAGCTGATAATGGTGTAGTATTAGTAAACAAAAGGTATAAGGAAATTATGAAACTTATATGGTGGGTAGAAAGTGTTTCACTAGTAATAAAGTATTACAAATAAGCTAGTAGTAAATCTATTTAAAATTCAAGATCAACTAGTCAGTCACAAATCTATGTACAGAAATCAAGAAGCTCTTTCAGAATTTATTATTTAAACATGTAGAAGTGTTTATATTTGTTAAATAATGTTACCTTCATATGAGTTTTTACTGGAGAATATATATTTATACTGAGGGTCACGATAAAAAATAAAAACATCAACAACAATTATATTAATAGAATTAAATTTACACCTTACAAACGATAAATTATTGTAGCAAATTTAGGAAATGGATTTACAAATTAAATAATCAAAGAGCTAATAACATAATCGTGCCGTTATAGAATTTTAGACCCACAGGAAGACCTTAAAACCATTAATTAAACCTAACTTACCTCAAGTACACAAATTCCAAACACTGTCTTCTTAAAATTTTAAAAACTACGATAACTTCTTCGTATTTTTCAAATTTTTCATCCACTGAATTTTAAACCAGGTTAGATAACTCAGAAAGACTGAGTGAAAATACGTGCATCAGACAAACTACAGACACTAACTGACACATGTCAAGATTGTCAAGCTTCATTCAAAAAAAGCTAATTCAGAAATGTTAAAACCACTATCTACTCTTTTTGGAATGAATCGGTTGTCGTAGAAATCTTTATGACAGCGAAAATAGTTCCATAAGACTTCTTAGATGGCAGCGCAGGAAGATCTTAGATAGAAATGGGATCAAAATAATTAGAGATGGGAATATAGTTTCGTTCTATCTTATTCTTATCCTTAGCCTCTTATATTACACCAGGATTTACTAATATTACCATTACTTTACTTAGCAGATTTAAATTTGTACCATTCATAGTGAGAGAACATAATCCTTTTGAACTTCTGAGGGCTTATGTTAAGCCCGACATTTGAAGTCCATTCTGGAACTACAGTTGCGTTCCATCACTGAGTGTGCTATTAAATTTTCAGTGGGCTTAGATGAGCAATCTGTTGGTATATCCTAGGACCTGATGTATGTCGTTGTTGAATCTAGCTATCAACCAATTCATGACAAGGTTCCACTAGAGAGGAGATACGACTCCTGTGAATTACCTCTGGCTAACTGTGCTGAACTGCTGACACTGTGTCTCCCCATGGTCCATTGTACCATGGTATCTCCCAGTTTCATTGCGTAGAGTATACGGCTCTTGGCACAAAGAGACCTTTGTACTAAGGGTACAAAGCCACTCTTGGCAACCTGCATGTTTTTGGTATGTTACCAATCTTAAACCAACCCGATGATTTATATAGTTCAAATGAGTTTATTGCCTACTTCATATTGTTCTGATCTAACACCTTATTGCCACACGCCAGTTTTCATAAAACCGTAAATTATGGCCTCCAGTTCAGTATGCTACCATGTATCTAGTGATCAGTTTTGTTTCGGACTCACGAAAGTGCACCCTTTAAAAGTTTCTTTTAGTGTCTAACCGTCATTCTGAGTGTATTCAGCCGACTTCGGTTGCTGTGAAAGTATATTTATATGAGAGTCCGTAGAGAGAACTGTATGTGGCCTTGACATTTCTATCTTCTAGCAATGCTTTCTCCAAGGTTCTGTTTTTGTCTGTTCTGCGTTGTGAGTCTTAATGATAATCGCTCCACTCAACTGATCTTTTAGCGAAATTAAATTTTTCGACTGACTTCTCTCCTTTGATTTGTAAGGTTGTTATTTGACCAAAGAACTTTCCTGGTCTTTTTCTGTTGAATCTCCGGAAAATTATCTCCTAACTCCGACATATTTTTGGACTCGACTACAATGAAGTTTGCCCCCTCCCATAAGCTCTCCTTAGCCCTTATTACATCCACATTCACTATACACAGACCATTTCTTGGTATACTCATTAGCACAGTGCACCCACAAGGTTCCTGCGCTAATTATCGTTTACCCTAACAATTAGATCAAATAGCACAAAATTTCAAAAATTATTTATAAAGTATGTTTTTTTGAAAATAACTTTATACAATTATAACTTCGCACCTCTACCTCTAATAAACATAACCTCAAATATATAAAATTGACACTTCGTTGATAGAAGTCATTGTATCAGTTTATTAAATTATCTGTTTTGCTTCAATTAGTTAATAATTAAAATAATGGGTACATATAAATAGACCTAATTCTGAATATTTATAGTAAATAAAATATGTTTTAGCGGTGGCCACAGGGACGTCTCTAATTTTATCCTCTATAAGTTCATTGTTAGTATTATCTGGAATGCAAATGTTCAAACCTTGGCTGAATTCATCCCAATTACATACTCTTTTAGGAGGATATTTTGGTTCCCTATTTTTCGTATTAATCCTAACATCCATAGGAAACCTTGAAACCTGTGTATTTGGCAAAAATTTTCAAGTTAAAGTGTTTCCTGAAGGTAAGTTATGATTGCCAATGTGGCACTTTCAACAACCGGCATTGACTTTTGAATTTAACTTACTTTGTTTAGTTAAACAAAGATAAGAAATTTAAAAACACAGTTAAAAACATATTTAGTAATTTAGCACATAATTAACCAACTCACTCAATTCGATTTATGTTAGTTAGGAAATTCGATAGTCATTTAGGAAAAAAATTATAAAAATGGCCAAAAGTATACATTATCTTCTCAAAATAAGCTTAGAAAATATTTATATACAGTTTATAAAAATAAATAGACAAAAATGCACTAGAAAACTTATTGAACATTGAATACCTGTAAATGTAATATTTGTGTATTGCTTTTGAATCTCTGTTGTACCTTTTAGGTTTTCTAAGAGGCTATAAATCATTTATCAATCAAATATAAATCAAGTGCAGGAACAAGGCATTGGTATCTTCTCTTTTTGCTCATTGTCCCATAATCGCATTGTTTCTCGGAAATAGTTGCAGCAATAAATTGTTTCTTGGCACTAATACTTCAGCAATAAATTCTTTGTGATTTGCTTTTTGGCTAATATCTCAGTTTTCTGGGGTTTCGTTTTGAGCTAGAGAATGATGGGGTAGCTTTTGGGGATTGGTTAATATACCAGTCAACAGCAATTAATTAGCAAATAAGATATGCCACCAAGATGTGCCCTGTATCCCTTTTCCTTGCTAAGATATAGCTATGGCTATTCTAGCTTTACTGTAAAGTTAGCATACCCACTGTTTCTTTGAAACAAGAAACTAATAAATTATAATGTTGGTCTGAATTAGGAGTTCTAACTTTACAGACATGATCTGACCCAACAGAGCAGCACAGTCAATGCCACCACTAAGTAACTTGTAATTAAATGAAACACCAAAATAATCTCTCCTAAGGCTCAGTAGGGGCAAGGGGAGTTGCCTTTCCATTATGTCCCCATGGTGACCATACAACTGAGCCCTACATACAGGGTGTCTCAAACTTAACATAAGAAAAATATTTTTTCTTCCTCCCAGTATAAGCCAAAAAGGGAAGTTTGAGTAAACTTTTGCCGAACAGTATAAATACCAAAGAAAAAGTTTAAAATGGTAAAAAAATAGCGGAATCTGTTAATCAATTCATGAGAAAATCAACTATAAGTTTTTATATAGCGTATTAAATATTTCCAATATGTGTGAAGTCACTACTTGTATAAGGGTTAAATATATGCTATAATACTAAATGTTGTGCATCTATATTAGTTGTATATGTATGTTCTAATACATTTATATTATTTTTTTTTTAGTTTTACTTAGTTTATTAATTGCTCTTGTTGCATCAGCAACCATTCACCGTGTATGTGCTACCTCATGGTAAGTAAAGCTTTTTAATAATTGTAAAATTAGGTATTTAAATTTTTTGCTTATTTTGGTAGATTTGCAAGGTTTCTAAAAATGATTCTTTATCATTTCACTGTTTCCATTCATTTAATTTCTAGCTTCATGTTTTATTAATTTTATTAGTTAGTTTTATTAATTATTAATTATTAAGGTCTTTTCTCATGTATCTTTAATGTTATTTCATTTTGTATATCTCTGGCTCGCCTAATTTTTGTCAATATACATTTGGCGAATATTTTCTCTAAGTCCAATTAGATTGCAGATTTTTTGTTGCTGTTAATATTTTGAACTTTTACACTTATTAATGACAATCATTCCAGATTTATTTACTTAGTTCATAATAACTACATTCCACATCAAAATTCTATTGGAATGTCATATCAGTTTTTTCAAGATCATCAATATTTTCCATTTATATTTAATACATGTTGAATTATTTAACACATTCGCTACCAAGGGGTAACTTAAGTTTTGTTCTTATATAGGTTATGTCAAATATTTGTAAAAAACCTTTAAATGTTTGTAATTTATATAAACCGGACATGAATATTTAGTTCCTGAGGGATTTTTTGATCCGGCTCATATATGAGATATAAGAGAAATTTTAAAATTTATGTAAATTAAAATATAATTAAAAAACACAAGTAAAGAACAAAACACTAGAAAGAAAAAACAGGAAGTTCACATAAAACTCAAAAACATATGATTATCTGAAAAAAAAAGTATAAAACATCCACTAGCTGCCTTCATGGTATTCTCGAAAACAGTAGCATGTGTTTTCGCTAAATTTCTAGCGAACAGTAGCCACTACCTATAGAGCACACGTCTCAGATATGTTACACCTTCCTATTGACCTTATATAAAACGCAATCTGCTCTGTCCAAACGTAGCTATTTAAATTGCCGGTATGTGCAGTACGATCCACGGCTCAAGGGTTAGACACTGATCTATGCGAACAATCGATGTGGCTCATATATGAGTCGCTTGGTAGCGAATGTGTTAAAATGATTATTGTTTACTTAAATTGATTTCTCTAATCTTTTTTTATTTTTAGTTTATTGCTCTCTCTATGTGCCCTCTACTATGTAAATAAGTATTCACAAAAGGTATACAACCTTCAAGCTCCTCCAGTCGTTGTTCAGACAGGAAAGAAGAAAAGACATTAACACAGTGTTTTGTACAAATATCTGAGTTGTAATTATTCTGTTACTTTTTAAGGTGGACCTTTTGTCACAGTTTTTATAATGTATAATTTTTTCACACAAACATTTGAAGATCTGATATTATTGTAGTTTTTATATTAATTTTTAAAAAATGCTACTAAATAAATATTTCACTCAAAGCTTGCAAAAACCTTCCATAATCCTGTTGTATTTTAAAAATCTTTATTTACAAGCGTTTAACTTCATCATAATCATCATCATAACTGGTGTTACAGCCTTTTTTTATGTTTTCTGTGTCTACTGTTGTATGTTTTCACAGTAATATCGCTCACTTCAGCATCTTACATCACCATATCTATCTAACTGAGTTTTAGTTTACTCTGTTTTCTCATACCTACGTTGCATAGTTGTTATCTTTCTACCATACTACTTTGCTTGCATATGTTCTGTAGCTTAGTTATATTTGCATCTCCCATGTTGTTTGCACAAACCCATGCAAATATTTTGTATCGAATGGTGAGATCTCCAACAACATTCTGAGCTCTTATGTGTGTTTTACTTGACATAAAATTAGGTTTTTATGTAGTCCTACTCTATCTTGTCATCATTCTTATGTCCATTAGGGGCTTTGTCCTGATTTCTATTATCATGTCTTTTATGTGTGTTTTACTTGACATCAAATTAGGTTTTTATGTAGTCCTACTCTATCTTGTCACCATTCTTATGTCCATTAGGGGCTTTGTCCTTTGTTCTAATTTATTTTAAACGATTTATTTATAAGCTTACAGCACGATATTATCTTACTCCCATATATGTTCCGAAAGATTTTCGCGGTTAGGACAATTAAACCATTAATATTAAACTTAACATGTTTCCGAGTTTAACCGCGTCGTTTATCACTGCGCCGACTTTGATGGTGTTGAACTAGAGTTGAAATTGAATCGGAATTGCGAACAGAAATGGAATGTTCATAAATCCTATTTTGGATTTTACGATTTGTTTGGCCTATATAAGATCGGGGGCAGTCTGAACAAGAGATAAAAGTTGTTGGGAGGTAAATATTATCTTTATTCCTCTTCATTTAAGAATTTTATCAATGACACCTTTGATGTAAGGAAGAAAAGCTTTCGTATAATGAGGCTCTGAGTCTTTCGGTTGATATTGAGTAGGTGATTGATGTTTGTAGATGTGATTTTTGCGGTAACCGTTTTGGATGAGGGTTTGTTTTAAACTAGAGAGCACATCGGGTCTACTTGCATCATCGCAAAGGCGTATTAATCTGGAGACAAGGTTATTAATGACTGAATTAATTTGTGAAGGTGGATGATGAGAGTTGGTATGGTTGGGTTTTCGATAAACGAAGTAATGAAAGCATCGAAGCATCCCTGCCATGGGGTCAAATGACGAATGTATCGTCAACATATCGTACCCAATATCTAAGTTTGAGTATTGATGTGAATAGTACTCAAGTCTCGAAGTCTTCTATAGAGATATTGACAATTACTGGAGATAGTGGGGAGCCCACTATCTCCAGTAGTTGGGGCACCATTTATTTGACTGTAGAATTCATTTTGAAAGATGAAATAAGCGTTGGACATGCAATGTTTAATGAGAGATGAGTGGTGATGCTGGATACTGTATTTAGTTTTCAGAGTTTCGTCTATAGGAATGTTTGTAAAATTTGTCTATAGTTGTTAAAATATTTTTCAGTTAACTTTTTTGGATTGTACATTTTAATAATTAATTTCTCAAGAACTGTCCATCAAAAATAAAAATTCGGGTTACATTTGAAATATAACTAAATAACCTGTCAATTGGTACATCACACGATACTCCTTTCTATTATATTTAAAAAATATGTCACTCTAAAAATAAAATTTGATGGTTCCGATCGTTTTTTGTTTTTGACTTCAATAAGAACAAAATCTAGGTGAAAAGTTTTATGTGACACACCTTGTATATTAAGGAAAGGGTTAAAAATAATCGACAAGAGTTACTACACATCCATTTATTATTTTTATTATAATATTTGGACATCAAAAATTGTTCTGTTAGTGCTTATTACGTATATTAATGCCATGAATACAAGTCAACCAGTTTAAGCAATATCTGTCACACGATCAGGCTAAGTTCTTTCTGTCTTGTTTAAAAATTACTTGTGTCCATGTTAACTGGAAGTGGTTGTTTGATTTAAGGAACATTCGTAAGTGAACATTTATTTTAAAGTTGCCAAAATAATAATAGTGCGTAAACTATATGAATTTTAAAATGTATATACTTATGATCCTACACATGTATTAATATAATTTTGTCTGTATGACATGCGCATTAAGCTGGTACCTTATATTCAAGTTTTACGAAAGTTACATACATATTACGTTCATAAATATATATTAATATTTCTGTACTATTTTAAAAAAAGTATATATATATATATATATATATATATATATATATATATATATATATATATATATATATATATTGAAATCTACAAATGGTGATATAAAGGAATATTCGTCAAGTTTATTCGTAATTGATAAACAAATATTTGGTCATAGAAAATATTTATTCTATGGAATATTAAAAATATCAAAAATAGTCTATTACTCTTTATAAAAGTTTCCAAAATATCATTTCTTTCGGAAAACAAGTGCACAAGATTGTCAAGGTAAAAATCTTTGTTATATATCAATATTTATTTTACAAGTATTACAATAGCTATCGTATTTTTTGGCTAAATGTTTATGAGTTGTAGTCCCGTCAGTCCCCTGTATTTTGATCACTTTGGGGTCAACCGTTCTTGATTATTGTATGCTATCCATTTACCTCATCCACTCCGTATTTTCTTATACATAGTATGTCTGGTAACCATACAGTATCATATGTTAACCAGATCTTTTCTTTCCACATATTTTAAAGAATCAATGTCTTATTCGTTGGTACGTAATTCATTTTTGCACTAAAGCCACATCTAATTAGCCTAAAGTCTTAAGAATTAGTCAAAATTTGGTACATTGTGGCTATGGCAATAAACGAATTAAATGATTTTTAATTTCCTTTTTACTATTTATTTCTCTTTATCTTTATTCACTTCATAGGACTCTTTTTGAAATTATTCTGATACATTTGTTTATTCACTAATTCTCACTAACATTCTAAAGACTTTGAGGAATGTTTTTATGAATTGTACTATTTATGTTTAGTACTAAATAAAAAAAAGTTTAATGTAGCAAAATTGATGATGAAAACGTAGAAAAAATGCTACGATGCTTTCTTTTGCACAATATATAGTTGAATGTTTGTTGTAACAAAGTCGAATCTGTGCGGTTTCCAGAGAAGACGACCGGGTAATTGACCTGTAATTTCAATAATATGATAATGTTTTATTGACAATGTCAATAAAAAAAGTTGTATTAAAACGTGTTGCTCGGAGCACGGAAATGCTCTTACAATATTTCAAACAGAACTGTTTTTTGTGCTCCAGGGGGTCTGAAAAAGCGCCTCGTTTCAAACAAAATATTTAACGCGTCAGACAGTCAACTTGCACTAAATGTTCTGAAGGTTACAACTCGTGACAATAGATTGGAACTCCAGAAAGTTTATATCACAATCGCTCTTTTAGAAATCATAAAAGGTGCCTTCACGTTTAATACTGATGGATCAAAAACGCAAGTAGGAACAAGAATTATGGTCCAAACACCAGATAGTCAATAGCCTTTAAGCAGAAGTACCAGCAATAAATTTTGATATTTAAGGGTACCACAAAAAACTAAAAAATCAGCTAAAATATGTATTGGCTTAGACTGCACTGAAGTCTCTGTAGTTCTAAAACTCATGACTCGATAATAGCTTGGAAATGCGAACAATTCCTTAAGAAACTAGCAGGGAGCAACAAAGTAACTGTTCTGGGTGTCAGGGCATAAAGGGATTGTTGATATTGAGACTGCTGATAGTTTTATAAACCCGCATGGATTTGGAAAATGTCCAAAAATGAGAAAAAGAACTTGGTGTAACCTACTACTCGGGCTAAAGGCAAGCAAAAGATTATTACAACCTTTTGCTCGCTACGCAAAAATACTCTCGGAGCTTCAGATGTCCGAACTCAAGTAATTCCAGGTGTTATAGATATCACTAGGTGCTAACTTAGTTACCATCTCTGTGAACACAGCAACAGTAGATGCGAAAATGTAAGGGAAACGGCCGAATATGGTCTACGGTTGCAGGGCAATTGTTCACTAATGCCGTAATTACCTAGAATAGGTATTTTTAGAGCCTCGCCAGTATACAGATATTCTCGTAAACGAACAATAGTTTTCCTTCGAAGCTTGGATCTGTTGGACTGAATATAGATGTATAGTATACACAAAATATTTTTAAGGTCGCAGTGTGGGGGCAAGTCGCACCCGTCTATACAATCTATAAAAGATATGCACTCACGAAACTCTATGCGAAGCAATATATTCAAGATTTTAGAGTTGTTGATTGCAATTTTTTAGAAAAACAGTTAACAAAGGAACTTTAAAAAAGAAGGCAACTGTAGCATGAGCAGAGAGAATGATACTGAAAACTTAATTTACTTCGAAGAAAAAGTAGAATATCTAAGAAAGAAAACTAAAATACCTCAAATCTTCCAGAAGCAAATGTCTATAATTCTCATTATGTTTGTGCTCAGGCCACACCATGACATATTTCGCTCTATTAGAGCTCATTACAAGTAGCGTACAATAAAAAACAATGGAAAGGAAGACTTGAAGAGGCTTATGTTCAGATGTGGACGTGAATGGCTAGACGAAGAAGAAGAAGAAGAGCTCATTACATAGTTGTAGGTCGAAGACAGAAAGAAGAAGACTTTGGTGACTCCTAAACCTCTAATATGCTGCACTATATATAAAAAAGTGACAGTGGCAATCGAGTACTACCAACACTACTACAAGAATATTAAGTATAAAATAAGAATAACTATAAAAAGTGCGTATTTATGTGGCAGTTTTATTTTATGATCTACGGCAGTTTTTTTTTTCAGACGAGCACACACACTCTTTGGGCTCAAAAGGGTGTGGTGCGAATCTGATTCAGGCACTTGTGTGACCGAGAGTTTTATTCCCAGTATAGTTAATATTATAATAAAATCAGGTGTAAGAAAAAATGACAGAAATTGTTAAGTATATGAAACTATATTTTTATAGCGCCAGGGAAGATCTTTTATGCAAGATAGTATGTAACAATCCAGCACTCCTGAGCTCTCCTTACATCTTTATACACGGGCTCGTAATCCAGTGTATAAAGATGATTGGTTTTCCAACTCAAAGGTAATTTAATTTTATCACTCAGGTTAAGGAGTCCCTAACGGCTCTACGTCGTTCACCTACAGTCAGAAAACATCCCGAAGAGGTACTGGAAGTCGTATATCTTAGAGACTTAATGCGAGGGGAAGTAATTCGAAAGAACAGTGAAGATAAGAGTTTCTTCGATCGACTCACTGCTGATTTCAACCATCCGGCTGAAATATTAAGGCTACTTTACATTAAGTATATGAAACTATATTTTTATAGCGCCAGGGAAGATCTTTTATGCAAGATAGTATGTAACAATCCAGCACTCCTGAGCTCTCCTTACATCTTTATACACGGGCTCGTAATCCAGTGTATAAAGATGATTGGTTTTCCAACTCAAAGGTAATTTAATTTTATCACTCAGGTTAAGGAGTCCCTAACGGCTCTACGTCGTTCACCTACAGTCAGAAAACATCCCGAAGAGGTACTGGAAGTCGTATATCTTAGAGACTTAATGCGAGGGGAAGTAATTCGAAAGAACAGTGAAGATAAGAGTTTCTTCGATCGACTCACTGCTGATTTCAACCATCCGGCTGAAATATTAAGGCTACTTTACATTAAGTATATGAAACTATATTTTTATAGCGCCAGGGAAGATCTTTTATGCAAGATAGTATGTAACAATCCAGCACTCCTGAGCTCTCCTTACATCTTTATACACGGGCCCGTAACCCAGTGTATAAATATGATTGGTTTTCCAACTCAAAGGTAGTTTAATTTTATCACTTAGCTCAAGGAGTCCCTAACGGCTCTACGCCGTTCACCTACAGTCAGAAAACATCCCGAAGAGGTACTGGAAGTCGTATCTTAGAGACTTAATGGGAGGGGAAGTAATTCGAAAGAACAGTGAAGATAAGAGTTTCTTCGATCGACTCACTGCTGATTTCAACCATCCGGCTGAAATATTAAGGCTACTTTACAAATTATATGGACGTCCAACAGAAGCTGTCATACATTACAAAATGGCACTCTTTCGCCGTTTGGACCCTAACATCGTGTATAAGGAACGCTGTTAAATCATCGTAGACCAACTATGGTCAGAAATAACGAAGATTCTTCGAAGCAAACCTCCGCTGTGAGACAATGAAAACCATGCAGTCGAGACCATATTCCAACTTCTCGCAGACAACCAGTTAATGGAGAGAAAGCTACCATGCCGGTGATAGCTTCGACATGTTATTGTGTATTATGAAGAAGTGTATTACAAGAAATCGATCTTCCAGACACAGTCGAAGAGTAAGAGAATATGGCATACTGAAATACGACGACAACGAAGAAGGCAACGGCATCGAAAAAAGGAGACGTGGACCGAACACGTCATTCTCCAACCTAGCACTTTTCTCCCACTTGCTAATCCCATTTATACCAAGGTTTGCAACTAGTCAAAGACTGTATTGTTTTTGTTATAATATAATATAAAGAGAAAAAATTGAGTAACTTAACATATTAGTATATTTTTTTTGAATTGTAGTAAATTCAATATAGATTAAGGAAATATTTATCAGGATACCATTAACTAGTACCTACGTTAGGGGTTGAAATAAGGGATGGGTAGCTAAAACCTAACCAGTACATTAGAAGTTAAATAAGGGATGTTGTCAACTATAACTTAATCAAAAATCACCATATAGAGGGTTTTCTTTGATTATACCTTCACTCCAGTAGTGAACGTCGTGGGTAACTGGCTAAAAACAAGAAATTTCGAAGCGAATATGGTTCTTTCAACCATAAAATTATCACAATTACTGTTTCCAGTGTTCCCCTTTATCACCCCTCCACTTCTATTCCTGAGAAGAGTCTGAGTGGCTGAAAAGCACCAGAAACTTTTTTAAAGTTTTTCCGTGGATGATGAAAACGATTCTGTGGTCCATCACTATATTAAAAATCATTTTGCAGAGAGTTCTTGATTGGCATAACCTCACTCTAGGGGATGGAAAGGAAAATTCACTAAAAACTTCTTTTTCTTTCTTTCAAATTTCTTCTCAAATTCTTTTTTGTGTCTTTAGCCACTCACCCCTCAACTTTCAGTTGAGATGACCAAGAGAAACCGTCTACACGGTGATTTTTGATATAGTTATGGTTACCAGAATCATTTTCACCATCCACGAAAACTGTTTACAAAGTTTTCCAGATAATTTTCATATTTTTAGCTACTTACCCCTTGTTATAGGGATTGATGGTATCCTAATATATATTTTCTTAGTCTATATTCAATTTATTACAATTTAAAAGAAAATTATATGATATCATGATTTGTCTTTAAGATACAGCAAAAAGTCATCGAGTTTTTAAAAATACTCAGCTTCACTCCTTATTTCAACACGTACAGTGAGAAATTTTGGCTGTCTTACATATTTTTTAATCTAATCTAATTTAATATTTTTCTATTTTATAATTTTATTTAAAAAAAATTGTTAGGTTATCTCTATTCTTTCTCTTTATATTAGGTTTTAACTAAAAAAATGTAGTCTAACTATAGTGTGACGTGGAAATCTGATAAGGCCATCAAACAAACGTTTATATTGTTCCAAAATAAATATTGCAACAGAACAAAAACTGCAGATAATGGGACAATCCAAAATCTTGCTGTAACGTTGATTGCTACATGCTTATTGAGCTATTCACAGACAGGGAAGACTCAAAGAATACGTTTGAATAGAGAGCAATGGAATCACTGGAACTTATTTGATAAAACAGAATATACAGTTTGAAAAAACAAAGCTCCTATAGGTACATTTACAGTCAGACCTTCATGTTTTGAGGATCGTTTAAGCTCAAAATTTTTGTATAAACGTGGGCATCTTACTAAGCTAAGGCTATTTAACACCTCAACCTTCCTGGATGAAATAGGAAAACAAAAAATATGATAACTCTTCTTCATGAATGCATATAGCAACAAAAAACTTGTGAGCAAAATAATCAATTTAAATAGCTAAAGCAAAATCTACTTTATAATAATCTTCATCACTATATTAGATTCACATCATTTTTTTATATGTACCTTTATTTTAGATTTAAACTTTCCTTTAATTTTTTAACAGCTGTAGCAATGATATTTGAATATTTAAAAATATCGTCATTTATCTTATACATGAAAATTTTTATTTTCACCAGAAATACCTTCTTTTTTATTTGAAGTTTATTTAATTGTGGTAAAGGTCGTTTATTTAATACCCTGTAATTTCCAAAATAAGTCACAAACAGAACGCGATTGGTTATGAATATTCCTCCATATGTCATACTATTATGTTTAGTTAATATTTGTCAAATAGAAATAAATAAGTAGAATAACAAAAGGCAGAATAAAAACAATATAAATAACATTATTTTAGTACTATTAACGAATGTAGTGAATTGAAGACGGTTTACAGAGACATACTGAAATACTCTTTCATGTTCTGGGGTGGTATCTTCGCTGGATGAAACTCGTACTTCATGTATCATCAGGAATTCAACCTGTAAATTTAAATTTTCTATTAGAATAATATTTGAAATGTATAAAAATTTAAATATTAGGTACATACACAGCTGGTTCCTAAAAAAACTGATACGACTCTTAGTAAGATTTGATAATTTTGAGCAGTCTGTTTGATTAGTCTGACATTATATTATATTTATTATGACAGACAAAGAATAAAATAAACAAACAAACAACAATTGATTACATATGTTAATTCATAAATTGTAATAATTATTAAGGTCTAAATTTTGATATTATTTTGAGTTACTGCATTTTATAAAGAGTATATCAATGTTAGTTTTTACATAAAATAGGGTTGTTGTTTTCCAGTTCTTTACCAGTGATTTGCAGGTGCTGATTAATACTCAAATGCCTACTGGTAGCAATATTTACCACCTCCTAAAAGAAAAAATTAAAGGTAATTTCCGTTTTTTCTATCAGGTTTCCGTCAGTGGCGTAGGATACGAAAGGCAAGTGGAAAACCATTTCATTAATATTATTTATTTAAGATTATTATTATATTATTTGATATTTAACTCCGCCTAAGGTAGTTCCCAAGCCCGGGCAAAGAAGGAGAGTTTGCATCACGAAGGGCATCCGGCAGTAAAAACCTTGCTAAAACCATCGAAGGAAGGAATATGGAAAAGGGGACATTCAGGACTTTAAGAATCATAGAGTTAAGAAGGATAAAGTTAATATCGCGCACAATGAAAATTTACAAGACAAGAGGTATGAAGATGTATGGGAGAGAAATGGGTTCCTGAGAAGTACGTATTGTGTCGGATTGACCGAAAGTTTTCCAGAGTTTAACATAGAAAGTAAGGGAGGGCTCCTTGGTCTTTTTGCTGATGATATCGTATTAGTAGAGGAGAGCAAAAACATGTTGGAGGAGACTTTGTAGTGTTGGAGAAAGGATATTGAAGAGGGAAGACTTAAGGTTAGCAGGTTGGAAACGGAGTATGTGTGGTTGGGAGGAAGTGGAAGGGGTGGGGAAATAGACCTGCTTGGAGAAAAACTAGGACGAGTAGGAGAATTTAAATACCTTCGCTTCAACATAACGGAAAATAGAACGGTAGATCGAAAAAAAATGTCCACAGGATACAGGCTGGTTGGTTTAACTGGAAGCGAATGAGCGGAGTACTATGTAATCGAAAAATCGGGGAAGGGCTAAAAGGAAAGACATACAAGAGTGTGGTAAACGAGTAAAGAAGATTCAGGAAAAGAAGATAGATGTAGCTAGGAAAAAGGTTTAGGTGGAAAAAGACCCGATAGGGAACAACGACCCCTGAAAAGGGAAAAGCTGAGGAAGAAGAGAAAAAAAGAGTTATATTATTTGATTTTTTTAAGTAAATTGACATGGCAAGTGAAAACAAAGTTGGTCTTAAGTGCCAAGCAGGCGTTCAGTCGTCAAGACGGTAAAACTCTCTACAAAGCCGGCAAACTTGTAAATACAGTAAAGAGAAAGGAGCGGGATATCCCTGAAATGATCGAAGTAATATGAAAAGGAGAGGATTATACTAAAACAAAAAATACAAATTATTCAGGAAAAGATGGCCGCGGATAAGAGTGGGCATATTGGTTACACCTACCCTAAAATATAATATTAAAGGTTTTTTACCAATTATCGCCAGAATAAAGGTGTTAAAGCTGAATTTTATATCAACATCAAATAGATAGGTCAGCACCAACGTCAGAAAGAGGAGAGAAATAGCTTCTGAAGGTTCTAAAGTTATTCTACTCTAAAATAGGAGTGAAAAAAGACATAAAATTCAAGCTAGGAAACATCTAAGCTATGTGGAATACATTCAAAAACACGGTTCTGAATGCAAGAGATCAAAACATAAGGAAAGACTTCCTCAGACAGAGAAAATCGTCGATAACAAACGAAATACCGTGGCAAAATCAAAATAACAAACGAAACTGACTTCATTTGCTGAAAAATAGAAAAATTGCATACGAAAGTTGCACTCTTTATATTTAAAACGCAATTTGACATTTAAAATCGCCGGTCGCTTTAAGCGTTGTTTTCGAAAGAACGGTTCATTCTACATAGAAAGTGCAATAAACATTTTTGTTCAAAATTATCTCATCTACATGTTTAAATAGATAATTTCGTTTAAATAAATAATCTGTACAGCGTACAGAAATCGATTTTTTCTGTTTTCGCCCCTTATTGGGCCATTTTATGGGGAATCCGGGGGTAAGAGTGGTAAAATTTTTTGCATCTTTTTGGAGTCCCAAAATTGACATTCTCAGAAAAATTCAGCTTGTTCGTATGATTTTTAGAGGTCAAATCGACTGGACTATAATTTATTTTCCCTATAAAAATGTAGATTTACTTAGTAAATACTAATAAATTATTTTAATACCCTAATATCCACGATTTTCTCGATGTTTATTATCCAGCACGCATTTTTAACAAATTTCAGAAATACAGACACTTACTTGCTTTTGAGTTTTAGTATTTACAGGTAAAATTAGTAGGATCACTGTGATATGAATAATTCACTACTTATTTAAGGAATACCATATAGTGGACTGTTTGAAAAATTTAAAATGGAAACATATAAGTTATTCAAAAATCGATAATGACATTGGCAAATAATTCATAGTCTATATAAATCATATAAATATCTAAATATGTACTAACTTAAGAGTCCCAGGAACACTCGGTACCCGCTGTATACCATAATCCAACCTCATTGTTGATGCATCTTGGGAATGGTTCATCTCTGGCTGTGCGTGAAGTCCAAACAATAACTCTGCGGGTTGGGCAGTTCGCCGTCTTATTTTAGATTTGGAGTGCGACTGCGACTGGGAAAGTTGAGATTCGGGAATAGATAAACTAAAAAATAATATACTAGTAGATATCTAGCAAAGACATTTGTCATTTTTAATTAGTTGAGTGTGAGTAAACAATATTTTAAAACTAAGTAAAGATACTCCTATCATTTGTCTTCCTAATTACCTCCATTACTTATATCTTAAAATGTTTGCAATACGTGTGGTTAATTACAACATCTTTAACTTGCTTAATCCACACTGCGTTTTTCAACCGAAGATTTGTTTGAAGCAAACTATTTTAATCTCTTCTACTCGGGTTATATATTTATTCGGTTGTTTTTCTCTACAGGATTTCATTTACGTTACCTCATTACCAGGTCGCCTAATATATTCACTCTTTAATTTACCTTGAAGTAAAATAAAATCTGTATCACCTAAGAACCTGCTGACTCCTTTTACAATCGGAAAACAAAATTAGTTTTTTATCATTTGGTTCATAAATAGAACATATTTTTGTTTATTTTTAATGGTACTTGTGTAGATAATAAAAAAGTTGAAATTAAAAGAGTTGACAACTTACTGCATTTCTAAAGGTACAGGAGACGAAGAACGGGAAGAGGTAGAACTCGTAGTATCGTTAGTATTACTAGAAATACTGGTAATGAGTTCTTTTGAAAATATTGGAATTTCATTATGAAGGACATGATCCAATAGTTGTCCTTTTACATTATTTTCTTGTTGAAGCTAAAAATAAAATTTATACAATTATTAAAAATCATATACAACACAAAAATCATGTTCCATCTTCATTTAATCATATATGTATTAATAATAAACTAGATGTAGAACTCGGGGAATATAAGCGAAGTCGTTTTTTAAAGTTTAGTTGCGCGTGTTGTGAATGTGAATATTAAATCCACGATATAGGTATCTTTTTGTAATTGTTTTGACATAAAACAATCGTTTTGTTTACTTACAAGTTCAATTTAATAAAACAAGTGCCCAATTTCTTTATTCCATGATAAAAATCTTAAATAAAGCTTACATAAGCGAGATCTTTCAATTTTATATTCAATTAAGTTTAGTTTTCAAATTCTTGCCCCCTTATTTTACCGCCGAAAAATAGCGCCATCTAGCCGGTTTCAATTCTGTCTTAATAAGATCATAGCGCCTTCGATCTCTAGGTTATTTAACAGCACTCTGTGCATTTAATTTAGTTTGTTCAATAAGTTTCGTTGTCCGATAAGAGATGGCGCTATTAGGTTGGTCGTTTCATTTTTGTAAAGATAAACTTCATTCATGATATACAGAACTAATATTTTTTGTTTTGCAAGATGTAGTAACAAAATAAATACATGAACTATTATTAAAAGTTAAAAATAGTTAATAACTACACTTCAGCTTTAATTAAAACAGTATAAAGATCATCATTGTCATCATAATTCTGGCTTTACATCCCTATTCGTTACTGTCTGGATGAAATTGTCTTCTATAACGAATAGGCGTAGGATTCGCGGTTGTGTGCTTATCACTATGTAGTTATTTCGTTTTGTTGGTGTTTCTTATAATAATGATAATATCGATAACATCAGTGTAGCCAAGATTTGCACTTTTTATACGTTGTTTGTGATTTTGAATATGATTGGAATGATAATGAATAAATATTATGACTTTAAATCTTACAGGACTCTATTAAATCAATTCATGATCTTGTGGAGAGGCTGCCTAAAATTTCGGCAATACATCAAGGGGAAACAACACAAGTTTAGTGTAAAGCTGTACTCACTATGTGAGCTGAATGGGCTGGTATTAAAACTTGTTGTCTACTCAGGTTCAGCTGATGTACAGTTAGGAGGAACATACTAAAAGGTGGTTCTATGTTTATTAGAAGAAAAACTTGGTGCTGGTCATGTGGTCTACATGGACAACTTCTATAATAGTTTCAATTTCACTGAGACTTTATTGAATAACCAAACATATGCTAGGGCACACTAAAAGTTAATCGAAAAGGAAAACCGCCTGAACTTTTAGCAAAAAAATTAAAAAAAGGTGAAGTGGTCAACCAATATAATTCTCGAGGCATATGTGTCATAAAGTGGAAGGACCATAGGGAAGTGTTAGCTATATCCAGTGCCTGGCGCGTTGGTTTTTTTTTCTGTAATATAAATTGTTAAAAACTAAAATAAAATACTACTCTGAGAGGTTATTATGAAAAAACTGACAGTTGTAATAAAAAAATAGAACTGGCTCACGGGTATAACTCTTCCGTCCAAGTTGGCAATGAATGTGTTAATAGTATACCTGATATAGATTTATTTGGCTCTACAATCGAAATTGCGCCCATAGTCACTATTCATAATGAACCCTACGCCTATAAGATTTGGTGACAAAGCACTACGTGAAATGCGAATTAGTGAAAAACTGATAAGAATGGTAAAAGTGACACTCCGAAAAACAGAGAATAGGGTTAAAATAAATGGCGAAGAAACAGATAAGTTTAAGGTCAGTGAGGGGGTGCGACAAGGAGACCCACTGTCATCGCTGTTGTTCAATATCGTCCTCGAAGTTACCATCAGAGAAGCTGGAATCAACAGGTCAGGACTTATATATCAAAGAAAACACCAATGCTTAGCATTCGCTGACGACATTGTACTGATAGCCAGAAGTAAGCAAGAATTAAAAGAAATAATAAAAAGATTAGAAATGAAAGCGAGAAAGAAAGGGATGTACATAAATGAAGAAAAGACCAAATATATGGAATGGACAGAAAGAGATTACCTACAAGAACAATATCTGACAGTAATAACAGATGAAAAAACATATAAATTCGAAGAAGTAGAAATATTCCAGTATTTAGGAGCGACATTCACGAGAAGACCAAATATGAAGGAAGAAATCCAAGCGAGAATTATGGCCGGTAACCGTTGTATTTTTGCACTAAACAATTTATTAAGAAGCAAAAACATATCTAGAAGGGTTAAGATAAGAATATATAAGACAGTAATAAGACCTATTGTATTATATGCCAGTGAAACATGGACAATGAACAAATCCGAGCAAGTCTTGCTGCAAGTCTGGGAAAGAAAAGTCCTCAGGAAAATATTTGGAGGTAAATTATGGAATGGTATATGGATAAAAAGATGAAATATGGAATTAGAGGAGATGTATGGAGAATCGAATATCGTAGGGATCATAAAGTCACAAAGACTGAGATGGTTGGGACACATCCAAAGGATGGAAAACACGAGACTGCCAAAAAGAATGCTAATGGGAGGAATAGGAGGGAAAAGGAAGAAAGGCAGACCGAAAACCAGGTGGAAGAAGGATGTTGAAAAAGACATAGAAAAACTTAAAATACCAAACTGGAAAAATAAACAGCAAACAGAAAAGAATGGAAAAGAATAGTAACCCAAGCCATGGGCCTTCTAGGCCTGGAGAGCTAAATTATATATATGGTACAGGAAGCCCCCACTAGTACTCTTGGTTTGGCAAATCCATGAGGCTGGATTTTCATCCACCACTCAAAAAGCAGCATAGAATCGCCCACTCTGATATTATGCGACAATCACGAAAGTCATTTATCATTGGAGGCACTTAATTTGTACAAAGAAAATGGAGTGACTATGTTAACTTTTCCACCACATTCCACCAATAAATTGCAACCGATAGACGCTGGAGTGTTTAAGCCATTCAAAACGTATTACAATGCTGCAATAGATACTTGGATAATGCATCATCCTGGACAAACAGTAAATATTTACAATGCTTTTAATAAAACAGGGATTTACCCATATGGGTGATGCTCCTGCTGAAAAAAATCAACAACTCAACAATGGAAATCGATGCAGATGCCAACTTCTCAATAAGTTTCAATAACAACTCTCAAGACCCCAGTACTTCTACTACCGTCAGTAATGTAAACATTTCCTTATGCGGACTTGAAAATTTTAAATGATTTCTTAAGGCAGGGAGTAGAAAAAACAATAGAAACGGTCGAACAAGAGGAAAAATATGATAGCAACCAGTACTCCAGAAATGACTGCAATTGCCAATAAAACAGCGGTATCAATAGCAAAAAGAGAAATGGTCAAACGGAAAATAACACATTTTAATAAGGACACTAGAAAGAAATTAAAAAAAATCGAAGAAGAGGTTCAGTCTTCATCTGAAGAAGAGGATGTAGTCAATTATATTGAGACTGATGACGACTTGGACGCCATTGAAGACATTTTCATTCTTAATGAAGACAAATTCATAGATCTGGATAGGTCACCCATTAAAAATGATTATGTACTGGTGGAATATAAATTAAACAGCCATAATAGGAAGTTCTACGTAGGACTTGTTATGAAAGAAAAGAATACGAGCGGAGATTTCGAAGTGAAGTTTTTCAGAAAAAAAGGACAAAACCATTGTAGAGCCACCAGTTCCAGATGTATCAATAGTCGCTGATAATAGCATTAAGATGATTTTGGAGAACCCCGTTTTTGGGGGATCAACTCAACGCCAAAAACAATTTATTTCTTTCGGAATCGACTTCACTAATTTAAATATTGGCTAACTACTATATTCAACGTTTGAATTATTTTTCCTTTGATGTTATATTATTTTTTTTATTATTGGAATAAAACTATAGTATAGCACTTTTATTGGGCATACTTCTAAAGCAATCTCATTGGTTTATTGTACAACTTAGTCGTTTTTATATATGTTGAATTTTAACCCTATGTATGTTATATTCTGCTCCAGTAGTGGGGCACAAAGAAACATTTTTTTTGTAAACTTAATTGATTATTACTTTATAAGGTTTTTGATGCTACTAAAAGTCTGTTTCTAGTACCGAAGGGCATATTTTAAAACACATCTCAAACTGATATACCTACATGCAAAAACAGGAAAAATAAAAAACAAATTTGTGTTTCATTGTGCCCCGTGCTCCCCTATGTAAAGGATTTTATATATTTCGGTTGATCATTGTGGATAAGATTTTTTATTTCTTTACTTGTCTAATAATCAGTTTTTTAAGAACGAAGATATCGTGTAATAGAATAATAATAAACACATTTATCAATATAGCTTGTAAATAATTCACAAAAGAAATTATTTTAAGATAAAAAAATGATTGATTTTACCTCTGCCATAGTAGCTTCACTTTCCTTCAATTTGGCATCTCTTTGAGCAACTAAATGATTCTGGCTCAGCGTCATATTATACAGCTTTTGAATAATATACTTTGCTTCGTCAATATCGTAAATACTCAGGACTAGTTGTTGCAGATCATGGTTTTCACTCGTATCTTCAGCTTCTTCGATCGCCATGACATTGTGTTGTGTCTCACTGATTGTTTCCTGGACATAACTGATGTTTTCCTTTATATCCTCAATGTAACTGTCGAGTTGAGTTATGTCTTGGTTTTTTACCACAGCTTGTTGCCTTCTTTCTTCTAAAGCTTCAAGTTCTTTTCCTACAATTGAATTGCTAGTTTAGAATTGAGTAATTCTACTGAGGAAAAGCTTAGGAGATTAAAGTAACATTCTTTAGAGTCAATAAAAATATACAGACCCATTAGCCTTCGAATAACTTTGTGGATGTATTAAGCACTGAGGTACTTATGGGGCACGGAATACCAGAGTTTACAATATCGATTTACTCACCTGATCTTTCTGCAAAAAATAAATAAAAAAATTAGATGAATTCAGTAAAAGTATTTACTAATAGAACATTTAAGGACGGCTGTAATAGGTCTTTTGGATCGTAGGTTCCGTGCATACTACAACATAAAAATAAATAAGATGCTTAAGGAAAAAAATACTGTTTTAGTATAAAAAGTAAGGCTAAAGAAAAAAGTTAAACTCAGGCAATTAGAAAATTTAACTTTGGTCTCAGATGCATAATGTAAGTATGAAAGTATCTAAGCATAGTATTTAAATCTAAGTCAAAAAAAATCTTACCCAATAACTCTCTCTTTCCTAGAAAATGTTCCATCCTCACTTCTTGCTCTACTAGTCCCCTTTTACTCAAAGCTATGTTGTTAATAGCTTTTTCCACTCTTAGCCATTTTTGTTTAGCAGTCTTTTCGGAGAATCCTTTTGTAATTCTTCCAGATGCTTTTACACTAAGTCTACTCCTTTGATTCTTCCTTAAAACAGAAACTTCTTCTTGCTTTCGTCTTAAAACTTGGTCTTTTATCTTTCGTTCGTTTTGCATTGATTTGATGACGTTTGCATTTTTACGAGATTCTTTGCGCAACTGGGCTATTTCCCTAAGTCGTCTTTGTTCTGCTTCTTTGTGCTTTTGAGATTCCTCTTTCATTTTGTTCATTAATCGAACTTTAGTTCTCTTCATTTCCAACACTTCGTTCTTATAAGACTTTAATTGATTTTCATATTGGCTTTGGCTTCTTACTAGCCTGGTGTGTTCCTTTTGAGCTGCCTGTAATCGTTTTAATTCTTTCTGCATATCCGATATTTTCTTCGTATATTCATCTTTAACCTTTTTAATAGTGTCTGAGGATTCGGCTTGTGAGCTGTAGTTATGTAAAATTTTGTCTCTTTCTTCCTGCGTAGCATGAATCTTTGTTTGCAGTTGCATGAGTTTGTCTTCGTAATGCTGTCTCATGGTTTGCATTCTACGTTGGGACTGCTCTAATTCATCGATCAGTTTTTGTTTCATATCTATGTCATTCGTTAAAGTAATAAGTTCATCTTTGAGTTCATTGTGAAGTTCTTTTTCATCGCTTTCAGTTTCGCTGTCATTGTCACCGCTTTCACCATCGCTGTCATTTTCGATTTCTAATGATCTTCTGTTAAGCGCTTCTTTCTCTTTTTGAAGGTCTTGCTTTGCTTTTTCTATGAGGGAAGCGTTTTGTTTCATGGTGGAATCTAAGAACGAAATTTGGTTGGTACGAGTTATCTGCTTCCTCAATTGTTCACAGGTGTTGTTGGATTCCATTAATTTTGCTCGTAATTCTTCGATTTCTTTTAAATAACCTTGAATCATATATGAAACATCATGTTCAGTGTCTAAAGAAACACCTATCCAGGTTCCTGTCGCCTTTTCGGCTAAAAGACTTGTATTTTTCAGCGTTAACGCATCAATTGTTTCTTGCATAGCCTTAACTCTCGTTCTTAAGTTATTAACTTCACCTTGAAGCATATTATTTTCATAGAACATATCGTTAACAGTTTCCGCTCCATCTTCACCGACTAGTCTTTTACCCTGTTTGTATTCAACTAATTCTAATTGCAATTGAGCGATTTGTTGCTTCAGTTGAGCTATAGTCTTAGAACTCTTATCTTGATTTATAAATATCTTATTTTTAATGTTTCTCGCTCGGTTAGCGTACTTTAATGTATTCAACGTTTCCATAAAATCTCTATCACTAGGACTAACACAAGCAATCATCACAGTCTGACTGTTACCCCCAAGACTGTCCTGCAACAGCCTAGTGAGTTTCGAATCTCTATAAGGGATATGTAAAGCTTTCTTTGACTTATCTCCTAATGCTGATATAACATTACCTAAAGCTAATAGACCACAGTTTATTGAAATGCCTTCTTTTTGTCTTTCTCCAGTGGCACCTGTCCTCTTAAGTCTTTCGGATCCGGCAAGATCAACAAAGTGAAATTTGGCACTAAGTGTTTCGAATTCATTAGTCTCATCTTCAGAAGAAACTAATCGTTGCTGCTTTATATGTAATGTAAATATGGCATGCGAACGAGAGGATTGAGTATTCATCTGAGTGCTAGCAGTCGTCCTGGAAAGAGCTCCCACTCTCAGACATGAAAGAGCTTCTTCGGCAGATAAAACAGTCTTAAAAGTTACTCCCTTTACCTGAATACCACCACACTGATCTTCATGAATCTTGTAGACTTTATCCTGAAATTAATAATGAATATACTAAGACTACGGAATTTTCCCAATTATTTCTACAAATACTTTAACTAAGCACTTTATAAATAAATTTTTATTTTTAAACAGTAATAATCTGTCTAATGATAAAGATATTTCTGTTTGGTTTCTATTTTGTATTCCGGTTTATTAATTTGGCAATAGAAAAGTTCAATTAAAGTATGTATTAATACAATTCCGCCTATAGCAAGTGCTGGGTGGATTGAGTAACTCAGTACCTAACAGTGCCGGTCCTAAGTCTGGATAAAGGGGGAAGGTTGGACGACAGGCTAGCGACCTATCCCCAGAAAAAAACCATTGCTACGAAACCCGAAAATAAGACTCGGAATGGACCGATATTAAGACAACGGAACATGGATTTCTAGATTAATAGACAACAGAGACGAAAGACAGGAAATCCCTATAATAACATTATCTGAATTGACGGAAACCTTAAAAGAGGTTAAAAACGGAAAAGCCGCAGGGCCTGGAGACATTCCCATAGAGCTGGTTAAATATGGGCCGACTGCACTTTTAGAATTAATAGTAGACCTTTTCAATAAATGTATGTGTGGAGACCAGGAAATTCCTAAAGATTGGAATAAATCTTATATAAGCTCCATATATAAGAGAGGGAATAAAAGAGACTGTTTCAATTATAGAGGTATTAGTGTGACGAGCTCTGTGGGCCGGTTGTACGGCAGAATATTAAAGAGGGTTGAAAGACAGATACAAGATATTGAAGAACAAAGCGGCTTTCGTACCGGGAGATCCTGCCTTGATAATATATTTATCCTACGACAAATAATTGAAAAGCGTGTCGAAAGAAGTAGAGAGACCCATTTGGTATTTATAGACCTTGAGAAAGCATATGATAGTGTCCCGTTAAAGAAAATGTTTGAGGTCCTCGAAAGGTCCGGATTGGATTCGATGTATATCCGAGCGATATATAAATTATACGAAAATGCAGTTAGTTGTGTAAAAATTGGAACCAGAACCTCAAATGAATTTAAAGTCACTAAAGGCCTAAAGCAAGGGTGTTGTTTATCACCGACACTCTTTAAAATATACGTCCAAGAAGCATTGAGGAATTGGAGAAATAAATGTAGATTTATGGGCATCGAAGTGGGACAAGAAACTCTGTATACATTGTTGTTTGCAGATGATCAGGTGGTGGTTGCAACCGATGAGGAAGATATAAATTATATGAATCGAAAATTATTTAAGGAATATGCCAAATGAGGGCTTACTGTAAACATAAGCAAAACAAAATATTTAAAAATTGGAGGAAATACCACAGATCTGAGGCTTGAAAACGCAGTCATAAAAGGCTGCAACCAGTATAAATATCTAGGAAGCATCATATCAGCAGATGGCTGAGTTAAGATAGATGTACAAAACCGAATAACCCAAGGGAAAAAATGCATCCGAATACTGAATTCATTACTGTGGTCTAATAAAATAAAGATGCATACCAAACTTCGCGTATACAGAGCAATTGTAGAACCAATTACCACATATGATGCCGAATGTTGAACGATGACAAAGAATGAACGAGATAAAGTAGACGTTGTGGAAATGGATTATCTTAGAAGGTCATGTCGAGTATCGAGAATGGAAAGAATCAGGAATGAGGAAATACGAAACCGTACAGGAATTAGAGATACTCTTTCAGATAGAATACAAGGAAGGCAATTACAATGGTATGGTCACGTGATGAGAATGGAGGAGGAGCGGTGGCCAAAGAAAGCCTTAATGTATGTTCCGCCAGAAAGAAGGAAAAGGGGAAGACCACCAAATTCCTGGAGAAGAGAAATTACAAAAATAATGCAATCTAGAGGCTTAGAAGAGCGAGATTGGAGAGATAGGAAAAGATGGAGGCTGAAATGCGGAAAGCGGCAATCGCCGTAGGACCCCCGTTATATGATGATGAACATGGATTTCTCTTTTGGGACTTAACACGTTAGAATCTTAAATAGAGCCGGAACGTTGAGCGCCTTGCTCAGTGAATTGGTAAGATACAAAATTGGTGTGGCAGAAATTCAGGAAAAAAGATGCCTAGGGAAGGATATCCGTGACACAAAAACACACATCTCGTTAAGTGGTTTAGATACAGGAAATAAGGAATTTGGGGTGGTATTTAGGGTCGATAATAAACTAAAACATCTTATAACAGATTTTCAAACAGTTAATGAACGAGTTTGTAGGATACGAATAAAGACTCGCTTCTTCAACTGATCCATAATAAACGTTCACTGTCCAACGAATTAACAATATGCAAAATAGATTTTTACCTATTAGTAGAGCAAATATTGCTCTACTAATTGGTAAAATACAAACGGTAGGACATATAATAATTTGTAAACATACAATTAGTAGGACATGAATTTCGTTTGGCAGAAATATCCAGACATGTGAGCTCCCACGTCGCATTAGCCTGTTAATTAATTACTTCTTCCAAACGTTTGATTGGAGTTTTTGTTTTAATATTTTAGTAGTTTGTCCCATTAAATTATTAATATTTTAAAATGATCTAGTTACGTACTTTTTAGAAGTACAGTATAGGTACATATCATATATACGAGTACATAGTATAACATCGATCGTTTAATCCCCTCATGTTGTAAAGTGAAACTTGCGATAAGATATTAGCAATGTACACATTAGTTATTGCGGTGATGCCACATATTAACGCTACCTCTAAACGATTTCTAAATGTCAAATTACATGCTATGCTATCTGAACTAGACCTTTTTATTATTTTAACAATGATTCTAATTACTGTACTTGTATACAGGTGCATATATGATTAGATGTAACGTAAACAGATACTATGTTTGCACACAGTTGTTAGTTTGTTTAAATCTCTTCTAATTTATAGTGAGATTATCGTAATTTACGTCATAGTTAGAATATGTTTTAATAAATGGTTTCCAAATACTATTAAAATAATAGCTGCTTTACCTTTAGTTCAGGGAAATAAGCAAAAAAAGTACCTTGATTGTGACACTGAACCGGCCAGGTAAACTACAGTTGTTTTGAGTAGTATAAAACTCTATAACATAAACCTATATGTTTCCTGCAGTCGATTTTTTGAACTTAATTAGTTATTAATGAGTGAAAGGTCTAAAAACGGTCAATTTTCGCTTTTTTCGTCTACCAGCAAAAAGTGAAGTATTTGAAACAAATTTGAGAGTAAGATACTTATAAGCCATATAAAAACCTTCAAAATAGTGTTTTTTAAACGTTTCTATCTTTATTAATTGCTTAGAAAGTTGTAAAGAAGTAATTTCGGTTTTTTATAAATGTTAGTCATCATCATTATAAGTGGCTCGACAATCCGTTGTGAATCTTGGCCTGCTTACAAAGAATTCGCCACTCCTGTCGATTCCTGGCAACTTCCCACCATCTTCTGACACTTAGAATCTGTAGGTCTTCTTCCACATCATCAATCCATCTCCTTCGTGGTCGTCCTCTACTTCTTGAGCCCTCTGGTTTTGAAAATGTTAATTTCTTCGTGTCTTCGTGATCTGACATCCTAGCAATGTGTCCAGACTTGTAAAATGTTTGTCTTTCAAACAATACATTGCCAAAGATTTTATACGCAGATGCTAACAGAGTAATGCCTCTATAGTTCTTACACTCCAGTTGATCACCCATATACGTACTATTAGTTTACGATTGCTGCAAAAAGTTGATCACCAGCATTTTTATACACTTCCGTACAGATTTCATCGATTCCTCGGTTTTATTGTCTATGAGCTTTAGGATAGCATTTGACAATTTTTCTCCTGTTGGGTCTTCACTGTGTAGTTAACGTTCTAGATTTTGTTGATTTTCTATGTTGTAACTTCCTTCAATATCGTTTATATTTAGATGTTCGCTGAAATGTTGTGCCCATTTGTTAAGAATTGAGTGTTTATCATGTAGAATTTCACCGTTAGTGTCTTTACAAATTTTTAATCGTGGTTTAAATTCTCGACGGCTATTATTTAAGGATTTGTAGTAATTCCTTGTTACATTTTTATCGAATAAACTTGTATCTCATTAAGAACGTTCTGTTCGTATTCCCTCTTCCTACGTCGTTAGATACGTTTTTGCTCTCTTCTCAGACGTCTATACTGTTCTTTTTTTCTCCATGTGCGTCGATGGTTTTTTGATATGCTGCTTTTTTCTATTTGTGGCCATTTCGCACTCATGATCAAACCAATGATTTCTTTTTTCTGACTTGGTTTTGCCCAATATTTTAACCGATTTCTGTAACACAATATCTCATATATTTGCCCAAAGTTGGTTAATGTCTTCTTCTTCGTCTAAGTTTTTTGTCCTTATTTGATCTTCTATTTGCTGTCTGAATACATTTGCAATGTCGGGATCTATAAATGTTAACACCTTTCTTAAAAACGAAGTTAAAAAAAAGGGATACTACAAGAAAAGTGTGGATCACGTTAGCGTTAGATAAAGATACTTTAAAAGTTTATATGGATGAAGATGGAAATATACACTTCAAGGATGTTTTATTGAAACAGCAAAGTGTTAACACTGAAGAATCTCAAATATCCATCAGAAGATAATAAGATGCAAAAGTTATAAGAAAACGACAACAATTGCCCAAAAATCTGTACAAAAATATAATGAGACAGAAGATACAATTACAAAATTTGCACCAAAATATTTATTAGCAGGAGAAAATATAAGCATTCTATTCTCTATTTTTTACCGTAAATCATCCAGAGATTCTGGTTGAGTAGCTTAAATTTTCTTTTTTAAATAACCCCATAAGAAGAAGTCTAGGATGTTAAATCCGGTGACCTAGGTGGCCAATCCATCATTTGTCCTCTTCTACCTATCCAACGAGCGGGAAAAGTTTCGTTAAAAAATTGTCGCATAGGTAGAGCAAATAGTGGAGGAGTAGCAGGAGAAAATATAAGCATTCTGCCTAATGAACTGAAATCTAAAGGTACACAGGTACACAAAAATTGTTTTATAAAATACAAAAAAAATCATACAATTATAATAAAAAGCGGTTTGATCGACATAGGAAGGAAATTGAATTAAATGTTGCAGATTTACTATATGTGGAGAACGGAAACCGTCTAAACAGAAAGAAGTTAGATGAAGTAAGGATTTGACCATACAAAATGTTAAACAAGATTTCCAATTCAATCTACTAAGTTGACACTAGGCAAAGGAAAGGGGAATCAAACCTTTTTCATATCACTAAACTAATTCGAGTGTTGAAAGAGAATATTCACTAAACGGTTAGACTAAATATCATTTATAATGGCTCTTTTCCAAAGAGGGGAGAGGGAGATGTAAAGAAAATTTTCGTTTTTCTGTAATTTATGTAATTTTGGTTTTACTAAGTCTTATTTAAACAAAACCAAATGCGCGAATTATAGAGGAATTTCACTTCTAAACACGGCATATAAAACCCTCTCAAACATCATTCTTAGTAGACTAATCCCTTATGCTGAAAATGTCCTAGGCCAATATCAAGCCGGTTTTAGGGCTATAAGATCAACAATAGATTAACTATTCACGCTGAGACAACTTCTACAAAAGGGATGGGAGTATAACAGACCCATACACAATCTTTTCATAGACTTTCGACAGGCATATGATAGCGTAGAAAGAAGCCAAGTATGGAATGCCATGGCGGAGTTCTCAATACCAAAGAAACTCATTCGGATGACCAAAGTCTGTATGGAAGGTGGAATATCTAAAGTACGTGTAAATAATAAACTATCTGGCAGCTTTGAAATCAACAGTGGACTTAAACAGGGTAATGCGTTATCTCCACTACTTTTTAACCTTGTATTAGAGAAAGCCACGAGTTCGGCCGAAATAAAAACAGAATTTCTATCGGTTCAAGGTCCCAAGCTATTACTCGCATATGCAGATGACATAGATCTCGTTGGAGACTCCATCCTATCCACGAAAGACATCTTCAACAAGGTGGAAGGAGCAACAAGTGAAGTAGGGCGGAAGATTAATGAAGAGAAGACGAAATATATGTGTATAAATAGAACGACACGAAGAGATAGAATAGGACAAAATGTGACGGTCAACACCTTCAATTTCGAAAGAGTACAACGTTTTAAGTATCTGGGGGCCGTAATTACAGCTGACAACGATGTTACTGAAGAAATAAAAGACAGAATTCAATCTATAAACCGCTGTCTATACGCACTGGATAAGCTCATAAAATCAAAAAAATCTTACAAGAAGTTCAAAGATCAAAATCTATAAATCCATCGTCAGACCTGTAATAACATACGGATGCGAAACGTGGACCATGACCAAAGCAAACGAAGAAAAGCTCAGACGCTTTGAACGAAAAATTTTCGGACGTCACCATGACATCACCACAAATCTGTATAAGATCAGAACCAATATCGAATTAAAAGCACTCTACAATGACGCCGATATTGTCGAAGAAATTAAATCACAGCGACTAAGATGGGCAGGCCACGTGCACAGACTGCATAACGAGAGACTTGTAAAACTGGTATGGGAGGAGATTCCCACAGACAAAAGACCACTCGGATGTCCCAGAATGCGATGGAGAGATCACATCCAAGCAGACTTCCGGAAAATGAACATTCCATTTGACCCTAGATTGATGGAAGACCGAACAAATTGGAAAAAAGTTGTACAGTCAGCCAAGACCCACCCAGGGTTGTAGCGCTACGTGATGATGATGAAATCTTATTTAGCTTTTGACAGTGATATTGAGCCTTGTCATTATTTATTTTTATTACTGTCATAAAAGTGGTCATTTTAATATTAGCTAAAAGCTTCAAATGTTAGTTTTTGCAGATAATGTAATTTTAATTTAATATTGTTCAACTAATAATAAAGTTGTTTTTTTTATAAAGAGAAACGCAATTGAGTTTTATTAATGAAACTTTGCTGACTGAAGAAACAAACATTATTACATAAATATTTAATTTTTTATTTAATAAATACTTCACTTGTTTTCATTTCTTCAATTTTGTATGTTTTATAAAAATTGATAATGATCTATGACTCTAGTCAAAAATTCTATAATTTTATAACTCAAGTTTTCAATGTAAATCGAGATATCTTGTATAAAATTCGTACGGCCCTTGAGCTTAGGACGGTCCTTTTAACAGTTCAAGGCTATACCCTGGCCGCTTAAAACATGGAATCCAAGGTCGCATGATCACTCAATGCAAGCATCGACAGGCGCTCGAAACTAGACCTTATGGGAAACTGTTTACACCGTCATCATTTGTGTCATGATACTATAACTTAAATGTTTTATGTATCATGATTTGTGTTTCACTTTCGCTATCTGGTGAATTTTGTGAAAATGTTTAAAATTAATGTAAATCAATAACCTCTAAAAAACGGTATAAATATATTATAGCAACATTGTTAGTTCGTTTTTGTTGAGCGGTGTAAACGTGGGAAAAGCGGTAACATAGGAAGAGGAATATTTAAGAGTGCGTGCCATTCACATGATCATTCCATCTTTTCAGCGGCTCAACTATAGAGCCTTTCGTTCTGAAATCCCCACTGTGTTTAAAGATTGGTTTACCGCTTACCAAAATTCTGCGTAAGTCTAGGCACTATATTTGTGAATGTACCTTACATTGTTTTGATACAATAGGTATGTGCAGATTAATGAAAAACGAAATCACTAGGTAATTTAATTCTAAAACCTCTGTAATGGAAAGCTAAAAAACATCCGTATTTTATTAATGTTATTAAATTTGTCACAGAGCGTACTATGTATTTATGAAAAATGTTTATTTTTTTTGAAGTAAATGTCACGGTATATAGGCAGCATAAATCAACGTAGGTATTATATAAATATGTATTTTGTATTGCAACGTAAATCATGCTAATTTACAGACGTCTAGAGGTTTATAGACTCAATAAGAAAACTGATATACAGTGCTTTCAGATAAAACTATCCAACTTAAATAACTTTTGAACTTCTAATTTTTAAGAAAAGTGCAAAAACACGTCAATTAAAGTTAATTGGGGGGGGGGGCTATATATTTAAGCTTGCTGGGAAAGGCATTTTTTTTTAAATTACTTTCTCCTTTTTTTATTTTATATTCGGATTCTCCTCTTTATACTAATTTCAAAAATGTATAACACATGATGCTTAAAATCATTAGTTTATGAGAAAAATAAATACAAAAGCAAGAAAACTGGTTTGAAAACAAACATATTTTTTTAACAATTTTATTACAAACATTTAGAATAAACATTTCAATACCAATAATTTTTACAATAATTGTTCAAAACGACTGCCATTCACTTCCAAAAAATAGTACAATCTATTTTAAAATTCTTCTCTGACATTGTTTAACACGCTGCATTTAATTATCGACATTCGTTCTCTATTCTTTGCCGTACATCATCCAGAGATTCTGATTGAGTAGCTTAAATTTTCGTTTTTAAATACCCCATAAGAAGAAGTCTAGGGGTGTTAAATCCGGTAACTTAGGTGGCCAATCCATCATCTGTCCTCTTCTACCTATCCAACGAGCGGGAAGTTTCGTTTAAAAATTGTCGCATAGGTAGAGCAAAGAGTGGAGGAGCTACATTATGTTAAAATACAACCAAATCTTGGGAAAGGTTACCATTATTTCCTACTATTGTTCTAATACGGTCAACCACTTGCCTAAGTAACTCAAGATACGATGCACCATTTAAGTTTCCAGTGATAAAGAAGGGTCCGATAATGTGATCACCTAGGATACCGCACCTACGTTTAACCTTTGAGGATGCTGTGTGTTGAATTCACGCACAATATGTGGTTCACTCTCAGCCCAGTATCGGCAAGTATGTCTATTCACTAAGCGACTTAATGAAAATGAGCATTTATCAGTAAAGCAAATATTGCTTAGCAATTGTGGATTGTTAATGGTACATTGTGGCATTAATTCGCAAAATTCGAGACGACGGTCAAAATCTTCTTTATTTAACTCTTGTACAGTTTTGTACGGATAGAACTTTAATATATAGAGGATTCGCAAATCTGTAGAAGGTGAAATACAGATTGCTCTGCTTATTGTTGATAGTGACTGTGATTGCTCAGTCTCTACGGCTCTAACTTGCTCTAAAACGGCTATTTGGATTTGCTACGTTATTTACGAGTCCCTGTCGGTTATGTTTTTTTATTGCAAACTGGCCCTGTTGTTCAAAATTTCTGCATCAGTTGCAGACTTAATGAAAATGAGCATTTATCCGTAAAGCAAATATTGCTTAGCAATTGTGGATTGTTAATGGTACATTGTGGCATTAATTCGCAAAATTCGAGACGACGGTCAAAATCTTCTTTATTTAACTCTTGTACAGTTTTGTACGGATAGAACTTTAATATATAGAGGATTCGCAAATCTGTAGAAGGTGAAATACAGATTGCTCTGCTTATTGTTGATAGTGACTGTGATTGCTCAGTCTCTATGTTAACTTGCTCTAAAACGGCTATTTGGATTTGCTACGTTATTTACGAGTCCCTGTCGGTTATGTTTTTTATTGCAAACTGGCCCTGTTGTTCAAAATTTCTGCATCAGTTCAATCCCATACTTATGAGTTGCATGTCTATTGTGGTGTGTTTCATTAAAAATTCTAGTAGCAGCTCTTAAGTAATTATTATTTTTGTACTATAAACACCCTGTATAGTTTTACATTTTTGGACTTTTCTCGATGTTATAGTTTTATAGTTTAGTTTAGTAGTTTAAAAGATAATTACGTTTTTTGTTAAATTTGTAGAAACAAAAATACAATGTATAATTTGACATCAAAAAATCTATTTATGTTCAAACGATTTTTAATATAGTTTACTATTGTCCAAAATGATTAACACACCGAAGTATTTAATTTTGGTATAGTACTGGTCGATTTCCTAGATCTAATTGCTTTAATTTGTGAGTTATTTGTTATCCTTACTCCTTAGTTATCTCTTTGGTCGGTGCCGGTTCGGTATGCGGTCTACGGCAGAGTTTCTATTATAGTTCGGTATGCGGTCTACCATCTGATATGCGGTCTACCGCAATTTCGATATGCGGGGAAGGTCACCTATTATCAAATGCTGTTGAGAAACTCACTAAAATTCTATATTTATATGTAGCACCAAAATAAAGTAACAAGTAGTTCAATGAAAATTCAAAATTTTTATTGGCTTCTTAAGTAAATTTATATGACAAGATTTGATTAGAGGCATTTATACATATACATTTCTAACATCGTGTAGAAAAGCGATAAACTTATCTTCTACATTTCTTCGTAGCACTTTCCATGCAACATAATCCAAATGGGACAGAAACACCTCTCATTTTCTTCAATATCGTAATTTTACCTTCCAACCAGGATCTTTCTATCCCTTGCGTATGTGCTCCTGTTTGTGGGTCGACATCATTTTGCAAATTGCCGTATGCTGGCCATTCGTCCGAGTGAATTACTGACCCAGCTTTAACTTTCCTTTATATGATGGGAAGTAGGGTGGCTCTGACTCTTTGCTCAACATGAAAATATCGGACCTCCTCTTTAATCTTGAATCCGAAGATCCACGGACCGTCAATTCGGTGTCCATGACTCCGATTATTTTCCGCTTTAATATCGCTGTCTTCTGATTCTGCTGGATGGTCTTCATTTAACATTCGTCCTCTGTTGTACTTCCTTTCCTTCCTTCCCGCAAATCTGGCTTCGTCAATTTGGATTGGGTCTTCTTCCGTACCTCGATGCTGTCTTCTCGACAGATGTTGTACCAGTCGCACAAAGCTTCTCTTCCTCTCCCCGTTAATTTGATATTACTGTGTCAAAATCAAGTTCCAAAATGAACATGAACATCAATTCCAAAATTTCACATAAAGTTAACTTGTAGTTACTTTTTCCATTTAAGTCGGTGAAATGAAAAAAACAGTTGCCATGCCTAACTGATCTTGTTGTCTGGCATCCTCTCCTTGGGCAGCGGAGAACTGGTCTGTATTCACCACCTCGATCTCGTTTCCGCTATTCTTCCATTTCTGCCCCACATTTTGTAATAAACCGTTCGCTCGTAGAAATACTACTGCCTCTGCTTAGCTCGAAATGACAGTTTTATAAAACTCTTTCTGAAATATTTTGTTTGCAACTGAATCAATCTTTATTTTAGGGCTCATTTTATACCAAAATAGGCCATTAAAAGTTTTTATATTAGCACAACGTAATTGACCAGTAATGAGTTTGTCATAATTTCCCTAATTTGCTTTTGCATTCCTAATGGAACAGTAATGAGTTTATTTCAAAGATTATTTACCTTTTACGTCTCCAGCAATTTCCAAAAAAATCCAAAATAATTTAATCTTCCTAAGATGTAGCCAGTTGTTGGTAATTGGTAATTGACCAGTTATAAGTTTGTAATAGTTTCTCTAATTAGTTTTCGTACTTATTTGAGAAAGACGTAGACCGCATTCCGAATCAGCTAAACTGCCGTAGATCGCATATTAGACGGTAGACACCGTCTACCGTTTGGTCAGTGTAATACCACCTTAGTGGAATATATACACATACCTTTGAAATGTTCAAAACATCAAAAAAATTATTATCAAATTTGTTTAATAAATATTTCAGGCCCATTCCATATAACTATCCTTTTTAGTTACTTTACTTGACAAATAATTTTCTGTAGTACAATTTCGATTGAATACCATTATATATTATCCATAAGGGCTTAATCATTCGTAAGTTTTTAAAACGGCGCTCTATTGAAAACCTACGCGAAAAGATTACGACTAAAAAATTAAGTAGTACTCATTCTAGTTTTCCCTCTCTCTTATCCACTTACCTTACTATAGGATGGATTGAACAAATCGATAACTTCTTCATTATACAACTCCATAAATTGTGCGGATACTTTAAACTCAGGAGGCAAAGTTCCAGCCGCCTGTGCCTTTTGAATTCTGGAATGAATGCCATCGAAGAGATGGTGAATGGCTCTTGGAATGATTCCTTTTTGTTCGTCTTTAACTTCAACATCAAATCCCGATCCCATTGTGTAAGTTTTTCCCGACCCTGTTTGTCCGTATGCAAGGACAGTGGCGTTATACCTGCGAATAAATAAAACAAAGGAAGTTTAGTTAATAGCTAGATGAAAAAGGTCATGAGAATTTTCAGTTTGTAGCATACAGGATGTCCCAAAATGTGGAAAAATATAGTAATTATTTTTTCTACGCTCTTTATTTAAGGTACCCTTTATTTTACCGATTTATATACATAAAATTGCTGTTTCGCTTTTTTTTTCGTCATTTTTCAACTGGAATACCTGGAAGATGTCATTAGAAAAGGCGTACCATCTCGTGGATATCGAAATTTTTACTGCTTCATGATTTTTTATTAACATTTAAGCAAAAAAAGCGAGTTTTTTTTATTCATTTCAATATTGTAAAAACACTTGTGGATGAAAAAGTTCAACAGACGACTTTCTTGACACTATTTATTCTTTAAAATTAGGTTTTATAAAAACGAAAGTAAGCATTTTTTTCAGTTGTTTATAATTGTTAAAATAAACAATATAAATATTTAAAACACATTTCACAATGTGATTTTTTTTATATTTACTATATGTGCAAAAGATGGTAGTAACATAGTAACATATTATAGGAAGTAGTTTTTATTTTATCTCTTTTGAGTATCTCTTTTGAGAAAAAAATTTTCAAATGGCTGTACAGGTTCTTTGTCAATACTTTGATGAGTTTTTTGATCTCATTCTCTTCGTAAGGTCTCAAATTTTCATGTTTTTAGAAAAGTATATTAATTTTTAATTGTTTACTTACAAATCACAGACCTACATTTTTTTTTCATGAAACAGTGTTTTAAGTTTAATAGGGTGTCCTACAGTAAATAGGATGTGTTGATCACAAATCTGTACTTAGTTTTTTCCAGCACGTCAGGTTTTCAAAAAAAGTGTGTTTGAAATTTTTCATAGAAACTGCCAAAAATGCTGAGAAAATATTTGTTGAAACTTTATTTAATACAAAATTACACAGCAAAATTGAGTTGCTCTAAAAAAAAGAATTCAGTATAACCTAAGTTAGACAATATTTGTTTTTTTTTTAAACAAAACCGTTCTCTTTTTTCATGAAAACTGCGTTTTGTGGTCTTCTTTTTATGGATTTTTGTGATCGAGTCTCTCTTCAAGGTCCAGCAGTAATCAGCCATCATTCTTATATCCTATCTTCATTGGTAACGTCTCTCTATCTTCTTTATATCCTGATGGAACCTTTCTCCCTGCTCCTCGCTGACAGCTCTAAGATTTTCGGGAAAACAGTCAACGTGGGAATCCAGAAAATGAAGTTTGACGCTCATATTGCATCCCAGTTTTTTATAATTTTCGACCATGTCGATACAATTTCTTTATAGGTTAGATACTTATTGTTTTCAAGGACTATGACTAGGATCTATGACTTCTACTAAAGAACTCCATGCTTCAGAGGCAAAAGAACTAATTTTGGGTCAACTAGTGTATCAAGTTAACAAACAAACAACATAACAAAAAAAAAAAAATATTCATAAAGGAACCTGGATGATACCTGGTACTAATAAATTTAATCAAATTGATCACATATTAATATCTAAGCGGTGGGCAACCTCCGTAACAGATGTTAGAACATATAGAGGCGCATATTGCGATTCGGACCAATTCTTGGTTATATCGAAGATAAAACAAAGAATATCAATGGTAAGAAAAGAGAAAGGCGCCAAACAAAGAAAATGGAATACATATATGTTTAAAAATCCTAAAAAGAAGAATGAGTACCAGCAGAAAATAAAAGTAATATTAAATGAAAGAGGAGAACAAAACAACATTGAAGAAGAATGGAATATCATCAAAACGACAATTACAAATATGGCAAAGGAAACATTAGGTGAAACCTCAAGCCAAAGAAACGAGGAATGGTTTGACCAAGATTGCCAACAAGTAATAAATAGCAAAAATATAGCTAGACAGAAATGTCTACAAAGGGATTCCCGATCGAATAGAAAGGCATATGAAGAACTCAGAAAAGATGCAAAGAAAATATGCAGAAGGAAAAAGAGAGAAATGTTGAATAGAAAAATACAACAAATTACAGATTATAATAACAGAAGAGAGGTTAGAAAATTTTACAAGGAAATCAAGCAATGCACCCAAGAATACATAACAAGATCAACAGTTTACAAGGACAAAAATGGGGCAATTATCAGCGAGAAAGAGGAAATAATGAAAAGGTGGAAGGAGCATTTTCAAGAGCCGTTAAACCCAGAAAAAGAACAAAACGAAGATGAAGAGATAATTCACCACACAGCAGAACAACTAGTTGAGCAACCAACATTGGAAGAAACGATAAACGTCATAAAACATCTAAAAAATAACAAAGCACCTGGCACAGATGGAATAACTGCAGAACTGATAAAGAATGGTGGACATGCGCTATGAAGGCGTATCCATAAACTAATCGACCGCATATGGACACTAGAAGTCATCCCAGAAGATTGGAAAGTGGGAATCATACTTCCTATGTACAAAGGGGGGGGGGACAAACGACTCTGCAAAAATTAAAGGGGCATAACAGTTTTAAATGTCATCTACAAGATATTATCAGGAATTATATATAGCCGCCTGGAATCGTTTTCGGAGGAGATTATTGGTGAATACCAATGTGGCTTCAGACCAAAGAGGTCAACTATTGACCAAATACATATGTTAAGAGGTATACATGAAAAATGTGTTGAATATAACATACCTATTTACAACTTGTATATCGATTTCAAACAGGCGTTTGATGGAGTAGATCGACAAAAGATATTAAAGCAACTATCTATGTTAGGGATACCCAATAAGTTGGTTAAACTTATACGAATGACTCTGGAGGGTTCCAGAGCTATGGTGAGAATAGATGGAGATATGACGCAGGCCTTTGATATTGAAAATGGAGTTAGACAAGGGGATGCCTTATCAACAACACTTTTTAATCTAACTTTAGAAGCTGTTGTTAGAAAACTGGATGTAAACGGCTGTATTAATACAAGATCTATGCAAATATGCGCATATGCGGATGATGTTGCCATAATAAGCCGCAACAAAAGGGTATTGAGCGAAAAAGTCATAGAACTGAAACGAGAAGCTGCTACGTTTGGTCTATATATAAATGAAAACAAAACAAAATATATGGAGTGCACAAAATCGAATGAACATGAGAATCTGAAGGTAGACAACCATACCTACAAATATGCCTCCACTTTTCCCTACCTAGGCTCAATAATAAATGACAACAACAACATTAGTCAAGAAATACAAGCACGGATTCTTAGCGGTAATAAGTGCTTTTATGCATACAAAGACTTAATGAAAAGTAAGTTACTGAATCGTGAGTCTAAGCTGAGAATCTATAAAACAGTAATTAGACCAGTGGTCACATATGGATGTGAAACGTGGACCCTCTCAACCACTGATGAAAATCAACTAAGAATATTTGAGCGCAAAATACTAAGGAAGATATTTGGACCAACCCAATGCAGCGATAGTTCGTGGAGAATTAAAATGAACCACGAGCTGGATGAACTAATGCAGAGCGCAGATATTGTCAGATTTGTAAAATCTGACAATATCTGCGCTTGGTCACCTAGAAAGAATGCCAGATAATCGAGCTGTAAAAGTAGTCCAGAGATGGAAGCCCCAAGGAAACAGAACAAGAGGAAGGCCCCGTAAAAGATGGATAGACGACGTAGAGAGGGATCTTAAAACCATGAACATCAGGCAGTGGCGAAGGAAAGTATCCGACAGGGCAGAATGGAAGAACATTGTTAAGCAGGCCAAGACTCACAAAGGGTTGTAGCGCCATTAGAAGAAGAAGAAGAAGTGTATCAAGTTACACATTTTTTTGTCCCGGTATAAGTCTTTCTCTGAGTGGCCACTCTTTCTTAACGTAATGTAAATTTCGTGCTCGACTGTCCCACTCGCACAAAAAACATGAATACTCTTTTTCACGATGCCTATACCACGAAAATGTTGTACCTGGAGCCAATAGATTTTTATCTTTCAGTCGTGATCCTAAGATTTGTGCAGCATCCTTCGATAGGCACAAGTCTCTCACTAAGTCATTGAGTTCAGCTTGTATAAACTTTTGAGGTTGGTTTATCGCAGGATTGAATTCGTCTTCATCGGTTTTTTCGTCTGAACTTTCATCTGATGATTGCTGTTGGATGGTGTGAAGAAAAGGTGGAGGAATAGGGATTCCTGGTCCATGAGATATAGGTCGTTTAGTAAAAGGTAAATCAGGATATTGAATTTTGTGTTTATTTTTTGAATTGAAACCCTTGATATCGCAGGAGCAAAAGTAGCAGTCGTTTCCATGGTTTTTTGGTTCCCTTAATACTATAGGAATGTCGAAGGATAAAGAATTACGTGTACCTTTTGCCCATTTTCTCAGTAGTTCGACACACTGAAAGCACATTTTGTGTGCAGCACAAGGTTTGTCCTGATCACCAAGCTTTACACCGAAGTAAGTGTGATAAGCTTTCTGCTTTTCACACTGTTGTTTCGTTGATGCTTTCCTATTGTTAAATCACCAAACACGTAACAAAATATATCAGGACTGTTCTTATGGCGCGATAAACACTCATAAAACAAAATACAACTCGATGGTACAAACAACTGACGGTAACTAACTCTATTTACGCAACACACAACTGGCGATGCTGTCAAGTTGACGGCATCGGCAGTGTTGCCATTCAAATGAAATTAACATAATGTATTAAAATATTTTCTTTAATGCAATTTAAGAAATAATGTTAATGCAATTTACGAAATATCAATAAGGTAAATACTGTGAAAATGAACACTACATATTCAATGGAACTTATAGAGCAAAATTACCCCCTTTATATTTAAGATTTTAGGAGAGGAGGCTTTCCCCGCTTTAGGTGTTGAAATTTGAGAATGATTATATTTACAACGTATGTCACCCTAAAATCCGAGCGTTTTTCGCTGGTCCACCCTGTATATGTATACAAATGTAAAAGTTACTTCATATAATCGTGTACTTACCCTTCGAGAGAAGATTCGACTAGAGATGCTACACAATTATCATACACTTCGCTTTGGTTGGATTCCGTGTCAAAGACATAATTGTAGGTGAAAGCTTTGTCACTGCCTAGAGTAACTTGGGGTTCACCTGGTGTTACTGTGGTGCAGATGTGACACATGTCAATGATCTCACGTGGTATCTGAGGACGAATCCTGCAAAAAAGAAAACGTATTGAAATAATTGCAGAATAATGAAGTCATCTTTTTCAATGCAAGCTCAGTGTGTATCGGTCTTTAATAAAGATTTGAAAAGGCGTAAGTTTTTACACATGTCTTCGCAATTGCCGTGTTAAGTGTCATTTTTAATTATACTACAATAATGATGCATTTCATTCTAAATCGTGAGGAAAACCAGAGAAAACTATATCATAATATCTAGATATACTAAGTAATTCGTTTTATATTAAATTTACTTTCGTTAGGTACTTATTTTAGATAAAAGCAGGTGGATATCGTTTTTTAAATAAATTATATAAAAAATACGCATTTAAGTAAAGATCTTATTAAAACCATATTTGACAATTTAGCACCTACATATATCTATGGTCCTTCGTTAAATTTTTTGATAATGCCAAGAAATCTGTCCTTTACATTCAGACTGCAGAATTACTCAAACCACTGAGTTATTCGGAATTTAATTGAACCTTAAAATATTCGCCTAACATCTCCCTCGAATTGGATGGAGAATATTGAAAGAAACTGTTTTGATTCATATATATATATATATATATATATATATATATATATATATATATATATATATATATATATATATATACATATATCACTAAATTAACTATTTTAGTTAATTATTAATTAACACTACTATTAGCAATAGCAGTATGCACCAGACACCATCAACGAATAATTATTTAGGGTGATGTACATTTCTTCTTTGTTTTCGAATGCAGTAATTCTCGCTTCCATAAATTAATTTGTATATATGTATCGTTCGTTTTCATTTGGGTTGTTTATCTGCTTGGCCGGAAATATCCTTAATGTGACATTGGAGTTACAAATGGTTGTTAAATTTCATGAAGCTCTGCACTATCGATTGAGATAGTTTACCTATTAGCAGGGTATTTTGAACTTCTAGCAGAAATGAGAAACAACAGTTTTCTGAGAAATTAACAAAGAAGTTGATACACCCATAAAACATAAAAATAAAAGACAAATTAGTGAATTCTTGATTAATACTAATGGTCTTTCGTACTCAACTAATGTTTAACTAATTAGAAGCATCTATTACATCCGTTTTGTAAATAATATAAATGAAATGACTTTCCTAATTGTATTTTGTGTTTTGTAGTTTAACATGCAATTAAAACTTGTTTTTATGTTTATTAGCTTGTTCGTGAGTGTAATTTCCTTTCTTGATTTCACGCACAACAGATGGCATAAATAAAAATTGCATAATTGAAATTACTATGTTGGTTATTATCGACCTCGGATACTGAGTGCAGTTGGATATTTACTGCAAAGATAAAAATTCTTACTTGCCTACAGAAATCACAGAGTTGTTATATACATTCTTCCGAATCACTAGCTCAATTAAACCCCAATCAAAGAAATGAAAAATCGTTATCCAGCAAAACAAATATATCTTTGGATAAACCCAATGAAACAAACCCTTCTCAATGTGAACAAATGTCTATTTCTAATGACCCAGAGATACCGAACAAAATAGATTCATCAAATAAGGACAGGTACATAATTAATCAACCAAAACGTAGCTTTGATGAAATTATTTCACCTAAAGTAGATCCATCTTCAAAACAATGTAACATTTTTTCAACACATAAAGTCCAATAAAAAGTAAAGCTAGTTCAGTAAACGCTTCTGACTGCTCAGTATCTCTGTCACTTGAGCCTGTTAAAAACATTATACAAATCACTTTCCATCTTTCACTCTAAACTTTGACCAACTTAACATGCTTCTAATGAATATTACTGGATTAAAAAATCCTACGAGTGTGATTTAAGAAAATACCACAGACCTACTAGCCTTGATCGATATGCTTAGTCAAATTTACCCTCATTTAAAGGAAAGATCCATAAAACGCAAATTCACGTTTATAAGGAAAAAATCTTTAATTACCTTGGAATGCCAGAATTTTGGATTACAAGCTGATCATCGGCAAAATGTGGTATGTGTGTGTAAAGAAAAACAGAACATTCTTTTTTTGCTTTTCTTTAATTTATGTAATTCAGGTTATAATAGTTTGTTACTTACGCCACTGTAAAAATACATGAAGTCATATTTAGCTTTTGACAGTCACTGTTGTCTTGTCATTGTTAATGTTTATTACTGCCATAAGAGACGTCATTTTAATATTAGTTAAAGGCTTCAAATGTTTCTTTTTACAGGTAGTGTAATTTTAATTTTTATTGTATATAGTGTATATATATATATATATATATATATATATATATATATATATATATATATATATATATATATATACTACCCAGAGCTGATAGCAACTGATAGTATAGAAACAGATAACATACCGATTGCGAGAGGGGTCAGGCAAGGATGCGTCTTGTCTCCGACATTTTCAACGTGTACTCACAGATATTCAGAAAAGCCTTATGGGAAAGAAAAGAGGGAATAAGAATTGGTGGAGAAATCGTAAACATCATGAGATTTGCAGATCACACGGTAATTATGGCTGAGAGTATAGAAGAACTACAAACTTTACTAGATGCAATAAATAGTGAATGCATTCAAATGGAACTTGACATCAATACAGATAAGACCAAATTCATGATAGTACCAAGGAGTCCAATAAATAATGAACAACTGACCCTTGGTGGACAGCAAATAGAGAGAGTGACAGAATATAAATATCTGGGAGCTTACATCAACACAGAATTAGATCCAGACCAAGAGATCAGGGTACGAATAGAAATGGCAAGGGCAGCGTTCTTAAAATTCAAGCAATTGTTCTGTGACAAAAATCTGAATACTAAGACTGAGGTTTGTTGAATGTTACGTCTGGTCCCAACTATTGCACGGAGTAGAAACATGGACGTTAAAAGCGCAAATAGTTAAGAAGCTTGAAGCCTTTGAACTTTGGATATACCGGAGAATGTTGAGAATTCCATGGACTGCCAGGGTCACCAATGAGGAAGTGCTAAGAAGGATGGGTCGAGAAAAAAAATTGTTGAGAACAATAAAAGTACGCAAGACTGCATACCTTGGACACATACTGAGGAATGATAAATATAGTCTTCTGCAGGTCATCATGCAGGGTAGAGTCAATGGCAAAAAGGGAATAGGTAGAAAGAGGAAGTGATGGCTGCGAAATGTTCGAGACTGGACAAACATGACTGTAGACGAATTATTTCACGTTGCAAAAGACAGAGAAACTTTTAGAAATGTGGTCGCCAACCTCCGTTAATGGGGACGGCATAGGAAGAATAAGAAGAGCTGATAGGCCTGCAAAGATGGGAATTAAAGGTAAAATACCACCAGATTTTTGTTCGAATGGAATGATTCTTGGAAGTTTTCATTTCTTTTCCCACTTACATTCTTAACGGATGTTCTAGCTGCTGCAAGTGCAGGTCGGGCTGATTTACGCAAATTTGGTGACGGAGGAGTACATTTCAACGTTTTGATAATTGGCTGCAGCACATGTCGCTTAAATGATCCAGTACCTTTACCACGTTTCATATTCATACCCAGTATTCGTTTAGCTTTCATTGTTGTAGTAGTCAACCAGGCAGTGGCTTTTTCACTCAAAGATGCGTCTTTTGCTTTAACTCGTTCGCACGCTTTGTTTTCCAATATCCAATCTCCTTTATGTAGATCTTTCAATGAATTACTTTGGGAATATGCGATATCGTGATCTCTTGAAGTCCTATCGAACGGATTTATACCAGGATCTCCACGAGCTAGACGTTTCTGTAATTTAGTTCCAGGTCCTAGATATTGGAAACCAGGAGCGTGCAATTCAAACGGTAGACTGTTGATCGGAGAATTCCACACTCCTTCACCTTGAACGACCAACATTGAAATGAATCATTTCTTGGAAAAATTTCTTTATATAACCAAGTGTACAAAATACATCTCAATCACAAGATGAAGGACATTCAACAAAAAGACACTTGCAGTGGAAAACTTGGATTTTGTCGATAGCATAACAAGAACCAGTAAACATGCTGTATCACTACCACATTCTTTTCGTGCTATCAAATGTTGGCCAAGTGGATGTGGAAAAACTAACGTTATGTTGGCATTACTGTTTGACCTGAATGGCGCTAAATTTAAAAATGTTTACGTATATTCAAAGTCGTTGTTTTAACCAAGTATATTTTTTTCAAGAAAGTGTTGGAGTATGTGAAAGAAGTGGGTTATTTTCCATTTAAAGACAATGATGATGTAATAAGTCCACGTGAAGCTAAACCAAATTCAGTATTTATATTTGATGATGTATCAACAGATCCACAACAAACAATTCGTGAATATATTGTATGGGCAGACATAAAAATATGATAATAATGATATAGCGCTGTATTTCAAGAGCGTATAGAGACTTTCTGTGGCTAAATTAAGTGACGTAAATATACATTATAATTTTTTAAATATGGATGACCTTATCCTATTCTAAATATGACATTTAATTAGTTGATGTACTAATTATTTTCGGAAAGCTTGGCGATTATAATAGAGCCTACACTTTATTTCAGACTATTTAATAAAACGGTTAATGAATTTCGACGGTAGTCGCAAGTACTCAGCGATGCAAGTAAATAATTAGTATAGTCACTGTTGTGTTTATGAGTGAATAAGAATAACAATAAAAAATCCACTATAGTATATTTCGCGAATTTCAATTCCACTATTTTGGATTAGGGATGAAAAACTTAAACGATCCGCTGTGCTGAGAAATAGCAAATTCTCCCAATATTTGAAGCACTGTCGAAGATAAGAAAAAATACGGTTTTAACTAATAATATATTTTACGTTCATTTAGAAAAATATACAATTATTAGTGCAAAAATAGACAAAAATTACAAATTGTATTGTTCTAAATTGTAATGGTAAATATTTACACTGAGGAAATAAAATATTTTCATTCGTTAACATTATTTCATTCTATATACTGTCCAGGAATTTGTTGGTTTCTTATTTAAAATTTCTTTTATATTTAAATGGGAATAAGCCACAATTAAAGGTTAAAATACGTTTATTGACGTTTCAATTTCCACTTCGGAAATCGTTCTCAAAATACAAACATTAGTAAATTAAACAAATTTTGTTTTTTGTTACTTAGTGAAAAATTCTTCTAATAATTTAAATTTTATCTGACTCATCTATATTGACAATTCAGACATACCTTATACATTTTAAAGTAGACGACTTTAAAATGATATTGCCAATATTGTTGAGTTGCGTTCCTGGGACGACTTTACTTATAAGATAGTTCATTCGATTACATGAAATCAACTTTAACTTGAGAATATCCGTCAGAAAAGATCATAACATGTAATTCGTCTTTAAAAAGACAAATACATGCCATGATGACAGTAAAATTCTCCTGTTAGTGATTCCATAGTAAATTATGAGGGAAAAATTTGGTGTTTATTGAAGGTAAACTAAATGCACGATCAAATACTTACCATGTCGGGATAGTATTATGAGGTTTTTTTCCTGGTTTTTCCCTCATAATTTACTATGGAATCACTAACAGGAGAATTTTACTGTCATCATGGCATGTATTTGTCTTTTTAAAGACGAATTACATGTTATGATCTTTTCTGACGGATATTCTCAAGTTAAAGTTGATTTGATGTAATCGAATGAACTATCTTATAAGTAAAGTCGTCCCAGGAACGCAACTCAACAATATTGGCAATATCATTTTAAAGTCGTCTACTTTAAAATGTATAAGGTATCTCTGAATTGTCAATATAGATGAGTCACATAAAATTTAAATTATTAGAAGAATTTTTCACTAAGTAACAAAAAACAAAATTTGTTTAATTTACTAATGTTTGTATTTTGAGAACGATTTCCGAAGTGGAAATTGAAACGTCAATAAACGTATTTTAACCTTTAATTGTGGCTTATTCCCATTTAAATATAAATTAATTTAAAATGCCACAAGAAAATAGCTTCAGAACAATATTAAAATTTCTGAATGGTAAGAGGCATTATCCAAAACTATAAGAGATGGTTCATGTAAACTTGGAAGCAGTTTTGTTTACCAACCATTTCACAAACATCTCCGTATTAATTTTATCGTGATAATCAGCTGATTTTGATTTTGACGGAAACACAAGATCCGCTCCATTAATAAAACCATGTTTTTCACCCTCATGTAACATAATATGTCTCTTTCCCTCAGTATCGGTGTGTTTTATGAATGTCATACTCTCGTCCTACCAAATCTGATTTATTCCACATACAGCGAAAACATAATGAATAAACAAATGAAGCGTGTTCTTTTTTAAAATTGTTATAAGTTTCTTAAAAACTCGATTCTTTTGTGACCAATACCAGCTCTTTTACGCAACGCTGTTTTGCTCAGATCAGTACGAGGCAAGCCTAACAAATCCGTACCGCTCGCTCACCCGAGCTGAGAGTTGTCGGTACTTCAAAACGAACAGGCATTCGTTTCGTGCTGGGAGTGTAAGGCGAAACTCTTTGTTATTAGATTTTATTTTCTGAGAGAATATTGTTATTTTGTATTTCTAATTATAAAATGTCTATTTCTATGTAACAGATTTTATTTTTGTTTTCTTAGTATCTTGGTTAAGTATTTTTTCACTGGCCAAAAAATAAAATTTTACGTTTCAAATTTTATCGGCATTTTTTGAGTGTTTTACTTTGTATTCTTAGACGGGTGGATAAGTTATGTCAGGGTACAGAGTTAATAAAAATAAGAAACATTCTCCAGAGGAAGGCGGCACATTAGGTCTTCGCACGCGGGCGGTCAACTCTCTCGGATCGGCTCTGGAATTGACCCAGTCGTAACACACGATGGCTTCAACCACGGCATATTTGGAAGATCTTAAACCGCATCAGAACAGGACATGGTTTGAATGCCCATAACCACCATGCATGGGAAAAACGACCCAACCAACGAAATACGACGTTATTTTGCCGTACGATTTGGCCAAATAATCTCATGAAAGTTTATTAAGATTATAAGATTATTCCACTAATTTTTAAGGTTTTTAATGCTTCTAGTGCATATCGATTTTTTAAAAGAAACTAAGAAATGAATATTTTAAACGATGCATGAAAGTAATATATTTATTTCACTCTATATTTACAAAAAAAAACACGGAATTCTTTTTACGGTAAAAGTTTAAGCATGCATTTAGTTTGCAGAGTAGTTTATTTTTTATTCTTGCCTAATTTCCATACAGAGCGATACAAAACTCGGTGATGGAATTTTCATTTTATACCGTCATAAAAAATATGTGTTGCTAACGCTTGAGTCGGAGGTAATTATTTCTGTGGTGTTTGCAAGTACAATGCACTTTGTTGGAGAATAATTGTCGATATTGCTTTGAAACTTATTTCAAGCATGGAAAGAGTAGTAATTTAAAAACCAATTACTGGCAATGACGTTTCTATACTGTATTTTGATCCTAAAAGATTCACTCACCGGTACAAAAAACAATCAGTCATATAATGTTTGAAAAATTGCCTAAATTTAATTTGTTGTTGTTGTAACTTTTATCAACAATTGCTACGATTTGATAAAGCGTTTTAAAGTATTGCTTGGTGAGGAAATGTTTTTGGAAAAGTTTTATTTCATGAAAAAATATGTAAATATTAACAAATAAAAGAAGTTTTTTTACACTTACACAGTTATAAGAGATAATGAAAATAGAAACTAATTATTATTATTTAGCGTATGGCACAACACATGGTAAGTTTACATAATATATAAAAATTAGTCAGTATTGTATTAAAATATCTAATTCACCTAATCAAACCTAAAATATGTGGTATGGAGAAAGTCCTTCAAATCCCCCTGCTATGCTCTCAGTTCGCACTCTTTCACTGTGTGGTCAATTGTTTGGTTAGGATTGCCACAGTCGAAATTCAACTTTTGTTATTTGATGGAACAGTTGTCTTTTTAAAGACCAGTCACACACCACCATCATTTTCACAGGTATTCTTAAGTTAAATATGATTTCATGTAATTAAATACATATATACATATACGCATAGGCATATATTATGCCTATAATAAAGTCGTCCCATAAACGCACCTTAACCAAACTGACAATACAATTTTAAATTCTCTACTTTAAAATGTATAACATATGTGAAGAATTGTCAATATGTATGAGGCAGGTAAATTTAAACTTATAGAAGAATTTTTGCTATTGCTAAATAACATAACAATTTGTTTAGTTTGTAATTTGAGAATGATATCCGAACTGGAAATCAAAACGTCAAATCAAACACATTTCTAATTAAAAGTATATTAAATACCACTATTAAATACAAAAGTTAATATGAAAATGATTTAAACGAAAGATAGAATACTTGGCAAGACAATAGCATTGGGTCTATCGTGTTATGATTATTCTTTGAAAAATAATCTTTCTTTCGATTTGAAAATGCACAAAGTTTTAAAAGAGACTTAAATTATAATTAAAAAATGTGTAGTGGAGAAAACAACCAATCTGTATCAATAATAAAACTGATATCAAAGACCTGTTCAATATACAGTGAAACTTCTCTATTACGGACACCAACGGGAGAAATAATTGTCCGTTGTGTAGAGTTTACTTTAATTATACATTTTCTTACATATTTGCATAAGCTTATACACAAATACAACAAATAAAATACTAATGTAAAAAAGGTAAGTATTCCTTCTTAAAAAAATCATTAATTTTGGTTTGTTTTTTGTTTTGTACATTATTTTTCACAATTTCTGACTTACCATTTAGAATTACATCAGATATTTTATGAATATATATATATATATATATATATATATATATATATATATATATATATATATATATATCTTCTTCAAGTGCCATCTCCGCGGCGGAGGTCGGCAATCATCATAGCTATTCGAACTTTTGAGACGGCTGCTCTGAAAAGTTCATTTGATGTACATCCGTACCACTCTCTCAGGTTGCGCAGCCATGACATTCTACGCCTCCCTATGCTTCTCTTTCCTTGGATCTTTCCCTGCATGATTAGTTGGAGCAAGGTGTATTTCTCTCCACGTGTAATATGTCCGAGATATTCCAATTTTTTTGTTTTTATTGAATTTAAAATTTCCATTTCTTTGTTCATCCTTCTCAGAACCTCTTTGTTTGTGACGTGTTCTGTCCATGATATTTTCAGAATTCTTCTGTACACCCACAGCTCAAATGATTCCAGTTTTTTCGTTGATGTAGCATTCAAGGTCCAAGATTCCATTCCATAAAATAAGGTCGAAAAAACATAGCACCTCGCCAACCTAACTCTTAGTTCCAGTTTTAAATCCCTGGTACATAGAACTCTTCTCATTTTGTTGAAATTTGCTCTAGCCTATATATATATATATATATATATATATATATATATATATATATATATAAATAATTTTAAATCTCTTAATTTTAGGTAAGCATCATTCAAATTACTTTCAGTTGTAGTAAGTTCTAGTTCATCGTCACTCTCTTTGTCGGAAACATTGGACACCTGTTCGTTTTCTTTAAAATCACTAACACAACTAGCTAAGTTTACTTTGGGATTTTCCGTTAATAGGCTGCATTAATCTCTAGGTAGTTCAAAATATTTTCAACTCCATGATTTTCGCAAAAGGTTGACAATGGCAAAACATCTTACAGGTCTTGTAGCTCCAGATTCTCCACAATTTCTTCTCTATTAATATCTTTTTTTTAAAAATCGCATGAACCTAATGAAATACTTTTCAATTGTTTTGGTTGAAACGTCTCTTCATGCTGATACAATCCAAATTAAGGCGCTAGCATTCGTTATGGATTTCTCCAGTTCAGTCGTTGATAAAGAACATTCTATAGATCATAACATTCTTCTCATCAAAAACTATTTATACAGGAATTTAAAGTTTTTAATTATTCCTTGGTCTAACGGTTGATAATGTGCTGTAGTATTATGCGGCAAAAATATCATCGACATGTTAGAACTGAATATCCGGATGGGATGTTGCGTTGTCTAGATTTGTGCAGCCAATCTGTTATATCTCTGATCATCTACGCCTTCTTGGTGTACAACCAGTCGACTTGCAGTTTATCATCATGAAAATTTTTAAAACATCGAGGATTTTTACTTTTAACAATCACCAAAGGTTTTTCTTTTTCCCCATTTAAATTTGCACACAATGATACGGTCACCTTTCCTTAGCAGATTTACCCCCAGTGCACATAGAATTCACTCAAATACACCCTAGTGCATAGGGACAAATTCGCCCTTTCTCAAAAACGAACCCTTTAAATGGTAGCACTCCGCGGTTTTTTCATATTTGGGGGTCCATTGACCATATGAAATAGTAAAATCTCTTTAACGTTGTAATTCCTTTCTAAAGTAATACATAGCCTAGACAGGAATTTGTGGTAAATGGATCACTTCAGACCAACCACACCCACATACACACAAACACATAGACAATTTCTATAAATGCATATTTCAAAGCATTTTTTATTCAGTTTAGTGAATATTTTCCCAAAAGCTATGATCACAATCTATTAGACAACCTAACCTAAATAGTTAAGAGAAAATAATTTGAGTAAGGTCTTGATGTTAAAATTTCATTTCACAAAATGTAACTCTCTTACTTTAAATTTGACGGTGTGTTTATATATTGATCTAAAGTGAATAATTTTCGTAATTTTTAAACAATGGAATTTGTAGCAATTAATGGCAGTTCCAGCAATAAATTTTATTTTGCCATATGCAGGTCAGTGAACAGCGCCATTTACATGTAACACATTACCATGAAGCGAATATTTTGCTGCTTTGGATTATGTGATATATGCAAATAAAGTAGGCTACCGTAACTTTTGTTAATCTGTTAAAAAGTTAAATATATATATATATATATATATATATATATATATATATATATATTATTGTGATATATTAATATTATGATTATGACTCTATCACAATTTTTAATTCTTTTATCTCAGGGTTAAAATTCGTGCTTCAATATCTATGCTATTACATGTGAAAGGTAAGGTCCAAAGAATACCGGAATAATAAAAAACACATATGATCTAACACTATATATTGAAATAAAAATAATGAAATAATTCACACTCAAAAGTTTTCAATAAACCAATCTCATATAATGATTCTCAAAATTTTGTTCTACTTACGTGAACAATCAAAATTAATGGTACAAACAATATTAATTGAAATCTCAAAATCCCAAACTATTCTAACTCTCCTAATCAAAATATTTATATCCTTTCTAAATTAAGTGTAAAAATTGTGTTATCAATAAAAGAAAAAACTGCAGAAAACAAAAATATCTCTCTCTGATGATGAGTGGTCCAAATCCTTGTTCCTTGTAGACTATATTATCTCCTCTCAACCGCTCCCTATGTAATCAGCAATCTTACAACAGATTGTTGCAAGTATATCGTCCTTAATGATCTCCTTCAAAAGCAACGATCATTCAAATTATGATAGCCTTTCTCCTCTCGATAAACTGAATCTCTCGTTGGCCCGAGTGAAAAATGACTCTTGGAATATCTTCTCTTTACGATAAACTTAATCTCTCGTTGGCCTGAACAGTGACTCTTGGAATAGGAAAGTAGGAAAATATGACTTACAATATTTTGCTGCTTCAGCTTCTGTCAGATACACTAACTCCACAAAAAAACTCACTAACATTCAACACTACTGCTTGCTACTTCTCGGGAACCGCCAGAGAACAATCACTGTTCGTCTTACAGACTTGAAAAACCAACTGATCATCTTTTCTCTCTCCTAAATCTAGCTACACTTTCATTCCTACATACCTATCCCACCTTTTTCAATCTCCGCCAATCAAAACTCGTCACAATTCCCCCATTTTTTCATTTCGATAACAAACAAATTTTTACCTATAATTATAAGATTTCCTAAAACTTATTTACAAATAACATTTTTCTATAATTCTTAAAAACTAACAAAAACCTCTTTCTAAAATCTGTTCTATTGTCTTTAATCACTGCATTAATGTATTTGGAAAACCCGGTTCAATTGTCTTCACTTAAAATTATGCGGGTCACTCAAGTATAACAAAGAAATAATTTATGTATAGCTTACATTTTGTTTATTACAGGTAATCCAAGAATTTAATAACTTTCCTTCTTCGAAATGTTTGTTGTTTATTATCCTACTTATCTGAATTATTTTAATGTTTTTGAACTTTGAAATATTTTAATCAACCCAATATTTTTCTCGATTTTGCATATCATAACAATATATATATATATATATATATATATATATATATATATATATATATATATATATATATATATATATATATATATATATGTATATATATATATATATATATATATATATATATATATATATATATATATATATATATCCTATAATGTTAAAAATATGTTTAAATTATAGTTAAAAATTACGAGTATAAGAGGCTTTCAAAACGCAAAAATGCTATTTTTTGTCTCGAGATGCTTTTATTTAGCCTGGTGTAACGTTAAATTTTTATTCTATTAAATTTTTACACTAGAGTAAAATTATAACGTTTAATTTTTACTCTACAGTAAAAATTTAACATTAAATTTTTATTCTGTGTGTTAAAATGTTACCCTCTTTATCCCTTGTTAAAAAAATAAAGAGTAAAATTATAATTTTACTCTAGAGTAAAAATTTAATGGAGCTAAAAATTAACGTTAGGGACAGAGAACTACGAACACATTACGGAGAGCGCCCACCAAACTGGCATGACAAGTGGCAAGTAGCAAGTAGCTCGCGTCTATCATGTTACTTAAAATGTAACCAATGTAAACGAATTATTCAGCGCACACCAAAATGACAGTGATAGTGGCGTCATGCAGCTTGCTACGCCACGTCGTTAAAAATAGAGCTTGTTCTACTTTTTGCCACGTGCTACTTGCATTTTGTATGTTTGTTTGTTGAAAAATATAAATATGGAAGACAGTCCAGAATTTAATATTCGTTTTGTCTCATTAATTGAGAAATTTCTCGATATCATTGACAACACAAGTCAGTCATTCAAAGTTATTCATCAACAACTTTTTTGATCAGCCAATCTGTTTACTTCTTCAATGGCTAAAAACATGACATGTTTTTTGTTATTTTTAAGTCCAATTTTTATCTAGATATTTTAAACACGACCAGATAGAGTTTTGTCTATACCAGAATCACATACCTCACAAGCCGGTGCAAAACTAATCTGTTTAACCCAAAATTGAGCCAATATATTTTTTTATAGATCATCTATCTGATGGCTCCAGTTTACGTTGGACCAACTACTTGGCCAATGAGTTGGGCCAATAAGTTGGGCCAAGTAAGAACAGTGATTACACGTTGGTGGAGTTGATCAGTATGCATTAACCTTTCAGTGAGTAGAGTAAACTCTGATTATGAATCTGAATGTGGAGACTGTAGCAGCCTCCGCAATTAATTTGTATTGCGCTTTTAATTCGTATAGAAAAGTGTACCAAACAAAGGTAATTAAAAAACAATGGCGCAAAAGACGGTGCTGGATGCTGAGTATTCATCGAAATAGGACAAGGTAATTATAAGAATAAATCCAGTTTGCATACAGTATGGTGCAAAATTGTAGCGCCATTCTAGCTCGTAAATAGACTTTTTACACCGCAAAAATATTAATATTAAAACCACAACGTTAAAACTTATAAACAGTAGTATATGAGAAAACAAATATTTTAAACTCAACGATCAGCTGTCAATAACCAAACATGACCAACAACTGTTTGGCAGATCGCGCAAGCCCCAAAAATCGTTTGATTTGTGGACGAAAAACCGACAACATTCGGTTTGTAGACCAACGCTGGCCGCCAATCGCAAATTTATGCCAAGTGGTCCTATACACGTTGGCCCAACTGATTGGCCCAACGTGTACTGGGGCTATAACATTTTCGTAATGAAAAAGAAGCTGCATAAAAAGCTTTCGTTCTAAAAAAAATGTTGTTAGCTTGTATTGTAAAACAATAATGTTTAATATTTGTTACGATATTTATTATGAAAAAAAAAGGAATAAGGCAACAGATGAGGGCTAAAAACACTATACCTTTTTACTAATACCTTATTTTTTTTAATTTATTTGTATGCACAAAGCTATAAGACACAGTGGTCATTCTGCCAAGGTAGGGGGCCAGTAGGATGATTAAAAAAATTACATGGTATATTTCTTATTTCTAATGCACCATTTGTTGGCTTGCGATACCTCTCTGGTGGTATTGGATAATTATTATTGGCTATAATTTATTCTTTCAGTTGAAATGTGGGATTAATAAAAACTCCATGAACACGTATAAAATTGTGTAACACACAAATAGGTTGAATGATGATATCAATCATGTCAATATTGCAACATATTGGCGTCTCCAATACTCTGAACATCGAAGTTAGCAAACCAAATGCACACTTAATAGGTCTTTGCCTTCTAGAAAATCTGCAATTAAATATTCATTTGTCATTTATTAGTTGTCTTCTGGAATATCGTTTTATGACACGATCTGAGAGGGGAAAAGCTTTGTCTGCTATAGAGTAGTAAGGAAAACTTGCATTATCATTTTCTCCTGGCCACGGGTTAGGGTCGGGAAGATTAAGTTGGTCGCTAATTACTACTTTTCCAAATGCCACCTTCTTTGAATGCTCTTCCATCAATATTTCGTCCATATTCCCCAATATCAACCGACAACAATAGCCCGTCTGCGTCAGCCACAGCTAACAATAGAATAAAAAATATCCCTTGTACTTAAAGTATGCTGATCCAGATTTCGGGGGACTTTAATTCTAATAAACGAGGAATAACTCTAACTATCGAGGAATTACGCTCCTAAATGCAGCGTATAAAATATTCTCCAATATACTATGCCATCGTATGGCACCATATGCAGAGCGAATAATAGGACAATACCAGGCTGGTTTCAGAGGTGGTAAATCAACAATTCATCAGATTTCAACCCTAAGACAAATTCTAGAGAAAACACTGGAATACGGTGTAGACACGCACCACATATTTATAGACTACAAGGCAGCCTACGACTCTGTAAATAGAAGAGAATTGTTTAGAGCAATGATAGACCTAGGAGTACCAAATCAGTTGGTAAGTTTAACCAAACTAACCCTTGAAAAAGTTGAATGCAAAGTACGAATCCAGGGGGAACTCTCTGAACCTTTTAAAACAAATAACGGGCTACGTCAGGGAGACCCACTCTCCTGTATACTATTCAATCTAGCTCTGGAAAAAGTAATACATACGTCACAAATCACAACTACCGGTTCAATATATAACAAATCTGTGCAAATCTTAGCATATGCTGATGATATCAATATTGTTGGGAGAACGGAAAACGCAGCACGAGAGGCGTACGTAGCATTAAAGGAAGCGGCTACAAAAATGGGTTTAATAATAAACACCAACAAAACAAAATACATGAAAATAGGTACGCAACCACAAACACTACGGCCACCTGTTATAGAAAATGACGTCATCGAAGCAGTTAACGAATTTGTATACCTGGGAACGCTCGTCAATACTGAAAATGACACTACCGCAGAGATAAACCGCAGAATTTGCACGGCTAATAGATGCTATTTTGAGCTTAATCTCCTTTTTCAATCTACAGTTATATCAAGAAATACAAAAGTAAAACTCTACAAAACAATAATACGCCCAGTCCTAACATATGGTTCAGAAACCTGGACTTTAACAAAAAGCAATGAAAACATGTTAGGATGTTTCGAAAGAAAAATACTAAGGCGCATCTATGGAGCGGTAAATGAAAATGGTGTCTGGAGAAGACGATACAACTTCGAACTCTATAGGATATACCAGGAACCAGATATCGTAAAACACATAAAGATAGGACGTCTGAGGTGGGTAGGCCATGTAATGCGGATGGAGCAAACCGACCCAGCTAGAAAAACGCTCCTTGATAGACCTATTGGTCAAAGAAGAAGAGGAAGACCCAGAACAAGATTCCCAAGACCCTACAACGCTAATGTTGGACTTAGTTGATTACATGATACTCTCTGGGTACTTCGACAGATTAATTTTTTCCTGCCTGGATCGTCAGCTATCCATGTTTCGTCGTAGTTAAAAATGTTCTGATGCGGTACATTCTTAACTAGTTTTTTTAACTGATCGAAGTAGTCTAAGATTTTTTCTATCAATCTGAGCAAGATTTCTTTTAATATTTGATTCAAATTTGACTATCAGCTGAGAATGTCTTTTCAAGAAAGATTTGGTCCAGTCACGTCAAGGCAAATTATTGCAAAAACACCGTATTGTCTTTCCTTGTCTTGTGACATAACTTTTTACAATATATTTCAAATTCAGTTCATCAATCGGAAATCCGAATTCACACATTTTGTAGATGTGACTAGCAAATGTTAACGCGAAGAAAATTATTAAAAATAATTCACCTACCACACTGTAAACACAAACAGTACGCCTATGATGTACTTGCGATCGTAAGACTATCTAAAATATTCCGATTCAACCTAAATTATGTGGTAATTGAAAAATAAATAGGTACCACAAACACTTTTGAACGGTTTCTCAAATGTATGACAAGGTTAGTTAGAAGTACCTATATTTTGTTTGAAGCGAAACAAACGGTATAAGGTTAGAAATTATTAGTATTGGTCATTTAAGTGGCGTTCGAGATAGCACCTGTAGCAGCTTCATAGATACAGTTTTTTGTTAGACACATTAATTAGATGGGCCATTGTACAATTTTAATGATATGGTTGTAGAGGAGTATTATGTTTTACAGCAGTAAATTTAGAAGATTCAAATAAACAAATAATCTGATACGGTGTACTGAATATGCTACAACTTAGATGTACATATATATATATATATATATATATATATATATATATATATATATATATATATATATATATATATATATATATATATAATTGTTGATATTGCAGTTTGCTAGCTGTGTTGGATTTTTGAAGACCAGCTACGTGTTTTACCTTTTTATGCATATGAAATGTGTCGTGTTTTTGTTCCAACAACTCTATCTCTTCACTCGTGTTTTTAAATCATTTTCTTTGAATTTTCGTATTTCGATTCTTATTTGTATCTGAATATTTTTGTACATTCTTTTGTTATTCTTTGATTTTCTTCTTTCTTGCATGGGTTGCAGTATATTGTCATTCATTCAACTTTTTCTTTTCTCTTTATTTTCTAATAGATGTTCTTCTTTGATCTTGTTAAAGGTTTCACATATATTCTGGAGTGATTCTTCTGGATCAGATGTTTACTCCATGTTACTTAGCTTTTCTGAAAGAATCCGTGCGACTGTCTCCTTTGGCCTTATCTTTTAGTTTTCACGTATCACATTTTTTGTTACTATTCTTTTTTGTAAACTTTTTAAATCTAAACATTATGCATAAAACAAAGATATTAACAAGGGTTTTTTGCTATTATAATGTAATCAATCATGTGACCAAGGCATGCGTAGCCGCCATGTTGAAACAATAGGTTCGTACTGTTTTTATCAACAATAGCTGGGTGGACACTGGCTGGGCAGTATTCTCTCCACAATTAAATGAATTATTAGAAAAAAAACGTTGATGGTGCTTTACTTCAAGTAAAAAGGTGGCTCAAATGTGTTGGAAGTTCACAAAAGGAAAAAGAAATGAACTGCTTGAGAGATTAGTCATCATTACTTGTTTACTATACAAATAATATCTATACTGTTTTATTCTAATAATTAATTGTGTCAATCGATTTTCATTACTTGCCGAAATATATTAATCAACAAAATATTATACGGAATAGTATTTAATAAAAATAAAATATTTTAGTTATAGCACGAGATTGTTAATAAAGAAATTTTCGGCTTTGGAACATTTATAAAATGATATGTATTGTTTTAAATAATTTATAGTGTTTATCTGTCTTACATACTCTTTAACTACACCGCTTCCGCTTCGTTGTTCCTTTTGGTACAGGTATTTTTGTATTTCGTTGTTTTTTTTTTGAATAACAATACTTTCTTTAGTATATTTTATCTTAATTATGTGTTCACAGGTACTTTATTGATATTTATATTACTAACATAACCTAACACTACGAAAAACATGGCTGGTACAACGCATGCGCAGAAAAGTTTGTGTTAAAAAGGAATATTTTGTCTACACATCGATATTAAATCTGTTATAACTGGCAAACTAATGAATTTTTGACAGCGAGCGTCAAATCGCTATTTACGATTTATAAAATAAAAGAAATAGCACTTCTATCAACACGTGAGGAAAAAATTGAAATAATTATGATTGTGGGAGATGATAAGAAAACTCATTGTGAAGCAGCAGGTATTTTTAATAATAGACATCCGAATAATAGTTATTTATGTACCAAGTCGGTAAAGTAACTCTTTATCGAACGAGTCGGATATTACGAGCAGAGCGAGCGAGGTGAGTAACAGACGAGTTTGATAAAAAGTGTTTACTGACGTGGTGCATACAAAATTTTATCGCCAACCATAAAAAACATTAACAAATAGTCATATTTTGTGTAATTTTTTATTTCACGAACATAAAAAAATATAGGCATAAATACAACAGTTTTATTTTTATGTTGTGTTATATTAAATACTAATAAACCACTTGACATATGACCACTGACATTCAATTGCCGTCAACTTCAATAATGAATGAGTTTATTGACAGTTGGCGATAAAAATATTAACCATACATGAATTACAAATAAATTTAATGACATCGGGAAGTGTTGATAATAATTTATATAAAAAACACCAAAAGCTGATTGCCAATAAGAACACAGAATTACAAGTGATGCTTTCTGTCTGTAGTTCTACTACTAGTGCTATGTTCTACTACCAACATCCCAAAAGGTCATTGCAAAAAAGAATACCTTTGACCCAAAATAACTTAAGTAGAGGTACAATGGCAAATATTTTACATAAAAACAAATATCATCCACACAAAGCGCAGTTTGTACATACATTAAAGGAAAGAGATATACGGTCTGAATTTTGCTTTTTAATACAAGGACAGTTAGAAGAGGATTCTTTTTTACTATGACATATCGAAAAAAAAAACGAAAAATATAACCCTTCCCCCCTTAAGACAAAGGTGTGGTGTGGTATCTTCAGGAATAAAATAATATGACCTGATTTCTTTTGATAGTCTATTAATTCCGACCGCTATCTACATCTTTTACAAAATGAATTTTACGATTTTATGGACGAACTGCCATTACAAGGCCGTCAACGTTAGGTGCCAAGTGTGCCATGTTAGACCCCTGACTATGACGGACCCCCGGCTGTAATAAAGTTGCTAATCTAATAAAATTTTTTGGTAAGTAGTATTTTACTAATAACATATGTTAAGCTAAGTGTTGCTTTTATTTTGTATAAAATGACTACACTTTTTTTGTCAAATACTATACTTTGTTTTAGATTAAAATAGTCAAAATAAAATTAAAATAATTAAATTTACTGCCTTGTCTATTTGCCTATGATGGACCCCTGTGTCGTTACCAATGACGGACTAGGAGTCCATCATAGGCAAAAAAAAATAAATTGGACATACCTTCAGTTTTGCTACTTAATGATTAAGATAATATGTTTTACAGTGATGACTCCTCAGAAAAGGCAACAGTGGAAAGAGAGTAATATGCAGTAAGCTTTAAAAAGAATACAAGTAAAAACTTGTTTTAGCTGGCAGCAAAAATATTTACCGTTCTAAGACCGACTTTGAAGAGGTGCTTTATTAATCAACAAGGAAGTATCAAAGGTGATTTGGGAGGACGAAGACCAATAAATATTTTCCACTACTATTGAACAGGAGGTTGCTGACCATATTATCACTATGGAAACTCGTTTTATTCGACTCTCCAGTAAAGATTTGCGGAAACTTGTATACGAAGTAGCTCAAGGAAACAGTAATAGCCACCATTTTAATGAGGAAACTAGGATGGTAGGCAAGAAATGGTTCTGGTTTTTTAAAGCGAAATCCTCGAATATCAGAAAATACTTCGTTGGTAAGGGCTCAAGCTTTTAATAAACCAAATGATTGTGCATATTTTACTGCATTAGCAAATATATAAGATGAGTTTTACTTTCCACTGGAAAACATTTATAATATGGACGGTTCCGGTTTGAGAACTGTGCAAAAGAAATCGCAGAAAATTTATGTTAGTAAAGGTCGCAAGGAAGTTAGTGGTTTGGTGGTTAACAATTGGAGCATATGTTCCTCCTGCTTTGACTTTTCCTCGACAGAGAAAGAAAGATGAACTTATGATCGATGCACCTACTGGAAGTGTAGCCTTCGCTCAAGAAAAAGGATGGATGACTTCCCGCATTTTCTATCTGTGGCTGCAACATTTTTTAAGTTATACAAAGGCTTCTAAAAACAACAAAGTTTTGTTGTTACTCGATGGCCATGGTAGTAATAAAAGTTTTGAAGCTTTTTATTTTGCAAAGGAAAACGGTTGTTTTGTTTTCTTGCTTACTGCTCTATCACGTTTAGGATTTAAAAATTTTTTCGACTACTTTAAACTAAAGAATACAGATAAAACAGTAACAAAATTTAAATTAACTAGTCTCTTTAATAGAGCATCTTTAAAGAATACTCTACCATCAAATGCAATCTGTGCATTTAAGAAGACATGAACACAACTGTTCAATCCAGATGTCTTGAGGATTGGCAATTTTTGCCGTCTATAACAACAGATAGAGAAAATTCTGAACGAAACCCAATGCCAGCATGTTCTGACCAGAACTCACCAGCGGAAGATTGGAGATAAAATTTTTTTTCTTCGATTGAAAGTTTATCAAAAAGGCTCACTGATCAGAAATCAACATCATCGTCAGTCCTAAACATCACGGTAGAAGATATTTGTCCTCATCCTTTAGCTGGAGTATCTGAAATAGAGCAGAAAAGGCTTAGAAAACAGAGTATAACAGGATATTGAAATTCAATGCCAGAAATTGAAGATATAAAACAAAAAATTGCAGAACAAGAAGCAAAAAAAAAGAAAAAAGACGAAAGAAAAGTGAAAAGCAAAGTTCGTGTTTTAACTACAAGTAGATCTAAAAACGAGTGTGAATGATCTTCTCAAGAAGACGACTCGGATGATGCAGTTTGCATTTACTGCAGTGAATTATTTTCGCATTCACGATCCAAAGAAAAATGGAATCGTTGTTAGGTGTGTAAGAATTACACACATATAAACAATTTGTGTTATACCTATTTGTAATATTTTTTATCATTTATAATGTCTATTAATTTTAAAAGATAATTTGATATTTACTTATTTTATACAAAATGCAACGAGTCCATCATGGGCGTATCAAGGGGTCAATCATGAGCGCATATATGCCCATGATGGACCCTTAACAGGGTTTAAGTAAATTATGAATAAATTTTTATTATCACTTCTGCAAAATTTGCAGATTAAAAAATCACAAGATGTTATGTAATTATATTTAAAGCCTGCTAAGTAAATAATTAAAATTATTATGAAGTTATTTTCTTAAGTTGTCCATCATAGGCACAATTCCCTTATATGGTTTCAACAAGACGGTGCTTCCTGTCATTCTACAGTAGCGAAATACATCGGAAATATTTATAAAGGTAAAGTAATACATAGATTTTCCGATATTTTTTGGCCGGCAAGATATCCAGACTTGAACCCTCTGGATTACTTCTTATTTAATCTACTTAAAAGAAAGAGTTTACCAGCAAGATATTGATCATTTGGAGAGGATAATTTCTGAAGCATGTCAGAAAATTACTCTCAATATAATAAAGAGTGTATTACTGGAATTTAATAAACGAATCATCAAATGTACGAAAAGAAATGATAGCTATGAGGGGGCTCTAGTAAATTGAAGAAAAATCATAATGATCGACTATCCAATACTGTTAAGAATATTGCTTATTATTGCTTATTAATCTTATTGGTTATCTCATGTTTAATTTACACAATTAATTATTATGATTTAAATGCATTCATTATTCAAATGCAATAAAAACTTGTTCAGAACTTACTAATGAACCGAAAGGATAACATGTTTTTAAATAAATAGCTGACGTTTTCTTAATAATGATTGTGGATATTGTAAACTCTTACATAAAATTCATATTTTTGACAAACCGCGTATATGACTGAAAATATTTACTATTTGATGATTGTATTTAAGTTTTAGACAATGCAGAACTTTTCATAAAGAATAATTTTTTTTTAAACTAAAAATAAAAAGAAAATTACGATTCTATTTAATAAAAATATAGAGATTTTCCTCATATGGTAGCCTTAATACAGACAGTATATATCAAATGAAAGTTCTAAATATTCAATAACATATCTCAAAAGACCATTTAACTATTATCTTAGTAAATCCTTTAATGGTATTAGTCTTCAAAATCAACACTTCCTCCGTCCATTGTATTTCACTTTGCTCAATGTCGCTTATAAATATACTTTTGATTGCCTGCACTAAACGCCACATAATATATCTTTTAGGTCTCCTTATTTGTATATATCCTTCAGCAAAAATTGATTCATTGCAATAGATATTATTCAGCGCCATAATTATGAAATTCTCAATGTCTCGATCACACATTTTTAATATTAGCACATCATATGACAACACAATATAACCGAGATCTTTCAGATAACTCACTAACAATACTTATTTAATTTTTATACTAAAACACAAACACACACATACAGGGTTGGTAAAAATATGAAACCAAGTAATTATCTTTGATGCAAAAGAGACGATTTTCATTCAAGTACAATAATACATAACTCATGTAATGCCATATTTTTTGTTACTACTGTACTTCCGGTTTCACTGGAAATCCATCAACTAATTTGATTTAAATGGGGAATCTTGTATATTTTTGCAGATTAAAAAAAACTTTTTATTCCTAATTCAGATATACCCAGTTTGGTAGAAGAAAGATCAAACGATAATTAAATCACTACAGTTAAATAATCACCTCACATCATTCTGGCCTTACAACCCTGCGTGGGTCATAGCCTCCTCAAGAATTCCTCTCCAGTCGTCCCTATCCATCGCCTTTCTCCACCAAGCACGTATTTCCATATTTCTCATGTCTTCATCGATGTTATTAAGGAGCCTTGTTCTGGGTCTTCCTCTTCTTCTCTGACCAATAGGTTTAAAGAGAAGCGTTTTTATAGCTGGGCCATTTTGTTCCATCCGCATTACATGTCCTATCCACCTCAGACGTCATATCTTAATGTTTCTTTCGAAACATCCTAACATATATTCAGTATTTCTTGTTAGTGTCCAGGTCTCTGAACCATATGTTAGGATTGGGCGTATTATTGTTTTGTAGAGTTTTATTTTTGTATGTCTCAATTTAATTGTGGATTTAGGGAGGAGATTGAGCCCAAAAATAACATCTGTTGGCAGTGCAAATTCTGCGGTTTATTTCTGCGGTAGTATTATTTTCAGTGATAAGGAGCGCTCCCAGGTATACAAATTCGTTCAATGCTTCGATGACGTCGTTTTCTATAGCAGGTGGTTGTAGAATTTGTGGTTGCGTGCTTATTTTTATATACTTTGTTTTGTTGATGTTTATTATCAAGCCCATTTTTACAGCGTTTTCCGTTCTCCCAACAATATTGATATCATCAGCATAGGCAAGGCACTGATTTATTATATATTGAACCGATGGTTGTGATTTGTGACATACGTATTATTTTTTTCAGAGCCAGATTAAACAGTATACAGGAGAGAGTCTCCCTGGCGCAGCCCGTGATTTGTTTTAGAAGGTTCAGACAGTTTTTCTGAATTCCTAGTCTAAATTCAACTTTTTCAAGAGTTATTTTTGTTAAATTTACCAAGTGATTTGGTATTCCTAGATCTTTCAATGGTTTGAACATTTCTCTTCTTTCCACAGAGTCGTAGGCTGCTTTGATAAATATGTGTTTCTTACTTAAGTACAAACAGTACTGTTTTGAACATGGAACTGTTTAAACTTTTGTTTTTAAGGCTTCCACAAATTTTATTATAATTTACTATCACTAACGCTGTTTCGGCAGAGTGCCTTTCTCAAATGAGCTCACAAAAAGATAAAAAAAGCGATGCCCACGAGATGGTACGTCTTTTCTATTGACTTCCCCAAGATATTTCAGTCTAAAAATAGCGACCAGTACTTTTTTGATTTTTCAGATGCTTTTTCAGCTTTGTTTTCTGAGGTATTATATATGTTCTTTTTTTTATCGCTATAGTAAATTCTTCTTTGGTACATATTGGATATTGGAATTGCAAGTATTTTTAGAATATGAGTTCTAATAAAATATTCTTTGTTTAATTTAACAAAAGGACGATCACACGAAATTGATTGCATATCTGATTGCCTTTGGTAAACATCAAATAAAAAGACGAACAGTGTCTTAAGACCAAGTCTTTACAACGCTATGAATGAGTTAGGAATTCCAAAAAAACTCATATGTTTGATAAAAGTGACAATGGCGAAGATGCTATCAGCAGTAAAAATTCAAAACGATTCGTCAACCCCATTTCAAATACATAGGGGGTTAAGGCAGGGAGATGCGCTGGCGTGTCAGCTTTTTAATGTCGCCTTAGAAAAAGTTGTACGAGGCGCTAATTTAGATAGCAGGGGAACAATATTTAATAGATCAGTCCAAATTCTAGCATATGCAGACGACGTGGACATTATAACAAGAACTAGGGCGAGAACTGTGGAAATCCTAACCGAGCTAGTAGCAGCAGCAGAAAGAATGGGGTTACAGATAAATCAAAATAAAACCAAATTCATGGCGACTAACACAAACACAAGAGCTGGAAATGTTGACACAAATTTAATCATCAATGACCAAAACTTCGAAGAAGTCAAAGAGTTCATATATCTAGGGACATCGGTTAACCCCAATAATAACACATCTGAGGAAATAAAAAGGCGAATAATAATTGCAAACAGGTGTTATCATGGTCTATCAAAGTACTTAGCTAACAAACGTCTGTCTCCAAAAACTCGTATAAGGCTGTATAGAACACTGATAGTCCCCGTTCTCACATATGGATCAGAGGCATGGACGCTAACGAAAACAGATGAATCCGCTCTATCCATTTTTGAAAGAAAGGTGCTACGTAAGATATTCGGAGCGGTCTGTGAGAACGGAATATGGAGGCGTAGATACAACTTTGAATTGCAGAATATCTACAAGCATACGTTTGGGGGTAAAGATATTACCACTATAAATAAGCGAAACCGCCTGCAGTGGGCAGGACATGTAGCCCGGGCCCCTGAATCGAACATGATAAAAAAGATTCTAACAGCGCAACCCGTGGGAATGAGAAGACGGGGTAGACCAAAGCTGAAGTGGATGGACGGGGTAACACAAGATGCCGAGAAGATCGGAGTCGGCAACTGGAAAATGCAAGCGAGGGACAGAATAGAATGGCGTAGAAAGCTTGAGAAGGTCGAGGCCCTCTAAGGGCTGTAGCACCAAGATGATGATGATGTATTTTAAAATTCGAACCAATTTTATAAAAACACCTATCTGAAACAACAATAGGGAACAGGATCAATAATAAAATAATTGCCAGTATGTGCTAAAACATTTATAGGCCAGTAACTGAACGTAAAATATGGCGATACTCTGTAATTTTCCGTGTCACCATCGAATTGCATGAAAATTTGGATTTAGGTTCTACTCACCCTTCACTTCGCCGTTGGACTTGGTTGGTTTTTATTTTTAAGGGGTGAAAACTACCCCTATTATAAAAAAATCTTATAATTGTAAATTAAAGCTGGTAATGGATTAAAATCATCGTTTAGGGCCGGTTCTACAATCTAGGTATAAAATACAGTATAGTTATTCTTGTTTAACGTATACCTAGAGTTATTCGAAGTATATTGATAGCGCGTGCTACAATGTTCGAGCGAGGACAGTATATATATCGAGAGTAATGGCTTTGTAGTTCTAATGAATGACAGAGTCGTTAATTTTCCTGACATTGACAGGGGTATAATATTTACCTAAAATATAATTTACCTTTATAATTGTTTGTCTTTATTTTCTTAATATCATTTTGTGCTCAGTGTTTTATTAAATTAAAAGAGAAAAAAAGCGTTACAACAACTTTACCGCAAATGAAATTGAAGTGTTGGTGAGTTTAGTGGAGAAACCGATAATAGTATAAAAGGCAGGCAGATAACAATGGTTTACCTGAGGTACAGGATCTTAACAATGATCCAAGTCAGATAAATTTAATAATATTTACGACCGCTCTAATTGAAGTCAACCATTTTCTGCTGAACAAACTTTAAGTAATTTATAAAATTCTTTTTTTGAATATTCAGACTTATTTATTACTACATTCTAGAATGCAACAAAACGGATACCGTAACAAACAGAGGGAAAGAAGCAGAGTGGCGAAAAATAGAAATTCAATTTAATTCTATGTATGGGACAGGTAGAACTGCCAAAAGAGTTAAGAAGCAAATGGTACTCTTTAAAAAAATCAATAGAAAAGAAATATGTCGATTATAAGCAACAATTAAACAAAACAGGTGGTGGGCCAAAAAGATATTTAGGACTTAGCAGTGCTAGTAATCGCATATTAGCTTAATGGGCATTGGGACAACAGGAACAATCAGATCTATTCTGTAACTTTTAACAAATCAAAAAGAAATCACCAAGTCGAATCGTAATTACCCGAAATCGAAATGTTGGATATCTATCGCGTCGTTTTCGTGTTTGGATTGGCATTCTGTAACTCACATCGTAATCGGTGTAAATCGAAAACGCCAACTTCTACTTGACGCGCTCAGAAGTTAGTGGCAACTCCGCATTGAAAAGTAAAATAAGTGTTCTGTGACGTTATGTTACTGAAAAGGGTAGTGAGGGCGAAAAGTTCATCAAAAAAGAAAGGTTAGTTTGAAAAGTTCGTTACAAGAATACAACATGGCAAGCGGAACAGCAAAGAAAAAGACATCTGCTGGACAGTTAAATTATTTAGTAAACTTTATCTAAATAAATAATACCACAGACTAAAAAATGAAGCAGCTACAAAAATTAATCAATGTCAAAACAATAATGATAACAATGCGCAAGCGTCAAGACCAATTTCGATGTCAAAATGTAATCTCGATAGAGCTTGTCTAGTCGAAATCAATTTCTACACAACATTCCGATAGTAGAGGTCGAGATGAGTTACAGAATACCGATTCCTACAAATTCCGATCCGACTTGCTGACCTCTATTCGATTTGTAGTTACAGAATAGGGCAAACAGAGCCGCAGGCTGCCTAAACGAAACAATATGGAAAAATAAAAATATCGGGAAAGAAACGAAAGGCAGAATTTACAAAACAGTCATCAGACCAATAATGACATACGCGTCAGAAACAAGACCTGACACAGAGAGAACAAAAAGGATGTTAGAAACAGCAGAGATGAAAACACTTAGAAAAATTGATGGTAAGACACTATGGGACAGAGCTAGAAGTACAGATATACGACATAGATGCAAGGTGGAGAACATCAAAAACTGGGTAAGAAATAGAAGAGTAGAATGGAACGATCATATAAGCCGAATGACAACAAATAGAGTAGTAAAGACGGCAAGAGACGGTTCCCCAATAGGAAGACGATCAGTAGGAAGACCACGCAAACGATGGAATGACAACTTACTGGAGGCACATTGAAAAACAGACAGAGTCATTTCTATATAAAAAGAAGAAAAAGAAGAATAGGGCTGAATATCACAGTTTGATTCTGATTTTGGTATGCAAAATATGTGACATTGTTTTTAAAGATACATAAATTATTGTTCAAGAGAAAAATATTATTCCTGAGGAAACTCTTGAAATTATCAATATTCAAATTGATAAACAATTTACAGATTGTCAGATTGATGACGCTAATGTAAACACAATAGAACTGGTATTTCCCACAACATATTAGGCAGCCCATGAGCAAAGCATTGAAAGTTTTGAATGTTGTCGGTAAGCGATTTGTTAAAGCATGTCTTCTTCTTCTTCTAATGGCGCTACAACCCTTTGTGAGTCTTGGCCTGCTTAACAATGTTCTTCCATTCTGCCCTGTCGGATACTTTCCTTCGCCACTGCCTGATGGTAAGCGATTTGTTAAAGCATGTCTTCTTCTTCTTCTAATGGCGCTACAACCCTTTGTGAGTCTTGGCCTGCTTAACAATGTTCTTCCATTCTGCCCTGTCGGATACTTTCCTTCGCCACTGCCTGATGTTCATGGTTTTAAGATCCCTCTCTACGTCGTCTATCCATCTTTTACGGGGCCTTCCTCTTGTTCTGTTTCCTTGGGGCTTCCATCTCTGGACTACTTTTACAGCTCGATTATCTGGCATTCTTTCTAGGTGACCAAGCCAGTTTAGTCTTTGTGACTTTACAAATCTGACAATATCTGCGCTCTGCATTAGTTCATCCAGCTCGTGATTCATTTTAATTCTCCACGAACCATCGCTGCATTGGGTTGGTCCAAATATCTTCCTTAGTATTTTGCGCTCAAATATTCTCAGTTGATTTTCATCAGTGGTTGAGAGGGTCCACGTTTCACATCCATATGTGACCACTGGTCTAATTACTGTTTTGTAGATTCTCAGCTTAGACTCACGATTCAGTAACTTACTTTTCATTAAGTCTTTGTATACATAAAAGCACTTATTACCGCTAAGAATCCGTGCTTGTATTTCTTGACTGATGTTGTTGTTGTCATTTATTATTGAGCCTAGGTAGGGAAAAGTGGAGGCATATTTGTAGGTATGGTTGTCTACCTTCAGATTCTCATGTTCATTCGATTTTATGCACTCCATATATTTTGTTTTGCTTTCATTTATATATAGACCAAACGTAGCAGCTTCTCGTTTCAGTTCTATAACTGTTTCGCTTAATACACTTTTGTTGCGGCTTATTATGGCAACATCATCCGCATATGCGCATATTTGCATAGATCTTGTATTAATACAGCCGTTTATATCCAGTTTTCTAACAACAGCTTCTAAAGTTAGATTAAAAAGTGTTGTTGATAAGGCATCCCCTTGTCTAACTCCATTTTCAATATCAAAGGCCTGCGTCATATCTCCATCTATTCTCACCATAGCTTTGGAACCCTCCAGAGTCATTCGTATAAGTTTAACCAACTTATTGGGTATCCCTAACATAGATAGTTGCTTTAATATCTTTTGTCGATCTACTCCATCAAACGCCTGTTTGAAATCGATATACAAGTTGTAAATAGGTATGTTATATTCAACACATTTTTCATGTATACCTCTTAACATATGTATTTGGTCAATAGTTGACCTCTTTGGTCTGAAGCCACATTGGTATTCACCAATAATCTCCTCCGAAAACGATTCCAGGCGGCTATATTATAATTCCTGATAATATCTTGTAGATGACATTTAAAACTGTTATGCCCCTATAATTTTTGCAGAGTCGTTTGTCTCCCCCTTTGTACATAGGAAGTATGATTCCCACTTTCCAATCTTCTGGGATGACTTCTAGTGTCCATATGCGGTCGATTTGTTTATGGATACGCCTCCATAGCGCATGTCCACTATTCTTTATCAGTTCTGCAGTTATTCCATCTGTGCCAGGTGCTTTGTTAAAGCATGTAATAAGCATTTTTTTTCTATTTTATTACTGCGTGTGATGCATTAAGTAAGGAAAACTTGCATTTAGTTCCTGAAGGAAAATAACCTGTCCACTCTGCTGATACACAAAAAGGTAATTTTTTCTATATTTCAAAATCAATAATATATAACATGTAATTTTTTAGGTTTTGCTAATACATACTGGAGAAAGGAAAAGGTTTTATAAGAAGGAATCAATTACTGCAAAAATAAAGAAGCAGCAGAACTGTTTATGTATATAAAGAACTAGCAAAAAAAAGAAGATTGAGTATATGGATTCTCAAATGAGTTTGCTAAAACAATAGGTAGAAAAAAAAAGAAAAACGACTTGCTGGAAAACATGAGTTAGAGATGAAGATATTACTGACCAATCTACAAAACAAAAAGAACATTTCAATTTTTTGACGTGAATAGAATAATTAAAATTTTTAAATTTAAAATCTTCGTTTTTTTACCTCATTATTATTTTTTAAATAGCAAACCAAATTAAAACTATTTTCATCATGCGTTATATTTTATTTTGAGCTATTATAAGTTAGCAAAATTATTTAAAATGAAAGAAGCCCTCATTCTGTTCTCTTCTCGCATAATGCCTTGGTTTCTATAGCTGGTAAATTTACTTCAGCAGCTTCAAAATGAAATTCATTTGGTGGCTCTTCTTGATGTTCTTCCATTGCAATATTGTGAAGAATGGCAGTGGTGACTATTATTACCTGTGAATGTTGTAAGAAACCTACATTTCCACACCTAATAAATATGATCTTTTCACACAATTTCTTGTTCGTATATGTAATTCATTGAAAAGTGTTTGAGCAGGAGTAATGGGCTACTCGAAGGGAGTGATTAAAACATTATTATTACCATACCCGCTGTGCCCTAAAATAACACTATTTCCGAATTCTCCAATCTCCAACCTTCCTCTGATTCTATTGTTATTATAATCTACCTGATCATGGGACGAACCAGGCAATCGTGCAACAACATCGTTAGAAATATCCCTTCCGATTTCTCTATCCTTCTGCTTCATTTTCATCTGGAGACATTATACGAACATGAGTGCAGTCAATAGTACCAATAACATGAGGGAATCTGGCAATGACATAAAAACCTTTCACTTCCAAACGTCTCATGTCTGTTTCTGGAAATTTTATGTATGTTTGTCGTAAAGATGCAATAGTTTCAGTCACCTGGGTGACAATAACAAATGCAGAGGTTTTACTTACTCCAGCAAAGTCTCCAGATATGATTAAAAAGTTACCTGTAGCATAAAAATGCAAGGCAAGGCAAGGTTTATTTAAGTAATTTTGTGTCGTCTGTAGCTACTGACAAACTTTTTATTACTACAGTATCTATTGGAATTTAAATTTTAAAATGTTTTTTAATACCACGAACTTACACGCTCTTCATTATGTATTCCATCAAGAATCGGAGGGATGAGGGTATAGTGTGTAATTTATGGGACCCTTGTTAGACAGGAAACGCTATTCTTAGATTTGGAATGCAAATGACCAATAATAATGTATCTACTTTTTTTATGGTTTTTACTTAAATTTTATTAGTATTTTAAATGAGTGGTTCCAGTTGATATACTTTATGCAGGAAGATAGATGGTATAAATACATATGAATTTGAATAGTTTGTTGCGTTTATTTTTTTTATTTAAAAATTGTTGATGTTTGGATTTGTCACATTAAAAGATATCTTTTACTGTTAAGGTTGTATTGTAGTGTTTGCATATTGGTGGGTTACTTTTTAAAAATAGGTAAGAGGGTGTGAGTCTAGTATGGCCTAATCGTAATCGGTTAACTACAATCTGATCTTGGCAATTTTTGTAAAAAGGTTAGTTCCTATAACTATGTCTTCAATATGTTGTAGTTTAGACGATGGGACTACCACTCTACCTACATGGGAAGGAATACATGTGAAGTCAACTGTTCTACCTTTTTCTTGGCATAATATGTAAAGTTCTAATTTGTTCAATTAGGTATTTAGGATATACTCGTTGAATTAAAGTAATCTAACTCAGAGAATCAGAAAGAATCACCGCTTTAACGATATTGGTATCATTAATAAATTTAATTTCTAGATAAAGAGCGAATAATTCGGCTGTATCTATGCTACAGTGGGGAGATAGTTGAAATAGATGTTTACTTGAATTGATCACAAAAGCGGCACCAACTCCATTGCTAGATTTTGAAGCATCCGTAAATATTTTAGAGCAATTTTCATAAGATTGGACAATATGTGACAAAATAGTTTTTATTACCGAGAGATGTATTTCCGACTTATTGTATTTGCTCAAATATACATTGTGGAATATTGATTGATTAAGGGGTATGATGATTGGCGATATTTGGATCGAATATATCGGAAAATCAAAGTTTAATTTCTTAGAATACGTTCTAAGTCTTTCATACGGTTTTCTTAGTTTATCATTAGAATTAAAGAGTTTGCTGTATTTACCTGTGAAGGTGTTACTGTAAATAGGTTTTTCTGGATTACAGTATACCGAGGATGAATTTGCTAGTGTCTGTTTTGTAGGAGCACCAAGTTCAGTATATATGCTCTTAATAGGTTTACTTAGAAATGCTCGTAGTATGATTCTTAGACCATTATTATGAATTGTATCTAGAGATTTTAAAATAGACTTTGTGGCAGAGGAATAAGCGATGCATGCATAATCCAGTTTAGACCTGATTAACGATTTGTATACTAATAATATTGTATTTTGTTCAGAAACCCATCCTAAAAATTTAATATTGAGGATCTACTGTTATTGGCTTTCTGTACAACGTAAGATTTGGCATGGTATTTATATTTAATGTCCATGTCTTATTTTTGTAGTAGAAAATTTCAATGGTTTTGGTATGGTTTTTATATTTCCAGTTTATTTATAAAGCTTTGTAAACATTTTGTCATAATATCTATATATTTTTCTTTTGTAAATTATATACATATTTTTCTTCTATGTTAACAGATATAGATACAGATATATAACAGAATAACAGATCCTTGTGGTACTCCATTTATTAAGCAGTGAATGCTCTAGAAAGAATGTGAAACTCTTATCTGAACAGTCCTCTTGGTTAAAAAATTGTTGATGAACGATAAACAGTGTCCTCGGATATTCCACTCATATAACGTTTTTAGAATGCTCTGTTTCCTGGCAGTATTAAAGGCATTTTTTAAGTAAAAAAATATCGCGGTAGATTTTATATTAGTTACAAAAGATTCCATAATATCGCTTTCGAGTTTCAGAATGATATCAACCGTAGATGGATTTGGTCTAAATTAATTTTTCTTAGTAATCAGTAATCGATTTTTTTTGAATGTCCACATTAATCTACTGTTAACGATTTCTTATATAAGTTTCCACATGGAACAAGTAATTGAGATTGGTCTGTAGGATTCCACACTACTTATATCATGATTTTAGGAATTACACAATATTGAAGGAAAACGCTGTTCCATCCATATGAAATTAAAAATATATAGTAAATGGTATTTTTCTGATTCCGGAAGATGTTTTAGAAATATGGTTGGGATATTTTCGGGTTCGGGACAAGAACCTTCAGGTTTCAAGGCTTCAAAGTGCTGAATTTCGTTCTTGAAATGTAATGCGGCTATTAATTATTACATTAGAATTTTCATTATTAGAAAAGATGATGAATGTGAAAAATCTTCACGGGGATTTTTGTCGGTTGAGAGGCTTTCGTAAAAATCTACTAGAACGTTTGCAATATCTTCCTTCTTCTTTGAATATTATTTTATTTTGAACTTTTAGGTGTTTGATAAAAGTCTTCTGCGGAGTACCATAAATTTTTCTAATTTTTTGCCAGATTTCCTTGGAGCTAGTTGTGTTATTTATTTCCGATACAAACTTCTGCCATGAATTCCTTTTAGCTTGCGTTATAGTAAGCTGCACTTTTGCCTTTAATTTTTTAAAATTAATTCTGTTTTGCGGTGTCTTGTGCTTCTTATAATTATTAAAAGCAGATTTACTATTTTCTATGACTTCTTCGCATTCTTTAGACCACCAAGGTACTGATGTACGTCCCTGTATTTGTTTTGTTTTACCAAAGTGTAATATAGCACTTTCTAAAATTATCATTTAGTACTTTAATGGTTTCGTCAATATCATTGGTTATTTGGGCCCTGGATATGTGATTATCATCAATATATTGAGAAAATGAATCGCAATCTGCGTTGTTAGTTTTCCATTTTGGAGCAAATTCTTAATGTTTTTGCACTTGGTTGAGATTCGTAATAACTATGGAAAAGTGATCACTTCCATATTTATAAGACAATACTTCCCAGTCTAAAAATTATAAACCTATGGTTAAGTTCGGATCACATAAAGAAAGATCAAGAACCGATGATTTATTTGTTTATTTAATTAATTAATTAATTAATTTATTTATTTATTTATTTAATACACGAGATAACCACATTAACAGTTTAAATTACAATATACAATATCACAGTTAGGATTCAAAACTTGAAATTACTTATAATATAAAATCAATATCAAAAATTTTTAAAAATGAGACTAAAAATCTTACATATAGAATTTTTCATATAAAAATGATTGCACGCCATTTAAGATTAACGACGTCAGAACCCCACAGCGTTGCCAAAACATCAGAATAGATGTAAGTGAGGAATTTTTAAAATGTAAATTATTTGTCAAACTGTTATATCTTATACGAAAGCTTATTAGCTTTCTACAGACTATTTAGTTGTTTTGACATAGTACAATCACAATCCACAACAATAATTAGTTTTTAAAGCTATTAATATAAATTTAATATGTATTTATAAATACAATTTATTAATATATGATATATTATGATCAAATTATGTAAGAAATCAAAACATAAACAAAATTCTTGCTCTAAAAAAACGGCAACACTTTATACAATTTTACCACACGCTGAACTGTCATTAAAATTTGAAGTATTCCCGTATCAGTTGCGTACAATTGTCTAATATATTTAATTAAAATATTATTTTGTGGAATATTAGACTTAAATAGTTATTTCATAAAATTTATATTATTAATAATAACAAATGATTTTGGATATTTAATCAATATAATTCTAAAATTCCCAATATAATGATGATTACATTTTTCTGATTATTATACCATGTTGACGCCTATGATGAAAGATCGAGCAGTTCGGTATGGGTTTCATATTATTAGCTGTGTTAGGAAAATTTGAACTCTAAGGTTGAGGTTCTAGAAATTTTAAATATAGGTGACGTCACTTTATATAAATTGTGACGTGCAACGTTTTTACTTTGAAAAATGGTGTACTAAAAATATAACAAGAGCGAAATTCAACAATACCAATATACATATCACAAAGCAAGAGATCTTTTTAACTCAGTTAAAGTTATATTGAAAATATTAAAATCGAGGACATTTAATAGCCCCATGTATCTATCCAATGGGTTGTGAATACCATAAGTTGTTCTGTGGAAAGGAATATTGAAAACATTGTGGTAACGTAGGCTTGATGGGGAATATTAAAGTTAATCTGGCTTAACAGGTGTGGATAATCAATAAATCCATGTATGATCTTATATATAATATAGTTCCTGACATATCACGACGGTTCTTGAGTGAGGGTAAAGATAATTGTTTTTGGATACGGGAATAATCATGATTTTCAATAGTAGTGTAGACATGTACAGACAAAATAGGTTGAACTAAGCAACAATACACTGATCTTGTTGAATCAATGGAAAAATACTTGCAATTGCTATTAACGAAACCAAGAAGTTTAGATGTCTTTATTGAAATAGAGTTTATATGGTCACAGAAAGTAAGCTTCTCATTAAAAATACACCCTAATCCCGACTAGAAGAAACATAATGCAGTGGCTAATTATTAATAGTATAGCTCGTTTCCATTCTATTGACTTAATAAAAGAACATTTTTTTTAAATGAAGTTTGTTCTAATTGCAACAATTTTAATGTTGTTAACTGCCGTACCAGTGATTTAAAAAAGAGGCTATCTTGGCTCCTATGGATCCTAGAACATTTTTTTGGCTTTAAAAGGTGTGATTTATAATCAGGTTTCCAAATATTTTTTAGTTTTAGCCATTTAATTTAAACTAAATTCTACAGAGTTATAGTAAATATTTATGAGCTTAATAAGTTCTTAATTATTAAATCATTTTGTGTACATAAATGTAATTTTTTTCTTTTTTTTTTCTGAAAAAGCTGTCAATTGACGTCAAATATCTAAATAGGAGAAGAAGAGCACAAGAGAAGAAGTCAAAGAGGAGATCAACAACAAAATAAACAGCATGGTAATCTCAGATATTAATCAAGAAAACATAAGTGTGGATGATATGTGGAATAAAATCAAAAATATCTGTAATTCAGTGGTAGATAATAAACTTAAACCAGAAAACAATATAAAGAAACAGCCATAGATGAGACAAGAAATATTAGAGAGAATGGAAGAACGAAGAAAACACAGAAATAAGAATGAGGAAAGGTACAAAGAAATAAACACAATCATTAAGAAAAAGATTTTGCCTCCCCAAAAAGGCAAATGCCACCAGATGCTCTGATTACAGAATTATAAGCTTAATGAGCCGTGCACTCAAAATCCTTCTTTCTGTTATTCACTCTCGCATATATAGAAAACTTGAAAAACACATTAGCTGTGTTCAGTTTGGGTTTAGAAGCGGACTGGGAAAGCGAGAGGCCCTATTTTCCATACAAGTATTGATACAAAGAGCTCGAGACGTAAATTGCAAAGTCTTGATTTATAGACTTTGAAAGAAAAAGCATTTGACAAGGTGCAACATCAAAAATTATTTCAGATACTGAAAGAATCTAGTATTGATGACAAAGATTTACGCCTAATTAAAAATTTATACTTACAGCAAAGGGCAACTGTACGAGTAGACAACAAAACCTCACAAGAATTCACGATAAAACGGGGAGTACGTCAGGGCTGCATTTTATCACCGACGTTGTTCAATACTTACTCGGAAATGCTGTTCAGGGAAGCTATTGATGGTTTAAGAGAAGGTGTAAAAATCAATAGTGAAATCATAAACAATTTAAGATATGCGGACGATACGGTTTTGATTGCTGATAATGGGGAGGATCTGCACAAACATTAATAGACCTTGTAGAGGAAGCCTGGTATGAAATTAAACTGTAAGAAGACCAAAATTCTTGTAGTAAGTAAAAACGACGTAATACAGCTATTCACAGTATTCACAGCTAATAATGAACCCTTGAAAATAATCGTAAAAATTACGTACCTTGGATGCAGCCTAAATAAGGAATGGAACCACTCACAGGAAATAAGATGTCGTATAGAAAAGGCAAAAAGTACCGATTGCTCCAGTTAACTATCCAAGGAAAGATTCAGGGCAAACGAAGCGTGGGGAGACGACCTATATCTTGGCTGCGCAATTTAAGAGACTGGTTCCAGTGCACATGTAACCAATTATTTAGAGCAACAGCTTCAAAGATACGAATAGCAATGATGATTGCCAAACTCCGTAGCGGAGAGGGCACTTGAAGAAGAATAGAAAAGGCGAGAGCTGACTTCAATCGCCTCAGGAAGATTTTATGTAATATGGACCTGAACATTGATATAAGAACACGAGTCTTGAGATGCTATGTATGTATACCCTTTCATATGGAGTCGAAGCCTGGACCTTGACCGAAGCAACATTCAAACGATTAGAAGCCTTCGAAATGTGGTGCTACCGCAATGTATGAATAAAGATCCGGAAATTATGCGTATCGTGAAAATCAGAAAGATGACATACTTAGGGAATGTGATGCGCAATGAGAAGTATCAACTAATTCAACTAATTTTACAAGGCAAGATAAAAGGCAAAAGATCTCAAGGGCGCAGAAGGACATCGTGATCATCATCGTGAAGAACATCAGACAGTGGGCAGGAATGACTACCATACATCTATTTAAAGCAGCTGTCAACAAAGTTGTATGGACCAACGTGACTGCCAACATCCACAGAGGATAGGCACCAAAAGAAGAAGAAGATCTAAATAGAAGTTTTTAAGTTATGAGCAAAATAATGAGTTTGACGTTTGGATTGTTTATTTAAAAATAGTTCCACTAAAAAATTGATGAATCCCTAGATGAGAGTCTTTTTGTAATATCTCGAGTATAGTGTCGAGTAAAAAACTAACTTAATGGGTATATGAGTGAAGTCATAAAAAATTCAAAAATTATGGATGTATGTATTAGGGGAAGTCTATGGATGGTTTTAACATGGAGTTTTTTTTAAGAAGTAACTACATTTTATAAATTTTTTGTGTTATCGTTTATCGGTAAGTCAATTAGTAGAAATGTTTTCTTAGTAGTCCGAACTTCGAAGTTTGTATCAGTGTTTTTGTTTCCTGTTTTATTTGGTTATATCTATTACCAGGTAACCCTAATTAAATAGAATGTATGATGATAATTGCCATTTAACGACATTTTAAACTTAATTGTTTGTACTACAATTTACATTAAGTGGACAGTTTGTATGACTAATTCAAATCAACAATTACGTCGTCCTTAATAAGGCATTTAATGTAGGCATATAAGTAATCAATTTAAATACAATATGACACTTGGTGAACAGGTAATCATTCTAGTCTCCTAGAATTGTTTATAAGTACTTCGGTCTAGATAGCTAACTAGATTATTGCGTTTCATTGAGATTTTTAAAAGTATTTCGAAAGGCCATTATGGCATGTCATTAGATGAAATATGATAGGCTATTAAGTTAAATAAATGATATTCTTGCCATTTTAAGAAAAGTCAGTCTTATAATGTATGATACGTTGCTATCAGGTGTAATAATTTACTGACCTAACTTAGCTCAGTAAAATATTGCACACTTTTTGTTTTTTTTTATGAAAGGGAAAGTAGATGTATTATACAGGGAGGAAATATGGAAATATATAACAAATATTCTATTATATGTATATATATATATATATATATATATATATATATATATATATATATATATATATATATGCTTTCTGTGGTTTTCCGGGTTTGACTCCGCGTTGAATAATTTTGGTTTTGAGAAAAACCATTATTTTGACGACGTTTCGGCAAGGTCGTATTTGCCATTGTCAATTCAGGCAGTGGCGCTTCTTGCTGATTCCTTGAAGTCTACTTCAAGCGTCAATAAGAGGAGGTGAAAAAAGTAAACTGAAGATAAAAACAAAAATAAGGTTAATAAATAGTATCATACTACCGATACTAACGTACGCATCTCTCGCATGGGGACACTTATGTAACACAAAGAAAAAGATACAAGCCCTTGTAGGCCCCAGTAATTAAGATTTTACTTTTCAGGACATCCTACCAAAAAAATTTATAAAAAACACAAAAAACGGTCAGCAAAAAAATCAAAAAACACTAACAAAAACCGGCTCAAGCCAACAAAAAAACTAACAAAAACCAAAAAACCGTGGCATGTAGGGCCCAACTCCTTAAGCACCAAGTCTCTGAACTGGACGCAACCCAAAGCTGAGGCTTAAGGCCCAAGCATGCAATTTCAGTTTCACAGATAAGTCACAAGAGGATAACAGGAATAAAGCCTTAACGCTGGCCTGAATTTAAATCGTTTAGGGAACCATATTGGAGCTGTGCCCCCATCGCGCATCAGAGTCCTATAGGGGGGAAAGGGATGGTCTGGAGCATTGGAGCGAAGTGGAGTGATTCCTGTTTTACACGAATTAATACACCTCGCTCCAATGAATTGTTACACCCGAACGTAATTCTAAGAAGTGAACATGTCTCACAGGTTGGGTTTAATTAAATTGCTTGCTTGCTTGTGTAGGAGTTTGTATCTACCCGACTGTCTGAAGACGTAGGGAATATATAAATAACGTTATAATGGTCTATTGATACCAATTCATACACGGAAGGTTGACAAATTGTGCTCTTTTCGTCGTTTGTTTATATATTCGGCGCTTCAATTCACCAAAGCCGTAACAAAGCTCTTGCTGAAATCTGTAAACCCTGTATATATATATAAATAATGTTTTCAATTCAGATCGGTGTGTGGCCGGACGAAGTAAAGAAGAAGAATTTAAATCTTACTGAATAATCTGAAATACAACAAATTGTATGTCGACTGGAAATTTTCTAAGAGACTTCTTAAGAAGGTGCTTCTTATTGATAATAACATACTTTATACCTAAACAGGTTATATAGCCCACATTATTGGTTCATTAAAATAACTGCAACATTTTAGACGCGGAAATTTCAAATATCTTTGAAATTCTTGGTCACTGGTTTATGATATTACGTTAGGAATTGTCAGCTGTGTCATAGAAACTGTATTATCAATAATTTTCAAACAGAGTATAATGATTTTCTGTACTTCCAGGTAAATATTTTTTATGACTGAAATTAAAATGATATCCAAATAAATATTTTGCTATAGTTCATTAGAGTATTTACTTTTTCCCTTTTGTGCAAAATTGCAGTTGCACCACTGAATTCCTCAGTAAAAACATAATTTCGGAAGTAGTAAATCCAGATGAATTAGTTGAACATTAGACCTTCCCTTCTTTTACAACAAAAACTGTGAGTGTAGACCATAAAGTAAGGATAACATTCGACATTAATTCTGAAAAGTGCCAAGCCCATCTGCTTTTAATTGACGTGGGATATCCTGTAATAGTGTCTTTAGTGTTTCTTGTGTACTATATTATTTTTAAGATTTAGCAGCAGTAGCTTTAGAGAAAAGAGTATGTAGCTGAAAAAAGTATTATTCTGATTTATGGAATAAATGTTGTTGAAATCCAACAACAGGCAAGCGGCACAAGTTATACCAACCTTTAAAAATATACTCTCATATTATTAAAAATATCACAAAATCCATAATAGAACAACAATGTTTTCAATCATAAAACAATTTATCGAAAAACGAAGAGACCTTCACTTATTATGATTTTGAAAAAGACTTACAAACTGGTTGAAATTATGAAAAAAAAAAGGATACTAAATACTGTAAATGGGTTCTTGTCGGAGAGAAACATAACAATTTAATATTTTAATATACAAATAACGCAGACTTGTTAAAACATATCTAATAAATACTACTGTAAGTAGAACTAAATATAACTAACCAATGATTAAATAGTAAATGGTGTGATACTTGAGTTGATCTGATGAACTGGTATGTATCCCTAAATTCTCAATAATTGATTGTAAACAATAAAATTTTACAGAAAATAGTTAATCTAATATTAACTAGATAAAAGTTGTTATTCAGCCATTAAGCAAAATATTACGGGAACACTATTATATTTGAATTAGATTATAATTTGAACTTTTACACTTTGGTGAGTACATACGGAAAAATGCTTGTCTGTATTTTAATAATGATTATGAACATTTGATATTGACGTGTTGTTGAGAAAAACAATGTACAGGGTAAATAAGTACATTACAATACTACTGAGTAGAAAAATTAAAAACATGTACAGAATTACAAATATCACGATTAAAACTGAAACACGGTTTTATCTAATTTTGTTAGTTACCTATAGTAGCGGAGGAAGGAAAAGTAGATTTTGTGATGTGTAGAAGTCAGCTAAAAGAGGTTATCAAGTGTAAAGTAATAAGAGGTGAAGGTATAACTAGTCAATACCGAACGGTGATAATGGATACTTAGATAAAGGTGAGGCCCAAAGAAAAGGAAATAGGACACCAGAAAGTAAAGTGGTGGAAGTTAAAAGAAAACGATTTGGTAATAGTCTTTAAGAGTAGAGTACTGGAAGAGCTTAAGGAAAAAGATAAGGTAAATGACTGGTCGGAAGCCAACAGTACAGTTGTGGTGCGAGTGGGAGAGTAAGTGCTAGGAAAAAAATCTGGTAAAGGGCCTCCTAGAGACAGAGAAACTTGGTGGGAAACGATAAAGAGCAGCAAAAGGGTTAGAGATAAGAAAGAGGCTAGAAAGAGGTATGACAGGTCTAAAAGAGAGGAAGATAAGGACATATACAAGGTAGCATAGGGTGAAGCAAAGAGCGCTGTAGCTACTGCTAAGGAAAGATCATCTGCACAGCTGTATGAAGAGTTGGAAAGAGATGTGAGGATGAAAAAGTTATACAGCAAGGGACAAATCATCAAAGGACTTAACTCACGTGCAGCAGATTAAGAGTGCGGATGGAAGAGTGTTAAGAACCGATTTTGAAATAAAGTAAGTAAGTAAGTTCGTGTAACCTTCTGGCTAAGGTCTAGTGTTAGGGTTTTCAGGTCGCGCAAGCGCCCCTAACATGACTTAACGACTACTTTCGTAGCAGGGACCGACGGCTTTACGTGCCCTCCAAAGCACGGTGGCAGCTCAGTTAAATTAGAAATTGAAAATTTTGTCAGTGCCAGGATAAAATAGTTTTTGCCAGTTTTGAAATAAAGCAAATATGGTATGAGTACTTTAGAAAGTTGCTAAGTGAAGAACACCAGAGGAGATAGCGAGAGATGTAATACCTGTGATAGCGAGAGATGAGGTTGTCAAATCGTTAAATAGGATGAAGAATGGTAAGGCTGTAGGACCTGATGGATTGCCTGTGGAGGTTTGAAAGACTTTAGGGGAGGAGGGGATTGATATTTTATGGTAAATGATGAGTAGGATATATGAGAAAGAAAGGATGATGCCCAATGCATGGAGAGAGAGTGTGATGGTATCATTGTATAAAGATAAATGGGACATTCAGGACTGTAAGAACTATAAAGGGACAAAGTTAATATCGCATACAATGAAAATTTGGGAGAGAACCGTAAAGAGAAGGTTAAGGAGAGAGACATCGATGTTCTACTATCGATTTATACCAGGGAGGAGGATAAAGGATGCCTTGTTTGCTTTGAGGCAGTTGGTAATGAAACACTGCGAGAAAAAAAGAGAGCTACATTTGGTATTAATAGATCTTGAGAAGGCGTACGACGCAATACCTAGACAAGAGCTATGGAGATATATGAGAGAGAAATAGGTTCCTGAGAAAGCTCGTGAAGGATATAACCGAGGGAGTGTATACCAAAGTAAGGACTTGTGAAGGATTAACTGACGGATTTTCCCTATCTGTTTAATCTTGTTATGGATAGTCCCTATCTGTTTAATCTTGGAATGGATATACTGACAGAGAAAGTAAGGAAAGGAACTCCTTGGTCAATGCTCTTTGCTGATGATATCGTATTAGTGGAGGAGAGCAAAGATATGTTGGAGAAGTTGAAGGGTTGGAGAAGGGTTATTGAAGAGTGAGAAGTTAAGATTAGTAGGTCGAAAACGGAGTATATATAACGGAAAATGGGACGTGCACTGTATCGAGCAATTGCTCGCAGAATACAGGCTGGTTGGTTTAATTGAAAGCGAATGAGCGGGATACTTTTTGATCGAAAATCGGGGAAAGGCTGAAAGGAAAGATATAGAACCTGGTGAGACCTATGTTGCTGTAAAGCGGTGACGTGTGGCCTATAAATAAGATTACGGAAAAGAAGATGGAGGTAGATGAAATGAAAATGATACGGTGGATGTTGCATAAGACTAAAAGGTAGAGGATCAGAAACGACTTGATTAGGGAAAGGGCCGCGGTGACTACAGTCTCAAAAAGGATTCAAGAACAAAGACTGCAATGGTTTGTTCATGTCAGACGTAGAAATGAAAAGTATGTGGGACTAAGGATAGAGCTGGAGAGGTAGAGGAAAACCCGATGGACAGAAATAAGTGGCGACGAAGAGTAAGGACCAGCGATCCCTGAAAAGAAAAAAAACTGAGGAAGAAGAAGACTTGAGATTGACAAAAGTAACATCTGAACTCTAGTGCTGGCATCATTTTTAACAAAATAAAGTCCAACAGGTTGTTTGCCGACACAGACTTCCATATTTTGCCCTTAGAATATAGAATCAACCATAGCCACAATTTTAACTCCATTTTTATTGGATATACATTGTCTATTGGGACAATCAAGGACAATTCCCTCTAAATCCTGATAAATGACTATTAATTATTGTAGTATACTCATTAATTGTGTAGTACTATGTACGGTTAGCAACGAATATATCAAACAGAGTGCTTATTGGAGCTAGCTTATCAGCAGTTCTTTGTTGATCTCGTGTTTTTTATCATCGAAACGCAAATATGATGTTCAATCTAAGCATCTTTTTTTCTGCAATACACACTCGTTGATACCGAACTGAACTATTTTATTTGTTGTAGTAACTCCATAAAAATGAACAAAAAAATATATGTTTGAAAATGTATATTGAATGTATTGGACTTTTAAAAAGAATTAAAGTAATGTTGCGTCGCTTAACGTGTTAAATGAAGTACGATTCATAGTACTCGGCAGGCAACGTTGACAAAATCGATGAAAATGCCATTTATTTAGTACACCTCATTAACTTTCGTGCAGCTGTAAAACAGGTAAGGTTAATGATTTTCTCAATACAATGATTAGGACACTCAACTTTTTATCGGTTCTAGATATTCTCTTTAAAGTCAACACCATGAAATGTTCATTAATATTTTAATCCGTTAGTGTCAGTTAAATGTAATGGTGTTCCTTCCCAAGGGTTGATAATTTGTTTCGATCGAAATTCTCATCACTTACTTTAAACACACCCACAACAACAGGGTGTAAAATGAAAATATGTTTGACATCGCAAGTAAACAACAGGTTCATGACCTTTTCTTGGGAGTTCCCGGTTTTTATGTATTGAGTTTTTTTTTTATTTTCTGATACGAAATTTATTTTTTTTAATTGTTGTATTGATTAAAATATGTTCAACGTAGAGCAATTAGTTTTAGTAGCATTCTTTTGTTTCTAACAGCTTATTTCCTACTGAAATATTTTATACACAGGTAATCTAGGCACTGTGGAGGAAAACAAGTCAACATAAACTCTAAATTTTTTATCACTGAATCGATTGTGCTAAAAATTTGGATTTAAGGTTATCTCACCCCCCTCTTCAAACGTTATATGTGCACTAGGTGAGCTTTTTATTGTTAAGGGCTGAAAACCACTAGTAATAGGTCAAAGTGCTGATTACAGATGTGTCAGGCGTTTTGATGAATTTTGGAAGATATAATTTCAATTCTGATAAAAATAGTGTTACTTATACTGCTCGTTTTTTTTTAAACAGAGTAATCCAATCTAACGGCAAACATAAATTAGGTGTCGGCATTATATTGACAAAAGAAGTTGCAAAATCTATTGACAACTTCATCCAAAACTCAGCAGGAGTAATGCTCATACAACTGAAAGCAAAACCAATCGACATCAATATAATTCAAGTGTTTGCACCTACAACAGAAGGAACAGAAGAAGAGCTAGAAGAACTATACCATAGCATTAATCAAGTCGTGAAAAGGTTGAAAAAGCAAGACCTAACAATTGTCATGGGTGACTTCAACGCCAAAGTTGGGGCCAGCAAAACATCATCTGTAGTTGGACCATTTGGACTAGGAAACCGGAACGATCGGGGAAATACATTGGAGATTTTTGCGGAAGCAAATCAATTAGTAATAATGAACACCTGGTTTAAGCTACACCCAAAATTGTACACCTAGAAATCTCCACAGGATTCTGTGGGAAGGATTGTAAGAAATCAGATTGATTACATGCTAGTAAATAAGAGGTATAGGAACAGCTGTACATCTGTCAAAACATACCCGGAGGCAGACATAAATTCTGATCATGTACCAGTTGTAGGTGATTTCAAAGTTAGAATGAAGGAGTAAGTCGATGAAGAAGTATGATGTTAGAAAACTGGAAGATCCCAATGTTCGACTGATGGTGAGTGAAAACTTTAATACAATGATGCAAAATGCAGAAATGCAGGAACTATAGAGGAAAGTCTAACCATCATACAAGAAACAGTGAGAAAAATATAAGAACAACACCTGAAGAAAGATACAGAGAAACGGAAATCGTGGATAACCTATGAAATACTTGAACTTATGGATCAGAGGAAAAAAAACAAAGAAAATCTCCAAGAATATAAAAGAATACATTCCATCGTCAGAAGAAAGATAAGAAAAGTCAAAGAGAGATAAAAAACAGAACAATGTCAAGAAATAGAGGAGTATCAGAGTCGATATGATAACTTCAATGTCCATCGAAAGGTAAAGGAAATAGCTGGAAAGTTCCAAAAACGCAACAGCGGAAAAATAACAGATGATGAAGACAATCTTGCCATAACCAAAGAAGATAAAAAGAAAGTATGCAAAGAATATTAGAAGAAACTTTTCCACGACCTTAGAACAATACAAGATCCCACCATTGAAGAAAATTCAGGTCCCGAAATCCTACCAGAAGAAATAACGGCAGATGTCAGACAAATGAAGGATGGAAAGGCACCGGGACTTGATGAAATTCCTGCAGAACTGCTGAAGCTATTAGATGCAGAACAAATAAAAATAATAACTGAAATATTTAATGAAATATACAAGGCAGGAAATATACTAGTAGACGGACAGGCACCCTAAGAAGAATAATCCAACTTCTTTTCATCGTATTGCGCATTGTTTTAACCTTTAAAAAGTGCCCTATATGTTTTTAACGAAATGTTAAATACATCGAGTATGGTACCCCAAAAATAAAAAGTCATCTTCAAACAATTATATTATTGTACTTAGAAAACTCAATAAATCTCTTTGTTTTAAATAAAAACCAATCTCTTTGTTTTTTTTAAGCTTTATTTTTGTTTATAGTGCAAAGGAATAATGTAAAAATGAAAAATATTAGAAGTAATACAGAAAAAAGTAAAGAGCATTATAAAATCAAAACGAGAGAAGCTAAACGATTTTGCAGACAAAAGAAGAGAAAATTACTGGGAAAATAACTAGAAATAATAGAAGACAACTATGTTCAAAAAGAAGTTAAAAATTTTTATCGAGGAGTAAAAAAGACACGGATGACACAAAATAAAAGTACAATATTTTGCAGAAACAAAGATGGTATGTTGCTAGGAGACAAGACAGAAACATTAAACAGGTGGGCAGAGTATTTCGATGCATTATTAAACGATAAAGGCCAAACAGGAGGCAATAGAAGTAATAAGAGACTTAAAAAAAAATAAAAGTGCAGCAGAAAGCGGTGTACCAGCAGAAATATTAAAAGTGGAGGATATATACTGCAGCAAAAGATAGAAGACTTGTTATAAAAAATTGGGAAAAAGAAAAAATGCCAAAAGAAAGAAACGTCCTAAGAGCCCTGCAAGCAGGAGAACAATGAAGAAAAGAAGAGGAAGACCACGAAGGAAGTGCTTTGATGCCGTTCCGACCGACATAGAATAAATGCGAACAAGAGACTGGAAAGAACAAGTGAAGGGCCGAAAAAAGTGGAAAAAACTAGAAGACTATCGAAGCCAAGGGCCTCTAGGGCCTGTAGTTTTTCAATAAAACGCTGGGCTTCGTCCAGTTCGGTGACTTGGTGCTCGAGGATGTGGGGCATTCGTGCCTAGGTTTTGGGATTCTGTTAATTTTTTGGGTGTTTTTCCAGCTTAGCGAACTTAACTCTGGCTTTTTCGACCATCGTGTAAATCATCCTTACTTGTTGAAGTTCTCTGAACAACAAACATCCAGCGACGTATCTAGCTACATTTACTGATTCATGTAGGCTGCTTTGTATCCTTTTTTGTTTGTGTTACAGATATTTCCCCATGCGAGAAATGCATATATTAATATAGGCAATATGATGCTATTTATCAATATTATTGTTGTTTTAGTACGTAGTTTGCTTTTTCGACCTTGCAGTCCTCTTATTGCAGCTTTAGATATTGTTGCTTTTTGTAACATTGTATCTATATGTTTTTTTAAACATTAAGCCTTCGTCCGTTATGACTCTCACGTAGCATATCTTTTCCATTCGATGGGAATTGTTTTGCACCGTAAGTTGTTCCTCTTGGGTTCTCCCTTCTCTTTGTGGAGAGCACCGCTTGCGTTTTCTCGGAATGGCTGAAAATTTTCCACTGGATACTCCATTCTTCAATGCTACCTAGTGCTGTTTGCAAGTTGTTGACCGCTATTACGATATTTCTGTGTTTGGCAGCAATCGCTGTATCGTCTGCATAAACGCTAAGTCCTCTTCCAGGTATTCTTGGAACATCGGCGGTGTAAATTTTATACAGTAGGGGTGATAGAACCACTCCCTGCGGCACTCCAGCCTCCGGCGTTCCGAGTTCGGACCGGACTTATTTGAACTCTGAAGCTTTGATTGCCCAAGTAGGAAGAGATCAGTCTCGTCATGGCTCCACTGTATCTATGGCATCTCATTTTATATATCAGTCCTTTATGCGAGACTCTATATAACGCTTTGTTTACATCCAGGAAGGCTGCTTCTGTGTACTGCTTATCGTTGAATCCGGCTGTTGTATACTCTGTTAGTCTGAATACTTGTAGCTCGCTGGAGTGGTCTGCTCTAAATCCGAACTGAGCTTCTGGGATTAGTCCTAGCCGGTCTCTGCCTGGAGTCTGCTGAGTATGACTCTTTCCACAATCTTACTGACTGCTTGAAGTAAGCTTATTGGCCTGTAGTTTTGTGGGAACGTAGTGTCCTTTCCTGGTATAGGATTATTATGACATGGGCTTCCTTCACATTTATCCACATTTATTTCCTCTATAGATGTTGCGGTGATGATCTCATTTAGTTCCCCGGGCATTTCTTGCTGTTCCTTGACTTCTTCGATGAAGTCTATATCTTCGTATTGGTGATAATCTAGCGTACATACTCTCTCTCACTGTCTCTCTCACTCGGGTCATCCTCATCACCTCGACTTTCTCCTCGATGGAGACAATTCCATTCTCGCCGTGTAGTCGGGATATGGGTTTTCTGTCATTTCTTAGAATTTTTTGAAATTTTCAAATATTTTGTATATGTGGACCCTGTTTCTCCATCTCTTGGACGTAGTTGTCCCAGTTTCGGATTCGGTGTTATTGTAGCGACGGTTACTTATATGTATAGAGGATCTTGGTGCGCTTCTCTCGAATGGTTCTTGGCAGCACTTCTTGTGATTGGCCCTGTACGTGAATAGGTAGGAGGGGTGGTACTCGGTCTTGTTGCCTGATTTATTTTTATCTTCTTCAATACCGTTTTCCAAGCTATTGGAAGCCTTTGAGCATCATCTTTTTGGTTTAGACAGTTGGGGTTTTTTTCAATTTCTATTGATGCTCTGATTTCAAGTTTTTTTAAATTTCAATGTTTGCTAGTACCGTCGGTTGGTTCAGGTTTATTGTATTATAGCTAGGAAGATTTAAGTTTGAACTAAAACAGTTATTTTAAATAACTACTTTAAGACAATCAGATTTGAATCATTTAAATTTCTTATTGTATATTTTAAATTAATGGAAAAACCTTTTTGTATTAACATAGATTACTTAATCAAATTTTGTAAATAAAAGTATCCTAATTTAAACTTTGTAAAACCATTGTTAATGTAGTACCCATAAAACCAATATAGCTAGGGTTGATGGTTTATTAATGTGTATTTAAATTAAACTTTTACATTGTGTAATTAATAAAGAGGAAAGTAAAAAAATTGCGCTATCAATAATTTCCAAACGGACTATAGTTTTAAGTGATACTTAGAAGGTAATAAAACAAAGCAATACTGTTACGAAATTACCAATGCATCGTAACTATAACTACTATTATGGTATAAAAGTACATTTCACAGGAACTTGTGACCTTTTAGTGGGTGATTCATTCATTATGATTTTTAAAGTACATTTCACAGGAACTTGTGACCTTTTAGTGGGTGATTCATTCATTATGATTTTTACTTTAAATCAGACTGGTTCGTTGAAATCAACATCGTAATCGAGTGTAAACGTTCTTTTTTTGTTATTTTAATCCTGGTTGAGTAACTCATTTTGTTTTTGTGAATGGATATGTACGTTTCCGTTCTCATTCAATGCTCACTTTGTTTAAGAAATGGAAGATTCTATCAATACATGTATGGTCGAAATGTGTTACCTCAGTTATTTCATAAGCCTGTAAAAAGTTTATATGCAGGTAAAATTGTATATTTTTAACCTTGAGCGTTAGTTCATTGATGTTGCGTATGTTTGGACATTGGCGCTCTTGAAACTTGTTTAACGTGGGATTGTAATTAATGATTAAAGGTAATAAGCTCCTATGAATACCGAGTACAAAGGGACATAAAAAAACATAAAAACGGGTTATACAATCATTAATTGCGGAGGAAGTACATATACCTCCTTCGGTCTTCCTGTTCTTTCGATGGCACGTATATACACTTCATATAGTGTATAGGAAATTTTAAAGACTCCCAACCTTAAATACTTTTTACGAGGACAATCTCTACCGAATTCGTACTACCTCTAGTACTATATTCTTCAATTTGCTTTAAAGCTCAATTTAAGGTTATGTTTAAATTTTAGCGATTTATGCAGCTTTTCGTTTTTTTCTCTATGGACTAGATTAAGGCGTAAATCCCAGTTCCCTAGTCTAACTCAGTTATTAACTCAACAAAAATTACTAATGCCCCTTCACTTGTGGACTAAGTACTGCTGGATTTAAATGGCAGAACCCATCTCATATGTTTTTTAGAGACCTTGATCCCCTCATTAGTTCTATTATTCTAATAGAATCCTCCTCCTGGTCTTCAAGTCCCGTTCTCAGAGGTCAAATGGTATAGTAAATGTATCATAGAAAATATTGAGTTCGCTAAACGTTAAGAATTACTAGTTAGTACCAGTACCAGGGAACGGCAAACCAAAAGACTTTTTCAATATGTTGATTACAAATGATTTCTTGCAAACTGTTGTAGATCAAAGTAATAATTATGCTGTGGAAGTTTTAGTTCGCCCAGGCACACGTGTGAAATCTCGTATTACAGAGTGGAAAACCCCGAATTTAGATGAATTTAAAGTATTTTTGGGTATATTTCTCCATAGTGATATAGTATCACTTTCGCGACGAAGTGATTATTGGAAAACTGATCCCTTATTTAACTTATTATTGTTTAGAAGATACATGTGAAAAAATAGATTCATCATCATTTTGAGATGTCTTCATTGTACTTCCCCTGATCGAGATACAAACGATTGTCTTCATAAAATAAGACCAGTGGTTGACTACTTTAATAAAAAAATGTGTGAAGTGTACTATCCAAACAAAGAACTTTCTTAAGACGGAGCTATGGTTCTGTGGCGAGGCAGATTATAATTTAAACAGCACATAAAGAATAAACGTCATAAATATGGCATTAAATTGTACATGTTAACTGAACCTACTGGGTTAATTTTGAAATTTCCCATTTATGAAGGCGCCTTCGATATTTTTGGCGTAGAAATCGATGGAACAGAGTCCCAGTAACACTTTTTGGGCCATTGCTCAGTTTGGACGGTACTCTTCCCATCAAATAACAGTTATAAATCAACAGACTTAAATCCTTTGAATCCATTGTTTATAAAAATCCCAAAAGTAGCGTCTTTTCAAGCAATGTAACTCGGTAAATAATAATCGGAATGACATGAAATTTTGATAGCATACTTTTGAAGGATGACACTACAGAAATGTCATGTGGGTAATTCATTAGAGTCAACGTAATAAGATCTCAAAAGACCACGAAGATAGAACAAGATGCTTATGAGCCAGCTAAAAGGGGCTTGGTGTAAAGAACATCTGGAGACATATATTTGATTATTAACTAGCCTAAGAAATCAAAGAAAGTACGCTCTTTTCCTCATTTTCGGACATCTTCCACGATGCGCCTTTTTGGGATATCGCAGCATGGTTATAATTCCATAAATGAAGTACTAGCTCCTTCTTTAGCAAGACTATCAGCAATGTCGTTACTTAATTAGCCCACACAACGAAGCTACTTGTTTTGTTTCGTTAGTTCACTAAGGAACTGCAACTTCCGCATGTCAAACAAAACGGATTGCAAGTATTATGATGAGTAAATAAGAATTGGTCCTCCCATTCAGTTTTAAATTTACAAATTAAAATATCGTCCTCGTATTTAAATTTCGAAGTTATTAGTCATTTAGAAAACAATTATTTTAAAAGAAAAATAAACTTTAAAAACACAGGGCAAAATCGAAAATATATTTGAAACGTCTCGCTCAAAAGTTGATAATCATTAATGGTATCGAAAAAACGAGGACTAATGTGTCTGGTAAGAAATGTGTATGGGTAAGATTGTAGCTGCTGCTTTACAGCGCGATTCAGTGGCGTAATGCAAACGATGAATTTTTATTGAATTTGACAAAAAAAACCTTTTTAGTACAAACTGATATTAAAAATGTGATACCATTGTGATACGCTTTCCGAAAGTCGAATAAATCAACAAAAAATGAGTATTTTATTTTATAATTCATAGCTAAATGCCAACACAAATTGTTTCGGCAATGGCGCACCCAGGAGGGGGGTTTGAGGGTTAAACCCCCCCCTCTAAGGGCTAGGAAAATGTAACTTGTCTTTCACACACAATACAAAAAATCCATAATGCTAATTTAATAATTAAATTACCTTAACGACCTGTACATGTGAAAGGTTATTTTCATCGCTGAAAGTACTAAAGACTTATTTCAGAAATTGTATTAGCAAAGAGAGACTAAATGGTTTAGCTTTGATGTTTATACATCATGACATTCAAATAGATGAAGAGGTAATAAATCATATGGCTCTAAAGCAACGTCGTTTAGACATTTTATTATAAATTTTTAAAATAGAGTTTGGAATTTAAATAAATATTTTTCATTATATTTAGATCCAGATACCTAATATTAGCCTCATGATAAGAGTAGACAGAACAAGTTTGTTGCGAGTAGCATGCACCTACAGGACTGCATCTGCGGCGGGCTTGTGGGCTATCACGGGTTGTGTTCCTCTTGAGAGAAGGGAGGATTTCACAACAGGCAAAAAAAAAAGAAAGGGAAAGATCAATGGAAAGATGGCAAGAAAAGTGGAACAACACGGAAGATGTTGGCCAGTGAACCAAGATGCTGATTCTGAGCCCAAGGAACTGGGCAGATTGTTTGTTTTAGGGCGTATCTCCATAGGTGCAGAACGACAGATACAGATAAATGCCTATACCGCAAATATTCCGACACTGTTACTCATACAATGCTGGAGTGTAATAGATGCACAGTGGAGAAAAACAGAATGTATAGAGAAATAGGTATGAACCCTGCTACTGTGAGGGAGATGATCATAAAGATGACGGGAAGTAAGGAGGGATGGAATATTGTACATAATTACATTCGAAGAGTAATTAAAAAGAAAGAAGAAGAAGAGAAACACCAACCGGACCAACGACAGAGATAAGATCTAGATAAGAGAAGGGAGTGTTCTAAACATGTCGTCGTCAGTCAACTGCGCACAAGTAAGAGAGGGTGGTTTTAGTTGGTAGGCAGGATAACAGATACCTGAATCTTTGGCACTGCTATCTTTAGTACTTTAAATTAAACTAGAACTCAAATTTTAAGGACTCAAAACGGAAGTAGCTTAAAAAAAATTGCTCCAGTGCCCAACCAACCCCCCACCAGGAAAATTCTAGGTGCGCCACTGTGTTTCGGACTCAAGTTGTAGATTCTGCAGCTTTTAGCATTAGTTTAATTTTATCTCAAGTTAGTATTTTTCTTTTACAAATTTTAAAACATATCAGATTATTTATCGCGGTGCATTTCATATTTTTTTTATAGTAATAATTGTTAACTAAGACCTGCACTATAAACGTAAATCCACAATCCATAACTATCCTCTATAAAAAAAAATAACTCATCACAACCGGATACACGGTGGTTAAATCAGTAACCAAAGAAAACACATCTCAGTATTTGTTTATATTTTCTAGAGTGTAACAGGTAGATTTATTTGAGTTTATTTTGTCTATTTGTGCCGACATGACACAAGAGTTGAATTACCAGCTGCACCGGTGTCTTTCATCTCGACTGTCAGCACTTCATGAAAACTTTTAATTTATATTTATATTGTCAAGAGGCATTGGAAATTACTGTTTCCAAAAATAACACACCGAAAAGAATGGAAGTGAAGATTTTATAGCTTTTATTATGTATGGGCTGTTTATTCTGCATGGTGGTAACCGAGGTAAATATATATACATATTATGTTAGACTAGAAACTAAATAAACACTGGGGTGCAAAAGTAACCGGACACTCAGATTTTTCCTAAAAACTGGCGTTTAAAAAAGTTTAAGATGTTCCCAATTCAGTATTTAATAATAAACAAAATTTAAAAGTCAAATTTATTACAACTCAAGAATGTTACAAAGAAAAAAACAATAATCAATTCAAAAAATTTGAAAATCTACAAAGAAACAAAATTTTTTTTTTAAATATAAATATTTTTTTATGGAAAACGATATTTAGTAGAGTGTATTACCTCTACGAGCCCTAAATACAGCTCGCATTCGATAAGACATACTTCGGATTAAGGCAGCAAAGTCTGTTTGAGGGATTTGCTTCCATTCGTCATGGACTGCTTGCTCCAAATCATTCATGGTTTCAAACTCACCATGGTTACGTCCAATACGTCGTCCAGAATATCCCTTGCACGCTCTATTGGATTTAGGTCTGAACTCCTTGGGGGCCATGGTAATAAACAAATCCCAAAAAAACTTCACATCCCGTCTGTCCTAATGCAGTCATGCATTGACGAACTTCCGGGAGATTACGCTGACATCCTCGAGGCTACTCCAATAGCCTACCGCACATACCTTTAACTTCCAATCCTTTTCCCTACCCCGGACAGGGGTAGATTGGTTTTTTGCAGTTTCCCAATCTCATTACTAAACGATATCTGACCGTCCCTGAGAAAATAGCTGCAACTATTTTCTCACCTGAGCCGGAAATCGCTGAAACCGTCTATCGAACTCCGACGAGGCCTGGCCGTTAACAAGAACGACCGACAGAATTTTAGTGCAATACACTATACACTCCCGTCACCGGGACCCCCGTCCGACTGCAGCCTCCGTTACTTCACACGGGATCTGTGGTCGGACGGAGAAAAAAGTGATTGACGGAGCCAGTAACATCGAAATGGTAGCGTCCGTCATTGTTGGGTTAAATCACACACACACACACACACACACACACACACACACACACACACACACACACACACACACACACACACACACACACACACACACACACACACACACACACACACACACACACACACACACACACACACACACACACACACACACACACACACACACACACACACACACACACACACACACACACACACACACACACACACACACACACACACACACACACACACACACACACACACACACACACACACACACACACACACACACACACACACACACACACACACACACACACACACACACACACACACACACACACACACACACACACACACACACACACACACACACACACACACACACACACACACACACACACACACACACACACACACACACACACACACACACACACACACACACACACACACACACACACACACACACACACACACACACACACACACACACACACACACACACACACACACACACACACACACACACACACACACACACACACACACACACACACACACACACACACACACACACACACACACACACACACACACACACACACACACACACACACACACACACACACACACACACACACACACACACACACACACACACACACACACACACACACACACACACACACACACACACACACACACACACACACACACACACACACACACACACACACACACACACACACACACACACACACACACACACACACACACACACACACACACACACACACACACACACACACACACACACACACACACACACACACACACACACACACACACACACACACACACACACACACACACACACACACACACACACACACACACACACACACACACACACACACACACACACACACACACACACACACACACACACACACACACACACACACACACACACACACACACACACACACACACACACACACACACACACACACACACACACACACACACACACACACACACACACACACACACACACACACACACACACACACACACACACACACACACACACACACACACACACACACACACACACACACACACACACACACACACACACACACACACACACACACACACACACACACACACACACACACACACACACACACACACACACACACACACACACACACACACACACACACACACACACACACACACACACACACACACACACACACACACACACACACACACACACACACACACACACACACACACACACACACACACACACACACACACACACACACACACACACACACACACACACACACACACACACACACACACACACACACACACACACACACACACACACACACACACACACACACACACACACACACACACACACACACACACACACACACACACACACACACACACACACACACACACACACACACACACACACACACACACACACACACACACACACACACACACACACACACACACACACACACACACACACACACACACACACACACACACACACACACACACACACACACACACACACACACACACACACACACACACACACACACACACACACACACACACACACACACACACACACACACACACACACACACACACACACACACACACACACACACACACACACACACACACACACACACACACACACACACACACACACACACACACACACACACACACACACACACACACACACACACACACACACACACACACACACACACACACACACACACACACACACACACACACACACACACACACACACACACACACACACACACACACACACACACACACACACACACACACACACACACACACACACACACATTAGGCGAAATGCGACAAGTTGACTCTCGAAAGCTGAGGCGCCTCCACTCACGAGCACGCTCATCCACAGAATTACAGTGCAATACACTAGTTTTGGGCCGAGTTAAGCTCGAGACTGCACAGGACCAATGGTCACTAGAGACCCAACTCTGTCGCATCTAGCCGAAAAAACACACACATTCACTCTGGAAAGAACTTCTAAATCCAGACAAGCCTTTCGCCTCTGATATTCAAATAGCGACCCCATCTCAACAGCCTCCAAGATGCTCCCACAGAACAACCACAAACCCCAGTTGGTTCTGGGACTGCCTGCCACGAAAACACATACAAAACTCAAGCCTGAAGCGATCACCGACCTAACGGTACAACAACCTGTACCCGTTTCAAAACTCTTTCATACCTCAAAGACTCCATACCCATCCTACCCATTCCTGCCACGATGAACATTGGAAGAAGAAGATCCAAGTAATCCTGTGATATTCTTGCAATGTGCGGACGAGCATTATCTTGCATCAGACGAAAGTTTTCTCGAACAAATCTTCCAAACATTGCTGAATATACCGTTGATCGTTCAAATTGCCCCCTTGAATTGTAACAAGTTTTGTATGAGCCTTTAGGGAAATGTCTGCCCACACCATTATACCACCTCCACCAAATTGAACTCTTGGAGTAAAACAACATTGCTGATAACGTTCACCAGCTCTTAGCCCTAACTAAGAAGTTAGTTAAGAACATATAAATTTAGACAAATGTATAGTTGGTTGCCTATCGATACCTACGAAATTTCATGTACTCATGTACTCTCATGTATCCACATTAATTTATAAAACAAATTTTTTCAATGTTTTTCAAAATAAATATAGGACAAATTCACATTACAGACTACAACATTCATGGTTGATACTGTTATATTATTACAATTTTAACTTATTCAATTTTAAATAATGCTGGCTTCTGTCATTTTTAGACAACTACCGTAAGTTGCACTGACTGCTTTGTTCCGACATCCATCCAAACATGTCAATATTGTCATTTTTATCAGTTGTTATTAACAGGTCCTCGAAGACACTTTGTCTCAGGACCATGTAACCTAGGTAGAGCCATACGTTGCCATGTTACCAATTCCAACGGTAACTTGAACATCCTAATTTGGAATATATAACATATCTAAAAATTTATAACATTTAACGGGTTTTCACCCATATATTTTAGTGGCTCATAGCATGTATACTCCGTAAGTATTAACCACATTTTGCATAACCTTAGTCAACATTTTAAATTTTACGTTCTTTTTAATTAAAGTGGTTATATACATTCAGGTTACACTGATGATGGAGTTTACATTCCGAAAACGTTCTGTAATGTATTGGTGATATAGCCCGTTTGGGTATTTTATTATATACCTTTTATAAAGGATTTGAAATAAACTGTTTTTAATTATTTTTCAAGTATACCACTGGTGTCATATTTGTTAAAACGGGGCATACATTATATCGCAACAATCCGTACAAATCGAATTCTGAATTATAAAGGTTGACAAAAGAAAGAAATTAAAAAATTGCAAAGGGGAAGCATTCAGGAACACTCTGCTACTTATAAGAATACTGCAATACATACAGTCCAGTGGTGTGATAACGAAATTGTGTCTTTAGTGTCAGATTATTGTGAAACTGAACCAATAGCCAAAGTGGAAAGATTCTTTCGCAGCGAAAGAACTAGGAAAGAAATTGATTGCCCAGACATTTAACCGTATTTCCTATCATATGCTGGATGTAGCAGTAGTCAATGCTTGGCTATTAGACAGGTGAATCAAAAAACAAATTGGAAAAACTGAAGAGATTATACCACTGCTGAATTTCAAAACAATTCTAGCTAAACAACTAACGAACAGTGTTGTTTTACAAAAAAGAAAAGTAGTTCGACCTAGAAGTTCCACACCCGAACAACCATCTAAAACAAGATGCATTGAACCTAGACCCAATATATATGTACAAACAGATCAGTTTTCACACTGGCCAAACTGGACTGTAAACAGGGAAAAATGTAAGATGATAAAATGTAAGGGAAAATCAAGGGTTAAGTGCGAGAAATGTAAGGTGCATTTATGCTTTCATTCTAAAACTAGTAACTGGTTTAAGAAGTTTCACAATTTGGAATAGTTTGATACTGACAATACATCGATCTAATGTGTATGACAATTGGTTCTAATAAAAGTTTTTATACATAATGTTCCCAAATGGGCACAATTTTTTTTTCTCAAAAACCGGATCATTTAAAAACAAATGTGTAACGGTGAATTCTACAAACATCTATTAAGAGTAATTTAATGTAATTTTCATAAATTCATATTTTAAATCTATATTTAAATATAGTTTAATGTTTGTTGCTGTGACAAACGATTTGTTATTAAAAAAATATAATAATATATAATAGGATAATAATAATATATAATATGTAGTATAATAGTATATAAAATAATAATATATAATACATAATAGTAGTCAGGGTAACTAACAATATAACAATATTTTGCCAACTGTTATAAGCCTTTCGATATGAATTGTTTCGAAAATACATTATTTATTGTTGAGTAACAACACTTTGATTATTACTTAAAGCTAATAATTTTAAATAAATTAAATTATAAAGTATAAAAAAATTGATACGAGACAGGCGCTAATGAAAAGCCTTTCCCTCTAAATTACAAATGTTGATGTACTATCTATTGTTAGTATTTAGTCATTATTTTTATTGCATATTTGGGGACATGTAACTGGAAAGCTGGAAAATTAGTAATCATTTAACTGGCAAATTAGTACATGAATTGATTTATTGCAAGACTGTGCTATTATTTAACGAATATATTATAAAATAAATACGTACACTGGCGCCATTCTTACCGTATTTATTTAAGTAGCCTTGTTAGCTTCGCCTTTTTGTTTGTAGTGCGGACGAGATCTGTTTTGAGGACATTTTTAGATAACAGACGAAAGGTGAAAAATTGTTCCTTTTTCATTTAGAACCTGAAAACTGTTAAGCTCAGAAGAAAATTAAAAAAGGTTTGTAATTAAATTTGACACAAGATGAAGATATTTATAAATGTTTACCCAATTTATAATATCTGTAACTTTCACATTAAAAATTTTTTAGATATGTTAATTTAAAAAAGCTATTGCCAACTCCTTTATATACAGGGTTGGCCAGTCAAAAGAATCCACACTGGTATTTGGCATTTTGATTGGATTTTGTGACAGGTCGATTTTTATTCCAAATGGATCATTTGGAATATCATATATCATAGTCATAGAATTGCTCAAACGTTTTGAGCGAAAAATACTAAGACGAATATATGGAGGCATAAAAGAACAAGGTTTGTGGCGCAGGTGTTACAATTTTGAGTTGTATAGAAGATTTGGAGAACCTGACGTTGTAAAATTCATTAAGGTAGCACGCCTCAGATGGATAGGTCATGTAATCAGACGAGAGGAAGATGACATAGTCAGAAAAGTTTTTGACCGAAGAGGGCCGATCGGACAACGAAGAAGAGGAAGACCGAGACTTAGGTACCAAGACAACCTAGAAAATGATTTGAAGTCTATCGGAATTAGAGCATGGAGAAGAGCTCATAAAGAGCTGTAACGCCACTGATGATGATGATGATGATGATATCATAGTCATATTAATATCTCCCTGTAGTATCTCGTTCCATGCCTTAAGTAACTTCCCCCAAAGGTAGGGTACGATATGAGGTTCCAGAATTTGTTCTACTTATAGTTGAGTTATCATGTCAAAGGAAAAACAAACTAAGGTTGAAAGCAAAGCTGGGAATAGCCAACGGTATAATCTTACCAGCAATTACGTATGCTTTAGCAGCATAAGGCCAAAACTGAAAGGACAACAGAAAGAAGATAAAATAGCCCGAAAAATAAAATAATAGAAACAGTTAACATCCCTAACTACGTGTCAAAAAAATATATTCTCCCGCACAAAAAACACAAAATAATACTGAAACAAATGAATGACAAGGAGTATGAAATGTTTAAGAATATAAAAAATCATCCGATGTAAGATTACGAAACAAGACAAACTATAACGAGAACTCAGTGTAGAATGAGAACTTAGAAGAGAATAAACAACAAAAAAATAGACGGCCCAAACATTAGCTCATAGGGTACCAAGCTACAGAATATCGACACAAAAAAGAACAACATGAGAGCCATATAGTAGGAAAAAAGTTCCAAATAAGACTGGACTGGACATGATAAATTTAATAAGATCACAAAAAAAATTAAAAAACCGAAAACAATATACACGAGACATATGAAAGCTCTATACACCTGGTAATGTACGTCCCACCCTATTATTTAAACAATGCATAAATCACTAACGAGTTTTCTTTACAAAATAGTTTCTCTTTCTAGACTAGGACTACATAGGATTCTTAAGCATTGAGGCCGCGTATCCACAGACGTGGGCTCGCTGGCCAGACCCACCGGGCGACCAGCTGACAAGAAAATAAAAAAATATTTTGCCAAATCAGCAGCTGATCGACTCACACACAACACTGGACAGAAAGCCAACGATCAAGGTCGTTCACTCGGTAGTCGCGCACACATATCGAGAAAATGTATTAGCAATTTTTGCTGCGGGACAGGACGGGAAAGCGATTTCGATTTTCGGACGAAAGCTTGAGGGGCAGTAGGGTATTTTTTGCGTTTTTTATTTATTTTTTTTTATTGGATATTGTAACTCTTTAAGAGTATCAAGTTAAAATTTCAGAGTGATCGGAGCAAAATTGATGGAGTTATAGGTATTTAGGAGTGAGTGAAGTGAGTGAGTGAGGCCGAGTGATTGAGGTGAGTGATTAAGGTGAGTGAGAGGGAGAGGTGAGTGAGTGAGGTGAGCTTTTCAGATACTCCATGCAATTCATTAAAATTAGTAGTTATTAATGTTCCCTCTTTCGTATTTAAAGAAAGGTAGGCTGAGGATGGATTTGTAGGAAACCCTTTTATTAGCCTATTTAAAAAGGGACGCTTTAAGTTGGAGTTATACATATGAAGGTTGCCGATATAAACTAAACGGATAAAAAATGATAGAAAATGACTGCTTTTTTTAATTCTTTGCTAACTGTTGTGTAATTATTTTTAACCATTCAACTAACTTTACCAAACCCTTGAATTACAAACCTGTTTTTTAACTTTATTCATCGATGTATTCAAATTATAAGTGGGAAAACGGTTTTTTACTTTATTTTTAGATAACATATCTAAAAATGTTCAAATTCGCTGCTATTTTTACAGATTCCGTCTGAACTATTGTGATGTGTTAGTATAATGATTGGTGCGAATTTCAATCCCAAGTCTCTAAGTCATCCATACCTGAAAACAAAAAAAAATATAATTAGATATATTTTTAAGTAAAAAAAAAAAGGATAAAAGTTTATACTTTATGTACATTTTGCCCCAATAACCGACGCAATTATTATTATCAACAATGCAAGAGATTTTCCAAACAAATTTAATGATACAGTTCAAAATGTGTAACATTTGATTACGAACTTATCATTTGCATTTCTTCAGTTACTTGGAATATTGATTACGAATTGGGTCCCCGGCAAATGGACTCTTTCAAATGTGATATCAATTCGGTACCGTAATTTCTGTCTAATCTTATAGTGTATGTGTCAATTCGATCCCGACGACCCCTTATATCAGTAAATTGGAAGATGTTGAAGATGTTTAAGCACCATTAAACAAAATTTAAGTATTTTAATAATTTGTAAAACCACATTAAACGAATATATATGTAGAAAACTACTAACTAAACTACTAAGATACTAATAGTTAAATCTAAAAAGTTACAATAACCTTAATTGTTAATATGCGTAATAATCAAACTACGAATTTACCAGTTGAAAATTTTAATCTATTAGATAAATCTTTAGTAAATGCCTAACGAGTGGTGGCCGTAGTTCAATGACTATGAAGTGGCTTACGAAATCCCAGGCACTGACACCAGATATTTTAAGAACATTAAAAAATAAAAAAAGAACAAGCAAACTACAAAGCTACAAAAAATCGAATGAAGACAATGTAGAATATTATTAACAATAACAGAGAGAGTTCCAATAAATCTGAATCATTACCTTAAATATAGCTAATCTATTAGAGGACCTAATCCCTCTAGACAAGTTGTAGGCTATTCTATAATTCAATATAGCTTCTATTTGGGTGAGTATGGTGTAAAACAGTTTAAAAGTAACCATTGTGTTTGCTAATAAATGTTTAATATAATGGCCATGTCATGGTACATGGGACCATTTGTGAGTGCTTCAATCAATTAGCTCTCCTAAGTGGGTCCGTTGTATCACCTCTATCACCCGGGCTAGGCCCATAAGGACCTGGTGTTCGACGTTTCTGGGGCCTACGCTATTCCGGGCTCTCATATCTGCTAGAATCAGCAGGGGCTTCAAATCTACGCTCTTGTAAATCCTATGCAATCCTTTAATAAACTCATGACCTTACAAAAAGCCACAAAGCTTTTGGGGTAACTCATACATTTGGATCAGTTGCATAAAGGTTGAACCCAGGATCTGCCACATCTGTTTGTTCCCTTACACTCCTGAGTGTCCCGGTACCCATATCAAGTTGTCGCAACATCAACCAGTGCTCTTAAAAATCATCTTAGAGCTGACTTCGTGTGATTTCGGAGCCTTTAGAGCTTCTTGACTGTTAGAGCAGATAGAGATGACCCTATCTGGGCAAGCTCTATCAATTATCTCCTGTGCAGACCACAATAGCAAAAACCTCAAACTGAAAGACTGATGCTAGGGAGACGAGACCCTCACTCGACTTAAACCCGATCCCAGGATCATATATTCCAGGGCCTACTCGCTCGTCCATTTTGTGAACCAAGTGAGCCCACTCCGACTGAAAATATAAATGTACAAAAATTTATAATGGGTGCGCTGTTTGACTTAAAGAAGTTTTTAAATCATTTTGTTTTTTCTATTCTATAATTTTAAACTTGATTCAAGAATAGCGTGTAATAATTTTTCTGGATACACCATTAGGCTGTTTAAATAAAAAAAAATAGTCAGGAGTGAGAAGTCAGTTTCTATTAGTAAAATCAGGTTCTCATTTTATTATTCGGTAAATATTATTACCTGTATCTATTAAAGGTGTTTATTTATGTTTAAACTGGATCTGATTCTCATTTGATCATTTGGTAAATAATAATGTGTCTAAATATTCTAGTTTTTAAAAGTTGAGTTATTTCTGGTTCCGGTATTAAAAATTTCTATTAGTAAAATCAGGTTCTGATTTTATTATTCGGTAAATATTAATACCTGCATCTATTACAGGTGTTTATTTATGTTTAAATTGAATCTGGTTCTCATTTTATCATTTGGTAAATAATAATACTTCTTTGACCAATGTGTGTTACCTCTACTCACTTATGGAGCGGAAACAAAATATTAACACTCACAAAAAAGGTAGTGAATGAGATTCGCGTAACTCAATGGGCAATGGAGCGCCAGATGTTGGATGTCTCGTTGCCAGATTATCAGACAACCGATGGACAAAACGTATTTTGGATTGGAGACCAAGACAAAAAGCACTACGGAGCAGAGGACACCCACCACCCAGATGGACTGACGACTTGAAACGTGTTAGCAAGTCGCACAAGACAGAGACAGATGGAAATAGCTGAGGGAGAGGTTGATGATGATGCTTTAAAGCAGAGCATTCAACAAGTTTTACATAAATTTTAACACACTAAGTATTTATTTTCATATTTTTAATGTTTGTGATATATTTTATTTTTGTAACTTTTTGAAATAGGTTAGTAATTGTAAAAAGAGGTTCCCCCATTTAATAAATAAATCTAAACCTTAAGAAATGGCATTGAGAAAACAAAAAATCTTAACATTGCAAAAGTACAACCATTCGAAATTTTAAATCACAGTAGTACCATAAAACTAGCAAGACTTTTTCTAATTTACGACTATCATCAATAAAAATCAAGGTTGCTTAAGCAACAGTAAAGGACAGTGTTGTAAACCATTGGCAAAGAAAACTAGGACAATATTTATTTTCTGAATGGGTCTTCGCACTTAAAATAAACCGTTGAATGTAGGAAATAGGTCTTAAGATTATTTTCTCGTACTTGACTCATCCTAACATGCAGTGTGTATATTATTAAATGTACGAAAATAGAAGGCTGTCATACAAAAACAATATAATAAGAAAACAGAAATAAAATATTATATGGAGTAGCTCGATTTACTTATGGTTTCTACTTTTTGTACATTTCTAACAGAAATTAACAATTCTCAAAATAGGAATATCATCATCGCTATATCCTGCTGGTTATCGTTATTAAAAAGTTAAAAAGACAGTTCAGAGTACTTTTACTTTATCTTTTGGAAATAATAATTTAGTTTGAAACGCAATACACGACTATCTTCTATTTCACTCGCCCTCTTTACTATCGCACTCACACCTTTGTGTCAGTTGTGCGAACAATACGCAAGTGGCAGGAGTGTTTTGTTTTATGGTCTCGCAGAAAATTTCGCAGGTATGTATTAAAGGAGTATTATCGGTTATTATGCATGAATACAGACTTGCTACACCATTGAGTACATCCATATTACGTTTATTTGTTCATTTTGTGACCTTCTATAATTAAGATATTGCGATTTGAAAAAATATTGATACTAGTTTCAAGTAGTATAAAAATACAAATAAGGACAGTTGTTGGTGCCTAATTATGGAATATTCCATAATTGGGTCTTTTTTCACAAATTAGGTACTTGCTATTATTTCTTTTAAAAATTATGTGTTATCTTTGTTTTTAGAATGTCAGCTTCACTATGGACCAATAAACGAAAAACCCTTGATAAAAAAAAATTGGCAGAAGCTGTAAAATTCATCCGAGAAAAGAAAATGGAATTTTTGAAAACAGCACAGTATTTTCAAGTGTCTATGTGTCTATGTCTTCTTTGATGATGAAGAGAAAATTTCAAAGTTTGACAAGAACTGATTTTTGCCGTATGGTGTATATGCTAGCAAAGAGAAGCAGTTTGTAGAATACCTTTATTCAATCAGTTGTGGCTGGAAAAAAGTGGTTAAAGTTATTTCTAAATCATCATAAAGAGAAACTTTAGATACGAAGAGCAACTGCTACCTACATCTTTTGCCAGAGTATTTGGATTTAATAAGGATAAAGTGGACGTTTTTTCAACCGTTTTAAAGATATTTACACTAAAAATAACTATCCACCAAATCGTATTTACTACGTGGATGAATCTGGCCTTAGAGTAAGATACCACAAAACATCTGTCACAGAGGGAAACGCCAGATAGCTGTACTTACTCCAACACAAAGAGGATCGATCCCTATGACAATAGTGGTTTGCATAAACTTTGCAGGACATTTTGCGCCACCGTTTATTATTTTGCCCAGAAAAAATATGAGTGCTCAGATAATGAGAGGCTGTCCACCAGGATCAGTCGGAGTGGCAAATCCATCAGAGTGGATTCAAATGAATATCTTCAAAGAGTGGTTCAAGAACTTCATTTAACACACCAACCCGACTCATAAATCGAAGGTTTTACTAATTCTAGATGGACACTATAGTAACACTCGATATAATAGACATCGCTAAGAAAAAAACGTGGACATGGTTTTCTTACCTCCATATATAACTCGCAAACTGCAGCCGTCAGACAAGACTTTTATGGAGCCATTAAAAACATACTACAGTGAGGAAATACGCATGTCGATTAGAAATAATAGCAGACCTCTAACTCCATATGATATCGCGGAGCTGTGTGGAAAATCCTATTTGAAAGTAAAAACAGGCGATATTGCAGCCAATTGTTTGCAAAGCTAAGACAAAAAATAAACAGAAAACTGCAAAGAGAAACAAATGAACAAAGAAAAATAAGACTGATTCTACAGAAGAAGACTTTGAGAACGTTTTAATGCAGACAGTGAGCCTGATTAGTTGTTAGGTCAAGAATCTCCTTACACTGCTGATTGTATGTTTGCCAAAGACTTTTTTCCATGGATAACAGTGAAAAAACTGGATTAATTGCATGATGTGTGGGCTCTGGGCTCATTATGATTGTGCTGGTCCAACTGCTCAGAAAAGACCTTTGGAGAATGGTAGAAGGGCAATGTAAACCACAGTAAAAATAGCCACGAATGAAGAAACAAAGGCCATTGTGGGCCAAAAAATACTTTAATTGGACTGTAGACGACTGGAAAAAAGTCCTATTTACAGATGAAACTCACTTTATAGTTCAGGGACAGCGGCGAAATTCGTCAGAAAGTCTGACAATGAAAACCTTACACCATCTCATATTGATCAAACCGTAAAACATCCAGTCAAAAAAATGTTTTGGAGATATTTTTCATGCACGGGTGCTGGATCTTTGGTACCAACCGAAGACATGATGAACAGCCAAAAATAAAAATCCATATTGGAACAGCGTTTGCACACAGAACTCCAAAAATGTCACCTCCAAGGAGGAGATATTCTTCAACAGGACTCTACTCCCTGTCACAAGTCAAAGCAAATGATGGAATTTTTCAAAAATAAGAAGGTTAATGTTTTAGATTGGCCCGGTTATTTGCCAGACCTCAACCCCATTGAAAATTTATGGTCCATTTGCAAAGCTAGACTAAAAATGATAAAAGCGGTCATTCAGGTTTGGTTTTGAGATGAAAGGATATCTGGTAACTGTCAGAAGCTCGTAGAATCTATGTCAAAACGGGTAAAAGCAGTAATTGCAGCCAAATAGGGACATATTTCCTACTAAATGATGTATGTTTACCTTTATAGTTTTGTCAAAATAATCTTTTTTCTTAATAAACTGTTTTTTTATTAAAACAGCCTATGATTCGATTAATTCGCACAGTACTGTATAAATGCCATATACACAGGGAAGATCAGAAAGAAGCAAAAAGAGTTTCATGGCAAACATATCAGTAATCATGGGAACCATTTCAAACCAACTGAACATACCGAGTTGGCTGGTATCTTTTTATCTTTTCTAGGACATAGATGTAGTGTTTGTTTTGAGTATGTTCCCTTAGGAGAAGTATGTTCCCCTAAAGTTAAATATTTTAATTTATTATCGATTTCATGTCGCTGTAATTTTAATTTTTAATGAATTTAATATAAAATCCAAAATTTATTGCTGCTTTTTAAGTGGATAGTTTATCTGTTCACTAATGATGGTATGATAAGACCGAAATTGTCCTGAAATATTAATCCGTTTGGAAAGTTTCAATTTTTTATGAAAATAAGTATTTCACATATATAACATTTCACTTCACTGTAAGTTTTGTTATTGAATAATTACCGCCCAAAGTTGAAAACTTTTAATTTCTTAGGTTGAAGCTATCAAGCCTTTCAATCCTCAACAAAATGAGATTTTGTAAAACCGGATCGGTCCACTTTTTGATGTGATAATTTGCTTATACCAAGACAAAAAAAAGTAAAATGCTATAATTTAAAAAAAATTGCAGAGACTTAATCCAAGGCGCATTCTTTTTTTTTTTTAGACTACAACAAGATCGAACTTTGGCTAACCAAATAGAAAATGAAAGCAAATGAAGCCAAATCCAAGCACGTAACCTTCACAATGAAAAGGGATACCTGCCCACCGGTCACATTGAATAGTAAACAGCATCAAGAAACCAATGATGTAAAGTATCTTAGTATGCATTTTTGAGAACACATATCTTTACAAAACGTAAACAATTGGGATTAAAACTTCAACAAATCCTACTCTTGCAATGTGGTTTGCGACTTTTCACATTTTGTATGCTTGTAGTAAATTTGAAATACAAAGACAGAAACTTATGTTTAAAAAATGTGTAACTTAAAACTGCAGTGTAGGTGTTAAGGTCGTTACCTCTGTTGAATCGCCAAATATTTTACCGTAGTTCTTCTTTTTAATTGCCAGAATACTAGAGTAGTTACTTTAGTTGAAATAGGTTAATTTAAGTGAACGCTATTACACCTTTGCTGCTGGCTGGATGGGCACTTAAGACCCATTGCCAAGAAAAAAAAACCCTACTCTTACGTCCCCGAAGGCTTTTGCCGTGTAGCCCCTGGATGCACGGCGTACAATGAGTGTGCGCTATGTAGCAGACAAGAGGGGGTGAAAGGCGAGTTTCTGACGCCTAAAAACTGGAACATATTGGCTAAGGGAATAAGCCTCGGATAGATCTGTCTTATCGACAATAACTTAAGCAAAGAAATATGGACTACGCACTCGGTATCTGGTCCTGGTATTGAATAAACTAGGAGCACAGGCATCATTACCTAATAAACTCAGAAAATACAAAATAGAACTAGCAGCAATACAAGCAACTAAATGCCTAGGGCACGGAATAAAAGACACAAAAACGCATACAATACTATATAGCGGTAAAGATAGCGAAAAAAAAAAGAGTTTGGAGTAGCCTTCATAGTTGACAATAAGATGAGACGTGCTATATTAGATTTTAAAGCAGTGAATGAGAGAATATGTAAACTAGAATAAAAACAAAATTCTTTAACTTCGTAATCATTAGCATACCGTTAGGCATTGCCTAACAGAAGAACATAGCATGAAAATAAAAAAAGATTTTTACGATCAGCTAGAGGAAGTATACGACAGCGAGAGAGAGAGAGAGTGAGGGGGGGAGAGAGATAGAGAGAGAGAGAGAGAGAGAGAGAGAGAGAGAGAGAGCGTCGACAAAGATAGAGAACTGCTAAAGACTGTTAAACATCGAAAAATGTCTTATCTGGGACATATAGTAAGGGGAAGTCGATATAAAATATTACAACTGGCCCTTAAAGGTAAAATAGATTGCCGTAGAGGTGTAGGAAGAAAACAAGTTTGTTGGTTAAAAAACATTCGTGAATGGGCACAGATATCAAATGCAGGACAATTATTCCATATTGCAGAAGATCGAGAAGCCTTCTCAATGGCGATCGCCAACGTCGGATAATTCTGATATGGCACGCGAAGAAGAAGAAGAAACTACTATAGCTTATAATAATTGTACATTTAATATTGTTAACAACTAAATAAAGATTATGTTTAGTTGATATGGTGCATTAATAATCTCGCGAAATCTCGACTGACGTCTCGTGATTTAACTGTCAAAATTTAATTTGCGAAAATTGCCAGGCAACAAACTTTTATATCAGTCAAAAATATTGCCGGCAAAATTTTCTCTCTTATGATTTATATACGACAAAAATCAGTGTTTTTTGCATATACAAAATTCGTGAATATTTATGCGCATCTACACGACGCTTGAATACGCATATTTGCCTAAGTCTGATGATTCTTGTCGAATATTATGATTAAACAAGCTCTTGGATAAGTTCTGATATTAAAAATTAAATAAAAAATGACGAGGAACAAAATGTTAAACGGGAAAACCGTTAACCAAAATATTAAACGCGAAAATTGCTAATGTATTAAAGTCTTAGAAAAAATAAGAAGGGTAAAGCACTTGGTCCAGATAATTTGGGCATCCTTATGGGAAACGGATATAATTTTATATGCTTTAGTGCTAGTCAACTAAAACATTAAAATTATTTCAATCATTTAACTATAAAATCTTTCCAAAACACTACCTTAAATAAAGTTTTTTGTGTCAAAGTAATCTGTCTGATTTACATTCATTGTTGCTAAGCCGTTTTGTAAAATATATTAAACGAATTTTCTCAATGAATGTTTGTTGCCTTCCGCACTCCGCCCTGTCGGTGAATAACAACAATGTAGGCGTAAGATAAATGCCGTTTGCCTTTTAGACAAAATTGATTCTCGCGTGTGTAGGTCGGTATCTCCACTTTTGATATTATAATTGCACGCTTAACGGTACAGCACTGATCGGCGTCTAAGAGAATGTTTTTCTTGGTGAGGTTTTATAGGTCTTTAAATTGTTAAGAATTCCAGACCTCACTTTGGAATATAAGAAAATTATTACCATCATCCTGTACCTCCTCTGAAACTCTCTGCCTGGATAATCTCAAGTTTAATATAACATATTATTGGTATTTATGCTAAATCTTATCGAATCCACTAATTGGCTTTGTAAATATATTTTATAGCTTCTTCTTCTTTATATATTGGACTTTGGGCCTGTTCTTGTCTCCGAAACGAAATATTTTCATTATAGTCTCCAAGATAAAATTGACAGGATACAGAGAAACAACACAAAAACAGAATAATGGATATCTTATAACGACACCTGATATGAATAACATTGTAACTCTACTTACAAAGTTTTTCAACTGTGGATTAAATAAAATCTATAAAGGATAACCTTTATTTTGGTCTAATAACTTTTATCCTATCCTATGTAAATATAAAGTCATTCAACAAAATAACCTCATTGTAAGTGCAAATTTTGAATCACTTGGTGGAAAAAACTTTGTAACCAATGTTACAATATTAAAAAATTTTAGTATTGATGAATAATTTTTAATAAAAACATTGTAACATTGTATACAATCTTTTTTCTTCTCGTCTAAGATTTTCATAGTCTTCCAAGTTTGATCTCGTTCTGCGCTGCTGAAGTCTCTTATATGCTTCATTTTTCTGTTGGTTAATGGATCTACATTCTTCGTCAAACCAATCTTCGTTTATTTTAGCCTGGTTAGGTTTTAAAAAGCCTTTAGCCGCTATATGTATAGCTTCCTTTCATTTGGTCCAGTGTTCTTCTATACTTAAATTTTCGTCAATTCTTGTCAGCTCTTCATTTAAAATTTTCCTGTAGTTATCCCTAGCGTCTTCAGATTTTAGCACATCAGTATTATATTTCGTAGATTTTGTGCTCTGGCCCTTCTTAGCGTTTGATATATGACCCTGAGTTTTGTTCTTACATGTAGTGGTCAGAGTCTACATTAGCACCTCTACATGCTCTTACATCTAGAACGTCCGAGAAATGTCGACTATCAATTAGTACATGGTCAATTTGGTTTTTTGTTTGACCGTCTGGTGATTGCCATGTGGCTTTGTGGATATTTTTGTGAGAAAAACATGTACTTACTACCACCATTCCCAATGATGCTGCGAGTGCAATCAGGCGTAAACCATTTTGGTTACTGACAGCATTAAGACTATGCTCACCGATTTTGGACATATACTCATTACTTACCATTTATCTGCAGCTAATCAAAGAAACATACTTTGTTAATAGCATTGTAAAAACCACTTACCATGATCTTCACCTAATATTCTTAAAAAACTTGGTATTGTAACTCGACCTAAATCAGGACCACTAATTTTAACAACAATGTGGCACGTGAAAGTGAAAAGCTGAGGAAAAGTTATAAAACATGGATTAAGAAAACTAAAAAAAATATTAAAACTAACGAAGTAAAAAATAAAATCTTGTGGAATTTTTTTGAAATCGCTCTCCTCTAAACTAAGCAAAAGTAAATTACAATGTTTTTCATTGGTATTAGAGAACAGAAGCAGAAGAAAAATAAAGCGATGATAATAACATAAATATATTTATAAAATGTTTAAATGTGAGATATATAATGATGCAAGATTTGATTTGTAAAGTTATTTTTCTCTCAAACAAATATCTTACATTAATCAAAAATAAATTTAAAAGAAAAATCTACATGTGCAGTCCTCATTCAAACGGTTATAAAAATTAAACAATTTGTAAAGTGACATGACACGACTAAACACGAAGCAGAACATAATGACTGGACTTTTTTTGAGCATTAACTCATATTTTAGTTTACCGGATGTCGCTGTACAATAATAGAACTTTAGGAAAAAAAGACAAGAAATAAAAATAACCTCGTTGCTCTGCACACGTTTTTAATTAGTTTCAATCTAAGTTCATTGGCGTTACTTGGACCAAATAAACTATCAAAAGCTGATCTATAAAATACAAAAGTTAGAATACAAGACATTAAGTAAAAACAGAAAAGTTCCACTACGAAGTCTGTGGTGATGTGAATAAAGTTGGTTTTCTGCGTGAAGTAATAAGATAGCAATGCCATGCCGTAGCAGGCGTGAAGACATACCATCCTCTCCATAAGATTTGTAGGAGTTAAAACTATTTATAGTCCATTTAATACTGTTTTTTTTTGTGAATATTTTTCACTAGATTCCTTATTATTTTTAATGTTCTACTTAGTACGTAGTTTCATTTAGCTTCCTTCTACTATATACTCTTGACTAAGGGAGAAAACCCTAACAGAAAATCCTGGTCCTCCTGGTAGGGGGTTAGGGCGTAGGGCCTGCTCCTCTTCACCTGCAAAAAATTCTAAAATCCAGCCTCGGAACATGAACGGGAAAAAACGAAGACGACGTAGCAAATGAACAAGGACTTTGAATGTAAATATTTCATTGTTTCATTTTGGTAGTTACCCCATTTCAGTCTCTTTGTCGTTCACTTATCCACGACCCAGTTCTCCAAATAAACCCTGAGTGGCCGTTCGCCAAAGTTTCGGTTTGTTTTGCTTGCCCTATCTCTAGCCCCATAATTTCTGTCCCCAATTTTCAACCCCCTATCATAATACCCTATGTGGTATGCAAAATAATCGGTACAATACAACAAAAAAATAGTGAATATTTTAGGCTATAAGAGCAAAAGTGGTCTAACTCCAAATATTATATAATGGATTTGCATGAACCACGAATATATGCGTTTTTTTGAAATTTTATAAAATTAAAATATGTTGTCAAAAGGTTTTCAAATGTTTACAAATAATTAGCTAGTAAAAAAACTCGAAGATCGTGTAGTATATTTAACAAAAAAATAAAAATTTTAGATGTAGAGACAAAAATGAATGATGTTGATCAATAATTAGTGAATCTTTGAAACCAGGACAGCGTTATAAAAAGCAATGCCTGGAGTAACCTCGGCATTGACAAAATTTTCAATTTCTAATTTAACTGAGCTGCCACCGTGCTTCGGAGGGCTCGTAAAGCCGTCGGTCCCGGCTAGTAGTCGTTAAGTCATGTTAGTGGCGCTTGCGCGACCTGAAAACCCTAACACTAGACCTTAGCCAGAAGGTTAAACGAACTTAACTTTACTTTTACCTCTAAGTGTTTGGAGATGGGCAAAATCGCAAAGTCTCAAGGTATTTTTGACAAATAGTAGTTGCGATGATGATAAAGATATCTAATCTGTAGAGGACGACAAATTGATTTAGGAATATAATAAATCCATCTGTTTATTGGCATTTTTCTATTTCTTTATGGCAAAATAAAAATAAACTCTTAAGGATTACACATTTGCATTTTATGCTGTATAATATTATTATGTACCTATATATATATATATATATATATATATATATATATATATATATATATATATATATATGAACGGTCTTTTATAAAGTCCGTTGTGATTTTCTGCTATAAAAACTGTGCTTCATGCAAGTCCAAATTGAGTATAACATTTTAAAAGACTAATTAGGACATAAGAAAAGGTAAATAAATTGTAGGAAGTAAAGTAGAAATGAATAAACGAAATCTTTACGAAAATATACAATGGTGTAAGAACTCTGTGTTTTTTACATAAAAAAGTCTAAAGAAAGCTTTTAATTCTGCCTGTATATCGACCACAAATGCACGTGTTTGGAGGTTAGGCAGTTCGCGCAAACCTGATTTAATTAAGTTTATGTTACAGATACGGCGCTCCCTCCTAGGTGACAACATTATAAATGGGTAAATAAAATGTTTTTCTACAGGAAAAATTAGGTGCTCCTGGTCGGCAATAGAAGGCGCAACAAACAGAAAAAAAAATATTTTACATCTAGTCAAAGATTTGTGTTCACTGTTTTATTGGAAAATGATTCTACTGCTAGGAGTCTACCTGAAAAAAATTAAAATAAATATTGGCTACAGAATTTCTCTCTGGGTCCTCTTGGAAAATTCATGCGGCCAAGACACTGCTAATCGGAACAATAACGTAACATTAAGATCATTTAGAACCGGTGCAAATCATTTTACCCGAATGTGCTATTATTGGTGTCTCTCAGAACGTCATCAAAAGAAAAGATAAATCAAAACGCCGCAAGTTAAATTTGTCACAAACAAACGAGTACATCATTATTCATTGGACCGTACTAAATTACCACGATAATTACGTATTTCTTCCTATATACACGATTTTCAACAGAGAAACAGCACTTGTAGTACTGAGTCGGTAGGAGAATAAAAATAGCAGTGTATTTTTATATAGGTCGGTCGTTCGAATGGCCATAAATAAAAGGAACATTACCGGAACGTCTGAAAGGAAGTCAGGTAGTGAATTCTTGAAACTTCCAGGCTCAAATCACTTTCTCTGAACAGATTTATAGTGTAACCTAAATAATGGCCAAAATAAACACCATATTGTCAAAGAAATTCAAACGAAACAACAAATAAAGATACAATGGTTTTACTGTATAGTAGTTTAATGCAGTTAGAAGTAAAGTTAAAGATTATTATTACTGATAATATAATGAAATATAGTTATAAAATCCTATTTTTCTAAAATATTCATTTTAAGAAAACTTTTAAGGGATATTGAGATTCTTGTTGCTTCGTGTATGTAGGCTTTAAAGCCTGTTTCTTCTTCAATATTAGCCTCGTGAATTGTTTAAATTATCGCACCATCTTTTTCTTGGTCTGTCAATACTTCTTCGTCCATTTGGTGACTTATCTCGTACTATTCGTACTATCCTATCCTCTGCCATTCTACTAATGTGTTCGTTCCACTCCTGTCTCTGTTTTGTCACCCATCCATTTATGTCTTCTATATTGCATGCTCTTCTTATGTTTTCACTTATCTCCCTATCCAACAGACTTTTCCTGATATTCGTCGGAGCATTTTCATCTTTGTTGTTTCTAGTAGTGGTCTCGTTTTAGATGTAACAGGTCTTGTCTCCGCCGTGTATGTTAATATAGGTCTAATTGCTGCTTTATAGATTCTTGTTTTTGAGTTTTGTCTTAGGTGTTTGTTCTTTCAGATTGTGTCATTAAGAGATCCCGCCGCTTTACTTGCTCTTACGCTTTGTTGTCGTACTTCTTCTTCAACATATCCGTAACTAGTTATATCTATTCCCAGATATCTAAACGTTGCTTCCGGCTTTATTATTTTCCCATCAATTTCGATTTTACATCGTAGTGGGTATTTATATGTATTTATATGTCATGCATTTGGTTTTTTCTGCTGATATTATCATATTGTATTTCTTGGCTGTTGTATTGAAGACGTGTGTTAATTTTTGGAGCTGGTCTTCTATCTTAATGCGGCGTCGTCTACATAACATAATATTTGGATTTCTTTGTTCCCGATTCTGTAACCATCGCCTTTACGTACTGCTTGTATTATTTCGTCCATTATTATATTAAAGAGAAGTGCACCCTGTCTGATTCCACTTTGTACCGGTATACACTGTGTTAGTTTTCCATATATGTATCTTTGCCTGTATCCCATTATGGAAGTAGATGTTTTCGGTTGTTGGTATAATATTGGTATGTTTTTTATACAGTAGGTGTAAGACGTCTTCGACTTGGATGCGATCGAAGGCCTTTGTCAGATCTATAAAACATAGATATGCTAGTTTATTGTAGGGTAGATCGGGGCTAGTTGTGACAGGGGCATGTTGTGACAAATAGTTTTATAGACTAACCATAGGTAGCAGCGTCGCCCGGTTACCCAGAATTCCACGTCCGCATGTCCTCAGTCTGTTTGTGTAGTTTGGTTGTGATGCTATGCGTTTCTGCCGCTTTATAAAATTATATGTCATTTCGTTGTAACGAAGTAAAATTTTGCTGTTGTCTTTGAATTGTTATTTCACTTTCAAACCACAAGGTAAGAAACTTATTCTAGTTGTAGTAGATAGTTTGTTTATTTCTCTCTAGTAAGACACAGTTTGGTTTCTATACGACGTGTCAAGGTCTGTGCAAGTGGCTTTATGTAAAATGGCGTACGGTGGGGCTAGTTGTGACGAAAGGCTTGGGGCAGATTGTGACAGTGTCACAACATGCCCCTACTAATTTTAATGCATGTTTATGGGTTTGTTACAGATAATGGTGAGAAATTATAAAAGGAAAACGGAACGTGGTCGGAGTAATATAAACAGTTACGAGTCGGCTTCGTTAGATGTTAAGTCTGGATCGTGTAGTTTAAGGCAAGCAGCTGAAAAATATGGCGTTAACCGGATGTCCTTACTTAGATATATAAAAAAACAACAAACCAATCCAGATGGAGTGGTAGAAATGGGTTACAAAAGACCTCGAATGATATTTTCACAACAACAAGAAGAAGAGCTCTGTGAATATGCTGTTCAGGCAGCGAAAATATTTTATGGTATTAGCCCAAAAGAAATGAAAAGTTTAGCTTTTGAATTTGCTATAGCGAACAAAGTTCTTGTGCCTGAGAATTGGGTAGCAACAAAACACGCCAGTAATGATTGGTTTACAAAGTTCATGCAACGTAACAATAATGTGTCTATTCGTGTTCCTGAGGCTACCAGCTTAAGTCGGAGTACAAGTTTCAACAAGCACAATGTCGGACTCTTTTTTGATAACCTCGAATTAGTATTAAGTCAAAACCATTTTACAGCTAATGATATTTGGAATATAGACGAGACAGGGACTGGGACTGTCCAAAAACCGGTAAAAATCATAGCGAAGAAAGGCGAGAAAAGAGTTGGTGGTGTCACTTCAGCTGAGAGGGGGACCAATGTTACTATGGTTCTTGCTATTAACGCAGAGGGTAACTCAGTTCCTCCTATGTTCGTTTTTCCACGTAAGTTTTACAAGGAGCATTTTGTACGTGATGGGCCAGTAGGTTGTTGTGGTACTGCTAACCCAAGTGGCTGGATAACAGGCCCGGACTTTTTGTTTTTTATGAAGCATTTTGTAAAAAAAGTAAGGTGCTCAAAGAAATCACCGGTTTTAGTTCTGTTAGACAACCACAGTGCTCACCTATATATCGAAGTCCTTGACTATTGTACAGAGCACGGTATTACTCTCTTATCGTTCCCTCCCCATACAACAAATAGACTTCAACCACTGGATGTTTCCGTTTTTGGTCCATTTAAGAAGTTTTTAAACGACGCCATGTGTGGATGGATGAAATCTCATCCTGGAAACACAGTCTCAATTTATGACATCCCAAGTATAGTGAAAACAGCATTACCTAAAGCTGTAACACCAACAAATGTTCAGGCAGGATTTCGTTCTACAGGAATATGGGAATTCAATAGAAACATTTTTAATGAAGAAGACTTTCTGTGTTCTTCGGTGACCGACCGACCTTTGAATAGGCCTATTGACATCGTAGATGGTAATGAGGAAGCCAGTGCTGGGCAGCTTAAAGAGTTTCAGCATCTCGATGAACCTGAACCGTCGTCATATTATGCTAACCAGCCAGGACCCTCCCATACCTATCAACCAGGACCATATCAACAAGGATCATCGCAGGCCAACCTACCAGGATCATTCCTTGCCGAAGTTCTGCCTGTCAGCCCTATGGATATAAGACCTCTGCCAAAAGCTGGTCCTCGAAAAAATAAAAAACGCAAGAGCTTAACATCTGCAATTTTGACTAGCACACCTGTCAAGGAGACAATTTGCAGTGAAGAGTTAAAGAGGAAGGAAACAATAAAGTGCAAAGAGGATAAAATAAAGAAAAAATTATTTGACTCAAAACAACTGTTGCCTAAGAAAAAAGCAGCGCCAAAGAAAGAGACCGCAACAAGAAAAAGAAAAGACAGCTCAGAAGAAGAGGAAGAAGATTACTTTTGCATAGTTTGTATGGGACCATATAAAAAGTCTAGGTTAGGAGAAGACTGGGTGCAATGTATGGAATGCAAGAGGTGGGCTCATGTAAAGTGCACAAAAGATGATCTTTATTATGTTTGTATAAACTGCCACTCTTCAGAACTACAAGTAGAATCAGCACAAATTGACGATAGCGATTAAGTTTTTTATTTTACTTTAAATTCACTAGATGTTTTTCTACACATTTGTTTCTTACATAAACATTTATCAAACATTTATGTATCTATACTTAACTATAAAATAAATTTATTATGGAAACTTTGTTATTATTCTCCAACTAAAGTTTATTATATTTAAAACTATTTACTGTCACAACCTGCCCCAAGTTCGTCACAACTTACCCCATATTGGGGCAAATTGTGACAATATGTGCATTTTGTAAAACTATTTACATACTGTAAGGTATTGCTTAAAAATTGCTGATGTTCCCAAATAATGATTCCCAATTAAAAATAGTACCTCATTAAAGTAATCTAACAGCCCTAAAAATTACGAAAAAAATGTTAAAAATTATTTTGTCCAAAGTGGCACAACTAGCCCCAGTCTACCCTACTCGATGGCCTTTCTTGTGATTTGTCTTACCAGCGTACAAATACGGCGTCTACGCAGAATCTTCCGGATCTGAATCCTTGTTGTTCATCTGATAAAATAGTTAGTTTATTGATTTTATTGGTTAGGACTTTTATGGTAAGCTTAGTACGGTGTTTAGTAGATTTATGCTTCTATAATTGTTGGGGTCTTCCTTATCTCCTTTCTTGAACATTGGTATCATTATGCTGTTTCTCCATGCGTCTGGTTCTTGATGTGCAATATTAGTTTTTGTATAAGTTTTGTCATCTCTAGGGTTATACTTTCTCCTCCGTGTTGTAGAATCTCGTTGGTTATTCCGTCTGGTCCTGGCGACTTTCTATTTTTGAGTGAATTTATGGCTATCTCTATTTCCTGAAAACTGATTTCTATTTCGTGTCTTAATACAGGTACGTTATTGTGTTGATTATTATTTTCCTTTCCTTTAAACAGTTCCGTCAGGTATCTTTCCCATTCGTTTGCTGGTATCTTATTGTATTCCTTCAATTATGCTATTTCTTTATGTTGATTCTGGAGTATTTGATGTTTTATACTTTGTGTACTATCTCTCTCGTAAGTAGGAGTAGATCTCCCGTTTCTCTTTACATTTCTCTTTTATTTCTTTTTTGAATCATGGTGTATTGTTGTTGTTTCTTTTATTCAGTATGAGTTTGCGTTTTCCTAGAGCTTCTGTTGCTGCTTCTTCAATGTTGTTTTTAATTTTCTCCCAGCTTGCGTTTATATCTTCGATGTCGTCTATTTGTTTCAGCTGTTTCTTCTGCGCTAGCCTCCTTTGGTACATTTCTCTTGTAGAGTCATTCCACAGTGATTCTACATTGAATTTTTCTTTGGTGATTTCCTGTAGAAATGTTTTGGTGTCATTTTCATTTTTATTTTTGCTAATACTAGTTTGTATTCACTCCCTGCGTCTGCTGAGTTTTAAGTTCGGATATCTAGAGTCTGCTTTGGGTGGATGATATCGTGTTAGTAGGAGAGAGCAAAGATATGTTGGAGGAGAAGTTGAAGGGAAGGAGAAGAGCTATTAAAGAGGGAGGACTTGAGATTAGCAGGTCGAAAACAGAGTAGATGTGGTTAGGAGGTAAAATGTAGAATGGTTGGGGATATAGAATTTCTTGGAGAAAAACTAGGGAGCGTAGGAGAAAATAAACCCTTGGGTCTTATGTAACGAAAAATTGGACTCTAGATTCAGAAATTGCACACATAATATAGGCTTCTTTGTTTAACTAACAGAGAGAATGAGCGGGATAATTTGTGATAAAAAAATCGAGGAAGGGCTGGAAAGAAAGGTATACAAGAGTGTGATGAGACTTGAGTTGGTGTACGGTGGTGAAGTGTGCCATGTAAAGAAGATTCAGGAAAAGAAGATAAAGGTAGCTGAAATGAAAATTTTACGGTGGATGTTGGGTAAGACTAGAAGGACCAGGATCAGGAACGTCTTGATTAGGAAGAGCAAGGGTGACTACAGTCTCAAAAAAAATTCAAGAACAAAACCTGCAATGGTTTGTCATATCAGACGTAGAAATGAAAACTATGTGGTATGAAGCATAGAGCTGTTAGAAGCTGATGAAAGGAGAGGTAGAGGAAAACCAAGGAGAAGATGGAAGGACTGCGTTGCAGAAGATTTGCGGGAGAAAGACTTTGGTAAAGAAGACCCAATGAACAGAAATGAGTAGACAGAAATGAAGAAAGAATGTAGTTTCTACTGGAATTTTTAAATATTGAGAAACATTAAGCTGCCGTTAATATCGGAGAATTTTTGTTATGCGATCATTTGTCAACTAAATTAAAAGGAGTTATATAACATATTTTTTGTTAGATTTGCATTTTATAAGAAAGACATATTTTACAATAATTTAAAATTTACAGCAACGAGTAGATTATTTTATGTAAACCACTAAAACTAAATAAAATTTCACCAAAGACCTTGATGGTAATACTGAACTAATAATAACCATACGTTGGAAAGATTAAACGTCAGCGAGGCAATTAAATTGTCAGGAACATAGTAATCTCGTGATGGATCGCGATATAACAATAGATTGGGATTTATTGATTTTTCCTTATCGTACAATTATTATTTTATACCACAATGTGTCACTAAATTTAAATAGATACCAATTTGCTAATGTTTTTGTTATGGTGAGGTATAGCGTAAAAATTGATATTAAAAGGAGGCATATATTTTTGCATGTACTAATTTTCATATGCATTTGTGAGAGACGAAGGTACGATACTAAATTCTGGCCGGAGCCATCCAGTATTCTTCAAAATCAAAACTGGACGATAAATGGAAAGTTATTCATTTACGATATCACGGTTTAGCAAACATGAAGTAGAAAAATATAATTAAAATTATGACAATAAAAAACCAGACTCAATTAGCCAAATCAACCCAACTCTTATAGGTTTTAGATAAAGAGGTCGTTTGAATCTGTTGACTGTTCAACTCTGCGACCTGAAAGATAGTTTGCGAGAGCCTTGGGAATTCACCCAAATTAAAAAGGTATATTTCTAAATCTAAGACGATGTTTACTACCCCTTCTCTCTCGATATTTTGTTGTTAATCATTTTTTATAAGTTAGAACATGTTTGTCCATTACCAAGCCAAACGTGAGCATGTACACATCGCTATAACAAAAAATAAACATTCTAAAGTACATTCGTTTACCAAATTCCCATCTATAAACATGAGCACGTGTTGATATTCACCATCTCATTCGTCAAGAGGCTATTAAATATAATTTATTACCTTAAGCCAGACAGATTCTCATGTTACAGATCCAAACTTGCCAACATTTTAAATTCAAATTGTATCATGTTGATTGTTAAGTTAATATATTGTGTTATATTTATGTTATAGTTATTGTTAAGTTATTTACTGGTCGTGTTATTTTTTAGAGTTTAGTTTAATTGTGATATAATGATTAAATTTCAAGAAATTCTTACACTAACAGTTTCAAAAGTAAATATTTTTAAAAATCATATGATACACATCAGTACGACCCTGTTTGGCTTTCACGTGCTTCTATTGACAATTGGGAATTTGTAAAATGAATAGGGTTTATTAAACTATCGTCGTATTTTATTTTAAATGAATGAAGTAATAGTTGAAGAAAAAGCATAATCATAGCAATGTTCAAGAAAGGAGATAAAGAAAATTCCAACAATTATAGAGGTATCTACTTAACACCGCACTTAAGCTTACCAGAAAGTCCTTACCAACAAAATCAATAAACTAACAACTTTATCAGTGGAACAACAAGGATTCAGATCCGGAAGATTCTGCTTAGACACTGTATTTGTACTAAGACAAATCAGAAAAAACCATCGAGTACAATAAACCAGCATATCTATGCTTTATAGACCTGACAAAGGCTTTCGATCGCATCCAAGTCGAAGACATCTGACAACTACTGTATAAAAGAAACATACCAATCAATATTATACAAACCATCGAAAACATCTACTTCCATAATCGAATACAGGCAAAGATAAATGGAAAACTAACACAGTTTATACCAGTATAAAGCGGAGGTAGACAGGGTGACTCGTTAAGCCCACTTCTGTTTAATATAATAATGAACGAAATAATATAAGCAGTACGAAAAGGTCATGGTTACAGAATGAGGAACAAAGAAATCCAAATATTATGTTATGCCGAGATGCATTTATGCATTAATTGCCGAGACAGAATCTCACAACTCCAATACAACAGCCAAGAAATACAATATGATAATAGAATAGAATAGAATATTCTTTATTAATCCCATCAGATCACATTGTGATATAGGACAAGTCATATAGTACATAAAGCATGATCAACAAGTTATATAGGACAATTACATAAAACAAAATCAATAAAATATAGATTAATATAAAAAAAAAGATATGCGATCTAGAGCGTCTTTGAACCCGTCGGTCATCATTCCCTGTAGTCTTTTATTAAGTCAAAATAATCATTTAGGTTGTAAACGCATAATTGGATCAAGCATGCTTTTAATTTATTTTTGAATTTTTGAATATTATTTTCATTTCTTATATTAAGTGGCAAACAATTGTAAAATTTAGATCCTGCAAAATCAGGGCTAGTTTCAAAGAGAGTTGTGGAGTGTTTACACACGCTTATCAACCTCCCGTGTCTTGTAGGGTAATTATGAAAGTCAGAGTTGAGGGTAAAATTTTGAAATTTAGTTTTGACGTGAATAATACACTTATAAATATATAAAGCATGAAAAGTCAACAGTCTGTGTTCAATAAAATATTTACGACATGATTGTCTATTATCAATATTGAATATCAATCTAAGAATTCTCTTTTGAGTTATAAAAACGCTAGAAGAGTTTCTAGAGTTTCCCCATAAGACAACATTATAGGCCATATATGAATAAACCAATGCATAATACACACTTTTTTTCATCCCATGTCATATTACTTTCTAGAATGCTACCAAGAAATAGTGTTGTATCACTAAAGGGTATTTCTTCAGAACTAACTGTGATTTTACAACCATGGGATGGCTTACAGTACGAGTAGAACTGCATACAAATAGTTTTCTTTGCATTTACCATTAAAGAGTTCCTTTTACACCAGGTTGTAAATTCCTGTGCTACTAAGTTCACTTTGGAAATGAGAAATTAATATCAGTAGAAAAAACCAAATGTATGACATCTAAATACCCACTAGTATGTAAAATCGAAATTGATGGGAAAATAATAAAGCAGGAAGCAAGATTTATATTTCTGGGAATAAATATAACTAGTTACGGAGATGTTGAAGAAGTACGACAACAAAGCTTAAAAGCAAGTAAAGCGGCGGGATCTCTTAATGACACAATCTGAAGAACAAACATCTAATACAAGACACAAAAACAAGAATCTATAAGTTTCTTTCATTCTTTTTCATGCAACATTTAAATGATACAAGTTTTTTAAAAATAATTTCTAGCGCCACATTAGTACAAAAACAAGAAGAATTTTCTATATTTATACCTGTCTAAAAACGACACTGTTCACTACATAATAATCTCCGTGAAACGAGAGCGAAATCAGAAGACAAAACCATGAACACAAACAATTTTAAACCTTCTTCGACGACCACACAGAAAGAAAACAATTAAACCCAGATTTATTGGAATCAAACAAATCCAAAATAGAATTGGGACTTTAATTGCTTGTCAAATCCATCGAATTGTAGTTTGAAATTCAGAAATCGTTGATACTCGCCATTTGTTAGTTTGGTGAACCCGTTTCGCTTACAATTGCTTCGATAATTGCGGATTTCCTGATTTATACGACTTTACAACGGCGTAACAGCGCCTCTTACATTTCGAATGTTATTTTTGTTTCCAGTTACCAGAAGGGTAAACAGTTGATGGATTTGACCGATACTTGATGTAAATTCGTTTTACTGTTTTGTAACGTTTCACGAAATTTATTAATAAACTCACTACAACTGTTTCGTGTCAACGTACCTTTCTTAATATTAATAAGGTGATTCTAAATTTTCAACTTTACGACCGTTTTATGTAGATGGCGAACGTGTTTATCAATGGTTTTGTTTTAGGTTGATAATAAGGAACTTGCATGTATTGAAACTATTTTGTTTTAACTGCAAAACTGCAAATCGAAAGTTATTTATAACAGGGATATATTAGTAAATATATATATATATATATATATATATATATATATATATATATATATATATATATATATATATATATAAAGTTGTTAGGTATTATTGACTGACACGTTATGTAAATTAAAGTTTTATTTGAGGTTGCAGTCATTATTATTATTATTATATTATTAGTTAATAATTGTAACCCTATTTTAGCATATTCTGAAGAAGCAAATAAATTTTGCGAAAGCTTGATAAAAGAACAAAGAGTTTTATTTACCCTGCCCTAATAATGACTGCAACCTCAAAATAAAACTTTAGTTTATATATATAGCATAGTTTGAAGGAATGGAAAATTATCTGGCACCCTTTTTTTTAGTTCTGTGGGTTCCTTTGGTGGTCCTTGATTTGTCCTTTGGTGTAAACAACAACTTTGGTGTAATGGTGTAAACAAGGAAAATAATTACTACAACATACAAAATTATAGTATAAAAATTGACATGTTGAAAATAAACGGGAACTGTGTTCGGATTGTCTATTTTATTTTCTCCATTTGCTAGCTTTCTTTAGCACTTTGCACATTATTTAGTTCGTCTAATTTTATTAAGTCTATTTTTATTGGTTTAAAGTTTAGATCACTGACCGATTTCTTTGATAACGTTGCTAAATTTCCAGTACCATTTTAACAAAATTTGGAGTTTTTAGATCAAATGTTGTTTAAAACGTAATTTTCTCTATATAGTTCGCAAGTATTATTGAGTTCGATTAAGTAACTACCGATTGATGAACTTAAAGCTGAAAACTTTGTTTAGCGTTAATACAATCCACTTATTGTTTTCTAGTTCTTGAATTTTTATATTACTGATTTCTGTTGGCACTGGTTGACATTGATTTATAAATTTTGAGTACTGTATGAGGTGAACTTCGCAAGGGGCTGTTAGCGTTACTTCAATTGACTGGACGTCCTGGCATAAATATTCTTTATTCAAATAATTTTTGAGATTGGATGTTTGCAAGTGTATATTAGTACTGATTGGAAAGCAAGAACTTGGATTAAGGTGATAATAATTATAGTACAAAAATTAAGTACAAAAATTATTACCTTTATTATTTTTTCAAACAACAAAATGTTTTGTGAAGATAATTCAAAAGGGAATTTGTTATTTTTAGGCAATTTACTGAGATTTAAAATTTCGAGAAATAGTTCATTTGGGTCGGTTATTGAATTATGAAATGTATTTAATTTTGAAAAGCTGATAGCGACTTCGATTTTTTTTGGAGGTCATAAATAATTTAGAAACTAGTGGAAAATTGCGATACAAATCTTTCTAGTGCAAAATAGTGAAATATCTCGACTTTTTGCATTTTTAAATATTTAATTAATTTTTGAACTTTTGATTCGTAAACTTAAAATTAACTGATTATGAGCTAACATTTTTGTATTATTTTTAAAATGTTTTATTGAAGATCTTAATAAGGTGATTTAATTTTTACCTATGGTTTTAATATTATTTTGATTATTTGTTAAAGTTGATATAGCGTTTTCATAACGTTTTGCATCGTTCTGATCTAGGTTTCCGGTTATAAATTTAATTGCGGAACCAACACCATCGAATAGACATCATTTAGATCTGGTATTCCATAATGGATTTAATTGTTTTAATTCAAGATTAATTTTGTTTTCTAAAATTTGGGTTAAATGTTAGGAAAGGTAAAAGAAATAATAAGTTAGACTTACTCACAATCAATTTAATTTAACTAATCGGACGACAGGTTTCGCTTTCTATAATATGCAAAGCATCTTCAGGTCACGATGCAAAGTTAAAATGATGCCGGTGCTCTATTAATTGATGGTTGAAAGAACATGGTTCAAACTATCTTGTATTGTTGATTGGAGAACTCAGGTCAACTATTGTAATTGTTTAACAGTAAACGGGGAAGTTCTTGAGGAGACAGATTTTATCCAATGAAGTAGAGATAGGTGAAATGTAATTGTTTGTTTGATGAAAGTAATGTTCTATACCATTAAGTTCTTTAAAGTTATTTATATTTATTCTGGAGATATATTTATGAAATGTGTGTTATTTATTGAGATTTTTATGTTTTGTTTTGGAAGGTGACAGTTGTAAGACAATGAATAAGAATGGATGTACAAATTGTGTGGGTGTGCAATTATATCAGCTTGTAGTTATCAAATTTCTTTGATAAAGTTGTTGCAATATGTGGCAAATTGTTGTAAAGTCCAAAAAAAAAAAAATTTATGTTAAAATCAAATTAAGACACTTTTACACACACAGAAACACACAGAAAACACTTAAAAAACGGGCGACGAAACAGACATTTAATTTAAAAGGGGGAGGATGAGGAGGATTAAATTAAATGTCTGTTTCGTCCCCCGTTTTTTAAGTGTTTTCTGTGTGTTTCTGTGTGTGTAAAAGTGTCTTAATTTAATTTTAACATTAATTTTTTTTTTTGGACTTTACAACAATTTGCCACATATTGCAACAACTTTATCAAAGAAATTTGATAACTACAAGCTGATATAATTGCACACCCACACAATTTGTACATCCATTCTTATTCATTGTCTTACAACTGTCACCTTCCAAAACAAAACATAAAAATCTCAATAAATAACACACATTTCATAAATATATCTCCAGAATAAATATAAATAACTTTAAAGAACTTAATGGTATAGAACATTACTTTCATCAAACAAACAATTACATTTCACCTATCTCTACTTCATTGGATAAAATCTGTCTCCTCAAGAACTTCTCCGTTTACTGTTAAACAATTACAATAGTTGACCTGAGTTCTCCAATCAACAATACAAGATAGTTTGAACCATGTTCTTTCAACCATCAATTAATAGAGCACCGGCATCATTTTAACTTTGCATCGTGACCTGAAGATGCTTTGCATATTATAGAAAGCGAAACCGGTCGTCCGATTAGTTAAATTAAATTGATTGTGAGTAAGTCTAACTTATTATTTCTTTTACCTTTTGAAATGGACTCACACAAGCAACACATTCATGATTTAAATGATAGGAGTTTTGAAATTAATTTGTATTAAAGCTAAGAATCTGAGAAGTATTTGAAAGATAATTTATTAATGAATCATATTGATTCTTGAGAGTTAGAAAATTATAATATAATATAATATAATATATGAGGGGTATAGAAGCCAAACCCGCCAAGTCACATTTTTGTAAAATCTGCGTTTGATACGGGAATTTGTTCTTTATGTGTATATACATAAGTTCAAACATAATTTAGGTGCAAATTCCACCTTAAATCGGAGTAATTTAAACGAGAAAATACGCTTAAGCTGCAAAACCCGCCTTGTCCAAAAAAATTTAGTTGCAAAGACCGCCCCCCCCCCCCCGGCCTTGCTAATGGCGAAACGTTTGGGCTGACACGTGACTTAGCCGTTCCCGCGAAATGGCATGTGGCAGCTTCTAACCATGTAATGTTTTTAGTGTTGTTTGGATATTATTCAAAGTAGGTTTACGTAAATTTCCTTTTGTTTTGTTGTAATGGATAACGATAATATTGGTATTTCTATAGAAAAAACGACTCCAGAATGTAGCCGGAAAAGAATCGTACAGCGTGATTAACACAAAAGGGTAGTCGCTATGAAAAATAGGTAAGCATAGAGAGCTAGATAATGTTTCAGTGCATCGAACTCATCAATTTTTTTGTTTTTAGATATTCGGCTAAAGGTTTGCCTGAAAAACCAAGATGTGTTCATAAAAATAAGTTCTTGAAGTGCAATTTATTAACTATGAGGGATCTGCAATTTGTTCATGAAAGATTTTATGAAATTCCATCAAAACTTAAACAAGATGTTTTCATATTAAAATGTTGTGATGCTAAGACACCGCAGAGAAGAAGACGAGCAGAGAGAGAAGTGGGCAGCACAATTTCTCAAAAACAGGTATCAATAAATTATAGATTACCAAAGCAAGGTGGCGAATGGTATGCAGAAGAGCCTTTATGCAAATATTGGGCGTGAAAAAAGATAGAATTCAGGGTGTGGTAAAGAGGTTTTTTTTAAATGGATTAATTCCATCAGAAAAACGAGGGGGCGACTGTGTCCTAAAAAAAATGATCAAAAAAAGTTAGCTATGAGTAATTTTATTGAGAGTTTTAAATGTAGTCTGTAGGAGTCAAATCAAGAAAAGAACTTATCTACCATGTGATCTTAATATAAGAAAGCTCTTTAAACTTTACGTTACATTAGTGGATAGCTCTCTTATGATTAAGGAACATTATTTTCGTTCATATTTTGCAACGCACTGTAATATAGGTTTTGGAACACCTATTACAGACGCATGTTCTCTTTGCTTAAGATATAAGGAAGAGATAAGGAAAGAAAAAGATGAGGAGCAAAAAAAAGAACTTAATGTTTTACAGGAATTACATAAACTTAAGGCAAAAGCATTTTACAAAATTCTTAAAACTAACAGCCGCGAGAGAGAAGTTTTTTAATGGATTGTCAAAAAAAATTTACCCCTTCCGAAATTACCTGATCCGAGAGCTTACTTCTCTTCCCAATATAATCTTTACAATTTTTCAATTGTAAATGGTACTTCTAATATGAAACTGAACTCTGACACAGTTTCAGCTTATCTATGGACCGATTTAGATTTGCCAAAAAACTCAAGTGTTATAGCTTCAGCGTTGTTTCATAGATTATCAAAACATAAATTTTCCAAAGATGTTAAAGAAATTTTGATTTGTGCAGATGGTTGTCCAGGTCAAAATAAAAATATTACAATGATCGGCATGCTTGCAAGTTTTCTCCATAAAAAGGCTCCTAATAATATTCGCTGTATTGAACTAATATTCCCAGTTGTAGGACACAGTTTTATGCCACCAGATAGTCTTTGGTACTTCTGAAGCCAAAATTAAAGAAACAGAAATATTAACGAATCTAGAGAACTACATAGCTATAATAGAGCAAAACGCCACAATCTAAAAATGGGTTGAAGACTGCGATGCGTTTGATTTTAAAACCTCAGTATCAGAAATTATTAAACCACCAGGAGCTTGGCAATTTCAATTTCAACAGTAAAAGGAAAACATATTCGGCGATTAATCCTGACAAATTTGAAGCTGGCAGAGTAAGTGACAAAAAGAAGGCCCAGAGTGTTGCCAAACTATTAGAAACGCATTATGGAACTGATTGGCAAGAAAATTCCGATTTGAAGTTTTATAAAGATGCCATACATTTTTCTCTAAATAATGACGAGAGTGATCCACAACTATTGACAAATGAGTTATGTGAAGAATTTTCTCCAGAAGAAACAACTGGGATGTAAAATTTGTTGTGTTATAGTGTATTTTTATGTATGAGAGAGTAATAAAACAATAAATTATGTATGCAAATCCTAAACTGTTGATACGGGTGACTCAATGAAAAACAGATATTTGTCAACAAGTTTACAGAAGTATATAGGAAAACAATTTTAAATTGAGTATGACCATGAGGTATAAAGGTTGGAGCAGAATAGAATACAATAGTTGTGAGGGTTACTAATCCCTAAATAAGGTTGCCAGTGTCGGAGTGATGGAGGTTAACAGGTACTAATGAATTTGCAAGAAATGTAAGATGTTTATTTTATTGGTTATATATAACCAATAAAAGTTTAATAAGTACCTACCTATTTGCAAAATAAAGTTTAATTCTTTAGATAAAATAAAACGTTTTATTTTATCTATTTGCAAAATAAAGTTTAATTCTTTGCCTATTTGCAAAATAAAGTTTAATTCTTTAGATAAAATAAAACGTTTTATTTTATCTGAAATGAGTGCATTCCACGAAGTAAGGGTTTCAACAATCAAACATTTAATTCTTTAATTCCAGGAATCTACGACAGTAATTGACTAGATAATTACCTTCTAAACTTATTCCACAGAAAATGTGATAGTGGGTTTTTCCATTTTGTATATAGGAAGGTCCAAGTGGCGTATTCAAAATTCTTAACAGTTCACTAAAAGTAGGTACTTCAGTTGCAAGGTGCAGTTTATTGTGTATACTAGTGTTATGGAAAATTTGGAAGTGCCGTGTAAACGCCGAAAAATTGGTCCTCTAACAGTTAATGAAAAAACATTAATATTTAATTGTTTTAAATCATTTACAGACAAACGTTTATGTGAAAGTGTTGATGAGACCGTTGAGTTAGTTAGCAGTACACTTGGTGTTGGGAAATCTACGATTTACGGAGTTATTAAAGAAGAGAAATGTGGTAGTTTTCAAATGCCACGTAATGCTCCAGGGAAACCAAAATTTCAAATAGAATATCATTTTAAAGAAGGACTTCGACGGAAAGTGCATGCATTCTTCTTTAGACAAGAATTTCCAACATTGGATAAAGTTCTTGTCTCAGTTCGAGATGATAAGGATTACCCAGAAATGAGTCGAAGTACGTTATGGAAACTTTTAAAAGAAATAGGCTTCCGCTGGAAAAAGAATCCCAGAAAGTCTATTTTATTAGAAAGAAGCGATATTGTCATATGGAGAAGACATTTTCTAAGAACCATAAAGGAAATGAGAAACCAAAAAAGAAAAATATTTTATCTTGATGAAACATGGATCAACGAGGGTCATACACCAAATAAATTTTGGCAGGATGAAACTGTTACAAGTCAAAGGCACGCTTTTGTAAATAACTTATCTACTGGCTTAAACCCACCATCAGGAAAGGGACGCAGGCTGATAATAGAACACATTGGCAGTTCAGACGGTTTTGTTGAAGGTGGTTTATTAACTTTTGAATCAACTCGTACCGGTGACTACCATGAAGACATGAAGGCTGATGTCTTTCAAGAATGGTTCGAACAAATGATAGATCTTCTTCCTAAGAACTGTGTAATAGTAATGGATAATGCAAGTTATCACTCCAGACTTATAGAAGGACTGCCCACAACCAAGTGGTTAAAAAAAGACTTGCAGAATTGGCTGAGTTCAAAAAATATTACGTACCATCCCGGATCTATAAGAAAGGAACTTTATTCGTTGTGTGCCCTTCATAAAGAAAAATTTAAAAAATACGAAATTGATGAAATTGCCAAAAATCGTGGAATGACAGTACTTAGATCCCCACCATATCATTGTGAATTAAACCCGATTGAACTGGTATGGGCACAGATAAAGAGTGAAGTTTCAAGAAAAAATACCACTTTTAAAATTCATGATGTTAAACAGTTGTTTTTGGAGGCCGTAAATAATGTAAAACCTGAAAACTGGGAAAAGGCAGTAAATCACACTATTAAAGAAGAGGAAAAAATGTGGAAGCTGGACAATATTACTGATAAAATGATCGAGCCAGTTATTAAAAATCTTGGTTCTGAAAGTTCATCTTCTGAATCTGATTTGAATTTGTAACAAGTAGCTGTAAGTTTTATATTAATATTTTTATTCATCTATTTAACATACCTTAGACGGTTTTAAAAACTCTTTTTCTCTTTTGTAATTTTTAAAAATTAAAAAAAAATGTGAATTTTTTAAAACCCTTTTTAATGTAGGCCAGTCAGTTCTAATATAGTGTGTGATAAAAGAGGTCACTTTTGTTTACATACACATAACACTTTATAACACTGAAATAATTCATTTATTTTTTACAATTATTCAAAGTAATTTTTCAATTAATCTTGAGCACGCCCATGGAGTGGTCGGAGCTACCAGTTAAAATTATGCTAATTACTCTCTCGTTCATAAAAATAAACTATAAAAAAAGTTCATTTTTATGAGTTTACGTTATTTTGAATTTATAACAATAATTATATAAATATAAACAAATAAATATGTTTAAGTAATAAGTAATAAGTGAAGTTTAAAAGAACACGTTTTCCCGAAGTTTTCTGAAATTTCCAATCCAAAGTTGCTAAATTTTGTTGCAAATCCCGCCATGTCAATAAATAAAACCAATTTTATACCGAAACTGCAGCTCAAATATTTTTTATTTTGTATTCTTCTAATAAAACATTATACTAGAATACAAGTAAATCAAACAGAAAACTAAAAATATCACATGTCCTCTGTAATAGTTTTTCACGTTTCCTGAAATTTTTGATAAATGTGACTTGGTGGATTTTGCTTCTATACCCCTCGTATAAAAAATATATAAAAGTCCAAAAATCTGTCTGAATTCGGGCTGTCCCTAAATGAGGGGGTAGAAGTCCGGGATTGTCGTTTAGTTATGGAATTTGGATGTGTCTCGTCTTGCGTCGACGTTTGTTGTCCATAGGGTGACCATTAATATGTAGATTTTGAAATGATTAATTTAGATTGTGAATACTTTGCTAATATAGTTAATATAATAACCTCTATATGCAAATAGAAAGATACACCTACGGAATGCCATTTATAATTTATTACTCTCTCCCAATACCATATAAAGTATATGTTGGAGTAGCAATTAGAAAAGTAATACTAGCTCACTAATACATTTACTTCCTTAATTAAAACGAAGCCAATACTTTATGAGAACTTTATAGTTGATACTTTATGAGAATGTTCCGCACTAAATCCTGTAAGAAGATTAAAAATAACTATGGAGGGTAACCTTTTCTAACGTATTTAATGGAAATTGATGACTGAGTTATCTTGCATAGTTTGAGCGCTTTCTTCCAGCCCAATGGTATTTCTTTGTTGTGTACTTTGAATTTTAGGCCAGTAAAATAAAAAAAAATAGCTGAAAAAACCGTATAATATAGGATTTTGAAGGCTCTGAAAGGTATAGGAGAGATAGCAGATGACAAATCCTTGAAGAAGTACAGATGATTTTGCTTTGTTTTTTAAACAATCATAAAACATTTCAACATTTTATCAAAATTGTTATTAAAAAACGGTTTGACAAAGGGCTTTTTAGCTTATAAACATTTATAATACCTTTGATATGACCAATAGGAACCAAGATGGTAATTTTTTTCTTAAAATTATATTTCCATTGTTTATTAACATTAAGAGCTGAAAATTAAACAGATTATATACGAAGATCTAAATTTTATGCTCCATTCTATAGATGACATATAACGAGAAAGAGTAAATAAATAGGTGTAACCCGTTCAAGTGGTGGTACTAGTAAAATACCGTTGTACGAGCACTGTTTTTTTAGAATGGAACTTCAAATTAGAGCACGCTGAAAAAATTGCAATATCTCGATTTCTATGGAGCGCAGCTTATTTATTTTTTAAATTACGGCAGCTCGATCAAATAATGAGAACTGTGCTATTTTCACCTCCCGGAAAAATCGGAAAATAACGGAAAAACGAAAAAAATATATTATGTATATAAATATATAATAAAATGCCTAATTGAACTAGAAAGTGAACAAGAAAAAACAACAATCCTAAGAAACAAATATAAACTTAAGAATGTGAATCCCGAGAAAATATAAATTACAGAGGATCTCACAAAATGAGATAGAGGGAAAAAATGAAAGCTTTAGAGAAAAAGCAAGAGAGATGAGGAAAATGATCAAAATAGGATACAATAATAACACAGTAGACAGTAATAGGGTATTAGGATGTATTGGAAAATATGGGGGAGAAACATTAAATAGAAATGGAATTAAAATGCTAGAATTATGCCAAACGAATGACCTGATCACAGGATGGTCACTGCAAAACTGGAGCATAAAAAAATATAGTAGGTGGAAAGAAAAGAGTACAAGAAAGTCAAGGTAAATAAATTCAAGATAGAAAGTGTGCGAGAACTTACAAGAAGGAAACTAACGAAAGATTGAGACAAATAGAGGGCCAAAAAGAAACATGGAAAGTGGAAGAAAGATGGAATACTTACAGTAAGTGCTAAAAAAAACCAGCAACTGAAGTGAATGGAATCAAATAATGTAATAAACAATCGAAAAGGACAAGATGGTAGAATAAAGAAATAAAAAAGAAGAAAATTGCATGGAAAAAAATATCGGAAAGGGATTAGAAGAAGATGAAGAAAAATATTATAGGGAGACGATTGGTAAAAAAGACAGTCACAAAAGCAAAAGCAAAATCATGGAAAGAATTCTGTAACAAATAATAGAAACTTTTGGACGACAATACGACACATGAGAGGAAGACGAAAGGAAATAAACGCAATAAGAGATACATCAAAGCAAATCCAAATAAACCCGAAACAAATAGCTATAGTATGGAAAGAATATTGAAAGTAAAAATTGGATACCGAAGTAAATAATTTTGTAAAACAGAAATAGCTAAATTGAAAAGAAAAATATGGTAAAATATGAACTAATTAAAAAATAAATAATATCATTTAATAATATATGTAATTAATATAAAAATTTGAAAATGTACTCAACGAAGGTGTGACACAATTGATATGAAGGACAAAAACATGGCCTGGAAGATAAAAATTGATATCATATCGAACAAGAAACAACTCAAAACATCAAAAAACGAATGTGTTGGTATGTCTATATATGAAGAAACTAAATACTGACCAAACGACTTTACCAACACGTTTTTAATTAGCAAAAATACTAATGACAACTATTGAAAGTTGTAACATATAAAAGGCAACATGTTTTTTAGGGTGGAAATTAATGGATAATGGAAAACAATTTGATAAATCAGTTTAATCAAGTGAACAGGTCAGTGTACCGCGTGGGAACTCTTAGAACTGAACACCTAGATTTAACATGGTATTGAATACCACACCACTGCAAGAAATTAACGCACTATTAACAAATGTATCGATTTATTTATTAATAAAGTTGAATTAATAATTCAAATATTATATTTCAGTTAGTGTTATTAAAGTACTTTCAAACTAATACTTTTTTACTAGATGTATCTAGTCTTCAATTATTTTCGCAAAATTCTTATTAATCTCTGTTTTTACTTTTTTCTGGGTGTCATTTTCTTTTAGTAGTCTTATATCTATCTTGGGCCTCATTTTCTTATGAATTATTTTGAGTCGTATGTTGATATTTGTAACCAATAGACTATGATCTAAGAAGACATCTGCGCCTGGATATGTTTTTGTTGAGGTGATAGAATTTCTAAACCTTTTGTTTATGTTGATAAAATCAATTTGGTTTCTTACGATTTTCCCTGGGATATCACCGGGTGCTTTCCATTTATAAAGTCTTCTTGGATGTAATTTAAAGAGTGTATTCGTTACAACCATATTCGTCTCTTGGCAGAATTGGATTAGTTTTTATCCTCTTTCGTTTCTTATGCCAAGACCATGACTCCAAGACATTTTCGACTGTACCTTGTCCTATTTTGTTAATAGTAAGTTCATGTTTTTTTGGTCAGTTTTAAAGAGTCTTCTACAGTCTGATAAAAATTTTCTATTTCTTCTTCAGTGGATTCTGATGTCGGTGCGTAGACCTGAATGATGTTTATATTAGAGGGACTTGAGTTAATTTTCAATAGCACAACTCTGTCTGATATGGGCGTAAATCCTATTACTGCTTTAGCTATTTCCTAAGGGGTGCCCGGCCATTAATATAAGAACTGGTTCTTAAATCTTTATTAATTAAATGCGAAACTACAATTTTAGTATTTATTTAAATTATTCTTCAAAATCAGCTTAAACCCAAACAAAATTAGTTTGATTGAGTAGGTATTTTGAATACCTTTCAAACGAGATATCAGTTGTCACAAGGCCCTATTTAACATTATCTGTCACAGCCGAAATTTCACTATTATAAGTTACGAGGAGGAGGAGACTTTTGGCTAACACTGTATACTTAATGACAATGATAACGAGAAGATCGCTAAGTACTGAGATCTTGCTAGGTATATTAGATGAGCAAATATGAAGTAAGGGCCGTAAGATTTAATACCGGATACTCGTCAAAAAGGGGAGTAAGCTACCTCAAAAAGTATACTAAATGCGAACCATTGTTATCAACCAAAATGTTTTAAGAATCTAGTGATTTTGGGATAATGATCGGTTAACATTCTAAAAGATTAATTTTCGAGTGAAATATTTACTGTCTGCTTTTGGTTTTCTTTTCTTTCCTTTGTAGTCCAAATGGTACTAGTTTGTGCTTATGTAATGCAGCCACATACAACCTGTGGACGGCCGTTTAACGTGCTTCCAGATTTTTCCACGTTTTTCCAGTGGAAAAAGCGTCCAGATGCATACGAACATTTTTGATAGATCCTCAGGTCACTTGGGACTCGATAACACCAAAAAAGTCTCCCCTTTTGATACCCTAGGTAGGTGTATTAGATAAGTAAATATGAAGTAAGGGCCGTACGATTTAATACCAGATACTCGTAAAAAAGGGGAATAAGCTACCTCAAGAACTATACCAAATGAGACACGTTAAACCGTGCTTCGGAGGGCACGTAAAGCCGTCGGTCTCCCTGGGCTAGTGTGTGCATTGACACTAGCTACTTAAAACATGGTTAAGGATCTCCTCGCCAAAATACCATACGATATTATTATTATACAACCATATACTTTTAAATTATTAAAAGGTAAAAGAAATAGAAAAAGAAATAAGAAATTTCTTTTACCTTTTGAAATGGACTCACACAAGCAACACATTCATGATTTTTTAAATTATTATTTCCAAATACCTTAGACGTTAAAAAAATATTTATTTTAATAACAAAACTAGCTTAAACGAAAAATTTGCATTTTTATCGATTTTATTCGAAATTAATATTCTGTTTGGGTAAGGACTGAATCGATTTTAGTTAATAACGTCTTGCATAATTAATGTGTTAACAAACATTAAGACAAATATGATAATGTCGTTGCTCCTTTTGTTGCGATATGATTCCTGTTGAAACGAAAAGAAAAATTTTTCAAATCGCGTAAACTAGTTTGAAAGTTTTAAAACAATTAAAAAGTTGGTGAAAGAGTCAATATTTACTAAGCATATTTATTAATTTACGAAGATGCTCCCAAAGGGCAAAAGTCCAATTTTACTGGTCAATAAAAAACCATTAATACATGAACCACTCGCTACAATTGTGGTACTTTACTGTATGCTCCAACTTTTAACTAAATATTTTTTTTGTATCTCTTACTACAAATGAGTAATTGAACTTACTCGCAATAATGTCGCCCCCTGTATATATATTAAATGTTTTAATAAACGGGGTGCTATCAATATGATAAATTATACAATTTTCTTCTTGAAAAATGCGGATATAAATAATCTACTCCTATCTAACGTGAACAGATTACTTAAATCGTCAAAACTAACTAAAACATTGTTTTTTTTTACTTTTACAAACCTCTGAGATATGTTTACAAACATCTTCAAAATGTTCTTGCGCACTAAAGATATCATCAGATGTCCGTAAAACCTAAAAGTAATTACAAGTTCACTGCTGCAGTTGAAACTTTGAGAGCAAAAAATAATTAAAGTACATGTCCAATGAATCTTTCAGAAATACAATACGAACGTCAAGAAGTGTTGACAACACGTTTTAAGGTTGCGACCAGCTATGAACTATTTGATATACGATACAGGATACGGAATGTGCAGTGAAACATATGTGCCTTTATGGCCCAAATAAGAAATACTTGGAAGCTTTTAGTAGGAGTTGAAGGGATATAATATTTTACTTCAAGCATACAAAACGACACAACAATTTCCACTCCAATGTTTAAATATAGATTGCATATGAAATGCGACCACATCACCAATAAAGGTGCATACAGTCGTTTATTTAAAGCGATACAAGCTAAAGGGAACATCATTACGATAAAAAGGAAGGAATCGTAATAATATGCGATTTACTATTTGAATTTTAAAAATTTTATTTGAGTGCAAACAAATTTTAACTCAACATATATTGGGCAAACACAGCAATATCACAGAGAAGAGTTGTTGCACACAGAGATAGTGTACAAACCAACAAATTAAACACTACAGCCTTAGCTAAGCATTCTCTCGAAAGTAGCCATTCTTTTGATTTTGAAAACGTACAGATTTTGAAAAAGAACAGAACTACAACAAAAGATTTATATTAAGATGATTCACATAAAGATCAAAATTCCATCAATAATAAGACCGATCTAAAAGATCTCAATAATATATATCATAACTTAATAAATTGAGTTTCGTAAATGCACCATTGGCAAATATTTTAAATACGAACCTGAACCGGTCGTTCAGTTTTGAGGTACCTGCCATGTGGCTTTAGGGCCAAATATCTCTTTTGCATTCCATCGCAAACTAGCAGAAAGTAGAAAGTGCAAAAATAAATATAAAGCGTATTATGCAATGTGGATATAATTAAAGTACTTATTGAAAATGGCAAATATCCGAAACGTTTAAGCAATAATTAAGCATTTTATTTTTTATATATAAATGTATATATTTTGACTTCACAATTTATTTAATTGTGAAGTCAAAATTATTGAAAATTGAAATTGAAATTGTGAAGTGAATTATTGTAAAGATTACAATAAGTAAATGTTATGATTACTAATGTGTCTTGGAGAAAATAATTCTATATCCATTTTCTTTATATCTTTTCACATAACTATAAAATTGTTTGTCTCTGGGAACTAGGGAACAGTATTAAAATCGTGTTGGTATATCACTGGCTGTATTCGGTCTAAGCCTGCGCCTAACTGGTTGTCTCATCAGGTTTCTCGCTAATATTGTTGGGCCATGTTTTCGAGAGAAGTTACTATTTCTTCTTTTACCGCTGTATTTCCAGATGCATCTGATAATATTATTTGTTACATACCATGGGGCATTTGTAATAATCTGAAGAACTTTTAACTGGAATCTTTCGATTTCAATGTTTGATTTGAGTTTGATGCAGTTCTTTAGGATTGGTTTATAGACAAGTACTTGATTATTTAACGAAAGTGATGATTAGTGTACAATCAGCCAGTATAAGTTGTGTAAGTTGTTTGCGTATGTTTAGAGTCATAATCTCTTCCAGTCAGGAAACCATTAACCAATGATGTTTTAAAAAATTCTTCAAATTGCTCAGTATTTACACTGTGTCGTGGCGCACAATAAACTGCAAGGGCCCAATGGGACTCCTTTATCATGGAAGACGGCTTGCTTAAACGAGTACTGAAAAATGATGATACTTCCGAGAAGAGAATACAGTTGGTGATTTCAAAGAGCAGAATACCTGAAGTACTTCGTCGGTTACATGACAGTCCATCAGAAGGACATTTCGGTGTAAAGATAACGCTTCAGAGAATTCCGGAACGGTTTTATTGGATGAATAGTTCCGACGATGTAAAGGACTGGTGTAACAAATGTACTACCCGTGCTACAAGTAATGGACCTTATTGAAAAAAGGCCCCTATGGGATAATAAAATGTTGGAAGTCCGTTTGAATGAATAGCTTTGGACATTGCCGGGCCATTTCCAGAAAGCGAAAATATATGCAAGTAAATGTTGGTTTTATTGGACTACTTCACGAAATGGGTCCAGATCTATAAAATTCCAGACCAGAAGGAACTATTGCAGATGTGATGATTAAAGAGTATATTAGCCGATTTGTAGTGCCTTTGGAGATGCATAATGACCAAGGAAGGAATTTCGAAAGCGGTCTATTTCAGGGATATACTACGTGATAGACTAGGCATGAAGAAAACAAGAACTGTAGCATATTACCTGCAATCTAATGGAATGGTAGAGCGAACGAATATGACAGTTGACAAGTATTTGACAAAAATGGTGTCAGTACCTTCCGTTCTTAGCAATGGCCTACAAGTCTGCTGCTATTGAATTAACGGGGCAATACCAGCAAAAGTCCTATGAGGACGCGAGATACGACTACCGTGTGTTCTAGAGTTTGGAGGTCGACCTGGAGAAGATGTAGTTGGTGAACATTACGTGAACGAATTGCGAAGAAAAATGGAGGATATACACAAGTTGATCCGTGTCCATCTTCAGATTTCAAGCTACCGAATAAAGAAACTGTATGATATCCAACGACGTAGATGAGTAAGGGGAAGGAAACCAAGTCCAAGAAGTACCTGACCTCACGTTTTGAGGAATTCATGGAAGCATATGGAGGTACCGGTAGAGCAAGTTATGGTGTTACCACTGAAGACAAGCAAGATCTATTCGCACTTCCAGTTGACTACTCACTGGCCCATATTATCCCGGCCAGTATTAAAGACATACAAAGATTGGCATCCATCTTTGGAAAGCACGTGCTGGAGTCCAACAAGCAAAAGTTAGCTATGCCAAAACTAGAATGCCGCCAACTGGGGGGTTGTCCAAAATATGGTGAAGGAAATCTTTAAAGACACCGAAGTCCAGGTACTAGTCTGTTGCAATCCGCATGGTTACTGGAGTGGAGCGAACACCGACCCTTGTCACTTTTATACAACTGGGAGTTGCAAAAGGGGGTCCAGTTGCCGATACCAGCATCCAGTTTCAGTCACGACAAGGTTCCAGGAGGGGCTAGCTCTTAAGGAGGGGGCAATGTTACTTTAGCTGCCTGCTCATCGAAAACGACATGGAATTACCTTCGAGAAAATACTGTAAAAGCCGGTGTATGTTCTCGAACCCAACGTCCTGACGTTACAATGTCATTAAACAGAAAAAAAAGCTCCGCTATATCGATGGCTGAAAGCAACACTGAGATATCGTGTGAAATTGAAATTACAAGATGATGATAATTAAAGTGTACATTAGTATTAAAAATCAGAAATAGGTGACCAAAAACTTATTTTTATTGGATATTAATTTATCATATAGACTTATTAGACTTATCATCTCAGCAGTATGAATACAAACGAATATAAAATTTTGTAAGGTAAAGCGAAAATTATTCTTCTCCCTTTTGCAACAACATACTTATGTCAAGCAGCATTCTCTGCCTATGTGGCCACTAAAACAAAGTATAGATCCCGACTGAATGCAGAACCTGACATTCGATTGGATTTATCCCAAATTCAACCGGATTACTAACCTGTGCAAATCAAGGCAGCCTAATTTTTCACATTAAAATGGAGATATTACGTTTTTTAAGATTACATTACGTTTTTTAAGATTTTAGAAATAGGATCTGTGTGTTTATTTTATTTTTGTTTTTCGTTATATGTAATTAAGTTTATGTTTTTCATGTGCACTACGGTAAGTGCTCCCTACAGAATTTCTGTCCTGAATAGTGCTCCTTGACCAAAAAACTCTTGGGAAACGCTGATCTAGAGGTTTCAAGAGGCAGAGCCGAAGTATATAAATATGAAACGATTTAGAGTTTAGGCAGTTTAAATTATATATTCGTATTGTTTATCTCGTATTGTAAATCATAAATAAATGTATATTATAAATTAAGTAGTTTCTAGTGTTAGTGTAAATGAATTAAAAATAATGTTAAAATAATTTAAGGTAAAGACTAAAATAGGTGTAAAATTTTTAATAAATTAGAAATAATCACAATGCAGTAGTGTTTAATTTTGTACTTGATTATAATAGCAGTCCCACTATGAGATGTCCGTCTGGGTGTCTGGTATTGTAGGATATGTAGTTTTTTATTTTAAAGTAGCTTCTACTTGTAAAATGAGTCTCTGATATTAGCATTATATCAATGCCTTGTCTGATGATAAAATATTCCTAGGGAATGTTAGGTTCATTCATTCAGTCAATTCATCTTGTTAGTTTAGCAATAACTGTCGTTAGGAAGTTTAACATTTGACGTAAGAAAATCGTCTATCCGTACAGAGGCAAGAGAATCCGATAATATCAAAATCAAACGTGGGGTCCGACAGGGATGTATACTATCACCCTTACTGTTTAATATATACTATGAGCAAATCTTTCAAGAAGCAGTAGAAAATGTTGAAGCCGGAATTCGAATTAACGGAGAATCAATAACATCAGATACGCGGATGACACGATGATATTCGCTGACATTTATGAAGCCCTCCAGGATTTAATGAATAGAATTTCACAGAAGTGAGTCAAAGATATGGACTTTTACTGAACATTAAGAAAACCAAATGTAGGGTAAAGGGAGGAGAGATGGACCACTAAATGTATGATGATCTCTAAGATGGAACAGCAAATTGCAAGAATCGGTGTGAATGGTCAACCAATATAAAGAGTAAAAACATACATATATCTTGGTACGAACGTCAATGAAAATTGGGACCATTCCCTAGAAATAAAATCTAGGATAGAGAAAGCAACATCTGCATTTCAAAAAAAGTAGAAGGGAAACGAAGACCAGGAAGACGAAGAATTTCCTGGCTGAAAATCTACGTCCGTGGTTCAACACAACAACCACAAATCTTTTCAGAGCCGCAGTTTGCAAAATACAGATTGACATGATGGTCGCCAAGAAGATCTAAAACTTTACTTCAATTACAAGTAAAGAAACAAAGTACATAATTACAAAGAAAAATACTGTAGCACAAGAAATTATTTACAAACTAAAAGATAAACTTAGTATAAAGATTCCACATTGTGGAAACGATAATATATTATTTATAAAAGAGCTTTTGTATTGGTCAGAATTCATAAACAATTTATCAAAATATTACGCCTTTCAAGAAAATAATGTGCATCATTTATTGTTTTAATACTTAACAAAATCTCAAATACTTCAATATTTTCCACAGAACTTTAAAACTCTCTTAGATGTTTAATATTTAATCCTGTTGACAACACAAGTTAATCCTGAAAAATTTTATAGTCGAAAGGCGATATATCGATTTGCTTTCATTCGATACAAGTTTCTCATTACCGATTCATATCATTACTTATTGATTTGGCATATTTGAAGTGATTTAAAAGTTTTAGTGCAACGAGAACTTTTCCTACTAGTCTTATCGGCATCAATACACGCAAAGAAGTTGTTTATCTAAAAAATATTTTTGACGAAGTTGTAGCACTGATTCCAATGTATATTAACCCTTTACCGCATCATGTGCCATAAATGGCACAAATTAAATGTTTTGACTCAATTTTTGTCGTAGCTGCATGACAGCCCATATCTGACACGTACTGATAGTGTACGCGAGATATGCGGCATAGTTCTGACATAGAATAACCGAACACACATGGAAGCGACACAACGGTCCAAAAGCGTGTACCATTTTTGTATACGCATGCCCGATTCTGGTTGTTTAACTGTCAAAAACACGTGCTTATTCTTTAATTCTGGTTGTTTTCGATAGTCAGTAGGCGTCTATGGTAAATACTCGACAACAAGTGCATTTGACCATTTATATAATTTATTTATAGTTAAAAGGTTATAGTTTATAGTTATAGTTAAATATATAAGTTTATAGTTTATAGTTAAAAGTTTAATTTATATTTAAAATGTCTGGATATATTTGTGCGATTCGCCGATGTTCACCTGTGACAGGAAAAGGAATAAGTTAATTTAGATTTCCTAAGAATAATAAAATGTAATTACTATTACTTTGTAATTATTATTAGTTATTACATAATAGTATTGGTTTGACTTTCGAACAGTAAGCCAACGCCGACGTGTCTGTGCGAGCTATAAAAAATAAACTTTGGTCTGCCAAGGGATAGTTCAAAATGAAAACATTAAATTTGGTGTCAGTGCTATTTCTTTTATTGAAAGACGCAAGTCTCCGAAGGCTCAGGTCAAAAAATCAACAGATGGTGGCCGGGTGTCAGCGCGCTCGAAGACAACAATACGAATATAGTATTTTTAGGAAATAAAAATATATAGAGGGTTTTATACACGAGAATATTTGATTTAAGAGCGTAGGCGCAAAATTTCGGGCAAATGTTTTTTAAATGTATTCATTTTTTTCGAATCCTGAAAAAACTAATAAGTATTTTTGAAAAATTTAAACGCAGAATGAAAGACCACATTATTACTGAGGGCCAAAAGTCCCCGAAAACTTCTATAATGTTTATTTTAATAAGTTACAGGGGTGAAAAAAAAAAAGAGAAAATTTAGTGTGATTTTTAATTTTAAATATCTCATTCAAAAAAACTTTTTGTTTATTCTAAGGGACTTTCGGCCCTCGGTAATAATGTAATCTTTCATTCTGTATTTAAATTTTTCAAAAATATTTGTTATGTGCCACTTATTGCTCCGAATAGCTTAACTATAGGAAGTTAATGGTTTAGAAAACTACATATTCATATGTATGCACAGTAATATTGTTGTCTGATATAACAAGATCGGCTTATAACGAGGTAATTAGTCTGCCATTTCAGTTCTCGTTATAGAGAGAGTTTACTGTATTTTCTAATACAGCGGTCCTCAAACTTTTTTCAAGTATATACAATTCAATTTTTGTTTCCAAAATTTGTTGACGTAAATAACGAGAACCTCAGAACATGTTTGGTGTGGCATTAATAAATGTTCATTCGCGTTGATTTGTATTTCTGTCAAAAATATTATCGATTCTAGAATGAATTGCGATATGAAGATGCAATGGCACAATTGCTAATAAATAAATAGATTAATAATGCCTTTGTTTGCGACAGATTTACACCTACTCACAGGAAATATAAAAATAATCATAAATAATAACTCAAGCAAGATATTTTCTAATACAGCGGTCCTCAAACTTTTTTGATTGCGGAACCCTTTTAAAAGACTACATTTTTAACGAAACACTAAACGCTTAAACCCTAAACTAAAAGTAAACCCAGTTACATGTGTGTTATTTATTAATAATAATCATACATTAAAGTAGATACAGCAAGACTTACTAAACAGCTAGTAAGTAGCAAATGATAAAACTAAGTTCAAATAGAAACTCTTCACGCACGAAATGCGAGACTTTACAACCACTACAAGCAACACAAGCGAACATAAAATACTGAGCGTGGTGCTAGCAAATTTTGCGATACGCTTGATTAATTAATTCTTTACGTCAAACCATTTTTTTTTCTTTTAATACCATCGAATCTTCTTTAATTTTCTAGAAACTTCGAGCAGCCAGGCGATTTTATCCGAACCACGCGTTAACGAGAAGTGGCGCGACAAACCGTGGTCATTCAATTGCTTATAGTACGAGAGCGAATATGTGTAACATTTCGATGTAATAAGCCGGCGCTTACCTAACTAATCGTTACACCTATTAAAAGGTGTTGCGTTTTGGTAGTTTATTTTCATCTTGGTAACTTTACTTTTATAGGTTCACACAAAAATACAATAGTATACAGCGTGTTATTACAAATAACAAAGTTGTTGAAGATTTCCGATTTTATCGGAAGCAAGGGCGGCTGTGACATGGAGGCGCTAGGGGCCTTGCCCTCCCTCCCCCCACCCCACTAGCTCACTCAATGTGGTAGACATATCATACAATTTATTTTGAGTGAATTTTTCTTTATTAAAAAAGCTAATAAATGTATTTTGAATGAATTTTTCTTTATTTAAAAACCTAATAAATGTTTTGACATATATATATATATATATATATATATATATATATATATATATATATATATATATATATGATAAATTTTATATTGACTTTTGACTGAGCTATTTTGCATCTCAGAGTTTTCTCTTTTTTCTTTTCTTTTTTTTTTACTTTCATTATTAATTGAATATTTTTGATCAAACTTCAGTTACTAATTCAGTTTTGTTTTGTTTGATTTATTATTTTTTCTAAACCTATTTACTAAATACTATTTTCTTTCGATTGCTTATGTTATAAATAACATTTTTAATTTCCTGCTTAATTTCAAGTTGGTAATACAGTTGGTAGTACTCAAAATTCATAAACAGTATTTTGTGAGACGTTAGTTTCAAAGTTGTTTTTTGTATTTTCTCCAAACTATTTAAACAATAATTGTCCACCCACTTTCTCTTTCTGCTCGTGAAATGTGACTGAAATCAAGCTTGCAAAGACGACTGTTTCAGCATGTCGTCCTTCATTTTGTTTTTAACTTTTAACGTGTTTATTAATTTTTAAAGTGTTTTTTAACAGTAACATTGTTAAGTTTAGTTGCAACTTCAGTATTATCATGTTATTTAACGTTGTTGTTTATGCCACGAATCTTACATTCGGGTAAGCTTTTTATAGTTTTTTATAGCCTTTTTTTTTGGCACCATTCAAATTGTTACAACATGGTAATTTTCTTTATAGACCTTGATAAAGGTGGCAAAAAACCACCGAAAGCTTGGATTCAGAATAAATAGTACGCCTTAGCAAAGCTCTATTTTTTATTGACTACCACACCCAAAAAGAAAAAAGTATTTACATATATTTTTTCCAAACTAGTCAAATGCTTTGGACTACTTTTTCTTATATATATATATATATATATATATATATATATATATATATATATATATATATATATATATATATAACTATTAGATTATCCGGAGTGTAAATAATATGAAACAACTTTCAGAAAAAATTAAAAAACATAGTATTAGCTCTAAATATATCCATTATTGTATTGAATACCAATTATTAGGGTCAGTCAAATCTGTCAATCACAGTTAGATTCGGCTTTTAAAAGATCAATAAAGGAACATAACGACCTAGTGGCCAAAAGAGGTATGTTTTAAATAGAATAGTCGAGTGCATTTTATTTTGTGTTTGAATTAGCTCTAAAAGGTCACGATTAAAGTTTGACATTTACGAATCCTGGAATATTTTGGGGGACTTATCAACTTAATGGGAGAAGTTGACACTATATTGCAAAAATATTTAACCAAAAATAATACAACGTTTTTGGGAACTTCAAAAACTATTCAAAACGAACTGCTGGATTCATGCTATATTATGTCATTTGTGGATTAATAAGCAAAGAGGTAGAAATGGCTCATTATGTGGAAATCGAGGCTAGTGAGACTACGGACGCTCCGTTCAAGATCAAACGGTTTTAATTTTGAGATATATCCTTTGCAACCAAATCTTTGAACGACTTTGGGGATATGTTTTACCTGATTCGCTTAATGCAGAGGGCATTAGTAAGTTTATTTTGAAGCAACTTAATAATTTAAAATTGAACAATACTCCTAAGTTAATTGGCCAAAGTTATGAAAACGCCGCTGTCATGTCAAGCAAAATTGTTATGCACACCAGTTCAATTTAATTGTCTCGAAGGCAGCTTCTGAGAGTAAAAGTCTTTTTTGCTAACTTAGCTGGGTTTTCGTCCTTTTTTTCTCGTTCTCCGAAACGTATGAATGTACTAAGCAATGTTGTAAAGAAACGTCTCCTCCAGGGATCGGATACTCGTTGGACATTCAACAGCCGAGCTGTAATCACCATCTTCAGTCACAAAGACAATCTCATGCAATGTTTTGAAGACATAATTGAAAAGGAACGAGATACTCAAACCATTCAACAAGCTTTGGGCTTACGTATATTATTGAAAGACGATTGTTTTTATACTGGCTAAATTTGCTAATGAGAGGTGTAGATCCTGCAAGATTTATACAAGAATTTAAAAATCAAATTCAAATTATCACATATAAGGTAATAATTGAACACAATAGTCCAAGCTTTTCGGCTGGAAAAAGGAAACGAACCCAGGAAAAGAACAACGTGACGACGAAGGAAAGTTGTGATCTAATAAGGGTCACTCTTGAGGATCGACTTTTGTTCACAGCCCATTTAACTCTTGCGGCACTATTCGATTCCAAATTATTTTATGATAACAACCTTAATTTTCCCGACGAAAATCTGCAGTTTGCCGACTATTCACTAGAATCCTTAGGTACATGGGTAAGTTTGCTGCGAAAATGTCGCTAGCTATATTTGTCTATTTGGTTGTTCATAATTTCGTATTTGCCGCTCAAAATAATAGTGCCCCACCGATAATTTTACTCACGATCCGCCACTGATTGGAAGTATTACTTTAAAACGAGCTGTAAATATTTTAAACTTGTATATCAACTAAAGTTATTGGAAAGTGCAAATGTTTAGGTTGCAAATCCTATCATTTTTGAAGTAATTGTCTAATATGTGGTCTACATGAAATACCGCGTATATTTTTAATTCAAAATAAATAATATTTTGGTTCATATAGTAACGAAAATCTTAATTAGATATATCCAAGTTAATATTGTCTGATTAGGTGTATTTATTAATTCTTATCTTTACGTGTCTAATTACAAAGATAATTTTTAAAACTAATTATAGGAATAATGTCAACATTGTAACTTGTTTGTAACACAGTCTATAATCCCAAGAATATACATTTAATATAGACGAACACGAATTATGTTTATTGGTTTTTATTGGTGTCGATCCATCTATACCTACTTGATTGGCGAAGCTCACGAATTAATAAAATGTTAATCGACATGTCAATAATAAGTATAAATACCAGATGCGATGAAAATTATAAATACATAAATACTTAATAGGTTGTAATTTAGATCACAATCATTGTAACAATATTTTAAAATTCATTTAATAGAAATTGCTCACCGGAATCATATAAACATACCTATAGAATGTTTAAACTTGAATTGAGCACTTGCTAACGTCAAAAATAATATTTTTTACCTCTGTTCTTGGACGATCAACTTCAGGGAAAAGTTACTCAGAATATTTTTGTTCAGAATGAGCGATCAAAGGTAAAAGAAACAGTTGCACGGGAAGAAAAACTTCATTTTCAAGCAATTTAAAATTATTATTTTTGGCTCGTTAGGTCAGTTGGTTAGAGCATCACACTGCAAATTAAAATACCGAATATCCAACAAATGTAGCGTGTTTTCAGGAGATCTCTTTATTTCAAAAACTCTCGAGTTCTCTTTTGACAATCATCAAAGTGTAGCTCTGTGCACCGATTCCTTATCTGCAATTCATTCATCACCGAGTGCAAAAAATACTAGAATCGATCCATTTCCACACTTCCCGATGACCTTCAATAAAAATAATATGGGTGCCTTCTCATATAGGCATCCAAGGAAATGAGATGGCTGACAGCGCTGCAAAAGAAGTATCTACATCCAACTTACCCATCTACAACATACAGCTCCAAGAAGGAAGTGGCCAGAAGTTTTGATTACCAAAGAGAAATACAACCTAATGTTAACAGCTATTTATCCCTAGCATCTCTGAACAGAAAAGAGAAGATAGCAATACGAAGATTGAGGATAGGATACACACCTTTGACACACGGTCATCTTATGTCCTCCACAGACCAACAGTTACGCTCCCACTGCAACGATATTCCTATCAAGCACATCCTCACAGAATATTAACACTACTAGGCCACTCGCCTTGCCAATAATACAGCTCACAGTTTAAAAGAACTTCTGAACTTCAAGCCGACTCAAGAGCATAATAGACTATTTAAAGACTACACAGTTATTTGTCAAAATATAATTTATTTTATTCTACAGTATTCACTGCCTTCCCTCGCTCAACCCTTTCCGTCTCTCTCTGTTGTCCCATTCTCCATCGTTTAGGCCTCTCTTGCTCATGGCGTCGTCTACTTCGTTCCTCCAGGATTTTCGGGGTCGTCCTCTTTTTCTCCTTCCTATGGGGCTCCATTCGGTTATTCTCTTTATCCATCTGCTGTCGTTAGTTCTTCTTACATGTCCATACCACTTTAGTCTTTTTTGTTCTATATATGTTATGTATGTCTGTTTCTATTGATGTTCTTTGCTTTATTTCGTCATTACTTCTCCTATCCATTCGTGTTACTCTGCAGCTTCTTCGCAGGCATTCCATCTCTGTTGCTATTATCTTACTGCTGTTTTTCTTGTTTATGATCCAATTTTCAGCCCCATATGTCATAATACTTCGCACTAATGTTTTATAAGTCTGTGTTTTTGTCTTCATATTTAGGTGTCTATCTCACCATACTGTGTAAGTTGTCGGATTGCTGTTCTTGTTTGTCCTAATCTTTGTGTAATTTCTTCCTCTGTTGTTGCCTTTTTCGTGATTATAAACCCCAAGTATTTGAATTTATCCTTTCCTTTGATTGTTACGTTATCATCAATCTGTAGATCTTCTATGTTTTCTTCACTTGTAGATAGGTACTCTGTTTTCGCGAGGTTAATATCTAGGCCAGCCTTGGTATATTCTTCTTGTAGTTTCTTCTTCATGTAGCTGAGGTCGTCTTGGTCTTGTGCAATCACTACTTGATCGTCTGCAAAGCTTAAGTATAATTTACATAATATTGTTATTATTTACTATTGTAAACTCTCTATCATAACTCTGTAGGTACTATTGTAAACTGGATTTAATATATTGCATATATTGGATATAATTAGTACCTCGTTTTGCAAGATTTGTTCCCACTCGATTCTAACACTACCACAGTTTGAAACCCGCCATAATTTTGCCTAATTACCCTTCCCAAGTTATCTCACAAATGCTCTATGGGGTAAAGGTCTGGACATCTAGGACACCATGCTAGTACCCGAATATCAACATATGTAAAGTATTGAATTGTTACCGTGGCTATGGGCGGTCCAGCATTAGCCTGCATTAAATTAATTTTTAACTACAAAATACATATAAGGTACCACATGTTCTTCCATATATTCCCTAATGTACCTATCAGCATTAAGGCCACCACCCACGAACATAACAAGATCTGTATGTGCCTCTAAAGAAATGCCGCCACATACCATCATATCTCCACCACTAAACAGTACTTTAGCAGTGAAGGATGAAAGAAGTACTCAGGTGAAACTATGGTACCATGGACATCTGCCTGTATCATTAACTGTACTGTCTCGAAGCAGTTTAAGTCTGAGAAACTGATCTTTCACGGCATTTTCCTGTCCAGATCTTCTTGTGTAAGAACCAGTTTCTCGAAATCTTTGTAAAGCATCCGATATTGTCTTTCGCGGGACGCCAAACATTTCTCCGATATACCGAATTGAAGGTCCGTCATTATGTAGAGCAATAAATTGCGCTACTGGCCTCATTGTAAATTATTCTTTGATATCAAAAACACGTTTCTTTTCCCGAAAAAGTAGCTGTCAATATACCAAAAGGGAATAAAATTAATTTAATAAGTAAATATTCGATTTCTCAAGACAAGTGGCGCTTGAAAACCACCCAAATTGCATGCCCACTCTTTGTTGATTCGAAACGTTTCTTTGCGTTTACTTTCTATTAGGGCGAATCTGGTATAAGTTCTGAAATTCCCACCCCTTGCAAAGATTTAAGTATCAAGGAAGAACCGCTAGATTATTTCACTTGTGTGCCATATCCCGAGAGAGCACCGATTGCACCTGTTGTTGGGTAACTTGCTGTACCTGGCTGTAAGTACTACACTGGTACTACCTTGGTACTACATTGTACGGTACGTTCCGCCCAATTACATTTCATTCAACTTTAGTTCCGATGTGGTTTGCTTTAAAACACCACCTTTTACCGTTTGAGTACGTCATTCGCCATTCAAGTACTTCATCCAATCCACCATTCAGCATCATACATCCTCTTGAATTATTATTTATGTCGCCTGTATCTGTATAGAGTCCATCTAATTTACTTACCGTTGCACGTCATTATCATTGACAGAGATCGAAGTTGACATAGTTGCCAAAGTATAAAAAAATCCTGAATCCATTATTATATTATCCTATCTATAACTGTTCAAAATAATGAATCAAAGAAGCTACCATCTCTTTACAACGACAATTTAAATTCTTACGTGACATTTTTGAAATAAAACACACTAATTTTGTTCTAAAAAGAACAGATTTTATTAAATAGGTAAAAATATAAAACAAGAGGTATTCACTTTAAAATTCAAAATAATAAAGTACAAAAAGTGTCAACGCCGCAACTGTCAAATAAGTGTTACCAATTTATGCCAAAATATCCCCTTCGTTAAATGAAACATATTATTGTGTATTTCTTTAAGTTATAAAGAAATACTTTATAACTTTAAAACTAGGTTTTAGGTCGGGAAGATTATGCACCGACGCTATATTTATAATGAGGCAAGTGCAAGAGAAATCATTAGAATACAATAAACCGGCATATCTATGTTTTGTTGACATTAAGAAGGCATTTGATCGGGTCAAATTAAAGGACGTTATCCCCTTATTGTACGCAAGAGAAATACCTCTAGGAATAATCAAAACGATCGAAAGTATCTACCAAAACAAGACAATAAAAGTAAAACTAGAAGAAGAACTAACCGACCCTATTGAAGTTGGCAATGGAATAAATCAAGGAGATTCCCTGAGTCCTCTATTGTTAAACCTGATTATAGATGAAATAATAAAAAAGTAAGTACTACAAAAGGATATCAAATGAGAGAAAAACAACTTAAAATAATCTGCTATGCAGACGACGCAATACTATTCTCTCAAAGTGAAGATGATTTACAACATATGCTTCACCAATTTAATATAACCGCCAAAAAATTGATTGTTAATTTCCCCAAAAAATACAAAATGCATGGTTCTTCTTCTTCTTCTTCTTATATAGACATGACTCTGTATGTTTTCCAATGTGCCTCCAGTAAGTTGTCGTTCCATCGTTTTCATGGTCTACCTACTGATCGTCTTCCTATTGGGGAACCGTCTTTACTACTTTATTTGTTGTTATTCGGCTTATATGATCGTTCCATTCTGCTCTTCTATTTCTTACCCAGTTCTTGATGTTCTCCACCTTGCATCTACGTCGTATATTTGTACTTCTAAGTCTGTGCCATAGTGTCTTACCATCAATTTTTCTTTTTTGAAGCAGTTTTCATCTCTGCTGTTTCTAACACCCTTTTTGTCCTATCTGTGTCAGGTCTTGTTTCTGCCGCGTATCTCATTATTGGTTTGATGATTGTTTTGTAAATTCTGCCTTTCGTTTCTTTCCCGATATTTTTATTTCACCATATTGTTTCATTTAGGCAGCATGCGGCTCTGTTTGCTCTATTCACTTGATCTTCCACTTCAGTTTCCACGTTTCCGTAGCTAGATAATGTGATGCCTAGATATTTAAACTCCATCACTTATTCTAGTATCTGACCTTCCAGCTCCAATTTACATCTTAGTAAATTTGCGGTTGTAACCATGCATTTTGTCTCTTTTGGGGAAATTAAAATGTTAAATTTTCTGGCGGTTATATTAAATTGGTGCAGCATACGTTGTAAATCATCTTCACTTTGAGGGAGTAGTATTGCGTCGTCTGCATAGCAGATTATTTTAAGTTGTTTTTCTCCCATTTGGTATCCTTTTTTAGTTCTTATTTTTTTATTATTTCATCCATAATCAGGTTGAATAATAGAGGATTAAGGGAATCTCCCTGTCTTATCCCATTGCCAGCTTCAATAGGGTCGATTAGTTCTTCTTCTACTTTTACTTTTAAATGATGTTAGAAACAGCAGAAATGAATTGATGGTAAGACACTATGGGACGGAGCTAGAAGTACAGATATACGATGTAGGTGCAAGGTGGAGAACATCAAGAACTGGGTAAGAAATAGAAGAGTAGAATGGAACGATCGTATAAGCCGAATGACAACAAATAGAGTAGTAAAGATGGCAAGAGACGGTTCCCCAATAGGAAGACGATCAGTAGGAAGACCACGAAAACGATAGAACGACTTCATAAAAACTAAAAGTAGAAAACTTTGAAATTTCACGTGTACGTTAATTCTGCAGGGCAGTATAGTTATTCGCACACGTGTAACAAACAAACATTGCAATTTATAAGAAAATTGCAACATATACAAACTTAGTTTATCAGAAACAAGATTAGTTATCACGCTGCGCATCTCTCGATTTTAAATATTCGCCTTTTATAAATCGTTCTATTATGATATAATGTATTTAAATAATTTGGCTATATGTATATATAAACATGCATTATAAACGTATATTATAAAAATATAGATTAGAAATAATTAATGTAAGACATTCCTAAAAATGAACACTGAAAAGAAAACTAATCGTAGTTTCTTTGAGAATCACTTCAAAAAGGTTTGTTTTTTTTTGGAATTTATAAATATTACATTTAAAAATAATAATGACGTAATTTAAATATAATCTTATTTATGTAATACAGTTATTAACATAAAACGTTATCAGTTTTTTATGATTCATTTATTATTTGTATATCCAATTGAACGTAAGATATACGAGTAAAGAACAATCTTTTTTAAAAAAGTTATCTATAAAAATTGCGGTTTAAAAATGTACCAATTTTCAAAACGAATGTATTTTTTAAATCAATGTGATAACGATTATCAATAAAGTTTTCAAACTCTCAGATCAATTTAAATTTCAATCAAATATATTTGTAGAGTACAAAAAACCTTTAATTAAAAAAAAAAGAAATGTATTTTAATAAAAAATTAGGCGAGTTATGGCCAAAAAACGATTTTTGACGTTTTATGGAATTTTAAGGTTATGTGTCAATATTTTGTGCTAAAATTTGGTGAATCTTCATCTTCTGTGATGCCAAACAATACCCTAAAATTTGTGGTCGATTTTGACGTTCTTATCCAGCTATGCCCTTTGACGAGAACCATAACAACTTTGCGCGTAATTTAGTACTACGTAGATCTAAATTTAACTACAAATTATAAAAGATTGTCGGAAAACTATCAGCACGTGCAATGCTGCATGTTCATTCGTATTGTGTTCTGCTCTTAGCAGTAACTACCATATTCTGTCAAGGTCAATAGTTTTGGAGTACCATAATGATCTATTGCAATTTTTCCACACAAATACTTATATAAGAATTATAAGATTATGACACTATTAATCAACCTTTGTAAAAATGTTGTTCAAGGTCTGGTACAAAAAGATATAAACCTTACTCTTAGTTATTTACTAGTGGAATGCAAAACATATCTTGAATAGAATGTAGTCTTAAACATAAATATTAAATTTAACGACTTTTTTTCTCGTGTCAAAACAGTTTCAATGAAAGTCGATTTTTTTCTTTATTTATGAGCAACATATAAACAAACATTTACCACCTTTACGAATGATTACACAATTATTAAAAATAGAAGTTAAAACAGGTTTTTCTAGGCAAGTAGGATGTCAATTAGAGAAAACCATTATTTAATAGGTAGACAGACTTGCTTGTTGACAAATTAATGTTGAAATTGAAAAAAATTGAATTGTTTTACGAGAAGCTATTTCCTTCAAAATAAAAACCTGTATTACGTAAATTTATTTCGCTATTGTTGACATGGTTCTATTGTCATCAGTATATTTGGTAGCTAGCCCATATATACCACCAGAGTGACAAAATTGGTGTTTCATTTGCGTGCGTATTTTTTTTGTGTGGGTACCACATTTTAGTAAAATAAGGTTGCCAATGTTGCCATAATAGTTAAAAAGTTAAAATGTTCGCTCACTATGAACGAAAGAAAATGTACTTGACAATTGACAATGACAATTGATTTTAAAAACAATTCTTATCTGCCAAAAAGATAACATAAAAGATAAGAGGTATACATGAAAAATGTGTTAAATATCGTAGATCGACAAAAGATGTTAAAGCAATTATCTATGTTAGGGATACCCAATAAGTTGGTTAAACTTATACGAATGACTCTGGAGGGTTCCAAGCTATGGTGAGAATAGATGGAGATATGACGCAGGCCTTTGATATTGAAAATGGATTTTGACAAGGTGATGCCTTATCAGCAACACTTTTTAATCTAACTTTAGAAGTTGTTGTTAGAAAACTGGATATAAACGGCTGTATTAATACAAGATCAATGCAAATATGCGCATATGCGGATGATGTTGCCATAATAAGCCGCAACAAAAGGGTATTAAGCGAAAAAGTTATAGAACTGAAACGAGAAGCTTCTACGTTTGGTCGATATATAAATGAAAGTAAAACAAAATATATGGAGTGCACAAAATCGAATCAATATGAGAATCTGAAGGTAGACAACCATACCTACAAATATGCCTACAGTTTTCCCTACCTAGGCTCAATAATAAATGACAACAACAACATCAGTCAAGAAATACAAGCACGGATTCTTAGCGGTAATAAGTGCTTTTATGCATACAAAGACTTAATGAAAAGTAAGTTACTGAATCGTGAGTCTAAGCTTAGAATCTACAAAACAGTAATTAGACCAATAGTCACATATGGATGTGAAACGTGGGCCCTCTCAACCACTGATGAAAATCAACTGAGAATATTTGAGCGCAAAATACTAAGGAAGATATTTGGACCAACCCAATGCAGCGATGGTTCGTAGAGAATTAAAATGAACCACGAGCTGGATGAACTAATGCAGAGCGCAGATATTGTTAGATTTGTAAAGTCACAAAGACTAAACTGGCTTGGTCACCTAGAAAGAATGCCAGATAATCGAGCTGTAAAAGTAGTCCAGAGATGGAAGCTCCAAGAAAACAGAACAAGAGGAAGACCCGTAAAAGATGGATAGACGACGTAGAGAGGGATCTTAAAACCATGAACATCAGGCAGTGGCGAAGGAAAGTAACTGACAGGGCAGAATGGAAGAACATTGTTAAGCAGGCCAAGACTCACAAAGGGTTGTAGCGCCATTAGAAGAAGAAGAAGATCTGCCAAAAAGACCTTTGGAGAGTCTCCCCTTTCCTAAATTGTTCTCCAACTAGGATTATTTGCGTATTAAACTGCTCTACATTTTACATTTTTTTAAATGTTTCCTTCAATTTATGAGCCAAATCTTACTAATTTTCTGTTGTTCTTTCATTAGTTTTTTGCGTCTTTGCTCAGTGATTCTACTATTTCAATCTGTTGAGGGCAACATTTCTTTTTAGTGTTTTTAGCTTGTAAACTTTTGTTAAGTTCACACTTAAGTGAACTTTACCTTGATAATTAATTTAAAGTTGTTGAAAATAGTGTATTGCTATATTTGCCCGAACCATTCTGTGGTCGCTACCAATGGTAAATTTATTGAAAACTATTATATCTTCGACAATATTATTTTTATCTGATATAATGAAGTCTGTCCATTTTGGTGGCATTTTATCGAAAAAGAGAGATACTGTAGATAGTGCAATAACGTATTATCTCGTTCATTTCTTTCTCCATACACATGTCTATTCATTGAAGTTTCGGACCCATTTTGTTTTATTACCTATTTTTGCGCTGAAATCACCAAGTAGCCTAGATAATGAGTGGAATGCTTTTTTGTAACTCTGTCTGGGGTTATGAGCGCGAGAACTGGGTGGATTGAGTAGCTCAGAAGCCGCGTTCATGCCCACAGCTGGTCCCAAGCCCGGATAAAAGAGGAGGGTTGATGGGCCAGATTAGCATCCTACCCATTGTAAAAGAAAACAAGGTTTAAAGAACCGATATAAAGCCTCGGAACCAGACGGAACCTAAGATGACGAACCAAGCAAAGAAAAGGAAAACGGGAAGGAAAAAATAAGCCCACAATCAGATTAGAAACATGGAGCATTACTTTTTTCAACAACAAAGACCAAGAGATAGAAGAACTGATAAATAAAAACAGACATTTGTGCAATCCAAGAAACCAAGAAGAAAGGTAAAAGCTAAAGAGACTATAAGCAATATTTTCTAGTATACAGTGGAGTGTATACTTGTCCATAAAAAATTTAAAGACAACATAAATAACTGACATTCTATCTCCGAAAGAATAATACATATGAACATCACAATGGACTACCAAAAACTAAAAGTCCCATCTATCTATAGCCCCGAGGACTGTAAACCTAAGGAGGAACGAGTAGCATTCTACGAACAATTGCAATACATCATCCTGGATGAAATACCTCATGAAGAACCCTTAATTTCTTATGTATGTATCTTATGGGTGACTTTAATGCACGAATAGGAAATGAAATAGTTCCCGGAGTAAAACAAAGATTTAATGAAAACCATGTCAACGCAAATGGAGAACTCATGGCTAATCTTTGTGCTTTTAACGAACTGAGAATCAATAATACATTTTTCGACAATAAGCTCCAGTATAAATATACACTTGAAAACTTCAGGGGGCACAAATAATTGATTTTATAGTCACTAATAGAAAAATCAACCCAAAGCAGATTCTAGATATCCGAACTTTAAACTCACCAGACGCAGGGAGTGAACACAAACTGGTACTAGCAAAAATAAGAATGAAAATAACACCAAAATATTTTCTACGGGAAATCACCGAGGAAAGATTCAATGTAGAATCACTGTGGAAAGACTCTACAAGAGAAATGTACCAAAGGAGGCTAGCACAGAAGATACAGCTAAAACAAATAGACTACATCGAAGACATAAACGCGAGCTTGGAGAAAATTAAAAACAACATTGATGAAGTAGCAACAAAAGCTCTAGGAAAACGCAAAGTCATACTGAACAAAAGAAACAACAACAATATACTTACCATGGTTCAGAAAGAAATAAAAGAGAAATGTAAAGAGAAACGAGAGGCCTACACAAAGCACAAAACATCAAATACTCCAGAAGCCCGAGACACCTATAGAAGAATACGAAATGAAACAAAGCAGTTCGTAAGACGAACAAAAAACAACACTGGGAACAGTTTACAAAAAGGATGGAAAGCGACTTCTACGCTACACAAAAACAAATATGGAGATTCATAAGAAATCAACGGAAAGAAATGGCAGAATTGAAGGAATACAATAACATACCAGCAAACGAATGGGAGAGATACCTGACGGATCTGTTTAAAGGAAAGGAAAATAATAATCAACACAATAACGTACCTGAATTAAGACACGAAATAGAAATCAGTTTTCAGGAAGTAGAGATAGCCATAAATTCACTCAAAAAAAATCAGCAATTAGACCTATATTAACATACACGGCGGAGACAAGACCTGATACATCTAAAATGAGACGACTACTAGAAACAACAAAGATGAAAATACTTCGACGAATATCAGGGAAATGTCTGTTGGATAAGGAGAAAAGCGAAAACACAAGAAGGGAATGCAATATAGAAGACATAAATGGATGGGTGACAAAACGGAAACAGGAGTGGAACGAACACATTAGTAGAATGGCAGAGGATAGGATAGTATAAATAGCACGAGATAAGTCACCAAATGGACGAAGAAGTATTGGCAGACCAAGAAAAAGATGCTGCGATAATTTAAACAATTTAAGAGACTAATAAGAAGAAGAAGACAATTACATCGTCATAGAAAAATGTGAGTGCCCCTTCATCACAGTTTAATGTGGGAGCATAAACTTGTATGATTTTGTTGTTGTATCTTATTTTTTATCTTGTATACCTAACCTGTCGAGTCGGGACATGACAACTATTTTTGTCGGCCAACACACCAACCGTCGGGTTCAACGTTGTCGGTTACGACAGTTGGGTGGTCTTGTCGGGACGTGTGTAGGCCGTTTTAGTGTTAACCTCCAAAACAAATTTCGTTCACAAGACATACCACCTTTGATAAAAAGTCAATAATGATACGAATTTTCACTAATCTCCGGTTTAACATTAACATTTTAATCGTTACCATGGGTTTACGGATTACGATAGTTAGGGTCATTGAAACTGATTTTATGTAAGCGTTTGTAGTTTATTTTTGTTGTTTCCGAGTCTAAAATAAAAATCCAAACCAAATAAAAAGTGCATTATCTCAAAATGTCTCACACAAAACTAAACTACATGGACCTGTAATAATTTTCGATCTAAAAATAAGCTACTTGGCTATTTTTAAAACTCTAATTAGTGATAAATCTGACAGAACACTTGTCCATTAGATACATTTCGACAGTATATAAATCTTTCTTTATTATCAACGTTTGATGCATCCTTTTAAAACATGATTTAGATACCTTGTTATGGAGGTAAACCTTTGAATTAAAAAAAAACTGTTCAATGTGGTTGATAATGTATGATAAAACAATGTTAAGAAACATTTATTAAAGAATATCACAATACAAAGTTTGTAAACAGTTGTTTTGAACAGAAAATGATTATAGTCGATTTGGAAATGCATGATAATACGATTTTTATTAGCACATAAAATGCACATGAACAACAATAATATTTTACTATAAAAAATATAAAAATGTCAATATAAACATACATTTATTACATACGTAAATAAATATGTCGCTCATTTTGGATTAAATAGTATCATCATCATAACGACTTTTGTCATTTTCCAAAGAAATATTAATTGGGGGCTCGAAAACTACTTTCTTGTGGCATATCTAAGTTCATCTTCTTCAAGTGCCTTGTCCGTTGCGAACGTTGGCTATTAACATGGCAATTCTGATCTTGTTTGCGGCGCTTCTGAATAGTTCGACCGATGTGAGCCCGAACCACTTCCTCAGATTTTGGAGCCACGAGTGTCTTCTCCTGCCTGGCCCTCGCTTACTGTCTATTTTTCCCTGGACAATCAATTGCAGTAGACGGTACTTATCGTTTCTCAATATGTGGCCTAGATATTCAAGCTTTCTTTATTTAATTGTATTCACGATTTCTTTCTCCTTTCCGATTCTTTGGATTACCTCTATGTTGGTGACATATTCGGTCCAGGATATACGAAGAATGCGTCGGTACACCCACATTTCGAATGCTTCTAGTTTTCTCGTGAGCGTCTCCGTCAGCGTCCAGGCCTCCACATATCAAAGTTAAATATTGTTTATATGGGATTAATCCACAATGTTGACCTTGCATTGTTGTTCCTGCATGAAGGAAATGTGGGCCTATTAGTTGTCTGTCTATTACCCCTATCCAAACATTAACATCAATATTGCTGATGTTGTGGAACGCATAACGGAGCTAGAATGGAACTGCGCAGGCCATGTAGCGAGAATGCATGACTCACGATGGACAAATAAAATCACAAATTGGATGCTAAGAGCAGACAAACGTAGTAGAGGATCACCACCTACACGTTAGGATGCGACATCATACGTATCACCACAAATCGGCAACAAAGAGCAAAAAATCGCAAATAATGGAGGAGTTTAAGGGAGGCCTATGTCCAGCAGTGGACGTGATAAATGAAGGTTGGATGATGATGACGATTATGATGAAACATTAACTGAAAATCTATACTACGAAAGAAATTGGCGAATCGCATGGGCATTTTCTTCTCCCCTAATGTGTGAGTTGCGCGAGTTATTTATTCCTCCGTGTAAATAGCAAATTGTAATCGTGGGATGTCATCTCCTATATGCAATCGTTGTACTTGTTTGATGTGATTAGGGTGTAAATTATTATTTCTTAGTAACCTTAAATACAACTTTTGATTAAGAAACGCCTAATTGCCCGGTACTTATTTTAGGATCTCTTCCTTTGACTGCACCAAGGATATGGTCCTCTTGTAAACGATCTAATGCTCGTTCAGATTTTGATCTATTGGCTATTTTGACCAAGCTGCGCCCTCCCCAGATAATTATCAAAAAATCGGCAGGTATACCACCTTCTTCATAAAGTATTTCAATTGATAATAAATCTAAATGTTTTGGTGCTGGAATTTTATTAAAATGTAAGAAAGTAGTAGTGGATATACAGGGATGAGTGCCTTAAGAACCGGCAAAATAACGCAAAAGATAGAAAACATAATACGTTGTGAAATAAAAAGAGATGAAAGTAGTAGAGGTGAGAAATTATCGATATTAACCTATAATTTACTTTACAATGCATTAGAATTATCGAAAATTTCCCACCTTTAGACGTTAGCTTATGAGCTGGTTGACTTCAGTCATAGTAATACGTATCACGTAATGTAAGTAAAAACAGTTTAAGTAGGAGTATTTTTTTTATCCAAAATTAAAGTATTGATCAATAATAAACTATGATTTGAGACATCGCATACACTCTTCTCAATACAGAATTATCATAGCTTGTTATTCTGTATTCGTCAACACAGAATTAATTATCAAATTACTACTAATTAAACTGTTTACCTACATTTGCTTTATTGCCTTCAATCAGTTTTTACTTTATGCGAAATTTAAAAAATGTAAATATTCGACGTCATACTTGTAATATTATGACTGAAGTCAACTAGCTCATAAGCTAACGTCTAAAGGTGGGAAACTATCGATAGTCCTAATGTAATTTAATGTAAATTAGAGGTTTCTATCGATAATTTCCCACCTCTACTACTTTCATCTCTTTTTATTTCACAACGTGTTATGTTTTCTATCTTTTGCGTTATTTTGCCGGTTCTTAAGGCACTCATCACTGTATTCTGAAATTGAATAGGGGCTGCCTAAGGACTATTTTAGAGCATTTAAAGGTTTAGGTCGAGAAATACCATGAACTTGTGTAGGAGTTAGGGGAGGTATGTTTGCCAATTCCACTGTAGGTACACCGCAAGGAGGCGGCACTGGAGTTAAATTTGCAGTAACTAATGAAGGCAAATTGAGAGTTGTCAGAATTGGAGCAGAGACTTAAACATTTAGTGTATACGGAGCTTGACTTTAAACCAATGTATTGGATCCTTGCAATATTTTTCTTCGTCGTTTTCCTCTTTATAAGCAATTCTGCTTTTTCTTTGGCTGATTAATACCTCTATGGAAGGTTTTCACTCCATCTTTTCCGCGGTCGTACGATACTTCTTTTGCCAATTGGTGACTTATCTCTTTCTATTTTGACGACACGGGTCTCCTCTATTCTGCTTATGTGGTTATTCCATTCTTTTTTTTTATTTTGTGTCCATTCATTTATATACTGTACGTTCCATTTTCTTCTAATGTCTTACTGCTCTTTCGATCTCTCATCGTATTTCCTGTAATTCTTCTCAGTACTCTCATCTCTGCCTTTGCGCTGTGGCTGTGTCGGGTCTTGTTTCTGAGGCATATATCATTATTGGTCTTACACTGGCTTTATAAATTCTTGATTCATCTCAGTGTTAATGTGTCTGTTTCGCCATATAGTCTTATTAAGGCATCCTGCCAGTCTATTTGCTTCTTGTACTTGATCTCTCACTTCTTTGTCCAGGTCTCCACAGCTAGACAGTGTAATTCCCAGGTATTTTATTTCCATTACTTGTTCAATACTGATGCCATTAATTTCTATTTTACATCTGGTTGGTTCTTTGCTGACTATTATTGTTTTAATTTTCTGAATTGAGATTGTAATATTAAATTCTTTTGCTCTTATGTTAAATCTGTGGACCAGTCTTTGCAGACTATCTTCATCTTGGGCTATCAATATTGTGTCGTCCGCGTAACAGAGTATTTTGAATTCTTTGTTTCCCATTCTGTATCTTCTTCCTTTGTTAACGCTTTTGATGATTTCATCCATGATTGAATTGAAGAGCATGGGGCTCAATGCATCCCCTTGTCTTATTCCGCTGCCTATTTCTATAGGTTCTGTAAGTTTTCCATCTATTCTGACTTCCATTTTGTTGTTTTGGTAGATGTTTTCGATAGTTTTTATAATATTTAGGGGAACTTCTTTATTATACAGAAGATGGAATACATCTGTGAGTCTTACTCTGTGAAACGCTTATTTTAGGTCAAGCAGACACAGAAATGCTGGTATACTATACTCTAGTGATTTCTCAGCAATTTGCTTTATAACGAATATTGCATCTGTACACGATCTTCTACTACGAAAACCCTGTTGTTCATCTGCTAAACTTAATCTCTGATTTATTAGCACTTTATTTATTCTATCATTGCTGCTCCCCAATATTTCAGTAATTCGTTTGGTATCCCGTCTTTACCTGCTGCTTTTCTGTTCTTCAGGTTTTCAAGTATTTTCCAAACTTTCTGTACATTTATATTAAGTTTTTCATTTGTGGTAATTTCTGGTGTTTCCTATTCTAGCGTCGTTTGTTCTTCCTCTACATAGAGCTTTTTTAGGTAGTCAATCCACGTATCCTTTTCTATGTATTTTGGTTCTATTAGTACCTTTACTTCCGTTCTTTGACCTCTTATGAAGCGCCATATTTCCTTTTGCAGACCGTAAAAATTAGGTTCCATTTCTTTCGAACAGTGTTCGCAGTGATCATGTTCATGAGTGCATGTGTTTCGTTTCTAATTGTCTTAAAATCATGGTATGCCTCTTGTGTTTTGGTTGACACGTATTTCATGTAAGCTTTATTAAATTTATATTATATTATTTTTATTTATATTTCTTTCACCAAGAACTTCCTTGGCCGAGGCTAACATATTAGACTTAAATATTTTTCGGGGTGGGGGGAGGTTAGATATTACAGTCTCAGTAAGGGCATTTTGTTCTGGAATAGTTTGAAAAGCGACTGTTTGTACAGGTACCATATTTTTTAAGAGAGGCTGGCCTGTTACATCTTGAGTACTAATGTTATTGGAAATAATTTCATAAGTCAGTTGTTGAGGCTCTTAAGTCTAAGCTTGAACAATTGCAAAAATAAACAAAGTGCTTATAGTTATTCCTTTCATCTGTTTGAATTGATTGATAATTGAGTACTTCACCTTGAAGTACTTGGAGGAGAACATTAAAAGTGTGTTCTTATTGTATCTTGACTTTACGTTTTGTACGCTTATGGAACAAATAGTTTATCCTGGACAGAGCACATAACTTAATCATTCAATCCTACAAGAGCCTTAACTTTTAGACCCATCTCTGTACAGTGGATCTTGTTTCGAAGACGTCTTAAAAAATTTCTGACATATTGCAAGAAGAAAAACTGATAATCTTGCGGAGGTCCCTTACACAATCGATGGACATGCGAGCAGTCCAAGATATTAGTCGATAGTATGCATGTATGTACTTAATTGCTTAGTTTTATTTTAAAATAAGCCTTTTATTAATATATTATCCTAGTTATATATTTTGATAACAGTATTTATTCAACTTACAGTCTTTTATTGTCGGTTTAACTCTTAAAATTTATTTTTAAACAATTGATAATACGTAACTAGCAATTCATTTTGATTATACAGACCGTTAGGACGAAAAAATAACTATTTATTGAAAATATAGATACATAACCAATTACCTTGAGAATTACTATTGGCTTATTGATTTCTTATTTGAAAAATAGACTACTCTAAAATCCCATTAAAGTAAATTATTTCATATCAATTACGTTTTCAGATGATAACGCTCGAAGAAAAACGTAGTAGACCGCAATTTTTATTAAATTAATATCAGGTAACTGGAAGTAGACATTATTACTGCTGTTTTATATGGGGACATTTACTTTATATTGGTAAACAGAGGTTTTTATTGTTGTAATTATATATATAAACCTTTTTTTGAGATTTCCACGTCATTATGTTCTATGTTATAGACAATTGTTAAGTAACTTATATGTTTATGTCTTTGGGTTTCAAACGGGCAGTTATCTTATTATCTTCTTGATTTGTTCCATATCCCATTTACGGTCCGATAAAAGAAGTACAATTCCAATTCGTCAAGACCAGGACTGACTTTAAAAATTTTGATTATCGACACACTGGACAGACAGGAAAAGTATTCGGGGTGAAAGTGTTGGAACACGTCGGTACCTCGATTTAGATGGGTCTTTTTAGAACCACAATTTGTTTTTAAATGTTGAAGGCATCTATTCGTTTCAAGAAATTTCAATAAATAACATTATGTTTTTTGTAAATGATGATTAAAATTTTATTTGCGTAATAAATGCAAGCCTGTGACCCAAAAACACAGACATAATTAATAAATTAATCAAAATAACTGTGCTGCTTCATTTTTAACTTAAATATCTCGAAAAATAATGATTTTATGGTTGCGAATGAGAGTATATTATTAAAGTAAGGTATTGAAGAAAATTGCGCTAAAATAGTAATTTCGCCAGTGGCGTAGAGTTAGGAAGGGTCAAAAATTCACTTTTCCCTGTCTTACACCTCTGGTAGTAGCCAGAAACGTTTATTTAACATAATTTAGTAGAGTGTATAGTACCTACACTTTCTGCCAAGTATAACAAGGACGTGTCAAATAGTTTTAAAGTACTGGGTACAAATAGTTTTTAAATTTTTAAATAAAACACCCTCTAACTCAGTAAGACACCACATTTTATTAAAGTGATTTGAGTTAAATCTTAATATTTTGAACACACACACACACATATATATATATATATATATATATATATATATATATATATATATATATATATATATATGTGTGTGTGAGTTAAATCTTAATATTTTGAACACACACACACACACACATATATATATATATATATATATATATATATATATATATATATATATCCACAGAAAACAGTGGTGACTTGACAAAACAGCTGTTCTATGATTCTATGAAACACTGGAAGAAAACGCCCAGGAAATCCCGAGAGAAGATATATTAATCCTTATAGGAGATTTCTATAAGGAATTTCTATAATCAGTGATGTCGTCGAACGTATAGCCAAGCTGAAATAGAATTGGGCAGGTCACATAGCGAGACTGAAAGACACAAGATGGACCAGAAAACTAATTGACTGGCGCCCAAGAGAAGACAAACGCAGCAGAGGACGACCACCAACACGCTGGATGGACGACATTGGACGAATATCCAAGAAATGGCAACAAGAAGCACAGAACCGTGAATAGTGGAAAAAAATGGGAGAGACCTATGTCCAGCAGTGGACAGAAGAGGTTGCATGATAGGAGATTTCATTGCTCAAATAGGCAAATTGCTTCAGAGATGTTGCAGATACCCAATATTTGACACAACAACAATAATGGAGAAAGACTATGTAATTTAGCAGCGGCATAAGTAGCACGAAATATAAACACAAAGAAATACACAAAATAACATGGATGAGACCAGGAAGTCTGAGGGGAAATCAAATAGACAATGTACTGATCATGCTAGTGATAAAAACAACGAAGAATGAAAGGTGAAAAGCACAGAGAAACTGAGACGTAGATAAACTGAAAGAAGGAAGGTAGAAGAAGATTTGTACAAGAAGTAAATACAGAGATGCAGTTCAAAGAACAACAAATGGAGGAATAGTGGAAAAAAATCAAACAAGGTATAAACAATGCAGCAAAGAAAGTGGTTGACGATGAGTGCAGATTAGCAGTGGAAGAAAAGAATAAAACAAGATTGAAATGGTTAAGCACAAGCAAAGAAGAAGAACGAAAAACATACAAAGATCGAAGGCAAAAGACAAAGAAATTATTTAAATCGAAAAAAAAAATCAAAAAGTAGATGAACGAGAACGAGAAACAGTAAATAAAAGACACCACTCAAAACCATTGTACCAATACTTACATTGTACAAATACATGAACGTAAGCAAGAAAAAGAAGACACAAATGACAGAACTGACAATAGATGCACACAATTTCGAAGAGGTTGAAACATTCAAATATTTGGGAGTACTAGTCAACAGAAGAAATGAAAGTATAGATATGAAAAGAAGAATTCAAGCGGGAAATACAGCGTTTTATAGAAATAAATGTGTAGAGATAGGAAGGTAAGAAGAAAAGCCGAAACACAAAAATGAAAATCTACGAAACGACCATAAGACCAACAGTAGTATATGCTGCAGAAACACTTAACAGCAAGAGAAGAAGAGCAATTGAAAATTTTTGAGAGAAAGATTATCAGAAAACTATTGGGATCAAAGAGGAAAAAACGAATACGATGCAAGACAATGAATGAATCACGAAATACAAGAATGGATGGGTCAAGAGAACATAGAGCAATAACAGCACAAAGAAGTAGATGGTATGGACACATAATGAGAAGAGAGAAGAGCAATCCATTAAGAGTTATATCGGAATGGATACCACCAGGTAAAAGAACTGGAGGCAGACCTAAACTGAGATGGAGACGATGGAGATGAGTGTCTGTGTATTATAGGTATGGTTTCCTTGATTATTTTATCCAGTATAGTAAGAACTAAGTGAATCAGTCATTTCATCAATCATCATCATCATTCATGGCGCTAAACTCTTCGTAAATCTTTGCCGCGTTTAATATTATATTCCATTATTATCGGTTTTGTGCTGTTATTTCCCATTTTCTTACTTCCATTTTCTCCAGATCCTCTCCTACTGTACCTTTAAACCTCTTTTTGGGCCATCCTACAGATATTCTTCTATCTGATCTTTCCCAAAACACATTATTTTTAAGACGATTGTCATTGTTGTGAAACAAAAATAATAACGAGCTGCCACCGTGTTTCGGAGTGCACGTAAAGGCGTCGGTCTCTTGGGCTAGTGTGTATCGACACAGCACAGGGTTAGATATGTAATTGGCACCGGAACAATATACCATACACCAATACTGAAGCGAATATTTTATACGTATTCTTCGTTCACAAATTGTTGAGAGCACGAAATATGCCTCAAACTCATAAAACGGTCGTAAAACATAGGCGTTCCTAAGGTGTTTATTCATTAAATAATAATATAATATTTTAATACTGTTATATATAATATTGATAATATTTTAATACTAATATATTTAGCAAAAAAACAATTAAAACTTTCACGACTAATGTTGGTTATTATATTATATTAATAAAAATAAGAATTTAACCATTAACAATTTTGTAAATAAGAATACCTTATCTCTTTGGATATTTCAATACTAATCTTCGCGTTTAATCACTTTACTAGAAAACCTGGAATTCATATCCGAAGGTACTATTCGTTGCAAGATAATTAAGATGGAATTCCCCAGATTTTTAATAATATAATTATATTCGAAACTTAACTTGAAAGGGTGAAGTTATTACGAACGAAAACAATTTTTTTGGTTAGTACGTTTTTGATCGCATGTAATTTACGGCTCGTCGGTGTTTCCGCGTCTACGGCAGTAATTAGCGTCTGGAATATTTCTTTTGCGAATTATATGCAGTGCGTGAGTGATTTTTTATTCCATATACCTACGAACATATACGTACCTTTCGCTCGTGCTCGTTTTGTTGGATTGTTTGTGATGGCTTCATCATTAACATCATCAAGTTTTACACCGGTACTGTTGCGTACAGTCAGTAAGTCTGTCTATTCACCAAGAGAGAAGACTATTGTCCTGAATGTTCACGATGCTCTGGTTTCTCAGAATCCCACAAACACTGTTCGCAACATAGTCGAAAGTTGTGCCAACATGACTGGCGTAGGAGAGTCAACTTTATATAGGTTCCTATCAGAAAGAAAAAAACACGGTATACCTAACCCAAACACAAACGAAGACTTAAAGAGAGGGAAAAAGCCTATTGAAATTGATGAATTTGCCAAAAATGGTATTCGAAGGAAAATTCATGGATTTTTTTTCAAAAAAGAAATACCAAACCTAATCGGACGAACTAAATTGTGGCAAGTTTTAAAAGAATTAAATTTCCGGTGGGAGAAATCAGACCGAAAATCACTTTTGACTGACCGTGAGGAGAAGATGATGTTGGAGAAGAAATTATCTAAGATTCATACGAAAATTCCGGGCTGAAGAAAGGCCCATCTTCTACCAGGATGAAACGTGGGTAAACTCAGGTCATACTCTAAAAAAAATTTGGTCAGATAAAAATATATTAAGCTCCAGGCAAGCCTTTATGGAAGGTTGGTCTACTGGTATTTCCCCACCTTCTGGTAAAGGCAGTAGATTAATAATTTCTCACATTGGCAGTGAAAAAGGATTTGTTAAGCATGGTTTGTTGGAATTTCATTCCAAAAGCACAACAGACTATCACGAGGAGATGACAGCTGATGTTTTCGAAGAGTATTTTGAGCAAATGATTGAACACATACCACCAAATTCAATTATAGTATTAGATAATGCACCTTATCATTCACGACTAGTAGAAAGACTTCTAACGAATGCGTGGAAGAAACAGTATATTCTTGACTGGCTGTGGAATAAGTATCTGCCTTACGAAGATGGAATGGTAAAAGCAGAACTTTTAAAAATTGCCCGGCAACACAAATCTAAGTTCAAGAAATACGTAGTTGACAAAATGGCGGAAAGGCGAAACATCACAGTCTTTAGACTTCCACCCTACCACTGCGAAATAAATCCAATTGAACTCATTTGGGCACAAATGAAAAGTTATGTGGCTAGAAAAAATACGTCATATAAAATACAAGCTGTACGTGAATTGTTATACGAGTCTTTATAACATATTACAAAACAAAACTGGAAAGATGCAGTAAGACATGTAATAGAAGAAGAACAAAAAATGTGGGATCTTGATAACATAATTGATGCGACCGTAGAGATTATTAACCTAATTATTAACCCTCAAGATGACTCGGATTCCGAAGTTGATCCTATTTATTTTGAATTTGAATAGTTTTCTAATCGTAAAATGTCGCCTGTCAAAATGTTCAATGTGTTTTAAATGTATCCATTTTTTTTCAAATCCTGAGAAAACTAAAAAGCATTTTTGAAAAATTTAAAGGCAGAATGAAATATTTTTTAGAATAAATAAAAAGTTTCTTTTGCGTGCAATATTTTCAATTAAAAATTATACTATATTTTCTCTTTTATTTTCACCCCTGTTACATAACATATTAAAATAAACATTGTAGAAGTTTTCAGGGACTTTCTGCGCTGAGTTAATGTAATCTTTCATTCTGCGTTTAAATTTTTCAAAAATATTTATTAGTTTTCTCCGGATTCGAAAATAATGGATACATTTAAAACACATTGGAAATTTTGCCAGGCGACATTTGACGCATTTTTCCTTAATTAAATAAATGTATCTTTTACAAATGGCAAGAAACTTTTTATTTTTGAATAAAATAAATAAGTTTTATTAAAAAATACAATTTACATAAGTACAATTTAAAAAATATATTTATTTAGTTCAAATAAATGTTTTAATCATATACTCTACGACACTGGTCGTTCATCTCTAACCATTCAAAATACCCCCGTAATAGGATTATAAGGTATTGTATTCCTTCAGATATAAGGTGGGTTAGTCGAAAACGTCTTAAACCGTCAGTTTTAGGTTGGTTTTTACTATTATATCGTATTACCTATCCTCTCTGTATTTTAGTTTTCTAATTAGGGTTAAACTTGTAGTGAGCTATCAACAAATTGTGAACCGACTGTAGGTGTATTGATTCATGAAATTCCTATTTTTCCGACATTTATTTAATCATAAAGGCAAATTAAATTAAATACTATAACCTTTGATCTTTATTTGAATATCCTTTGAATGAGATTTATGTACTTTAAAATGTAGTTCAATGATATTAGTTAGAAAGTGAAATGGTAAAAATTACACAATATAGAGATGCAGTCACTAAATATTTATTTAAGTACAATTCCTGAAACCTATCCAACGTTAAATGTATTAGAATTATTAATAAATATCACATGATAGCATTCCTGTGCCGCACTGCCGGTAAAACACAAATACTATCACTTATTTAATATACCATATGTATACTGATTCGGAAAAAATTCTAAACAATTAAAAAGTTCTGTTGAAAACTCTTTTAAACAGCAAATAACTATTATTTACTTTATAAAATAATAAGTTTAAGTCGTATTCTTCGTCACACACGTCTAAGACTGTCAATTAATAACTAGTTCTTCCGCAGAACTCGCAAGCAATACAATGTTAATTTCAGATCACCGATCTTAGTTCCGTTGACCGTGATACCGACATCAACCCTGGCAAGTGCCGCTTTGAGAATATGTTCGGAGTATAAATTAAAAGCAGTGTTAACGGTAAAAGCTTGCTAAATAGAGATCAATATTGCTGAAAAGAACCGTTTTTTTGGTATTTCAAAGTTCTAATTTGACCAGCAGACTATACACGCCAAACACATCATATTGTTTATTTTCTTAAATTCGATGTCCAACGTCAAACCTATTAAAAAATAGCTTCAAAAAACGCTAATATTGGCTTTTTCGGCACCGCCTATGGAAACAGCAAAGCCCCCTCTAGTGAAGAAGACGAAAATTTATGTTTTCGACGTTTTTGTTCATGTTGACCTCTGAATCGTCTTGTATGTAATAAATCGCACAGTCAATATCCACATTAAAAATAGCCTACTCGAATATTTACTAAAATGTACATGTAGAGAATATGCGTTACCTAGTTTTAATGTAATTACATAACCACGCAATCCTTGCCTGACCTTGAATAGTACTAATGTCTACATGTAAACACGCTTCATTTTTCTACCTTAATACTCCTCTGCTTATCTAAACAACGAAGTCAGCATGTTTTAAGTTTGCAGAAAACAATAAACAAATTATTTTCACTGATTCTAAAAGACACACTTATATTAAAAACTTCACAGTACGTTACAATTTTAGTCCAGAAAAATGAGATATTCCCTTGACTTTGATCCGGCCAGATATCTGACAAGTTTTTTGGGTTTTATTGACGTCAATAACCAAAACCTCTGTGCGTCTGCAGGGGTTGGGTGGACTATTTAAATTATTAACAATTTAAGGCTAATAATGCATTACTTTAAGAACTTTCTCGTCTATTCGTCTATCAGTAAAAAATAAAGCATTTTTAAAATAAAGCTTTAAAATGTCGGTTTTTGAATGTTGATTTACTCTTTTGTTGATTAGGAAACTGTAAAAACATAAGAATTCTTAATTTTCAATCGAAAAATTGAACCTACTAGTCCAGAGGCGATCCTAATTCTAAAATATCTGTAGCCTTACCATCAGTAGTTTGCATACCCTGGTTGGCTGGTATCAACCGTTGGACTCTAATGTCCTTTTTCAAAAAGGGGTCTGTATGTTCCCGTAAGTGAAATCCTGTAAGATCCACCACGTATCACAATATTTGTAAAATTCAGATCATGTAATCTAAAGGTTATATATTATATCTAGATTTGTGCCTAGTTTCAACTACTTTTAAAATGTTTCACTGATGATGGTCAGACAAGACCGAAAACGTTTTGAAAAAACTTTTAATCCTTATGGATAATTTTTTAAATTTTATATCATCACACATCAGAAGTTTTTGCATCTTTGTAAGTTTGTTAAACTGTTATTTTGTTGTTTTCTTTTAATTCTTAATTAAAATATGTTTTCACTGACTTCCTTTAACTCTACCGAAATAATTACCAGAGAAAAACCCAGTACCTTCTGCTCGATTACATATACAGGCAAGATATCAACAAAAATACCCAAACACATAAAGAAGAAAGGAATAACACCGGCTTTTAGAACAAACAACAACTTGAGCAAATATATTAAGAACAATAGCCAAAAGAAAAAGCAATTACACAGCGGTGCATACAAACTTAAATGTAGCGACTGCCCGAAAACTTACATTTGTCAAACTGCTAGAACTTTTATCGAACGTATAGCAGAGCATAAAAGGGCTTTCACTAATAGAAAAACAGACTCTACGTACAAACTTCACCTTTTAGATCATAATCATTCTTTTAATGACGAATTTCAAATTCTTCAAATTCAAAATAAAGCCCCCAATCCTAAGCCCCTATCTTTACTAGAATCTTACTAGAATGGAAATCAACAAATTAAAAAATACAGACATAATTCTGAATGACCAACTTGAGACAAACAGTTCTCCTCTCCTCAACTTATTCAGTTAAAGACTATAAAGTGTAAACACATACCAAAAATCACGGTAAAGATGCGAAGTCATTTCTCAGCCTCTTTTACTCCTACAGCAGGAGTTCCACAAGGTTCCGTGTTGTCACCTATACTCTACACAACATACAATAGCGACTTTCCTAACCCACGAGACACTCGCACCCTTACTTTACTCTACGCAAACGACACTGCTCTCGTAACAACATCTCGAGACGCAGATGCTCTATTAAGGTTTGCTCAAAATCATCTTGCCCTGATCGACAGTGCGGGAGATGGAGAGTAACACCTAACCCTAATAAAACACAAAGGATTCTCTTTAGATACCCCAATCTCAGCAAACAAACTATACACAATTTAGCCGCAAGAATCGACCTCAGACTTTGGGGCGATCGACCCCAGCTTCGTAACTGGATTGAGTATCTCGGTGTGGTGTTCACAAAAACACTAAACTGGAGGGCCGATTTGGCTGCAACCTATAACATGAGTGAGGAGAAGAGTCGGTTTACTCAATGCCCTCTGTGGTAAATTCGGACGGACACACCCACGTACACTTATAGAGCAAATCTTTATGTCATGCTCAATCACCGACTAACACAACAACTGCTGGGATTGGAACGGGGAATCCTGCGTAGAGTAAACAACAAACGGCACGACTACCCCTCCGCCCTCTTACATCAACTGCCGAATATCCAGCCCATCAATGAGAGGCTTTCCTCTCTGAGCAGGAGTTATACAATCAAAACCATCCGTGGCCAAAACTTCAGAGCCCAAAATATTATTAAAACTACCTGCTCAGTCTTTGCCAATGTATTCAACAGACACCCCAAACGCAAGCTCCCATTCCTATCCATTAAATTGCTGACCTATTCACACAATTCATAACTATATAATTTTTACTAATAAATTTCTGAAAAGGACCGTTTTAGCTCAAAAACCTTTCACCTCTGACCATCCTGGACACCACCTCCCCAGCAGGACTATAGCCACCGACGCGTACCACCAGTGAGTATAATGCAGCGACATATGCCGACACCACCAAAAACAAATCACGTCCTGAACACGTGTCCCACCTAAAACAGGACAACAAAACCAACCACAAAGAGAAACAACCAACAGGTGTGGCAGTCCAGTGGGACTGTCGGTAGAAGTTATACTTCTATACACGCGTTCGCCGTTACAAATTTATATGGGAGTCAATCTGCACAATCATTACAAATGTAATGCTATAGGTAAGAGAGAGTAGAAAGAGAAACATAATTAGGTATATAGGTATATGATGCATCGTTTGCTGTATATAAACAACATTTGATCTGTAATAGGAGTATAGTAAATGAAGGAATAAATCAATATTTTGATGAAAATGTATATTTTTTTTTCATATATGTATGAAAGGAGTTGAATGCAATACACTGCAACATAATTCAATATAATAATACAATACAAATTAACATGCAATATTTATAAGTATTTAAAAATGACAATATACATAACTTACTTACGCATATGTTTAATTTACAATGATAATAATATTAATAAAATAAAAATATTGTTTCGTGATACAACTGTCAATTTGTCTGACATTGACAGATGCAAAATTTAATTGTCGTTTGTTGTGTATATAAGTACACATTTGAACTTTCTTGAGATATATACAAGTTTTAATTTATAATTTAACATGCCTAAAGAGGCTCAAGACAAATCTGAATCAAATGGAAAAATAATAAAATTAATAAATATTAAATATATTTACAAAAGGAACATTTTTATTCTCAAGAGAGAAAGAGAGAGAAAATATATCTTCTGTCTCTGTCTTACCTATATCTTACATATGTAATGATTTTGCCAATTCACTCCCGTACAAATTTCCAACGTCGAACGTGCGTATAGAAGTATAACTTCAAAAAGAACAACCAGACAACGATGGAAGCCAAAAATAGATCATTTGAGAAAGGCACTCTGGCCGAAACAGCTGTAGTGATAATAATTGAAAATAAATTTTGTGGAAGTGTTTTATTGTTAAATATTTTTTCATATTCGAAAAGTTATATATAAATAATAGTTCTATAATTATGTTACATAATCTCAAAAAGTTATATACACACCCAAATATAATATAATTTACACCCATAAACAGATACTTCTAAGAAATAGCCGATTGACAGGGATCTGTTATCTTCTCAATACCAAATAAAGTTTGGATTGTAAGGACATCAATAGAAATTTTATAACAATGATGACCAATAATTATACCTCCAATTTCCGTGTGGAGCAGGCACTATAAGAACAAGCATTGCAACAATTTATCATTTATTAACGACCATTACTGCCGTGTTTTGCAAAGAAAATCAGTTTCAAAATCGAGTAGAAGTTCCTGCGCAACATTTTATGCCACACTTTTTTGGTTACTTTTTAAAACATTCTCATTTTGCCAACAGAAAGCAAAACCAAATATTCTGTTCACAATTTTAGATCAGGGATCAGATTTTCTCATGGAACTTCTTATTGTTTATAAACAATTCCCTAGTGAATTTTTGAAAAAGAAAAGGACTAACTAAGGTTTTAAGGGTGGTAGGACATAATAGTTTATTTGAATTCCTGTAAAAATGCCAACATGGCGATAAAAAAAAATAACTTCCAACATGTTATTGCATTATTTTATTTTTTGTAAGCATAAAATCACAGTACTTTTGCAAACCTATTTTACAATTTTTAACATAAACTTTTTAATCGATAAAATTTAATTTCATAAAATAAGCCTTTTTCTTCAATTTGATGCTTTCAAAATTCATGTAAACCCCATAGTTTACGCATAATATCGTAGATAAAAACTTTTTGGAATAAATAATTTCAATTTTGCAATAATTATTAAGTAAAACTTTTAAAGCTGAATATTTTGTGATATTGTCCTTATTCTCGCGCGAAATCAAAGTTTTTTGTTCATTTTTAGAAAAGTTATTAATAATTTTCAAAAAATCGACTTTTGAATCTATTTTTGCAATAATTAAGTAACAATTAAGCAGTTGTTAGATACTTGTATCAAAGAGTGTCACGAAAAAGTCTTTTTGTTTGCTAATTTCTCTGGTCCACTAAATAAAATATTACTACCGTGGAATTATTTTCAACTTCAAAAGATAATAACGAAACAAGCTGATAATTTACTTTTTGATAATACTTATTTTTGTTTTTAAATCAGTCGCTGCACTCAAAAAGTACGTTTAATAACACAATAAATGTATTAAGATTTTATTAAAACTCGCTCTCAGTAATTTCGGGCAGACAATTCTCTTGTAGGTCAAAGATCAACGACTATAATGGATTTTCGATAAGGTAATAATATGTAAATGTGAAAAGTTTGTCCGATAATAATTGTGTCGAATTACTTAATATCTTACGTTCCAGTAATAAGTTACATGTGGATTTTTTAATATTAATGTTAAAGAGTTACAGAGCAATGAGGAAATAGATGGGGATGCATGCAGGAGATTTGTAGATGCCAAAGTAATAGTTTGATCTTGTTGACATCTTCGTTTTATCAGACGCTCTTGAATATAAAAATCTATTGCTGTTAAAATATTGTAGGAGTAGTGTAAAAGCTATTGATAGTCAAATGTTGGGTCATAATCCCATCAAAGTTAGAGTAAAATTGATGACAAGAAAAGAAGTTACTGGTGTTTTGTGTCACAAAAAAATCCAATTAAAATTTAAAGGAAAATTCTTTAAGAGCGCTATAAAATCAGTTAATGTACAGAATTGACTTTTGGATAGTTCAATAGAAAGATGAATAACTTGTCAGAAACCAGAATGCTTAGGTGGATAAGTTGAGTAAAAGGGAAAAACAGGGAAGTTGATTTCAGGTATCCTAAGTTTCTGAAAGTAGTAGGAAATAATAAAAGGCAAAAGAGACATGTTGAACGGTTAAAGAGAGGTGGTAACACAATTTTCTTGTATTTTTCGCCTGTCTATCTCTAAATATGCCCAAGACCATGAAAATAGGCTCCATAGTCCAGATACTTGACAACACGAACCAGACTCGACGACTGAAGAGGACCAAATCATAATAAGAGTTAGTTCAGTGAAGTGACCTAAAAAAAGCAGAGCATAATGCGGTAGTGCAAATCCACGTTAATCATAGTGTAAAAGGCGGAAGCTGTTATAAGAATAGCGGAAAACACACCTAAGCGTAGGGATGGCGGTTTTTGACAAAACACCGGTTTTCGGTTATACCGGTTTTTTTTGCTTACGGTTTAACCTGGCGGTTATAACCGGCCAAAAAAACCGGTTTTCTGTTTTTTTAATCAAATAGGTTACAAGTTTGCACTTTCAGTTTGCTTCTGTATTTATAAAGTAAAATAAAATTTGAATTATGGTTTTGTTTGGAATAATTACTTAAGAATAATAATTATGATTGGGATCCAAAATAATACCTAACCTAATCCTAATCACCGTAAAAACCTAATAACCGGTTTTTACTTTAAAAATAAAAAACCGGTTATAACCGGGACAAAAAAACAACCGATAAAACCGTTTATTGCGAAGTAAAAAAACCGGTTTTCGGTTAAAGCCGGTAGGATTTTCCCATCCCTACCTACGCGATCACGACGCGATGTCTACTGCGATTTGACTCGTCTAAAAGAAACAAGTGAATCAGTACATACTTATCGCTGGTCGCGTTGATGCAAATAAAAATGGTTATCGAAAAAAAAAGAAATTGTAAAAAAATATGATTTATTCGACCTGTCCCACCCAGGTTAAAAGAACGTACGTATTCAAAATAAAATCGTTCTGTAGCATCAACTGGTTCCCTAAAATTTGTTTGTTGTTTGGTGATTTTTTGTCAGATCTAAAATTTCATTAAAACTTTCAGAATTCATTTTAAAATATGTATAGAAACGGTTCTTATCTCTGGATACAATTTATGAAATTCAATTCATACAACAATTCGACTTCGAACCTCCTTTTTTTGTAAGTCCCATTTTCAGTTATCTTGAACTCAAGTAATTGAAGCTGTTCACCTCACATGTCTTGTATCTCATACTTAATGTAATCGGTCTGTTAATTGTACAATGCAAAATGTGTTTACTTTGATTATCCTTGTCTTGAATTTAATAATTTTTATGTCGAATTAAATAATTGTGGAGGAGGCAATATACAAGGCAGGAAAAATACCAGTAGAGTGGCTCAAATCGGAGTTCCTACCATTGCCCAAAAAACCAGGAGCAAAAGTTTGTGAAGACTATAGGACCATGAGCCAATGAGCCATCTGCTGAAGCTGTTTTTAAAAGTCATCCACAAAAGAATTTACCGGAAATGCGAGGAACAAATTGCGCCCAATCAGTTTGGATTTGTGAACGCCGTTGGTACGAGGGAAGCTTCATTTAGCGTGCAGGTATTGTTTCACAAATGTAGAGATGTCAGCTGTAATGTTTTTGCATGCTTGATTTACTACAAGAAGGTTTTCGATAGAGTCAGGCATGAAGAAACGATTAAAGTGCTGAAGAGGACAGGGATTGACGGAAGAGACTTAAAAATAATAGCTTACCTGTATTGGAATCAATCAGCGGTACTCCGAATAGATGGAGAATATACAGATCAGGTCAAAATCTTAAGGGGAGTGAGACAGGGGTGCATAATTTCACCACTGATATTCAATCTGTACTCGGAGCACATTTTTGAAGAGGCTCTAAAAGATATTGATGAAGGCATCTCAATAAATAGAGTCAAGCTCAATAACTTGCGGTATGCAGATGATACAATAGTGTTTTCCAATACCATAGAAGGACTGCAAAACATAATGAACAAAATAATGAAAACAAGTAGAAAATATGGACTGGATATAAACACCAGCAAAACCAAGCTAATGATCATCAGCAAGGAAAACATAACTGGAGCAAATCTGTATGTGAACCAAATAAGAATTGAACGTGTCTCACAATACAACTATTTGGGAACTATAATCAATGAGTCGTGGGACAATGCTCGAGAGAAATGTCGCATCGGAAAGGCAAAAAGTGCATTCTTGACTACGAGTTCTGTGTTCAAGAGCCATGACCACACCCTAGAAACAAAAATAAGGCTCCTTAAATATTATGTGTACTCAGTGCTTCTGTACGGAGTAGAAACGTGGACATTGAAGGCGGAAACTATCAAAACTTAAGGCTTTTGAGCTATACAGAAGGATCCTGAAGATACCATGGACAGACAAAGTCACCAATGAAGAAGTACTGCGGAGGATGAACACAACTGCCGATTTGGTCAACATCGTGAAGAGCCGTAAGCTGCAGTACTTGGGACATATAATGAGAAATCAAGGCAGATACGACCTACTTCAATGCATTTTGCAAGGTAAAATTGAAGGAAAAAGGGCCCCAGGACGAAGAAGAATATCCTGGCTTGCTAACCTGAGAGCATGGTATAGAAAGACCTCAACACAGCTATTTCGTATAGCAACCAACAAAGTCATCATAGCCAGAATGATCGCCAACGTTCGGAACAGACAGGCACCCTAAGAAGAAGGAGACAGTAGTGTGGAGACCTTGTCTGATACGTTGTTCTGGATGGAATTTGTTTGAGAGTGAGTACTTTAACTGTTCCAGTAGTAAGTTCGTAGAGTTCAGTTAAAAGCGAAATTAAGTGTTGTGGTACGCCTACTACCTTCAGTATCTTCCATAAGTGTTGCCATTTGACACTATCGAACGATTTGCGATAATCTACACAAATTTATAGTGGAATATTGAATTCCCCAGATTTTTCTATTATTTGTCTTATTTTTAGGTGTTCTCTTCAGAAAGTTTTCAGTCTCTCATTATGATGTGTAGCATTATTTTGCTATTATTTTGATAGAAGGGAGTTGGTTATATGTATATATATATATATATATATATATATATATATATATATATATATATATATATATAATTTTATAATTTATGTAAACTGCCTTTTTTATGTATTCTCGTTATTGTACATTTTGTCCAGTCGTCAGGCCATTGCTTGGAATGCCATATTTTGTTACAGAGCAAGTGAAGACATTTTATTCCGGTTTCTTCTGTGGTTTTGCTTTGCTTTCTGCTGTTATTATTTTTGTCAATCATGGTTAGCTAGGAATTTATTTGTATAAAAATATTCTTTCTGACCATGTAATAAAACTGGTTACATATTTGACGATGCGTTTGTCCAAGATTTCTCCAACTCCGTGTATGTAATTTCTATTTGTATTATCAGAATAGTATACTTGAAATTCGTTTATAAGACACAGTCCCGACTCCGTCCATCGCATCTCACTAACTCCTTATTATGTATATAATAATTTGTTCCGTTTCGTTGAAGGCCATATATATATATATATATATATATATATATATATATATATATATATATATATATATATATATATATATATATATATATATCTTCCCCACTTCATACATACCTTTAAAAATCCACTTAATATATTTATTGTCCTCCCGCGGATTTTTAGCAGCATTTAACCATTTAAGGATTGTCGGGGAAAAAGTCCATATTTTTATCTAACTCAACTACAACACCGTGCTAAATTTGGTTTGGTCTAATTTGGTCCGCCTCGGGTATTTCATTTCCCCGATACTATATCTGATAATCACTCACCTATCTGTCACCTAGGAGTTCCCCGATGGGAGACTAGTTACCTTGCAAGGTATTTTCTTTGATCATAATTCGATATCAGGTTTTTAGGTTCTGGTCCCAGGTGTGGACTAGAAGAATTATTGCTTACAGAAAATGAACCAGGTAGCGCAATAATGCCAGATAAAGTTAACCCCACCCAATGCGAAGCCATCACCATGGAAGCAGCTCAAATGACTGGAAACCATGTAGCAGTCACTATTGGTAGTGCTAACGGACATTTTGAACTAAACGTTTGCAAGCCAATGATTATGACAAACGTGCTAAGATCCATAAGATTATTAGGCGACAGTTGCACATGCTTTACAAAGAACTGTGTCAACGATATTGTCGCCAATAAGGAAAGAATCCATAAATTGCTACATGAAAGTCTTATGTCATTAAAAGCGCTGAATCCTCATATTGGATATGATAAAGCTGCTCAGATTGCCAAAACAGCGCATAAAGAGAACATTCTACGTTGAAGAAAACGGCTGTAAAATTGAATATGCTTACAGAACAACAATTTGATGAATGGGTTAAGCCAGAGAAAATGCTTGGACCGAAATAACATAATTCGATGTTACATAAAACATTTACTGTATTTTATTTTTCTTGTCATTTAACTGTTGTTGCAATAGTTAACACCTAGTTACCATAATTTGTTGCCGGAGATAACCGCAGTAAAAGAAACGACTATTCTGTTTCTCAAAAAAAAAACAAACTTTGGCTTTTATTGTTATTTTCTACACACAGACTAATAAATATTGTTTTAACAAATAAAAAATATTTGTACCTGTTTGATAAAAAATATTTGATGACTCATAATACTCAACGTCTTAGTGTTGAGCTTATTTTTTAGAATAGTTCGTAAGGACAAAAAATTGGAAATTAGAGTAGGTGGTATGGAATGGTTAAGAACACCAGGTTTTTTTCTATATTTTAAAATAAATTATTGTGGTGTGTTGGGTGTGTCATTATTCATCATTATTTTTAGATTTAGCATCAGGTAGCTAAAATGAAGCGTATTAATCGATAATTATATTTGAAAATAAATATGTTCTAAGAAAGCAAATAATTGAGTATATATTATGTCTATTAACATAATTCAACAAAAATGGATTGCTAGACGATAGTATAGCTAGAGTAGTAACTCCGGGAGTGATGACTATACTTTTTTTTAAATTCTCTTCGAGCAATAATAGTAATAACAAAAAGAGCACAGTAATAACAAAAACGATAAAAATTCGAAATTACAATATTTCGGTCATGTAATGAGACATCAGAGAGGTATAACCTTCTACACCTCATAATACAGGGTAAGATCGCCGGAAGGAGAGGCCCAGGTCGAACATCCTGGCTCCGAAATCTCCGAGAATGATATCAAGAGATAATTCATAATAATTCTAAATTGTATCAAAATGATTTACCGTAAATATCTTCTTATTAATACTTTAAAAAAAGATTATAAAAGGTTTTTTAATTCAATTTAGAAATTACTTGTTTTATATTTTCATTACGAGAGCAATTTACTTTCGTACTTATGCTTACAGTAATGTGGACCATTGGCTGTCGAGTGTCAAGCCAAAACCCAAAACAGTCGCAAATTATTGAAATAATACTTTACTTTAAAGGTGTTTTTATTTCTTCTCTTAACTAAAGTAGTAACATGCTTAAACATCGACTTATACTTTACATTTATAGAAGTTTCCATTACACTGGCTGCTTAATTAATATAATAAAAGAAATACGGGGTTGATAATACGTATACGCATCAGTGAAGGAAAAAAATATCCCCGCTTTCGTTCTATTCCTTTCACAATTATAGCTATTATAAAGAGATAACGGAAGAATATCCGTAGAGAATAGTGGTTCACATGCCAGTAGCTGGTGACTATATAATTATACTTCTCAAGATTTAAGTCTATTGAAATACAGTGAACAATAATAAAATAGGGACGATTTAATCAAAAATACACATATGCTTATTATGAATGACTTGAGTTAGGTATTAGCTCATAATATATACCTCATAGGTTTAAAACATTTTTTATTAAATTTACCATTTGCTAATCATACAATTTTCTGAATAACATGGTTTTAAGATTTTGCAGGTCGTTGTTTAGATAAAATAGCCTATACAGTGTGTAAAAGCCAAATGGAATAAATTCATTATTTAGGTTACTGTACATATTTATAAAAAATCCCGAAACACGTCAAATTTAAATTATAACTTGACATTCTTTAACGTGAAAATGCAACCCCTACCTTCAACCCCCTTAGAATGACAGGTACAACCCCCAATTTTTAAAATAGGAAGTATAGGCTTGTGATATATCGTTTGAAAGGTCTTTTCATTCTCCATTCAAAAATGTTGTCGCTTTCAAGTTTATTAAGATCAATTAAGATAAAATAAATTAAAATCATGTGGTTACCGAAATTCACTAAAATATACTCAAAACTTATTTCCCGTTTAGGTCTTGATAATGAGAAAGTGAACAAAAACCATAGCAATGTGGTTTTTAAATGGTAACCATTAAAAAACTTTAAAGAATTTCCGGGGCAACGTTATTTTAACACGCATTAGTAAATTGTTTTATTTAAGTTGTCAGTATTTTAATTTAAGTAAAAAGTTCGTTCAATTCAATTCTGAAAAATGGTCAGATTAACGGAAATGCATAAAATAACAGGTGCACAAATGATTGGTTACGGAGATAACACCCGAACACAACAGGAAGTAACTCGCCTATTTCATGAGAAATTTCCTAATTTACCGCCTATATCCCAAGGAACAATAAGTAAAATAGAGAAGCCGTTTCGCGAGTTTGGTCATGTAAGGCAGATAAAAAAAGCAGCTGCCAATGCACTGAGTGATGAACTCAAATTAGATGTGTTGCTTGAGTTTCAGGAAAATCCACATACATCGAGTAGACAGGCATCCACTACATTTAATGCTAGCCATACATCGATAGTAAACATATTAAAAGAAAATAAATTGCATCCCTATAAGATGATACCTACTCAGGAGCTCATGGAAGACGATTTTGATAGAAGAACTTTTTTTTGTGAGCAAATGATGGACATGTTGGATAACAATATTATCCAATTAGAAGACGTTATGTTTTCTGATGAGTGTACTTTTTAACTTAACGGTCATGCTAATCGGCAAAATTGCCGCTACTGGGCCACGGAAAATTCTCACTGGATGAGAGAAGAACACACTCAATACCCTCAAAAGGTTAATGTTTGGGCAGGGATTGTAGGAAACAATATCATTGGTCCCTTTTTCATTGAGGGCAACTTGAATGGCAACAATTATTTGGGCCTACTTCAAAATGATGTCATTCCAACATTGGCAAATTTATATGCTGATCCAGGAAACCCTCAAGTTCCAGCGAATACGATATGGCTTCAGCAGGATGGAGCACCACCACATTACCAACTTAATGTCCGGCAGTACCTCGATACAATATTTCCCAATCGGTGGATAGGGAGGCGAGGATCGATTGCTGGCCAGCGCGATCACCTGATCTTACATTATTAGATTTCTTTTTATGGAGATATGTGAAGAGCCATGTGTACAAAACTAAACCTTCTGATTTAAATGACTTAAAAGAACGAATAACGCTTGCGATTAGGTCGATCACGCCTGTTATGTTAAATAATGTTAGAAGACCGTTTTATTTGAGATTAGGATGTTGCCAAGACGTTCGTGGTGAACATTTTGAACATCTACTTCATTAACATTCATAGTTCTTTTTCGTGTTCTACATTTTATTACGTTTTGCATTACATTTTAGTTTTTGATTGTATTGTAGCGAATTTCGGTAACCACATGATTTTAATTTATTTTATCTTAATTAATCTTAATAAACTTGAAAGCGACAACATTTTTGAATGGAGAATGAAAAGATCTTTCAAACGATATATCACAAGCCTATACTTCCTATTTTAAAAATTGGGGGTTGTACCTGTCATTCTAAGGGGGTTGAAGGTAGGGGTTGCATTTTCACGTTAAAGAATGTCAAGTTATAATTTAAATTTGACGTGTTTCGGGATTTTTTATAAATATGTACAGTAACCTAAATAATGAATTTATTCCATTTGGCTTTTACACAGGGTATATGTACGTATGTAGAAGATATTTTTTCCTTTCGCAGCTCGATGGTCACTACCTACCGCAAACTTATTGGACACACACGTCTTGGACTATTTGTTTTCGATTAAATAATATATAATCTATTTAATTTCTGGTGACACCGTCTGAACTTATTATGTCCAGTTTATTTACCCAGTCCAGAAAATTTACTAAAAACTCCACAAAGTGTTTAGTAAATTTTCTATCTATAAGAAAGCCACCTTCGCCTACTGTATTATTTTCATCTCCTACACCATAAAACAAATGTCCTATTGTTAATGTTATAGTACATTTGAAAATGATTGATAGCACAAATTTTATTGCACGTGAGATAAAACCCAATATAACATAATAAAACAGTGACAGAGATTTTTTAAAATAACAATCGATTCGAAGAAAAGTTCAAACATTTTATTTACGAAAAAAAATTTATATCTTGAATAAACTTTTAGTAGACGGTAATGAGGACGAATCCTTGCCAAACATTAACAGAGATAAAGTGTGGAAAACTTTACGTGAATTAGGATTCGTTTATGAAAATAAAAGTATAAAATTTACGCTCATAGAGAAAGAAGAAATTATTTGTTGGATGAGGCAATATTTAAGGCAAATCCTAAAATTAAGGAGAGAAGGCAAAAATATTTTTTATTTAGATGAAACATGGATAAATAAAGGGAATGTTCTAAAAAAAGTTTGGCATGATAAACTGGTTACAAATACTCAAAAAGTCAGGCATTTATAGGTTTGTCTATGAGCTTTAAGTATCACTGATATTGGAGCAGATAAAGGATTTGTTGATGGAGGCTTGCTAGATTTTATTTCAAATTCTACGAACGAATACCATGAAAAAATGACTGCTGATGTTTTTGAGGAATATTTCAGTCAAATGCTAGATTTATTACTACCGACAAATTCTGCAATAGTAATGAAAAATGCCAGTTACCATTCAAGATTAAAGGAACTGGATTGGATTGGCTAATAACCAAAGAAATGTAGTAGTAGTGCCAGCAGAAGGTTTACTCAAAAAAGAGTTATTGCAGCTACGCAAAGAATATTCACTAAATGCTAAAATAACTCCTTATTTTTTTTTTAAATAATCTTTTTGAAAACGTAGGAAGAGAAGATACGGAATGGAAATCAAAACGTCAAATAAAAACGTAAAATGTAATTTTTATTACAATCAGTTGTGGTTTAATCCCACTTAAATTCAATGTTTATGTTTCTTATTTTTGTAATTGCAAATGAGTTGTAGATATTCTGCAACAATTTGATCAAACATTTTTTATTGTCTAGCAAAATATAAACTTAGAAATTGCTTCAAGGATTGACTCATCTTCCAAACGAGAGCAATTATTATTTTGTCACTGTTTAAATTAAACTCATAATGCAAATCAATCAATTATTGTCGATCATTTCTTAAATGCAAGTTTAAAAATAGATCTGTAAGTTAATTTGTCAAGGTCATTCATAGTCACCCACGTTAAGCCATTATATTATGAATGAATATATTAAAATAATTCAGTTGAAATAATCACGACATTATCACTGTTGGACTTCACAAGAGCTTTCTGAACCAGGAAGTAGAAAACAATTTGTGTACTTATTTCATTGAAACTGGTACTGTTAGATCAAGAAGTACTTAGTACTCTATAAAGGTTTGGATTTTATAAACTGGAAAATATAAACACACTTCTGTGTGATTTTGCACTTTAGGAAAACTAGCGGAAGTACCTACAGGAAGTACGAGGTTATCTGACAATATCCAATGCTTTTTAAATTGATTGTAACGTTAAAATTCTTACAAAATTGAGAAGGATTAAAAATATACACATCGATAACTTCTAGGCATAATTCGAAAATTTTGATTAATAGCAAAATCATTATTCTCCAGAAAACTTTTAGGATTATATAGTGTTTTTTGTTTAACATTTGCTAGTGTTTTATTATTTAAGTAACTAAATTCATAGTATGATACATTGAGTGAGTCTTAGATACAACATAATGGCAAAGGGAAAATTGTAGAAAGTGCACTAAATATTACCGAAACTTCTTTTTTAAACAATGGAGCTTATAGTTCAATAAACAAAATGGCTATGGCTCCATGATTTTGAGTTAACTAGATTAGGTTAACAAGATGTTCTTCTCTCATATTTCTTGTGATGTACCCTTACCAATAGAGGGCATACTTTTTTGCACTTCTCGGCCATCCCTCTTTTTTAGTTCTATTCTCTTTATCTCTCTCCGTTTGTTGGACGCTTTAAGTTTGAGCTGTATTTTAGCTACGAGGAGCGTATTATCTGATCCAGATATCGCTCTTGGATATGATCTGACTGTTTGGATTGATGATCTCCAGCGAATATTAGTGAGGATGTAGTCAATTTGATTTCTAGACCTATCTCCAGGACTTTAAATCGAGTATTCACAATAGAATAGTTATTTGTGATAGCAAACTCGATTAAGCGGTCTCCTCTTTCGTTTCTCTGACTTATGCCAAACTTTCCCAGTACATTCTTTAGTTAGATCATCATTATGTCTGGTGTTGCCGACTTTTGCGGTAAAGTCACCGCATTTTAAGATTTTATTTGGAATGTTGGTAATTGTTGTTTCCAATTTTTCGTAGAATTTCTCCACTGTTATGTCGTCTGCTGTACTGGTTGGCGCATAACCTTGTATGATATTGAGTTTATGTGTTTAAATGTTTAAATCCGACGACAGACTTTTGTAACCTTGATGAGACCAGAATGGCAACACCTATATAGTCTCACTCAGAAAGAAGTAAACATAATTGCCATTATGTGTTCTGAAATGGCCCTCTAAGACCAATGTGTTTCAGCTAGTCCAGAGATTTCAATGTTATACCCTGCCAGCTCTCTTTCAATAATTAACATCTTACCTGTGATTGTCTTTAGCCCTTGTACGTTCCATGTACCGACATTAATTAATTTTCGAGTTTTAATTTCTGTGGACCAGTAGCTGAATTTCCACACAATGCCTGATCATTAACATTCGCGTGGCCGGTGGCCAATTTCGCACTCCTTTAGTCCCATTCTCTTAGACATCACGCTTATCTTTCTTGGGAATGATAATGCAATGGATTCCTCTGCACTATTGCATTGCAGTATCACAACATTTCTGCTGATACAGCTCCGCTTGTGGAAATCCAATGATCAGCTCATCCAGAATTATTTCATATGTGCCTTATCTTGGTACTGCGAGTCGCTGCTGCCCTCTATCAGGAATATTTAACGACCTTCCGGTCAAGGCGTGGAAAGGGAAGGATATATGGCGATTAGATGGAGTACAGCATTGGGACCTGTGTTCATCTAGGGCGAGGTTAGGAGACAAATAGTAGCTTGCGTAGGGGCAGGGTTGCCAAGCCCTGAAGTAGTTTGCCCTTTACTGGGAACTGTAAAAGATTACTACTCATTACCTCATAGTATATATCCAGTCCTTATTTCTTTCCGTTGTCATCTTCATATTATCAGTGCGGTTCCGAGGCTTCACATTGTTTCTTTGAGCAGTCTTCCTTTTTAGGATTGGAAGGTTGTGAACCTTGCCAATCTTGAAGGGTTTGGAACCGGCTGTTGTAATCGCAGCGTTACTCGATCCACCCAGCAATTACTCCTGGCAGTGTTATCCTTAGACTGCAAATCAGCCATACTATATTAACTCATTGATACTTGCTAGCTTCAGAATAATCACCCTTATGTTCAAACTGCAATATATCACTAAACAAATATGGTCTTCATGATCAACTGAAAAGTTATAGTTCAACAAGAGGAATTCTTATAGGAAACAAAAGATTCTAGAAAAATTGCTGATTTATGAGCAAACATATATCTTGTTTTCCAAATTTAAGACCCTTTAACGTTGAAATTGTTGGTGTTTACTTATGATTCACCCTGTATAACATTGTTGGCCGGCGTTGTCCCAGTTGTGTTAAAAGTTCAAAGTGGAGTTAATTAAATTGGTCTCTTAGGCTAGTTAGTTCCTGGTGTGTTAGCGAATTACTAACAAACCACAATAATATCTACCTACCTACGATAGTTTCAAACGCTTCATTATACTTTACCTATAATGAGTTTATATTATCAGCAACACATTTTTAGATTACGAATGACCTTGTCATATTTGCGTTAGTTTTTCTATATCATATTCGTAATAATAATTTTATTGATAAACAATTCAGTTTTTATTGCTTAATAAAAATAATATATTTGTAAATATTAGATATATCATATCTCGACGAATCACATCGTGTTTCGTATAAAAGATCATTTTTTTTCTGTTGTATTTTGATTTTTCGCAACTTTTAATTAACATGTTAATAAATGAGCTGACTGGACTTCCCATTTTTCTTTTTGGAGGATATTAAGAAGTTTGGGTATAAATCCCCAAAGATCCTTGATATTTTATGGTGGTAAGTTTTAAAGAAATGGGATAACTACTTAATTAGATTTTATTGTAATGACTTTAGCAAATATGCGAAAAAAAAAAGTGAAAAATATGCCCATAAATATGTACTTAGGTAATTATAATGTATTAATAAATTTGTTATGAAACTAGTAAAAAAGTAAAATACTATTCCTTAGAATTCTGGAAACAATGAATGACCAAAATGTTTTTCAAAATTTTCCAACAAAAATTCATGGCTACTATCTGCGTACATATATCTGTAAATTGAGAAACTTCTTTCCACATCAACGGATGTAAAAGGAGCACATTTCAAATTTATAAAAATATTTGGTTCTAAATCTATTTCTTCGTATAAATTACCAACAATAAAGTCAGCTACCTCAGTAAGTTTCTGAAAACCATTGTTTTAAATTATTGTTTCAAATTTTTGACTTTGATGATTCTAATTGACTAATAGTTTTTTGAAGTAAACTAAAATTTGATTTAATGAATAAAAGTTGGTGCTGAAGATCATTGTTTTTAAAAATTTGTTTAGCATTTATAAAACTATAGCAGATATTGATAATTTTCATCCATTGAAGAGGTCAATTATAGTTTTTAAATCTACGAAATAATCTGAATAGAAAAAACGGCTTCCAGCCATGTTCCCCATCGTGTTACAACAGGGTTTGGTGGAAATGGGACATTTGGAAGCATTTTTTTATACATAAAGTTGAATTCTTATAGGAGATTTGAGGAATACTTTTTTATGCTTGATATCAGGGGGTTTACTAAAGGAAACTTTTTTCTAATTTCTTTCGCAACTCTGTTCATTCCATATGCTAAAGAAGTAACGAATATTAAGTAAGTTGGTATAAAATATTTGACATTTAAGAGTTTAACATGAGATAAATAGATTTATGCTTTGTTGACTACTCCAAGGCGTTCGATCTCATAAAATGGAATAAAATGTGGCATATACTTACTTAGAGAAATTTAATGACTGGCTATTTCTATATATTAATGTAGATTCACTTTCCGCTCAATTCCTGACTCCTCTGTTAATATAAATGGATACACAATATATCGTAAAGACAGAGAAAATCGTATGGGTGGCGGTGTATGCATTTATTTATCTAATATTATTACCACAACTTTCAAAATTAACATTAAACTAATAGATATTACTGGAATAGATGCAATTCACTTATCTGTTCATATGCTACTACCGAATTTTCTGAAGTTGACACTGAACTCTCTCAAATCGACTGGTATTTATTTTTTGCAGACTTAAACGACCCCTCATCAATGTGGACTGCATTTCTCGATAAAGTCCACAATATAATTTCTACAAATACCACCTTCCGTAAGATTTATAAAAACAACCTTAAACCCTGGATAAACCGAATAGCAATTAAACAAATTAATCACAAACGACATCTATGGCGGAAATTTAAACACACGGCTTCTTAGTGATTTCCAAAGCCACCGCAGATTTTCAAATAACTTAAAAACATCTCTAAAAACGCTAAGACAAAATTTTGAAGCAAATGTTATTGAAAGTGGTAACATTAAAAAAGTCTACAAATACATACGTTCCTCCATGACGTCTTAAGTTTCCATTCATCTACTTCAAAAACCCAACCAGACTTTATGCTCTTCTGACAAAGAATCTTCCGAAACTCTCTCTTTAGCATTTTCACAGGTTTTTACTAAAGAACCGAATGATGGCTACATAAATGCTTACCTGCTATTAACTGTAATCGTGTCGGCGCATCCTTACAGCAAGTTGAATTCACAGTGGATCATGTCAAACAACACTTAATTAAACTTCGCACAGCCGCTTCACCTGGTTTAGATGGTTTAACACCAAAACTGTTAAAAATATGCGCAGATACGCTTGCAATACCCTTAACGTTAATTATGCAAAACTTCTTTCATCCAGAACTCCTTACCCCTAGTTGGAAATTAGCTTCCGTCGCCCCTATTTTTAAAAAAGGCAACAAACTTGAATTATCGTCCGATTAGCTTGCTGCCAGTAGTTGCCAAAGTTATGAAAGCCATTATTTCCGAGGAGATGACCAAATTCCTTCTCCAGGAATATGTTATTCCAACACAACAACATGGATTTGTCTCTGGTCGCTCTACTCTAACCAATCTCCTACATTGTGTTAACGACTGGACGTCATCCCTTAACAGTTCGCAGCCAGTCGACGTTGTTTATCTAGATGTCTCTAAAGCCTTTGACCGTGTATCTAAGCGTAGACTTCTACATAAGCTAGAACATTTCGGAGTTCACGGTACTTTACTTCGTTGGATAGATGATTTCCTGACAGATTGATATTACAAAGTTAGAGTTGGTGAATCTTTCTAACATGACAGGTTAGTGGAAAGTGGAGTGCCTTAGGGTTCTGTCCTTGGACCTCTGCTTTTTACGGTTTATACCAGCGATGTTCCTTATTATGTCTCAAGTAAAATATCGTTCTACGCTGATGACACAAAAATATATGCCAATCCAATCACAAACCAGCTAACCCCCCAAATGGACTTGGACTCTATTTTAACTTGGTGTTTCCAGTGGTTACTACCCTTAAATGCGGAAAGTGCTTCGAATTGGTAAAAATAACCCACTCGTGCCGTACTTTATTAACGGGCAGCCATTAGATTCTGTGTTTTCGTACAACGCCCTTGGTTTTATCGTAAACAGCAGCCTAACTTGGTCTGACCATATTACCTCTATTTGTAAACGTGCGAACTCCAGACTGTATCTTATTCGGAGGTGTTTTTCGAGAGTTTTAATGCAATCATTCTGTAAACTTTACACTCTTTACGTAAGACCCATACTTGAATATGCTGGACCAACGTGGTATCCTGATTTGGTTAGAGACAAGACTTTGTTGGAAAACGTTCAAAGAAAAGCCACTCGAATTCCTTTGGGACTGAGAAGACCATCTTACGCAGAAAAAGTTAGTATGGTAGTACAAAAACTTCGCCGACAACGTGGAGACTTAATTACAACATTTAAAATACCAAAATTCAATTTTGGAAATCTCGATGAAATGTTTACCATTAATCAAGATGAACGCCTCAGAGGTCATCAGTTTAAACTAAAGAAGAAAAAAAAATTTCTACAAGATCAAGACAGAACTTTCTACCAAATAGGGTTTTTGAGTGCTGGAATAACCTTAACAATAACATTGTCTCTGCTCCCTCTACCAACTCGTTCAAAAACAGACTTGACCGTTTTATATTATAGTTAAAATATTGTTTTACTTTTAAATCAAAAAGTGTAATTTTTTTTTGTAATTTTGTTATTTACCAGTAAGTAGGTTATTAATGAGATTTCTTTGTTTTTGGGCATAATAGGGACTTGTTCCTCTGCCCTCGCTTATGTATAATAATAATAATAATAATCTTTCCTATTACTAAATGGAATTTTTCTCTGTCGACCAACTCGATTTTTGGAGCGAAATAAAATAAATGTTAAACACGACTTTTCATAAATGAAATAACATTTGAAATCTCCTTTTAAGACTCATAAAATATTCAATTTCGTTCTTCCTTGAAAACAGTTGAAATTAACATTAGAAGAAGGTAAAAATTTGGCGTACGTGATAATTTCTTAACAAAATCACTAAAAGTTTCGATTCAATTTCATCATCAGGAATCATTAAATGTGGCACACGCTGTACCAAAATATACAATAATAAATAAAATAATATTTCTGATCTCAAATTTTTGCCAAAATTTTAACTTACATATATAATGAAATTATTAGCAAAAAATTCAACTTTAACACTAACTATCTAGTTGCACAGCATTATTTTATTAACGTAATATTGGTCTAATAGCCTTATTTTGGTCCAAATAACTTGGTCCTTCATATATCATTGATATGTCTAGCATTAAATGTAAACAAATAATTTAAATGACATTTGAACAAATGACATTGATGAAATGAACAATAGTCAATTAAAAAGATAGACTATCTGCAAATTTTTGAAATATTTTGTAATACAATTTTTAATGATTGTAATAATTGTAAATAAGAACAAGCTTATTACAAAATAAATAATACTTAAGTGAAACAATCGGTAACAGAAATCTGCTTTTCTATTTATTTTATCATAACAAAACAATGAAATTAATTATTATGAATTAAAAAATTCTTACCTTAATGCCACCCGGACACTAACGTCGTCTTCTTCCATTTTCGTTAATATTTTGTTAATCTCCGTCAAAATTACATATGTCCACTACCACACCTGGCCATAACGCCTACCTTTATTTAAACTTTTGTTCAAACACTTTATTTAAGTTAATGACACAATTGTTGACACCGCTAAGATGAATCAAAATCGCGAAATAAAATAAGGACTTCTTACATTTTTCTCACAGAAACAGTATTATCAGAACAAAAGGTTCTTGTCGGGTAAAGCACATGTAAAAACAATAAGTGTGAGTGAAAGTGTTTTTAAACTTAACCTACACACAGATGGATCGTTCGTGAGGACGTAACTCAAGTGACAGTCACGCAACGACCGCTCATGCACTCCGCTAGAAGTAGACTGTGGAATGGCGAGTTCGTTCTCAGTTTCCGAGCGTCAAATACACCTTGGCTACCTGCAGTTTCTCTAATCTGTGCCGGCTCTTGTGCGGTAGAGACGCGTATATTGGTTGGGATATGTTGTAAATGAGATAAATAATTAGGAAATTATATTTTTTTCTCAAGTACAATATTTGCACATTATTTTTTAGATACTAAACAGATAAAGATTAATATATATGATAAAATTTGAGACAGGCAAATTATTAGCACTCATTACAAAATTTGTATAGCGTAAATATAAATGGTTTTTTTTTAAGAAACCCCTTAAATGAGATACGTATTACTACAATCTATCAGATGAATCAATGTTTTCAATGTTTAGTTTATAAATGACAAAATAAGTATATTATAATTGGATTATTTCTTTATTTAGAACAACATATTACAACCATCTTGTCTTGCTTACAATTTTTATAGTCGTTGACTTTGACTCAGACAAATAATAGAGAAGTCTAGTGAATATGGAAGACCAGCATACATGTGCTTTGTAGATTCAAAAAGTGCTTTTGACAGGGTAAAGCGAAATGACATCTTAAATTTATTACAAGCTGAACAAATAGACCATGAGATAATAAGGACAATTAATGAAATTAACAAGAACAACAAGACCAGAGTTATAATGCCAACAGGGGAAACAGAATGCATATAACTAAAAGGAGGAATCCGCCAAGGAGACTTGCTCAGCCCATTGTTATTCAATATGGTGATGAATCAAATAATTCACGAAGTAAGAAAACGACACGGATACCACATGGGAGCGCATAAAATCACGATACTATGCTATGCCGATGATGCAGTACTAATTGCTGATAACGAAGATAACCTACAAAGGCAGCTCCACACCTTCAATATCACAGCAAACAAACTTAATATGAGAATATCAGTAGAAAAAACTAAATGTATAGTGATCAGTAAAGAGCCGCGTAGATGCAAACTAGAAATAGACGGCAAAATTGTAGAACAAGTAATGAAGTTCAATTACCTAGGAGTAGAGATCACTAGTGACAGGGATATAAGAATAGAGGCCATAAGACAAGCATCAAAAGTGGCAAGAGTAGGTGGTTGCCTCCGAGAAACCATATGGAGAAACAAATATCTGACCACGGAAAGCAAAATGAAAGTATACAAGACAACAGTAAGACCAATCCTAACATATGCAGCGGAGACAAGGACCGATACAAGAAAGACGAAACAACAAATCAACAATATCGAAATGAAAGTATTAAGATCAATAGCGGGCATATCATTAAGAGACAGACAAACCAACAGAAGTATACGCGAACAATGCAAAATTACAAATATTAACAGGTGGATAAAAACACGAACAAAAACTGGAACGAACATGTAAACCGAATGGAACCAGATAGATTAGCGAACATCTGTAAAAACAACAAGCCGTATAGCAGAAGACCCGTTGGAAGGCCGCCAAAAAGGTGGAAAGATAATGTACAGTCAACAACGACTGAAACAGAATAAGAGGCAGACAAACAGGAGTAATCCTAGTCGCACGAAGAAGAAGAAGACTTTGACGTAAGTCATAAGTACACTGTAGCCAACCTACACTATTGTATAAACCTATACTTAACACAATGTGCAGTTGTTTTCTAACTTGCATTATTGAATAGAAGTCTTTTGAAATACAGTTGCATTCATTGATGTTTCTCTATAGTCCAACCTACTTGTATTCATAATACACTTTTGTAGTGTGTTTACTCACCGTTTTTCACTTCACCAACTTAGGTTTTCTTTTCTTGAGTCTTCTTTCTAGATCCGCGTTGTACAGGAGTTAGATTGCCTCGAAATTTAAACGTTGAAGTCGGCGTTATTCATGTTTACTACCGTATCTGGTAATCATCTCTTTAAAGGTCTTCATTTTTCAATCTTCACGGGTCTTCAAGGGGTCACGGGGGTCATGACTCCCTCCAAACAAAATTAAATATCAATCGAATAATCCTAAAAAAATAATTTAAAACCCATGAACCCTATAAGCGGAAGTTAAGAGTTTAAATGATTCAAACTCGTTTATTCTAGGGGTAAGTGTAGAATTCTTTGGAAGCCTTTTTACATTCGCAATTCAGAGTTACACGATCTTCAAAATTTGTCAATTCGTCATTTGAGTGCCAGAGAATCGTTCGATTATCGATGAGATAGAATTAGCACCCACAGATTATTGCTCATTCAACGTACATGACATGAATTTTCTCACGAAATCAGCACATTTTTATTTTGTATTAGGTATTTCTTAGCTTCAGTTTTGTCTACGAATTAGTTGTTTGTAATTTGAATATGTATTATAATTGTGGAGACTGTGTGCTATATTTTATAATTTATCTATAATAAATATCAAAGTGAATATTGTTGTTGCATTAGCTCTGTTTGATACGTTAGTGAATACAAATAAAGGAACTTGGGGCTACTGTCCAAGGTATTTGTAAAACTCGTTGGATTGAAAGGCATGAAGGTCATCTTCAGTTCCAGGCGAATTAATTATCAAAATATAAAACGCTCTTGAAACAACTTCTACGTGGAAGGACAGTAAAATGTCAGCTGATGCATTTTCATTTATGCAAACTATTAGGAGACCAGAGCCCTTTCTTATTTCAGTAGTTTGTCTTAGTGATATTTTAGGTACAACTGTATTACGTAATCGTCTTCTTCAGTCACCAAAATTAGATTTAAAGAAGGTTACTGAGGCCATAGAAGACACTAAATGCATTCTTCAAAATAAAAGATCAAATGCTGAATCTGGTTTTAGCAAACTTTACTATGAATTAAAGGAAATAGCTGAAAAACTAGACATTGAATTAAAGATACCTCTTGTATAGTTTCTCGTCAAACCTGTCGTCAAAACCAACCTGCTAACTCTTGCGAAGAATGTTTCCGAAGATCTATTTATTTACCCCTTTTAGACAATATCTTAACTGATTTAGAAGAACGACTTTCACCGAAAGTTATAAATCTATTTAATTATAGAGTTGTTGTACCTAAAACTGATAACACATCAGAGGATAAAATTGTATTAAAAAAATTGTTGACACCTTCCAGGATATTATTGGACTATCTACTGCATATTCCACAGTAGAAGAGTTTTCACTGTGGATTCAAAAGTGGAAAAGAGTCGTGCAAAATAATGGAAAACTTCCTGATTCTATTTTAGAAGTATTAGCAAAACTGTATATTCATATGTATCCAAATATCAGAATATTTCTGCAAATATTTAGTGCAGCAACAGCAGAGCGTAGTTTTCTACGCTTAAGCGTCTAAAAACTTAGAAATAGAACTTCAGAGGAAAGGTTACCTGGTTTAGCACTCATCAATGTGCATTTTGAAATTTCTCTAGATGTTGATTCAAAAGAAAACATTTTATAAAATTACATAATATTTACTTATCTTATTCTTATAGTATTTTTGATCAGTGAACTTTTATTTACCACTCGTTGCTGGCTGTTGCTGACAACCTAATACGTCTAATTATAGAAATAACTATTCTTAAATTATATTATGTTTTTTGTTGAATGAATTAATTTAAATAAAATGGTGTTTACACTTCTTCTTAAGGTTCCTTCTTCATTACGGAAGGGTGGCGATAACTACAGCAAATTGCTCTCTATCTTGAGCTGTTCTTAGTATCGAGTGTGTGTCCATGCCTGTCCAGTCTCTTAAATTCTTCAGCCTGGAGCATTATCTTCTTCCTAGACCTCTTTTCCTTCTACTTTCCCTTCCATTATGAGTCGTAGAAAGTTATATTTTTCTCCTCTGTAAATATGTCCTAGATAACTCGTTTTTCTGTTGTTTACAATATTTAGGAATTCTCTCTCAGTCCTCATTCTTCTCAGTACCACGTTGTTGGTCACGTGCTCTGTCCACGAAATCGTCAGCAGCCTTCGAAAAGCACCCATTTCAAAGGCTTCTATACGCGTCATAGTTGTAATTCCGAGAGTCTATGTTTCCACTCCATATAGCAATAAGGAATAAATGAATGTGGTTACAAATTGATATCGAATATCCAAAAATAAGATAGAGTTTATTAGGAATGTTTAATAGATTAATTAATGTTTACACTTACATTGAGTTATTGCATTTAAATTACTTAACTTTCGTTTATACTTATTTATCCTTGGTTCGTTCTTAATTTTGTAGCCATAGGATAGGTGGATTTAAATTAATTGTCTTTAAAATACCTAGTTTAAATTGACAGTCCTTGATTTTTCAGTATTTATATTTTAATAACTTTCCTTTGGTTTAAAGTTAAAGACCCCTTAATTTTGTACCCTTCTTTGCACCCGTAAGGTATTTGGGTTTTAATAACTTCTCATTGGTTTAATATAATGCTTAAAATAATAATTAAGAAAATGGTTCCCTTACATAAGGCACAAATCATATCAATCGTAAAGGTACAAACATCTAAATCCTGTATCAAAACCACTCTCAAGACCTATGACCCCCCCCCCCCCGACAAAACTTTCTGGGGAGCAGACACTAAAAGGTACAAAAACCTAGATCCTATATCAAAATCACCCTCAAGACCCATGACACCCCCCGACAAAAATTTCTGGATCCGCCACTGAGTGAACCTTTTTTGTTGGAAACTGGGTACCTGGTGTTTTCTGAGCAATATGCTATTACAACACATACTTTGAGACTGCACAATATCACTAAAACACTTATACACTTTAACAGCATATCTAACATCTGCGCAAAAATGAGCTACCTAAAAAATATCAGGGAAAATTTATAATTGAGAAGTTCGTGGGAAAAATATTAACGCCTTACAATGGATGGAAATATCTGAAAGCGAATGCACAAGATTAGAATTGAAATGAGATTCTGAGATTATTTATAGAAGGATCAGGTGTAGACTATAGTAGTATAGTTCAATGGTTATAAAATGTACATTAAATTCTGATTGGAAAACTATTTCTGCAATACATATGCAGACAAAGGGTGGACTCCAGTGAGATACGCTATTGAAATTCCATAAATAAACGGTTTCTTATTAGAATGTGGTCTTAAGGAAGAGATACTTTCGCTAGAAATAAACAAATCATTTGATAAAAAAATATAGAATCGTAAAAGCAATGGCTAATTTGAAAATATCTTTCAAAGAAGCTGAAAAAATAATTGACACAACTGCTTATTCTAGCTTTATATATAGATAAAAATAAATTTGCTTCATTATAATTGATTCATCTATAAAATTACCCTCGTTAAAAACTCCTACAGCACACTATCCCCGAAATATGATCGAACATTTTCCCCTAAACGCTTGCCCCAAAAAAGAAAAATTATTAATACTTCTATCAAGTAGTAGTTTAAATTTAGAAGAAATAAAATTAAGTAAATTAAATTAAATTAAACCATAAAATGTTTTTTCAAAAATGTCCCTTAACTACGCCATCATTAACTAGCTTATAGGCAAATAATGTACAACTAATATTTTTCGTTTCGATTTTAAGATCCTATACTGAAATTTTGTTTATATTCAATCATCTTTAACGAGAACCACCTGAAATAATTAAATATTAAGAAAACTTAACCTTAGAATATCTAATTTATTAATTTATTTATTGAATCAAATTAATAATTAGTAAAACGTTTAATATTTTAAGGATATTTTTTCTATGTCAATGTCATCTTTTTTAAGTATATTTATAAAAAAATATAATAAATACGACATTAAATCTTTGTTCGAGTTTATTTTTCATTTTAAGGTGTGAAGACAATTTTTATTTTAAAAAATATTATTGAATCAATCTGCAGAACATCAATATTCATAATCCTATGGAAAATATTTGACCTTGTACTTTTTCATTTTTAACACAGGCAATATTGCCTGTTATTCTACGATTTCTTCTAATTTAATTGTTGTCAATCCATCTTTTTCGTGTACGTGTAATAGATGATAAATCAGTCATAGGCGCGCTTTCCGCGGGTGCTGTGGGTGCCGTGGTATCTACACGCGATCTAGAAGGGGCGTTGAATGAGGTATAACTCTTATAAAAATATAAAAATAATTACCATCCAAAATCAATTTTCACCTCACAGTTGTAAACTCACATATCCTGTGGATGATGAAGATGAACTGAAAACGTAAGAAAAACAGCAATAACAAAACGTAATTTACTTTTAAAAAGTTGTTGATATTGTTCGTACGTTAGCTAAGGTAAGAAAACCAATACGTAGCCATGATAAGGAAAAGAATAGCAACGAAAAAGGATTGTTTCTTGAGATTGTAAACCTACTACAAAATAATTACCCGGAGTTTAAAATATACATAAAAAAGTCAAAAAATTACATATATCTCAGTAACCTTACCCAAAACAACATTATAAAAGCTCTAAAAAATGTTATTTTACGATTAATACGTGATGAAATTAAAGGTGAATCATTTTAAAAGCTCTAAAAGAAGATGAGTCCATAGTAATATTACCAGCTGATACGCTGTAATTATGGACAAAAGTCAATATCATTAGAAAGTTCAAGAATTGCTCACAAATGGATCTTAAACAAAACTAAAAAAGGACCTAACCAAATCACTGGAAAACAAGATATCTAAAAAACTCCACAAATTTATGAATTTATCTGACAGACTATCAAAGAAGAACTTTAACACCACACCACAGCAGGACACTACACTTATACGAAGTTCCTAAAATCCATAAAGACAATGTACCCCTTAGACCGATTTGCAGCAGCATTGGTTCTGCTTGCAGCAGACTGTCAAAGTTTCTCCTAGATATAATACAGCCTCTAGCACATAACACAATATCTTTTATCAAAAACTCACAGAAATTCTTGCAAAAACTAGCAGAAACAAATCACAATTACAACAATATGCTAGTCAGCTTTGATATCACTAGTCTGTTTACTAATGTACCATTGGTGAAAACTTTAAAAATATGTAATTGGGTGCAAATTAGAGAGGGATGATACATTAACAACCAAAACCAAACTGAAGGTATCAGCTATCATGTAGCTGCTAACACTTTGCACAGACAACAATTATTTTCAACTAGATAATGATTCCGACAAAAAAAATTTCAGATTAGTCATGGGCTCATCTTTATCTCCATTATTAGCAGATATATTCATGGAGGCTTTCGAACAAAATATTTTACATACACAAGACAAACAACTCGCCGTATTGTGGAGATATCTATATGATGTGTTTCTCCATTTGGCCTCACGGCCAGAAGCGTTTAATAAATTTCTGATGGATATCAACAATAAAGAAGAATCCATTAATTTCATCATGGAAAAAGAAAATAACAAGTCACTTCCTTTTCTGGGTATGTTAATCACAAACTAGGACACAGGATATACAACCAAAGTTTACAGAAAATAAATCATTTTTAAAACAGGTGAAATGAAACAGAATATTATATATATATATATATATATATATATATATATATATATATATATATATATATATACATATATATATACATATATATATATATATATATATATATATATATATATATATATATACATATATATATATATATATATATATATATATATATATATATATATATATATATATATATATTGAGATGATTGGTGTTTAAAGAAAATAATTTATAAATTATAGGTATACTAGATAATATTAGATATAAAAAGTATTTGGTTATTTTAAGAAGTTATATACTAGAGAATTTAATAAAAATTATTTATGTAAGGGCATTTTTTAAGGGTAGGGCATGTAATAAGTGTAAAAAAAGTTTTATTTTAGTAATTATAATGTTGTAGATATATTTAAGTGAGCCATGTGACTAGGCAACCAAAAATACTCTTTAAAGTGACGTTTAAGTAATGATTACGAATATAAAGTGGGGTTATAATAATATGTTGTTTAAAATGTGTAGTTCATTAAATTAGAGTGTTAGTTACTGATTTAAGTGTATATTCTGATCTGAAAAGCCTAAATGTTAACAAAATTATCAATAGAAAATTAAAGAATTCTCCAGAATACAGAATTTGACCTTTGTTTACGGTAGAACATTCTCGAATAATGGTTATGTCTGTGGATCGAACATATACTTTTTTCGAGAACATTCATATAGGTAGGAAATAGAACAAATCGAACAGGATTTCTTACCAGATGGTTCTGGAAGATTGAAAAGGTATAAATACTCGGTGATTTGGATTCAAGATGGCCAGTTTTAGTATGAAAGTTAGTTAAAGTCAGTCAATCAGTTACAGATAGTCAGAAGGTCCAATTGTTCAATATAGTGAGTTAAATGAAGATTAAGAAACCGTACAAAGAAAATATTATTGAAGATTAAAAATTATGTTATGTATAAATGGTGATTGGATAATGGAAGAAGTATTAATTGAATATTAAAATTATATAATATATTTGGTGATTGGATATTGGTATATTGAAAAGAAGAATAAATATAAATATATAATATATTTGGTGATTCGATATTGGTATATTGAAAAGAAGAATAAATATAAATGCTGTTTGCTGGTTTGCTTGGTGGTTTATAAATGCTTAAGAAGAAATATATTTTAAATTGGTGGAAGCTGATAATTGGAAAAAGTAATTTCACAAAAACAAGGATAACTGAAGCACGAAGACATTGAGTGGTGATTAGAATCTATATAGTGGAAAACAGTTCATTTAGGCATTCAGTGACAGAAAGGTACAAAATTTTGTTAATATTAGTTTCATAAGAATTTGAATTTAAAAATAGTTTATTTTAAATTTACATTGGCTAGGTTAGATATATATGTGTGTTTCATAATAGTTATAATAAAGATAATTTAAAAAAGTACTTACAAACTAATTCTTTGAGAACCGCGATAAAAACCCTATATTATTAAAAAACACTCATTGCTCATCATTCACAAACAATACATCATAACAATTTGGCGCCCACCGCGGGGCTCTCTATTTAAATCGTGCAGATTTCAATCATCTTGCAGTGCTCTATGTAGATGTCTTCATGATATTTTGGATCAATATGAACATTTTGTAATTCACTACATTGATGATATATTAATTTTTTCTAAAACGGCTGAAGATCATGAGAAACACCTAAAAATTATAATCAACAGATTAGACAAAGTTGGACTAAAAATAAATCAAGAAAAATGTACATTTTTTCAAAAAGAAGTAATATATCTAGGTTATAAACTTAATACTAAGGGAATCGAAATGGATCCAGAACGGACACAGGTCATTCAGGAATATAAAACACCACACAATTTAAGAACTTTAAGAGGATTTATTGTAATAATTAATTATTATAAAAGGATGATACCAGATCTAAGTATAAAAGAAATTCCATTACTTGAACTACTGAAAAAAGGTGTAAAATGGAGATGGGATCAGAGAAGAGAACTAGCATTCCAAGAAATCAAAAACATTTTTCTGTCAAATTTAAAAATATATCACCCAGACTACACAAAGCCATTCATATTAAGAACAGATGCATCAATAGAGAGATTTTCAGGGGTATTATTACAAATACATGATGGGGTCGAATACCCAATACAATTCATTTCAAGAATTACAAAGCCACATGAAAAGGGTTACTCAGTTTCAGAATTAGAACTAGCAAGTATTATACACTGTGTCACAAAATTAAGATTTTATTTGTTGGGTAATGAATTTACTATAGAAACAGATCACCAATCTTTAACATCTATATTAAATAACAAATATGGAAACAGTAGAATACATCGGTGGAGTCTAATACTTAGTGAATACTCCTTTGAAATCAAATACATTTCTGGAAAATCCAACATAGTGGCAGATGCTTTATCAAGGTTAGAAAATACATCACAAAAAGGGCAGCGAACAATAAAAATTGGATTAAATCAATTAGTAGAAAGTAATGGATTATATTCTAAAGAAGAAATTATAAGAGATCAGATCAATTTGAGTGAAAAACAAAAAGTCCTTAGGAAAGATGGGGTATATTATAAAATAATAAATGGCATAGAAGTATATGTAATAACTAGAACTTTAGCAAAGAAAATATTGAAAAATTTACATAACAATTACATGCATATTGGTTCAAGAAAGCTATGGATGCTATTTAGGAACAATTATTTTGCAAAGAATGACATAAGTATAGCAAAAGAAATTACTACTCAATGCCAAATATGTCAAATAAACAAAGAAAAGAATTTCAAAAACTAGAACACATATAGATCTAATGTTGTATATGAAAAACTAAATACAGTTTCCATGGATTTTATTTCAAATTTAGTTCCCAGTCCAACAGGAAAAAAGCATATACTAGTGATAGTTGATTTATATACAAAATTTATTAAACTATATCCCTGCTCAAGAACAAATGTTAAAACATTGAAATTATATATTAATCAATTTTTCGAAGAAATAGGACCATTTAGAAATTGCATAATAGATAACGCTACATATTTTAACAACCAAAAATTTCGGGCATTCTGTGAGAAAAAGGGAATCAACATTCATTTTACAAGTATCAGACATCCTCAGGCAAATCCTGCAGAAAGATATATTAAAGAAGTTATAAAAGATTTAAGGATAATATGTCAAGATCAACATGAAACATGGCAGCAACATATACCACAAGTAGAATATTTTTTAAATAATACACATAATTTAAATACAGAGGAAGTACCAGAATATTTAATGTTTGGCCATATAGGAAACAGAAAGTGGATTAGTGAATATTAGTGAATATAATCAGGATATGTTAGAACAAGTAATGCAGAAAGTGAATAACCGAATTAGGAGGAAAGCTGAAAAATATATCAGAAGACAAAATCAAAAAATAAAAAAACCAATCACATTTCAAAAAGGAGACCAAGTGTTAATTCGTTCACTTAGAAAAAGTAATGTTAAAGAAAACCGTTGTAAGAAATTACAACCAATGTTTGAAGGTCCATACAGAATTGAAAATCAGAATGGACTAAATAGTTATGTGTTAATAGATACAGATAATAGACCTAGAGGAATTTTTCATATCAATGACATTTTTAAATATTATGAAGAGATTGAATAATGTTTTCTATTGTTTTAACACTAATATAAAAACACTAACAGTTCACTGATATATCCATTTTATTCAATAGACTTGATTTGTTAAATAGATGGTAGATTTCATTGTTGTGAATTAATTTGACATCATATTTATTGTCTTATACATATGGAAATTGTTGGTGCCCTAAAAATCATATTTTGGGGTTAGATACAAAATGGATTCTATAATTATCTTTCTAAAAATAATATGATAAAGTGTAAAACTTACCAATTCATATGGATGAAAGCTTTTGAATGGAAATAATTCCTAGATTTTGTCTATAAATAAACATACAAACTTCCATTTGACATGACAGTTTGACGTAGACATGGAAACATAGGCGTACTTAATAGAACAATTTTTAAATAAGAAATTAAATTAGTTAATTTATTATATTTACTAAGGTATGTGGATAAGAAAATTAATATTTAAAAAAATAATAAGTAAATTATTTATTTTAAATTTAATTTTGGGGTATTGAGATGATTGTTGTTTAAAGAAAATAATTTATAAATTATATACTAGATAATATTAGATATAAAAAGTATTTGGTTATTTTAAGAAGTTATATACTAGAGAATTTAATAAAAATTATTTATGTGAGGGCATTTTTAAGAAATTAGCATGTAATAAGTGTAAAAAAAGTTTTATTTTAGTAATTATAATGTTGTAGATATATTTAAGTGAGCCATGTGACTAGGCAACCAAAAATACTCTTTAAAGTGACGTTTAAGTAATGATTACGAATATAAAGTGGGGTTATAATAATATGTTGTTTAAAATGTGTAGTTCATTAAATTAGAGTGTTAGTTACTGATTTAAGTGTATATTCTGATCTGAAAAGCCTAAATGTCAACAAAATTATCAATAGAAAATTAAAGAATTCTCCAGAATACAGAATTTGACCTTTGTTTACGGTAGAACATTCTCGAATAATGGTTATGTCTGTGGATCGAACATATACTTTTTTCGAGAACATTCATATAGGTAGGAAATAGAACAAATCGAACAGGATTTCTTACCAGATGGTTCTGGAAGATTGAAAAGGTATAAATACTCGGTGATTTGGATTCAAGATGGCCAGTTTTAGTATGAAAGTTAGATAGAGTCAGTCAATCAGTTACAGATAGTCAGAAGGTCCAATTGTTCAATATAGTGAGTTAAATGAAGATTAAGAAACAGTATAAAGAAAATATTATTGAAGATTAAAAATTATGTTATGTATAAATGGTGATTGGATAATGGAAGAAGTATTAATTGAATATTAAAATTATATAATATATTTGGTGATTGGATATTGGTATATTGAAAAGAAGAATAAATATAAATGCTGTTTGCTGGTTTGCTTGGTGGTTTATAAATGCTTAAGAAGAAATATATTTTAAATTGGTGGAAGCTGATAATTGGAAAAAGTAATTTCACAAAAACAAGTATAACCGAAGCACGAAGACATTGAGTGGTGATTAGAATCTATATAGTGGAAAACAGTTCATTTAGGCATTCAGTGACAGAAAGGTACAAAATTTTGTTAATATAATTTAGTTAGTGTCATAACAATTTCAATTTTGAAGATAGTTTGTTTAAATTTTACATTGTCTATAGAATTTAATTAGTTTCATAAGAATTTCAATTTAAAGATAGTTTATTTTAAATTTACATTGGCTAGGTTAGATATATATGTGTGTTTTATAATAGTTATAATAAAGATAATTTAAAAAAGTACTTACAAACTAAATCTTTGAGAACCGCGATAAAAACCCTATATTATTAAAAAACACTCATTGCTCATCATTCACAAACAATACATCATAACAATATATATATATATATATATATATATATATATATATATATATATATATATATATATATACATTTACTTTTAAATCATTAATATCTACAAATTAATTAAAATATGCGACGTGACCAACGATATAAAAACAATTATTTATTTACTGGCGAGAATAAGTTGCACAAAGGGTATTGTACAAGCAACAATCATACACCATCAGTTATAGATTTAGATAATGCACCTTACCATTCGGAGATTTTGGAGAAACAACCAAAACAGTCGTGGAACGTACCGAGCATAAAAAAATTGTTAGTTAAAAATAATATCAATTTTCCGGAATACACCTTCAAATCAGAGTTACTGGACATTTCGAAACGTAATGAAAAACCAATAGTTTATATAGTTGACCAAATTGTATTAAGTTATGGACATCAAGTACTACAGTTACCGCCGTATCACTGCCAGTTTAATCCTATCGAACATATCTGGGGTACATGTAAAACGTATTATGATAATCACGTTAGATGCAGTGGATACAGTGACGATGCAGTTAGGGAAATGTGGCAAGAAGCTCTTAAAACTGCAACCCCAGAAATATGGGCCAAAACTGTAAATAAATGTGAAAAATTAATAAAAGAGTGTTGGATCCGGGAAAATAAAGTTAGTGAATTTAATCCAGTGATATAGATTTACATAATGATAGCTGTAGTGAATTTAGTGACGAGGATAATGATTTATAAATTTAAATAAGATTTGATGCGATTTAAACAAGAAATTCTTGATGCGTCCTAATTTGATTCGTATGTACTACCCACAATTAGATGGGGTTGCCGCTACGAAATAGAAATAACTTTTATTTAATATTTAATTCATATTTATAAAAAGTTGCGAAACTGCAACAATCACTTTTCTTGGTATTTCTAGTTCGATCATTGATTGTAATATTTGATTTCTTTTTAGAGTGTGTTTTAGAGTTTTGTATTTTAAACAAATCTATGAAAATTATATATAATTTTATTTTATCATAATCTGAGCATAACAGATCGTTTGTACTTTGTTTGTTTGTACAGATGCGAAAATTTTATCCACAATCGGCCTAAATCATATTTGTTACTCTCTTTTTTTTCTGTATATTTGTTTAGACTGTGTCTCGTGCACTTTGTTAGTATTTAATAGCATTTTCTGACAATATACACTATTCTGTCACTGCGTTTGACTTCCCCTTTTATGCGTTTAAATGCATTTGCAAGATTAAATAATATTCTACCAAGATTATTCCTGTGGAACGTACACGGTACAATTGAGTCTAGGTCAAATGATATAAATGAGTTTGTGGAGATGACAAGCAAAAACAATATAATAATACACGCTGCATTTCAAAATCCAAAATACTATCTCGTTACATTAAAATCAATTCAATAGTTGCGCAGTGATTTTCTCGATTGTATACAAGGAGAATGTGCTTTAATTAATACCTCTTTTGAATCTAACCGACAATTAAAAACCAGAATATTCTTTTATACATCACATTCTGAAAGCTGGATGGTTTGGAGTCTTGTTGAAAAGATGCATTTACACAAAAAATTAAAGGTTACAAGCAATAATTAAACTGAATTCCTAATAGCGGTTGGTTAGACATGTTTATATCAGTGTCTTTTATTTCATGCAAAAGAGTGGCTTTTCCATTAAATTACATTTTAAATTATGAAAAAGTAATCAGTGATGCTGGATTATTTTGCTTGGAAATTAAATGGACTGGCGGCCATTTTGACAGCTGTCAAGTGATTTATGTTTAGTTTGGTTTGGCATTTCAGCATGAATATACTGACGCCTGAACAACGCTTCCAAATTGTGCAAATTTATGTTGAAAATCATGGTTCTGTTCGAACTACGTATCGCGCACTTCGTCCATTGTATGGTCAACTTAATCGTCCATCAGAGCAATTTTCGATTATATATATATATATATATATATATATATATATATATATATATATATATACACATATATATATATATATATATATATACATATATATATATATATATATATATATATATATATATATATATATATCTTCGCAGTCGTTTGTTGTTAAATTTCTTTCGCTCATGGACTTGTTTACGCCGTGTTGCCATTCTAATCTGGGTCTTCCTCTTTTCCGTCGACCTATCGGTTGCCATTCTATTACTTTTTTGGGGAGTCTTGATGCTGGCATCCGTTGAACATGCCCATACCACCTTAATTGTTTCTTCTCTATATCTTGAGTTATATTTCCTTCTATTCCCATACGTTGTTTTATTACATCATTTCTGATTCGGTCTCGTCTGGAAATACCTAAAGATCTTCTCATTGCATCCATCTCTACTGCTTCTATTCGCTTTTTGTTCTTTTCACTAATTCTCCATGTTTCAGCGCCATAAAGAAGAGTAGTTTTAATCATGGTCTCATATATATTAAATTTCCTTCCTTTCGTTATCTCTTTACTTCACGGTATACCATTGAGACATCCTAAGACTTTCTTTGCTTGAGTGATTCGTTTTTCTATTTCCCGTGTATCAGTTCCTGTATTGTCAAAGGCAACACCCAAGTAGTCATAGCTCTGACAGCAGGAAATATGTTGTCCGTTTTCGAGGTCTATGTTATCTGACTCGTTTCCAACACAAAGATATTTGGTTTTTGTTGTATTGACATTCATTCCCCAGTCGTTATATTCTTCTATCAGTTTTCTTAGCATGTACTGCATGTCTTCCCTGTCGGTCGCTAGCACTACCTGGTCATCAGCAAACTGGAGTGTATATATACATTCATTGCTAAGCTCTATACCCATCCTATGTACCTTTCTTTTCCATCTTTCCAATGCCGCTGCAACATATATCTTGAATAAGGTTGGTGAGATACAGCATCCCTGTCGCAAGCCTTTTGTAACCAGGAATTCTTCCGTTAGATATTTTCCTGTTTTTATCTGTGCCTTTGAGTCTCTATATAGTTCTTGTACAGCATTTATCAATGTGTGGTTGATGTTAGATCTTTTCAACGTTGTCCACAGTTTTGTTAAAGGGATGTTGTCATATGCTTTTTGCAGGTCTACAAAAGTAATATGAGTTTCTAGATTCTTAGCCGATCTTTTTTCTATTATTTGTTTAAGACAAAATACGTTATCGGTGCACGATCTTCCTGCACGGAACCCGCTTTGTTCTTCCTCTTCATTGTGCTTATATTCTTCCTCGATCATATTTCTCAAAATTCGTCCATACAGTCTGCTCAGGGTGCTGGTTACCGATATGCCTCTATAATTATTACAATTCCTTTTGTCCCCCTTTTTGTGTATTGAGGACATGTATGCCGCTCTCCATTGTTCTGGTACTGGGTGTCCATTTAGACACTGATTGATCACATAAGTTAATATTTCAAATAGTTTATGAGATCCATTCTTAAGCATTTCAGCATAGATTCCCTCAGGTCCAGCGGATTTACCATTCTTTAGAGTCATTACAGCCTTCCTTACTGTTTCGATGTCTACCCTCGCTTCCTCTCCTTGTATATGTACTGACTGTGTTGGGGAGTTCGCTAGGTATTCTTGTCTTGTCTCTGTCAGCAAGCAATTTTGCAATTTTCGATTATATATATATATATATATATATATATATATATATATATATATATATATATATATATATATATATATAAACAACACAGTTTATTAGGGCTGCAGTCAGAAAGTTTGGCCGGGATGTTACAGAAACACTCTTTTGACTTTTGGTCTAGCTTTCGGAATTGTTTTTATTCCTTCTTCAAGACACTGTAATTAGAAGAATGTGTAAATATTTACAATATATCACAAATTGTCAGTGCAACTTACTAGTCGTCGAGATTAGTTATATAAAGCTATGACACTCAACATTAATAACACACATATCAAATATAACATATAAAATAATGAACAAAATACATTTTAAAATTTAGTTATTGACAATAACACACAACACATCAGAGCTACCACAATCTAAAATAATGTATGGTTGCCTACCTGGGTAGTTCTGACACTTAAGCTAATGAACATTTTCAAAAATGTTAGTGGCTTAAAAATTGCAACTAAGAATGTGAAAACGGTATCGAAGTTGTACACAAAGACAAAGGATCCTTTCACAATACAGGAGTCATCGAATGTTGTTTATTCTATACCGTGTGCCAATTGTAAAAACGTGTATATCGGAGAATCATCTCGTAATTTTCACAGTAGAGTGATCTCGCATCGCGGCGACATAAAAACCAAAAAAATAAATGGATGTGCGCTGACAGAACATGCATTAACGTTAAAACATGAATTTAATTTCGAGAATTCCTGTATTTTGGCAAAGGAAAAAAACTATTCAAAACGTGTTTTCTTGGAAATGTGTTTCATAAAATCCAATACGTCTTGTATAAATAAAAAGTCTGACATAGATAAACTGAGTAACATTTATTGTTATTTACTGACAAAACATCAAAAATAAAATAAAGATTTACTTTTACATATACACACCATAACACACCTGCATGCAATACATGTTGCATACCATCAAGACAAATATACTACTTCCATTAATAAAACATGAAGAACACTTAATTACATTTTAATCATACTATTTTTGTTTTTTCTTTCTGTTTTCCTATGGATCACTTAAAACACACTATTAAAAGATGTCACAAACGAAATTTTTACTATCAATAACTAAATTTTAAAATGTATTTTGTTCATTATTTTATGTTATATTTTATATGTGTGTTATTAATGTTGAGTGTCATAGCTTTATATAAATAATCTCGACGACTAGTAAGTTGCACTGACAATTTGTGATATATTGTAAATATTTACACATTCTTCTAATTACAGTGTCTTGAAGAAGGAATAAAAACAATTCCGAAAGCTAGACCAAAAGTCAAAAGAGTGTTTTTGTAACATACCGGCCAAACTTTCTACTGCAGCTCTAATAAACTGTGTTGTTTGTTTATATCGACCGTTAATAATATTCAGTATTTCTTGTATATATATATATATTGTTATGTTTCTTCTTTCCCAACCAAAGAAAAATAAATAAAAAAAATCCATCGAAATAAAATTTCAAGATATCAATATAAACGAATTGTATATAGTAATTTAAGATAAGATTTAGTGTAGATAAGAATAGAAATTTGTTTGGCAAACGACCTTTTTCCGTTTCAAACAAAATTATCAAAAAACCTTTGTTTAGAATTAGAAGACATTTTACCTGTAAGTTAATCTTTTCATTGTTTGTATAGTCGAGTATTAAATGACCATATTCTAATCTTTTGAAATATGTATAAATTGTGTATTGACAAAACCAATTTTAAAGTAAGCTATTTAGTTTTTCTCTGAAACCGAAATTAGGCTTTTCCAAAATCATGGTAAACACAAGTTGAGCTCTTGATTGGACGGTCGTTTTTAAATGGGAATTTGTGAGCCGATCATGAGACCGGAGAAGTTAGTGATAATTTGGTCATCGAAAGAAACAGTCGTTTGTCTCAAGATAGAGTGTGGTTCGTGAGTTTGGATTCCGAAATTGTGAAAAGAAGTGAATAGTTTTGCAGAAGGAGATAACAAGTAGATTAAAAGAGGTCCTTGTATCTACCGTGGGCATTTTGTAAAGTATATGTAAAAGTATTCTTACGGCATCAAGTTGACAAAAGGAGGTCCTTGTGTCATAAATAAGTAGCTGAGTTTGGAGAAGTGAATCAGGTGTTTTTGTGTAGTCTGCAGGAGGTTTGCAGAGACGTTAGGAAGGAGCCGAGGTGCCAAAGAGGAGAGATCACATCGTTGAGGAGACTGGACTTTTCTGGGTATGTTCCAACATACAACTCAACAAGAAAATAAGCTGTAAGTGTTTGTACAATTAAATTTTATATCTGTGAAGGATCAGTTTGACATCATGGTCATTAGCATTCAAATTTAAGAACTAAGGTTTTGGTAGGCTAATCAAAAGTTTAAAGTTTTGTTGTTTCTTGTTTTCAAGTAAAGAAAAATTTAAGTAAAATTGGTTTTCATGTAATATAAATGTATGTAGATTTAAAATCTTATTATTATAAAAATTTGATTTATTTTCTTGTATGCTGATCGATAATTTAACGACAGAATTTGATAATTGTTTTATTCGTTCATATAAAATAAAGAAACGTAAATTTTTGTAATATAATATATTTTTATTCTTATCCTTCTTCTCTATCCCGATAAAAGACAACTAGAAAATCTTTGAATCCATCGAACACAGGTAATATAAGGAGTTTATTTTACTTTTGATAACAAATAAGTTATATTTTTTTATTGGCTCAATAAACTAAGATTAAAGTCAAAATAAACAATCATATATATATATATATATATATATATATATATATATATATATATATATGTATATAGATATAGATATATATATATATATATAGATATAGATATATATATATATATATATATATATATATATATATATATATATATATATATATATATATATATATATTCAGGGATTCTACAGTATTCACTGCCTTCCCTCGCTCAACCGTTTTTGTCTCTCTGTTGTCCCATTCTCCATCGTTTAGGCCTCTCTTACTTATGGCGTCGTCTACTTCGACCCTCCAGGATTTTCGGGGTCGTCCTCTTCTTCTCCTTGCTATGGGGCTCCATTCGGATATTCTCTTTATCTATCTGCTGTCACTAGTTCTTCTTACATTAATTCGATTAACCAGGGGAATTTTTCGCACCACGTTTACCCTAAATAATAATACGCATCCACAGAGACATCGTATAGACTTGCCGTAGGGTCGGCAAGTAATTTTATGTGGGGTCCGGATACTAGAAGAAAATTTGAACAAGGTCCAGAAAAAAAAACAAATAATAACATTTAATGACAAGCTGTTTATTATTTTGGTACATTCTTGATGATAAAACAAAAGACCTTAAATTAATCCGAAAAATTGCACCGACGGTCTTGAGCTAGTTGTTTGTGGTCTGGTTCTCGAGTCGAACAACATAGTCGAAGAGTATCTTCGAGGTGGGCGTCCGTTAATCGGGAGCGATATTTTTTTTTCAAAAAATTCATATTTGAGAAAGACGTTTCGCACATATACGTTGAGCCAAACATAGTGGCCAAATTGATTGCAAGTTGTCTGTAATTTTCATATTTTGCTGGCACATGTTTGGCCCAAAATTCTTCGGCGGATACCGATATATAAACTTGCAAGGACAAATCTTCTTGTAATTCAATAATCTCCATTTGAAGTAATGACAGATTTGACAGATTAAACAGCATAGCAGCCACATCTGTCCATTCTGCCGCTGCATCAACAAATGGTGATTTTAGAAATGAAGATAGTTTGCTTACCTGTGCAAAGTCATGGAATCTTGAAGCAAATTCGTTCCTAAGATCGCCCAGAAATTTTACGAACACTGCAGTGTCTTCTTCGGAGTACTCCTTATTTTTATTATATTCAAGAATAGTTGGAAAATGAATGAATTCTTGTTGTACAATATTGTTTTCAAAGATATCCAGCTTACGACGAAAAGCAGACACGCTTTGTATCAGATCACATACTAATTTTCCATTTCCTTGTAAATCTGTGTTAAGCGCATTCAAATATTTTAAAATATCTTTTAGAAAAGCCACAACCAGTATGTTGCGCCTGTTTGTTATATACTCAAAATGTGCCCTGGCTCCCTGCGTATGTATATTTTGTAAGAAGGAGATCACATGTTCTTTTGTTAGCCAGAAACGTCCAATAACTTGACCTTTACTTAACCAACAAGCATTATTGTGTTCTAGTAAGTCAGAATATGCTGAATCACATTCAGGAAGAAACTCCTTGAAATTTCGGTGCTGAAGAGCAGAATGAGATCTCATAAAATTAATTAACTTCACCAAATTGTCCATGACTTCTTTAAATCTAGCACTAAGTTTTCCACAAAGGGCTACCTGATGTATTATGCACTGATATGTTATTAAATTTGAATTTTTATTCCTGATCCTCTTTACTACACCTTTTTCTTTGCCAATCATTGCTGGGGCCCCATCAGTAGAAAACGAAATCATTTTATTATAACTAATGTTAGATTTAGAAATTAATTCATCAATAACCTTGAATAAATCTTCTCCTCGAGTGTTACCTTTCAGCGGCAATATTGCTGGCAACTCTTCCCTAAAAATCTGACACTCAATATCAAGAAATCTTACAAAAACAACTATTTTTTTATCATCAACAATGTCACATGATTCGTCAAGTGCTATGGCGTAGCAAGGTACCTTTTGCAAAAGATTAAGAAGAGAGTTTTTAATATCCGCAGCTAAAATTTCCGTTCTTCTTGTATTACTTCGCGCTGACAATAAGATGCTTTGAATTGCTGAGCCAACATCTTTTTTTTTCTTCAAAATGTGAGTTAGCTACTGCCAGAATACATTCCTTCACTATATCAGAATCAGAAAATGGTTTTTGGTGTTTATTAAGTATCCAGCATACACGTAACGCTGCATCTGTGGATTTTTCTTGGTCGCTCATGCAGAGAACTAGAATTTTTGTACTTTTTTTCGTAAGAATTAAGATATACCCGAAGTTTTTCTTTACGCGCCTGACTGCCAAGAGGAAAGTTTTTGTGGAACTGCTGATGAGTTGTTTCGTAGTGTCGCTTCAAATTTCCACTTTTAACTAAGGCGACAGTTTTATTGCATATAAGGCACACCGGAACCGCTTGCGGCCTGTCAGGCATTGTAAAACAATATTGTTCAGTCCATTCTGCCAGAAACTTAATAATTTTCACTGTCCACTTTTCTCCTTTTCGGATCCATATTAACGTAGGTACAAAAAGATGTTTTATAAAACGAACGAAAACGCGAGTAATCACAAAATAAATTAACGGTAGTGTGACGTGCATGTCACTGACCAACTAGTGAGCGTCTGCCAGTCAGTGGGCAGCAGCTATGCCAGGCCCATATAAATTTTATTTCCCCAAATTGTGTTTTAAAAGTTGACAGATTTTGAAAGAATTCCCCAGATTTATATATTTCAGTTGTAAACATACAATGGAAAAAACAAATAAGGAGGAAAATTTAGGTAAAATACATCCAATGAAGGTGGGTCACACTTTACATAAGGTTCTTGTTGTCCAAACTATAGCAGGTATAGCTAGTGTAGGTAAGAATAGGGTACGAGTTAAGTTGCAAAGATGCCAATAAATTAATTCAAGACGAACGTTTAAAGGAACATAATGTAACTGCATTTATTCCCAATAATTTATTGCACAGAGAAGATATTATAAGAAATGTTGATGAATGACAAATACATTTTTGAAAATCTTATCTCTCCTATAACTATAACTATAAATGCTTATATATCCATGTAAATGATTTTATTGACTTTTGAAGGAAATGCATTACCTACTCATGTTTTTATAATAGTCGAGCGCATGCGCAGTCGAGTCATATATATATATATAAAGTTATCCAGTACTATAAGTATCTTGAAAAAACTCTCTGCCTTAATTGTACAAAAGAAAAAGACGAGAAATATGAGCGTAGGATCCGCAAGGTAGTTTTTGCCAACATTGTAAAAGTGACCAGCATAAATCTATTTCTAAAAGTTGTTCTAGATTTATTGAGCAAAACTTTATTAACAAATTTATGACAGAACAAATTTAACCTTTTTAGACGAAAAAACAAGTCTTCGGAATAACTACACCGTTGCTTTAAATACAAATAATAGATTTGTAGTTTTCTTCTTCTTCTTCAAGTGCCCTGTCCGTTGCGAACGTTGGTTATTAACATGGCAATTCTGATCTTGTTTGCGGCGCTTCTGAATAGTTCGACCGATGTGAGCCCGAACCACTTCCTCAGATTTTGGAGCCACGAGTGTCTTCTCCTGCCTGGCCCTCGCTTACTGTCTATTTTTCCCTGGACAATCAATTGCAGTAGACGGTACTTATCGTTTCTCAATATGTGGCCTAGATATTCAAGCTTTCTTTGTTTAATTGTATTCACGATTTCTTTCTCCTTTCCGATTCTTTGGATTACCTCTATGTTGGTGACATGTTTGGTCTAGGATATACGAAGAATGCGTCGGTACACCCACATTTCGAATGCTTCTAGTTTTCTCGTGAGCGTCTCCGTCAGCGTCCAGGCCTCCAGACCATACAGTAAGATCGGAAAAATGTAGCATTTAACTAGACGTAGTTTTAGGGGAAGAGACAAATCCCTGCTTATGAGGAGCTTTTTCATATTGCTAAATGCTGCTCTAGCTCGTTCTATTCTCGCCTTAATTTCTGTGGCCTGTTCCCATTTTGCATTTACGTTGGTGCCAAGGTACACATAAGATTCTACATGGTCAATTAGTATGTTACTTATCCGTAACTGTCGAGCAGGCTGTTGCTTCCTGCTTATCAGCATCCACTTTGTCTTCTTGAAGTTGAGGCTCAGGCCGTTGTAGTTTTGGATATACAAATCATTGATAATTTTCCTCCTCTTCCTCAAAAAAAAAAACAAATACCAACAATATCACACAACCTAAAATTTCCTCCACGAATTTCCTCCAACTATTCCACAACAGAATATAACGATCAAAGTTTCTATGAATCTTTTTTCACTAACTACGAAACCAAGTAGTTCAGACAAAAAAAAGAAAATGTCTTCTTTGGTAGAAACCTCAATGTTTCCTTTCACGTTTGGGTCCAATAAACCTTTACCTTCATTTGATAAATCTAAAATTGTGTGAGCATGTTTTTTAACATTTTTTAAAGCAAAATGAATGGGAAAATCCCAGTAGTTGGCTGTATACCATAGTTAAAAAACTTATACAGAAGTAAAAAACTTGGTATATACCAAAATACAAATTTGAAGTTTTTTACTTCTGTATAAATTTTTAAAGTGTTTTGGATGATATTAATTTTTTTGAGGAACTTAAATACGTGGCTTATCCTCGAAAATCCTAACGGTAAAATTCGGTGCGATATCTATTTCAAAAATATCTTTCTTTACAAAACCAAAATCTATTCACGAAGAATAGTCTAAACGTCATCTTGTACTAAAGTTGGGCTTTTTACCTACTTACAACCGGACACCCACCCCCTGTAGTGAAAAGTCTTGGGTCTATACAATAAAGCGAGCGGGAGGTCTTCTATTCAGTGCGGTTATGGTGTAATTAGAATAATAGGAGTATACCAGAGTAATATTATTTATTAAATAATGAATTCACAACTTAGCAAAGGTACATACAGGTATGTATAACAAGATATTTTGAGGTCACAGTATTGCCGAATTCGTTTTTTATGTCTTATATTTTCTTTTGTTTTTTTTTTTGTTACTTTTTTACTGACAAATTGGCTTTTAACGTAGAATTACAGTTTGATGATAAATATTCTAGAATGGAAAATGTTGAGATGTGGCGAATAAAATATTCATGAAATTAAAATGAAAAGATTTACGTCTATTAATAGTGCGATTTATAAAATTAGTACTTGAAGCCCAAATCGTGGGAGGAATATGTGCATCAGTTTTCAAATATTTATTATTTACTATATAATTTCTAAATTGAACCACTTTCACTTCTTTAGGTAATAATGTATCTGTTTTGACAACTAAATAAGTAATTAGACAAAATAATGAGTATTATTTTGAAATTATTAATTTCAAAACAGGAGTTTAAAGAATTAGAAGGAGGTAGTCCGGGCCCAGTTGAACGGTCAAGCTTATTCCAGTGGAATAAGTAGGAAGTGCCAAAACTAAATCATCTACATATCTTTTAATAAAAGGAATGAAAAAAGTGCAACTGTTGATACAATCACTGATAACATCATCCATGACATAGCTACTTAGAATGGGTGAAAGACTAGATCCCATAATTTAGGGTCAGAAATTCAAAATCTAAGCAAAATTTATAATTATATTATTTCTATGTAGTTTATATATGAAACCAGTAAACTATCACATTTTGATTTAATTTTTCATGTATTTGTTCCATTTTTTGGCATCTATCAATGGTGAATAAATCTTCTTCTTTTTTGTTACTAAACAAAAAAGAATTTTTATACAAAATTTTATTTTTGGCAATATAATTGTCAAAAATAAAAATTTTAAGTTGGTATTTATGACATTGAGGCTTAATTGTAATTGTCACTAATTTGTTCACTTAATAAATTTATTTATAAATTCAATTGTTTTTATGTTAAGAAACTTTTTAAAATTATATTAAATTTTCACAGAAGCATTTATTAGATTATAGCATTTTTGTATTAATATTTTTTGAAATATGTAAGCGACATTTTTATATACTAAATATTTGTAATGTACGCAGAAATTACATACAAATTAAAAAAAGAGTGATCAAAATCCATTGAGTAGATCCGGAGATATAGAAAATTTTATTAGTTTAAAATTGTTTGTTCGGTATTTAAACGCCATGGATTTGTGGGTTCTTCCTAGTCACTATTTGAACTACATTTTTGAAAATTCGTAGAGGGTCCTGTAAAGGTACAATGTTTGTGCAAATTTTTTAACAAAAAATACAAATCCCATTCTTTAACATGGCGTCAATAAGGTTCCTTAATTATTATAATCAAATTAGCTGTGAACTAACAAAAAAACATGGCTAACTTTGGCCCAAATTAACCTAGGCCAAATTTTTTATTTGAAAATTCGGGTGAAAATACTAGCTTTTCGAATGTAAAAAAAGATTTTTTCTAGAGACAATGTTTTTAAAGTTATTCTAAATGTTTATAAACTATATAATTTCAAAAAGTTGACATCAGGATTTTTGACTGATCTTATTCGCAATAAAATAGTCAATTTTTTGGGAAATGGCTAATAAAGGAAATAATAAATTAAAAATTTTGCAATGGAATGCTCAATCAGCAGTTTCTAATAAGTTAAGTTTATTGAAATGTTTAGATGAATGAAAAATCGATATAGCTTTATTATTCGAAACTGTTTAACGGTTTAAGCCTGACAGACAGATTTTTCGTGGTTATAATGTTGTACCTAAAGGTAGGGATGATAATTCATGATTTAGCTGAAAATACGTATTATCAGTCCATAATGTCAATAACTCCATTATAGCTGATACATTTATTTTGGTTTCAGTTGTCAATGTATCATCATTATCTAATTTTGTTTTGATTAATTTCAAAGTCTTCTAATCTAATGGAATATTTGTAAACAAACTATAAAAATGTTGTGTATTGTTTATAAATGTGTTATTATTATTTGCAAATGGTTGTGCAATACTTAATAAAAATTTTAAGGATTGATGGTACTATAAATAGCTCTAAATGATGTATTCGCTTTATAAACTTTTGGCACTCCATAAAAATGAAGTGTCTTTTTTCTTTGGGCCCTCCATAAAAATGTGGAGAAGGAAGTTTCCTTTGGTAATTAATCTGTTAAATATTCTTTAAACTTGAATAAAATAAAATTAGAACGGGATCCAATAACATTCACAAGACACCATACGAGGAAAATAACAATACCATACATAAAAGGATTATCAGAAAAACTTAAACGGATAGGAAATAAATTCAACATTTCAACAACTTTCAAAACAACAAACACATTGAAATCTATTTTACCAAATCTAACAACCAAATCTATTAACCAAATCTAACAACGAACAAGAAAGAACAAAGAATTCTATTTATAAAATACCTCGTCAATGCGAACATTTTTATCTAGGCGGAACATCAAGACCATTAAATGTTAGAATAAGTGAACATAAATCTTAGGTATGTTAAAAATAGAAAATTTGATGGATCAAATATGTAAACACGCATGGGAAAATGAACATAGAGTTCAATGGAAAGATTCAAGTATAGTTCTGAAAGAAACAGATGGCAAAAAGAGAAAAAGAATTTGCGTTGCAAATTCCTCGGCAGAATGTAGTAGGATCTCGTTACCAATATCAAAAGAGGAAATCAATAAAAGATTTCAGTTGAAGTTGATTTCAAGTAATCGATTGAACTAACTTCCAATAAAGTCATCCTAGGAGTGCAACTTAAAATATTGAGAATATCATTTTAAAGGTATCTACTTCAAAAAATGTATAGTATGTAATAAAATAAAAAAAAAATAATTTCAAGTATTCAACGATGTTGAAGTTCCACCAATGAGGGTTGTTTTATCTAAAGGATAGATATTTTCTTAAACATCCCTAATATACATGTGTTCTTGTAATATATGTAGGGGAGAGTGTTGTACTTTTGAGAGCTTGTACCTCTAGACACTGTCGTTAAAATTGTTGTTTTCTCCGTGTTGGAATGAATTTTTGCTTTAACGTTCTGCTATTGACCACTTGAGGTCGGTACAATAGTTTCGCTTTCGCTTCATAAATATAAAGACTTTGGAATTTAGTCAGGCTTATGAATTTTTCGTGTTAAAAGTAAATAATTAGCGAGAACATAAATAGTCGGTGTGTTACAATGTTGTGGCTGGTTTCATCTATAATTTCCCAGGTAAGAAATATACTATGTTTCCTATTTAAAACTTGTGTTCACCAATCCATAAAGGTTACATAACCTTAAAAAATTAATGTGTTTTGGTAGTCGTAAACATTGTTGTACCTTGGGAACTTACGTTTGTTGTACTGTTGGCCTGGCCAGAGGTACAACTGGCAATGGCCAAAGGTACAACAAGACAAAACATTTTACTTTTTCTAATTTATCTGTAATTTCACCGGAAGTAGACACTAAAGTAAGGCGAAATCGGGACTGACGTGTGTTTTTAATGTATAGGCAATAAATAATTTTCAAATCAGAGGAAGCTTAGTAGTCTCTTTGCTTTAATATGCACCGCGGCATTAAGGCAATTTTTATCGCTCATGTGATTTATTAACCTCACTGCACTCGGCTAATAAACTCTACAAAATTGAACTTTATTGCTTTTTTACTTACATAACAACTAAACTGACACCAAACTTCTTTACAGAAAAAATGGCACGAAGCAAAAGTAGAATAAAAAGAGACAAAGTGGATGTAGGTGCTTTGTCGATCAACCTTATCTAATCATATTCGAATTCATGTAAACTCCGAACGTCCTACATTCGAATACAACGCGAACAACGATGTTAAAAAAGTGTTTTCACTTGAACAAGAGTCACAGTTGGAGCAGTACTTGACACAGGCAGCGTCGCTTCATTATGGACTCACAAAAAAAGATGGAATCTTAGCATTTCAATACGCACGTGAAAACAAGATAAAAACACCAAACAATTGGACTACAAATGCAACTGCAGGCAAAGAATGGCTAAGACACTTCATGAATCGGCATCCATCATTGTCGTTAAGGAAACCCAAGGCTACAAGCCTGGCAAGGTCAACCAGTTTTAACAAAGAAAATATCCAAGCTTTTTTCAACAATCTTAAAACAGTAATGTCATGCTATAAGTTTTCCCCTGCCAATATCTATAATTTAGATGAAACCGGGAATTCTTCAGTCCATGCCCCACCTAAGATAATAGCCTTAAAAGGTGTAAAGCAACTGGGTAGTATGATATCCGGAGAAAGAGGGATCAATGTAATTTTGATTGCTGCGGTTAATGTCATCGGTAACCCTGTGCCGCCCATATTGATATTCCCACGCGTGTTTTTCAAGGACCACATGTTACATGGTGCACCACCGGGTTCAATTGGAGGCGCAAATCCATCAGGATGGTCAAACGAGAAGCTTTTTTTACACTACTTGCAGCATTTTATAGCCCAAGTTAAGCCGAGAGCGCAAGAAAAAGTGCTGCTAATACTCGATAACAACGAGTCCCATATTGCAGTTTCCGTGATTGATTTGGCGAAGGAAAATAATATTGTGCTATTAACGTTACCGCCACACACCTCGCACAGAACTCAACCTCTTGACAGGACTGTTTTGGACGATACAAAACCTACTACAACACCATAGCTAATGAGTGGATGATTACCCATCCTGGACGTCCTATAAGCTTGTATAACGTAGCTGAACTCGTAGGCAAGGCATTTGCAAAAGCATTTACCCCTGCAAACATTGTCAAAGGATTTGAAAAAACAGGGATAGGGCCTGTTAATGAAAATATATTTGACGACCACGAATATCTGTCATCCTATGTAACAGATCGCCCAAATCTAGATCAGAAGAGAATCCTAATACGGGATATTGCTCATCAAGCCTTCAACTATCCGCAAATACATCAACATCAAACTTAACACCGGCACTTCTCCTGCAGTCTAATGACAACAAGGCAAATAATGCTGACTTCAAAAGCCTGTTTGTAGTGCGCCCATTCCCCAAAGCAGTAGCTCGAAAGACTTCTCAAAAGGGACGAAAGCGTGGTAAAACAAAAATTTTGACAGACACCCCGGAGAAAGTGGAACTATTGCAAAGTAAGGTGAAAAAACCAAAGTCAGTCAAAAGGAAGGTTCTCTGCGATAGTTCAGATGAATCTGATGAAGAGATGAAAAATATAACAAAGGATTCAAGTGACGAGGATTTAGAAACTTTTCTGGCAAACGAAAATGAAAATTATTCATTAGAGCAACAGGAAAGTGAAGAAATACTCAGCTCTGCTAAGTTAAAAGAAGGTGATTTTGTTCTCGTAAAATTGGCCAGTAAAAAGAATATTGCACACTATGTTGCCAAGATAGTTGAAGTTTTAGATGACGAATACATGGTTAAATATTCAAAAACAGTTATTGGAAACAATAAAGTTGTCTATTCAGATGAGGAAGTCTCTTGTGTCTCCGAAAGCGACATAATAAAAAAACTGTCTTCACCAGATTTGGTTGGAACATCACAACGCCAACAAAATATGATGTCTTTTAATGTTAAATTTGATACATACAATGTAAAGTAATCATGTTTGTCATCTTATAATTCATGTAATGAATAAGATTCCGTTCGTTTGTGTTGTTTCTTCTTAATCGAAGGTAATTTGTTCTCTGACCAAAGGTACAACATAATATGGACAAAGGTACAACACAGTGTCGTACCTTTGGACGACCTGTCAAAAAAATTTTTTTTTCAAAGGTAACTGAAACGAATCCATAGACCTATACTTTGTCATTTATAGATAAAGGTTGTATCTACATCTGTAAGCTTCAATGGTCGCTATAAAGCAATTTTTAAATATTTTGAGCCAAACGACATGAAATTTGCCCAAAGGTAACACTCTCCCCACAGGAATTATAAAACTTGAAAAATCCCACAGGAATGGTTGGTGTCCACCTTTGTAGCAATACCAAAAACAGTATATGCCAAAGATTGTTCAGACTATAGGACAATATCACTAATAAGCCATACCCTCAAAATATTTCTAAAGGTGATTCATGGAAGATTATATAGAAAACTAGAAGATGATATGGATGATACTCAGTTTGGGTTCCGCAAGGAACTGGGAACGAGAGAGGCATTGTTTGCTTTTAATGTCTTCTCTCAAAGATGCTTAGATATGAACTTAGATATTTATTCCTGTTTCATCGACTTCGAGAAGGCATTCGACAGGGTCCGACATGAAAAACTAATAGAAGTACTGATAAACAAAGATATAGACGAGACTTACAAATCATTATCAATCTGTATTGGAATCAAAAGGCCAATATAAAGATAGAAGAACAAAAGTCCGAAAATATAAATATAAAGAGAGGAGTAAGACAGGGCTGTGTTTTGTCACCATTACTGTTTAACGTGTACAGTGAAGCCATATTCCAGGAAGCGATAGTGGATCTGGGTGATGGAATCTCTGTAAACGGAAAAATAGTAAATAACATAAGATTCGCTGATGACACCGTTATAATGGCAGACACCCTGGAATCGCTACAAGAATTGGTAAATAGAATTAACGATTATTGCATTAGATACGGACTAAAAATAAATAAGAGGAAAACTAAATTTATGATTGTCTCGAAAACGCAACATGGAAATGAAAGATTAATGATAGAGCAAACCCAAATAGAAAAAGTAGAGACATACAAATATCTGGGAACCTGGGTTGATGACAAAAATGACCAAAGCAGAGAAATCAAAGTCCGAATTGAAACTGCAAGGCAAGCATTTGTGAAAATGAAGACAATGCCTACCAACAGAGACCTTCAGTTGCATCTCAGATTGAGGGCTCTAAGATGTTACATATTTTCTATCTTACTATACGGAATGGAAGCTTGGACATTGAAGAAACAACACATAAGAAAAATAGAAGCGTTCGAAATGTGGTGTTACAGAAGAATATTAAAAATTAAGTGGGTTCAAAGGATTACCAATGCTGAGGTACTACGACGTCTAAATAAGGAGTTAGAAATTATGAACAGCACAAAAAGAAGAAAACTAGAGTATTTGGGTCACATAACCAGAGGAGAAAAATATGAGCTGCTGAGAATTATGCAAGGAAGGATCCAAGGAAGAAGAAACATAGGAAGAAGACGCATCTCCTGGCTGAGGAACCTTAGAGAATGGTTTAACTGTAGTTCACCACAACTTTTCAGAGCAGCAGCCAACAAAGTGACCATAGCCGTTATGATATCCAACCTCCGATAGGAGATGGAACTTTAAGAAGAAGAACACTCTCCCCTAAGTTAAAAATTGTTTTTATTTGGAAATTTATTTTAGAATATTAATTATTCTAACACAGTTTACATCACATTATAAATATGCTGGACCATTGACACTAACTACATGCTAATATATTCTTTGATTATTAATTTAAACAAGACTCACTATTTATACATTTGTCGCTGTTGTTTTATGTTTTTTTAACTTCGTTATACGCCAGTCCTTATTTAAAGTTTTTTCCTGAGGTTTTTGACTATTTCAATTCTCAGTCTCCAATAATACAATGATTAAATTCAAGATTATTTATATTTGAAAACTAAAGAAAACTCAAGAATATTAAAACATGTGACGAATATATTATAAAACCTAATTCAATTATATTATTATGCGCTGGCCTTAAAATATGCAACCTACGTTGTGTATCAGATTTGTCAAATGTGGCCACGCATTTTAATTGACTTAAAAATGATAATATACCTGATACATGAATGTAGATTAAAAATGTTAAGTTAACTTTATAGTGTACATTTTTTAAACATCTGTTGGCTGAGTTTATGCTACATTTATTAATTTGTAGCTTTTTAATTGTTGCTTTCGGCAATGGAAGTAGTCAGTGGCGGTTTATGTAAACAGTAGAGTTTCATTAATTATTATTGTATAGAACAGTAGCAGAGGAACAGGCACTATTACGCCCAAAAACAGAGAAATTAGACAGATAACCAACTGGTATATAATACACTAAATAAAATTATGTTATAAACGAAAAACAATGTTGTTGTTAGTTTGGATTCATATCATCAATTAGCCTATATTTGTCCACTGCTGAACGTAGGCCTCCCGTAAAATTTTCCACCTATTTTTATCTTGTGCTTCTTGTATCCAGTTTTGCGCTTGATATTGTCACCTTGGGGGAACAAATAAGGGTCTAACCACCTTCTGATATCCCCGGGTGCTCTGTAGAGGGCTTCGGAGTTAACGTCGAGAGCTCCTCTACTTAAGTCTATTTTCGGGTTCTGGACTTGGAAAATATTTATCTTCGGTGTCTTGCCTTGAAAAAGGCAAGATATTTCTTACATGACAATTTCTTCGTCGAAATAAAACACCAAGTTAAGTTAAAATAATTCTCAGCCACAGAGTATAATTTGGAACAGCAGGAAGCAGCGCCCCAAGAGCACTAAGCTTTTGGAGGGCCCGTGAGGGACTGACCTGGCTGACTAATAATAAAAATAAAAAATAAATAAAAATAAAAATAAAAACGTTTATTGCCATTATTAGTCTACATTTCAAATTGTTTATATTTCATTTTCTTCTTCACGACGTCCCGCTCTTGCACCGCCTGATATTGGTCATTTTTTTTTTCTCTCGGATTCCTGGACTTCTGCTGGTTGCATCCTGGCGTCTTCTTCTGTAGGTACTTTTTGTGGCATCGTACCTACTTCCCTGATTGGCTGTTCTTCGGCAACCATCCGGCTAGACCCTGATCAGGTGGTCGATCAGCTTATGGGTGCTTCTGTATATCCTCTGGTTCCTGTTTTTCTCGAGGATGTCCCTGGTCTTTCGGAGTCTTCTTGTGGCCTGGTGGAAGAAGTATCTTGTCCTTTTCTCAGCCACCTCCCTCAGTGGTGTGTACTGGAGCCTTTCTTTGATAGTTGCATTGGATATTCTTTCTTCCCATGTTGATCCGTCTATGATTCGGTAGCATGATGTCTCTGTAGCTTCAAGTCTCCTCCAGTTGGTCTCCGCTATTGAACTCCAAACTGGGACTGCATATAGTATCACCGATCTAACGTAGGCCTGGTACAACTGGATCTTCTTGGCCTTCGTTAGTGGACTGGTCCTGAAAATATAGGGGAGTATTAGTTTTTTAGCAGCATTAGCTTTTACCTTTGTTTTTTGTGTATGCAACCGGAAGTTGAGTTTTCTGTCGAGGTGAACTCCTAGGTATTTGACTGCGTCTCCTGCTTGGATCCTGTTTCCTCCTACTGTGATTTCGTGTACTGGTGGGTTATGTTCCTGAGTGAAAATGATGAATTGAGTCTTCTCTGCGTTGATTTTTATCTTCCATTTGTCTGTGAACTCCGTGATTTTTCCAAGGTGGTTTTCCATATTTCTGATTATTCTTCTGTCATATTTTCCGGTTGCATACACTGCTGTATCGTCTGCGTAAAGTGCTGTTGAGGTTTTTGGATCATTTGGTAGATCTGAAACAAAAATATTGTATAAGATGGGTGAGAGAATACTGCCCTGAGGCATCCCTTCCTGGATTTCTTGTATCGTTGACATCTTTTGGTCAGCTGAAACTTGAAAAGTTCTATTAGATAAATACATATCACAAATATTGATTAAGTAATGAGGAAGACCAGCTTTGTCCATCTTGAAGATTAGTGCCTTTTTCCAAACCGTATCGTATGCTTTTTCTATATCCAGTATAGCTAATCCTGTCCTTTGTTTTCTGTTGAATCTTATCTTCGTATCGCTGATAATTCTTGCTAGCTGAAGTTCGCAATTCCTTCCTTTTCTGAATCCGAATTGTTCTTCTTGTATAATTCTTCTTCTTTCTGCATGTTTCGTCAGTCTTTTGTAAATGATTTTTTCCAGTATTTTTCCTATTGTTTCGAGGAGAGATATTGGCCTGTAACTTTCTGGTCTTCTTCCATCCTTCCTAGGTTTTAGTAGTGGGATAATCTTGGCGTGTTTCCAGTTGTTAGGGAAATGTCCTTTTTCTAGGCAGAATTTGAAGATATAGTACAGTTGTACTATAATCTTCTTTGGTAGTTCCTTGAGGGTGATGTTGTGAATTCCTTCAGGACCTGGTACTCTGCTTCCTTTAAGTTTCCTGATGATTTTGGAAACTTCGTTAGGGCTGGTGTAGTCTTCTTCTTCTATTAGGAATTCATTTCTTCTTTTGATCCTGTTGTATTCATTGTTGACTTCTTCTCTTGTTCTTGCGTCTGACATGTCCTGATTCTGCCTATGTGTAGCTGCCATTTTTCTTGCTATTGCATCCACTTTTTCTTGGGTTTCAAAGTGTATTCCGTCGTTGTCTATAATTTGTGGCATCTTTTGTTTTCCTCTTCTCTTGGCTTTCAGCATCTTCCATATATTTCCTTGATTTTCTTCAGCTTTTCTTATGTTGTTGTGCCATTGGTTTTCTGTAAGACTTCTCAGTCTTACCCTTATTTCTTCAGATAGTGTATCTCCGTATTCCTTGAATTCCTTTCTTCTTGTTCTCTGGAATGCTTTTCTGGCCATATTTCTGTCCTTTATTAGGTCCTGTAGTTCGGTTGGGATGATGAGTCCTTTGTTGTTCGTCATAGATTTTGGTATGTTGTCTTCCATGGCTTGTTGAATTTTTCTTGTTATCTCTTCAATTTTTCTTTCGACTTCTTCTGTAGATTGGAATTCCCTCTTCATCTCGATTTGGTTGAGTTGTCTTCTGTAGTTTGGCCAATTTGCATCCTTCCAACGCCATCTTTCGACTGGTTCTATAGTAGGAAGATCTACTCTGGATGTCATCCGTCCTGTAACTGGTTTGTGATCCGAACTGCATTCGAAGTTGGTCCTGACATCTTCCATAATAACTTCTTTAGTGATGAAAAAGTCCAACGTTGAGTTGTTTTGTCCTCTAATAGGGTTGATTCTTGTCGGTTCGTCTGGTGCGAATAACATCTTGTTTCTGTCTTCACAGTACCTTAGTATTATTGTTCCATCTCTTGTATCCGAGTTGCATCCCCATGATGTATGTTGAGCGTTGAAATCTCCGGCTAGCACTACGGTTGTTGCTGAGTTAAGCATGGCATCTAATTCTTCAAGAGCTGGATTTTCTCCCTTCTTCCTGTAAATAGAAAAAATATTAGTAGTACCTACTTTAATACCTACATTTTCAAATTGATTAGTTTCTAATACAACCTGATTCCATTCTATGTTATTTTTAACATAGATTGCCACTCCTCTTTTGTTGGGTATGTCTCTCCTTCCATATCCATCGTAGTTTGTAATTCTTGGCAGCTGTGTGGTCGTCATGTAGAGTGTTTCTGAAAGGCATATGACATCTGGAGTATGTCTTATCACCGTTTCCCGCAGTTCGTTAAATCGTAACCTTAGTGAAGCTATGTTGAGTTGGAGTATCTTGAGGTGCTTAAGCGGCATTATAGATGTCTTCGTATTTCATGAAAATCATTGCGTGTTCGGTGAATGATTTTGCTGCTAAAAGTTCTCTCTTCATATCCTGGAGGAATGCCATCATTTTTTCTACGTTTACTATTTTGTTAATTTCGGCCCATGTGTTCTTGATGCCTTCTGAGTGACTTGTGGATTGTTGTTGGTTCCCTCTTGTTGATTGAGCGTAGGAGAGTCCGCTGGTGGTGGTCCTGAATGCTGATGGGTGCGGTGGAGGTGCAACTTTGGGTTGTGGTTGGCTTCTCGCTCTTCTCTGCGCTTGCTGGTCCAAATATTGCGAGGGCAGGTCCTGGTTGGGTGGTTCATGGCGCACTTCATGCATCTGGGTGTCTTATAGCAATTCCTGGCTGAATGTCCGAACTCTTGGCAATTGAAGCACTGCATGGCTCTGGTTGGTTTGGCATATGTATCCCATCTTACTCGTATGTTTTGGAGACCGTTTATCCTCTTGACTTCTTTTAGGTCTTGCTGTTTATCTACTTGGAGAAGGTATGATCTGCTGGTTTTTCCTTGCTGCCTGGTCCTCATTTCGGTTACTTTGGCGACTATTCCCTGTTCTCTGAGCTCTGCCTCTACTTCGTCCAAGTCCATTCCTGGTGCTGCCTTTATTACGATGTTCTTGGTAACTTCAGATTTTTTCGTATATGTGTGAAATGCTGTGCTGGTGGTGATGAAGTCTTGTTTCAACTTCTCGTAGTCTTGATTGTTTCTGGTGAAAACTCTTGTACCTGCTTTTCTCGCTGGAGCGATTTGGAAGTTATTGTGTCCAAGTAGTTCCCTGATTTCCTTTATGAACGTGGAATAACTTCCTATTTGGCCTGCAATTACTATTGGAGGGATTCTTTCCTTCTTCTTGACACCTGAGTTCTCTTCTATACTCACCGACTCAAGTATTTGGTAACGGTTCCTGGTCACGAGTCCGGATCCGGAGGTTGCCGCGCTTGTTGAGGTGGAAGTTCTTTGTCTGGCCCCTTGAATGTCCTCTCTCGAGTTTCTTCTATTACACTTCACCGTCTGGAATGGTTCTTCCTCCATGATTTCAATGTTATTTTGAGACATTATTTCCAATATCTCTTGTCCTGGAGTTGTCTGGGTCGAGTCGTTATTTTGTAACTGGTCCTGGGCGGGTCCACCACCTCTTCGGGAGGTGGGCCTGGTTTTCTTTGTCTTGAAAAGACGTCTGTGGATTGGAAAATCCCTTCGGAAAGGATTGAAATCTGAAATTAAATTAGTTATTTTCGAAAAAACCTCAGTTTTATCTACTTCTTTAGTCTTGAAAAAGACTAAATCAGAGATATCCTGATTTACAAAATTGTTAGAAAATTCAACGGTCAGATTGGAACAATTCAGTTCGTCATCCGACCAAATTGAATTGGGGTACTCTGTTAGTCGCTTAGACTTCAGCGTGGTGGTTAGTTTGTGATATGCGTCCGTACGGTAGCAGGTCTCACAGCCAACCACCTGGCTGACCTGAAAATCGGCAATATTTATATGCGCTGTTCGAGTGATAAATAGGGATTTCCAGGTCAAGAGTCAATGGGAAAATTCGAGGCGGGGCGATGCGCATCGAAATGCGTACTAGTCCACAGACTATGGCATACGATGACAATATCATCCGTCCATCTAGTCGGTGGTCGTCCTCTGCTTCGATATGCCTCTTGCCTTGGTCGCCATTCCCGAATCTTTCTGGTCCATCTATCATCCGTTAATCGGGCAACATGTCCGGCCCAAGCCCATTTAGCCATGGCTATTTTTTCAACTGCATCTGTGACTCCTGTTCTTCTTCTTATTTCTAGGTTTGGTACTTTATCTCTGATGGTAATATCTAATATTGATCTTTCCATAGCGTGTTGTGTAACTCTTATTTTATCTATTGTTCTTTTTGTCAGAGTCAGTGTTTCTGCACCATATGTAAGAACCGGTAAAACGCACTGATTAAAAACCTTTCTTTTTAAACAAACTGGAATAACAGACTTGAAAATGTTATTCAATCTACCAAAGGCAGCCCATGTGAGACCTATTCTTCTTTGTATTTCAGTTGTCTGTATATCTCGGCCTAAGCGAATCTCATGCCCTAGATATTTGTAAGCTATTACTTGATCGATGCTATGGCTCTCAATCAGAATTTTACCGCTGACTACAAGGTTGGTCATAAATTTTGTCTTTGAGGTGTTAATTTTAAGACCAATTGTTTTTGACACTTTATAGAGCGTGTGAAGCATTTTTGTAGCTTTATCAACTCTATCAGATATTAAAACGATGTCATCGGCAAATCTTAGGTGGTTCAGATCTTCCCCATTTATATTAATTCCCATGTTATCCTTTCGTTCCATTTGCTTGAACATATATTCAAGAAACTTCTTGGTATCTTCATGAAGGCGGACACAAGCTGTACCAGTTTCGTAAATACTTTTAATCAATGCGATATATCGGTAGTCAATGCGGCAGTCAGCCAATGCTCGAAGCATTTTATGATGATCTATAATATCAAACGGCTTTTCATAATCTACGAATATAAGAAAGATAGGCTTGTTATACTCTGTACACTTTTCTATTAGCGTTTTTATAACTTGTAGATGATCATTTGTTTCGTATCTGGAGCGGAACCCAGCCTGTTCACAAGATTGATAACTATCCAGTTTGTTCACAAGCCGTTTTGTTATTATCTTCATGAATAGTTTGTATGTATGGGAGAGCAAACTAATAGGTCTGTAGTTCTTTAGGTCTGAAATGTCACCTTTTTTGTGCATTATGGTTAGTATTTCATTATGCCACTGGGAGGGGGTTACGTCTCTTGTCAAACAAGTATTGAACATCTTTTTCAACACATTTACTAACGTTCCTCCTCCTTCTTTGATTTGTTCAACGACTATCCCATCTTCTCCAGGTGATGTATTGTTTTTCATCTCCGAGAGAGCTGATTTTAATTCCTCTGTTGTGATATCTGGGATGTCTTCTAAGCCTACATTTTGAACGTTTGGTATTTGATTTTGATCAGGATCTGGAAGTTCTTCTCGCTTATACAATTCTGAGTAAAAATCTTGAGCAATTTTTAAAATATCTTCTTTATTTGTTGTAGTTTCTCCTTTTTTATTTACAAGTTTACAAATATTTTTCGAGCCTTCAGTCATTTGTCGGCGCAGAACTTTTAAACTTTTATTTTTATCAATGGCTTGAGTTATGTAATCAGTGTTGTAATTTCTGACATCTTTTCGAATGGATTTTGTGATATCTTTGTTTAACTGTCTAAGTGTTATAAAATTATCTGTGTATTTGTCTTTCAATTCTCTTCTTTTGTTTACAAGATCTTTAGTAGCTTGAGTGAATTTATCCATCTTGTTTTTTCCTTTTTCCTTATATTTTCTATGAGCGCTTCGAATCGCACTATTTATTCGCATGTTTGTCACTTCTATATCTAATGCATTTTCATTTAGATGTTCTACTTGTTTCAGTTCTGAAGTTATGAGATTCTGATAAGCTACTCTATCTTCTATCGATTTCCATTTATTAGAATGCCTCTCTGTTATCATTGCTGTCCTCTCTCGTCTAATGTTGATCATTATTTTTGCTCTAACCAACCGATGGTCACTCCCAACAGTGATTTTATTAATTACTGTAACATCTTGGACAATATTTTATCTATTTGTGATGATGAAATCAATTTCGTTTTTTATTATGCCATCTGGACTAGCCCACGTCCACTTACGTTGTTGGTTCTTTTTGAAAAATGTGTTCATCACATAGAGCTGATGATGCAACAAAAAATATAGTAGCACACCTCCTCTATCATTTCGCTCACCGTATCCAAATGAGCCCATAGCCACTTCTGCGTTATCTTCTTTGAATCCAAGTTTAGCGTTAAAATCGCCCATTAAGATTAGGTGGTGGGTTTTATCTTTTTCTATAGCTCTATTTATATCTTCATAAAAGTTTTCGATTTCTTCATCGCTATGGCTCCTCGTGGGTGCATATACTTGGATAATTTTAATAGAGCGTCTGTCGTTCAGTTTTAATATGAGGTACACAACTCTTGAGTTTACACTCTCTATTTTTATAATTTTATCTAGGTGTTTCTTGCGCACGAGAAAGCCTACACCGCCAACTGCCTTATCTTTTTCTCCAATGGAATGTAGCAGATGTCCTGATTTTAAAACTAATTGGTTTTCTCCTTTTCTTCGTATTTCGTAAAGACCCAATACATCCCATTTTATGTAGTTAAGTTCTTCCTGTAGTTTAATGAGCTTATCTTCAGTTGCAAGCGTTCTTACGTTATAAGTGGCAATATGCAATGTTCGTTGTCCATGGTAGTCGTGTCTATCCCGGTGATTCTTTGCACCCTCTGCCCTTGGTCCAATCTGGTGGCTACCGTCACCAGGGACCGTTGGGCCGCCCGGGACTAAGGGCCTTTTTCTAGTTTGTGTCATGTCATTTACGGGGAAAATTAGCCGTTTCACTACCACGCTGGCCAGTGCGGGTTGGTAGCGGGATATATCGGGATGTGGTAAGGATTGGAAAATGGGTAGGAAGATAGGTTAGGGACCTGGCCTCTCCTAAAGGCTTGGACATAGGAGAAAGTCAGTAGCTAGCGTACGGCAGGGACGCCACTTCCTGTAGCAGCCTGTCCTCTACCGGGATCGTAAAGGAGTGCTACCCGCTACCGACTTGGATTCATATGACTGACATTAAAATGCATATATTACATATTTATATAAATCGAGTTGCCGATTTATAAATGTAACTGGAAATTCCAATGTTCATTTTATTTCAATATATCACTCTTCAATATTACCGATAGTACCTTTAGATACTACATAATATTCTTGGTATTGTTGTAGCAGGTAACTGGTTATAATACTGTAATAAAACGGTGTTTCAAAGAATTGTGTTTTTGCAAATAATTTTGTTCTGAAAAGTGAAAGTAAAAACTTAAGCATCGTCAGTCGAGCTTGTTTAATTTTTGAACTATTTTAATCTTAAAATGCCGAAAATAATTAGTGTCGCTACTTGGATTAAACCTAAAAAATAGCTATCTATGGATATGGACTAAGTTTATTTATGGACAGTGAACCGCATAATTATTTTAAGTTTTGTTCCAAATGTGACGAATTGCATTAATTTAAAAATTGGCGCAGAATATATAGAACCATTAGTATCTATGTACACAATGAACGTAGTTCGAAATTCCATATGTAGCTAATAACACATAGCCACCTTTGGAATGGACATCTTTCGTTGTTTCTTCGTCATTTCTTGTCATTTCTTCCTTCGAGTCTTCGCAAACTCAAAACAAAAGTTCGCAGAAGCACTGAAGTACCGTATTAAGCTGAACGGGGAGATTATATTGTGAGATCCCTGGATCGAATAACGTCATCCCCCAATACTGTTCTAGATGATGTTCAAGGTAATGGAGAAGATAGACACTCGACAAGGAAGGATGGAAGAATATTTTGAGGCAGACCAGGGCTCACGAAGGGCTGTAGGGCGAACTGATGATAATTCTGATTATGTAGTCGACAATTGATTTTTAACGTAAGTTGGCGTTTCCTGCAAACCCACTACAATTTTGAAATCACCTGCTATTATAGTACCTTGATGGACTTTTAGTTTATTAGCAAAATTAAAAGAAGCTAATAGATTGCCATAAAATTAAGACATCAATTTACGTATGGTACTATCTGCAAATACTGCAACTGTATAAATATAAATATTAGAGTGCTTAATTGTGCTTAAAGTGCGGATGAAAGTACATGTTATGTTAGTTTTTCAGACACTCATCCATTAGTTGTTTATTTCTCGTAGATTTTACGAGTTATATAATATATTATATATATATATATATATATATATATATATATATATATATATATATATATATATATATATATATACAAAACAACCAGTTTATTAGAGCTGCAGTCAGAAGGTTAGAGATGTTAGAGAAACACTCTTTTGACTTTTTGTCTAGCTTTCGGAATTGTTTTATTCCTTTTTCAAGACACTGTAATATAGATAAAAAATGTGTATATATTTACAAAATATCACAATTCATCAGTGCAACTTACTAGTCATTGAGATTATTTACAATAAACTTTGACAAACAATGAAAAGGGTTGGAAACCTTTCACAATGTAACTCTTGAAGGTCTGAGTCAGATAAGAGGGGAAAAGAAACAAAGCAAGATGTTACTATTCCATATATTGGCGGAAACGTTTCTTTTTATACTTACAAAACAGAGTCAGTCCAAATCTGCAAGAGTAATTTTTAGAAGCATTGGTGAAGTTCTTTAAATTAAAGAAGGACAATAAGTGACCTCTTACGTTGATAGAAAGGAGAATAATAATGAAAATGTGACTTACATGAAGAATGAAGAAAAAAAATAAAGAAAAAAATGAAGAAGGAACCAGAGATGGTGTTAACGATCAAACGCATAAAATTGCAATATCTGGGACACGTTATGAGAAATCAGCACCGTTACTCCCTGCTGCAGTCTATATTGCAAGGTAAAGTCAAAGGTAAGCGAGGACCCGGAATTTAAGAACATGGTTTAAGAAAACTTCAACGGAGCTGTTTCGAGCCGCAGCGAGCAAGGTCATGATTGCCAATATGATTTCCAACATGCGAAACGGATAGGAACCAGAAGAAGAAGAAGACTTACATGAACAGTAATACAATATCGATAGTAATTACAACTACCAGTTTTACAAAGAAATTGTCAAACTTCACTTCATGTAATCGTATTAGTAAGGTTACAATCACTTTCCTAATTTGTGAAAAATCAGATTTAAACAAGTATATTTGAATTATAAAACTAGCCTTAGTTGATAAATGTTTTAATTTAAATCTTACATTTTTAGAAAAATCGAAATAAATCAAAGCACCCTGTATTTAGGTATGGAGAAACCTTAAAAAAGTATAGCTTATGTTTTACGGACAATTCAAAAATGTCATCAAATATAGGGTGTTCCATAAGAAAAAATACAACTTTAATATACCAATCTTTTTTGGAGCACCCTGTACAATTTACATTATTTTTAAATTGTAGTGTTAATGACCTTGTATAATTCTGTGAAAAAAAAATATTTGGATATTAAGTCGTTTTCCGTACAGAGATCGAGGCGTATAGGATAAACTACCCTGTATATATATTATTGAAGATTTTTGCAAGGAGGTCTACTTTCATATTATAAGAGCTTTACAATTTCACTGTAAATGTTATCTGGACCAGGTGCTCTTTCAGTTTTCATGTTTTTCAATGTATATTTATTTTCTTATGTTAGAATAGGTAAATTATTATAAATGTTCGTTCAAACGTCTGTTGATATTTTTTCCGTGTTATCTGAGAATAGATTTAGTATATGTTTTCCATTCGTCCTTAATTTTTTTTTGTTGTCAGTACCCTATCATCCCTGCTTGTTAGCATGCCACACTGTCCTTTATTTTTATTTCCAGTTAATTCCTTAGTTTTCTTGTAAGTCTGTCATTGCGTTTTTTCTATAAGTCTTATATATCTTCACACGTTTCTAAGCCGCATAATTTCTAATATTTCATCATCCATTCATAGTTTTTTGCCTGTTGGTTTCTAGTTCGTCTTATTATTGTCAAATTATTGTTTTTAATGCAGACCACAACTTGTCAGAACCTTCTCTGTCCCTCCAATGTCCATATTTTTATTCTTAAGTTCTTAATAATTAAGTTTTTATTTTTATTAAATTATCAGTAAAATTATCAATATAATGTACATATAGTATTTTTCATATAAAAATGCGTGCACGTTAGAATTTATATAAAGTGACGTCACTTATATTTAAAATTTCTTGAACGTCAACCTTAGAGTTCAAATTTTCCCAACACAGCTAATAATACGAAACACATACGGAACTGCTCGATCTTTCATAGGCGTCACCATGGTATAATAATCAGAAAAATGTAATCATCGTTATATTGGGAATTTTAGAATTATATTGATTAAATAACCAAAAACATTTGTTATTATTACTAATATAAATTTTATGAAATAACTCTAAGTCTAACATTCCAAAAATAATAATTTTAATTAAATATATTAGACAATTGTACGCAACTTATATGGGAATACTTCAAATTTTTTGACAGTTCAGCGTGTGGTAAAATTGTTTAAAGTGTTGCCGCGTTTTTAGAGTAAGAATTTTGTTTATGTTTTGATTTCTTACACAATTTGATCATAATATATTATATATTAATAAATTGTATTTATAAATAAATAATAAATTTAGATTAATAGCTTTAAAAACTAATTATTGTTGTGTATCGTGATTGTGCTATGTCAAAACAACTAAATAGTCTGTAGAAAGCTAATAAGCTTTCATATAACATAGATTATTTTGAACAAGAAATAATGGCGGGACGTTTTTATTATTAATGCTCTAAAAGTGGTAAGTTTCAAATTTAGAATATATAATTTTGTATTAAAATGTTTTCTTATGTATTTTAGTGTGTTGCAGTAATCTTAAACGTAAGTGTATATGTATAAGTGTGTATGTATAATAGTTTGGCAAATAGTTGACATTTTAAAAATTCCTCACTTATTAACTATTCTGATGTTTTGGCAACGCTGTAGGGTTCTGACGTCGTATATTTTGAATGACGTGCACGCATTTTTATATGAAAAATGCTATACTTATATAGAGGGTTTTTTTAGAGGTATAGAAATTTGAAATGGAATAAAACAAAGATGATTTTTATAAATTGACATGAAATTTAATTTATTCGAAAGATAATCTCTTGGCATTATAATTTAAATATAATTTCTGGCATATGACCGTCATGGCTGGCGCTGACGTAGTCTAATCTGGAGGTCCAATTTTCGATCACTTTTTCCAATATTTGTCGCACTTTACTTTTATAAAACAGTCTAAAAACAGACAAAGTTTAAAAACAAAGTTTAAAAATTTAAAGTGATTATTTCTGTTTAGAAAGGAGCAGTGTAAGTAATTAAAACAAAAATAAGGACAAAAACAAGTTTATAAAGAAAAATGTTTTTTAGGGGTAAAGGAAAAAGCATTGTACTCTTTCATAATATATAAAGAAAATTTAGTTGATTAATAAAAATAGTAAGAAAAAATAAAAAAAAGTTGAAAGATGTAAAAAAAGAAGAAGACTCATTAAAGCCACAATGGATGAAACTCGGGCATGTGTACGAATACAAAACCACCGGACAGACTTTTTCATTTCGCAGGGACTAAAACAGGGACATGGGCTGGCCCAACTTTGTTTAACCTGGCACTGGAGTATGCGAATGCAAATTTCACCTTGTATTATACATAATAAAGCCTACGTATTATAGTTCGTTGAGACCAAATTGTTGGAACTTTTAAAAATATAAAAATATACTGGATATTATAAGTGGTATATAGTGGTAGTGTAAGTGGTGTCTAGACTGTATCTATTTTAGTAAATATTCTAGTATTGGTAATTTAAGGGTTAAGTGAGTGGTATATTAAATTTCTGCTTCTTTAATCTCTGGTATAGACTCACAATTATTCTAAAAACTACCCTTCGCTACTTCTACTGTAAAAGTAAGAGTTAGATCGTTTAACCTCGACATTTTCCGATGATAAAGCAGGTGTGTGATCACAACAAAATAAAACTGAAGATTTTCATTGAAAAGGTGTTATGGACAAATCAACACGATTATCATACCGTTCATTACCATAACTTTTGTTTATTATTCAAGACGAACAGACAACGTAATGTTCATTACATAATAGCTAATAGGGGAAAGTGGTACAAATAGAGAAAATATACACATTGTAGAAACTAGTAATTATGTGCTATACTCTTACTAACAAGAATAAATCTAATAATAATAATAATCATCCTGTGGGAGTTTTTATCAGTTCTTCTATCAGGCGCGGCCCCCTGCGAATGGGGGTACTCTCTGGGTATTTTTAGCACTGATACCCAGAGGGTAGCAGGGTTCCCTGCTGTGGAACAAAAACTGACACCTGGCAGTAGGTATAAAATGCACAATCATGAAAATGGAGATTAATTAGATTAGAGAGATTCAAGTATCTGAACAGCGAATAGCAGATCAATACCGGGTAATTATAAGAAATAATCTTATCCCCGAGACTAGACGCGATACCATCAGAAGCGAAGTCGAACGGGATATTCACAACCAAGAGCTAGTTGTAGATAAAATCTCTAATGAAATCCCTAATGAACAGACTCCTGAACTTCTCATACAAGAAACTCAACCTGTTAATACGCAGCAGGACAGCAACGAGTTGTACGATAGCCTAATAAGTGAAATGACACGTGCCGTACAAGAGTTTAATGGGACAAACCCACTTACCAGACTACCGCTACCAAAAATAAACTCTTGTAAGAAACTAGATGCGCTGTTACAAATTGTGAACACTGAAGTCCTACCCAATTATATCGTGGAAGCCCATACATTGGAATATTTGCATATGGTAATTTACTGTGCAGCAACAGCAATTGCTAATGTTATGGGCATTAAGATCAGAACACGACGGGGTACTAATATTGGAAGGACTGAAAACAGAATTGCACCCTGGGAAAAAAGACTGCTGAGGAAAATTGAATTATTGCACAGGGATATTGGACAAATTACAAAATACATCCGAGGAGTAAGAAGTCGAAAAGTAATTAAAAGAGCTGAAGAAATAATTCTGAACACTCAAAGACACTTACAACATGATCCAGAAAACAACACAGCTCAACACTGCCTAGACACATTCAAACAAAAACTCTCCGTTTATTTAGGTCGCCTAAGGAGATACAAACAACCGTAAATGCGACAATATACTTTTTGAGAATGCAGAGAAGTCTTTCTATAGGAAACTGAATTCCACTGTAGGAAATGTAAATAAATCCTACCCAAGCCAAGCAGAAATTCATGAGTTTTTGGGAAACCAACTTTCGACGCCAGCTACTCATAACAACAATGCTGGATGGATTGAAGACACGACGAACAACTATCAACACTACAGGAATATTCCTTATGAACCTTTCACCGCTGAAGAAGTCTCAAACGTTATCAAAGAGCTTCATAACTAGAAATCTCCTGGACCAGACGGAGTTCAAAACTTCTGGCTAAAGAAGTTTTGGAGTGTTCATGAGCTTTTAACAGTATTTATTAATAATATTATTTCTAATTCACAGGAAATATCATCATTTCTTACTCAGGGAACCACTTATCTAATACCGAAGGATCAAAATAACACCCAAGATCCAGCCAAGTACCGCACAATTACTTGTCTTCTAACTTTGTACAAATTGGTCACATCCTGTGTGGCCCGATGTATCTACCAACACTGTGCTCTAAACAATATCATAGAGCCTCAACAGAAAGGATGCGCTAAGGGCTTCATGGGCTGCAAAGAACAACTTATTATCGACTCGGTCATTTATAACCAGGCATACACCAAAAAAAGAAACCTTTTTACTGCCTTCATTGACTACAAGAAGGCTTTTGATTCAGTGCCGCATGAATGGCTAATAGATATATTGAAAATATATAAAGTCGATAATAATCTCGTGACCTTTTTAAAGCATATAATGGCAGAGTGGAAGACTAAAATTCACCTTCAAATACCTGGTGAAACCAATATCGAAAATGAAGATATCCCTATTAACCGGGGCCTTTTCCATGGGGACTCATTGAGTTCTGCCTAGCGATGAACCCACTATCTCAGCTGCTGAACCCCATCCTCAGGATTTAGCATCAAAAATAACAACACTGTTGTGGCGAAGCTAAATCATCTGTTGTATATGGATGATTAAAAATTAATGGCTTCCACTCGAAACCACCTAGATCAGATGCTAAAAACTGCAGAAAATTTCTCACATGATATCAATATGCATTTTGGACTTGACAAGTATTGTATACTAAATATAGTCAGAGGAAAGGTTCAGCCCTAAGGTTTCGATATGCAAGATGACCAAAACATCGAGGCAATGGGTGAAAATGATATGTACAATTATCTCGGAGTAAAACAAGCGCGGAAAATTGACCATAAACAAATGAAAACTGAACTAACTTCGGAGTTCGTGCGAAGAGTAAGACTAAATTGGTCATATCTTAATAGTAAAAATTTATTTAAGGCATTAAATACGTACGCCTGTTCCGCGCTGAGCTACTCATTTGGTATTATAAAGTAGTCAAAAACGGATATAGAGGGTCTTCAGCGGAAATAAAGAACACTCCTCACAAAGGCGCAAAAACATCATCCACACAGTGCAGTAGAGAGAACAACATTACCGCAGTATCAAGGGGGAAGAGGACTTATGGACATAGGTGAGCAACTGGATAAAAAGGTTGCTAATTTGAGAACTTATTTTCAGGAACAGGCTGAGACATCTACTTTACATCCAGCAATTTGCCGCTTAAACTGAGGGAACAAGAAATGCACATAAACCACCTAACCGAGCAAGAAAATATGCGCACCTGGATGAGTAATCCTTTGCATGAGCGACATCTCAATGAAATCAGCCAATGAGGATTTTTACTTGCCATTCACGATCGGGTTATTCCAACATAAAATTACCTGAAATATTGTTAAAGATCCTCAAGTCCAAAATGACAAATGCCAATATGGATGCCAAGCCCAAGAAACCATCCAAAATCTTACCGGTGGCTGCCAAGCGTTTGGCGGTATTGAAAATGACAACTATACTGCTACCGCACTGTGCTCACAGACCAACCAGTGGCACATAATAGACCGGAACTCATACTAGTTAATAAACTTACTAGGCAAACAATACTTAGTGATGTGACCATACCTAACACCAATAATTTACGTGTTAAATACAACGAAAAGATAGAAATACAAATCAGGAGACAATGGAGAATGGAAAGTTCCCAGACAGTACCTATTATTCTATCTACTACTGGTGTTATTCCCAAAAACCTCCTAGAGAACGTAAAACAGCTGGGTCTGATGTGTACGAAAATTTTTAGGAGATACTCCAGCATACCAAGTCACCACGGAAAGAGTCCCACCAGAGCTCAATCCTTTTGATACCGTAGGTATTTGGAATGGGTGAATTTTTCCCTTAGAGGGAGTCTGAACCGTATAACTAAATCTGGATTCTTAACTATAAAGATAAAGACTGAATGATAATTATCATAACAGATATTCATCATTACATTAACAGTACTTCCCTTATTAATTATTTATAAAAAAAATAACGGAAAAACCTTTGTAAAGTTGATATATTTATATACTTTTTTATATTAACTTTCATTTAAAAGTATTATTTATTGCGCTTCTCTAACCCACCAGAAATTTGATTTAGCAATTTGCACTGATTGAATTTATCCGTGGGTAGTAAATATTTATTCATTAGTTTAAATGCTGAAGGTTAGTGAGACCTATTCTTGTGGTTTGCCTAAACACACATACTACTGCTAATGGATTTGGTAAACTGGGTATCTTCCGGCCACGACTCGTCATAATTTAGACTAAGGACATAATTAAAAGTATCGGCGGCGTCTAATACAAATTGACTTAAGCGTATGGGTCGCAGTTATCTAATTGTTTAAGAGTATAAATCTTCGACATTAGTTCTCTTTTTTATTGTAAATTTTTTCAAGGATTTTATGTACACCCACAAGTTTTTATGACTTTAGTTTCCTGCAGCTTTCTCATACTGCTCATACATTGTTAATTAGGACTTTCGGCAAATTCCTATATACTTATTAGAGAAACTCCCACTTACTTCACATGTAAAATTGTATGACTTTAACTGTTTGTTGTATTTGTATGTGGTAATGTAATGAAAATGGTGTTGAATGTATTTTATGTTCCTTTATTTGTTACTAATTCAAAACATGTGTGTGGTAACCTACATAACGTAACTCCGTAAGTGTAAGTAATGAAGTGAGTAATGTTCCACGACATCTGTCAACGTCCAAATGTCATGTCATAGAACTACTAAAATGTCAAGTATATGACACTGTTGATTGCATATCCGAACATTTAAACATAAATGTAATAACGACAAAAGAGTTTCGCGTAGGTCGAAGAAGAAATGATTTGTTGAAAATCGAAGATGACTGTTGGAAAGGTGGCGTAATTGTATTACCTTCATGGTCACAGTAAACTGCGGAACAGTCGAAGACGTGCAATGCAGATTAAGGAAAGCAAATGGTAAGCACTTTTATAAAGATGTTCACTATCTAGAAAATAGAAATATTTTATATTTTTCTAGATAAAAACTGCTGCTAAATAGTTCATGGGAGTTAGAAATCTAACATGTGTTGTCCACCTCTTAAAGTAACTGTTAGCGCGGGATTTAGCAGCCCATTACCGCCATAAAAGTGCTTGATCCTTACTATTAGCATTTGAAATGTCTTCCTTTTTTATACCTACGCCATACAAACGTAACGACCATATATAGCGTTTCAGTGTTTTTAGTCGAGCGAATGCAAAAGTGTCATATTCAAATTTATGTAAAGGTTGTTAAACACCTCTTTGATATTGATATGATACCGTCCATTGCTTCTCGGGTACCTCTACATTTCTTAAATCAATACTGAGATCTGTTAAGATATTCGTCACCTTTTGACTGAACTTTATTGACAGGGCCGCCGCTAAGGTATTGGCCGCCCGTGTGCAACTTAATATTTGCCGCCCCCCTTCCAACACTTTAGACATAGATACTATTATTTAAAGAAATGTGCAGAAAATGCATAATATAACAATAATAGTTTGTAAATAAATAAATACTTACTTAAACATTTAGACTAATCTCCATGATCCAACGTCCATATATGATCCTAATGTATATCCTAATATCCCATCCTAATATCCTAATTTAAACGTCCATTATCCTAATTTAATAACCATGATCCAACGTCCAGAATATGTATATCCTAATATCCTAATTTAAACGTCCATTTAATTAAAATAAACCGTGAATAGAAACATAAACACATAAAAAAATCTAAAAACGCACTTTTCGGGCTTTCGTCTCGGAAAACTTTTTGACAATATCTTTAATGTCCAATGTCGCACACATTTCATGTTCTATAGGTAACATTGCAGAAAGCAGAAACACATCTTACTACAATTGTTATTTGTTCTACGTGCGCCCCAATGTTTTTTCTCCATTTCATATAATTTTTGATGAGCAGAGTCAACTTTTAGTCCTTTTTTTAATGTTGTAGATAGTTTAAACAGTTTTTGAGAATATTTTATATGAGCTGCACCGGATTCATGTCTTTTTAAAATAATAGCTAAATGTTGCCAGTCACTTACCCCATTAATTCCACTAAGTAATTGTCGGCTGCTTTCATCACAACAAAACAGTTTACAAGGTGCACAAAAAACACTATTTAGTGATAATGAGTAAAGTAACCACGGGCGATGAATTTGGTCTTGATTAGGTAATGTGCGATAATAATAAGTTTCTGAAAATTTCCTATTATTTGTATCTCTGGGGAAGTTAATTTTTATAATTTGCTGAGGAAAATTTTCAACAACAAATTGAACTTCACTTGGATTCATATTTGCAGGCCAATTTCCGGAATCATCTGAAACCAAGTATATGCTGGAGATTCCTACACTGCAATCCAGATCGCTATTATTGTCATCAAATCATCCGTCTCTATCCGCAGGAATATTCAATTGTTCGGTACTTTTTTCTATTGTTTGGACTTCGCTTGAAGTTGAAGGTCCTAAATTTATATCCGAGTCTTCTATATTTTCATGTATGTTTTTCATCAAAAATGATTCCAGTGCACCGCTAAGTTTTTTTTTCGCCTCAGTTTTTGCCTCTTTTATTTTTCTATATTAAAAACCTGAAAGTCATTTTCTTTTTCTTTTGGACATTTTGAAATTATCACTTAAGAACGAAGCCGGGCGAATTTAACAAAATAAATCCAAAAACGCTGCAAAATAAGTTGTCCAAATAATGTTTCTCCAAATAATATGTAGCCGTAACGCGTATACGAATAAAATTGCTCTGATCTCGACGTTACTTCGAAATACAATACCTACTGTGCAAAAGAAACGGGTACACTACTATATTTTGTAAAAACAAAATCGTTTATCAAAAGCGTGTCTAAATTCATCAAATTCTCAACTAAGACTAAACATAAGACATAATAACCCATCTATAAACATAACCATAGGAACAATATTATAACAGAAACTTTACAACCACTTGCCTAAATTCTTATAAAGTATCTACGTGTGAAATCTCAAATAACTGAAGTCCGAAAGCCACCAGCAGCTTTGAATTAAAAAGTATTCCCGAAACTGCTTTATGACTGTACCTGCAAAAGGGCGGCAGTTTATACAATAAATAATATTTTCTGACATTTTTTTTAGATTAGGATGATAAAAAGAAGTATACACGATAAATGAAACGCATTTAAGTATTATCACGTACTGAATAATTATTATTGTTTGGAATATTAGAGTTCACAGAATTATCTGAATCATTACTATTTAATTATTTGAATTTATTTTCGTTTTAAAAAAGTATTATCATCAGTGGACTGCTTTTGGGCCGCCCTCTCTGTTGGCCGCCCGTGTGCGGTGCACACTTGGCACACATGGTAGCGGCGGCCCTGTTTATTGACTATTATTCGCATAAATATTTTTGCGCCGTAACTTACGGGTATAAGACATTGAGAATTATGAATAGAAATGATAATTTAGTTTATACTCAAAATTTTGTAGTAAATACTCCAAGTGCTATGAATAAAAAAACAGAACAGTACCTAGTAATACCCGGCTTGAGTAGGTACTCTTTGGTACAGTTTGTTGTGAGAATGTTCTCATTTCAAAGAGAATTTATAAGTAATAGAAAGAACTGTACCTATTTGCCTATAAATAGTACAGTACATTCAACCAACTTATACCTCTAAACGATTAACGGAATTCGCAGAAAATTTTTCGTTGTAGTAAAAGGCACGGTAAACTGCACTGGTGTTCTCCATAATGTTTAAGACTTTATAATTTTTTCTGAAACAAATACTACCGTGCTAAGGATAATTTATATTCAAAGTAGATATACAAAGTACTAAAATATCACTTTTAATTTTTGTTAAAAAATACTTCGGAGTAAACTAGAACATTTTGTCAATTAAAATAGTGGTGGTTAGATTGACCACATGTCTGTTAGAGTGTACCGTTTTTGAGACGTCTGCGATTATATTATAATATATTTAACTTTTATTTTCAAATGAAAATACTTGTACTAAAAATAAAATAATTGTGGGAAACGTTTTAATTTTTTATGTACGGTTTCCAACCATTTTTGCTTAATGTGTTTAGGATCTTTGTAAGCGGTTATATTATATTTTACCTCTCAAGCACAACAGTCAGAAAATTTTTGTCATATTGATCTAAACTCAGTATATTGTAATTCAAACGTGTAGTTTCATCATGCCTAGACGTAAGTTGGATATTGATGAATAAATTACAAATGTGCATAAATACTTTACCACGGAAAGAGACCACGGTGGACCTTTAAAGTCGTTATTATGTATAAATCAACACGTTTGTGACGCACTCGGGATAAGTGAAAGTAAGCTAAAAACTATAATGAAGACTGTAAGAGATTCTCAAGGAGATCTTACTATGACTGAGTATCACGAAGACAAGAAAACGACTCATAAACAGTCTAGGAGCATTGACTTACCTAATGGAGAAAAATTTGAAATTCGCAATATTTTGTATCGAATGCGTGAAAACAATCAACATGTAAGTTTAGATACTTTACTGGCCAAAATTACAGAAAGACAAGTGTCTGAAATTAAGAGGACTAGCCTTTGGAAGTGTTAAAAGATTTAGGATTTAAATTTAAAAAATAAAATAATAGGTTAATTTTATGCGAAAGGAGTAGTGTGGTTCACAAAAGAATTAAATTTTTGAGAGAATATACTAGACTTAAATCTGAAAATGCAACATTCTTATACTTAGATGAGGCATGGATATTTGCAAAAGGTGGAATTAAAAGAATTTAGCAAGACGAATTTGGCATAAAATCAATAAAATACACAGACAGCGAAGACAAAAGACATCATTCTTCATGAAAGAGAGAAAGACTAAAACGCAGATTTTATTTGTTCTTCAAAATCAAAATCTAGATAATGCACCTTACCATTCGGAGATTTTGGAAAAACAACCAAAACAGTAGTGGAACGTACCGAGCATAAAAAATTGGTTAGTTAAAAATAATATCAATTTTCCGGAATATGCCTTCAAATCAGAGTTACTGGAAATTTTGAAACGTAATTAAAAATGAACAGTTTATATAGTTGACCAAATTGTATCAAGTTATGGACATCGAGTACTACGGTTACCGCCGTATCATTGCCAGTTTAATCCCATCGAACACATCTGGGGTATATGTAAAACGTATTAGGATAATCACCTTGGATGCAGTGGATACAGTGACGATGCAGATAGGAAAATGTGGCAAGAAGCTCTTAAAACTGCAACTCCAGAAATATGGGCCAAAACTGTGGATCCGGGAAAATAAAATTAGTGAAATTAATTCATCGATTATAGATTTACATAATGATAGCGGTAGTGAATTTAGTGACGATGATGATGATTTATAAATTTAAATAATCAGTAAGTACACTATTATAATGTTATTTACAAAATAATTGTACAGCAGGTTAACCATTATATTTATACATTCATTATTAGCCAAATAAACAATAATATTTAAAATTCCATTTGAATTTTTGCTCCTCATTTGATATAAATTAACTCTGGTAATACAGGCAAAAATATTCTAAACAAAGTAAGTCATTAAAAAGATTATGGAGAACTCCAGTGCAGTTTACCGTGCCTTTTACTACAACGAAAGGTTTTCTGCAAATTACATTAATTGTTTAGAGGTGTAAGTTGGTTGAATGTACTGTATGTACTATTTCGTGTTATATTAAGCAGCAAAATATATATTTAATGGTAAATGTTTCCTAGCTGCCAACGAAAAAGAGAAATACGTCAGTAATGTTACATAATATAATGGTGGAATTGATTTTGTTGTGGTCTTACCTATCGTTCAATTGAAAAATATTCTATATTCTCGAAATTTATTACTACTTACTGTCTAGCTTTTTTGTTATTTTATGTTATGCGATCGTTATATCCCCCTTTATTTTTACCTATTCGGAAATAATCTCTACTTAAGTCCTGTATCTTATATGATTTACCAAATTATCTTTTCCTGATTTTTTAAGGACTCTTATTTTTGCATATTATGTACCTACTTGTAAATTGTATTTCTCTCTTCTGTCCTGGAAACAGGAAATGTTAACGTTAAATTTATTTTATGATTTATAGTTATTCCCAACATATATTTCATTGAAACAAATGATACAAGACAACAATTTCAGAACAATGTCATTTCCCTCCTCACGTTTTTGTTTCTGCAAGTTCACTTCGGTCCTTGACCCTATCCCTGCAAGTAAATTACGGCACCATTCTGCTGCAGCATTTATTTAGTCTTAGTCACCTATAAGGTATGCAACCCGCAAATCAATGAAATAGCCGATTTGTGTGTGTGAATAGGAGAAATGAGGGTTTTTCAGTCACAAACTTTTCTTACAAAAATCGATCCTAATTTACGAATCAAAGAATTTGGTATTTCTATAGTTAATTATAATTATATGATAATATTTGTTTATTTAAAAAAATGTAGTATTTCTAGTTAGTATTTTCATTTAATATAAGCTTAAATTGAATATTTATTGGAAAATATTTTGTTTACGGCTTAATTTAAGTTGCCTATAAACGTATAGTATAGTCAGTGAAGGTGAAAATGAGGTAAAAGGTCCCAATTTTTTCCGATTGCATGGATTTTCCTGAATATTAGTATACCAACTCATCTAACCCTCCACACCAAAAATTATATTGTCTGTAAAAAACTGATTTTTGCTCTTTGGGGATAAAATCTACTATTATATGAAAAAATTTCGAAAAGTCCAGATTTTCGTATTTTAATGATACAATTCATGTTAAAATATTTTGAATAAAGTTCCTTTTAAGTTTTTTAATATAATTTATGACATTCAATGACTTTTTTACCTTTAAAATCTATAAAAACCACCCCTTCGTGTCAGAAGAAATGGAAAGAAGTTTTTGGCAGCTTAAAATGAACTTTTGGTGCATTCACATCTCTTTTATTATTTTTATTAAACAACTTACTACTTATTAAAAAGTTGCAACACTTAGGAATCACCTCCTATAATAAAATAAAGAAAAGCTATTGTTGAAGTTTTCAAATGTATCATTGTCCGCAGTGCGGATTTTCCACTGACCAATAATCGGAGTTATGGCGATTTACAATCCCATTATTATGGAAACGAGCTTTATCACTCCACAAAATTCTAGTTAAAAGTCATTAGTGTCTTGTATTATCACTTGCATTATGGCGATGAAGGTTTGTCTTCCCTACCCGGTAGGTCGCAATTCATGAACCAAACAGTTTAAATGGATAGTAATGGTGGTTTTTTAAAATCGTTTAAACTGTACTTAAAGACATTCCAGTTTCTCCAGCAATGGAAATAGTCATTCGCAGGATTGCGAATATCTATTCGCGCAGCGTCCGATGCGCGATAGAAATATTCTGGAAAATGTCCATTTATGGTGCACTGCGATGTCTATCGGTCACTCAAGATCTATAGATAAACTAAATATGGCCAATCTGCCCAAAATTGAACATTGTTGCTCTTTCGATACTACTTAATATTTTATATTTGGGTTTTGCGACCCTTACTCTGACCCTGAAAGTTTATTAAATAATAATAATAATAAATTTTTTATAAGTGATTTTGAGAAAGGCGTTACTTTATAATTTTTATATATAATTTGAGCCTTATTTCCCTGCCTTATTCAATTAAATATTTCCGCAGCTATATATTTTACAGCGATATAGATACTTCTAAAACATATAGGATTTCATTATGCTTGATTGGCTTCTATATCTATTTCACTCCTTATTTTCTAACGCTATCAGACGTAGTAGGTATTCTGTGACTTGCAACCACACGTTGTGTAAAAGTGCAGCCCCATCCGATTTCTAAATTTCGGTAGGTACTTTTTTGTGCATATTATTAATTCGGTTGAGAAAATGTGTTGAGAATATAAAAAGTCCATAAACTGGTTTTAACTTTGCCGACATAAAAAAGTAAGGAAAAAAATCGTAAATAGCGTCTTTATCTTTATAGTTTTATCTTCGTACTGTATAGGTCAAAATTATTTTGGTCATTTACAGGGTGTTCCAAACATATGAATTACATTAAGTATGTGTCTTTTAAATGAAATACCCTATATTTTATTATATTTTCGATATCTGCGATGATTTAGATTTGTTAGTTTTGTAGTCGGTATTTTGTAAAAATGTAAAACAAATAACATTAGTAGTGTTTAAATTCTCAACATCAGTTTGTACTTTAAACCAAATCTTATATTCCCGCTGATAATATATCTTACTTTTTGTTCAATTGTTGCAATTCTATATGTTGTACATTTGTAAAGGGAATCCAAATTTATTATTTAATACTTGCAAATCTTCAATAGTGATATGTATAATATATGCTTCTTAAAAGCCTCCCACATCCGTTTCTTCAAGTTATTTGGTGGGACTACGTTATACACAATTCTTTTTACGTATCCCCATAAGAAGAAATCAGGTGTGAAGTTAATCTGAATGATCGAAATGTCCAATTTTAAAAACTATTGCGTAAAATTCATCGAGTTTGGAGATTCTGGTTTAAAGAGCGCCATATATCGCAATGAAAATTTCCAGGAGCTCATCCCACTGCAGTCACATTGTTGTCCTTATGTCTACGTGAATATCTTCAGACAAAATGGGCAGCTAGTTTATTAAAAAGTCTAAAAACAAAGCCTGGTATGAACTTTTTTAAAAAATAGGAACCAATTAATTATCGCCCATTAGTTCAACCCAGATATTTACTGGCTATCTATGTATATTATTAATTACTCTAAACTGATGCAGATTAGAGTCAGAATAATACAAAAAGTTACCCCCCTTAAAGGATCAGTTATTTTTTGAAAAAGTTTTAATTTTCTAAATTCTAGCTTGTTAGTAAAATTTTTGGTACTTTGGTACTTTGACGGCCACCTCACTCAGTAGAGCTTTTCTTATATGGTTGCATTTGTTACCCTATCCCGATATTAGGATCCATCGACGAGCCTGTATCACTCTGTATCTGTTCTTTGAAGCTTCTTTCACTTGATCTTTGTTGTGGAAGTCCATACTGGGATTACATATAACATCACAGCCCTAACGTAGGCTACGTTTAATATAATTGGATTTCCTTGGCCGCTGATACCTTTCTGTTGATTTCTTGCTTATTTTGTGGACTCTCAGGTACTTGACGACGTCTTCTCCTTTGGTTCTGTTACCTCTTAACCTGATTTCTTCTCTTGGGGACCTGATCTGTTCGTTAAAGATGATGAATTGGGTCTTCGTTGCTTATCTATATATTCAGATATTCTCCCAAGGTTATTTTTAAGTATTTCGATGATCCTTCTGTTATCTTTTGTTGTTGAAAGATTGCCATGTCATCTGCGTATAGGGCCGTTGTTTTGTTCACGCTTCTTCGAAGATAAATTCAGACTAAATGTTAAAAGAATATTGTAGATAAAAATATTGGATCCTACATACAGTGACTCACAGCTTAAATGATGCAATAGCTACTTAAGCTTGTGTCAGTGGCTCAATATTTATTAGAAAAAAATTACATACTGAAATTAAATTACTACAAGCCTTTTAAACTAGTATAAACTATTTTTTATATATAACTACAAATATTTAATTATATTATGTATGATTTTGATGTCACAACTAAAATGATGCAAACTTTAAAAAAATAAGATTAATAAAGTAAACAAACTCTACGCGTTAAAAAATGATTGCTAATATTTTGTAGGTCCTCCTTCATTATCGAGTACAGCCTGCAGTCGTCTAGGCATTCATTCGACCAACTTTCTGGTGTACTCTGGGGAAATTATTTTCCAAGCTTCAGTAATTTTTACTTTAAATTCATTTCTATTTGATTTAGGCGTACTATTTACTTTATTTTTTAATTTCAACCACAAATATTCAATAACATTCAAATCTGGTGACGTTTTAATGCCATTTCGGCAATTATAAAGCAACCAAGTACGAACCCGATATGAGGTGTGTTTTGGATCGTTGGAGCTGATAAAACCGGTAATTGTTATTAATAGCTAATTTTATCATGTTACTAACTCCTGCAGATGACATAAACCCTCACATCATCACTCCATCTCCACCGAGCTTTACCATAGCTTCCATATTTTTTAATTTTCGTTTTTCATTCGGCTTGCTCCACACCCATGGTATTGCTTGTCAAATTTAACGTGATACTTGGCCGATTTGAAATTAGGCTCCACCCACGATGCATTCGACCACAACATAATTCGTCCTTATTATTTCTTGGCCCTTCGAAGTGCATGGTACTTGTATAGTCTGCGACAAAGTTTATTTTTTTACTTATGTTTAGAGTTACTGTGTGTTGAAGAAATATCGTATTACAATAGATTTGACTTTTTAAATAATTATTGTTAAGTATTTTAAATTGTAAACATGGATTTTCATTCAAAATTAGAAGGCAACGTCTTGTCTGGACAAACGAGGGAGGTAATAGCAAATGTAATTATTTTTATGGAGAGAGAAGCGATGCAAAATCCGCATGTTAAATATTTTAAAACAGGGTCGCATGAAACTTTGAGAAAAGTGATGAGAAATATAAGATTTCGATGGAAGAAAGCGAAGAATAACAGAAAAATCCTAATGGAAAAACCCGATATACAAGTGCTCCGGAGGAAGTTTCTCAGAAATATTAAACAATATAGTGAAGAAAATCGGCCCATAATTTACATGGATGAAACTTATATTCATTCCTCTTATACCCATGACAGATACTGGGGAGACAATACCACCGAAGGTCTGCACAAACCAGTGTAAAAAGGGCAAATAAATGTTTCGTCGGTATGTTCCAGGTATAAGATTAACTACTGTTCTTTTATTCTTATACAGTTTACTGTAACGCAAATGTAAAGCTTTCATCTCTGCCAATATTCCTCTTATAAAATTACAGAACGAGACATTTATAGAAGTGTTCCAAAAAACTGCCGCTTCAACATGACTGAATGGTCAATATTAATGAGTCAAATAAAATATAATTATTAGAAGAATTTTTTTACCAAGCAACAACAACAAAATATTGTGTATTTTGAGAAAAATTTCCGAAGGAAAAATTGAAAAGTCAAAATAACATACAATGCATACATATTATAGAAGTTCCATTAATAAATAAGGTTACTCTCTGTAAACTTGTAGTACGGAGTGTACCAACGAGGCGAAGAGACCGAGCGCATTATGTATCTCTTTTCCTCCGAATGCGTTCTCACTTAATTTTCTACGCAAGTGGACAAATTTGTCAAGTATCACCTTAAATTTGACAAGCTGTACAATGAACACAAGATATGATACAAATGTTCCAAAATCGGTTCGCTTCGTGCATGACGTAGTCAAGAACGCTTCTTCACGCAACATTTGCAATGTAGTTGTATAGGAAAGACTTTAATTTTAAGTTTTTTATATAATTTGGTTAATTTAATTATAGAAATTATAAAGAGACGATAAAATTGTGTTATTATAATATTTAATCATAAATAATATTTAGAAGTTAATTTAATTTTATTGATTTTTGGTACAGTTATTTTGTTCACATAATTATCCTTTATAAAACAAGTTTTAATTATTTTTTATTAAACATAGGTACAGGTTGATCAACTTATACTCCACAGTTTGATATTTCAGATGTTTAAAAAGATACAAAAAAGTGGTATACAACCATAGAAATGGGTCGAGTACAGCTAAAAATTTTAAATTATTTTCAAATAAACAAGGTATTCACACTTCTTAATTTGTTAATGATCACTTTGTAATGTAGGTACACAAAATTTGTACGTATATACTGAACTAAACACAAAATCAAAATAAATAATGATAAAGTCAACTTTATTTAGATCGGATGAGCTAGCTGGCCATCGAATATGAATGTAGTGAGGTCACATAATATTGCACAATGTTTTAAATGACATCTTTTGTAACTTTCACACATAAAATTATCTTGGTATTGTTTAATAATGATAATAATATGTAAGCACTACGAGCCTACTAGGCCCATGGCTGATGTACTATTCTTTGTCATTAACTTTTCTTTCCCAGGTTACGTTAAGTCCTCTCATATCTTCTTTAACTTCGTTGCTCCGTCTTGACCTCGGTCTTCCTCTTCGCCTTTTGCCTGCCAATGCACTAGGTAGTACCATTCTGGGAATTCTAGATGGAATCATTCTCTGCACGTGACCCAACCATCTAAGTCTTTGAACCTTAATTACCGCTAATATGTTGCCCCAAGATTTTGCGCTGCCAAACTAATAAAAACTCCTGGTGTTTTTTTATTGTGACCTATTTTTCAGAAACATACATCACTATTAGCCTTATTATGGTCTTGTATGTCCTTAGTTTTGCTCTTCGAGATATATTTTTGCTTCTTAACAACCCATTGAGAGCATATACAGCGCGGTTCTTATTACCAGACAAAGAATATGATTTCTTTGTAATTGGGAAAAAGCTCACCTTCTCGTCTAACTTTAAAATATTATCACAGGCTCTTTTAGGAGTTAGATTTGAATCTGTTAACATCTTCTGTATCATATAAATACTTAAACTCTTTTCTACAATACTATCTTCAGAAGCTTTTTTTAATGGAACTGGTTCTCTTGTTGTATTCATTGTGTTCATTGTACCATGGGTTCGAGCTTTCTTGACTACGTCACACGCCTGGGTCAGCTTTCAAATGTCATGCGCAATATCATACCTTGTGTTCATTGTACCATGCTCCACACCGATATTTATCCATCGGACCATATTACCATCAGCAAATATTACTGAATTCCAAAAGTTCAAATCTTTGTTAATGTGCTACCTAGCGAACATCAATCTAATTTGGCTAATAAAATGTTTATTTCTATCAGTTTGACCATGTAGGTTAGTCTTTTGTAATATCGGTCTACTTGTTTTAGGGTTACATTGTTTTCTAAACTGTAGCATTTTGGAGCATTATTTGCTATTTCTCTGACAATTCATCTATCCTCACGTTCGGTAAAAATCTTATTTGGAGCTAACCTTGATTTATTTTCAACTCTATTTTCATTTGGTAACATTCAATAATGTGCTGGACTGCTGATGAATATTTATTTGCCATTTTGGATATGTCTCTTTGGATATATCCATTTCTATGGAGAGCAGTAATTAACTAAGTTGGGCGACCCATCCTTTAAATAAATTTGTTATTTGTCGATTAAATACTCTGAAATGTCAAATTAAACATAAAAATTACTGCAATATGAATTTAATGCAACACCTACTTCGCAAATTTCCAATTGATAAGTTCCGTAATGCTTCATCTTATCTGCATCATTTTAGCTGTGACATCAAAATCATACATCAAATAATTAAATATTTATTGTTATTGAAGTATGCTATTTTAGAAAACTTATAGTAATTTAATTTCAGTATGTAATTTTTTTCTAATAAATATTGAGCCGCTGACACAACCTAGTTTTATTGAATAGCCTCCTCCTAAGTGCCTTCTCTGTTGAGGTTGGCCATCAATATGGCAAATTTCTCTCTATTCTGGGCTTAATGAATTAATTCATTTCCTTTTGTGTGGGTCCAACCTCTGATGTTTCGGATATTGAGTAGCGACTGCATCATTTAAACTGTGAGCCACTGTATATGGATTTTCTACATATAGGAAAACTAAGAAGAAACATTTTATACTTACGGCTGCATCTTATTTCAGAAAGAAAAATGAATCAACCAACTGAGCGTACTAGGCTGTTAATACCTGTTACTCTACAACCAGAATACCCATTTAATTCTAGTATAAGTAGAGAACGCAAGAAGCGTGTTAAGCAGTTCCAATGTTGCTTATGTGCTATGTTTTTGTAAGTAACATTGTGAATAAGACAATAATGTTGCATGTTCCAAATGTAGACGTCATAATATTTATAAAAGGTTTAATCGTCTACACATGTATATCTTTCAATGTATGTTAATAATTTTAGTTTTATTAGAATTTATTTTATTTATCTATTTTTATTTTATATTCATGGGATATCTCACTTTTACAAAAATAGTACAAAAATAGAATATCCTTACCGTAACAAAAATACTAAAAACTAAATATTAAATGATGATTACATAATGTTAAAAGATTAAATTAAATTTTCCTGAAAATCTTATTAAAATGAAGTGAATACTCCAAGTTAAAGGTCAGTCATCTTCAATCTCTAACATACTCAGTAAAAAAGTGATTAAATTTGATAGATTTTATTTCCATCAGATCATAAGATTGGTTAAAGTCATTTCCCAGTGTCTAAATTCTGTTAATAGGGAAAAATTGCCATAATTTGTGTGACAGTGTTTTATAGAAAACAAAGACATGAAATTTGGATCTTTTGGTTAAAAAATTGAGACTTTCACTCGTGAATACGTCGAGAAGTATTGAATTTAAGAAAAAACTTTTTTTTTATTTTTAAATGCATATTTACAATCTAGTACATTGAATAATTAGTAAATGTGATGACAATATTGACTTAATTTGGGTACCGTCCAGCGACAGTTCTCCATTTTCACCTATGTAACCAGGTCTTCTGGCCAAGTCCTCTTCAGTCTTCGTTCTTCCATTGGTGGCAGATATAATTCACTGATCATTTATTTGTGGTGCGTTGATTTACGAATTTTGGCCTTGTTGGCTTGAAGTGATATGCCATCTTTTACGGTTGGTACCCCCAGGTCATTGTCAACGGTTGCATTGCTCACATACCAAGCGTTGTTAGCACATCATACGCAGTGTTTTTGATTGGAAGGTCTGCAAAATGTTTGTGTTTGAAAGCTTGCTACGCCGTAAGAGTTCTACGCCATAAGTTCATATTGGTTTTAGTATGACTTTGTAAAACAGTATTTTGTTCTCCAATGACAGTTGTGCCTTTCTGCCAAGTAACCAATTTATTTGTTTCAATTTTATATTGAGCGGAGTTCTTTTGGCGTTAATGTGTTGCTGCAAGGTGAGCTTTCGGTCCAAATGCAACTCAAGATATTTCACAACGTCTCTAGCAGGAATGGGGGCATTATTTAGACTAACTTGTGGACAAGTACGTCTTCTTGTTGTAAATGTGATTTGGCCTGATTTTTCGTTATTGACCATTTTGTCAACCAATTCTCTAATGTATGCAAATAATTTTGCAGCTTTTCATATCTGGGTCTTTGTTTGAAACTGAAACGGCTGTATCATCAGCAAAAGTCGCCACTGTGACGTCATCTGTAGATATCTGTAACTAGTAGATATATTAGCAGTAAAGATTAGGTACAGGAAGGGACCGAGGACACTTCCCTGGGGAAGTCTGGATTGGATTGAGTGATAGGTTGAGAAATTATTATTGATTTTTACTTGGAACGAACGTTCGTTAATATAGGACTTTAGGATAAGGTACATATCGCTAGGCAGTAAAGATTTTAATTTATGTAGCAAACCGTTGTGCCAGACTTTATCAAAAGCCTGCTGAATATCGAGAAATACTGAGGTACACATATTCTTTTCTTCCAAATTTTTCTTGATTTTATTTACTATTTTATGACACTGTTGGATTGTTGAATATTTTTGACGGAAACCACACTGATGTTCAGGTATTATGTTCTCGAGTGGTACAGTTTCGCTTATTCTATTTAGCAGGAGTCTTTCAAATATCTTGGACATTAAGGGTAACAAGCTTCTCGGACGATAGGAAGAAGGTTCTGTAGGCAATTTACCTGGCTTTCCTATCATTGTAATATGAGCATATTTCCGCTGGATTGGAAAATGGCTTAACTGCACAGCATTCCATTGTAGATAAATAATTGTAGATACCATTGGGGCTTTGTGAGGGTTGGTACTTATTGTTATTCTGGGAACCTCGAATGGGGAGAGCTTTTATTGGAGGTGATAGTTGGCAGGGTGCATCTAGATATTCTCTAACTCCATCATCATTTATGTTTTGCCCTAAATTCTGAGTAAATATATTTTCTAAATATTCTGCAAATACATTAGCTTTTTCATTGTCAGTCCAACTTCTATCAGGTTTTCTTATGAGAGAAATTGGTAGTGTCGATTTCTTAAATTTTTTAGTTGCTCTCCATATAGAGTGGTCATCTGGAGAGAGATTGTGAATATAAACATTGAAGGTGTCATTAGTCTATTTAGCTGTGTCTTATCGAGTGGATTTCGGGATCTTTGCATTTTACACTCGCTCTTCTTTTTTCGGTTAGAATTTGTTTAATATGTAATGGCACATTTTTGGTTTCAGGATTACCCTTTTTACTTATAGTAGATTCCCAACCAGCGTTTTGTATTACAGCCGTTAGCTTGTGTACTGCAAATTTCAGCTCATCAGATTCTTTTATTCGTTGATCTATCGTTATACTCTGGTTAATGGTGCATTCAAATTATCCCCAGTTCGTTTTTTGTTAGATAGTCTTAATGGCTGTTGATTGTATATTATAGTTGTGCTTAATATTATTATTACGGCGGTATGGTCAAAATTAGGCTCTATGTTTGAATGCGTGTTGAAGAAGAATGAATTATTTTTCTGTAATGATCGATGTAGATTTCTACCTCTCGTTGTAGTTATTCTGATCCCCATAGAGTATTTTTGGCATTCCAATCGCCTGCTACCAGGAAGTGTGAGCCAAGGGTTTGGAAGAAGCTGTCGTATTCTTCAACTAGGATATTATGTCTGGGAGGCGAATAAATAGCTGCGACAATCAATGGCCACGAGAACAGAAAAAACTTTATAAAACAAAAATTTAGTCAATCTATTCATTCTCGAATTGTTTTGATTAAAACGTTTTTTCATCATCGAAAAGAGGTTTTATCTACCTCCAACGTAAAAACAACCCCCGGTATAGGGTCAATTTTGAAGCGAGCGTAATCAATTTTTTTATGAAAATAAGAGAAAATAGTCATCGAATGAACTATAGTAGACTAAATATATGAATATATGTATTGGTGTTTTATTTTTACCAACTGTTTTATGTATATTTAATATTTTATACAACCTTGTATTTTAGAAAATAATCTGTTTAAGGTCAATATTTCTCATAACTATAGTAATAACAGTTATATATAGTATCAACGAGGAAGACAAAAACAATTCTACCTCCAGCGTAAATGAAAGTGATACTTCAATAGAGACGATAGAAACTCCTGTAATATCACTCTTTTCTGCAATTGTTCCACTAGAAGATGTCAATGAAGAAAAGAAAACATTGAACAATGTAGAGCTTTGGAACGAGGCTATTGAAGAAGGAAAAAAAGGTTTAAATCAAAAAGACGAAATCGAAAAAGAGGTTCCTTCTTTGAATGTGCAGAGTCCCAGTTACAGACACCAAAGAGTCACTGCTACACATGAAAAAGGGAGACGTTTGTCTAGAACTGGATTTGTGGAGGAGTACGCTACGAGATATATACACAGGTAATTGAAAAGTATGCACGAAAATATTTTATGGCGCATGCGATAGAAAGAGCTAGGCCAGAGGTTCCCAACCAGTGTGCCGCGGCGGCACAGTCCCTGTAGGTGTGCCGCGAAATTTTACCGTCTTTTTTACTAGTATTTACTTTTTAATTCGCCGTGATAATAACTTTTACCGACTATTTTTCATTGAATAAAACTTCTGTTCTGCGCTTGTCTGCTGTTTCAATAGTTCAACACTCGACCAACAGAATGCGATAGCAGCAATATCGTATAAAGACGTGCGTTAGTTCAACATATCACCGCTTGTAGCGATACTGTTTGAAGACTCTCACATCTAGAGATGAGCATCGTTGGAAAAAATCGATGGTTTTTATTTTTATTATTAAAATTCCTTTAGTTATAAATTTCTCTAATGACGGTTATGATCGCAGGTTACGCAAATATTGTTACACACTGTCACTGTTGATCGCTACTGTTGATCACTCATCTCTACTCACATCTCACACAGACAGTCGTTGGTCAAACGTCGAACAATTAAGTCCCGTATGATTGAATTTCTTTGCAATTTGTAGTCAGAGTTATTCTACTGCTCGCTTTTAAAATGGATCGATTTCTAATTAGGAGTGAATTAGCTAGTGCTAGTGCGAGTACCAGTTCAAGTGAACGTAATGAACATCTGACTGATGATGAAAACATTTCGGAGTGTATACCTGCGAAACGCAAACGGATTACCAATAGTGATTGTGTAAACGTAAAGGAAATTGTTCGTCAGTACCATGAAAATTATTTATCGTTCGGTTTCACGTCATCTGGTGGTAAAGAGCCTAAACCTGCTCGATGCTTGATATGTGGTCAACAGCTGTCCAACGAAGCCTTGGTGCCGAGTAAGTTAAAAAGACACCTACTTACAAATCATTCATTTGCGGCTGAAAAACCTCTTGAATATTTTAAAAGGCTCTTGTCAAAGTAGTCTACTCAGGCTTCTACTTTTAAAAACTTTCATCTATGTCGGATAAAGTACAAGAAGCCAATTAGGCTGTGGCTGAGTTGATTGTAAAAAATATGAAATCCCATACAACTGCCGAGACGAGTACTTTGCCAGCATGCTGTGAAATTGTTAAAATTATGTTTGGTGAAGAATGTGAAAAAGAGGTTAAAAAAATACCATTATCTAATAATAAGATTAAAAGACGTAAAAGGACATGTCTAAGGATGCTGAATCCCAAGCAAATGAACAGCTCAAAACAGCTGAATTTTTGCGCTTTAAGTGGACGAATCCACAGATATAACTGGGAAACCCCAGGTTATTGCTTTTGTTAGATTTATCTGCGAATCTAACGCAATTGAACAGTTTTTATTTTGTAAAGACCTCATTTAGAATACAACAGGACTAGATATTACTGCTGGTTTGTCTTGGCTGTCTTGTTTGAGTGTTTGCACAGATGGTTGCCCTGCAATGGTAGGACACTTAACAGGGTTTCTGGCTTTAGTCCAAAAGGAAAATTCAGATATTATTTTCACACATTGTTTTTTACACAGAGAAGGTACTTGTTGCTAAGTCATTGATGCCTGAAGTAAATGACGTTTTGCAAACTGTTGTGAAAATAGTGAATTACATCAAAAGTAGACCTTTAAAAGCGAGATTATTTAACAGTTTGTATTCTGCTATAAATTTTGAGCATAAGCAGCTATTGTTGCATACAGAAGTAAGATGGTTATCTCGCGGACGTGACCTTTAATAATTCTATGAACTTAAAGAGGAGCTGTTGTGTAAAGAAACCTATGAATGCAATAATACCGTTTTCAACTTTTTATATCTGTGAATCTGCTTTCTCGTCGATGACCGCCATCAAGAAAAAAGATTGTTCACAACTAAAATCTTTAGAGGACGACTTGAGGGTGTGCTTGTCTACAATACATCCTAGAAAGGATTTAATAATGAAGGGTCACCAAGCACAAATATAGCATTGGATATGGTGTCACTGTTTTTACATTATTTTTACATAGACGGACATTCTGTTTTATACTCCATTATTTTTTATTATCAACTCGTCCCTTTTAACACAAAATATATGTTTGTAAGTGCATTAAAATTTTGTTTTCTTAATTTTCCTAATTAGTTTCCATAATGAGCACAGCAATAACTCAATGAATTATGTTACTACATAACAATACTTTATGATTATACTCATTATACAGGGTGTCCCATAATTAATTGGACATTAGCTAATGGGTGATAGCTGACATCAAAATAAAGCGTTTGAGCTCAAATTGCTTAGGCAAAATGTTGCTAGTTTTCGTTCTACAGGGTGATTCATTAATATTTTTTTATATTATTTTTAGGGATACATTGAAAACTATTCAACCGATTTAAGTGAAATTTGATATCTTGCTATTATTTAGTATGCTAAATATGAAAATGATATTAGTTTTCGTAATTACGTAGACGTAACTATGAATTTATTTATTATTAGTTGTCAAAGTGCAGTGCGAGTCACTATTTATCAAAGTGATTTTGTGCTTTGCAAAGTTTTTTATAAACCAGTTAAAATAAAGGTAAAATTGTCATAGTAAATTTTCTAATGTAGAAATGCGCGATATGATCTGTTTGCATGCACAGGAAAGTTTTTTTTTTGGAAAGTAGCTCAACGCTATTTCGAACTTTATCCCAATAGAAGGCAACCAAACCATAAAACTATTAGATCATTGTTCGACAGATTAGGCGAAACAGGGTCATTTTATCACAAAAACAGGAATGCTGGAAGACCGAGAGGAATTGATTCGGATATGGCGGATGAAATTGTTGTGCGTGTTGCAGAAGATCCAGAAACCAGTACAAGACTTGTTTTTGCTGCCACTGGTATAAGCAAATCTAAGGCATCAAGAATAATACGAACAGAAAATCTGTATCCGTATCGTTTTACTCAAGTACAGAATCTTTTACCACAGGATTTTCCAGCAAGGCTCTGATTTAGTCAGTTTATGATAGGGCGGCATTTAGACGATCCAATGTTTTATAATAAATTTTTATTTATCGATGAATCCACATTTACTAGAAGAGGTGTGTTTAACTGGCGCAATAGACCTATGCGACAGAAAATCCTCATGCATGACAAGAACATCATTTTCAACATGAGTTTTGCATAAATATCTGGTGTTGCATATTTGGGAATTGTATTGTGTGACCATTCAAATTACCAACTAGGCTTGACGGAGTAACGTATCTAAATTTTTTGAGAGAAGATTTATCAACCTTTACCAAAATTTACCTTTTAGAAGAAATTCCTCTAAATTTGAGACGTAACTCTTGGTACAGGCATGATGATGCACCCCCACATTAGAGCCTAGAAGTTTTAGAAATTATCTAGATGAAATTTATCCTCAAATGTGGATTGGTAGAGGTAGTGTATACCCATGGCCAGCACGCAGTCCCGAACTAAATCCCCTCGACTTTCACTTGTGGGGCTACCTAAAGTCACTTATTTATAAAAAAAAATAACCGTCAAGAGTTATGGCAAAATATTGTAGTGGGTGTTAACTTAATTAGGGCTCAAAGAAACTCATTATTTAAAATTAGACAAAACTTACACAAAGGAATTAGATTATGTATGTATATTATTATAGTTTATCTAATGGTGAACATTTTCAACACTTATTGTAATTTTTTTTCGTTTCGTTTTGAATTATTCACTTTGTCAATTGTTTTATATTCACTTCTTTGTTGGATTTAATTTAATTTCTGATTTTTTTAAATATTTGTTACTGTGTAAAAGGTTTAATAAAAATAATTATTTCAATCATATACATTTTGTTTGCAAAAATTATCTACTACTAATGCATTTAATATTCACTGATATTTAAGACCTTTTAAATCATGTTTGAATTTACATAAGTTTTTATAAAATTTTTTCATTTTATGCCCGTCTCTAAAAAATACGTTTATTTCGAAAACGGTGTACTTTTTTGATTTGAAACAAGAATACAATTTTGGTGTAAAATTGAATGTTATTTTATGTTTTTCTTCCTAGAATGTTTATACAGAGCGGACAAAAAAATTATGGCCATATTAATGAACCAATGTTATAGTAGGTGGCGCCACCTAGTGTCAATGGTAAAACTAATATCATTTTCATATTAAGCATACTAAATAATAGCAAGATACCACATTTCACTTAAATCGATTAAATAGTTTTCAATATATCCCTAAAAATAATATAAAAAAATATTAATGAATCACCCTGTAGAACGCAAACTAGCAACATTTTGCCCAAGCAATTTGAGCTCAAACGTTTTATTTTGATATCAGCTATCACCCATTTGCTAATGTCCAATTAATTATGGGACACCCTGTAGAGATTATTTACCCAAGTGTGCCATGGCTGAACGAGTTTTTAAGTTTGTGTGCCTCAAGCTAAAAAAGGTTGGGAACCGCTGAGCTAGGCAGTGGCGTTGTAATATTAAACCATTTGAGAAGAAGATTTTATGTTTGAAACCGCAAAATATTGTATTATTATATTAGGTTTGCATTTAGGTCACCAATCACAATTTTGAAGCCACTTCGGGAGCATATCTTATAAGCAGATTTCATTTTTTTTATACAACTGGTCCTTTTGTTCTTCTTTCTTTTCTTCCGTAGGTGCATGTGCATCGATCATCTCAAATTAAATAATTTTTGCTTGATTCTTAGAATACCTAATCTGTGGCTAATAAGTTTGAAGGCAATAACTATTTGCCGTATTCTTCTGTGGTATTTTAACAGCTATAGTATACATCTTGGTGTGTTCTGTGTTGTACTCCTTATTCTATTTATAAAATTCTTGTTTCGTAAGTTCCATCCGGTATATTTAGTTGTGAATTTCGTAAAAATATTTTTGTTATGGGATAGGGATGTTACTCTCATGTGTAACTCTACAACCTGGAACTCTATAGACTCTTCTGTTTTAGCTTTGATATACTTGGTCTGTTTTTTCTCGCATCTTTCCGTCATTTTCAGCGGTCACAAAACGCGATAGACGCCAAAAACAATGTTAAACAAAAAAAAACGAACTTTTTACGTTTGTAGGTAACAGCGGTATATAGTAAGTTCATAAAGAGTTATTGTTTAGGTGATCAACCTTGTAACACACAGAGTGCGAGAACGAATAGTGATGGCTAGGACCTTGGAATAATGATCTTAGCAATATATTTTGAATTTTATACCAGGAATCAAACCCACATCTTTGAGCACATCTGAGCTACCTAGGTCTCTGTATTAATGCCATCTTAAGTAATCAAAACACTGTCTGCTTTTAGAAATAAAACGGATAACAAACCTGTAGAAGTTATATGTGAGAATACGCTGATATCAACTAATAAACTATGCGAAAATACAAGAATAGAATGCAACAAATTTCACAAATATCGCTCGTTTAATGGTTCGTGTAATAATTTAAAGAAACCACAGGAATATGGGGTTGCCTTTAGGCGTTTTAGAAGAATGCTACCTCCAGATTATGCTGACGGTAAGTACAAGAATATATTCTAATTGGTTAATGTAAAAGGTCTAATATACTTTCTAAATGTTTATTAACAAATTAAATTTAAGATCAATTTTAAATTCGTCTTAATTCACTTATCAGATAAATTATTTTTAAAAAGGTTTATTAATTGAGCAAATTTTCTTGATTCATATTGTAAGAATAGCTGGTTTAATGCAATTCAAGCGCTTTCATGTGAAATTTCAGTGGCTCATTTCTGAAACGTGTACTTTTAGACCATTTTAAAATGTACGCCTTTGCGTGAAGTGGGCAAATTATCAACAATCTAGGATGCAAAAATTATCGATCATAAACATTTTCGGTCAACAATATTTCATGTACGGTGAGCATTTTCATTAGATTATATGATTAAATGTGCTGGGTCAAAACAGCACGAGCACGATATACTAAAATTTAGTAAAAGCAAAGAATGTATAAGAAAAAAAAAATAGTAACGAAAAAATTAGTCTTTTCACCGTCAAAAATGGTGTTTTATTTTTCATGAATTTGCGACCATTTTGGATTAGGGATGAAAGCTTTGACTGTGGTCCATTGCGATCTGCTGAGAAAGTTAATAGTAAATTGTCCCAATATTTAAAGTAATGTCGAAGACAAGCAAAAATACAATATTAACTGGTCATGTATTTTACATTCAGTTAGAGAAATATACACTTATTAATGTAAAAATAGTAAAAAATTACAAGTTTTATTGTTTTTAAATTGTACTGGTAAGTATTTACTGATAAAATAATAACAATAACACCAAAATTTCTCTTAATGGTAAAATGAAAACATATTACCTTACATTGAAATCAAGAATTAGATCCATCCATTAACTGCTTCGATGCGATTTTCACGCATCCAACATTCTTCTATTAACTTTTCACATTTCTGCACACTTTTTTCACAAATTGCAATAGTAGTAATATTTAATTGAGTCGCCTATCTCCACCTTGACCAATTTTATAGAAACCGCGAAATTCTGTGGTAGCTTTATTTCGGTTACGATTTGCCTAATTATTATAATTTGTTGTAAATATGTAATAAGAATTTTGTTTCACACACATTTTTTACAGTCTATGAAGTATCTACTGAGAAAATTTAAAAAGAAAAATGAACATTGGCGATTGTGATACTAATACTGTAACTTTGGGTCTAGTTAAATCAAAAGTCATTCTTGTCAATATTAATTTTATTTTAATGAAATTTTACAGATAGTGTTATATTTTCTTCACTTTGAGGACCACAGAATGAGTCTTCGTGGTTAGGTATGCTTGGTAGATCCATGTTCTGTAAAGGTGCTTTGTAGTATTCCAACCTTGGATTCTGGAGTCAAAATGAATTTCAAGCAAATTTTGGACGTCTTTTAACTTCTCAAGACTGACATTTTGTATATTGTTGGCTTCAGTTATAGTAGGATTGATACGAGATAACCTTTCTTTAATCATGGTTAAGCTTAGAAACACTCCAATTGAAACGTTGAATTTTGGGTCACTCTTCACCAAAATGTCTCCAGGTTTTTTGAGGGATCGCTTAAAATATTGGTCAACTAACAAAACAGTGGTATAATCTTTCATTTCATTGTAATATTTTGCAGGATTTGCTACTACTTCAAGTTTTTTATTTCTTTTTCAATCAGCACAAATATCCTGTCGAGAGGAATAAATGAGTACCCTCTAACAGAGAATAATAGCTCCATTGTCTTTATATTCAGTGAAGCTCGCTTCCATAACCTTGTCAAGTACATAGTAAGCATAATCCTGTGCTTATTTTGACCGCCACATCCGTCACACACAAGTCTCACAGTACTTACCTTTGACATATGTGTTTGGCATAAACGGTGCCAGATTGCAGATGCTACATGATTGAAAGATTTCCCGTATTGGTTTTCGATCCAGCAATAGCTGAATGAGTTCTGATGCCCAAGTGCAGCCTTTGAGTATCCCTGAACGACAGTAAGATTATGTATATAAATCTGCCTACTGTAATATGGCTGCTGGTCTGGCACTTTTGGTGAGGACAGGTTTTTCTGAAGGTCGAAGCAGAAAGTGGTTATGTTGGTATTTTCTACCTTAAGTAAATTATAGAATGCCCTGGCTCGTAGCTTGTGGATTCTTTTTTGACATATATAAATTAGCTTTCGCACCTCCTTCAGATCGTTTAATTTTTTCCTCTAGTGATAAACATGTGGAACATATATCTGTACGTGGTTTAAAAAAGCCTAAATTGAAATTTTTGTTAAACACCTCCCGAAAAAAGCCTCTCTTGGTTTGTTTTTATTCATCATCATCATCATTGGTGCTACAGCCCTATAAAAGAGCCTCGACCTTCCCAAGTCTATTACGCCAGTCAGTTCTATCCATTGCCAACTGTTGCCAGTTTGCTGCGCCTATTTGTCTACCATCCTCATCTACACCATTCCTCTATCTGAGTTTTGGTCTACCCCTATTTCTACTTCCCACAGGTTGTGACATAAGGATTCTTCTAGGTGGGTTGTTCTGCTGTGATCTTGCCAGATGTCCTGCCCATCTTAGTCTTCCTATTTTTATAAAGGATACTACGTCTTTACCACCAAATATATGTTTATATCTGTGATATATCTCGTAGTTGTACCTCCTTCTCCAAACACCATTTTCACAGATGCCACCAAATATTCTTCTCAGGATCCTTCGTTCAAATATAAGCAGGAGATTTTCATCTGCCTTGGAAATGGTCCATGTCTCCGACCCATATGTCAACACTGGTTGTATAAGGGTTTTGTATATGGTTATTTTTGTTTTTTGGCTTAAGTTTCTGCTTCTCATATGTCTACTCAGTCCAAAATAGCATTTGTTTGCTAGGATTATTCTTCGCTTGATTTCTTCCGTCATGACGTTCTCCTTGGTGATCAGGGAGCCTAAGTATGTGAATTTGTCCACCACTTCAAAGGTAGAATTATCAACCGTGAATTGGTGGCCGATGTTTCTGGCTCTATTGTTGGGTGTTGATGCCATTATCTTAGTTTTATTTTCATTTACTTGCAGGCGCATATTTTTTGAGGCGTTTGACAAGGTGGTATACATTTCTTCTAGCTTGCGTGTTGTGCGGGCAACTAGATCAATATCATCTGCATATGCCAAAATTTGGGATGATTTATTAAAAATGTTTCCTCTGCTGTCTATTCGGGCATCCCTGACCGCCTTTTCCAAAGCTATGTTGAAAAGGAGACACGCCAGCGCATCTCCCTGTCGCAGCCCAACATGCGTTTCAAATGCCTGTGATTGTTCGCCCTGTATTTCGACTTTGCAAACAACTTTACCCATTGTAGCCTTAACCAATCTTATCAGTTTATCGGGGATGTGGAATTGTTTTTATTAGTATCGTGTTTTTTCACTAGAAAAAACAAATCCCGTTTTTATCATCCAACTTTGAAGCCGGTAATTGAACCTTGAGGGACTCCTTTGTTTAATATCATGGATGATCTTGTAATACCATTTATTCTAAGTTAAATTGGGCGATTTTTTAAAAAGTTTTTTATAATAAATGCGACTATGTGACCTTGAATGAGATTGTCTGAAAAATATTGCTATTAGTTTTTGGTTGTTTGCAAAAGCTTCATTAATTGAAGTCTGTAATGCAACGTGACTGTCTAATGTGGATCTACCTCCTCGAAAACCACTTTGAAAGGGAGTAAGCAAAATTACTATTTTCTAAGTACCATATAAGGCGGAGGTTTAAAATTTTTTCTAGGGTCTTGCAAATGCAACATGTAAGAGAGATAGGTCGGTAAGATGTATGGTTGTCTTTTGGTTTGTTAGGCTTAATGATAGAAATGATTATTGCCTGAGACCAGAGGTTTGGGAATTCATGCTTCATCATGATACAGGGATTAAATAAATCTAACAGAATTAATTTGGCTCCGAATGGTAACTTTTTTATGAAGTAGAATATCATCTCGCCCTCCAGATGTGTTTTAGATTTGCGAGAGAAAATTCTTCTTGAAGAGTTATAGGAGCATTTAAGGGGCTGTCAGAGTTGTTAATGGGGATTATAGAAGCTTCTATGTTTTTCTATCGTTATTCTAACGCTAGAAACTCTGTTTCTTGTACTCTGTATGAGTACAAGAAACAAATTCGTTAAGGATTTCTGCTTAGTTGATAGACATGTCGTGGAATGCACATTTTAGATTCCGCATGTCTCTATTAACATCTTTATCAACGTCTGTTATACCTTGCATTTACAGAAGGTTCAGATTAAAGCAGAAATCTGAATTTGTTTCGAAACTATCTTACCGATCCCACTAGTAGGATTTACTTAGTCAGAGCATATAGCTTGCTAGTGACCAATAGTCTTGCATTTTGTTTTGTGAGAAATGATGAAAGAATCAGGAATAGACATAGCTTCTGAAGATGTGATAAATATTTGCCTTCTAAAACTCAAGACATGACTGTATTCGCTATCAGGCATACCTACTTTTAGGAAATTCATTTCTGAAACGGAGTTTATACACATCTTATGTAGTTGTTGTCCAATTAACGTGTTTGGAACAATGGGGCAAGCATTTGATATTACTAGTCTTTGAACTGGAGAGATAAGTCTTCTTATTTCTACTTGAGTTTCTTTTATATTAACATACTTGTGGGAATGAAGCAGTGGGCAATTCTGGAAGCGAAGGATACATTACGTGGATCAACTACTGAACCTATGGCTATGATATACTAATGAACTCAAGTTCCTTCACTACTGAAAAGCCCTATAGCTTGTTCGTTTGTTGGATCTTTGAATACGTTAACAACACTGGAATATGAGACAGGAGATAAAGTGTGAGTAGTATTCATGGTGTTACTCGAAGTCATATTTGATTGATATCGCAGGCGCTGCAAGGCCGGTCCTGTCACCGGTACAAAAACCAGTGTGGATCCTGACCCAAAACTACATAGTTTTGTTTCTATTCCTTTGGTACTTTATAGGTTATATTATTATTAATATAGAATGATATTATGAGGTGGTTTTTGGTACTCACGTTACGTTTACTAAGTTGACTTGGAGGTCACAGTTTATAACGTGATATATTTTATCACCGTCAGGACCGTACTCCCAAAATAGATTATAAAAGGATTTTTTTAATTCAATTTAGAGCAATTTAGAAATTTCTTCTTTCATATTTTCATTACTAAAGCAATTTACTTTCGTACTTTTTGTGCTATACAGTACAGTAGACCATTGGCTGTCGAGTGTCTAGCAATTATCCAAAAAGTTGCCAATTTGTGAGATATAAGTATACGTTTTTCTTTTGTATTATTTACAGGCATAAGCAAACCAAGAATTTCTAAATCCGGACGACCTCTACCTTCATCTAGAACAGTCAGTCTGATAGTCCATAGACCGTTCTATAGAGACGATCCAAAATTTTCCGTAATGCTGGCTGTGTGGGGTCAATTTTTAGACCACGACATTACGGCTACAGCTTTGAGCCAGAAAGCAAATGGAAGTACGATCTCCTGTTGCGATTATAATGTATTCACATCGCCCGAGTGTTTTCCAGTACAATTGGATGAAGAAGATCCTTTTAGGTAAGATGTAGAAGAAATATTTACTATTAGTAATTATAGATATATGTATATAGAAAAGGTTAATTATGCAAGTGAAGAGAAACCCAGGACGACGTAAAATATCCTGGCTAAGAAATTTGAGAGAGTGGTTCGGTTGCAGCTCATTAGAATTATTCAGAAGCGTGGCCAATAAAATTAAAATAGCGATGATGATTTCCAACCTCCGATAGCAGAAGGAACCTGAAGAAGAAGAAGCCTTTGAAAAAAACATTAGCATCTACACCCGATCTTTCCTCTAAAATAAAAAAATTATATTCAAACCAATTCGACCAAAAACTTATCTGGAAAGAACACATCAATCACCTCACTCCAACTTGTAGTGAAAGATTTAGAGATTGTGTTTTATAAATCTCCTATTGGATCAAAAAATGCATACATAAAAATGCCCTTAGTGCTAACATGCGACACAACAAATGAAAGGGGAGGATATAACGAATATAATAAAGACAAAAAAAGGGCACTACACAGCATCTTTTTTATTAAAGAACGTCTGAGGACATATGGAATATTATATGGCAGTATAGATGATAATAGATACACTATAAGGTAAATTTGCTTTATTGACTTGAAGAAGACCTCTGACTGAGTACAAAATAAACAACTAGCAGAATCCTAGCATATGGCACATCAAATCAAACAACGTGAGACGTATAGTACATATGATGAATATAGCGTGGCATCAATATATATATATATATATATATATATATATATATATATATATATAAAATGTTCGGAAAGATTTCCGCGGTTAGTACAATTAAACTTAGAGCTAAGATTAATATTATTATAAAAATTAATATTAATCTTAGCTCTAAGTTTAATATATATATATATATATATATATATATATATATATATATATATATATATGTTTAGTTTTAGACAAAGTTGAGTTAATTTAGAGTTCTTGTTTTTAGAGAATATAACGTCAGCTGTATAGAATTCGTCAGATCAGCTCCAGCACCGACCTGTTGTCTAGGATCAAGAGAACAATTAAACCAGGTCACCTCGTTCATCGACGGATCAGTTATTTATAGCGCTGATGAAGATTTCGCAAAGAAACTGAGAGATTCTCCTAAAGGTACGATGAAAGTACTGATTACAGAAGATGGACGAGATCTCTTACCGATTTCTGAAGATTTTAATGATGGATGCAATCGGGAAGAAGAGAGAATGGAAGGAAAATATTGTTTTACGACAGGTTAGCAGCACAATAGAATATTTTTCTTTCAAAAATATGAAAAAATTATTTTCCTGCAGGCAATAATTAAAAAGCTTTTTAATTATTTATAAGCAAGAAATCGATATTTTTTTGCAAAATGATTTTGCAGTATTTAAAATTGTTTTTCATTTTTTTTAATAGTATTGATAGAATATATCTTCTTCTTTCATAAGCTACCCGTAGAATTACTGTAACTTCATTATTTTCTGACTTTTATTGTTGCAAAATGCAAATGCAAATGCAAAATTTGTGATAAATAAATAAAATAGCTTTTAAACTATTTAATCGATCGCTTTGAAATTTTGGATAATTTTAAGCACTACAAGACTCAACTATTCCCATGCACTTCCACTGTTGAAGTTGGCACTTAAAGAAGAAGACACCTATTATCTTTATTTTCTATAATCAACCTAAATTCTAAATATAATTTCAACAATCTCGTTTTAGGCGATGCTAGAGCAAACGAAAATGTACATTTAACCACCATGCATTTGCTGTGGGTACGCCAACATAACAGCATAGCCGAAAATTTGTCAAAAATTAACTCTCACTGGGACGATGAGACCATTTTTCAAGAGACACGAAGAATAGTAGCGGCTCAAATTCAACATATAACCTATAATGAATTTCTACCAATTTTATTAGGTAAGTAAAAATCTTCTAAGTTACAAATATACGTTACAAATGCTTTAGAACTCAATATCGACTTATATGTATAAATTCTCATCAATTTTTTTATCCTTTTATCTATGGTGGGTGGTGTAAAAGGTCGTAGAGAGAAGAATTGAACGACCACCAGCCTAGGCTAGAATAAAAGACGCATAAATCACTAACTTAAATTTAATTCTAAGATTAAAAGCAATTTCTGATTTTAGCTAGACACTAAGTAACGTTTATATGGCGGTGTTGTCCAGTAACACTGTGTTGAGGGATACTTCACTGAAGCTAATTTTACTATTATATCTATTTACGAGAATAACTGCTTAGTATAATGTCGTTTTTATGTTAAAAGCGAACTACTAGCAACACTGCTGGTTTGAATGAAAGAATTTAACTTATAACTGCGGTTTTAGGAAACACTAAGTACTATCAATGATAATAACGCGATGCAAATTACTTAGTTACAAATACCATATACTAAGGGAAAATGCTAATTTCTAAATTACTTAGTACGACCCGGTTAGAGTGCAGTCATTGATCACCTATTTTCTTTATTTCTAGGTCACAACCTAATGCAAAAATATGACTTACTGCCACTCAAATGGGGGTATTCTAAGAAATATAATGACAGCCTAAATCCCGACATCGCGAATAATTTCGCAACTGCAGCGTTTAGATTCGCTCATTCCATTATTCCAGGGCTGATGAAACTCCTTGCAAATGATACGTCATCTCCGGAATATGTGCAAATGCATAAGATGTTGTTTAATCCTTTTGGTTTGTATAAGCAAGGAGAAATGGATAGAACACTAAAGGGAGCTATGAATACAACTATCGAAGCCAGTGATTCTTATTTCACTAACGAGGTACCTGTTACTCTATATATATATATATATATATATATATATATATATATATATATATATATATATATATATACAAGGTGGTCCAGAATTATGTACATTAATTTCTAGAGCTCATAGTACGTCCAAAAATAAGGATACTTCTTTATGTACACTTTTTTATAAAACTGCATAATAAGGCAGATACAACCCTTTAAAGGGGTGAATTGAAATTCTTATGTTTTCAAATATCTTCCAAACGGTTTTGAATACGGAGTTCATATTTTGGGAGTGATTATAAGACGTTTTTTAATTTTTACATATTTTAAAAAAATATTTTAAAAATTGTTTCTTTAGACTTTTCTACGCAAAAAAGGTGCTCTTGTAATATTTCGATAGATATCACCGTTTTCGATTTATTTAAACTCAAAGGTATACATGTATTTTATTGTAATCGTTACATTTCTTAATATTCATCAAGTATGCTTTGGAATTGACACTTGTGTTAGCAATAATATTACAAATTAATGGAAAACTTAATAAATACTTAACATTTAATTAATGGCGAAAATAATATTTCACAACAACTGTTCAAAATGTCCTCCATTTTGTTGAATACATAATCTAATTCTTTTATTTAGCGAACGCATTAATCCATTTAATGTTACTGGATCGTTTTGTAAATCGGTAAATACTTGTTCAATTTTGTCTCTTAACTCATTTACTGTATTAATTGATTTCAAATAACTCCATACTGTAAAGTCCATTGGATTAAGATCACAACTACGAGCAGGCCAATGAATCGGTGCATCCGCATCCCGGCCTATCCACCTATCAGGGAAATGTTCATGTAACCACCTTCTACAAATTCTTGTGTAATGTGGTGTAGCACCATCATGCATGAAAAACATGTTTCTTCGTATTTGTAATGGAATATCTTCCAAACTATCATGTAAAATATTGTCTAGAAAATTGTAATACATGTTACCATTTAAATTTCCGGGAAAGATGTGGTATCCTATGAAACTATTTCCTAAAGTAGCTGCCCAAACGTTTATCTTGAATGTGTGTTGGAAGTGAGTTTCCATTGTAGCCCTTGGATTTTCTTCAGCCCAGAAGTGCGTATTTCTAGAATTGAACATACCTTGTCTTGTAAATATGGCCTCGTCTGTAAACAGAATGTTGCTTAAAAAATTTGTTGCAGTTTGAACTTTATTTTGCAATACTTCACAAAAATCAACTCTAAGTGGCATATCGTCAGGTAACAGTTCCTGCACTTGTCGATAGTGGTAAGGATGTAATTGCTCTTCATGCAGAACTCTTAAAACAGTTTGATGGGAAATATTCGTTCTTAATCCTAACCTGCGTGTACTTATTGTGGGGTCATTTATTACAGCATCCAATATTTGCTGTTCAACGCGAACATTTCTTGCTTCTCTACGACGACCAGCATATGTATTCCTTCTTTGAAGACAACCGGTTTTTCTCAGTCGTCGTTCAGTACTTACAAAAGTCCTGGCATTGGGAATATTTCTGTTCGGATACTTTTCTCTGTAGCGTCTTACAGCGGCACCAGCATTTCCCGAACATTTCCCTAATACTAAGAGTATGTCTGTCATCTCAGAATTTGAATAGTGTGCCATATTGCGGGCAAACAAATTTAAAAATATAGCAAAAGAGACGTGTTAAACAAATTTCACTGTCGAGTACAATAAAAGTGTAGATAAAATAATTTAATTGTTATTAAACGTCACTGACAATTCATAGACTACTTGAGATTAAAGTGTTGTTGCTAACACAAGTGTCAATTCCAAAGCATACTTGATGAATATTAAGAAATGTAACGATTACAGTAAAATACATGTATACCTTCGAGTTTAAATAAATCGAAAACGGTGATATCTATCGAAATATTACAAGAGCACCTTTTTTGCGTAGAAAAGTCTAAGGAAACAATTTTTAAAATATTTTTTTAAAATATGTAAAAACTAAAAAACATGTGACGCAATAACCCCCACTTACCCTCCAAAACTACTCTGTATTAATATAGGATGTGGTAGGTGGTGACATGAAATTAATTATCCTAATGTCTTATAATCACTCCCAAAATATGAACTCCGTATTCAAAACCGTTTGGAAGATATTTGAAAAAATAAGAATTTCAATTCACCCCTTTAAAGGGTTGTATCTCCCTTATTATTTAGTTTTATAAAAAAGTGTACATAAAGAAGTACCCTTATTTTTGGACGTACTATGAGCTCTAGAAATTAATGTACATAATTCTGGACCACCTTGTATATATATATATATATATATATATATATATATATATATATATATATATATATATATATATATATATATATATATATATATATATATATATATATATACATGTGTATAGAGGAAAGTCGCCTAATATTGGATAGTTGCCTAATATTGGATACTGCTTTATCTCAAAACTTATTAACAGTTTTCTGTAATTAAATGCACAAAACTAAAGGTCTCTAACATAAAATGGTTCTGTGTAAACCATATAGTTCCATTGTATACTACTAGATGGAACCATATAATTATGTTTTTTCGTGATACGAGTTTGTTGTTTATCCAACCAACTGATAACTGTTATAAAAAGGTAAGTAGGTACTGACAGTATGAAAGTGAAATTTGGCAGGTATATTCTTAAATAGTTGTAGAATAAGCTTCAATATTTAAATTGAACATACCTGCCAAGTATTTTTTTATTTTAATTACATAACCTTGAAGATGAAGGTTGCCTAATTTTGGATAGGAACGGTATCTTAAAATGCAGGGCGCAAGACCAAAAGGAAGGCCACGGAAAAGATGGGAGGATGAAGTGGCAGCGGACGCGCAAAATTTACTAGACGTGAGAACCTGGAGAAGATCGGCGTGGGATCGACAAGGTTGGAGGCATAGTTTGGAGGAGGCCAAGGCCCGATTTGGGCTGTAGCGCCATTGAAGAGAGACGGTATCTTAAAATTGGATATCCAAAATTAGGAACCTAATTATATGTAATTCAAAACATGTTTATCTACACTTTTTTTCAGTAAAATGACTACAAAACGACTACCACATAAAAAGTGGAATCCAGAAGATATGAAAAATGCTATTGATGTTCTTAAAAGTAAACAAATGGGATACTTAAAGGCGCCAAAGTGCTTCAACGTTCCCAAATCAACCATCAAGCTATATGTCAAACGTGGCAAAGACTCAAAAGCACAATGCGCTCTACGAATGGGCCGAAAACCAGTTTTATCAGCAGAAATGGAAGAAGACTTGGTACATGCCGGTAAAAAGTGGCTCCGAAATTTCCTCAGACGGTATCCCAATTTATCTGTAAGAAAACCGCAGGGGATTTCAAAAAACAGAATAAAAGGTTTTACCCCAGAAAATATCAACCGTTTTTTTGATGTTCTGGAGAATTCTATGGGGAAGATAAATTTCAACCCCCTAAGAGTGTATAATGTTGATGAAACAGGTATCACTATCGTACAATCCAAGATTGCTAGGGCCATCACCCTAAAAGGAAAAAAACAAGTAGGAGCCGTAACTTGTGCAGAAAGAGGGGCACTAGTAACTGTAGTTACGTGCATGAATGCTGCCGGAGGATTCGTTCCTCCGTTATTTGTATTCCCTCGCAAAAATATGAAGGCCGAGCTATCAGACGGAGCTCCAGCTGGGTCAATTGCTGATTGTCACCCTTCAGGATGGATACAGAGCCACATCTTTACGCGATGGATGCATTTTACCAACATTTTATCAATCATGTAAAACCTTCAAAAGACGATCCCGTGTTGCTCATTCTTGACGGCCATTATAGTCATACACGGAATCCGGACGTTATAGACTTAACGAGAAAAAATTTTATTTCTATTGTATGCATCCCTCTCCCCATACGTCACATAAAATCCAACCGTTAGATTTGTGTTTTATACTATTCAAGAGAAATCCAAAATTGGTTAAAGAATAATCTGTAGGATCCTTTCAGATAAATTCATTATTCTGCCCTGCTTATTAGCAATCTGCTACTGCGGATTTTTTGAAGAGAATTTTTCCATTCAATCGGAATATCTTTTTAGAAGCACATTTTATTTTATAAAAACAAAGAGAAAGAACTCCGCCTCGACAACATACTTCTGATAAGACTTTGCCATTGGAACCAAATCACACCAGTATCTCAATTCAACTGTCTATTGAAAAAACCTCCCCGAGACATTAAATGGGTAGCAGTGTAGAAATTAATCAGTTATCGAACATTGTAAAAGTTCAAGACTTTTCACCTTTACCATCCTGCAGTTCATCGACACCTACTTCAAATAGAGGACGTAAAACCGATTCTGCGGCTTTAATTACAAGTAGTACAAAAATGATTTAGAAGCTAGCATTAAAGAAAAACAAAGAAAAGAATCACTTAAATATAGAGAACAGTTGCCAAAATTTAAGGTTTAAAAAAAACTAAAAAGAAGACGATGGTGAAAATAAAAAGATGAAGAAAGTAAAAGAAGAAAGTGAATCTTCAGATTCCTCACACGTTCCTTATGATGATGATTCAGATATGGATACCGATTAAGAAAGTGACGCCGAGTGTATTTTCTGCACTGAACATTATTCAAAGGACCAACATGGAGAAAAGTGGGTAATGACAAAAATAATACTTACGTTTGTGTTTTTTGTATTTAAAAATAGGTTCCTAATTTTGGATAGGGTATCCAAAGTTAGGAACCTTTTTTTTATTTGAAAAAGGTGTCATTTTTTACTTTTGCCTAACACTTACATTGTTTAATAATGAAATAAATATTCTAGTATGCATAAGTTGTTGTATTGATGTTATCGCACATTTTAAGTACAACAAAATTATTCTAAAATGTTTTCTTGACCCAAAAAAATTCAATTAAAAAAAGTATCCAATATTAGGCGCCTTTCCTGTCTCCCTGTCCCCCCCTCTCTCTCTCTATATATATATATATATATATATATATATATATATATATATATATATATATATATATATATATATATATATATACATATTAAGAGAGTACTTAATATAAAGCTGCCACAAGAAAAAAAGCTTCAGCACCTACACATCTTATTACTTATATTTTGTTTATAATTAAATAATTTTAGCTAAAATCGCACATGTTTGAACGAACAGTTGAGCAACTCAAGCAACCAAAACTATGTGGTCTAGATTTGGTATCTCTCAACGTCCAAAGGGGCAGGGATCACGGTTTACCAGGTTACACAAAATGGAGAAAACTTTGTGGATTAAAGGTACCTAAAGATTTTAATGATTTGGAAGATTATGTGGACCCAAATGCGTTGCATAATATGGAAGCCATTTATAAGTATGTTCATAATTTATGTTAATTTTAGGTTGTTAGGAAGGTGCAAATAAAAGGACCCTTAAGCTAGCGGGGACACATGAGCGGAATCCAATTTAACCTACGTAATATTTTTTCACCCATTTTTCACTAATTTATTACCACCCTAATAATTTTTCACCACCAAACCAACCTTAAGGGGAGCGATTCTGCTGGCTTAAGATTCAAGCTAGCAGAATTCAAAAAAGAAACTTTTTGTTGATGGCATATTTTTTCACCCATTTTTCACTAATTTATTACCACCTTAATAATTTTTCACCACCAAACCACCCTTAATGGGAGCGATTCTGCTGGCTTAAGGTTCAAGCTAGCAGAATAATAAAATAAAAAATCTTTTTGTTAATGGCATATTTTTTCACCAATTTTTCACTAATTTATTACCACCATAATAATTTTTCACCTCCAAACCAACCTTAAGGGGAGCGATTCTGCTGGCTTAAGGTTCAAGCTAGCAGAATTCAAAAAAAAAAACTTTTTGTTGATGGCATATTTTTTCACCAATTTTTCACTAATTTATTACCACCCTAATAATTTTTCACCACCAAACCCCCCTTAATGGGAGCGATTCTGCTGGCTTAAGGTTCAAGCTAGCAGAATTCAAAAAAAAAACTTTTTGTTGATGGCATATTTTTTCACCCATTTTTCACTAATTTATTACCACCCTAATAATTTTTCACCACCAAACCACCCTTAATGGGAGCGGTTCTTCTGGCTTAAGGTTCAAGATGGCTGAATTAAAAAAAAAACTTTTTGTTGATGGCATATTTTTTCACCCAATTTTTACTAATTTATTACCACCCTAATATTGTTTCACCATTAAACCACCCTTAAGGGGAGCCATTCTGCTGGCTTGCGGTTCAAGCTAGCAGAATTAAAAAAACATATTTATAATATACCACCGTGTTTTGCTAGGTTTTTACGAATTTATTACCATCCTAGTAATTTTTCACCCCTTAACTACCCCTTGTGAAAAGTCAATAATTGTGTAAGATTAAAATTTAAGGAGAATTTTTTTTTAAATTTACTGTCCACTACTTATAACTGAAATAAAAAAGTGTTTTGTTAAGTTTATACTAAAAATTGACCATCCTGATAATTTTGCTCCCATAAACCTATTCGAAAACTTTCCTACTAGCTGAATATTTGAACCAGCAAAATAAGAAAAAAACGTATTTTTGAAATACCTCAGTATTCTGCTAAGTTTTTACTAATTTATTACCACCCTAGTAATTTTTCACACCTAAACCAAAGAATATAGACGCTTAGCGTCTATATTCTTTGCCTAAACTACCCCTTGTGATAAGTCAATAATTCTGTTAGGTTAGGTTAAAATTTAACGTGAAAAAAATCTTTTTTTACAATTTTACTATCCTCTACTTATAACTGACATAAAAAAGTATTTTTACCCTGATAAGTTTCCATATCTAAACCAATCTTATTTGGAAACGTTCCTCCTAGCTTAATATTCGAGCCAGCGTAATTAACAAAAATTATTTATGATATACCACAGTGTTTTGCTAAGTTTTTACGAATTTATTACCAACTTAGTAATTTTTTATCCCTCGACTAACCCTTAGTGGAAGTCAATAGTTCTGCTACGTTTAAATTAAAGATGAAAAAGTTTTGTTTTATAATTTTACTAAATACTATTTATAAATAAAATAAGAAACTCTCTGGTTAGTTTTTACTAAATGTTAACCAACTTCACCAATTCCACCATCTACACATTTACGCTGGTTGAATGCAAAGCAAATCTTTTCGGAAATATGAGATACTACAGTATTATGCTAGATTTGTACTAATACATTACCATCCTAGTAATTGTTCACCCTTCAACTACCCTCTATGAGGAGTCAATAATTCTACTACGTTAAAATTTAAGGTGATAAAAAATCTATTTTTATAATTTTACTGTATTCTACTTGTAACTGAAAATATAAATTGCTTGCCTGGTTTTTACTAAATTTGATCCACCCTTATAATTTTTGACCCCTAAGCCTCAGTTAATGGGAAACATTCAACAAGATACACATTGACGCTAGGTGAATAAAAAATCTTTTTGAAAACACAAGAGTGCTCTGCTAGAATTTTACTATATTTTACCAGCCTAGTCATGTTTTTCTCAACTACCCTAATTGAAAAACATTTTCAAATGTTATTCTATACTAACTAATATTTATTTTTTTAATGTTTATATATTAAAAATATGAAAACACTTTATTCCAAAAACTATAAATTTTACCTGTTTTAAAAAATTGACTCTGATTCGAGTCGTATTACATGGCTAAGCGAAATCGAATCGTTAGTCCCTTTTATGAATATAAAATAACTGAAATCAAGTTAAGTTTTAGTAAATACAATGGAATTTTTATATTTCACAGAATAAATTACCAGGTAAGAAATATTCAAATTGAAATAATTTTATTACGTCTATTACATTATTTAACTGATTGTAAAGGAGGGCCGGGACCGTGCCCACCTATTGTTAAAAGATTTGTATTCATTAGGTAGATGAAAATTTGAAACATAATTTAGGTATTTAATATTTTAATATTATTTAAATAAGAAGAGTATCAACGATTGGTCAAAACATAATTTTAAGATTAGGTGTATAACATAAAGAATTTATATTGGAAAACATTTTAGGATATAAATATTTTAAGTAGGGATATTCAAATGAGACCGAAATTACCGGTTGGTCAGAACAGCTGATATAGATTATTTGCGTAGTAAAATAAATTTATATTAGCAGCATTTTAAAAATTTAAAGATATTTATATTTTAATTCTTTGTCGATTGTTCATTCATTGTCAGTTGAATATGGGTAGAAATTAAAGGTTATTACAAAAAAATATTAACTTATTTATTTTGTTTATGGAAATGTTTGAAAGAATCTCCCACGGAGAGATCTGGTTTTTGGGCACAATCCACACATTCATAAATTGGGTTTTTTCTTATTTTTAGGATAGGACATACTTTGCATCTTTTCGTTTTCGTTTCGCGTTTGTCCGATTTATTAGCAATTCTTTATAGGTAAATGTTCGCGTGCGATATTCCGTCTTTCTTTGCTTTTTTATAAATTAATTTACGAATTAATTCTAACCTTGATATCGTCTTTTATGTCTTTTGTTTAGTATATTGTTTAAAACTAAGTCTAACTTTCCACGGTACCATCGATTCATCTAGCGATAATTCTTTTACTGGATAATGCAGAGCAGTCATTTTATTATTAAAAAGTCTATAACTGTTCTTATTCTATAAAACCGATTTTCAGGAATAACATTCGGTCCCATTGGATTATGGATGAAAATTAAGCACCTTAAAATTATAAGAAAAAGATCTCTTCCGATGTTCTGCAAAAAAGATTTTAAGTTGAATAGTGGATCTGTTTTCCAATAACCCTCCAATATTGAAATCCGTATGTGTCAGTGTGGAAGATCATTCCCATAAATACTAGAAATTCAAATAAGGAAAGTAGTTTACATCTTTAAATGCTAGAATTTACACAAACACCAACTTCACCAACTTTTTTATATGCTAAACATTGCAATATTGTTGTTTTGTACATTGCCTATTTTTTAACAAAACTCAACAACTTAAAAAGGGATCATTCCCGTGAGTTGGCTGTATATCATATAGTTAAAAAACTCGAACATTGAAGAAAAACACTGTTGTGATTGGTATATTTAATTAAATTTTAAAAATCCTAAGGGATTAAGTTCAAAACGTTTTCGGATTTATCAGTCCATCTTCAGTGAAATTTGTAGTACTTTTAGTAAGTAATAGGTAAGTAGTAATTTTTAATTAAATATACCAATTACTACAACCGAAGTGTTTTTCACACACACACTCGCACACACACACCGTGTAAATGTATTGAAGTATTTTTGAAAAAACAAATTTATTTAATTTTTGTTAAAGGGATAGTAAGGGGTGAAAAATTACTAAAGTTGTAATAAATTCGTAAAAACCTAGCAGAAGACTGTGGTATAGCATAAATATTTTTTTAATTCTGCTAGCTTGAACCGTAAGCCAGCAGAATCGCTCCCTTTAAGGGTGATTTGATGGTGAAAAAATATTAAAGTGGTAATAAATTAGTGAAAAATGGGTGAAAAAATATGCCATTAACAAAAAGTTTTTTTTTTAATTCTGCTAGCTTAAACCTTGAGCCAGCAGAATCGCTCCCATTAAGGGTGGTTTGGTGGTGAAAAATTATTAGGGTGGTAATAAATTAGTGAAAAATTAGTGAAAAAATATGCCATCAACAAAAAGTTTTTTTTCTGAATTCTGCTAGCTTGAACCTTAAGCCAGCAGAATCGTTCCCATTAAGGGTGGTTTGATGGTGAAAAAATATTAGGGTGGTAATAAATTAGTGAAAAATGGGTGAAAAAATATGGCATCAACAAAAAGTTTTTTTTTTGAATTCTGCTAGCTTAAACCTTAAGCCAGCAGAATCGCTCCCATTAAGGGTGGTTTGGTGGTGAAAAATTATTAGGGTGGTAATAAATTAGTGAAAAATTGGTGAAAAAATATGCCATCAACAAAAAGTTTTTTTTTTTGAATTCTGCTAGCTTGAACCTTAAGCCAGCAGAATCGCTCCCCTTAAGGTTGGTTTGGTGGTGAAAAATTATTAGGGTGGTAATAAATTAGTGAAAAATTGGTGAAAAAATATTACGTAGGTTAAATTGGATTCCGCTCATGTGTCCCCGCTAGCTTAAGGGACCTGCAAATAAATGGGTTTAATTCAGTGTTTATATTTTGAGAATTCTCAAATACGATATATGTATGAGCTCTGAACTTATATCACAGTACCAAAATTTTTTGGTAGTGAGTGATTCATATTTTCAATATTGATCTTTGCGATTTTTGTGAGAGAGGAAAGGAAATCGACGAGTCATAGGCGTGCGGTTATTCTTAAAAAAATCAGGATTTTAGAAAGAATTGATTGTCATAAAAATTATTCTCTTTATGACACTGTATTAAGTTTAGTAACTCGATTTTTAAAATTGGTTCATTGAATTTAATATTTTTTTAGTAAGCCAATCTGCAATCTTGGCTTTTCTCCATTTAGTGGTTGGTAACTGTTCTACACGCCGGCAGTAATATGGAGCGTTATCCATAACAATAACAGACAGAATATCTTAAAAATATTTTTCATAATGATCTGCATCCATTTCCTCATTGTAATCTCCAGTCTTTTTAGAAAAAAATGCATTTAAACCTCCTTCAACAAATCCTAAGGCGTTTTCCCTTACCTGGTGCGACTTTTAAACCTGTCGACAAACCATCTAGGAAAGCTTGTCGTTTGTTTTTCACATTTAAATCCTGCCAAATTTTTATCACAGTATGTCCTTCATTTAACCATGTTTCAGTTGTATAATACGTCTTTTTTATCTCTTCGAAATTCTGCTATCTGTTTCAGATACTTTCTGAGTCATAAAATGATTTCTTCTTTTTCAATAAGGGTATTAGTTCTCTTTCTCTTTAAATACCTAAAGTTCATTTCACGTAAAGTACGTAACAAAACATGCCTTGCTATTTTTCAAATATTGTCATTAGATTGAAGAGAAGAAGCAATTTTTTTATAGTTGGTAATTCCTTTTTGAAATAAAATTCATGCACCGCACGACGAATGGCCAGTTTAGTTTGGTTTTATCATCCAATTTTATTTGTTTCCTTCCTCTTGTCTCAACCTTTAAAGTATTTTTATCGTTTGTTTCAATTACTCTGTATTGTATACACTAGCTTCGGAAACTACATAATGTAACTACATCGCATAATTCACATTTTGTTCTCTGGCTCTAAGTCATTCAAACACATTTCCGATCATAGTTTTTTCATCGGGTATTAAATTGTAACCTTTCTTTTTGATATACGGTTCACTATACTACTGTCAGTCATATTTATTATTTGTCACCACATTGAATTAAACAAAATTACTCACAATTCACAAACAGTAAACGTAAAAGCGCCTTCCACTAATAATACTACAAACAATTCTGATCTCTTCTTTATGAAACCCCTGCCAGTGCGCTTATGAAACCGACTTACAGATAACAGACAATAAAAGAGCTACCCAAACAATGGCGTTGTTTCTAGTTACATCGCCTTAATTAGCGATGACATTGTTGATCTGAGACATTATCTACCATTAGAGAAAGATATAAACTAAAACATTGCAGATAACGTTCAAGTTGAATCGTACACGTTTTCGTGTGCAAAGCATGAGTCACTCGCTACAATTTTGGTCCTTTGCTGTAGTGTACTTGGGAAGTGATGACAGCTTGCTTCTTGGTAAATACGAATGAAAATGAACGGAAAACAAAAAAATTGCAAATAATTAAAAAAACAAACATTGAAATCGTCAATCGAAAATAGAATAGGAGTAATTATAAAATTTGAATAAACATAACCTAACAAACAACTAACATATAAATTTATTCACAAAAATGTATATAAATAGTACAAACGAAAGATCCAGTATTTTATTTTTTTTAAGTGAAAAAATTTTTGTTTTAGTGACGTAGATGACATAGACCTTTATACAGGAGCTTTAAGTGAGAAGCCTCTAGAAGACAGTATACTGGGACCTACAATAACATGTTTAATATTAGACCAGTTTTTCAGATTAAAGCATGGAGACAGATTCTGGTACGAGACTCTCAAGAAGCCTCAAGCCTTCACTTCCGAACAATTAGATGAAATAAGAAAAATTACTTTAGCTACTATCATCTGTGACAACGCTGACAATTTAAAAACAGTACAAGAAAAAGTTATGGAACGAGTTGGGCCTAATAATAACTACATTGATTGTTCTGATGTGAATAGACCAAATTTTGAGTTATGGAAGGAAACATTGCAGCATGTAGAAATGGGTGCAGACGAAACTAAGATATTTGTTAAAAATTAACTTTAACGGAGAAGTTTTTTTATAAGTATGTCTTTAATAAATAAATAAAAGAATTATGTTATTATTTTATTTTCGCAAATTATTTTTTTTGACATAGGCCTCCCTTAAACTCCTGTATTCTTCACGATTTTGTGCCCTTGCCAATTTTTGGTGATACGCCTGATGTCGTCATCCCAACGTATAGATGGTCTTCCTTTACTACGTTTGTCTGCTCTTGAGCTCCAATTTGTAATTTTGCTCGTCCATCGTGAGTCGTGCATTCTCGTTACACGGCCTGTCCAGTTCTATTTCAGTTCCGCTATGCTTTTTACAATATCAGCAATACTGGTCTTTCTTCGTTTCTTATTCGGTCCCACAACGTCATTCCCAGCATAGACCGTTCCATTCGTATCTGTGCTACTCTCCATTTTGAAGCTGTAGTCTTGGTTAGTCATAGTTTCCGCCCCATAGCTCATGACCGGTAATACGCATTGGTCAAATACTTTTCTTTTGAGGCTAATTGGTATATTGGCCTTAAGTATGTCTCGCAGTTTTCCAAAGGCTGCCCATGCCCCAAAGTAATTCGTCTTATTTCGCATGTTTGGTTATCCCTGCTGATTCTTATTTCATGACTCAAATACGTATATTCCTCTACCAGGGCCCTGATTCTATTTCATTTCGATGTCGAAATTTAAAAGCGACTACGCCATGACAGTCGCAATCGCTAGCGATTCTCATTCATTTCGATTGTAGTTAAAACTGGGGATATTTACTTTATCATTTTGACACTGCTGAAAATTTGGGTTGGCCCTGTTTTTTATTGGCTGCACTACGCTTGTTGAATGTTTGTTTTGTTTACGTTAGGTGAACGTCTTTTTTTTCTTGTTTGAGTTGTTAAATCATAAATAGTGGCCATTCTCAATTATATTTTGAATTGAAAGAAAAGATGGCAAGAAAAAAAAGGCGATGTGGGAGATCCTTAAGTTATAAGATAAGATTTGACTTAGTGGTTATATTCTAATATATTTTTAAATTTACTGCAGCTTAGTAATACTAACCCTAAACATTTTGGGTATCCTAGAGGCAGGTTCTAATACCCTTATTAAATAATTTGCAGCTTGTTTATTAAGCCGGAATCGCTGCCTAAATTGAGCATCACTTAGTGAAAAAGAATTTTGAGTATCCCGTAACATTCTTTTTACCTCCGTTATGAGCGTCGGATATCTATACTCTCTAATTCCTCCAAAACTAGCAAATGTCCTTAAAACACAGCCATATTAATACTTTTTGCCTCAGTTTTCCTTGCAAGGATCAAAACACCGCCTACCTAAACTGAATGTAAGTTCACTTCTCCCAGTCCACTCAGTTATGTCAGATTAATTTCGACTCGAAATGAAATTTCAACCACTTTCTTGAAGTTGAAATTAATTTCGATAAGTCGAAAATTAGTGACGTCGTTTGGTTAGTTCAGCTGAAATCCACAAGGTTCGCAAAGTCGCATTTCGACGTCGCCATATTAATTTCGACATGTTTTGAGTCGAAATCTCAATTAGAATCAGGGCCCTGGTCTACTACTTTGTCTTGAATAGTCAAATGGTCATTGGGGACCATATTTGTCATAAACTTAGTTTTGGTCAAGTTCATTCTGAGGCCTACCTTCGAACATGCAAAGTCCAATTCCTTTAACATATCTTTGGCTTCTAATAAATTATCTCTGATAAGGACAATGCCATCTACAAAACGGAGATGGTTAAATTATTAGCATGTATCGATTGTTATACAGAATTAGAACTTTACAATAGAATATTAACCCAACCAATACATAATTAGAAATAGCCCTAAATCTATTTAAAGTAAAATATAAAGCCCGTCATTCACGTTCCAACGCTGCACAACGATTTTGTCGAATGCTGCAAATTTAAACGTAATTTGATTGTGTATTTGCACCATTCAACCAAATCGGTGCGATTTAAGGGAGATAAAGAAGTCATTATGTAGCAGTACGACAGAGTTGGTTGCAGGGACGTATTTATAGTTTTTTAATGGGGGGGGATCCTAATTTCCAAATTAAGTAAAACCGGGGCTTGGTTTTGAAATACCTTTGAAAAAAGTAATAAAAACAAATTTCTAAAAATTTTATTAAAACTTAAAATACCGTTTTACAAAATTAAATTCATTCTCTTCCTTCTTTCAGCTAACTTATTTACAATTTCTGAGGAATTTAGACCTATTGTCACATTCCGATGAATACTCATGAGAGCTAATCCTGTAAGCCTCTCGTCTCCCATTCTATTTCTAAGATAAGTTTTTAACCGTTTAAGTGATGAAAAAGTACGTTCAGGTGTGGCAGTAGATACTGGAAGTGTTGCTAAAATTTGAAGAAGTTTCCTAACCGTTGGAAAAAAAATTTCATCACATCGGTCCATAGCTTCTAGAGCAGTAGACGGCTGTTCTTGATTGCACCAGTGGTTGTGCCAAAGCTCATACTCACTTACTAAATGTTTTATTTCAACTTCCCTGAGAAATATTTCTCCGATTCCTGCTATACATTTCTTTGCTCTCTCAGTATTTTGGGTGCGATCTGGTAGAAGCAACTGAATTCCTGAAATTGCTTCTTCGTGAGGTTTAAAGCGAGCATCAAGCTCGGTCACTACATGTTCTATAAATGGATAAAATATATTTCGCCGATAGTAAACTTCAGCAGTGTCCCCTGGTATATTATTGCGGTTCAATTGTCTCCTACTTACTCTTGGAACAGTTATATCTGCTGAAATTAATTTTTTTGCTTCCTCAAAAAGATTTGAGAATTCACGTTCGTTACGAAGGTTCTGTAAAGTGGTTTTTATTGTTTTTACGTAACTGCAAGAGTCGGTTAAATCTACATTGACTTTTTGTAGGGTTCGGTTTAAGCTTGACGTATAGGAGAAAACCTTCCTTAAAATAGTTAGTGAAACTATAAATTGACTGTTTTCCATTGCAACTTGTAACTGGTAAGCTTGGGTTGCAATTTCCCTTCCAGATTCTTGAAGTTCTTGAAGCATGGAATTTACTACAGGAAACATCTCAGCAAATCTTTCGACGGCTGTATGTTTTTCTGTCCAGCGTGTCTCACAAAGCGAGATAAGCGTTGAATGAGGTGCTTCAATCTCGTCCGCAGTTCTTTTTAAAAGTCCATCCCGGAGTGCAGATTGCCGAAAGAAGTTAATTATACTTTTAATAGTTCCGATGCAGTTTCGTATTGCAGGGATTTCGCATGAATGACCCAAAACTAAGTTTAATGTGTGCGCCACACAGTGTACGAATAGTGCTCGAGGATATTTGTCCATGATTATTGTTCTTACTCCTTTAAATCGTCCGCTCATCACAGCCGCACCATCATAGCCCTGGCCAACTAAATTCTCCAAATCTAATCCAAACGACTTAAGTTTATCGATGATTGTCGTAGCTAGAGCTAATCCTGTTACTTCATCAACGTGTATAAATTCAATGAAATCCTCTCGAATAAGTGCCTTTCCAGAAGAGCAGTCTACATACCGAAGGCAAAGTGAGAGTTGTTGGTGACGCGAAATGTCTTGAGTTTCGTCAGCAAGTACAGCAAAGAAACCTGATTGTTTCACTCTATTTATTATTTGCTCCTGAACAGCATTTCCACACAAATCAATAATTTCATTTTGAATGACGGACGATGTGTACATAGCCCGAGAATGATTGCTTTGAGAAATAAGGTGATTTTTAAGTACTTCATCACCAGCTTGCGCACGAAAACGAAGTAGTGCACGAAAATTACCGTCATTATGTAGAGGATCTATAATACCGATTTCACCAGAGTCTTGATTTCCTCTCAAAGGCAATTCCTGCCGTCCGCAAAATAAGATTGTGTCCACTATGGCACATAGCCTCTCTCTATTTTCTCGGGCAATTTTTTTATTTTCTTTATTAAACGACTCTGTAATATCACGAGTTTGACCTTCCATAACGCTTACAAAATTTCTTGCCCGTTCAACAGCATATTTATGATAATTTGTATTTCGATGATGTTCCATTTTTTCCAGAGCTTTTTTCCAGTTATTAAATGGTTTTGTGACAAAACTTCCAAGTTTTTGATCACCGCGACCACCTTCGGTCTGTCCAAATAAAACGCACATTTTGCATAATGATCCTTGTAACATATTTGAATATACTAACCATGGATTCTTTTGGGTCCAATGACGTTGAAAACAAAGTTTTCTTTTACCACAGACGGGGAACTTAAAAGTCTCTGGAGGGGTCCAAGTTTCTTTTAAAACTGTTAATTTTTCTTCGTCATTTTTTGGATTATTTGATAAATATTTACCAAAATCGTAGTCCATACCAGAATCCAGACCAGCTAAAAAAAATGCTTTAAAATGGTGAGAGATTAAAATTAAAGTAACTTACCATTGCTTGGTTCTCTGTTTCTATCTGAGGTGGAGGGAGTTGGAGCATCCCCATCTGTACTAATATCCATACTCGGCGTAGTTAGGATTTTATCGTTTTGAGGATTCGGTTCATCATTAGTTTTCCCCTTCTTTGGAAAAAATCCCAAAAGCGACTGCTGTAAAGTTCGTTTCATACTTCTTTCACTAAAACATTAATATTAAGCAATATCCAAATAATAATTATTATATTATCTATATATACGTAACGACACTGTAGATACTTACACAAACACCACAAAAATTTCGACAAATACAACAGTTTACTGGATTTGTACTTGTACGATAGCACTTGTACTTGTACGCCGGTTTACCTGCCCCCGTCGTCTCACGCCCCGTACCTACCAAATTCTCACCGGTCAGTCCTCTCTAAATTTCTATCGTTCAGGCACCGTTCAATGTATTTGCGGAGCGTTCAATATCATTTATGACTACCGGCAAAAAATCTTTCGGCAAGAGCCGAGATCAAAAGAGTGAACCTACTATTTGGAATAGGTGTACGGTGATATAACTACTAATAGCGTTCTAATTCTAATAGGTATTAGTTTATCTGTATCTACGCTGCTACTGCGGACCGACAGCATCCGTGCGCTGACTCATTAATTTATTTTTATTTTTTATACATGTAATATTGGATTAAAAGTAATAGTTTTGCATGGACTGCAAGGAGGGGGTTTGAACCCCCTAAACCCCCCCCATAAATACGTCCCTGGTTGGTTGGGTCGTAAATTTGATCGTGTCGTGTGTATTGTGGTAACGACAAAATAGTACGACTGCAAAAACAATCATTTGTTGGTAAATTTCGAAAATGGCTTATAGCGAGATGTTTTCAAGAGATTTTTTGACATTTATATAGAACAAGAGTGTCTTTGGAAAATAAAATAGATATCATGTCATGATAAAACCGCTAAAAAAAAAGCTATGGATATTTGGTTGCTAAACTTTACGAAGTGATGCTAGTGCAGATTTGGTAAAAAATAAAATTAATAATTTTCGGACATAACGTATGGTTCTAAAGTTTTGGGAAAAATTTCACCTGGTCTGATTGAGAAGCAAAATGCATTTAACAAAGAAGGCCATGGAATTGAAATGTCATCAGTTATTGACATTTAATAAACAAAGCGGAATATTTTGGTTTGTGCTCTGCAAAATGTCTTATAAAATTGATATTCGTCGAGGTGTTTATAATATGGTTGGGCGAATGTCGAAACGAGATATTGTTAATATTTATCGAGATCAAAACATAAGCAAATCGACAATTTATCGCACAATCAGAGAATGTGAAGAAGGGATACCATGTGTTAACTTGCGTAAAAGTGGCCGACCGCGGATTTTGAACCATATAAGAGAGGCAAGACCGATTGAAGCAGCTAAGAACAAAATTGGGGTCTCACAGGAGTCCAACTTTCATGTTGGAAAGACTACAGTATACAGGACCCTATCGAGTAACAATATTATCTACCGGAGAAGAAGGAAAGCTCCAAAATACACAGAGGATCAATTAGAGAGAATTCCGAGATGTTGCCGCGCGTTAAGGCGAGTGCATTTCGAAAATTTTCCCAAAACTTTAGGACCATACATTATACAAAACGGAATTAAAATTAGTAAAAAATTGCAGCAAATCCAACGCAGGATCGGAGGAAATTTATAAGCCAAAGTTATTATTATGCTGATTTATCCATACGGCTCACACTCCCTCTAAGGGGAAAATTCACTCATTCCAGATACCTACGGTATCAAAAGAATTGAGCTCTGGTGGGACTCTTACCGTGTTACCGAGCCCTAGGTGACTTGGTATGCTGTAGTATCTCCCAAAAATTTTCGTACGCATCTGGACGTCGGCGTCGGGAGTACAGCTTTCTGCATGGCCTTATAGTGATGTTCATTTAGGTCTATTCTATGTTCTCTAGGAAGATTTTGGGAATAGCACCAGTAGTAGATAGAACAATAGGTACTCTCCATTGTCTCCTGATTGGTATTTCTAGATCTCTGTGCTTGGCGACCTTTTCGTTGTATTTAACACGTAAATTATTGGTGTTAGGTATCGCCACATCAATAAGTGTTGTTCGCCTAGTACGTTTATTAACTAGTATGAGACCCGGTCTATTATGTGCCACTGGTTGGTGTGTGAGCACAATGCGGTCCCAGTATAGCTTGTAGTTGGCATTTTCAAGCATTCTGTCAGGCACGTATTGACAAAAAGGAAGATGGTAGGTTTGGAGAAGTCCCAGTTTGTCAGCTAGTTCTTGGTGGATAATCTTTCCTACTAAGTCATGGCGTTCTTTATAATCAGTACCAACAGTAAGATATTGGATGGTTTCTTGGGCTTGGCATCCATATCGGCATTTGCTATTTTGGACTTGAGGATCTTTAACAATATATTTCAGGTAATTTTTAATTAGAATGACCTGATCCTGAATGGCAAGTATGAAACCTTCAGTCTCGGGAAACATCTTTCCTGATATCAACCAATAGTAGACGCTGTATTGTGAAAATATTCTTGGCTGATCTCATTGAGATGTCGCCCATGCAGAGGTTTACTCATCCAGGTACGAATTTCTTCTTGCTTAGTCTGGTGGTTCATGCGCATTTCTTGTTCTCTCAGTTTAAGCGGCATTATATAATCTACTGCGCAAATTTCTCGATGTAAAGTAGATGTCTCAGCCTGCACCTGAAAATAAGTTTTTAAATTAGCAACGTGTTTATCCAGTTGCTTCACCTATGTCCATAAGTTCTCTTCTCCTTGATATCGCGGTAATGTTGTTCTCTCTACTGCACTGCGAGGATGGTGTTTTTGCTCCTTTGTGAGAAGTGTTCTTATTTTCCGCTGAAGCCTCTCTAGATCCGTTTTTGACCACTTATTAAGATATGACCGATTTAGTTGTCTTACTCTTCATACGAACTCGGAAGTTAGTTCGGTTTTTATCTATTTATGGTCAATTTTCCGCGATTGCTCTATTCCGAGATATTTGTACATATCATTTTCACCCATTGCCTTGATATTTTGGTCATCTTGCATATCGAAACATCCGGGCTATATCTTTCCTCCGACTATATTTAGTATCTTAGTTAGTCCAAAATGCATACTAATATTATTTGAGAAAGTTTCTAGCATCTGATCTAGATGGTTTCGAATGAAAGTCACTAATTTCAAATCATCCATATACAACAGATAATTAGGCTTTGCCACAATATTATTTTTGATACTTAATCCTGAGTCAGTGGAGTTCAGTACCTGAGATATAAATTCATCGCTAGACAGAACTAAAGTGGACTCATCGGGTCCCCCTGGATAAGGTCCCGGTTAATTGGGTTTCGATATTGGTTTGAGCAGATATTTGAAGGTGAATTTTAGTCTTCCACTATATGCTTCAAACAGGTCACTAGATTATCATCGACTTAATATATTTTGAATATATCTATAAGCCATTCACGCGGCACTGAATCAAAGGCTTTCTTGCAGTCAATGAAGGGAATAAAAAGATTCCTTTTTTGGTGTATGCCTGGTTAGAAATGACGGAGTCGATAATAAGTTGTTCTTTGCAACCTATGAAGCCCTTAGCGCATCCTTTCTTTTGAGACTCTTTGATATTGTTTAGAGCACAGTATTGGTAGCCGGGCTACACAGGTTGTGACCGATTTGTACAAAGTTGGAAGACAAGTAATTGGGCGGTACTTTACTGGATCTTGGGTGTTATTTTGATCCTTCAGTATTAGATAAGTGGTTCCCTGTGTAGGAAATGACGGTATTTCCTGCGGATTAGATATAAAATGAATAATCAATACTGACACTCATGAACACTAAAAAACTTCTTTAACTAGAAGTTTTGAACTCCGTCTGGTCCAGAAGATTTCCAGTTATGAAGCTCTTTGATAATATTTGAGACCTCTTCAGTGGTCCTCCACTTACCTCTTTCCATTTCATCCATCCTGCTCTAATTTTACTAGTTGCATCTCTATCTAATTCTCCATTGCTCTATAATACCTATAAGCATCATCTTTTGTGAGTTCTTATCTATCCTAACTACTTTTCGAACGCCAGTTGTTATCCTCTCATACGTATCTTGCACCACTTTCACATATTCAGTCGGCACTCCTTTCTTACTTAATGTCCACTACAGTAGGTCTCTGGTAACTTTGTTCTCGAGAATAATAAATACCATGTACAAGTCTTTCTCTTTCACTCAATATTTTCATTAGCTGTTTTATAATAAAAATGGCTGTTGTGGACGTGCATTGCATGAATCAAAATTTACTCTTACCAACTTATCATACACTAAATTCTACTAGATTTCACTATAAATGTACGATAATAAAAACACATTTTGAATTGAGCGCCATGAAAACTTTTGTCTACTAAAACAAACTATTGTAAATAAAATCCAAATAAAACACATAATAGTTCAAAATTTCTTTATTCAGTACAAAATCTTATGATAGCAAATTGATATGATTTCAACTAATTTTTCAGAGAACAAATTTCTTGTGACGAGTTATTAAATGACATACGCAGCAGAAACAAGACCTAACACAGAGAGGACAAAAAGGATGTTAGAAACAGCAGAAATAAAACACTTACAACAAATAGAGTAGTAAAGACGGCATGGAACGACAACTTACTGGGGAGAGCACATTGAAAAACAGACAGAGTCATGTCTAAACAAAAAGAAGAAGAGATATTAAATACATTCTCAAATTACTTTTTAGTAATTTGAAAATGAGAATCTTCTTAATGATGGAACCCCCACGAGGTTCAACTCAGCATCGGGAGAATCCTCAGCAATTAACATATGTCTCTGTGATCCAATTTTAACTCCTTGCTTATCCTGGTAAGTGTTGTCGTTCACTTACGGCAGCGACCATTTCCCCATAAAAATCTGCAATACTAACACCCTTCTTCTTCACGTGCCATCTCCGCGACGGAGGTTGGCAATCATCATGGCTATTCTGATTTTAGATGCTGCTGCTCTGAATAGTTCAATTGATGTGCATCCGTACCATTCCCTCAAGTTACGCAACCATGAGATTCTTCTTCTTCCAACTAACACCCTACCGTACCCAAAAGACGCCTTTGTCTTAAAATGGAAAACCGAAAAGGCTGATTGGGTGAGCTTTTCAACATATTGTTACGATAGATGATGACGCATCGTATGGCTCAGAACTGTAAACATATTTATTACTAATATCTTTTCTATTCAAGTATTTTCTAGATCACACACCGGCCGCAGAAACCAGCCTGAGTTCCCGTTCATTCGAGGCAATTCTTGTCAACACCGCCGCGACCGGTCTTCCCTAATGTTCGAGCCAATTCATGTCTGCTTCTAGGGGATTCCGAAACTAACGGAGTTTTATATTTAAAGAGGAATTTTGTTGTAAACAAGACAGTTAGTTTTTGAACATCGCGTCGCGTTTTAAAATGTAACGCACGTATTACAATAAATGTAGATAAATTATATAATTATTGGTGTAAAATAAATTAGTAATAAAGACTTTAATAAAAATTTTAAGTGTTATAAATATAACCTTTAATAATAAATAAAAACAATAAATTATATTAATAAAAACAGTACAATATATTGATAATTACGTAGAAAGCTGTGAAATAAATTACTGTGATATCGATAGAACAATCACCAATTTTAATGACTTAATACTAAAAAGTGCAGAACTCTACATTCAAAAAACAAAAATAATTCACAATCATTCAGTATCATGGTGGAATAAGGATTGCGAAGAAGCAATACGGCAAAGTAAAAAAGCTCTAAATAGGTTTAAACGGCACAAAACCCAAGAAAGTAAAATAGAATTCAAACGGTTAAAAGCTAGAGCCCAATTAATCATAAAAAATTAAAAAAAAGCTCTGAAATAAACAGTTCTACTCCAATGAGCGAAGTTTGGAAAAAGGCAAAGAAAATTTCCGGTTTAAAGTATTCTTCATCAATTAACACTCTTAAAATAAACAATACCACAGTCTCTTCTTCACAAGACATTGCTAAAACTGTTACTTCCACCTTTGAAGAATATTCCTCTAGTGAAAACTATGACATTAATTTTAGGCACTACAAGCTAAAGAAAGAACGCATCATCTTGTCTCTAGAAGAATCCCACGAAAAGCCTCTATCTCAACCTCTTACTATTATAGAACTAAACAACTCCTTACAGGATATGAAAAACTCATGTCCAGGACCCGACAATATTCCTGTTGTATTCCTAAAGCAATTATCAATCTTAGCAAAACAACATCTACTGCAAATTTTCAATCAAATTTGGCAACAACGACAATATCCGTCTATATGGACAAAAGCCACAATTTTGCCGTTTTTAAAATCCAGAAAGCCTCGACTTGATCCAGGATCATACAGACCTATCTCTCTAACACGTGCCATGGCTAAATTAATGGAGAAAATAGTCAATGTCCGGCTTATGTGGACACTAGAAAAATCTCATTTCTTCTTACCAGAGCAAAACGGCTTCAGACGTGACCGGTCAGCAATTGACAATATCGTAGACTTACAAAGTGATAGCCAAGAAGCGTTAGCAATGAATCAAATGTGCATAGCTATTTTCTTCGATCTAAAGAAAGCCTTCAATATGTGTTGGAGATTCAACATCATTGCACGCATCCAATATTAGAGGACACTGCTTAGCCTATATCGAAAATTTCTTAACAAGACTTTTCTTTCCAAGTAGGAGTTAATAACTAGTACTTTCCCTAGTAAGAGTTTATTCCGATTTTTATACTGCAGAGAACGGTAACCCACTAGGTTCAGTACTTAGTCCTACCCTATTCCTAGTTGCCATAAACAACATATTAAACAAATTACATAAACCTCTCAAAGCTCGCCTCTATGCCGACGATTTAGTGGTGTACATTAAAGGAACACAAAAAGAATATATGTGCAAAATAGTACAGACACTTTTAACCCAACTAGATGAACGGACAGCTAGTACAGGCTTCGATTTCCATTCCTTTATCTTCACAACAGCATCATTCCCTTCCAAAACTCCGTGAAATTCCTTGGTATGTGGTCGAATCAAAAACTTTCCTGGAAAAAGCACATACAACACTTGGCGGTAACATGCAACAAAAGACTCAATTTGCTTAAAACCGTATCAAATCGTTTCTCGGGTTCCGACTTCTCTACATTATTCCTGTATAAAACACTAATTAGATTATAATTATTATAATATAAACACTAATATAATAAATTAGATTGTATCTAACGGTATATCAAAACCGTTAGATACAATCCACAATGGCGCACTTCAGATCGTTCTCGGAGCTTTTCACACTTCATCCATAGAAAGCTTATACTCCGAAAATGGAGAACCATAATTGCAGTATAGGCGGGCACTTTTAACGCTTTAACACGCTTCCTCTGTAGCTGCTAATAAGAATCATCCACTCTTCGAAAATACACACTTAAGTATACTTTACACTACATGATTTTATCATATGACAATATCATATGAGATTTGTTATGATTCCTCGTTTCTATGTTTTAAAAAATCGTGTTTACACTGCATGATAATTTATGACTTATGATATGAGTGACAATGAGTGAGGTTTTATTGATTTTTCTTTTTATTTATGGTCATAGAGATATTAGACACAGTATAGGTATCAACTATTAGATTTTGAAACCATTATAATGGAAAATAAATCTTTGATTGCATTGTAACAACTGCGTACAACAGTAAGAAGAAAAAGATCAGACGCCTTTGGGCTCGCAGGTGGCTCTTACGAAGAAATCGTGGGCAGGGTATATCAAATTTAGTGTTGATATTATACCAAATTAAAAATAATTAATAAAGAAACTAAACTAGAAAAATACGAAAAAGAAAAATACGACACAATTTCAATATCAATGCAACAAACAAAAAATAAATAAATAAATAAAGAATGTTGTCGGTAAGAGAATGTTGCTGAATTGACATAAGAATAAGGCGCGATATTTAAATATGTTGGTGTTACCCCTATTATTACCGAAAATCATATGATTTTATCGTGCGGAATAGGTACCGTCCTATTCTCCTGTGACAAGCTATGACGAGCCGCATGACAGTGCTTATGACAAAATCATATGACAAATCACACAGTGAATTATAACTTTGTGTTTTGAAACGGAGTTTTTAAAAATTATTTTATTTACAAATTTACAAAAGTTAACAAACAAAAGTTATGAAACAAAAACTATGAAGCAAAAGTTAAGTAGCAAAAGTTTACTAGCAAAATATATGAAGCAAAAGTTATCTTAATTGAAAAGTCCCTCTATTTATAATATTCTATTGCGTCGTTTCTATTCTCCTATAATGTGCAGATTCTGTGGAATCCAGTGGCGTAACTCCTCCCTCACTGAGTCCGAAAAATAACGGAGTTATTTTTGGGATGCTGGTTTGTGGAATCTTCTTCAATGCCGGAATCTTCTTGTAATTCTATATCATGCTCGTTCCGTTGCTTTGATCTTCTTTGTTTAATAATATACAGAATGATCAAGATTAGAATAATTGCTATGACTGAGGTGGTCACCAATGGAGTCGTATGCGAAGGAATATTTGTTCCTCTAATTGGTACTAATTGTTTGGCCATATTATTAATTGCGTAAAGATTTTCAAAGTCAATTTTGGTAATATTATGGCTCTGGAATTTTTGTATATTTTCTGTGGAAAAATATTTTATTTTTGGTAAAATTAGAGCTTTCCCTCTATGAATTTTGATATTATTATTGAATTTCAGTTGGTTGATTATCACTTCACAATCTTCTGGTATACTGATGAGAGATGGACTGTGTACTTCGAAAATTTGGTCTCTCTTGCACTTTGATTGGACTCGTTCTGATGTCGATGGCATTATCAATACTTCATTATTAGTTACTTGTTCGATAATGGATTCTTGGAGAGTGACTTCTGTGGTAAAGCATTGGGTTGAACTTTGACCATTGAGGAAACGCAAGGTGCAATTATCTTGTAGTATGGTATCTTCTTTGCAATAGTATGTTTCTTCTAAAATGGGACATTCTTCTTTCTGTAGGTGCGTCTCGTCAGAGGTTCGTGCCAAATAAGGGTATGTGGGAGTGAACATCTTGTTCTTTTGAATTATTGGGTAGATATGGTAAAAATCAAGGACAGTTGGTTTTAGGATAGGAATGTGAGTAGCAAAGATCAATTTTGAACTTGAAAAAGTTACTTGTGTCCCTAATAGCATGTAATACGTTAAAATATTTATAAATTTTGGAATTTGAGAAGGTTGGTAAATACTGTGCAAATATTTAATCATATCCTGAATTTCCTGACTCGAAATAATTGAACTATGTAATGTGTTTAATTTTGAAAACATAATTCCATTTGCTACATTTTCAATAAAATCTATCATATTCTGACAATCTAAATTTATCTGACTTATGGTACCTTGAAAAGTAATATAATTTCCCAAACTGTTTATAGTACTTTGAATTCCTAATTGGAACTTCTGTAAGTTATGTTGCAGTTTTTCTTGGTTTTGCCAAAGTATTTCTAGAGATTTGTTGTAATGATCAATTAGTTTTTTATATAAAGATATTTGTAAGTTCGTTTCATGAATAATTTGTTTCTGATTATTTTCCAGTAATTCTATTGCTTTATCATATCTATCTCCGTCTTCTGAATCTAAATTTCCAAATAAGTATTTATTAACTTTACCTAGGCCGTCAATTAAGCCTCTTTTTGATCGAATATGGGGATAGATGTTTTCTAATTTTTTCTCTAATGTATTAATTAAAACTTCTGTTCTTTCTAACATGTTTTCTGCCAATCCATGATATGAAATGGGATTTGAGGCATTAACTTTCACTACATTAGTTTTTATTATTTGAAAATTAACTTTAAGAGATTCTACTTGTCTAACTATTTCTTTTAAGTTTATATAATGGATAAATGTATGTTTACTATAAATTAATCTACATGTACCTAATTTAATTGGGAGTAAAAGGTTTTCAAGAGGTGTTATATTAATGTCGATGTCAACTCTAACCTGGTGGGACGTCTGGTATATCATCTGTATCAGAATCAAGACGATTATTTTCTTCATTTTGTTGAACCTGCAAAAAGTTTCTTTTATTAGATCTGGGTTTGCGAACTGTGCTTTTATGATACAATCCTTTATCTGTTTCCAACAACAAGCCACGATCGTTGACAATAGTTGTTTCTTTAAACTTAGGAAGTGCTTTGTTGCGACTTCCACTTTTAATGAATGCTTTGTTTTCATTTGTGTAATCGTGTGGGTCTGACCTCGTTAAATTGCGTTTTTCTATCTGTTGGTATTTTACGTTTGCATTTCGTTCATGTATTTTATCGTATAATATTTTGCAAGATTCTTTATGATTCTGCACATATTGTGATAAAATTAAATGATCATTGTTGTCGAATGGGTCTGGATTATTTATATGTCCTTTAATGATTTCAAATGGCGTAAATTTAGTAACAGAATGAATTGAATTATTATATGATAATATGCAATGTTTCATTAATTGTTCTACTGACATGTCTTTATTCGTTTCTCTAAGGCATCTAAAATGTTCTATTAAAGAGGAATGAAAACGTTCTACCGGAGAATTCGAATTGCTGTTCTTAGGAGTAGTAAAATGTAATTCTATTTTATGTAATTTACAAAAATCTTCTAAGTCATAGTTTTTGAATTCAGTGCCGGAGTCAGTTGTTATTTTATAGGGTAATCCATGATGTGTGATATAGTTTAACAAACCATCGACTATTGAAATTCCACTAATACTAGGAATTTGATGCTTGTCCGTATCGAGAAAATGCATCAATTATTGTAAGAAATGGTGTATTGGATATTCTAAATACATCCATATGAATATGATCAAATGGCTTAGAAGCCGTTGGTGTAAGATTAAATTTAATGACTGGTGGGTCTCTATCATATTTATTTTTTAAACAAACTTGACAATTGTTGACATACTGTTCTATATCTTCTGACATATTGGGCCAGTAGTATCGTGAACTCATTGACATTTTTAGCTCATTTATACCACGATGTCCTTTTTTGTAAACATGATAATAATTAAGTTTTTCTTTTTGTTCGTCGGTAGTCTCAATATCATCTAATATTTTTGTACAGTGCACAAATTTGAATGCAGAATTTTTGAAGTAATTTTGCAATGCAACTACAAATGTTTCAGGTGATAGTGGTGGTCTAAAATACAAGGCATATAATTTTCTTGGGTCTATATAATCTTTAACAAAATTTATGATTCCTTTTTGCATATCTCTTTGAGGTAAGATAACAAATAGTCTTGTGTTCTCAAATATCTTTTGTGTTTTAGTTTTTATTTCATTGATTTCTCCATAGGTTAATAATATTTGATTTTTGTATAAATTCAAGGCTCGGTCTGTGATTGGTATACTAAGAATTGGATTTTCCACTGAAGTATGTACTGTATTTCCATCAGTATCTTCATTTCCACTTGGATTAACATTTGGGGGTCTGATTTGTATATCCGATATTATGTTTATTCTTTTTTCTTGTTCATTCTTGTCATCTAATGTTTCAGAAATTTCTTCATTGCTTAACTCAGGAAGATAAAGTCATTTGGATCAAACAATTGATCTGTAATTTCTTGATTTGGAACTGATAAATTTTCTATTTCTTTTTGTATTACATCATCTATATCATCAAGATTTACACACAAAGATTCAGATTCTAGTACATTTATTTCATTATCGGTGTCTATTCGTGAAAGACAATCCGCAACTTTATTAAGGGTTCCTTTTTGGTATTTAATTTTATAATCAAATTCTTCGAGTTGTAACCGCCATCTCACTAGTCGTGAATTAGGTTCTTTTAATGAAAACAACCATTGTAGTGGTTTATGATCTGTAAAAATTATAAATTCTCTTCCAAATAAGTATGGTCTAAAGTATTTGCAGCTCCATACTATAGCTAATAATTCTTTTTCTATAGTAGAATAGTTTATCTCTGCTGAATTTAGGGTCCTTGACGCATATGAAATAGGATGTCCATCCTGTGATAATACTGCCCCAATGGCATATTTGGATGCGTCTGTCATTATTTCAAATTTTTTGTTAAAATCTGGGTAGGCCAGAATTGGTTCTGATATTAACAAATTTTTGCAAGTATTAAAGCAATCGATAAATTCTTTTGTGTGTTCTATTTTATGGTCTTTCTTCAGGCAAACTGTTAACGGTTTTGTTATTTTAGCGAAGTTCTTTATAAATTTGCGATAATATCCTAAAAGACCTAGAAAAGATTTAATTTGTTTTTGTGTTCTTGGAATTGGAAAATTCTGTATAGCTAGTATTTTGTTTTTATTGGGTTTAATTCCTTATGGTGTAACAACGTGACCAAGAAATTCAACTTCTTTCTGTAGAAACTCACATTTATCCAATTGAATTTTTAAACGTGCTTCTCGTAGTTTATGAAATACTAGTTTTAAATTTTGAATATGTTCCTGTAAGCTAGTACTAAATATAATTATATCATCCATGTAGACCATGCATATTTTGTTTTGCAAATCTTTTAGTACTTCGTCCATTACCCGTTGGAATGTTGACGGCGAATTTTTGAGACCAAAAGGCATTCTTAGAAATTCATAATGACCGTTGTCTACGCTGAATGCTGTTTTCTCTACAGATTTTGGATCCATTTCGATTTGGTGGAATCCGCTGGCCAAATCTAATGTGCTAAAATATTGTGCTCTTCCTAATTTATCCAAAATTTCTGTAATATGTGGAATTGGATATCTATCAGAAATTGTTTTTTCATTAAGCTTTCGATAATCTATGACTAGACGGTATTTTTTCTTGCCTGATGCATCTAATTTCTTATTCACTATCCATATGGGTGAACTCCAAGGTGAACATGATGACCTTATGATTCCTTTATCTAACATTTCTTGAATTTGCCTTCGAACTTCTTCTTTGTGGCAGTAAGGATATCTATAAGATCTACAATGTATAGGAACTTCGTCTGTAGTTTTTATGATGTGTCTGACATTGGAAGTAAATGTCAAGGGATCTCCTGCTTTTAGGAATATATCTGAAAATTCTCTACATAGCTTAATTATATTTTCTCTTTCTTCTGAATTCATGTGGTCTGTCCTTATAAGGTTTCCTAAGTCTATTTTGTTTCTTTTACTACATTTCTCATTAGGTTTTTTGTTAAAATAATTGAAGTTGTATAATTCATAATTTGCGTTTTCAAAGGGGTATACGTCTATTGGTCTTAGTAAAGTTATTTTCAGAGGTTTGTCTGTCGTGTTTATTATTTCCATTATAGCATAGCCATTTTTTGCTAATGTTAATGTTTCAGGAATATAAACTTCTTCTAAATATGTTTCTTCGACCATTATTTCTCCATTAGGTATACTGACAGGAAGAGGATAAAGCTTTCTTTCCTGTGCACTTATAGTAAATTCAAATTTAATATCCATTGGTCCTCTAAATTTTATCGGTATCGTTACATTGTTATTATACAGTCGTTTATTAGTAAAATCTATAACTAAGTTCATTCTCATCATATCTTCTAATCCTAAGATTCCATCAAAATATTCGTGAAAATCATATAAGATATAATGAATATTAAAGTTACTTCTGAATTCTGGAAATGCTGGTATTTCAGCTTGATATTTAATAGTCTTATTATAAAGAGCAGTTATAATATCTACATTTGACTGGTATATGCAATTAGGAAAATATTTTTCGGCGATACTTGGTCGTAGCAAAGACCTAGCACTACCGGTATCAATTAGCAATTTTATTTTTGAATTTCCTACTTCAATATATGGTAGGGGATTATTCGAATTTATTTCTATATTGACTGTTTCCTTTCCGAGGCATCTATCTGAAAATTTTGATCACCTTGACCGTTTTGTGGTAAATCGTACTCAGAATTTCTAAAATAGCTATTTACTTGTTCATGTTGTGGTTCTCTTGGATTATTATTTTCGTTTTGATAATTATTTGTGTATAGCTCCTCAGCTATAGTATCAGGAATTCGTCTAGGGAAATAAGTTCTCCGATAATTATTGTATTTATTGGGATTTGATCTAGCGTTTGAATTTAATGTATTTCTGGATGCTATTGACATAGGTTGTGGCTTAGGTAACCGATCATTAGGAATTCGGTTGGGCCTGAATACATTACTTTCTGGTCGGAAGTTTGTGGAATGATTCTGAGATGTGAAATGATTCTGAGAATGTTGGGGTGCTAAAGAATTTTGGTTTTGATAACCTTGATTTCGATATAAAAAGTTAGAATTAAAAGGGTTTTGATTTTGATAAGTAAAATTTGGATTTGTTTGATATTGATGTGTGGGATTAGAATTTTGGGGACGATAATGGTTGCTAGGCTGATTTGGCCTGTAAGATGGATTAAAGGAATTGTGTGACTTAAAATTATGATTGTTTTTTGGAAAATTATTACTAGAATGTCCATATAAATTTTCAAAATTATGAAACTCGTCGACATATGCAATGGCATCTTCAAGAGAACTCGGTTTCTTAAGGTGCATATTATTTTTAAGAACACCTGTACATCCTGCAATAAAAGTGTTCAGTGCGATTTTATCACAATGGTTAATTTGGCATAGTTTATCTGCATGCTCTATACTAGTATCGTTACTTATTCTTTGGGCTACATTGCTTTTTAATAATTGTATTCTTGTTCCAAAATTATGGAGTGTTTCATTTTTAAATGGTTTAGTTCGTGTTAGTTCTTGCATTAAGCAGTCTAAATCACGTCTATCTGCGAAGCATTGTTCTAATGCTCTCTTTATACTACTCCATGTCGTTAGTTCCATACGATTTCCTACTAGTGCTTCTGCTTTTCCAACTAGTTTATCTTGTATGCACTCCAAAATGTGTTTATTTAAATCTGGATCATTATATGTAGAATATGTTTGTATTAGTTCGTTGCATCTAAAGATAAATTTGTTGAGAGTATTGGAATCTCCATCGTAGGGTTTAATATTTTTTAATTTTGATTTGAGAAAGTCCCAGTTAAGGGGAGTTTGAGTTTGAGTTGCAGTAGCCATATTTTCAAATAAAATTATTTGTCAAAATATTTCACAAAATTGTATAGAATTATGTATTATAAAAAAATATATATACGCAATATAAATATTTTTCAAAGATTTCAAAAAAAATTATTCAATAAAAATAAATATTTTCAATAACATAAATATGTATTAAAAATGAATAAAAAATATCAGTATTCTTATTCAAAAAATTCAAATTCTTATTCAAAAATTAATCTATCTATCCTCACAAATGTATGAAAGGAAAGGCGAAAAGGAAAGGCACTTACAGTTATCTGGAGCACCTGCTTCTCTTCTCCGAACTTTTGCTTCCTCTGGAACTCTGCTTCTTCTCGTTGATACCACTGTAGGGTAGAGGTTCGATTTGGATACGCACTACGATGTTGAAACACCAAAAACCGAAAAAGTTCTATCACTTGATGTGTAAAATGTTCTTTTCCGATCCGCACGTATCCTACTGACTGCGCCAATTATAACTTTGTGTTTTGAAACGGAGTTTTTAAAAATTATTTTATTTACAAATTTACAAAAGTTAACAAACAAAAGTTATGAAACAAAAACTATGAAGCAAAAGTTAAGTAGCAAAAGTTTACTAGCAAAATATATGAAGCAAAAGTTATCTTAATTGAAAAGTCCCTCTATTTATAATATTCTATTGCGTCGTTTCTATTCTCCTATAATGTGCAGATTCTGTGGAATCCAGTGGCGTAACTAGTGTAAACATATAAATTTCACTTTATGACCAAATCATATGACAAATCACATGATAAATCATGTAGTGTAAAGTGTGTATTACATGGTTTCTACAGTGTGAATACGCAAATGGTTATTTAAAGCAAATTTCTGAATAAACTGCTTAAAACAGATATAACATCTTTAGGGTGTTTCTCCAGTGTGTGTCATTAAATGTGATTTTAATTGAGCTGTTTGAGAAAACTGCTTATAAAAAATCTCACACATGTAAGGTGTAAACAAATATCAGACTTTCAAGATTTTTCTCCAGAGTGTGTATATAAATGCGTTCTCAAATACCGCTGCTGAGAAAACTGTTTAAAACAAATATGACACTTGTAGGGTTTTTCTTCAGTGTGTGTCACCATATGTGCTTTCAAATTGCCTATTTGAGCAAACTGCTTAAAACAAATCTCACACTTAAAAGGCTTTTCTCCAGTGTGGGTACGCAAATGGCTATTTAAAGCACCTTTCTGAACAAACTGCTTAAGACAAATATCACATTTGTAGGGTGTGTCTCCTGTGTGTGTCCTCAAATGTAATTTTAATTGACCTGTTTGAGAAAACCGCTTAGAACAAATTTCACACATGTAAGGTGTTTCTCCAGTGTGTATTACCAAATGGTTTTTCAAACTACTTTGCGAAGAAAACTGTTTAAAACAAGTATCACACTTGAAAATTTTTTCCCCGGAGTGTATCAATAAATGCGTTTTCAAATAACCTTGCCGAGAGAACTTTTTAAAACAAATATCACACTTAAAAGATGTTTCTCCAGTGTGTGCTACCAAATGGTTTTTCAAATTACTTTGAGAAGAAAATTGTTTAAAACAAACATTACACTTAAAGGATTTTTCTCCAGAGTGTATCAATAAGTGTGTTTTCAAATAAAATTGCTGAGAAAACTGTTTAAAACAAATATCACACTTGTAGGGGTTTTCTCCAGTGTGTGTCACCAAATGTGCTTTCAATTGCCGTCTTTGAGAAAACTGCTTAAAACAAATCTCACAGCTATAAGGTGTTTCTCCAGTGTGAATACGCACATGGATACATAAATTAGAGTTATGAGCAAACTGCTTTAAACAAAATTCACATTTATACGGTTTTTCTCCTGTATGAGTGCGCAAATGGTTATTTAAACTACTTTTCTGAATAAACTGCTTAAAACAAATATCACACTTGTAGGGTGTTTCCCCAGTGTGTGTCATCAAATGTGCTTTTAATTTAAATATTTGAGAAAACTGCTTAAAACAAATATCACACTTGTAGCGTGTTTCACCAGTGTGTGATATAAAATGGTTTTTCAAATTAGTTCGCGAAGTAAACTGTTTAAAACAAATATCACACTTGAAGGATTTTTCTCCAGAGTGTATCAGTAAATGCGTTTTGAAATAAAATTGCTGAGAAAACTGTTTAAAACAAACATCACACTTGTAGGGTTTTTGTCCAGTGTGTGTTATAAGTTCTTTTCCAGTTTGAATTTTTATATTATTATTTAATGTACTAGCTTCATGGTGTTGAATTATATATTTTTCCTTAAGAGATAAATGTTCTGTCTGCTCAGGACAACCTAAAATGAAAGTCATTTATATAAATTTTACTACTTGAAAGAAATAAATGGAATAAATAATTTAAAACATAATAAAATGACAGGTATTTTAAAATATTGGTATATGATATAAATATTGATTAGAGGAATGTGCTTTTTATTGACTAGACTGTCTTCCCGATGCATCACGCATAACGTAACTTAAAGGTAGGTACACATATGCGAGCCGAACTGTTCGCGAACACTATATTCGTATAATTTGTACGGCGGGACGAACCGCTTGCGAGTTGTTCGTTCGTCGCTCGTCAGGAACCATGACCTGTCGGTTTTTGGGACGAACACAAAGGATATTCGCAGTTCAATTTGGACGGTGTTCGCAGCGATATTGTTTGCGAGCGAAATAGGTGACAATGATCATGCCAACAGAAGACTTTAAACGGAAAATGATAACCCTATTGGCATCGTTTAGGCGCGAAAATATATCCATAAATTATATTTCACCAGATTGTGTTCATTAAAAATGAATAAAATAAATTATATGCACTTCTATACAAACAATACTGTTACTTCGCACGACTTGGTTCGTCGCTTTCCATGGATCGTGACGAGTTTGCGATGAGTTCGCTGTAAACATATTTTCAACGAACTGTTCGCGAACAGTGCGGCTCGCATATGTGTACCCATCTTAATATTTAATTGTACAAAACAAAAAACAATAACTACTACTGAAATTCAATATAGTCGTTGATGACCTGATTCATGGGCTTAACAAACGGTGAAGGAATCCGGATCCTGGGTTCCGCAGACAATATTCTAATACTGACTATACTCCTTTTACCCTATGTTATACGAATGGTTTTGCATGCAGTTAAATTGGAAAATACTTGCCAAGTTGCTGGTATATCCAAATTCGAATAAAATACATCCAAGTCTTTACTTTCTGCAGACACTGTATTAAATATAACCTTGAAACAAATTGGCAGTAAATCACTTCCGAGTTTTCAGCAAAACACAATGTTTAAACAAGTGTAGTTCAGTAATACCAAAGCTATTGAGAGTATGCAGTCCAGTAATTAGACTGAAGGTACTTTATCGTTTAACTAAAACACACCACAAAATCCGAATTGAATTCCCGAAACGCTTTTTTGTCACTTAGCAAACGATTTGTCCTATTCACTGTCTGATATTTCACTATCAGAGTCGTCACTATCTGAATTGTCTATCCGAATAATTAGAGGCCGGACCTCATCTATAACTCGCTCGGTCTGAAAAGACTGAACGATTATGTCTTCCGTATGTCTAATACAATTTTGCCATTGTTCTGCCTTTATTTGTTCTAGCGATTCTTTCTATAAACTAAGAACGCTAGCGTCATCTGTTGTTTTGGATGCATGTTTATCATAAAAATTTTTGGCTATACCCCAAACTAACTCAATTGCATTATAGTGGCAACGGTAGTGCGGAAGTCGAAGAACTTCATGGCCATATTTAAGAGCCATTTGGTCAGTAACAAATTTCTTTTGGATTTTGTGTTCTCTACACCTTTGAAGTAAATCGACTTTTAACAATATCTCACTGTGATAAATTTTCTTTTTTGTCAACCACAACTTTATTTCTTCTTTCGTCCAGCTGCTTGATGGAAATCTCTCTTCTACTCTTGAGTGGTAGGATGCATTATGTAACATTATTATGGATGGTCGCTCCAATTTTTTTAATAAATTTTCTTCAAACCATTCTTCAAAAATATTTGCATCCATATTTCCATGGTAATCACCTGTATTCTTTGTGGACGAAAAAATTAATTTTTAATTAGTTTATTCCTGACGCTAGTCCTATCTAAAAATAGGACAAATGTGTAAAATGTACAAGCAAATAAACACCTGTAGATCAACTGAGAACATGAACCTGGGACGCAGCTATGTCATTACTGTAGATTTGGCAATTGAATATGGCAGACACTCACAAGCACCCATCCACCCACCTTCTCATCCACTATCTGACACAGATGCTCCCAGGACATGGCTGTTTTCGAGCATATCTTTATCGCTTTAAACGTAACAATTCTAAAGAGTTCCCATCAACATTCAACTTGCTGCGCAATACTCTATAAGCAGTTATCAAACAGAAAATTCGCCCAGAGACCATAGCAGAAGAAATGCTTTCATCAAAGATAACTTGGGATGCAATCAGCACATTCCCTCATGATCTTCACCGCTATGAAAAAATATGAGCTGAAAATAGACGGCTAGAAGGAGAGAAGCAATGACTTCAACAACATAAAGGAAGAGCAATAGCTAGACCCTCCCCCCGTGTATAGTACCTTGTGAAAAACAGAGGCAGAATTGATTACAGTAGAAATAATATTATTTAGTAATTACTTATTGTTTTACTTTTCTCACCTGGTTCTTCCTTTGGTTCATCTTTCAAGATTTCCAGATCTATTGATGTTGATAATTCACTCTCGTAATGTTTTTGGTCATATTCATCAAGTTCTTTCTTAATTTCAACTTCCATGTTACTAATACAAACCAATGTTATGATAGTTGCTAAATCTGTAGTAAACTGTAAAAAAATCTGTAAATAAACATTGTAGTGTACTATATTATGTTTGACTTGACTCTGTTATGAGGTGAAGTGAATAAAAATATACTTAATTATGGTAACATCTATTGATGACTTGGTGAGGGAGGTTTGTGATTAACAATTATAACAAAGGAGATCAAACTCTTGTCACTCTATGACAACAGCAAAGCTTTGCACAACAGCCTAATAATTGAGAATTGCCAGAATAAGAAGGATAAAATAGAGGAAAAAGATTATACCTATCTGTTTATAATTTGAACAAACTTGACTATTGTTTAAGACTGCTTTTTATCTAAATGTTGCATTTATTTATGGAAAGGAATTTATTTATTATTTCCACCTGTATTAAATTGATATTTTTTAATATAGATATCACATTAGTCATTAGTTGTTTTTTCACTTCTGTATAAAGTCCTATATATTGGATATACATATTCAAACACATTCACAAAAAGGAACAGGAATTGCATTGATACAGAACAGATGAGCTGCAAATAAAACATGACCAATACATAGTCTGATGATGTTCCCCTCCCAGTTCTACAAAATTATTTCATATTTTATACTGTTAATTGCTTTTCCAATTATATTATCAATATACTCCAGTTTGTGGGATAAGAAGACCCCTAGATATTTGACTTATTTTTTAAACAAAATTATATTTTAATTAATGACCAGATCTGGTAGGTTGTTAAATTGTAATTTTCTTGAAAACCAAATAGCCTTACTTTTATTTACCGAAATTTGCAGATTGTGAAGGTTGCACCATTCATTAATGTCTGATTTGAGGTTAATGGGGGTGGAGCACAAAATGGGCCTTTGGCTATTACGTAACATAAGAATTAGACCATCAGCATATGAAAGTAGGGAGACATGATCTGCTATTGCATTGTATATAGATTTTATATAAATGTTGATATAAATATTAGACTTAGTGGGGATCCTTGGGAAGTTTGAGATGGTCCTATGAGATGATTTTTATTATCTTTGATAGATTGAAAAGTTAAATTGATCAGATCTAGTGAAATGAGAAAATCTTGGTTGATAAAATAAATAAATATTTATATCATCATATGCTGATTTCATGTCCAGGAAAATTGCCAGGGTTTGAAGGTTATCAGTGAAAGCTTATTGTATAAATGAGGTAATGATGACCAAATTTTCCTACAAACCCATCCCTTTTCTACAGCATGTCTGTACGGGATTGAAATTCTTGTTGTTTTATACAAACCATTCTATTCTATTTTTGAGAATTTGTTCCAAAGTTTTACAACAAGATGAGAGGACGATGAGTCTATAACCATCTCTTATGTTAGTAGGTTTTTCGGGTTTTAAAATAGAGAGAACAATTGTGTTTTCCATGTTGGAGGAATAGGTGTTCTCCTGAGATAAGAATTAAAAATGTCTTTTAGGAAGTTAAACATTCTCTAGGAAGATGTTTAATCACAGAGAAAGAAATATTATCAATATCATCATGAGTTAGGGATGTGTAGTTCACCATCAAAATAGTTGAAATGAATGATTCTTTCAACTGAACTAATTGAACTAGTTCATTAATTTTCATAGAACTAGTTCACTGAAGATTTGCATTATAAATTATGTCTCAACTTCTAAAGAAGAAAATAATGAATGAATGAGATCATATATTTATTATTTTGTGAATGGGATGGACTGACTAGTTTAAAAAAAGAAATGCTGATTAGCCTCAGATAACAGATAATAATTCTTATGAATGTGACAATAACATAAACAGTCTTATCTTAATGTCATAATGGTTCGGATCTTATGGCCATGTATTGGCTTGGACATTGCCATGCTGTGTTGTTTCTTGTATTGTAATTTTGCAATAAAAAATTTTAATTGTGGTTAAAATGATTGATGCATTTACATAAAATATAATTTTATGTAAAAGTGAGAATAAAAATTATTTAGTGTTCCTAGAAAATTCACTGATTTTTTTTGTAAAGGTTCTTTTAGAAATAACCTAATTATAGATACCTATGAATTTAAATATATGTAAATATAAAAATAAATCATATGTGAACCATATTTATATTTAAAACGGTTAATAAAAAACAAATCTTAATAATTTGTTGCAAATAAAAAAAAATGTTATTTGCAAAACATTTGAGAAATAAATTTAAAACATTTAAATCTAAACATATGATTGAAAGAAATGGTTCCAAACCCGAACTACTTGTACGGTAGTGTAAGACTGACTGAAAACCGAAGAAAACGGGCGGCCGGCGCCGAGCTTGTGTGATGATTGAGACTTATCAATTGTGTGCCAAATGTTTGGTATTTGGTGACAAAGTATTTAAAAAGTATGAATATAAGTGATTCAACTTTGTTTATATCTGATTTTTCAGATAAACTATGATCCATATTCTTCTGAATTGAACTGATGGATGGAATATTATTGATATTATCTATCCTTTGACTGTTAAATTTAGGACTACGCCATTGCCTGTGAAAGAGATTCTTCCATCAGGGCATGTGAATAGTTTATTATAAGCTATCATATCTAAGGGGATGGGAGATTAGAATAAGATTGAATGGTGCTTTCTATCCAAAAGTTCAATGAACTGCACATTGTTTTCGATGCAATGGAGAAATGTGGCACAATAAAAATTAAGCTCACTCAAACTTTCATTCAATCATTGGGCAACCTTTAGTATTAGCTTTAGACGATTATTTATATTCCACAATTTGCAATATTGATCAATACAATTGATGGTCTAGGGGACACAATACTACTGTATATTAGTTGTTATTCAATTGTTTAGGTTAGAGCGATGCCACACAAAACCAATGAATACATTTATATATACGCATATTTTGTATCTTAAATCTGGGTGGGACCTTGGAGAAACTGTCTACTTTGTTAATTATTCCTATTAAGTATATAATATGTTGTAGGATAGGGTTATAAACAGAGGATTGTTAGTAATAGCCTTATTATATATACATACTTTTAGTTTTTCTATTTTCCAACAATAGAAAACATGATTCATATATGATTCATATTTGATGATACAATATACAATACAATAATACAAATAATAAAAATAAATATACAAAGCGAAGCTACCAAGCCTGATGACTATTGACATTGACATGTAATTGACATTTATGCTGAGCATACGTTGTTCCGTGATCACACTATCAAAGAATGTCTAGATATTCTTTAATACCATCATGTCATACCATGGTACAATGAATACACAAGGTATGATACATAATGTTCCAAAATCGGTTCGCTTTCGCGCATGACGTAGTCAAGATCGCTTATTCCCGCAACATTTGAATGTAGTTGTATAGGAAAGACTTTTAATTTTAAGTTTTTTTATATAATTTGGCTAATTTAATTATAGTAATTATAAAGAGATGATAAAATTATGTTATTATAATATTTATCCTTTATAAAACATAGATATCCTTTATAAGACAAGTTTTAATTATCTTTTATTACACGTAGGTACAGGTTAATTAACTTATAGGTACTCCAGAGTTCGATATTTCAGATGTTTAAAAAGATACAGAAAAGTGGTAATGGAGGTATACAAAATTTGTACGTATATATACCTACTGAACTAAACACAAAATCAAAATAAATAATAACAAAGTCAACTTTATTTGTTTATTTATATCGAATGAGCTAGCTGGCCATCGAATATGAGTGTAATGAGGGCACACAATATTGCACAACATTTAAAATGACATTTTTGTAATATTTACACATAAAATTATCTTGGTATTTTTTATAATAATGATAACATTGTATATTTTAACAATGATAACATGATTTAACAAAGAAAAATATGTTATTTTGGAAGATGCTAAATTGATTTCCTCCGAAACAGTTCTTATTGCAAATTGCATAGCAGGCTGAGGCTAGTTTCTTACTTAACAAATCGATATGAAAAAACCATTTAAGGTTTCATGACTAATAATTAATAAAAATAAAGATTTAGACTTACGTCGTTGACCTAGAAGTAGTAAGAAGCTGCTCAACATACTTTTTGGACTCTCTGTGTTCGCCTCCTTGTACGCGTTTCTTTTGGTTGGTTAAAAGGGTAGCCGATGTTGATTTAGGCAAATAAAGACTAGGTACTGCCTCAGGTTTGAGTTTTAGACCCTTTTTAGAAACGTAATTTAAAAGTTCCTGTTGTAGATTTCTTTGGTAATCTTCAGTTTTAAAATGTGTATAACAAATTCTTGCAGTATTACAATTAAAATTATCCTATCTACAACAAGATATAATCCACAGTTTTCTGGTCACGCTATCTTTAGGAAATGTATGAAACTTAAAGATTTTATCTTCATTGTCACTATTGCAACAAGCAATTGCACAGCGTACTTTGAAAAAGGTACAAAACCAGATATACAATGGCAAATACAAACTTTCAGTTTTACAAAAAAATACTATACAGTATAAATAAATAGTAACTAAACACCATTTGTATAAAGACACATATATAAGCATATATCTAAATTATTTTTCTATTATAAAATAGATGACTCAGTCAGTATTGAGATACTTTAAAATATATTTATTATCTTATACCTTACAATTTGCAATAGTCACCATTAATAACCGATAATATTGTTGAACTTTTGTTTTTGTACAAGCTTTCTGTCTTGCCGGTGTAAAGTCGTCTGAAGTCGATATTTATTGTGTTTTGCGTTTGAACTAATTTGTGTCTTATTTTCATATTATTATATTGTTTGATAAGTAAATTTTGCATATAATAATCGGTAGGTTATAGTAATGTGTATATTTTTTATTTTACTAAATTTCATTATAACTCATCTAAAATACCATATTGAATTGTAAAACAGATTTTTCTCTATTGTACTATATTTTGTTTTTATTTCAGTAAAACTGCTTGGAAGTGAGTGACAGTGAATCAGAATAAGCAAATCTACTACTATTTACCTATTCACAGTATTTCCTCTGCAGAAAATTTTTAAATTTCAAGGGATTTGCATACAAAAAGAGTACTTATATTATTAGTATATGTATGAAAACAAAAATAAATATTTCGCCTGAATCTCTAGGAGAAGTAAAGGTTTTACGCTACTGAAAATATATTTTTTATTCAATTATAACCAAAACATTTAAAAAAAAATTAGATCACTTTTTAACCATAATTTCAAAATTAATGTGTACGTTAAGCTGTAATAATGGGTTCGAGGTGGTTCAGGCGATCTTATCTACGTCACACTCCTGGACCAGCTGTCAAATGTCATGCGCAATATCATACCTTGTGTATTCATTGTACCATGATGTCATACCACATACCATACAAACACAGCATAGACAAAAATAGTCGTGAAAGCGCAATTGAAGGAGTGGGGAGAATGTTTTGTGCCTTCCAGACGTTCATAATTCGGTGGCGCTGTAGTCACACTAAGTGGTGATGTGACAAGTCAAGAGAAGTAGGACGTTGACGTATGTACTGTTGCCATAGTTCAAAACATACATTTTGCGTATTTACCCAAGAAAGATTCATTATACTAAGTAAATCTTTCCAAAAACGAAGATTGTAGCAAGTTTAACAAAAATCACTACTTAAGTTTACATTTACTTATTTCTACAAAATTTTTGATTATTCACCGAAAATAAAATTTGTGGCAACATTGTAATCCACGCCTCCGCAAATAATGGCGTTGTAAAAATAGATTGTATGCCAAATTTTAAAAGTAGGAGATAAAATAGTGTACATCAATCATTTTTTGTCTATACAAATATGTACTAATTTTGTAAAATGGAAAAAGGTACAATACAAAAAAAGTATGGTTTTTCCAACCCAGAGAAATAGTTCAAAAAGGATATTTTCTGGAAATGTGTGGAAGTTAGTTGAAGGGCAAGATTGCAGAAAGTTTTCTGTGTTATCTGCACATTGTCGTTTAATGAACATTTTAATAGGTATGGAAGATACTGTGTCTATACTTTTCCAATGAAAATTATACAAATAAAAAGTGCCAGAATATTTGTGTTTTATTTTTTAACTTGTTGTTTTCGGAGCTTTGGTGTTTCATTGTATTGGAAAACAGATATAGTCATAAAATAATAAATAAAAACTTATCCTGTGCCAAAAAATATACTGTCTCTGCCTGATAATTATTATGTTATCCATTTAAACATAAAAATGCGTAAGTGTATACTACATTTGCGGACAGGGAGAATATATGTTTTGGTTTAGAATAAGTTTTTATTTTACGACTATATTTTCCATTAAAAATTCATATTTTTTTAATTTGCCACCTAAAATTCGGAACATACTTTTTAAATCAGCTCTTCAAAGTATGTTTTGAATTTACCGTTAAATCTTTTAGTTGACCTTCCAGACACGTTTGGCGCTAGAAACCTTCTCTCCAACCTTTTTACAGTACTTACCTTACGTGTATGCTGTGATAAACAATACAAATAAACATAATAAATATATATCTGGTGAACACCTATGAATCTCCTTATGGTAGCCCGACAAAATATTCTGATGTATATGTAATGAGAATATGCAATCGATTGTAGTTTATTAGTAGATGATTGCAATAGGTCCAGTCTTTTTGTATGCCAATTAATAGTAGATATGTAATACACAAATCAAATTGAGAAGAGTCCATTTTGATGGCTAGAGCTTCCAAATTATTTACAATGGGAAGTATACTTATTTGAGAAGTGTGACATCACTATCACAGCTAAAATTTGTTCAAAGGATGTTATACACACATCAAAAATGTCTAAGGAACTATTCCACTTTTTTCATTAAAAACTTGAATGCTTTTTTGTTAATACATATCATTCAATTTGAAAACTGATTAAAAATCAAGATATGCCATTTAAATTCATCTGTCAATTGCACTGTTTTATTAAGGCAAAAGTGACAGCACCTCAATTTCATAGGATTAATTGATTTTTAAAAAACATTTTTCTGTCTACACATTGATCATCCGTGGTATTACTCTCGTGTTAGCTGGTGTATCAGTTCTTAAGATACCTCCAGACTTTTTCCATGGTCTTCTTATTACAAACGAGGCTGTGTACAACAGTTCTGAATATTTTACGCAGAGATTTCTCGATTAGAAGTTTTCATTATTTTCTTTTTATTGGAATTGTTGCTCTCTAGTTTTGGGAGGGTAGTGCAAATAAAACCAGCATTAAAAATATTGGAAATTTATTCAGTGTAAATATAAAATTATCACTTTTAAAATCGATAACATTACCGACCTATGAAGCAAAATCTATTTTTGATTCACTTTTTTGGTCATTCATTTTTGCAGGTACTTGCAGAGGAATAAGATTTTGCTTCATGGTAAAATAAAAACTTATAGAAAACAATATATCTATTGGACGGAGTCATTACCACTCTACAGTAAAAAAATAATCAAAAAATATGTAAAAAATTTTTAAAAAATCAGATCTATTGATATATATCAAAGAGTCTCAATTTTAAGTCCAATTAATAGATAAGTGGACTTAATCAACCATGAGCTCAGCTTCCTTTCAATCTTAGTATATTATTATTATAACAATTAAATACTATGAACCATACAAATCCATTATACTGTCACGACTCCGTAAATATGAAGTGTGCTGCTAGAGTAATAGCAAGTATAATTAAACTGTTTTGTACATCACTAGCTGCGCTGCGAAAATATTGTGGCTTTCCTGAAACATACATATAATTAGACAAGTGGTCCAATAGACTATTTTATTATATACAAGCAACAACATTATCACTAAAACAAAAAGCTTCAGAAATTCTAATAATAAATTATATATTACATTACTAAATTCTACCTTTGACTCCGGAATTGTGTCTTTTTTTTGTTATTTTTTAAAATATTTTATTAGTAGATAAACTTCTAATCCACTTTCTCAAATGGCGGCCACCACTTAGGTGATAATGGCACAACAAGGACTCACAAAATAGCTGTCAGCCGCGTCAGTAGGGATGTGGTTATGCCTTCATGACGTCAGTGGTGGCAGCCATTGGAGAAAGTAGCAAGGAAGTTATCGTGTTTATCTACTTTTGTTCCAACCACTTTTTGTGCCACCGTTATTATTTGATTGATATTTCAGTATCTAAATTTAGTTTCCTCTATCGATGTCTCTCCCCGGTAATTTTCTGGTTGTTTCTTAGAGTTTTAAAATGTATTGAATAATTCGAACCTTTTTACCAGCATCAAAGCTTATGCCCAGTTAAAAACATTAATGTTTCCGTTAATATACAAGGTAAATGAACGTTTCACTATATTTCAATTTTCCAAATTCTGAAATGATATCCAGGGCGAGTTTTTAGTTCGATATCGGTTGATAATTCAGTTATGGTATAGAATATCCAAAAAACTTATTTAGAAAAAGTGTAGGCAATAATATTCTCCATACTTGGAAAATATGTGGAATTCCACAGGGTGATTACTAACTATGTGGTACAGCAAACATACATATTTAAATGGAATACCCTATATACTTTTTTAAATTTGTATTCTTCGCATAATTCTTGATCTTATAGTATTGGGTTTTGCATTACTATACAGAGTGTTTAACCAGTTATTACCATTTTTATTTCGAAATCCCTACGAAATCAACACCATGTATATAAAGAAGTAATGCATAAACAATTACTTATTTTATATAATAAAGTAAACAATATATTGTAGTTTTTAAATTAAGTTTAATTGAAATCATTGACAAAAATTTGCATACAAGGTGAAATACAAAACAAAATTACGATTTTCTCATTTTTTTTAATGGATCACCCTATATTTTATTTTTTAGAAATATTGTATTTATGACACTCTTTCATTTTTATATAGCATTCCCTATACCTAAACTCATTATTTTGCGAGATAACCCTAAAACTCTTCTTAAAGATAATTCACACAAGAATATACAACAGATGTGAAAGAGACATTAGCCCCACACAGTTCGGTTTCAGACAAGGATTTGGCACAAGAGAAGCACTTTATAGCTTAACTGTCCTACTTCAGAAATGCAGAGATCAGCAAAAAGACGTCTTCCTATGTTTTATAGATTGCCAGAAAGCGTTCGATTGTGCTAATCATTCAGAATTAGTAAGATTGCTCCAGGAACGTTCGATAGATGAGTTCTTAAAATCATAAAGAACCTTTATATGAATCAAGTGGCATCTGTGAGAGTAGGACTGGCATCTACATCATATTTCTCGATCGAAAAAGGTGTACGACAGTCTTGTGTTCTCTAACCCCTCCTTTTTAATCTTTACTCTGAAACGATTTTCGATAGAGCCTTAAGTGATACTGAAGATGGAATCAAAATCAACAGACAGACTATTAGTAATCTTCGCTATGCTGATGATACAGTCATAATAGCTGATAGCCAAGAAGCGCTACAACGACTAATAGATAGAATAAAAACTGAAGGAGAACGACTGGGCTTGAAGATTAATAAGACGAAGGTAATGGTGGTTAGCAGAACACGAAATATGCAATTAAATATAAGAGTAAACAATAAGAACATCCAAAAGTACCCAAGATTCAGATATCTCGGTAGTTGGATAACTGAAGATCTAGATCCAGACATAGAGATACGTAGCAGGATTTAGCAAGCCAGAACAGCATTTACTAATATAAGAGCCTTGTTAAGCAACAGCAGCCTTAACTTAATGCTTCGATATCGCGTTGTAAAATGTTACATTTACTCCATACTGCTATATGGTGTAGAAACCTGGACCATAAAGGCCAATGTGATGAACCGATTGGAGGCCTTTGAAATGCGGGTATTTAGAAGACTACTTAAAATTCCCTGGACAGATCACACAACAAATGTCGAAGTATTAAATCGAATGGGCAGAGAACGAGAATTGCTGCCAATAATAAAAAGAAGGAAAACTGCTTATCTGGGTCATATATTTCCAAATTCCAAGTACCAGTTATTAAAGCTTATTATGGAAGGGAAGATAGAAGGAAAACGGGCCACCGGAAGAAAGAAATACTCATGGCTTAAAAACATAAGGGATTGGACAAACCTCGATGCCCATGCACTCTTTAGAGCCACACAAGACCGAGAGGAGTATGCCAGAATTGTCGCCAACATCCACTAATTGGATAGGGCACCAAAAGAAGAAGAAGTTCACCCTGTAAACAAATTTTACTCAATGATTTCAGTTAAACTTAATTTAAAAACTGTGTTTATGTTTATTATGATAATTTATATATATTATAAACTAATGTTTAATATGAATGACTTCTTTATATACATGGTGTTGATTTCATAGGGATTTCGAAATAAAAATGGTCATAACTTGTTAAATACTCTGAATAGTAATGCGAAGCCCAATATTATAAGAACAAGAATTATGAGAGGAATATAATTATGGGATAGGGTGAAAATATATACCATTTAAAAAATTGTATGTTTGCTATACAATTTATATGTATATATTTCCAAGTATGGAGAATATCATTGCCTACATTTTTTCTAAATAAGATTTTTGGATATCTTGTACCACAATTTAATTATCGACCGATGTCGAGCTAAAAACTCACCCTGTAGGTTGTAGTTTAAAACCCTTTAGAACTAACAACATCTCAGAATGAAAACCTGATATTATTTCAGTTAAAAAACGAATAATACCAAATTAGTTTTTGAACTATATTTTGTGGTATAGACGTAACTTGATGTTATTATTTTTACTTCTTCTAGTATAAAAGATATAAAAGTTTTTTATCTTTTTTTCTATCAAATAATTAGACATTTACATTTCCTATTTTGGCACAATTATAACTGTCAGTTTAGTTACATGAATCCTTAAACCCAAAAAAATCTAATCCCTTAGCTATGACTGTCATTAGAATAAGATTAATATATAATTAAAAAATATATATTAAGGTTCAATAACTAAACTCAAACTATATATATATATATATATATATATATATATATATATATATATATATATATATATAACAAAAATTATTAAAGCAAACAACAATTTCATCTTCTAAACTACACCAACTAAAATAAAACTAAAGCTTGTACTTTAAAGCCATCACCAACAAAACCATAGTGTTAAGGCCTACCCATTTGGAATTCTTTTTCTGGAGAGCTCATTCTACCATCTCCACCATTAGAGTACGCCAACACTCTCAATTTGTAAACCTTTCCAGGAGAAAGGTTGTTGACGTATCCTTCCAGCTTTCCTCCAAACGGAATTATTGTGTCATTGGCTGTGCTTAAATCTTGATCACTTTCCCATACACGAATCTAAAAGTTTTGAGAGATAAAATTGATTTATTAAGTACGTTTACATATATAGATAAATATATTTTATCATCATTAGAAAATTTTGAACGAAAACATACCTTATAACCCTGTAATGGTTCTTCTTCTAATGACGGCTGTACATATCTCCACACAACCTTGACTGTGGATGGATTGATGCCATACACCAAGACAGAAGAAGGCGGTTTTTGGGGAGCTTTTCTATACGTACGTTCTAGAAGAGATATATAAATTTTAGACATTTTTCTTTATTTCAATCATAATTAAGGTAGGTCATGAAATCACAAAGTCACAATGCTTGCAAGAAAAAAACAATATTCTTACCAATAAAACGTTCACTCTCTGGTCCTTCTCCAGCCGAATTGTAGACCATTGCCTTAACGAAATAATAAGTATCGGGTTGAAGACCAACGATGAGAGCCCATGGTTGTATTTTTCTCGATAAATAGTATACAGCATCTTGTTCGTTCGTATCTTTTTTCCAGTATTTGATCTAAAAATGAAAATGTCTCAAATAGCACATTATTGCACAACTCTGCTAACACCTTAGATTTTTTTATAAGGTGTTAGCAGCTCAACAATTTTGCTAAGGTAATAAACTCACAGAAAAATTTCGGTCCTCCTAATAGAGGGTTATACGTAGGATTAGCAGAAAAGGAATATGAATCTTGAGCTCTGGAATACACAAGGATAGCTTAGCACTTCTACACAATATATTTCTCAAACCACCCAGACAATACAGCCCACGCTGGATCGGCTGTTCTGATAAAAAATACCATTAAACACGCAGAACTACCAAAGTATGCTCCAAATTGCTTGCAAACTACAGTTATCAAAGTCAGCATGAGATCTTACGTACTAAAAGTCACAGCAGTCTACTGTCCACCCTGACACAACTTAAAGAAAGAAGATTTCAAGAAATTATTTGGATCTTGTCTCACAACAACTAAAGGCAAAAACCTAGTAAGCCTAATACATGAAAACAACTACCACCATTTGTCAACAGGCTCTCCCACATACTGACCAAAGGATCCAAACAAAACATCTGTTCTGTTGGATCTATTTACCACTCAGGACATCTCTCCTGCTTACATGGAAGTCATGCCAAGCTATGACTTTTCATCCGACCACTCCCCAATTATAGCAACCATTAGCAGCTTCATAGTCTACAAAACGGCCACACCAAAACTGCACACCGGGATAACTAACTGGGACAAATACCGTAGCAAATTAGAAGAAGATATCAGTCTACAAGTAAGCCTCAAAACAAGGGAGATAGATGAAACACTAACAGCCTTAAACAACACTCTCATGGAGGCCGTACAAAATTCCACACCTGCAAACAATACAGGTAGCAAAGATCAGTACATCCCAGCTGAAATAAAAAAGATGGTAGCTCAAAAAAGGAAAGCTAGGACCAAAAGGCACCGAACCCATGCCCCAGCAGACAAGACTACATTAAACAGGCTAAGCAATCAACTAAAATGCAAACTTAACGAGGAACAAGAACTGTCATTTACAAACTACATAACATACATCTTAAGCGGCACGACAACTCAATATGGAAACCGATCAAACACTCCAAAAACCCTTAAACTCCGTTATCTCCAATTAGAAACCAACACTACAGTGCGCCAGAAATGATGAGAAAAAAACAATGCTATTTGCCAAATACCTAGCTCAAGTATTTACTCCCAACAACGAAGTTCCAGACATTGAAATTGAAAGAGACACAAATAACATTCCAGCGAACATACCAGTAATCGGACCACTAACTAAAAACGTTCATCAACGTTTTCAATCATTATCAAAACAGTTTCATAAAAAAAAAAGTACAACAATAAATTCAATATTTACTAATTCCAAAAGCAGAAAAAAATCCACATGAGGTTTCATCATATAGACCAATAAGTCTACTACCAATCGCATCCAAAATACTTGAAAGGTTACTATTACAAAAAATTAACTCATACTCCAATACGGAGGAATTTGTACCCAACCACCAATTTGGCTTTTGAAAAGAACATTTAACGATAGAGCAGGTTCACGCAGGTACACTCCATAAATTCTGCAATGGAAAGCTAACAGTACTTCATAGCTGCCTTTCTAGACGTTAGTCAAGCCTTTCACAAGGTTTGGCACAGGCCTGATGTTCAAAATCAATAAATATCTTCCCATCACCTACCTGAAACTGTTAAAATCCTATCAAGTTGAAGATGATGGGCTATTGAAGAAGACGTTTTAGTTAGTCGGTAAAGAAACCGACAAAATTTGTTGAAAATAGTGAAATATACTCTATGTAATATGTCAAATTTGGAAGAGTAATCACTATTTCTATTTTTTTAAGTATCTAAGAGATTTGTGTCGCCTGCAAAAATTTTGAAAGATAACCACATGTTGCCTTTGTGTCCAGTTTTACATATTCCTGTTTTTAAGAAGCCGAGTCAAAGGTGTGTTCCAGTACCCCAACTTTCAACCTCGGATTTGTATTCGTCCTAATTAAGAAGCCGTTTCAGAATACTTTTCCCAGTGGAGAATTTGTTCGTGTGGCAGGGAGTTTAAATTCCAGTTCCCAACCTCCGAAATTTAAAGTTATTTAGTGAAATCAAGGTAACTTTTTTTTGTTTTTAACTTTCAAAGTAAAAATAGACATTTTTTAATAATAATAATTGCTTTTATGCAATTTAAAAATATTGTAATAATTAAAATTGTAAATTTTAGGGCGTGGCCATTGCTGTCATTTTATTTGGTCTCTGTTATAAAATTGAATGTTGACATATGACAGCTGGCAACTAGCTTTATTATTTTTTTTTGACATTAGTTTTTAGAAGGTTAACCTCTATATCGTCGGTATACTGCGAAAACCAGGTAAATGTCGGAATACCGAAAACGAGAAAAAACATTTTTTAAGTTTAGTTTTTTATTGTGAATTAAGCAGTCAGCTTGTTTTTGATATTAGGTATTCTAGTGAAAGATGCATATATCTGAAATGATATTCTATCATTAGTTTGAAAAAAATGAGACACCTGACTAATCCTAAATTTAACTTGGAAATGCTATCACTTACCTGGTTTTACCTGTAAATCTAAATAAATCAATTACTCTTCAAATAACATATTTAACACAAATATATTAAACCAAGTATAATATTTTCCAGTTTTGTGATCGAGATATGAGGCTTTTACTAGGTAATAGCAATGTTTTAAGGTATTAGTCGATATTAATGACATTTAACTGGTTTTCCCTGAAAATTTTATTAACAGCTGTTTGTAGTTATAGTTATTATTTATATGAATAACAAGCAATTTTATAGAAAAAAATAAATTTATTCTGAATATAATAATAACAATATTATTATTATGAGCCTTCCTCGTCCGATTCGTCACTGAAAGCAGGCTCTGGCAAGATGTCCGATACATCATTTCCCGTTTTCAAATTACGATACCATCCGTGATATTTCTCCGGTATCACTCCCTTATCACATAGCTGTACCAAATCTCTTATTTTTGCTATGCTAATTGGCAAATGTGCATCATAAAGTCGCTTAAGTTCTTCAAGTTTGCTTGTATTAGTTGATAACTTGGCGTGCTTTTTTCTTGTTGACTGCCGTGCAGTATCAGTAGGGATATAATTGAAGCTTGTTGACCATAATTAAAATAGATTCTGTTTGTCTCTCCTTTCACAAATCTCATTATTTTTATCTTCAAGTACATTATTTTTTCGCCGTTTTGGTATTTTGTCCGGTTTTTAATTAAAGTGTGTAACAAATTTTTTAAATCATAAAAGTCGTAGTATTTAAATTCTTTACATTTGTATGGTTTCATACATACTTTTTTATCATCAACCTTGATATTTTTAGTTCCTCTTGCATTTTGAAAAACAGACAAGTAATCTGGCATCCCATAGATAGATCTGTGTTTTTTAGCGGTTTCGATACTACTATGCATATAGTCATCTTCCATATAGGAATCTCCAGACTCTAAAAATTTGTGTTCAATAACATTTAAATGGTCTATGTTTTGAAGAGCCCATAATAGTAAGGCTGCAATATACTGATTACGATTTTGTCCTCCGCAGATATCAGAAAATAAACTTATTTCACTTACATGATCTGGAACACATTTTGATAAGTAGTGGAGTATAATGCTTCCTGTTTCAGAACTTCCTAGTCTACCGTTAATTTCTGACCTGGCAAAACAGTAATGCGGCTTCATATACACACAAATTGTAGACGCATAATTTTCGAGAATAATATAGTTGTCCAGTCAATCCACTTGGAATCTGTAGTACGGCCTGTAGATCGAAAGTAATTGAAGCAAAATCCCGTTGTTCATTTGATCTTTTCTTATCATTTTGTTTTTCAAGATTACATACTTCTTTTCTTCTCCGATGTTCTCTGTAACTGTCTTCTTAATCCGATTTGTCAGTTGGATTAGCCCTATCATATTTATTACAAACTAAACATTGATCTTTTTTAGGAACAAAAAAACTTAAATTATAGTCGTTAGAAAATATTCTTCGATACGTAATTTCGCCAACACCTTCCAGCTTCTTCTGCTCACATGCATTTATATAAAGTTAATACATTTTTCTTATACTTACATTTTTGTCCAAATATCTACGCTTTGAACTTTGGCGAATATAATGTGGGCCCATGTTTGGAAAAAATTCAATATGAGCCTTTACGATTTTTCAGGTTTTACTGCTTGTTTTATTTGGGGGTGTATGCTTGCCTCTTTTATCCGTCTCTACATAACAGCCTAGAATATCAGTTTTTCTTACATCTTGTATTAACGACGCTGATATACAAATTGTCTTACAAAAAAATTTCTCACATACCTGTATGTCTTGACCATTCAAAGAAATTGGAAAATGCACTTGGTTTTTTAAACTTTGACGAACTGTAACGACTCTCTTTGGTGGCTCCGTTTTAATACGTGCAATAAGAAAATGTTTCTGGCCTATATATTCTAACTTTCAATTATCACGACATAGTCCGTGTCTGTAATCTTCGCTGAAATAACTGACACATTTGTAAAAGCACTCTGAACAATTAACTAGTTTTGGCAATTTTGCTGGTCTATTCTTTTTTTTTTATCTCATAAGGCAAATCCTCAGCACGCCTCCTTTTTGCGACATTTATTACCCAATCTTTGGAGTTAGCTTTTCTCCAACGTTTTAGTGGATGTACGTCTTTCCATAATTTGTCAAGAAGTAGATTTAATATCCAACTAGCTATTTCAGTTGACACTAAACTGTTCGTGGGTGCACCTATTTCAGTATCTTTTTTTTCATCATTTAGGCTATCAAGGACAGCTGTGTGTAATTCATATAGACTTCCTAGAGAGAGCGATCCCTCTTCACTTGGCTGATATGTGGAGTCTACATCTGAAAAGTCACTTTTAAAAATGGATTCCATCATTGAGACTATATTGTTCTGAGAATCATCAAGAATTAAACTGCTGTCTTCAGTTATTCTATCTGTGTATGTGTTATAAGATCATTTATGGTTTTAGCTAAGTAATCATTTCTAAATTTTAACTCAACCCGTTTTCAGGTAGAATGAAGTAAGTGTACTTAAAGGTTTTTGCTAGTCGATATGAAAAAGAAATTTTAATAAATCATACAAGTAAAATGTATTAATGACACTTATCACCTTTTTACTGAAATATGGTATGCAGTAGTAGAAATATATTGTTGTCTGGCATAATAATATATGTGGGCTTACTTTGTTTTACATGCAACAGAACTTTGATTTTATGAAAGTAAGCAGCGATATATTGTTTTATTTGAAAATAAAAAGTTGGTTAGGTGTAACTTATTTGTTTATTACACAAATTATCTGCTGAATGGTAAGTCATATCATTTATTGGGTTTTACCTGTATGTAGAGCGAAAAAAGCTGAGAATTTTGGTATACTTAGCTAAATATTTTAAAATTTGTCATTTACCTGGTTTTCGCAGTATACCGACGATATATGGTTTCACTTAAAAAGTTAATTCTTTACTAGTAACAATTTTTTTGTTAGTTTTGTAGCATCTCCCACTTGTAAACAGAGTTTGTAAACGGATAGCACATATTTAGTAAGTTTTTTCTTCTTTTTTATTTTGGTATAGATCTTTGTAACTATTAATATCGTATTTTGTACCATTTATATCTGTAACTGTTTGTGTCGAGACAACAATAAATGTTTAATTTATTTCTCTAAACCAATTTGTTCATTTCCTATTTTAGAAAAGTCTCGTAACCCCTTTGTGTTTCTTTTTTAGGAAGAAGAGCCTTTTTCCTTCATCCAGCAAGAGGATCCCTCGAAGCGGCGTCCCATCTTAAATAGCTAGAGGTCCTTCTTGTAGTGTTTTGTCCATTTGTCTAGAAGATTCATGTAAGTACCCATTTGTTTCATTTTTTTTGTAGTTGCCCCTATATAATCCCGTTGCTTCATTCACTTATCCACGACCCCAGCTCTCCAAATAAACCTTGAGTGCCGTTCGCATAAGTATCGTTTATTTTGCTTGCCCTATCTCCACCCCCAATAATTTCTGTCCCAAGATTTCAACCCCCATAGTAATACCCTATGTGATACGCAAAATATTTCGTTACAGTTTCAATGTAAATGCATGCTTAAAATTTTTTGAAAATTAAATAAATCAACAGGTGACAGATACAAAAATAAAAAAAAAATTGGTATGTACTTACTCTGTGGCCAATAAGATTTCCTCTAACCTTCTCCCTAGTTTGATCAATAGGAACCCAACTGACATTCAGAGCAGTTGAATTAAAGGATTTGGCAATAACTAATTGTGGTGCCACTTGAGGCATATCTTCAGCAGAATAAATGACAGTCTCAGGACTAATAGGCCCAGCGCCTTCATTATTAAACGCTTGAACTTTAACAATATATTCTGTGTAATAATATTTGTTATCTATATTAACTACAGCCTCTCCAATATTTCCCAACTCTTCCAGTTTACGGCTCTTAAATTCAACTTCTCCGTCCTTGCGCTTCCAGAATATTTTATAATGTATTCCAGGGCTGTGTTGTTCGTCTGACCTCAAAGGCTCCCAACGAATAGTAAGATCTCCAATTTTACCTCCGCCTCCTCCAATATTCCGAGGAAAAATATAAGGTACATCGGGTGGAGTAGCATGTCTGGGACTGTGTTGCGATGGTTCACCCATTCCCAAAGAATTCCATGCTGCTACTCGAAACTCATAAACGCACCAAGGTGTAAGAATATTATCTATTGTTATCTCCTTTCTTCCAGTATATCTGTCAATTTCTGTCGCTCTAATTTGATGAGTGATATTCACCCATGTGTGATTCCAATTGGTTCTTCCGCTAATCGTATAACTGTAAATAGGCGAACCGTGGGTAGCACCATCTGTCCATTGCAGTGTAACTGATGTTTTCTGAATATTTAATACTTGGACACCACCTGGGGGACCAGGTGGGCCTTCTACTATTACTCTAGCCCTGGAATATATCCTACCTACTGCTGATTTAACAACACATTCATAATCACCCGAATCAGAGAAGGTTGCATTTATTATCCTTAGATAACCACCGTCAACTTTCTAAAAAATGTAAAAGAATATTAATATTTACTCAATAAATGTCAAAAATGAATTAACTTACTATACGATTGTAAGAATTTTTAACATCTACATCTCTTATAACCATTCCATTGTGTTTCCATATGTATGCAATATCTAACATCTCATCTGTCACAGCGTAACAACGCAAGTCAATATTTCTGCCAACAGATGTCACCATAATCTCTCGTAAAGGTTCCACAAGACGAGGACCTCCTAAAGTATGTTCATAAATTATGTTGTGTGATGTAATTTGTGTTAACATATTTACTTACGTAATACAATCAATCGACCTCGTGATTCATCAATGCCTAATTCGTTTGATGCTGTACATATGTATACACCCTCATCATCTCTAGAAACCGGGCTAATATACAAATTCCCATTTTCAAATATTTTCCTATGGCCTCCCGACCCAATAACGTTTCCATCTTTCTTCCAAACAAATTTTGGTCTAGGAGCTGCCTCTGGGTTACATTTAATGGTAACATTACCTTCTTCAGCTGCATAAGATTCGAATTCTAAAGGATTTTTTTTAAAAGAAGGCTTGAAAGCTAAAACTCTAAGTTGTGCTGATGAGTATGTGGTTTTTAAAGTATTGGAAGCTCTACATTGATACATTCCAGGATCTCTTTCTTGATCTAAGTATGATATGATCAAGACATTATCCTGGATTTTAATTCTTCCTCTATCTTCTCTATCCATATATCCTTGAACTGAAAATGGAGCTTGTGAGTATCGAGACTGAATAGATATAGAAAAACTTACCCAATTGTCGTCCATTCCTCCACCAAGTGTAATTTACATCTGGAATACCAAATGCTTCACAGGTCCAGATGAGTTCACCTTTGCTATCCATATGACTATCTTTCAGAGGAATTGTAAATGTAGGTTCAGCTAAACAAATTAAATCAATTAGGATAAAGATTATATGCCGACAAATTGTATTTTTCCTCTTTCGCATCATTATATATAAAATCTAACCAGCAAAAAGCACGTTTTTAACACACCAAACGAGGTAATTGAGGACAAACACGAGGATGTTGAATAGGTACACATTCTTAAATGTATGTCTATCAGCAGAAAGAGATGCATTTGAAACTTAAAAAATTGAATAAAAATTGTTTTACAATTAATAAATTAGATGGTTTATTTAACAATTTATTTATTTAAATAATGAATCACACAATAATAATGATCTTGGTTAAATATAAAAAACATTTGAGTATTTACTGATTACAAATTTAAAAAATGTTAAAACTGCTTTCATGAAAAAGTAAGAAAATGCACAGTGTCCTTTACCTCCGGGGTAAAGATATGTTATCTCGAATTATCACGGAAACTTTTACATTTTTTCTTCCGAAAAAATTGTCATAATTAATAACATATTAAAGTAAATCCTCACCAATATTCATCAAAATTTAATACTTTTACAGAAAAGAAAAATGAAAACATCGAAAAGAAGACGATTTTCTTCATTTTTCTCGGTAATTTTGAGGTTATGTTAAAAATGTTATAGAACAAAAGTTGTAAATTTATATTACCTACAACTTTCGCATTTGAAATTTTCCCGATACGCAAAATTCCCCCGGAAATTAAAAACATGTTACACTATTTTTTGTATTTTATATGTTTTTAAATTAATTTTATTCCAATTATTTTATTTTGCTATATTTTATTCTACTCTACTACAGTTTATTCTAAGTTATTTTATTCAATTCGATTTTATTTTATTCTATTTTATTTTACTCTACTTTATTTAAATTTAATTTTATAACTTTTTATATTTTTTATATTTTTTTAAATTTTTGATAATTTTTTATCATCATTATTGGTGCTATAGCCCTATAAAAGAGCATCGACCTTCCCAAGTCTATTACGCCAGTCAGTTCTATCCATTGCCAACTGTTGCCAGTTTGCTGCGCCTATTTTTCTACCATCCTCATCTACACCATCCCTCCATCTGAGTTTTGGCCTATCCCTACCTCTACTTCCCACTTATTTCCCACCATTTATAATTTTTTTTTGTAAATTTATAATTCTTTGTATTTTTTTATAAAATTTTATCTTTTTGTTTATTTATCTTTAGAATTTTATTTTATTTCACTAAATTTTATTTAATTTTATATAGTTTTATTTAATTTCACTAAATTTTAATTTATTTTATTTTATTTTTTACTATTTTTAATTAATTGTTCATAACTTTTTATATTTTTTTATAATTTTACATTTTTTTTATTCATTTATAATTTTTTATATATTTTTTAAATTTGTTATACAATTGTTTAGAATTTTTCAACGTTTTTATTTTTTATAATTTTTTATATATATTTTTTAAATCATATAATTTTTTAATAATTTTGTGCACTTTATGTGCTTATGAAAATGTCACATTGCCGAAACATTGAAGCAATAGTTAAGTAGTTTTATTTACAACAGACCGACAAACCCAGGAAATAAAAAGTTTCTATTTATATACGTATATATACTGCTCGTCACGAAAAAGAGGGCACCTAGAATTTTGTAAGAATTTTTCAATAACTTTAAGTTTATACAATTTATTCTAATGTAACTAAATTCCCACAACGCAGCTTTTAGCGTCTTTTAGGCACCGACAAACTGTGCCGACAGGTCAATTAAGGATTTGCAGAAGTTTGCAGAATTGATATCAGTTTTACGACTTCAGATAATGCACTTATTGATTGTACCTTATTTTTCTTGGAATATGGCTATTCTGTTTTTCAAAAACCTTTCACTAGTTGTTTGAAGAGTAAACTTGTGCAATTTTTAAATTAAAAACTATGGCTGAGAAATTTGCTAGATCTGTTCAAATTGTTACTTTGATTGGTAATGGAATGAGTCAAAGAGAAGTCAGGCAGGTTCAGGCCAGAGAAGAATCACGACGACCAGAGAAGACCGTTCTTTACAACGCACTTCTTGGCAAAATCAGTTCTTTACGGCTAGATTAATCCAAAACCGTTCAAAATGCTCACGGGTGGACTTTAAGCACTTCTACCGTGAGAAGAAGGTTGATGGAATTTGGTCTAAGGGCTCGCTGTCCAACAACAGGACCTTTGTTAACAGCAGCACATCGACAACGCCGACTACAGTTTGCTAGAGACCACGAGAATTGGACGATAGAAGATTGGAAAAATGTTTAGTTTAGTGATGGGTCCAGGATGGTTCTTTATGGCTCAGATGGTCGCATCAAAATATACAGAAGACGTGGGGAACAATATGCTGCTTGTGTTCGACGAGTACGTGTTGCTTTTGGAGGAGGTTCGGTAATGTTTTGGGCAGGCATTTCATTCGAGGGCCGTACTGATCTCGTATTTATCGATAGAGGAGCGTTGAATGCGCACCGATACATTACCGAAATTCTAGACGAACATGTAATGCCTTTTGCTGGGTTTGTCGGCGAAAATTGTATTTTTATGCAAGACAACGCGCGGCCACACGTAGCCAGGATGGTAACGCAATATCTGGAAACTGTCGGTGTGCCAAAAATGAACTGGCCGGCTCAAAGTCCAGATTTGAATCCGATTGTTTGGGATTAACTCAAACGAAAGGTAAGAAACATAATACCTGCTCCAATAAATCGTGAGCAGCTTCGGTTGGCACTCATGGAAGAATGGGAAGCTTTTCCTAAAAACGACATCCAGAATTTGATCAATTCAATGCCAAATCGAGTGAGGAGTGAATTCACAATAGAGGTTGTAATAAACAGTATTAATAATCACGAATTAATTGTAATTTTATAAAGAAAACAGAAAAAATGTACAATGTTAATTTTTTTTTATTTTTCAATAAAATCATTATTTTGGAAAGTTATTTTTTGAAATGATTGCATACTGCTTTAGAACATACTAGCGGACCAACTCGACATCGAGTTTTGATGTAAGGTTTGCTGATATTTAAGAGGGGCGGAGTCTAACGATCCATCGTTTCCGTCGCCTGGTGTAAATGTTCCAAAAATCCTAAAAATAAACTGTATCGACGCCAATTTCTTTAAATTGAAAATCGATACAGTAGTTTTTTAGGATTTTCAGGAAGATTTACATTAGAAAACGGAAACAATATGATTGTTAGACTCCGCCCCTCTTAAATAAAAAACGAAAGTAAAACCGGAAGTAACTTTTTTTTTGCATATTTTAGATTGTAAAATGCCACGTTTAAGAAAAAGAAGTCGGTTTGAGAACTCTAACTAACTAAATTTATATTTAAATATTATTTAAATTTAAAAAATACAGAAAACAGTATGATGCTCCGCGCTAGTCTACACTACCGCCTACTGTTCCACTTTTTTGAGAATTTTTAAAAAAAATAAATAAAAAAATTATATATAGAAAAAATAAAAATATAAAAAAAATTTATAAAAAATGTAAAATTCCTATACTTTACTATAGGAAAAATTCATTTTATGGCCGCCATTTTTAAACCGGTTCGAATTTTTTAAATTTTAAACCTTAGGGGAATCTACTCAACAATCTGTTTAATTATTCGAAAAAATTATTCTCCTATCTATCACCGTTTAGGAGGAGTATTGCGCACAAGAAAAGGGCTTAGCCTTTTAGTATATAAGATTCTTAAACATTACATAAACATCTAATGACAATCACTTTGTGGTATGATTCGTAAAAATTAAAAAATGGCAGAAATTTTAGGTGGCCTCTTTTTCGTGACGCACAGTGTACATTAATTATAGTTACTATTAAGAGCCTTTATATCAACAATAAAAATAACTAAGATATTGTGTGATTTACCTTGAATGTTCAGTACAACACTGTTTTCAATACTGGCTCTATCGTTATAGGCACGGCAAACGTATTCTCCCTCATCCTCCACATGCACTTTTGGAATTACTAGAACTCTATTGTAACTTGTCATATAGGCATTTCTTGGTAAACTACCTCCCTTTCTGGTCCAGTTATAGCTCGGAACTGGACTAAATAAATAATTAATTAACAAAGATTAAAAAAAAAACGAAAATTTGTACTTACTATCCAAAAGCAATACATTCTAATTTAACATCTTTTCCTGCTGTGGGAGCTTCTGGAAAAGCCTTGGGAAAATTGTTTGGAAATTTCAGTTGTTGGTAGTTGGCTGAAACATAAAAATATTTAAATAACATAGCTAATATAATATTCAGAACAAACTTACAGTGGGGATTAACTCTCAGTTGAAAGAATGGGCCGTTCCTACCAGAATCTGAAAACTCTGAATCAACACTACAACTGTAATTGGCTCTGTCAATCGTTTCCAAAGCAGAAAAGTATAAGGCTCCATCGTTGGAAGAAAAGACTCGTTTATCTTCCTCAACGAAGTTGGGAAAGTAGTCACGTGACCAAGAATATCTGACAGAAGGGAAGTGATTCGGTGGATCACAGTAAATTGATTTTCCCCAGTTCTGATCACCAGATTCAGGTGAACGTTTCAGAACAAATTCAAGGATAAATCCAAAGTTTAATTGAACACTTTCTGATATAACTGTCCCAAATCTATTGGAAGCTTTGCAGTGATATGTTGCATGATCAAGTTTTTGTTGGGGATTATGGATGATTATGGTACCTCCACTGATAGTATAACGGCTATCTTTTAAGGGATCTATCAAATGGGCAATCAGTTTGTCATTTTCATAATCTTCACGATACCATTCATATGTAGGCGTTGGATATCCTCCTGCAAAACAGCTGTAACAAAACAATTGTATCATTACCAATAAAAAAAATGCTTACATGAATAGGGATAAAAACTTTGCAGTGCTGAATGCTGTTGAGGCAACAACATAAAACAAACAACTAAGTATAACCAAAACATAAATTGTGTCGCAACAATATTGTCCAATGAGAAGATCAGTGTAATGACTACTAGGCCTATATCATATTTAACCAGTAAAAATGCTTACCTTATACTAACATCATTTAATAATTTCCTTTTAGAAGTATCGAAAGTGGCATCCACAGGTTGTTTAATGAAATAAGGCCCTCTAGGTATTTTTTCAGGATCAGTTACATCAATCCCATATGTGAAACTTCTATCTTCAATCACCAGTCTTTGTACTGCTAATATATTTGCTTCACAGATAAACAACAGAGGTTCATCACCCCTAACAGGTTCAAATACCCAATGTAAATGAGTCCTGGAAAAGTTATATGCTAGGTAATCTCTTCCATAAGGAAAATCGATTTCCAAAATTGCGTTATCCATATTAGCTAATTGAGTGCCATCAGCATTTGTGTAATAATTTGGAGAAGTTTGATGTGCCCCTATGTACCATCTCCTATGTTGAGGGTCTATAGCATTTAACTGATTAATAATAAAGCCATGTTCATCTGAGTTACTTATTGAAACTAAGTCAGATCCTCCGTTATCTGGACTGTAGGTCTGAAAATAAAGTTACATCAATAACCAAAAAAGTCAAAGTGTATAGACATTTATCAACCTTTCAGTAAAGAAATCAAAATATCGTGAGTTAAACATTCAAACTAATTATAAACTTAGTATCAACTTAAAGTTAATTTTTTAAGCTAATGAAATGCATGTAATGCAAGGAAGGTGGTACTGACGAAGAAATATTTCATTGTGATAGCTGTAAGCGACCATTTCACAAAAATAATTATTGCTCTGGTCTTTGTACATTAGAGACTAGGATTATGGAGTTAAAGAAGAACATTGTTATACAATTTTTGTGTCAAGAATGTAAATCTGGCATGAAACTTGTTCCAAAACTGTTCAAATTAATTGAAAAAATGCAAAAAAAGATTTTTTTTTATTGGCTTTAGGGTAAATACCCACACAGCCAGACACAAATTTTTAAAAACCGATACAATAGAAGGATTACACAGCAGAACGAGATTAATGATAAAAAATTACAGTACAGTAGACTTCTGTAAGTTCAGCCTCGGTTAGTTCGGTCTCCGCTTAGGCCGGCCAGCTCTCTGAGCATTAGTCACACACTTGGCTAGCGCCAGCCAGACGCGAGCAGGTAGAGCGCTCATCTTTACGGTAGACCTACAGTCAGTCATTATTGTTTCACTTGCGATTTTTACTGTTTATATATACAGCGCAGAATTAATAAAGGAAGGTGGAGACTCCCTATTGAATGCGATACACGAACTAATAGTGAACATATGGAATAATAAACAACTGCCACAAGACTGGAATACCGGAGTAATTATTCCACTACATAAGAAGGGAGATCAGCTTCAATGTGAAAACTACCGAGCAATAACGCTACTGACTGTGGCATATAAAATACTGTCAAATATTGTGTATGACCGATTGAGACCATATGCGGAACAAATAGTTGGGGGATATCAATGTGGTTTCCGCAGGCAGAAGTCCACAATAGATCAGATCTTCGTCTTGAGGCAAATCTTGGAAAAGACTAGTGAATTTAATATAGACACACATCACCTTTTCATTGACTTTGAGAGTGCCTATGATAGCATCCATCGAGAATTTCTGATTCATGCACTGAAAGACTTTAATATTCCAACTCAACTCATTGATATCATAAAAGAAACACTTAAAGTACAAAGCAAAATTCGAATTCAAAACGAACTAACAGATACAATTCATGTGAGAACGGGCCTACGACAGGGAGATGCCCTATCCTGTATTCTATTCAACATCACATTAGAGAAAATAATTAGGGAGTCAAAAGTCAACACCAGAGGAACAATAATAACAAAAAGTGTACAAATATTGGCATTTGCAGATGATGTTGATATCATAGCCAGAAGCGAAAGAGAGATGATAAAAGCATTTAATGCGATAGAAAGAGCGGCACAAAACAGTGGCCTAAACAAGACCCTGATAAAACCGGTCCTTGTATATGGATCAGAGACATGGACACTATCGAAAAGCGATGAAAACCTATTAGGCACATTTGAACGAAAAATCCTTAGACACATATATAAGGGGGTAAAGGAAAATGACATATGGCGCAGAAGATATAACTTTGAGCTGTACACAGCATACAACGAACCCGAGATCATAACATCCATAAAGATCGGACGTCTGCGCTGGATGGGCCATGTTGAACGAATGTTGGAGACTGAAACACCAAAACATATTATGAGACAAACACCAGTAGGAAGAAGGTCAAAGGGAAGACCCAAACTTAGATACATGGAACAAGTGGAGCAAGATCTGAAAACACTTAAGATTACCAACTGGAAAAACAAAGCAAGGAACAGAACAGAATGGCGGAAAATCCTAGAACAAGCCAGAACCCAGAAAGGGTTGTCGAGCTACTGATGATGATGATATACAGTATACTTGTGTGTATGGACAATAACTCTTTCGAGTCGTGCATTAAATTGCTTTAAAATGAGTGAAACGCGTAAAGGTAAATACAAGTCAATGGAACAGAGACATTTGCAGAGATTCAAACGTGGGCAAAAGTACAATAAACGAGTGGCGGCGCAATAAAAAAACTATCGAAGGTTTTTGTACACAGATTGAAACTGAAAAAGTTCTACAAAAGCGTTGCACCTGAGAAAAGCAAAACACGAATTGGTGGAAGATGCTCTGTGGTTGTAGTTCGTTCAAAAACGAAGACGAGGAACCCCATTAAGTGGAGCAATCCTAAAAGAGAGGGCTATGATCTCGCACTCAAGACTTCAACCAGAAGAGGCGTTCTCGGCTAGTGAGGGATGGCTCTCCCGATGGAAAAAGAGACACGGGGTCCATTTTATTGGAGTTTGTGGCGAGAAGCTGTCAGCAGACCCAACAGGGACCAAAAATTTTTCTGCAAAATTTTTAAAAATCATTGGTGACCAAAACATTGGAGTCCAGAGCAAATCTACAACATCGATGAAACTGGGTTAAATTTTAGACTTTTTCCCAGAAAAACCTTTGCCACCCCACAACAAACATCTGCGGCAGGATTTAAAGTCAGCAAAGAGAGGATAACAGTCGCCTTGTGTTTAAATACCTCGGGACCCCAAGATACTCCTATTTGACAACGCGCCTACACACCAGGAAGGTCTTTGATGTGACGATGAAAAAGAAATTAAACTGCTGTTCCTGCCACCCAATGTAACAAGTCTTCAACAGCCAATGGACCAAAGGGTCATTGAGTGCTTCAAGAGAAAGTATCGCCGAAAACTGCTTTCTGAAGTTCTTTCCAAACTGGAGGCTGATGACAACTTAGACCTCTTAAAAGTGAAGGCAGTTAATATGAAGGATGTTGTGTACATGTCAGCCAAGGCATACGAGAAAATACCACTGTCGACGTTTGTAAAGTATTAGAAAAAACTTTGGCCAAATATAGAAGATAAGATTAACCAAGCAAACACATCAGCAGATGATAACAACATTCTTGTTAACGAGCCTGATGACAATGCAGCTCTATTGCACGACCTTCAGAAACTACCGAACTGTGGTTCCATTGCTGAAGAAGTTGTTTTGGAGTGGATCAACTTTGAAAAGGAGCTACACAACGAGGTTTTGAACGACGACGAAATCGCCGAGTGTGTCATTCGACAAGAAAATGAGAAGGATAACGACACAGATGCTGCTGAGAAAGAAGAGGATGATCATCATCATAATCATTTTGGCTTTACAACCCTGTGTGGGTCCTAGCCTCCCCAAGAATTTTTTCCAGTCGCCCCTATCCATCGCCTTCCTCCGCCAAGCACGTATTTCCATATTTCTCATATCTTGATCTATGTTATCTAGATGAAGAGGATGATGAAGAAAATAAAATGAGCCACGCTGAAGGCAAAGCAGCTTTGCAACTGGTAGCTACCTATATCGAACAGCAAAAAGAAGCAACTGCCATCGAGGTAATGATTATTAAAAAGTGGCGTGACTTTGCACATCAAAAATCATTAGAAAAGAAAATTCAGACTGACTTTTTTAAGTGTTTAAGAAGCCAAACCACCAATGTGCCATAATATTTTTAAATTTTATTAGACCTAGAGTTCTGTAAGTATTGTTTTATAGTATTTTTGTAATGGTCTATTTTTTCATATATGTGTTAAATATATGTCAGAGTATTCCTCTGTGTTGTCTTCTACTTAATGTACAAGTGTTTTAGATAAGCATCGGTTAGTTCGGCCACTTTTAAGTTCGGCCTAGGGTCCGGTCCTGAAGTGGCCAAAATTACGGGAGTCTACTGTATTCTAAACACCAGGAAGATATTATAACTCAGGTATTTGAAAGACAAGAGAGAATGAACAACTTAATTATTCATAATCTTATGGAACCTGTGTTCATAAGTGCTATGCGTTGGAAAGATACAAAAAAGTCTAGCTTCCACTTATGTCAGATAACAGCCATTCAAACTATCACTTTATCACAACAAACAAACAAAGCAGTTTTGTTATGACAGAAAAAAAAGCGGTACCTTGTTGTAGACTGTCCACAGATCATCAAAGAATACAACAGTCATATGGGTAGTGTTGATTTTATGGATGGTCTAATGGATAGATATGGAATGAAGATTGTATGCATGACAAAACAAGAAGCTGCACATATTATTAGAAGTCTGATACTCAGGTACATTATATAAACTGCAATCTGAGTTCACTATTTTTCAGATTTTTAGTTTTTCTATTGTTTTATTTTGACTTCAGAGATGGTAATTATATATCGATAAATGATAATTTGGCAGGTATTAATTGGGACAACTTATTTTATGAATTAGATATTGAGTCTGCTGTGCAAAAGCTTTATGAAACTCTAGATGATGTCTTTAATCAGTTTATTCTATAAGTTATTATATAAGAAAACTCATTAAAAGCTCTAACTTTCCAAAATGGTTTTCCCCCATATTTAAAAAATTTAATTGTTGCAAAGAAAACTAGTCACAAAAAATATTTACAAACAAAGTCTGAAGCAGATTACTTGATATTTTCTAACTTAAAATTTTGGGTCAATGCTTTTTAAATGCATTCATTTTTTTCGAATCCGGAGAAAACTAACAAATATTTTTGAAAAATTTAAACGCAGAATGAAAGATTACATTATTACCGAGGGCCGAAAGTCCCTTAGAATAAACAAAAAGTTTTTTTGAATGAAATATTTGAAATTAAAAATCACACTGAATTTTCTCTTTTTTTTTTCACCCCTGTAACTTATTAAAATAAACATTATAGAAGTTTTTAGGGACTTTCGGGCCTCGGTAATAATATATTCTTTCATTCTGCGTTTAAATTTTTCAAAAATATTTATTAGTTTTCTCAGGAGTCGAAAAAAAAAGAATGCATTTAAAAAGCATTGGCCCGAAATTTTGCGTCTATGCTCTTAAGATCTAAATGTAAAATAGAAACTCAAAAATGTCACTCTTATTATATCAAAACTGTTGGTAACAACCTGAAAGATAATCCAGCACATTTCTGGAGATACATTAATGATAAAAAAATGTTCCAAATCAAATAGACTAAGAACTTTTGAACTTTTTCATATAAATTTTCATTCTACCAATTATGCCTGCAATAATCATTTGATATGGCTTTAAGATTTTTAAATAGTCACTGTGATGTAGATCCTTTCAATTTAAGTTTAAATCAATTTAAAACCATTATTTAGAGTAAACGCTAGAATTATTTCTAAGTATTGTATTTTAGAGTGTAGTTATAAGATAAATTAGATTAAAAAATATAATGTTATATTATAATGCTGTAATGGGGTGATCCCATGTATTTAATAAATAAAATAAAATATTTTCTTATTTTTATATTGTATTCATTAAGCTACATTTTTGTTTTTATTTTAACATTTTAAGTTATTCTATTCAAACTATTCTAAGCCTGTTCTAATTTTCGACACCTAAACTGTTATAACTAGACGTCGGCAAATATGCATATTGCATAAAGTGCATAAAAGTTCAGATTTTTATACTGTATTTGAAAATTTTTAAACATACCAATTTATTTCAATTCTTGTATAAAATTTTGTAGTCATTTTAATTAAGAAATGATCTAAGTACATAATCTCTACGGGTACAAAACATTTACAATTTCAAAGAAGATCAATTTAAGTAGCCCTCAACATTCTTAGAAAGTCTCGATCACTGAGGCATTCAGTTATTGGATAATCGCTAAGGGTTCGCTCATTTGCATTTTATGATCTAATCCCCAAATCTATCTACAATTTATTGTATCTTAACAGCAGGTAAACGGCTAATAGTTTTGTTCCTAATTTAGGGATTTTCCAAAATCTCCCAGTTTATTGAATTAGGTACCTAAACATTTCTAATTTGATGCTCAGATTTGTAAATCATTTTTGTTTTGATATTCAAAGCGTAAACACTCGTTGTGCGTAACAAAAAGGAAGATTGTGATTTTATAATGCCTAAAACAACCAGTGCTTCAACTTGGATTAAACCTTACAAAGAGCTGTCTATGGATATGGGAAAAATCTACTGTTCAGTCTGTGGCAAAATTGTAAGTATCTAATATTTTCTATTAAATATCTAATATTTCATACATACAGGGTGTTTCCAAATGACACTTACAACGTTTGACTGTAGATACTTCTCGAAAAATTGAACAAAACGATATAGTTAATGAGGGGTCAAACTTATTTACTTTTCGAGATACAGGGTGTTAAAATTAAAAAAAATTAAATTCTTTTAGTTAATAACAACAATAACTTTAAAACCAATAAACGTATTTACTTGAAATTTAGTACTCGTAGGTTGTTTTTAAATGAAAAATAGCTTCCTTTAGTGAGAAAAAATTGTCCATGGTACAATACAATGGTGTGCATTTAGAAAAATTTTTCACCTTTACTTTTTTTTATGAAGTCAGCTATTCTAAAACACAATTATTTTTATTGTAATTGAATTAACAAAAAAAAACTTTTGTTGAATTTTAAAATAAGTTATATGATGTACTAATGGTTAGTAACAAAAACTAATTTGTGGATTAATACTGCATTTAAAACACTTGGCGAGTGTTTTTTTTTCCAAACCAGTTATTTGATTAACCAAAAACACCTTGTATATTTTTATATTTTAAAGGTTGGGTTAAAATAAAGGTTTTTATTTTTATTTATAGATAGCATGTGAGAAGAAATTTCAGATAGACCAACATGTGAGAACTGCTTCACACATTGCAAAAAAAGGAAAAATAGAAGGAAAACGTCAAACTTCAATGGCTAAATGTTTCCAATCTACTTCAAAAAAATTAGATGAGCAAGAAACTTTTAATGAAGACTTGTGTCGCGCATTAGTGTCTGCAAACATACCGCTTTCAAAATTAGCAAATGTAAATTTTAGTTAGTTTCTAAAAAAATATTGCAAACTTAATGTTCCAAGTGATCGGTATCTAAGAAGAAATAATGTGAACAGGCTATACTCGTCGGTGTTAATTAATATTAAGGAAGAAATTGCAGATAATTATTTTTACATATCTGTAGACGAAACCACTGATTCCTCAGGAAAGTATATTGCTCATTTATTGATTGGTGTTCTTAAAGAAGATACCTTACCAAAATCTCATCTTATTTCATGCCAGCAACTTGAGAAAACAAATGCTTTAACAATTTCGCGTTTTATACAAGAAACATTAGAAACTTTTTTTCTTCCGACAACTATTCCTTCTAATAAATTACTGCTTATTTTATCGGATGCTGCTCCTTATATGGTGAAAGCAGGACAAAATTTAAAAATATTTTTCCCAGATTTAATACATGTTACTTGTGTAGCGCATGGATTTTAACAGAGTTGCAGAGGAAATACGAAAAAGTTTCCTCTTGTAAATACCATGATATCCAGTGTCAAAAAAGTATTTCTTAAATCTCCTATAAGAATTCAACTTTATAAAGAAACGCTACCTAACATTCCTCTTCCACCACAACCTATTTTAACGCGATGGGGAACATGGTTAGAAGCAGCTAATTTTTATGCAGATCATTTTGTTAAAATAAAGAACATAATTGATACGTTAACAGATGAAAGTTCCCAATCTCTTTTGGATTCTAAACAAACTTTTCAGAGTAACTTGCTTCAACAAGAACTTTCATTTATAAAATCAAATTTTAGTTTTGTTCAAAAAACAATTACTCAGAATCACCAAAACTGTCATTGTTATAAAGTACAGCATTAATAAAAGAATTTGTGTCATGTTGTCGGAACGTTAGAGGTAATATTGGAAAAGATATTTTAAAAAAATTTGAAGCTACTATGGAAAAAAATAAAGGTTACCATATTCTTTCTGAAGTAGTCAGGGTTCTAGCTGGAAATATTTCGGAAACAATTAATTTAGAACCAAATGTTTTGGTTAGTTTGAAAAATGCTCCCGTTACATCAGTTGATGTTGAACGAAGTTTTTCCATATATAAATATATGTACTCAGACAGAAGCCACAAGTTCTTGTTAGAAAATTTTGAACACCACTTGGTCATTTATTGTTACCATAATTCTAAATAAGTTTATTCATACTTAAAAATGATGTAGTTACTTAAAATAAATGTAAATCTTAATGAATAGTAGGAAATATTTAGTTATGTACACTTTTTTTTTTAAATAAAATTGTTACTATTTTACGATTTTTTTATTTATTTGTATGCATATTTTGTAAAATATTTGCATATTTTCGGGTAAACACGTGCATATTTATGCGCACATTTTCTACATTTTTATTTGCATATTTGCCGAAGTCTAGTTATAACCATCCAGAGATGGTCAACTTTCTTTCTCATCTGTAGGCCAAACTATAATAGATATTAAAAAATGGACCTGAAATTCAGATAATTTGAACCAATTAAGAAGAATATTAACGGGATTAAGATAAAAAGCCATAGCAGAATGTGTATATGATTTTTCTACTTGATATATTTGTGGCAAACTTGCCTACTCCCTTTTTGATGTTTTTGTTTTTTTTTTGCAATTTTCTTGTATGTCTTACTTTCATCCAGTATGATTCACAATACTGTTAATTATAATACTTGGAATACATGGCAAAGGAGATCCCAAGTATTATCACATATTTATACGTTTGAAGGTCATAACAGTGCATTCACTATTCATTAAGGTCAACTTGAAAAACATGGTACATTAATCATTGAATCAAATAAGTGAAATACTTATCTCAAATCTTATTACTGAGAGTTCGCATTTTATATGAATATATTCATTTAAAACACATGTTCCTTTTTATTTCTACATTAACATCTGTATAAAACACAAAATGTATAAAAACTTACCTGGCATATTTTCCTTGCTTCATTATAAGCTCGAAGAGGAGACCTGACAAATTTGTAACAAGTATTTTGAAACCGAATCCAATATTGAGGACATCTCAGCTCATCAGTATTTCCATATCCAAAGTTTCTTCCATAACCATAAGCAGGATTATTTGAACTAGGATAGTTCTGGTTGTAGTTAAAATCTCTATTATATCCATTTTGGTTTTGATTAAATGTAGATCCTGGATTAAGATTACTTGCTTGATTTTGATTTAAATCAGGATAGTTGAAACCAGGATTATAATTTGAATTGGGATTATTCAGATTGTACACTTGACTATTTTCATTATTTAAAGGGTTATCATTCAAACTATTAGAACTATATGGATCTATCTGTGCAAGACTTATTCCGATAATCGAAAAACACCAAAATAATATGTACAGCAACATTTCTGAAATTTGAATAAAATAGTTAAAGAATCATTAGTTAATTATTAATAAGGGGTGTGGCATGTTTTCTTAGATTCCCTGTATATTATATATCTCATTTAAAATATTGAGACCTAAAGAGAATATCTATCACCACTATCACTTACCTGAACATGTATGTTGTTAACTTAACATAAAATTAATCTTAAAAGTATTTAAGCGTCATGTAACGTTCATTGTTGTTCATCGAGTATCTGTGAATAATAAAAACAATCTAATGACATGACATCATCATGACATTAGTCACAGACCACCAATATGAAAAGTGGTAGATGGACACACCTGTCGGAATATTCTTCTGCAAGCATTCCTGCAACCTGCAAGGCTCTAGCACAGAATAATGAACAATTGTTATTTATTCTGTGGCTTCAGATACAGTCGATTTCCACGTTTTTCGATTTTTATGCAGAGCAAAACAATCATATTATTATTAAACAATTATAGAAATTAGAGAAATGTTGATATATTTAAAAAATATGGATTTGAATTTGAAAATTTGAATAAAAAATTCAAATATCTATGACAGCTATCCATGACTGTTACCATCCAATGTTGCCACTTTTTTGTATTATTTAAAATGAAATTACCAATTTCTATTTCAACAAGATATTATTATTATGGAAGGAAAATGTTCGTATGAAAATTAAAAATTAGGTTAATTCTTACGAAAATGCAAATTGAGAAAAGTCCATTGCAAACTTATATAAATGATTAGATTGTGTTATTTTTAACTACCTCTACCACAGAATGTGTATCCTGTCCATCGAGCAAAAAGACAAAAGAGGGAATGTAAAGGTAGTGGGGGCAAAAATATTGTTAGACAGGAAGTGCCATCTTGAGAGGCCAAATTAAACAAGAAAAGAGAGTCTTTCCTTGTTTAAGAAATCAAATTTAGTTGGGTTATGTTATTATTTATACCAACTGTCACATGAAATATTATTTATATTGAAGTTTTTTAACAATTGTTTCACATTTTAGACTGTTATCGTTAATATTTAATTAAAATTTTCTCGTCTAAGACATATTCTGAAAACTATTTTATAGCTACTGTTAATAAGGGTCGGAAAATTTAAATTTGGCGCATTCGCATTTCCGGATATGTCCGCCATCAGAGGCCACTTTTTTGGTCGCCTTTTCATAACGATTAGATTCCCTCTTTTGTCTTTTTGCTCGATGATCCTGTCTCTACTTTTAAAACTTAGCTGTTGTGTTGTAAACCTGGCAACGTTGGGGAGACGTCGGTTTCATCTTACTTATGGTCGGTTTAACGACTTTTTTATGTATGTGTGAATGCATTTGTATTTATTATTATTTGTTTTGTATAAATATCTTGTATCTATACGGTTTGTTGACAAATATTATCCACATTCGACATTTCTCCCACAAATTAAGTAAATTAAACGACTAAATCTCGTTTGTGATTGCTGGTAATGTTATCTACGTTAATTGTGTGTGAGTCGTTTTGAAGTTCTAAGATCAGGTAAGGTATATGGTATATGCAAGTATATGTTTTTGTCATTTATTTACATTTAAGGTATACATTTGTAGATAATAACTTTACTGAAAATTGGTTTCAAATATATGCATGTACATGCTCTTAGCTAAAACATGTGTTTCAGAAGCCGGGGAAATGTATTATTGTTCCAAAATAAAATATACTTACTACCAAGTTGCTGGAAGTGGTTTTAATTCTAGCAAAGTGAGTGTTTAGAACAGAAACAATTAAGTTTGAGCAAATTTCATGAATTGGCTCTTTGTATGTGAACTAAAATTGAGCAAATGGTCTTAAGTGCCACATTTGTAAGTGCATTATAAAAATGTTCACCAAAAATCGTGAACCTAATTTTGAGATTTTAAGGGTCAATATTAAATTATTATTGAATTAAATTTTGTAAGGGTAAATAATAAATTTCTCAGGCTACATCCTTAGTGAATAATATATTTTACTTATGTAAATCTCGTTCAAATAATAGAATAGTCAGATAAATTTGTGGATAAAAAAGATAAGGTAGTTTAAACAAAAATAATAACATTAAAATTTAAAACAAAATTAAGTATATGAAATATGCAGAAAATTCTAAGTGGTTTATCTACGTTTTGTTAAGTTGTAGTTAATTAATCTTGAGGTATTTTTGTAGTAGACTAACATAGTAGACAAAAAATATTATTGTAAGCCCTCTTACACACTTAATAAATCAATGCTTTACAGAGAATACATTTTCTTCAGTTCTAAAAAGGGCTACTATAACACTCATACTTAAAAAAGGGGAAATTGATGTTAATGAGAACTGTAGGCATAAAGCATTGCTCCCAGTAGACTTTAGAATAGTAGAAAAGGCCATGGCTTTGTGAATCACAAGTGTTTTTTGAAAGTAACAATTATTTCTCAGGTTCACAGTTCAGTTTCAGGAAGGAAAGGAGCACAACTCTTGGCATTCTTGACCTAGTGTCCCGCATCTTGGAATCCTTTCATATGATGCAATTCAGCACTGTTGTGAATTAAGTTAAGCGTTTGATGTATGGACCATGGGGTATTCCTGAAAGAAACTACAGAGGTACACTACAGAATGTTGTCAGGGGAGAGTATTGATAATATTGGTGTTCCTTAGGGCTCTGTCCTCAGACCCATATTATTTCTACTATATATTAATGATCTTACAAGCATTGAGTCAAACACTACAGACACACTCTTCGCCAATGACACCACAGTCTCCTCCTACTGGAGTCTAAAGAGGTATCAAACTGCATCAGGGTAGTAATGTTTAAAATACTTATTTGATCAGTAGTTAGTCTTCCTAGGTCTAAAACCTCCCTGGTATTCTCCAATCACTTTGTTAACATGTTGTATTAATCTTTTCCTAATAATTTTTGCAAATATTTTATAGACTACTTCTAATAGTGCTAAACCTCTATAGTTTTCACACTCAGTTTGGTCTCCTTTTTTATAGAAAAAACAAATAAGAGCACTATTTCATTGTTTCAGCATTTCTTCCTTTTCCCAAATTACTAATGTCAAGTGAAATATTCTTTCCTTCAATATTTCGCTATCTTCCTTAAAAATCTCAGCTGGGATACCACTTTTTCCTGTACTTTTGTTATTTTTTAGGTCTCTTATTATTTCTTTCTTCGGAGAAATATTTTCCTATCTGATGGATAGTTATTTGGAGGAGAGACATTTATTCATAGAATAAAATGTACCTGTCTTTTCACATCAAATTATGTTGCGGCTACTTTATCTGTAAGATAAACGTAAAATTTATTTCAAAATAGCAATGTTTAATTAATTGTCAAAGAAATCACGCTAATGTTTATGTACCTACCAACAATTTTTATTTTTATTATTCTTTATTATCCTGCTTTTATAATTTTATTACATTTTAGCACCCTTTTTGCTTATATAAATACTTATTACAGGTCCAAACATCTGGTTGGTGATCCAAATTCATAGGTAATCAAGTATTGGGGAGAAGAAATAGAAGAAAAAGAAGAAATGGCAGGAAGATTACCCACAAACGAGGTAAGTGACTAATATATTTAAAAATATATCGTTTTATGTGCTATAATAATTTTGAGTAATATAATTGAATTTTAATCGTTCTTTATTTATTCTCACATATGTTACTCTCTTCTTCCACTCACGCCATTTCCATATTCCAATATTCCAGTTCCTCTTTTGTATAATTTCAATAATTGTAATTGTATAAGTTTTCCAGTATACTTGGAAGAATTGAAGGGGTTAGAATACAAAGGGTACAAGTACCTTTGTCTTATAAAATGAGATACATATACTCCTGAAAACTAGATACAATTATTTATTGGAAAACATAGGATCCAAGTGCATTTTGTAACTCCTAACGCACCTTTTGGGTACTAGAAAAAGTATGTGAATATAATTGTAGATATCGTTAGAATACAACGGATGTAAGTGTACTTGTACCCTTTGTATTCTTACTTAATCAGCCTTGGGTGACTTTAATATACCTTACTTTTAGTACAATACTTTGAATTATTGTTTTTGTGTTCATTTGTTAATTAGTTAAAGCTAAACTAAAACGTTTTAACTAATAGATAAATATTACTACTGACGAATAATAACAATGGAGATCGACGAAGGTAAGTTTTTTGATAATTTTAAACAATAGTATTACACTCTTCACATTTATTTTTCCTAAATTTTGTGAGGTTATTTATTTTTGTTTCCAGATCCTTACAAAACCGATGAAGATGACTCGTACCACCCTTCTGGGAGCAGTACTGATAGTGAAACAGGTTATAGGAATGAAGCCAACTCTATAACAAATGAGGCACTGTCATCCGTAAGTGGCCTATCTTCTAAAAAAAACTAGAAAACGGCAAAGGCACGAATCCCCATGGAAAATTAAAAAACGTCAAAATCTACGAACCCACGGGAAAGAGTATGTGTGCCGTAAAATGAAATTACACGAGGCCAAATCTTTAGTCGCGTATCCACATCAATGTCGTTATAAATGTACAAAAAATATATCTCAAAATGAAAGACAGCAATTATTTAATGCGTTTTATGAACTGCCATCGTACGACCACCAGACATCATTCTTGTCGTGTATAAAAAAAGTAGGTGTTGCAAAAAGAAAAATGAACAGAAACATAAGCAAGGGTTTTAGTACACAAATTTTTTTGTTGCAAAAACGAGTGTACAAGCCATATTTTTTAAAAACGTTTGACATTTCAAACAAAAGATTTACATTTGTATGCAAAAAAAACCAGTGACCTTGGAATAGTTGAACCAGATAAAAGAGGTAAAGGACCGAGCAATAGAAAGATCAGTGGAAACGACACAAAATTGATTACTGATCACATCAACAAATTTCCGAGATACAGAAGTCACTATTCTAGGAAAGACAATGCCGCTTCAAGGTATTTGTCTTCAGAGTTAAACGTACAGTGTATGTATAATCTATACAAAGAGATCTGCCTTGAAGATTATAGGACCCCAGTCAAGTTATCTTATTACAGATATGTGTTCAATAATCATTTCAATTTACGATTTCATAGACCACATTCTGATACCTGTTCCAGATGTGATAAGTACCAAAATATTATTAAACACTCAACAGATCAAAGAAATGTCGCTGAAACTAAGGTTCAACTATCTGTCCACCAACGTAAAGCTGAGCTAGCCTGTGAAACAAAAAAAAATAGATATAGATACCTACATATCTTCAGCAGATACCTTAGTTGTATGTTTTGATCTGCAACAAACTTTACCCACTCCCCTGATCACAACATCTAAGGTATTTTATTTGAGGCAGTTGTGGACATATAATTTTTGTGTTTACGATTTGTTGCACAACAAGGCTCATATGTTTACGTGGTCTGAAAATATTGCTTCGAGAGGGTCACAGGCAATAGGATCGTGTCTTCTGCAGTTCATCAAGTCGCTACCACCAACCGTATATTGCCTACAGTGATTCCTGTGGAGGGCAAAATAAAAATAAATACATAAGCAAATTGTTCATGTTTCTTGTACAAGCTACTCACTTAGAGGAAATCCACCATAAATTTTTAGAACCTGGACACACGTATATGGAATGTGATCGTGCATTTGCTCTTATTGAACAAGCCAAAAGAAAAAATCCACAAGTATTTATCCCACAACATTGGACTTCCGTTATAAAATCATCTGCAAGAAGTTTTGTTGTGCATGAAATGACTCAACAAATGTTTTTTACATTTCAAAAATTAAATACTCTAATAAACGATCCAAAACTAGATGTGGAAAAAAGCCTCAATATTTTAGAGAGATAAACCACTTTAAATACTCTAAAGATGCTGCAATATTTTCATTTCAATTTAAACATACTCTTCAAGAGGACTTTCCGTTTTCTAAATGGGTATCCGTTTTACCAAGAGGTCGACTTTCCCTCAAATTAGAGAATATATTGTCCACAAATACCGACGATATAACGATTACCACAGCAAAGTGGAAGGATCTCCAAACATTACTAGACTATATACCACCTGTCTATCATCAGTTTTACAAGGATCTACCTCATAAGGAACAAAAAAAGAAAGAGACAAAAGCAAGAGAGTCTACAACTCGAAAGTCCAATAATATGACAGCTTCAACTTCCAGGGTAGCGCATGAATCAGATTCTGACAACGATATGGATGATAGTGCCATAATTGACTCTGATTATGAGAATGTATAGTAAAATATGTGTTATTATGTGAATAAATTTATAATAGCCTATAGATATTTTGTTTCTACCTGTTACTAATGCTGAAATAATGCTGGAATACAACGGGTACAAGTAACTTTTTTGCATTTTTTATGGAAAAAAAGCTTTAAATTTTTAAACTACTAATGCTAGAATCTATCATTTGTCTTACATTTACCTTCTTTATCGAAATTGTAAAGTTTTTTTAACTGCAGATTTTACTGTAGCAAATTAAGTTTAAAGCCAGTTTACTCAATATATTGGAATTAGTACTTATACCCTTTGTATTCTAACCCCTTCAATTGCTAGAAGAAAGATATTTAGGTGATTTTTCAAATACCACAGAAAATAACTTTTTATATAACAAAACAAACTCTTTTCCTAGCGTTTGTTTTGTGTTTTTTTTAAGTAAACTAAGAGTCAACGGCGAAACATATTTTAACCCATTTATAAATTTTGTCTGGAGAAATAAAAAGTGTTGCACTCAGCGGAGTGTGCTTGAGAGGTAAAATATAAACCGCTTACAAAGATCCTAAACACATTAATCAAATTAGCCCAATGATTATTAGGAATTCCGATTATAATTTAATTATGTTTGATAAAAAGTTTAGAAATGATTGGAAAATCCTACGATTGACTTAAAAAATTTGATCTTTCTGCTCTTAGTTTGGGTGAAATTATTATACCAACCGATTTTATTCTTAAACTCTTTGTATATTGTTAATTTTCCATATCCCATTGCTGCAGATGACATTTCATCAATATTATAACGATATTAGAAAGATTCTTATAACACTCGTTTCGTTACTTGATAAATGGTCCATCTTTAATTTTTTGATTATCCTATAATAACAAGTTGATTAAATATTTAACAAAATCACTTATTAACTATCACAAAAATTACACTATTATGTCAAATCTCTTTATTCGCTTAAAATTGACTGGAAAAACTATTCTGATTATAGTAAACGAACCCTAGCAAATTAATGTAATTCCTTGATATGTTTACTGATATCATCGTTCGTTATTCTAAAAACAGCAGGAAGAAGTTTTAATATATTTATTCAGAATCATTTATCTCGGTCGACAAAACAGTAAATCTGAAATATTGCAAGCACAGGTACTAGGTACTAAAATATGAATACCAAATTAGTACTTATTATAGTACCTATTAGTACTTATGAAATATACAAGAATACGTCCGACAAAGCTGCAAGAAAAAGGATGTACCAAATATTTCAAAAAAACCAATAAGTTATTATGATATAGTTAGGCAATCCGGACTACAACGTGGACATCGTTGGTTGCCTAAGCTGTAGAGAATTATAATTATGTATTATCATACAGATTGAACGAATTTAAAACGGAACATACGAAATCAATGTATTTCCGCTCAACTCCGCTCTAGGGGGTTGGCCAACAAAAGGTTGTCAAATAATTATATTATAAAAATCCAATACTTCAGCGGGCTGCTGGATTCTGAATTCATTCAAGAACAAGTCAAAACTCCACCCAAATAGGTTGCCTAGAATCACTGTGAAAACTAGACTACACAAGCAGTTATTATGCTGTCAAACCACTTATCGCTTCCTTATAGTCCAAGAGATAGAGCCGAAATTTTGAACTGATCAGTAATATGACATTTCTCTATTGGAATATATTCATTGTAACTGGGTTAAGACTTTGCCTTACAGGCGGACGCCCCTCGTGGTACAGGGGGGTGGCTATACAGGGATGAAGTTGTAATTTTTTTCAGAAAAATTAACGATCGATAATATGGCTGAAAATTTGCCCAGAGTAAGATCTTGGTATAACCAGACGAAATCCCAAAGGGCGGACGCGAGACTGGATACATAAGGGGTGGCGGACAGGGGTGAAATTGCAATTTTTTGGGGAAAAATTAACGATAAGTAATATGTCCGCCATTTTCATGCTCATTATTTAGCCCTTAAAAACTCTAAATCCAAAAGGGCGGACAGCTGGGTTGGTACAGAGAGCCATAAAACGGGGTCAAATGTACCACTTGCCTGCGCATTTTAGGTCTCGGTAACAATTTTCAAACTGATTTTATTATATTTTTATACCGATTGATTTGAAAATTTGTATGATCACTTCTGTTACTATTCTGAGAAGCGTCAAGTAGAGTTTTCCTCAAAATTTTCTAAAATCTCAATCCAGATCCTCAAAAGTAAAAATCTAATTTATAGAATCCTTTCGATTTCCTGTAAGTTATACCATGATTTTTTTCCAAAAATTTTCAAACGATTTTTACGATAAGAAAAAAAAATTAGAAAAACTTTTCTAAAACATTTGATAAAACTCTACGTCGTCGTCTGAATCTTTTATAGAATATTTTGTAGTTTTAAAATGATATTACGATAATGTTTTGTTTTCAAACTAAAGTCATATTTACTTTACAAATTACATTTTTTTCTTAAATATAAATATTTTACGAATTAATTTTTAATTGAATAAATGTTTGATATTTGATATTTTATTAAATTAAAGTAATTTTATAATGTTAACTATTAAATATTTTTGGTATAACAAATAGTAATTTTACTTATTTTTTATTACAATAAAAAGGTTTTTAAATTTATATTGCATAAATAATGGTTGTTCAGATATAAGAAAAATTTGATTTATTATTACATTAATAATCAAATACAAAATATATTTTTTCTATTTATCAATAGGTAAAATTCAATTTGTAGAATTTCTTTAACATTTTACAAATAATTATTAATAAAAATCAATTTAATAGTGGAATTATCAATTTTTTAAGTTTTGAAATTTACTTTGTACTTAGATATTTTCAATATTTTTTTTAACTTTCAAATTGATTGATTTTTTTTTCATTTGTTAATTATAATTTTACAAATTCTGTTTGGACATTAATTTTGCATCATTATTATTTTAAAATATTAAAATAATAATGATGCGCGTTCCATTTAGATCAGTAATTCTAGACGCATGCGCTAAATGTAATAAGTATCAAGATGCTTTTATCCAACTTGGTGAAACTGACTTCGATTGTAATGAAGTTTTTGAAACCTTAGAAACTTTCATATGTCACTTATATGGAACAGGACTGACGAGAACAATTCCAAAAAGAAAAGTAAACGATGTCAGATTTTCACTATTTAACCGGCAGTATAAGTTGCATGATATGAACGAGCCTTTTTAAAAAAAAATCTAAAAAATTTCGATGCTTCAAGCTTACCACCATGTAAAGATGAATTACACCAACAGCTACTGCGAGCCCATTATATTTCAAATATTTGGACAAATGCTCATAAAAAAGTACAAACAGAATTGATTGTTGAAGAACATGGTTAGGAGTTTGAAGATGAAACATATAAATTCAAATGGTTTAGTGGACCTCAGATGCCAGAATCAATTCGAGAAGTAGTGATTGAAAATGAAGCAGATAATGAATGTGATATTATTGAGAGTGAAAGTGACGAAGATGATGACATCAGTGAGAGTGAGAAAAATGACGAAATTTTTAAAGTTTTTCTAAATTTTTTTTCTTATCGGAAAAATCGTTTGAAAATTTTTGGAAAAATTCATGGTATAACTGACAGAAAATCGAAAGGATTCTACAAATTAGATTTTACCTCAAAAAATTACAAAAATTTTCATTTACGGAAATTTTTTTGGAAAATTTTGAGGAAAACTCTACTTGACGCTTTTCAGAATTGTAACAGAAGTAAGCATACAAATTTTCAAGTCAATCGGTATAAAAATATCATAATAAAATCAGTTTGAAAATTGTTACCGAGACCTAAAATGCGCAGGCAAGTGGTACATTTGACCCCGTTTTATGGCTCTCTGTACCAACCCAGCTGTCCGCTCTTTTGGATTTAGAGTTTTTAGGGGCTAAATAATAAGCCATGAAAATGGCGGACATATTACTTATCGTTAATTTTTCCCCAAAAAATTGCAATTTCATTCCTGTCCGCCACCCCTTATGGGACACTCTCGCGTCCGCCCTTTGGGATTTCGTCTAGTTATACCAAGATCTTACTCTGGGCAAATTTTCAGCCATATTATCGATCGTTAATTTTTCCGAAAAAAATTACAACTTCATCCCTGTATAGCCACCCCCTGTACCACGAGGGGCGTCCGCCTGTAAGACAAAGTCTTAACCCAGTTACAATGAATATATTCCAATAGAGAAATGTCATATTACTGATCAGTTCAAAATTTCGGCTCTATCTCTCCGACTATTAGGCAAGCTCCTCTTTCCTTTAAAGGAGACAGATAGTTGAACGATATTTTATACAATGTCTATCACCGGGTATGGATTTATTTTTGTCCAAGTTTTATATTGGTCCACTATTTCAAATGCAGTTCAAACAGACATATATTAAATTGTATGTTCCGTTTTAAATTCGTTCAATCTGTATATTAACACGTGTGTATTTAATGTGTCTTAAAATATAGTAAAAAAGAAGAATTTATTAAAAACAAATCCTTTCCTTAGTCCTCAGAGTCCTTCTATTAGCGTTCCTAATCAAGGCTTTTAATGACAAGTCACCAAACAGGCAGAAACACTTTTTCACGTTTGGGTAGGCAAGTTATCACAAAGACTTTTCTTTTAGTGAACATTTTAGTGTATACAGCGTTATCTTTATCTAAAAAGTTGAAATTTCGACAAAACCTGATATGATTAAACGCACACACAGTCTATTTATATTTTAAATCAATGGATCGTATCTCAAGATCATTTTTTTTGTAAAAATCCCAGCTGATGTTCAATCTCGTCGTAATAGACAGCACTTATTGAAAACAAATTCTTCCCTTCGTGCTCAGAATCAAAGATCTGCAATGACAAGTCGCCAAGAAGACTCAAGAATTTTTACACGTTTGGGTGCGCCAGAGATAAACCACGAAGGATTACTCTTAGTCAAAATAATAACAAAATTGTACACAATTGTAATTTTTTTTTAATGTAATTTTTACTATATAAGATGGAACATATTAGGATATGGATGTTGTTATGCAATCATAGACTAAGTGACACAAGACTTGTTTTGAGATACAGGCAGTTTTGCAAAAGGCTTTGGGAAAAATATTTAGAGTTAACTAACATTTAATGTTTGATGGTTTTACTGTAAGAAGGGGGTTATATTTTCATAAGATAAAGAGTTTAGAAGGAGATCTGTTTTGTAAAATACGAAAATGGTGCTTGGTCTACTTTTACTTTTTTCAAAATTATATATATATATATATATATATATATATATATATATATATATATACCCGGTATTTAGGCGGCACACGCCCTTCCGGTAGGGATCTATGGAGGAGTATTACCGAGCCGCAAGCCCTTATCTCTTGCCGTACTGCTCCACCATAGGCCGATCAGATACCAGTATATTCTAGACTAAGCCGCAGATTCATTTTTAGAATTTTAAACTGCTGCGTTAGCCTTTTTGTTTTCTGTCACCGAGCTGGGGATCGAACTGACATCTCTCGCAGTGAAGCGAAGGAGAAGCCAGCCGCCCAGCCCGCTTGGCTATCCGATCGACCTTTTTTCAAAATTAAGAAGCTAAAAGACTATGAGCCAAATGGTCACTTGGTCTACAATTGAAAAATTAATATAAAGGGAATCTCAATGGGAATGGTCAAAGGGACTAAAGGCTCTAAAGGGAATGGCCAATAATATAAAATCTTAATGTTTGTAGTAAAATGTTTATTGTTTGCTATTGTCAGAGGTACAAAAGACTTATTTACAATGGCCTATTGTATCAATTAAAACAAGTTACTTTTTACGGCTCATCACTTCAAAATCTAAATTGCAGCCAAAACCTTCAACATCACATCCTCTGAGCTTGTGAGATTTTTATAAAATTGCAGTCTTTTCGTATTAAGGAAGGAGAACATAGACTTAGGGTCTGTTGCGTAACAACAATACTTAATATTTTTAGTCTATTTTTGTATCATATTATTTAGTTTATTTTTGTATCATACTGTATATTAGTTTAGATATATAAAATTTCTTTGTACTAACTAATAATCTGTAAAGCGCCGTTATCTTGCATTTAAATAACTTTCTACACAAGTTTCTAAAACCTTCATAGAATCGTAACAATGAAAGGATTAGTATTTTCCAAATTACCCTCTGACGCATTCCAAAATTCCGCAAGTTGAGAGAAATACCTTTATCAGGTAGTTTTTATCAATGATTTGAAAGTTAAAGGTATTTGAAAAATAAACATATCTTTTAATACGTCGAGGGGTCAGGGGGGAGATTTCGGAATGTTTGTGATTGAGGGGAGAGAGTGGACATCAGTATCAGTTCAAATTCCAGCACTGAAGGAGCGTCAGGCTCTACTCGCCCCAGCGGCATATTAGTGTTTTAAACCAGTCGGTATATTAATAAGTTCGTGTCAATATTGTATCACCGACAAGTGTGTATCATATGCAAGTTATCGGCGTTTAAAATACATTGTATTTGTTTAAATATATTTGTTCAAACGTTCTTTTCGAATCTTCATTTTTCCCAGTTTTCTGGGTGGTCCTTCAAAGAAATATATATAAAGTGAACCTATTTCCCTAAGGAAAAACCTTGTTCCCCAAGGGAAAAAACCAGCGACCTATTTCTGGTGCGTGAAACAAAGCCATCAGGACAAAGGTGTAAGGACAAACACCTACATCTTCGCTCATGTTCCTTCGAACCGGACTTCTTCACATTTCAACTTCGAATCAGAGATCTTCGCATGTCTCATCTTAAAGTTAGACATCAACGCAGCATCTGCAGCATCTTCCAGTAGGACGCCTCCAGATTCCTTCATCCTGGTAGCTGATTTAACGCCTAGCATCACACTCAACAAACTGTAAGTTTTTTAATTTTAGTATCATTTGTGAAGTGCATACTATAAACGCTTTTTGAACATTTATTGAACATTTTCGTTATTTCGTTATTATTTTTATAATTATTATATCCTTTTACTTATATTTTCGATTTTTAGTGTAAATTCTCATATTTTCGCTATATCTCTGTGTTTATTACTATTCTTCTGTTTTTTCAATTTAAAGATCAAATTCTTTCACATATTTCTCGCTCACTAAATCTTAATCTAATTCAATCAGCTAATCATGGATAAAACGGTTGATGATATTGTTAAAGTAAAAGATGATCTTGTTAAGGCAAGAGGTCGAAGTAAAGCTTCGATAACTAGATTGGAGAACTGGTTTAAAGAAAATGAAAAAAGTAATATTTCAAAAAATGAATTAATTTTTAGAAAAGAATATCTATCAAAAGTTTTTGACAAATATCTCGAGGTTCAAAATGAATTAGAGACAATAGATGATGAATTTTCTGTTGACATGGCAGACGTAGAAGACAGATTTTTAACGTTAGGATCAGCTCTAAAGAATAAAATTAATACAATTTCAGTAAATTCTGTTGTGAGCACCTCAGCTCAACAAAATCATTCAAATAACCATCATATCCGCCTACCGGAAATAAAAATTCCACATTTCGATGGAAATATAGCAAATTGGCCTAGTTTTATCGAGATGTTTACCAAACTTATCGTAGATGATTTAAATCTTTCAGATATTGAAAAACTAATTTATTTAAAATCAATTCTCAAGAACGAGCCTCTACAACTAATTGAAAATTTGGAAGTTGTAGGCTCAAATTTTTCCGTTGCGCTCGATACACTTAAGAATAGATTTGAAAACAAATGTTTAATAATTAACACTTATTTAAAATAACTTTTGAACGTTCCTTCATTAACAAAAAATACTGCTCAAAACTTGCGAGAATTCTTAACTCACATAAAAAAGAATTTAAGTGCGCTAAATAATTTAAATATCTCCGACAATCTTGCAGATTTAATTTTAATTCATATATTCACACAAAAATTAGATTTTAATATGAAACGATCCTTTGAATCCGAAAGAGATTTCAACGAACTTCCTACAATAGATGAGTTTTTGAATTTTATTGAAAAGAAATGTAAGATATTGGAAAATTTGATCTTTGAAGAGAAAACAGTTTATAAATCAAAACCGTCTCTTCATATTTCTATAAATAATAGAGATACATCTTTTAAATGTTTCGTATGCAATTCTAACTCACATAAAGTATACTCTTGCCAACAATTTTTAAATTTGTCCGCTCAAGAGCGTATGCAAAAAGTAAAAAACAAAGGTTTTTGTCTCAATTGCTTTGCTAGTGGTCATATGTCTAATTCTTGTTCCTCATCTTCGAATTGCAAAACCTGCAATAAAAGACATCACTCTTTGCTTCACATTTCGCACCCGTCGGAAAATATTTCACGGCAAAGTTCGTATAGATCGAATTCTGAAAGTCAACCCGCCCAAAATCAATTTGTTCGGAATTCACGTCATCAACGTCCAAATCAGCATTCGTCTCAATTCACTTCGGAGGATATTCATGCAAATTCGCAGAACAACTCTGTTCCAAATGCAATTCCGCAAGGTTTACCAGATACGCAAAATCTTCCAGGGCCGAGCAATATTTCGTCCCACTCTGTATATTCGAACAATCTGCAAATCTTACTCGCAACTGCTTTGGTAACTGTTTACGATGTTGAAAACAATCCCATCTCTGTTTGTTGTTTAACAGACTCCGGTAGCCAAGTTTCGTTCATAATAGACAGGTTAGCCAAAAGAATTTGTTATTCACCCTATACCAGAAATCTTCAAATATCAGGTATAGCTCAAACTTCTTCTGTTTCAAACAAGATGGTAGACCTTAAAATATATTCAAACACATATCCTGGTAAAAACTTTAATCTGTCCTGTGCTGTCCTCGAAAGCATTACGTGCCAGCATCCACAAGTCGCGCTGGATTTAAATTTATTAAAAATACCAAAAAATATAAAACTTGCAGACCCACATTTCTGTACCCCGTCGGACGTAGACATGCTTTTAGGAGCTGATATTTATTTTGACCTAGTTACTTACGGCTTAATAAAATTAGGCCCCAACCTTCCTATTCTTCAAAACACTCATTTGGGTTATATTGTAGGTGGAAATATCCCATACTCTCGTTATACAATGTTAGGATCAAACGCGACTCCTTCAAAGAATAATGCTCACTCACATTATTCAAATATTTCGTTACACGTACAAACTGCTGATCTTGCTTCTCTTTTAAAGAATTTTTGGGAAATAGAAGAGACTAAACCGCTCACTTCTATTCATGCAAAAACATTAACTCCCTCAGAACAGCGAGCTGAGGACATATTCAAATCTTCACTAACAATTCTTCCTAGTGGCAGATTTCAAGTAGACCTACCTCTGAAGACTCCTAATGAATATCAAAAATTAAGTGAATCATTTCATTTGGCAAAAAGACGTTTTTTCAATCTTGAAAAAAGGCTTAACAAATCAGACGAGTTACGGCATCTGTACACAGAATTCATATCAGAATATGTTTCTTTAGGGCATTGTAAATACGTTCCCCTTTCTAAGCTTAATGAATCGTCCGAACATAAGTTTTTTCTCCCACATCATTGTGTTTTCAAGCATGATAGCTTAACTACTCGACTCAGGGTTGTATTTGATGGATCAATGAAATCAACTTCAAATGTGTCTCTCAACAATATTATGCTCAAAGGTTATACTGTACAACCTGATTTGTTTGAAATTCTAATTCGCTTTAGACTTTACAAATATACTCTTATCGCCGACATCGAAAAGATGTTTAGGCAAATAAGAATTAACCCAAAACAGACATTTCTACTAAACATTATGTGGCGCAATTCCCCGCAAGAAGAATTAAAATGTCTAGAACTTCAGACCGTGACCTACGGCACAAACTCAGCTAGTTTTTTAAGTACTAGGTGTCTTAAAGAGTTGGCAGTTCGAAATAAAGAAAAATACCTATTAGCTGCTGATGCTCTAGAAAATTCTTGTTATGTAGATGATATTTTACATGGTGCAAATGATATCGAGACTTTGTACAAGACTTATAAGCAACTTTCTACGAGTCTAAATTCCGCTGGGATACCACTCCATAAATGGAGTTCTAATTCTTCCGAGTTTCTCGACTCTATTTCCTCTGAATCTCAAAAATCTAATTATGTAATAAAACCCGACAATTCGTCAAATAAAGTTCTTGGAATATGTTGGAATTCTCAGTCTGACATGTTCTCTATCTCTCTTCCTGACATTTCTAGTGAACCAAAATACACAAAAAGAGAAGTTCTATCAATTATCTCTTCTATTTTTGATCTTCTTGGTCTAATAAATCCGATTACTGTATCTGCCAAGTTGTTAATGCAAAAAATTTGGATATGTAACTTAAATTGGGATGACAAACTCACAGGAGAAATTTCATCAGAATGGTTGAATTTTCTAGCTCACATTCCTGATCTTGCAAAACTCACAATCTCTAGACCTCTGCTCAATCCGCTCAATATTTCTCGAATTGAAATCCATGGTTTCTGCGATGCAAGTATGAAGGCATATGGCGCTTGTATTTATTTACTGGTTTTACATGAAAATGGAATCGTTTCATGCAACTTAATTACTTCAAAGAGTCGTGTAGCTCCGCTAAAAACCATTTCCCTACCCAGACTTGAATTATTAGGGGCTGTTTTGTTTTCTACCCTGATTTCAAATATCTTTCTTATTATTTCACCAAAGGTTTCTTCCATAGCTTCGGTTAGGCTCTGGACAGACTCCCAAATTGTACTTGCATGGATAAATTCTCACCCTTCTCGTTGGTCAATCTTTGTAGCAAACCGTATAACTCAAATACAGGAGTTAACGCGAACTTATTTATGGAATCACGTAAGTTCTAAAGATAACCCAGCAGATATTCTGTCTCGCGGTACCACACCGGCCCTGCTGGTAGACAATACATTATGGTGGCATGGGCCCCATTTTCTAATGAACCCAACCACTAAATTTAATGAATTTGTTCCAAATATTGATATAACAGATATCCCTGAAATAAAAGCCACTTTACACGCTGTAAATAATTCGAAACCTACTCTATATACAACTTTTTGTAAATTCTCATCTTTCAGTCGGTTACAAAGAGTAATTGCATATTGCAATAGGTATATTTACAATCTTAAAAATAAAGAAAACAAAAGAAATGGTGTACTTTCGGCTTCCGAATTAATAGAAGCCGAGCAGAGAATAGTTAAAATCATTCAACTAACATTCTTTCAATCAGAATTTAAAGACTTAAAGCATCAAAAAACAATAAAAAATAAGGCTATCTTAAAATTGAATCCATTTATAGACGCATCTGATTTAATAAGAGTTGGTGGACGACTTCGCAATGCAAATGTTTCGTATAATCAAAAATTTCCACTTCTTCTTCCTACAAAATTCCAGGTAGTTAGATCGTTACTTGAAAGAGAACACATTCGCCTATTGCACACAGGCCCTCAAAATACATTGTCAAATATTAGACTCACTTATTGGCCTCTTGATGGACTGAGAGAAATCAAGAGGATCATCTACAAATGTAAGAACTGTTACAGATTTAACGCAAGACCAGCTCATCAAATAATGGCCGATCTACCCAAAGAACGGTTTCAGGTCTGTCGACCATTCACAAATGTCGGCATCGACTACGGGGGCCCATTTCAAATACAATCTTCAAAACTGCGACGTGCTCCCATTTGTAAGGCTTATATAGCAGTATTCGTATGCCTCGTCACTAAGGCAGTCCATATAGAGCTAGTGTCCAGTCTTAGCACCGAAGCATTCCTACTAACGTTAAAAAGATTCATTTCACGCAGAGGTATTCCTAAAACCATTTATTCGGATAATGCGTCCAACTTTCTTGGAGCTCGTAATCAGTTAAAAGAGCTTTATGACTTTTTTATGGGAACGGATGTTCTACCTACCATAAAAGAATTCGCAGCCTCAACATTAATTGAGTGGAAGTCCATTGCACCTCGATCTCCACATCAGGGTGGAATTTGGGAAGCAGCTATAAAGAGCTGCAAGTATCATTTAGTAAGGATGATGGGCAATAATATTTTTACATTTGAGGAATTAACCACTATTTTGGCTCAAATAGAAGCTGTTTTAAATTCACGACCCCTCTGTCCATTGTCAGACAGTCCAAATGATTTTTCTTTTCTAACCCCCGCTCATTTTCTCATTGGAAGCAGCATGACTTCCTATCCAGAAAAAGATATCTCGACAAAATCCGAAAATAGTTTATCACTGTGGCAGAAATGCAGCAAAATTCAGCAGCATTTCTGGAAATGTTGGTCTAGGGATTATTTAAATCGCCTCCAAAATAAGCCCAAATGGTTTCTGCCCCAAGAAAACATTAAAGTCGATGATCTTGTACTCCTAATCGATGATAACGCTCCTCTAAAATGGCCACTGGCAAGAGTAATCGAAACACTGCCAGGTAAAGACGGCAGGGTTAGAACTGTAAAACTAAGAACTAAAGACGGAACATTTATAAGATCTGTTGTTAAAGTATGTCCTTTACCCCATACTCATTTAGATGTAGGTCACATCAACGGGGGGACTATGTTGCGTAACAACAATACTTAATATTTTTAGTCTATTTTTGTATCATATTATTTAGTTTATTTTTGTATCATACTGTATATTAGTTTAGATATATAAAATTTCTTTGTACTAACTAATAATCTGTAAAGCGCCGTTATCTTGCATTTAAATAACTTTCTACACAAGTTTCTAAAACCTTCATAGAATCGTAACAATGGAAGGATTAGTATTTTCCAAATTACCCTCTGACGCATTCCAAAATTCCGCAAGTTGAGACAAATACCCTTATCAGGTAGTTTTTATCAATTATTTGAAAGTTAAAGGTATTTGAAAAATAAACATATCTTTTAATACGTCGAGGGGTCAGGGGGGAGATTTCGGAATGTTTGTGATTGAGGGGAGAGGGTGGACATCAGTATCAGTTCAAATTCCAGCACTGAAGGAGCGTCAGGCTCTACTCGCCCCAGCGGCATATTAGTGTTTTAAACCAGTCGGTATATTAATAAGTTCGTGTCAATATTGTATCACCGACAAGTGTGTATCATATGCAAGTTATCGGCGTTTAAAATACATTGTATTTGTTTAAATATATTTGTTCAAACGTTCTTTTCGAATCTTCATTTTTCCCAGTTTTCTGGGTGGTCCTTCAAAGAAATATATATAAAGTGAACCTATTTCCCTAAGGAAAAACCTTGTTCCCCAAGGGAAAAAACCAGCGACCTATTACTGGTGCGTGAAACAAAGCCATCAGGACAAAGGTGTAAGGACAAACACCTACATCTTCGCTCACAAAGATCTGCAATGACAAGTCGCCAAGAAGACCCAAGAATTTTTACACGTTTGGGTGCGCCAGAGATAAACCACGAAGGATTACTCTTAGTCAAAATAATAACAAAATTGTACACTATTGTAATTTTTTTTAATGTAATTTTTACTATATAAGATGGAACATATTAAGATATGGATGTTGTTATGCAATCATAGACTAAGTGACACAAGACTTGTTTTGAGATACAGGCAGTTTTGCAAAAGGCTTTGGGAAAAATATTTAGAGTTAACTAACATTTAATGTTTGATGGTTTTACTGTAAGAAGGGGGTTATATTTTCATAAGATAAAGAGTTTAGAAGGAGATCTGTTTTGTAAAATACGAAAATGGTGCTTGGTCTACTTTTACTTTTTTCAAAATTAAGAAGCTAATAGACTATGAGCCAAATGGTCACTTGGTCTACAATTGAAAAATTAATATAAAGGTAATCTCAATGGGAATGGTTAAAGGGACTAAAGGCTCTAAAGGGAATGGCCAATAATATAAAATCTTAATGTTTGTAGTAAAATGTTTATTGTTTGCTATTGTCAGAGGTACAAAAGACTTATTTACAATTACCTATTGTATCAATTATATAATAAATAAGTTACTTTTTACGGCTCATCACTTCAAAATCTAAATTGCAGCCAAAACCTTCAATATCACATCCTCTGAGCTTGTGAGATTTTTATAAAATTGCAGTCTTTTCGTATTAAGGAAGGAGAACATAGACTTAGGGTCTTCCAACTTATTCTTGCTTATAGGCTTTCCTAAAGGCCACAATGGTTTAAGTTCGGTTGTGAAAAAAGCGTATTATCATTGCTTTGCCGTCCCTTTTTCTTACAAATTTATTTCCTTAAGTTCTTCTTGGTTCAGGCTGGTTTTTACAAAGATTGACATCGGATAAGATTTCCTTATTTTAATGACTCTAAATGTTAACCAATTTACTTTTCCACCCATAGTTTCCCTTTTCTATTTGTAATAGATTTCTCCAGATTTTGTGTACTTACAAAATATTCAAGTGGCATTGGATTTACAATCAATGGATTCTTTCTCCTGCACTTTGCTATTATTGCTTCATAGTCAGATGGTAAGTATATTCTTTGTTGCAACTTCAGTGCTTTTTCAACATCGGAAAAATCTGAATCGTTCTTAAGGAATGAATGTCCAGGTATCAAAAAATGCTGACTAACTATTTGTAGAGCAGGATGCGATTCAAGAACTGTTTTTAAAATCAAAATAATTTTAATATTTCGATTCTGTCACCCACAAGAATCTGACCACAAGTTTAATTATTTATTTTATGGAGTAACATGATTTAAAATGTATTGCCTTAAGCAAGAGCATACCTCCTTAGCACCTCTGCCAGCCGTTTCTTCAATCCATGTGTAACAAAATCCAATATCCTGTGAACTGTGGATTCCGAAATTATAAAAGCAAAGTTGCCGCTTATAATAAACTATATTTGTTGGGATACGGGGCAGGGGCAGTGTTTTCTCTAAATCACTGCACGTATCCTTTTTTAGAGCCTTTCTTTTTAGGTTGAATTCATTTAGGTAAATAGCTTTGTACTTTGCATATGAAACTGGATGTTCACATTACTTTGAGTAAAGTTTATGCGTAACTTTAACTGTGGTATCTGGATGTAAATATTCTTATTCAGTTGTTGATCGAGAATAATGGGAAACGTATCTTGGAAACTTTAAGATGTGTTGAATTACCTCTTGAATTTTAGTTACATAACAACAACATCCATATGATATTGTTAGGTGCAACTTGAACTACTAACGTGGGTACGGTTGGTTGTCTAAGATGTAGAGATAATTATAATAATTATTGACATGTCTTATGCCATGGTATTATATTAACACGTGCGTATTTAATGTATCTTGAAATAAATAGTTATTTAACCAACAATTGTATTAATAAGGGCGATTAACAATTGAGATATATTAACGGGCGAGCGAAGCGAGTGCGTTAATGTTCGAGATTGTTAATCGCCATTTTAATTCACGAGTTCGTTACAAAACTTTTCCGTCGACCGTACTTTTCAGAAATAAAAATATCTTAGTTTAAATTTTTATTTACTTAACGATAAATAATGACATACAATGACAGACAGTACTTACAGCAACTACTTCATTTTAAATAATTTTTTAGTGGGAATATAAATAGGTATGTTTGGTTGCCTACACCACAAGTAACTGCCAACCACAGAGCGTTAAATGTGGTTAAATTAATTATTGCCTATAATGAAATCGTTCATTAATAGAAAATCATTTATTAATAGGGGTCATTAATCAATGATTTTGAGGGTGTTAAAATTAATCATAAATGGACGGTCGACGAAAAAGATAATAAAAAGCCTGTTGTAGAGTTTAATAATATAAATTTGTATATGTATTAATAAAGAAACACAAATACAATTTGACATACTGTTGAGAATTGTTTATCCTAGCTTTTAAAGATATATTTTATTCTTACATTTTGTATATTTCTATTAGTGTTTAGTTTTATGGAATTTTACAAATGTGATATTTTATTATTTTGACCCAGTTTGTTCTTTAGGGATTATAGTTTTCCTCTAATAACAATAATGTTATTTTTAGTTCATAATTGAAACCCTTAGTTTTACGTTTGTACGATCTCGGACACTTTTCGGCATTTTTAAAATCATTCTGTAAAAATTGTGTTCAATATTATCGAAAATTTCGCCTATAAAACGTTCAATAAGTGTTAATCATTGCTATTTTCTTTTGCTTACACCTTTTAAGTGGTTTTTAATTCGTTTTCGTGATCCTGAAGTTCTCTTACTATCGGAATCGTGGTCAATTAGAACGCAGTTTAACACAAATTGTGGTAACAACTGCTCAGTAAGTCAGTAACAACAACAGCTGATTAATTAAAAAGTTCCTGTTCTGAAACTTTTTGAAAATGTGGACCATTTTATTGTGTACAGCGTCATCTTTATCTGAAAAGTTGAAATTTCGACAAAACCTGCTTTTTGTATAGTTCCAATTACTTTGCCTCAAAGAAGATAGAAGCGTCTATATTCTTTGTTTGCCTGATAAAACCATAGACATATTAACGTGCTACACATATATTAATATATTATGTATTATATGTTAATATATGTCTATGAATGAAACGCACAGTCTATTTATCTTTTAATTCTATAGGTCCTATGCCAAGATCATTTCTTGTAGAAACCGAAGATGGTGTTCATTATTGTCGTAAAAGACAGCATTTATTTAAATCAAATCGCTCCCATAGATATTTATATTAACATATCTTTAATATTAATGTTAATATATATGATCCTTTTCTTAGTCCTTCTATTAATCTTTTTGTTAGTAATCACAATCAAGGCTCTTTAATTACAACTCGCCAAGAAGACACAAGAACTTTTACATGTTTGGTTAAGCAAGTGATTAAAACACGAAGGTTTTCTTTTAGTGAAAATGACAATTAAATAATAATAAAATTGTCCACACAATTTTTACTACGAAATGAATATGTTATGATGTTGGTAGGCAACCTTAACTACTAATGTGCGCATCGTTGGTTGCCTGAGGTGTAGAGATAATTATTATAATGGTATTATCAAAGAATATAGACGCATATGCGTCCATATTCTCTGGTATTATTAACACGTGCGTATTTAATGTATTTTAAAATAAAAGATATCAAAAACTCTGTTGTAGCGGTTCATAATATTAGAAATATTATTAGCTATGTTTAGTTTTACGTTTGTACGATCTCTGATATTCTTCGGAATTTTTAAAATCATTAGTGTATACAAATATAGATGCATGCGTCTATATTCGTTGGTTCCTGTTTTAAAACTTTTTGAAAATATGGATCATTTTAACAGCGAACATAGCATATATTTATTTTATTGTGTATAGCGCCATCTTTGTTTCAAAAGTTAAAATTTTGTACAAAAAACTGCTTTTAGTATAGTTCCCAACATATCGACGCCATATTTCCAAAAGTAGTTAACTAGAAGATTATCATTTTCGAGAAAATGTAAAATTTGGTTGGGCACCGATTTTTTTTATGCTACCTTCATGTTGAGTTTTTAAAATTTGGGTTTTAGTTACTAGTGTACTAGTGCTAAAGATAGCAGTGCTAAAGATTCAGCCATCTATATCTAAATACAATGTATAATCAAGAATATTAATTTAAATCCTAAACTGTATGATAAATAATACACTGTAAACAAATTAAATTTATAATAAAATGTCCAAACGGCGTTGCTTCTGAGCCAAATGGTTTAATACCTCTTCTTCATCTATTTGAATATCCTGATGGATAAACATCAAAGCTAAACCATTTAGTCTCTCTTCGCTAGTACAATTTCTTAAATACGTCTTTAGTATTTTTAGCGACGAAAATGACCTTTCACACGTGCAGGTTGTTACAGGTAAGGTCGCCATTATTAGGAGTAAATTATAAACTAGAGGGAATAAGTTCTTGTTGCATATATCAAGAGCTTCAAGAGCATTTTTTGGTGTCGGTTTAAGACGAAAATCTTTTAGAAATTGTTTCCGAAGTATGATTTCTCCTTTTATGTTTGTTTCATCAAGTCCATAAAAATCTACTAGACTTTGAAATGATTTGGCTATCGTCTCATCATACTGTACACTTAGTAAGTCCTGAAATGGTTTTAAAATCTCTTTGTGTGCAACAAACCTATCATTTATGGATTGTATAATTTCATCAAAAAAGGGGATAAAAACTGATCTTCTATAATATTCTTCTGGTGTGGAGGCTGGTACATTATTTCTCTTTGTTTGATAAATTACTGTCCTTGGAAGAGACATATTAACACCAAATTCATCGCAAAGAGCTGATACTTGCCCAAAAATATTGGTAAAAGTTTCATCTGCATTTTGTCTTAACTGTTCTAGTGATTCTTTCGTTTTGTCTGCAGATTCAACAGCTAAACGGAGGTCTAGATTTTCTGTTTGAAGGTACTTACTAAGCGGTAAAGTCACATTTGCAAATTGCAGCTGACAGCAACTGAGCGTCAGTGGCAGTTTTGTTATCACTCCAGTTTGTAATAACATCCAGTGCTTTAATAATGACAGGAAGTAAGGAAATAAATGCATGAACTGAGTCATGTCTTTGAATCCATCTTGTTGCACACAATCTTTTTAATTTTTCTACTTTCGGCTTCTGCTCCAACTGATCAATTTGATTTTCTAAAACATTTTGCCGCTTGGGATAGTTGAAAAAATTATAAGTGGCTTCTACGGTTCACATACAATTTCGAATTTCTGAGACAGAACATCCTTGAGAAATCGCAAGATTAAAACTATGAGAGCAACAATGCACATAGATAGCTTTGGGAAATTCTTTTCGAACAACAGATTGTACGCCTTTTATATGACCACTCATGGAACTGGCACCATCATATCCTTGGCCAACTATATTGTTACCATTCAAACCTAAATCTTGTATAAACGAGCAAATAGTATGAGCTAGTCCAGTTCCGGTGGTTTCAGTTACCGAAAAAAATTCTTCATGAATTTTATAATTTTCTACAAATCTAGCGCAAAATGATGTGATGCTGAATTGTACCACTAATATCGGTGGTATATAAATTTCATCACACAGAATACTAAAAAATTTCGCTTCATTTACTCGTTTTACCAAATTTTCTAAAACTATGGTGTTAAATATAGAAATTATTTCATTTTGAATTCGCCAACTGATGTAAGTCGCATTTTGTCCGGCAGTTTTTAAATGATTGGTCAAAATATGATCTCCAGAATCCATTCTAAATTTAAAAAGTTTCCTTCTCCTCTTTGTGGTGGGGCGTTAAAATCGAAAGGTCCAAAATCGCGATGTCCTCTAAAAGATTGCCCCATTTTAGCAAGAAAAATAGCCGCCTTAATAATAGGTTTAAGGGATTCTCTATTTTTTTCTATTTGCAATTTTCTTCCTTTATTAAGCATTAATTGAATATTGTCCTTTTCTCCAGTATATGTTGCTAGAAAATTAGCCGCTTTCTCTAAACACTTTTTATGATAGAGATTTTCGGAATGTTTTTTAAAATCTTCCCTTGCGTCCTTCCATTTTCTAAATGGAATTTTAACTAATTTTCCTGCGCTCAATCCTTGCTCTCCTACAACAGTGGAAAATAACGCACAAAACTTGCAGAACGCAGCATCCATTGTTGGTGAATATACCAGCCAATTCCAGTCAGTTAACCAACGCATCTGAAATTTTAAGTTTCTGGGACCGGAAGATGGAAATTTGAATTTAGAATCCGGAGACCAAGGCTTTTCTAAAAGCTTTTTTTTTAAAGCATCGTCTACCTGTAAAAAAAATTCAGTTTTCACAAAATATTTAACGAAAAGATCGTGACAATAGGGGAGTGCCGGCATAACTTCTTATACCGTGTTATTGCTATATGTAGGTTAATGGAATTGTATGTGTGCTTATTACTAAATTGTTAATCTTTTTTATAATAACACTTTAATTTTTATAATTTTATTTTTATAATAACACATTGTAGGTAAGTTCTTTAAAATTTAGAAATCTTAAATTTTTCCTTAAAAATTTTGTTTAATGATTTTAGTAATTTTCAAAATGTGTTAAATAAAATATAGAATTTATTCATCATATACATTTTCATTATTATCCATATAGTTTTTTTATAATTATTTATAATTTTCTATAATTTTGTTTTAACTTTTTATAAATTTATTTAAGTTTGTATAATTTTATTTATTTTTATTTAATTTTACCTAACTGTATTTAATTTTATTTAATTTTTATAATGGCTTATAAATATAATTATAATTTTATTTAATTTTAATTATATTTATTTGATTCTATTTAATTTTATATAATTTTAGTAATTTTATTTAATTTTATATAAAAGTAATTTTATTTAATTATATTATTTAATTTTATTGAATTTTCTTTAATTTTATGTAATTTATTTTATTTTATTTCATACAAATATTTTAAAATCAAAATTAGCCAAGTCGTTCTAGAGTTGTTATAAACAAAAATATATTATATAAAATTATAATAAAAGTGTATATGTATATATATATATATATATATATATATATATATATATATATATATATATATATATATGTATATATTATGTATATTAAGGTATACTGCAAGGTTACTACACCCGTCTCGATTTTTCGAGTCACGCTAACTAGGATTTCGGGTTATAGTCTAGGCGGAATCTGTGTTGGGTTGGACATTTTCCATAGGAAGCTATTTTTTTGCTGAAATCGCTTCAGGATGTACCCAATATCGATAATCACGATATGCGCCAGTCGCAAATCCTGTGCTAAATTTTTTATTTAACAAAATCTGAAAACAATTGAAAATTTCTCATTTTTTTGCTCCTGTTTTCGTTTATAATTCGGAAAATATTGATCCTAGAGAAAAAATTATAAGAAGTCAAAAGTTTCGTTATTAAATTTTACACAATATTCCGTTAGCTAGAAATTGAAAATTTAATGTTTATTGTTGAAAAAATAGCAATAATTGGAAAAAAAGTACAAAAAAATGAAGTTAATCCTTCAAATGTTTTCGACTGTCTAAACTTGACTTACAAGCTCCATATTCCGCCTAGAAAAACCTTTTAATATGTTTAAAACGTGTACTAAATTTTGTTAAGATCGGTCGGATAGGTTTTGCATAATAATTTTGCAACCCAGCCTACTGGAAAAAAATCGCAAATTTTCAAATTTATTGTAGGCCCTAAATAAGGCCCTCGGATAGTTGCAAATTTTTTTACACATAAAGGAAGGTTCAAACTTTCAAACGCTTTTTGTAAAATTCAAATCGGTTCACTAGGAGAGCCTAGAAAATTTTTAAGTTTAAACATTTTTTATATAATTAGGCTTATAAACAAATTGAATACCTTTACGAGCTTTAAACATATCAGTTTCAAAATTTATACACTTAAAGAACATTAAAAGACGCTTCTTTAAAAAAAAAGATACATTCGGCTTACTGGTTGCCGAGATATTGAAGGTCAAAGTTGGCATACATTTGCCGTGTAACCATAAGTGATAGAGGGCTCGTTTTTAAACAAATACCCTCGTCTTGTCAAGTACTTTTTATATGAAAAGTTTTACGTAATGCGCTTCATGGCAACATCCATAAAAAAGACAAATAAAAAACCGTTTTCGCTTAAAATGTCGCTCGGAATGCATGACAGGTGGTGGTGGGGAACATTCACTCGAAATGTGAATCGGTGAGTTCAAAATCATAGCGCGCGCTAAAAATTGCATTATTTCGGCTTCTTGTTAACCAATTTTGCTCCTTTTTTTTTAATCGATGTCTCGGACGACAAGGATTTCAAATATCATATTTTCAAATACCATTTTTAATTGCAAATTGGGAAATTTGCAATAAACAATTGTATGTTAAACAAGTAATTGCATTTTTTCTTCATGCATTTTTTTTGAGCTTGCAATTTATACATTGAAGTAAATTGTTACTTTTAGTAAACAAATATGTATTTATAAATTGTTAATAAATAATTTAAATTGTTAAAACAAAGGCGAACGAAAAAAAATTTTTTTTCATAAATAAACTTCATTTTGACTCAATCTTCAATCATTTTTTTTAAGTCTTTTTCTTTTTTTGGAAGGACAAGGATCTTCAGGTCTTATTTCTTTCTCAAAACCTTCATTTTCCATTTCAATATCTGCATCCTCAATCTGTAAATTTAATGTTTCCTCCCCTTCATCTGTAGCTTTATCTTGTGCCTCTAGAAAATCTAAGGAATCCATCGACTCCATATCCATATCTCGTTCAACTTCTTCCAATATTTACTGTGTTCAATATTTTTACATGTCTGACCATTGCAGTGAAGACAATAGTCAGAACATTTGAGACCATGTTTGATATAACTGCATGTTTTTGTACAAAGTTTTTTACATTTGCAACTAATATTTCTGAATAATGAGTCAGGTAGTAATACCTGCTCAGTTTGTATTGGCTCAAGACCATTTTGAATTAGTTCCCACCCCCACTCAGTAGCATTCAGGTTATTTCCAAGCCACTGCTGTACTTGGAAATATACACGAAGCGAGTATTGCTCAGCTGCAGATTGTGTTGGTGGCAGCATGGACAATAGAACATTTTTGCAACCTTTTTTAAAGCACAAGTAGCGAATTTTATTCAATGTAAATTCGCACTTCGAGTGGCCCATATACAATACCGATACAATTTTAATTGCGTCTTTTAATGTTCTTTAAGCGTATAAATTTTGAAATTGATATGTTTAAAGCTCGTAAAGTTATTCAATTTGTTTATAAGCCTAAAAAATGTTTAAAATTTTAAAAAATTTTCTAGGCTCTCTTAGTGAAACGATTTGAATTTTACAAAAAAACATTTGAAAGTTTGAGCCTTCCTTTATATGTAAAAAAATTTGCAACTCTCTGAGTGCCTTATTTAGGGCCTACTATAAATTTGAAAATTTGCGATTTTTTTCCAGTAGGCTGGATTGCAAAATTATTATGCAAAACCTATCCAACCGATCTTAACAAAATTTAGCACACATTTTAAACATATTGAAAAGTTTTTCTAGGCGGAATATGGAGCTTGTAAGTCAAGTTTAGAAAGTCGAAAACATTTAAAGGATTAACTTAATTTTTTTGTACCTTTTTTCCAATTATTGCTATTTTTTCAACAATAAACATTAAATTTTCAATTTCTAGCTAACGAAATATTGTGTAAAATTGAATAACGAAACTTTTAACGTCCCATAATTTTTTCTCTAGGATCAATATTTTCCGAATTACGAAAATAAAAGCAAAAAAATGAGAAATTTTCAATTGTTTTCAGATTTTGTTAAATAAAAAATTTAGCACAGGATTTGCGACTGGCGCATATCGTGATTATCGATATTGGGCACATCCTGAAGGGATTCCAGCAAAAAAAATAGCTTCCTATGGAAGATGTCCATTATGGTCTGAATTTCTACAGATCCCGCCTAGTCTATTCGTGCAAAACATTATACCGAGCAATAAGAAATATACACTTAAAAACTTGTATGTCTAGACCGTCACGCAAATAAGTTGACCGTTAACCTCTATATTGATTTAAGTATACTTACTGATTTACAAAGAATAGATTTACAAGAAATATAATTGATAAGTATCCCTGGTTGGTGAAAATGGCAAAATATCCAAAAATATAAGTATAAAGTATAAGTAATTAGAAAGTAAAACGCCATAAATTTAATATTTACTAAAAATATCATTTTAAAATACATTTTGTAAAGTATATTTATTATCAAAATCAATTTTAATAATAATACTGCCATAAGGAGATATTTTTCTCAGTGTAAAAGCGTTCAGAAAGTTAAATAAAACAATAATTACATATATATATATATATATATATATATATATATATATATATATATATATATATATATATATATATATATATATATATAATAATTACATAATATATGAGTTGCCGACTAAACTTACCTTGCTTGCTAATTCAGGATTTAATCTTGGCTTTTTTATAACAAATGTATCCATGATTAATAGTAAACCACACAAAGTTTCACTAACTAATGTAAAGTCACCAATGTCACAAATTTTGAAAACATACAAGCTCAATTAAGTCTACTATAACGTATCTATATTACACTTCTGCACCTGCACTAATATTTTTTTAGGCAAATGTAAAGAACATAAAATTAAATGAGAATTACGTGATTCCCCGAAGTTTTTCATTCAATACACAAAGGCATGCGTTTGCGTTACACTTCTTTATTGATATGTAATTATTCGGCTGGCAATGTTGCCAAAGCTTATAATTTAATCGTTCTTTATGAAAATAATATAAAAGTACACAATAATAATTATTACATATTTAAGGTGATAATTTAATTATTAAATTAGCGATTCGGATTTTTTGTATTGTGTGTTAAATACAAGTTATATTTTCCTACTATTCTTTATATATTTTTTACTTTATATGCCCTGGGGGGGGGTTAACCTCCAAAACCCCCCCCCCCTGGGTGCGTCACAGGTAACAATTAACCGATTTGAAATATTATTAGGAATAATAATTTAACTATACGTATACTTTAAAAGGTAAGTTAATTTTTTTATAAAACAATTTGTGAAAAAATAAGAAAAATTCAATGTTTTCCCCCTTTTCGTTGCTTTATTTCGGCAGCTATACATTTTAGAAAAAATTTGCAATGACAAAAAAGTTTTACAATTAAATTTTCTATAAGATAAAATTGATTGATTAATTGTTATTGCAAAATTAGCAGAAACAATTTAAAAGCGGTCAAAAATCAATGTTTTTGAATAATTTTTTTCAGCAACGATTGAAATCAATGTTTTTTAAACAACTGTACAATTTTTAAGCTAAAAAACAAATACAACAACTATTTCAATTTTCAATGAACATTTTTTTCTAAACTTATGTCGAATGTTCGGCAAAAGATGCGTATTTTAAGAGAAAAGATTAAGATTGGTCAATTCGTCCCAAAGTTATGATCAAAAATAGCTTAACAAGTAATCGATCCGGGATTTATTAAATTTAATATTTAATTAAAATTAATATTTATTTACAAGTGAATAAATTTAGATTAATTGATAAAAAAATAGTACAGTTAACATTGATATTCTAACCTTAACGAACAAAAAAAAAACGAAAAAAAGACGTAATTTTGCGTAAGTGAGTATTCATTTATACGTAAAAAAATGGAAAATAAATAGGGAAAAAGAGGGCACAGTGAGACAGAGGGAACAGTGAGACATTTGCCAATATTTGGTAAATTGAATTTCGATTGTTGGCACCACTAAAAACAAACCTAAGTTGGCTATGCCATTTATCTTTTAGAAGCAGTGACAGTTTGAAGCGTTTTGTTCTTAGTCGATGTCAAGTGTTCAGTCATTGTCAAAGTAATTGTTTTGTTCGAAATTTTAAAGTTTGTATGAAAAACACTATTAACAATAAAATTGTGGTGTTGATAGTTACCGATAGTTTCGTATTTAAGGTAAATCTAAAGCATGTTATTTTCTTACGCATTAGTTTCAGAAACACTTTTAATCATTTCACTGAAAAAATTGTGATGTAGATACAGTGAGACATTTCATATGTGGGTACAGTGGGACATTTTATCACTGTTCCCTTATAAATTTATGTTGTTTTCCTTTCGGTTAAAAACTAAACTAACTAAACTAGTCATTGTTTATTTGCAGTATGGCGTGTCCCAAGAAAACTGCAAAAACCGTTGGTCGGTTCACGGACGAACAAATACGCTGTCCTGCCACTGAAACAAACTTAAGCTTCCAAACTTTAAGCAGATATATAAAAAAATACAAAGAAGCCCCAACTTGTAGGATGAGTCCTAATTACAAAGTTAAACAAATTTTTTCGTCACAGTTAGAAGAAGTTTTTGTTCAATACATTGTGACTTGCTTAAAGATGTTTTAGGGGCTAACTGTAACAGACTGTCGCAAGTTAACCTATGATTTGGCCAAAGCTAATAATATTAACCTACCGGAAAATTGGGAACAGTCAGGCCAAGCATTTAAAGCTGTTAAAGCCGTGAAAGCATATCCTGGATCAGACGTGGCCTCAGATCACAATCGATTTATAGCCAAAATTACACTCACCCTTAAAAATATTAAAAGACATCAAAGAATCCCTACAATAGACACAAGAAAACTTAAAGAACCTAAAGTAAAAGAATGCCTCCAACATGAACTGCATGTGAACTGCAACAAATTGAACACAAACACCAATGATATTGACGAGTACTGGAATCGACTAAAAGATTGTCTACTTGAACCCTGTAAAGAAATACTAAAGACTTCCTCAAGGAGAAAAGAGGAATGGATGAATGACTAGATACTCAATATGATGGAACAACGGAGACAATTTAAAAACAAGGATAACAATAAATACAGAGAGATAAACCACGAGATTAGACAGACGATAAAGCAGGCAAAAGAAAAATACTTTGAAGAGCAATGCAAAGAGATCGAAGACAAAATAAATATGATCTGTTTAACCTACACAAGAAAGTCAAAGAACTGGCAGGACTAAGAAAACAAAATCCCACTTGTGCAATTCTGGATAGAGACGGTACTGCTATAACACATACGGACGAGAAAATACAAAGATGGGCAGAATATATCGATGAATTGTTCGATGATGAAAGAGGAGATCTGGAGCACATAGAACTTACGTCAGAAGAAATAGGTCCATATATTACAAAAGAAGAAATATTGCACGCATTAAAAACAATGAAGAGCGGGAAAAGCCCTGGACTTGATATGCTTCCTATAGAAATCCTAAAAATTCTAGATGAGAAGCACATTGATGTTTTAGTGACACTCTTGAACCAAATTTATAGTTCAGGAGTATTACCCAAAGAGTGGTTAACATCTATTTTTATTTGTCTCCCTAAAAAGAAAAACGCAAGAGAATGCAGCGATTACCGCACCATTAGCTTAATGTCTCATACGTTAAAGTTACTACTTAAAGTCATCCATAACCGAATATATCACAAACTGGACATAGACGTAATAATACACAATTTGGTTTTCGCAAAGGCCTAGGAACACGTGAAGCTCTTTTTTCACTCAATATACTAATACAAAGATGCCTGGACGTCAATCAAGATATATACGCATGTTTTATTGACTATAATAAAGCATTCGATAAAGTACGACATAAACATTTAATGAATGTCCTGAAATCAAAGAAGATTGACTACAACGACCTCAGGATCATATCAAATTTATACTATAAACAGCGAGCAAAAGTACGTGTTAACGAACAGCTGTCAGAAGAAATTGAAATTAGATGTGGAGTAAGACAGGGATGCGTATTGTCGCCAATTCTTTTCAATGCCTACTCCGAAGAGGTCCTGAAAAAAGCTCTTGACGGTGAAACAGCTGGAATAAAGGTAAATGGAGTTCCCATTAACAACATTAGATATGCGGACGACACTGTGATCTTAGCCGAAAACATTGAAGATCTTCAGAGACTGGTGACCAGAATAGCAGAGTATGGAAAAGAGTATGGTCTAACAATGAATGTCAAGAAGACGAAATTTATGAGAATATCGAAAACTCAAAGAAATAACGAGAATCTTCTAATAAACGAAACCAACGTCGAACAAGTGGACAAATATGCATACCTGGGAACAATGATTAACTCCACGAATGATTACAATCAGGAGATAAAAATAAGAATAGAAAAGGCTAGAGCAAATTTCAACAAAATGAGAAGAGTTCTATGTATCAGGGATTTAAAACTGGAACTAAGAGTTAGGTTGGCGAGGTGCTATGTTTTTTCGACTTTATTTTATGGAATGGAATCTTGGACCTTGAATGCGACATCAATGAAAAAACTGGAATCATTTGAGCTGTGGGTGTACAGAAGAATTCTGAAAATATCATGGACAGAACACGTCACAAACAAAGAGGTTCTGGGAAGGATGAACAAAGAAATGGAAATTTTAAATTCAATAAAAACAAGAAAATTAGAATATCTCGGACATATTACACGTGGAGAGAAATACACCTTGCTCCAACTGATTATGCAGGGAAAGATCCAAGGAAAGAGAAGCATAGGGAGGCGTAGAATGTCATGGCTGCGCAACCTGAGAGAGTGGTACGGATGTACATCAAATGAACTTTTCAGAGCAGCCGTCTCAAAAGTCCGAATAGCTATGATGATTGCCGACCTCCGCCGCGGAGATGGCACTTGAAGAAGAAGAGGCCAAGCATCAATAGATTGGTACAAAGGATTTCGAAAACGGCATCCAAATTTGAGCCTACTAACCCCCGAAGGTTGTAGTTTAGCTAGGGCAGCAGGAATGTAAAATTATTTTTTGAAAAACTAGAAAATGTTTTAAGAAGGCATAAAAATTTCTCAAATGGTCTGAGAATTTATAACCTGGTTGAAACGGGGACTTTGACAGTCGCAAACAGTTCAGCTAAGGTTCTAGCCCAAAAGGGCATCAAGCAAGCTTCGATAAATCAAAGTGGTGGACGAGGAACATTAGTTACAACGTGCTGCATTGTAAACGCCTGTGGTAGTGCAGTGCCACCTGTGATGGTATTTCCACGGGTACATTTTAAAAGTCATATGTTGGTAGGAGCTCCTCCGGGCACCTTAGAACTGGCTACGAAAGCCGGCTGGATGAACACGCAGTGCTTTATAGAAGTAATGAAGCATTTTATCAAACACACCTTAAGTTCAAAAGAAAACTCTTCGCTCTTAATAATAGACAATCATGAGAGTCACATCTCAATAGAAGGAATTAATTTGTGCAAAGAGAATGGTGTTACAACCATAACAGTTCCTCCTCATTGTACACACAAATTACAGCCACTTGATGTAGGTCTTCTAAAACCTTTTCATATATTTTACAATGACGCCTTACAACACCAGCAACTATAATATCATGTGTCATCAATTGTAGGAGTGGCCTATCCCCGAGCAATGACTCCTGTAAACATAGCTGCAGATTTCAATAGGACAGGCATTTTTCCATTTGATAGACATGCCTTTAACCAAAGAGATTTTCTGGCGAGTCATGTGACGGTTAGACCACCTCTCCCAGAATCGTTGGAAGAATTATCTTCTACTTCTACTAGTGAAATTCAGCTTTATCAACTTGACGAACAAAGGAAAAAGACACCAGAAAAAGATATTAAACTACAATTTGTGAGTCCTGTGGAAATACGAGGATATCCAAAGAAAGCCAACGTACCAGCAATACGCAAAACAAAAAGAAAGGGAAAAACAATAATCGCTACAGATACACCAGAGAAAGACGAGCTACAAAAAATTAGACCGATTGAAAGAAAACGGCGATTGAAACTGTGAAGGTTAATGATTCCAAAGAGGAAAAAATAATAGAATCTCATGACTCTTCTTCTTCAAAATTTTCAGTTCACGATTCAGATAGTATGAGCCTTGAAAATTCAGATGATGAAGAAGATTTTACCAATTTAACAGTTGACCAAGTGATAGTTTCAAGGATTCAATTCAAAGATTTCATATTGGTTAGACTTGATGCCAAAAATAAAACAGTGAAAAAGTTTTTGTGGGGCAAGTTGTGAAAAACAATATTATGGCTCGGCTGTCGAAGTTAACTGTATGAGAAAAAGTTCAGAAAACAATAAATGTTTTGTATTTCCTAATGTCACGGACATTAGTCATTCAGCCAGATGCAATAATAGATTCTCCAATCAGACAAATACACAACTCTGTTCCTAATAGAAAATTAACGGATAATTAATAGAAGAATATACGACAAGGAAACTTACAGGGTCACTTGCTTCTCGTCTAGGGGCCCATCAAGACATTCTTAGTAGACAAACAAAACTGGACCACGGATAAGGTGTTATAACATTTAGGGTAAACAAAGGATACAAATCTAAATTTCCACACGATCATGAAAAATTCCATTCTCGCGTACAAATTCTATAGAACTGTGCATGTGTCTGACAAGAAATCTATAATGATATTATATACTTGTTGTGAGCCTGTAGCCAGTAGCGACTGGATATTGAATGGTGCATACATATTAAATTCAATTAATTTTTTGTAGAGAGAGTTTGAATGCTGTTGAAACTTAGGACATTCAAAAAATATGTGATCAAGATCACCTAGTTTTCCGCAATGTTTGCAATTATTATCTTCAATCACATTTATTTTATATAAATGACTTGGATAACACGCATGTCCAAAGCGTAGTCTATTTATGGTAGTTATATATTTAAGTGGAGATTTAAAATTCTTAAACCAAGTAGTTTGTGGAATAACTGGTTGTAAAGTGGTGTATCTTGTTGGGTTTGTAAAGCAGTAAAGATTCCATTGATCTTTCCATGTCGATAGCTGATTTTTTTAAAAAATCGTAATGGCATCTGATACACATAAAGAATATGACAATAAAGTGCCCGATATTATACTGGTTTTAGCTAAGTAATCTACATATTCATTATCTTTGAGTCCAATATGTGCCTTAACCCAAATAAATTTTATATTAAAGCCAGAGTCTGCTAAGTGCTTTAATTGATCCTTTATTAAAAAAATATAAGGATTACTAAATGTTTTGGGCAAACAAGTATTTTTTATGTTCTGTAAAACTGAAAGACAATCTGAAAGAATTACCGATTTTTTAATATAAGAGTTTTTAACATATTTTAAAGCTTCGAGTATGGCCAATGATTCAGCCGAGAAAATTGAAAACTCATTGGAAAGTTTGTACTTAAATTCAGAACCTCCTGAGGGTAGAAAATAGGCACAGCCAGTCCCTTCTATTGATTTAGATGCGTCCGTGTATATAACTGTGGCATCACTATAACAGTTCAAAACAGATCTCAGAATATTGTTGTTCAATTTGATGTTATCACTATATGTGGGTATTATAACTTCAGTTTTATGGAAGAAAGCAAAGAAGTCTAAATTTTTGTCCACTTTGGCCAAATTCTTTGAAAAAATAGAATTGTTCTGTAAAGCAGTGCACAAAGGTGAAGATGGCTTTTTAATCCAATATTTGTAAGTTAGGTCTGATTCGTTAAGTTGACATATACTGGAAAATAATTTGGGATTTGTTGAGTGGGCTTTGAGTACCCATTTTTCGCTTAATAAATTTCTTCTAATTTCAAGAGGAGGTTCATAAGCTTCAACATGTAGTGGTTCTATAGGGGTAGATCTCATAACACCTAAACATACCCTTAAGGCAGAATTTTGAAAAATGTCAATTTTTCTTAGAAGATTTCTAGACGCGGAACCATAAAGAGTAGAACCATAATCTATAATGGATCGTATATAAGCTCTGTAAAACAATAAAGATGTTTCAACATCGCAACCCCACCACACTTTAGTTGTCATTCTAAGAAAATTACTATCTTTGTTGCATCTATTCAGCATATATTGTATGTGTTGTTTCCATGTCAATTTTTTATCCAGTATAAGACCCAGGTATTTGACATGGTTTTTAAATGTAAAAGATTGATTATCAAGAACTATATTTTGATTTAGAGAAAGGTTGTGTCTTGTAAAGACAGATACTGCTGATCTGGCAATTGATAAATTTAAGCCGTTCTCTAAGTACCATGGGAAAAGAGAACTCCATACTCTGCTTAGGTTTTGCATACCGTTTTCATATTTCTTACTTTCTGTATAGACACAAAAGTCATCTGCATATTGTATTATTTTAAATGGAATGTTGTTTATTTCCATATTATGTATGTCAGAGGTGTACATATTAAATAAAATTGGCGATAATACCGAACCTTGTGGTATGCCGTGATAGTTGTGTCGAGGTCCTATTAGTTTGTTATTATGGTCTCTGATGTAGATTATCCTGTCTGTACAGAAACCGATAATTGTGTTCGCGAAAGCAATTGGCAAATGAAAGAAATTTACCATTTTAGGTCAAATTGTTAACACATTAAAAGAATCGCATGTTACCAGAGGCCGTCATTTTTTTGTAAATTTAGTAAATGATACTATTTCTTAAAGTATGTATGAGTGATCCAAAATGTGTTTTTCTTCTCTTTTTCCAACAAGTCTTAAAAAACAGCAATAAATTTCGATTGAAGAGACTGTCTATTAGTTTGAACAATAATAAATCAAAAAGATACTGTTGTCTCACTGTTCCCCCAAGGAAGAGTACAGTGAGACAATTGCACGTATTATTTTGTTTGAGTAAAACTTTTTTCTATACGATATTTTTGGTACTTTAAGTGTTCATATGTATTACCAATTAACCTAGTCATGTCTTTTCGCCATACTTTATTTCGCCATACTTCTCCATTAGTAAATAAAAACTTAAAAAAAAAAATATGAAGACCTAAATTTTTTCGTCTCAGTATACCCACGTTTGCCCTACTTATAGTCTATTAAAAGTATAATATTTGAATGTTTTTACTCACGGGATCCCAGTTAAAAAAAATATCACAATTTGTCCACTAAAAGCTGACATAATTGAAATTTTGTCGCGATTTTAGATTTTCCTGCACTTTTAAAGTTTTAAATCAACATTTTAACCAGGTTGCACAAAAGAAAAAAGATGAAAATTTATATCTACTAGGTACCGGGTACAACAAAGGTAATTGTTTAAAAAAAAATTCCTCAAACCTTTGTACGTACTATTGTTGTAAATGCCGGTCAATTTTGCTCGATCATAAGTTCGGAACTAACTGAAAAATCTTAATGTTTTTTTTCTCTTAAAATACGCGTCTTTTGCTGAACTTTCGAAGTAAGTTTAGAAAAAAATGTTAATTAAAAATTTAATAAGTTATTGTATTTGTTTATAAGCTTGAAAATTGTACAGTTGTTTAAAAAAATCCCTAGGTTCTCCTATTCAAATGTTTTCAATGATTCGATTTTTATTTGTCATTAAATCCTATTTTATAGGTAAAAAAACTTTCATGTATTTAAAACTTTTTTTGTTGGCTCTGCATAAGTTTGAAAATTTATAACTTTTTTAAAAATTTAGATTGCAAAATTATTTTGCTATCTATTTGATAGATATTTGTGCTGAAATTTTGTACAGTGCTTTCTTACATTTTAAAGATTTTCTGGGTGAATTTTGCAAGTTCTATGTGATTCTTAAATACCTGAAAAAAATTATTGAAAAACATTTATTTTTGACCCTTTTTAAATTGTTTTTGCTAATTTTGCAATAATAAATATATGTTTAATTTGCAATCAATTTTGTCGTATAGAAAATTTAGTTTTAAAACTTTTTTGTCGTTATAAATTCTTTTTAAAATGTATAGCTGCCGAGATATAGCAACGAAAAGAAAAAGAACATTAAATTTTACTCATTTTTTTCACAAATTGTTTAATAAAAAATTTAGCCCACCTTTTGAAGTTTACGCATAGTTAAATTATCATTTCTAATAATATTTCAAAGCGATCAAAGCAAAAAACTAAGATTATAATACGATTCACACAATTGAGGGTGTTTTAGAACAGATACCGCCTGGAATAAATACATTCAACAGCTATTCGTTAGGGGTATGACTAGTAACATCAGTAGACAGTCAGTCATGCCCAAAATTATTGATTCACCAATAAAATGAAAGAACTTAAAACTAGTTTCACTGAATAGGCGAGTGAAAAACCTGTTCCTAATTGATTTGACTAATAGCAAGTTTTGGGTGTTATCGATAATAATTTATAACTGGTTTTGAATTGGACGCACATTGGCAGTTACTACCTTTGGAATAATATTCTGTTAAACAGGAAATTAGAAATATTTGTCAATTTAGAGAGTCAATAGGTTTCTGCAGTGGTTTGTTTATGCTGCTCGAACTATTTAATTGTCGAAATTAAATTAATCTAAGGTAGGTCACAAATAAGGCCCCGTTAACGTTTGAATTTTTTTTTAAAAGGAGGCAGTTGAATTAGAAAATAACAAAATAGCTTTAAAAATGTCAATTAACTTACCGACAACCTATACTACTGTCATTTTTACTAATATATTGTAATAAATATTAATTGCTTTTAATTTTACTTTTTTTGCAAAATGGCCTTATTAGGGCCAGGTGTTCCAAATATGGTCAATAAAAATAAACCACTTTGTGTTCATTCGTGTTAAAAATAATAATTACAACTGACTGCAAATGAAAGTCAATTTTATTTTACGTAATGTGTTGGAAAATCAAACAATATAATTTTGAATTATTTATTTACAAAATGAATATTTTTTAAAAAGTAAATTTTGGGCAGATAAATGCGTCTTTGTCGGATTGTGTAAGTCCTACGCATTCTTCATGCATATATCGTTCACAGGCTAAGCACATCCTCATATCTCCGATCTGGTCCTCGTCAAAAACGAAGCAGTACCATGATTCCTTATGGGACAGACCTCGCTGTGATGACTTTGTTAATGGCCTCTTAATTGTACTGCTTGTAGACTGCCTGATCCTCCCCGATTTTGCCTTTTATTGCTTGCTCTATCTTTTCTCGCAGTATCTTTCCATATAATCTTCCTATTGATGATATTACGCTTATTCCTCTGTAGTTTTCGCATCGTTTTCTATCTTTTTCTTAAATATAGATGTCATATATGCCTCCATCCATTCCTTTGGGAGTTGTTCTCCATTTATGGCTTTCTGAAATATCCATTGTATCATCCGGTGTAATTTTTTTGATCCGTATTTTATAAGCTTAGGTGAGATGCCTCCAGGTCCCGGTGCTTTCTTATGTTTGATTGCTTTTATGGCCGTTCTCATTTCCCTATCTGTTATCTCTATTTCTTGTTGTGGGGATCTGCTTCGTCTTCACCTGTTTTCTTTTCCAATGAATTGTGGTCTTTGTTCTGTTAACAGTTCCTTGTAATAGTCCTTCCATTCCTTGTCCTGTATATTTCCCAATTTAATTTTTTCTTTTGAGTTTTGTTTCAATCCTCTCAGTACTTTCCATGACTCCGAAGTTCTTGTACCTCCTATGTATGTTTTAATATTTAAACAGGTTCTTTCCCATTCTTCATTCTTTTGTTGTGTTATTTGTTTTTTCACTTCTCTTTTTCTCTATATTCTTTATAAATTTCTTCGTTGTTTGTAGTCAGCCATTTTCTGTATAATTGCTTTTTGTCTTCAATTATTCTTTTTGTTGGTTCATTTATTTCATAATAGTGCTGTTTATTTGTTATGTGTTCTTTTTCTCCAAGGGCTTCGAATGCTGCTTGTTTTATACTCGCCTTTATATGCTCGTATATTTCTTCGATGTTGCCGTATCTAAATTCTATTAATTTTTGGTCTAGACGTTGTTGGTCTTATTGATTGTTCTTGGAGTAGTTCTATATTGTATTGTTTTTCTCTTATAGTGTTCAACGGTTCTTCTGTAGAGTGGGTCTTGTTATGTTTCCAATTAATGCCCATGCTCCTCTTTGATCCATCTTTGATCTTTATTGTGGTCCGTGTTTCTTGCGTCCATGTATATTTATGAATATTTTTATGTCTGAAGAATCCGTTGGTGATTTTTAGGTTGTTTAGTTTGCATAATTCAATCAGACGTTCTCCGTTATCGTTTTGTTCATCCTCTCCAAATCTCCCCACTACTTTATCGTTTTCTTTCCTTCCCGTTCTGCCGTTAAGGTCTCCTGTTATAATTATCTCCACGTTCTTCTTAATTAGCTCTATTTGATGTTGAAGTTGTTCCGTGAAATGTTCTTTTTCTACTCTCGGGGAATCGTCTGTTGGTGTATCACTGTCTCTTTGCCGTATATATCTATATGCATTTTAATTATTTTCTCGTTGATTGGTTCCCATGTTCTAACCCTGTTCTTCCACTTATTTTTCATTAGTATTTCCACTCCTGCCTTTGCTCTACATTCTTTATTAACTCCGCTCCAGCAGTGGATATGGTCTTCTATAGTTTCCGTTCCATTTCCTTTCTTTCTATTATTTTCTAACAAAATAATAATGAAACCTATTTTTCTAAACCGCAGTTAAAGGTAACATTTGTTTTAGATTTATAGGAGTTTATAATTGTAAACCAAAGTCAATCGACAAGTGTTTTAGTCAGTATATCTTGAACCCACAACCAGACGCTGTCGCTGTCATTGATAGATTTTTATAAAAAATATAGAGATAGGGTAGGGAGTTTCCAAATGAAGTCCATGAAAATAAATATAACTAACTAAGTAAATAACTTCTTCTTCTTATGGTGCCGTGCACCTATAGTGCGTTGGCGAATTATCTTAAGGTCAGACGTCTGTCTTTTGCGGCATGCAAAAGTTCGCCAGTGTTAGTTACGCCTGTCCAGTTCTTTATATTTCGCAGCCACGACATTTGTTTGCGACCTACTCCTCTCTTGCCTTCAATCTTTCCTTGGATAATTAGTTGAGGGATTGCGTATTTTTCCCCTCTCAGGATGTGGCCCAGGTATCCAATCTTTCGTGCCTTGATCAAGCTGAGCAATTCTCTCTCAGTATTTGCTCTTCTTAGGACTTCTTCGTTTCTCACCCTATTTGTCCATGGTATGCGGAACATTCTTCGCAAGGTCCACATTTCGAAGGCTTCCAACTTGTTAATGGAAGATATTTTCAACGTCCATGTCTCCATGCCGTATAACAATATGGACCATACATAGCACTTAACCATTCTGTAACGGAGATTGAAGGAAAGATTGCGGTTACAAAGTAGCGGTTTAAATTTAAGAAATTTAAACCGCTTACTTACATAATGTAACTAATACTTATTTAAATAACTTACATAATGTTAACTTGAATGAATTTCACTGCAAAAATAGATGGCGAGTAATTGAAAGAAATTATAAGAAATATATAGATGAGAGTAAAAAACTGTTAGAGGCCGCAAAACATTTGAATACAGTAATGAACTGGATGATATATTTGGGCAAAAAAGAAATGTCAATCCTGAATTGCTGTTATCTAATGAGACAGTTGCACATCACATAGTGGAAAGCCTGCAGATGTAGCAACTGTTAAAGCTAATGTTCTTAGTTCTACACCACAATCACTTAAAAGAAAGAGAGAGAAACCTGTCAGCAAAAACAATATTCTCCAAAAAATGTATGAAGACAAAAAGGAATTTTGTATAGAAATGCTAAAAATTCACAAAGAAAAATTAGAAGTGATGAAAGAAAAAAACAAAACAAAGATACTATTTGAAGCAGAAAGACCTTCAGAAAAAAGAAAACAAAATAAACTGAGAGAGAAGACGAACGAAATACTTAGTATCAAAAGAATCTTTACCTACTGAAATATTTTAATTTTTAGCAAAGTAAATTTAAGGTTAAGTTTGTAACAGGTTTTTTTAATAAAAAAGCATCATATCGCTGTCCCGGTGGAACATTAATGTAACTGCAAATTTATCGAAAATGAGTTTATGTTGTGATTGGGTCCAAACTTGGTTACCCCATTCGTTAGATCACTGTCAGACGTGTTGTTCAGCTTTTAGCCACAAGGGAGCAGATGCGTCATATTTGAAAAATCAGCCGAACTCGGAGAAACAATGACAGAATGTATAGTTGTGCTTCGATAGGTATTTTATGTTATTGTTTTTCACAAATAGGCAGAAACATTGACGTAACTGTATTCTGTGTCATTTTTCATCTGAATTTCTTCTTATTGTGGGGCAACATTGACGTAATGTTGCCGTTTAAAATGTTCAAATAGGGTATCTGAAGAGAGAGACACAGTTTAAAAAGTATTGGTCATTAGGGTCCTTGCAGAGACAGTGAGATTTTTTGGTTTCTTGTATTCAGCCACTTAAGTTGAGCTACCGATGTATTTCTACATCAAAAACTACTCCCAGAAATACAAATTGTGCATTTTTCATTACAGGCAAGGGAAAACAAGAACAAGTATGTAAAACGTTTTTGATTAATACTTTTGCAATAACTGAAAGAGCTATTCGCTCTATATTTAAGGCAGTTTCAAGTAAAAAAACTACTATTATACCAGAAGAAAGTAAGTAAGCACGGTGGCAGCTCAGTTAAATTAGAAATTGAAAATTTTGTCGGTGCCAGGATCTATTCCAGGTACCAGGCTGAAAGAGCTATTCGCTCTATAATTAAAACAGTTTCAAGTAAGAAAACTACTATTATACCAGAAGATAAACGTGGGAAGCACGAGAGTCACAAGAAAATAAGTGACAAAATTTTGGATCCTTTTCGTAGCCATATAAATTCAATTCCACGAATTGAAAGTCACTATCTTCGAAGTGATTTTTCGAGGCAATACATAGACGGTGGTTTAACTATTGCGGAACTTCAGAGGAACTATATAAAGGAACGAAAGGAAGCAAAAGAAGAAGAGTCAGCAACCTACGATTGTTATTCTCGTATTTTCAACAGTGAATTTAATATAGGGTTTTTTATCCCGAAAAAAGAATCTTTTTTAAAAAATCCCGGAGCAGAAGAAAAATAGAATATGCAAACAATGACTTAAAAGCAGTGTTACCTGTACCAATAGGACAAAGTTCTGCATTTTTTTACAAATCTCGCTTAAACTGTTATAACTGAGACAAAAAAGCTCAAGTCTCTGAAGCAGATAGCACTTGTGAAATTAATAAAGCTAGCTTTTGGAATGAAATGATGGGGAATAGAGGAGCTATAGAAATTGGATCTTGCGTTTATTAATATCTAAAAGAATTGTCCATAACCAGCCCAGAAGTTGATGTAATTATTTGTTCCGATAACTGTGGGAGAAAACAAAAAAAATTTCTAATAGCCATGTACCTGTTTGCTGTCAATACTTTAAACATCAAGTCTATTACTAACAATAATTACCATTTAAATGGGAAGAAGCCACAATTAAAGGTTAAAGTACGTTTATTGACGTTTCAATTTCCACTTCGGAAATCGTTCTCAAAAATCAAACATTTCAACTAATGTTTGTATTTTGAGAACGATTTAATTGTGGCTTATTCCCATTTAAATGCCAATTACTTTAACATGCCACAAGAAAATAGCTTCAGAACAATATTACTAACAAGTACCTTGTTCGCGGTCACACCCAAAATGAAGGTGATTCAGTCCACAGCATAATAGAAAAAGCAGTGAAAAAGGCAATCAAATCAGGGCCTACATACATTTCCGAGCAATACGTTGAATTAACTAGGAATGCTAAGAAAACAGGAGCTCCTTTAACCGTTAAAGAAATGGATTTCACTGAGTTTTGCGATGTAAAAGCACTGTACAATGAAAGGGGACTATATTTCACCAAAGACGAGGAAGGCCGTGACTTCAAAATAACTGAAGTAATGTTACTTCAAATCTTAAAAGGAAAAGATTACTTCCTGTATAAAAAAAGTTATAAACAACCAACGTGGACGAAAGTTGATGTTTGCCAAAAAAAAGGAGTCGGAGTTCATCCGAATTGTTTTCATCGAAATGCCAGTTGTGTAGGGCTTACTCTTCAAAAATTTCTTTAGGTGATAACAAACTAAAAGATTTGAAACAGTTGCTTTCAAAACATATTCCTGAATTTTGTAAAGCCCTTTATGATTCAATTTTTCGTTGATACTTTTTTTGTAATTTGAATTTTATTTTTAAGTTCCTTTTTATTAAAAATGTTTGCTTTTACTACAATTTTCAATTTGTTTAATAAACTTTTTCAATGACTTTTTGTTCTTATTTCGATGCCACCTTTCAAAACTAGCTAGGTAACCAAGAATTTTACAAAATGAATGTGTATGTGGAATATTTTATCTTTAAAACTAAAATAAATTCTAAATTTTCCTTTCTAAAATTAAATTCTAAATTCTTAACTTTTCATCCCTAAATTTGATCCCCAATTACAATTACGTCATTGTTGCCTCAGTTATTGTTCTTCTTGTTCGGTTTGTCTTCGGTCTTGTTCTTTTTCCTACTGACATCTGTTTGAATATTTTGTTTGGTATTTCGCCTTCTTCCATTCTTTCTACATGTCCTACCCAACGCACCCGTCCTATTTTAATGAATGTTATAATATCCGGATCCTGGTATATTTTGTATAGTTCAGAGTTGCATCTTCTTCGACATATTCCGTTTTCTTTTGTGCCCTTATATATGTGTTGCAAGATTTTTCTTTCGAAGGTGGCTAACAACGTTTCCTCTCTTTTAGTGGGTGTCCAGGTTTCTGAGCCGTATGTTAGTACCTGTCTTATTAGGTTTTTACATATTTGGCATAAACATGGATAACCACTATCCCCTAAAATGAAATAATCTGCGCTTTTTACAACTATAGTTTCAGCTAACGGCGAAGTTCTGAAAACTATGCTGTCTTTTACTAATCCTGGATAACCGACAAATAGATCCCTTATTCTTCTTTGGTGGTCACAAACTACTTGCAACTAAAATATATATAAACATTCTAGTCAGTTTTTAAGGTTATAAGATATGTATTAGTATGCGATAACGTGAATAGAATAATAATGTTTTCTGTTTAAGTATGAGTCTGGATCATTTATTGATTTGTCTATTTTAATGTGGCTCCCATCAATTACTCCAAATCACCAGGAAACTTGTTTTGCCTAAAGTTTCTCTCAATTTCCATTTTCTCTCTACCTGATGGCCATTTAATTACTTGAGGGGCCATATTGCTCAGGAAATATGTTAACTTTCTAATTAATTAAAAAATAGTGCTGATAGCAATATCGATGCAGTCTGGTGACCAACGAACCATAAATATATTAATTTTTGTTCATATTCTCCAAGCTTTCCATTGCCACCCGCTTTGTAACGAAAATATTGTGAATGCCTGAAGTGGTTCGCAATATTTTCAGCAACAGCACTAACACGAAAGTGTTCAATAAATTCCCAATATTTGTAACTTACACCGTTTCTTCAAGATAATTCTTATTTTTAGGCCGTATACGTTCATCTAGAATTTGTATAATATCTTCATCCGACGAGAATTCTTCAATGCCAAACACCTCTTCATCAGAGGAAGAACTTTCAGAAAATTCCTGAAATATATTTTTTCACTTCATAAGTTAATTATTTAATCATAATTTTATCACGTATAATTACCATTTAGGAAAGACCTGACCATATCTCAATGACAGAAAACTCAGAGGTGCATAAGATAAACAAAGAAGAACTGAAAAAAGAATTGAAACAAATGAAAAATGGAAAAACACCCAGGCCTGGAGACATTCCCATCGAGTTGGTGAAACATGGACTGGATGCTCTTTTGGAAAGCTTAGTGAATATTTTTAATAAATGCTTAATTGAAGGCCAAACGATTCCAGACGATTGCAATTTGGCCGACATTAGCCCCATTTATAAAAAGGGAAACAGAAAAGAATGCGGAAATTATAGAGGCATTAGCGTAACTAGCTCGCTGGGTTATATGGTCGTATATTGAAAAGAAGAATAGAAGAGGAGTATAAAGAAATTGAAGAACAAAGCGGCTTGAGAGCAGGAAGATCGTGCGTGGACAACACATTTACCCTTCAACAAGTAATTGAAAAACGAACAGCTCGAAACCTCCCTACGCATCTGGTATTTATAGACCTGGAGAAGGCTTGTGATACAGTTCCTTTAAAACTCTTATTTAGTGTCTTGACGAAAACGGACCTTAGTAAAATATATCTAAAAGCAATACTGAACATCTATAAATGTCCTCAAAGCACTGTAAAAACAGGAAATACTTTCTCAAGGGTATTTACAATAACGAAAGGCTTGAGACAAGGATGTTGTCTTTCCCCCACCCTATTCAAAATATATATCCAAGAAGCACTGCACCAGTGGAGACAAAAATGTGCGGGAATGGGGTTGAAGCTTAACAACCATTATCTGACAACGCTGTTCTTTGCAGATGATCAAGTACTAATTGCAAGCTGTGAAGAAGATGCAGATTATATGCTTAGAAAGCTCAAAGATGAATACGAAAAATGGGGGATGAGTATGAATATGTCTAAAACAGAATATATGCGAATAGGCAGTGAAGACGAAGACCCGGATTTGGAAATTAGACAAATGAAAAGGTGCTACGAATACAAATATTTGGGAAGTATTATCTGCAGTAAAGGAACAACGGAACGAGATATAGACTATAGAGTGCAACAAGGCAGGAAGAGTGTTCAAATTCTGAATTCGATACTTTGGTCCAACAAAGCTACTATGGGAACTAAAATGACTATCTACAAAGTAATTGTAGAGCCCATTCTTACATATGGAGCAGAATGTTGGCAAATGACAGTAAAAGGAAAGAAAAAAGTTGACACGGTTGAAATGGACTAACTGAGAAGAGCTTGCCGTATATCAAGAGTAGAACGTATACCTAATTCTGAAATTAGAAGAAAAACAGATATCCATTCATACAAATATCCATTTGCTCTTGCGGCTGATTCGAACTGTTTCATGTAGTTGTTCCATGATGATTTTCCGTCGAAAGTTGGGACTTTAACATGAATAGAACCTCCACTTCCTTCAAATTTCGGCCGTGTCTCCAACTTACATTTCGTCTCGTCTTCTTTTGTCTCTGCTGTAATTGGATTGTTTCCTCTCTCTGCTGTCCCTGTTTCCTCCAGCTTCTTTTCCATCTCTTTCATCTTTTCTTCGAAGGCCGACATATCGGCAGCAACTTGGTTTTTTAACGAAGATATTCTATCGTCGAGGGCAGACATCTCAGAAGTGACTTTAGAGATTTCCGAAGAGATGTTAGCAGAAACTTTGCTTTCCAGGGACGAAATCTCGTTAGAAACTTTGTTTTCTAATGACGCGATGTCACCAGAAACTTTGGCTACATCAGAAGAAACTTTCGAAATATCGTCAGAAACTTTGTTCTCTAATGATGCGATGTCACCAGAAACTTTGGCTACATCAGAAGATACCTTCGAAATATCGTCAGAAACTTTGTTCTCTAATTTCGAAATCGACGAGATAACAGCATCTTCAAATATATAAGTCTCTGGATCTAGTCCTTCTTCTAGCAAAGCGTTCTTTAGTCGTTGGACTAACTCAGCCTTTTTTCCGGTAGAAGCTAATTCTCTGTCTTCGAGATGTCTTCTTAAATTAGTCACTGTCAGCTCATAAATCGTCGTCATTTTCACAATTTATTTTATATTCACTTGTATTATTATTATAAGTCTAATTTATGTTCGATCTCACTTCTGCCACCATTTGTTGTGAATTTATTAAAAGGTTCAATATTTATAACACTTACGGATTTAATTTATTTCTTTATTTATATTAACTTATCTGACAATAATTTATATATATCCGTACGTAACAAATTCGCGAGCGCGGGTCTTGAGAATTAACTGTCCCTTCCAAATAAAGTTCCGTCATTATATACCAGTGCCGTTATCTCGAAAAATCTAAAACCTTCGATGGCGAAACGGTAAAGGCAAACTGGATTTCCCTCGCATCGGTTCTGGAAGGTCGCTCAGGTAAATCGAGGCCTCTCGTAAACTCTACAACATATTAGAATAAAAACATGTTACAGGTTAAAACTATGACTCATATTTTTACGTAACAATATTTATAGGTATCTTCAAACCAGGGCTCAGGGCTCTGACTATTTGAAAACGGTCGACAAATCTGCAAAAACATCGGAGCACACCTTAGACAAGAAAATAGAGGGGATGCGTAATCGTATGGAATTGAGTGAAGCCTAAACCGGCACCAGAAAGATTGTCAGCTCATATTTTATTTCTTCAGTAGATTGAGAATAATGGATATATATTAATAGATAGATTTTTTCAAAATTTATAATTGAACACTAATATAATGATCATTTTTTAAACATGATTTTGTCATTACATATTTTTAGATAATCGATATAGTGTTTCATAAATCACTAAATTGAAAATGAAATCCGTAGATATACTGAAAAATCAGTAGATCTGGTAACCCTGCGGAGAGGTAGTAATGGGCAACCTATAGGCACCAAAACATGGTGGTCACAAACACCGAAACTGGACTCACTTTGCGAAGATTTATTAAATTATGAGCATTACCTGTCCTCTCTCTTTCCTTGTCTAAGGACCAAACAGTTTGAGTTTAAAATTAAACGTTCGAGAAACACAATTGTTTTATTGCGCAAACTCGTGCGTTGTAAATCCGTTTCCAACTACTGTAGAAACAAACCTAATGTCAAATTAAACTATTAAAGAAAGATGTCAAGAACAAATGGGAAGCTTTTTATAAAAGTGTAACTAATGCTCATAAGTCACTATTATTCAATTCATCCAACTCTGCCCAATAGCATTCCTCATCTAACCTTTTCTCCTTCCAAACCATATGCTTCTACTATTACTAGAATTAAAATTTATCATGGTTTGTAAGTAAAATTATTAATGTACATGAAAACTTCATTTAAAAACTGATTCCAAGCTAGTTGCTACAAATTGGCGTCTAATCTAAACGCCAACTTTGATATAATTGAAATGGACCTATATTGGGGCAAGATATCTTAATGCCAACAAATAAAACCTTGAATTAAAATATTTTTATTATTGGTTTTTAGGATGAGTGGAATGCGCTACGATACCCAGACGTGGTCCCCCAAGAAGCAGAATCAACAGAAAACGAAGCAAAGCCGGCTTTCGTAAATATTAGTGGTAATTATTTATTATACATAATTTAGATAATGCTCTATTTATAGGTTTTTTGCTTTATTTTGTTTAAATATTATTTACTTGCTATATTTAGAATCATTCTAAATTTTTTGGTATAGTATATAATTAAATATGTACGAGTAGAGCCCTAACATTGCAATAAATAGCAATTTTTGATATTTCTAAATATATAATAATAATAATAACGGATTTATTACGGCTGTCGCCGCTTCTCCGCCCCCAATTTCCATCTTTTTCTGTCATATGCAGTTGCCTCTTCTAAGTCTCTTGCCGCCATTGCTTCATCAATATCGTTGCGCCAACTTCTCCGTGGTCGTCCTCTCTTTCTTCTTTCAGGAGGGATCCATTCCAGTACTCTCCTAGGCCATCTGTACTCTGGCATTCTTTTAACATGTCCGAACCAGATTAATTGTTTTCTTTCTATGTCATCATTGATATTTCTCTCCATTTTCATTTCGTTTCTTATTTGTTCGTTTCTAACTCTCTCCAGTTTCGATCTACCGCAGCTTCGTCTCAGATAATCCATTTCTGTCGTCATAAGTTTGTTTTTATTAGCTTTGGTGACGTCCCATACTTCCGAACCGTAAAGTGTAATACTTTGAACTATACTACCGTAAATGTGTTTTTTGGTTTCTCGTCGAATTGTTTTTTGCCAGAGAAGAGAGTTTAAGGCACGGGTCGCTGCTCTGCCCTTGTTTATTCTTTCCCTGATTTCATCTGCGCTATTTCCCTTCTTGTTGAAAATGACCCCCAAATATTTGCAGGATTGCACGCCTTTGATTTTGTCGTCTTCCAAGACTAGGTCACATATTTCATCTGTTCCCACTGAGAGATATTCACATTTTGTCATATTCATGTTTAGACCTGCCACCTCATATTCTTCTTGCAGTTTTCTTACCATATAGCTAAGATCGTAGCTGTCTTCGGCAATTACTACCTGGTCATCCGCAAAGAAAAGTGTATATAGCTTGTTTTCTTCCACCGTTATTCCCATGTTTCTACATTTTTTTACCCATTTCACTAAGGATCTGTCCAAATAGATTTTAAATAAGGTGGGTGACAGACAGCAGCCTTGTCGTAGTCCTTTTGTTGTTTGAAAAGGAGAGGTGATTTCTTGTCCCATTTTAATTCTCGCAAAGTTTTGTTCGTAATATTTTTGAGTGGCGTTAATAAGAATTGGGTTTATTTTCAAGTTACCCATTTCTATCCATAGTTGGGAGATCGGTACACTGTCATATGCTTTTTCCAAATCTATTAAAGCTATATGAGTTTCTCTATTTCTCTGCACTCGTTTTTCCATTGCAATTTTTAATGTGAAGATATTATCCATAGTGGAGCGTCCGGCCCTAAATCCCGCTTGTTCTTCGGGTTGTTTGTCTTTGATATCATTTTCTATCAGGTTTCGTAGTACTTTTGAGTATAGTCGGCCTATAGTAGCAATCACTGCGATCCCTCTATAGTTTTTAGGATCCATCTTTGTGCCTTTCTTGTGTATTGGAGAGATATACGATTGTCTCCATTCTTCTGGAACTTCTTCTCCGTTTAAGCATCTTTCGAATAATTTTCGGATCATCTCAAACAGTTTTGATGATCCATATCTAATCAACTCTGGATGTATTCCGCCTGGGCCTGGAGATTTTTTTAATTTCATTCCCTTAACTGCTTCATTCACTTGTTCTATTGATATTTCGATTCTTCCTTCTACTTCCACTTGTTCATTTGTCTGTTTAAACCTTTCTCTTCTCTCTGTTAATAAGTTCTCAAAATGCTCTACCCATGTGTTCTCTGGTATTCTATTTATTATGACTTGGTTTTTTGTCGTTGTTCTCATCGTTTTTATAGTTCTCCAGGCTTCAGAGCTCTTTGTCCCTCCTATATGGTTGTCTAGGTAATGGCATTTTTGTTCCCATGTACTATTTTTCTTTTTAACCACTTCTCGTTTGACTTCTTTATTCAGGTTTTTATATTGTTGTTTTGTACGTTCGTCTCCCTGTTGTAATAACTGTAGATATACTTCCTTCTTTCTTTTTATCTTTTCTTCCACTTCTTTATCCCACCAATATGGTTTATCTACTCTTCGTACCTGTGGCCCTAAGGCTTCTAGCGCTGCGTCTTTCATGCAGTTTTTTATATGTTCGTATTCATCCGTCGTTGATCTGTGTGATTCCTGTAGTTTTTGTGTTAGTCTCCAGGAGTAAAGTAACTGTGTGCTCTCGTTATCTAGATTATCTAAGGTGTACGTAGTTCTCTCTATTTTTTCTCTGTGTTCTTTGTTGATGTCTGTGTGGTTCCTGTCTACGAATGGTGTATATATTTTTCCTATTATCAGGCAGTGGCCGCACTCTGCTCCTCTATTTACCTTTACGTCCTGTTATTTCTAAATATCCATTGCTAAAAGGTTTGTTTCATTCCATTAAATTACCGTTCTCGGAAGGATTATGCCTATACCCCAGTCTGTTTTTGAAAAAAATAATTTATTTCACGTAAAAATCTTATACAGATTTTTAAAGGATCTGAAAGGTGTATAAGGGATAGTTGATCATAAATCCTTGAATATTTACCGCTGATTTTGCTGTGTTTTTGCTATGTTCAGTATTCTGAGTTTTTTATTTTATCGTATATATGCACTAAATCAATGATACCATGTCTTGCTCATCCCTCAAACCTCTCCCACAATCTCTCCCAAACAAAACACACACGAAACAAAAATGTATTTTGTTGATCACATCCACAAATTCAGCAATTTTTTAAATATATATTTCTATTAAACTTCCTTACACGGCCTTTAAAATTTGAAGAACTGGACGTTGAAGCTTTCCTCGTAATTGTTGTTGTTTTAAACTGGTCTACTAAGCTCCTTGATTTGAATTTTCTTCTCAAGCGACTCAGTTTTCATTAACTAAAACAGCTAATGTTGTTCATTTTTCCACAACACTAAACAGTAAAATTTAAACAGCGCAAACACCATATGCGAAAACCATTCTATAATACTGAGCCATACTGAAATGAGCACGGGAAGTCAACAAGTACATATTTAGAAATCCCTTCAGCCAAATTTTTAGCTCCCTAGATGGCCCCTTCTTCTTCTTTAAGTTCCATCATCTATCGAAGGTTGGAAATCATCATGGCTATGCGGACTCTGTTGATTGCCGCTCTAAAAAGTTCTGCACTACTGCATTCAAACCATTCACTTAAGCTCTTAAGCCAGGATATTCTTCGTCTTCCCACATTTCGCTTTCCTCGGATTTTGCCTTGCATAAGTTGTAGTAATGCGTATTTTTGCCCTCTCATCACATGTCCTAAGTACTCAAGTTTTCGTCTTTTGATAGATAGATGGCCCCTGTGGACCCCTATCGCAAAAGATGTGTTTTATCGAAAAAAATTATTCCTGAGCGAACATTCGCTTTAAAAGATCTAAAAAAATTGATGAACATACATTTTAATGCTCAAAAACTCTCTCACTTCAGATTTTTTAAATCAAAATTAAACTCAGGAAAAATATTTGAATTTTAAATAAAAATTTTTAGGTTATGTAGGTAATTTTTTTCCAACTTCTAAATCATTCTTTTTTTGATATTTTTTCCCATGTTTTAAGCACATAACCTCATTTAAATGTGACAAATAACGATTTTTATTTCTCTCCCCTCATTATTCGAGTACTGATTATCACTTAAATATTTTCATGCCACAAAATACTGGCAGATCTAATCCCGTCATTTAAAAGAACGAAAAAAGTACACGAAAATTAATAATTTAGAAGTTTTCCAAAAATTATCTACATAAGCTAAAAGTTCTTTGAAAAATTCAAATATTTTCCTGAGCTCAATTTTGATCCAAAAAATCTGAAAAACATCCAAAGTGTTTTTGGGCATGAAAATATTTAAATGATTATCACCATTCTAATAAAGCGGGAGAGAAACAAAAATGGATATTTGTCACATTGAAATGATGTTATGTGCTTAAATCATTGGAAAAAATATCAAAAAATGGGTTTTTTTTTCGAATTTTGAAGATTTTTCTCAGCGAAAATGAAAAATAAAACCCAGAAATTCAAAAGACCGGAAACATGCACAAAAAATAATGATTTAGAAGTTCGCCTAAAATTACCTAAATAACTTACAATTTTTTTGAAAAATTCAAATATTTTTCCTGAGCTTAATTTTGATCCAAAAAATCTGAAAAATTTCCGAGGGGTTTTGGGCTTAGGTTCCGTCTGGTTCCGAGGCTTTATATCGGTTCTTTGAGCCTTGTTTTCTTTTACAATGGAAGGATGCTAACTTGGCATATCAATCCTCCTCTTTTATCCGGGCTTGGGACCGCCTGAGGGCATGAACGCGGCTACTCAATCCACCCAGTCATCGCTCTCATAACCCCCAGGCAAAGTTATAACTAGATATAACTATTTATGGAGATGTTACCCCAATACTTGAGGAGCAAAGTGTTCAACCGATGCATCCTTCCTATCATGACATATGGATGTCAAACCATGGCAAACCTAACCAAGGCAAACATGAATAAACTAGCCACAACAGAAAGAACAATGGAAAGAGCAATGTTAGGTATACGACTGTCAGATAAAAAGACGAACGACTGGGTAAGATCCAAAACAAAAGTCGAGGACATAACAACAAAAATTGCCAATCTTAAATGGAGCTTCGCGGGCTACACTGCTAGACAAAAAGACCAACGTTGGAATACAACAATACAACATTGGAGACCTTACGAAAGTAAACGACCAAGAGGAAGACCACAGATGAGATGGGTTGATGACATTAAAAGAACAGCCGGAACAAATTGGAAATATGTTGCTCAGGATACAGACCGATGTAAGGATTTGTGGGTTTCCTATGTCCAAACATGGACGACAGAAGGCTAAGAAGAAGAAGAAGAAGATGGAGATGTTAAAGAAGAAGTACCACAACAAAGCTTAAAAGCAAGTAAAGCGGCGGGATCTCTTAATGACACAATCTGGAAGAACAAACCCCTAAGACAAGACACAAAGACAAAAATCTATAAAGCAGCAATTAGACCTATATTAACATACACGGTGGAGACAAGACCTGACACATCTAAAACGAGACGACTACTAGAAACAACAAAGATGAAAATACTGTAGACGAATATCAGGGAAAAGTCTGTTGGATAGGGAGAGAAGCGAAAACATAAGAAGAGCATGCAATATAGAAGAGATAAATGGATGGGTGACAAAACGGAAACAGGAGTGGAACGAACACATTAGTAGAATGGCAGAGGATAGGATAGTACGAATAGCACGAGATAAGTTACCAAATGGACGAAGAAGTATTGGCAGACCAAGAAAAAGATAGTGCGACAATTTAAACAATTTAGGAGGGTAATATTGAAAAAGAAACAGGCTTTAAAGCCTACATACAAGAAGGAAGAAGAGGAAGATTTTGGGCATATAATATATCTTCGTGATATTTTCATCATCATCATCATCCAGCCTCAAGAGTCCACTGCTGAACATAGGCCTCTTCCTCATGTTTCCAACCCCGTCTATCTTGCGCCGCTCTCATCCAGTTTTTATTGAGTCTTCTTAAATCGTCAGTCCATCTTGTAGGTGGTCGACCGACGCTTCTCTTGTCTTCCCTTGGCCTCCATTCTAATAACCTCTTTGTCCATCACCCATCTGTCATTCTGGCTATGTGTCCTGCCCATCTCCATTTTAGTCTGGCTATCTTCTCGATGATGTCAGTCACTCCGGTTCTTCTCCTGATGTCTTCGTTGGTTATTCTGTCTCGCAGAGTTATTCCTAACATGGACCGCTCCATTCTTCTCTGCGTGACTCTCAGTTTGGTAGCTGCTGCTTTTGTTAAGGTAAGTGTTTCTGCTCCGTACGTCAAGACTGGGAGGACGCACTGATCAAATACCTTTCTCTTTAGGCATGTAGGCAGCTCACTTTTAAAAGTTTCTCTCAGTTTTCCAAATGCTGCCCATCCAAGGCCGATTCTTCTCTTCAGTTCATGAGTCTGGTTATCCCTGCCAATCATAATTTCATGTCCCAGGTATTTATATCTATCTACGAGTTCTATTTCTTTTCCACCAATACTGATGCTCTGGTTGGGTACCAAATTGGTCATGATTTTTGTTTTCGAGATATTTATATTTAAACCTACACTTTCTGTAACCACAACGAGTTCCTGTACCATCTCTCTTGCCATACCTAGATCTTCAGCTATTATAAGTATATCATCGGCGAAACGTAAGTTGTTTAGATATTCTCCATCTATTTTTATTCCCTTTGTCATCCAATCCAAATTCTTAAAAGCATGTTCTAGCACCGTATTAAAAAGTTTAGGTGACATTGGGTCTCCTTGTCTAACCCCCCGTTCTATTTTTATGCGATTACTGTTAGTATGTAATCTGACAGTGGTTGTTGCCTGCAGGTATATTTTGTATAATAATTTAGTATATCTATAATCTAGCCTGCATTCTTTAAGCGCCTGTAATATTTTGCTTAGCTCAACTGTGTCAAAGGCTTTGTGAAAATCGATAAATATTAGAACTAGAGGTTTAGGTAATATTTTAGATATTTTCAGATTTTTTAAATCAAAGAAACGCTCAGGAAATTTTTTTTTCGAAAAAACACATTTTTTGCGATAGGGGTCCCCAGGGGTCACCTAGGTAGCTAAAAATTTGGCCAAAAGGGTTTCTAAATATTTACTTTCAAGTGCCTAACCTCAAATAAAAATCCAGCCGAGTGCAGATTCTACCATCTTATCTCGCGATAGCCTTTCATCAAAATTGAATACAGAAATAACAAAAAACGAAAACATCGAAAAAAAAAACAATTTTCTCCACGTTTCTCGTTTATTTTGAGGTTATGTTAAAAATGTTATATGACAAAAGTTGTAGATTTTTATATTATCTACAACTTTCGTACTTAGTTGAAATTTTTTGATAGAATGTAAAATTTCGCCGAAATAAAAAACTTTTTTACCCCATTTTAATCCTCTTCCCAAACCACATACGGAACTTTTCAGCTGTTTAAAGTATGTTTATTTTGTGTATTCGACTCTTACCTACCACTTTGCATCATAAAACTGTAGATAATATTTTTTTCCTAATTTGCCTTTGTTTTGAACTATATTGAAAGTTAAAATTAATTGAATAATTAATTTGTGTGTATTCATTTTAGTTAGTCTGGATCCACATTATGACTCGACGAAAGATGTGCCATACTCACGTCAAATTTTTACACTGATTAAAAGAATAGGGGAAGGGGCATTTGGAACTGTTTATAAGGTAAAACATAAATATGACCAAAAAACATATGCCATTAAGAAAATAAAGAACGACAGGGAAATAACGAAAAAAAGGAAGTACGCTGAAATCACCAATTATGAAAAAATTGGATATCATCCCAATATCGTCAAATATTTTATGGCGTGGGAACAGACTGATGCTGTTTATCTAATGTTAGAGTTCTCTCAAATGAGTCTTGACGATTTTGCTCGACGAAATAGCAATATACCTGAATGTTTATTGTGGGACTGCTTACACGATATGTGTCAGGCTCTACATTACCTATTTACTGAAAAAAACATCCTTCATCACGATGTGAAGGATAGTAACATATTGATACACGGAACTTGCTTCAAGTTAGTCGATTTCGGTAACATGTTGGAGATACCAAAGGTAAGTGCAAAAAAGATTTTTTATTTATTTTTTGTCGTCAAAGGTAAAGTACCACAATTGTAGTGAGTGACTCATGTTTAATGGTTTTTTAAAAGCCACTAAAATTGGACGTTTATCCTATAAAAAAATTATTTTTGTTGTTTTTTTCGATGTCTTCTATAATTGATCTTTGTACATTCATTTGATTCCTTATGTCCTCATTTATCATATGTTCTAATCTAGACTTTCCCGCTGCTCTCCTCCAAAAATCCATTTTAACTGCCAATAGGTTACCTTTAAGTTTTTGTGATAACTGCCATACTTCTGATATTCAAAAGACAAAAAAAGTTAACACAGGCAAGAGCTAGGAGAAACAGACGCACAGTTGAATTACAGGACGATATTGAAACGGTAGAAAGTTTCACATATTTAGGAGTTGCATTAAACACGGATGGAACAGAAGAACCAGAAATCTAAAGAAGAATAGTAAAGGGAAACAAAGCTTATTTTTCACTCGATATCTCCAATAGACAGCCCCACCCCTTTACACTTCTTTTTCCAGTGCCTGAGTGCTTCGTCGATGTATATATTGAATAGTATGGGAGATAAACAACAACCTTGCTTCAGTCCTTTTGTTACCTGAAAACTATTAGAAACCTTATTTCCTATTTTAACTTTTGATATTGTGTTATATAAATCTTTAATAGCGTCGATTAGTGGAACGCTGATACTGGTTTTCTCCAATACTTCCCACAATTTCGCAACAGGCACGGTGTCATATACTTTTGTCAAATCTACTAAAAGTAAATGCACTTCTCGAGATCTCAGTGTTCTTTTCTCGAGTATTTGGGATAAGCAGAAAATACTATCTATTGTCGATCTTCCTGCTCTGAATCCGTTTTGTTCTTCTGATTCAAAAGGACAGTATTATTCGCATATGCGTTCTTTTATAATTCTCCCATATAATCTGCTAAGCGTGCTCTTAACAGTTATACCCCGATAGTTATTGCAATCTTCCTTATTTCCTTTTTTATGGATAGATGTAATCCATATTTCTTTCCAACTTTGTGGCACTGGTTCTCCGTTCAAGTACCACAGTGTCATAAAGATAAATATATTAAATATGTAGTAGATAAAATGGTACGAAAACGTGTATCAAGCATGTAGTGAAAAAAGAGTAGAATATGTGGAACCTCGATAACCTCGTTGAAATTACCATGGAACCAGTTGTAGATCCAGATCTAGATTCTTCCTCGATAAGCATTTTCAAATCTTCAAAATATTCGTAACACATATTATAATAATAAAAACGATCCGTGTTGAAAAATACAAAAAATACTGAGTTAAAGATAATTGAATTTCAAAATAGGTGCTTCCAATGGAAGAATTTTCTTCTTTTTTTTATTCCGAGTTTTTATTCCTTTAATTAATCCCTTAAATGCACAGAGATTTCTCTGGTTTACGACCTGAGAGGCCCTGTGGTCTACAGCTATTCCCTCTCTGCCGGATCTTGGATTCCGTGGTCTATAATCAGTAAGTTTGTTTACTTTTTCTGTCATTTGCCATTCAGGACTTTACTAGGGGTACTCTATGAGTCTGTAATGCAGTGGTTCCCCGTTACCGTCTGCGTGCTTACGCCTTTGACCTATTTTCGGTTCATCCGCCTTTAGGGCCAGTTTACCAACCCCTGAATAAAAGAGTGCCCTTCCACTTACTAACTGATCCGCCCGATTTCATTTCCCACCTATAACATAAACATAAAAGTTTGAAATTGAACTGAATTTTAAAACCAAATTTAAAAGCTTGACAAATAAATATTATGGATTCGCATACCATTAGGAAATTTGTCATCATCATCCAGCCTCAAGAGTCCACTGCTGAACATAGGCCTCTTCCTCATGTTTCCAACCCCGTCTATCTTGCGCCACAGGAAATTTGTACCCTGTTTATATTTCTTAAGAATAGTCGAATTTCATTGCTCTTTATTGAGGGTGTTTTTATCATTGACGGGTACTAGAAAATTCCGATGATGGGTGTCTGCCGTCGTTCAAGAGAATGGTCGGTATAAAGAGGTATAAAAGAACGGAGATTTCCATTTGTAATACCCGGCAATTCAGAATTGGTCGTTATATGCAGGTCCACCACTTTATAGGAGTGTTCGCCTATAGAGGTTTTACCGCATTTGATATATATATACAAGGATTTCCACAGTTTTCACTGTATTCCTTCACTCAACCGTTTTCTCCAATTTTTCCTGTTTAGCCAGTCCCCTTCCTGTAGGTTTCTTCTACTCATTGCTTCGTCCACTTCATCTCTAAAAGATCTTCGGGGTCTGCCTCTCTTTCTTCTTCCTATCGGGCTCCACTCTGTTATTCTATTTATCCACCGATTCTGGTCTGCTCTTCTGACATGTCCGTACCAGGTTAACCTCTTCTGTTCGATGTAGTCTATTATGTCGGAGTTCATTCCCATTCTCCTCTTAATCTCCGTGTTATTTATTCTATCTCTTCTTGTTACTCTGCAGCTTTTCCTTAGGAATTCCATCTCTGTTGCTCTTATTTTGTTTTTGGTTTGCTTATTTATTGTCCAATTTTCACACCCATAAGTGAGGATACTTCTTGTCATGGTATTATATATTTTTTTCTTTGTTTTCATGCTGATGTTCTTATCCCATAGTACCGGGTTCAATTTTCGTATACAATTTGTTTGTCCTAGTCTATTTTTTATATCTTCCTCCGTTGTTCCTTTGTTTGATATTATGAAGCCTAAATACTTATACTTGTCTGTTCCTTTGATTTGTTTACCTTCGTCTATTTCCAGCTGTTTTATTTCTGTATTCTCCGTTGTTAGGTATTCAGTTTTCTTTAGGTTTATTTCCATCCCATTCTTTGTATATTCCGGCTCCAGTTTTCTCATCCTAAAACTGAGGTCATCCTCGTCTTGTGCGATCACTATTTGGTCGTCGGCAAAACTTAGCGTATATAGATATTCGTTCCTTACTGGTATACCCATTCCTTCGCACTTTCTTTTCCATGGTTTCAGGGTTTTTTCCAGGAATATTTTGAACAGGGTGGGGGATGTGGAGCAACCCTGTAGTAGTCCCTTTGTCATTTTAAATGAACTGCATATTCTATTGCCCGTTTTGATAGCTACTTCATTATTCTTGTAGAGTGCTTTTACCGCGTTTATTAATCTTCGTGGAACTTCGATGTGTTCCATTGCTTCCCATAGCTTGGTTCTAGGAATTGAGTCATATACCTTCTTAAGATCAACAAAAGCCAGATGGACGGATCTATTTTTGGCCATTCTTTTTTCTATTAGTTGTACGCATTTGATTATTAACCAAAATGAGAGTATATAATTGATTTATTTATGTGTGTTAATTTTACAGACCCGTAAGACGAGACAGGTCAGACCTAGTAATATGTACAATGATAAGCGCGACGTTTTTTTCCTTGGAGGGACTATGTTAAAAATGGTTATATTTACAGAATCTTGTAGTAAAAACAGTGAGTATTGATTACTGCAGTTAGAAAATAATTAAAAGTGGACATCCGGTAGGATTTATTTTATACAGCTAGATAATACCTATTACATAAATACCTTTATTTATTAATTTTTAGAAATCTCTGAATCATTTAAGAATGTAATTCAACGCATGGCAGCACATGATCCTAACGAAAGGTTGTCCGCACTAGAAATTCTTAATTTACCAGAAATGCAAGAAGTTGCAAAAAGATGGCAAGAGGGACTACGACAGGTGTACACGGTTAGTATAATATATACATCTTTATAAATATACAGTGTAGGTAAAAGTTTATGGTCGGTATGGTAAAATTTAACAGGATATCTAACACAGATATAAAATCATATTTTCAGCGAATAGACAAAGATAACAATCATATTTCCCCTTGGTCTCCCCTCCATATTTCTTATTGCTGCCCATTGCCCAGTAGTAAGACGATTAGTTCCGATTAGTTCCGATCTGAGATATACATATCTCAGGTTCCGATCCTAAGAAACTAGAGGTGGGTCGTTGACATTTTTATCGGAACCGTTTTTCGTAAACTGTAACTAGTTGATTGTTTATCAGTAGTTTCAAATAAGCGAGTACACAAAAAACATATTGGCTGTTATATTGAAAGAAACTAACGAATGATATATTTATTATAACTTAAAAAATAAATAAACAATACAAATAGTACTTACATTTACATGATACATTATTAAATCGCGAATCGTCTAAATTGACATTTAAAAACATACGTTTTTCCACTTTTCTTGTTATTTCTTCTTTTGTTTAAAATTAAACCAGATTTTGAACATGTGTTCACAAGGAACAGATTTTGTTACAATACTACAATATTTTATGAATATAGTGGTTAAGTTAGGATATACATGGCGATGGTTTTTCCACCACTGTAATGGACAGTTCCAATCTCCGTTCGAAATTTTTTGTGGGTAATATCATCAGACAAATACATGTCGACTTCTTTTATATCTCTAGATACAGGTGTATGTTTAGATAAGTCATGTCCAATAGATTCATCAAAAATACACTGGAAGTCATCTTTATCAGTTTCTTTTTCTTTTACTGGTTGATTTTCACTAGTACAATCTTCTTTTTCTTTTTTTATAGAAGTAATCAGCTTCTTAACTCTTTGTTTTTTATAACTAGGTATTCTGATTAATGAATAAGTTTCGATTTACGATTGATCTGCATTTTCGATTTCAAATCTTTATTGATAGTTTGTCAAAGGATTTATTTATTGTAAATATTCAATTATGAATTATTTTTCTTAGTCAAAATCATTGACCTAGTATTAGAATAATAATTTTATTTTAAAAAAATGCACATTTGTAGAAGATGCAGCTTTTATGGTCCGCTTTCTGAATATTGCAATGGTTGAAACTTCTCCTGACGCATTTCTGTCCGTTTCGACTACTTCTACTACAAGTACTGACATACTGCCACCGCCACCCAAGCGTCAAAAGGTGATGGATACTTCCATTAATAAAAATATTAGTTCAGAACAAAAGTAACAAATAGATATGGATTTACTAAACCTATGCAAAGACTCGTTTCATCCGTTTTCCATAGTTGAAGAACGAGCTTTTAAAAAGTTTGCAGGGTGGATTCCTGGATATAAACCGCCAACAAGAAAAACTTGTTCATTACGTCAGGTTCATTACTTCAGGAATGTTATATCAAAACTAAGCAAATTATTAGATCACAAGTTGTTAAAGAAGTAGAAAATATCTGTATTACTACTGACCTCTGGACATATGGAGTAACTGAGAGTTACATCGCATTAACAGGACAATATTTAACCGAAAATTTAGAATTCAAAACGGTTTTATTAGGCTGCTGCAATTTTTCTGGAAACCATAATTCAGAAAAGATCGCTTTTGAAATTAGTGAAATTATTTCACTAATTTCAAATTTCACTTTCTAAAAACACACATTTCAAAAAAAGTTCCTTATCTTTATAAAGGCTTTTAAAGTATCAATTACAACATAACAAAGTTCCCAAACGGCCAATCCAAGATGTGGAAACTAGGTAGAACTTCACCTATTACATGTTAAAAAGAATGACCGAGTTAGAAGAGGCAATCCGTTCCACATTTGTATTAGTTAATACAGACTTAGACTTGGACCAAATCTAATAATAAAGACTGGTTTATTTGTTTTCAACTTTCCCAAATTTTACGGCATTTTAAAGAAATAACAAGTACAATGAGTGGCCAAAAATACTTGAAGGGTAGTTCAGTGATTGTTATGGTACGCTGCCTGCAAGAATCTTGCAATAAAATTTTAGCAAACGGTAACCTTACATCCATAGTATCCGACGTAGTACAATTACTAATATCGGGTTTAGCAAAAAGATTTAGAGGGATAGAACAGAGTGGCACATTGTCATTATGTACATTTATGGATTCACGATTTAAAGTACAGGGATTTTCTGATAAAAATGCAGGTAAAAAAACAAAAGAAAGAGTTAACAAGCTGGTTACTTCTATAAAAAAAGAAAAAGAAGATTGTACTATTAAAAATCAACCAGTGCAACAAAAGGAAACCGATAAAGATGACTTAAGTCCATGGTGTATTTTTGAACAATTAATTGGACATGACTCATCTAAACGTACACCTGTATCAAGAGTCCATTACAATGGTGGAAAAACCATTGCCATGTATATCCTAACTTAACCACTATATTCATAAAGTATTGTAAATGTGAACACATGTTCAAAATCTGGTTTAATTTTAAATAAAAAAAGAGCACGGTTAACAAGAAGTAAAGTAGAAAAACTTACGTTTTTAAATGTCAATTTAGACGATTCGCGATTTAATAATAACGTGTAATGTAAATGTAAGTACGATTTACTATTTGTATTGTTTAGTTTATTTTTCAAGTTATAATAAATATATCCTTCATTAGTTTCTTTCACTTCAATAAATATACACATAAACGATAATATCCATTATGTTTGTTTATGTAGGTACTCTCTTACTTGAAACTACTGTTAAACAATCATAGTTATTGTTTACGAAAATCGGTTTAGTTGCGTTAAGAGCGTAGGCGCAAAATTTCGGGCCAATGCTTTTTAAATGTATTCATTTTTTCCGAATCCTGAAAAAACTAACAAATATTTTTGAAAAATTTAAACGCAGAATAAAAGGTGACATTATTGCCGAGGGCCGAAAGTCCCTTAGAATAAACAAAAAGTTTTTTGAATGAGATACTTAAAATTCAAAATCACACTAAATTTTCTCTTTTTTCACCCCAATTTTTCACCCAATTAAAATAAACATTATGGAAGTTTTCAGAGACTTTCTGTTCTCGGTAATAATGTATTCTTTCGTTCTGCGTTTAAATTTTTCAAAAATATTTATTAGTTTTCTCAGGATTCGAAAAAAAGAATGCATTTAAAAAGCCATTGGTCCGAAATTTTGCGCCTACGCTCTTAACAATAAAATAATTTCGTATGAAGGTTTATTTATTGTGGAGTTATATTCATTTTATTATTTTCATTGGAAATAAGGCACAATGTGACTTTAAAATAAGCTTATTTTGATGTTTAGATTTTTAATTCGGAAATCGTACTTAAAATACGAATCATTATTAATTTTATTTATATAAAACGATTTCCGAAGTGAAAATCAAAATGTTATATTACACTTATTGTAAAGTAAAATTATGGCATAATCCCAATAAAAAGCAGTAAGCTGTCATTTAAATCCATTTCGCCCAAATTTGATTATCTTAGAACATTGTTCAAATGCTAAAAAGACAACAGGTCAAATAAAACCAATAAGTTTGGCAACGTTGAATTTCCCCTTTTGTATTATTTCCACTCATGCAAGTTCGGCGATTTCATATATATATTATATATATATATATATATATATATATATATATATATATATATATATATATATATATATATATATATACCGCTCTCTCTAAACTTTTCAGAAAATTTGATAAATCCTAAAAAGCATAAAATTTTAAAAAATACTCAGATTAAATAAAACTATGCCTTGTTGGATGTCTATGTGCTTATCTTTTTTTCCTCTTTTCAACCCTCTTTATTATAACTTTGGATCTATTTGCGTTTTCAAGCGACCGTCCAAAAACCAAGGCAAATCTTTTGCACCTCCTCGAATGTTATAATGTAATTAAAAAACTGCAAATCATACATTTTGGTTAAAATGGCTGAATAACAAAAAATATATGCTACTACTACTACTAAGGATTTCCACAGTTTTCACTGTCTTCCTTCACTCAACCGTTTTCTCCAATTTTCCCTGTCATTCCAGTCTCCATCTCGCAGGGTTCTTTTCTCCATAGCCTCGTCGATTTCATCTCTGAATGACCTAAAAATAATAATAATGACTAAAAAATATATGCAAAATGGATAAATATAAACAGTGTAAGAAAAAATTTTAAGAAAATTTTATAAATGGTAAATAGCATAAAATTTAAAAAAAATACTCAGATTGGATAAAATTATGCCTTGTTTAATGTCTATGGGATCGTCTTTTTTCCATCTTTTTAACCATTTTTATTGTAACTTTGAATCTATTTGCGTTTTCAAGCGACCGCCCAAAAACCAAGGCAAATCTTTTGTATGTCATTGAATTTTATAATGTGATTAACTGTAAATCTTACATTTTACATCTTACATTTTATGTAAAAATAATAATAAAAATATAAGCAAAATGGATAAACAGTACAGTAATAAATATAGTACAATAGGCGATTCAAATCGATTATTATTGACAAGCGACACACCAAATCAAAAATCGAACATTTATTGGTAATTATTTGATATTTTTATATTTTCTATTTATATATGTATGTATATATGGAATAACTAGAAACTGGAGAAGGAAATGTAGAAATAGGAATGCATTGAGAGGATTAATTGAACAGGCCAAGGCCCAATCTGGGATGTGAAGCCAAGGATGCGGATGATCAGCATATTATATGTTATATGTGAAAAAATTAAAACACTTCCAAAAATTTGTTTTGTTCAAGTTTTGTTATATCTATAGTCGGATTCACGAGAAGAATTCAGTGTTGTCCTTACAGCAAGCGAGGTTGTCGTTCTTGATCCGCCCGTTCAAAACAGGAGTGCACTGGCCCTCATGTACAGCTTGTCAAATTTAAGGTGATACTTGATAAATTTGTCCACTTGCGTAGAAAATTAAGTGAGAACGCATTCGCAGGAATAGAGATACATAATGCGCTCGGTCTCTTGACCTCGTTGGTACACTCCATACTAAGAGTTTACAGAGAGTGACCATATTTATTAATTTAAGTTCTATGATATGTCTATATTGTACGTTATTTTGACGTTTCAATTTTTCCTTCGGGAATTTTTCTCAAATACAAAATATTTTGTTTTTGTTACTTGGTAAAAAAATTCTTCTAATAATTATATTTTATTTTACTCATTAATATTGACCGTTCAGTCATGTTGAAGCGGCAGTTTTTTCGAACACTTCTATAAATGTCTCGTTCTGTAATTTTATAAGAGGAATATTGGCAGAGATGAAAGCTTTACATTTGAATTACAGTAAACTGTATAAGAATAAAAGAACAATAGTTAATCTTATACCTGGATCATACCGACGAAACATTTATTACTTAATTTTTATACTAGAGTTGTCGTAATAATGTCATTAATTTTTTTTGTTATATGTCGCAATGTAGGAACTCGTTTTACGGTGACATAATAATTTATTATTATACGCCGAAGTAAACCTTTGTCAAAATCGCCCAAGTTGGATTTTGGGGCAGATCTCATTCTTTTGTTAGGCGTCGAAAATTATGTAGAAGCACCTTCTTCTATATTTTTCATTTCACGAGAGATCCGTTTTATAGTGGCACTCCCGTTGCTAAGGAAGCACGCTCTTGAACTATTTTAAAATCTTTAACATGCGGATTTTGCATCGCTTCTCTCTGCATAAAAATAATTACATTTGCTATTACCTCCCTCGTTTGTCCAGACAAGACTTTGCCTTCTAATTTTGAATGAAAATCCATGTTTATAATTTAAAATACTTAACAATAATTATTTAAAAAGTCAAATCTATTGTAATACGATATTTCTTCAACACACAGTAACTTTAAACATAAGTCAAATAAAAAAAACTTTGTCGCAGACTATACAAGTACTTTGCACTTCGAGGGGCCAAGAAATAATAAGGACGAATTGTGTTGTGGTCGAATGCGCATCGTGGGTGGAGCCTAATTTCAAATCGGCCAAGTATCACGTTAAATTTAACAAGCAATACGATACCATTAAACCATGCGATCTTCTTAGAAGTAAATGTAACATTTACAACTTTAAAACTTTTGTAAATCATACAAAATTTAATAAAAACTTTTTCAAAAAAAAAGAAAAACTTTTTCCTTAAAATTTTTTTTACTAAATTATACAGGGTGTGAGCACGACACGGAGTCTACTAGGAAAACTGTTCGTGATTTTAAAAATTCCTTCAGCAAAAATACGTAGATCAGCAGTAGCTACAAATTTAAATTATTAATTCATATATCTACAGGATGTCCCAACTTGGATCAATGATATATATTTTTTAAAGCAAATCCTGTATTTTATTTTAATTGTAGAATCTCAAAAAAGTTGTTTAATATTATTTATTGTTTATTTAATTAGTCCTATACGTGGTTTGTAAAAAAATGTGATTTTTGTTCAAGAGTAAAGTATCTTTATTTTTAACAATCTCAAAAATTATTATAAAAAAAGATGCTTAGAATTACAAATAATAATTTAACATTTTTTATTTATTTAGTCCCCACAGGAACTATCGGTATTGACTGTGATAATCACCGCTAGGATATCTGTAATTTGTGAGCTATCCACATCTCTTTTTCAACTCTGATGACATGCTGTATATAATTTTGCCACTGTTCAGCAGAGACACTGGCAAACGTTTCGTGTGTGGCAGTTTCGTGGCAGTGTTTCGAACAACAACGTAATGTTTAACTTAACTCCAAACCATCTCTATCGGATTGACTTCACAGTGAGTGATACTGAGGCAATCGTAATATTCTACACCGTTTGCTACATCCAATAGTTCTGACTACAAATAATCTTCTTCAAACGATATATCCTTCTCTCGTAACCATTCATGAATTTGATGTTTGTTCCAGTAACTTCTTGGGAAATTTTGTTTGCATGAATGATCGTTCATTTCGTCATAATAGTCGCCTGAATCTTTTTTTGCTTAAAGTAAACATTCTTAATTTGTTAGAAAACCTTTAACAAGACGAATCTCGGGCCTCTTTGTTTTGGATCTTTTAGAACAGTAGTTATGCCCTCTAAAAATGCAATCTTTTAATTGGTTATGGTTGAATCCGCCCATAACTTATTTACTGTATGTCCGATATTTACTCAACTTTCATCCAAATAGAAAATATCCTTCCGATCGATAATTCTGTATTTTTCTGAGAAATTTATGCCTCCAATTTATTATATCAGGACGCTCCATTATTACTCCTTTCTTTCCCATTTTTCCATAAACAAAGCCTATTTCTCGCAATAGTCGGTAGGAATCAATTTGGAAAATTTAGGCAAATGTTCGTGTAAACTAACGGCATCCAGGATAGCTGTGATTTTGGGAGGTGTGTTCTTTAAGAAAAAGTCCATGTGGAGAAGTCTTCTCAATTACATCCTCATATTTTCATCATGTCTCTCACATTTTCATAATGTGTTTGGTCAATATAAGAACAAAAAGCCAACGGCTTAAATGTCATATTCTAAATTATAGATCAATGAATAAACACTAATTTATATAAAGTAATTTTTAATGCCAATTAATTTTTATTTAATTTGTCCATAACATTAATTCATTTCATTGGCTATTGGTAATCGTTAAATTTGTCAGAAAGTGTTATTTCTAATAATTTGATTTAATGACCTTATTGTATATTTTATTAGAGAGAAAATTTGGAAGACATTGAAGAATATGCTACTGTTTGCTCTACAGAAACAGAAAACAAAGAAAATTGCCCAGAACAATTAAACTTGCCTTCTTCTAAAGATTCTGCAACCGGTACCGCAAGAAAAGGTGATTGAGGCTATTCATCAGGATTCTGTGTAAGTGTAAGTTTAGGGCTAAAGATATATTTAGCCCTAACTTTATAGATAGTTGGTTTTTTTCTTATAAAAATAATATTTACGTTTTGTTAATGTTAAGTTAATTATTGTTTTATTTTCAAGCTACCACAGCTAAAAATCTACAAGAATTGCATTTAAAACTCGAATATAAGCGTTCTAATTTTTCTTAAGGTTTACCGACGGAAAGTTAGTGACGAAATAATTTTATGCAAAGAACTACGCACTTCTTGTCAGTGTCTGATAATTACTGAATGCCGGATAGCCGGATGTATCTTGGCACACCGCACTGTGAAGGAAGGCGTTGCTTAAAATTTTACAATTCGTCAGGGAAATAATGCGTTGTTGCTACACAACAATTCCTTAGCGAGAGCGCCCACCAAACTGGCCTGACATGTAACATGGCAGTGACATAGCACGAGAATGGCACAACAAAACTCGTCCTTAACATTAGTTGTGGGTACTGCTACATATTCACAGTTCTGCTCTACGGAATGGAAGCGTGGACACTGACTGTTGCATCTATGAATCGGCTCGAAGCTTTCGAAATGTGGTGTTATAGGCGCATCTTACGTATACCCTGGGTTGACAGAGCTACTAATGTGGAGGTCCTGCGCAGAATGGGGAAAGAATGTGAAATTCTCATGACCGTCAAAACTAAAAAGTTGGAATATCTAGGACATGTAATGAGAAATCAAGAACGTTACGGCCTTCTCCAGCTGATTCTCCAAGGGAAGTTAAATGGTAAGAGAGGACCGGGAAGAAGACGCATTTCCTGGCTTCAAAATTTACGAAAGTGGTATAACACTACTACCACTAAACTGTTCCGCGCTGCAATAAACAAAGTAAAGATAGCCGTGATGATCGCCAACATACGGAACGGATAGGCACTTTAAGAAGAAGAAAGAATTAAATATGTATCCAGCGAAATTTTAATTCTTCTCCAAAATTACGGACTTGCGTTGTCATAAATACTTGGAAATTTCTCAATTAATGAGACAAAATGAATATTAAATTCTGGACTGTCTTCCATATTTAAATTTTTCAATAAACACATATACAAAATGCAAGAAGCACGTGGCAAAAAGTAGAACAAGCTCTATTTTAACGACGTGGCGTAGCAAGCTGCATGACGCCACTGTCACTGTCATTTTGGTGTGCGCTGAATCATTCGTTTGCATTGGTTATATTTTAAGTAACATGCTAGAAGCACGCTACTTGCTACTTGCCACTTGACATGCCAGATTACTGGGCGCTCTCCCTTAAATCAATGTTCTTTGTTAACTAATTGAGTAATTGATAGACTCGATTAGAAAATAACAATTACATGGCTACTTTATTTAAGTCTTTTTTGGGACAATATTATTTTACACTCACGTATCGGTAAAATTTTTGGAAGGAAAGATGTAACAGAAATATAGCAGCACTGTTTAAAAGTTACACGTACTCCTTCGGGATGGTGACTACCTCTCACTTATCTTGTATATATATATATATATATATATATATACAGTGTAGGTAAAAGTTTATGGTCGGTATGGTAAAATTTAACAGGATATCTAACAAAGATAACAATCATATTTCCCCTTGGTCTCCCCTCCATATTTCTTATTGACGCCCATTGCCCATTAGTGGGACGATTAGTTCCGATCAGAGATATTTTGCATATCTCTGGTTCCGATCCTAATATAAGAAACTAGAGGTGGGTCGTTGACATTTTAAATATACAAATAGTACTTACATTTACATTACACATTATTAAATCGCGAATCGTCTAAATTGACATTTAAAAACATAAGTTTTTCCACTTTTCTTGTTAACCGTGTTCTTCTTTTATTTAAAATTAAACCAGATTTTGAACATGTGTTCACAAGGAACAGATTTTGTTACAATACTACAATATTTTATGAATATAGTGACTAAGTTAGGATACACATGGCGATGGTTTTTCCACCACTGTAATGGACAGTTCCAATCTCCGTTCGAATTTTTTTGTGGGTAATATATCACCAGACAAATAGATGTCGACTTCTTTTATATCTCTCGATACAGGTGTATGTTTAGATGAGTCATATCCAATTCATCAAAAATACACCATAGACTTAAGTCATCTTTATCAGTTTCTTTTTCTTTTACTGGTTGATTTTCAATAGTACAATCTTCTTTTTCTTTTTTTAGAGAAGTAACCAGCTTTTAACTCTTTCTTTTGTTTTTTACCTTCATTTTTATCAGAAAATCCCTGCATTTTAAATCATTATTTGTCATTTACGAATCTACGGGTTCTCACTGGTAAGCCAACTAGTTGATGGTTGATTTAAAAAAACTACGTTTTGTGTAGACGTAAACAGAGGAGCAACGAACACTTTACGTAGACGAGAACGATTAGTTGATCTGAGCGACTACTACAAAACTAAAAATAACTCTTTCGGGACAGTGGACAGTCGGGCTATCAGTTAACGTTGAAAATAAAATAACTAGGTATTCTGATTAATGAATGAGTTTCGATTTACCATTAATAAAAATATTAGTTTAAAACAAAAGAAACAAATAGATATGGATTTACTAAATCTATGCAAAGACTCGTTCCATCCGTTTTCCATAGTTGAAGAACGAGCTTTTAAAAAGTTTGCATGGATATAAACCGCCAACGAGAAAAACTTTATCAGGTTCATTACTTTAGGAATGTTATATCAAAACTGAGCAAATAATTAGATCACAAGTTGTTAAAGAAGTAGAAAATATCTGTATTACTACTGACCTCTGGACACCTGGAGTAACTGAGAGTTACATCGCATTAACAGGACAATATTTAACCGAAAATTTAGAATTTAAAACGGTTTTATTAGGCTGCTGCCATTATTAAGAATTTAGAAAACATCGCTTTTGAAATTAGTGAAATTTTTAATCAGTGGGGTCTAAAACGAAAAGTACATTTTGCAGTAACTGATAATGCCTCAAATATGGTCAAAGCTATTACATATGTTTTGGAATGAAAACATTTAAATTGTTTTACTCATACGTTAAATTTATTGGTGGAGGACGCACTTAAATGCTGTCGTGTACAAATAGATAAAATAAAAATAAAAAGTCTTTTTTCGACAATTCGGCAAAAAACACATTTCAAAAATAATACCTTATCTTCAGAAAGGCTTTTAAATATCAATTACATCATAACAAAGTTCCCAAACGGCCAATCCAAGACGTGGAAACTAGGTAGAACTTCACCTATTACATGTTAAAAAGAATGACCGAGTTAGAAGAGGCAATCCGTTCCACATTGGTATTAGTTAATACAGACTTAGACTTAGACCAAATCTAAATAATGAAGACTGGATTATTTGTTCTCAACTTTCTCAAATTTTACGGCCTTTTAAAGAAATAACAAGTACAATGAGTGGCCAAAAATACTTGAAGGGTAGTTCAGTGATTGTTATGGTACGCTGCCTGCAAGAATCTTGCAATAAAATGGGTTTAGCAAAAAGATTTAGAGGGATAGAACAGAGTGGCACATTGTCATTATGTACATTTATGGATTCACGATTTAAAGTGCAGGGATTTTCTGACAAAAATGAAGTTAAAAAAACAAAAGAAAGAGTTAAGAAGCTGGTTACTTCTATAATTAAAGAACAAGAAGATTGTACTATTGAAAATCAACCAGTACAAGAAAAATGAAACCGATAAAGATTACTTAAGTATTTTTGATCAATTAATTGTACATAACAGTAAGCTGCCATTTAAATCCATTTCGCCAAAATTTGATTATCTTAGAACATTGTTCAAATGCTAAAAAGACAACAGGTCAAATAAAACCAATAAGTTTGGCAACGTTGAATTTCCCCTTTTTTATTATTTCCACTCATGTATTTTCGGCGATATTTAAAGGGCGGACCTAATATACCTCTCTCTTTTTAAACATGTGTTTCTCACTCCATCTCACGTAAGGTCCATACCGATCATAAACTTTTACCTACACTGTATATATACACATTGTACTTAATTAATATACATGGTTGAAGTTTCTTTGTTATATGTTCTAAAATTTTAAATTTAGTTGTGTCTTCTACATTTTTTGTTTTTTTCGAATATACACTAGCACAAATTAGTTGAAGAGACGCGAGTTCTCGGTACGCACTGGCTAAATTCGAAAAATTGTCGAAGCTTCATTCTCTCTGAATTTACAGAGCAGTTACGATCTTTTAAATCCTAGCTTTTGTGCAGTGTTGCAACGTTGTGATATAAATATGGAAAATGTACAAAAACGACAAGTTCTAAATCAGTAAACGCAAGAAGTAATGTATAATGTTTTAAAATTTACAAAAAAATTAGCATTTAATATTTATTCCTGTGTTTCACTAATAAAATAGCAAATGGTTACTTCCGAAAACGGCAGGGAAACAGGTTTAAGGCAGTATTATTATTGTATCCCTTATTAAAGTGATTTTCATTGACTAATTTCCAAATAATGATTTATAGTTCAGGCGGGATCTATTTTGAACTTGACATTTTCCATAGGAGTCTATTTTTTACTTCAATCACTTCAGGATATACCTTGTTTTAATAATCACGATATTCGCCAGTGACAAACCTTTTGCTAAATATTTTATTTAACAAAATCTAAAAAAAAAACAAAAATTTTGCTTTTTGCCACCAAATTTTCACCTATAACTCAAAAGATATTGCTCCTACAAAAAAAATCATACATGGTATAAGTTTCGTTTTTCAATTCTACATAATTTTTGACTAGCTAGATATTGAAAATTTAATTTTTATTTTAAAAAATAGTAATAACAGGGAAAAAAATGCAAAAAATGGAGTTTTTCCTTTAAATTTTTTCAACCCTTTAAACATGGCTCAACAGCTTTCATATTCCGCTTTAAAAACTTTATAAAACGACTTAAATATATACTAAATTTAGTTGGGATCGGTTTAATAGTTTTTGCGTAATATTTTGCAATCCAGGGTCCCTAAAAAAATTAAGCTAAGCCCAAAATAAGCACTTAGGTGCTTATATTAGTCAAAATCCTTCTTTATATGTAAAAAAAGGCCCATGCTTTCAAATGCACTTTGTAAAATTAAAATCAGTCAAGTCAAAAAATACAGATACTCTTGTCATATCAAGTATTTTTTACGCACAAATTTTCTATTAATTTTTTAACATGAACTGCTTTTTTTTTGTTTTACTTAAAAAAAAAGTAAAGTAAATCTTTGTCTTTTAAAGCACGTGGTCTAAGAGAATTATTTATTAAGAGCGGTTTCAACATCCTATCTCCTGATGTATTGCTACAAAATATGTAATAATGTTACTCTTCTACTATCTTTACTTGCTTTATGTCCACTAGCAGTTTTTTCATCATTTGCGATGGAAGTACGGCTAGGCATTTTTTCCAATACAGTCCTGTTTCATCAGCGTTAAATACTTGATCGGCACAAAAGCCCCCATCTTCAATAATTCTCTCTAGCTCCCGTGGAAATATTTTTGCTGCTGCTTTATCTGCTGTATCACTCTCTCCTGTGATCTTGATATTATGAAATTCATTTATTTTTATAAAGTCGATTGGTCATCCTTTGCTAGCCGAAAATTTTTTACCAGCTTGGGAAGTGGAAGTTGGGGGCTCAGACTGTTTCATTAACTCATAAAACTGAAGAGCTTTTTCCTGGATGAAATAACCACTTACACGAATATTCTTTGAATTAGTTCCTCAATCTGAATTGCTATGGCTTTTTTGTTCTTTCTAATAATACATCCCTTGAGTAAGATGAAAATTTGGTGCTTAATTTTGTCAGAAATTATAGATTTTCTTGTAGCAACTTTATTCCTTTTAATTGCTCTTACAGTTGATTCGCCTAAATTAAAATGTTTTCCAATTGCCCTAGATCCTTTTCCTCTTCCTAAGCGATCTAGAATTGAAATTTTCATTTCCAACGAAATTGATTGTCTTTGATGTTTTTTTTCTCCATTGGGCCAAATAAAATCATAAAAAAGAAATAAAAAAAATTAGACTTAAGATATTGAAATGGCAAAAACATGTTCTAATGAAAAAAAAAAAACTTTACGACACTCATTTGAAATTTTTCAATCCAAAAACCGTGCTGCTTATTATACTGCAACTTGTAATCAGAAAAATTTTAAACAAAAATCTGGATACGAATAGTTAATATTTAATTATAATAGTTAATAATAGAAATTTTTGGATGAAATACAAACCTCACAACTTTACAATCGCATAAAAAGAGATGCAGCAGCGAACTCTAGGAGTGTATAATACTCGTATACCTACCTAAAAATAATTAAGAATAACTTATATATTGTTATTCGATTTTCATTTTGTTTTTGAGTTATAGCGATAATAACACAAGTTGTAATTTTTCATTAATTCAGTTTTAAATGTTCTTATAACACATTTAATTACAAAACTTGGCGTTGTTGTAATAGATGGTTCTAATTGTTATTTATTTTTGTGTTACTAATTTAAATGATATAAATGTTACATAAAAAAAGTTATTTACTGCTAATGATCACATTGCTGTACCAGGTATCTACGATTCGTTTAAAAATTTGTTGATTGTCATATGTGCTAGTGTATTATTGTCAACGTGATTGAACGTTTCTTTGACAGCTTGTATAAAAAAATTTGTTACAAAATGCCGCATACTTATTTAATCCGTGATTATGCAATACGGTGTTTGTTTATGGGTTTTGTAATGGAAACACTAGAGCTGCTGTTGAAGAATATCGTCAATGGTTTCCAAATCGGAAAACTCCAGATAAAAATGTATTTATTAGTATAAATATAATTTATTTATTAACTATGCGATACCTGAACGCTTTCTAGTTCTGTTATAAAATAATCTCAGAACCTACTCCCCGACAAAGTTTACAAGAAAAATATTCTGGATTGTTGAAGATGATTTGGGCATTCCTCAAACGGGAGTAATCAACACACTTCACAAGCAAGGCTTATATTCATACCACCTACAACTTGTACAGCACCTATAACCGGAAGATTATACCCGCCGCGCCGTATGCAATTTTGTCGATGGATAACTAATAATCATCGTGTTATATCGCGCATACTTTTTACCGATGAGGCAGATTCTGTAGCAAAAGTTGTCAAGGTCAAGTCGGAAGTTTTGGTGGAGGCGCCGCCGTCACCAGCCGCTCGCCTAAAACGACAAACAGTGTAGCAGTGTCTGCCCGTCAGCGGCGCCTCCACCAAAAAGTCAGGATTGACCTGGACCACTTCTGCTACAGAATCGGCCTTACTTATCTACTAAAGTTGTCACGAGGAGCATCACGAAAAAATGTTGTATACAAATTACTTGACAAGACAAGATTATCTGTTTAAAAACGAGCCCGATATCACTTATCGTTTAAGCTTCGATATTTCGGCAACCAATAAACCTAATGCGCTGTTTGTTTAAGTAGCGTCTTTCAAAGTTCTGTAAGTGTACAAATTTTGAAATTCAAATGTGTAAAATTCACGAAGTTTTTTATTTATCTATAAGCCAAAAAATTGTTTATAACTTTAAAAAATTACCTAAGCTCTCCTAGTTGACCGATTTCAATTTTTCAAAGTGAGTTTGAACGCTTGAGCCTAAAGAAAGGACCCAGAATAGTTTTACAAATTTGCATTTTTTTTGCGGACCCTGGATTGCAAAATTATTATACGAACTTGGTCGAGTCGATCGTAACGAACTTTATCACACGTTTCAGTGATATTACAAAGTTTTTTTAGGCGGAATATGAACGCTGTAAGTTATGTTTGATCGAGTAAAGCACGCCAAGATGATGCAAATACTAAAAGAAACAGGAATTGACAACCAAGATCTGAAAATAATTAGAAATCTTTACTGGAATCAGACAGCAAATCTCAGAGATGAAGGTGCACACCGACTATGTGAAAATCATGCGTGGAGTGAGGCAATGCTGTATTTTGTCTCCTCTAATCGTCAATCTATACCCTGAAAGAATATTTATCGAAGTTTTGCACGAAACTGAAAAAGATATTCTACTAAATGGTCACCGGCTAAACATCAGTTAGGAGATGCCTACCATAGTATTTGCGGACAAGGAAAAGCTAAATCCACCTTCAATCGGATGGGGGCCTTTTTCAAGAGTCACAACCTCTCTCTTGATACAAAAGTAAGAATTCTGCGATGCTACGTCTTCTCTGTCCTTTTTTATGGTGTTGAATCATGGATCTTGAACGAAGATATGTGCAAAAAACTGGAAGCATTTAAGATGAGGCTATATAATAGAATACTTAAGATCCCGTGGACTGATCAAGTCACAAATGAAGAGAATGAATAAGAACCGAGAGGTACTGACCACCATCAAATCTCGAAAGTTACAGTTCTTCGGACATATTATGCGAAATGAATCCAGATATGCTCTCCTTCAAGCCATCCTGCAAGGAAAAATGTTTGGAAAACGAAGTTCAGGAAGAAGAAGAACATCTTGGTTAAAGAATCTCAGAATCTGGTTCAATACAACATCTGTGAAGCTTTTCCGCGCTGCTGCAGATAAGATAAAGTTTGCCATGATGATCGCCAACATTCGTAACGGATAGGCACATCAAGAAGAAGTTATGTTTAAGTGGTCGAAAAAATTTAAAGGAAAAACTCCATTTGTCTGCACTTTTTCCCCAATTATTCTTATTATTTAACCAATAAACATTATAATTTTCAATTTCTATCTAATCGAATATTATGTAAAATTAAAAAACAAAACTTTTATGTTCTATAAATTTTTTTTGTAGAAGCAATATGTCTCGAGTTATAGGCAAACATATGGGCGCTAAAAGCAAAAAAAATTTTTTTTCGTTGTTTCGGATTTTGTTAAATAAAATTATGACTGGCGCATATCATGATTATTATTACAAGGTACATCCTGAAACAGTGGCGAATATACGGGGGTGGAATGCCAAAAATACTCTATGGGGATCACGACTAACTACAACGAAAGGTAGAAATCTACATCGGTCATTACACAAAAACAATTTATTCTTCTTATCCACAGGATAACCAACATACTAGCCAGCAGATAACAAAATTCCGGATTTTCTAAATTTTGCTATATTTCAAGGTTTACTTATGTAGTTTGAGTTTATCTTTTTTATGTCTTTTGATTGTTCTTTCATTGGAAGTTCCCACCCCAACTTGAAAGCTCCCCCCAAAGCTAATGTCTATATTTGCCACTGTCCTGAAGTGATTCCAACAAAAAATAGACTCGTATAGAAAATTTCCATTATAGCCTGATTTTCGACAAATTGCGCCTGGACTATTGCCACGGCGGATAAATCAAAAATTGCAGAATTCATAATATAATATAATCAAAATGTACTTTTTAAAAGTTTCCTTTCTTTTTATTTGAAGTATGCATTATAAAAACATCCTATCACTGCCAAACCGAAATATTTTGTTCCATGGTTGACATTTACGGCTATGTTCAGCTTGCACTTTCGTTAAAGTTAACCAAAGGTTACAGCTTGTTTATCAGACAATAACACAATAATTATTGAATCAATAAATCCAGATAACTACCTGTTTGGATAATTGTTTCAACTATTTGAATCTGATAATTAAAAATACCATTCATTCCGACCCGTTTAATTTTATTCTTGCTTTGAATAGTTTTATTATTTTTCCAATCAAGTAAATGTCACCCTCTTTTAACGCATTTTCCCTTTTTCATAAAAATAGTATTAGCAATAAATAGTATTAGCAAACTATCAGATAAGACTTGGCTAAAATGTTCTGAATTTGCTAAAAATGTGAAAGATGTATTTTGTAGTACATTCTCTCTTACCTTGGCACCTTGTTGCTCTTCGCTATTTTGGGCTAGTGTAAACATGACTTAAATACTCATTTTATTATGCTTATTAAATAATATATAAAATAAATTACAATTTTAGGAGAGCGGAAGAATTAGGAAGAAAGACTGAAGACAACCCCCTAAAAAATAACAATTTTTATAATATTGTTATATAATATTATTAGTTTAGGTATAAAGCGTTTGATCTCAACTCAGTGGCGCACCAAGGGAGGGGGTTTGGGGGTTAAAGCAGAGAGCTATTCCGACACTGTTACTCACAAATTTTACGGACTTAAAATGCATAAAATTGGATAAAAAAAACTGCGATGCCCAACCAAACCCCCCTCCCCCACAGGAAAATTGTAGGTGCGCTACTGAAATGTGCCTATATGTTTTAGTTTCCTGTGATTTGGAAACATATATGTTGATTTTTTTTTGTTCAATTATTTATGTTTCAAAGTAAATTTTATTGCAGCTAGTTTTAAAACCAAAGTTTTAGTAACCAAAGATAGAGTAATTATAGGGTAAAATTGCCTGAGAGTACGCACTTTTTATATATGTGAATATTTCTGAACTTTAGGTCAAATTAGACTTGCCGTAATTATAGTACATTTGAAAATGATTGATAGCAGAAATTTTATAGCAAAAGTCTAAATACAGAGCAGGTCAATGCAGTAGATCAATTGATACCTTCGTATCCGATAAACCTCAAATATAATACATCATAACATTTCCTTATGATTTAATAATAAATATATTTCGGGTAATAGTGTCATCTTCTTCTTCTTCAGGTGCCATCTCCGCTACGGAGGTTGGCAATCATCATAGCTATTTTAATTTTTGAGGCAGTAGCTCTAAATAGTTGTTTTGAGCTGCATCCGAACCATTCTCTCAGGTTCTAAAGCCATGAAATTCGTCTTCTTCCGATGCTTCTTCTGCCATCTATCTTTCCTTGCATTATGAGTCGCAGGATGCCATACTTCTCGCCCCGCATCACATGTCCGAGATACTGTAGCTTTCTTTCTTTAATTGTAAGTTCAACTTCCTTCTCTTTACCTATTCTTCTCAGTACTTCATTGTTCGTAACTCTATCTACCCAGGAAACCCTCATAATTCTTCTATAGGTCCACATTTCAAAGGCGTTAAGTCGTCTCATTGTGTCTAGATTTACCGTCCATGATTCCACGCCATAGTATAGTACACTGTATACGTAACATTTTGTTAGGCGTACTTTAAGAGCTAATGTTAAATCTTTGCCACATAGGACCTTTTTCATTTTCATAAAATTAGAAAGTGCTTTTTCGATTCTGACTTTGATTTCTGCAGTGTAGTCATTATTTTCTGTCATAAGTGTTCCTAGGTAAGTGTACTTTTTTACTCTTTCAATCTGCTGGCCCTCTACTATCAAGATTTCGTAATTTCGTAATTTACAAGATCTTTCCAGATCTTGTAAATTATCGGCTATTATTACTGTATCATCTGCATATTTGATGTTGTTAACTAAGACTCCATTTACTCTTATGCCGACTGTTTCATCTTCCAGAGTTTCTCGAATTACCTCTTCAGAATAAGCGTTAAATAATAGAGGTGATAGTATGCAGCCTTGTCTGACTCCTCTCTTTATTTCCATTTCTTCGGATGTGTCTTTTTCAATTCGTACTATTGCTCGCTGATTGTAATAAAGGTTTTTTATTAGCCTTAAATCTCTTTCATCTAGGTTTTTATTTTTTAGAATTTCCATGAGTCGGTCATGTTTTACTTTATCAAACGCTTTATTGCAGTCTATAAAACAGACCATAATAGTGTCATATAAACTTATAATTAGTATTATAAATATACAATTACATACCTAAATACATAGGTACATATTATTTCTCGAGACAAATCCCTTTATTTGAACCCAGATTAGTCCTCTAGCGTTAAATTCACAGTGATAAGGTGGTAATCGCAAGACTTTAAGTCCATGTTCTTTTGCTATTTCATCTACACTATACTTCTTAAATTTTGGTAAATATTGTTTGCTACAATAACTCTTTTTTAACCCAGATATGCCTAAAACTTACCTGCAAATACTTTTTAATATTTTTCTCCAAACTTACGCCTTATATAATGTAACAAAAACATATTTATCGTTAAAACAAAATATTTATGAAAAATAATTAAAAAAAAATACTGGACAAAATATGGTACGCCAGGCATATAAGCAACTATTAAGTTTCAGTATGGCATGAAACAAAACATTTAACATGTAAGCCTACGTTGCATTTTGAACACCTCATTTTTGCTCTATCGTGGCACAGACCACATCGAGTTGGTTTTTCCTGTGGAATCACCAAATGGTCTAGTCGGTCATAGCGAATATCAATGTTTTCATTGGCTGATAGACGACCTCGAGAATAGGAAGCAGGTTTTTTATTTTGCTGTTACAGATGTTACAATGCCTCTTCTAAATGATAACTGGTTCAGTTTTCCTCCGTGTAAACGATGAAGTTGACATGCATTTTGAACAGCCATATCAATGCATTGATTGATCAATGCGGTAAAGGCTAATATTTTGATCACTGCGCTCTACCGCTTTACAAGATGAATTGATTGAAGTCCTGAGGAGTTAGAACAGAGCGTTACTAAATTATTGTCATGCCATTTTACTGCAATTATATTTTGATCAGCAATTTTTCTGTAGTTATATGTCCCTCTCTTTTCTTTTTTCATATTTTTTGAATCTTGTAATTGCAGTCCTGGTAAACGATTTTCTCTAACCGTGCCGCTGGCTAAAAAGCTTTTTTCCGGTTATTTTTCCATAAGGGAAATAGAGTTAAAAAGTCAAAAACTAAATGGAACTTTTCATTTGCCCATTTTTTTCTTAGCACATCAGAATATTCCAATACAACGCTTGCTCCGACTCCATAATCTATATAAATTTTACTCAATAAATATAGCCAAGAGGTGATGTGCCAACCCATAATTTGTAACCGTATCTAATCGGTTTACCATGTATAAATTGTTTGCATGAATGCCTTCCGAAGTACGGAACCATTGCTTCATCTACAGAATGCATTGCCGTTCAAAGTCCGTACATCATAAACTTCTTATTCAAGTTTACAAACAAAGGCCTGACTTTTGCAAACTTATCTCTCTTGTTCTACTGTACAGTTTTCTGTCAGATGAAAGTTTGACATGATAAATTCAAATTTATCTGTCGTAAGAGCTTCTGTCACAAGTTGATTGTTAGCATCTCTGTCAGGTTGCCAAAATATTCTCCTGCGAGGACGTATTCCAAATTCAGCCATATTATAAAAACTGTAAATCTTATCACAACATTATTGCCAAATATTTAAAAGCCAACAATTCACAACTACACCCTATGGTTGATTACTACTTACTGAAAGTATTTAGGGTGTTGTCAAGAAATATGATCCTCATAGATAATTAAGTTAAAAGATATCTGTGGTGTACAAATTATTGTACGTCAGGCATATCTAGGTAAATCTTCTACTGGCACTCCTATTTCTTTGTTTATTAGCGAATCCAAGAGTTCTTTCTTTCTCCATTTAGTGTTAAGTAACGGTTCCTTTAATCTTGAATGAGAACAGAATTTGTCGGTAATAAATCTATTATTTGATTGAAATATTCCTCAAAAACATCAGCAGTCACTTCTTCATGGTAGTCGTCTGTAGAATTTGAAATAAAATCTAGCATGCCTCCATCAACAAATCCTTTATCTCGGAGACAAACCCTTTAGCTCCTAGACAAACCTTCTATGAATGCTTGACGAGCATTTGTAACCAGTTGATCTTGCCAAACTTTTTTTACAAACTGTCCTTCATTTATCCATGTTTCATCTAAATAAAAATATTTTGATCAAATCATGAATGTGTTGCTTGTGTGAGTCCATTTCAAATGGGCAAAAGAAATAAATTAGACTTACTCACAATCAATTTAATTTTGCTATCCAAAAACGACCGGTTTTGCTTTCTAAAATTTGCAAAGCATCTTCAGGTCAAGCGGTACAAAGTAAATTAAATGCTGAAATTATAAAAAGCCCATATTAGGGTGCTGTCTTATAAAGATATAGATCAAAAAAGTTACAGTAATTATGCCAATATTACATATCTGTGTTTATTAATATGCATAAAATTGATTAAGCAGACAAAGTAAAAACTCACAAATTGGTAAGAGATAATCTATTGAATTGTGTTTTTACTTTGTCTGTATCATAAATCAATTTTATGCACATTAATAATCACAGACATGTAATATTGGCATAATTACTATAACTTTTTTGATCTATATCTTTATAAGACAGCACCTTAATATGGGCTTTTTATAATTTCAGCATTTAATTTACTTTGTACCGCTTGACCTGAAGATGCTTTGCAAATTTTAGAAAGCGAAACCGGTTGTTTTTGGGTAGTAAAATTAAATTGATTGTAAGTAAGTCTAATTTATTTCTTTTACCTATTTAAAAATATTTTGGCTTTCTCTCCTCAATTTTCGAATTTCCCTTAAATAGTGCCTCCTCCAACAAATAATTTCTTCTTTGTCTATGAGCGCAGATTTTCTATTGTTATTCTCATAAACGAATCCTAATTCAAGTAAAGTTTTCCACAATTTATCTCTTTTAATGTTTGGCAAAGATTTGTCTTCATTAATGTCTACTAAAAGTTTATCCAAAATAGGAAACTTTTTTGTAAATAAAATGAATGAATCGATTGTTTCACAGTATCGTCTACATGAATGAGTTTTCTCCCGGTTGACGTTATAGGTACTTGTGTATACTTCCACTCTTTCGTTGTTTTAAAAGTCTATAAATAATTGCTTCTCCAACTCCGGTCATATCTGAACAGTTAGAAACTATACCCTGAACAGTACTTCTAAAATATTCATATACAAGAGCATCATGTACATATAACACTAAAGTTTTCATTAGCAAGGTTAAATAACACTTTAATTTCCTAGGAGTAAAATTAGACGCTTGTGACATTTTTACTACACAAGTTCACTTATAAATACCGCTTTTTTTATAGAACTAACAATTCTGCTTGTTAAAATCACAGGACTTTACAAACACAACCTGTTAATCTTAACTAAAATGATTCACAATCTGCAAAAAACGTTCTTCCGCTTGGAAATTTTAATCCTTTTTAAGAAAGTTGAGGGCTTATAAATTGACCCTATCCTTTTTGGAAATGCTGAATATTTTATTTTAGAAAATCTACGTCACTGTTTTAATTGTTATATGGGGTTTTACCTCACGTGCAATAAAATTTGTGGTATCAATCATTGTCAAATGTACTATAGCTTAATATATTTTTATTGTTAGGTAAACAGTATTAAGATGTTAACTTAAAGACTGACAAAAATGCAATCCACAAATTGCAATGCACCTGATCCAGCCTTCTCGGGACTTGGATAACGAATACTGACTATTACAGTATATATAGGCTGGATCAACTTCTCTTCGTCTTCCAAATATTTATTTTTGTTTTTAGTTTTTAAAATTTTTCGTTAAATATGAAATTTAAATAAAATACAATAAATACAATAAGACAATAAATAAAATAAAAGCAATCTCTTTGATTTTATATGAGCTATATTTTATTTATGAACAATGTTTTCGATAAAATGTATAGTTTTTGAGTTATTTGTGCCAAATCGATTGAAAACATAGGAAAAATTACCTCAAATTTTATAAAATTATGTCTCGTAAAAACAATTTACGAGATAATTGGTCGTTTCCAGACTTTTGGGCCACTCTGTATATGATATACTTTAGGTATATTTAAATATTCTACGAGGCTTCTTCAATTGAAACCCATCTTTGGCCAGAAAAAAAATTATTGGCAAATATATCGATAAATAATTATCACTACAATTAAGGCATATATCCCATTGTTTCACCAAAACCGATGTATACACTGGTTAAAGAATTTTTGTGACTCTTTCTCGAAGAATTCTTACACGGCAAAGATGTGAAAATCACAAGGCGATAAATCGGGACTGTAGAACGGATGCTCTAATATCTTCCATTTTTTTCGACGTAATTTTTTTTACTACTTTGGCAACATGAGGCCGAACATTGTCGTTCAGAAGAGTGACACAAGGTGAGAGATTCCCTGACGTTTTCGTCTTCGAAGAATTTGCGTGTTTCCATTGCATCGATGATTCTGGATGATTCAACATAATCACACCAAGATTCGTCTCCAGCAATTATTGATGAAAGTCAAAAACTTCGCTGTAACGAAATTTGAGTACGATACATGAACATACCTTATACTCACAAACCAACGTTTTGTGAAATTGACTGATTGAAATTCGACGATTTTCTCTAATCAACCCGTCCATACATTCCACATTCCTGTCATACTCCATTGGTCATACACGGAAATGCCATTGAACCTCTAAAAATTATAGGAACAAGCTAAATTTTGCCGAGAATTTCAATTTCAAGACGTCAAAAAAGATTCAAAAAAGTTTACCATTTTTACCCCTGTGCTTTCCCTTAAAAGACCACTTGTAGAGGGGGGAAAAAGGAAAAAAATCGATTTACCAAGCATCTGTACTTACGTCATAGAAAAAAACGTTTTAAATAAAAAATGTAGCTAAGATAATTTTAAACAAAAATGTCTATAAGGATTTTTTTGGGTAAAATGAACCGTTCACTCAGAAACAACGCTTGAAGCGATCGGCGATTTTGAATGTCATCTACGCGCGCGAAATCAATGTTCAATAAAATTTGTATCCGCTCGTCGGTAAAAATTCGAGTGCCGGATCGACAAAATTCAAGACGCGTTTTAAAGGTTAAGAATGCAGCTTTCTTATGCAATTGTGCCACGCAAGCGTGGCGCGATTTTTACCATTTTTTATGATTCTCATGAGATCAATACAATTATCCCTTTCATTGACCGGACACTATAGAGTTTCGAATACTAGACCCCATGAAATTTTGATTTTGAGATTTGGCAACAAATGTTAGGCAAAATTTAAACTTTCTCATTAGAAACGATTAAAAAATTTAAAACTGCTCTTTTTCAAATAAACTAGTACGTTTTTCAAAAATACCCAAATTCTGCTACAAATTGCACCCAAATCTGTCTTCTTGAAGGCATTTTTCGGGACGTGATAAAATTAAAATTTTATGTCATAGGTTCTGAAGATTGGTCTCTAAAAATAGAAATTTTACTACGATCGGTCAATGAAAGTTTAAAATTTTATTGATCTACGCATATTCTAGGACAGTGGGCTATTTTAATTTTTCAACATTTTGCTACAGAAACTACCGAACAAATTACATGAATGAAATATAAATAATTCAAATTTAAATATCAACTATTATATGTAAAAAAATGTGATACATTTGTGATTAATATAATATTAACTAGTAGTTACTTACGACTTAAGAGACTCGTAGCAGATACCGAAAACCTACTGGTTGAAAAGTAAAGCTTAATCGGTACTCTTGAGAGGTGTGTACTCTTGGCAATTTTACCCTAATTAGTCTTTAAGAAATAATGTATTAAAACTTAAATTAAAAATTAAAAAATAAAGTGATATAGAAATCCGGACACCCAATAAAAGTTTGGTTTAGAAAGATGAGTTTTAGTGAATCGAGACTTGTCACTAAAGACTATTGAATTACGCTCCCGAACTCACAATAATGGTTCTCTGTACTACTCAAGCTCAATACATTGGTGCTTTGCAGTTAATATAATAGGCAATGAGTCATCATCATCATCATCATCATCAGTAGTTCGACAACCCTTTCTGGGTCCTGGCTTGTTCTAGGATTTTCCGCCATTCTGTTCTGTTCCTTGGTTTGTTTTCCAGTTGGTAATCTTAAGTGTTTTCATATCTTGTTCCACTTGTTCCATGTATCTAAGTTTGGGTCTTCCCTTTGACCTTCTTCCTACTGGTGTTTACCTCATAATATGTTTTGGTGTTTCAGTCTCCAACATTCGTTCAACATGGCCCATCCAGCGCAGACGTCCGATCTTTATGGATGTTATGATCTCGGGTTCATTGTATGTTGTGTATAGTTCAAAGTTATATCTTCTGCGCCATATATCATTTTCCTGTACCCCCTTATATATGTGTCTAAGGATTTTTCGTTCAAATGTGCCTAATAGGTTTTCATCGCTTTTCGACAGTGTCCGTGTCGCTGATCCATATACAAGGACCGGTTTTATCAGGGTCTTGTATATTTTCCATTTGGTTTTTCTTGTGATGTTGTTAGATCTTAGATGTTTAATTAGTCCATTATATGTTTTATTAGCGATATGTATTCTTCTCTTAACTTCTTCACTGACATTGTTATCTGCGGTAACTAGTGAACCTAGGTATGTAAAATTTTTCAAGCTTTCGATGTTATAGTCTCCTATTGTCAGATTCTGTAGGTTTCTTTGGCCTGTCGATTTACTGGCCTTCATGTATTTGGTTTTTATTTCATTAATGTTTAGGCCACTGTTTTGTGCCGCTCTTTCTATCGCATTAAATGCTTCTATCATCTCTCTTTCGCTTCTAGCTATGATATCAACATCATCTGCAAATGCCAATATTTGTACACTTTTTGTTATTATTGTTCCTCTGGTGTTGACTTTTGACTCCCTAATTATTTTCTCTAATGTGATGTTGAATAGAATACAGGATAGGGCATCTCCCTGTCGTAGGCCCGTTCTCACATAAATTATATCTGTTAGTTCGTTTTGAATTCGAATTTTGCTTTGTACTTTAAGTGTTTCTTTTATGATATCAATGAGTTGAGTTGGAATATTAAACTCTTTCAGTGCATGGATCAGAAATTCTCGATGGATGCTATCATAGGCACTCTCAAAGTCAATGAAAAGACGATGTGTGTCTATATTAAATTCACTAGTCTTTTCCAAGATTTGCCTCACGACGAAAATCTGATCTATTGTGGACTTCTGCCTGGGGAAACCACATTGATATCCCCCAACTTTTTGTTCCGCATATGGTCTCAATCGGTCATACACAATATTTGACAGTATTTTATATGCCACAGTCAGTAGCGTTATTGCCCGGTAGTTTTTACATTGAAGTTGATCTCCCTTTTTATGTAGTGGAATAATTACTCCGGTATTCCAGTCTTGTTGCAGTTGTTTATTGTTCCATATGTTCACTATTAGTTCGTGTATCGCATTCAATAAGGAGTCTCCACCTTCCTTTATTAATTCTGCGCTAATATTGTCTAATCCAGGTGACTTCTTGTTTTTCAGTCTGGTTACTGCTTCTTGCATTTCAGCCACTGAAGGGGGGGTTGTTTCTCTGGTATCCGTTTGATCCAGTATAATTCCATCATATAGTGGATTTTCGTTTTTTTCAAACTTTTCTTTGAAGAATTCTGTCCATCTTTGTAGTATTTCACTCTGTTGAGTTACTATATTTTCTTCTTTGCCTCTACACATCATTGTTCTTGGTTTAAATTCTTTTCTACTTTTGTTAAGTTTTTGGTAGAATTTTCTGGTTTCTAATGGTTTATTTAGTTCTTCCATTTCTTGGAGTTCTTTTTCTATGTGTTCTCTTTTCTTTCTGCAATGTATTTTCTTCTCTTCCCTCCTTAGCATTCTATATTCCTCCTCTGCCTTTCGTGTTCTATGTCGTTGTTGTAGTCGTTGATATGCATTATTTTTCCTCTCTATTATGTTACGACACTCTTCATCGAACCACTGTCCTTCACTTGATTTGGGCTTTTTTTGTAGACCCAGGGTCTCTTTGGCCGCGTCTTGTATGATGTTTTTACACGCTTCCCATTCTCTGTTTATATCCTCGTGCTTTTGTCTGTTTTCTAACCTTCCTTTTATATATTCTTTGTATTTTGCCTTTTTGCTATTGTCTGCTAAGTTTTTTATTTCATATTTTTCAATTTTGGATCCCTTTTCTTTTTTAATGTTTGAGATTCTGGATCTTATTCTACTTTCCACTAGATAGTGATCCGAGTCTGCATTTGCCCCTCTTCTGCTGCATACGTTTATTACGCCTGAGTGATGTCTTGAGTCAATAATAACATGATCGATCATGTTTACTGTAACCCCATCTGGAGCCCATAGGAGGGATAGGCAATGAGTACAGAGAGAAAACCCCAAACTTCTAATTCAAAGATAGACGATTTGCATTTTAACTCTCCTCTGATGCTCTGTAAACCACTTTTGTGCTATCTACCTGACAGTGAAGAAACGATCTCGTTAGACGGTGATCTTGGTGTTCTGACATTCTGTGCACTCTGTGATAATGTGTTCTTTCCCTTTGTGGTCATGCTCTCCTGTTGCCAACATCTTTCAGCAGTATCTAAACTTCTATTGACTCTATGAACAATTTTCCAAAAACTAAGTAAACTTCTCCAACCGAAACCAACAATCCACCTTTGTCGACATCGTTAACAATGTTCACAAACTCACTCTGCTAAATTTGAAAACATGGTTGCTAAAAGCTACAAAATTCAAACTAGCGAAAATCGACTACAAGTTAAACTGATAAACTTGATCATTTACATTTCCTGCCTAAACATGTATACAAAATTTTAATAAGACAATCCAAATTTTACTGGGTGTTCCAATTTCCGTGTCACTGCGTAGAAATAGTTAACCTTTACGTGATATTAAGGATTTAATAAGTGTAGTAGGCAATAGATACCGTGAAATGGGGTGAAATTGATCACTCTAAAATTATTCATTCAAAAATATGATCGTAAATAGTAAAATTCACTACATATTTTTTAGTAATATGATTCAACAAGATCTATATTATATATTTCTCAATAAAAAATATTTTTTTGATTAAGATATTGACTAAAAAATGCAAACAACTGGATGAACAATTTCATACCCTGAATGGGGCGAAACTGATCACCCCTTTTTAAGTGAATGAAAATAACATAATATGTAATGCCGGCCGATCATGTTCGTTGAAATATCATTTTCTTATTTCCTTATTAATATATTATTATTAATGGTTCCATATGGAATTTTATATTCTTCGGCAGCGCTACGTAAGGACCATCCTTCCTCAAAAACTTTCTGGAGGGCATTTTCCCTCCAGAAAGTCCCTCCTTTCCTTTCATCAAATTAGCCCCATTGTGGACTTTTAAATTTCCCGCGTAAATTATGATACCCTGAAGAATAGCTTGTTTACATGTGTTGAGAGAGAACATGTAACTATTAAATAACTAGTAAAATCGCACAGTTTTTTTTATTTTTTCTCAGGCACCGTAAGTTAGGAAGCTAAAAAAAACTTATCAAAAATATAGCCATAATTAAAACAAACTTTTTTCCATAAAAAATATACTTACTTCAACTAGACAATCACAGGTTTCTCGCTACTTAGTGTTTACTAACTAAAGCGACGTTGTCAACCGTTTGTTAAGCTTCTTAGATTTTTAATACATTTTTAAATTCTTAGATTTATAATGTTTGTATGTAGTTTTAATGTGATATAAAATAAATGGTTTGTTATCTTATTCTATTAATTCTTTCTTTCTTTTGTCCATAAATACACACACATACACACACACACACACACACACTCAAACACATACACACAAACACACACACACACACACACACACCCAAGAAAGTAAGCAGTACAATCGAACTCAGCCTATGAGACATGCACACCCCTTATAAAATGACATATAGGTGTTGCAATTGATTGTGGTAGATTGATTCGAGTAGTTCAGGATTGTCAGGAATCACTCCACTCAGCCTCATCGCTCCTGACCATCCTCCACTCCCTGATACCACGCTGATGCGCTATAGAGGCTACAAATGGACAAAATGCTTGTCACATGGGAGTTCTGGCTACAAGGACATTAGTCATGTCTACACACAAAGACAATGACGCAAATCAGTGGAACGGAGTAGCGATATTAGTTGACAAAACTACCCAGAAATTAGTAACTGGCTTCTTACCCATCTCGGATAGAGTTATGATGGTAACACTAAAAACAGCTCAATCTAGAGTCAATATAATTCAAGTATACGCTCCCACTGCATCAAAGTCGGATGAAGAGCTCGAACAGTTTTATAACGAATTACAACAAGCTTTAGAAGTAACCAAGTCTAGAGACGTTACAATAGTCATGGGAGATCTAAATGCAAAAATCGGTAGAGGAAGTCAAGGTGATTTTATTGGAAACTTTGGACTGGGCACCCGTAACGAGAGAGGAGACAGATTGGCTCAATTCTGCCAAGAGACCGATTTTATTGTCGCGAATACTTATTATGATCTGCCACCCACGAGACTCTATACATGGAAATCTCCAGCAGACAACCAACATAACGTCATCAGAAACCAAATTGACTACCTTCTCATCTGCAAACGATACCGAAATTCCATAAAATCAGTAAAATTATACCCCGGAGCTGATGTGAGATCAGATCACGACCCAGTTGTAGGAAGGTTTAGAATTAATCTAAAAAAGCGTGTGGCTAAAATCAAAGTAGAGAGATACAAGTATTCCGTTTGAGAGATCCATCAACAAAAGAACAAGTCACATTAAAAATTAAAGAAGAGCTCACCAAAATAGAAATTATTCCTACTGAAGATTCGAACAGGAAATGGCATATGTTAAAAGATGCTCTTATACACACATGTGAGACAACACTAACACCTAAGCTGATCAAGAACAAAAATGAATGAATGACCGATCAGATTCTGGATCTCATGGAAGCAAGGAGATCTTATAAAAGCAAAGACAAAAACATGTATAATATTATACACACAGAAATAAGGAGAAAGATCAGAGATGTAAAGGAAAGATGGTATAGTGACAGATGCGAAGAGATTGAACAGTTGGTAGAGAAACATGATAAACTTCATAAAAAATTAGAGAAATAACATTCACTAATATTAAGAAAAAATCAAACATACTGCTGGATAAAAACGGCAAAATAATTATAGACGTCGGTGAAAGGCTTAAAAGATGGCAGGAATATATTCAAGAGCTATTTAAAGACGAACGGACTGAAATAGCACTAGAGCAGGAAAAGTTCGACAACTACCCAGACATAACAGAAGATGAGGTATTTGAGGCGATAAAGCGAACAAAGAACAACAAGGCAACAGGTCCTGACAAAATACCTGTAGACATAATACGGTTAATAGAAGAACAGCAAATTGGAATATTGGTCGACTTATTCAATACAATATACAGTACAGGAATCATTCCCAGAGATTGGCTGATATCAACATTCATAATATTACCAAAAAAACCAAATGCAAAAGAATGCCAAGATCACCGGATAATAAGTTTAATGAGTCATACGTTCAAAATATTTTTAAAAATTATACACCGGAGAATACACAACAAACTTAAACAGTACATAAGCGACACACAATTTGGATTTAGAAATGCACTGGAAACGAGGGAAGCCCTGTTCGCTGTGAATGTACTTGTGCAAAGGTGCATGGATATTAATCAGCCAGTATATATGTGTTTCTTGGATTCCAACAAAGCCTTCGATAAGGTCAGACATAACCGCCTTATCGAATTACTTGAAAAGAAAAACTTAAATATGAGAGACATCAGGATCATTAGCGCTATCTATTATAATCAGATCGCTTTGGTAAAAGAGAACAACGTATTTTCAAATGAAATAAAGATTGAGAGGGGCGTCAGGCAAGGCTGTGTCCTGTCTCCTACTTTGTTCAATTTGTATTCAGAGGAAATAATCCAGGAAGCACTAGAAGAACTAACTATGGGAATAAAAGTAAATGGCCGACCAATCAATAATATACGGTTTGCCGACTACACTATTTTATTGGCGGAATGTCTTGAGGATTTACAACAAATGCTTGACAGAGTGGTAGAAGTCAGTGAAGAAAACGGACTGTCCCTAAACACAAAAAAGACAATTTATGGTAATTACAAAAGCCCAACAGCGCCAAGAAAACATAACAATACATGGAGAACAAATTAAAAAAGTTGAAAAATATAAATATCTGGGTACAATAATTAACGAAAATAATGAGTACACAGAAGAGATTAAGGCAAGAATAGGACAGGCAAGAAATTCTTTCAACAAACTGATGTTTCGGACAGATTAGAAGCCTTCGAGTTATAGGCCTACAGAAGGATATTAAGAATAAGTTGGGGGATAGAGTCACGAATGTCGAGGTGTTGAGAAGAATAGGAAAAGATAAAGAGGTTTTAAATACAATTAAAGTCAGACAACTGCATTATCTGAGACATGTCATGAGGGGCGAGCGTTATAACTTATTAATAATACAAGGAAGAATACAGGGTAGAATGAGTCGCGGAAGAAGACGCATCTCCTGGTTAAACAATTTGAGAGCTTGGTTTAACTGCACTTCCGTGACCTCTTTAGAGCAGCGGTATCGAAATTGCGAATTGCCATGATGGCTACCAATTTTCTTAGAGGAGATGGCACATGAAGAAAAAGAACACACAAAGAAGAAGATAATAGTTCTTCAAGTTCGTTGAAGATTTCATACGCTTTTTAATTCATTTTATCCAGGATCCATACCTCCTCGGTTTCTCTGTATACAAACATTTCTGACACGTATGTGGAAATGTTTACAGCCTCTCTTATAATATAGTATGTAGTTTTGGGCTATTTGGATCTTCTTTTTGTTGGTTTTACAGGTTTGGCCCCAAACTGCTGATAGATATGTTATTGACTGGTATGATGACGCTATTTGCCATTCTGAACCTAATATTCATGCCTAACTTGCTATTTCTTCTAATAAGCGGTCTTAGCGTGCTTCTTGAACTCTTTTTGTATATGACTTTTCTGAATTTACTACCATTTTTCATTCTCTTCTCTTCTCTTCTTTGTCAACCATTTTCCATCCACTCCTGAATGTAGGTCTCTACCAATTGCTTCCATCTTTCTCTATCTTGCGCCAATCTAATCTACTGTTTGCCTGCCACTTCTCTTATGTCATCTACCCATCTTTTTTGAGGTCTTCCCATGCTTCTTGTTGTCGTCCTTGGTCTCCACTCTAGAATTCTCCGTGTCTATCTGTTGTCATTATATCGGGCTACGTGACCTGCCCAGCGCCATTTCATTTTTGTAACTTCTTCCACAATATCCCTAATCTTCGTTCTACGTCTTATCTCGGTGTTTCTAATCTTGTCTCTCAGTGATATTCCAAACATGATTCGTTGCATTGCTCTTTGCGTTGTTTCTAATTTTTTAGAAGATTTTTTGGTAAGGGCTACTGTCTCCAAGCCGTAGGTACAAACTGGTAGTATGCATGTGTTATTATGTTCATTAAACGCAAAAATCTTCCAGGCAATTTAGCGAAGGTGTAGACATCTCTCATCCATAGATTTGGATCCAGAATTTTTCTTGCAATCATCAGCAAAACATCTCGATGAACCGTATCAAGCTAACGAATATAACAATGGGCGGATCAACTGTAGCAATCCTATAAGACGTCCTTTCAAAAACAAAAATAGCAACGGGGGTAAGGTAAGGAGGCAATATCTACAAGCGAAAATTCACACGAACACGCGTATTCGTTTGCACAAAGCTTAGAGACACTCAGTACCAACAGTTAAAAATTAACGTGAATTAATTTGAAAAGTACTACTTATATTGTTTTCTATAACTAGTACGCTGTTAATAGAGCTACAAATTTGTATTCTGGGCATTCTTTATGTCTAGGAAATATACATCCAAGATTTCCATATATATTCCATGAAAACAACCTCCGGACCAAAATACAAACAAGACATTGACGACTTGATTAAAACCGAACATCTTAACAAAGAAGAAGAGGAACAAGTTTGCCACCTGTACCGAAAACACCACCATATCAAAACCAAAGAGGAAGAGCCAGTATATACGAAATCATACCGATACCCATATGTACACAAAAACGAAGTGAAGTAACAAATATCTTCAATGTTAAATCAAGGCATCATTAGACCAAACCAATCACCATGGTCACTACCCATATGGATCGTACCAAAAAACCATATTTATCTGGTAAAATAAAGTGGAGGATAGTGGTAGATTATAGGAAGATCAACGAGAAAACAATAGAAGACCAATATAAAATTAATGTCACCAAATTGAGACGACTGAGGAAGACATTCCCAAAAATCAATTAATGTGGAAAATGAACATTACGAATAAGTAAGAATACCATCGGACAACTTAGAAGAAATATAAGTTCTTATGAACAAAATCACGTATTACAGTCAACAATATGGACTCAATATAAACGTTAAGAAGACAAAGCTTATGATAATTAGCAAGAAAAGGATAACAGAAGGTCAACTTTACGTGAACCAATCCCCTGTAGAAAGAGTGACGCACTACAGCTACCTGGGCACCATAATAAATGAAGAATGGACCAACAACCAGGAGATTAGAGCACGCATAGGAAAGGCACGCATCCACCTTCAATCGGATGGGGGCCTTCTTCAAGAGTCACAACCTCTCTCTTGATACAAAAGTAAGAATGCTGCGATGCTACGTCTTCTCTGTCCTTTTTTATGGTGTTTAATCGTGGACCTTGAACGAAGATATGTGCAGAAAACTAGAAGCATTTGAGATGTGGCTGTATCGGAGAATACTTAAGATCCCGTGGACTGACCGAGTCATAAATGAGGAGGTCCTCAGAAGAATAAATTCGGACATATTATGCGAAATGAATCCAGATATTCTCTCCTTCAAGCCATCCTGCAAGGAAAAATATTTGGAAAACGAGGTCCAGGAAGAAGAAGAACATCTTGGTGAAAGAACCTCAGAATCTGGTCCAATACAGCATCTGTGCAGCTTTTCCGCGCTGCTGCAGATAAGATAAAGATTGCCATGATGATCGCCAACATTCTTAACGGATAGGCACATCAAGAAGAAGAAGAACACCATACGTTCCAACATATTAAAAGGATTTCAAGAAGAGACATGTTTCGTCTATATGGACGATTTAAACGTGTATTCAGCATCACTTCAAGACCACGTGATAAGTCTCATAAGGGTAGTATATATTTCACCATAAGTCGACCTAATACTGCCTATAACCTTGTTAATTTGTCTTGATAATACAAAACATAGAATTTTTATGTCTTTAGACCAACACTCCTGTTATATTTGTAAAAATATTGACCATATCGCCTCAAAGTGTCCTCAAAAACATAATAACTCCAGTTCAATAATAAATAACACAGTAACTACAGCAGAAATTATAACTGACGTAACACAACATTCAGTACAAATCCATTCAGAACCAAATTATTTTGTAGAAGACGCTCAATCTAAACAATACAAAAATAAAGATGTAGATGTATATAAACCAAGGCCAGAAACCGATAATCCTCCCAAAATATATAAACGTTAAATAAATATAAGGTTGAATGCTCGAATAAATGAACTTTGATCAGATAAAAGGCATATATCGAGCACAGTTTAATTTAATCTTGCCCAAGTACTTTCGATCCCTAGATCATCTTCAGGGGCATTTCGTCAATTGCGGCCTATCCGACAAGAACAAAATGTCATAAACATATAAATGTACATCACACTACACTACAAAAGGACAAACAAACACTTTAAAATTATTTAAGAAAGGCTACATTATGTGCAGAAGCCGGAGACAGAATGATTACATGATCAAAGTTCATATAAACGTTAATTAAAAACGATCAAAAACCAATGAATTATTGTTCACTTAAAAATCATCAGAGCAAAAGAGTTTTTTCCGAAAGAATCACCCCACCTGAAACTCCTGAATGCCTTATACAGCCAGCTAAAGATACACGTTCAAAAAAGGAGAGAACTATCGCAACAATAAATCCTATTGATATACAGAAATTGATGCAGCCAACTAAAGCATTTTTTGAAGACGACGCAAACGAAAGTGTTCTTAATTATTAAGAAATGATACACTTTTTGAAGATGCGTATGATTCACCCGACCCATTGAGTGTTGCTCAAACTTTTACAAAATATATTGAGGGGTCACTAAAATTATTAGACAACATATACCCTCTGTTAAATCAAAAAATAATGAAAACACGTTGCACAAAAATGAAGCACAAAATATCCAAATTGTTTTATATAAATACCTTTTCTGAATTGGACCGTGATTAAGTACATGAATAAAAATTAACACATAGAACAAAAATGTCAATACTTCGGTGGAGCATATCTAGACGGCTAGTATACACAACTAGAAATGTTTAAATTATTAATAACTATACACTTACCTTGAACCTACAAAACTTACTTGCAAAACTTACAAAATTAAACGCATTTATAGGTTGTTATAAAAGCAGACAGTGGAGGATTTTCTATTTATGTTACTCATTGGAATCTAGACAAATACCTTTAAAGACCAACCAAAGCAGTTGCAATAACCATAAAAATTCCCAAAATTATTAAGATCTGTAATATTTATTTTCCACCGAATACTGATATAAGTATAAAAGAGATAACTCATATTACAGATCAAATTCCATCGTCTAAGATTATAATGGGAGATCTAAATGGACGCAATCCACTTTGGGGATATAATAGATAAAACAAAATACACTTCTTTTTTGAGAATAATTTCTGGTCAATCAAGTCGTTTATTATGAAAAAGAGTTTATTTTAACAATGTTTAATGAACAATTTTAAGTTTTTAGGCGGAGAAAATTGCGAAAAAAAAAATGCTTAATGCTAGGTAAATAAGGTTTTTTACTCTAAACTTAAACACTAACTTAAATTGCTTAAAGAAGTATTTTTAATTGAAACAAGTCCAAGTTCAGTAACGAGTATTCCCCCTCTAGCTCTTATTACTGCTTTCTTCCTTCTCAGCATGCTTGCAAGTAAATTTTGGACATACCCTTAGGAAATTGCATTCCATTCATCCTGTGCAGCAAGCTGAAGCTGCTCTATCGTATTTGGAACGGGATTTCTTTGTCGTATGCGGCGTTTTAGCTGATCTCAAATGTGCTCTATTGGATTTAAATCCTGACTAAATGGTGGCCAATCCAATCTTCGAATTTGGATCTCATCAAGATAATTACTTACTATGGCAGCGGCATGTGGTCGACCATTATTGTGCATTAACATGAATCTGTCATATCCGATGTATCCAACATATGGCAAAACATGATCTTGCAGGATATTTTGAACATAAGCGTCACCAGTCATCCGTCCAATCACTTCCACAAGTGCGGTACGTCCCTCCCAACTAATACATCCCCAAAGCATTATGCCACTACCTTCAAAACTAACGGTCTGGGCAAGATTGCAGGTGGTGAATCGTTTTCAACTTTTTTGTAGACGAGGTTTCAACCATCTGGCTTATATAATAGGATTCTGGTCTCATCAGTGAAAAGAAAATTCCAGTTGTCGATATTCCAATGAATATGTCTGCTTGCAAATTCTAAACGACGAGCTTTATGATTTTGGAGAAGACGTGAAACTTTTGCAGGGCGTCTAAGCTTTAAGTTTGCTTCTTTTAATCTTCGTCTAACTATTTTTGAACTCACATTAACTTGTCTGACATTTAGTAGCTCATTTCTGAGGTGCATCGATGTCATTGAGCGATTTATTGTAGAATTAAGAACCAAAAAATGGTCATCAATTGCGGTTGTGCACCTTGGGCGTCCTTGACCAGGCCTTCGTCCAAATTGCCTGTTTCATGGTACCTTTTTAAAATATTTGGAACTGTTGATTGACTTCTACTGAGACGTCGTGCGATATTTTTTTGTGTATATCTTTCCTCGTACAAAATTACAATCTATGCTGCTTGGGCTTCATCGCAGTGTCGAATTGGTGGCATATTTGTTTTAAACTTACTTAAATCAAAACAATATTTAATTAAACTTAATAGAATAAACTAAAAATAACCGAATTACTAGGCTTTTTCCTTTACGCAAAGAAGGTTTTTTATGATAAAATGTACGAATGACACTAAACGCTGGATAAACGTCAAAATATTTCAAACTAATTGAGTACATCAGCCTACTATATGAGTAAAATTAGTAATCTAAAATTATTTTGAAATAATAGTGACTACAAAAAAAGAATTGAAAAATTCCAAAATATTCGATATTTTTGTCCATGAGTTTAGTACACATAGTAGAAACTGGCATTAACCCTACGTTAGGCGCGTGGATATTACTGACTTGGTTAGGCAGGTGGGCTACAATGGTAGCCCAATTTATTTCTGAATTATATAAAAAAAATTTAAAATTAATAGTTTTATATTGAAATTAGATGATAATATGAAAATAATATAAAATAAACACTGAAAACTTCGAAAAATTTAAATAATGTATTGCAATTCATTTATGCGTATAATTTTGCACCAAGGTGCACAAATTGCATAAAAACCTTGTTTTCTGTATTAAAAAAAACATACATAAGAACATTAAATGCAATATGCATTAGATAGTAATCTTAGGATAAAATCAAAACACAAAGATTCATTTTACGCTAAAAATTTTTAATGGAAAATTGCCTAAATTTATAGCATGCACTCTACGTAAATACGTAAAAATTAAATCTACGACCAATATAATTATTAAATTATCATGTGTCTTTTGACAGGTATCTTATAGTTGTCTAACAAATTAAAGTAAAATTTTATCCTTATTAGAGAGTACCTAATACAAAACTTCAAAAAACACAAAACTTTGGAAAATACTTATTTTTTTCATTAGACTAAACAATCTGAAATTTTAACATACGATCTCGTCATTACACATCATTATTATAGAATTGCTGTGTGTTGTAAACGTTGTATTGGTTTTTCTTAATTTAAAGTTTCCTTGTGTTTATTTGTTTAAATAAATATAAAAATATAGTATGAAGTTCATATAAATTAAAATGAAGTAAGCTAAACTATTATTATGTGAATAGGTGTATATAGTAGTGCATTATTTTATTTCAGTAAATTCTCGAAATATGAAATGAAGATGGCACTAACTACTAAAGAGTTAATAGCTTTGTTTAAAGAAGACTCAGATTGTGAAAATGCTGACTCACTTAATGTGGTTTATTTGCCGCCGAGATTAGATTAGAAAGTTTCTGATGTAGAAGACATTGATGATAATATTATTTGTGAAGAATCAATAAAATCGGATATTGCAGGTACATATGAAATACAAGTCATTGGGAATTCTGACGATTCTGATTATGATATTCCTCTGAACCACAGATAAAACGTGCAAAGAAAAAACCAGGCAAAAATAGTAAATCCAAATCAGTCTGATTGATATTTAGACAATATAAAAGCCAACCATGGAGGCAAGTCATATATTGAAGTTTTTTAACTTGTGGCTTATTCCCATTAAAATAGTAATTAGAGCTTATCTCTGTCGTTGGTCCAGTTGGTGTTTCTCTTCTTCTTCTTTCTTTTTAATGACAGCTCGGATGTAATTTTGAAAACTATTCCATCCCTCCTTACTTCCCGTCACCTTCACGATCATCTCTCTTACAGTCACAGGGTTCATTCCTATTTCTTTATACATTCTGTTTCTCTCCACTGTACATCTATTACACTCCAGAATTGTGTGAGTAACAATATCGGAATATTCGCAGTATAGGCATTTATCTGTATCTGTCTTTCTGAACCTATGAAGATACGCCCTAAAACAGACAATCTACCCAGTCCCTTAGTCTCGGGACCAGCATCTTGGTCCACTGGGCAACATCTTCCTTGTTATTCCGCTCTTCTTGCCATTTTTCCATTGATCTTTCCCTTTCTTCTTTTTTTATAGCTGTTGTCAAATGCTCTCTTCTCTCATAGATATGCCTGTTTTCTACTGCTAACAAATGCAGAGGAACACAACCCGTGATAGCCCAAAAGACCGCCGCATATACAGTCCTGTAGGCGCATGCTACTCGCAACAGATTCGTTCTGTCTACTTTTGTCATGAGCCTAATATTAGGTATCTATATCTAAATAAAATGAAAAATATTATTAATTATTTTGTATTTATACAAGAATTATTCTACACATTTAAAGTGGTAATTTAATTATTAAATTAACGTTTTGGATTTTTTGTGTTGTGTGTGAAAGACAAGTTACATTTTCCTACTATTCTTTAAATATTTTTTACTTTATATGCCCTGGGGGGTAGGGGGGTTAACCCCCAAACCGCTCCCCTGAGTGCGCCACAGATCTGTATTGACGGAAACCACTTTGTTCAGGAGTATTTTTAAAGCATTATTTGGTTAAAACATCTCATTTTGGTGGGAAAAAAATATCTTAATTTGTCGGGACTTTGGTGGTATTTGTTTAAATTTGTCGACGAAAGAAATATAGATGGAAGCTACTTTTATACCCTGTATTTTCTCAAGTTATAGCGAAGGGTAGTTGTGATTTTAGCAATATATTTTCCAGTAGTTTTAATACTAAATATAAACTACTCTGCAAATTTTATTACGATTCTTGGAACCAATTTTTTCATATTAGAATTTTTATATTTCGAACTATCGAGACATTCCAAAGTAATTATTAATCTGTCAATAAATAATATTTTTTAACAGTCAGTATTTTGAAGTGAGATAACCGGGGCTGGCTTCACTATTAGTGCTGACACATTCAAATGTGCTAATGTAAACAACTTTTCTCAAATATGTTTATAAACAATTTCCGCACTTCACAATTACATAATACGATAAGAGAGCACATTAATTTTTATGGCTGAATGAGTATTTAAAAATGTTTATTTCACTTCATTTATAATTTTACCCAGAAAATTATGAGTTTGTTTTGTATTTTGTAATTGACAGCAAACTATCTAATATTTTTTTTAGTACATGGGGCTCCGATATATTTTATAACTTTTTTGGAAATAAGTTTCCTTGGTACTTAGTAATATTTGACGAGTTTTACCGTTAATATATACCTATAGTCAGGGGCGGACTAAGGCCTAGTCAACCTAAGCATGTGCATAGGGCCCGTAATTTATGGGGCCCGAAAACTAGGTTTTTAATTTTTATAATTAATTATTATTCTTGCTTAACAGAAAAACCTTGATACTCATAATTTAATTCAATTCACAATCAACCTGGACTTGATTGCAAACAAATTATTTTGGATTCATGTTTAATATTTGCTGGAATTCTTAAAATAAAAATGTAGTTTTTATAAAAGTCTTCTTGTCTTTTGGTCTTCTGCTATACGGCTTGTTGTTTTTATAGATGTTCGCTAATCTATCTGGTCCCATTCGGTTTACATGTTGGTTCCAGTTTTTTTTCTTGTTTTTATCCACCTGTTAATATTTTGAATTTTGCATTGTTCGCGTATACTTCTGTTGGTTTGTCTGTATCTTAATGATATGCCCGCTATTGATCTCAACACTTTTATTTCGATATTGTTGATTTGTTGTTTCGTCTTTCTTGTATCGCCCCTTGTCTCCGCTGCATATGCTAGGATTGGTCTTACTGTTGTCTTGTATACTTTCATTTTGCTTTCCGTGGTCAGATATTTGTTTCTCCATATGGTTTCTCGGAGGCAACCACTTACTCTTGCCTCTTTTGATGCTTGCCTTGTGGTCTCTGTTCTTATATCCCTGTCACTAGTGATCTCTACCCCTAGGTAATAGAATTTCATTGCTTGTCCTACAATTTTGCCTTCTAGTTCTAGTTTGCATCTACGCGGCTCTTTACTGATCACTATACATTTAGTTTTTTCTACTGATATTCTCATATTAAGTTTGTTTGCTGTAATATTAAAGGTGTGGAGCTGCCTTTGTAGGTCATTTTCGTTATCAGCAATTAGTAATGATTGTACATTGTTGATACATTGCATTCACTTCGTGAATTATTTGATTCATCACCATATTGAATAACAATGGGCTGAGCGAGTCTCCTTGGCGGATTCCTCATTTTAGTTCTATGCATTCTGTTTCACCTGTTGGCATTATAACTCATTAACAATAAATTCAAAACAATTTTTTATAATAGTTATGTTACTCTTCTATAAAGGAATTAAAATGTTATGAACCAGATTTAAACCATACCATTAAATATAACCATTTTTGCTGTTAAGAAAAAGAAAAAAACCTTCAAAATTGAGTATTATAATTTTTTTTTACTTAATTTTTGCTCAAAAAACAACAAAATAAGGACAAATCGTTAATTGTTTATAACTTTTGTGAAAATTAACTTACACTTTTGTGACTGACCTCAATGAGGGTCTAGTGTTTAACAAACCCTCAAAATTTCAGCTCTATCCATCCGTTCGTGTAAAAGCTATTTAACTTGTTTATCTCAGAGGTTCTAGTTGATGGATTTTGATCTTTTTTAATCCGTTTGTACTTTTTACCTACATTACAAATATGCAATGTGTTAATAATATTCATCATTCAGCCTCAAAAGGCCACTGCTGAACATAGGCCTCTTCCTCGTGTTTTCATTCCAGTTTTTATTTTGTCTTCTTAAATCATCAGCCCATCATGTAGGTGGTCGACCGACGATTCTCTTGTTTTCTCTTGGTCACCATTCCAATAACCTCTTTGTCCATGGTCCATCCGTCATTCTAGCTGCCCACCCAAGGCCTTGCCAGTCGTAATATCATGTCCTAGGTACTTATATTTATCTACGAGTTCTACTTCTTGCCCACCAATACTGATATTCCGGTTGAGTACCAAATTTGTCCTTATTTTTGTTTTCGAGATGTTTATATTTAAACCTACATAACGAGTTTCTGTACCATCTCTCTTGCCATTCTTAGATCCTCAGCTATTAAATCTATATTATCGGCGAAACGTTAGTTGTTTAGATATTCTCCATCTATTTTTATTCCCTTTGTCAGCCAATCCAAATTCTTAAAGGCATGTTACAGCACAGTATTAAAAAGTTTAGGTGACATTGGGTTCCTTGTCTAACCCCTCGCTCTGTTTTTATGCGATTACTATTAGTATGGTGTGCAGTATAAGTCATAAAAAGACAAATAAGGACAAGAAACAGTTTTATAAAGAAAAATAATTTTTATTAATAAAATTGGTTTTTTAAGAGGTTTCAAATATTGTATTCTTTCAAAATATGTAAAAAAAAATTAATTGATAAATAAAAATAGTAAAAAAAAAGAAACAAATCCAAAGATGCAAAAAAAAAGAAAAAAATGATAAAGCACTAAATTTTTAGCGGTTAGCGGTGGTTTCATAGGGGTGAAAATATGCTAGAACTTATTATTTAGAAGAGCTACCCCAAATAAAAATGAAGACTCTACGTTACCTCAAACCCGAGATGTTTTCCTCAGATAGGATAAAAAGGGCGAGTTGTTTAAAAACTACTAAACCGATCAGGGAACTACTCTACTGGAAACCTCTGTTTTGGTAGCGTTTGGTTGGACCCTTCATTTACGGAAATACTTTCCCACTGCGTGTAAGTCCGCCGTGAGGATATCTTCTGTTTGTTCAAATGACTTACACCTTGTTGCAAGGACCCAGTCATCAGCGTAACCAAACTTCCTTGATCTGGTTTCTGGTATATCAGCGATGTACAGGCTAAGAGGAGCTAGGACAGATCCCTGAGGCAGTCCATTCTTAAGTTTTCTTGGGGTGCTGATGTCGGCTCCCATCCCAAAAGTTATTAAAATGACCGAGTAAAAATTTTGATACCCACGAGATGGTACGCCTTTTCTATTGAAAACTCCCAGATATTCTAGTTGAAAAATAGGGTCCAGTAATTTTTTGAATTTTAAATGCTTCGTTGCCTGGGGTAAAATGACACAACATCAGAAAAACAGAAGAAAACGTATGGAAAATGCAAATATTTGACGAAGAAGGAACGCTTTTCGACAGCTAAAAATGGTAGAAACACAACCAAGTATATCAGAAGATACGAAAATAATAAGAAAACTAAAAGAAAATGGAGCACCAGGAACGGAAGACATCCATAATATTGCACTAAAGGAACTCGTGAACAAAATAATAGTTCAATTATACCTCATCTGCAGATTTTACCTAAAAAATACACAATTTTCGAACGACTGGAAATATGCAAAAATCATCCCTCTACTAAAACCAAGTAAGGAAGGAAGAAGACCAGAAAGTTGTAAGCCAATATCTCTACTGGGATTAGTGACGCACACGTGACGTCCCGTGACGCACTGGAATGGAAAGATAATGATAGGTGTCATTTATTTTATTTTATAAATTCTAATTAGCGATTAGACATATATATATATATATATTTAGGGATTCTACAGTATTCACTGCCTTCCCTCGCTCAACCGTTTTCATCTCTCTCTGTTGTTCCATTCTCCATCGTTTAGTCCTCTCTTACTCATGGCGTCGTCTACTTCGTTCCTCCAGGATTTTCGGGGTCGTCTTCTTTTCCTCCTTCCTATGGGGCTCCATTCGGTTATTCTCTTTATCCATCTGCTGTCGCTGGTTCTTCTTACATGTCCATACCACTTTAGTCTTTTTTGTTCTATATATGTTAGTATGTCTGTTTCTATTGATGTTCTTTGCTTTATTTCGTCATTACTTCTCCTATCCATTCTTGTTACTCTGCAGCATCTTCGCAGGCATTCCATCTCTGTTGCTACTATCTTACTGCTGTTTTTCTTGTTTATGATCCAATTTTCAGCCCCATATGTCATAATACTTCGCACTAATGTTTTATAAATCTGCGTTTTCGTCTTCATATTTAGGTGTCTATCCCACCATACTGAGTTAAGTTGTCGGATTGCTGTTCTTGTTTGTCCTAATCTTTGTGTAATTTCTTCCTCTGTTGTTGCCTTTTTCGTGATTATAAACCCCAGGTATTTGAATTTATCCTTTCCTTTGATTGTTACGTTGTCATCAATCTGTAGATCTTCTATGTCTTCTTCACTTGTAGATAGGTACTCTGTTTTCGCGAGGTTAATATCTAGGTCAGCCTTGGTATATTCTTCTTGTAGTTTCTTCATCATGTAGCGATTAGACATTTGCTGTCAAAAAATCATTAGTTATTAAATTAAAAAAAAAATATATTAAAGATGTTATCAATAATATAATTTAATACTATTACTACAAAATTACTCATAAAATTCCAACATTCAATTTAAAATAAGAAAGCTTACAGCGATTTTCAAGCTAACCAAGAGTAATAATTAATAAAAAAAAATATTAAATTAGAAGGTCCCATCTCTTACCTCCCCCTCCTGGTTTAAATTTTCAAAAATAAATAAAACACTGAAAACTTCTAAAGGAATTGTTGAGTCAATGCTATATAGTATCTGAAACAATTTTAACGGGAGAAAATCGAAACAAATAGAATTTTTTACATAATACATTTAATTGTTTAATTGTTAAGACACTTTGTAAACACAAAATATGCTCAAAAAAAATATAAATATAAGATTTGTTTTTACAAGTATATATTTATATAATTTAAGTTAGCTTTGCGGAAGAGCGAAAGTCCTGTACTGCAGGACACGGGATGGGACGCGGGACTAGACAGCGAAAATAGCTGTGGGTGGGACAGATGGAAAAGTGCGGGACAAGACAAGAGCCTGTCTCACGTCCTGTTGTCATACTATACGTGAAACCCTAACTAGAAGCCCCAGAAAAAATATTGAAAAAAGAATATACAAGTGAAACATGTAGAAAGAAGAATAATTATACAAGATTATTACTATAATCTATATTAAAATGCGCTTCAACAGGAACCAAAAAACAGGAATTGCTATTCTCGACATAGAAAAAGCGTAAAATACTGTCTGGAAAAAAGCCCTTAGCTACAAGATGGACAGAGCTAGATTGTCTAATTATTTAGTCAACATATGGAACGCATATTTAACTAATAGAACATTTTAAGTTTCAGCTGATTAAAAGATATACTAAGTAAGAAGTTTAGGAAGAGATGCCTTAGCTCACTATTTTAGGGCCCGGTTTATATATTTTTGTTTCAGGTTTACCGAGAGATACAAGAACAAATACAGATCTCTACCTGGACGATACGGCAATATCATCAATCAGCCAATCCCGTCCACTGCTGGACATATGCCTCCCTCAGTTCTTTCCAGTGTTCTCTACACTGGGCCGCTTGTAGCCAGTTTCCCGCTACTCTTTTTATGTCGTCGGTCCATCTAGTCGGTGGTCGTCCTCGGCTTCTTTTATAATTTCTGGGCCTCCATTCCATAATTCGTCTTGTCCATCGTCCATCTTGTGTTCTGGCTAAGTGTCCTGCCCAGTTCCACTTAAGTCTCTTGGTTCTTTCGATGACGTCTTGAACTCCTGATCTTTGCCTGATTTGTCGGTTTGTTATGTGGTCTCGGAGGCTCACATTCAGCATTGCACGTTCCATGGCTCGTTGTGTAACTCTTAGTTTATTCGCAGATTTCTGCGTGAGTGTTAAAGTCTCTGCTCCATAAGTTTGTACAGGCAAAACACATTGGTTATAAACTTTTCGCTTGAGACACATGGGAATTGAACTTTTTAGAATATGGCTTAGTTTGCCAAATGCTGCCCATGTCAGGCCTATTCGCCTCTGTATTTCATTTGTTTGATTGTCTCTGTTTATTTTGATCTCGTGTCCCAGATATTTGTAAGTGTCTGTTTGTTGTATGGTATTATTGTCGATAGTTATATTTCCACTCATTACGAGATTTGTCATAAGTTTAGTTTTCTCAAAGTTTATCTTTAATCCTGCTCTTTCAGACAGACTTTTAAGCGAATGTAGCATAGAAACCGTATCCTGTAAGTTATCTGCGATTAATACGACATCATCTGCAAACCTCAGATGATTTAATCTTTCTCCATCTATAATGATGCCCATATCTTGCCATTGGGTGTTCTTAAATATTGACTCTAGAGCTGCCGTGAACAATTTTGGTGAAATATTGTCTCCTTGTCTTACTCCTCGACCTAAGCTGAATTTTTCTGTGTCTTCGTGTAGTCGTATACTTGATGTAGCGTTCTCGTAGATGTTTTTTTGATTAGTGACGTGTACCTGTGGTGGTTAAAGGCTGGTAAGGGGTCTTGGGGGCGACATGAAGCTGCCGATGCTTTTGTCGCAACAAAACTCTAAGAAATGCCCACTGTTTTCCAACGAATGAGTTGGAGGTTTTAGGAATAAAACTCAGCTCTGCCAGCAAATCCTACTCTCACGTCCACGAAGACATACCATGTCGCGTAACCACTGGGTGCATGGCGTACAATGGGAGTACGTTATGTAGCAGACGAGAGAGGGTAAAAGGCGAGTTTCTGGCGCCTAAAAACTGGAACATATCGGCTAGGGGAATAAACCCCAACAGAAAATTCGGTCCTCCAAGGATGGGGGTTAAGTCGTAAGGCCAGCGACCTTACACTTGTGAAAATTCTACAGTGCTAAAATACCCAATGAGCCTCGGTTACCGGACGGAAATTACAGTAGACGAAAACAGCAACGAAAATGGACCATGAATTACGGAATCTGGAATATACAGGGAATCCGGAACAAACAACAAGAAATTATGCAGGAATTTGTAAATCGAAAATTAGATATAGCCATTCTCTCTGAGACCAAGAAAAAAGGAAATGGAAGCGAAAAATTAAAAGACTATGTACATTTCTTCTCAGGAGTGGGAAAGGATCAAAGAGCAAGAGCAGGGATATCAATATTTGTACACAAGAAATTTGAAAAATATATTAAATCTTGGGAAGCATACAACGAACGTTTTATTAAAGTGACGGTTCTCCTAAGAGGAACACAAATAACAATTCTGGGGGTATATGCCGTAAATGATGACTACTCAGTGCAAGAAAAGGAAGCTTTTGAAGAAGACTTTAGAAAAATCCTGAACGAAATTCCTAACAGCCATGAGATTATATGCGGAGGAGACCTGAATGCCAGAGTAGGAAAACAAGTTCAAAGTAAAGTGGTAGGCATGCATGGAGAAGAAACTGTTAACAACAACGGAGAAAGACTCATAAATATATGCCAACAATATGAGTTAAAGATTTTGAATGGTTTTTTTGCCCACAAGAACATACATAAATACACCTGGTATCAGCACACAAGAGGTCTAAAATCGATAATAGATTATTTCATAACAAGACAACAAACTAAGTTAAGAGTACAGGACGTAAAGGTGAATAGAGGAGCAGAGTGCGGCTCGGACCACTGCCTGATAATAGGAAAAATATATACACCATTCGTAGACAGGAACCACACAGACATCAACAAAGAACACAGAGAAAAAATAGAGAGAACTACGTACACCTTAGATAATCTAGATAACGAGAGCACACAGTTACTTTACTCCTGGAGACTAACACAAAAACTACAGGAATCACACAGATCAACGACGGATGAATACGAACATATAAAAAACTGCATGAAAGACGCAGCGCTAGAAGCCTTAGGGCCACAGGTACGAAGAGTAGATAAACCATATTGGTGGGATAAAGAAGTGGAAGAAAAGATAAAAAGAAAGAAGGAAGTATATCTACAGTTATTACAACAGGGAGACGAACGTACAAAACAACAATATAAAAACCTGAATAAAGAAGTCAAACGAGAAGTGGTTAAAAAGAAAAATAGTACATGGGAACAAAAATGCCATTACCTAGACAACCATATAGGAGGGACAAAGAGCTCTGAAGCCTGGAGAACTATAAAAACGATGAGAACAACGACAAAAAACCAAGTCATAATAAATAGAATACCAGAGAACACATGGGTAGAGCATTTTGAGAACTTATTAACAGAGAGAAGAGAAAGGTTTAAACAGACAAATGAACAAGTGGAAGTAGAAGGAAGAATCGAAATATCAATAGAACAAGTGAATGAAGCAGTTAAGGGAATGAAATTAAAAAAATCTCCAGGCCCAGGCGGAATACATCCAGAGTTGATTAGATATGGATCATCAAAACTGTTTGAGATGATCCGAAAATTATTCGAAAGATGCTTAAACGGAGAAGAAGTTCCAGAAGAATGGAGACAATCGTATATCTCTCCAATACACAAGAAAGGCACAAAGATGGATCCTAAAAACTATAGAGGGATCGCAGTGATTGCTACTATAGGCCGACTATACTCAAAAGTATTACGAAACCTGATAGAAAATGATATCAAAGACAAACAACCCGAAGAACAAGCGGGATTTAGGGCCGGACGCTCCACTATGGATAATATCTTCACATTAAAAATTGCAATGGAAAAACGAGTGCAGAGAAATAGAGAAACTCATATAGCTTTAATAGATTTGGAAAAAGCATATGACAGTGTACCGATCTCCCAACTATGGATAGAAATGGGTAACTTGAAAATAAACCCAATTCTTATTAACGCCACTCAAAAATATTACGAACAAAACTTTGCGAGAATTAAAATGGGACAAGAAATCACCTCTCCTTTTCAAACAACAAAAGGACTACGACAAGGCTGCTGTCTGTCACCCACCTTATTTAAAATCTATTTGGACAGATCCTTAGTGAAATGGGTAAAAAAATGTAGAAACATGGGAATAACGGTGGAAGAAAACAAGCTATATACACTTTTCTTTGCGGATGACCAGGTAGTAATTGCCGAAGACAGCTACGATCTTAGCTATATGGTAAGAAAACTGCAAGAAGAATATGAGGTGGCAGGTCTAAACATGAATATGACAAAATGTGAATATCTCTCAGTGGGAACAGATGAAATATGTGACCTAGTCTTGGAAGACGACAAAATCAAAGGCGTGCAATCCTGCAAATATTTGGGGGTCATTTTCAACAAGAAGGGAAATAGCGCAGATGAAATCAGGGAAAGAATAAACAAGGGCAGAGCAGCGACCCGTGCCTTAAACTCTCTTCTCTGGCAAAAAACAATTCGACGAGAAACCAAAAAACACATTTACGGTAGTATAGTTCAAAGTATTACACTTTACGGTTCGGAAGTATGGGACGTCACCAAAGCTAATAAAAACAAACTTATGACGACAGAAATGGATTATCTGAGACGAAGCTGCGGTAGATCGAAACTGGAGAGAGTTAGAAACGAACAAATAAGAAACGAAATGAAAATGGAGAGAAATATCAATGATGACATAGAAAGAAAACAATTAATCTGGTTCGGACATGTTAAAATAATGCCAGAGTACAGATGGCCTAGGAGAGTACTGGAATGGATCCCTCCTGAAAGAAGAAAGAGAGGACGACCACGGAGAAGCTGGCGCAACGATATTGATGAAGCAATGGCGGCAAGAGACTTAGAAGAGGCAACTGCATATGACAGAAAAAGATGGAAATTGGGGGCGGAGAAGCGGCGACAGCCGTAATAAATCCGTTATTATATATACGTGTACCTGTAATCTATTCGGCTTTGATTTAGGGCTTCCAGTACGGTTTCAAACTCTACAGTATCAAAAGCCTTCTCGTAATCGACAAATGCAAGAACCAGTGGTATGTTGTACTCGATGCATTTTTCAATTTAAGATCTTTATGGTGTGCAAATGGTCATTTGTGCCATATCCTCTCCTAAAGCCTGCCTGTTCTTTGGGCTGATAGAAATCAAGTTTAGGTGTTAGTCTCTTTGTTAAGATTTTCATAAAGAGTTTATACATATGTGTCAAGAGGCTGATGGGTCTATAATTTTCTAATTTAGTAATATCACCTTTTTTGTGTAACAAGACTATCACTGCATTGTTCCAGTCTTTAGGAATCGTACCCGCATGTAAGCATTTATTAAACATATTTAATAAATTTAATACGGCAATATACACAGCAGGAAAATAAGACAGAATAATTGTCGACACACTAGAAGACCATTTAGGAAGAATTTCGGATTTACGGCAAAATGGAAAACAAAAATCAACATCTTTAGGCAGCAACACAATCCACCAGTAGTGTACCCACCATAAAATAGTTAAATACCTAAATTCCACAAAGAACACTCAAAAAATCAAGACAAAAGAAACAGACCTCTAACGAAGGCCAATAGGATCCTGTTATACCAGGTCTACTTTAGTTCTGTGATGTTATATTATGAAGACCCAGTTTGTAGTTCCAAAGCAGAATATAACTAAAAGAACTGGAGAGAATAGAAACGACGTATCACAGATAACATATTACATAATAATGTTGCTCCAGTGTGAACACGCCTTTAGATTTTCAAAATGTATCCGTTAACAGCAGAAATAAATAAATGTCATCTAATAAATTAAAAACTTAATTGAAATGATTTTCAAATAAATGTCCTTTATAACTGTTTAAATGTTACCCTAATTAAACAACGAATTTCAAATTTTTTAAAGTTGCAGTACCTATTGCGCAGACATAGTACATGTCTGTGAAATGGCAACACACAGCTTTTCACATTCTAATGTACATAAACAATATAAACGTATTGAGTCTTTAACATTAGGTTTTTATCGCTCATCCCGTTTTTCGCGATAAGTGCTACCACCACCAATATTTTTTATAATACCAATCAAATTCAAATTGAAAGCTTCATTTTTTGTGCGTTTGTCGAGTCGCGTCGGTGTTATACAGTGGTACTGAAAAATAGTTGTAGGCTTTCAGTGTCTATGTATTTGTAAAGGTACTAATTTTGTGAATAGTTTCCTTAGTTCTTTATAATCTGTCTGATACTTTTAGTAAGTATATATATTAGTTTATTAAGTTGATTGTATAATATTTTGCTTTTAATACTAAAAATATTTAGGCGGTAAATAACGGTCCTCATGCTAGAAAATTTTTTTCAGACAGTCTAATATTGATGTTTTAAAAAATATATCTATAGTAGTTTGACTATATTATATATACTTCAGCTAAATTTTTCCAATATTGCATCAATAATTTCACATTTTCTTTTACCGATTGTCGTCCATTTTCTTAGGCAACGGTCATGTGTTTTCTTTTTGTACCATCCTTTGTTTATTAATTTGTTAAAAATAAGATTTCTTCCTCTCGGTCTCGCTATAATTAGGTTATGGTCTTAAAGAACTCTCCTAAATTATTCTATTTAATCATTTGCCTGTCGGAAAAACTTGTTTAATGCAAAAATTCATCCGTTTGTTCCACCTAAAGCTTGCAGACGGTAATGCTAAGGGTAAACAGTGTTCTGACTTTCTTGATTCTGTATTTCAACGAATATTTTTTCTATAATTCTCATTCAAAAATTTCCTGTTGTGACATAAATTTTCAAATATATTATTTTTTATTTTGATTGTGCTTTTGCTAAAATCACGCCGCTGTGCAATGTTGCTATATTTTCAAAACATTTTGTTTCTTGCAAAACTTTGTAAAAATATAAAATTTTCGATTAGACCTAATTACGTTGGGTTAGGTTTGGTAAGGTTATGTTTTAGTCATTAAACAATGTTGGGTAAGTTATACATGCATTATTTTAATAAATTTACTTATTTTTTTAAATTAGCTGCAATATAATATATATACTTTAGATAAACAAGCTTGAGGGTAAAGGCTCTTTTCATTTCTTTATATCCTGTGCTAGGGTTTTCCAATCTTGTATCACCAATTTCAGATATTCTTTTGTTACCGATTTCATCCATTCTCTTAGGCACCGGGTATCCTTTTTCTTTTTGTACCAGCCTTTGTAGAAAGTTGTCAAGAATTCTTCCTTTCATTGTAGGTATAATTGAGGTATAATCTTAAAAGAACTCTCTTAAAAAATTCTATTTAATTTCCTGTCGGAAAAACTTTTTTAATGCATTGATCAGTTTGCATGTGCTTGATATTCTCCCAGAGTATTTTCAAGTTTGATTTTAATTTTATTTCTTATCGCTATGGTCAAAACTAGATGTTGTATCTTCTAATGTATTCCCTGGTATTTTTACATTTTGCAACGCCTCTAAAAAGGCAATTTAAACAAACATTGGACATTTTTCAGGCCTTCTTCTTTTGGTGCCCATTCGTTCGAATATTGGTGATCATTCTGGCTATAATTATTTTGTTAACTGATGCTTGAAATAGATTAGTTGTTGTGGAGAACCATTTCCTCAGGTTTTTTAACCATGATATTCTTTTTCTTACAATTCCTCGCTTTCTGAATACTTTACCTTGAAGGTTTATTTTGCTTAATACTTAACAGAAAAATAAATCAATTTTATACATTTTTGCATTTATTCAAACAAAAAACATTAACATTACATTTCTTAAGTGATAAAGTATACCACAAAATGTTTTATAACATTAAAGAATAATTTACCATGATACAAGCATTTCATTAGCTACATCTTTAGCTATTTATTTTCCTAGAAGCTTCTCGACTAATGTCAAAGCAAAATCTAAAGCAGTTCCAGGTCCTCAGCTTGTTATTAGTTTATCATCCACAAACACTGTATATTCTTTAAACTGATAACCTTCACTGCAATCCAATAAATCTTTTTTAATACTGGGATATGAGGTCAAGTTCTTTCCATGGGCTTTGAGTGCTAATGGGGCAGCACATATTACTGCTATAATCCTACCATGTTGTTTAGGCGTTCTCCATTTAAAAGGAGTCCATGTTCGCAATTTTCCAAGGCTTCACTAAATATTTCCTCTGAATATAGCAGATTTCATCCAAGCACTTATCAGACAGCTGGTATCCTTTTTCTTTTTGCACCAACCTCTTTATTAATTTGTTAAGAATTATTGTTTCCTTTTTTCTAGGTACAATTTAGGTATGATCTTGGAATAACTCTCTTAAATAATTCTGCTTATTGATATGCCTGCCAGAAAAACTTTTTTAATGCAAATATTGATCTGGTTGCTCTAAATCCTGCTTTATCTTTTTCCAGAGTATCTTCAAGTTTCATTTTAATTTTATTTCATATCGCTATTGTCAAAACTAGGTATATGTTGTATCTTCTAATGTAATAATATCTAACTGCAATTAACAAGAGTTATCAGCGACACTAAAATCCGCTTCAACAGGAATAAAAAAATATGAATGGCTATTCTCGACGTAGAAAAAGCGTAAGACTTGTCTAACGATGGTTCTCAAAAGCCATCAACATCTAAACGCTGCTTGTAAGGAGCCTTCGGCGTCTAAAAAATGCTCTCTAAAGAGTCTAAAAGAGTAGTGTTGCCAAAAATCGGTCTTGTTCTTGCATTTTAGCAAGGTCAAGACCAAAACAGCCTAAGTTTAGCGAGATCAAGACCAAGACTGACCGTGCAACATTTGAGCAAGAAAAAGACTAAGCCTGTGAGACTCTTGTGTCTTGCAGTTAGGACTGAGTGTCGTTTTAGGGAGTATAGTAGTTTGGGTATATGCTGAGACGCAAAAAGGTATGTAACAAACATTTGGAAAATTGGACTTATGCGCATTACGAACAATACCATAAACATACATAGCGAATCAAAATATTCATTAAAATGACACTTGCAACATTTGACACGTACTTAGAGGTCATAGTTACAATGTAAAATAAAATATTTTTTATATTCTTTCCCAGCAGACGATTTCTTCGCTCTGAAATTAATTGTCCAGCTTTTCAGAATAGCCGCCCTCTAATCATAAAATAATCTTCTTGCGTTGCGACGCCGACAGTAATATCGCATCGAAACTTTTTAAAAATGTGTCACCTTAGCTGATAAAAAATATACTACGATAGCATACCCACTGTTAAGGATATCAATTTTCCTTATTATAATTTAGTTAGGAGGAATCTAAATACCACATATCTTATCGGCCTAATACCTGCTGAGTGTGCGATGAGATAATTTTATTAACAAAATTTGCTGAAAGAGCGCGTCTGTATTCAAAAGTATCAAGACAAATTAATAACAGATATTGCCGGCTATGGTGTAAATAAAATACCGAAATATTTAAAGTAACGAACTAACGATATAATAATATAATTCTCTGTTTGGTATTCGGTACTTAGGGTATTGTGTAGTAACAAATATCAAATAACGAGTAGTAACTTTTTCGAGATCACTAAACTTCATTCTCAATTGAGCATTCCTTCGAGTCTAATGTAATAATTGTTTTTCATACAGTGTGTCCGTAAAGTATGGAATAAATTCGATATTTCCTAAATGAAAAGCCTTTTTAAAAAAAATTAAAACACGTCGATTTTTAAATTTAATGTTCTACATTTTACAATAAAATTTCATTATACAAGGTGATACACATTACAGTGATAACGTCATCGGCTCTTTTTTAAATGTAACACCCTGTATTTTAGGACATTTTTAGATCGATAAAAATGAGCTGATTCCAAAAAAGTATAAGACTGGGGATCTAACGGATATAATTTGAAAGAAATGCTCTTAGAAAATTAATTTTTATTGATTTATAATATTAATAAATTATAAATAAATTATAATAAATAACTTGAAAGTAATCCAGTAATTAATACATGACTTAATCTTAAATGTTCGAATTGTAGCCCTTGTTGTATTTGACAGTAACTCAAACGTTGTACAAATTCTTGTAGAACCTTGTTTATGCTTTCTTGAGAAATATTGTTTATTTCTTTACAAATTGCAAATTACAAGTGTATGATGTTCCCGCATCCAGTTGGAGTTTTCTTTTGCCCAGTATCTACAATTCTGACGGTTGATCTCGCCATTTATTTTGAATGTAGCCCCATCAGAAAAAATAATATTTTGAACCAAGAAAGGGTTTCGGTGGCTGTTATCCATCATTATTTCGCAAAATTGTATTCTTTTATCTGGATCATCCTCGTTTAATTCCTGTACAGCTGTGCATTTTACTTACTTTTACGTACTTTGGGTACCGTTGTTTTGCAAACATCGAGATCACTACTAACCTTACGAACAGAAGTGTGCGCATCTTCTTTAAAAGCAAGTAGAACATCTAATGTAACATAATTTACAGAGGGACGACCTGATTTGCTTGCATTTTCAACCGTACCAGTTTCTCGAAATTTCTTTTCAATCTTACTTACTGTTGACTGCGTGATGGGTATTTCTGGATATTTATCATTAAATAAATTACACCGTTTCATCTGAGTTCGCGATTTGTCTCCATACTCAATCATCAAGAGTATTTCAATTCTTTGCTTTACACTCAAATTTATTTATACTTAAAATTAATTCTAAGCAATAATACAGAACATTCACGAATTAATACAATTATTGTACTACTTAATTGTTATTGAATGTTACTAAAAATAATTACAGTTTACCAAAAACTAGTAGTAGGCTACTTTTTTGCAATTGATAATAAATAATTTATTTTCTAAGCGCATATATCTTTCTAATTATATCCATTAGACCCGAGTATTATACTTTTTTGAAATCAGCTCATTTTTATCGATCTAAAAATGTCCTAAAATACATGGTGTTACATTTAAAAAAAGAGCCGATGACGTCATCACTGTAATGTGTATCACCTTGTATAATGAAATTTTATTGTAAAATGTAGAACATTAAATTTAAAAATCGACGTGTTTTAGATTTTTTTAAATAGACTTTTCATTTAGGAAATATCGAATTTATTCCATACTTTACGGACACACTGTATAATCCTTGTTGTTCTCGGAGTGACAAGTTTAAAATTTGACATGAGTGACGAAGGTTCAACTCCGCCTGTGGTGACAAATGGGTAGATCGAGTAGCTCAGCAGTCACCACTGCCGGTCCTAACTCCGGGTAAAGTAGAAAGGTTAGGCGGTGGGCTGACAACCCACTCTCGGAAAAGCACACTGCTACGAAACCTGAATATTTGCCTTTGAATACAGAACGGAACATTCGGAAACGATATTTGGAAACTGGAATGTGAGGACACTAAATAAACCAGGAGCTCAAACCGCACGTCTGCAAGAACTAAAAACATGATTAAGCTCATGATTACTGCTCTTCAGGAGACAAGATGGCCGGGGAAAGGTGTCAGGGATACTAAAACGCACACAATTCTATATAGTGGGAAGGAACAAAAAAGCAAAGAATGTGGAGTTGCATTTGTGGTAAATAATGATTTTAAGTCAAAAATCATAGACTTCCAGGCAGTCAGTGAAAGGATATATGCAAGTTAAGAATTTGCACCTGCTTCTTCAACCTAACTATGATAAACATTCACTTCCCAATAGAAGAACAAGAACAACATACAAAGAAAAGCTTCTACCAACAGCTGGAGATAGTATATGACAATGCGCTCAAAAGTGACATCAAGATTATAATGGGTGATATGAATGCTACAGTAGGCAAGGAGCCGCAATTATATGTAACAGGAAAACACCCACTGCATAATAAAACAAGCGAGAATGTGCAGTTTTTGATAAATTTTGCCACCAGTAAAAACATAGTTATAAGTTCCACATGCTTCTCACATAAAGACATACACAAAATGACATGAATTTCACCAGATGGAACCACAACCAATCAAATCGACCATGTGTTGATAGACAAAAGGGCAGCCAGTAGTATCTTAGATGTGATAACACGGCGAGGAGCATGCTGTGGATCAGACCATCATTTACTCCAAACCAAATTTAGATGCAGAGTTAACAAAGAAAGAAACCAAAGTCAACAAAGAACAAACAAACTGGACCTGGAAAAATTAAATTCCTGAAGATTCAGGAATATAAAAAGAAGTTCGAAGAAGAAATTGCAAATGAGTTAAGGACGCTAGAACTGCACTCCATAGAGAGCAAATGGAAAAATGAGTAAATGGCAGCATCTATCCTGGGAAAGAAGAAACAGGCGAGAAGAGGAGCATGGTTCGATGACGAGTAGAGACAAGCAATAGAGGAAAGAAATGAAGCACACAAAATGTATATAATAAGAAGAACACTGGAAAGACGAAAATCATTTGAAGTCGCAAGACGGAAAGCAGACTAGATATTTGTAAAAATAAAAAAAGAGTATATTAAATGGACAAATAGAAAAAATGGAAGAAAATTTCAAAAACAACGCAATTAGAGGGGCCTACGAATACCTAAAAAAGATAAAAGGTGGGTATAAACCTCAAACAAGTCTATGTAAAGATGAAAGTGGTAAATGATCAGTGACCAACAGAAATTCACAGAAACCTGGAAGCAATATTTTCAGACCCTACTTGGTACACAAGTAGACATGGAAGATGAAATGGGTACGAATTACGTAGAACAGAATGAGGTAGAGAATGGAGTATCCTTCCTCTATGGCTCCAGTCATAGAGGAAGTTCTTGAAGCTATTAAGGCCCCGGGAGTTGACGAAATACCAGCAGAATTGTATAATATAGGTGGCGACCACCTAGCAAATCACATCCACGCGCTCATCAAAGGCATATCGCAAGAAGAGAAAATACCCGACGACTGGAAAAAAAATATAGTATGCACAATCTATAAAAAAGGAGACAAACTCCAGTGCAAAAACTACCGTGGAATTTCTCTACTATGTACAGCATATAAAGTCCTCACGTATATTATAAAGCAGCGACTCCAACCACTAGCAGAAAATATTGTTGGAGAGTATCAGACGGGCTTCCGACGGGGAAGATCGACACTGGATCAAATATTTACAGGCAAACAGATCTTGAATAAATCATGGGAACATGATATTGATGTTCACAACGTGTTTGTAGACTTCAAAGAGGCATACGACTCAGTCAAAAGGAACAAACTCTACAATGTATTAGCTAAATTGGCAATACTACATAAGCTAATTAGACTTATTAAAGCCACAGTGGATGAAACTCAGGCATGTGTACAAATACACAACCACCGGACAGACTATTTCTAAATTTCACAGGGACTACAGTAGGGAGATGGGCTGGCACCAACTTTGTTTAACCTGGCACTGAAGTATGCGGTTAGGCAAATGCAAACTAGACAAGGAAACCTACTCATTAACCGAACGGTTTAACTGGCCGCTTATGCCGATGATATTAATATTATGCGTAGGCATCAACAGGAGCACAGGAAACATAACCAGAGTTAAAAAAGCAAACAAAAAGGCTAGGTCTGGAAATAACCACAGAAAAAAACAAAAATAATGATACAGACGAGAAGAAACATAGTCCCACAAAACATTATACATGAAGATGAAATTGAAACGGTTGGAAAGTTTACATACCTGGAAGTAGAAATATATGCCGACTGATCAGAAGATGGAGTTTTACGAAAGAGAATAACACAGATAAACAGAACTTATTTTGCTCTCTCCCATATATTTCGGTCTAAAAATGTCCACCGAAATACAAAGATAAGAATCTATAAAACCTTAATTCGACCAATAGCATGCTATGGCAGTGAAGCATGGGTCCTGAAAGAAACATCCAAAAGCAAACTCGACACATTTGAAAGGAAAGTACTGAGAATACTAGGACCTGTGAGGGAAAACGGAATTTTCAGAAGTCGATACAACAACAAGCTTTATCAACTTTATAAGGAAGCGCCACTGTCAGACTTCATTAGAATACAAAGATTGCAATGGGCCGAACATGTGAAGAATGCAGGGAAAGAGACCGGTTGGAAACCCAAGAAAGCGTTGGGAAGGCACAGTAAAGAGCAACGCACAAGCCCTTTTAGGGAGTCCGTGTATGGAGAAGATCAGCCACAGACAAGCAAGGGTGGAGGCAAAAAATAAAGGAGGCCAAGGCTCAATTTGGGCTGTATTGTCGTAGAAGTAGAAGAAGAAGAAGACGAAGATTCAAATAGTTCTAGTCGGAGTAATGAGAGTTGGAGCCATAGATCTAAAAGACCTAGAAGCAAATTTGATAAGTTTTGCGAAATAATTCATGCATCCGAAATTGCTTTGTGTAAATTGTTCCAAAATAAAAAGTCACACAATTACAAATATTTAGCACATGTAAGCTTATTAAATGCAAACGTTTATTAGGAAACAGATTGACTCCTGTGAGACATGGTAGATAGCTCAGTTAGTTGGAGCATGGGCACTGATCGCTTAGATCGTGGGTTCAACCTCCACTCGGTGTCAGTTGTTTAGATATTTATTAACTTGGTTGGTCACCTACTCTGTTACGTTGTTCTAAGATCTAAAGTAACGTTTAATAAACAGCAATAGGCTAATGGGTCATTGCGAGACTTGCAAGACCAAGACCGGGAGCGCAATACCAAGACTAGGTGTATTGGCGCAAGACCAACACTGTCCAAGTCTCGTCTTGTTATTGCATTTGGGCAACACTATTCACTAGCCTCGTAAGGAAACCGTCCTGAACAGCACAAATCTTGATAAAGTTAAACACTTTAGTAGAACTAGATATGGCACACAAACATTTAAAATAAAAATCGACGATCACGCTCGAAAAGAAGAGGCATATAAAATAATTCAAGACACACAAAATAAACGACACCGAGATAAATTAGATGTATTTGGAGAACATATGGCCTGTAAAATTAAGGATTTATTGCAGAACATCTTACAAGTAATATTTTGTGCCATACAAATATGGGTAAATATGATTATGGAATGCCACCATCAACTAACACATATGATCCAATTTTATCAATGCAACCTTTCACGAGACCACAATCACATTCATCGTATTGAAACACACCTGCTACATCACCAGCGGAGACATACACACAAATCTCTTCTGACTCTCCTACTACTTTTGGTCCTTCAAACATTATTGCAGAGAACAAAGTCTACTTGTACTTGTACTTGGTCTTTAATTGCGTTTACTAGCGCAGCACATACTTCTGGTATTATCTTTGAGGCAGCTTGTTTCGAAATCTTAAGTAAATACATCAAGCTGCTGTAGGAATCTCCAGTCCAGAAAGTGCAATATTACAGCTAATCGTTCTTGTCGAGGTATAGTCATTCTACAGTTAGTATCTGTATAATCTCCATCCAAAATTAGAAAGCAGGCGGCAGCAGTTAATATAAGTCTTCCTCCATCATGTCACAAAACTACAACAGTGTGGACTAAACTGAATAAACATTTATTAACATTACTGAACTAGTGAGGACAGTTCGCTTTATGTCAACAGTTTAATGAATTAAACATTTAGCAACTTGTTGAAACATAAAATATAATTTTGGGAACCTAAGTCAACCATATCGGCAACTAGTGTTAATATCTTTAAAAATCAACTTGATAGCTCTTTATTTCATTTATAGAACTGCATTACTTTAGGATTGTATTATTTGTTTATTCTTTCACAATTTTTGTATGATGTACTTAATTGTAACTTTATCATTGGTATTAGTTTTATAATGATATTTTTCTTTGTTTTTTTGGGCATAATAGGAGCTCCCTCTTCTACAGTTATTTGTTATATAATAATAATAAAATTGGTCTTGGTACAAGTTGTCAAATGTTGCTCCAGTGTGAACACGCCTTTAGATTTTCAAAATCGGTTACATGTACTTATTAACAGCAGAAATAAACAAATGTCATCGTCATCTAATAAATTAAAAACTAATGTGAAATGATTTTAAAATAAATGCCCTTTATGATAGTGATTTAAATGTTACCCTAATTAAACAACGAATTTTCTGAAGATGCACCCATATGACATGAATGCGCAGACATATATATCTGAGCAATGACAGCGTACAGCTTGTCACATTCTAATGTACATAAATGTATATCTTTCTTCCCGTTTTTCGCGACCACTACCAATAATTTTTATAGTACCTATCGAAATGAGAATTGAGCGTCATTTTTTAGTTCATTCGTTGAGTTGCGTTTTGCGTTGGTGTTATACATTGCTCTTAAAAAAACAGTTGTGTGCGTTCAGTGTCTATGTATTTGTACAGGTACTAATTTTGTGTATAATTTAGTTATTTGTTTATAATCTTTCTGGTACTTTTAGTAAGTATATATTAGTTTATTTAGTTGAATATATAATATTTTGCTGTTAATACTAAAAATATTTAGCCGGTAAGTACCGGTACTCATGCTAGAAAATTGATGCTTTCAGATAGTCCAATATTGATCTTTTAAAAATTCAGTTTAAACAAAGATGCATCTAGAAATATTATCTGTAAAATGTTTCGGTCAAGTTCTCAAAAATTGAACATTTTCGGAAATCCTTTGGCAAATAAAAATCGTGTACCTATACATACATTATTTTATCAAATTTTGCTTATTTTTGTTGAGTAGTTTGACTATGACTATATTATATATACTTCAGCTAATATTGCATCAATAGTTTCTGATCTTCTTTTACCAATTCCACCCATTTTCTTAGGAAGCCAGCGTGCGTTTTCTTTTTGTACCATCCTTTGTTTATTAATTTGTTAAGAATAATAATTCTTTCTCTCATTCTAGGTATAATTAGGGCATGGTCTTAAAAAACTCTCATAAATAATTCTGTTTAATCTGCCTATCGGAAAAATTTTATATTATTATAATATAATATTAATAGCGAAACAGGCTTTAGGGTAAAATCTTTTTTTTTATTTCTCTACGTTATGTTCTAGGGTTTTCCAAGCTTTTATCATTATTCAGATATTGCTTCACCGTTTCCATCCATTTTCTTAGGTAGCGGTCATGCGTTTTCTTTTTGTATCAGCCTTTGTTTATTAATTTGTTAAGAATAAGAATTCTTCCTCTCATTTTGGATATAATATATATGCTCTTAAAGAGTTCTAATAAATTATTTTGTTTAATCATATGCCTGTCGGAAAAACTTGTCTAATGCAAACATTGATTTGTTTTCTCTATCTAAAGTCTGCTTTCTTGATATTCTACTAGAGTATTTTCAAGTTTGATTTTAATTTTACTTCTTATCGCTGTGGTCAAAACTATATGTTGTATCTTCTAATGTATTCCCGTGTAGTTTTTACATTTTGCCTCTAGAAAGGCCATTTAAACAGAGATTGGGCATTTTTGAGGCCTACCCATTTGTAAATAATTACCGTGTACGGTTATATATGCATTATTTTCATAAATTTACTTTTTTTAAGTAGCTGCAATATATTATATATACTTTAGCCAAACAGGCTTTACGAGTCAAAGAATTTTTTCATTTCTTTATGTCCTGTGCTAGGGTTTTCCAACTTTTATCAACAATTTCAAATATTTTATTCTTCTACCTATTCCATCCAATTTTTTTGACAGCAGAGATCCTGTTTAACTGAAATATGTACCCGAGCTAAAAATGCTTTAGCAGCCAAAGCTGTGTTTTCGGTTTTCATTTCTTTAAGCCTCTGTTTATTATTAATTTGTTAGAAAATGATTCTTCCTTTCATTCTAGGTATAATTGGGTTATAATCTTAATGAACTCTCCTAAAAATTTTCTTTAATCAGATGCCTGTTGGAAAAACTTGTTTAATGCAAAAATTGATCCGTTTCCTCTGTTTAAAGTCTGCTTGCTTGATATGCTCCCAGAGTATTTCCTAGTTTGATTTTAATTTTATTTTATATCGCTATGGTTCTATGTGTTGTATCTTCTAATGTATTCCCGTGTAGTTTTTACGTTTTACAACGCCTCTACAAAGGCAATTTAATCAAAGTTTGGGCGTTTTTGAGGCCTACTCCTTGATAAATAATTACTGTGTACGTTATACATGCATTATTTTAATAAATTTACTTATTTTTTTTTAAGTAGCTGTAATATATTATATATACTTTAGCTAAACAGATTTTAGGGCAAAAGCTTTTTTCATTTCTTTATGTGCGGTGCTACGGTTTTCCATTTTCTTAGGCAGTGGGTATCCTTTTTCTTTTTATAGCAGCCTCTTTATTAATTTGTTAAGAATTCTTCCTTTTATTCTAAGTATAATTGAGGTATGATCTTGAAAGAACTCTCCTAAATAATTCTGTTTAATCAGACGCATGTCAGAAAAACTTTTTTAGTGCAAAAATTGTTTGATTTTAATTTTATTTCTTATCGCTATAGTCAAAACTATGTGTATATATTTTGCACTGATATCTATGCGCATACACGCATATCTATGCATGCGCAAGCAAGCATATCTGAGCAATGAAAACGTCCTTTTTCGCGATTGCCACCACTACCAATAGTTTTTAACCAATCGAATTGAAAGCTTCATTTTTTTTTGTTCATTTGTCGAGCTGAATTGGTGTTATGCAGTGGTCCTGAAAAAATAGTGGTACGCGTTCAGTGTCTAGTACAGGTACTAATTTTGTTAATAATTTACTTATTTGTTTATACACTTTCTGGTACTTTTTGTAAGTATATATTAGTTTATTTAGTTGAATATATAATATTTTGCTGTTAGTTGTAATGACTAAAAATATTTAGTCGGTAAGAACCGGTCATCATAGCAGAAAATGGATGCATTCATTTTCTTCTTAAGCCGGCATGAGTTTTCTTTTTGTACCATCCTTTGTTTATTAACTTGTTAAAAATAAGAATTCTTCCTCTCATTTTGGGTATAATTAGGGTATGGTCTTAAAGAACTCTCATAAATAATTCAGTTTAATCATATGCCTAAAGCCTTATTTTATTTCTCTATGTCATGTGCTAGGGTTTTTCAATCTTTTATCAATAATTTTGATCTTGCTTTACTGTTTCCATCCATTTTCTTAAGGGCTGGGTACACTATTTCTTTTTGTACCAGCCTCATTATTAAAATGTTAAACTTTCAATTTCTCATAATTGAGATATAATGTTGACAGAACTCTGCTTAATAATTCTGTTTAATGATATGCCTGTCGGAAAAACTTTTTTTTTGTGCAAAAAATGATCTGATTGCTCTAAAGCCTGCTTGATATTCTCCCAGAGTATTTTCGAGTTTGATTTTAATTTTATTTCTTATCGGTATGGTCAAAACTATATGTTGTATCTAATTCTGCATTTCTATGTAGTTTCTACATTTTACAACTCCTCTACAAAGGCAACTTAAACAAAGATTAGTCATTTTTGAAGCCTACTTCTTGGTAAATAATTACCGTGTACGTTATACATGCATTATTTTAATAAATTTTCTTATTTTTTTTATGTAGCTCTAATATGTTATATATTTATACTTCATCTAAACAGGCTTTATAGGCCAAATCCTTTTTCTTTTTTTATACCAGTGTCTTTATTAAATAATATACTTCAGCTAAGCAGGCTTCTTTTACCGATTAATAATAATTAACATTATTTTTTAAGTTATTCCTTATGTCTAACGTAAGACGTTAGGCGTATTTTCTTGGCTTTTTTGTAATTTTTTTAGATACTCTACCAATTTTTAATTTTTTTTTATACATGTGTAGATTTTTTGATACTACTAGTTTGCAGTAAAATTTTACTATTTTGCAATAAAATTTTGGCTTTTCTTTAGTTTTTCGATCAAGTTCTCAAAATAGTGCGCATTTTGGAGGTCTACCGTCTGGATTAATAAACAATTACCGTGTACGTTATATATACGGTATTTTATAAATTATCTTATATATTTTGAAACAGTTGATCTATATTTTATGTACTTGAGCTAAACCGGTTAAGGGACCCAAAGCTTTAAATAGTATTAATCTTGTACCCACAACAATTTCAGATATTTTACCGATTCCATCCATTTCCTTCGTAGTTTGACATCTTTTTTCTTTTTATACCAGCCGCTGTTTACTAATTTGTGAAGATTTCTTCCTTTCATTTTAGTTATGTTACCGAACATTCTAAATCTTTAAAGTATAGCGAGTATCTATACTTTTGATTCTCCATATTTTTGCATTAGTTCTTGTTCGCAAGACATTCTCCTTTTCTACGTATATTTCACTCCCATCCATCTAATTTTAGCTCCAAATTTTGATTAATCATTCAGGTCTCGCTTTTTCTTAGCGATTTTCTTTACGACTTCTTGGTTCTCTTCGTTTCCGAATTTTCAAAAAATGTCGAAAATATAATTCTTCATTGTGTTATGATCTTAAAGAACCTCGTATATAATTCTGTTCTATTATTTGATTGTTTGAAAAAAATGTTTAATGTAATAATTGACCTCTTTGCTCTAAAGCCTTTTTGATTCCTAAGATATCCTACCATTTTTTTTTTGGTTTTTTATGTTTTTCTTGATTTCTTGTCAATTTTTCTAGATTGCATCAATAAAAACATTAAAATTTGGACTTTTCTTTTTTTCAACCAAGGTCACAATACATTGGTCATTATGGAGGCTTCTCCCTTGGCAAACAATTACCATGTTCGTTAAACATACATTATTTTAATAAGTTCTATATTTTGAAGTACTTGACGTAGCGCCGGATAAAGGGGCAGGAAAACCGGGAGACAACCTTGGGCACCAAATTTTGAGAAGCGCCTTTCTTCTTCTTTCAGTACCGATTATCGAACCTTGGCGATCATATTGGCAATAATAATAGGATCGCCCTTATAAAAGTAAAATATTACATTTATTATTTTTTGGATTTTATAGATTAACTTTGATCATTTTGCATAAGGCATTTATTGACTAATTATTGTTATAGTGTTTACAAAAAACTATTTGTATAGTCAGAATTAATAGTTACCTAGAAATTGATGAATCAACAGGTTACTTATATGAGATAATAAAACAATTAATGACTGATTTTTTATTGAACTTGATGATTGTAGAGGTTAAATATGAAAATAGCTCTAACATGTAGAGAAAAAATAAAGGTGTTCAAGCTCGTGTTTGCAAAGAATGTTCTCGTGCTTTTATTATGCCATGTGGATGCCAATCCCTCAATTTAGTCATTGGGATTGCAGCTAAATCTTGCACGCTCATTGGTTATGCTATTTCCTATGTTGCATCATTTGAAATAACTATTTTGTTATTTTCTTAAGTAACTACATTTTTACACAGTTATTTATTCTCAAATTTTTTATCTTTTTTACTATTTTTTTTTTTATTTTCAGTAAATTTTTATATTCTTGTATGAAAGGGAGCCAAATTTCGTTTTGCCCGGGGCACTCAAAACACTAGAACCGGCCCTGAGTTGAAGTAATATTTTATGTACTTTATTTAAACAGGATTGAGGAATCCAAAGCTTTATTAGTCATTTTCATTTAGTTTTCTCCTGTTCTAGATTTTTCCAATCTTGTACCCCTAGAATTTCAGATCTTTTAACGATTCCATCCATTTTTTCTTTTTGTACCAGCCGCTGTTTACTAATTTATGAAGAACTCTTCCTTTTAATATAGTTATGTGACCGAGCCATTTAAATCTTTAAAGTTTAGCAAGTATCTTTATTTTTGATTGTCCATATTTTTTCATTAATTAGTTCTTGTTTTTCTTCGCAAGGCATTCCCATTTTCTACGTATATTTCACTCCCATCTATCTAATTTTTCCTCCAAATTTTTATTAATTATTCAGGTCTCGCTTTTTCATATTTTCTTCAACCTTAACATCTTAGTTTCTCAGTATTCGTACTATCTTTAGCCATCTTTTTTACAATTTCTTGGTTCTCTCAATTTCTGAATTTTCCAACAATGTCGAATAGTGTGTTATGATCTTAAAGAACCTCCTGAATAATTCTGTTGTATTATTCAGGAGGATATAAATATTCTACCAATTTTTTGATTTTTTTATACGTTTCTTGATTTCTTGAAAATTTTACTCGTTTGCATCAATAAAAGCTTTTTTTTCATTTTTTTGTTCTGTGGTAGGGTTTTTCAATCTTGTATCGACAATTTCAGATATTCTTTTACCAATTCCATCCATTTTCTTAAACAGCGGACATCCTTTTTCTTTTTGTACCAGCCTCTGTTTACTAATTTTCTAAAGAAAATGGAAAAATATTTTTATGTACAATCTTATAGTTGTTTTTCTTGATAGAATATAATATGAGAGCATTTGGTCATTCCTGTGCACATCAAACATTTTTCTATTATAGTCGACTACCACTCTTTGTTTTTCTTTTTCTTTTTCTCGTTTATTAGTAACTGTCTCAGATGCAGATCCATGCAAAGTCGTTATCACAATCACATCGCGCTTATCCTGCCACTTTTACACCATAATATTTTTCTTTTATCTGAAAATGCTTCCACCTTTCCGTAATTTGTAGTTTTTCACCACTTTCTAATTCCCATTCTGGTTTTTTTGGCAAGTTTCCTACTACGTGAGTCTTGTTTTGATGAAGGAATTGTGGAAGTTGCACACTATTGAAATAGTTATCTAAATACAATGTATGAGTTTTCCAAAATATCGTTCTTCTAGTTTTGTAACCACACCTTGTAGATGGCCAAGATTGTTGCCAACTGTGTCCTTTCCAGAATAAACTAGACATTCCAGAAGGAAATCGTCTGGGGTGCAAATCTCTTACAACTTTACTCCGATTTCCCACTTTTGTTTAGAATATACCGGCGGAACATTAATCGTCCACGCAAAAGTAGCAAAGCTTAGTCAGTCCAGGGAAAGGTTTCTTCCAGGACAAAAACCTTGTGTAACTTTTGGAAAACATGCTCCACAAATTGTTCAATTTTGTGTAAACGGGAAATTTTTATATCATTTTTCTTGGTAAAGCACATACACCTTAGAATGTGTTCAAACCTATTTTGTTGACATTATATTTTGAAATACTGCGTGAGCATATAGTAGACTTGGTACTCCAATAACACTTAATGTTTGGCATTTTTACACTTTCCATCAGCATACATAATGCTTATTGTCTCAATTATTGAAAACATTTTTAAAGGTTTATGCAAGAATATTCAGAAAGTGCGTAGTAGATATGAGTAATAGACACCTGGGCTTTCGTCATGGCTTCGTAACAGTAGGAGCTTTGTATAGTTTCACAACTCACACTCAAAAATTTCGAGACCAACAAAAATCTTTTTGTTGCATTCATAGACTATGAGAAAGCTTTCGACAAGGTTAAACATGGAATGTCTAAAGCGAAAATGACTCTACAAAAATGATATTAGTGAGTTCTTTCTTTTATTCTAGGTATAATTGAGCAATGATCTTAAAAGAACTCGCCTAAATAAATCTGTTTAATCAGATGCCTGTCGGAAAAACTTTTTTATTGCAAAAATTGATCCGTTTGTTTTACGTGTGCTTGATATTGTCCCAGAGTATTGTTAAGTTTTATATTAATTTTATTTTTTATCGCTTTAGTCAAAAGTATGTGTATATAAATTGCACTGATATGCGCACACATGCATATCTGAGCAATGAAAGCGTCATTTTTCGCGATATAAGTTCCACCACTACCAATAGTTTTTATAATATCTATCGAATTGAAAGCTTCATTGTTTTTATTCATTTGTGGAGTTGCGTCTGTGTTAAGTAGTGGTCCTGAAAAAATAGTGGTACGCGTTCAGTGTTTATGAATTTTGTCTACAGGTACTAATTTTGTGAAAAGTTTAGTTAGTTGTTTTTAATCCTTCTGGTACTTTTAGTAAGTGCATATTAGTTTATTTAGTTGTTCATACATATATTTTGCTGTTAATTTTAATAACTAAAAATATTTAGCCGGTTAAGTAACGGTCCTCATAGCAGAAAAATCGATGCTTTCAGCCAGTCTAATATTGATCTTTTGAAAAATATATCATTCAGTTTAAACAAAGATGGATTTAGAAATATTATCTGTAAAATTTTTCGAGTTCTCAAAAATGGGACATTTTCGAAACCTACCCTTTGGTAAATAATAGTCGTGTACGTTATACATACATTATTTTAATAAATTTGCTTATCTTGTTTTAGTAGTTTGACTATATTATATATAATAATATATACTTCAACTAAAGTTTTTCAATATTGCATTAATAATTTTAGACTTGCTTTTACCGATTGCATCCATTTTCTTAGGTAGCGGTCATGCGTTTTCTTTTTTTACCAGCCTTTGTTCATTAATTTGTTAAGAATTCTTCCTCTTATTCTGGGTATAATTAGTGTATGGTCTTAAGAATTCTGTTTAATCATATTCCTGTCGGAAAAACTTGTTTAATGAAAAAATTGATCTGTTTCCTCTATCTGAAGTCTGCTTTCTTGATATTCTCCTAGTATTTTCCTAAGTATTTTTAAGTTTGATTTTAATGTTACTTCTTATCGCTGTGGTCAAAACTATATGTTGTATCTTCTAATGTATTCCCGTGTAGTTTTTACATTTTGCCTCTAGAAAGGCAATTTAAACAGAGGTTGGACATTTTTGAGGCCTACCCCTTTGTAAATAATTACCGTGTACAATTATAGATGCATTATTTTAATAAACCTACTTTTTTTAAGTAGCTGCAATATATTATATATACTTTAGCCAAACAGGCTTTACGGGCCAAAGAATTTTTTTATTTCTTTATGTCCTGTGCTAGGGTTTTAAAACTGTTATCAACAATTTCAGATATTTAATTTTTCTACGTATTCCATCCATTTTCTTAGACAGCAGAGATCCTGTTTAGCTGAAATATGTACCCGAGCTAAAAATGCTTTAGCGGCCAAAGGCGTGTTTTCGGTTTTCATTTCTTTAAGCCTCTGTTTATTAATTTGTTAGAAATATTTCTTCCTTTCATTCTGGGTATAATTGGGTTATAATTGTAATGAACTCTCCTAAAAATTTTGTTTAATCAGATGCCTGTCGGAAAAACTTGTTTAATGCAAAAATTGATCTGTTTCCTCTATCTGAAGTCTGCTTTCTTGATATTCTCCTAGTATTTTCCTAAGTATTTTTAAGTTTGATTTTAATGTTACTTCTTATCGCTGTGGTCAAAACTATATGTTGTATCTTCTAATGTATTCCCGTGTAGTTTTTACATTTTGCCTCTAGAAAGGCAATTTAAACAGAGGTTGGACATTTTTGAGGCCTACCCCTTTGTAAATAATTACCGTGTACAATTATAGATGCATTATTTTAATAAACCTACTTTTTTTAAGTAGCTGCAATATATTATATATACTTTAGCCAAACAGGCTTTACGGGCCAAAGAATTTTTTCATTTCTTTATGTCCTGTGCTAGGGTTTTAAAACTGTTATCAACAATTTCAGATATTTAATTTTTCTACGTATTCCATCCATTTTCTTAGACAGCAGAGATCCTGTTTAGCTGAAATATGTACCCGAGCTAAAAATGCTTTAGCGGCCAAAGGCGTGTTTTCGGTTTTCATTTCTTTAAGCCTCTGTTTATTAATTTGTTAGAAATATTTCTTCCTTTCATTCTGGGTATAATTGGGTTATAATTGTAATGAACTCTCCTAAAAATTTTGTTTAATCAGATGCCTGTCGGAAAAACTTGTTTAATGCAAAAATTGATCTGTTTCCTCTGTCTAAAGTCTGCTTGCTTGATATTCTCCCAGAGTATTTCCTAGTTTGATTTTAATTTTATTTTATATCGCTATGTTTAAACAATGTGTTGTATCTTCTAATGTATTCCCGTGTAGTTTTTACGTTTTACAACGCCCCTACAAAGGCCATTTGGCCATACAACAAAATTTGGGCGTTCTTGAAGCCTACCCCTTGGTAAATAATTACTGTGTACGTTATACATGTATTATTTTAATAAATTTACTTATTTTTTTTAAGTAGCTGCAATATATTATATATGCTTTGGCTAAACAGATTTTAGGGCAAACGCTTTTTTCATTTCTTTATGTGCGGTGCTACGGTTTTCCATTTTCTTAGGCAGTGGGTATCCGTTTTCTTTTTATACCAGCCTTTTTATTAATTTGTTAAGAATTCTTCCTTTTATTCTAAGTATAATTGAGGTATGCTCTTGAAAGAACTCTCCTAAATAATTCTGTTTAATCAGACGCATGTCAGAAAAACTTTTTTAGTGCAAAAATTGTTTGATTTTAATTTTATTTCTTATCGCTATAGTCAAAACTATGTGTATATATTTTGCACTGATATTTATGCGCATACACTCATATCTATGCATGCGCAGGCATGCATATCTGAGCAATGAGCTTCCTTTTTCGCGATTACCACCACTACCAATAGTTTTTAACCAATCGAATTGAAAGCTTCATTTTTTTTGTTCATTTGTCGATGTGAATTGGTGTTATGCAGTGGTCCTGAAAAAATAGTGGTACGCGTTCAGTGTCTAGTACAGGTACTAATTTTGTTAATAATTTACTTAGTTGTTTATACACTTTCTGGTACTTTTTGTAAGTCTATATTAGTTTATTTAGTTGAATATATAATATTTTGCTGTTAGTTTTAATGACTAAAAATATTTAGTCGGTAAGAACCGGTCATCATAGCAGAAAATGGATGCATTCATTTTCTTCTTAAGCCGGCATGAGTTTTTTTTTGTACCATCCTTTGTTTATTAACTTGTTAAAAATAAGAATTCTTCCTCTCATTTTGGGTATAATTAGGGTATGGTCTTAAAGAACTCTCATAAACAATTCAGTTTAATCATATGCCTAAAGCCTTATTTTATTTCTCTATGTCATGTGCTAGGGTTTTCCAATCTTTTATCAATAATTTCAGATATTGCTTTACCGTTTCCATCCATTTTTTAGGCGCTGGGTATACTATTTCTTTTTGTACCAGCCTCATTATTAAAATGTTAAGCCTTCATTCTAGGTATAATTGAGTTATAATATTGACAGAACTCTCCTTAATAATTCTATTTAATGATATGCCTGTCGGAAAAACCTTTTTTTGTGCCAAAAATGATCTGATTGCTCTAAAGCCTGCTTGATATTCTCCCAGAGTATTATCGAGTTTGATTTTAATTTTATTTCTTATCGGTATGGTCAAAACTGTATGTTGTATCTAATTATGCATTTCTATGTAGTTTCTACATTTTACAACTTCTCTACAAATGCAACTTAAACAAAGATTGGTCATTTTTGAAGCCTACCCCTTGGTAAATAATTACCGTGTACGTTATACATGCATTATTTTAATAAATTTTCTTATTTTTTTTAAGTAGCTGTAATATGTTATATATTTATACTTCATATAAACAGGCATTATAGGCCAAATCCTTTTTCTTTTTGTACCAGTCTCTTTATTAAATAATATACTTCAGCTAAGCAGGCTTCTTTTACCGATTAATAATAATTAACATTATTTTTTAAGTTATTTTTTATGTCTAACGTAAGACGTTAGACGTATTTTCTTGGCTTTTTTTGTGTAATTTTTTTAGATACTCTACCAATTTTTTAATTTTTTTTTATATATATGTAGATTTTTTGACACTACTAGTTTGCAGTAAAATTTTACTAGTTTGCAGTAAAATTTTGGCTTTTCTTTAGTTTTTTGATCAAGTTCTCAAAATAGTGCGCATTTTGGAGGTCTACCGTGCGGGTTAATAAACAATTACCGTGTACGTTATATATACGGTATTTTTATAAATTATCTTATATATTTTGAAACAGTTGATTTATATTTTATGTACTTCAGCTAAACCGGTTAAGGGGCCCAAAGCTTTAAATAGTCTTAATCTGGTACCCACAACAATTTCAGATATTTTACCGATTCCATCCATTTCCTTCGCGGGTTGACATCTTTTTTCTTTTTATACCAGTCGCTGTTTACTAATTTGTGAAGATTTCTTCCTTTCATTTTAGTTATGTTACCGAGCATTCTAAATCTTTAAAGTATAGCGAGAATCTATACTTTTGATTCTCCATATTTTTGCATTAGTTCTTGTTCGCAAGGCATTATCCTTTTCTACGTATATTTCACTCCCATCCATCTAATTTTGGCTCAAAATTTTGATTAATCATTCAGGTCTCGCTTTTTCTTAGCGATTTTCTTTACTTCTTGGTTCTCTTCGTTTCCGAATTTTCAAAAAATGCCCGTGTCATCAAATATAAGTTAAAATATCTTTCTTGCATTACTCTCATTCGAAATATGTATTAAGTTTTAAAACTTCAATTCCTGACAAATCAGACATCTCTGGTTCGCCGCCATATTGATCCAGTTGTTGTCATCTTGATCATTTTCTCGTTTATTTTCCTGGTTTCGCCATTATTAGTAACATTTCCATCAGCATCATTGACTGGTTCGTCACTGGTATATTCTTAATCATTACCTGAGTCTTGTTCCACACTAGAATCCGATTCTGACAAAGGCTTATAATTACTGCCCGAATTTGAATACATTTCTGCTGTTTCGTCAGGCAATTCTAACATTTAAAAAAGTTTTTTATCATTTTCTGAGTTCATAATCTTATCGACCTTCCCTTGAAGCTCTTTGTCTGTGACCAGTTCTTTTAATCATATTGAAAACCACTATTGAAACTGCAATTCAAAATAATTTTTCAGCCGTATACTAGTATACAAAGGCCCTTTTAATAATTTCTTTTTTGAAATACACGTTTATCATATAATTCAATAAAAACGTTTTATTATATTTGTATTAATATTTGCGTTATAGTAGAATACCTTATAAAAAAACATAAAAGTCATTTACATGATTTAAAAACCAATGGAAAACAGAGAAATGGGTTTAAAAAGTAGCAAGTGTTTTCGCTAAATTTCTAGTGAACACACCTTCCTATAGACTATGTCTAAAGCGCAATTCGCTTGGTAGCGAACGTGTTAATATTATAAATTTTATTTTCCAGTACGGTAGGCGAATCCACCATACTTCATGCCAAAAAAGTTTAGCTTTTGTTATGTACATTTTATAGAATAATTAGGAAAAAAATACTTTTTTAATTACGTTTGTTACGACTAAGATAATTAAGTAGTTTTCTTGGCTTTTTGTGTAAATTTTTTAGATATTTTACCACTTTTTTGATTTTTTTATATATATATCTTGATTTTTGGACACTTTTACTAGTTTGCATCAAAGAACGTTAAAATTTAGACTTTTTTTTACTTTTTCGACCAAGTTCACAAAAAATTAGTCATTTTTGCGGCCTACCCCCTTGATAAATAATTACCATATACGTTATACATACATTATTTTTAATAAAGGCTCTAGCGCGAAAGATGGGCAAATCTGGGTTTGTGAGTGCATTACAAACTCCTTTAGCCAAATTTGTAGCTCCCTAGGTGGCCACTGGAGTCCCCTATCGCAAAAATATGTTTTTTCGAATTTCCTGAGAGATCCTTTGCTTTATAACATCCGAAAAAATTCACAAATATACATTTTAATGCTCTAAATAACCCGGAATAGATAATCTCCCAGCTAAACTATATAAAGAAGGTGGCCACGATACCATAATGGCATTACACCAGCTTACAAAATAAATACTGACACAGAAGTCCTTCTGCCATAGGGCATGTAACGCGGATGGAACAAAATGACCCAGCTAGAAAAATACCCATTGGTCAGAGAAGAAGAGGAAGACCCAGAACAAAGTTCCTTCATAACATAGATGAAGACATGAGAAATATGGGAATACGTGCTTGGTGGAGAAACGCGATGGATAGGGACGACTGGAGAGAAATTCTTTAGGAGGCTAGGATCCAGGCAAAAACCCGCCATGTATTTTGAAGTAGCTGAAGTCCTTCTATATACTTCAGCTAAACAAGTTTAAGAGGTCTAAAGCATTATTAGTCTTTCTTCCATTTCTTTTTCCAATAGAGTACCAACAATTTCAGATCTTTTACCGATTTCATCCATTTTCTTCGGAGGCGTCATCCTTTTTCTTTGTGTACCAGCCTCTGCTTATTAGTTTGTTAATAATAATTCTGATATTCTCACTTTAAGTTGGATTTTAATTGTATTTCTTTTCGTGTCTATCCGGCAGTATCGGTCCTAAAACACCCTTATTGTCCAAACCAAAACATATACCGCCTGGTCTATATTTAAAATTAAGGGTTTGTGGACTGAAAAGCAACCTATTTCAGCATATTAACAAAAGCCAATGAATATTTCCAAATATTAGTGTATGGATTAATTACACTATGAATATTTTTCCAATACTTCGTTTTTAACAGCGTAGGCTCAAAATTTTGGGCAAATTGCAATTCGAATCCTGAGAAAAATAATTTTCTCAGTTTCAGTTTCTCAGTTTTTCAATTTTAATAAGTATTTTTGACAAATTGAAACGCAAAATGAAAGATTACTTTATTATCGAGTGCCGAATGTCCCTGAAAACTTCTATAATGTTTATTTTAACAAATTCTTCTTCTTGTTCATGTGCCATCTCCTGTAAGAATCGATACCGCTGCTCTAAAGAGGTCAGCAGAAGTGCAGTTAAACCAAGCTCTCAAATTGTTTAACCAGGAGATGCGTCTTTTTCTGCGACTCCTTCTACCCTATATTCTTCCTTGTATTATTAATTGCAGCAAGTTATAACGCTCGCCCCTCATGACATGTGCCAGATATTGCAGTTTTATGACTTTAATTGTATTTAAAACCTCTTTATCTTTTCCCATTCTTCTCAACACCTCGACATTCGTGACTCTATCCACCCAACTGTAGGCCCATAACTCGAAGGCTTCTAATCTGTCCGAAACATCTTTCTTTAATGTCCAAGCCTCCAACCCATAAAATAATACGGAGAACACGTAGCATCTCAGAAGTCTTATCTTTAAAGAGATTGAAACGTTCCTGCTGCAGAGTACTTTTTTCAGTTTGTTGAAAGAATTTCTTGCCTGTCCTATTCTTGCCTTAATCTCTTCTGTGTACTCATTATTTTCGTTAATTATTGTACCCAGATATTTATATTTTGTGTTTACCCTAAATTGTGTTTTTTTTGTGTTTAGGGGCAGTCCGTTTTCTTCACTGACTTCTAACGACTCTGTCAACCATTTGTTGTAAATCTTCAAGACATTCCGCTAATAAAATAGTGTCGTCGGCAAACTGTATATTATTGATTGGTCGGCCATTTACTTTTATTCCCATAGTTAGTTCTTCTAGTGCTTCCTGGATTATTTCCTCTGAATACAAATTGAACAAAGTAGGAGACAGGACACAGCCCTTCCTGACGCTCCTCTCAATCTTTATTTCATTTGAAAAGACGTTGTTCTCTTTTACCACAGCGATCTGATTTTAATAGATAACGCTAATGATCCTGATGTATCTCATATCTAAGTTTTTCTTTTCAAGTAATTCGATAAGACGGTTATGTCTGACCTTATCGAAGGCTTTGTTGTAATCCAAGAAATACATATATACTGGCTAATTAACATCCATGCACCTTTGCACAAGTACATTCACAGCGAACAGGGCGAAATATATAATATATATATAATATAATAAATTACAGGGGAGGGCGAAAAAGAAGAAAAAATTGAGTGTGTTGTTAATTTCAAATATCTCATTCACAAGAAACTTTTTGTTTTTTTCTAAGGGATTTCTGGCCCTCGGTAATAATGTAATCTTTCATTCTGCATTTAAATCTTTCAAAAATATGTATTACTGGTAACACCATGTCCGTGGTGATATAGCGAATATTCCAAATAGAATATTCGCTATATTTGTCATACAGCAAACTCAGTCGAACGGAATGTGGTGGTGACAAGGCTACTAAATATTTGACACGGTATCAGGAATATTTTGAATTGTTTATTAAATAATTATTGATAGTGCATTTGATAAACAATTGATTTAAAACGTGAATTAATAAGATGTTATTTATTGTTTATTATTGATAGAAAATACCAAGTATTTCAAGACATTAAAGTTCAAATAAAATGATTATTATATTATAATTATTATTGTACTATTATAATAATAAAGATGATCAAATTTGCAGATATTACTGAATCGGAATGTAATGGCAATTTTAAAATTATTTTGAAATATACCAGTGTGACTTATCAAACTTATGTTTGTTTTATGGAACGCCCAGTATTTTACTACATTTTTTTATGTACCTTAATATTGTAATTCCGGAGATATTTCGATTTTTCGTAAATTGTAGGGCATTATTAAAACATTAATAACTCAGAAATTAATGAATTTAGCCAAACAATATTTTAATTGTGGATACTAGCTTAATAATAGAAAATACTGACATATTTAAAGTTGTCTGAAAATATACAGGGTGTCCGAATTTTTTTTTCCTTCCCTGAGAAACTCCGGATTAAATTGAGTGATAGGTTAAGAATCATCATTGATTTTTACTTGGAACGAACGTTCGTTAATATAGGACTTCAGGATAAGTTACATATAGCTAGGCAGTAAAGATTTTAATTTATATAGCAAACCGTTGTGCCAGACTTTATCAAAAGCATGCTGAGTATTGAGAACTACTGAGACACACAGCCTTTTCTTCCAAATTTTTCTTGATTTTATTTACTGTAGGATTGTTGAATATTTTTGACGGAAATCAAACTGATGTTCGGGTATTATGTTCTCGAGTGGTACAGGTTCGCTTATTCTATTTAGCAGGATTCTTTCAAATATCTTGGACATCAAGGGTAACAATCTTATCGGATGATAGGAAGAAGGTTCTTTAAGCAATTTGCCTGGCTTTCCAATCATTATATTATGAGCATATTTCCACTGAATTGGAAAATGGCTTAACTGCAGCATTCTATTGTAGATAATAGTATGCATGAGAACTGCTTTCCTGGGTAGATGTTTTAGGATTCTTCTATCGATTAAATCGTATCCTGGGGATTTGAAAGAGTTGGTATTACTGGAGGTGATAGTTAGCAGGGTGCATCTAGATATACATCATCACTTATGTTCTGACCTAAATTTGGAGTAAATATATTTTCTAAATATTCTGCAAATACATTAGCTTTTTCATTGTCAGTCTGCGCTCAACTTCTATCGGGTTTTCTTATTGAAGGAATTGGTAGTGTCGGTTTCTTGAATTTTTTTAGTTGCTCTCTATATAGGTAGTCATCCTGAGAGAGATTGTTAATATAAAAATTGAAGGTGTCATTACGAGCTTTATGTAGCGCTGACGCTTAATGTGGATTATCGAGTAGATTTCGAGACCTTTGCCATTTTGCATGTGCTTTCCTTTTTTCGGTTAGAATTTTTTTAATATGTAATGGCACATCGTTGTGTTCAGGATTACCCTTTTTACTTATAGGTGTAGATGTCCAAGCAGCGTTTTGTATTACAGCCGTTAGCTTTCGTACTGCAAATTCCAGCTCATCAGATTCTTTTATTCGGTGATCTAACCTTATATTCTGGTTAATGGTATTTTCAAATTGTTCCCAGTCTGTTTTTTTGTTAGATAGTCGAATGGCTGTTGATTGTATATTATAGGTGTTCTTAATGTTAGCATTATGGTCCGAACTTAGGTCAAAACTAGACTATTTTAAATATTACAAAATCTAGGAGATCCGTAATCTGCTGGCCAGAATGTTGGTTGTCCTGTGGATAAGAAGAATGAATTGTTTTTTTATAATGATCAATGTAGATTTGTACCTTTCGTTGTAGTTAGTCGTGATCCCATGGAGTATTTTTGGCATTCCAATCGCCTGCTAGAAGGAATTGTGAGCCAAGGGCTTGGAAGAAGCTGTCATATTCTTCAACTAGGATGTTATGGCTGGGAGGTGAATAAATAGCTGCGACAATCAATGACCACGAGAATGTTTCTATTCTGATTGAAATGATCTGAATATTAGGTGTGGAATAACTTTGTAAAATGTTATCTTTAACAGATGATCTGACTATGATTGCCGATCCTGTATGGGCTGTTCCGTCGGGATGGTGGGTACAATATGTTGTGTAAAAGGAAATTTTGATAACTGTTCTATCAGTTGAATGACTCTCTGAAACTAATAATATATCTATTTTGTTAACTTTTAAAAATAACGTAATTTCTTGGACATGATTTGTTAGGCTGTTAGCATTCTAGGCATTCTTATTTGCTTAACCATTAATTTGAGGCAATTATTTCACACTTAAATTTTGTTTTTTTTTTAGTTATATTTACTTTTTTAATATTTTTTTCTTAATTAAAACACTTTGTATATTAACGTATGACTATAGTTTACTTATTATATCGTTTAAACAATATTTAGGATATCTTAAATGTACCAACGTATTTCAACGTCATTGAAAATTATTATTTTAAAATTCTCCAATTTTTACTAAAATTTTCCATATTTTTGCGAAATCCTGAAGTTTGCCTTTTGTCAAATACTACAAAAATGTTGACTAATATTTCATTAAAACGTCATCTTGTTTCTTGTATATCGAAGGTAATTCTCGTAACAGAAAAAATGAAATATTCGATGAAATTCAGAATAGATATGATTTTAATAATCAGGGAATATTCTAAATAACTGCTGGAGGACACAGAAACCCCGATTCCTATTATACAGTAATAATGTAATTTAAAATAAAGAAGAAAAATGATTTTATACCCAATGAGCCGGCATTATACAACTATGTAATCACATCCAAATAAAATATTATAAGTATTGTTATGGATAAAAAATGTAAAAATTGAAAACCCGCAATCTTACTTTTCGTCAATTATTTCTTGTATTAATAAAGGAAGATAATTATTGTTAAAATAAAATTCTCTTAACTGTTTGACCATTTGCTCCCATAATTGCTCATATTTTTCAATAAGCTCGAATATCAATCCTTTCAGGGTCCACACGCAAAAGTAACAAAAATTTTTATTTGCTTCAAAAAACTGCCCTTGAATTTGATAGCTAATATGCATGATTCCTCTTTAAAATATATCTATTAACTTTCATTTCCATATACTTTAGTATCTCTCTCTCTATTGAATCTTTAGCACATAAATCTTTTGCTGAAATTGTACATTTAATTTCGAGAATAATATTATTACCTATGAGTCCATCAGGTGTTGCAGCTAAAAAAGGATATTCCTGATGAACATACATTTCTGATGGACAAATATCTAAATTTCGCTTACTTCTTGTACTGTAATGGATTCTTTTTCTATTTCATGGGCTGTAACTTTCTCTTGTGAGTTGTTACATTTAATTATAAATCCGGTCAAAATTCGAGGCCGTCAGGGGAAGATCATCTGGAAGTACCCATCTCTTCACGGCAGGTCGCAGTTCTTGTATATAGTGGAGCCAGTTCTAATGGTAACAGTTCTGACTATGTCATCGGCAACAGGATGAACAGCTTTAACAATACGAATTTTCCATTTCATTAGCAGGATTTAACCTAATTTTTCTTTAACCAAGACGAGAATTCCAGGTTGGAAAACTGTGGGATAGGTCCTTTTCCATTTAGACCGTTGCTGAAGTTTGGAAATATATTCCTTAGGCCATCTCTTCCAGAGATGGAGTGTATTTTCCCTAGTTGTAGAATAGTCATGGTCAGATAAAGCAGTAATGAGTTCTCCAATTAGGTAGTGTGCAGGTGTTAATGACAGTAAGTCACTTTGATCATTAGAAAGCTGGGATAAAAATCGGGAATTTAGACAGGCTTCGACTTGATGAAGAACTCCAAGTTGAATAGATATTTGGTAGCCATAGGTAGGTTTCTGAATTGGTAATTGGTTATAAATTGACCAAATGAGTTTTTAATAGTTGTATTCTTACAAAGTTCTTCACAAAGAACATCATCTGAAGATGAAGATTTAGGAACATTAATTTCTTTAATTTCCCAAAATTTGGCTTAGATTGCATGCCATAGAAATGTTAGAGGATTGTATGAATTAAGGTGAATGTATAATGCTGAGACAATCGAACCGAATTGAGTTTTTTGCAATGTAAGCAGATACTTGCCAAGTTTTATTTGACCTACCATCAGAGCCCAGAAGCTATCAGCACCAATCAGAATTTTGGATCTGCAAATATCAGATTATTTATTTCATTTATTAACGGCCAATCGCCCAATTAAAATACAATGTAAACATTATTGATAAATTACAGAAGATTCTTAATGTCAACCAAATGCAACGTGGGTAACCAAAAACTTCCCCTGTATATCTTTATTAGGTTCTTTAAAAACACAGTTCTTGGAACATTTGCCACATGTTCCTGCCATTTTTAAGGTTATGTCAACAATAATTCAACCAATAGTCAACAAATATTAAATATAAGAAATATTTAAGTTTGAAGTGTTCATAATAAGGTTTGAGGGTATTCTGTTAGTAATTTTTAGGAAAAACACACATTTATATTTGTTTTGAATGGAAATTGACGAGCTTGAAAAGATACAACGGTTTGTTACATGTTAGTGGTTTTTTGTCCCGTATAAGAACATTGTATTGGTGTTGTATTCAAATTTAATTTTTTACACAAGTCTTAAGAGATAAATATTGACTCGCTGCCGTTATCAAGTAATACATGACAAGAAAATATATTCTCATAACGATCAGACAGATATGTCTACTAAGACATTTTACAATAAAAGAATGCTTGACGAATTATTACAATTTGTTCTAATTTCAGGAGAATCAGGAATTTCAGTTGAATTGGCAGCATTGGAATTTCAATTATGATTATCGTGGGATACATTTCTTTTCGATAAGTTATAATAAAATTGTTACTTTGATTATTGAAACTAAAATGATATAGAGATAATAATAGATATTTATTTTCGCATTTTCTGCAGTGCATAGAACGGTACGTGTTAGTTGAATGTTTATTTCGTAAAGACGTAAACCATTGCTACATACTTTTAATTTTTTAACTTTTATGAGTTTTCTAAAAATAAAACAAGCTGGAGAATTATCTTGAAAATAAACTTCTTTATTTAGTTGAGATTGCTTAGGATATTTAAACTTTCAAGAAGTCCGCATTTTTCAGAGAAAATTACAAAACATTTCTCTGTTTTTTTTTTGTTATGTTTAGCGTATTGACATTCCCATTCACGACGAGTTATCGAATCTAGTTTTGTCCAGAATACATGAATTATTATTAAGGCGTCCCAGAAATCTACTGGTTCCTCTAGTACTTGTAATCCTTTTAAATGTCGATTCATGCCATCTAGAATGGTTCGTAATTCCTATTTGGCATTCTTTTGTAGCAGTTTTTAGTTCAAATAAAGCTTTTATGTGATTTTTCTTCAAGCAGATTCCGTGCGACATTATAATTATTGTTTGCTGATATTTAAGGTGATTTTAACAAGTCCGCTGCTTGAGATTTTACCTATAAACATAGGTAATGGAATTTTTTATATCAGGTATAGATTGTTCATTGTGCATAAATGATTCATAATGTCTTTATTTTTAAAAAATAGCCATTAATTTAATGTGTTGTAATGTGTGTAATATTGTGTTGTTTTTGTATTGCTGCATTTGAAATATAAAGTTATACATTGCTTACATGTTTATCGTTTGAATCATTTATGATTGTTTAACACTCAGAAACGATAATAAAATAACTGTCTTCGAATTCTAGACGTTCGTTCTCATTTACTATATCATTAGGGGTGTCTAAGTTTCTATCTGGATTTGGGTGTCATTAAAAGATAGGTTCAATTTTTAATAATCTGATTTTAATTTGAGCAGTTTGAGCAAAATTAGGATTTTCTTTTGTTTTTTTTTCTGTCAAGACAGATAGTTTTTAACCCTTAACTACCATGGCCAAAAATAGTAACATTTGTACCATGGCAGGGTCAAATTTGACCCCCCATTGTTTTTTGTATCAAAAATATTCTTTTTTTAACTTGTTTTATTTTAAATTATTTTGTTTACAGCTACTTTTACATTTATATAAAAATAAACGAATTTGGTTAATTAGATATAACTTTATTAAAAAAAAACTTTTTTATTCAGTCAAATTAACATAGCTATGCACTTTCTCGAATTATAAGAAAAATAATAACAATGTGCAGTTTTTTTATATCCAATAGTGAAATCTAGGTATCATAGCTCCTACCTAAAATAAAAAAAATCGATTTAGATTTCGTATCTCAAAAATGACAATCATGATTTTACCTTAATTTTTAACACAGCTTATGCATAACGTCTGTATGCGGGAATGATTTTTGCAAATAAAATCTTGACATTTATAGCACGATGAGCTTTCTTTCTTTTGGTTTTTGGAATATGGACATATTTTACACCTTCCCCTCTTTTTTCGTCGTTGTGGCTCTGGATTTGCGGCAGGCATTGGTTCCTGAAGTCCGGAAACTTTAAAAATGGCACTACGAATTTCTCTCGGTAAACAAGTTTGCTGAGCTCTACGAGTTAAATGGGCCTTAATAAGTTCTTGACCTAAAGTGGTTAGAAACAATCTTCTTTCCATTATTTGATTTTGCTGAACTCCATTAAAAATTACGTTAGCATTTAATCCTGCAATGTCCAAAATGCGAAACCATATTACTTGAGGCCATCTACAAATTCTGCCAGTTTTATAGCATGCACATTTCTTATCCAATTAATCCACCCCACCTTTTGTCTCGTAAAAATTTATAATCTCTGGTTTTCCATTAACCATTGTATTGGAATGATGCATAGTTGACACTAACAACACTGCACGATTTTTCTTAGGAACAAAAGATACAAGGCTCTCGCTTCCTGTAAAACCAAATAAGGCAGAATTAGGTGGCCTGTTTTTTTGGGGTTGAAATTCAGCAGGAACCTCTCTTTTATTTCCTTTTAGAGTTCCAACATATGAAATTTTATGGCTTCTCAGTTCTTTTATGAGCTCAATGGACGAAAACCAATTATCTGCTGTTATGTTTCTATTTGTACCAGAAATTGGTGGAATAAGTGTCAAAACATCTAGAGTGGGATGGATAACTTTTTTGGATTTGCTCTGCGTGTATCTTTTTCAGTATATATAAAACCATTTAGCAAATAATGTGTCTTAGAGTCTACTAAACACTGCATTTTCAGACAGTATTTGTCTGGCTTATTTTTGAGATACATCCTGAATTGGCACCTTCCTCTAAATGCAATAAGCATTTCATCTATTGTGAGATATTCACCACAGCTATAATTGGACTGGCAATTAATTATAAACATATTAAAAATATTGGATATAGCTGCCAGTTTATCTCCGTGCACAATACGTTCTTGTCTAGTAGCTGGGTCGTCAAAACAAAGGCTTCCAAGCAAAAAATAAAATCGGTTTAGTGACATGGTTGCTCGAAATATATCACGGCCAGTACCATTCGTAGCAAATAAAGACCTTAAATCTTCATTATTGGATTTAAATACCCCAGCTAAATATAATAAGCCTAAGAAGGCCTTTAATTCAATTATGTCAAAATGATTGGTATATTGACACGATAAATTGTGTAAATTATATTTAGAAGCCATATTAGTTATTCGTTCATTAGTTTTCTCAAGAATTTCTTGCAATATATCGTGGCTAATAATATATTCCTAAGCATCAACTGGTTTCTCTGGCATACTAGCTCGAGCTTTTCCAATAACACCAGGTAAATGACTAATTAAATTATGCTTACGTGTACGAGAAAAGGTGGGAGAAGTTTTAGACCACTTGTACCTATTTTTGCCATAAAACACATCCCTTGAGTCAGCTATATCACTTTCTTCACCCGAATATTCACTACCAGTTTCGGAATTATTAATTTGCCAATTTTTTTCGTCATCATCGTCCCATTCCTCTTCACTGTCTGTTTCGTGATCACTGTGTTCACTAACCTGGTCTAAAAACTCACTGTCACTATCTAGTCCATTGTCCATAATTTTTTGTCCCTCCTCTTCAAGTTCTTTCTGTGTCAGAGGACGTTTATTGCGACTACACCCCGCCATTTCAAATTACTCGTTAATTGCACTAGAAACACTTATACCATAAGCGGGTCAAAATTGACCCTATGCGTGCCTAGCTCTGCAGTAGTAACAGATAAACTAACGGAATTTTCGTAGATCGATAAATCACCTACCGGTCGAAGATTAGCAGAAAGCGCGCAATGCTCAATCTATATTTCGGTAGCGAAACGGCATTAAAAACGCGGGGGGTCAATTTTGACCCCGCCATGGTACTTAAGGGTTAAATTTTGTTATCTGAGATTTATAATTTCCACGAGTGATATGATACCTTTTCAGTTCGGAATCAAATTCATCGTTTGACAATTTGAATAGGGGCATATCTAACTTTACCTCTCGTTTTTTTTATTAAAATACATCATATTTGTTACAATTTTTTTTTTCTAGTTTAGTTGAATGTACCAATTAGCTGGACATATAAAGGTCAAAGGGAATGTGGATTTTTATATTAAAAAACTGAAATATCAGAAATGTCAAGTGTGCCATCATAGGCACATTCCTTGCCTATGATGGCATGGCTGCACAGTATAATAGAAAAAAAATATGTTTTAGTGGAATTTTCGCATTTTATTCAAAGAATACAATAATACAACAAATAAAAAAGTCACACACATTAAAACAATTAAGAACATAAATCACAATAAAATATCTTATATTTTTTATCGACCCCAGCGCATTCAGAGTAACACCAGGATTGGCACTCCTGACATTTAATCCAGCATTCTTTCGACTTTGAGAGGGAATACAGGCCATTACAATACAAGCAAGCGACGTCTGCATCATCATCTTTAAAATCTCTCTATCCCTTCTTTTGCCATTCGGTACAATGTTCGTTTTTCAGGAAAAGTGTCATCCACAGATTTCCGTTCTAATCCACTGTTGTACGTAGCTTTTCCTTTAGGTTCTATCTTCTGTTTTATTTGTCGTTTAACTTTGTTTGCCAGTTTTCTTCTTTCTACATTTTATTTTTCAACAACCTTATCTTTCAATTCTTCAATTTCAGGGGTTGAATTTATTACCCCTGTTTTTCCACCCTTCTTTTGTTTTTTGTGTTTGACTGCGAAACTCTTGGAATGGGTGATAAATCTTGGATTGTTATATGAAGAGTACCCTGTTGAGTATTTTCTAGAAGGACCCGTTGACAGTCTTTAGGTGGGTGATTTTGTCTTTTGACTTTCTAGGTTTTCTTCTAGATCATAATCTGGATTGTTTAGATGGATATTTTGAGTTCGATCTTGATTGCTCTCTATAGGTTTATCGGTAACCAATGATTGAGCGAACATCCATTCTTCAAAAATATCAGGATTAAAAGGTTAAAACCCTGTTTTCTCAAAGGCATTTATGGCATTAGCAAGAGTAGCACTTTTAAGGTAAGCTGTTTTAAACAACTCAGCAACTTGAAAGTGCGTAACGAGTCTTCCAGTATTTTGTTTTAACCAATTTTGAATCTCTTGGTTATAATAGGTTTGTAAAGAACTAAAAAAGCCCACGTCGAGTGGCTGCACCCGCTGGGAACAGTGTGGTGGAAAGCAGAAAAGTACAATAACATTCTCTTTTGCAACTTGTAAGACTTCCAGTCCCTTATGACTACTGTGGCCATCTAACAATAATATTTTGTTCGCATTCGAAGCTTTGGTATAGTGAATAAAATGTTTAAGCCATTGAACAAAAATGTCTGAAGACATCCACCCTTTCTCCTGGCAAAAAGCAACACTTCCCGGTGGGGTAGCGTCCATTAATTTATTTTTGAACCTTTTTCTGGGAAGAATAAATGCACGTGGTACAAAAGTACCAATTGCATTCATTGAACATGCAACTGTTATATGCTGACCTCGTTCCGCACTGCTCAGTGCTCCAACTTATTTCCGTCCCTTGGTTGCAAACACTTTTTGAGGCCTTGTTTGAACAGTACTACTGATTCAACGTTGAATATATTTTTGGATTGAAAATTGTATGTATCTAAAACTTTTGCTAAAGAGATAAAATATGCTTTAATATTGTTCTTATTAAATGCTTGTGCTCGCGCGAGAGATGTATTTTCTGGTGTTCTGAGTGAAATGGTACTATTTCTTTTTAAAAAAACCCCTAAACCACTTCCATCCAGCAAGATGAGTCGTTTTGTTGAATTTGTGTTTAATGTTATTTCTCCCAGCAAGTTCGAAAATTAATCGTCTCAAATTTAGCGTTGTGAGACCAAAAAATCTTGTTTCCATATCAATCACATGAGTAGCTAACTCTTGCCCAAGATAAGGAGGTAGTGTAATTCTTTGGCCATCCAAATCTTCTTTTCTTCCACCGGAGTTGTTTGAAAAACATCTACGGAGTGTTGTAGCCGGAACATTAAAAGTTTTGGAAGCCAACAGCCAACCCATCTTCTTTTTTTGGATGTGTTGCCAATATGCCATCAAAGGAAGCATGCCATCATAGGCATATTTCCCCTATTGATTAATACATACTGATAAAAACAACAAAATAACTTGAAATACAGTAAAAAAATTATTAAAGTTTTATTCATACATAACCTTAAAATATGAACATTCATAGTAAATATCTTAATCCTTTAATATTCTTACCTCACAAATTTACAAAAAACAAATAATACCAATCGCACAGAATGAATTTTCATAACTAAAAGTCCTTATTTATTCTTCAAACAAATAAAAAAAACAAAATTTCCAACGTCTTATGGGACAAATAAGTAAATGTGGGAGTAATTGGGACTTTAATAAATTATACAACTTGAAATACATATAATTAAAAGAAAATTCTAATCTTCTCGTAAATTTTTTACCAAGATATTCTTCAGACAAAATACTTTCTTCTAGAACTAACAGATATCATTAGAAGCTAAAATATATTCGTTCTCTTCCATCTAACTGAAATTGCGGTAACTTAAATATTATATCATTTTAATCAAATAAAAGGTAGATATCGAGCACAGTTTATCTATTAAATCTTGCCTAAGTACTTTCGATCCTAGAGCATCTTCAGGGGCATTTCGTTAAATTTAAAATTTAATACCACTAAGTACACAGACAATTCCGAGTTCCAACATCGAAAAGATTATAATACCCATGTTCGTCCGTCTAAAGATCTGGTCTACTGGCAAGGATCGATCCCACCGTAAACCGATAATCTCAACGGAAATAAGGGCTTGTGCGACAATCGTAGCGAACTACGATTGCCTAGTAAAGTCACATGTTTTGAGCCTTTCGACTCTCGGAACTTCAAGAGATATCGTTGCCACCTTTGACTAGAAAGGATACGGCATTAGAGGCGTTCAGGCATAATCCCACGGATGGTAGCTTCGCACCATTACCCGCTTGAGTAAGTGCGTCAACCAAATGTCCGAACTTGCGGTTCCTCTCGTACTGAGCAGGATTACTATAGCAACGACGAGTCATCAGTAGGGTAAAACTAACCTGTCTCACGACGGTCTAAGAATTTAATACCACTAAAATAAAATAAGTTTATTCATACAAAAAAGTTTACTTACCTATTTATTTTCTACTTGTATTCCTCAAAAAAATAGTAGTCTGTGTAACATGCTTTACCATAAGTGAAATAATTTCAAAATGGCTGACACTAATGTTGCCAACTTCACATATAAGTAGACTGAAACCACAGACTACAACCATCTGGTGACTGGAACTTTGTAACTTACACCAATTTATTTTAATGAAAACAAAACTAATGATGTCAACTACTGGTAGTGTCAACTGTACCCACATTTACCTTACACACAAATTAGAAATGTTTGGAAAGGTTTTTAAAATCACCTCCTATTGTGACGTCAGAGCTGAGGTAGTCCATTGAACATGTATGGGACATATTGGGCAAACGCATTTTAAAACAAAATATTGTGCAGAAACTGTTTGAGGACTTTTTATTGGAATGGAACAGAATACCGCAGCAAGACATTGACCATCTGACCATGAGTTTGCCTTACAGATGTAAGACAGTAATCAACAACCGTGGAGGTAATACAGCTATACTAATTTAAGCTAAAGACTAATTTGTTGGAAGTGAAGGGCAACAAATTAGTTTTTTATTTTGTTTTTTTTACCATTTTTTGACTTGTGAAGTTGCCTTTTCATTTTCTTATGAGCTATTGCAATAACTCTAAAAAAATGGTTATTTTAAATTCGGGACACTTTTTTACTTTATAACGGACTTTATCCGGACTTTAACGGAATATACTTTTTTACCGGACATAACTTTTTATTAAAAATATTTGAAATCCTTCTGTAATCTCGCATTTTGTTTTTGTTCGCAAGATTATTTTGATGTGATCCTCATTCAATGTATATAGAGATGCTGAATTAGTTTAGATTAGAATCTGCCTTAGATTTAATTTTTTTTTTATTTCCAGATAACTCTCTGGTGTCACAATTCAGCGCAGAGGAATACACGCAATCTTCGATTCCGATTATATTTCGATCGAAGAAATGGATTCCCAGGCGGAAATTATAGAACAGTCCAATTTCATCCAGCCGGTTCAAACCGTTCCTCTGGACTTAAAAATAAAGCCCAATAATCTGGTTTGTATTGTGAAGCCTGAGGACCAAATTGAGGTAAATTTTTTTTTGTAGAAAATGTGACTGAATAAAATATTTATTTACTAGTTCTTCTTAATGTGACATACCCAAATTTGAGTTGGGCAACTCCTCTGCATTACGTCTTGTGTATCATTCAGAGTGTACAATTTAACAAAACAAATCCGAACGATTAAGTTTGTAGGATATAAATAGAGGAGAAACTAATAAAATTAAATAAAGAAATACTTAGCTTTTTATAACGATTTCTTTGTGTAATCCTTGTTATTAAGTCTAGCTTTTACAACTCATACATTTTGAATCTCATTAAGATCAGGCAAGTTTCCTGGCCATTGAAAGGCGATATGTTTGTTATTGTAACATCTCATCATGACTTTAAACATGCACACGCGTTCAACAAAGCCCCTAACAACATGTCTGTACCATTATACAGTGGGACCAGAGGATCAAACCGGCCACACTTCGATATGACCCCCAAGCTATACCACCACTCCTCCCCAACGTGTGACTTAAGATGTGGACGCTTATCAACTGATCGTTACTTTGGGTGTCCTAGGCAATGGAACACCCTGGGTTTTTCTTTACCGAATAATTGTTTTTTCAACTTCTATTACTGGTTCCGTTTGACTATTACGTATTTATCTCAGCTATCATTAGTCTCGTTAGTTCCTTGCAGTTTTATTCTTTTTTGTGGCTTGCGCGTAGCTCTTGTTAGCGGAGTTAATGTGCGGTTGGAGCGTTGATAGTTATACTCCTTGTTATTGTTGGAGTGTTATTTATTTTTTGTTTTGGCACTTTCCAGCAGCCCCTGTAATTTGCGGTGTGCGCTTTGCCGCAGTTTACACATTTGGGGTCTGTGATCTTGTCTTTTTGATATTCGCTGCGTAGGAGCTCCTCAGCGCATTTTACATACTTGGAGCCACAGTGGCAGGACTTTGAGCCGTGGAAAAACCCTTGTAATTATAGCATTCCATGATATCTTTGTTATTTTGTGTTCATCTTCGAGGCATATTCTCATAAAACACAAGTTGTTTATTTTTCTTAAGTTGTCTTCCTCTTTTTTTTGATTGTTACTAAGAATAGGGGGAGTTTTTTCTTATCGAGCCTTTTAGATATCTTATTTGAGACTTTTGCCTTAATGCCTTTCCTTAAAGCTATCCATTCGATTTGATTTTTTGCGTTGTACTGTTCCAATCTTACCAAGGATAGATACCCTTCTCTATCGTTAGTTTGGATATTTATCGATCTACCTGATTTGGCAAATTTATTCGTGAATATTACTCTGTTGTCTTTGCCGGATCTTTTGGCTTTCTCTAACAGATTTCAGTATTATTACCGGCGGTTTTGTTTTCGTAGCTTTGCCCTTTTGCATTTACTTTTATAGTACTTTTGGCGTGTCTTTTTGATTTGAAGCGTCGTTTTGGTTTATGCCTTTGCCTTTTTCTTTTCTATTTTTTGCTTTTTGCAAACTTTTGGCTGCGGTGGCTGCGAAAGCTTGTTCGTTTCTTTTCTGTATAATTTTAGTTCAATTTTCCGCAAACACACATGGCTTTTGTCGCTTTCTCAGCCTTTTCTTGGATGTCTGTTTTTTTTTGACATTGGTTTTTTACTTTCTTTGCCCGCCTACATATTATTTAGTTCTGTTAGTGCTTTCGTATCACGATGGCTCTACGTAAACACGTGACTTTGAATATCGAACAAAAGACCAAAATTCTCAAGTTGATACAGCAAGGCACTAGCTACAGTTTCATTTCAAAACAGTTCGGTATTGGCAAATCTACCATTACGGACATTAAGAAGAACAAAGAAAAGTTCGTCAGCGAAATGGAAAGCGGTCCAAGAGAGAGGAAAACCATCAAACCCCCCGAATATCCGAAGATAGCAAGTGCGTTATTCATGTGGTTCCTACAACAGCGGAGAAAGCATGTTCCGGTGAGTGGTAAAATGTTGTGTGAAAAAGCCCGTCATTTCCATCGTGAAATGTCACCAAATCATCAAGGTTTTAGCGCATGTAAGGGTTGGTTGGACAACTTCAAACGACGTCATGGAGTTAGACATTTCAAAATTACTGGTGAGAAACTTTCGGGTAATGCCCGGAAGAGTGAGAAACCTTCACACTTATGCCTTGAGCAAATGCTTCTCAGGGACTCACAAACTTCGTTTGATTGTTGTGGGGATGGCTAACAAGCCGCGTGTATTCAAATCTGTTGAGCTTCCCGTCTGGTATCGAGGGCAAAAAAGTGGACGGGTGACAAGAGATTTGTTCTTGGATTGGTTCAAAACTGAATTCGTCCCTGATGTTCGTCGTCATCTTGCACGTGTGAACCTCCCTTAGGAGCCAGTGTTGTTGCTGGACAACTGTCCTGGTCATCAATCCGCTAATGAAGTTCGTAGTGAAGATGGTAAAATTTTTGCCATGTTCTTACTACCCAACACGACAGCTATGATTCAACCAATGGATCAGATTGTCATCCAGAACATAAAACTGTGCTATCGAAAAGCTCTACTCTCCAACATTCTTGCTGACGAGCAAAGTGGAACGGACCTGGTAGTAGCTTTGAAGAAAGTTAATCTTAAGAACGTCGTTTTCAGTCTCGTTCGAACCTTCGTGTTGGAAACAAGCATCGAAGAAGTACTTGTGTATAATTATCTTATCTTTTTGTAATTAGTACCTATAATTAGTATAAGCCATTTGTTATCAAGAAAGTTAAAAACAACCGAAAAAGTGATTGTGTTCAATGTTATCATAATTATCCAACAAAGAACTAATACAAGTTTAATTACTACATTTATTAACATAAATACAAATAAAATAGTCCGGTATATTAACAAAATATGCCGGAATGTCTTAACAATTCCTAGTTGTAATTAGTGGAAAACTATGGATCACCAACTAGATAACCAAGAACCAACTAGCTACCAATGCATTGAGGACATAAATCCAGCCATTAGAAAATCCTGCCTAGCCCGCACTCCTCCACCTGGAAGAAATCGAAAAGACAGTTACAACTCTCTAGATGAACAGCAGAAAAAATCTAAAATACGCAACATCGATCTACAAACAAAATTATCAAACTTTCAAATAGAGAAACCACAAAAAAATCTCACAGATGCAGAAGAGGTAAAAAGTGGTAGTGAATGGGTATCAGTCCACCACAAGAAACGTCAACGCAACGATGATAGTCCTGAATTGAAAAACACCAAACAAGCTACACTCAAAGATTATTGGCTAAGTAAAACTGTTCTTACATCTAACAGATACGAGGCACTTGAAAATGATAAATCTAATGAAGAGGATGAAATGCTGGAAGAAAAAAAAGATGAACAGCCACCACCTATATTTATCCAAAATGTTGAGTGTATCAAACCACTACAGGAATTACTACAGCAGATAACTCCAGGTAAATATACTTTAAAATGTCTTGCTAACAACCAAATTAAAGTTCAAGCTGACTCATCCAAAAACTATTCATTAATTGTAAAATCTTTAGCAGAAAAAAATACTCAGTACCATACATACCAACTGAAACAAAACCGTGGATTCCGAGTTCTTATACGTAATTTACATCCTTCAACAGATCCAGATGACATTAAAAAAGCGTTGCTAGCGCACGGACATACAGCACTGAACATCTCCAACATTAAGCAAAGAGGCACAAAGAAAGATCTGCCACTATTTAATATAAAACTGGCTATTCAAAGTAACAATAAAGATATATATAATATTACAAAATTACTAAACTCTATTGTCACAGTTGAGCCACCGCATCCGAAAAGGGAACTACCCCAATGTCAAAGATGTCAAAATTTTGGCCACACCCACAATTATTGCCACAGGAGTCCGCGCTGTGTAAAATGTATTGGCGATCACCTATCATCTCAATGCCCAAAACCAAAAAATATAAAAGATGTTCAATGTGTAAATTGTCTAGAAAATCATCCTGCCAGCTATAAGGGATGCTCAATATACAAAGAGCTACAGAAAAAAAAATTTCCAACACTTAGAGATAAAAACGCAAGTCAACCACCTCGTGCAGAATTTCCTTCAAACACTCAACCAACTACAAGCTATGCGAAAATTGTTGCAGGAAGAGATAATAGAAATACATCTACCATAGATGAGACTTCTCATATAATAGAAACAACAACTCCTCAACATATACAAAATAATCTAGAACTACTTGTACATAAGTTAATGGAAAGAATGGATAAGATGTTTGATCTCATAATTTCTCTGATATCTAAGCTTAACCTTCAACACTAAACTAAAGATGTGCTGTTGGAATGCCAATGGTTTAACTTCTCATTTCCACGAAGTTAAAGCATTCATTTACTATCATAATCTAGATGTTATGTTTATTTCCGAAGCACACATGACTGATAAGAGCCATTTCCATATTCCCAAATATTCAACCTATGTAACTCAACATCCATTAGGTAAAGCCCACGGAGGTACGGCAATTATTATAAGAAATAACATTAAGCATCATGAAACAAATAAAATTAGTAAAGTTAACATCCAAGCCACATCAGTGTCGGTCGAAGATTCACAAGGCTCGATTATTCTATCTGCTGTTTACTGTCCACCGAATAAAATAATTAAAGCTGATCATTTTACTGAATACTTTAAGATGCTAGGACACCGTTTCATTTCTGCTGGAGATTATAATGCCAAACATCATAAATGGAGTTCCAGAATCGTAACCTCACGTGGACGAGAATTATTAAAAAGTATTAATGAGAATCATTTAATTCCTTTCTCTACTGGAGAGCCTACGTATTGGCCTACTGATAAACAAAAAATTCCTGATCTTATTGATTTTGCTATAGTAAAAGGAATATCACATACCTACCTCCAAATTTCTCCTTCATTTGACCTCTCATCAGATCATTCCCCTTTCTTCATAGATCTACAAAGTCAAATTCATAACTGTTCTAAACATTTAACACTCTCTAATAAAAGAACAAACTGGAACAGATATAGAGAAGAAATAAAAACATCCATCAACCTAATAAGGATCACACGGAAGTATCTTCATACCGTCCTATTAGCTTGTTGCCTATTATATCTAAAGTATTTGAACGGCTTTTTCTGAGAAGACTGGAGCTTATTTTATATGACAGTAATGTTTTACCGAATTATCAGTTTGGGTTTAGGAAACAACATGGTACTATCGAACAAATTCATAGGGTGGTAAAGACTATCAGAAATTCGCTTGAACAAAAAAATTACTGTACTGCTACATTTCTAGATGTCTCTCAAGCATTCGACAAAGTTTGGCATGTAGGTCTTATCTCCAAAATTAAATCTATATTTCCTCATCCCATAAGTTCACTTTTAAGATCCTACCTGACAGATCGATTCTTTCAAGTCAAAAGAGGTGGGGAAATCACTAACCTGTTTCCAATTTGTTCCGGAGTTCCACAAGGAAGCATACTAGGACCCACCCTCTACTTAATATTCACATCAGATCTCCCAACGACGACCAATACAACAATCGCTACATATGCCGATGACACAGTTATCATGGCTTCAAATTCTACAGCAACTGAAGCAGCCCAGGTATTACAAAATCACCTACTTAAACTAGAGAGCTGGCTTAAGCTGTGGCGAGTCCAAGTTAACAGTTTAAAATCAACACAAATAACGTTTACTTTAAAAAAAAGGTGTCGCGCCACCAGTTTCTATAAACAACACTCCACTACCAGTTAATAACGTCGTTAAATACTTAGGAATCCATTTGGATAGCAAACTTAATTGGGGCATCCACATCTGGAAGAAACGCCTTCAACTCAGCTTAATCTACAGGAAAATGTATTGGTACATGAGTCGAAAATCAAATCTTAGCCTGGAGAACAAACTTCTGATATATAAATGTATTTTAAAACCGGTATGGCAATATGCAGCACAAATCTGGGGTACAGCAAGTAATACCAACATACAAAAACTTCAACGTTTCCAATCGAAAGTACTGCGCCAGATCTGTAATGCCCCTTGGTATATCACGAACCACAGATTACATCACGATTTACAGCTACAAACAGTTTGCGAAGCAATATCTGCTGTAAACTCTGTATACAAGAACAGACTATCCTGCCATCCAAATCCGCTGGCCACGGATCTGCTCAACATTTCACACGTAAGAAGATTAAAACGACCAGACCCTTTGGACCTCTAGTAAATCAGGAAAAATAGAACATAGTGTCATGGTGCGGTGAAATAACAAGTTTCTATTCAGGTGTTTTCTAAATCTTTCCTTAATTTGTGTTTTTGCCTTGTAATTCTCATATGTGTGTCAGTGATGTTTACCTGTATTAAACTCTGTTTGTTAAGTTCAAATTAGCTGATATATCATAGATTACATTTATGTTATCTTTTACCTGGGTGCTCGCCACTGGGCAGCTTCCCACTATGTTATTGTACATATACTATACATATTGCTTATTGTTTATTGTTTATAATGAGACAGATTGCAATAAACATTGGATGTTAAATAAAAAAAAAAAAAAAAAGAACGTCGTTTTCAATTTGGCAAATTGTTGGTCATCCATTTCACAACTTTTGATTCAACTTTCTTGAAATAACTTACTTAGTGGCTATTGACGACCCTTCATGCAACGAAAAAGACATAATTTTAAGCCCTCTTGTCGCTCAGCTGGCTCTAGACAACACGACAATAATAACTGAATCTGAGGTTCGAGAATGGGCTGTGACAAAGAAATTGACACCCAAAAAATGCTCACGGATGAAGAAATTGTAAGGACCGTTCAAAATGAACAAACGGAAGAGGAGGATGTCGATGATGAACCACCTGCTTCAAAAATTTCTGCTGCAGAAGCTGTTAAAGTTCTGAATAGGGCCATCAGTTGGACAGAAGACATCAACAGCAGCGAGGAGATCATGATGCTGAGGTATACGCCTATAGGGACAGAGTGTTTGATCAGCACTTCGAGACTGGCGTAAAGAAACAAATTATAGATTTAGAAAATAAAAATTACAAATCTTAAGAAACGACTACAACCATTTTCATCTAAAATGTCATTTACCATTGATGGATGGACATCAATTGCTGGTAGGAGTTACTATGGGGTCACTATCCATTATATAGACAACGAATGGAAATATCGATCTCTAATCCTTGATTTTATACCATCACGCGGTCGACATACTGGTGAAGATATTCCAACGATTTTCCACGAATGTTTATTGGAATATGACATAATTGATAAAATATAGGGAATCATGGTCGACAACGCAACTGTAAATACCAAATGTATGTATGAACTGAGCAAACAGCTGCCACACTTTGATTCAGATAATCAACATTTCCGGTGCTTTGCTCACATTTTGAGCCTTGGTGTACAAAATCTATTAAAGACTTTCATTACACAGTGAAATTGATAATAATGGACTATGAAGACGAAACTGATGAATGTGCGCCAAATATTGCTGATAATATGCCTAATAAGAAGGGAAATGATTTTCTTTCAATACCTGCAACTTCAGTACCTGCTGAGAGATTATTTTCTAAAGCATCATTAGTAATTAGAAAACATAGAAATAGGTTAAGTGATGAGTCAGCCAGATGGTTGCTTTGTATTAATTCTTGGTAAAGGAACTAATCTAAAGTAACAGTAGCTGACGATTTATGAAGACAAAATATAAACTTGATGGCATTTGTTCAGCAATGGACTTTTTAGGCTGAAGGATGACGAGTGTTTCATATTATGTAAAGTTTAAATGAAGTTGGTGTCAGGCAGCATCCTTGTCGAAGTCCTTTATTTACTCTAAACGGTTCTGAGTAGTTTTGTCTTCGTATTTTATTGAAAATATATTATCGACACATGAACGTCCGGGACGAAAACCAATGTGTTATTCTGAAGTTCCCAGCTGTATCTCCACCCTTTGTTTAATGGTTTTTCCATACAACCTACCCACAAAAGGTGTGCATATTGGCTTATATTTATTGGGGTCTTTTTTGCTTCTCTTTCTATGTATGGAGCTTAAGTAGTCCATTTTCCATTCTTTCGGTATTTTTCTCTTAAATAAGCATTGTTAAAAATTTGTTTTAATATTTATATTAAGATCGAAGGGACGTGTTTTCGTAGTTCTGCAGTTATATCTCTAGAGCCATTTGCTCGACTATTTTTCATCCTTTTTAGCACATTTCTTATTTTTTCTTTTTAGATATATATACTCAACTTGTATTTATCTTTTTCTTGTAATAATTCTGAGCCCATACTTTGCCCGTTTGTATTTGTTATATCTTTACCCTTTCATGGGTAAATCTGAAAATTGAAGTCTGAAATCCTTAAAGTTTTCCATGCCCCACTTGTTTTGAGCTTTAAATTAAGCTATTTGTATCTTTAATTTTTTTCCAAAATTGATTTATTACCTTTTTTATTCTTATATAATATTATGTTAAGGTCTATTCGCTTAGGTCGGGCATATTTTGACAGATTCATAGTCGAAAACCTACAACACAAAAATTCCTACCCCTCTGTATTAATAGCTCAAATATACTTACTATTGCAGACTTCTTCCATTGAAAAAAGAAGAATTATTCTTAATAGTGGAAGTGTATACTAAACCCATAAAATTTTCCCTGTATATTTAAAATATAATATTTGAGTTGTTACAATTTAACATTGTATTGTAGTAAATATTTGTATTATTCGCATTGTTTATTTTAGTTAATATAGTTTTATTGTTCTATTATTTTTGTTTAAATTCTTTCTTAGTTCTATTTAGTCAATTAGATAGTTGTATTTTGAAATTTATTATTATACATAGTCAAAGTTTTCCACTTGTTCCTAAAAGCTAAGTTTTTCTCAAATAAACATGATAATTGTTCCTTAAAAGGTAATATTTTTATATTAGTAAGAGTTTAGATTTATTAAAAATACCTACCATTTTTTTTTATTTGTCGAATGGAACCCTGTTGAGATAAGTTGATCATTAAAATATATTTATCGAATTATTATGTAAATGTTACAAATGTTCTTAATAACAAAAACATTTCAATTAACATCCAATTCAGTTTAACATAGCGTCAAAAATGAAATTCGCTTAGAAATTTGTAGCATGTATAAAGAAAGTAAATTTCTATTACAATGTATATTATATAAAAAACAAATTTTATAAAAAAAAGTTAGGCTAATTTAGTTTATATCGTTGAGTTGCGCCAAATATAGGCAACCAACTTAATTTTTGGTAGGATTTAGCTTGAGTTTCTTGAGAATATTTTCAATGAACGTTTAATATTTTCCAGTTAATTTATTATTTGTTTAAAAGTGATGATAATAATGCTGAATAAGCAATATTCCAAATGATATATAATCACAAAACGTACTCAGTATTGTGTTATATATTCCTCATAATAAAGTACGTAAGATAAAAGTAAAATCCCGGGTCGTCCAAAACTAGTTTCTGATAGGAATCATAGAATATTAGTATAATTTTGCAGAAAAAGTTTAACGAAATACTCGAATGAAATACTCGTGAAATTATGAGCACGTGTGCCTGGTTGTATAGTAATTTCTAGCCACTTCTAGCACCTTCTAGTCTGTCAAAAAGTAACTAACTTCGCAAAAAAATAATTACTAAATTCACTAGACAGTTTGGACTGGGTTTAGCGAACCGACTATACATGTTACATTATTGTGAGAATTTGCGTCACATGCCATAATTCTGTTGGGCATTTACAGCAAATTTCTACGGGTACTTTTATTTTTTTAATTTCTAAATTTATATTTTTTAGGTGGTCAACAAACTTGAGAGTATTGCTGTCGAAGTACTCTCTCAATTACTACCATTTTCAACTGTAAAAACTGAAACAATTGATGTTTCGCCTCATATTACTCCATCAGAAGTGGAAATTGAACAAAATTTAACCCAGGAAATAATGGAGGGGACAAACAGAAGAAAAAAGGGTGAGAAAAGGGTATTGAAAATAAGAAACAAGTTGCAAAAAGTGATGCGAAGACACAAAAGAGCATATAAAAAGCTTAAAAAGATAACAAGAAAAGTAAGTATTGTATATGTAATGGCTATACACCCCAGCGTGGGGTTTAACCGCGAACTCTTTCTAGATCCTATCTCTTGGATGGATCAGTGCCTTTTGTTTATATTATCTTCTTGACGATATCTCTCCATTTTTTCCTGTCTCTAGTTTTTCCTCTCCATTCTCTGACTCCTGCTCTTTGGAGGTCTTCTTCAACTTCTTGCAGCCGCTTTGATCTTGGTCTTCCCCTTCTCTTTCTTCCTCCTAGATTCCATTCTATCATTGTGTATGTCACTGCATCTCTCCTGCTCGCCAAATGTGACATAACCATCTAACTCTGCATTGCTTTATTTTAGTCACGATGTCTTCCTGAAGTTCTTCCTTAATCTCTGCATTTGTTCTGCTTCTATATTCATTTTGTTTTTTTCTGATTGGTCCCAGTATGGTTTTCATAATCTTTCTCTCCGCCATTCTTAAGTCTTCTTTATTTTTTTTAACCATCGTCATTGTTTCTCCTGCATATAATAATATTGATCTAATTATGGTGTTCTAAATGTTCATCTTCTTAGTCAGTTTTTTAACCATTTTTGTGTTTGCAAAATAAACTTTATTCGCTGCTTATATTTTTTCTTTTATTTCGGATTTACTTTCTCCGGCTTTACTTATTGTAACTCCTATGTAGTTGATTAGATTAGATTAGATTAAGAGAGGTGGCCTTTCGGCCTATTCCACTGCGACCTTTTCAGATCTATTGTGGTCCTCTAGTCCTAGATAACATTCTCTAGCCTGACCCTTTTTATAAAGTCTAGTAGCTTCGAGACTGTACCTTCCATGTAGCTATTTGCCGGTGGATTTTCTTCTCCTAATGCAAAGAACCGCACATTTGCCAGACTGTCACACTGACATAAAATGTGCTCTGCTGTTTCTTCTTCGAGGTGACAGAATCTGCACAGGTCATCATCTGATAATCCCATCAGCTTCAAGTGCCTATTCAGCTTACAGTGCCCTGTTAGAAGACCTACTATGACCTTGACTGTTTTCCTGTCTTTGCTTATTAGGTCTGCCGTAAATTTTGGCGAATGTTCTGTAATGAACTGTTTCGCCTGTCTTTGTCCTGGTGAATTCCTCCACCATTCCAGAGATTTGCGAGCTACCCACTAGTTGAAGTATTCTACTTCTTCAAACTCTAAGCAATGCCCCCATTCTTAGTCTAAACAATTCCCCCATTCCTGCTAGAGACGTTGTGAAATATCTTGGGTTGCATTTGGACCTAAAGCTCACCTAGAAGCAACAAATTAACGCTAAAAAAAACTCAGCTCAATATAAAATTAAAACAAATGAAATGGTTAGTTGGCAGAAAGTCACAGCTGTCATTGGAGAACAAAATACTGCTTTACAAAGTCATGCTAAAACCAATATGGGCTTATCTCTTAGAACTCTGGGGTTGTAGCCAGGCTTTAGCAGACTTTCCAATCAAAAACAGTGTGTATGATAGCTAACGCCCCTTGGTATGTAAGCAATGCAATCATCCACAATGACTTAGGAGCATGAACCGTAAAATATGTTATATCACTTCACGCTAACAAGGCCAAAATTCTTAATTAAACGCACCACAGCCAAATTATCAGTGAATTATATCAGCCACCAATGGAGGAACGAAGACTGAAGAGGACTTGGCCAGAACTTCCTGTTTTGATTTTCATTGACTTTTTTCCTAATCTTAATATTTTTGTCTTTTTTTTGATTTAATCTTAGTCCCATTACCTCCCCTTTCTCTCTTATTTCTTCTAGCATTTCTTTCATTATTTTCCTGTTCTTTGCAATAATAGCAATATCGTCTGTATATGCGATTATTTAACTATTTCTTGTTCTAAGATTTCCTTTATTTATTAAATAGAGTTGTTGATAAGGCATCTCTTTGTTTCATCTCTTTATTTATACTGAATTTCTCTGTTTTTCCTTTTTGTGTCTTTATGCTTATTTTTGTATTTCTCATTGTTCATTTCTATTAATTTTCTGAGTTTCTGTGGAATTTTTAATTTTTTAAGTGCTATCATTAATCCTTTCCTTTTAATTGAATCAAATGCCTGTTTGAAGTCTGTGAATAACATTTCCAATTCTAATTTATATTCGTTTGCTTTTTCTATTATTTGTTTTATTGTGTGTATTGCATCTATTGTAGATCTTCCTTCTGTGAATCCACGTTAGTACTGTCCCTCTGTTTTCTTTGTGATCTTTGATAACCTCCTTTTTATTACAGATTCCCTTCCTCGTATTTTATTAGTTTCATGTTAATTCTATCTTTACCAGAGGCTTTTCCACTTTTGCTTGTCTGTAAAATAAGTAGGTATTACTTTTTATGTAAATCAAGTAGCAATAGCAATTTTACCTTATTACTCAAGCATGCATATAAAATGAAAGAAACGTAGGAAGTAGAATGACTAATAAATTGTAGCATGATAAACTTTCTAGATGTACTTCTATTTTTTTAATTTCTGAATTTATATTTTTCAGCTACATGAAATGCAGAGAATTAATCAGGTAAAAAGTGATATTTACGCTTCGAAACCTACGGCAGAGGAGCTGAAATTAGCAGAATCGGAACTTCAGCAGATCTTGCAAAGAAGAAAGGAAGATAGAAAGCTAAGAAGAGAAAGAATGGAAAAAAGGAAACGGGCAAGATCTAATCAAATACTAGCAAAAGAGAATGTTAATACGGTTCAGGTAATTATATCATTTTGTATATTAAACAGCAATATCATTTTTTCATTAATAATTCAACAAGCATATAAAATGAAAGGTAACAAGAATTAGGACTAAAAAACATAATTAACCTTTCAGTAGACGCAGCTTGTCTGGAAGACCGGTGGAAGTCAATGACGGTCAATTCTAAGCACTTTTAGAAAAAGTTTCTGAGTATAATGATGAAGAGGAATCGGGAGAAGATCATGTAGAAGAGAACTACGGAAGCGGAGGGAAGCGATACGGAACAGAAAAATGAGGAATTAGATAATGAGACAGAGTTTGCCATTGGTCCATATTTTTGGGCAAAGATAATAAAACAAAATGGACTAAGAATATTGCCCCTAAGAACGTCAGAACTCGAAGTGATAATATTGTTCTGCAGCTTTCGGGTTCAAAACAATGCGCCAGACAGAAAATCGATATTTTAGATATCTGGAACAATCTATTTGATACTGATATGTTACAAATAATTGTTGATGGGATAGATGAATAGAAGCAGAAGTTCAGTCGCGATCGAGATATATACTCAAACATTGATGAAATTCATGCCCTTTTAGGTCTTTTATATCTTGCAGGTGTAAGAAAGGCAAGTCACCTTAATACAACAGACTTGTGGAAAACGGACGGCGCTGGTATAGAGGTTTTCCGACTGACAATGAACATTACGAGATTCAGTAATTTACTAAGGTACATGCGAGCTGATGATATCAATACAAGGCATGATAGAGTTAGTTTGGATAAATTAGCGCCAATAAGAGATCTTATTACCAAGTGGAACGAAAATCAGAAAAAATGTTTCTCTCATTCGCAATACGTAACCGTAGACGAAAACTTTTAGAGGACGGTGCTCGTTCCGCCAGTACATATCAAGCAAATCTAATAGATACGGTATAAAAATATTTGTACTGTCTGATTCAAAGTTATTTTATACCAGTAGCATGGAAGTATACGTTGGCAAAAACCCAGTGGGTGGTCCATACTATCTAGACACTAGTACCAAGGCAGTGGCGGAACGCGCCTGTGAACTTCTCTACGGATCTTAGAGAACAATTGGTACACCAGTGTTGATCTTGGTATAAGCTTGAAGGAAAATGGTTTAACTCTCTTAGGAACAATAAAAGTAAATAGAAGAGACATTCTTGCATATTTCTCTAACAATCTGGCTTTAGTACATTTGGGTTTGGTTCAAAAGAAACACTAGTGTCATATAAACAAAAAAAACGGTCTGTTATATTTCACTATGCGCCATGGGGATGACGTTGATCCTGTAACTGGAAAACCGGATATCATAGCATATAACAGCACAAAAATCTGTGTTGATACCGTAGATGTGTATCTTATGTTAACAACATGATGCGGCACGTTGTAGTAGAAGATGGCCTATGGTTGTTTTCTACAAACTTTTAAATGTTACAGCAATAAATTCCTTTGTTATTTACAATTGTAACATTCCAAATTCCATAAAGTCCCTACGAGAAGTTTTGACAAATTTAGCTTTTAGCCTTATGTACAACCACCAGAAGAATCGAAGAAAATGTCTGTATACCCAAGACAATAAAGATTCGACTAAACTAGATGTCATTTGGATGAAGATGTCGTGATAGTTCAGAGAACTTCGGGAACAATTGGGAAGTGTGGTGACTGCAGATGGAAAAAGAATCGAAAAACGAAATATTTTTGATCGATTTGTAAAAAGTATCTTTGTAACATGTAAATCTTAATTTGCAATAACTGTAACAATATTCCGGCTTAATTTTATTATGGTTTTTGCCATCTCTTATATTTTTTTATGATAAGTCTTAGTGAAATAATGTTTTATTTTTGTTTAAGATAGTTTTTGTAGACTTATATGTTATGTTCTAATTTTAAATTAATTGTAATTTGTTGTAATAGTAAAAAAGAGAATAAATGAAAACTATAACAAAAATTGTGGACTTATTTTTGAGCTACGTAAATAAACATTTTAAATAAACTATATAAACAATAATAATAAATAATGTTAAAAAAACTACTACAAACCATAGATTATTTTATTAAAATTTAAACGCAAATTTAAAGACGCAAAAATCAAAAAAATTAACAAAATTATATAATAATAAATAAAATCAAAGAAGATGCTTTACGATGTCGGTGTTTACGATCTCGGAAACGTCACTCACTATCGCGTCTTTCGCACTATGGTCAGCAGTTTCGTTGCCTTTTATTCCTATATGGGATGGGATCCAGATGAAATTTATCTCATTATGATTGATATAAGCCTGAAGAAGGACTGTTAATTTTTTTTAAAAGCGGGTTTTTTGGATACAGTTGTCGGATGCTTTGTATGGCACTAAGTGAGTCTGTTAAAATAATATATTTGGAGTTTGTTGTCAGATTGATTAGTTCTATGGCGCGATAGAGAGCATACATTTCAGCTGTATAGATAGTACTAACATTAGGTAGTTTGAATTTTAGAACCTTCTCTGGAGTTACTACAGACGCTCCCACACCTTCGGATGATTTTGAACCATCAGTGTATATCTGGGTATGATTTTTATAACGACTAATGATTTTTCTAAAATGGGAAATAATTAGATCAGGATTAGTGGAGTTTTTATCAAATGACGTAAGTTCTAAGTTACATGATGGTATGTTTTGAATCCAAGGTGGATTATGATCATATGTGTATGGAAGACATTCAGGTATGACAATATCAAACAGATGCAAATGGTCTTTTATTCTTTTATAGAAAGGTTTATTAGAACGGAGATTTGCATTAAGGTTTGGGTAATTATCGGTAAAAGTATTTCTATAGACAGGGTTTTTTGCATTATCTTTAATTTTTGTTGCATATGTTAGACTAAGGTAAGCTCTTCTATCATTTAACGACAATTCATTTGCTTCGCAAAGTAAACTTTCAATCGGTGTTGTACAAAAGGCTCCCAGGCATATTCTGAGTGCTGTGTTATGAATAGTATCGAGCTTTTTAAGTACTGATTTCGATGCTGAGTCGTAAGCTATAGCCGCGTAGTCTAGCTGTGATCGTATCATAGTTCTGTATATAATTAGCAATGTACTCCTGTCTGAACCCCAATTCTTGTGTGCTAGAATTTTTAGTAAATTTAATCTTCTGTAACATTTACATGCTAGATTATTGATATGTTTTTTCCAATTCAACTTTCTGTCAAAAGTAACTCCTAGCAATTTTAGCGAATCTTTTTGTTGTAGCGATTGGTTGTATAGATATAATGAGATTGGTGTACTGACTTTATTTTTAGAAAATACTATATATTTAGTTTTAGTTGTTGAAAAGATAAATCCAGTTTCCTTTGACCATTTGTCAATATCTAACAAGAAACCCTGTGCAAGTTGTGAGAGGTTGTTTAAGTTTTTGCTTTGACCAAATATTACGAGATCGTCAGCATATAAGCGGCCTTTAAGTGGAAGTTTTAAATTTCGTAGAACATCATTTATGGGAATTATAAATAGCGTAGGACTTATAACAGATCCCTGAGGAATTCCATTTTCCAATTCCACTTTTGACGACAAATTACCATTTACTCTAACTTGGATATATCTTTTATATAAGAAGTTTTTTATAAATGCAAGGCAATGTCCTTTGATTTCTAAATCGTACAGTAATCTGATGATACGGTGGCGCCAAGCTGTATCAAAGGCTCTTTCAATGTCGAAGAATATTCCAATACATTTTTGATTAAGGGAGAAGGCTTCATGTACACTGCTTTCTAGGTCTATAATATTGTCTAGAGTTGATCTATTTTGTCGGAAACCACTTTGTTCTGGAATAATAATATTTCGATCTTCAAGTGTCCAGAGGAGACGACGGTTGACCATTTTTTCTAACAGTTTGCATGCAGTACATGTTATCCAAATTGGTCTATAAGACTCAGGATCTGTTTTGGGACATTTTGGTTTTAATATAGGTATTATAATAGAATCTCTCTATGCTGTTGGAAATTTCTATTCTGTCCAAATAATATTAAATATGTTAAGAAGATGATTGTGTGCATTCTCAGGTAAATGCTTAAGAAAAACCATTGGGATGTTATCTGGACCCTCACTAGTCTCTTTAAATGAGTTTAATGCATCTTTGTATTCATTTATATTAAATTTGGTGTTTAAAGCATCTGTGTCATCTACAAACGGTATAATTACATTGCATTCTTCGTTCTGTTTAAAGTTGATAAAATTATTATTATAATTGCTTGTATTAGATCTATTTTTATAGGTATTAGCAAATACTGCTATTTCTAGGTCATCTGTGATTATTTTATTATCTTTCTTTAGTTGAGTGATTTTGTTATAAGCCGTTATTCCAGATATTTTTTTGACATTCTTCCACATTTCAGACATAGGGGTTCTACTGTTTATACTGGACACAAATTGAGCCCACGAATTTCTTTTTGAAGTTTTTACTACTAACTGAGCTTTAGCTTTAAGTTTTTGAAATTCTATTTTATTGTTAAGTGTTTTATGTCTTTTGTATTTGTTAAAGGCTTTTTTGGAAGCTTCGATCGATGTCTTACATTGTTCATTCCACCAAGGGACTGGTTTATGTTTTGTAATAGGTGCAGTTTTCTTAATGGTTTCCTGGGCTGCTTTTAATATGATGCTGAAGAAGGTTTCGATGTCTGTGTCAATACTGTTGGATATTTTACAGTTTGTGACATGTTTTTCTATGATATCTTCAAATAATGTCCAATTTGCTTCCTTCGTTTTCCACCTAGGGGCGTGCTTTCCATTTTTGGGCTTGAACAAGTTATTGGTGATTATTATTGGGAAATGGTCACTGTTATAAGTGTAGTCTAATCTGTTCCATGTCATTAATGCAGAGAAGTTATTATCCGCTATCGTTAAGTCCAAGGGCGTTGATTCGCCTGTTTGTATATTGAATCTTGTAGGGCGTCCATCATTCAACAGTGATAAGTTATACCGATCTATTCTTTCCTCAATAATAAGTCCTCTTTTGTCGTCATATGTAGAGCCCCAAATACTGTTGTAAGCATTAAAATCACCTGTTAAAATACGCGGAGAAGGTATTTGTTTCACGAGGTTAAAAAGGTCCTGTTTATCAATTGGTTGTCCTGGGGGTAAGTAAATCGTGCAAATATGTATTTTTGTGGTCCCTTCTAGAGAAATAGCTACAGCTTCTAAATGTGTTTGTAGGGGTAACCTACTTGCGGTTAATTTGTTATTTACAAGAATTGTCACTCCACCGCTTGCTATTCTTTGGTTTACTCTATTTTTTGAAAAACTTTGATAATTATGTAAACAAGACTCTTGGTTGCTCTTAAGATTCGTTTCTTGAAGACAAATAATATCTGGTAGATACTCTGATTGTAGAATTTTTAACATTGGTAAGTTATTATAGTATCCGTTTATATTCCACTGAATAATTGAATTAAACGACGCCATTTTTACTTTCTAGTTATAAAAAAGTTTTAATTTATTAAGACTCTGGGTCTGTTTCAAGTAAAATGTCATTTTCGTTGTCGGTAGAAGAAAGTTCGTCATTTAGGTGTTTTGTGATTTTTTTTCTAAGTTTGGTACATTTGATTTTAAGAGATCTATCTGTTATGTGAGCATATAAGTTACTAATCATTCCTAGTAATCCAGTAAAATCATGTGTATAATTAGTTATAGTGGTGATAATATTTGGAGAACCTGGTGCGTTTTCTAACAGATCTATAAATTGGTCGTGATTAAGGATATATGGTGGTGAATGTTCATTTATTATTGTTTTTAGGTCAGTATCAGAACTTTTCTTGGGTTTTTTGTTGGGTTTTTGTGTAGGTTTCCTAAAATTTATTTCTCTTTGTTTATCTTTTTCTGACAGAGCTGGTGTATATGTTGGTGAAGGTGATAGGATTTCATCTACGTCACGCTTACGGCTTGTCTGTTGAGTAATATCTAGTGATATAGCGCTGTTATTTTCTGGAGATGTAATGGTATTGGTAACTGAGGATGCTTTTGGTTCGACATGTTCAGGATTTGTACTGTTTGTTAAGGAAGTAGATTGCTGATTGGGAAGTTTTTGTATGGTGTCCATTTGTGAAGGAGTATTTAACGATGTTGAAAAAGTTTGAGGTGTGGGTGTTTGTTGAGAGTTTGTGGGATTTTTACAATTATTAGCATTATGTCCTTGCTGTTTGTAGTTAAAGCATAACTGATTATCTTGCGATAAGAAAATTCGATAAGATTTGTTATCGTAATTAATCAAAAAAGATTCTGGTAAAGGATTTATAATAGGGTTGATAAAAATTTGTCTCCTAAAACTGTAAATATGATTGAATTCCGGTATGGTAGAGCTAATACGAAGAAAGGTCATTGATGACATTGGCTTGAGACCTAGGTTTTCTAATTCGTGAATGAGAATATCATGGGGAATTGAGGGGCATACATTCGATAGAACTAACCTATCCGCTGGAGTAATATATTTTCTAGCTTGAACTGGTTCATAATTTATTAGTATTATACCATCATATACCTGCATAAAGTTATCCACAATTTCTTTGCTCGCTAGATACATGCATACTCGATTATTGGACAGCCTTGAAGAAAATAAGATGTTTTTGGGCTGTATAAGTGCTCCTAGTGGTATGAGGTAGTCCTGTAGGCGTAATCCATCCTTTGAAGAGAAAACAATCGCTTGTTCAGGACTAGGATATGTATGTTGGCTTAAAACTTTTGAGTAGGATTTAACTGTGTTGGTATGTTGTGGTACAGAGTTAATTACATTGGAACTTCCATCTGATGTTACGGACATGATGAATCCTCTATATGCGATTTTAACAGGACTTTATTTTATATATAGATTAAATCAAATAAAGTCCGACTCTGTTTATTTTAAAACTAGTTGATCGGCTGGTAATTACCAAATTAGCTGAATAACGATAAGAGTACAACTAGTTTTTTGGTTAATTTGTAACTACAATTATTGATGAGAATATGTTATTGATGCTTAAAAGTGATATTTCTAATCAAACTATGATTAACTGGAAAGAAGTACTTACGGCACTTAACAAATCACTGGTAACTTCTTTGATATATCACTTTTAATTATTTAAATTTATACTTTTTCTATTAAAAACTATAAAAGTTGTGGAGCTTAAAATTAAGTCGACTTTTATGCCTGACATTCAGGTGACAGTTTGTAACGTAATTTTTCTTCTCATTGAGTCTATAACATTATAATATGCTGTCACCTAATTGTATTAAAATGTGTCCACCAGTTTATCAGTATAGGTACAGCAGAAAGAATACTGGATAAAAATCGTTTATTTTAAAGGTCACATTCCAGAATAAGCCAGAAAATTTTAATATACGGGGTTTGTTTTTTGCGAATGACTTATCCATACGAGGTTAGGGAAGACTGATTATAACAAATATTATTAGTTTTTCATTTTATTTTTGAACTGGAACAAATATATTAAACAAGAAATGAAATACTTAATAATAGTTCAAATTTTTATAAAAATCATAATAATCAATTTTTAAGAGTTTGGTCAGTTATTGTAGGTGATCATGCTTATATTTAGGAATACCAGGAGCTGTAGATCGGGCAGATCAGGTTCTTTCACTTAGGCATTTATTGAGGCAGAGTTCCAGGGAAAACTGCAGCCGCATTCATAGACCTAACAGCGGCCTACGATAGAAGTCTACAGTCCGGAAAGAAGACATGATATACAAGCTCCTCCGTATAATCTCCTGTAAATCCACCGCTCGAATAATCAACAGCATGCTAGCCGACCGAATGATTCAAGTAGTCATGGGAACCGAAATCAGAACCCCAAGAAAACTAAAGAATGGACTGGCTCAGGGATCTGTCCTAGCTCCTCTTCTCTTTAGCCTGTACATCGCTGATATACCAGAAACCAGATCAAGGAAGTTTGGTTACGCCGATGACTGGGTTCTTGCAACAAGGTGTAAGTCATTTGAACAAACAGAAAAAATCCTCACGGCGGACACATACAGTGGGAAAGTATTTCCGTAAATGGAGGCTTCAACCAAATGCTACCAAAATAGAGGTTTCCAGTTTTGACCTTAATAATAAGCTTTCCGGAATAACCCTCAACATCCAATTCGAAAATACCACACTCATCTACAACAAAACACCAAAGTACCTTGGGGTGACTCTTGATAGTACCCTAACTTTTAAGAAACATCTGTCAAAAACAGCGGAAAAACTTAAATCCAAATTTAAAAGCTGTGCTGCACAACATGGGGAGTCTCTGCTTCCACCGATACTCCCCATGCACCGGAATCATGGTGCATTTTTTATTGTCAATATAGCCTTTCAGTAATAAATTCATTTCGGTTCATTTTTAAAAGAATTAAGTGCCCTGTACTCAGCTGTGAATAGGACACAAACAGTTATACGAGTGATAAAGTGCTCACTGCTGGAAGTGAACCAGAACCACAAAGTATGTTAAATAAATAAGAGGGTGAATACATTATTGTGTGGTACTGTCTAAAAATCCCAATTAACGAAATTTTTATTGTACAGCCTTCTCTAATTACGATTTTTTTATAACTGATATATCGGTATTTATTTTACTTTTATAAATGAAATTCTAAAGGATTTTTGTTTTCAGGAATCTGATCAAAACAATAATAGCGATGAAGACAGACCACCACGCTTAACTCGTATGGTTCCTCCCCGTACGGTTTCAGGTCGCAATGATCCTCCTCGGAGAGTTTCCCTCCGTATTCAGCAACGTGCACCAACTTTACAAGCGGAATCTCCAAGTACTTCGTCTACTCCACCATCTCTACTACCAGAATCCACTCCTTGTATGGTCCCTGCTCGCAGGCGCTCACTTCGTACTAGGCGAGATACACCCTTCCATATGCACACTCTAAATGCTCCGTGCAATTTGTGTTGTAATCAGTAATATACAATACAAAATAATATGTAATAAAATATGTAGGGGAAATGTGCCTATGATGGACCCCTTAAGGAAAAAGCTCCATAATAATTTTAATTATTTACTTAGCGGGCTTTAAATATGACCACATAACGTCTTGTTATTTGTATAATATGCAAATGTTTCAAATTTTGATAAAAATTAAGATGCCAAAAGTTATTCATAGTTTACTAAAATCCTGTTAAGGGTCCATCATGGGCATATATGCGCTCATGATGGACCCTTTGATACGCCCATGATGGACCCGTTGCATTTTGTATAAAATAAGTAAATACCAAATTATTTTATTAAACCAAAAGATATTCGAAACGATAAATAATATTACAAATAGGTATTTTTAAGAAAAAAGTTACATGCACAATTCACACATAAATTGTTTACATCCAGGATTTACATCTGCACATTTATTGTGACACCAATTCTTACACACTTGACAACGAATCCATTTTTCTTTGGATCGTGAATGCGAAAATAGTTCGTTACAGTAAATGCAAGTTGCATCGTCCGAGTCGTCTTCTTCAAAGGAAGATTCACAATCGTCTTCAGAACTGTTTGTAGTTGAGACACGAACTTGCCTTTTTACTTTTCTTGCGTGTTTTTTTCTTTTTTTTGCTTCTTTTTCTGCAATTTTTTGTTTTATATTATCAATTTCTGGCGTTGAATTTAAATATCCTGTTTTACCCCGTTTTCTACCCCTTTTCTGAGTTACTTCAGATACTCCAGCTAAAGGAGGAGGACAAATATCTTCGACCGAGATGTTTAGGACTGACGATGATGTTGATTTCTGATCAGTGATTTTTGATAAACCTTTAATCGAAGAAACATTTTGGTTCCGATGTTCCGGTAGTGAGTTCTCGTCAGAACATCCTGGTAGTGGGTTTTGTTGATAATTTTCTCTATCTGTTGTTATAGACGGCAAAAATTGCCAATCCTCGAAGACATCTGGATTGAACGGTTCTATTCCTGTCTTTTTAAATGCATTTATTGCATTTGATGGAAGAGCACTTTTTAAATATGCTTTATTAAAGATACTGGCTACTTTAAATTGGGTAACTGTTTTACCTGGATTCTGTCGCAGCCATAATTGAATTTCTCGGCCGTAGTAAGTTTGAAGTGGTCTAAAAAATCCTACGTCCAAGGGTTGAACGTGATGAGAGCAGTGAGCAGGAAAACAAAACATAATAATACCGTTTTCTTTTGCAAACTGGAGAGCTTCAAAACTTTTATGACTACCATGACCATCGAGTAACAACAAAACTTGGTTGGTTTTAGAAGCCTTTGAATACCTTAAAAAATGTTGCAGCCAGAGACAGAAAATGTCGGAAGTCATCCATCCTTTTTCTTGAGCGAAGGCTACACTTCCAGTAGGTGCATCGATCATAAGTTTGTCTTTCTTCCTCTGTCGAGGAAAAATCAAAGCAGGAGGAACATATGGTCCAAGTGCATTCATTGCACATACGACCGTAATATGTAGACCGCGTTCTGCACTACTTAAAGCACCAACTTGTTTGCGACCTTTACTAGCATAAATCTTCTGCGATCTTCTGAGTTTTCCGGTGGAAATTGAAACTCGTCTAATATATGTGCTAATGCTGTAAAATAGACACATATATTTGGTTTATTAAAAGCTTGAGCCCTTGCCAACGAAGTATTTTCTGGAGTTCGTAATGATAATCGTGGATTTCGCTTTAAAAAGCCTCTGACCCATTTCCAGCCTGCCATCTTGGTTTCCTTATTTCAGCTACTTCGTATACAAGTTTTCGTAAATCTTTACTGGTCAGGCCAAAAAAACGAGCTTCCATGGTGATAATATGGTCAGCAATTTCCTTTTCGATAGCAGTGGAAAATATTGGTCTTCGTCCTCCCAAATCACCTTTGGTACTTCCTTGCTGCTTATTAAAGCGCCTTTTCAAAGTCGTTTTTGGAATGTTAAATGTTTTTGCTGCCAACTTAAACCCCATAGTTTTTTCTTGTATGCTTTTTAAAGCTTGCTGCATATTACTCTCATTCCACTGTTGCCTTTTATGAGGATCCATCCCTCTAAAATGTATTATGTTAATCGTTAAGTAGCAACTTATTTCCTTTTTCCTATGATGGACCCCTACTCCGTCATAGGTAACGACAAAGGGGTCCATCATAAGTTAATAGACAAGACAGTAAATTTAATTATGTTACTTTTGTTTTGACCATTCTAACCTAAAACAAAGTATAGTATTTGACAAAGAAAGTGTAGTCATTTTATACAAAACAAAAAAAAACACTTAGCTTAACGTATGTTACCAGTAAAATATTACTTACCAAAAAATTTTATTAGATCAGCAACACCAAATTTTAATTTTATTTCACAAATTTACTGTTATAACCGCCACGGGTCTGAAACTTTGCAAATACTAAACTACAAACTTCGTGCTCAAGCGGCAACCAGCGATGTGCATGTAACCGGGCCATATTTGAAATTACAGCAGGTGGTCCATCATAGGCAGGGGTCCAACATAGGCACACTTCCCCTAATAAAATAGTACAATAATAATATCGTCGGTGATGTGGCAATATCTCCTATCCTGCCTTCACCTAACCTTTCCAGGAGAGACAAAAAACTTTATAAGTATAAAATTTTAATATATTTTTATATGTTTCACCAACTCGATGGGAATGTCTCCAGGCCCGGGTGTTTTTCCATTTTTCATTTGTTTCAATTCTTTTTTCAGTTCTTCTTTGGTTATCTTATGCACCTCTGAGTTTCCTGTCATTAAGATATGGTCAGGTCTTTCCATAAATTCGTGCCTACTTTCTGTTAATAGCGTTTCGTAATATTTTTCCCACTTTTTATTTTGAATCAGGTTTATCTTTTCTTTCTTTTCTAATACTTTTTATGAATTTCCAAGCTTGTGTCACTTTGGTTCCTCCTAAGCATCATTGCTATCACTATTATTAGACTGGGACTGACGACATCGAGGAATATACTCATTATCGGAATCAATTGCCAGGTCACCGACAATATACATATAATAATATAAATATATAGAATTTACACATTTTTAAACGCCTTGATCATTGTTAAGCCTAATTCGGACTATGCTAGTATTTTAGTCAAGTTGCGAGTAGGGGAACGATGGGTAATTACGAACACTTCTTCTTCTTAAAGTGCCTATCCGTTCCGGACGTTGGCGATCATCACGGCTATCTTCACTTTGCTTATTGCAGCGCGGAACAGTTCAGTGGTAGTCGTGTTATACCACTTTCGCAAATTTTGAAGCCAGGAAATGCGTCTTCTTCCCGGTCCTCTCTTACCATTTACTTTCCCTTGGAGAATCAGCTGGAGAAGGCCGTAACGTTCTTGATTTCTCATTACATGACCTAGATATTCCAACTTTTTAGTTTTGACGGTCATGAGAATTTCACATTCTTTCCCCATTCTACGCAGGACCTCCACATTAGTAACTCTGTCAACCCAGGATATACGTAAGATGCGCCTATAACACCACATTTCGAAAGCTTCGAGCCGATTCATAGATGCAACAGTCAGTGTCCATGCTTCCATTCCGTAGAGCAGAACTGTGAATATGTAGCAGTTCAATAGACGGCATTTTGTTTTTAATCATTAAAAAACGAACACTTAAGGAAAATAATTGTTTATTTGAATTATAAAAATGTTGAAAACTCGGAAACTACTACAGAGTGGCTAACAGTAATACAGCTATTAATTTTTGTTATTGGAAAATCAAAAATAAAAACTTTAATAATAAAAAAACTCAATTAAAAATTTTCACGAAGTGTTCGCTGTTACCCGAAATGTCGGGTAATAATAAACATGAGAAGGGTAATGGCAAACAGTATTACCTATTAACAAAAATCACATTTATAGTTGTCCGATGTGTCTGAGCCGCTGCATAATTTATGCACCCATCCACTACATAAAATGCAACGGAACCAAATTTCGCTTTTCCCGAACTCACCACAAATTAAACAAGATTCTCCTTCATTACAATCGTCGGTATTAATATCGTCATTGTCATCAGATTCATCATCTTTATATGATGTCGAATCTTCCTCTTCGCTTGAAGATTGTAGTACTTTTCTCTTTGCAGTTTTATTTTTCTTTTTTAAAAATTTTTGTTTTTCAATTTCTTTTTCCATTTTTTGTTTCCTTCTAAGCTCCTTTTGTTCGAGTTCTAATTTCAAAGGCGTTGAGGTTAATATTTCGGATCTTTGTTTTTTTCTTCAACCCTTCTTCGGAACAGATATCTTTTGTTTTTCTTTCGGTAAAGGCAAGATATCGCTGACTGAAACATTTTCGGTATTTTCACATATCTGGTTTTCTTTGGAAGGACCTGGTTGGGGTTCCAGTAAATCTTCTTGAATAGTTTGTGAAAGACCTTCTTGGCTATTATTTTGTTGAGTTTGATTATCGTTTAAACTGTAAAAGTCTTCTTCATTAAATGTATTTCGGTTGAATGGAAAAATTCCGGTCTTCTCAAAACCGTTTGCAGCTTTGTCTATGCTTGCAACTCTAGTATACGCCTTTGAGAATAAAGTGCTTATATGGCACATTTCAATTTTCTCATAGGGTTATGATTTTAAAAACGAATCACATTCAACGTCATATGCTCGCTTCAATGATGAGAAAAAGCTAACGTCTAGTGGTTGCAGACGATGCGAGGTATGTGGAGGTATTGACAGCATAATGATACCATTTTCTTTGCAAAAATTATAAATTGCAATAGAGCAATGACTGGAGTAATTGTCTAGCACCAGTAAAATGGGATCATCTCTTGTAGGTTTATTGGTTTTCGCAAAATGTTGAATCCAAAACAGGAACACTTCTTCGTTCATCCAACCGCTTTTTGAACAGGAGTACTAAGAACCTGGATGCCCATCCTTTTCTAAAGCAGGATTTCTTCTTAGTCTTGGATAAATGAATAGTGGAGGTGTAAAAGATCCGCTGGCACTCATACAACAGCATACCGTCACGTTCTTGCCTCTTTCTCCACTTGTAACGGCTCCAACTTGTTTTTGGCCTCTAGGTCCAATGATCCGATTAGGCCTATTTACGATTGTAATGCCAGTCTCATCGACATTAAATATTCGAGTAGGTGGAAACTTGTATTCATCGTACAGCTTACCCAAATTGTCATAAAACCTTGAGACTTGATCCTTATTGAAACCTTGAATGTGATTAAGACTTATTGCTTCAGGTTTACGGAAACTTAACTCAGGATGCCTTGACATGAATCCATATAACCAGTCTTTACCTGCTTCTTGTTTTTCTCTGTTGAAACTATGTTTTAAGTTTAATTTCTCTGCATAGGCGAAGGCCTCTTTTCGCAACTGATTTGGGGTTAATCCATAAAATATTTTGGATAACGTTAGTAAATGACGACTCATTTCTTCTTCCTGTTCATTTGAAAAGAGAGTGTTTGCACCCAGCCTGCCTTTGTAAAAGCCTCTAGAGACTCTGTTTTGTAATGTTGTAACAGGTATATTAAATTGGCGTGCAGCTTCCCTTAGGCCATAACGTCTTTCTTCAATTGCCTTTAGAGCAGCTTTCATTTGATCATCAGTCCATGAAAATTTGTTGGTACTTCGTTTCCGTTTAAAAGACATCTGAAAAAGATACAAATTGTTAAATAAGCAAAAGAAAAGCAAAAATGTAAAGAATCTAAGCCAAATTATTAATAGAGTAAACGCGAACACTTGGCGGGTAATCGCGAACATCTGTTCGTGATTACCCGATTTGGAAATGAATATGAAGAAACGAAACAATCATAATATAAATGCATTTAACTTCTCCGTAATAGGACAATTTTGTAGGTTAAATAATAGTAAGTTAACTAACTCTAACAATTTAAATGAAACGATCAAGTGTTTAGGTACATACCTTATTTTCTGAATTGCTAAAATTGCAGTGCAAGCACCAAAAACAAATAAATCGCTGTAAAAAATTCCACAAATACGGGGCAACTGTGTATCTATGCCACCACGTGCAGACTAGTAGGAAGCACGAAATGAAGTTTACAACGGAATGATGCAGATGACGTACGCATGTATTCTGTGATGTTCGCAATCACCCGCTGTTCGCTATTACCCGTCGTTCCCCTAATTTAGTAACTAAACATGTCTGAACAACAAAAAATTGAATCAGTTGAATTAGTCAAGTTCATCAGTTGCCGCAAAAATTTCGTTTCGCTGCTGCGGAGAAACAACTAAAATTCGTTTACAAATATTTAGAACAAAAATGTGGAATATTAAGAAAGTATAGAACTGCTTGTATTTTTGTTATTGCAGGAATCTCACTTCTTAAAAGGGTCCGCTATATTCAAGAGTGTTTTTCATTATCAGAAAATGTACACAACTTTTAGACATTCTAAAAATATCGAAGTATACTTTGAGGTCTTCCAATGCTAATTCCTTTTCTCAACCGTCTCTTCTTAAACAGTCATTACGATTAGCTTAATCAGTTTATTTACTTTATTGCGTTATAGGCTGTTCATCTTGCAAAACCCAACCCACTTGTGAACTGTACTAGAACAAGTGCGAACGATTTTTGGGCATTAATATATATTTTAGTTACTAAATTACTCACTACTAGACTAAAATACTAACATAGTGCGAATAATAATAAACTTGTAAACAGTAGATACTTCATTAATTTCTAAGTTAACATTATTATACATTATAGGTTAGGTTAGGTTAGGTTAGGTTGGTGTGTAACACCTAATCAGTGTTATCGTCTAAAATAATATAATATAATAATAAACTTACTAAGTACAGTAGATACTTTATTTCTAAGTTACCAGTAGATAACCCAAAATAGACCCTGACATTTGCAGGCACCATAGAATATTTCACACCCTCTCGGAATTCTGGACAGTCCTAAAACTAATATTGAAACAAAAACTTAAAAAAAAAATCGCAACAGTGAAATAAAGAAATAATATAAATAAATAATTTCAACAGTGAAATAACAGAGCAAAATTTACATTGTGTCTACAACAACATAGACAATTTTAATAGTCCAAGCTGTCGAATGCCAAAAAATGAATGATTTTGAGCATTAATTAGTGAATGTTTAAAACCAGCACAGCGTTATGAAGGAATGAGTAACCTCCCAAGTGTTTGTGACTCCAAGCTGTTGGTAATCATTTTTTAAGGTGAAAAAACAGTGTTGTTTATAAAAATTCTTAAATTTGGCAACATGGCACAGAAAAGCGAATATTAGACAAGCGTGGTAAGAAATAAAGAACTACTGTGTAAAGGAGGCTGGTACCACAGAATAATAAACAATCAGAATGCCCACTCTGCTTGTCAAGATAAGTACGTGCAGATGGAATCGGCCATGTTTTAAGCGGAACCAGTGCTTTTCAGTGAAATTTTATCTGATGTACATAGAAAAATTAAACCGGTTTAATTTATTTACGGCAACCATAGACATAATATGTAATATTTTATTCGTACTTTTACTTGAAGAATAGATTAAATTATTTCAAATTTACTAAATTATTAATCTCTAAAAATTTTAATTACAGTTCTGTCGTAGCTTGTCACAAATTTCTCAATCCGAGTCTGTTTCCGTTTAAAATATGGCGATCGCGTGCTGACACACTTCAAAGATGGCAGATGAGAGTGGGCATTCTGATTGTTATTTATTCTGTGCTGGCACCATAATCGGTAGAATACGCTGAGAATGATGATGATGATGATAATCATTAATTCATTACAACCTACAGTTATGTCGATTATTCTATTGAGAAGATTAATTCCGTACACAGAAGAAATAATAGATGATTTTCCGTGTGGCTTCCTACCGAGAAAGTCAACACCAGATGTTTATCTTGCGCCAAATTTTAGAAAAGTTTGGGAATACAACAAAGATGTACATAAAATTTTTGTGGATTTTAAAAAAGCGTCTGATTTTGTAAACAGGGATACACTGTGGAAGTTAATGGTGTAAATGGGAATACCCATAAAGCTGGTACGAATAAACCAGATGTGTGAGCAGGATTCATGTCCACGTATCAAAATTGACAGGCAGTACATCAGATGAGTTTCAAATCGAAAGCACAATCAGAATTAGTAAATGACTGTGCTGCCTATGGAGCAAAGGTACTGTTTGCTTTTGCTGACGGTGTCGACATAATTGCACAATCCACCAGATATGCGAAAGAATATTTTACTCTTCTTGCCAGGGAATAAAATTCAGGTGTTTTTTTAAACGTTTTCAGAGCATAAATTTGACTTTTCAATGGAAGCATATGTGGTTTCTATTTCAAGTTCTTCGACACTTTGATAACTGATGCGATGACTATAAACTCGGTTCGCTAATCCCAGTCCGAACTGTCTAGTGAATTTAGTCATTATTTTTTTGCGAAGTTAGTTACTTTTTGACAGACTAAAAGTGGCTGGAAATTACTATACAACCAAGCACCCGTACTCATAGCCAATATTAATAGTAAATAAAATAGAACTTTGCGAATTACCGACAATCAATATTTATTTATCTGCACCATATAATAAATAGTTATGTTAAATTATAACAACTAAATATATATTTTTTAAATATATACTACCCAAAATTTGATGGGTTTAGTATACACTTCGACTATTTAGAATAATTCTTCTTTTTTTAAATAAAGAAGTCTGTAATAGCAGGATACTTGAGCTATTAATACTGAGAAGTAGGAATTGTTGTGTTGTAGGTTTCCGACAATGAATCTGTCAAAATATGCCCGAGCTAAGCGAATGGAGTTTATCTACTGACAATATCTATAATTTTTCTGCTGCTTTTTAAGCTTTTTAGAGTCATGCCCAGCATGAAACACAGACTCGGATTGAGTAATTTGTGACAAGCTACGACAGAACCATAATTTAAATCAATTAAACCGAGTTATTTTTCTATGCACACCAGATAAAATTTCACTGAACAGCACTGGTTCCGTTTAAAACATGACTGATTCCGTCTGCGCGAAAGAGATGCGCGTATCTACTTATCTTGACAAGCAGAGTGGGTATTATGATTGTTTTATTATTGTGTGGCCAAATGGCGACTCCAAAAATATGCAAACTTGCCCAACGTAATTTGACGGACTTTTTTTAAACAAATTTCATGGTGGTTTGACATAAAATAGACAAAATAGGACATTTTTGATAATAATATCTGAAAATATATGAATATATGAAAAATCGATTTTTTGCACCTATTCCAGTTTGATTTCAAAGCGACGATATTTAGAGAATATTCAGTAAACAATTAGGCTAGATAAAGGGTATAATATAGTAAATTTCTGTTCAAAATCTGGCAACTTTTAAAACACCATTTGAAAAATAAAATTTATGGACCTGGCAACGCTGTTGACAATTGACAATCACTTCAATCATACAAGAATAAGGCAAACAAAATGGAAAAAAGCATTGCTTTTTTGGATTTGTATTAAAGAGAAATGACAGTGTTTTGTGTTTTCCGATAAAATAAACAAACCATATGAATAATTTGTATCTTATATTAATTGACGATGATACAACCTTTGGTTTATCTCGAATATGAATCGGACGGACAAAAAATGTCAAATATAATGCAGGAAATTACATATCTGTTTGGAATAAGGAAGTTTATGGTTTTGATGGAGTAAGTTCATTCTTTATTTAGACCAATAAATGAAACATACACCATGCAAATTATATAGGGTCGATACTTTGACAAGAATACAATTTTGAAACTATTTTAAAGGCTTTAACATCTACACTTATCTGTATTGGAAGTAATATAAACATTTTGTTTGCAGTGTTAAGAGGAAAGTATTCCTCCAGAAATAGTACTATGGTCACTATGAATTCTGAAAAGGCTGCCACAAAGCGCAAGCCAGAATCTAATAATGAAAGCTGTACAAAGCTAAATAATGATTCACTTATTCAGTCCACAACAACTTCTGATGAATCCCCAAATAATATTTTATATAAAAAGGTGAGTAGTAATTGTTATTCTATATTAGTAATGCTTATTGTTTCTTACTAATTATAATGGAGTATATCAACTTCTGGATATATGCAATTAAAAGTATTCATAATTTTGTCAAGCAAGTAACTTTTCCAGCTACTGTTATAACCAGTATATACATGTAATGTTTAATAGGTGCATAAATCTGCAAAATGTAACTGGTGTCATTGTAGCGGGTTGACCATTCGCACCTAATAATAAGGTCCTAATAGATAAGATGTGGAACGTGCTGTCAGATAATTTACAATATTTAACTGCATTTAAAGTAACAGAAAATATTAGTTTTCATCATCATCATCCAGCCTCAAGAGTCCACTGCTGAACATAGGCCTCTTCCTCATGTTTCCAACCCTGTCTATCTTGCGCCGCTCTCATCCAGTTTTTATTGAGACTTCTTAAATCGTCAGTCCATCTTGTAGGTGATCGACCGATGCTTCTCTTGTCTTCCCTTGGCCTCCATTCCAATAACCTCTTTGTCCATCACCCATCTGTCATTCTGGCTATGTGTCCTGCCCATCTCCATTTTAGTCTGGCTATCTTCTCGATGATGTCAGTCACTCCAGTTCTTCTCCTGATGTCTTCGTTGGTTATTCTGTCTCGCAGAGTTATTCCTAACATGGACCGCTCCATTCTTCTTTGCGTGACTCTCAGTTTGGTAGCTGCTGCTTTTGTTAAGGCAAGTGTTTCTGCTCCGTACGTCAAGACTGGGAGGACGCACTGATCAAATACCTTTCTCTTTACGCATGTGGGCAGCTCACTTTTAAAAGTTTCTCTCAGTTTTCCAAATGCTGCCCACCCAAGGCCGATTCTTCTCTTCAGTTCATGAGTCTGGTTATCCCTGCCAATCATAATTTCATATCCCAGGTATTTATATCTATCTACGAGTTCTATTTCTTTCCCACCAATACTGATGTTCTGGTTGGGTACCAAATTGGTCATAATTTTTGTTTATATAATATTAGTTTTATACTTATTCAAAACTTGTAGCTTCTCATAATACAAATTATAATTTCGTAAAAGTAACATATTTCAAAACCTTCATATACATTTTACAAAAAAATATGGCATGTTTTATACTTATTTAAAATTTGTAGCTTTTCATAACACAAATTATTATTTCATAAAAGTAACTTTATATTTCTAACATTCTTATAGATATTTGTGACGTGGTGCCTTGAGGAAAATATATTTGGTTGTGTAGAGTGCCCTAAACTCATTATTGCCCATTTTTTTATTTATTAATTGAGTCTGAGGTATTCTCCATTAATGGATACCCCTTTGTTCTGCCAGTTCATTTTGCTGAATATATTTTTGCAATGAAGAGCTTTGGTGATATTGCATCTCTTTGTAAGACGCCTTGGGTAGTGGGAACTTCTTGAGTAATTTCATAAATTTTCACCTTAGCTTTTGTTTGTATATATTTGCTAGTCTCTGTGTACAGTATTTACCTAATTTTTTGGATCAGATTTTATATAATTTAAAAACAATATTTTTATGATTAAAGTTAAAAAATTACCATAAATCAAATTTAAATTTATTAAAAATGTAATAAAATAAATACATACACAAATTATTGTCTATAAAAGTCACTAAACTAACAATTTAAACTAAAAACTATAATAATTAATTAAAACAGAAATAAATTTTACTGCACTATTGAAATATTTAGAGTAGACCTTCTTTTTGCTGATGATCTAAAGTTATGCACAATTATCAATAATACAAAAGATTGTGTTAATCTCCAACATGATCTTGATTGGTTGAGTGAGTGGTGTGTGTTGAATGCCATGGCCCTGAACGCTACCAAGTGTCATGCTGTTTCTTTTGGACGATCAAGACATCCAATAGAATATACTTATAATATACAGAACATCTTGTTGACTGGGTTACACAAATCCGTGATCTAGGAATTAATTTGGACTTTAAACTTTTATTTTAATCACATTGTATGTCAATAATTTCCAAGTCTTTAGTAATGTTTCGCTTTATAAAAGGATGCACTAGAGACTTTCGGAATATTGAAGTGATTAAATTAATATATTGTTCTTTAGTTAGAAATCATCTAGAGTAGTGTTCTTGTGTATTGTCTCCATCTTATAATATTTACATAATAAAAATTGAGACAGTTCAACACAAGTTCTTGAAATATGTAGTACAAGTAAATTATGATAAAATTGAAACCCAACTTGGTATTCTCTCATTTTATGACCAACAATTAATTACAAAGAATTAAAATTAGATATCAATATGTTTCAAGCTTTTCTTGAAAACATTTATATTTTAGAAGATATTGAATTTATTTCATATTTTCCACAGCGTATATAAATAAATATTGTGTTTTTTTTATTATATTACAAATATTTTTATGAACTCTTAGCTTATACAGAGAGGTATAATAGAATAATCATTATTGGGAATTTTACAGATGGAGAAAATTGTGGAAAATATGCAAGATGAAACAAATGGTGTTCCAGTACGTACCGTAAAGAGTTTCATGTCCAAAATTCCTTCAGTTTTTACTGGCTCTGATCTAATAATGTGGATGATGAAAAATTTGGATATGGAAGATCAACAAGAAGCTTTACATTTGGCTAATCTGATGTCGTCCCATGGTTATTTTTTCCCTATTGATGATCATATGCTCACTATCAAAAATGATAACACATTTTATAGATTTCAAACACCTTATTTTTGGCCTTCAAATTGTTGGGAACCTGAAAATACTGATTATGGTGAGTACAATAATTACACATCTTTTATTTTTAGACATAATAATTTATCAAAAAATTGAATAAACTTGAATAAAATTGATTGGAATATTCAAAAATATATTATTTGCAGCTCTAAAAAACTCATTGTGTCTAAAACTCATAAATATTTACTTGAAGAATTTTGCTGACCATTCTTTTATTGTTATCTTAATGTTTTTGTTTCTTGATTTTTTGCCTATGCTATTAAATAATTAGTTTGAATAATTTGATTTGTCCATACTATATACACCAACATATGAACAGATTATTGAAAATCACATAATATTCAGGCTGTTTCAAGACAAGCTTATGCTATCTATATATCAGAAACTACTTACACGATATTTATGATAATTGGTTTTTGGGGATTACAAGTTATGACGAATTTAGTGAAAATATTTTGAAAACAGATATGTCAATGGTATAACCAGAAGTGAGCAGCACCCTTATTTTAAATGGAACACCCTATATAATATTGTATTTTTAGATTCTTTAGATTCTCAAAATCAAGAAAATATCTTCCCATCACCTACCTGAAACTGTTAAAATTATATGTAAATGGGAAGGAATTCCAAACAAGAGTAAATGAAAGTAGTTCGAATAATTTTCCTATAAAATCTGGTGTCCCACAGCGTTCTTGGACCAATATTATATGTGCTATATACAAGAGATCTACCCTCCAATAATGAAATCATCACTGGTACGTTTGCAGATGATGCTGTCATCCTTGCAGTCAACAAAAATCCAATTATAGCATCTAACATTCTACAGGTACAACTGAATGAAATCGAGACATGATACAAAAAGTTTAGAATTAAAATGAATTAATCAAAATCAGTTCATGTGACTTTTACCTTGAGAAGAGACCAGTGTCCCCCAGTTTCACTTAACAACATCCAACTTCCTCAATCCTCTAGCACCAAATAACTAGGAATACATCTTCACTCAAAACTCAATTGGAAAGAACATATTCTTAAGAAGCTTGAACAAATTGACCTAAGAATGAAATATCTAAACTGGCTAGTCAGTAGGAAATCGAAACTGACCCTAGAAAATAAAATCCTTGTCTATAAAGCTATTATAAAATAAAACGTATCTGGAAGTATGTAATCCAACTCTGAGGATGTGCCAGCTAGTTAAATACAACCATAATTCAAAGAAGCCAATCGAAAATACTGGGAATGATAACTGATGCACCCTGGTATGTGTCAAACCTAACGTTTCATGGAGGCCTAAGAATCCTGTTCATACAGGATGTGATCACTAAATATAGCACGAAACACCATGAAGGACTGGAATCACAGTAAGCCCTTACTTCAACCTCTAATAGAACATAATGCCAATAGGAGACTAAGAAGGAACTGGCCAGCTGATCTGAGAAACTGTTAACTTATGAACCTGCCCAGTTATCAGCTCGAATTATTTTTAGGATGTATGGCGTGGTAAACTTTGTATCCCTTAAATCTAATGAATGATTGGTTAGTGAGGTGTGTTTCAGATATTAAACACATGTCAATTTTGTTCATATCAATGTTTAGTTGCAATTCTTGTTGACTTTGCATTATTCCATTGATATTCCAACTCATTATTTTAAGCCCACTGGCCATTTATATTTTACTTTTTGGGATGGCCCCTTTATTGCCACATTCTAGAGCATTCAATCTTTCCTCAATTATTTTAAATAGTTAGTCAGTTTTTCCATAATCACTAAAAAGGCTGGTTTCTATAGTTGAGTCTTGTTTGGACTCAAAGTTTGGTATGAAGTTTGGACTTACGGTACCTTATACAAATTTTATCTAGAATTTTACGCAGAATCTAAAAATGCAATAATATATAGGGTGTTCCATTTAAAATAATAAAGTAGCTGCTCACTTCCGGTATAGCCGGAAGTGACGTCTGTCAAAATATTTTCTTGAAGTTCTTCATAACTTGTAATCCCCATAAACCAAATTTCATAAATGTCGTATAAGTACATAGTTTCCGATATGTAAATAGTGTAAGCTCGTCGCGAAACACTCTGTATAGATGCCAACACAAACCTAATCCATAACACTAATAAAATTGGGATACTACTTTGATATAGGGGTATTGAGTTTTATTCGCATTTTTAAAATATTCGTATTTTAGCTGTGTATTTATGTAAAAGGACAATGCAAAACAAAACCAGATTGGAGTTGGCTGATTATGAAGCTGAAAATTTAGCTCGATTACAAAAGATGTTTTCAAGGAAATGGGAATTCATTTTTATGCAAGCTGAAGCACAAAGTAAAGTAGACAAGAAGAGAGATAAGCTAGAAAGAAAAGTTTTGGATAGCCAGGAGAGAGCCTTTTGGGATGTTCATAGACCAATGGTAATTTATTTTATTGTTTTAAATAGATTCAATTTTAAATAAACTTTTTCCAGCCTGGATGTGTAAATACAACAGAAATTGATATTAAAAAAGCATGTCAAATGCACAAACCTACTCATGCTGCAAAAACTGTTACAATATCTTCAAAATTGTTACCATCTACCTCGGGTTTGCCACCAAAAAATAGCAAAGAACAGCTGAAAAAACAACTCAATTGGTTAAAAAGTAGACTCGATAGAAGAAATATTAAAATATCGAAAGCAGCAGAGTCGTAAGTATTTATTACTGTATTAATTTATCCTTGTTTCTTCCTCTCAACCTTCTTTCTTGAGGTTTTTTATGTGTGTCAATAGCAATATTTCAAATAATACTTACCATACCTCTCCAAAATTGTATTAGGACTTCATTTCATGCTCCAAGAAGGAAGCCCTAATACAATTATAGTAAAGTATATTTGCAATCTCCCCTAATCTTATTCTTCTTTGTCACTCCACTCATATCTAATCATTACCATTTCTGCCACATGCATTCGTTTTTCCTGTTTTTTTTTTCAACTGCCCAATATTAAGTTTTGTATGTAGGGGAGAGTGTTGTACCTTTGGGCGCTTGTACCTCTGGACACTGTCGTTAGAATTGTTGTTTTTCCGTGTTGGAAAGAATTTTTGCTTTAACGTTCTGCTATTGACCACTTGAGGTCGGTACAATAGTTTCTCTTCATAAAAATATAAAGACTTTGGAATTTAGTCAGGCTTGTGAATTTTTCGTGTTAAAAGTAAATAATTAGTGAGAACATAAAGAGTCGGTGTGTTACAAAGTTGTGGCTGGTTTCATCTATAATTTCCCAGGTAAGAAATATACTATGTTTGCTATTTAAAACTTGTGTTCACCAATCCATAAAGTTTACATAACCTTAAAAAAATAATGTGTTTTGGTAGTCGTAAACATTGTTGTACCTTGGGAACTTACGTTTGTTATACCTTTGGTCTGGCCAGAGGTACAACTGGCAATGGCCAAAGGTACAAAAAGACAAAACAGTTTACTTTTTCTAATTTATCTGTAATTTCTCTGGAAGTAGACACTAAAGTAAGGCGAAATCGGCACTGGCGTGTGTTTTTAATGCATAGGCAATAAATAATTTTCAAATCAGAGCAAGCCCAGTGGTCTCTTTGCTTTAATATGCACCGCGGCATTAAGGCAATTTTTATCGCTTATGTGATTTACTAACCTCACTGCACTCGGCTAATAAACTCTACAAAATTGAACTTTAATGCTTTTTTACTTTAATAACAAGTAAACTAACACCAAACTTCATTACAGAAAAAATGCCACGAAGCAAAAGTGGAATAAAAAGAGACAAAGTGGATGTAGGTGCTTTGCAGAAAGCTGTCGAAGTATAAATCGTCATCGAAAATAAGATTCCGGTCCGACAAGCTGTCAAAAAATATATTTGTCGATCAACCATATATAATCATATTCGTGTTTAAGTGTTTTCACTTGAACAAGAGTCACAGTTGGAGCAGTACTTGACACAGGCAGCGTCGCTTCATTGTGGACTCACAAAAAAAGATGCAAGAATCTTAGCATTTCAATACGCACGAGAAAACAAGATAAAAACACCAGACAATTGTACTTCAAATGCAACTGCAGGCAAAGAATGGCTAAGACATGAATCGGCATCCATCATTGTCGTTAAGGAAACCCAAGGCTACAAGCCTGGCAAGGTCACCCAGTTTTAACAAAGAAAATATCCAAGCTTTTTTCAACAATCTTAAAACAGTAATGTCACGCTATAAGTTTTCCCCTGCCAGTATCTATAATTTAGATGAAACCGGGAATTCTTCAGTCCATGCCCCATTTAAGATAATAGCCTTAAAAGGTGTAAAGCAACTGGGTAGTATGACATCCGGAGAAAGAGGGATCAATGTAACTTTGATTGCTGCGTTTAATGCCATCGGTAACCATGTACCGCTCATGTTGATATTCCCTCGCGTGTTTTTCAAGGACCACATGTTACATGGTGCACCACTGGGTTCAATTGGAGGCGCAATTCGATCAGGATGGTCAAACGAGAAGCTTTTTTTACACTACTTCCAGCATTTCCTAGCCCACGTTAAGCCGAGAGAACAAGAAAAAGTGCTACTAATACTCCGTAATCACGAGTCCTATATTGCAGTTTCCGTGATTGATTTGGCGAAGGAAAATAATATTGTGCTATTAACGTTGCCGCCACACAACTCGCAAAGAACTCAACCTCTTGACAGGACTGTTTTTGGACGATACAAAACCTACTACAACACCATAGCTAATGAGTGGATGATGACCCATCCTAGACGTCCTATAAACTTGTATGACGTAGCTAAACTCGTAGGCAAGGCATTTGCAAAAGCATTTACCCCTGCAAACATTGCTAAAGGATTTGAAAAAACAAGGGTATGGCCTGTTACTGAAAATATATTTGGCTACCACGAATATCTGTCGTCCTATGTAACAGATCGATAACAGAAATGAATCCATAGACCTATACTTTGTCATTTATAGATAAAGGTTGTATCTACTTCTGTATGCTTCAATGGTCGCTATAAAGCAATTTTTAAACATTTTGAGCCAAACAACATGACATTTGCTCAAAGGTACAACACTCTCCCCTACGTTATAGATGGTGTTGTGACAGTTTTATAGAATTGTCCTTTCAGTTTCATCGGAATCTTTGTCACACATCACACCATATCTCTTCAGATACTCATTTCTTATTGAACACCCACCTGAGAACCTTTTGGGAAACTCTCATCATAAGCTTTTTTTATAAATTATTTTTTATCAATGTTTGATATAAGTTATACTAATTCCATGTTTAAATTTTTAGGTTCATTGCTTTCTACGAGCAATATTTAGAATATGACAGTTTCTTCGTAGCTCCAGAGTATCCAAACCCATGGATATCGGATAACCTGGACTTGTGGGAACAAGATAAATTGGCTAAAGACATATCAGCCCGTAGAGTTAAACGTTGGGCATTTAGTTTACAAGAACTCTTATACGACCCGATTGGAAGAGAGCATTTTATAAGATTTCTTGATAAAGAGTTCAGTGGAGAAAATTTAAGGTAAACGCTTATTCTTTATCTACTTCACGATTTATAACAGTCAAAAATTATGTAACTGTTTTTTTTGTATAAAAATATTTGGTACCCACTGTCGTGTTGTGAATTAAAACACTTTGTCCTTTGTTCTTTTATTGAGTTCTCTCCAGCTTTGTTTAGTTCTCTCATACTACCTACATATTGTAACGTAATATTTTGCCTACCACAATATGGTATTACTATGGGGAGTTGAAAATTGGGAACAAAAGTTACTGGGGGTGGATATAGGGCAAGCAAAATAAACGAAACTTATGCGAGCGGCACTCAGGGTTTATTTGGAGAACTAGGTCGTGGATAAGTGAATGGCAAGGGGGTTGGATTGGGGCAACTACAAAAATGAAACAAAAGGGTACTTACAGTTACAAAACAGTTACAAAAATAAATGGCACAAATTACTATATTAATAGTTACAAAGATAAATACCAAAATAACAAAGAAACAATTACTTTGTCCTATCTGTTTACAAGTGGGAGGCGCTACAAAACTTACAAAGAAATTGTTACAAAAAAGAAATATCTTTAAAATGAAACTATTCATAGAGAGGTTAACCATCTTTAAAAAACCAAAACAAATTAATATCAAAAATAATAAAACGAGCTGTCATATGTCAACATTAAATTTAAAACAGAACAATTAAAATGACAGCTAACCACACCCTAAGACATATATTTTTAATTATTACAAATTCTTAAATTTTAGTGAAAGCAATTATTATTGTTAAAAAACGTCTATTTTTACTTTGAAATTTAAACACAAAAAAGTTACCTTGATTGCACTAAATTGCACTTTAAAAGATTTCTGGGGTTACCTTCTCTGCCACACGGTCAAATCCATCTCCAAACTGTGAAAGATGCTCTGAGACGGCTTCTTAGGACACATACAAACTTCAGGTTGAAAGTTTGGAAAACAAACTTTGGACTGGGCTTCTTAAACAACAGGAACAGGTACTGTATATACAGTATATATACAGTACTTGAGAGTTTACTTTCAAATTACGCTACATCTACGAAAATTATTAAACGATCAATGACCGATCAAGCAAAATGTTTTGAGGCTTCTTTACGCATTTCTTGAATGCTTGCCAAACATATGAAGCCATTTAGTGACACGGCTATCGCTAAAGAGTGTTTTCTGGAAGCAGGAAATTCATTATTTGAAATTAAAAAGCATGTTGTCGATACTATTCAGCGTATTCCAATATCTACTACTTCAAGCACAAGGAATACACAGGTATTGGCAGATGAAACATACAAAACTTTAAAACAAATCTTGGCTGTCAATAAATATTTTGCTTTGGCATTGGATGAGTCATGTGACATTACAAATACAGCACAGCTTGTTATTTTCTTGCGCTACCTGGACAAAACCAGTGAAGAGTTTGTTGAAGAACTTTTGACTATTTTACCAATGTCAGGAACTACTACAGGAGAGGATTTACACAAGGCTGTGGTGAATTATTTTGCCAAGGATAGTTTGGATTTAAAAAAAGTTATTTCGATCACTACGGACGGCCCTGCAGCGATGGTTGGGTGTAGAAACGGCTTCTTGGTTCAGCAACTAAGTAGCGATTCTATGTGCAATGGAAATCTAATATCAAAGTGTGTTGTGTTGCAGTTTAAATTTAAATTTTCACAGTAACATGCAAATCGTCATGTGAACTTTATACGTGCAAAATCATGTTTGAGGCATCGTCAATTCAAATCATTAGTAGAAGACACTAATGCTCAGTTTGACGATTTGCTTCTTCATAACAACGTGAGATAGCTAAGCAAAGGTGTAGTGTTTGAAAGATTCTTTGTTATACTTGACAACATAAAAGAATTTCTGTCCACTATTGATAATGAAGCTACAAATGATCATTTGGGCTTCCTCTTGGACACAGAAAACATTGCAACTATCACATTTTTGGCAGATATCTGAACTTCCTAAATTTAAAACTACAATGCAAGGGAAAACTTGTTTGTGAACTTCTGTCGGATGTTAGAAGTTTTTCTAAAAAGATTGAACATTTTTCTGAAGATATTAAGGCAGAACTTTTGTAATTTCCTCTCCTTAAATCCGTTTGGATAGTAATAAAGATATTGATGTTACCCAGTTCTCACGTTTTATTATTTAACTTGATTTGGAGTTTCAAAAAAGATTTGCAGATTTCCACAAAATTAAAAATGTTGAGATTATTTCACACCCCTCCCTAGAGGCGGCCTAGTCGCCTGGTTTCAACCACGTAACCAGGATGGGTGTTCGATCCTGAGAGCCCAACTACTGGAGGGTTTCTGGGTAACCCCTTGATTATTGCTAGGTAAACTAATAAGAATGCAGAATCGGACTAAGACTTGTATAATTTTATTAACAAATTTGCTACCCCTCCCCTTATATAGCTTTAGGTATAAAATATTTGGGTATAAATATATAAACTTTTCGTTAAATAAACTTAATAATTATTGAATGTGGTATGCATTGTAATTTAGGTTTTGGGAGGCAGTTCAAGAATTAAAAACATTACCACAGGGCCAAGTACAAGAAAAGGCAATAGAAATTTGGAACGATTTTCTAGCACCTGAAGCCAGTTGTCCAATAAACGTCGATTCACATTCAAATGAAATGACTAAGAAAAATATGGAAATTCCAGATAGATGGGGATTTGATTGTGCAGCGGTAAGTTTAAATAAATCTTCTAGCCATGTCTTCTGCGAGACATTCCATTACTTTTTACTTTTATTATTCACTCGCATTATCCTTTTCCATTTGTTTTAAACGTTTCAACGTTTGGCATTCCTTTTCCCAGGTAGCTGTAGCTTCCTCCGTGGTTGGTGTTAGTTGTTGCCCTGGAAACCATCAGGGTCTTCTAACTCTAATGCCACAAATTGGTTGCATTGCTCCTGTAGTGATCCTTTCTCAAGTTAATAAGCTCCTTTTCTAACTTGGCTGCACCGTACTGAAGACGACCAATAGTCAGAAATACGTATATACGGTATATGGTTGCCTTCCATCGATATACCATATTTGGTTTTCTGTTTTGCGAGACGTGCCACTATTTTTTACTTTTATATAGTTATATATATATATATATATATATATATATATATATATATATATATATATATATATATATATATATATATATATATAAATGCATCACTCTGTATTTTATATACTATCATAAACTTAAGTGAATGTAGTTAGTCTGATAAAATCTTGGCATCTGTCAAGATTTGTCTCAATTGTACGCAATAGTTCTCGACATGTCTAAAACACAACAATATGACAGAACTGAAAGAAGGTTCTAAAAGAACCATAACATTATATAATTATATTAAGGTATTATATATTATAAACATAAATGTAATCATTTCAGAACCATGTCTATCATCTTATGAAGAGCGACAGCTATTCAAGGTATTTGCGCTCCGAAATGTACAAAGAATTTTTAAATGGATCGAAGAAAAAGGTAAGGAAGAGCAGATTATTCGAGTAGACTTTTTTCTAATTTCTTGTCCTGTTTTGTAATATAAAATATGTTCGAGGAGTTTATGTTTAGACGTGTTAAACGAGGTTACATATGTATTAAACATCTGAACGCAAGATAATGTACTACTACACCAGTCTATAAAAAAAAAGGTAAAAAAATGTATTACAGGTATCTGAAATTTGTTCATAATTATAATCAAATACATACTATGTACATAGTATAAACAGTTAAGTACATTAGAAAACGGTATAAAAATAAATTGTTATCGACAAACATAATATAGAGATAGATTAGAAAATGAAAATTAGCCTGTTGTTAATATTTCGTCGAGTTACCACATTTTAAAAAGATTATACGTTTTCTAGAATCGGAGATATTTCAAATGCTCAGCGCGCTTCAATTTGAAGTTCCAACCCCAAAATCTATCCACAAAAAAACTCGTAGCTTTTGTCCCACCACTCACCCTTGGCTCAGTCCGCCCGAGTACCTTCATTTTAAAGGACTAGTACTTGTCAAATTATATAAATTGCGTACTTATTAATTGCATCTTAAAATGTAAGTACTCATTGGTAATCTGAATATTTCAACTGTTTAACACCATTACTACTATAAACAACAACTATTATAAACAAACTACTAGTGATAGTAGAAAGTTGCTTTCTGGAAGCATAGCTTTCTTATCGGGGTATGAAAAAATAAAAACTACTGAAACGACAGATCGCGTTACCACACACTACGTGGAGTAGTAAAGCAGTCCCATAAGTGTTTCTTAGTAAAATAAAATAAAATTATATAAAATAAATTAAATTAAAAATCATCGCTCCGTGCGTAGACAATAAGAAAGCTATGCTTCGTCTTCTAGGTCACTCCCAGAGTTGCTCCATCCCGTTTTTATAAATTTTTCTTTTCAACCAAATTTTCGAACCAAATAATTTCCAAAGATATAATAATAAAAAATAAAGTTATTATAATTGTTTACAAGTAAAGAAACAACATTTTTGGCAAGCAACAATTGGTTTATTTCACTTTAATAAATATCTCTTAACAACTTTCTAACAAGAGCACCTTTCCTTTTTTGTGAGTGTCATTTTTAGGAAGAGAGCAATTTTGAACTATTCTATTTTGACGAATAGAACCAGTTGCTTTTTGCCTCATGCAATCTAGCTTGAAACAAAATTCACTTCAACATGAAATAATGAAATCTACACAGAGAACTTAGGCAATTTGTTTCAAGTGATCTTTGTTACCGTACGGTTACGCTGGGACCTAATGGGTTCATACAACGCAACGTCCGCTCTAAATATAAATATGTTTGACTTTGACTTTTGTTTATATAAAAAAGAACTGAGCTGATTTGACAGTACCTCGGTAGGTAATTTTCATTAACTATGTCCCCCTTCAGATATCTCTGTAATATTTTTTCTCATGAAAACCATAATTTTTTTGTAGACTGGCTCCTACTTTTTTCGCGTAGCCTAGACTTATATTAGACATATTTAAGGATATATAATTAGTTTTATTTCCTGAAAGCCTGTTTTAGATCCATTAGGAAAAAATCCTAATTGAAGAAGGCTGTGAAAAATTAAATGTATTCGGTTGGAACTTACTGAGTAGGAAATTTTAAGGACAAATATTTGTTTCTAAATATTTTAATCTTGAAATTGATCTTGTATGACAAATATATAAAAACATTTGTCTTTTGTGAATATCTTTTTGTTGAAATTATTGTTTAACTGTATAGCTGATACAATGTTTTGACAAGTTCTGAACAGTTATGTGGAGAAACTATACAACAGGATTAAGAAATCGCTTACCAGAAAGCATAAAACAATCCACAATTAATAGCAAATAGATTTAAATCATCATTTTTAATCAATTTTGTTCTACTATGTAAATCTTAAATACTTATTTCAATATTAAGTCAAATATTTGTTTGTTTTTACTATATTTCGAGATTATAAACTTTGTAATGAAAATGTCATTAATAGCTGAAGTACCAATCGAAAATATTTAAATTTCGCAGCCTGCTCCAATAAGCATCTTTCTCGGTGGCTCTGTTATATAGGGTGACTCACGCGCAGACTCCACGAACTCGACAACGGAACGGTATATTCTAATAACTATTTACAAATGAGAATTATGTAAGTCGGTAGGATGAATAACAGTGAAAATATTTTTTGTGATTTATGTCCCCAAAAAGATCTTTGGCATCAAATGAATTGTACCATAATAGAGGATAAACTTTAATAAAAGCACTGTATATTGTAGTGCTACGGTATCAGCAATATTTTAATGTTTTTTTGAGAAATGCTTTTATTATTTTTTTTTTTTTTGAAAGTAGTGTTTTGAAAAAAATTTGTAACAATAAGACTACCAAAGAAAATTGAAGTAATATTATAAAAATAATACCTCAATCAACCATGGGAACTTATCGTCTATGCCTTGCTTAACTCAGTATCTCAAGTGTGAGTTCGTCTTGTCTTAAACTAGGGATTGAACCTGAACTCTTAGCTGATAGCAAATAAAACAAATTTTAATTAAACATATTTATTAAAAAGAATAAAAATCAAACAATAATCCACCCTGCCAAAGCTTAACAATAATCAGTGATACTTATGACTTCGATGGGCTGCTTGTGTGTTTTAGACGTTAGGTCCTCCAATGGTCAATCAACTTTCATAATTTGTTAAGAATTTAGGTTAGGTCCTCCATTGGTTAATAAATTTTCATGATTTGATTAATTCAGCCAATAAACTCGAATGTGGTCAATAAATTTTCATACGGTCTTGAACGTGTTCAATAAATTTTTCAAACTGGTCAATAAAATTTGAATGTTGTCAATAAACTAAAAATACAACAATTTGCATTAGACACATCAAAAGGGGTTTAACTTCCTTGCCATTTTACAAAATTACAATGAAACAAATAGCAGCTGGAAAGGATATAATGAAATAGAATTACTAGTGAACTTTTTGTTAAGATTTCTACTGCACAAAATTAAGAAAAAATTATAATCAATTCAAGAAGCGTGGTTTCGAAAGGAGTACGGTTATGAATATTGGAAATGCTGTCAGAATTATAGAATAAAGATTACGATGAAAGTACTTACCCCAAGAGAATTTTGTAGACCATAAAATGAATCTTATAATAATATTTCCTTTTTTTATAAATTTCAAAAAGGCAAAAAATTATATTCCCACTACGTTAGAAAAGTTGACTGACAGAAACTAGGTGGGAGATTGAAATGAAGTTAGCACATATGACATAGGACGTAAGCCTATGATAGAGATAGCTTTTCTGTCAACATGGAACAGAATATTTTAGTCTACCGTCTATTTGGTACTGTACATGGACCCTACCAAAGGATCAATTGAAACCATGTTGGTATGAACGCAGTAGCCCACAGCCCACGGTTAAACCACGACAGTGCTCCTCGGAGACGACAGCCTTATGTGCCATGAACCCCCCGACGCCATACCCTGGAGACAACCCACCATTTAAGGAAGATCCAGTGGTACGAATGTACATCTGCACCAAAGCTCAGGCCCACAATAACAAAAATAATAATAATAAAGGGGCAATGCATCTGATATATTCAGATATACATTGTTGAAGAATTCTGTCTTCAGAAATTCTTTTTCGGAAGTACGACTTCCTTTGCAAGATAGCATACTATACACATAGTATGAAGTCTAGTTAATAATTGAAGTCAAAGGTAAGTATACAAAAATAAAGGCAAATAAGCAGGTCAGGTAAATATATAATATAGAGATCATAATATCTCACAGAAATGAATAGCTATGAATAGAATGACACTGCTAATGAATGAATCTCAAAAAAAAAATAGTACTTAGGATGACTGAGTACCTAAAGTAAGGTAACAATAATATCAAAATTATAATATGAGTAAAACCATGTAGACATTGATATGCAAATGTAATTATTGATAAACAACTCAAAAATAAATATAAACTTTTCTTGATATGTCAAAGAAGACAAAGTTCTACACAAAAGAGATATAGTAACTGCATAAAACAAGTCCTAGAAGACTAAGAGTAAGTTAATAATGAAAATAAGATAATGATACATAAGAAGTGCTATTTCTCACTAAATATAAACCACGGATCTACACAAAAAAGTACTGCATAAATATAGTTTACAAAAGATAGAAGAGAACAGGTATATATATATATATATATATATATATATATATATATATATATATATATATAAAGTAGTTAGGTATTATTGACTGACACGTTATGTAAAATAAAGTTTTATTTTGAGGTTGCAGTCATTAATATGGCAGGAAAGTAAAACTCTTTGTTCTTTATCAAGCTTTCGCAAAATTTATTTGCTTCTTCAGGATATGCTAAAATATGATATCAGTAAATACAATGAAATAAGAATTAAATAGCATTGTATAAAACTAGTATAAAAACTTACAACATGAGGTTAATCCATTAAATTTTCAAATTTACAAAACATTAAAACTTATCAAAATTATATAGTAAGTAATATTTTAATTTTGTATAAATTCATAATGACATTGATTATGTTATTTATTATTATATATTTATATTGATTATGAACATAATCAATGTCATTATGAATTTATACAAAATTAGATAAAATTAAAATATTGTACTTACTATATAATTTTGATAAGTTTTAATGTTTTGTAAATTTGAAAATTTAATGGATTAACCTCATGTTGTAAGTTTTTATACTAGTTTTATACAATGCTATTTAATTCTTATTTCATTGTATTTACTGATATCATATTTTAGCATATCCTGAAGAAGCAAATAAATTTTGCGAAAGCTTGATAAAGAACAAAGAGTTTTACTTTCCTGCCTTATTAATGACTGCAACCTCAAAATAAAACTTTATTTTATATATATATATATATATATATATATATATATATATATATATATATATATATATATATATATATATATATATATATATATATATATATATATATATATATATATACCTATGAAAAATCATCTACAGCTTTTGAAAGGATGTTTTTCTTCCAAATTTTGTCACCTACATGAAATTTTACATCACGTCTACGTAAATTGTAGCGTTTAGTTTTGGTATTGAAAGAGTGACGTATTCTCTTCTGAACTTCATTAAAGATAGGAGAAATATTCTCTAAAAGCTTGGGATCAAACAATTTATTGTTAACATTAACAAGATTATTAAACGTTTCTTTAATAGCACCAAAGAATGAACCATCAACAGGAACATTTCTAGCAAACGTTAAAAATGAAGGAGAAAATTGTGTCACTTCATGTTTAGCTAGACGAATCGCTTGGGCTATTTTTAAAATCTCCTTATCCCAATCTTTATGATTGTCCTGAATAAAAGACCTAATGGCAGTAACAATCGTCTTATTAACTCGTTCAGTAGGATTAATCTGAGGAAAGTATTTAGCATTGTACCAAATTTTTTGTACTTTGTACTTTTCCATCAAAGTTTTAAAATCTTTGGAAACAAATTGTTTTCCATTATCAACTGCAAAGGTCTGTGGTACACCAAAAATAAGAAAAACTTGATTTTCAAATAAACTTGACAATAGCTTTCAGCAGATAAAAACTGAAAAGGAAAATTAATATCACGATATTGTCCCATAAGACCAGCTGGAGGTAAGTTACTAGGCTTGCAAGAAGCACAAACTTTACATTTATGAACATAGTTCACAACAAAAGATTTCGTTCTAGGCCAGTAATACAATTCTGAAATCCTAGAAAGGGTTTTAAAGACACCTAAATGAGCAGCTGTAGGATCATCATGATACACTTGCAAAATGTCCTTCCTATGTGGAGAAGGAACAAAAATTTTCCATTCTGGGGAAGAATCAGAAAACTTTCTAGAAAAAACAATTTTTACTTCCTTCTGTCAACAATTGGTTGTACCTCTGCTCAGGGTATAAGGTTTCCTTAAAAAATGTAATCCTTTATCATTGACCTAGTGTCTTATTAATAATTATAATCTTAGTTACTCAAATTATGTAATTTAAGGGTCATCTGACCTCATCATGTGGCTAGTTCCAAATACTATATAGACCCTTCAACAATTGATCTATTATTAAGAGAATCTATAGGAGACTTTTTGGTTACTTTTAAGGACTCAGACGTACCCGTAAGAAGAGCAGCAATAGCAACCGTCAATACCGCTGTCTATAAGAAACCAGTGCTTGTTACACAGTTGTTAGAGTCTATTTTACCTCAAATTTATGAAGAAACGGTTGTTAAAGGTTCATTTGATTACGGAAATACAACTGGGACCGTTTAGACAAATAATTGATAATGGTTTGGACACTAGAAAGGCAGCATACGAATGCACACATGTACACGGTGCTAAACTTTTTATCCCACAAAATAGATTTATTTGAATTTATGAAACATTGTACGTGGACTATAAACGACCACCACCATATTAAAGTATTTACATTCATTTTAATCGATAAACTTACACTCGTGTGTCCAAGAGTAGTATCTCAAGCGACTGAATTGTTTATTGAGCCACTTAAAAATATATTTTCGCTGGGATTACCAAATGACGCTCTTAGACAAGACCATGAAAAACTAACCAAATTAAAAACATATGCTTTGAAAGTTGTGATATCTCTTCTGAGCATACCAAATGCGGATAAAATTCCACGTCTGATAGAATTTGTAGGCCAAATCAAGGCTACTGATTACTGGTTGCCTATATTTGAGGCAGTACAGACATTATTTGTAATTCCTGAATAATCAGATATAAGACCTAACAGATCAGAGTAGGCAGCTACAGCTTGTTGGTAATCAACATCAAAGGATACATTGACAGAAACATCAGAAAAACTACGGTTACTGGCTTCCTGAGAAAGAAGTCAGTAAGGATCTTTCGTTTTTCCTCTACTGTATTTGGGACAGAGACATTCCTAATTAGAATTTCATACGATAATTTATCTGTCTTTAGATATTTAGGTAGCATCTTGAAGAAATAATTTAAAAATAATTAAGAAAGTAATTAAAGTACGCTATCCACAAAAACTGGTTAAGTAAAAAAAACAGACCACTTAAATCAAATAAAATATATACCAAATATGCTAAAATATATAAAAATAGTAATACTTTTTAACCCAACATGTGAAAATTAATGTGTATATATAAAAACAGGCAAAAAGTAATGAATTATAAAAAGGTATGTGTATACATGAAAGATTTAATGCAAAATATTGAAATGTATAAAAATAGTATTTATTAAAGCTTTTTGTCTGCTACCAAACCAAAAATCCAAAGATCAATTCCTAAAATAAAACAAGTACGGTTGGGCGTGTAACGATAAGACTACCAAAGAGAATTGAAGTACTATTATAAAAATAATACCTCAATCAACCATGGGAGCTTATCGTCTATGCCTTGCTTAGCTCAGTATCTCAATTGTGAGTTCGTCTTGTCTTAAACTAGGGATTGAAGCAGAACTCTTAGCTGATAGCAAATAAAACAAATTTTAACTAAACATATTTATTAAAAAGAATAAAAACAAACAATAATCCACCCTGCCAAAGCTTAACAATAATTAGTGATACTTATGACTTCAATGGGCTGCTTGTGTGTTGTAGATGTTAGGTCTTCCAATGATCAATAAATTTTCATAATTTGTTAAGAATTTAGGTTAGGTCCTCCATTGGTTAATAAATTTTCATTATTTGGTTAATTCAGCCAATAAACTCGAATGTGGTCAATAAATTTTCATACGGTCTTGAACGTGGTCAATAAATTTTTCAAACTGGTCAATAAAATTGGAATGTTGTCAATAAACTAAAAATACAACAACAATTTACATTAGACACATCAAAAGGGGTTTAACTTCCTTGTCATTTTACAAAATTACAATGAAACAAATAGCAGATGGCAAGGCTAAAATGAAATAGAGTTATTATTGAACTTTAGCTAAATTTTGTTAAGATTTCTACTGCACAAAATTAAGAAAATATCATAATCAATTCAAGAAGCGGTTTCGAAAGAAGTAAGGTTATGAATATTGGAAATGCTGTCAGAATTATAGAATAAAGATTACGATGAAAGTACTTACCCCAAGAGAATTTTGTAGACCATAAAATGAATCTTATGTTTGCCTTCTTTTATAAATTTCCAAAAGAGGCAAAAAATTATATTCCCACTACGTTAGAAAAGTTTACTGACAGAAACTAAGCGGGAGATTGACATGAAATTAGCACATATGACATAGGACGTAAGCCTATGATAGAGATAGCTTTTCTGTCAACATGGAACAGAATATTTTAGTGTACCGGACAGAAATAGAGAGGGCGAATATTTATTCTACGGGACAGAAAGAGAGAGAAAAGAAAGACAGAGGAAGAAAAGAAAAACAGAGGGCGCCAACTCTTTTTCTACTTTTTAAATAAAAAATAGTAAAAAGAGAAACTGAAGTTAAAGGAATTAATAAATTAATAAAGAAATTAAAATAAAATAATTATTTAAATATAAATTAATGGAGATGTGACGTTTATAACGTTACAATTTAATAACTCATATATTTATTGATCAAATTGAATATTGGCTATTTAGAACACAAATACTAAATATTTTATATAGCAGGTTCTTATTTTGTATCGCCTTACAAGGCGTTAAAAATATCCTGTCATTTTAGTAACACATTGAAGTCTTCAATTCATAAATGTACTGATTATCCAATTCACTTAGATTGTGTTTGCTGCAGTAGTGGATACTTGAGAAGGGCCTACATTTTGCCACATTAGCTCTTGATGGTATTTCTCATAACGTGAGCATTTAGGTTAAGTTTACATAAAGATTTAAATATATTTAAAAACTTATTCGAAAAAAAAACAAGAATAAAAAAGTATTTGTCAAAAAATAACTAGTTAAATAAACACTGTCAACATTTTAACCAAGCCAATAAAATGACAGAATAGGGGGAAGTATGAAAGGGTTATACGAATAGTAAAGCGGAATACAAGCAAAAATAAATGAAAATGGGGAACATTTAATCCAATTTTGCGAACAGCACTCTCGGAAAATCCTAAACGGATTCCACAATCATAAAAATATACATAAGTATACCTAGGTCCAACCAACGAGAAACACCAAATCAATTATAGATTATGTTATCACTAATCAAGAAATACACTACAAGTCGGAGACGTAAGAGTGTTAAGAGGACCAGAGTGCGGAACTGACCACTATATGGTAAGATCAAAATATTACCTACAGTATCGACCGCAACCGCTATATCGAAATGACAACCACTGGAAATGAATCCAACCGAATACAATATTGATGCACCGCAAAACGACTCAACATCATTTTTATATGATGAGTTATCTCATGTTATGATGGCTAAGTTACGGCTTAGCCAAAAATTAACGAACCTGATCTAGTCTTCAGCTCAGAATGCCTACCAAGAGATAATAAATAAAGTCAATGAAGGAACAAAGGAACAAAAAGATACTCCATTCTGGTGGACAAATGACATCGCTAATGCAGTAAACAACAAGAAACATGCATATCAGAAGTAGCTGCAAACAAATGACCCAGATGATAAACGAACATACGCAAGATCAAATAGAGAAGTAAAAAATCTAGTAACTAAAGCAAAAAATGTTTCCTGGGAAAGTAAATGCGAAGAGCTCAACAAATATATAGGGTCAACAAAATCAAAGGAAGCATGGAAAACAGTAAAAAGCCTGACAACAAATAGAAAAGAAGTGAGTATTATTTTCTTCGTTAAGACATATACTAATAAACTATGGAAAAAAATACATTTATGTACACAAAATGATTGAATAGTAAACACAACTTTTTAAGCTTATAAACATTTACAATAACTCCGTAGAATTTAGTTCAAATTAAATGAAATGTATGTCTAGACCTCAGAAATTGCCAAACACAAAATAACGAAAAACAAAACAGACGGAATCATCAACGAATATTGGTATAACATACAAAACTCGCTTTTAGAAGACCTACAGGATTTTGTGAAATCACCTAAAAGATTGGATGTTACAGAAAATTCTGGACCTAATAGATATATGACAGAAATATAAAAATACCACACTAACAAATACTCAATAAACACATAAAAAGAAAAATTAAGCAAGCCAAAGAACTTTTGTTCTATAATTCGTATGAAGAAAGAGAAGGCATCCAACAAAAATACGACAGTTTCAGCCTCCACAAGAAACTTAGGTATATCTCCATTAGAATTCTTCTCCTCTTTATAAGCAATTCTGTTTGTTCATTGGCGGACTAATACCTCTATGGAAGGTTGCCACTCCATATTTTGCGCGGTCGTCCCATACTTTTTCTGTCGATTGGTGACTTATCGACGACACGGGTCTCCACCATTCTGCTTATGTGGTTATTCCATTCTATTTTGTGTCCATTCATAATTTGAGATAAATCAAGCTACTTTTTAACCATGCTACTCGAGAAAACGCTACACATACTGTTTGTGAGACAACGAAATAGACCAGGGTTTCAGTAGATTGAAATCAGAAGTAATAAGGGCAATACAGCAAGCCAAAAATAATATGAAATCTGGACGAGCTGCTTAAGCTTTTGGAGCATGACCCATTTAACTGCTTTGTTAATAATATTTACAACAAAGGAATAATAATATCAGATGATTGGTTGACTCGCTGTTCATAACACTGCCAAATAGAAACAGATTAACAAATGCAGCGAGTTTAGATTGATCAGTTTGATGAGAAACACTTAGATATTACTAAAACGGTAAATGAGTCTAGTTGAGCACCCGATGACAAGATTGACTTTTTTGATTGCCTATTATAAGGTATTGCTGTGAGATCTAAATAGACTCCTGTTTTGTTTGTAACCCTATATCTAGAAATATTAATACAAGTCAGAATTAGCGTTCAACCTCATCCACCATTACATTTGGCAACTATAAATTTATATACATTTACATGTAGTGATCCAATATTAGTAAAAATAATTTTAAAATTTTTTTTCAGGCTTCTGTTAAAGGTATACGATCAATCGTTTCATTCTCAGCACGCAAAGACAATGTAATTTAGTTGCAACATGTAGGAAGGAGGAAGATTTATGTCGTGTTTGTGGCAGATTTGATATATTTCGACAATACTTGAGAGCCACTCGCAAAATTTGGTTGAATTCAAAGAACATAGTTGATGTTTTCGTAATCTATTTGCGATACCTAGTGTTTGTGTATAGATATCGAATAAAAATGATTTCATATATATATATATATATATATATATATATATATATATATATATATATATATATATATATATATATATGTATATGTGTGTGTGTGTGTGTGTGTGTGTGTGTGTGTGTGTGTGTGTGTGTCTGTATGCGGTATGAATGTGTGTATGTATGTGACGCACCAGCAAATTTACTCGAACGAAATTACGTTTTATGAAATATTTATTAGTTTTGGCTGGATTACGACTGTCTCGCTGATATTTAGTTGAGATTTCTACATGATCCATTAGTTTATATGAAATTCAATGTTGAAACATTATTAGGTTATTATTAGATATTATTATTTTCTGTACATTCAGGTGGGTGTACATAAATTGTGGGTGATTTAGCACCGATTGATATCTCTAGGAACATAGGTATGATAAAAAGTGGTTAATCTTCAATGGTATTTGAGAATATCTTCTAATATTTTATTTTTCAATTGTAAAAAAAATACTATTTCTATTTTTTTTAATAATTTTGAAATGTCATGAAGTTTAACAAAGCACATTGAAATGTATATTTAAAATTTCCTTGAGAGTAAGCCTTAAAAAAAATTTTAGAGAAAAAAATTTCCTCTTTTACCTTGTTCCTTTAAATTTGCCTGAATGTTATGCATAGACTTCATAGTCTTTTGTAGGTAAACGGTCGATTCTTTTTTTTTCAGATTAGAAGTATGCAGATCGGTGAATAATACTAAAATACTTGTTTGTTTATAAATGGTGTTCAAAAACTATGACACATTAAAGTTGGTTTTTTTTTATGGAACACTATCCCCACTACTTGGATTTTACATTAAATACTTAAACTTTCATAAACCTTTCTTACACCTATATCTTGTAAATGGTTTAAGAGATATTTTGATTTTGGAAAATACATTGTCTGCCACTAGATCAACTCTCTAGCAGAAGTGGTTGGCCTTCAGTCAGTGCCCTAGGGCAAATGGAGTTGTTATCATATCAACACTCTGACGGAACACCGGACGGTTGGGCTCCAGTCAACACCCAGAGGCCCGGTCGAGTTCTCACTAGATCGGCACTAGCGGAACTCAATTCTCTCTTGTGGCGTAAGCTGTTTTATACTGTTGTAGGCCTTCCATATCCTCTAGCGCGCATCGATGAAAGAGGAACTTGTGGTGGGACTGTGTTTTGTACGCAGCGCTGACAGGACGTTATGTATGTTATCCTTTATTAATTGCGATAAATTATTCTGTCATATTCCTTACACATTACATAGTATATTACTATGTGAGTAGTCAATCAAATTATAGCAAGAATATGGGGATGAATATGATAATTACCAAGGAAATAGAAGACAGGAAACATAATCTACTCTTGTGAGCCCATACTCTGAAGAAATTATTCATGAATATTAAAAAGGATTTAGACTTGCACAGCCAATAGTAAACCAGATCGTCGAAAAACCAGGGAATTTGGAAATGTACCTTGAAAACCAGGAAATTTGGGAATGTAACACTTTGGAATTCCTGTCAAACCAATAGAACAGAGGACTGAGACTCTAACGTGCCCTTTTTACATAGCACTGATTCAGAACTGAACAACTCAAGCACAATATTTTAAAAATCTAACCAGCAATAACCTACTACAATCCCAAGATCATTAAAGATTGATGGAGACTGTATATATTCTAAAATTTGTTTTAAAAAACAAGTACGGGTTGATCACTTTAATGTATTAGGAAAACGACAGGACATTTTAGAAAACCATGTAGAACAGTAGGACTGTCGATGTTCCAATGTACAGGGTGTTCCATAAGAATGTGATCTATATCTGAACTTTACATAGCGTCACTTTTTAGAACCATTGTAATGTACTAAAATTTGTTTATTGTTTTTCAACAACCCCTTCCGCATGTACATTTAGGAGAAGGAACTTCTTGGAGTTTAACAGTTTCGTATGCAAGATTATTATTATAACGTTCTTTTGTTAATATTTTATTTATTTAAACGTTATTTTATCGTTTAAAAGGCATGTTTTGATATTTTCTTGGTTGTGAAGGGTGAGCTACGTAATTTCAATAAAATAGTCCAGAACATACAATAATTTAAGAAACTACATAGTTATCGGACTCAAAATGAAAGACCTTTAGAAATTACATAGCTGAACCTTCTAAACAGAAATAAATCAAAACATGCCTCGAAAAATGGAGAATTTATACATTTGCAATTTGTTCCGAAGAAGTTGCTCTTCGTATGGCAAGTAAGTATATGGAGCTGCACATTTGTTCCAGTTCGGTGCACAGTTCTCTTCAAAAGCATTTTTACTGTTATTTGGTTAACAATTCCAAATTAAGTTTGTTATATGTTTACTTTCCTTTTTAAATATTGGCGCAAGGACGTCTCATCTTACTAGACCTATAGGCCTTCCATTCTTCGTTCAGAATTTTCAGTTCAGTTCAGATTCTTCGTTCAAAAGTCCAACTCTGCTGCAAAATCTAAAAACTGTGAGTCAAACAGCTCCACATACTTCGTATGAGAGGAGATACATAGTCTAGTGAAAAAGTAATTTCGTCGGAATTACATCATATTGCAAAAATTTTAAACCATGGTACGACACATGTAGAATGTTTTAGGAAATCCACGTACGGGATACCTTTTAAGAGTGTTAACAAAAGAACAGCCTTGTAATAAAAATTTTTCATAAGAAACGCACTAAAATATTAATATTCACCATATTGAACTACATATTCTCATTTGGAAAATATTAAATAAAATATGCCTACTACTTAAAAAAGACCGCGAAGTTCTCTGTGATTCACTATTATATATATATATATATATATATATATATATATATATATATATATATATATATATATATATATATATATATATATGTATATATATATATATATATATATATATATATATATATATATATATATATATATATATATATATACATAGCCTGTGGTGTGTATGGTCATAGTGATTCAGTATTTGTTATATATGCTACTTGTTATATATGTTCTTGTTATATATTATGCTACTATTAATTATGTAAATATTAATAAAGTCAGTAAAATAAATATTCGTATTTTTTTACCCTCTCGAAAAAAATCTCAAAAAACCAAAAATACTTAAGAGGAAGGAACTGAGTAATACAATTAAGACAAATATATTTTTTATAAAAGTAGAAAAGTATTTGTATACACAAAGAAATTGTAAGAAGATATTAAAGAAAAAGTAAAAAAAAACTATTAATATTGGTTCACACAGATATAAACATGAACTATTGTTAAAAATAAAAAATTACAAAAGATATTAATTGAGTACCGTACTCCGAAAGTGGTGTGGCCGCTGTAAGGTTGACGACATTTTTGGAACACTCCCTTCTCTTATCTAGATCTTAGCTATTGTTCTAAAGCTATTTTCTTGTGGCATTTTAAAGTAATTACTATTTTGTTGGTAATAAGCCACAATTGAAGGTTAAAATAAGTTTATTGACGTTTGACATTAATCCAACTTTTAAATACAATACATTTTTTAGACAGCTATCGCCGCATTCCCGTTCGCCTCCGCCAATCCTCCCGGTCCAAGGAATGCTCCTCCAAACCTCTCGATTCCATCGCTCTTCTAATTCCTTCATCTCATGAGCGTCGAGGTCTACCTCTTTTTCTTCTTCCAGGCTTCCATTTGTGAAATTTTTGGGGCTAACGTTTGTAAGGCATTCTGAATAGGTATCCAAACCATTTTGAATCTCTCCTTTTGTATTCTTTATTCTACATATTTAAAGTGGTAATTTAATTATTCAATTAGCGGTTTGGATTTTTTGTATTGTGTGTGAACGACAAGTTACATTTTCCTACTATTCTTTATATATTTTTTACTTTATATGCCCTGGGGGGGGGTATCCCCAAAAACTCCCCCCTGGGTGCGCCACAGCATAAGTGGGAAAAATGGTCAGTTGAAAAAGAAACTATAAAACTAATTGGAGAAAAAAGAAAACCTTGGATGACAGTAGAAAATATTGAACTTATGGGAGTATGAAGAAAAGATAATGCAAAAGACCTGAATTAAATACAAAGAAATTCTAGAGGTGGCCTTTCCGACAGATGCAAGGAAATAGGTCTGGATAAAAACTATGATAGCAAAATCCTCCACACACTGGGGCTAGTAGACACACCTCTATGCAGGAAGTGTGAACGAGAAGACGAAACCCGATGTCCTATGTGAATGCCAGGGGTTATCGTTAATACGAGAGTACGCTTTCGGCGAGTCCTAGCTCACATAAGGGAGATGTCCCCTGGTGACTTGTCTACCTTCCTAGAAATGAGCTAAGAACGGCAGCTCCCTGGGAGGATGCACAATGGGTAAATTGTGGCCCAAGTGCTATGGAACTCGCCCTCCCTACTCTACAGATACAGAAAGTATGATAGCTTTAATTTACACAAAAAAATCAAAGAAATAACAGGTTCTAGAAAAAGTACAAAGACTAATATCCTTAAAGATGATAAAGGCGATAGATATTATTGATGTGAAGGAGAGATTGTGTTACTGGACCAATTACATCTAACAACTATTTAATGATGAAAAAGAAAAACTATCATTAGAAACCACAGAGCATGCCATCCATCCATCCATCCAATGGCGCTACAGCCCAAATCGGGCCTTGGCCTCCTTCAACAGGCTTCTCCAACCATCTCTATTTACCGCTGTTCTTTTCCATGAACGCGTTCCCAGGCAGTTCCTGGCATCCTCATCGACTTCATCTTCCCATCTCGTTTTAGGTCTTCCAACAGGTCTTTTTCCCTGCATTCTTGCATTTAATAATTTTCTGGGGATTCTATTCTCATGCATGCGGACCACGTGCCCTGCCCATCGTAATCTCTGCAGTTTAGTATGTTGTGCTAGAGTTGGTTCGCTATATTGCTCGTATATTTCTCTATTGTACCTAATTCGCCAGTTGTTGTTTTCACTTATTGGGCCCAGGATCCTACGTAATATTTTTCTTTCAAACACATCTAATGCATTGGCAGATTTCTGTGTCACCACCCATGTTTCGCAACCATAACTTACTATGGGCCTGATTATTGTTTTATAGACCCGGAGTTTTGTTTTCCGGTGTACGTCTCGCGATTTGAATATGTGGCCCATCGCGAAATAGGCTTTATTTGCCAGCACAAGCCTTCTATTTATTTCCGGTTCTTCTTCATTGCTTGCGACCAGATCCATTCCTAGGTATGTGAATCTATTTACATGTTCTATATCGTCAATAAAGTGTTGTTGCACCGGTCTATTTGATCTGGTTTGTATGAGTAGTTTTGTTTTATTTGTATTTATTGCTAGCCCTACTGCTTCTGCACTCTGTTTCAACTCAACGTAGGTTTCTTCCGCTGCATTCATTGTTCTGCTCATTATGTTTATGTCATCTGCGTATGCTGCTAATTGGGTAGACTTGTTTGTAAGTATGTTATTTCCGTTCACCGTCAACCGTCTAATTACATATTCCAGAACAAGATTAAAGAGCGTTGGAGCTAGTCCGTCACCTTGTTTCAGTCCTTGCGTTATCGTAAACGCATCAGTGATCTGTCCCTGAATACATACCTGTGCTTCTGTTTCTGTCATTGTCATTTGCACTAGTCGTATTAATTTTGATGGTATGCCAAAATCTTTCAGTATATTAGGTAGAATTGTTCTATCTATTGAATCATAGGCTTGTTTAAAATCTACAAAGAGATTGTAAACGTCCATGTCATATTTCCATGCTTTGGCTAGTATTTGTTTAACTGTAAATAGTTGGTCAATGGTAGATCTATTTTGCCTAAACCCTGCTTGATATTCCCCGATGATTTTTTCCGTGAGAGGTTGTAGTCTTCGATTAATGATGTTTGTGAGTATTTTGTATCCCGAACAAAGTAAAGAGATGCCTCTATAATTCTGACACAACAGTTTGTCTCCTTTTTTTATGAATAGGGCAGATTATACTTTTCTTCCATTGTTGGGGAATTTCTTCTTCTATCCATATCTCTCGTATTAGCTGGTACATCTGTTGTGTCAAATTCCTTCCTCCTTGCTTGAGTAGTTCTGCCGGTATTTTATCTATTCCCGGTGCTTTATGGCTTTTTTGTATGTGGATTGCCGTTTGGACCTCCTCTAGCGTTGGGGGTCTAAGAACTATAAGAAGGGGGGGGGGGGGCTATAAGAAGTCATCTAGTCACAGCAGAATTGTCAAAACTCTTGAATATGAAATTAGTGACACACAATTTGGCTTTAGAAATGGTATGACCACCAGAGATGCTTTGTTCGGCTTGAATGTGCTGGCCCAGAGATGCATGGACAGTAATCAGGACATGCATTTTTGGTTTTGTAGACTTTGATAAGGTTTAATATAAAAGCTTATACTTATAGATATATTAAAAAGCAAAAATATTGACAGTCGTGATATGAAAAATATATCTAATTTATATTGAAATCAAACTGCCAAGGTAAGAGTTGACAACCAAAACACCAGAGGTCAAAATACAAAGAGGAGTTCTCAAAAAGGTACTTTTTTCTGATAAAGCGTCTTTTATGCTGAACGGTCAGGTAAATCGCCAGACATATTGATACTGGGCAAGTGAAAATCACATTGGATGGAAGAGTATAGGACACATTATCCCGAGAAGGTGAATGTTCGGACCGGCTATATAAACAATCAAATTGTAGGGCCATATTTTTTTGAGGAAAACTTAACTGCTTCTCGTTATCTAGAATTTCTTCAGGATTATCTGTTGCCACAGCTGAATCAGCTATTTCCAAATAGAAATGATTTGTAGTACCAACATGATGGGACTCCCCCACACTACGGCGTTGAGATACGAAATTACCTTAATAACGTTTTCCCAGGTAGGTGGATAGGTAGAAAGGGCCCTTCGAATAGCCACCAAGGTCTCCAGATTTGACTCCGTTAGACTTTTTTGTGGGGATATTTAAAGAGCAGAGTGTATCAAGATCAACCGAATAATGTAGAAGAGTTGAAGGAGCGCATCAGAACGGAAATTGCAGAAATAAAGTCTGAAGTCATCGAAAACGTTAGGAAAGAATTTATTGTCCATCTTTCACATTGTATTATTGCTGAAGGTCGGCAATTTGAACATTTGTTGTAATTTAATTGTATTTAAGTAAACATTTATTGTAAGTTAATTGTATTAAAAACCAACAGTTTTGGTTAATCCTGTAGAAATAAATATTCAAATGATTATATCGTTGCAAAGACAATAAGGAGACCTTTCAAATGAGCTGTGACGTGACCTTGGTTTGTATTTAAAAAAATCGTCGATTATGTCATTACGCCGACACTGATGACGTAATCTCCAACACATGTATAGCAGTTGATGGCCATTCAAAAATTAAAATTGACGTGTTTTAAGATTTTTTTAAAAGTCTTCTGTTTCTGAAATAATGAATTTATTCCATACATTTGCATCATACTGTATATGCAACCTCTAAATTATTGGTACAGGTGATCCAACGCAATATGTATATTTGTGAGTAGTTTTATAGAAAATAAATCAATTTTATGTTAAGTAGAGCCAGCAGATATGAGATTAAACTTAAATCGAAGATAATATTGTTATTTTTGGAGTTTATAAACCCTAGGTAATCCCACCTTTGGTATGGTGCGATACGATCGGTCAATTTTATTGTCGTCATGTTAGTTTAATCAGTAATTAATTACTTGTTCGAAAATTACTCAAATACTTATTAGGAAATACATTGTTACTTTAAAAATATTGATTCGTTAAAAAGTAATAAATCCAAATCCGTATTTTAATTTCACAGTTACTGTTTTCTCGGAATGTGACCAATATTTAAATACAATGTTATTTGTTATGCCGTCTTTAACGATTTCGGCAATAATAGGGTCAAGTTACCACGTATTTTCTTCCATATGAACTCGACTAATAGGTTTTTAATTTTCTGTAATATAATAATTTTGTAGGTCTTTTAATTTAAAATTTTTGTTGTAGAAGAAAGGCGCCTAATTTCGGGTAACTTCCTGTTTTTGCTTAACAGATTTTGAACAATTGTATATTTTCACGTGTTGAGTCAAGGAGCAGGTTCATACATGGTAAATCGAAACAATTAGAATGTTTGTTAGGAAGGGATAGCATAAAATAAAAAATTTAAAAAATGTGCAAATTAGACGTATTAAAAATTGGTTGCCTAATTTCGGACACCCTAGTGTCTTAATTTCGGATAGTAATTTAAGTAGAAACAAAAAATACAAACATTAGAAACATAAATTTCATTTATTTATACTATAATGAAAAATTAAATCAACATTTGTTTTTACAAACAAAAATTGCATATCTGTATACGTGTTTCTTTTAGAACTATTGGTACAATCTCATGCGCACATCGTTGACAAGATGCAAAACATATATTTTGCGTCATCATCACTAGTATCTCGAATCGAGTCTCGAACTTTCCACTTGATTGATTTGTTATTTTCTAATGTAGCTTTGCCCTTATTTTTAGGCTGCCTTGCACTTTTTTCCAATCTTTTGTTCTTTTGTAATGTCTCCTTCATTTCCTTCTCTTTTATGCTAATTTCGAGTTCGTTCTTATATGGTGTGCTGGTGATCACATAACTTGAACCTTGTCTTCCTTTCTTATTAGATCTACATTTCGTGATGTACCCTTTTCTGTTCCACTACATGATGGAAATGGACTGATCTCTTCAGGTCTTACATTCTTGATTATATCTGCTCCATTTGTTGCCTAAAGCGGCCCTCTCTCTTGCAAATTTTCCAAAAATGTAGTTTCTCTGTTTTTCTGGTGTTCTTTCCATAAACTTTTTTAATTCCTCGGGCTTTCTTTGAGACGGTGGACTTCTCTCTCTTTGCCTTTCTATAATGAAACGGCGTCCGAAAAACACTGTCTATTTAGAGGATAAATACCCGACTTTCGGGACCCGTTTACCGCTATCTCAGCATTTGCACATTTTAGATACGCTCCAAACATAGTCAAAGAAACTCTTGTCCCATGGAAAGGGCGCCTAATTTGTAGAAAATATATATCAAATAAGGCCCACAAGATATTTAAGCTATGTTCAACCGGAGGATACACGTGGACATGTAGGAACCCTGAGAGCAAATAAGAAAAATGTTCCAAAAGATGTCCTTCAAAAAAAGATAAAAAGGGATTCTGTGAGGAAGAAAACGGAAGAGTAGTTTTGAAATCGAGAGACACGCGAGATGTTAGGTTGCTGTCAACAAAGCTTGCCCGAATTATGACCCAGTTCGCCCCACGATTACAATGGAATCGTCAGGTGAAACCAAGGAACCAAACGATGTTATAGCTAGCACCTCCGGTACTACCAATGTACAAGCATCAACAAGTGGTAGCGATTTGCCTTATCACCTGGAAAACCAGATGGAATCCGAAAATTTCGAAGACCTCCACGAAGTAACTACTAATATAGAGGAGCCAGTTCCAGTGAAGAAAATCCCGAAAGTCAGAAGAGAAACCACTTTCAATTCTGGCTTACAATAAAGGAAAAGCTGGGATCGATTTGTTAGATCAGATGACATCTTCTGATAATACGCTTCAAAAGGCGTAAAATGGAATAAGAAGCTTTTCGAGACATCTTGAAAACAGAGCTACTTGATATTGTTGGTTTGGCAAAATAGCGGTTGCCAGAGAAACTCAAAGATTATCATTATTTACTTGTAAGAGTCGGAGAAGATGGAAAAAAAAAATCCGCCGTAGGTGTTCGATCTGTTACGCAAAAATTCAAAAAGGATGAGGACGTGTAGTTGCTAAATCTAAAGCAAAATTAAGATACAATTATTGTAACAACTGTCCGGAACAGCTGCAAATGTGTATTACATGTTTCAATGAAAAACATTAACTTTCCATGTTTTTTTCTGTTGCATTTTAAAAAAACTTTATGTTTGAGAATATTTTGTGTAAGTTTCATAAATAACTTTCCCCAGGGGCCACGCTCACGATTCGTCATTTAAAATACAGGCTGTAGAGTTTCATATTTGATATCCACGGCCAGAGAGTAAGTCATACTTGTACTTGTATATCAAAAATAAGCTACGTCGCTCCTGGCAAAATATCTATGTATCGTGTATCTCATATATGAGCGACGTGGCATACAATGTGTTAATGTTAATAAACCATAGAAATATGATTTTAAGAAAAAAATGCAATTTTGGTTTCTATTGCTCATAGAAGGTTCTTTTTTTAAATTGTGTTTTTTCACCATCTTTTCAGTGAGCCGGCTTACAAGTCCGTGACATAAAAAATATCAAATATATTAGAAATCTTTATAATCTAAAAGTCAACTCTTTTTCAAACGGGTTTTCTAATAACAATTTTGACAAAATATTGAATTTTTTAGTATATCTTAAAGTTGAAGTCTCAAAGAATGGATTACGATCTGTTAAATACCCCTAGGGTCACTTTTTGGGCATCTATTGTTGTTTAAATATATATAAGCCTATAATAACTAAAAAAAGTGAGATTCCAGGATTTTTCACAGCTCCGAGAAAAATCTTATTTTCCCTAGCTAAAAATCGGAGAAAATCTACCAAGAATATATCGGCAGTTAACGTGTTAAACATCAAGAAATCATTTGTTTCGACCTTTCAGCTGTTAATATTTGTATGTACCGCCAGCGAAGTGACGAGACCCAGTCCCCTCTTTTTTAACTTTCAAGCGCGCAGCAATTGAAATTTTTAAATTATAACTAAACTAAACAAAACATTGAATGAAAATGCGAACACCACGTGAAATAAACACCGAATCTACGTGGATTGCCGTCAGACTGGACGGAATTATATCGCTTATACTATTATTATCCGTGAGTTATCTTCGCTCTCAACTGAGGTTATTGATATTAATACTTTTTTACCGTCCAGGGACAAAAAAATAATGCGTATCGCAAAAGTATAATACAGAACTTCGCGAAATGATTTCTACACGTCAAAATCTGTTAAATGTAGGTCAAGCTTGATCTACAATTATATAAAAATGTGTGCAAAATGTCAACGAAAAAACGTTTTCTGAGGGATGAGGAATTTTACGAAAAAAGTTCACTAAAAAACAAGACCTATAAAAGTTGAATTTATAGACAAAAGTGATTATTTCAAATAAATAAACGAGAATTGCTTATTACACCACTTAAACGCTATAATTATACAACACTGGTGTTGTTTTAGACCTCAAGAATGTTTACAGTTTACATTCATCACGATACCTAAAAAACAAAACGCAAAAAATGTTCCGATCACCGAACAATCTTGTTAATGAGCCATTTGCTGAAGATATTTCTTAAAATCATTCATAATTGTATGTAATAAAAGACATAATTGTCTAATAGTATAGTCGCTGTTCCAAAATTATATATATACCACTGCACTGCACTATGATTGTCATAAAACTAAGTTTTAACGAGCATTAGCATACAGGCATGATTAGAAATTAAAAGTTAAGGGTTAAAATCACGGTTAAAAAAAATCAATAACTTATTACCCCAGTCAATAGGTGAAAATATCATCGATTTCACGTTAAAATCTTCTTCTTTAAGTACCGTCTCCCAATCGGAGGTTGGATATCATCATTATTATCTTTACTTTTTCTACTGCTGCTCTGAAGAGTTCTATAGAACTGCATTTAAACCAGTCCCTTAAATTCTTCAACAATGACACTCTCTTTCTTCTTAAACCGGTATAAAATCTTATACAGGTTTAAAAAATATGAGTGATAGCTGGTGAAAAGTTTTGAAGTCGTACATCTGATTTTGCTTTCTTTTTTTAACACTCATAAAAAGTAAAGATAATATTTTTTGGCTATAAAACTTTTCATAAACATTTTAGAGGAAAATGGTTCAAATAAAAGTTGTAGATCTCAAAAAGTTCTTTAATATGTGAGCTTCAAAATTACAATACATACACAATTGACCGAGATAATTGAAAAAAACATTATTTTGCAGTAACATAAAAATGGTAATAACTTTGTTTTTTGAATAATGACATGTGACATGACATAATGATATGAATAATGACAACTACTTAAAATTACGGTAATTAATGAATTATTCAAGTGTGCTAAATCTCAGCTAGATCGATCAAATACTTTTGTAAGTTATTCACTTTGTTTATTCCTGAGAGCGATTTTATTTAAACTTGTACACACAATCTTTAAAAGAAAGAACCTTCTATGACCAATAGGAACCAAAATAGCATCATTTTTTAAATCATATTTCCATTGTTTATTAACATTAAGATCTAAAAATTTAACAGATTATAAGTGAAGATCTACATTTTATGATCCAATTTATAGATGGCATATACAGAGAAGGATTATAAAAATTTATAACCTGTTAAAGAGATCATATTGGTAAACTACCGCCAACTTATTTAGGGTTGCTATATTAAGTGGAGGGGGAGCTGTCCGAGAAATTGCAATATCTCGGCTTTTATGGCACGCAGAATATTCATTTTTTTACACTGAGGTAGCTCGAGGAAATAATAACAACTGGTTAATTTTACCTTCATGAAAAATCGGAACATCCCGAAAAAATAAATAATTTTTTTTTCATAAAAAAGAATGTGAAAAAAGGAAGAATTTTACTATTATTTCGTAAAAAGTATTTAAATTTTTATAATTAATGTATATTATTTATATAAATGTGGATGATGATGGATAAATTTATAATATTAATTATAAATTAATACTCTAAATGTGTTTATTTAAATTAAAATATGAAACGACTTATTTTTTAGGAAGTTTTTACTTTCTGAATAAACGGTTTTAAACAAATTTTGAAACGGGTATTATTATACTTTACAAGAAGAATTAATAATTATTATTATATATTTATATAAATAATCTACATTTAATCTCCTCGGTATATGCCGTCTATAAAATGGATCTTGAAGATTTTAAGAAAAAAAATTGTCATCTTGTCTATTGGCCATAGGTTCTTTTTTTAAATATTCCGTTTTTTCACCATCTTTTCAGCCTACTTACAAGCGCATGACACAAAAAATATCAAAGTTAATATAAATGTTTTCAAGTTAAAAAGTCAGCCCTTTTTCAAGTATGTATTTTAATTGAGAAACTCACAAATTAAAGAACTTTTTAAGATGTACAACATTTATTAACATCATTTTCTCTAAAATGTATTAATAGACAAAAATAAATTTTTCACTTTTTATTATTGTAAATAAAAAAACAAAGCAAAATCAGTACGGTTTTTTTTCTTTTACTGGCCTATCTGTTTACACGTCCAAAACAAGAGAATGAATCTGTTATTCAAGCGAATTACATACTGTTGTGATCGTAAAACATTCAAACCATTTGCTGAAGGTGAATTTATAAAAGAGTGCCTTGAAAAGTCCAAAGAAATCGAAAGACCCGGGAACGTCAAGGTTTTCCAAAAAAAATCCTTGTCCTTGTCCAGCGGAATACTGTCGCTGAAAGATTACCAAGATGGCCGTCAATATAAGTGATCAGATTAAAACATAATCAGCTTCTTTCTTGGATATATATTTTTGATATACAGAAATACATTCGAAATTTACAGGGTAAGACTGGAGAGTTTTCAAACAGATTCTGTTTAGGTTCAAAATGAAAGACAATAGAAAAGCTTTGTGTGAAAGTTCTAGTGTCGTTCATAATAAAATCGAGTTTTTAAGAAACAATTTTTAAAAAAAAGACGCTTTATTTTGTACTTAGACGAAAGGTGGATTTTTGCTAAAGGTGAAATTGGTCACTTTCATCAGTGTCATCGGTAGACACTACTTATTCAGATCCACTGTCTTCAAATGGTTCCGTTTCTCCGAATTTAATGTTATTCAAACTCTGAGATAAAGATTTTAAGTCACGGCTTTTATCTGTGCAATTATTACCATTACGTGATGCCTGACTATCTTTTACACTAAAATGATAACCTCACTTTATTTATTACAAACAAAATATATTATATTAAAAATATAAAAAAGTAAACTAACCCCTCTTGGCAATTTGTCTATGTTTATTAAGATTAGTATATATTTTCCTTTATGTATTATGTAATAAAAATAGGTATTATCTTTTCGATAACACTACACCAAATTTTCCGATAATAATCCAGTTCACTTTTTTCGAATGCTACTTACAGATGGATATTTGCAGCAAATATGTGATGAGACTAACAGGTAGGCCGAGTACGTTTTCTTGTTTAATGTAAGAGCGACACATTCTAGAATTTTCGCTTGGAAAATTTTAACTCCCGAAGAACTGCTAGATTTTTTAGGATTGGTTTTACATATGGGTCACATTTCATTGCCTAGGATTAAGGATTATTGGAAAAAGAAACATACTCTTTTTGCTTATGCAATTTTTTCGACTTTCATGGACCTGAAGAGTTTTATGGTCATAGTGCTTTTTTGCATTTTAGTAAAAATCCAGAAGTGGGAGAACAAGTACTTGAAGACAGAATATATAAAATTAGATTGATGATAAACTTTTTTAATAAAAGAATGGAAGAAGTTTATTATCCTGGTAGTAATTTGAACTTGAATGAGTCAATGGTATTACACAGAGGACGACTTAATTTTAGACAATACTTAAAAAACAAAAAGCATAAATATGGAATCAAGTTGTATATGTTGACCGAACCAAATAGTCTAATTTTAAAATTTTTAGTTTATTCTGAAATGTTTGACGATTCAGGTGGAAAGGGACATGCCAACAAAGTGGTTTTGCACCTTTTAGAAGGGAAACTAAATGTAGGCCATTGCGTTTATATGGATAATTTTTACAATAGCTTTGATTTATACAAAAATTTGTTTGAATTTTCAACTTACTGCACAGGAACTCTTCGAATTGACTGCAAAAAGGGGTATTAGTTGACAAATGGAAAGGTAAGAGAGACGTTTACTTTTTAACAAGATAATGTCAAAATACCTTACAACAAGAAGAGGTCAGCACGTAATGAAATCAGAGCCTGTTATAAGATATAATAAAAATATGTCTGGTATTGACCGACAAGACCAGATCATCATCATCACTAGCTCGACAACCCTTTCTGGGTCCTGGCTTGTTCTAGGATTTTCCGCCATTCTGTTCTGTTCCTTGCTTTGTTTTTCCAGTTGGTAATCTTAAGTGTTTTCAGATCTTGTTCCATGTATCTGAGTTTGGGTCTTCACTTTGACCTTCTTCCTACTGGTGTTTGCCTCATAATATGTGTTGGTGTTTCAGTCTCCAACATTCGATCAACATGGCCCATCCAGCGCAGACGTCCGATTTTTATGGATGTTATGATCTCGGGTTCATTGTATGCTGTGTATAGTTCAAAGTTATATCTTCTGCGCCATATGCCATTTTCCTTTAGCCCCAATATGTGTCTAAGGATTTTTCGTTCAAATGTGCCTAATAGGTTTTCATCGCTTTTCGATAGTGTCCATGTCTCTGATCCATATACAAAGACCGGTTTTATCAGGGTCTTGTATATTTTGCATTTGGTTTTTCTTGTGATGTTGTTAGATCTTAGATGTTTAATTAGTCCATTATATGTTTTATTAGCGATATGTATTCTTCTCTTAACTTCTTCACTGACATTGTTATCTGCGGTAACTAGTGAACCTAGGTATGGAAAATTTTTCACGCTTTCGATATTATAGTCTCCTATTGTCAGATTCTGTAGATTTCTTTGGCCTGTCGATTTACTGGCCTTCATGTATTTGGTTTTTATTTCATTAATGTTTAGGCCACTGTTTTGTGCCGCTCTTTCTATCGCATTAAATGCTTCTATCATATCTCTTTCGCTTCTAGCTATGATATCAACAAGACCAGATGCTTGCCTATTATCCGTGTCAACAAAAACTGTACGATGACCAACAAAAATATTTATACATATTATGCAGATGATGGTTATAAATGCCCACATACTATAAAACAAGTATTCTGGAAAAAAGATGGATATTTACGAATTTCGTTTAGAACTCGTTAGATTACTTTTAAAAATTAATAATTCTGAAACCAAATATGTTTCAAAAGATCACCCAGTAAGAAAACAAGAGGTAAAAGATCTAAAGAGAAAAGTTACGAAAAGTAAACGAAATATCCGTAGAGATACAATTTACGAATGCAAAACCTGTCCCGATAACCCTGGATTTTGTCTGAATTGCTGTCAAATATCCGGGATCTAAACCTTAGTTTTGTTTTATATATCTATATTTTATATTTCTTGTTTTATTTTGTATTAGTAAATAAATGTGCCTATTAAAGCTGATTTTTATCAATATTATTTACAAAACTCACCAGCGCGTCGTACGGCGTCTGTATACAAACACTAGAGCCCTTATATTATATATGTACATTTAGTTTAAAAATACTTACTTTACTCGAACTTTTCCAAAAACTAATAAATAAACGTCTATGTATCAAAAACAGTAAGCGAAAACCTACCCAGAATAGATGGGCAGTTAACGTGTTAAGAAAATTTTTGAGTATTATTGTTATTATTTTATCAGTAAATACTTACCACTACAATTAAGAAACAATAGAATTTGCAATTTTCTTCTATTTTGCACTAATAATTAAAAAAAAACCGTATTTTTGCTTGTCTTTGATAGTGCTCCAAATATTGGGAGATTTTGCTATTAACTCCTCAGCACAGCGGACCGTTTAAGTCCTATATTTAAGTTTTATACCTAATCCAAAATAGGCACAACTTGAAATATACTGTAGAGATATTGTACAGTTTTATTTCTGTTAGGTATTATGTTTAGGGATATACATAACTATTGTAATCAGTATATTTGTGAGACGAGCGGATAATCGACAGATTCTTTGTTCTAATTTAAATAAAAGTCGGTTTCTTTCCACACTTGATCGTCTTTGTAGTTTTATATTCCATAGGATCACGTAGGAAATGAACACACAGTAGAGATTTTATTAAAAGATATTTTATAAAATCACAAAAAATTGTGATTTCGTAATATGTTGTGTAAATAAATGTTAATGATTGTTACTATGCAAAACAAATTCATAAAATTCACATACGTTTAATAAATTCCACATAAAAATATAACATTTATACAAACAAGAATAAAAATGGTTATCTCGTTGGACGTTGATCATTGAATTAAAATTTTGAATATTTAATCGGTATATTTTTAAAACGAATTAAATTTTGAAGTCGGCTTTGGCATTTTCGTTTGATTAAAATATTATCCTTAATACTAGTTCGGCAATAGCAATAGATCACATTTATAGTCAATTTGTTAAAATCTAAATATTTAAACAACGCAATTTGGTTGCTTGGATTCTCATAGTAAATTTGTGCGTATCTGTTCTGTCCTCTTCCACCTCCAATTGCTGAGACGTAGAAGAACCAAATTGTCCCTTAATAAAACTAACACAGCCTTCACCATCACCCATTAAAGTTTCCAAACACAATCTTTCATTTCTAACTAACATTAAAACTTCTCTCTCTAATTCAAATAAATGGGGATCTTGTTGATCAGAAAAGTGTTCTCTCACAAAATTCGCTAACCTAAGCACATACTCCACGTTGCTCCCACTGGCTCCTTTACATTTAACTATTTGTTCTGCTAACGTCTTTGCATCTGCTTGGCCCATCCAGTGGGGATTATTAGGAGTGGCTATATATACTAATACTTTAAATGATTCTCCTTGCAAAGGATAAAAGTCGGTAAAATGAGAAATATAACCTCCTAATTTGCATTCGCGTTGGGAAAGGTAAGGAATCGCAGCTTCTCCACTAATAGCAAAGGCTACTCCATGTACTTTGCCCTACAAAAAAAGAGTAGTTTAAAATTTGCCCAGAAAGACAGTAAAATATAGACTATTTTGATATACAGGGTGGCCCATCCTATACGCCTCGGTCTCTGAACGGAAAACGACTTAATATATAAAGTTTTTTCTTCACAGAACTATACAAGGCAATTAACACTACAATTTAAAAATAATGTGAATTATACGGGGTGGTCCAAAAAAGAGTAGTGTATTAAAGTTATATTTTTTCTTATGGAACACCCTATATTTGATGACATTTTTGAATTGTCCGTAAAAAATAAGCTATACATTTATTTATTTTTTATTTTACAATAAATTTGAGCAGGGGTCGCAAAACCCATTTGCCCATGTGAATACAATGTTATATAGTGTGCAATTAAATGGTTACATTGCAATAGTTACATATTAAGCACTAACTAACTAAATAAATATACAAAAACATAGGTAACAGCAAGTGTTTAGTACAAATTAAATGGTCAATTATGGAGCAGATGGTCATCCAGTTTATTTTTTAAAATATTGACAGATGGAGCATCTATGATCTCAGCCGGAAGGCTATTCCATATCGAGAACACTCGATTACAGAGAAAAAATTGTCTAGTTGTTGTTAAAAAAGTTTCCTTTTTAAACTTAAGTTTGTGGCCACGAAGACGATTGTCATTGTCTAGTATAAACATATCCCCCACATTTCCAAAGTTTTATTTTACTATCCGAAACGTAATAATTAAATCGCCTCAAAGTCGACGTTGTTCAAATGTAGTGAGATTGGCCATATTCAGTCTTTCTGTATACGTAGGTCTTGAGCGACCAAAAGACATCCTAGTGCACTGCCGCTGTAAGTTTTCAAGAATATTACGATCGCGTACTAATACCGGACACCAAACAGTTCCGCAATATTCCAGAACTGGACGAATGTACAGTTTATACAGATGAACTGAGCTCATAAATGACACTTTCGCAAACGTTTTATTTAGTAAATATAATTTACTGTTAGCTTTTTTATGCAAAATATGGTCCGACCAACTTAGATTGTTATTAATTATAACACCTAGATCATTATGTGATTTCACTGTTTTTAACACGCGCTCATTAATAGAGTAAGTAAGACACGGATTTTTTTTACCCATGTGAAGAACTACACATTTGTCCACATTAAGAGGCAGCATCCAAGTAGATCAGCATTCCGATATGCAATCAAGGTCATCTTGTAGTAACTGGAAATTTACGGAGGGATCGGAAAATAGCTTCGTGTCATCTGCATAGAAAGCTTTGCTGCATTTAATGTGAAATTGTAGATCACTTGAGTATGCTATGAATAAAAGTGGGCCCAAAACTGATCCTTGCGGTACCCCACTTAAAACCGTTCTCTCAACTGAGAAAGAGTCCCCCTAACACAAAACTTTCTATCTGTTAAATACGCGTCGATCCATCTCAGTAATTGACCACGGATACCAAGGTGTTCCAATTTATGTAATAGTCTTCGCTTTGGAACTCGATCAAAAGCTTTAGCAAAATCGAGGTAAATAATGTCTACCGGGGCTTTTCTGTCTAATGCTCTTGACCATTCATTGACACACCAGAGAAGATTTGTCATTGTCGAACGTCCTTTGACAAAAACATGCTGCTGTTCTGGTATAACCAGTTCATTTTGCAGAAAATCAGAAATTGTCTTGGCAATAATAGATTCTATTATCTTAGATATTATAGGTGTTAAGCTGATAGGACGATAGTTATTAGGATTCAATTTGTTCCCTTTTTTTAAAAACGGTGTTACAGATGCGGTTTTCCATATAGGAGGCAAAATATGTGTGGTGAATGATAAGAACATAATCACATATAGTGGGTAAGCTAAAGCATCAGAACATTTCTTTAAAAATAAAGAGGATATAAGTCGAGACCAGGAGATGAATTATTTTTTAGGCTTTGAAGATGATGTTTAACTTTTTCAGGAGTAATGATTCTATTTTCAAGGGAAGAAGAAACTCGTGACGAAGTAATATTAGGCAACTGATGATTAGTGGGTTCGACAGAGAAAACCTTAGAGAAAGTACTGGCGAGGACTTCGGCATTCTCATAGTTACTTTGGGATATATCCCTATTATCATTTTCCAGTAAAGGTATAGAAACTTTTGTTGTCAACGAAGATCTAATATACTTGTACAATTTTTTACAGTTATTACTAATAGCTATACTCTCTTCGTAGGCAACAACAACTTCATGTAGAGATTTCTTTAAATCTTTGGCAAAGTCTCGATGAATTAGTAAATCCTCTATGCAATTTGTACGTCTATATTTGTACCACAACTTTCTTTTATACTTGATCAGATATATCAATTCCCCATTAATCCAAGGTTTTATGTTATTTTTGTGTATGGTTTTTTTGAAGGTATTTTGGTTTTTACAGAAATTAACAACGTGTAAGAACTTATCCTAGAATACAACTGGATTCCTTATGTCGCCGAAAACATCATTGCAATCAATACCAGCCAGTTGGCGATTTGCACTTTCAAAATCAATTATTTCATATACCGTTTTATTAACATTAGGATTATGAGTACAGTACTGTAAGTTAAACTGAATATGAAACGTTATGACTGCATGATCTGAGTTACCTACTGGAGAGCTTCTTAGGGGATGTGTTAATAAATTGAGATCATTAGAGAATACAAGTCCAAAATAGATGGTAAATTATTGATTCTGAAACGAGTGGGCTCTGTTATGAATTGATGTAAATTAGAATTTATTACAAAATCTGTAAATACATTTTTGGAAGTTGTTAAGCCACTAGGTGGATCAGTTATAGGCCACGAAATGTCTCTAAAATTAAAGTCTCCAATAACAATAAGATTCTCTAGCCTAGACAGTTCATCAAGTGATGCAATAAGGGACTCATTATCTGCTAATCTAGAATCACCAGGCCGATAAACACATACTAGGTGAAAAACAAAAGAGTTTTTATGACATATTTTTAAGCCAAGAAGAATTTATAAGGGTTTGCTATACCAAAATACAGAGGGTTTTGATTTATTTAGGCTTTCACCAAAATCACCACTTTTTTATTTGAATATTTGTGCCTTTTGGTCGAAGCTCTTTCAAAAGTTAAAACAGGCTGAAACTTACAACAATGAGTAATATCAACAATCAAAATACTTAGTGTAGGAGACTATTACTGTCTAGAATGCTAAAAAATGACACATTTTCAACAATTTTTTTTGTATCTTATCTATTAAACACAAATTTGAAATATAAAATTCGAGAAAAGTTTTAAAAAAGTGCCCTTACATGATAGTTTACGAGAAAAATTAAAAATTAAAAAAAGAAAAAATAAAATGTCGGACATTTGTAAAATTTGTTTAAAAACTGACCAATTGTTTCGACTTTTTTCAGTAACAAACATTTTAATATTATTTATTTTCTTTGGTTAGACTGTGGTAAAATATCATAGAGGAAACAAAATGCATCAAGGTTTATTAAAATCGACCAACTAGATCTGGAGATAAACTGTCGTCCAGTTTGAAAAACGTAGTTTTTCTCAAAACTTTAATCTCCGGATGTAGTCAGAAGATTTTAATAAACCTTGATGCATTTTGTTTGCTTTGGTTTTCTTTATGATAGATTACCACAATTTGACCAAAAAAATAATTTTGTGACTGAAAAATGTCGAAAAATGGTCAGCTTTTTTTTAAAGTTTTTAAAATTTCCGCCATTTTGTTTTTTTAAGAGATTTTAATTTTTCTGGTAAACTATCTCATAAGGGTACTTCTTCTTTCTTTTGTAATCTTCAAAAGTTGTATAATAATACAAAAAAGTTTGAATACCATACAGCATATACAGTGATGACTGTCTTACCACCCGGCAAAATAGCGGAAAGGATAGAAGACAGATTAAGTTGTGAGATAGTACGAGATAAGGCTAGTTATTAGACGTGTCTATTTGACTTCAGTCATAATTATACGGATGACCTCGAAAATATTTTATTTTAATAATTTCTGATGTTAGAATAAATGATTAAATATATTAAGATATATTATAGTAAAAAACATTAATTAGTAGCGATTTTAAATTATAAATCTTTAAGTTTATTTAATAATAAAAATAACTCAACTGAAATATTTGACTAAACTAAATAGGTATGTTCAGTCCGAAAACAATTATTGTTGTATGTAGAGTTGGCGTAATAGTTAGAGACGTTGTCTATTGATAAGAAGACTGGGGTTCAATTCACACCAAGGGTAAAATTTTTGTTTTACTCAATCAAAAATAATAGAAAATATGATACATATTAGGTAACAAGTTTTCGAAAAACTCAATATTTACAATTTATTCTTATTCCAATTTTATAAAATAGAAATACAAAATATTTCAAATTCAATTCCAGTTTTACAGTCTTCAGTTGTGAATGGAAAATAATCCATTGAAGACTGTTTAATGTCAAATCCATCACTAAATTCTCAGTGTTAATATCAATTCCTCTGTACAGGTAATGATTTTCAAAACAATTGACGACATTGGAATGGATGCGCGCGAACAGATACCTGCTTTATAGCTAACCAAATCATCAAGCCTTCAAGTTATCAAATAATAACACATCGAGAAGTGTTTTTTACGGTAAACAAAAACTTTTTATTGAAAAAACAATTCGTGAAAAGGATTTTAACGGTCGAGGAAAAAGTGCAAATTGTTGTCTGGCATGTGAATGGATTATCAGACAACATGATTAGACAACAATTTGTAAATATGTTTCCAAATAGGCCGGCTCCAGCACGATCAACAATTCAGTCTATTATACGTAATTTTTTTACTTATGGATCCGTGTTCGATCCAAGAGGAGTTCGCAGACGAAGGGAGGTAAATCCAGATTTGGAACGAAGGGACACTTTGATTTGTGCAAGTATTGAGCAAAATCCTACCCAATCAACACCTCGTCTCGGAGAACAATGTGGAATTCCAAGATTTAGAGTAGGTGAAATTTTGTAAAGTCATCGATACCGTCCCTATAAACTTCATAAATCCAACGAACAATTCCCTGGGGATCAATATAGACGTTTAGAATTTTGTCAAACTGCAATGGAAATGTCACATCAAGATGAACATTTTTTAGAGAACGTTTTGTTCACCGATGAATGTACGTTTTCATTGCATGGCCGTCACAATTCAATCAATGTTAGGTATTGATCTCGAGGAAATCCTCGTCAGATTTATGTCGCTCGTACCCAGCGTCTTCGAAAAGTAAATGTTTGGGGAGGCATAATAGGGAATCATGTCATTGGTCCATTTTTTATAGACGGTATGTTGACTGGGCGGAAATACTTGGAACTTCTGCAAAATGAAATTGTCCCAGCCCTTTGTAATTTACCAATACCTTTCGATTCCATATGGTTTCAACACGATGGTTGTCCTGCACATAATTCCCGCATCGTCAGTGAATATCTCAGTGCGACTTGTCCTAATCGATTGATTAGTGGCCACGGATATTTTTTTATTTTTGTAGAATTTTTACTTAAACATTCTTTTTAAACATTCTTTAAAAGTTTTTACTTTATTTTCGAAAGTACGACGATACTGTTTTGTCAATAAGATTTTTTGTTTTAACTTTAGTTTTTGTTTAGTTTTGTTTAGTGATTCAAAGCAAAACGATCTTTGCATAATTTCAAATTATTAAAAAAAAAAAAAGAAAACCACATGTGGGTTTTGAACTCTAATCGTCTGCGATGTCTGTATCGCAATGTCGAATTAATTCTTACCACTAATCCACGAAGGATTTATAATTATTCCGTGACAAGAGTGTATGAAACTCCTCAAATCATAGTAGAAATTATTCTTGGTTAATAATTTAAAACTTTAGATTAAATAATCACTAATAATTAAATTATTTTATTCACATTTTTGCTTTATTGTGGTCAATCAGTTTTTACTTTATGCGAAATTAAAAAATGGAAATACGTCACACATTCGACGTTACTCATAATAATTATGACCGAGGTGATTTAGCTCGAATCTAACGTCTAAAGGTGTGAGACTATCGATAGCGGTAATGTAATGTAATATAAATTATAGGTTTTTCCGATTATTTCTCACCTCTACGAGTTTCATCTCTTTTTATTTCACAAGGTAACTGTGTTTTCTATCTCTTACGTTAAAAAGCCGGGTGGTAAGACACTCATCACTGTATAATAGATAGAATACAAAAAAAATTGTTGAAAATGTGCCATTTCTTAACATTCTGGACAGTAATAGTCCCTTCATATTTTTGTTAAGACGATGGTTTCCAAGAAAGTAGCAATTTAATTTAATTGAGTGACTGACATTCAGATTGACATTTCTATCTAGTTAGATAGTGCGTGCAAGAAAAAACAGGCTGAATGCCTTCCAGAATCCCGTATAGAATATAGGATATGCTATGTACAATAAGCATATTATTCAATGTCACATGTAGGACAAATTTAACTAAAACAATAAAACATCCTGTGTGATAAAATTGAAATGTTATTGTTAACAGTATCGTGGCTATGTATATCACCGGCGTTTGGTGATGTATTCCACGACATACTTGATTATAATTGTTAAAGATTACAAATTAGAAAATCTTTAAATATTTCAAAAATGAAGAGAGATAGGTATAGGAAACCCTAACATAGAATTGACAGCTAAGTAAACTTTACACACGACAGACTAATAATTATAGGGTGTTTTATTTAAAATAAGTACGGTATATAGCTTGAATTAGCTAATAGAACAATCTAATAACAACCTGTATTTAGATATAGGGAACTCGTATAAAAGTATAGCTTCTTTTTTACTTACAATTAAAAGACACCATTAAGTAAATGTAGGGTATTTCATAAGAAAAAATATAACTTGATATACCACTCTTTTTGGAACACCCTGTATAATTCACATTATTTTTAAGTTGTATAGCCCTGTATATTTCTATGAAGAAAAAACTTTGGATATTAAGCAGTTTTTCGTACAAAGATCGAAGTGTATAGGATAGGTTACTCTGTATATCTATACACATAATATATAATTTATTATATTAAGCATTTATATAAAAATTTATTATATCTTATGACACAAAATATACGTAATTATTACTAATAATATCCCCTTTATTATTTACTAGCATTTGCAGATGATGTTGACATAATCGCAAGATCAAGAAGAGAAATGATAGAGGCATACAACCAAATAGAACGAGCTGCACAAAATAGTGGTCTTAAAATCAATCAGACCAAAACAAAATATATGCATGTAAGTAAAAACGCAGAAATAAGGCAGCCACAAAATATAACAATAGGAGAATACAACATAGAGGGGGTCAAAAACTTTATATTCTTGGGATCCCTAGTCACGTCTGATAATAGCGTTACGGAGGAAGTGAAGAGGCGAATATTTATTGCAAATAAATGTTACCACGGCTTAATTAGACACCTAAGATCAGATAACGTCGCAAGAAAGACAAAATGCCAAATATATAAAACCCTAATAAGACCGGTACTCACATATGGCTCAGAAACCTGGACACTCACTAAAAGAGAGGAAACGTTGTTAGCCACCTTCGAAAGAAAAATCTTGCGACACATATATAAGGGCACAAAAGAAAACGGAATATGGCGAAGACGATACAACTCTGAACTATACAAAATATACCAGGATCCGGATATTATCACATTCATTAAAATAGGACGGCTGCGTTGGATAGGATATGTAGAAAGAATGGAAGAAGGCGAAATACCAAACAAAATATTCAAACAGATGCCAGTAGGAAAAAGAACAAGAGGAAGACCGAAACTGAGATACTTAGAACAAATAGAAAATGATATAACAACCTTAAAAATAAAAAACTGGAGAAAAAAAGCACGAAACAAATCAGAATGGAGAAGAATCCTGGAACAGGCCAAGACCCAAAAAGGGTTGTCGAGCCAGTGATGATAATGATGATGATGAATATCCCCTTTATTGGTCCCAAGATATCTGAACATTGGCCCAGGTTTTACTCTGGTACCCTGAAAAGCAACTAAAAGATTGGTATCCTTTATTTAAAGTTCAATTTAAGAAGGTAAAGAGTGAATAGCAATTATACCTACCACCCAAACCTTTTTTTTTTTCGGAAGCAGTTTGTTATACACCGGCCGTACTACAGCCAATTGGCTGTATTTTCTGCATCTTCAATTTATTTATGATACCTAGTCCAGAATTCTAGAACTTTGCTTGTACAAGTCTAGTGAATATCTAGATCTAGAGTCTCGAGGTATTACAAGGTTCTTTACTTCTGTTACCAGATTGAGATTTGTACCATTCAGGTTTAAAAGACTTTCAATTAATCCCTATTCATTCCTTATGGCAAACTTTATGATTTTTGAGTTATGGGAGTTTATATTAAGCTCTAAATTTAAAGTCCACTCTGTAGCTACAATCAAACTCTGTTACATTATATTTCCGACTATGATATTAAATTTGTCACTTGCTAAGATGCACAGATCATCTACATAATCCAGGAGATAATGTCTGTCGTTGCTGAGTCCGTCTCTAACACTGCCTGGGGTAATTATGGGGTGGATTGAGTAGCTCTGTAATTACCACAGCTGGTCTCAAGCCCGGATAAAATGTGGAGGGTGACTGACAAGGTTAGCAACCTACCAATAGAAAAAACGAATACTGCTCAAAGAAATAATGTACAGCGTCGGAACCAGATTGATACTGTAAAGAACTACGGCAAGAAATAAGGACAAGCGAAAATCAGAGTCAAAGGACTAAATCAGCTGAATGAGAATAAATCAGTCCATATAAATTTTACCAATAAGAGAATTAATAATATTCCAATTAGAATAAATGATGTCCAAGTGCCTATTGCAACATCAGCAAAGTACTTGGGGATCACTCTTGATGCGAAACTTCGCTGGAAAGCTCACGTGAAGAAGAAAAGAGAAGAACTAGGCATCCGCTACAAGAAAATGTATTGGTTAATGGGAAGACATTCCTCTCTATCCATAAATAATAAACTCCTAATCTATAAACAAATACTGAGACCAGTATGGACCTATGGCTGCCAACTCTCTGGCTGTGCCAAGCCTAGTAACATCAAAGTAATCCAGATATTCCAGAATAAAGTGCTGAGGAAGATCGTAGATGCGCCTTGGTACGTTAGGAACAACGACCTTCACCGGGACCTCAAGATGGAAGACGTCAATCAGATAATCAAGAAATTTGCAGGGAGCCATGAAAGACAAAATGTAAAGAAAAGAAGAAAGACTTTTTGCAATACAGAACACAACAAACACAACAGGCATACAACCACTACAAATGAATCAGAAATAAAACGAATACTTTATTTAGACAAATAATAAGAAATCACTGGCAGAGCTTCTCAAAACAGATGGAATACGACTTCTATGGAACACAAAAAGAATTATGGGAATGATAGGAGGACAAAGAAAAGAGATGAACGAACTAATAAACACGAAACACATTCAAAAGAAAACATAGGCAGACTACTTTTGATTCCTATTTGCTTAAGTTGACGATAGTGACGGTACCAAGACCAGAAGTGACGACAAACGAAGAAATAAATATTGAGGAGGAAGAGGCGAAGGAAGCATTAAGACCAGATCTTACCAAACAACTATTAAAACTTATTCAAAAAGGGAAACTAATCGAACCCGGAAAATTACAGAGGAATTAATTTATTAAACAACACTAAAATTAACAACCAAAGTGATAACAATTAAACTGAATGAAATTATAACACTAACAGTTATAAGTTATAAATATGGTTGATAAACAGGCTTATACAAAATTATAGATTCTTACCACTTCGTCTTCAACTAAGGTTGCTACTCGTCCTGGCTGAAAAAAAAAATAATAAATAAATAAAATTTTATAACATAAGATACCAGTCAAAATTATTTTATCAAAAATCTACGTAATATGTGTAAATCAATAAAATGAAAATAAACAACATTGAATATTTTTCTCTTAAATTCAGACGCTGGTCTCTTGTGTTATTTTTTTAAAGAATTTTGACGTCTACAAAATTCCTTTTTAACATATTTATGACTTTGGAAGTAAGCCAGTGATGAAATCTTAATTTATCTTGAATAAGCACGTATAAAATCGTGTATTTTGCGAATAAGTTTCGTCCAGATTCAACAAATGTTAAGTCGTAAAAAGATTTGGTATTTTGGTTTCACTGCTTTTTATAAGTTCCTTGCTTGCTGCCATTACTTCGTTGATGTCGATACCGTCACGACAACTACTATAATCAAATTATATATCATTCAAATCTACGGGGATCAAGTAATATATCGTTTTAAAATTCTTGTAATTCCCTATACATTAGTCTTTAAATTTTTAAATTCGATCTAATATTTCATTTGATTTATTAAAAAAAAATACATTTTAAAATTACTTATTTCTTAATTGATTAAATGATAACTTGATGACCTCCGGTCATCATTTGTCTTTCAAGTTGGCACTTGAGAAAGGCACTCTGCCGAAACTGCTGTGGTGATAGGATATTATAATAAATTTTGTGGAAGTGTTGATTTCAGTGTTTCATTGTTATATAAAATAAATTTCCATCAAGTAACGGTCGAATCCATCACATGGTTTTTTTCATTGAAACAGGCTTTCGATCGAGTCAAAAGAAGGGAACTATTCACAGCACTGCAAGATATGGATGTTTATCCAAAGATAATTAGAATGATAAAAAGTCAAGATAAACAATAGAATAACAGAAAGCTTTGAGGTCAAAGAAGGAGTGAGGTAGGGTCTCCATTATCATCTATATTGTTTAGTATATTATGAAAGGTTATATAGGAAGCAAACATTAATAGAACAGGTCTGATATACCACAAAAAACATCAGAACGATTTGGTAAACTTGGCTAGAAGCAAAATAGAGCTGATGGAAACTCTAGAGTCATGAGAGGGCAGCAACCAAAGGATTATATATAAATGAAGTATATAAAAAACGAAGGCAAAAACGAAGTATACGGAATTGACAAATAAGCAATTTGTTCGGGGGCAGTACGTAACAAAGACAACAGCAAAAGGACAATAATATAAGTTCGAAGAATTTGGAAGATTTAAGTACTTAAGAAATGTCTTCACAAGAGAACCCGTGTGCAGAGAATGATTCCATCTAGAATTCCCACAAAGGAACTATCTATTGCATTGGCAGGTAAAAGGCAAAGAGGAAAACCGAGGTCAAGATGAAGCAACGAAGTTAAAGAAGATATGAGAAGACTTAACGTAACGAACTTGGAAAGAAAAGCAACTGACAAAAGGGAGTGGATGGACCTACTAGGTTCGTGTTGCTTATTATTATTATTATCATATCATTTACTTAGTGTGACAAATGTGACAAAAAAAACAAAAACTATGAGAAGAAAGAAATTAAAATATAAACCATTCGCATACTTAATCAATTAATTTAGCGGTAGATACAATCTAAAATGTATTTAAATAAATAAAATAAAGTATTTAACCGAGATTAAAAATTTAAAGACTAATGTATAGGGAATTACAAGAGCTTTAAAAAGATATCTTATTTGGCCACCATTGTCATTAAAACATGTTCGAGTGATTCTTATCCTGGCTTAGGGGTTCAAAGTTAAGTAATCGAAAATATGGGAAAATGTGTCCCTTTTTAATCAAAAATTGACATGTCGGTAGGTTTTTCAAAAATTTTGTCGCAGTTCCTAATAATGTCTCTGTTTAGTTTTCTTTGGACCACCCTGTATAGGTGGTAGTAATGACATGTTGAGACAAAGCACGTGAGTGTTTTCACTTATTGATGTCCCTTCTATGAAAAGACGAGCTTTAGAATAGAGACAAGTTTGGTCAATGTAACAAGCATTGCAATCGCCACAAGGTATGAAATAAACCACATTGATTTGTTCCAGAAGAGACAGTCGAGTTTGGGTTTTAAAGAAAAATTTTTATTGGGATACTGGAAAAGTAGAATTGATCAAACATCAAATTTCAAATCTTCATATTGCACAATAGGTGTGTCTCTGTTTTTGTATTCGGATCATCCAGTTAACAGCAATTTGGCGTTCCCAGACTTTTGGTCCGCTTTGTACATATACATATATATAAAAAAAATATTTTAACCCTATTGGAATAATTGATGTCGTTACTCAGCTGAAATTTACTTTATACTAAATTAATATACATTTAGTATACATTTTATTAGTTCTAAATCCTTAAAGTGGGAAAAATAAAACAAATTTAAATATGTTATTCATTTTTAAATATTTTATACAATTATGTTGGTCCACAATTTACCTGTTTCTTTAATAATAGTTAAGATTACATTTTGACAACCTTAAATCGTAATTTTTCGCATTCAGTACATACACCCACCAGTTATCCTGTTTATAGTACTGTTAATCAAAGTTATTGTTATAGATAGCTGCTTTATCGGTATCGCTGTTTTTTGTGTTATTTTTAATGACACGTTCATATGTCTTGAAAGTAGTTTAAGGTATTATTTTCATTTTACTGCACGCTATCTGCTGATTATGCCACAAAGCATATTATATATATATATATATATATATATATATATATATATATATATATATACAGGGTGATTATTTAAGACATACATATTATCTATTTAGTATTGAGGAGCAAAAAGGCGATGATCAACTTTTTGCAGCAATCCATAAACTAATAGATAGTATTTATATGGCAGAATTAATTGGTACCAGAAGAGTAGCTAAAGGGAATAATATATTCGTTGCATAACAAGTCTGATCAACTGGAGTGTAAGAACTATAGAAGCATTACTCTGTTAGCATCTGCGTATAAAATCTTCAGCAATGTATAGTATGAAAGACTTAAACATTTTACAAATGATATTGTTGGTCAATATCAATGCAAATTTACTGCTGGAAAGTCAACTACACATCAAATTCAAGCACATAGGCAGATTCTAGAAAAGTCACTAGAATATAACATAGATACGCACCATGTCTTCGTCGACTTCAAAGCAGACTATGACAGTGTAAAAAGAACTGCATTATACAAAGCAATGATAGACTTTGCGATCCCAACTAAGTTAGTTTAGTTGACCCAACTAACAATACAAAATATAAGCTCATGCGTAAGATATGAAGGAGAAAACTCTAAGTTCTTTGACATTAATAATGGTCTAAGACAGGGGGACGCGCTGGCGTGTCTCTTCTTTAATATTGCCTTTAGGCAATCAGACAATTAAATATTAGAATGAATGGAACTATTTTTAATAGATCGACAAAAATTCTCGTATTCGCTAATGATATAGTTATAGTGTGCAGAAGTATAGGAGACATTGTGCAGTGTTTTACAAGGCTTGCGGATGCGGCAAGTGAATTAGGACTTGTGGTAGACGAGGAAAAACCAAATATATGTTGGTTTCTAAAAATCCCCGAAATATCCAACAGAGAATTCAAATTAACGACCATACCTTTGAGCAAGTCAAAGAATTCACATATCTTGGATCGCTAGTAAACGCAACAAACTAATAGCAACATTTTGACATAATAGATCTTGAGAATTCTTTCAATATAGGTTATACTACCTTATACCGAGTGTTTTACGAAATATGACCAATTTTATTTTGAAACAGTGTCCGATTTGACACCCTGTATCTTTACAAATACTAAAACTGCAAACTATTATGCTATCCGACATTGTATGGATAGAATAATATTGAATATACAAGGTGATTCAAAACGCGAACTTAAATTTTTCTTAAACTTTCATGGATCACCCTATATACACTGCCGAGCATAAAATTAGGGTCATCGCGTAATTTGAATTTATTTTGGAAATTATTCTTTTTTAACTATATAGTAACATAATTGAAGCATTAAATAACAATAAGTCACTTCAAGTATTTAATTGTTGACTTTAATGCCAAAGTAGGAATGAGAAACGGCAAAGAACAAGTCATGGGAAAGTATACAGTCGATGGTAAAGAGGATATCAAAAACTACAAACCTAGAAGTCTACTACCGATCATATACAAGATATTCTCAAAGATCATTAACAACAGATTAACAAATGCATTAGGTGCTGCAGAGCCAAAAGAGTAAGCTACCTTCAGAAGTGGATTCAGTACCCTGGATCATATCCATACGCTTGGAGAACTAATGAGTAAAGCTAAAGAATATGAAATACCGCTAGAATTAACCTTCATAGATTTTGAGAAGGCTTTCGATTCTATATATCTCAAGGCAAGTAACAGCAGCTATGACCAACCAAGGCATTGACAAACCGTACATAGAGAGCAAATATATACAGACCAGCAGAAGCTAAGGTAAAAATTTATGAAAACACTCCAGAATTTCCTACTACCAGAGACGTCCGACAAGGAGACGCAATATCACCAAACTCTCCACGCAACTCTAGAAAATATATTCAACAAAATGAACTGACAGAACAAAGGCCTATCCATTAATGGAGAACACCTCAGCCATCTAAGATTTGCAGACTACATCGTACTGATTGCTAATAATAATGGAGAACTACAAGAACTTATAAGCGACTAAATGCAGCTAGCATTGAAGTTGGCCTAAAAGTGAACTTTACAAAAACAAAAACCATGTACAACGAGATAGTGGATGCCCAAGATGTAATAATAAACAACATCGCACTTGGGACAGTACACGAGTATGTATACCTGGGACAATTAATACATAAATCTGGCTCCTTATTCCCAGAAATAAACAGAAGAATGAAACTTGCTTGGGCATCTTTTGGTACAAATACACTTTTATTCAAATCGATGATGCCAATCCACTTGAGGAAAAAAACATTCGATCAGTGTATACTACCAATCATGGCATACGATAAGAAAGTTGCTTAAAAGTCAATGGAGGCATGCTAGGTATAATAAAGAGAGATTGAAAGAGAATAGAATGGATCAGACAGAAAACTAAGGTCACTGATGTAATCCACAGAATTAAATCATTAAAATGGTAGTGGCGGGATATTTAGCGAGAAAAACTGACAATAGATGGCTACGAGAAGTACACTGTGGTATCCAAGAGGCGCCAAGAGACCAAGGAGACGTCCAAACTTAAGATGGGACTATGACATAAGGAAACAAACCGGTACAACATGGCGTAGAAAAGCGAATATTAGGCAATCTTGGGCAAAAAAGAAGAACGATTATGTAAGGGACGCTGCACCATAATCGATAGAATACGCTGAGAATAATGATATGTTGTATATACCAAATCGTTTGAAAAATTAAATCACTACTAAATGATAAAACTATGTATATATAAAAAACGAATATCAAATTTTATAAATAAAATTTAAATGTCATTAAACTCATTCATTAATAAATGACAAGATAGAAATACGCAGACCTAACTTGACACTGATTAATACATTTATAGTCGTCCCAGAGCAACTTCACAAAAAAACACACCCCACTCCTCCAACAGTAACTTTGGCTATCCGACATAGAACCTTTCAAAATACTTTGCTATAGTGGGTAAAACTCAGTGTCGTATACAGGAGCCATGGGATTTCCACTAATTTATTTCCAAAGAATCAATTCCAAAAAACCACAACTTATATCTTCTGTCCAATCTGACGAATTCTTAGAGAGTGTAAAATTAACGTATTTTCAACATTAAAATGATTTCTGGGGTAACTATCGATTCAACAGCTTTGACAACTGCAAAATTCGCAATGTAAATATTGCAAACATCAGTTATTTGTACATTAAACTACAACCTACAATTCTACAAATAGTCCGTGGATGGTTTACTTTACTCTTCAACTGTTTAATAGCTTTTGTAATAAAATTCAATGTGCTCATGAAATAGAAAATAATTACAAAATTACGTTTCTTGGCTTATGTTTGCAATACAATAACAATGAACGCTGAATAACTGCCAAATGGTTTATAAAAGATGGTTGGTCTGGAAAATATTTAAATTATAACACATCAAGTGTTTATTTATAAATGCTTTCTCCATGTGGTTTCGTTTTTGTTGTTTCTAAGATTATTTTTATTAATTTTACCATCTTTCTTGTTACTCACAGTTGTTTTATTACTTGAAACATTCTATTTCTTTTTATTATGTCATAAAATTGCTTATATATCCCTAGAGATAACAAAACTTATACAAAAACTAATATTGCACAGCAAGATACCAGACGCATGGAGAACCATCATAATGATACCAGTGTTCAAGAAAGGAGATAAAGAAGACCCCAACAATTATAGAGGTATAAATCTACTAAACACCGCACTTAAGCTTACCACAAAAGTCCTAACCAATAAAATCATTAAACTAACAACTTTATCAGATGAACAACAAGGATTCAGATCCGGAAGATCCTGCGTAAATGCCGTATTTGTACTAAGACAAATCACACAAAGATAAATGGAAAACCAACACAGTGTATACCAGTACAAAGCGGAGTCAGACAGGGTAACTCGTTAAGCCCACTTTTCTTTAATATAATAATGGACGAAATAATACAAGCAGTACAAAAGTCATGGTTACAAAATGGAAAACAAAGAAATCCAAATATTATCTTATGCAGACGACGTCGCATTAATCGCCAAAACAGAAGAAGAGCTTCAAAGATTAACACACGTCTTCCATACAACAGCCAAGAAATACAATATGATAATATCAGCAGAAAAAATCAAATGTATGGCAAGATCTAAATACCCACTACGATGTAAAATCGAAATTGATGGGAAAATAATACAGCAGAAAGCAAGATTTAGATATCTGGAAATAGATATAACTAGTTACGGATATGTTGAAGAAGAAGTACGACAAAAAGCTTAAAAGCAAGTAAAGCGGCGGGATCTCTTAATGACACAATCTGGAAGAACAAACACTTAAGATAAGACACAAAAACAAGAATCTTTAAAGCAGCAATTAGACCTATATTAACATACACGGCGCAGACAAGATCTGACACATCTAAAACGAGATGACTAGTGATGATGATGAAAAACAACAGTGATGAAAATACTTCGATGAATATCAGGGAAAAGTCTGTTGGATAGGGAGAGAAGCGAAAACATAAGAAGAGCATGCGATATAGAAGACATAAATGGATGAGTGACAAAACGGAAACAGGAGTGGAACGAACACATTAGTAGAATGGCAGAGGATAGGATAGTACGACTAGCACAAGATAAGTCACCAAATGGACGAAGATGTATTGGCAGACCAAGAAAAAGATGGTGCGATAATTTAAACAATTTATAAGGCTAATATTGAAGAAGAAACAGGCTTTAAAGCATACATACAAGAAGGAAGAAGTAGAATAAAATTGTTTAGCATTTATAAAAGGTTTTATGTTCGTACTATTTGATTCATAACTGATATATTGCTACTAAATCCTGCTTAGGATTCCTCCGTTTCTTTCTCTGCAACTTTGTTCAGTCTTTTTTCTCGTACACTCCACTAATACTCTATAACATAATTCCAACAAGGGTCTCTAGAATTCTGGCACTGCATGTACCAATTAATAAAAAGGAATATTTAAAAATAAGCATCGAATAGCAAGGATTATCCTCAATGAAAGCTACAAGAAAATAGAGGAGCTTGATTATCCAGTAAAAGAAAGGAAATAGACTTGCCATGTATCTGAAAAACATTTTTTGTCTAACGGAATTCAAGAGAAGCATAGCTAGTATTAAATCAATAATTTATTTGATTGTCTTAATGATTTCATTAAGGCTTATTTTTTGTTTGTTAATTAATTTTTCACAATACATATCATAAATGTCTGTGCTTTCCCTTGTACTCGCTTTGGATTTTCCTATTATTTCATACTATTTGATTGCTTTTATTATTGGCTAAAGCATCGATGAATGAGTACGTTTAAGTGAATTTTACTTTAATCTAAATATTGTTTTCTTGATGTCCTTGTCAATTCTAGCACGGTTTTCCTTCTTATTTTATAGCCAAAAGGTATTTGAAATATAAAGAGCCTTTGACATTTTTTTTAGCAAAATATATACTTGGGTAGTACCCCGTATAACTCTTACAGACTAAAAAGCAGCATACGACTCTGTGAATAGAAGGGGAATGTACAAAGTAATGAAAGAGCTAGGAATACCAAATCAATTAGTAAATTTAACAAAACTAACTCTTGAAAAAGTTGAATGAAGAGTACGAATGTGGGGGGAACCTTTTAAAACAAATTACGGGTTGTGCCAGGGAGACCCTCTCTCCTGTATACTGTTTAGTCTGGCTCTAAAAAAAGTAATACGTTACGAATGTCACAAATCACGTCTGATGTGGATAGGGCGTGTAATCACTCATTGGTCAGAGAAAAAGAGGAAGACCCAGAACAAGGTTCCTTGATAATATCTTGAGATAACTTCTTGAGGAGGCTAGGACCCACGCAGAGTTATAAAGCCAGAATGATGATGATGACCCCGTATAACTCAATGTTTCCCAGCCGAATTAATGCAGCATACCTCCTATATTCCTCCTTTTATTCAATTTACGGATTTTGGACCTCTGAAAGCTTATTTTAAACCCTACATTTGAAGTAGATTGTGTGACTACAGTTAGTGCATGTTACATTTTATCTCTAAGGGTGAATCAAATGCTAAGAGAACCAGGTCGCTGTCGCTGCTGAGTCTAGCTATCAATCCATCCATGACTAGATTCCACAAGAAAGGAGATAACTCTTCTTGTGGACAGCGTCTGGCTATTTGTGCTGAGACTGTATCTCCCAGCGATGTTGCATACATTACACGGCTCTTCAATGTGCAGTTTATTCACCTGCAGGTTGTTTCATCTATTTCTTTCAACCGAATCGCCCTTGTGGCTGCTTCGTAGGAGTTCCTATCGAATACTCCCTCTGTAAATATTGAGAAATGCACCCAACATCACTTCTTAGTCTTCTAGAACGTAGTCTATCCTCTATACGTGATGATTCCGTGGAGAATCCTGCTCTATATGTATACTGTCCCTGATGTACCGGACTTTCAACCAATATAATATCAATAATCTGCCTATCGAGAAGTTTTTTATAGCCTTCAGTAAAAAATGACATCAGACTTACCGGTCCAATTCATTCATTGTCATTCAGCATCAGAAACTATCTGATATATACGGTAAAAGACCTTCAAGAGTATTAAGTTCAAAATATCAAGTACTGATATAGACATTAAGCCCAAAAACGATTCAATGGTTAGCTGGAACAAACTGGATCTTCTCCCACTTTCTTTGAAACCATAAATTTAGCACATAAAATTTGAATTACCTAAACTAATACTAAGTATGTCTTAATTTGGATAATAATAAAAACTGAAAAAGAGATTACTTCTTTTTTAAAATTATGAATGAACTATGTCCATCCTTTCCAAAAGAAATCAAAAGTGTTGTAGTTTTTCAAGCTTGACCATCAAATTTACATATTCATTAGCTAATAAAAATTCGTATTTTATTACATATTGTCAACATTCCGATTCTAGATCGAAGTCTAGTCAAATTAGGCATAGAATAGGAAAAGAACGAACAGTAGATCAGGAAATGTGTAAGAAAAATTAGGTTTTGCAATCTTTGAAAACATTTTTATATGAATATGAGTTCTAAACGCACTTTAATTTATTTTCAAATAGGTAATTTATTTTTCGAATGTTACTAACAAAGCAACATGTAGATTACAATCCTGGAAACGGAATATAACTTAATAGTCCAGGAAGTTAAGCTCAAAAATAGGCCTTACTATCAATTCTCCGCAAAGTAAGATGGATTTTAATGCGGTTTTGTACATTCGATTCGTAATAATCTCTGAAAACTTTGTGACCGTATGAGATCAAGAAGAAATGAAATGAAAATTTACATTTTATTGAAGTTATATATCCAGTCACAGGTCACTCACTTCTTCCTAACTATCGCGTTTTTGTCAAAATCGAACAAGTGTTGAAGAAAATAGAAGTAATTACCAGCTCAGAGCAATACAATGAGGTATTCAGTCAATTTGGCAAAGTAATTCGTTTGGGAAAAGATTGAAAAGGCACTGCCTCTTGGCACTTTAAGTTTTCAATTATTAAGTAAACGTATTATTTTAACCAAGACTAAAAATGGATTAAACGTTTTGATACGAGGAGAGCCGCACTATCGAAGCGATATTGGAAAACCAAAAAGTGTTTGTAAGGCTGGAGAAGATATCAGGAACATTTTGGAGAAGAGTGGAAAAACTTAGAAAATCTTGAGTTTTACCATAACGCTTTAAACACGAATAATGATATGCTAGAAAACATTATTGATTCTGAAGAAAATTAAGGAGTTATTGAACATATTGAAGGAGAAGCTGATGCTTGTGATGAAATTTCAGACTTGGTTGTTTAAAACTTTTTTGTTCCATAAATATTTGTTTTAAGATTTTTTCGATAAAAATTTAGTTTTAAGGAAGATGTGTTTTTCTTTTCATACCTACATATATTGTTTTTTCTGTTGCAAAATCGGCAATCTAACAAGTGTTTCAAGCAAAACCAGAAATTTCCAAACTTAAATCGTTAATTACTTAAAATTTAATGAAATAATTAGGTTAATTTTGTGAATAACTAAAGCCAATGTACTTACAAATAAATATAAATACCACAACAAAATAAATAAAACTTTAATAATACGCTAAAAGTTTTATTAAATAAATTCTATTTCCTAAAAATTTTTTAAGTGGAGATTGCTGGTTTTGCTTCTATAACCCTCTATGTCATCCATACCTTACAACTCAAATCAAATCCTGGAGCCATTCGAAGATGGAACAGGTGTAAGCTTATTTAAAGTTGGAAGAAGAAGAGGTATGTTATTTAGCATTAATAACACTTCAGTTTGGAATTAAAGACTAGACATGCCTTTTGTAAACTCGTAATTATTATGTAATACCGAAAATTCATTTCAAATTACTGTCACATGGACTTGACTGTCTGTACTTTACTTATATTCAAGAAACTTTCCGTTAGTTCTGTGTCTCTCTTGCATAGCGACTCTTTCACTCTTCTACGCAACTCAGTCAGAGGTTAGAATGATCGTGATCGACCTGTATATTATGTACAAAAGCAACAACCAACATACACTATTATAGCTAATATTTAATTACCATTCAAATCCAACAAAAATTAATTTGGAGAGTATCAAATCATGTAGAGAAAATTGTTTTTAGAACAGTTAGCTTCAATAAAATATATTTTGGTATAAAATGATTATCCTTTATCATTTCTGAATGAGGAATTTTACAAAATAGAGAACAAAGATCAACACAAAAAGACCCTGAAACATTTCTACAAGCTGTAGATTGTCAAATATCTATGATAAAAATACCGTACGTAAAACTTAAATATACGTAAAAAATGCATAATCGAAAGAACATTTAAAACAACCGGCACCATTAAAATATATTTTGTCTAGAACTGCAATAAACAAGAAAGACTTGAGATTTGAGAATGCGGAAACTTTGAATTGGAGAAGTTTCAAGATCACTAAATGTTTGCATTTTTGTATGCATGCTATTGTACATTCATGAAAGCATACAAATATACATGGAAGAAAGAACATGAGCGCAATGAAAAATTCAATAGTTTTAAAGGTATAATATATATAATTAAGAGATAAGTTCCGTTGTAGAAATATAGGTAATAGAGATCGAGACACTTTTGTTGAGTTCAGACAATGTTATCAAATAAAAGTACCTACATATCTTCAAATAAAGTTGTCAAAAGTAAGTACTGACAATACGATTTGAATGCCTTACACTAGCTTTAAATTGCGTACTGATTGACATGTCCGAATTGTCAGTATAACAGGCTAATAATATGAAATCAGTGTAATCAAATTTGAGGTCTAATTTGCGGTTTACTTATTTATTCTAAACGAAACATTTGATAAACGTTTAAAAATAATATTACTAAAAATATCAGTAAAAAGAAAAAAAATTATAAAACATTAGAAGCCAACTTACCTGATCGCAAGTTCCGCGATGTGTTTTATTTCCTTGCCAAAATCTTCTTTCATATCCTTTCACAAAGCCAGTAATTGCTTTATGGAATTCAAATCCGGGTTTCCAGCAAAGCGACCCATAAGCAAATACCCATAAGGCCTTAGTGTCCTCGTTAGAAATTTCAGTCTGTAGCTCCGTAATATTCATTTTTATTTTTCATTTGTAAGAATTATCTGACGCAATTCCAAGCGACACCAGATCACGTTTTACATTTATGATACACGCCGTGGAAACGTACGGTACATAAACACAGTCAACTTTGTTTGATACTATACAACGAACTGTCGGCTGTGCGTGCGGTGCCCGCTACTCTCTCCTTGCCTTATTGACTTCATAATGGAAAAGATAAATAGTAACAAGTAGGAGGCATACACTACTTCGTTTGGAAAGTCCACGCGCAATATGGTTTCTATTTTTGAAACCTATTTTTGGTTAAATAATTTTATAAATTTATATATACACTCAGATGCAAAAAAACACAACGGAGAAAATTTTGGTCAAATTCAGAGTATTCCAGTTTTTTTTATTTTTAGCCCTATTTTGATGATGTTTTAGCACACTGTGTAAAAGTTTATAAATTTTAATTTGGTATAGTGAGTTTTTTAATAAAATTTTGTATTTGACTTATTATACAGGGTTAATCGAAAGGTGGTTTTTTATCCTAAATTTGAAACATCCTATGGAATAATTTCGTTAGCGGATTTGTGTAAAACCTTGTTTTTCGGTTGCAACCATGTCTTATAATTATGTTTTTTGTTTCATATGAATATAAGGATTGGTTTATTTTTAGGAGCGAAATGTCTTTGCCACCCACAATTTACGACTTTTCTTATTATTATCATTATCCTTTGTATTAATTTGTAATAGAAGCACTGTATTTAAATAATGATTAAAAGCAACGACATGATCTTGCTTTTAATAAACAATGATAACAATAACAAAACATAAAAAAACAACTTAAATGTAACTTAACCTAAGTACGCAAATAACAAAGAAAGACTACTAAAAAATAACTTAATACTTTGTATTGTCTCCCCTAGCATCTATAACTGCCTGTACACGTGGGCTCATGCTGTCTATGAGGTTGCGAATATCATCTTGCTGGATGTTTTGCCATTCCTCTTCTAGAGGCAAGCGAAGTTCGTTAATTGAGGCTGGTGCAAACTTCCTCTAAATATTGCGTGACACACATTGCAGAGTGGGTCACGCATTATCTTGCATTAATAGAAATCATCGCCGATATATTGAGAAAAAGGTACTACGTGATACGCTAAAATTTCCTCAATATACCGGTGTGCAGTCAACAAACCCTCAATAAATACCAATTCAGTGTGCGCCTTTCGGGATATTCCTGCCCATACCATCACCGAACCGCCTCCATGGCTAACGCGGGGACTGAAAGCGCACTCCGCAAATCTCTCTCCAGTACGACGCCATACTCGTTCTCTCCCATCTAATGAGTGAAGACAGTATCTCGACTCATCTGTAAAAAGAACATTACTCCATTGCCCTAAATTCCAATGTAAATGTTCCCTGGAAAATTGTAGTCTAGCCACTCTGTGCCGTGGAAGTAATTTGGGCCCAGTTGCTGGTCTGCAACTTTGGAAACCAAATTCATGTAATCTTCGACGAACTATAAATACACTTACATTATTGCCTCGAACCTCTTGAAGCTGATTTCTTGTTTGCACCGCTGTTAAATGACTCGTATAAAACGATCATCTAAAGCGGTAGTTTTGCGCTTCCTGTCACAACTCGCTTTACGCTTGTTTGTTCCAGTTCGTATAAAACGTTCCACTACTCTTTGGATGGTAGAGCGATGAGTGTGTAGTAGTGTCTGTAGAATGAAGACGAAAAAGCGTCTTGGTAAAGGTATTAGACAAGGTGATACTATTTCACCGAAGCTCTTTACCTTACCATTGGAAAATGTATTCAAAGAGCTCGACTGGGAGCAAAAAGGTCTAAACATTGATGGTGTACGTTTGAGTCATTTGAGGTTTGCGGACGACATAATATTATTTAGTACAGATATCAAGGAACTGGAGCAAATGCTCAAGGAATTAAATCAGCAGTCAAATAAAATAGTTTTAAAGTGAACGTTCAGAAAATAAAAATAATGAGTAATTTACAAACTAATATTGTTATTTACCACGTCAGTCTTGAAAATGTAGATCACTATATACATCTTGGACATACCATTAAAATTGACAAAGAAAACCAAATAGCCAAAATAAAAAGACGCATACAATTGTCTTGGGTAGCTTTCGGCAAGTTAAGTTTAATCTTGAAGAATAAAGATATACCAATGTGTCTAAAACGTAAAGTTTATGACAAATGTATTTTGTCTGTAACTACATATGGACTGGAGACCATGGCCTTTACAAAGAAAAACTTAGAGTAGCTCAGTACAACCCAAAGAGCGATGGAGAGGGCCATGCTAGGGTATAGTTTGGGAGACAGGATTCGAAATATCGACATTCGTGAAAGAACAAAGATTACTGACAGAACGCATAACGTATAGTAAGGTTCAAGTGGCAATGGGTCGGACATGTTGCCCGAGATAATCCCGAGAAATGGACACAGAGATTAACAAACTGGAGACTAAGAGAGAACAGGCGAGGAGTAGGCAGACCACAGAAGAGGTGGGTAGATGATATCAAACAAGTCGCGGGCAAGCAGTGGATGAGAATTGTCAAGAGTAGAAATCAATGGAAGTAAATGGAAGAGGCCTATCTCCAGCAGTAGACAAATACAGGCTGAAGAAGAAGAAGAAATTTATACACAATGTGCTAAAAAAATCATCAAAATAGGGCTAAAAATAAAAAAATTGAAATACTTGAACTCAAATACTCAACAAAAGTCAAAAACAAGGGTTTTTCTAAAAACCAACATTATTCAACGCGGAATCAAACAAGGGAAAGCCACAGAAATCGGATGTCCAGAAACTCTCCTGAAAAACGAAGACTGGAGATTCCACAGATAATTTTAAGACATTTTAACCCAATTCACCTAGTCCGAAAATGCTTCCTAAGAGAGCTAGAGCTCTTTGAAGATAGCGCCTAATAATTAGTTTTTTTATATCTCCAGAACGCTTCTAGTTAGAAAAACAAAAAATGGTACGATTATTTATCATCCACAGTTGAATCGATTCCATCAATTGCGAATTTCTAGTACCGGTCATAGGTGTCCGTTTTGGGTAGGTCAACGGTCATCTTAATGCATAATTTTTTTGTCTTTAACTTTTAAGCATCCGTTATACTAGATTATCAAATTTTCAAGTATTCTGGTACTAAAAGGTACTCTTACTTTAAGTTGATAGGATACACCGTTGTCCAAAAAAATCGATTTGAAAATTTTTCGTTTTTTAGTCAGGAAAGTTAAATTATTATTTTTTGCACTAGTTGGCTTTGACTTGTCAACAGAAGAATACCTTACGTTTTTCATTGTCAAATTGTGGTCAGTTTGTGAAGTTTATCTTACTTTGTGGCATTCAAATATGTATAATAATTTCAATTCAACAAATATGGTTTTTACTAATGAGGAATACGCTGATAAGCTTTAGTTTATGGCGAAACGAGGTGTTACCCTGAAATGAATAGATATCCTGCAAAACTTCCCAATCGAGATCCCACTCGCTCAATATTTAAAGCTCTTCATTAACAAAAAGAGAAATCAAACGATTTCTACCTAGCGAAACCGAATTCAAATTTTTACCACTGTGTTTCCTAAAACTTGCGAAACAAACAGCTGGATAAATTACTCGGCAAGGGAATCTAAAATTGCATTCCACATGCCGTTCATCCTGGTCAAAATTCGTAGTGAATTCAGTTTCTGGTACTCCAAACGAAGTAAGTAATAGAACATAATGACGGTATTAGATTTTTGTTTTGATACAGGGCAGCGACAGCCACTTATACGGATTTCGACCTCTTTAGGTCTCCTCAGAACGGTATAGCCACTGCTCTGAACCAAAACAAAAATCTCTCCCGTCCTTGACAATAGTTATTAAAATAACTATATACGGACGTAACTACGCCATCTAAAAACAAAAAGAGTTTTAGGTTACAGTGGTAAAAGTTTTAGGAACAAGTTTTAGGTACAAGTTTTAGGAAACACAGTGGTAAAAATTTGAATTCGGTTTCGCTAGGTAGAAATCGTTTGATTTCTCTTTTTGTTTTTAGATGGCGTAGTTACGTCCGTATATAGTTATTTTAATAACTATTGTCTAGGACGGGAGAGATTTTTGTTTTGGTTTAGAGCAGTGGCTATACCGTTCTGAGGAGACCTAAAGAGGTCGAAATACGTATAAGCGGCTGTCGCTGCCCTGTATCAAAACAAAAATCTAATACCGTCATTATGTCTCTTCATTAACGATTAAGAGAAACAGGTTCAGTGGTTCCAAAAAATAATGAAAGAAGACGACATGTTTCTGTAACAGAAGCAGATGAAGATGTTATTTTAATGGAAGTTGATGAAAATCCAGAAATTAGCGTTCGAAGACTATCTGCCGTGTATCCCACAAAATCTTCCGTAAGAAATATCTTACACAACGAAAATTTATATCCTTTTTATTTTACAAAGGTACAAGTACTGTTACAAGGAGATTTTTCTGCTCTTGAAGAATTCGATAGATAGTTACAAAATCAGAAAAATCAAAATGACAATTTTTTTCAGGTACATATTGTTTTCGACAAAGCTACATTCACAAAAAATGGAATTTTTAATGGGCATACTGCACAATATAATTCGTATGTTGGTGACATGGTGACAATCCTCACGTTGTTCAAGAATTTAAACATTAACATAGGTTTAGCATAAAGGTCTGGATAGGAGTAGTTAACGATTATCTACTTGGCCCTGTGGAATTGCCTGCTCGTTTAAAAGGTGTTGATTACTTACATTTCCTGCAAAATGTTTTACCTGATTCATTAGATGATGATTCGGCAAAACTTATGGTTTCTACATAAAGGCTGTCCGGCCCAATTTAGCAGGAAAGTACGAGACTTTTTCGATAATAACTACGAAGACCACTGGATGGGAAGAGACGGTCCAGTGGCTTGGCCAGCAAGATCGCCGGATTTTAATCCTTGCGATTATTGTGTTCGGGGGGAATACGAAAAAGCATTTGTTTATTCCGTTCTGATACAATTCGTGCACAACTCTGGCTAAGGATACAAGATGGATACAATTTAGAAATAAGTTTGGAATTTGTGCAAGAATTTGGCGTTCTCTAAGCAAAAGGGTAATACATAGAGACTAATAGTCATCACATCGAGCATATTTTGTAAGTATCTACTTTTGATACTCATTTTTTGTGTCAGTTTCGTCCCATTGTAATAAATACTTCGTTTGTCAGGAGAGATTTGGACACCCTTTATATATATATATATATATATATATATATATATATATATATATATATATATATATATATATATACATAACGGTAGAAAATATACATTAAGACTTTCACAAACTTGCAACACCTTTAGATGCGAAGCAAGAACCCCCTTAAAATTAGTTACATACAGTCAAGAAATCTTTTATCAAGGATCCAATTTCATAATAATTTCCAACTTCCTCGGCACTTTAATGTGCTTGTTAAAGCAATTTCACCCACCTCATGAAGTAATTCACAAAAAATTATGAACCAATTATAATTTCGGCGAAATAAAAATATAAGTATAAATGTTTTATGGGTACCATGACTTGTCGAATAAAAAACAATGTAGAAGGGGACATATTATCCCAACTTTCACTAATTCACTTACGTTTGAAATATTTACACCATTTTTTATCATGTTTTCTCAATGCTGAATCTTGATCTATCGACCTGTTAATTTTGTTGTCACTTATGATATATATATATATATATATATATATATATATATATATATATATATGTATATATATATATATAGGTATATATATATATATATATATATATATATATATATATATATATATATATAGGTATATATATATATATATATATGTATATATATATATATAGGTATATATATATATATATATATATATATATATATATATGTATATATATATATATATAGGTATATATATATATATATATATATATATATATATATATATATATATATATATATATATGTATATAGTCTTATAATATTTGTTGTTATATTAATCAAATAATTATTTATCGATTCCCATTGAATTTTTTTGGATTTTTTAAGTTTTTACTACATATTTGTCAATACGTTGACATATGGTGACATGGTGATTTGATATTGAATACTCTTCTAAAGCACTCTACTTTTTAATCTGCTACCATAGAACGAGATGCGTTAAATGCACAGGAGACCATTTAACTGAGCTATGTTGACATAAAGAAAGGACAGCCAATGTAAAATGCATACTTTGAGAGGGTAACCATCCTGCAAATTACAAAAGTTGTTTTGTTTACAAACAATTGCAGAAAAAAGAATATCCGACTCAGACCAAAACAAAGTATTCCTCCATCTCATATAAATTCTGGACACTTACAACTCGGTATTAATTATTCTAAGGCAACAAGGAATCAGCCACAAGGAATATTAAATAATGCAGCAAGCATTACATTACATCAAGAGTTCAAAATGCGAATTATATAGATTAACTTAAGAACTTGTTAAAAAATCTTATGGAACAGATGGGAACAATACTAAATCTTCTTACTACTTCGTTGTAGCATGTTGAATTTCTTGAATTTAAAACTTATGATGAGACTGTATTTTCAGTACTCTGTCTAAAGATTCATATTTTTTATCGCTTCGAACACGTCAAGTGTGTGCATAGAGTATCTGTAAATTCCATAAACACTTAAACGGATCTTTCTTAATTTTATTTACTCGAGAGCAATTATACATAGTCTCTCCCAAAATTTTATTGGTTTTGGCTCATAATTTAGTTAAAGCTTTATTATTTTCTCAAGAGAACAAACATTTTGAACCAAACTACACTTCCCCTTTCCAAAAATGAATTAGCTCAGGGTGAACTTAAAAAAGCCAAAATCCAATTTTAGTTCTGAGTTGCCAGATATTACACGTACATCAATATGCAGTCAGACGTGTATTCTTCTTCTTAAGGTGCCGTGCATTTCTGCGTAGGCGTCCACCGTACATCGTCTTGTCAGGTGATATGTTAAATAGTCAGGATTAAATAATTCTGTTTCACACGTAACACTTAAGCATCTTGTATCGGAGGTTGAAGTCCAATTTGCGATCAGTCAGAAACTTACTAAGCCTCAAAAAAGCATTTCTGGCTTGTTCAACTCTGCTCTTTATTTCATTCTCGGGGTCCCAACCCTCGTTCAGCAAACAACCCAAGTATTTAAATTGCCTGACCTGTTCGATTTCTTCTCCAGAGACAAATCTTTGCGTTGGGGTAATCATTTCTACTTATAATCATTGTTTTTGTCTTCTTGATATTTATTTTCAAACACCGAGCTTCACTTGCAAGAGTTAGATCATTTAAAAGGCATTGAACATCTTCGATGTCATCTGCCACTATGGCTGTATCATCGGCATACCTGATGTTATTAATAAATATGCCGTTAACTTTAATACCCTTATTAGAGTCCGCCACTGCTTCTGCGAAGGCTTTTTCTACGTATAAATTGAACAGCATTGGATACAGTATACAACCTTGCCTTACTCCTTTTTTAATGGAGAAATCTTCTGTTTCGTTGAAATTTTGAAGATGTACTGTTGCTGTCTGGTTCCAATAGAGATTGGCGATAATTCTTATATCCTTGTCGTCCAATCAGACGTATATATTTGTAGTTAAATTATGATTGAGAAACTCACAATCTTGTGAGTCCGACTGGCAATGGACAGCCGGAGTATGACGTCACGGCGGCCATATTGTTAGTATTACTTTCCAAACAAAAGTTGAAATGCCCAATCTCAAGACTTTTTAATTTCTATAAAGTTAACATTTTGCTTCCTCTGCTGCTTTTTCTTTTAAGTATAGTGTTTTTTACGATAATACCATCATAATTCAGTGTTCTATTTTTATGAAATATAATTTAAAAGTTTAAATTAAAGAAATTCTAACCTTATTTTTATAAAACAATATGCTTTATTATTTACCCAACCTTGTAAAATTGTTGTAGTAAATATTAGAATACTTAGATATTGCAAAAAGAGGAAAGATTATGTAAAAAAATGAAAAAATAAGGAAAAATACAAATTATCCACACTAAACAAGGTTTATTTGGAAAGTGAAACTGACGTTAAATTTGCGTATTGTTATTGACAATAAGCAACGTTTTTTGAGAGTTTTTTTGAGTATGTAACATATAATTTAGTAATGTTAATTTTAGTATAAACAAAACAATGGCCGGATTCGTTCAGGTTACAGTTAAATATTCATTTTATATGTTGAGAAATTAAAGTTTTAATATTAAAGTAATTTGCATATTTTGACTTCAGTCTTTGGGCATATCTGCCACTTTGGAAAAAGGAAATAATTCTAATCCAATCGAGCCCTCAAAAGACCACCCCGGGAACCTTGAACTAAGAGTGTTGCTATATTAAGAAAAGACTAACGTCGATCAATCTCATTTTTCATTTAAATTCAAATTGTTTTTTTTTTCATATACATCATAGTAATCAAAATAATGCTTCCCTATTCAATCTTTACTAATAAATTTGTTTTCAAAATACAATACATTAATTTATAATTTTTATAAAATACAAATACAAATAAACATCACAATTTCAAAGTGACCTAAATTTTTGCTCGGTTTTAATACAGCTAATTCTTATCTTATTGTCTTATCGACTTTTTGATAAGTACATAATTCACTGTTATTTATATAATTACCAATATTTTATACTATTAAAAGTATTTCAGATTTCTCCTTTATAAACAATGCGAGCCTTTTTTTCCTCAGCACATTATCTTGCCAATTGTTTATAGTATTATAGACTTCATCGGGTACATGAAGTTTATTAAAACAAATAAATGAGCAAAAAAAATTCTTTTATAGGTTGAAATATACAGGGTGGCGCACCGAAAACGAAACAGATGCATTTACTGGCAGATGATTCCTTTTTAAAAAAAACGCTTGGACCCGTCGATTTTGTTATCGAGGGGGAAACAAAATTGGCATAAAATCACATTAACATTTGCAGCCCCCTAAGCGGGGGTGGCACCATCCCTAAAATATTAAATGGAAAGGGGGTCGAATGATCCATCATTTAAAAGGTCTTTCAACTCCCTTTACAATGATGTAAAATTCATGTACTTTAATTCAGTACTTTTGGAGATTTATTGATTTAAAGTTTAAATACATCATCGTAAGAGGAGATCAATACATAGCAGCAAAGTTGTTAAAAAATAAAGAATGAATTGACCTATCAGCCGAGTAAATGTTGAAAATGACCACCATTACTTTCCATGCAATAATAAAGATTTTGCTGAAAACGTTGTCGGACATTTTGCAATATTTGAGGAGTAATTTGATGGCACTCATTCACAATTCTTTGTCGTAAATCTTCTAAGGATGTTGGCTGAGTAGCATAGATTTTGCTTTTTAAGTAACCCCACAAAAAGAAATCCAAAGATGATAAATCTGGCGATCTTGGGGGCCATTCAACGGCACCTCTTCTACCAATCAGACCTGGAGAGGTCTGATCTAAATAATGCCGAACTCTTAATGCGTAATGTGGTGGGGCACCATCCTGTTGGAACATCAACATATTCTCAACGTATCGACCATCATTCTGATTTTCAATTATATCTGTTAGCGCAGGATCTATGGCATTTTGCAGTAATTTCAAATACATTTCACCAGTCAAATTTCCAGGTAAGAAAAAAGGACCAACCAAATGATCGCCAAAAATGCCAGCCCAAACATTTAATTTTTGTGGCTGCTGTGTGTGTACCTTATGGTAAATTCTGGGATTAGAGTCCGACCAATATCGACAATTATGACGATTTACTTCGCCATTTAAAAAAAAGGAACATTCGTCGGAAAAGCAAATGTTAAATAAAAATTGTTCATCGTTTGTAATTCGTTCACTCATAACTTCACAAAATTCTTATCGCTTATCAAAATCGTCTTCATTAAGTTCTTGTACAAGGTGAATTTTATACGGATGAAAATTATGGGCCTTTAGAATCCGTTGGATAGTACGTCGACTAACACCACACGAAGTTTGCAATTTGCGGGTACTTAATGTAGGATCTACAATAACTTGTCCTAAAACCCCCACTTCTGTTGCTTCGTTCCTTATAGGATTTTCAATATTACGTTTTTTATTGGCGACTGATCCAGTTTCCCGAAATTTAGCTACAAGTTCTAGAACATATTTTCGGTGCACATTATTGTTCTCATGTCGCTCATTAAAAATTTGTGCTGTTCTATTAGCGCACTGATTATTTCCGAAAAATATTTCAATAATTTCAACCCTTTCTGCCGTGGAATATACCATGGTTAATTTATGTATAAAGCAATAAATGATATTTTAACAACAAAGATTGGTCAAATCAATCGCAAACTAATGTACTATTTCCTATTTAAAATAAGTACGTGGCATTCTCTACTTATCTTTCTTCAAGAAACAACTTTTTTTGTCACAAAGGACACTTCAATTGCTATTTTTTATTATTAATAAACCATGGGCGTAGTAAATAAAAGCATTTACTTATCAAGAAAATGCTTTTACTCAAATTTCTTCTGAAAGAAGTACAAACTAATTTGATGTACCTATTAAAGTCTACTTTAAACTTTAAATCAATAAATCTCCAAAACTACTGAATTGAATACATGAATTTTACATCATTATAAAGGGAGTTGAAAGACCTTTCAAATAATGGATCATTCGACCCCCCTTTTCATTTAAGATTTTAGGGATGATGCCACCCCCGCTTAAGGGGCTGCAAATGTTAAAGTGATTTTATGCCAATTTTGTGTCCCCCTCGAAAACAAAATCGACGGGTCCGAGCGTTTTTTCAAAAAAGGAATCATCTGCCAGTAAATGCCTCTGTTTCGTTTTCGGTGCGCCACACTGTATATACAGTAACGTGCTTAAGTAAGACAGTTAAATCTTAACATACATGCAATATTTTAATATCAGTTTTTATTTATGAAATATTTTATTATTAAATAAATGGCGAAATATTGAGTTTTAGAAAAATAAAGATTTTTATTATAGACCACCTCCGCGGTCAGATAAATGAAAATTACTGAGTTGATCTAACCACTCTATAAATGCATCTTCTATCATGCTTCCTTTCTTGGTCATTATAATTATCGTTTCTGCTGGAAGATTACAATACCATTCTGGTTTAACTTGTTGCCCTTTCATAATGATAAGTGGGCGGAATGCTGTTGCCTATGCCGTTGCCATATGCCACGATTGTTATATTTTCGTCGTGCTCTCGTGCAACGATATGAACCTTTTAGCACTTTTACTAGCCAATACAGTTCGTTGGTGATGCAGTGTAAGCTGGCATCCCTTTTCGTCCATGTTGTAAATTTAAGCAGGTTTCCCTGCGAAGCTTTGCTCATATAAAATCTGTCGAAGTTTCTCGAAATAGTCACTAATAACTGTACGATTCAATTTTTGGGCTCTGGCCAAATTGTGTTTTTGAGCCCGACGCTTTGCAATGTCAGGATGCGTAGAAAAAAACAATTTCATCCATTTTTTTCCAACTATCTCCTTTTTAACCGAGAATGGATGCCTTATTCCTGTCTCTTTGACAAGAGCATACACGTATTTTCGTAATAGTTTGGGAGTTAATGGTATACCCACATCATAAAATCATCCTATATGCCTAACCAATTCATCTTCCTGATGTTTTGTAAGTACTGGAGGCCGCCCAAGGCGTTTTTGTGAATTACCACTAGCTAGATGGTTACGCAACATACGCCGAGGAATATTAAATATAACTGCTTCCTTATGAACAGCCATTCCATTTCGTACGGCATTCATTGCAGCTTCAATAACCTCTCCGGTCCACCTCTGTGCCCTTTTCCTGGTGTACTGGTGTACATATCTGTAAAGAAAAAATATTTTAAACAATTATGTAAACAAATTGTTGATAATGTCATCCAGCTCTTAATAAGGCCAGTCGACTCTTCTGAAGGCCAATTAATGGGCCTTATTTGGGCACTGTGTATTTTTCTATTTAACATAAAAGAACAATAATAAAAAGCAATATAGCGAACAAACAGTACCAGTTCCTAAAAGAGTATTGTAACAGCCACACCGCTCCGTGGCTGAATACCACCGAAGTTACCATGACAGTGTCCACCGAGAGTGAACGGTGACAAGAGACAGATATATATGTTTGTTGTTGTAAGATCTAGGTTAAATTGTAACACATGGTTTTCATTTTAATAAAATCGTGTAAATCAATATTCACAGTCATTACCTAACTATTTTAACTAATACCCACATCACAGTATTAATTTTCTATTGCTATTGCTTTACAAAGAAATAATATTTGGTATATATTATTTAAGTAACTTTATAATGATTTTATAATACTTACCTAAAATTTATAAGCGAACTTCGCCACCGTAGTAAACACGTCTCTTTATAGTATACTTCGCGCTGCTGTTTGATACTACCACAGAATACTCCATCCCAACTATGGGGTGGAGTATTCTGTGATACTACCGACTGAATGGCGTAGACGATTTTGACTGGGACTGGGAAAGCGATTTACAGTGACATCTAGTATATAATATCTATATTTAAGGAAATATTTACAATTGGCCTTATTAAGACACTGGCCTTATTTGGTGTCACTACCTTAGTAATATATAATATTAGATTTAAAGCACATGAAATCAATAGTTCACAAAGTGGATTGAACTAAACCAAGTACTTTGTAGTATTTATTTAAAAAATGTCTAAAATTGGATTTATTGCTTTTTGCTCAGTTGCTCCTTAAGAGCGAAGGCGCAAAATTTTTTCAAAAATTAATATTTTTGAAAAATTTAAACGCAGAATGAAAAACTACATTATTACCGAGGGCCGAAAGTCTCTTAGAATAAACCAAAAGTTTCTTTTGAATGAGATATTTGAAATTAAAAATCACACTTAATTTTCTCTTCTTTTTACCCCTGTAACTTACTAAAATAAACATTATAGAAGTTTTCAGGTACTTTCGACCTTCGATAAAAATGTAATCTTTCATTCTGCGTTTAAATTTTTCAAAAATACTTATTAGTTTTCTTAGGATTCGAAAAAAATGAATGCATTTAAAAAGCATTTGGCCCGGAATTCTGCGCCTACGCTCTTAAGTGTGGACTAGCGTATTTGTTATTCGCTGACGAATAACAAATATTTGGGCAAATACAGCGAAGCGGCATAACAAATAACACATAGCGAAGTGTTGCTCCGCCATAAGAATTATAAAATGGCTAAATATTACAGTGGACATTTTTATACTTCTCTTTTATTTAATTTATTGCGTTTTGGCAACTGGGTATAATACACTCAGGTGCAAAAAAATCGATCCATGGGTATTATTTGCTGAAAAAAGAAAACGTTTGAAGATATTAGTTTTAAATCAGGTATATATGTAAAAGTATATGTTAGATTAAAATAATTTTTACAGATTATCCAAAAAAATCATTTATTTATTTATAAAGACATACGCCAAAACTCAAAAATACAAGAATATTCAAAACTTTCTGAAATTAAGAAAAACATAGATAAGTAATTAATATCTAGTGTTTCCCCTCGGGCCCTTATAACAGCCTGTACACGTCTAGGCATTGAGGTAATTAACCTCTGGATATCAAATTGATCCAATTGGTCCCATATTTCTTGAAGAGCCGCTGTAAGTTCAGCCAAGTTGTTTGGACGGGGTACTCGTGCTCGAAGACGTCTTCCCATCGTATCCCATAGATGTTCTATGGGATTGAGATCGGGACTGCAAGCTGGCCAGTTCATACGGACAATTCCGACCTCCTCTATATATTGGTTGACGATTCTAGCACGGTGAGGACGCGCGTTGTCGTCCATAAAAATAAAATTAGGTCCAATGAAAGGAGCAAAAGGTACCACATGCTGATCTACAATACTTGTTATGTATCTTGCGGCAGTCATAGAACCTCTATCTACAATAACTAAATCAGTATGGGCTTCTGAACTGATACCAGCCCAAACCATAACGGAGCCCCCCCGATAACTTATTCTTTCCGCAATATTACATTGAAAATATCGCTCTCCGTGTCTTCTCCAAACTCTTTCTCGGCCGTCTGGTGACCTTAGACAAAATCTGGACTCATCTGAGAACAATACATTGCTCCAATCTGCATCACTCCAGTTTTCATGTTCTCTTGCAAAAGCAAGGCGAGCTCTGCGATGTTCTATGGATAGTAATGGAGATATGGCTGGCCTTCTGGATAATAAATTACCTTCTACAAGTCGTCGACGAACTGTTCATCTGCTAACATCCACATTTCTCACTTCGCTCAGACGATTTGCCAGTTCAACTGAAGTTAGATGCCGATTTCTCAAACATGATGAGACCAGAAATCGATCATCTCTTTCGGATGTTACCCTTCTACGACCTGATCCTGGTCTTCTTGTGAAGTTACCGGTGTCGATAAAACGCCGAACTGCTCTTTGAACCGAAGATCGACTAACACCCAACATTTCAGCTGCATAATATTGGCTACGACCATCTTGAACTAAAGTCACCACCCTTGCAGCATCTGTCGGAGTTAGAGACATTTGGGAATGATAATTAAATAAAAATGTAGCACGTTTTGAAAATAAAATCACTACACTAGTATGGTTGTTGAATTAAAAACAACATTAAATAAATAATATCTACTTGCTTCAGACCCTTTTTGACAAAAACCTGAAATACCAATTTGTTTTAAGAAATATAAAAAGCAATATTAAAAATATTATTTTATTTCTCGTATACGAGGGTACACCTAAATTTACATACGTAATTTAATGTCTCTAAAATTATTCAACTTCAAATAAATAAGAAATAAGGAATGGATCGATTTTTTTGCACCTGAGTGTATTTGTGAATGTGATTTAACAATTTTTGGAAACCTACAGGTTCCAATAACATCTACAGTAAAATAAATATTTAAACTGCAATAATCAGAAATAAAAGTGTTTTCATTGCATAATATATGGGTTATGCTCTAAAAAACTGAATAGAAATCTATATCAGGGCTACATCATCTTGATAAAGAGTCTAGCTAGTCAGGGCCGCCGCTACCATGTGTGCCAAGTGTGCGCCGCACACGGGCGGCCAACAATTGGGGCGGCCAAAAGCAGTCCACTGATGATAATACTTTCTTAAAACGAAAATAAATTCAAATAATTAAATAGTAATGATTCAGATAATTCTGTGAACTCTAATATTCCAAACAATAATAATTATTCAGTATGTGATAATACTTAAATGCGTTTCATTTATCATGTATACTTCTTTTTTTCATCCTAATCTAAAAAAAAATGTCAGAAAATATTATTTATTGTATGAACTGCCGCCCTTTTGCAGGTACAGCCATAAAGCAGTTTCGGGAATACTTTTTAATTCAAAGCGGCTGGCGGTTTACTTTACAAGAATTTAGGCAAGTGGTTGTAAAGTTTCTGTTATAATATTGTTCCTATGGTTATGTTTATAGATGGGTTATTATGTCTTATGTTCAGTCTTAGTTGAGAATTTAATGAATTTAGACACGCTTTTGATAAACTATTTTGTTTGTAAAATATAGTAGTGTACCTGTTTCTTTTGCACAGAAGGTACTGTATTTGGAAGTAACGTCGAGATCAGAGCAATTTTATTCGTATACGCGTTACGACTACATATTATTTGGAGAAACATTATTTGGACAACTTATTTGCAGTGTTTTTGGATTTATTTTGTTAAATTCGCCCGGCTTTGTTCTTAATTGATAATTTCAAAATGTCCGAAAGAAAAAGAAAACGACTTTCAGGTTTTTAATATAGAAAAATAAAAGAGGAAAAAAAAAAACTTAGCGGTGCACGAATATTCCTGCGGATAGACACGGATGATTTGATGACAATAATAGCGATAGTGCGAGTGCTGGTGCTGAAACGACTGAACCTGAAACCACCAACCAAGACAGAACAATTAATGTTCCAGTTAATCTGGATTGCAGTGTAGGAAGCTCCAGCATATACTTGGTTTCAGATGATCCCGGCCTGCAAATATGAATCCAAGTGAAGTTCAATTTGTTGTTGAAAATTTTCCTCAGCAAATTACAAAAATTAACTTCCCCAGAGATACAAATAATAGGAAATTTTCAGAAACTTATTATTATCGCCGTTATCACTAAATAGTATTTTTTGTGCATCTTGTAAACTGGTTTGTTGTGATGAAAGCAGCCGACAATTACTTAGTGGAATTAATGGGGTAAGTGACTGGCAATATTTAGCTATTATTTTAAAAAGACATGAATCTGGTGCAGCTCATATAAAATATTCTTAAAAACTGTTTAAACTGTCTACAACATTAAAAAAAGGATTAACAGTTGACTCTGCTCATGAAAAATTATATGAAATGGAGAAAAAACATTGGGGCGCACGTAGAACAAATAACAATTGTAGTAAGATGTGTTTCTGCTTTCTGCGATGTTATCTATAGAACATAAAGTGTGTGCGACATTGGACATTAAAGATATTTTCAAAAAGTTTTCCGAGACGAAAGCCCATAAAGTGCGTTTTTAGTTTTTTTCTATGTGTTTATGTTTCTATTCACGGTTTATTTTAATTAAATGGACGTTTAAATTAGGATATTAGGATATGCATATTCTGGACATTAGATCATGGTTATTAAATTAGGATAATGGACGTTTAAATTAGGATATTAGGATATGCATATTCTGGACGTTGGATCATGGTTATTAAATTAGGATAATGGACGTTTAAATTAGGATATTAGGATATATAGTAGGATAATATATGGACGTTGAATCATGGAGATTAGTCTAAATGTTCAAGTAAGTATTTATCTATTTACAAATTATTATTGTTGTATTATGCATGTTCTGCACATTTCTTTAAATAATAGTATGTATGTCTAAAGGGATATGGAAGGGGGGCGGCAAATATTAAGTTGCACACGGGCGGCCAATACCTTAGCGGTGGCCCTGTAGCTAGTTAAGATAGTGAAAAATGCCCCCAGCGATATTTCAAAAATAAAAACACATTGTTGTTCTATATTAAAAAGTATCTGACCAAAAAAATTTTAGACCCCTAGACCCAAACATAACCCCAAAAAAACTTAAAATGTGTTTTTTCATTCGTCTTATCTTTCTTTCATTCTCATTCTCCAAATCCATTAATATAATCCAAGACCCTAAATCGTGTTTAAAATACTCTTTTAACTTTAATATTCCTGACACGTTTAGGTGTTGAACCAAATCGTTATTGTAAATAAAACTCGTAGTCGCAGTATATGATTTTGCTCAAGGTTAGCGAGATTTATTTTACTGTGGTAAGGTTCCCTACATATATTTTTCAAGATTTCGGAGTTAATAGCAATTAGATAAAATTTAGTAATTCATTATTGTGATTAAATTAAACATTGAAAAGTAATTAACTGTGGATTCTGCTGATAAAAATTATTCTTCGGTGAGACAACTAGAGGCCCACTTTTTGCGAGGTAAATGCGAATAGCTGTTGATAAGAAAAATCAATGTTTGACACATAGTTTCTAGCGCTAAATGTATAATTAAAGTCTTTACATATTTAGATTATTTGATATTTAAAAAACTTTCAACGTAGGCGTGCTTAAAGCTAGCTAATTTATTTGCTACAATCTGAGATTGCACCGAAATTACAGCTTGAAATATTTTTGAAGTTATACTTCTATACGCACGGTCGGCGTTGGAAATTTGCATGAGAGTGAATCTGTGAAACCATTACATATGTAAGATAATGAGTAAGAGAGAGACAGAAGATATATTTTCTCTCTCTTCCTCTCTCGAGAATAAAAATGTTCCTTTTGTATTTAATATTATATATATTATATATATATATATATATATATATATATATATATATATATATATAATATTGTATATATATAATATTATATATAATATAATATGTATTAATATTATTATTTATGTGATATGTTTTGTATTATTTAAAATTAAACATTTATAATTATTTTAGGCTTTTGTATTTCAAAATAATCACTGTTTTACCGAGAACTGTCAATTTTGAAATCCGTTAGTGTCATGTCTAATTGGCAAATCCTTTACGTGTTTGGTTCATAAGCTGGTGGTTGTGAGTTCGAATCCCAATTATGAATTTCATTTTTTATTTTTGAAATATTTAAAATCCTCACTCTAATCTTATTAAATATGTGTAATATACGCAAAAAACATAAATTTTAAAATAAAATGAAAATTTACAACATAATCCGAGTTGTTGGTTTTTTATTTTTATCTTCGTAAAGTAAGTTATGTATATTGGCAGTTTTAAATACTTATGAATATTACATTTTAATTTATATTGTATTATTATATTGAATTATGTTGCAGTGTATTTATTTTATTGTAATTTTTATATTAATAACAAAATAAACAATGAATTTTACTGCAGAGTATGTGTAATTTTTTTTGCATTCAACTCCTTTTATACATATATAAAAATAAAAATATATATTTTCATTAAAATATTGATACAGTCCTTCATTTAGTATACTCCTATTACAGGTCAAATGTTTATATACAGCAAACGATGCACCATATACCTATATAACTAATTCTTTTTCTCTTTCTGCTCTCTCTTACCTATAGCATTACATAATATGTAATGATTGTGCAGATTGACTCCTATATAAATTTTTAACGGCCAACGCGTGTATAGAAGTATAACTTCTACCGGCAGTCCCACTGGACTGCCACACCCGTTTTTTTGTTACTATTTGACACAAAAATGTTTCAATGTGTTTTAGTTTTTTGTAGCTCTGCTAACAAATCCTACTAGCTCGTTCAGGAATAGTTAGAGTTAGTGCCTTCTGCCTTGTAACCACTGGATGCAAATGGATAATGGATGTACCATTCTATCTTTGCGGGCAAATTTTAGCTAAATTCGCAAGTAGTCGCAATAAATATTTCTTTTAATTAAAGTTTAAATTAGATCGTACATTGAAGATAAAATTACCTGTATTTAAATTTAATAAGCTCTACCCTCAACTTAAATCATCGCAGGCAGCAAATGCATATATTCTAGAACCTTCATGTACGAGCTCCTTCATATCAGTTGGCCCAACGCTTAGATTGATAAGAAAATTAAATTTTAGAGAACAAAAATAAAAGCGTAGCGTAAATTTTAGAAATTTTAATGCATGGAAAAACATTTTTAAATTTCCTAATTATAGAAAATATTTTATAAAGTAATGAAAACTATTGATTAAACAGAATAATAATAAATTTAAAAAAACGCATAGGATATGTAATATTACCAAAAACAATGTGAAAGTTTACCACAGAGTAGCTACATCCCCTTTATTTTTAATGACATCTACAATTCTTTGGGGCATAGTTTTTACCAAGTTCTGACAAAATTCTAATGTAAACGATTCCCATATTTCTTGTAATTTTTCCTTCAATTCGTTGACGGCCTGCCAGGATGTTTTCTCAAAGCTTTTTTCATTTCGCGCCACAAAGACTCTATCGGGGACAAGTCGGGACTGTTAGAAACTCATTCCAGAAGTGGTATGCCATGGTCTTCTATCCATTTTAAACTCTTTTTTGAGATATGACAACCTGCGCCGTCCTGTTGGAAGGCAAAATCTTCCGCTGATGTCGGTGAACAACGGTGTTCCGTAATCGGTAAAAGAGATTCTTCTAAAATATTCAAATATCTGTCCGTCTTTACAATCCCATCGATAAAATGTAACTTTCCCACATCTTTAGACGACATGCTGCCCCAAATCATAACAGATGCAGGAAATTTGACTTTTCTCTTCAGACAGTTTTAATGGAAAGCTTCATTTTTCCTGCGAAAGACGCAACTCCTAGTGTCTCCAACACACACTTCAAATCTGGACTCATCACTCTTTTGACTTTTGATCATCTTAGTCTATTTTTCTTTTGTTGTAATGTTAAAAGTGGCTTTTCCTTAGCCTAAAATAAAATGAAATTTGTTAAAAACAATTGGTACTAATTTTTTCAACTATAAAACTACTTTGTAAGCACCAAATCCTAATTTGTGGGCCTCTCGGTGACATGTTGATCTAGAAACGTATCTTCCAAACGTCACTCCATAAAACGCTTAACTCCATATAATTTGCTCGTCGATTTTTCACTATAATGCGTCTTAATGCCCTTTGATCTGCTTCGGTTATTTTACTTTTTCGTACATTTCTAGGTTTTGTGACGATCGAACCTATAGATTTGTATCCTCTGACTATATTTCTTACACTATAGCGTGACAATTGCAACATATTCGTGATTTTTGAATTAGATTTTCCAGATTTAAAAGATCTAATAATGATTGAACAAATTTTCTCGTCGATAACTTTACCTCGACCCATTGTACAATGCACAAACGGCAAAAAGCTTTACAATACTACAAAATACATTTGACATTAACTGACAATATTATTGTTTTTATGCCATTTTTCCATAGCTACCTCTGAATTTAATGTAATTATGAAAAAAACAACGTATGTTGACATAAGTGAATGCATAGCCAGGGTTTAGTGGAATTTTTTTTATTATTGTTTAAAATAAATAAAAAACCATAAGGGTAATGTTTTTAATAAATATTATTAAAAATGCCATATTAATTTAATATGGGAACTTATAAAAACATGCAGAGTATAATTTGTTTATTGTAATCGACTTGTTCAAATCTCTTTAACATAAAAGTATTTATTTACAAAGTAAGGTAATTTACAGGAAAGTCAGTTTGTCAATTCTCTTTATATCAGTTCTCCGAATGTTTAGTGGAATTAAAAATCTATTCTTTGTTCAAAAAATAAAACCTTTCTCTCAGAGACTACCTGACCGTTAAGTCGTACATTGTATTAAATGAATTCTAGGAGTTGCTAAACCGGTGATTTAAAGGGACTTTGTGGTCCCTGACTTGATGTTTGGCGACGATTCAGTAACACAAAAATATATTCAAGTATCGGCCTTCAGTCGTAACGGTTCGATAATATAGAGTTTCTCTCTCTGACTCTCACTCAAGAATAGTAGAAGGGCAGTCACGTCTCAGCCTTCAGTCGTAGCGGTTCGATGATATAAAAATTTTTCTCTCTTTGATTTTCACGCGGAAATAGTGTAATTAGAATCTTAAACGGGATATATTCACATCTGTTCGCGATCAACGACATAGCAAGAAGTATTTATGGTCGGCTTTCGATGATAATTATTATATAAAATCGCATTTGTTAGAATAGTTGTGATCAATAAAATTGACTGGTAGCAGATTCAATACTTTCTTTATTACCGGAAATCATCCTTACTTCGACCGAGATTATTTGGAATCGACGTCTTAATACGAAACCAACAAAACGCTTGGTTCCCTTTCTTATGTTTGGACGAAACATCACATCTCCACACACGACTTAAACTGCAAATTCTATAGGTGGGCCAACTCATATGGGAAGGGGCTCGTGTATGATCCTGTAGGTATGTCCATATAACATCCTTGAAACACATTTCTAGAAAAACTAAGATAAAAATGTATAATACTGTCATAAAACCGACAGTACCTATTATGCGGACCCGAAACCTGAACACTAATTTAGCTTTATTGGGAGTAGACAAACTTACCCTACAAAAATAAGAACTAAAATTTGAAATTTCACAACGAAAGAAAAGATGTGGACCTAGGAGAAGTTCATAAAGAAAGGAATACAGATAAGCTCCAGGGCCACAGAAACTATAATAGCTCTAAAAGTAAAGCCAACGCTAATGAAAAATTCAAGTGCAAAAGATATCAGTTAACTCAAGGGGCCAGAGAAGAATATTGTCAAGAATATTGATATTTTTGTAAGAAATGTTAATAAAGTATATCAAGATGTAAGTTGTCAAAATATTTAGGATAAAGTTATAGAAATTGAAAATAAAAGAATTAAAGTAAAACTTGACACAGGTGCAGATGTAGTAGAATTACATTATTTTTTTTTAATTGATAAACAGTTTAAAATTAGGGAAAATCAGTATTAATGGGTTTGAGGGTACTCGGGCTAAAACAATAGGTGTCGTAAATTTAGTTTGTGAATATAAAAATAAGTATGCTTATGAGGACTTCACAATTATTGATGGGCGCAACTCGAGTTCTTTTGTAATTTGTGTCCATGCGAAATTGGTAACCTGTTGTCTTAGACAGTAAAGTTGATATACAAAATATCGTTGTTTTTATGTTAAAAAGAAATAGTCTTTGAGATATGTTATGATTCAACGTATCAACGACAAAACGTAATCAACGAACCTTTAGTTCCAAAGAAAAAATATATTGCCACCCTTTCAGACTAAGTAACTAACATTTTTTTGTATTTGTTTGTACAATCGTCTCTTAGGTTTAATAATGTTAAAATAAAAGCTGGGAGCTCATAATTAAATGGAGATGGAGATGTTTTCCATATAGGTTAATTTTTAATAATTAATTTCGAAAGGGTCGAATTAAAGTTTTAATATAATTCGGACAAATATTCTGTTTATTGCTGATAAATCCTTTCATTTTGTTATTTACATTACATTTTATCTACATTACACTTACTTACATTGTAGCTACATTTAACTTAATATCTATGTTAATGATGTCTCCCTCTAGATGTGGACCAGTAAATCAGAAATGTATTTACGGTCGCATTCCATTATGTTAAAACGTCTTACACATTTCTATTTCTATTTAGCTATTATTTACAGGAATCTGTATAAAAACAACATTTTTATTTTATGCTTCAATATCTGAACAATAGGTGGCAATCATCCAAACAGAAATTTATCTACCTGTGGGTTAATCAATCCCATATAAAAACAATCTTGTCTTACACATTTCTATTTAGCTATTTTTAACAGAAATCTGTATAAAATCAACCTTTTTTATTTTATGCTTCAATATTTGCACAATAGGTGGCAATCATCCAAACAGAAATTTACCTACCTGTGGGTTAATCAATCCCATATAAAAACAATATATGTATAACTGAAGTTTACGTATCTAAATTCCACAAAACTGATATTTGTTTACGAACACGACTCCGAAGAACCATACGCTGCAGACCATAAATAATTAAGTTGCCTGTAAAAATCATTTAATTTATAGGTTTGTAACTTTTTTGAGGGTGTAAAATCTTCTAAAGACCGTACCAGTTGAGTCTCCCGAAAGGGGTAGCTATCGTGGGTTGGTTTCAGTGGATAAGGATACACCCGAGTGCATTTTTCTTGGAAGTCGTGCCCTCGGATGCGTCCATGATGCATTGCCTACCAACTAGCAACTAAAACCACCCTCAGCCTTAGCCACACACGCGCGGCTATTCTTGTTTAGACTTAGACCGTTCTAACACGCATGCATCGCTTCTTTTTCTTCTCCTTTTCCCCTTGTTGGGGTTGCTTTCCTTCTTTCTACAAGCTTGATTGCTTTGTAGCTTTTGCTTCGAGCCACTTCTCGTCTTCATATTTGACGAAATCTCCGTCACTCTGAAGCGATGATCTCCCTCTCTATTTTTTTCTATCTCATTTCCAGATCTTTCTCGATTGTAACCTGTTTCGTGACAAGTAAATTGGGTTCGTTACTTATTACAATTTTTCCCGTTTCTGTTTTTTTGTCTTTAGAATTTGCATTAATTTTTCATGTGTTACTTTGTGATATACTTTTTAAAAATCAACGTAACAAACATGCACACCCACATGTCATTCATATCCATGCATCTTTGAGCTATCAAATTAAAAGCGGATGACGCATCTTTGGTTCCTAGTCCGTTTCTGAATCTATCTATCTTTTAGTTTTTTTTATACGACCATGTATTATTTTCAAGAATAACTTGTGCACATGACTTATGGTTAAACCCCCCCCCCAGGGCATATAAAGTAAACAATATATAAAGAATAGTAGAAAAATGTACCTTATGTCTTTCACACATAATACAAAAAATCCAAAACGCTGATTGAATAATTAAATTACCACTTTAAATAAGTAGAACACAATAATTATTGTATTATTGTATTAATACACAATAATTCATAATATTTTTCATTATATTTAGATATCGATACCTAATATTAGGCTTATGAAAAAGTAGACAGAACGAGTCTGTTGCGAGTAGCATGCGCCTACAGGACTGTATCTGCGGCGGCCTTGTGGACTATCACGGGTTGTATTCCTCTGCATGTGTTAGCAGTAGAAAGGAGACATCTCTATGGGAGAAGAAAGCATACAGCTATAACAGCTATAAAAAAAAAGAAGAAAGGGAAAGATCAATGGAAAGATGGCAAGAAGAGTGGAACAACAAGGAAGATGTTGCTCAGTGGACAAAGATGCTGATCCCGAGCCTAAGGGACTGGGTAGATTGTCTGTTTTAGGGCGTATCTTGATGGGTTCAGAAAGACAGATACAGATAAATACCTATACTGCGAATATTCCGACATTGTTACTCACACAATGCTGGAGTGTAATAGATGTACAGTGGAAAGAAACAGAATGTATAAAGAAATAGGTATGAACCCTGTGACTGTAAGAGAGATGATCGTGAAAATGACGGGAAATACGGAGGGATGGAATAGTGTTCACAATTACATCCAAGCACTCATAAAAAAGAAAGAAGAAGAAGAGAAACACCAACCGAGCTAACGACAGACATAAGATCTAATTACTATTTTAATGGAAATAAGTCGTAATTGAAGGTTAAAATAAGTTTATTGACGTTTGAATTTTTGATCTTTGATCTTGCACTGATAACTTCATCGACCTAGAAAAGGCGTATGATACAGTTCCAAGACTTAAATTGTGGCAAGCTTAACAACAACTCGACATTAGTTTATACCTTTTAGGAATAATCACAGAAGTATACTGGGATAACACTACTTACCTAAAAATCGGATATAGACTATCAGAGCCAATAAAAGTAACTAAAGGACTAAACCAAGGATGCAATATGTCACCCTTACTGTTTAATTTATATATTGAGACAGCCCTCCAAAATTGGAAAAACAACTGCCAGGGAATGGGGATCCCCATAGGAAATGACGTACTGTTCTCCCTGAACTTTGCGGATGACCAAGTCATCCTAGCTCAAGATTCTTTTGATCTAGAATTTATGATAAAGCGTTATAGAGAGAATATTTAAAATGATGGTTACAAGTCAGCATGAAGAAAACAGAATATTTACTTAGTTATCAATTCAGATGCAAGGTTTGAAGTGTTGATAGACGAGGACGTGTAAATCAAACTAGTGGCAAAATTTAAATATTTAGGTCTACTCATTAATAAGAACAGCTTGGGAGAAACCGAAATTAAACACAAATTAATCAGGAACGTAAAATTGTAGGATGTCTGAACTCCTTATGGTGGGATCACAATATTTCCAAAAGGAACAATAAAAGAATAGGGCAAAAAATGGTTGAATCAGTTCTTTGTTATGGCTCTGAAGTATGGACAAATAATGTAGACCTGAAGAGAAGATTGTTGGCAGTTGAAATGGATTATTTGAGAAGAAGTGCTAGAACATCACGGCAGGAAAGGAAGACCAACGAATCTATAAGAAATAACATGAATGCTACAGAAACGGTCATTGACAGCATTGCTTGGCCCCAAAAACTTCACAAATGGAAGCCCCCTGGAAGAAGAAAAAGAGGTAGACCTCGACGCTCATGGAATGAAGGAATTAGAAGAGCGATGGAATCGAGAGGTTTGGAGGAGGAGCATACCTTGGACTGGGAGGATTGGCGGAGGAGAACGGGAATACGGCTATAGCCGTCTTCAAAATGTATTGTATTTACAAGTTGGATTTATTTCAAACGTCAATAACCTTATTAAAACCTTCAATTGTGGCTTATTCCCATTAAAATAGTAATTTCTTTAAAATGCCACAAGAAAATAGCTTCAGAACAATAGATAAGATCTAGATAAGAGAAGGGAGTGTTCCAAAAATGTCGTCAGCCTTACAGTGGCCACCCCACTTTCGGAGTACGGTACGTGCGATAGCCAACTGCGCACAAGTAAGAGAGGGTGGTTTTAGTTGGTAGGCAGGATAATAGATACCTGAATGCATAGCGGTTTGGCACCGCTATCTTCAGTACTTTAAATTAAACCAAAACCTAAATTTTAGGAACTCAAAATAGAGGTAGGTAGCATAAAAAAAATTCAAAACCCCCCCCCTAAGACAAATTCTGGGTGCGCCACTGGGTTATCGATATATATATATATATATATATATATATATATATATATATATATATATATATATATATATATTTATTTAATATATTTATTTAATATAAAATTAGTATTTCTTGGGTAGGTTCAATAAATTTTATGAAATTTGGAACTAGATTTTATTTTTCATAGGAATCAACGTTTCGGCAGGAAACCCTTGCTTTTGTCAAAATTCAAAACGTAAAACGGGACACTGACATTAATGTTGACATTAATTTTCCAAAAAATTTTGGAAATTGAATATTGTGGAGAGAAAGATATCTTCTGATTCTTTCGTAAAAGGGAGGGTTCCTTTTTATTTATAAACATTTTTTTAAAACGTTCAGGGATAGTGTGATGGAAAGTGGGATGCGATTTTATCGCATATATGGATGATGCGTATGTTAATCACAAGTACATTCTTCTGAAATGTAAAGGTGGTTCCTTGGTTAAACATTGTAAACTTTTGATGGGGCTAGTACAGAATGCTCCTGTAACTATTCTTAATGCTGTATTTTATATAACTTTAAGTTGAGCAAGAAGTGTCTTCTTTGCAGATGAGCAGACAACTGATCCATAATCGAGTTTTGACGGCACTTGTGATTTGTAAATATGAATCACTCTTAAAATCTGAGCCCCAATTACGATTGCACAGTGTTCGCATTAAATCGAGACCAGATTGACAACATTGGTTAATTTGCATAATATGGTATTTCCAAGACAGTTTCTTCAAAGATCATTCCTAAAAATTTTAAGTGTTCCACATAAATTAAGCAGTTTTCATTTAACTGAAGGCCTGGATTTGTAGGGTGCCCTTTTTTTAAAAATAAAATATATTTGGTTTTGGTTGTAGAGAATTAAAATCCCACAGCTTTCGGCCAGTTTTCAAGGTGATTTAATACACATTGTAAGTTTTTCTATATAGAAAGAATATTTGTTCCTCTTGAATATATGTAACTAAATTATCAGCTTATAATCTCGCCTTAACAAGTTTTGGAAAGTTGTTTAAGATTTTGTTTATCGCTACTAAGAATAGTGTTGACAGGTGAACTAATGGCAGATTCTTGAGGTGTTCCATTTATTTGGTCTCAAGTGGAAAATATTTTATACGCAACATTTAGAAGCGTAATTCCTCTGTGGTTACAGCATTCAAAGATATCTCTTTTCTGTGTATGTTGCAAAGTATTCCAATCAGTGGGGAGAAATTTCTGTGTCCATATTTCTTTTATAAGCTGCTGTAATGCCGTAATGGTATCGTAGCAACCTTCTTTATATAGTTCAGCTGGGAGATTATCTATTCCGGGTGATTTGTTTCTGGCTAGTTTTTTAACTGCATCTTTAACTTTAAGATTCGTTGGTGGCTCCTCTTTTTGAATATTTGCTCTTGTGATTATCTATTTATTATTTAAATTTACAATTATAATATACATTCATATTATACCTTTTTTATTGTTCCTAAAAACTAACCATAATACCTAATATATGTTGACGTTGACAGCAGTCATTCATCAGGACTTCTGTCAACCTACACTATGTACCAACCTATACTTAACACTCCTCCTCGATTTGAACTTCAATATATTACTTAGGAGGAAAAATCGCTTAAATCTAAACAATTAAAAAATATATATATCAATATTTTTACAATAATTTTACATTAGTTAAGAAACGCCCGACATTGACCTTAGATGGCAAAATTTTTCTTTAGATAAAGGCTTTGTCAATATATCTGCCAAATTATTTTCAGAGCAAATATAATCAATACATATCAGTTGTTTTGAAACTAAATCTTTTATATAATGCTCTTTAATGTCAATGTGCTTGGCACGTTTAGAATTTTTAAAGGACTGACACATTGCTATTGTACTTAAATTATCAATCAAAAGTTTTGATTTACCTTGTACATTAAAGTCAGATGAAATACCTTTTAAGTAAATCAATTCTTGAGCTGAGGTAGCAGCAGCTATGTATTCAGCTTCTGCAGTTGAAAGAGCAACATAGTTTTGTTTCTGAGATAACCACGAAACTGGATTCCCACAATAAAATACAATACATCCTGTAATACTTTTCCTGTCAATTTTATTTGATGCCCAATCTGAATCTGAATAACAAACTAGTTCCCATGGTTTCTTTTTATATGTCAATGAAAAATTTTGTGTCTCTTTCAAATAACGCAACACTCTTTTTCCTGCTTTCCAAGTTTGTTGTGAAGGTTTATCAAGTACTCTACTAAGATATGAAACAGCAAACATAATATCCGGTCTAGATGTAGTTGCTATGTACATAAGACTACCTATAAGTTTCCTATACGGAACATCAATTACTTCTAGAGTGTTATCTATCTGAAAATTTGTTTCCATTGGCGATGCCGCACCTTTACAATCACTCATACCAAATGAACTCAATACCTTTGATATCATTTTCGGCTGTCTTAATGTGAGATTACCGCTTTCTCTTGATATTGTTATTCCTAAAAAGTTCTTCACTTTACCCAGATCCTTGGCACAAAAATTGTTTTTCAAAATATCTATTGTTTCTTTTATTTTCTGTTCATGTCCTGTTAATATTATATCGTCAACATAAACAATCATATATATGTCTTCTCCAATATATAGACAAAAATCGTGTTTTGATCTACTAAATCCATTCTCTGTTACAACTCTATTAAAAGTATGATTCCAGCATTTTGGTGATTCTTTTAAACCATATAATGCTCTATTTAATTTTAAAACCTTTCCCCTGTCTATTATTAGTCCTTGTGGAGGATAAATATATATCTCTGAATCAAGTTTTCCATTTAAGAAAGCTGTTGGCACATCAAGTTGATAAATTTTCCAGTCTCTTAGCAGTGCATGAGCCAGCGTCATTCTCACTGTGCTCATTCTTGCCACAGGTGCATAGGTCGATTTTAGTGGATTCTCCTCCTGTACTTGAAAACCCTTTGCAACCAACCTTGCTTTATGAGTTCCATCATCTTTAATTTTAAAAATCCATCTTGTATCTATAATCTTTTTGTTATCAGGTAAATTAACTGGTGTCCATGTGTTTAGGTTTTCCAATGACTCCAGTTTTTGATTAATTGCATTATTCCACTCTCCATTTTTCTGCGCTTCTTCAAACGTCTCTGGTTCACCGTTCAATGATAGTAAGCAATAAGCTGAATATAATTCATATTCACTTAAATGTTTTGGTAAGTGTACCTCTCTTCCTCTTCTAGTATATATTAGGTCCTCTTCATTATTATCTATTTCATTTCTAATTACTTCTTTGTTTTCATCTAAACTTTCAGAATTTTCTTCATTTTGGATCCAAACTGTTTGACTTTTACTGTTATCGTTAACCTCAGTGTTTAATGTTTCTATTGCTGTAATTACTGATTCATACTCTTCATTAAGGGTTAATAGAAGATGACATACTTTGTCTGATTCATCTATATTACTACCTACACCTTCCAGTTCTCTTATAATTCTGTCAAAATTCATAAAATGGTCTTCCAGTTTTTGATCTCTTTTACACTTCAAAGTCAATAGCTTCTTTTTTAATGTAAGCTTGGTGAATATACTTTTTCTCTCAAAAACGTCTTCAAGTGCTTTCATCATGTCTTTAGCGGTTTTGGCATCTTTTATAATGTCTAAATGTTTATCTGTAACACATTGAACTATAATCGATTTTGCTTTTGCATCTTCATCTGTAAAATTTTCTCTTTCTGTTGGGTCTATACTTTCAATCACTGGTAATACTTTCTTTTCATTTAATAAGGTCTTTACACGGAATTTCCAACTGTTAAAATTCTCACCTGCGAGAATCGGAAATTGTTGACCTGCAAACATCTTCCAAGGTAATCACGTTTTCTTGATTTATATTTTATTCCTTTATCAAGGAGTTATCTGGGCCCATAACCTTTTGAATATTTGCTCTTGTGATTATCTCTTTATTATTTAAATTTACAATTATAAGATACATTCATATTATACCTTTTTTATTGTTCCTAAAAACTAACCATAATACCTAATATATGTTGACGTTGACAGCAGTCATTCATCAGGACTTCTGTCAACCTACACTATGTACCAACCTATACTTAACACCTCTTCCCTCTCGTCTGTTCCCCTTACCTCATCACCTCCGTCTTCCAGGTTTTCTTCTTCTTCCTCTATATATTAAGTGCCTGGTTAAAGTATTTCACCCATCTATTCAAAGTTTACCATCCGTAAAGAGAAGACAGATGACTTCTAAAGATATTGGATTACTCGTGAGACAAGAAAGCGGCCAAGGAGAAGTTAGCTTGACGGTAGTGAAGAAGCAATGATTGCAAGGGAAATTGCAACATGCAAAAAGAAAAGACTTATGAGAGAAAGCATAGAAATAGGAGTGGGTGAAAATATGTACCTATATATTATGTCTTACAAACTTTTTGAACAAATTATCCAGAACGAATTTTGAATTTGGAACAAACGAGGAAGTGAGCATTACAAATGATATGCTTTACGCTTCCCAAGCATTGTACGTAATGCGTATGTAATGAGTTATTAATAAACATTACTGAATTTTGTCAACGAATCAATATTCGTTGGTTTTATATAAATATTATTTGATTCCGTCTAGTTTCACTCAGCCAACTCAGCCAACACTGATTGCAGCTTCGTACTGTAAGTTGCCTATAATTGGCGTAACTAATAAATTAAAAATAAGTTAATTACAATAAATTGAATTTCTACTAGTTATTAATTTTATAGTTCTATACATTATTAGCATTAAAATTGCAAATATAAAAGTGACAAGCTTTTTAATTTTAAAATCCACAAGGAAAACTTCACTATAGTAGATTAGGCTCTTCATTCTTGACAGTCGGGTAGGTTCGGAAACATTTCGGAAATTACCCAGTTTCGGTGTTAACTTCATATCAGTCGTTTTTACATAAATACTCGGTTTGGCGGTGTTTTGGCTGAAAAGTGCAGAGCAACTTAGTAAGGTCAGGTGTTGTAGCTATCAGTATGAAGTGATTGAAGTGTGTTGTAGAAGAAGAAGAAGAAGAAGGTGTAATAAACATTAATTCAAAGTTGGTATGGCACTCCAGTGACAAACAAAACAATGTCAAAAATGTTTAAAGCACAACTCGAATTTTCGGAGCGTCCGGACTTTTTTTCGCTTAGTACTTATACCATGGACAATTCTTATTGTCTTTGTGGTCAGCCATATGACCCTAATATTTTCATGATTCAGTGTGATGCTTGTAAAGATTGGTTTCACAGCTTGTAAGTTTTTTTCATATTTATCATTGCAAAGTCTCTAATATGGTATAATTTCAGTTGTTGTAATTTCCCGGAGTATACAGCTATAGAAATAGATAAATTTCATTGCCCAAGATGTGTACCAACCTTTGGTCCCTCTATAAGTAAGTACCATTTTATTTTACATACATTCTACATCTAAACACAATTGTAATAGACCCCCAGCTTTGTGAAGTGATCATTTAAATTGTTTAATAGCAACTACTTATACTGTAACTAAGGTGTCATTTGTATTTCTTGAAGGAAATGTATCATACAGTTTCAATAATCTTACTAGGTTAGTTTACAATGATACCTTATTTGTTTCTCTTGTGTATGCCTTAGAAGATATGTACCTAGTCATTTTAACATAATGCATTTTAATTTTTCCACTGATTAGTTTTTTTGTGATTATTTCACATTTGTCTCTGTTATACCTCTATCACAATCACAAAATGCTCTAAATTTGTAAAAGGCATTAATTACACCTGCTGTTGAACATAATTTTGAGGCAAATGCTACAATCGAATGCAAATAATTAATAAGACTTCTAAAATATTGAAATTTATGAGTTTGTACCCATGTTATTATTTAACTGTAAAATATTTAAAGACACTTTGAGCTAAAATTTGATGTCATACTATGAGAAACCATATTTAAGAAATTCTTGTTAATAAAATTAACAACTATTGTTGAGCTCATCAGCAGCTAAGCTATGCAACGTTTAAATATTATTCCGAAGTATTTAATATTATTTATTATCTTTAATTGGACTGAACCACAATTTCAGTTGAAATTTTATTAAAATAAACATTTTCACAAAAGTCATATACTAGAGAAACTAGACTAGGCAAGAAAATTGAAATAAAAAGTAGGAAAGGATTATTACAATTAAGTAAAAATGCTTTTATTGGTTCTCTTTGCTGCTAATATATATCCCTTTAGATAAATTATTGTTGCTTTTCTTCACTTAATGGATGTATCAGCCTAACTGTTTCTTCCCAATTTTTTCTAATAGAGATTCTTAATTTATATATTGTCTAATTTCTTCACTTTAAGTTCTGATTTGTTCTTTTTGTTCATAATAAATGTGAACATACCTTATCTGTGGTCCAATATTTTTTATTTATATTGTTATTCGTATCCATTATTCATTATCGTATTTATATCTAGTATAAATCAGAAGAAAATACACAAATTCTTACACAGCAGAATCCCACAAATCAAAGCTTATCACAGTTTAAGTCTTGACTCAGGAATGTCTTATATGAGGCAAAAAAGTCTTAAGGCAGTGTTCTTCCCCATATTTTGTTAATTGTTATTATAAATAATAATGGATTGGCCACCTAAAATTGAATTATTTGTCCTGTGTAAAATAATAATGTGGTAAATAAATATAATTTTGATAAGCCATTTGCCAAACGTGCTTTATAGATGTATATGAATTATGATCTACATTTTTGTGAAAGATTTTTGGATAAAACACAAATTGTTGAGAAGTAGAATTTCAAACCAGAACTGTTATATTAATCCTCCAAAAGATACCAGCAGTTAACAATTGAATGCAATATCTTAAAAATATTTTTCAAATCACTATGATCTCTTCTCATTTTATTACAGCAGTAAATATCATTTTAATTTGATCGTAAAGAAAATAGAAAATCTTTGAATTATTTGAGATTTATGCAAGAATATTGATCAGTCAATACAGTTTTAATTTCTTGATCTTGTATCATTTTTTGTTAATATTTTTATGAAGAATTTTGTGTTTTTGATGTCAAAATGTAAGCATATCTTGAGAAATGGTCGCTAAAAGGTGAAAAAATTTTTTTTTGATAAAGATCCTCAAACACCACCAATGGTATCAATCGAAACAATTTCAAACGGATTTGTCACAGGTTCTAACTGCGACATTAAACCATATTTAGATTTCCTTCTTGATTTGTTTTTTATGCAGGTACTATCACAATTGTCACACATTTTCTTATCGTTCGTAGTCATTCTTGGCTGTGTAAAATGGTGTTATTTTATTTAACATCCGTGTTTTTCCTAAGTGGCAGTAAGTATTGCGTATATTTTTAATTATGAAGTGTATATTTTCGTCTTCGTCCATATAAACTCTTAAATCATCTTCATCTAACGTGATCCACACTTTTCTTGTAGTACCCCTTTTTGTTAAAGCTCTTTTTACTTTTTCGAAAAGACCTAATCACATTATAGAGTTAAATAACTGTGTCAGAAATCGGAAGCCTTTCTCTGGGAGTTGTTTAAGAGTTTTTGCAGTAATAAGGTCCAGTTTCCAGTAATAAAAAAAAATAATTTACTAGATAAGATCGTATCTTGGGGCCTTTTTTCAATCGATGTTGTGTTATGTAATATTTACTACTTAATTTTTTGTGAATTTTTTTGAGGAAGTTCTAGTTGATGAGGTTTTGCGAGTGTAGTGTAGTGAGCATTTTCCGTCATTTTGTCATTTTCAATTTTTTTAGTTCTTTTTGTGCTTATTGAAGTCTGTTTTACTCTGAGGTGATCTTATTAATTGCTATTGTTTTCTGAGCCTTCTTTTCTCAATTATTTTTTTTTGTATTGTATTGGAACAGTTTTTATTTGTATGTGAGTTGGTAGGTAATAGTGTTGAGTTCTATGTTGCTTCCTGTAAAACTGTGTTAAAATGTTCTATTGCATGTTCGATCTGTTTGTCCATCTTTAGTGGGAGGTGTAAATTGATTTGATATCTAAAATAACTCAAATTTGTTGGACTCAAATCGTCAGAGGATAAGTCTTACCAAGACTTTGGTTTAAAGTATTTTTTTTTATTCTTTCACTACTGTAAAATCGAAAATATCTGGAATTCATTAGATGTTTTTACCTAGGTCCAAGTGTATCAAAAAAGGTTTTAAATTCTGGTTGTCTAAATGATGAATGTTTTGTTGGACAATATTTAGCTGAAACAGTTATAGGTCCTGTCCAGTCTTCTACAACTACATTTGTGGCTGGACTTTTGATACTGGGTTATCTGGTAATGTTGGATGTTGTTTCTTATAATGATTAATGACCCACCGTGTGTGATTTATTTTATAGTTGGGATATGTGTTGCAAATTATAAATTAAACCAGTATTTTTTGACTTTTCACGAGATGCTTTTAGACACTAGTCGCTGAACAGCATTATAGTAGAACAACATAAAATAGACAACAAATGCCTACACTCTAGAATGAAGAAGTTTGGTTTAATTATATTAATGCTGCTTTCTGTTATATGTATATATGAGGCAAAAGTAATAAATGTACTTATTTTTAATAATTGATGGATAGTATTAATAATAACTACAACAATTGGAATCTCTAATTAATTTTGAGAAAACAATTACTTTTACCGGGTATTATGAATAATTTTTAAATATCTTTGATAAAAGTAATAAAATATTGAAATTGGCATCACAAATTTTTTTTTAATTAAAAACTTAACAATCAAAATTTTCTTTAAAATCGAAATAATATTTTAAGCACAACTCAGGTGAACTAAAATTAGTACCTGGTTAAAATAAAAATTTGCACACAATAAAATTGATCATAAAGTGCAGTTTGAGCTAAATTTAAGAACAAGTATCGTGGATATCAAAATATTGCAAAATCGATGTAAACCTTATTAAAATGTGGGGCAATATGTCGGAATAACACAATGTAAGTTATTTTATAAATTCAATCAAATATCTAAATGCAAACTAGTTAATCTCAAATCGTAAATATCTAGAAATAAACTAAAATCAAATCAAAATAGAAATTTAGAGCATAAAACATAATTTGATTTTGCAAGGTCGAGTTTTATGACAGTTGCAATTGCGAAAAATGCGTAATTTTTTACATTTACAACGGTTTTAATTGCATTCCACAATACAATTCGAGTTGATGGAAACTATGTACATACTACCCAAATTTTAATTCATTCAGTACATTCTCTCAGGCAAATTTTTGTTTCGGAATACCTTTAATTGTTACAGGAATATTTCTTTGCAGATATTGAATTCGTTCCTTGAATATAACTGACTTATAAAATACCGTATTTTGTGTCTAGTTTGTAAGGTCTCCTTTACAAAACAGAAATCTTCTTCCAGCTCTATCTGTCATGGTTTCATTATCAGAAGTTCTAAATAATGATCAATTTTCTGTACTAAGTTTTAATCCATGATATTCATCTCTTATCAAGACCATTGTTACTTACCTACTTACTTTTCCGTGACTTAACACAGCATATTCTGTTTGCCGTTTATTCTTCTTCAGGTGCACTCCATTACTGGAGGTTTCCGATCAATACATCAAAATGTTCTCTATTTTGCGCCACTCTCAGTAATTGTTGAACCTTCATACCCATCCAAGTTCTGATATTTCGAAGCCATGACATGGTTCTTTCGCCTTCTCCTCTTCGGCCCTGTATCTTCTCTTCAATTATTAATCGTAGCAGATTGTCGACAGTCAGACAGTCGAATGATTGAGATGAAACGATGATTTCCAAATTCATCTAAAGCTCCCTTTTTGAACACTGGTAACACTTTTGTTACTTTTAATACATCTGAGAAAATCCCTTCAGTAAGATAATTATTATAAAGTATAATTAATATTTACACAATGAAATTATCGATCGAGTTAGCAAATACCAATATTTAGGCACTTTTATAAATGAAGACAACGATAGCTCAGCAGAAATCAAAATAAGAATAGAAAAAGCCAAATCCATATTCACTAAAATGAAGAGAGTGTTCTGCGGAAGCGGAAGAGATTTGAGCCTTGAAATGAAAGTTCGCCTGATGAGATGTTACGTACTTTCTGTGCTGTTCTACGGAATGGAGTCATGGACGTTGAAAAAGATTGATACCAAAAAATTAGAGGCATTTGAACTGTGGATGTATCGCAGAATCCTGAGAATATCATGGACCGAGAGAGTCACAAATGTCGAGGTCTTGAGAAGAATGAATAAAGAAAAGGAAGTCATATTTACGATCAAAAAACGAAAACTGCAATACTTGGGACACATTACAAGAGGCGAAAGATATGAACTGCTTCGAATAATTATACAAGGGAAAATAGCAGGAAAAAGGTCTATAGGAAGAAGACGAAACTCCTGGCTAAAGAATCTACGGGAATGGTATAGCTGTAGCAACAACGAATTGTTTCGGTCAGCAGTTTCGAAAATACGTATAGCCCTGATGATCGCCAACCTTCGGAACGAAGATGGCACTTGAAGAAGAAGCTAATTAATTTGTCAATAATTATATCGATTGTTTCCACAATTATTTTTTTGTTTGAAACTAAAAATCCCTGTAGTGTGAATTTTTCAATCTATGCAAAACATTCCTGATTTCAGTATCAATATCTTTCAAAAAATCTATGGCTACATTTTCATTTTTGTGGAATTAAAAGAACTTCTTATATTATGTTTAGGCTACTGACGTAAAGTAATTATTGAAATCGTTTGATGTAATCGATGTATTTCTGTGATAATTTATAACTTTCCAACTGTCACGAGATATATTTTCTGAATTGGAAAAGAAATTCTCATAAGCCAGTTTTTCTTTAATGATATTGTTGATTTATAGTGCTTCTTAAATTTTTTAAACTCACTATATTTTTTCTCGCATTACTATTAGTTCATCATCAAACCAAGAAATTAGAGCTTTACTATGAGTTCGTGATTTTTTTATTGTAAAATTAATTTCAGTTAACTTTACATAAATTTCGGTAATAAATTAAGCTAATTCTGCTGTTGTTTTGAGATAAACAACTGAAGCCCAGTCAACGTTATTTTAACGGCTGTTTTAACATCGGGATACTATTACTTGTTATATGTCTTCTATATGCGTTTTGTTTATTATTTATTTGTCTCGTTACTTTTGAATGTTAGCCACGCTTTTTCAGCATTTTATTTAACCGAATGATCTCATCGCACACTCAGCAGAAACGATGTTTATTCTCATTTCTCAGGCCGATAAGATTTATGGTATCTAGATTTCTCCTAACTAAATTATGCCAATAAAAATTGAATTATGTCCTTAACAGTTGGTATGCTAACCTTATTATATTTTTTATCAGCTAATGTGACATAAAAAGTTTCGATACGATATTACTGTCTGCGTCGCAACGCAAGATTATTTTATGACTAGAGGGCGGTTATTAACTCTATCTAGTATATTTTGTAAGTCTTCCATTTTTTTCTGCTATTAGAACGGCATCGACTGCATACCTGATATTGTTAATATATTTACCGTTTATTTTTATACCAATTTCGGCGCCGTCTAGTGCTTGTTTGAATATGCATTCAGAGTACAAGTTAAAAAACAATGCAGACATGACACAGCCTTGTCGGACACCTCTTTCTATACGGACACTTTTAGTAGTGTGGTTGGAATATTTTAAGTTTGTTTCTTGGTTCAAATAAAGGTTTTGAATTATGTGGAGATCTTTTGTGTCTAGCTTCATTTTTTGTAGTTCATACAACAATTTTTCATGCTATACTCAAAAGCCTTCTGGTAGTCGATGAAACAGAGAGATATACTTTTTTCTGGTTCTGGTGATCGAGGCAAGTGTTGGAGTCGCATCTCCTCTCTTGTTCCCAAGCCCTTTCTAAATCCAAACTGAGATTCACTTATGCCTTTTACCTATGCCTATTTCACATTTCTTTATAAATTCGATGCTGTATGACCTTTAAGAATATTTTTAGTAAGCGACTCATTAAGCTAATGGGCCTAAATTACCCGCATTTGCGGGAACTGGATTTCTTTGGTATGAATTCTGAGTTAAGCCATTTCTTTGGTATTACTCCAACTTCATATAAGTTGGTTTGTTTCGAGATATTGTTTTTAGTTTTTTTCTAAGATTTATAACACCTGGATTGTGGTCTGATCCTTTGTGGTCCATACCGGGATACTGCAATATGGATACTTGATTTAAATCTATGATTAATCAAAAGCAAAATCAATTTGATTCCTTACAATGTTTTGATTATTGTCTTGAGGTGATTTCCATGTTTAGATTCGCTTGGGAGGTAGTTTAAACCACACGCTCTTCTTTTTGGCAAAATTGTATCAGACAATCACCCCTGTCATTGTGTGTGCCTAATCTATATCCTTCAGTGAAATCAGCTAGTTTTTCTTTACCGGTTTGGCGTTTATCACATCCCAATCACCCTTTTTTCAATATATATATATCTGCTTCAGTGCAGATTTTCAATCATATATATCTTTTTTCCATTGCTGTTTTTATTTGTCCGTTTCATTATTATCTATGACTTCCTCTTTTCTTGTTTCTTCCAGTTTGACAAATTTTGTTTTGATACTGTCGACTTTTGTTTTTGATCTTACTCAGTCGTTCCTCTTTTTATGTGACAGTCCTATTCCTAACATTGCCCTTTATTTTGTGGCTACTTCATTTGATTTAAATTTGCGTTGGTTAAGGTCCAGAATTGACATCCATATGTCATGATAAAAAGTATGTACTGATTGAACACTTTTCTCAAGTATTGAGGTATTTGAAGCTGTTTTGACTTAAAGATACTTTTTGTGTAGGGGATCATCCTTTTCTGTGTTTGGCTTTACAGTTTCTGGTGTAACTTCGCTGTGTCCACTACCTTTCTCCATTATTCTCTCTCTTTGATTGTCCTTTCTATATTTCTGATTTCCATACTCCTTAAGTCTTCTCCCATTTGTCTCCATCTCAGTTTAGGTCTGCCTTTGGTTCTTTTACTTGGTGGTATCCATTCCATTATAACTCTTAATGGATTGCTCTTATCCTTCTCATTGTGTGTCCATACCATCTAATTCTCTGTGCTTTTATTGCTCTAAAGTCCCGCCTATCGCGTAAGTTCTGGGTATTACTGTATAATTGTTATTGCCCATTTTGTACAAGTGTTTTATTGTTGTATTTATGTTGTCTATGTCTATTTCTTTTATTATTGAATTTGATACGCCGCTTTTAAGTTTTTGCCTTTCTTCTCCAAGTGTCTTCAGCCATCCAATATTTTTTCAAATGTATTTTTTCTTTGAGGTTTGTGCTGTTGATGCCTTCAATGAACTACTTCATTGTGAATTCCTAAGGTATGTCAGGATCTCCGCTAGGTGAGCTTGTGCTAATACTTTTCTAAAATTTTTTGGGTGTTTTAGAACCAATTTTTGTCTTTTTATTTGAAATTGTCTTACTGATTTTGTCTTCACATTGGTTACTGAGCTCCTCCATCGCTTACTGACAAGAATATAATCTTGGCTTTTGTATCGTTCTCCAGGTTAAGTATATGTTGATAATCTGTCTTTTATATATGGTGTAACGTTGATAACTGGGTTATTAAATATTAAATATAAAATGGATATAGCAGTTAAAAATTGTGGAGTAAAAATACCACAGCAGATTTATCCGGAGTAAGTTCAAGTCATTGATTAAAGAAATAATCTCTTTCAGAACACAAACCCCTTTATTGAATTAATACATTGTTGATACAAATTTTTGACAGTGTAGAAATATAAATCGTCTGTATATTGTAAGATATTACAATTAATGCTCATGTTATGCAGATCCATAATGTCATCATGAGAAGTCGCCACTCCTGTGGATTCCTGGCAACTTCCCTCGCATCTTCTGACCCTTAGAATCTGTATGTCTTCTTCCACATCATCAATCCATCTCCTTCGTGGTCGTCCTCTGCTTCTTGTGCCCTCTGGTTTTGAAAATGTTAATCTCTTCGTGTATTCGTGATCTGACATACTAGTAATGTGTCCAGCCCATCTAAGTCTCTGCACTTTAACGGATTTCACAATATCTGGATCGGTGTATAACTGATATAGTTAAGTTAAGTTGTATATTCGACGCCATAGCCCATTTTCATTTAAGGTCCCAAAAATCTTCCTAAGAATTTTTGTCTCAAAAATACCAAGAAGTATCATTTTGAGATAAAGTACATGTTTGAGCCCCATGTATCAAAACCGGTCTTATTAAGGTCTTGTATATATTGGGCTTTACTGCACGTTTTATATTTTTATTTTTTAAATGTTTCTGGAGACCGTGAACAGCTCTGTTTGCTATTACTATGCGTCTTTTTATTTCGTCGATTGTCGTATTTGTTGGGTTTAGTAGCGATCCAAGATATGTGAATTCTTTGCTCAAAGGTATGGTTGTTAATTTGAATTCTCTGTTAGATATTTCGGCTATTTTTAGAAACCAACATATTGGTTTTTTCCTCGTTTACCACAAGCCCTAATGCGTCCGCAAACCTTGTAAAACACTGCAACTTGTCTCTCATACTCCTGCGCAATATAAGTATATCGTCAGCGAATGCGAGAATTGGCGTCGATCTATTAAAAATAGTTCCATTCATTCTAAGATTTAATTGTTTGATTGCCTTTTCCAAGGCAATATTAAAGAGGAGACACGCCAGCGCTTCCCCCTGTCTTAGACCATTATTAATGCCAAAGAACGTAGAGTTTTCTCCTTTAATTCTAACGCATGAGCTTACGTTTTGCATTGTTAGTTGGATCACCTTAACTAACCTAGGTGGGATCCCAAAGTCCTTCATTGCACTGTATAATGCAGTTCTTTTCACACTGTCATAGGCTGTTTTGAAGTCGACGAAGAGATGGTATATGTATGTTATACTCTAGTGACTTTTCTAGAATCTGCCCATGGGCTTGACTTTGATGTGTAGTTGACTTTCCAGCAGTAAATCCATATTGATATTGACCAACAATATCCTTTGTAAAATGTTTAAGTCTCTCAAACAATACATTGCCGAAGATTTTATATGCAGATGCTAACAGAGTAATGCCTCTATAGTTCTTACACTCCAGTTGATCACCCTTTTTATGCAACGGACATATTATTCCCTTTAGTTACTCTTCTGGTACCAATTCATTCTGCCATATAAGAACTATTAGTTTATGGATTGCTGCAAAAAGTTAATCACCGCCTTTTTTATACATTTCCGAACAGATTTCATCGATTCCTGGGGCTTTATTGTCTTTTTAGGATGGCATTTGAAACTTCTTTTGTTGGGTCTTCACTGTGTAGTTGACGTTGTAGATTTTGTTGATTTTCTATGTTGTAACCTTTTTCAATATCGTTTATATTTAGATGTTCGCTGAAATGTTGTACCCATCTGCTAAGAACTGAGTTTTTATCATGTAGAATTTCACCGTTAGTGTCTTTACAAATTTTTAATCGTGGTTTAAATTCTCGACTGCTAATATTTAAGGATTTGTAGTATTTCTTCGTTTCATTTTTATCGAATAAACTTTGTATCTCATTGAGAGTGTTCTGTACGTATTCCCTCCTCTTACGTCGATGGATACGTTTTTTCTCTCTTCTAAGACGTCTATATTTTTTGTTTCAAACTTCATGTTTTCACATTCTACCCCTTTATCCCCCTCAGATCCATGATGTATAAATTAAATAATAGATGGCTAAAGACCTTGCGTATTCTTGTTATTAGCATTATTGTTTATTAATTGAGGTTATGGAAGATTGTATTTAAACACAAATCAGTTACATTTTATCCAGTACATTCTTTCCATATCAAGTCGACAATTTACAGCTCTTATTTTGAAAAATCTTATGATATAAATTGAAAAAAAAACTAACTCATGGCTCTTTCAGCAAAACCCGTGTGCAACTGGCACCGCCATGACTACTGGGACGATAATGCATCAAATAAACCAGTTCAGACTGGTACACCAGTTTTTATTAAGGAATTGTGTGCTAGACACTTTGCTCCTGAAGAGGAAGCAGTAGTACATATGAGAGGACAACAATTAACCGAAATGTTCCTAACTACACATGGATTTAATAATCCTATCACCATAGATGCAAAAGATGGATTAGACTTGACAATTCCGCCTGATAATTTTAGTGTTTATGATGTTGAATCATACATTGGAGGTGAGATGGAAATTGATGTTATAGATGTTTGCCGTCAGAGTAATATTAGGATGAGGCTGAGTGAATATGTAGAATATTTTAACAGTTTAAATCGTACACGAGTACTGAATGTTGTCAGCTTAGAGTTTTCAGGCACTGGGTATGTTATACTTTTTATTATTGTAACAAATATATCTAAATTCGTGGTTTGCAGGCTGAGTCCCTTTGTTGAAGCACCGTTCATAGCTCGTACACTTGACTGGGTTAATCGAGTTTGGCCCATAAACTACCCTGGAAAGCCTCAAGTTCAAAAATATTGTTTGCTTAGTGTAAAAGGTTCTTATACCGATTTCCATATAGATTTCGGTGGGACATCAGTGTGGTATCATGTGTTAAAAGGTGAAAAAATATTTTATCTTATAAAGCCAACTTCTGCCAATTTGACTCTCTATTCTCAGTGGATGACATCTACTAACCAAAGTGAGACATTTTTTGGTGATCAGGTGAGTTTTTACATCATAATATTACATTATATTTTATTGGGAAATGCCAGGGGAAATTAAAAACATCAATTTGATTCTTAATAATATGTATTACACAATTAATGATAAAAATTTACCAAGATTCGGACTCAGAGATCGGACTATACTTTTCAGAAGGTTTCTTGTGCGCTGAATCCAAATCTGAGCTCCAAATTGCCAAAGGTTTCTGAGATCATCATCATCATCAACCTGTATGCGTCCACTGCAGGACATAGGTCTCCCTCAGCTCTTCCCATCTGTGTCTGTCTTGTGCGGCTTGCATCTAGTTATTTTCATTCGGCATTTTGTCAATTTTTCATTTCATTTCATTTTTCCGTCAGCTGTCTTCTTTTACCTATTAGCTTTTTGGTATTTTGGCTTAGTTTTTCTTTATGGGTCAGAACGGTCGGGCAGCACTCCTTTCCGTTTCTTTTAAAGACTTCATTATGCCATCATTTGCTTGATCTACATCTTCTATTTTGTCTTGCAAGTCTTGTATATGTCTGGTTAGTGTATCTTCATATAGGTCGTTGTTTTTTGGGGGAATCCATTTCTTTTTCTTGTTTTTAGGATCATCTTTGTTTTGTCCAATTTGCCATTTAATAGTATCTTAGCTCGGATTAATCTGAGATCGCTTCCTATTGAAAATTTGTTGAGTACTTCGATGTCTTTGATTATTTCTTTTCTGTTTGTTATACAGGGTGAGTCATGAGGAACTTTACATACTTGTGGCCACTAAAAAATGTCAACTCCTCTTCTTTATTAATTAACAGGGTGATTTGTGTAATTGACCATTTATTTCATTTTACTGTAGTGTTTATACGGCTCATTTGATTTTTTTTAATTTTTGCATGATACAGTACACTACTATCAAGCATTCGACTGGTATTAGCTAAACTAAAAAATTCCAGGACTGGCTTTGGAAAAATTAATTTAGGGATTTGTATTAAATATTACACCCTGTATATATTTTTTAAAAAATGCAATAAGTGATTTTCAAACTACATAAATAGCCAATGAAAACGACATATGCGACAATGTTGTCGCACTTTTATTAAATTTTTAGTGAACGATCAAATCTTACCAAAAATAGAACAACCATAATGAAGTATCAAATTATAAGGTAATTAATTTAAACAAATGTTATAAATTTCAAACATTTTAATTGAAATGATAAACTGAGTCACTGCACAACAAAAAACAGTAACTACTAACAATAACGAAGAACAATTAAAAAAAAAACTAAAAATATGTACATAGTTATGATAAACCCATAAATTAGAACTGGAAAAGATACAATAAAACAAAATAAAAATAATTCAAAATAGATTTTCGAAATGGAACCCTGCTGCCTGTACACATTTTTGTTTCCGAATTGTTAATTGACGTATTGAATTACGGATACTCTGGGGATCGTTTCTAATAGTATTACAACAATGTATAATTCTATCAATTAATTGTTGTCGGTTATTAATATTCACTGCGTAAACTAGTTGCTTCAATCGTCCCCAAATATGGTAATCAACGGGATTGAAATCAGGGGATCTTGAAGGCCACGAAATAAGACCTGCACGTCCTATCCACCTGTTGCCATAAACATTATTGAGATGTTGTCTCACTGCCAGTAAAAAGTGTGGGGGTGCCCCATCATGCTGAAAATACATCCCTCGGATAGCAACGTTCGCGTTGGCAAGCAAATTCGGCAAAATATTTTGTAGAAAGTTCAAATAGACACCTGCCCTGTTAAAGGACCATCAAAAAAGTGAGGACCTACTAATTGGTTATTTATGACACCAATCCACACGTTAACCGAAAACCTTTACTGAGAACGACGTTCTCGAATAGCATGGGGATTTTCTTCTGCCCACACATGTGAATTTCGTGAATTATTTATCCCGTCTCTGGTAAATTGGGCTTCATCTGTAAATAGTGTCCTGTATAGCGTTGGTCGATTATTGTTATTCCATCTACAAAATTCCAACCTATCGATCGCATCTCCAGCATGTAGTCGCTGAACCATTTGAATGTGATATGGGTATAGATTACGGCGTCCATAATGTCATCTTCCTGCGCTTCATCTACATGTCGCTCTGTTGTTCCACTAGGAAAAGTGCCATTTTCTCGCAAATAATTAAAAACTGACCCAAATGTTGGATGACTGGGAGTTCGACGATTAGGAAGTCTCCTGCGATATTCTCTACTAGCAGCCCTACCATTCCCATTACAGAATGCATAAACAAATATTATGTCTGCATATTCTGTGGTCGAAAACTGATGTGGCATTTTGAACGAAAGTAACAAAAGCTCTACCAAAACTAACACAATGTACTTAACGTAGATATGACAGAAGAAATATGTATTCTTGTACACATAAATAACAATTGATAATGACAATAATGACAATGGGTATAAAATATCAAGAAACGTCAAACGGTCAACGCCAACCTTCATTTTAAACTTTTTTAGATTTATTTTTATTTAGTACAGTTGATGCAATGTATTATTATTTGACATAAAATTTTAATCATTTACAATCAACAAAAACTAACACATACAAGAGGTTTGACTTTTTAATCAATTTAATTTATTATTTATCGAAAATAATGCCCCAATACGATCTATGAGTAAAAATTTAAAATTGAAAAACAATTGATTCTATCGTAGAGATAATACAAAGTGACAGTAAAGATGTTAATTTTCTACGTATTATATTATGTTGTAGGAACTCACTTTAATTAAAATGTTTGAAATTTATAACATTTGTTTAAATGAATACCTTATAATTTGATACTTCATTATGGTTGTTCTATGTTTGGTAAGATTTGATCGTTCACTAAAAATTTAATAAAAGTGCGACAAGATAGTCGCATATGTCGTTTTCATTGGCTATTTATGTAGTTTGAAAATCAGTTATTGCATTTTAAAAAAAATTTATACAGGTTGTAATATTTAATACGAATCCCTAAATTAATTTTTCCAAAGCCAGTCCTGGAATTTTTTAGTTTAGCTAATACCAGTCGAATGCTTGATAGTAGTGTACTGTATCATGCAAAAATTAAAAAAATCAAATGAGCCGTATAAACACTACAGTAAAATGAAATAAATGGCCAATTACACAAATCACCCTGTTAATTAATGAAGAAGAGGAGTTGACATTTTTTAGTGGCCACATGATATGCTCCCTGAGGGACTCTACATATGGTAGAAGTATGTAAAGTTCCTCAGGACTCACCCTGTATATTTGATTTTTGACACTACCACCTGGGCTGATGCATGTCCATTTATGCTGAGGCTTTTTATCGAAAAAAGAGTTCAGCATGAATAAATTTTCCTGGCGTAAGAAGTTCAGCAATCTTTTCCATCGTACATTTCTTTCGCCATAGCCATACTTACCCATTGCTAATTCTGCATCATCTTATTTAAACCCCATTTTCGCATTAAAGTCGCCCATAATTATTGTGTAATATGCTGTTTCTAGGTCCTCATAAAATTTTTCAATTTCTTCATCCGAGTGGGTAGTCGCTGGAGCATATGTCTGGATTACCTTAAGGTTATATCTTGCATTTAGTTTGAAGATGAAATATACAATCCTGGGACTTATGCTGATAATTTCAACTACATTTTGTGTGTGTTTTCTATATATATTGAATCCTACTCCACCATTTGAAGTGTCTTCTTCACCTCTAAAAGGAAATACGTGTCCTGATTTAAGAGTAATTTGGGCTTCTCCTCTTCAACGAAACTACAGTTTCGTTGTTCATGGAAAATAACTTTTGGGGTTTTAAGCAGGTGTGCTATTCCTGAAGTAGATCTATCCCCTGCCGGGATCGCAAAGAAGTATCCACCCGCTACCCTGAGATCGCTGAATCCAAACACCACCCGTTTCTGAGATATCCTAATCTAAAAGTACAAAAATTGAGGTTTTTGGGCATTTTTGAGGTTATGTAGCATTGTAATAATTTTTTTTCCCTGAAAGTATTACAACCGTTGTAAAGTATGTCTCAACCACAAGCAAGCTTACTTACACAATTCTGAGAATTACAATATAAAATGCATTTATTATGCAAAAATTAAATTCCATATTATGAGCGAACTTACTCATGAAACCAGCTTACCTTCGTTAGGTAGCATGCGTGAACTTTAATGAAGTTGTCTACAATTTTCTCGGAAATAAATCATCGTATCAACAGTGCTAAAAATTTTTCAAAAACTAGGCTGCTTAATTACACTTTCTATTTTTTCATTTATATTATTTCCCAGAGAATGTAGGTGCATTCAGCGAAGAGATGGGAGAGCGATTTCACCAAGAGTTCAAACAGAAAGAGCATCATTTTCAAGGTTATTGGGATGTACCAATGATAGCAGGTTACTGCCTTTCTGATAGATTTTATATAAAAAGAAGTGAACCTACATTTATACCCATTCTTATTATTTACCTATACCTATTTGAAAGAGAAAGACTTATACTTTAAGTTGTTATGAGTATTATTTTAGGATAGAAAAATTAACGGGTCTACATAACCTCAAAAATGGCCAAAAACTGCTATTTTTGCACTTTTAGGTTTTTAGGCACTTTTTTTACTCAGAAACTAGAGCCAATTCGACAATTTGGAGCTCAGATTCGTATTCGTCGCACCGAAAACGTTCGAAAAAGTATACTCTGTTTTCTGGGTCTCATCCTTCTCGGTCTGAGAATTTTATGCCTCTTTTATTATAATATTGTTCATTAATATTTTTAGTTTTTTCTTACTTGCTAATAGTGTTAGATCGTCTGCGAATGCTATACATTGATGGCCATATTTATTTTGCTTTTTCTGATTATTACTTCCAGTAGCAGATTGGATACTTGAAAATATTTTTTGTAAATTTACCAGTAATCAAACTAGTGCCTAATTACAGTCTGTGTTTTCTGTTGTGGACCATTATTCACTCATAAATCTTTTTGTGGCATATTCTATGCATCTACAAATAATATACCACATTAAGGGTCTCAGTGTCTCTAGAATTATTGTTTCAGGTGGACCAGTGTGTAAAATGTGTATTAAAACAGGGTCAAACCATGCTAGTTCCAACAGGGTGGATTCATGCAGTGTATACTCCAGTCGACTCTTTAGTTTTTGGAGGAAATTTCCTTCATGGTCTTAATATTGGAATGCAATTGAGGTAAGTCGTTCTTTATATATATTTGCTCAAATTTATTTTATTTTCGACCCTACTGTGTGATATAGTGGTTTAAAATATCAGCATTTCGGCCAGTAAGAAATACAATTCTATTTTGTTCTATATTATATAGTTGTTACGGATCAAACAGATTATTATTAAAAAAAAAAACAAATACATACACAAATACAAATACAAATAAAAAAAAACGGTGCGTGACACTTGGAGAGGGCATAAAGAAGTGAATACTTCTTATAGAGCGTTATTAGTAAATGGATGGTGTTCTGCAATAATAGTCTAAGCCACATATTTATATATGGTTCAGAGTAAATGAGCATAATATGTAGCTACCTACTTTAAAAAATTCACTGATAGAAAATAAGGCTTTATCTTCACATTTTTATATTTCAATAATTACAGGCTACCTTAAAAAACGTACAAAGGCAAAATAAGTAAAAACAGTTTATTGCAAAAATAACTTAAAGCGACTTTTGTAAAATTGTAAAAATATAAGTTGGTCATTTTGCAATAACTGTCTATCCCTCCGAAATGGTAAATACACAGAAAAAAACTTCGAATTCGAGTTTATTACTAATAGTAAGTAACTGTTACTGATTAAATTCCCACTCGATTTGGTCTTGATCAATCTAGAAATTAGGATTTAACCCAATTACTTTCAAACTTCTTCAAAATCTTCATAGCTGATGTTCAAAAATTCATAAAAAGGCATGGCATCTTGGGGAATTAACTTAAGACAAATATTTAAGGTCCTTTATTTTTTCAGCGGACAGTGGTTTGCCATTTGGCTACAAGGTAGGCAACTCTACATTCTTTAAAACAGGTTTTCGACCTTTACCTGATTTTTCAATGTTTACCTCCGAAAATTTTTGATCTCTCACATGTTTTTTCATGTACAAAACTGTAGGACTTTCCTTTGTAATACGAGTATGTATTACATGTGTTTTTAGCCAATTAATAACATCCTTATTTATATCTGTTTTGCGATTTGTTATGGATTGTAGCAAAAGACTAACTGAAACCATTTCTTCTGATCTTAGACGGTTTACAACAAATTTGTTTTTTACCCGGCAAGATCTCATTATTTCTATGTAATTGTTGTCAGTGTACAGTCTTTGATGGGTTTTAAGAGCGCATTCGACATCTCCGAAATGTGAACCATTAGACAGGAAACTGCCCAGAAAGTAAAAATTTTAACGAAATGGATTCAAGGGACGTATGGTTTTTATATGGATATTATATAAAGTGACATTCTGGAGACCTCGAGAAACAAAAAGAAGCGTGGGAAGACCCAAAAAGAGATGGATAGACGATATAACAGCTGTAGCTGGAAAGCAGTGGATGAGAATTGCAAAAGATAGGGAAGCGTGGAAACAATTGCAGGAAGCCTATGTCCAACAATGGATGAATGAAGGCTGAAGAAGAATGGTTTTGAAGTATGTGAATAAGCATTAACACTAGCTTAATACTTCTATTAGGAAAATTACAGCATAGACTTAATTTCTTTACGGATGCCTTTATATTTTCAGTAATATATAATTTACTCAGACATGAACCGACTTCTTGTGTTCCCCTGTCTGCCTCTTGCTCTGTCCATACATTGAAAATACCTCTTTTGTACTGCCGACATAAATACCTAAATTAAGTAAATTTAATTGTCTTTTGTAATATGCGACTCCAGTCGGTATTTTTGGTAAAGGATGAGTTTTTTGGAGATCAAAAGTCAGAGCCTCTAGTGTTTCATCCTCTTCTGCGCATATTAGATCAGCCTTCATTTCACTCCTTAATTCATTTGCAATTTCAAGATGTTCCCTGTGATTTCTTTCTAGATTCTCCTTCTGTGTAGCCTGTGCAGAACTAATTTGGGCTTTGTATGTATCACACATTCGACATGTATCCTTATGTGGTGTCTTAAACTTTAAATTAAAATTTGAATAAAAGACGTTTTTATACGTCGTAAGACTCACTGGGTTTTCTGTAGTATCTGTGTAGAATTGATACAGTTTTGATAAATTCAGGTCAGGATTTAAAAAATTGGAGTCCGTTTGATTGCGACAATAATGTGACACATATGTTGGAAATGACGCCATGTGCTTCTTAATATTTTCAATTCTTTCTTCATCAGTTGCATTTTTTCCACCACTATGTATACCCCTTTTATCTTTAATAATATTACTTTTTATTTGATCTAAGGCTACGCAGATTCGATTATGGTTGATCTGAAGTGTATTTAAGAAGGTTTCTTTGCAAAGAGATTGCCATCTATAAAGTATTTTCTTGACTTCTTCTTGATGTATATCTTTTTGTGTAACATCTTTTTTTGTTGCCCTCTTTAACATATTTGCTTAGTAAAGCACAGCGCCCTTCAAATGTCCCTTTACTCCAAAATTGGTCGAAAAATCTTCTCGTTTCAACATTTACAATATTGTGACATTTTCTTGAACAAGAGTAATCTTCATTAAACTTTTTAGATAATACAGTTTTGTTTCTTGCCGAAACATATTTTTGGTTACAATTTGCAAACTTTTTTCTGTCTGGTCTTGATTGATTTAGAGTTTTTCTTGATCTTCAGCGTTTCTTTCTGCCATCATTTTTTGTTATATTTAAATAGATTTCCATATCCTCTTGGCCTCTCGTTCCTTTTACAGAATCAGTTTCCTCGGATTCAGGAAAATATTCACTGTCAGAGGACTGATATGGCCCATCAAAATCCATTTCAGTAGATATGTTTTTCTGAGTACTACAGGAGCTACTTGTTTCTTGTTCTCGAGGATCAGTGGTCAAAGTTTGTTGAATATTTTGCTGACCAGAATTTTGACTATCAAGCAACAGTTCCAATATTTTATATAATGTACAATAGGTTTCGTTATTTGATAATGCAATTTTTTGTCGGCTTTTATGACACCAACATACGAGTAATCGCAAAACATATTATGTTACCTTTTCGGTACACTATCTGTGATAAAAGGAATTTAAAAATTTTGCCGAGCTGACAATAAAGAAAATTCAGTTTTAAATAATATACTTTCATACCATTATTTTACCATTAAAGATAAAGTCTCTAGTTTGGTGCAATTTTATTGTAATAATAAATTAGTCTCCATGAGTATGTCACAAAAAAACAGAACCTTCTATGACCAATAAGAAACAAGATATCATATTTTTTTCTTAAAACCATATTTCCATTGTTTATTAACATTAAGAGCTGAATCTTGAACAGATTTTAGATGGACAACTTATAGATGGTATACCAGTGAAGAAGTAAATAGTTATCCGTTATATCTCGGTCTGTTTCTTCTTGTTATTAGTCATAAAGGTACTGTTTTTTAGTGTGTTTTTCACCAGCTTTTATTGAGCCGACTTACAACCGTGTGACATAAAAAATATCAAAGTTATTATAAACGTTTAGAAGCTAAAAAGTCAGTCCTTTTTCAAACTTAGTTTTAATAACAAATTTAACAAAATGTGCAGTTTTTTACTTTACCTTAAAAATCAACTTTTAAAGAATCGATTACAATTTACAGAATACCTCTATAGTGATTGTTTGGGCAAGCATAGTTGTCTAAATAATCGCTCTCTGGGATAAACAAATTAAATAACTTATAAACTATTTGGTCGTGCTGTTTGAAATTTGGCACAATTTAATAACTCATTAACTGCCACAATTTTTCGTATTTATATTACATGTCATTATGCAAAATAACATTTATAAATTACTACAAAAATAAGAGTTTTTTGCAATTATATCGGTCAATTGTTTATGCATTTTAATTTTAAAACTCTCAAAATAACGAACAGTTTTATGATCTACAAATTTTATTTGAACCATTTTTCTCTAGAATGTATCAGATGTATCAAAATCAGATGTAAGTCTTCACGGATTTTTCATTATCTACCACTCATATACCTACTATATGTATAAGATTTTTTTAGCTTTTATTCTTCTTTCACTGGGGTAATATGTCGATAAGCAAAGTAATAAGTCTATATGTATGTCTATTATTATGTATATATTACTGCATACTGCAAGGTAGCTGCAAGCGTCTCGATAAATAGCGTCACGCTAAATATTATTTCGGGCCCGTAAAAAAACATACAGGCATACCAAGCTACAAAAAGTACCCACTTTAAAAAGTTATGAAATGAAAATATAGTGAACGTAATTAAATCACTATGCTTAGAAGGGATAAGACAGATCATCAGATGTCCGGCAAAGAGATGATCAAAAAAGTTACGAGATGGACCCCAATCAACAAAAAAACCCAAACATAGAGAAAGAGGACTGATAGCCCAGTCTGGTTAAAAATCATCGATTTCACGGCAAAATGTTTCGCAGATATCTGAAGCTTTTAACACATAGGTGGGGGTTACTAGATGATGAATAGATAAAAAGATACTCCTATTTTTACCTTGCGTTTTTTTAAACAATAATTTATAGTCAGAATTTGATTTTTTATCTATAAGTTTTTTCCCTTATAATTTAAATAAACAATATTTATACCATTTTTTTATATCAAGAATATCTTTATTTTCTGGTTTTTTCAATTAAAATTGATAAATAATTTACGGAGATATTTGCAAAAAAGCAGTTTTTTTGCACTAATTTATAAATTTAATTAATCATTTTATTAACAAAATAAAATGTTATTAATACATTTCAACATTGAGGAATTACCGTCCTTTAAATTTGTGCGAAATTTCCCCCCGATCGGTCAAATAGTTTAAAAGTTATTCAATTTGTTTATCCCTGGGACTAATTATTTAAACCATTGAACTTGCCCTATGAATGATGCTAGACACATTTAACAAATTTCATAGGATTCTTTAAGACTTATACTATCTCAGAAGTTAAATGAATATTGAGTTTTCATCGAAATTATTTACAAAATAAACGTTTGAAAAAGGGGTATGTTTTTTACTTATAAACAATTGTAATAACTTCTATGTTTTTCAAGCTACAGACTTGTACGTACAACCATTAGATAGCTGGTAAAAAAACTCGCATTCAACAAAAAAAAATAAACCTTATATGAACAATGGGAACGAAGTTAGCGACAATTTTTTTGTTAATTATATCTCCATTGTTTATAAACATTAAGAAGTAAAATTTGCACAAATTTTGAATGAAAATCTAAACTTTATATTGAATTTTATAGCTATAAAATTCATCCAATTTTTCGAAACTTAAAACCTTTCGAAACGAGGTTATTTTCGAAAGATATCGACATAGGAAAGTGGAGGGGAAACTGTTTTAGCTCCTCGCTGCAAAATTTAATATTATGGTTACGGATTTATTATTCAAAAGCTTCAACAGTTCTGTACGAATTTCATCAGGTCCATTTGATTTTCCGTTTTTAGCATTTCTTATTGCGTATTCTACTTCTTCTTTCAATATGTCTGGCCCAGTTGCATTGATTATCTGAGTTAAGTTGTTTCTATCGTCTTCAAATAATTCATTCAGGTATTCTGTCCATCTTTTTATTTTATTCTCTAGATCTACAATAAGATTTTCATCTTTGTCTTTAAGTTTACCTATTTGGCATTTCTTTATGCTTCCTGTTATCTCTTTTACTTTTTTGTGCATATTGAACGCATCGTACTTTTTCTCATAGGTTTCCATTTCTTCACATTGTTCTTTAATCCACTCCTCTTTGGCTTCTTTTATTTATTTATTTATTTGTATTTGTCTGGGTAATTCTTCATCTTTCTTCTTTGTTCCATCAAGTCTAGTATATCTTGTGTCATCCACCCCTTATTCTTTGTTGTTGTTGTTTTTGTAAGATGTTTCTTTTCTGCTGTTTGTATAGCTGTATTTATGTTCTTTAATTTTTGGTTAACGTTGTTTGTATCGTGAATTTGTTGCTGCACTGAACGGAGGTTTTCATTTATTTCTTCTCCTGTTTCTTGTCGTATATTTTTGTTTCTAAGTTTATTTAAATCTAGTGCCTTTCTGTGTGGTCTTCTAATCTTTTTTGGTCTCGCCTCTATCAGAGTAACTACCGGGTTATGATCTGAGCCTATATCAGCTCCTGGGTACGTCTGAGTACATTTAACAGCATTATGATACCTCCTTGCTATCATAATGTAGTCTATTTGATTTCTCACTATTTTTTCTTTAGTATGTTGTGGATATGTCCATGTATATAACCGTCGAGGAAGTAATTTGAAAAAGGTATTTGTTATTACGAAGTCTTCACTTTGGCAAAATTGAATCAATCGATCTCCTCTGTCATTTCTGTTTCCAAGCCCATATTTTCCTACTTGTTCTCCTACCTTACCTTGACCCACCTTGGCATTAAGATCGCCCATTAATATGTTAATGTATGGAAAGACTGACTTAATAAGTAAAGACAAACAACCTGCAACAAAAAGGTTCAGACCTGACTGAAGTCGAATAAATGGACCAAATTTTAACTTTTAAACCAATGTATGTAAAGAAAATAAAAAAAGTAAAGTTCAATAAACATTGAAAAATTTAATAAGGCAAGTGATGAAAAAATCGACTTATTTTATCAAAGCAGTAAGGCAGATTAGATTAATATTGTATATCATATTTGTAAGAAAAATAAAATAAAAATCAATATTGTTAATTATAAAAATACAAACAATTATAATTAATATAAGGAATATAATAATATAATGTGTAAAAAATTACCTGAAATTTAATTTATAAAATATATAAGTATTATTACATCATTGATATAAAATGAAAAAACATATGTTGATTTTCCGGGATTTTCCGAGATTTATGGGGGGTGAAAATAATGTCATCATTATTAATACTGCTACAGACTATTCGAGCAAATTAAAAAAAAGTAAGTATTTAGGGTGAATTTCAAATGGACTCAATTTTTCCGAGTTTTCCCATATTTTCCGGCCAGTGAAAACTATGTAGCTATTCATATTTCGACAAGCTACCCCAGAATAAAAAAAGAGGCTTGCAGCTGCAAAGGAAGCCGATATAATGTAAATTTTTCCTACGTGTTGCAATTTGAAGTTCCGATGCCGAAAAAAAAAACGGAGCTGAAACAGATATTCTCTCCACTTTCCTATGTCGATCTTTCGAAAGTACCGTCGTTTCGAAAAATTAGATAAATTTTATAGCTATAAGTTTCAATATAAAGTTTAGATTTTCATTCAAAATTTGTGCAAATTTTACTTCTTAATATTTATAAAAAATGGAGATATGATTTTTTTAAAAATAATCACTAACTTCGTTCCTATTGGTCATAGAAAGTTTTTTATTTTTTAATGTGAGCTTTTTTACCAGCTATCCAATGGTTGTACGTACAAGTCTGTAGCTTGAAAAATATAGAAGTTATTACAATTGTTTATAAGTAAAAAACATACCCCTTTTTCAAACGTTTATTTTGTAAATAATTTCGATGAAAACTCAATATGCATTTAACTTCTGAGATAGTCTAAGTCTTAAAGAATCCTATGAAATTTGCTGAATGTGTCTAGCATCATGCATAAGGCAAGCTCAATAGTTTAAATAATTAGCCTCAGGGATAAACAAATTAAATAACTCATAAAATATTTGACTGATCGGGGGGATATTTCGCACAAATCTAAAAGATGGTAATTCCTTGATGTTTAAATGTATTAATACCATTTTATGTTGTTAATAAAAAAAATAATAAAATTTATAAATTAGTGCAAAAAAACTGTTTTTTTGCAAATATCTCTGTAAATTAATTATCAATTTTAATTAAAAAAACGGGAAAATAAAGATATTCTTGACATAAAAAAATGACAAAGAAATGGAAAAAAATTATAGACAAAAAATCAAATTGTGACCATAAATTATTGCTTAAAAAAACGCAAGGTAAAACTAGGAGTATCTTTTCATCTATTCATCATCTAGTATCCCCCACCTATGTCTTAAAAGCTTCAGATATCTGCGAAACATTTTTCCACCTTTTTTTTAACCAGACTGGGCTATGATCCAACCGAGAGTAGGATCATACACGAGAGCGTAAGCGAAAGTGGTGTATATTCTCCTTTTTGGCCTTTTAAGATATTTTTTTTGATCTTAGGATCTCATTTAGACTCCTTGGTTCTGTTAGTTTTACCTTTGACCATCCATCATCTTTTCAGTTTCTTGTTTTTCTCTATTTATTTTTTTTTTGTTAGCGTTACTCAAAATTAATCAAATTGTCCAACAATTTTAAAATTAACATCCTTTTAGGTTACATATTTTAAATTACTGTCCCAACTATGCCCCGTTTCATTTAGTAGGCATTTCTAATAATATATGTTTTAACGATCGAATTCCTTTTATACAACAACATAATTTCGTATTGAGGCAATCAAATGATTCATATTTGAACTATTGCTTTAATATGTTTATGGTTTAAGTTGTACATTTTTGTGTTATCCTTATTGTGACACATATAAACGTATATTATGTTTCATGTTGTAGAGTGAAAACAAATATTTTATAGCCATGCAGAATATACCATCACATTTTTAAATTATTTTTCAATATACAGGGTATTCCACAAGCATAGAATAAATAAATGTTATTTTTGGACTTAAATTAACTTATCATCACTATTTTAGCTTTACAACCCTATCTGGGTCCTAGCTTGCTCTTCCCTATCATTAAATTATCAAATAATCTTATTTTTTTTCATATGCCCAAGCGGTTTTTGTCCGGATCATTCTGCTCCATACGATTTACAGGTTCTACCCATCTCGGACGTCTTATTTTGACCTGTTTTATGATGTCCAGTTCATGGTATGTTCTGTGTTTTTCGAAATGGTACCGTCTCTTCAATACGGTACTCTGTCACTCATGTCTCACTAAATTCTTATTTCTTTCCTCTCAATACATCCTGAAGTGTTTTCATTACTTTTTCCTAGTCCAAATTTCTGAGTTGTATATTAGTACTGAGTTCAAGGATCTCACCTTTGAATTGAAAGGGGTGGAGTCCAAAATAATAATTGTTTGCAGTGCAGATTCTGTGGTAGTGCTATTTCCAGCGTTGACTACACTTGGAACCCACACTAATCCACCCACTGATCTGTAAATATTTTGAATAATATGAAATAAACAAAATATTCAACTAAAAAGTAAAACTTTTGTAAAAAATAAATTGAAAATTATAAATAAGATAGATAAATCTAATACGGATCACCGTTGGTATTTAAACAATGGAACGTGGGGGATACAAAATTTTCTTGAAGAAAATATTGAGGGCGTTAGATTAAGAAGTTTTGATAAATGTGTAATTTTTAAAAAGCTCTATGCATTTACCAGAGAACTTAATAATTTTCTATAGCTCGAAATTTTTTCAAAATCTCAAAAAGCTCGAAATCATAAGTATTTATACTGTATATATAGGGTTCCATTCGTTTTTGTTTCAAATTTTTAATAGTTTTTTATTATTTTTCATAATTAATTTTTTAATACATACATTTTATTCTCTGATTACTGAAATTAACTTAATATACGGGCTACGGACACTATGTGGACCCTACCCTATCTGATACCTTCATAACTAGCTCAGGCCACAGAACCTCTGCAGAAGAAGTTCTTTGAAACGACTCCGACCAGTACTGAAGGAATCATATGTTCGGGTCCCACCGTTAGAGTGGATGAGCACTGTCTCGACAGGGCGTTAGACCGTTCGTTCCCTTCCACGCTTGTGTGGAAGTTAACCAAGAGAGTAAGTGCTCTCTTGTACTCAAGAACCAGCTTAGAGCTGACTTTGGGCGGTTCCAAAGCCCTTAGCGCTCCTTGACTCAGAACTGATGGAGCTTATTATCTCCTGAGCACATATCCGAATTTTCTACATACTCATCCTTTATCGGTTCAACTTAATCATCAATCTCATCCCAATTCTCATACGTCTCTTGAATGATACATAAACAGCAGTTTTTTAACTTCAGTTTTTCATTCATCTTAACGCATGTTTAGCAAGAAATAAAATCTAGATTACGCGAAATTTTTATTTCCAAAGTAATACATACACCGATATTATTTTTAGAAACAATTCTTTTTCTTCTTCTTCCTCTTTATAAGCAATGCTGCTTGTTCATTGGCGGATTAATACCTCTATGGAAGGTTTTCACTCCATCTTTTGCGCGGTCGTCCGATATTTCTTTTGCTGATTTTTTCTTGGTATTTTGACGACACGGGTCTCCCCCATTCTGCTTATGTGGTTATTCAATTCGTTTTTTCTATTTTGTGTCCATTCATTTATACACTGTTCGTTACATGTTCTTCTAATGCCTTCACTTCTCTTTCGATCTCTCAGCGTATTTCCCGTAATTCTTCTCAGTACTCTCATCTCTGCCGTTTTCAGTAGCCTTTGTGTCGTGGCTGTGTCGGGTCTTGTTTCTGAGGCATGTGTCATTATTGGTCTTAAACTGGCTTTAAAAATTCTTGACTTCATCTCACTGTTAATGTGTCTGTTTCGCCATATAGTGTTAATAAGGCATCCTGTCAGTCTATTTGCTTTTTGTACTTGATCTCTCACTTTTTTGTCCAGGTGTCAATAGCTGGACAGTGTAATTCCAAGGTATTTTATTTCTATTACTTGTTCAATACTGATGCCATCAATTTCTATTTTACATCTGGTTGGTTCTTTGCTGATTACTATTGTTTTAGTTTTCTGAGATGAGATTATCATATTAAATTCTTTTGCTTTTATGTTAAATCTGTAGACCAGTCTTTGTAAACTATCTTCATCTTGGGCTATCAATATTGCATCGTCTGTGTAACAGAGTATTTTTATTTATTTGTTTCCCATTCTGTATCCTGTTTCTTTGTTAACGCTTTGGATGATGTCAACCATGATTACCATTATTTAGAAACAATCGAATAGGATAATTTGTTTTTTTGCATTAAATCAATTATAAATAAATTATTTAAGAAGTTTGCTGAAGAAGTATATATTAATCATAAATATTTATGTTTTACAATTAAAATTACCTCAAATATTACAAAAAAAATTGTTTAAACAAATTAGGTGGCTTTTTAAATAATTTATTTATTTAATTAATGCATATTCGTAATGTACGTAAACATTACATATAAGTTAAAAAAAAACGTCGAAATCCACAAGAACCAGAGATATAGCTCCTTCCCCCTCTGATTTTAAGGAACACATTTTGAAACTTTGTGGATGATTCCGTTTAAAAGCAATTTAAAGTATGTTCTTTCAAATGATGCTAATTAGATCTCTTAATTAATTGTTATAAAAAAACTGCTGTAAATTAAAAAAAGTGACTCGTCAAAAATTGTCCTAGGACAACTTTTTCTCTTTTTAATTATGTGAAAAATGCAAGCTTTCAAAGTATGAAAAAATAATTTTTCTTCAGACAATGGTTAAAAAGTTATTTTAATTGTTTATAAGCAAAACATTGACATTTTTTTGCAAACTGATTTTGCAATATTTAACATTATTTTTCTTCAATTCATTTAATAATATTCATAGAATAAATCTTCTTTGTTTATATACTATCCGTAGAATTACCTTAACTTCATTATTTTCTGGCATATTCAAAAAAAATTTCATTTGGGATAAACAAATAAAATAACTTTTAAACTATTTGACCGATCGCTTTGAAATTTTGATCATATTTTAAGCACCACAAGTCCCAAAATTCCATGTAATATAAAGGTTCTAAGTTCATTTCTAAAAAAGTTATTAACATTTATAGAAAACCGAAATTTCTGACTTATTTTGCAACAAATAAGGATAGAAACATATAAAAAACGAGATTTGTAATATACCATTATGAACTATATTAACTATTTGAAATTTCCAAAGAATATGTCCTATGTATTAATTATTTTTTAGCGTTTATGAGATAGAAAAGAAAATAAAAACCGAGAAAAAATTTTTATATCCGAATTTTGAGATGATAAATTGGTTTGCTGCTGCATATTTATTGGAAAGGCTTACAGAAATTAACGGACAGGAAACAAGATGTCCTGAATACTTTTTATTGGGAATAAAATCTCTTTTGCAAGCTCTGAAACACTGGAACACAGAAAAAGATGTAATTATATTATTGTGCGTTGTTTACATATAATAATAATAATATTTTTAGTATAATATGGTTGTAAGAGATCAGTTGCCAGTGACGTTGAATATACCCAAACTTTTGAAAGATGTAGGTAAAGAAATTCGTCATGCTGAGAGATATATTATACAGTTGAATCCTCCAAAACCGGAAAGGGAATCTAAAAGAAAAAGAAAAAAACCAGTTAATAAAGATTTTGTTGATTATTCCTTGTTACCTAAATCTACATCCCAAGATGTAAGTATGAATTTATTATTCTGAGAGTTAATGACCTATGCCGTTCTTCAGGAGTATTTTGGTTCTAGATATAATTTATGTTTCAGAAATAATTATAAAAGTAGTTAAAACTTCTCATCTATTTTAGTTTATGCCGCTTAGTGAACTGCCACAAACCCCTACAACGACCCCAAAGTATTCCCGTCAAAGCCCTTTAAAACTAACCCTCCCCAAAGTAGCTATGTATCCATATGAAAGGTCTTCTGGGACTTCTTCAGAAGAGCTTCCTGTGATTGATCCGACAAAGACCTTGGATAACGAAGAATGGTTAAATGTGTCCAGGGCGAGGCCAATGGAAACTGTGGCCATACACAGAGGCGGAACTGTATTAAAATTTAAATTAGGGTAATATGTTTAATATTATGTGTGAAATATTTCGATTGTCATTGATATTGTTATTATAGTGCAAAAGATATGATGCCGCAACCTGTTTCTGCGACGCCTCCTGCGGATTTTATGTTTAGAGATGATCCTGGTGCTCAGGATATTTATGACTTTCACGATGATAGTGATAGAGATGAAGACTGCTTTAATTTCATGATTGATGAAACTCCACAGAAAAAACCTAAGAAAGGAAAGGCGCGGACCCCTGGTAAATATTCTTTAACGGACTTATTTTTAAACTAATTGACACTATTTTCCTAGGTTCTAAAAAGAGCAAGCATCCTACAACAGTTACCTCAGATGGAGATGGATCGAATGGAATAGAATCTCTTATACAGGCATCTGCCTTATCGGTACCGTAAGTAACTTTTTCTCTATCTAATCTGGGTCTTAATATATTATTTTGTCCATTACTCCGAATTAATACAATTCGTTGCTAATTATATTAAAGTAATTCTAAACTCCTAGCTCGAACACTTGCCGAAAAGGCTGGTTTTTTCATACTTCTGTGTTATAAAAAGCCGAATTAGAGTTCGTACACATCACCACTTCCGTTCTACTCTCAACATCGGTATCAATAGGGGTGAAATGTTCAAATCAAATTTAAATTTTAAAAAAATAGGACTTTGCTCGATATAAAATATGACATTCAAAAGCTTTACTTAAAAATATTTTCTAACTGACTTTATTATAATTTAACTCTTTCGCTACGGGTATATTTCTCAATATCACATACATATGACGCAAAAATGTCAGTTTTTCATGATTTATGGAGAATACACTTCTTATAGAATGAATGACAGCAGGATTGACTGTGGGTATAATAAACTTATTTATAATATTTACAAAATGCCACTATGACTGTTAACATATACGATAAAACCCGACCAATAAAAATAAAACATAAGATAAGGCAAGGAGATACATTGTCAACGAAATTATTCATAACGGCATTAGGGTATGCCTTTAGGATGGTCAATTGGGACCACAGAGGAGTACAAAGCAGTGGACGTGATAAATGAAGGCTGGATGATGATGATCTTAGATCTGATGAAGAAGACCTTAAACATCTTGGAAAAAGGAGGACCTATTGATGATACTTTCATCATCATTTGAAATTTAACAGATTTCTTCCTTACACCAAGAGGAACCCATGCAACAATTTTGAAGACTCTAGCACCTGTCTTGTAAGAAAAAAAGTAGAAAAATATGAAGAGAAGACCTATTGACACCAAATTCAATAGAGTTTTTTCTTTCATCAGGGGGGAATAAGCATACAAAATATCAAAAGTCTACGACTTTTCTTTCAAGGAAAAAGGCATAAGAATACGAAAAGAAGAGAAGGAAAACCTGTTGATCATCAATTCAATAGACGAACGGAAATCTCTGATTAAGTTTCAAGGATCTAGGATTCCACTTCAAGAAAAATCATCATTATATGAAAAGGAAAAACCTATTAACCCCAAATTTAACAAAGTTCTTCCTTACACCAAGAGGAACCCATGCACAAGTTTTCAAGACTTAGGACCAGTATTGTAAGAAAACAAGTAGAAGAATATGAACAGAGTTAAATAGAGTTTTTCCTTTCATCAGGGGGAATATGTGTACTAAATATCAAAACTCTGCGCCTTTTCTTTCAAGGAAAAAGGGCATAAGAATAAGAAAAGAAGAAGGAAAACCGGTTGATCCTCAATTCAATAGATGAACGGAAATCTCTGATTAAATTTCAAGGCTGTCAAGGTTTTCAATTTCTTCCTTATATTAAGAGGAACTTATGCACCCATTTTATTCGCAAAGCTCTAAGACTCTACTTCATAAAAAAGCATCATTATATGAAAAAAGAAAAACCTATTGACCCCAAATTTAACAGATTTCTTCCTTACACCAAGAGGAACCCATGCAACAATTTTGAAGACTCTAGGACCTCTTTTGCAAGAAAAAATGTAGAAGAATATAAGCAGAAGACCTATTGACCCAAAATTCAAACATTCTTCCATATATTAAGAGGAACCTCTGTACCAAGTTTCAAGAATATGATATTTAATAATTATCAAATACCAAAATGGAAACTCACTTTATGTTGGTTGATCTGTCCATGGTGTATGATACATTTGTTATAAAAATACTATGGAAGCTGCAAGAAAGCAACATCTGCATCAGGGATGTTGTATCTTACCGACACCATGTAAAATATTTGTGACATGATCGTTAAATCAATGGAAGAAGAAATTCCAATGGAATCTCGGTCGACTTTGGGAGAGAAAAGTATTTTATTGTCGCTGCTGCAAGTACTGGGGAGTCTAAAATGCCCAACATCTTGTCGCAGTCTCCCTCGACGAGATGTCTTCTCGCTATTTATAACTTCGTGTAAACGAATGATGAATATGTGTGTAAATAGGGAGATGAGTAAGTGTGATGTGGAGATCCACTGTGACAACTATCCGAAGAATACCTGCCAGCAAGGCATGAGTTGTAGGAAGACATACCTCACCTCTCGTTGTTGCCAATAAGTAGGAAGCATTTTGTCTCCGCGAAAGTGGAGGATGGTAGAATCCATAACCACAGACACCTACTCCAATGAGATCTCGTTGTACTCTGTATACTCTCACTCCAGAATAAGTCAGATAAATACATTCAGAATGGCGAAGAGACTCTGAAAGAACTTTACTTGCTCGAGTCAGAAACAAAACTGATACCACTAAGCAAATGGCAGCACACTGGATTGGAGACTATAACTTATGGTTTTAAGGAAAACTGGCATGTGTCAAGAAATGGTAGTACAGGAACAAATCAAATGAGCAATAAACTTATTTCATCGGCTCCCGACGGAATTTATCCAAGTCTTCTAAAGAAGGAAATGATAGAAGGACTTTATACTGGGGGATACAGTGTCAGCACAGGTAGTCAGACGCTATCCACAAGGGAGTATTATCTCTTGTCTTGTGGAATCTGGTCCTTGATGGATAGATTGCTAAACTCAGCAACGACAGATATTATGTCCCAGGCTCATGTAGTGGTGGAGGCGGAGTTCATAATCATCAAGTATGTACATTTGAAGGAGTGAAGAGGTAAGCTGATTTACGAAGCTACATTTGGCAATCAAAATCTTTCGTATGGGACCGTGAAAAATACTTCTACTGTTCTTTAATACAGAATACATCGATATCGTTTGCTACAATATTATGTATTTATATTTGTTAAAAATAATGTTTTAGGAGGCCGCCAGTTGGTGGAGCATCACCTTCAACCCAAGAAGCCATTGCTGGTATGCTCTCTATTAGTCAGACTTGGCCAATAAATAAATCCCAAAGAAAAAAATATATACAAAGCCCACTTGAAGAAAATGTTAATAATGTACATCAGGATGAGGATTATAGTAAGGACATATTTTTTAGTAACGTTAGTCGTTAAAAAAATAATAATTATTAACATTAATATAGGCAATATTCTGGGTTTCTTTTAAAAATTCCTTTTTTTTTAGTTTATCCTTCTTTAGATAACTCAGATGATGAAGATGTGCACATCTTCAAACCAAGAGGTAGGTCCAAAGTCGACGAAGCATGGAATCCAAAAGCACGAGTTGGACCCTTACTTCCTAAAATGAATCGACCTGCGAGAGAAGGAACCAAAAAACAATCTGTTGAAAAAGTTCTTGAAGCTGCGGCAGCTAGACGAATACAAGAAATTCCAGAGAGAATCAAAGTATGTATCATATTCAATTTTTTATTGAAATATTTGTTTATCTTATTTAAATTTGTGAGTGGCAACCGCGCTGTGAAAAGTGCAAGAGGTGATAAAGTTCATTTCGTTAACCTAAAAATTGAGGAAAATAATTTAAGAACAGTGTAACCCAGGCAGCCTGGGTTACACTGTTCTTAAAAAACTGTTATTCTGGTAACAAATTAAGGAAATTTCATTATCAACTTAGTGAGTAAACCCACAAAAAATACACAGTGTGTTTATTAACAAACAAACGATAATTATCAGGCCAGAGACGAGTTACGCTCAAATCAATGGCGGCATTGCCAGGCGCCATAAATACTAAATATCCATACATAGAGAATATAAAGAAATCGTAAAAACGTGTCGAAACTAGGTGATGGTCAAATGATGTTTCAAACAATAGAAAAATAGTGTTATTTTTTCTTGTTTAGCATATATTTCTTCGATGGATCTTTGTATTATTTAGTTCTTATTTTTTATTCTGTTTCCTTGTTTATCTCTAATATTTCTGCTCTGATATCTCTGCTGCTTTCTCTGATATTTCTAAAATCTTATTTGTCTAGTTTATTTTATTCTTTCTGGCTTATTTCTGCGTTTTTTCCTGTATTTCCTTTCAAGTGTCCTTCCCTCCTTACGATCCTTCCTTTTGTAAGATTTTTTCTTAGATTTTCTTTCTTTTATCAGTTGCAGAATATCTTTAGTTATCCATTTTTTATTTTCTGGTGTTTTTCAATCCGATTTTTTTCTTTTGTCGTTTCTTTCATCGTTTCTTTACTTACCTGGTAAGGCGAATCGCGTGCGTCGTCTCTCACGAGGCGGCGAATGTCAGGGTATTCTTGAACCAAGTGGGCGGAGGGACGTTACGTTGTGCCGTTGGTCGGTTTCACGGTTCCGATAAGGTTTGCCTTTGTTTCGAGCGTCAACTTAACTGCAGCTTGATTCGATTCGAGGCGAGGAGTTTGACGGGGGCCGTACATTTGTCAAAGAATAACGCAGATGTCCTAAAGCCAGCTCAGCGAGGACAGAAACCTCGCGTAGAGCAAAAAGGCAAAAGCTGGCTTGATTCTGATGTTCAGTATGCATAGGGACTGCGAAAGCACTGCCTATCGATCCTTTTGCCTTGAAGAGTTTTCAGCAAGAGGTGTCAGCAAAGTTACCACAGGGATAACTGGCTTGTGGCGGCCAAGCGTTCCTAGCGACATCGCTTTTTGATCGCTTGATGTCCGCTCTTCCTATTATTGCGAAGCAGAATTTGCCAAGTATTGGATTGTTCACCCATAGACAGGGAATATGAGCGGGGTTTAGACCGTCATGGGATAGGTTAGTTTTACCCCACTGATGACTCGTCGTTGCAATAGTAATCCAGTTCAGTACTAGAGTACATTTGGTTGACGCACTTACTAGAGCGAGTAATGGTACGAAGCTACCACCCGTGGAATTATTCCTGAATTTCTCTAAGTCCGTATCCCCTCTAGTCAAAAAAAGCAAAGATATATCTTGGAGTTCCGAGAGTCGAGAGGCTCAAAACATGTGTGACTTTCCTCGGACGAGCCCTTATTTCCGTTGAGGTTATCGGTTTACGGTGGGATCGATCCTTGCTAGTAGACGACTTACGTACCTGGCAGGGTGTTCTACGTGGTAAAGCAGTTTCCATGCTGCAATCCTTGAGGATTCGTCTTGTCGGTTAGAAGAGACCCCTGTGCCTCATCTCTGGATCATTCTTCATCGGAAAATGCAACGTTAGACCAAAAGTTGCCTTCACGGTTTATGAATTCATTATAGAATGCAACTTGTTTCCTCTTGTGATCCTCAGTCAAGCTTTAATCATTCTACGTGTAGTGCGAATGCTGCCAGGAAACGATTTCTCTTCGCTGGCTTTTCGAGCTGTGCCAAAAGGAGCTTCTCTCAGATAATCCTCATCTTACTGCTCTGTGGAGATCTTCTGTCCTCTTTAACCACACAACCGTGCTATAGACTGAAAATGACCGTATCTTTTTATACGCGCGAAATTTTTGACAAGCACTTTGACATTTAGCAGATCCATACGAAACTGCGATTTTACAGTGTTACAATGTAAAAATGAAGATGTAAACTATTCAGTGACCGCAGCTGTATCTACAATTAATGTTAACAAAATAACAAAAAAAAAACAGAGAAAGACAATTCAGTCTACCTCAAAATAGGATGTTACACTTCTTTGAAATCAACTTTATTGAACACCAATTATATTACAATACTTGTTTACAATAACACAAAAATACAAGTGTTACTCTAACTGTCAACAGCATATGTTTTATATATATATTTTTTGATGTTCCAAACGTCACTAGAAATGTCAGGAATTTTCGATGTCATCTTGAACGATCTAGAACAGGGGTGGCCAACCTTTAAGTCAAGTGCCAATATGAGAACAAAAAAAATTTGGCGTGCCACTAAAATTTTTCGACATACTAACATTAATAATATACGGTACAATATGTATTTCTTATAGGCAAGCGGTTTACCCCTCAAAAGACGCTTAGAAACAGAATATACCGACTAAAATTCTTTTTGCATTTCTAATGCACCAAACGTTTTTTATTCGATTCTATATATTTTTCCAAGATGAAATGTATTTTTTTTTAATTTTTACAAGTGGGCCGGCAATTGTTATTAACAAATAACTAATACAAAAAAGCAATTTCACCGAATTGCTTCGGAATCAATTTTTTTAGGGGTATCTCATCAAAATAAACACTTTTTCTCTATTGATCATTTTTCGAAAAATGCTTCCTTTTCGAGTTATTTGCATTTTTTTGTTGAAAAAATGCCTTACTTAGTGATTTTTGGGATTTTTTTTCTAAAAAACTACTAAATGAATTGCAATTCTACAAATAGCTTTATAATCTTTAAACCGTCGAGTACAAGTTAGAATATTTTGACAAGGATAATTTTTTTCTATCTTGCTAAAAACGTGGACCTAAATATTTCGAATATGCCTTTCGAGCAGTCTAGCGCGAAGTGTGTACAGCGGTTGCGGCGATACAGGCGTGCGGCACGTAGAAATATTTGTTTAAATTAAAAAAAATAATTCAATACAAATATTACGTACAATTTATTAAAAAAAAAAGATATTTCTAATTATTTTTATATAGACATATTATAATTAAAACAATTAAAATTATTTTTTTACAATGCTATAATAATGTAATTTTTCTTTTAATATACGTGGTGACTATATTATTGAATGTTTTATTACAGTGAAATACATTAAGCAATATATAATTAATTTTCATTGAAAAATATAATAAAGTTAAAATATAATATTAATTATACATCGTTTTCATTGTCAATAATTTGAAAATTTTCGTCAACAGCAACAGGATTTCCATCTAATAAGCTGATTTCATTGTCTTCAATAGGGTCGTCTTTAATATTTTTACAATTCTCTGGTGTACATGCACATACTGCGCAGCATTCTAAATTATAGGAAATACAATTACAATTTTTCGTAGAACATTTTCCGGTACATGAGCAGAAATACTTTTGTAACATATCTAAACTGGTTTCGCCTTCAAAATAATTAAAATCGAAACAATTATTTTCCATTGTCCAACCATGGGTTAATGGATTAAGAGATGAAGTAATATTGTTTTTTGCTTGAATCCATTCATTTATTTGCCACTTTGCTCTTAAGTAATGTTGTAATAATGCTGGTTTCGAAGGTGGTAATTTTTCATTAGATGCATTTTTTTTAGCGCCTACAGCACCTCAACCGCTGTACACGCTTAGCGGGATACTCTCGAAAGGCATATTCGAAATATTTGGGTCCACGTTTTTAACGAGATAGAAACCATTTATCCTTGTCAAAATATTCTAATTTGTACTCGACGGTTTAAAGATTATAAAGCTATTTGTAAAATTGCAATTCATTTAGTAGTTTTTTAGAAAAAGAAAATCCCAAAAATCACTAATACGGCATTTTTTCAACAAAAAATGCAAATAACTCGAAAAGGAAGCATTTTTCGAAAAATTATCAAGAGAGAAAAAGTGTTTATTTTGATGAGATACACTTAAAAAAATTGATTCCGAAACAATTCGGTGAAATTGCTTTTTTGTATAAGTTATTTGTTAATAACAATTGCCGGCCCACTTGTAAAAATTTAAAAAAAATACATTTCATCTTGTAAAAATATATAGAATCGAATAAAAAAGGTTTGGTGCATTAGAAATGCAAAAAGAATTTTAGTCGGTTGATGCTCTGCTTATAGGGGTAAACCGCTCGCCTATTATGTAAATTCCACATTTTTCCGTTTAGTCAAGATAGTGGAGGTTTAAAAAATAACGTAATAAGTAAAACATAACAACAAACTTACTTTATTGTTAATAAAAATAAAATAAAAACGTTAAACAAAAAAACTTAAATATTTTCTTATTATCTAAAATTCAAATTATTAAACAGTTACTTATTTAATGTGGTATTTGAACTTGTATTTTTTTAATTAATTCATCTATATTGGGATTAATTTCGGAACTAGCCAACAGAATTAGATTTTTTAAATGCATGTCAGTTAATCGTGACCGATATTTTGATTTTATTATGTTCATAATAGAGAACATTTGCTCACAAACGTACGTTGAACCAAATCTACAACAATATCTTAGAGCTAACTCGTGTAAATTAGGAAAATTGTTTGCTGGTACAAATTTCCAAAATTCAATATAATTGGGATCAGTAACAGTTGAAATAATTTCCCTATATTTGGTTTTTATTATAGTGTGGTTCTGTAAATCAATAATTTCGATCTGTATTTCAGCTGAGTAACAATTGATATCTTGCAGATAAATAGAAAAAGGATTTATGAAAAGGTCAACATTCATTTTGTCTTTTTGAAAATCTTCAAACCGGGTATTGAATGAACCTAGCAAAATAGATATAAGGTTTTTAAATTTGTCATAATTTGGAGTTCTACTGACCTTGTTGCTAATTCCTGCATTAATGTGAAATGTGTCAATCTCTGTTCTCCAAAATCGTTACAAAAAAGCATAAGTTTATTCACAAAAGAAGATATATGACCAACTAGAGTAGGAAAAATACAATTTTTTCCCTGTAATCTTAAATTTAATAAATTTAAATGTCTCATAATATCAGTGAGAAAAGCTAAATCCCAAAGCCAATCTTTATCATTAAGTAACGAGCACTCACTGGGTAGTTCATTGTTTTCTTGCAAATATTTTAAGACGCACTCCTTCAAGTTCCAAAACCTTTCGAGTGCATTTCCTTTGGAGAGCCAGCGCACACTGCAATGGAGAAGTAACTCTCCATCTTGCTCCGTTTCTTCCGCGAACAGTTCTCGAAATTGTCGTCGATTCAATGCCCGAGCTCGTATTTTGTTAATGCAGCGTGTTACAGGGTCAACAACAGATGACATGTTTAGGTCCTTGGCACAAAGAGCTTCCTGGTGAATAATACAATGGTACTTAAAAACTTTTCTTCCCAAATAGTTTTCCAGTAATGTAACAAACACCTTTAGTCTACCAACCATGCAAGGAGCTCCATCTGTACAAACACTATATAATTTTGACCATTCAACTTTGTTGACTTCGATTACGTTTTTAAGCTGTTGAAAAATGTCCTCTCCTGTTGTTGTGACTAGTTGGCGCAAATCCAGAAGCTCTTCGGTATTTTCAAAATTATCATTGGTATAACGGACAAAAATGCTTAACTGCGCATTTTCTGTGTTGTCACAACTTTCATCCAACGCTAAAGAAAAGAATTTGCAGGATTTTAATCCACTTATAATTTGGGAAACAACATCCTGGCCCATATCATCTATACGGCGCATGACTGTATTTCGGGATAATGCAATATTATCGACCATATTTTTGATCTTTACATCTCCCACATTTTTAGCAAATATTGCCAGACTATTTTTAATTATCTCCTCTCCATCAGAGTAGGCTTTTTTCTTCCGGGCTAACAGCAGAGAAAGTTCATATGATGTTTTAACCATAGTTTCCATTTCATCACTTCTCTTCTGAAACAGTGACTGTTGGCTGGCTAGGGTTTTCTTTTTTTTTTCAATAAAGTCGGCTCGCAAATGTGAATCAATAGGATATTTGTTGCTGAAGTCCTTATGCAGTTGTTTATAATGTCGTTCCAGGTTAAATTTTTTCGGAACTGCTACAGACAATCCACATATCAAACAAACAGGCTTTGAAGTATTACGATTAGTAAATAAAAATTGTTCTTCCCAAGCAGGTTGAAAATCGCGAATTTCAATATCATCTTCGTATTTTCGTTTTGAAGTCCTTCGTATTTTCGTTTTGAAGTCGAAGGCTTACTCGTGGACATATTGAACAAATACTTTTAAAATTTTAAAGAAACAATGCGCGATGACAAAATGTGCACATACAACGGGGCAGTTTAAAATAAACTAAGCAAGGGTAACGCAGTCCTATTGCACATTACGACAGCTAGGATCACGTGCACCAATCGCAGCAATATCGCTCGCCAGAGGATGCAATGATGCCGCATCTATCGTAACTTCCGTAAACCTACCAAGTTTCTTCTTATTTTTTTTTGTTTTTCAAGTTTTAATTTTTTTGAAAGTGTTTTAATCCAAAACGCTACGCGTGCCACTGATAGGACTCAATCGTGCCACAGAGTGGCACGCGTGCCGCGGGTTGGTCATCCCTGATCTAGAATTACTTCTTTGTTTTCGTCTAGGGACCTTTTCTATATGAAATAATCTATCGTATCAATACGAAATCATAACGTTACTTGTTTTCAGATTCCTAAAAGACAGTATCGTCGTAGGAAGATAAAACCAAAAGTTGAAGCTCGTTTACAACCAAGCAGTACCACTACTGCAGCCGGTCCTTCAACGTCAACTCCCGCCACTCCCACTAGCACTATCACCACACCCAAGCCTCGTAAAGGTATGAAGACTGTCAAACAACGACTAGGTAAAATCTTAAAGATTCATAAGATGATACACTAATATATACTGTACAATCTGTTATATTTTTTTGGGTACACCTATTTTCTACTGTTGAACTAGATGTTTTATATATAACTGTTTAGTATATGAGCAACTTTCGGCACTCATGACAGGTTTTGTCTTCGTGTTTTTATTAATTCAAGTGTTTGTCTCGGTGTAAAACTGTTTACAAATATTTATTTTCAATATCAAACTACAGAAATTAGTAGACAATTTGGATATATGCATTTTTTAATATTATTTAAGTTACAAAGCTTTAAATGCGGAGTCAGAAACTGTAATAAGACGTACTTTTATGTAGAAATCGTATTTATAACTAAGATTAACAGGGTCGTACTATAAAATTTATTTATTTATTCTGTGTGTTGTTATGACAGCCAACGAAAGAATAGACAATAAACGTGCAGTTGCAATATTAATTTAGAAAGCATTACGGTGGTGCATTAATAGTATATTCCGGAAATATTTTTTAAACAACTGTAGCTAATAATAAAAGACATATTATAGTAATTTGCTAATAGTCTTTGAAGAAAGCGTTGGAGATCAGTCAATGGCAAGGTTTGAAATTTAACTCGAAGATTTTTAGACATATCAATCACACAATTTTCATCAATCAATGGTAGATTATGAAAATAGGGTTTCAAGTATATTGACGTCAAGTAATCCGCTATTTGGATCATTTAGTATCAATTAAAAAAGCAGGAAAAGAAAATAGACATACGTGAAGTTGATTAATATCTTATCTACTAATAAATTTAAAATATATTTACCGCAATACAATAACTATAATATATAAAGGCAAAATATTCTGAGTTTAAGAAAAATATGAATAATACAAAACTCAACAGAAGGAGAAAAAAGATCAGTAACAATTGATAGACAAAAACAATCACTTTTATCAAAGACCGACCACACTAGACTTACGTAACAGCAGATGGTAGACGCGATACATTCAATTTTTTATTGACCTTGTCAAGGTTCCTCAAAAAAATCCACCCCCTTTCGAGAAGACTGTACGTACATTGTGGCTATTCACCCCATAAGTCATATTTCCTATCATTCCAGTATTCTCCACAAAGTCCTTTTCTTTCAGTTTGATAACCATGTCATCCAATTCCAAACTTTTAATTGTATTCTTTCGTTCGTCGTAGATGTCCGTACCATTTTAATTTTGCCTATATCCTTATTAAGCTGGTACATATTTTTCCAGTACATAACTTTTTCCGAAGTGCATATTTTTCCCATTTTCGTAATGAAAGAGTTTTCGTATTTTATACGAAAATCATAACGAATTAGACTTCTTGTATAGTCCAAAATAAATTACTGAGGGTTTAATCGTTCATTAACAATGGGTTTATAGTATGACTTAGTAAAACTCTAGACCATATTAAAAACACCTGTAAATGAGCAACTCCTGGTGTTTAATTTTGAGCTAGACATGGTATCTTTCAGTCTTATGTCACCTGAGAGGCGTCGGTGATAAGTTTTCTTAACTCATCCATTTTTCCACTCCTTCCGGTCCTTGGTGAAATCTTTCATTTCTCTCATGGTTTTTCATCTTTTCCTGCCCCTTTCGAGTATTTGTTGGGACCAAGTTCTCCTTTGTCTTCCTTTCTTTCTGCATCTTGTTCTTCTTGCGTCGTTTACGCTTTTGACCAGTCTACTATCTTCCATTCTGCAAAAGTGTTCGTATCAACTTCTGATTATTCCCCTACTTCTCCAACTATCTAATTCAGTTCTTATTTTCTCATTTTTAATTCTATAAAATTTTGTTGTTCCTGCTATTCTTCTGAGGTATTTCATCTCTGTTGCATTTACCTTACTGTCTGTATGTTTAGAATGTTTAGTAGTTTCTCTTATGTATCTGCCATCAGTATGATATTGTCCGCTAAAAGTCTCTCTATTGTCAGATTCAGCAAATTTCTGTATCCCACAGAGCTTTGGAATAATTTAGTTTTCTCCTTCTTATTAGGAGAATGGGAATCGGAAATTCCAATTTAACACTATGTTAAGAGTAGAGGACTAAGGCTATCTTCTCGTTTTACTCCTTTTTTATATGAAATTCATCCAATTTTTTGTTCATTAATTTATATTTGTCCTCTTACTGTTCCATAGATACTCTTTAATATTTGTATTATGTGCCTTGGTACTTGCAGTTGTTCTAGGCAGTACGGAGTCAAAGGCTTCTCTTAGATCCACAAATTTTCGTATACCTTTTTTAAATTTCCGTCTCTGTTATGTTTCTTATTAAGAAAATATTATCTGATGTCCCTCTAGTCTTTTTCCTCTTTCTCAGCCTTTTCCGTTTCAGAGAACACTGTTCCTTACTCATTTCGCCACTCATTTCTGTTTATCTTCCTCATTTAAGCCTTTCTCTCTTAAGTCCTCTGCTACACAGTCATTCCATCTTCTTCTCGGTTGTCATCTACCTATCTTTCCCCCGACTTTTAAAAGCTCTGTCCTCGTGCCAGATCACCTCTGACGTGATCAAACCATTGCAGTCTTTGTGGGTAAATTTTTTTGAGACTGTAGCCACCCCGGCCTTTCCCCAATCACGTTGTTCCTGACCTTGTCACTGCCTTAAACATTTTTCATCATATTTAAAGCATCGACAACCTCATCTCCACTTATCCCCTATATCTAATAATATCTAATTTGGGGCCCCGCATTCTCTGTCTGTCCTCTGGTGTTCTTCATTTAGCAACTTTCTGATGTACTCATATCATCTTTGCTTTATTTCAACATCGTATCTTATCACTATTCCATCCGCACGTGTCCCAGTTTGATGATTTGTCCCTTGCCTAGCAATACTGTATAACCTTCTCGTCCTCTTGGGTATTTCTAACTCTTCATACAGCTTTGGAGACGATCTTTTTTAGCAGTAGTTAATCCTCCCTCATCTTCCTTTTTTTTTAGACCTCTTTCTAGCCTCTTTCTTCTCCTTAACCTTCTATTGTACTTCATCGTTCAACACCAAATTTCTTTGTCCTTAGGAGGCCCTTTACCAGATGTTTTGCTTAGTATGTTCTCTTCCACTCAATGTACCACAACTTTGCTGTTGGCTTCCCACCAATCATTTACCATATCTTTTACCTAAATACTCTGAAATAATTTGGCTCAATCCTTATCCTTTAACTTCCACTACATTTCGCAGTCAATTCTCTACACCTCTAGTATATAATTTAAAAATATATGCCACGCAAATAGCTTTTTAATATATCACCTCTTTAATGGATCGAAAGGAAGATATTTACTTCCCATTCCTTCTTTTTTGTCCTTTTATTTCATGCTTTTTGTAGGATATTTAGTAACCATTTCTTTCTTGTCCAATGTACTTTATTAACTCCACTTCCGCCAGCTTTTTTATCTTTTTCTTCTTAATTGCTTCTTCCATACTGATTGATTTAGATACTTCCTAGCCGTCATTCACATCTTCCCTATCGTTTCCATGATATTCCTCATTTAGTTCAATTTTTTGTGTATAATGTTTATCCCAAATTTTTAGGATATCATTTGTTTTTGTTTGAAGGTTATTATAGTCGTCTTTTAGAACTCAAACTTAGCTTTTAGTGATGTGATTTTGTTCCACAACAATCTATTATTTTTCCTATAGCTCAAGTAAATTCTTCTCCGAACACTCTCCAACTTTCTTTCTTTACCTTCCTTATCAATTTTTTAGTTTTGTCTCTGGGCTCATGGTATTTTCTTTTGTCCTGCTCGTCTTTTTGTATTCGTATAGTCCTTCCATGCTTCAGTATTTATATATTTTTTTTACACCATTCCTTTGCTGTTTCCATTAATGTTTTTCAAAATTCCATCCAACTATCTTCTAGGCTCCATTTCTTTTCTGATTCTTGTAATTTTATAAATTCATGTTCCGCCTTAGCTTGATCTAGTAGATTGTTTCATTCAACTTGTTTTGTTTTGTTTAATCATTCTTTCCAATGTTTAGTATTATCTCAACCGTTACTAATCTATCATTTGGGCCTATTTCTCCATATATTCGTTTGTATATTCTTCATTAGTCATTCCATTTCTTCCGTGTAGACGATGTAGTCTATAATACTTTTGGCATCCCTTCCTTCCGCCACATATTTACCATATTTGTCTTCTCTTATCTTATCGTACAGAATTCTATCATTCTTTCTTAATTTTTTCTCATTGTATCTTCTTTATCTCCTATACACCTCTGTTTATATCTCTTCCAATTTTGGAGCTCCAATCCCCGTTACAATTAGGGTACAAGTTTGTTTCTCTTTGTCTTGTCAGTTGTGTTGTCTATTGATGTTATGAAATACCCTGCACTGTTTTATCAATATGTTCTGATCACCCTGTATGTTGTATTTGGATTTTACGTTAGATAGGTTCAGTTGACTATAATTGTCAGCCTACAGATTATAAATATAAAAAATGTACTTGCTGTAATAAGCAACATGCTTCAAATAATAGCAGCAGAGAAAATTGTCTGTATTTATAATTTTGTGGATTAAGTTTTATATTTATTCGGTCCTAGTCTGAATAGTTTGTGAATTAATACCAGTGAAATTTTTCTGGTATGGAAAGGGCACTGTACATACAATCAAACTAGTTTACTTACTCATAGCGCAGTTATAGTAAAGAATATAGTTTCTGTAGTTTAATATTCTTCTGTAGTTGTGATATTAAAAACTAACCGATGTTCATGTCAAGATGAACGCGAATCGTCATATATCACCAGTATTTATTAGTTATTTTGTAATGTATACATATGTTTAATATTCTCCTTAATATTTGATTTATTTTTAATGATAATTTTATACAAAGTGTTTATGTTCTAGTTTGGTAAAACCAATTTTATTGTAAATTATCCTAGGGACTGCAATAACTATGCAATTTCTGGCATACAGTGTTAGTTCCTCAGGTGGAATTTGCATGAATTAGAACAATGTTTAAAATATTTTATATTTTAATACCTAATTTTATTTCCACGGGTATTTTTAACTTTGAAAATAAAGATTAGAATTATATATAAGTTCCCACAAGTATATACCTTATTAGTAGTATTTGGATGCACTGTCTCAAAATTAAAAATGCTTCTCTCCCTTTTAGTTCTCATCTAAATAGAGAACTGCATTTTAACAGCTGAAATATAGAGTGCCGTGAAGTAAAATTATTCTTTGCTAACACGATTTTTGCATATTAAGACATGTTTCTGAAATTTTGTTATGCAAGGAAAGTTAACAATAGTAGGTCTATACTTGTGCGTCTCTTCTTATGTAAATAGAACAGCTGAATGTATGTTACATGTAATGTTATTTGTAAAAAACTAAAGTCTATCGCTATGTTTTTTATGTTCAAAGTTAACAACATTCTAAACTTAGTTGTTTGTTATATTTTATTAATATATATCTATGACGATAACATTACTTTGAAAACAGGTGTGCCTATTTTATTTATTATTGTTATTGAAATCTCAGTATTCTTTAGTAATCTAATTTTTGATTGTTTTTATTAAATAACATTCCACTTAAAATTGGCTTTTTCTTTCTTAACCTTGGCCCATTTCAGCAAGTTTATAGAAGAAAAAATCGAGGTATCTGTTGAGAAAAACAAAATTTCTCAGTTTAATGCTTCAATATACTGTTGTTTTCTTTTGATCGCGTGTGAAAGCGGGCGTGTCCGCTGATTTTAGAAAAATTGAAAAAAGAGCAATATCGACCAGTGAATCGATTCTTCTGTTTGGAAAGAAAATCAAACAGTACTTGGGTGCTGTGTACGGTGACTATTCTCCGTCGAAGGCGATCGTTAAACATTGGTTTAATGAGTTTCAACGTGGTCGCACGTTGGTTTTTGATGAGCCACGCCCAGGTGCCCTGAAAACGGAGCCTACCGTGACAAAAATCCACGATCTCATATTGACAAATCGTTGATTGAACGTGCGCGGGATAGCTGAGACAGTATCTCAAAAGACCGCGTGGGTCATAGCCTGTATGAAATTTTGGGTATGAAAAAGGTGTCTCACACGACAACAAGTGCAACCGTGAGACCATTTCAGAACAGTGTTTGATGCTGTGCTTTATCTAAGACTTAGAGGTCGCTGGTTAAATGAATTTAGAAATAATAATGGAGAAAAAATGCTATATTTTGACTGTAAATAAAACTAGCGAAAGTAGCAAATATTAAATTGTGAATAAATTACGAGAATTAACTAGCTTTAACTCATTACTGTTGACTGAACAAAGAACAAAGACTTACCCTTTGGTATATTCGTACATTTAATCGTAGTCAGTGGAGTAGATTGGTAGCGTTGACCGTCGCGGCGCCAGCCGAGGCGCAAAAAGAAGTGACGTACCGTCGATACGCTGTCTCGATAGGAAGTGTCTTTGAGATGGTCAGAAAGAACCCTCTGACCATTAGGAGGTTCATGGAACAGGTTCTTCTTCTTCTCGTAGCACTACAACCCAGGGTGAGTTTTGGCTGACTGCACAACTTGCTTCCATCTTGAACGGTCGTCCATAACAGTCGGGTCAGTGGGCAGCTCCATTGTTCTTAGATCTGACCATATATTGTCTCTCCATCGCATTCGTGGACGTCCTAAGGGTCTTCTTCCTGTGGGGGCTTCCTCCCATATTAATTTGGCAAGGCGGTTATTAGGGAGTCTATGGACATAGCCAGCCCATCTAAGACGTTGGGATTTAGTCTCTTGGACTATATCGCTCGCTCTATACATCTGCTTGACCTCAGCATTTGTTCTCATTCGGTATTGGTTGCTATTAATGTCGTGATAAGGCCCAAAGATTCTTCTGAGGATTTTCCTCTCAAAACATCTAAGTTTTCTTTCAGTTTCTTTGGTCAGGGTCCACGTCTCACACCCATACATGAGTACCGGTCTAATCACCCTTTTATATATTCTAATCTTTGATGTTCGTGTTAGGCTTTTAGATTTAATAGTATTGTGGAGGCTGTACATACATCTGTTTGCTGCCTGATTTTTTCCTTTAATCTCTTCCGTGATATCGTTATCTACAGTGATTGTTGCTCCGAGATATTTAAAACTCTCCACTCTTATAAAGTTATATGGGTCTATTGTCACATTTTGCCCTATTCTATCTCGTCCCTTTTGTCTGTTGATGCACATGTATTTGGTTTTCTCTTCGTTTACCCTTAAACCAGTTTTCTTTGCCTCTACCTCCAATTTATTAAAAGTCTCCTTCACATTGGTGACAGTGTTTCCCACAATGTCAATGTCATCTGCGTATGCTAGTAGTAATTTTGGTCCATTTACTGTCAGTAATTCTGTTTTAAGGTGTGCTGCTCTTACTACTTTCTCCAGGATGATTTTAAAGAGGAGAGATGACAGCGCATCTCCTTGTTTCAGGCCATTGCTTATTTCGAAAGATTCTGAGAGTTTGTTACCTATCCGTACTCTGGATAGGAGCTACTCTGGGACAGGTGCATCCCATAAATCAATCCTATTGGGCTCTTCTGAATAGCGACAATCCAATTCAATGGCCACAGTAATACGATACTTAATACGTTTTGTGTATATTGGCGACACAAAAATAACAAAAGAGAAAGTCAAATTCTCTGAACTTACCTTACTGAATAAATGAGCTAACCAATTTAACAATGCGATTTTACTGAATAACAGGAAATAGTATATTTTAAAGCAAATAAGTTGGAATATATCATTAAATTAGATCATATTATAGTAAAGTAAAAATGTGTAAAATATGAAATAAATACTACATACTTTCTGCATCGACTACCTGGAAAAACGGTGACAAGATCTACTATGCCGAATTATTGGACCGATTCGACAGAAAAATCTGCCCAATTTGGCGAAACAAACAAAAACGTGCTCGTCCACCATTATAAATTAATACTAACTAATACCCCATCCACAGTATTCTCCAGACTTAGCCCCGTGCGACTTTTTGTTTCTAAACTTGAAAAAGTCACTCGCCGGGTAAAAATTTGCGTCAAATTAGGAGATCCTAGAGGAGCAGACCTCGAGAAAACTTATTTTTCAGACGGATTAAAGAAGTTGTAGCATCGCTGGTGAAGAATATCGAGCTAAAAGAAGACGGCGTTGACAACTAAATCGTCACTTTTCCAAAATTTTCGTTTTTCTTTTGAGTACTTTTCAATGTGTAAAAAAGGAGGAGAAAAAGTGTAGAACAGTTAACTGTTATTTATGAGGTTTGAAAAAATATGACAACATACTAATTTGCTATTTTGCTCTCATTTCTTATGCGACTTTGATAGCTTATGAAAAAAGAAGTGAGAGACCTTCAGCGTAAGCTGGAATGAAAGAGAAATAAACTTATTTAATATTATAAATAAAGGGCATCCTTATTTTTACGAAAAAAACAAAACAAAGATCATATGTACAGTCATTCTTGGTTATTGAAGGAAATAATAAAAGGAAGGAAGGAAAAAATACCTATTGATGAAATTTACTGTAGGAATAAAATGGCAATACCTGAGTGACAACAAAGATTAGATTAATACATCAATGGTGAGAGTAATATTTATCGTAGAACTGACTTAAAAACAGTTAGCTTGTTTTGTTGATCTTACGAAAGCGTTTCTCACGAAAGACTATAAGGTAAACGTAGGGGATATGACGCATAATTCGGATTTTTGGCAGATCTCAAACGGTAATACCGATAATAACATGTTGATTAGTGTTTATGACACCTAGTACTATCAGGTACTCACAACATAAATTCCAGCTAAATCCTACAATAAGAATTCCTATAATTTAAAAAACAAAAAAAGTCAACTTTTGCGTCATACTCCCGACAGGGGGGGTAATATGACGCACTAGGTGTAGGGATATGACTTATGGGAAATTACATGTAAACCAAAAATAAAAACTCAGAGTAATTAACTTTGCAACTTTTAATGAAATGAGGTGAAATAAAACTGTCTACACAACTGACATGGTGTTAGGGAATTTAACAACAAAATTGAAGTGTCCACGACGAACATTTTGTTTTGGCAGGATTTTCTTAATTTGTCCCATTTTGACAATGCCGATATCTTCAGCTAATGGAAAGACGAACTAAACCTTTCCTTTCTTGATAAAGTTAACTTCCACGCCATCATTAATGATGCTAATGACTACGCCCACATAATATAATAGCTTGCTCTTTCCTGGAAACTCAACCAATACGTAGTCGTCGTCGTTAACACTTTACATTGGAGGAAATCTTCCTCATCTACAACTTCATCATCGGAGGATTTTTCGTCCCACTCGCCTTCAGATGATGATGGCAATTCTTCTTCTAGTAAGATCTTCTTTTTTGCTGGCTTTCGAAGCTTGAATGTCTTCGTTTGGCCTTCTTAGCTTCTATATTTTCAGGCGTTGTCAAAAGTTGAGCATGCTGTTTCTTTTTCGCTACGGCAGGAGTATCACATTTTGATAATGGTGACACACTTTGTAGAAGTTTCGTAGGAGTTGCTTTTGTGGTTTTATGAGAATGTGGGTCAGTAGGCTTCTTCTTTGGAGTATTAAGTGAGAGTGAATCAGATGTGCTGGGTTGAGGATCCAAGGCTGAGCTAACACTTTCGTCGTTCTTGTCCATAGAGTTGGACTCCAAGGTTTCTTGTAGGTAAGCGTAATCAGGAATAGAGGAGTGCGCGAATGGAAACACCCCGCAGGCCCGGAAGTCTGCTGAACCCGTAGACATTGTTGCAGCTTGTGACCAGGCTTTCTGTAGTAGTTGGCCGAAGTGCCTGCGTTCTATCTTCTTTCGAGGATTTGCATTTCCCCATTTGATAGCTGCACTTCGGTAATAGGCCTTCAACGGTTTGAAAAACGATCGGCCGAGAGGCTGTAAGTAATGAGTCGTGTGGCTGGGAAGGCAAAGAAAGTGGAAATCATTTTTCAGCGCTATCTCTAATATGTCCGGCGAGTTAGTCTGAGATCCGTGTCCGTTGAGCAGTCTGTTAGGCATATTATCGAGCCACACTTGTTTGTATACACCTTTGAACACTACGTAGGGAGGTAAAAAACTTCCCTCTGCATTACAACAGGCAACAACTGTCACTGTCTCTCCTTGTTCTTTTGATTGCCGCACTTGAACTGCCTTGCTGCCTTTGATCGCTATAACTTCTTGCGGAGAAGCAAACCTGACTCATCTACATTGTAAATATTTCCGAGTTTGTTTAAGAGGTTTAATGATTCTAACGTCTTTTTTAACAAATTGAAATAATCATTCACTGTAAGTAATTTGTAATCATAAGTAGGATTACAAATAAATTTTTCCGATTCAAGAACTTCTTAATTTTTCTTATCTAAACAACTTATTGTTAGTTACTATTTTTTTAGTTTGTATAATTAAAACATTGTATTAAGCTTTATTTTAATTGTTTATTATCTGGCTATTTGTTGCAAAATCTGGCAACTTTTGAAGCAAGTGTCTGATGATTTTTAGTTTTTTGACCTGGCAACACAGCTGTCAAGAAGCTTGGCAGCAAAAATATTCAGGGTACTCTAGACGCAAGTGCAAAAGTGTACATGTCAATTATTTATCTTGCTCAAAGGTATCGTTGTTAAATTGGATTCTACGTTTGAACATTTAGAGGGTTTTTAGCAACCAACATGTACATGGTTTTTTCCTTGTTTACAATAAGTTCGAAGCTGTTCTGATATTTCTGTGAGTAAAGTATTTACCTGTGAACTCTTCTCCTTTGTCCGGGATTTGGACCGGCAGTGATAGCAATGTAACATTCAGATGTGCACTAGGATGTCTTTTGGTCGCTCAAGATCTATATATACAGAAAGACTGAATATGGCCAATGTCACTACATTTGAACAACGTCGACTTCGAGGCGATTTAATTATTACGTTTCGGACTTCTTCTTCTTCTTCTTAGCCTTCTGTCGTCCATATTTGGACATAGGCCTCTCCCAACTCCTTCCATCGGTCTCTATCCTGAGCAACATATTTCCAATTTGTTCCGGCTATTCTTTTAATATCATCAACCCATCTCATCTGTGGTCTTCCTCTTGGTCGTTTACTTTCGTAAGGTCTGCAATGTTGTATTGTAGTGTTCCAACGTTGGTCTTTTTGTCTAGCAGTGTGGCCCGCAAAGCTCCATTTAAGTTTGGCAATTTTTGTTGCTATGTCTTCGACTTTTGTTTTGGATCTTACCCAGTCGTTCCTCTTTTTATCTGACAGTCTTATACCTAACATTGCTCTTTCCATTGTTCTTTCTGTTGTAACTAGTTTATTAATGTTTACCTTGGTTGGGGTCCAGGTTTGACATCCATATGTCATGATAGGAAGGATGCATTGGTTGAACACTTTGCGTCTCAAGTATTGGGGTATTTTGCGGTTCTTAAGTATCCAACTAAGTTTTCCAAATCCTGCCCATGCTAGTCTTGCTCTTCTAGTAATTTCCGCACTTTAGTTCTCTTTGTCAAGTCTCAGGATTTGGACTAGGTAGATATATTCCTGGATTTGTTCTATCTCACTGCCATTTATAGTTATACGTCTGGGGTCATCTGTGTTTGTCATTATTTTTGTTTTTTTCATATTCATTTTTAGGCCGACGTATTGGGAGCTGGCTGCTAGTTCCCCCATCATAATTTGCAGTTCCTCGAATGTGCTCGCTATAATCACTATGTCGTCAGCGAATCTGAGGTGGTTTAACTTGTTGCCATTAACGTTAATGCCATAGGTTGACCAATTTGTAGTTTTGAAGACGTCTTCTAGGGCTAGGTTGAAAAGCTTTGGCGATATTACGTCTTCTTGTCTCACTCCTCTCTTAATGGGGATGGGATTTGTATTTTCGTCTAGTTGTACTCTCATAGTTGCATTTTCATATATATTATGTATTAGTTGCCTATATCTCGAATCTATTCTACAATTATTAATAGCTTGTTCTATGGCCCACATCTCGATACTATCAAACGCCTTTTCATAGTCGACGAAGGCAAGAAATACGGGTAGTTGGTATTCATTTGCCTTCTCTATCAATGTTCTCATTGTCAGCAGATGGTCTGATGTACTATATCCTTTGCGGAAGCCAGCCTGTTCAACCGGTTGGTAATTGTCCATTTTGTAGGTTAACCGGTTGTTAATAATTTTTTAGGACTTTTACAACAGTTGATTGGTAGACATTCTTCTCTAGTGCGACCTGCCTAGAACTGGTATGGTGATTTTCTTGAAACGCCAGTACAACGTCCAGTTTCTTGGCTTCGGATATTGATTTTCTACCACTTCTGGGAAGATCTTTAACATGCCCGTTTTTCTAATTTTTTTTTAAAATTTTACTTACTGTTGATTGAGTAATTGGTTCGCGATTGAGGTATTTAGCATTAAATAAATTACGAACTTCTGCTCTAGTCCTCGCTCTATCTCCATAACCAATTATGATTAAAATCTCGATTCGTTCTGTTTCTGTTAGTTTTATTTTTGTAAATGCTGTTATTAATGTCGGCAAAAAACTCGAAGAGTAAAAATTTGACTTCTATTATTTGACAGATTCACAGATCATTGACAAAAAAAGACGAGTCAATGACAATATTAATTTAAATATTTTTGAAAAATTACTTGAATACTAACTACAATAATTAATTTCAGATTATAATGTAGCATTGTTTATTATCAATGTATTGTTTTTTCGGAACCTGCAAAAAACACTATTTTGTTTTAATTCCAGTGGCGTTCCTTAGTGTATTTTAGTTCAGTGAATGAATATTTATTGTAATTCATAATTTTTGTGAACTCTGTAGAAATAAATATTCAAGTAATTACATCGTTGTAAAGACGATAAGGAGACCTTTCAAATGAGCTGCCGCGTGACCTCGGTTTGTATTTAAAAAAATCGTCGATTACGTCATTACGCCGACACTGATGACGTGATGTCCAACACATATATGTCAGTAGATGGTCATTCAAAAATTAAAATTGACGTGTTTTAAGATTTTTTTAAAAGTCGTCTGTTTCTGAAATAATGAATTTATTCCATACATTTGCATCATACTGTATAATGCAGTTCTTTTAGCACTGTCATAGACTACTTTGAAGTCGACCAAGAGATGATCGATTTGCCTATGTTCGTATATTTGATGTATAGTTGACTTTCCGAAAGAGAATCCGCGATAGTTTTTGGATGCCCCACAAAATTTACATTCTATTGAACTTATCGTCGGTATACTGCGAAAACCAGATAAATGACAAATTTTAAAATATTGAGTTAAGTATACCAAAATTCTCAGCTTTTTCCGCTCTACATACAGGTAAAACCCAATACATGATACGACTTACCATTCAGCAGATAATTTGTGTAATAAACAAATAAGTTACAACTAATCAACTTTTCATTTTCAAATAAAACAATATATCGCTACTTACTTCCATAAAATTAAAGTTCTGTTGCATGTAAAACAAAGTAAGCCCACATATATTATTATGCCGGACAACAATATATTTCTACTACTGCAAACCATATTCAGTAAAAAGGTGATAAGTGTCATTAATACATTTTACGTGTATGATTTATTAAAATTTCTCTTTCATATCGACTAGTAAAAACCTTTAAGTACACTTACTTCATTCTACCTGAAAACGGGTTGAGTTAAAATTTAGAAATGGTTACTAAGCTAAACCCATAAATGATCTTTATAACACATACACAGATAGAATAACTGAAGACAGCAGTTCAATTCTTGATGATTCTGAGAACAATATAGTTTCAATGACGGAATCGATTTTTGATAGTGACTTTTCAGATGTAGACCCCACATATCAGCCAAGTGAAGAGGGATCGCTTTCTCTAGGAAGTCTATATGATTTACACACAGCTGTCTTTGATAGCCTAAATGATGAGAAAAAAGATACTGAAATAGGTGCACCCACGAACAATTTAGTGTCAACTGAAATAGCTAGTTGGATATTAAATCTACTTCTTGACAAAGTATGGAAAGACGTACGTCCACTAAAACGTTGGAGAAAAGTTAACCCCAAAGATTGGGTAATAAAGGTCGCAAAAAGGAGGCGTGCTGAAGGTTTGCCTTATGAGATAAAAAAAAGACCACAGACCAGCAAAATTGCCAAAACCAGTTAATTGTTCAGAGTGCTTTTACAAATGTGCCAGTTATTTCAGCGAAGATTACAGACAAAGACTATGTCGTGATTATTGAAAGTTAGAATATGTAGGCCTGAAACATTTTCTTATTGCACGTATTAAAACGGAGCCACCAAAGAGAGTCGTTGCAGTTCGTTGAAGTTTAAAAAACCACGTGCATTTTCCAAAAAGTGTTACTTTTCTTTGAATGGCCAAGACATACAGGTATGTGAGAAATTTTTTTGTAAGACACTTTGTATATCAGCGTCGTTAATACAGGATGTTGTAAGAAAAACTGATATTCTAGGCTGGTATGCAGATACGGATAAAAGAGGCAAGCATACACCGCCAAATAAAACAAGCAGTAAAACCCGAAAAATCGTGAAGGCTCATATTGAGTCTTTTCCAACCATGGGCCCACATTATATTCGCCAAAGTTCAAAGCGTAGATATTTGGACAAAAATTAAAGTATAAGAAAAATGTACCAACTTTTTATAAATGACTGTGAGCAGGAGAAACTGGAAGGTGTTAGCAAAATTACATATCAAAGAATATTTTCTAACGACTATAATTTAAGCTTTTTTGTTGCTAAAAAAATCAATGTTTAGTTTGTAATACATATGATAGGGCTAATCCAACTGACAAATCGGATTTAGAAGACAGTTACAGAGAACATCAGAGAAGAAAAGAAGTATGTAATCTTAAAAAACAAAATGATAAGAAAAGATATAATGAACAACGGGATTTTGTTTTAATTACTTTCGATCTACTACTACTTTCGTACTACAGATTCCAAGTGGATTGACTGGAAAACTATATTATTCTCGAAAATTATGTGTCTACAATTTGTGTGTATATGAAGCCGCATTACCAAATGCAGCTTACTGTTTTGACTGGTCAGAAATTAACGGTAGACAAGGAAGTTCTGAAATAGGAAGCATTATACTCCACTACTTATCAAAATGTGTTCCAGAATATGTAAGTGAAATAAGTTTATTTTCTGATACCTGCAGAAGACAGAATCGTAATCAGCATATTGCAGCCTTACTATTATGGGATGTTCAAAACATAGACCATTTAAATATTATTGAACATAAATTTTTAGAGTCTGAACATTCCTATATGGAAGTTGACTCTATGCAGAGTAATATCGAAACCGCTAAAAAACACAGATCTATCTATGCGATGCCAGATTACTTGTCTGTTTTTCAAAATGCAAGAGGAACTAAAAATATCAAGGTTGATGATAAAAAAGTATGTATAGAACCATACAAATGTAAATAAGTTAAATACTACGACTTTTATGATTTAAAAAATTTGTCACACACTTTAATTAAAAACCGGACAAAAGACCAAAACAGCGAAAAAATAATGTGGTTGAAGATAGAAATATTGAGATGCGTGAAAGGAGGGACAAACAGAATCTATTTTAATTATGACATGTCAACAAGCTTCAATTATTTCCTTACTGATACTGCACGGCAGTCAAAAAGAAAAAAGCACGCCAAGTTATCAACTAATACAAGCAATCTTGAAGAACTTAAACGACTTTATGATGCACATTTGCCAATTAGCATAGCAAAAAAGAGAGATTTGGTACAGCTATGGGATAAGGGAGCGATACTAGAGGAATATCACGGGTGATATCGTAATTTGAAAACGGGAAATGATGTAACAGACATCTTGCCAGAGCCTGCTTTCAGTGACGAATCGGACGAGGAAGCCTCATAATAATAATATTGTTATTATTATATTCGAAATAAATTTGATTTTTTCTATAAAACTGCCTATCATTCATATAAATAATAACTATAACTATACACAGATGTTAACAAAATTTTCAGGGAAAACCAGTTAAATGTCATAAATATCGACTAATACCTTAAAACAGTGCTATTACCTAGTAAAAGCCTCATATCTCGATCACAAAACTGGAAAATATTATACTTGGTTTATTATATTTGTGTTAAATACGTTATTTGAAGAGTAATTGATTTATTTAGATTTACAGGTAAAACCAGGTAAATGATAGCATTTCCAACTTAAATTGAGGATTAGTCAGATAGGTGCCTTAACTTTTTCAAACTAATGATAGAATATCATTTCAGATATATGCATCTTTCACTAGAATACCTAATATCAAAAACAGGCTGACTGCTTAATTCACAATAAAAAAATAAACTTTAAAAACGTTTTTTCTCGATTTCGGTATTCCGACATTTACCTGGTTTTCGCAGTATACCGACGTTATATACCCAGTCACAGGTCATTCATTTCTTTCTAGCGATCGCGTTTTTGACAGAATAGAACAAGTGTTGAAGAAAATAAAAGTTATTACCATGCCAGAGCAATTCAATGAAGTATTCAGTCAATTTGACAAAGTAATTCGTATGGGAAAAGATTTTGAAGTTGCTAATTGGAAAGAAGCCTATAGGGTGTTAAAAGGCACTGCCTCTTGGCACTTTAAGGTTTTAATTAATGAACGTATTATTTTAACGTTAAAATAGTTTAGTTAAAGACTAAAAATGGACTAAAGGTTTTGGTACGGGGGGAGCCGCACTATCAAAGCGATATTGAAAAACCAAAAAGTATTTGTAAAGCTGGAACAGATATCAGGATGATTAATCCTGATAATATTATTGAATTGGGGGCTATTAAAGTTAACGCCTTAGAACTTTGGGACATAAATAAACTCCTAACAAAACATTTTGGAGAAGAGTGGAAAAACTTAGAACATCTTGAGTTTTACCATAACGCTTTAAACACAAATAATGATATGCTAGAAAACATAATTGATTCTGAAGAAAATGAAGGAGATATTAAACATATTGAAGAAGCTGATGCTTGTGATGAAATTTCAGATTTGGTTGTTTAAAACTTTTTTGTTCCATAAATATTTGTTTTAAGATTTTTTCAATAAAAATTTAGTTTTACGTAAGATGTGTGTTTTTCTGTATTCATACAGTGTTTTTTCTGTTGAAAAATCAGCAATCTCCAAGTGTTTGAGGCAAAACCAGAAATCTCTAAACTTAAAATTTAATGAAATAATTAGCTTAATTTTGTAAATACCTAAAGCCAGTGTACAAATAAATATAAATAACAAAAAAAAAATAAAATTTTAATAAAATGCTAAAATTTTATTAAAAAATTCTATTTCCTGAAAATTTTTTTAAAGTGGAGATTGCTGGTTTTGCTTCTATAGAAAATGTCACAATGAGAGTACAGTACGGGTAAGATACGGCAATGCTTTTCTTATGGAGAATAAACGCGCAGGGTTGTCGGTTTTCTCCAGCTGTTGATTGCTCATTGTCTCACAGAACCGGCTTGGATAAAATGCATCTGCCGGCAGTACGAGTAAAATATTTTATATCATGTATACGTATACCTACTGTAGAATAAAAAGGCATTGATGAGTTATTGACAACGAAAACTATGAATTTTGCATATAAAACGTCAACATGAGATATACAATTGAATCATATTCATAAGAGTAACATTTGAACACCTCTTAAAAGAACAACATACAATATTTGTAGTTTTAATGTTTTACATAAAATAGAAAAAACTTACATAATTTCTAGGAAAGAATTTGGAAACTTGGAAATGATATTATTTATAGATATTATATATAATATTCAAATTTCCAATTCTTTCATAGAAATTAGATTTTTTCTATTGTATGTAAAATATTAAAAATACAGTTATGTTGTTTCTATAAATAGGTCTTCATTTCTTTTGTAAAACTTCTGCTACAAATTACCATCATTAACATAATCACCTAAATATGGCCATAAACTTGTTTGTCATAATTAGTATTTGATAAACTCCAAGCTTTCCCTATTTCACCCCCTACCCATCCTAAGGATGGGTAGGGGGTGAAAGTGCTTTTGGAAAACGAAACTACACTTCAAAATTTAGTCCGAGTTTCAACAGAGAGCATGGAGTCCCATAAGTTTAAATCCGGTGAATTATTTAACGGTTGCGCTAAACTCGTAGTGTTAAATGTGTTGTGTTTTTTACAAAATACGGAACAACTTAATGTAAGTGCTGCTGTAAGACGTACTTCGTTGATGACTGGTGTTAGCGAAAGAAGCATTTACAATTTCAAAAAGGAAAAAGAACAGAGTGGAACGTTGAAATCGCCAAAAAAAACGTAAAAAACGAGTGTGTCAATCAAATTCTAGAATATTTATATATGACGAGGATGTAAGAAGTATTCTACGGAGAATTGTTCATTGTGAATTTTTCATGAAAAATTTGCCGCCATTCTTAAAGCATATACATAACTTCATACAAGGTAATGAGAATATACAGCCGTTGTCTCTTTCTACTTTATACAGACTTCTGAAAGATATTGGATTTGTTTATAAGAAACGTGGCCGAAGAAGCATCATGGTGGAGCGAGAGGATATTATTCATTGGCGCCATAATTATTTGAGAACTATACGACGTTTGCGAAAAGACCATTGCAATATCATATATTTGGACGAATCGTGGGTTAATGTTGGCCAATCTATAAATTACAAATGGTGCGATACTACGATACAAAACAGTCGTGATGCTTTTCTCAAAGGTTTAAGTACTGGCTTAAAAGCACCTACTAAACGAGGTCCACGATATGTTTTATTACATGCAGGTTTTTCAGGAGGTTTCCTTCCTGGCACACAGCGTGTTTTTCTGACAAAGAAAAATGATGGCGACTATCACGATAAAATGGATGCCGCATATTTTGAGTCGTGGTTTAAGGAGACATTAATATCAAATTTACCAAATAATGGTCGCAGGAATGTCATTGTAATGGACAATGCATCGTACCACTCCCGTAAAGAGAGATTCCCTAACAATTCCTGGAATAAAGCTGCAATCAAGGAATGGCTAGTGAAAAAAGACATTTTTTTCGAGGAGTGTTATTTGAAATCCGAGCTATTAGAAGCAGCGCGTGCTTTTAAAGATCAATACGATAAGTATCATCTTGATGAGTATGCTTCACAACACAATGTTTATATTTTAAGGCTTCCTCCATATCACTGCGAATTGAATCCTATAGAAATGGTGTGGAACCAAGTTAATCGATATGTAGGTACCCATAATACCACTTTTAAAAACGACGAGGTACGCCAGTTGATCGACGACGGTTTCGCACGCGTCACAAAGCAAAATTGGCTCAATTATGTCACTCATGTTGTTGAGAAAACGGAAACTGAGATGTGGACTGCGGACAACCTGCAAGATGACGTAGACCAATTGATAATACACGCGAACACAGGGGAGAGTAGCTAAAGGGAATCCGACATCTCGGATGTAGAGGACGACTTTAGTATAATTAATTGAATATCTGTGAGTAACCTCGATTATTTTACACTGTATAACCAATAAAATGCATTTACCAGTCCAATCAGAGTATGGGCTTTTCGGATATTGGGCTGGGTGAACGGAAATCGAGTTCCCGGAGGTTCCACCCTGTATAAAAGAAATGTAATTTAAAATATATTTGTTAGTTTAATAAAGTATAAATATAATATAATGTTAAATAACTTACACTATAAACCTTATACCTGCTCATCTGGTCAAGTGTGGGCAAGGAAAACCATTATCCCATATGGAATAATACAAGGTTTCGCTGAAAACTACCAGGTTGCTATGCCAAGGAACTAGGTAAACTTATGTTGTGTGTACAAAATGCGAGACTGCATTATGTTTTAACAAGGACAAAAACTGCACTTCAGATTTCCACAAAAAAAAAATTTCATAGTAGGTGTTAAAATTTCGCAGTGATTCAAGTGCGCAACTTGTTTTTTTAATAACATCGCCGGGATTAAAAAATGTGCAAAGCTTTTTCGATATTCCTGTTCCTGATAATTTTTCACATATTTACAAAACAAAAAGTTTTTCTTGGATATTGGGCTGGGTGCACGGAAATCGAGTTACCGGAGGTTCCACCCGGTATATTTATAGCTATCAAGAAAGGTAATTTAAAATACATTTGTTAGTTTAATAAAGTATACAGTTTTATAATAAAATTCTCGCTAAAAACTTAAGGTCTTTTTATTTAAATTCATGCCTCTTATTTGGCTACTTGAAGGCAATTATTTTATCAATATATTATTTTATAATAAATAACAGAGCCCGGCGTAGAGATCTAAGTACGGTTCTGTGACTACCACTTGGACCTGTTTGTATCGCCAAGCACAAGGCGTGAAATCCGGCAATTGTGCATTCCTATATTAGCCGTACTGCACTCTCGGTGTGACATTTTCTATAGACCCCTCAATTGTTTATAGCTCGTATCATCCATCCAGCGCAAAAAGTCACTGCTCGAATCAACTTATCAGAGGCTTTGGGCTTTTATCCGTACGGTGACTAAAAACGCTAAATTTGTTGTATGCAAATTACACTCGAAACTGGTGAAAATTTGAGTGTAATCTCGTAGCGAAATCACACACGTCGAATTAGTACAATTTCTAGAACTGGACTTTAACAAAATAAGATAAACATACATAATTAGTTTTAAAAAATCTGTAAAATGAAAAGATAGTTACAGGAGAATTATAATGGCTAATAGCGTTATAATGGAGAATTATAATGGTTAATAAACGAAAATATCTAACAGTAATTCATACTCGTCCCATTTTTGCCTGCCATTAACTTAAAAGTTAACAGTAATAACACCAAATTTAAAAATTATATGCAAATATTTTATTAATATTTCCATAATGCACAAATGCAATAAAACTCCGTAACTAGTGCTTCATCATACATTAACCATGCATAATCATAAAATATGATTCCTATAAATGCGTAAAATATTTGTGGTTTATTATAAATATTAAAACTAAAATAAAGTAAGAAATATTTATTAACTTCGTTTATTTGAGCACGTTTTTGCATTTACTTTTATTACCTACATTAAAATAATGATGTATAATACAAACTTTTTATTAGTATATAATTAATATAGGGTAAAGGGAGAATTAGAAAACTGAAGCCTGTTTGCAGTGGCGGCTGGTGTGGTAAAATTTTGGGTAGGCCAAGCCAGCAAATTACATAGCTATGTGCAATCAGTGACGGATCCAGAGGGAGGGGTCACGGGGTCATGACCCCCCCGCCCCTAACTAATTTTTTAATGATTTCTCTGTTCATTTTAACTTCTGCGTTGTATCTAATTTTTGCGATTTTTGATTTTTCATCTAGCAAATCGCGAACAGAAAACGCCCTCTTCTGTACATCCTTAAAGGACAGGAAATTACTTAAATGTTTCTTGCAACTGGAATGTTTTTTTTGGGAGGCCGACACATTTTTTAAATCAAAGTATCCTTCACAATTCTATACACATTTCTTATTAGAAAATAACAAACACGGCCAACAATATAGTCTATTTTTCGTAATACTTCCAGACAACCATTTGTAGACATCATACCAAGAGCAAATAAAAGTACGCACCCTTTTCCCATCTTTTTGGTTAATACGCAATGTTGGAGTAGGCCTTTCATTCATAATAATTTTTTTTTCTATCAATTTCAGTTCTTCTAGATAATGGCGATTCCAATAGTGAAACAACAATGTCCAAACACTCACTATCAACATTACTATTACTGCGACCTGGTAAAGCGTCATAACAACTCATTTTTGTGTATCAGTTATAAAACAATCTCAGATATATAAGTTGCATACAATCAGGCGATATAGAAATCACGCAAATGTGATTTTTTTTTCTTCGAATTTTACGAATTTTTTTAAATTTATTTAGGCAACCGTGCACTTGTTTGCAATTGTGTTGTTTGTTTAAAAACATGTTACAATTATAGATTATGTTACATATTTTTTTTATCATAATTTAAAAGAAAATTTTTATTACAATTCGATAATTACGTTACAAGTGACAACGATGGTCATCGTAGGCCCGATCGTCTGGTGCCTAAACAGCAAGCATAAACACGACAATATAAATCGTTGTCCGGCAACGATGTGGATCTACAGGAGGATACTAAAAATATCGTATGTGGACCATGTCACTAACGTTTCAACTCGTTATGCAGGATAAAGTACTTGGCAGGAGAGGACCGGATTACCTCCGCGGAGCTGTTTCGCAGAGCAGTCAACAAAACCATGATAGCCTTAATGATCGCCAACATCCGGATCGGATAAGGCACTGAAGAAGAAGAAGATACACAAATATCAAATACTTCTGTGTTCGAATCACTTCTAAATAACATAGTGTCAATACTAGGGGCTCTTCATCTTTTTCAGGGTTAGCAACCATCTACCATGTTTATCGATGTTCCGGTCTAGTTCCGTAATGTTCAGCGTTAACAGGGATACCTCGTGTTGGGTGTGGCTCTTCACCACGCAATGCATTACGGTCTTGAATAAAGAGAGGCTGACGTTCCACTTAAAAGAGTGTTTCATTTGCTTCGTTTGGCGCTGTGGGCTTGTTAGAACCAATGTTATATAAAGATACTGCCTCTCCAAGCTCACTCATCCCCGACAGAGGGTTTTATATTTTGCTACAACAATGTCTTTCATCTTCTTTATACTGCCATCGCTTTAAATGTGACTTGAATTGTGGCGTGATAGTTGTGAGCCTATTAAGAGATCTCCATACGGTTTAAGATAATTGGTAACCTATAGCAAAGTTCTTATTTGGGATCTAGGGCACCAGCTGAAGTCGATGCTGTGCAGAAGTGGTTTTGATTAAAGTCATAGAAGTTATAAATGTTTTACGAGCTGTAACTCTCATTGGACACCTTGTTTCACCAAACACTGGACGGGGCCAGTTACTTTTTTTCTTCTTTTCAATTTCACTTATTCTGGTATTGAGGGGAGTAATTCTAATTACAGGGTATATCTTAGAAACTGGAGTTGGTTCTAAACAACAAATATAATTCGGGTAGTATTATTCATAGCGTAATAAACGTGGTGAGTGTGGACAGAGGAGTACCAAACTGGAACTGAATACTCCGCTGCAGATAAATACAAAGTAAGGGCTGAGATCCCTAGCACAGTTATCTGAGTTACCCAACTTGTACCAGTTAACTTTCGAATTATATTGCTTCTTGACTTTTTGGCTTTTGTATCATCAACAGACATAGATAATACATGAAGTGTGGATCAAATAACAAACACCTAAGTAATAAATAGAAACTATCCTTTGGTCGATACACTAGAAAAATTACTTGGATTTACAAGAGATGGTAAAATACAGCATAAAAGGTCAATAATCAGACGCCAGAATTCATGGTAGAGAAACTTGAGGCGATGGTTTGACCGCTCATTTGCAGAAATCTTTCGTGCTGTTGCTTTTATTTAACCCACATACTACTACTGTCCTTTTAAATGGCAATCGATCTATTTCCCTTAAATTGATAACTTAAAATTACCTTTGCTAGATGGCGCCTCTGAGGTTTACTGTCAAACATATCGATGAAGATATTTCATCAGTTGCTCGCTTTAAAAGTTTGTTGGAGGTTTTTTTTTTAAATTACAAATCAAATGTGGGCGTTTTACATGATTTGCTAGTCATTGCTTTACTTACGTGTAATTATAGTGGAAATATTGCTTTGAGTTTTTTGTTACTTTCTTATGCACGGCCATTTTTGTTTTGTTCTTTTAAAAGGACAGTAGTAATAAGCACTACAAAATGGTTATTTTTAGGAAACCGTTAAAATTGCATGAGTTAATTGCAGAACTTGAGACAGATGAAATTCCAACGCCTCCTGATGCTACAATTATTTTTCCTTCAGACAACGCAAATGATAATATACCAGATTGCGATTCAGGAGACGAGGATGTCACAACGATAGACCATTTACCAGGAAGCCAACTCAGAAATGACGTGAAGGTTATTTTCGACAATCAAGATCAACGAAGAAACAAAACCTTCGATTAATCTCGAAAAACTAGGATCTGCACAATGGCTTTTAGATGATTTGTACCAGCATCGTAAAGATGTTTACTGGAGACCAGAAATTAGACCTAAATAAAATCGCACGCCATTACAGCTCTTCAGGCTATTTTTTGACGAGAACGTATTCAATATGATAACAACATATACAAATACATACGCGACACAAAAAAACTTGACTAGTGATGTTACAGATAATGAAATTAGATGTTTTGTAGGTGTGCATATTTTGAGTGGCTACGTTGTGTTACCAAAAAGATATATGTATTGGGAAAATCGTGATGATAGTCAGAATGAAAAAGTCGCTGGAGCTCTATCGAGAGATAGATTTTCCCATATAATGAAAATTCTTCATGTGTGTGATAATAACAGTATGGATAAAACAGACAAGTTTGCTAAAATACGGCCATTGTATGATGCATTGGAATGAGGTGAAGGCCTTAGCGCAAAATAGAACCCGATGGCGCGTTTTCACTGAAGCTCTATGCTCCACTTAGGAGTTCAAGAACCTTATATATATATATATATATATATATATATATATATATATATATATATATATATATATATATATATATATGATGCATTGAATCAAATTTTTTTAAATCATGCTTAAACATAGCCTAGATGAAGCTATGATACCATATTTTGGAAGGCACCCTACGAAACAATTTATACGAAACAAACCCTATAGGCTTTGGATCGGTACTCTTCGTCTAGGTTATATTGTATGGTTTACACCGTATCAAGGCAACTCAGTGCAAATACCAGCCTCATACAAAAACTTGGGTCTTGGTTTATCGGTTGTTTTGTCTTATGCAGATGTGCTTCAATCACTCTAGCCGAAAACGAGATTCCACCTCTTTTTGATAACTTCTTCTGATCCATGCATCTACCAAATGAGTTAAAAACTATAGGTCTTTTCGGTACAGGTACAATAAGGGACAATACGACACTAAAATGTCCCCTATTCGCTCCAACAGCTATGAAAAAAAAAAGGAAAGGGGAACTTACGATTACAGATTAGATAAAAAATTAGATAGTATTGTGGTTTGTCACTGGCACGACAATAGTGTCGTTACAATTGCATCTAACTTTTGTTCAGTAAAACCACATCACCTAGTCAAACGGTTTTCCCATAAGGAGAAGAGACACATTTTTGTTTTTCAACCAAATGTGATAAAGCAATACAATTCTTCTATGGATGGTGTAGACCGCTGTGACCAAAACATTAGTCTTTACCGGATCTCTAAAAGAGGGAAAAAATGGTACTTTCCGCTAATAGTACATGGAATTGCCATGGCTATTCAAAACGCGTGGCAATTGGACCGAAAAGACGGAGATCAGCTTTAATTTAGAAGCCAAATAGTTTGCAACTTTCTGGAAACCTACAAAAAGATACCAAACGCGGCCAACAAGACGGAATCCAAACACGGTCTTACATTCAAGATATGATGGTATAAACCACTACTTAATTGTTTATTAAGAAAAACAATCTCGTTGCGGACTTTGCAAGAAAAAGGTTCAATTTTTGTGCGAACAATGTAAAATACCATTACACCCTAAACAATGTTTTAAGGATTTCCATACTTTGTAAATATTTTTGAATTAATAAAGAATTACTTTCTAATATACACTGCTTCTTACTGAAGTTCTTTTAAAACAACATGGCATATTTTGACAGCTAATGCAAAAATTATTATTTTAGTATTTTTTGTCGTTAAATGAGGCACATTTCCAGTTCCTTTAAGTAAAGATAAAATTAAAAAAAACATAGTTTTAGTAATATGTGGGTTAATATATACATAACTGTGTAATAGTAATAATATATACATGACATGGCTAACTTCAAGCTAGTCAACATAAGTTGAACAACTTGTCATGGATTTGACATGCCTGATTTTCTGAAATGTTTGTAAAAGTATTATAAAATATAAGTTTACTTATACATTATGATTGTTTGACTTGTAGACCTATCAAATATAAAAAAAATTTCTAAAACTAAAATTGCTATTTGGTTCGTCAACCTACAGAAGAAGACGGAGTAATAAGAACAAGCAGGCAGAAGAGACCTTGCTCCAGTAATAACATAAGAAATGAGTAGATCTTTAGAGATAGATATCCTAGTTTACTTAAAAATATGTAACACTTGATTGGCCTGTGAAACTTATTAAATTATTTCGTGTTATCGAAACCGTACTGCATCAATAAATTAGCCCAACCGATTTATTTAGAGCAAATTTTTGCACCGTCACTTGTAATTGGCAATAGTTCGAATTTTGTTCAAAGTCGGAAGATTAAATAAATTCTCTAAAAGAGAAATCTGTCTACATAGCGTAACTAGAAATAATAAAAATTGAAATCAATCGATTCGATACATAAACTGTTCGATTTCGCGGTTTAAGTAAAAAACATATTATAAATAATTTTAATTTTAAAGAGATTGATTTTGTATATCGCTATTTATTTTATTTAGATCTGCCCCTCTTAGCTTTTACTCGTCAAATCGGTATAAAACATTGAATATGGTTAATGGCAGTGCAGTCGGTACTTGTGGCTATTTTATTTAGGACTGTTGGATTTCCTCACGGGTAGGTGAAGGCAAAGGAATATTGTGTTAGTGAAAATGTGTTTAAGTGGACATGTGACAGAAGATGTTACTGTTAGTTTTACCCTATATTGGACAATTATCGTTATTTTGACTTTGAGACTGATGGATAATACGTTCTCAATATTTTTCTATATTCTCATCTTAAGTTTCCCGTAGCTTTGCTGTTCTTCAATCAGTTTTGAGTTTAACGTTTTTCTACTTTTTCGCATTGTTGTTTTCGTTTTTGTATAATACTTTCTTAGTGTTTCTAAGATTTCGCAAATATCAATTAAATCAATATTATAAAATAAATTCTTTGTTAATTACGTTTTAACTTTCAAATTGGAAATTGTTCGGTCTATATTCGTTCGAGGAGCTGGAGTTGTTTGTGATTTACTATAAATATAACTTACACACTCATTAATCAGAGCTACCTCAAAATGAATCTAGATTTCACCCTATTTAGGTATTTCTGCGATTTCCGAGAACACAGTGTGGCGCCGTGTTGTTTGAGAAAGTCTTCTTCTTCTACTTTCTGCGATATTTTAACTACGGCAATCTTTACTGAGCTGTTTTTTTTTTAATTGGAACCAAGTTAACCATACTTTCTTCTTCGATTTTAAAGATAGATATCTTTTGTATCAGTTCTCTCCAACAGGCTCGAATGGAAATTAAGTTAAGACCAGAAATGCACCTCCAGGATTTCATATATTGTTTCCATATTATTTCACGCTCAGTCACTGACATGTAATATAAACTTGTCATCAAAGTTTTCAAAGCATTCAATTGATTGATTGTTAATGATTACGGGAATACTAGAACCAAATTAAGGCATATTTTTTGGTCTTCTTCTTCTTTTTCTTTTTTTGTAGACATGAATCTGTATCTTTTTCAATGTACCGCCAGTTGTCGTCCATCGTTTTCGTGGTCTTTCTACTGATCGCTTTTCTATTGGGGAACCGTCTCTTGCCGTCTTTACTACTCTATTTGTTGTCATTCGTCTTATATGATCGTTCCATTCTACTCTTCTATTTCTTACCCATTTCTTGATGTTCTCGACCTTGCATCTACAACGTATATCTGTACTTCTTGCTCTGTCCCATAGTGTCTTTCATCTCTGCTGTTTATAACATCCTTTTTGTCCTCTCTGTGTCAGGTCGTGTTTCTGCCGTGTATGTTATTATTGGTCTGATAACTGTTTGCTCTATTTACTTGATCTTCCACTTCTGTTTCGACCTTTCCATAGCTAGATATTATGATGCCTACATATTTTAAATCCATCACTTGTTCTATTATCTGACCTTCCAGCTTCAATTTACATCTTAGTAAATTTGCTGTTGTAACCATGCATTTTGTCTTTTTTGGGGAAATTAACATGTTAAATTTTCTGGCGGTTATATTAGCGTGCAATAAGTAGATAACGTCCTTTAATTTGACGCAGTCAAATACTTTCCTAAGGTCCACGAAACATATATATATATATATACCAGTTTGTGCATATAAACCTAAAACCCTGTTGTCCTTCTGCTAGTGTTATAATTTCATTCATTTATTGTTGTGTTTAATAAATTAATTCCTCTGTAATTTTCCGGGTCCGATTTGTCTCCCTTTTTGAAGAGAGGTATAAGGATGCTTGATCTCCATTTTTGAGGAATTCTGTTTTGCTCTATTATTTTTTGGATTAGTTTTAATAGTTGTTTGGTTCTCCGTATTTTAGGAGTTCGTTCAGTATTCCATCCTCTCACAGTGATTTTCTATTTTTTAATTTCCTTAATAGGTCCTTTACCTCTTCTCCATATTTTTTATGTTCCGCAGAAGTCGTGTTCCATCTGTTTTGAGGTCTGCCAGTGTTCTCTTTTTATTAGTCTAACGAAAGTATTCGTTTTATTTTTGATTTGTTTATAGTGGTTGTATGCCTCTTGTGTTTGTTGTGTACTGTATTGTAAAAAAGCTTTTTTTTTACTTTATATTTTGTCTTCACTTCCTCTCTAAACCATGAGGTTTATTTTTTTGGTATGTTAGTGTTCCTTACTTTCCTCTCTCCAAGCCTCTTTTGATCTTAGGGACATTAATTTTAAGGTAAGATGGTTCAGAAGCCAACTTAAAAAGCTCCCCTTTTACGAGAGCCAATAATTGCTATCAGGATCATCCAGAGATTCTAAACGTTGATTAAGTATCATAGGGTTTTTACGATTCTTCCCAGCTGATTGTAAGTTTTTAGTTGGCCACAGCATCTATAATAATTGTGATAAGAGGAGGCTAAACCAAACATATCCCAGATATTTTTCAAAAGAAACCGACATCATTCTTATAAGTATTCAATATTGATTTTTATCAACTAGTTAAAATGTATGCATTCATCTCATTACCAAATTACCAATCCCTTAGTACAGCATGTGATTTTGTGTTATTTTTAATTACTGAGACACTGTTTATCTATATCTTTATAGACATATATTTTTTACATCTTCTACTTCAACACCATTGTTGGAGAATTTAAAAAAAAATGTTGAATATATTGTCGACCGTTTTTTGCCAAAATATTTACTCAGACTAGATGTCTATATCAGTCCCATTCTTTAATGGAAAACGACAACAATTATCATTATTTACTCTGCTTTTATCCTTATGCGTGTCGGCTTCACTAATTACATTTTCCATAAGTTTCCATCTAGGTTCATCCATACATCCTACGGCTCTGCAGACTAATTTGAGCCCTTGCTTCCCTCATCAAACCTGTCCATCAATTACGGTCTGTAGCGGTCTCCCATCGCTTTCTCCGTCTTCCAATATGTTTCTTTCCCTGCATTCTTGCATTCAACAGTTGTTTTCTTCCGTCCTAAATGCATGGCTTGCCCATGATGTTTGACATCCATAGCTCACTCTCGGTCGGATTATGATCTTGTAGACTCGTATCTTAGTTATTTGATGTGGGGCTCATGATTTAAATATCCGGCTCATAGCAAAGTATGCCGTATTGCCTAGAATGATGCTTTTGCTAAGCTCTGCATCGTCAATGTTGTCCTTTGTAATGATAACTCCTAAATAGATAAAGCTATTTATTTTTTCTAAGTTGATAACTGTCAGGTAGGGTCTTGTTGCTCTCCCCGATCGACTTTGTACTTTTTTTAGTCTGATATCTATGCCCATACCAATATCAATACCCTTCAAAAACGTCCTGTCTAAGAGTCTTCCTCCAGATCTTTCTCGGTATTCTGCTACTATACTCTGCAACCCATTCTCAGCAATCCTTATTATTTGATGATTAGTATCTCTACCTTGAACATGCCCTAATCATCTTAACCTATGCACTCCCATTGGCATCAATTGGTGCCTTATCCATTAATAATTCTAACCTTTTTTGTTACTACAGTCATCCAGCTAAACTGTGTACATTTACCTGTTATATAATCCAACGTTTATGAGAAGAATTGAGGACTGAGCCCTTTTATATGAAATTTATCAGTCCTCCCACACCTGTTGTTACTCTCTCATAAATATCTCAGACTTCCTCTCAAATACTCTCTCCCATATCCCAACAACGATATTTTTATTTCTAAAAATGATACGAGCCATTCACCGTGCTCTGGAGGGCACGTAAAGCCGTCGGTCCCCTTGAGCTATATCGACACTAGCTATTTAAAACATGGTTAAAAATGCAATTGCCTGGAAGGATCTACCCGGTAAAAATGCCATACGATATTATTATTATCTCCCCCATGTTTTAACTGTGCGACTAAGTAGTTTTATGACCATGTAGTGTGTGAATTGTTAAACATCTCCTTTGTTTTGTAAACAGCTACTAATATACTGCTTCTTCATTAGACCGTATAAATACTGTAGCCGGAATTTGAAAATCTTGGACACTTAAACACCTAACCTCCTGTGGATGCTTTTCCCGTGTGGAAATTTTAAACGTTTTGGGACCTTTTTGTCACTTAACTATCTCAGCCTATTCGGTTTCATGAATAGAACTAGCTATTTGTTGAAATTTATTACCCTTCATTTTAGTTTACAGCTTAGATAATGTTTCTTTGCTTTCTAGTATTATCTGTCAGATGTGCCATATTGTATATACGACACGTTATCTTTCGTAATTATGCTTCTCATATTTGATGTGTTTTACTCGTTTATACTAAGTGTACATCTTTGACAGGATTAAACACATTTTTGCTACATAGTGTTCTTATTTTGTATTCTTTTTAAAATAAATAAATAATAAATTCAGGTTCCCGATTTGTTTTCTATATTTACTTAAGAAATGTCTGACCTTGTAAAATAATTCACTTTAATGGAATATAACATAAATGGATGTAAAAGCGTGTTTTAAATATCAAACTTTAAATGCAATAAATATATTAAATCTAATCAAGATATAGACCAGAGAAATAAAAACAAACGCTTTTTTCGTGACACTCTTTGATAACTTGCAATGTTAATAGTATAAATAATCTTTTTGTTTTTCTTTAAACTATTTTTATAATTTTCAGCTTAGGACATGATATGGATGCTGTTTTTAATTGCTGCCCTAAGTAAGTATACGTTTAGTTAAATAATGTAAAACATAAGATCTTAAAAAGTAAAAGCTTTGTAATTTTTTCTGGACCATGAAATTAATTTTGTACTCATTTAGATATACAAAAAGTTAGCGTAACTCGACAATATTTGGATACACGTGAACCCAGTTACTTTTACTCCAAAATAACTTCACATTATATTGAAAGATAGTAATAATTAATAAACTATAAGAGTATACGATATAGCTAATATAACGAAATTTTTTGTTTTAAACTTACATCATTTTAATATTTGCTGAAGCTGTTTTTAAAAGATTTGTGAAAGCCATTGGTACGAGGGAAGCTTTATTTAGCGTGAAGGTATTGTCTCAGAAATGTAGAGATGTCAGCTGTGATGTTTTTGCATGCCTGATTGACTACAAGAAGGCTTTCGATAGAGTCAGGCATGAACAGATGATGGACAGGAAATCAGGAAGTGCTGAAGAGGACATGGATTGACGGCAGAGACCTAAAAATAATAGCTAACCTGTATTGTAATCAATCAGCGGTGCTCCGAATAGATGGAGAATATACAGATCAGATCAAAATCTTAAGGGGAGTGAGACAGGGGTGCATAGTTTCACCATTGATATTCAATTTGTACTCGGAGCACATTTTTGAGGCTCTAAAAGAGTTAAATAAATGGAGTCAATTTCAATAATCTGCGGTATGCAGGTTATGAAATGAATATAAAAAAACAAAAATAATGACAAACACAGATGACCCCAGACGTATAACTATAAATGGCAGTGAGATAGAACAAATCCAGGAATATATCTACCTGGGCCAAATCCTGAGACTTGACAAAGAGAACCAAAGTGCGGAAATTACTAGAAGAGAAGAGAAGAGAAGAGAAGGGAAACCTGGACCCTAACCAAGGCACACATGAATAAACTAGCCACAACAGAAAGAACAATGTAAAGAGCAATGTTAGGTATACGACTGTCAGATAAAAAGAGGAACGACTGGGTAAGATCCAAAACAAAAGTCGAGGACATGGCAACAAAAATTGCCAAACTTAAATGGAGCTTCGCGGGCCACACTGCTAGACAAAAAGACCAACGTTGGAATACTACAATACAACATTGGAGACCTTACGAAAGTAAACGACCGAGAGGAAGACCACAGATGAGATGGGTTGATGACATTAAAAGAATAGCCGGACCAAATTGGAAATATGTTGCTCAGGATAGAGACCGATGGAAGGAGTTGGGAGAGGCCTATGTCCAAACATGGACTACAGAAGGCTAAGAAGAAGACGAAGAAGAGCGGTATGCAGATGATGCAACAGTTTTTCAATACCATAGAAGGGCTGCAAAACTTAATGAAAAAAATAACAGAAACAAATAGAACATATGGACTGGATATAAACACCAGCAAAACCAAACTAATGATCATCAGCAAGGAAAAAATAACTGGAGCAAATTTGTATGTGAACCAAATGAGAACTGAACGTATCTCACAGTACAACTACTAGGTAATAAATAATCAATGAGTCGTGGGATAATACCCAAGAGATTAAATGTCGCATCGGAAAGGCAAAAAGTGCATTCTTGACTATGAGTTCTGTGTTCAAGAGCCATACCTCACGTTAGAAACAAAAATAAGGCTTTTTAAATGTTATGTGTACTTGGTGCTTCTGTACGGAGTAGAAACGTGGACATTGAAGTCGGAAACTCTATCAAAACTTCAGGCTTTTGAGCTATGGTTATATAAAAGGATCCTGAGGATACCACGGACAAAGTCATCAATGAAAATGAAGAAGTACTACAGCGGATTTGGTCAACATCGTGAACGGCCGTAAGCTGCAGTATGTGGGACATATAATGAGAAATCAAGGCCGATACGAGCTACTTTAATGCATTTTGCAAGGTAAAATTGAAGGAAAAAGGCCCCAGGACCAAGAAGAATATCCTCGTATAGCAACCAACAAAGTCATCATAGCCAGAATGATCGCCAACGTTCGGAACGAAGAGGTACCCTAAGAAGAAGAATGAGCTAATTATCACTCTGCCAATCAGACCACCCGAAAACATTTTTTAAAACAGTTGCTAGCTTATACGTGAGAGAAAGGATAGGAGGATGAAGCAAACAAAACCATCCTCAGAAAGGGATGACCTATTACCGTATTATAAGGAGACATAATATCTGTTCCTTTTATTTTAATAACAAAAATTTTGACTGAAGATAAAATTTTGGTTACACTGAAAAAACAGTTCTGAAATCACAAGAGGAAGAAAAAGGTAAAATTATGTATTAGAGACGGAATTATTGTCAACAAATAAGAGATTTCTACAATTAAAATAAGAAGTTACACTATTTACACACTGTAATAAAGGAACAAGTCTGAAGACAAAAGTAAAAAAACCATGTTTTTCCATTCATTAACTAAATGAAGCGTATCCTTTTTTAAAAATATTATAGTTTCTTAAAAACTCGATTATTTTGTGGACAACACTAACTCTTTCACGCAAGGCTTCTTCTATTTTGTCTCCTATTTTGCATGAGTTAGTTTTCTTAAAAAAAAAAATAAATTATTTACAAAATTTTTTACAAAAAAAGAACAAACGGTTTAAATACCCTAAACTTTATTCAAGCTAATATTTTAGAAAATCTAAGTATAAAGTATAAATATTCATCTTGACATCCTGAGAATCCATCTTTCTTGGGAACTTCCACGAGCCTTTCGATGACGTCTTTCATTTTGATTTCATATGGCTTTATATCACCCAGACAGAAATTTTTAGATAAGCAGATTAACCATTATCGCTGGAGTTTAAGATACTATTTTAACAACATAAAAACGTACGTCCTTCTTTCCAATAAGCTTTGTTAGGTAGAATCTGCCAGTTTTCAGTGTAAACTCTGTTCGTGTGTCTAGTTCGTTATTTTTAGACAGATATTCTTCATAATCCATGTCTGACTCATGCTCAGAAGAAGGATCCGAACTATCATCCTAAAGAATGCTTTCAACATCGCCTTGTTGAGATCTTTCGATTAGGGAAAGACTGGTTTAGTCTTTTTAATGTTTTTGTCTGGAAAATGATGCTTTACTGATAGGCTATCCATAACTTTTCTTTTTATAGCTTTTTTGTTCTTGTTTTTCTTCATTATTTTCTCGTGTTCGTCTTCTATTTGTATCTTCTCAAGCATATCAGATAAAATTCGACACTTCCCTCTTTTACAACCTTTTTGTATGTTTGTTCTTGGAGGTGCCTTAGGTAAAGAGCGGAAAAGTTCTTCAGTCTTCGTTTATTTTTGATAATTAATAAGAGAACTGAAAGAGATGTCTTCATTGTTAATTGCAGGATTATTTCCATCAGCGACTGAAGAACTATAGAACTCGTGTTCTTGAAATCCATTTTCATTTAAGGGCCATATCCTTTAAACTCTGAATCCAATCTTCAATATTTGTGCGGTTAAATGCTAGTTTATATGCCTGGCCAGAAATTTAAGCGATATCGTAAGTAGATATTGTTTTTCCTGGGGTTTTATCATCCATTCGATGCACGCCTTGTTGTAATATATTTTATGTGGGCCAAAAACACTGCGATTGAGGGGTTTGAGCTTATGGTCGTATGGGGTGGAATAGTTACCATCACGACTTCATAATATTTAGCTAAGTTGGTGATTTTGGGGGTAATATGACTTTCATGATTGTCTATTATTACTAACCTTTTGTGATATTTATAAAATGCCTTAAATATTCTAAAAATATGACTCCATTGGACCTACCATTAGGATGAGCAGTTCCGACTGAATATATACTGTATACGTGATATGAGGCGAATTGTTTATAAACACACTAAATAAAAGATTTCCACATACAAATTTTAAAACCCGAACGAATGATATATTCAAGTAAAAAACTATAGATTAATAAATATCTTTCTTGTTGTCAAATCACCACCTCCGGCAATTATTTGGACATCAGTTATTGGTAATTATGGTATTGGTAAAACATTATCACGCATATTGTTTAGCAAAAAATTCTCACAGTTGGTTGGAATATTTATGACCAACAGAGAGTTTAACTTACTTTTTTGTTAATCTGAATATTTTGTATTCCAATAGTGTACTTAATTGATTAGTTCAGACAATATTCTTCGGTGATATAATGTCCAATTTTACAGTCGACTTCTGTTTTAAAAAGTGAGACGAATCAATTGAGCATTTCGGAAAGTATCACATAATCAAATGGTTCATTAACTTTTCTCTGAATGATTATCTTATATCTTTAATAAAACTATAAAACAATGGTTTTGTGGTCATTTTTAAATTGAATAGAAAATATTTCTTAGACATTGTTGATTTTTATTTATTGAGCTGATTGTTCACAGGGTAGAAAATGTTTTATCTGGACTACTCTAGAAAGGGCTTATGTAGCATGAAGACCCAAACTTCATTAATTAGAATATGTTATAAACCTTTCAGTCATAAATTAGAATATGTTAGCACCCACAAGCACAATTTTGTGCTTGTGGGTGTATATAGTATCATCTTTTTTTTTTATAAATTTTTGCACTCAACTATTTTGTACCAAGTACAAAATATTTAAACTAAAATATTTTTCGACGTAGGTATAGATTGTGAGCCCACGGTATAAAACCATTGTAGACACGCACACATTGAAAATAACACACAATGAGTTCTTTAATTTACAAATATTTACAACAAAACAGTAGGTGATCCGTTTTCTCCCGTTAAGTTTTTGATCTTTTTATGTAGGTTAAAAGTGTCATGCTTCTGTCCAAGGGATTCTATTTCTATGCATTGATCTTGTAGCCATGATTTTTGTTCTTTTTCTTAATGATTCTGTTTATTTCTTTGTACCTTTTCTCATTCTTATTTTTGTGTTTTCTTCGTTCTTCCATTAGCTCTAATATTTCTTGTCCCATCCATGGCTTTTTCTTTATATTGTTTTCTGGTTTAAGTTTATTCTACCCCTGAATTACAGATATTTTTTATTTTATTCCACATATTATCAACACTTACGTTTTCTTGATTAATATCTGAGATTATCATGCTATTTATTTTGTTGTTGATCTCCTCTTTGACTTCTTCTCTTGTGGTTTTATCTTTCAACTTCTGGATGTCCGGACGTTTTTGTGCTTTTCTTTTATGGACTTTTTTCATGTGGAGTTTGAATGGAACATCTACTCCCGGATATATTTTTGCGGATTTTACGGAAATCTGAATCGGATTTCTGAAATCGTTTGTTGATGATGATGTAGTCAATCTGGTTTCTAATCATTTTTTTGGACAGTCAGTTGGAGATTTCCAGGTGTAGAGTCTTCGAGGTGGTAATATTGGCAAAAGGTGTTTATTATTGCATTATCCGTTTCCTGGCAGAACTGAACAAGACAGTGCATATCTGTAAAAAACAAAGAATATAGCGGTAACTATTTTTTGTTGTTTCCAGTTAAATATTAAACAAAAAAGGTGGCAAAATCTAATAAAGCAAAGATTATTATGGTCGACAATTATAATGTTCATAATTATTTATAATAAAGGAAAACTTTACTAAACGTGTCTAAACCTTATCGGTTGAACACACTTTTTTGTGCCCCGAAACAAATAATAATAAAATTATAATAAAAAGCCTTTAAAAATATTGTTTCCACTTTCATCTATTTATTTATTTTATATGTTTATTTCCTACTTACTGTATATTAACAAAATAGATAACGTACAAAAAACAGTTAAAACTGGCTTACCGCAGTTCTTGAGCTATATTCCTTTTCCATTTTCCTTTTTGTTGAATTCTCTTACGAGCTTTTGTTGATGTAACTGAAATAGCTTCAGTTTCCATTTTAAATTTAATACCATAAAAGATAATACTCCCAAAACTATTTAACTCTTAAGCGATAAATTTAATACATACGTACTAATTTTCTAACAAAATCTGATTAAAACTCAAAGGCATTGCAAGTTCGTCAAAGGTTGAAGCATGGAATACGCTGTGATCGGCCAAAACGGAAATTGCCGGTGTTGCCATTCGCGGACCGATGGAGATTGCTGTTTTTACTACTAACCCTATTTTTGACGATAAAATATGCACAATGTATTGAGGGTTTTGCTACCCAATATTTTGTGAAGTTGTAGAGATGAACACAAAGATATAGATGGCAGCAATAACTTAATTTGGGGAAATATGGAGATTGCTGGTTTTGCTTCTATACCCCTCATTTAGGGCATTTTATTTACGACCTTTCTTTAAAACCCGAAAATTTATATCTAGAAGCGAAGTCTTTTCCATCATGTTTCGGTAAATGATCCATTCCATCCAAATATATGTCAGTAATTAGTCTCAATTCGAAATTTTGGGATTGAAGTACGCGATGAGTTTGCAGACTTATTCAGTGTGGTGGAACGATGACCCTTCTTTCGTGGTACTATTTTTTTAAGCCAAAATTAAAGCTTCTGCCATATATGTAGCAAAGTACAGTCAATCCATGATTGCTTTTTTTAAATAACCCAATTAAGTCGTTTACAGAGGCAAAGTCTATAGCGTGTGTAGACATCTTGAGGGTCCAGTTCTTTAAGCAAATGAAGGATCTATATATAGTTATCAGAAAGTCTAAGACATTGATGCTAGATAACAAGTATGTGTTTTAGGTATTAATGAAGCAAGGGTAAAGAACCATGGACCCAACTGTATTATTCGCAGGTATCAGCTTAAAATCAATTCAAAGTGTAATTCCGGAAGGCCGTTATGTTTCTACTTCCATAATAATATTCTCTTGATTTAATTAAAATCAATATCTAATTTTTTTTCTATTGATTTATTATTTAAAACCGTACAAACTAGTGAATAACGTCTTTCGTCACACGTCTACATACCCTTTCGATACCTGTACTGATTAGGACTCAAATAATTGCATGTGAAAAAATTCTTCATTCTGTCGCACATTGTCTCATCAAAATTTTAGAAAAGGCACATAAAATATTTATTGGACGAAAACTGCTAATGTCAGCAGAATCACTTTCTTATGAACTGGTACAACACAGGCAGTTTTCAATTGGGTTGGAAATGTACCGTTCTTTAATGAGTTATTGATAATGTGAGCTAATGGTCTTGCAATAATCGTTGTACATAGTTTTACAATAGTTGTAAGTATTTGATATATTATGCAACAACTTATTTTATTTTTCAATGTATTCTCAATATATACAATTTCGTTAGAAGTTATCGGTTTTATGTACATTGAATGAAAATTTTTAACAATATTATTTTGAATAGGTTATGCTTAACAGGGGAAGTCATATTTGAATTTTAATCTCTCCGGAAATTCAAGATTTCGTTGGCTATACATTTTTCATCACCGGGTATAGTCAGAATGGATTGAAATAGATTGGGTTCCAACACTTTTCCAAGCTCATCAATGGAGTTGTCAATTGAAAGATTTGTCTTTCTTGGATTTATATAATTTATGGTAAAGAAGTGTTCATTACATAATTTTTTGTCCAAAATTTAATAACACTTTATACCAAATCTATTTTCACTATTATAAATTCGGAATTTTATGGTCATCAATTTATATTTTTATTATTTAATCATTTTATCATTAATTGTCTTCCTCGCAAAATTAACAGTGGTCTTCAATGGACGTCTGCCATCTAGAAAATGATCATTTTGGCTTTACAACCCTGTGTGGGTCCTAGCATCCCCAAGAATTTCTTTTCATCGATGTTATCATGGAACCTTGTTCTGAGTCTTCCTCTTTTTCTCTGGGTCATTTTGTTCCATCCACATTACATGCCCTACCCACCTCAGACGTCCTATCATAACATATTTTATCTGGTTCCTGGTATATTCTATACAGTTCGAAGTTGTATCGTCTTCTCCACACTCCATTGTCATTCAGCGCTCCATAAATTCGCCTGGTACTTTTCTTTCGAAGCATCCTTATATTTTCATTACTTTTTGGTAGAGTCCAGGTATCTCATCCATATGTTAGGACTATTATTAGTTGGGCGTATTATTGTTTTGTAGAGTTTTACCTTAATATTTCTCGATATAATTGAGGTTTTAAAAAGCAGATTGAGAGTAATATTGTTTTCAATGTTGACGAGCACTCCTAGGTATATAAATTCGTTAACTGATTCTATAACGTCGTTCTTTATAACAAGTGGGCGTAGGATTTGTGGTCGCGTGCTTATTTTCATTTTCATGTGATTTACTTCGTATTGGTGTTTATTATTAATTTTTTCCAAAGCCAGATTAAACAGTATACAGGAGAAAGGGTCTCTCTGGCGCAGCCAGTTATTTGTTTGAAAAGGTTCCGACAGCTTCCTGGATTCTTACTCTACATTCAGCTTTTTCAAGAGTTAGTTTTGTTACATTTACCAACTGATTTGGTACTCCTAGCTCTTTCATTACTCTCAACATTTCTCTTCTATTTACAGAGTCTTAGGCTGTCTTGCAGTCTTCCAGATTTTCTTTTTCTTTCTCTGTATTAAGTGCCCAGTTAAAGTATTTCACCCAACGATTCAATATATCTTTCCTTGTTGTTAATAGGTCACCATTCGGACTTCTGCATTACCTTATAGTTGACTTGAATTCTTTAGTTGATAATGTTTGATGATGGTAATGTTTCATACTAATAATCTTAATTCTTTTAGTCCCTATACAACAATCTTTGGAATACGATAACATAGACATATTGACAAACTACGATGTACAGTTCGCACAGCTCGCAGATAACCAAGCAACCCCCAAGAAGAAGCAAGGTTTCAGTGCTGGAAGCAGTTTGAGGAGTATAGCAGAAGGTTCTTCAAACGCCGCTGATGATGCGGTCAATAATCAAGACGCTGCTGGACACCAAGCAGCTTATGTTGCCAAAAACACACTTGCTCAATCTGCAGCAGCAGTAAGAACATTATTTTATTAAAAGCAATTGTAATTTACCTCTTATTCTATTAATACCAACAATTTATTTGTTATAATCTTTTTTATTTATTTCGTCACTTCCTAGCCGAACCATTGACTATCACCATTGATAACTTTTTGAGCCATATTCTTCTAAATAATATTTCATATAAACCGTATAGCTCATAAAATTGATTTCAGCTCTAGAAACTTCTATTCCAGATACCTCTACCTCTTCTGGTTCAATTTTACTCCAGTTCCTCTTAATTGGACACTTTGATAGTGGATATGAATAACTTATTCTATTTTGTATGTGTTGCACTCCCAGCACACTATTTATTTATCAATTATTTACAAATTTGTCAACAAGACTTTTCAGTTATGTACAAGAGTGAAAATCCCCTAGTTACTCCCGCATTTAAAAAAATTAAACTTTTGGTACAGTGGCACCATCGTCATCATCTTCAGCACAATAACTGCTGATGGATTTTGGGCTCTTCTGAAATTTGCCTCTAGTCTCCTCTCCTCTTCGCTACATCTATCCACCGACTGACCTATATCACTCTCAGATCCTACTCCACGTCTTGCAACCATTGCTTTATGGTCTCTATCCCTTTTGGTCTAAACCTCGTCAGTTTTCTTGACTTTAGAAACCTATCTATGTCTTCTCCGCCTATCAACTTCTAAAATTCATAATTAATTCTAAAACTCTTTTCTCCAAAATTTAAAGTGAGCCTTTAGCATGCACTAGGTTTCAGTAGCAAATTTGATAACTGGCCAACTTTAGTGTCACCAATAATGCCCCTGGCGTATTTGCGTCTTCTCTAATTACATCTTTAACGGATGTTTGATTATTTTTGTTCCATTTTAATTTAGTACTGATACTAAAAAGGTTAACACTCCTCGACCCTATTTTTTTGCTTGGTTTAGGGTTTCTATTATTAAATTCACTTTTGATGTAATTTTGATTTCCAGTAATTTTTTTTAATGTTTTATATTTCCTTAATACTTTAGGCCTCAGCTACTGCTCAAGCTGCCTTAGCAGGAAAACAAATTCTTCTTCAAGGAATGGAACAACAGTTTAGGGATGCTCAAACTGCTCTTATGGGAGAAAAACAGCAACTTATGCAGGTATAATTAAGGCATACATTATAAATATTTATAGAAATAAATCCGTAATATAGTTTCGAAACACAATTCAGATTTCTTCTTTAATCTGAGCCTTCTAAAAATTGCAAGGCAAAACAGACGTTGATAAAGATGTTAATAGAGACATGGGGAATCTAAAATTTGCATTCCACGACATGTCTCCTCAACTAAGAAGAAATCCTTAGCGAATTGGTTTCTTGTACTCATACTTGTACTCATATTCCGAATAAAATGAAAAAGACATTTAAGATTTGATTTCACGTACAAAGTGTCTATGTATCTGTTTATACGTATTTTGCCCTAATAGGGCTCATCAGAACAGCTATTCATAGGCTTTCTCAACGTGAAAAATAAATCTTTTCTGTCTTTAAGAAGCAACAATAAAATGGCTTCGATATGGACGCAATAGCGACATCTGATAATAAATCCGTAAAATAGTTTCGAAACACAATTCAGATTTCTTCTTTAATCTGAGCCTTCTAAAAATTGCAAGGCAAAACAGACGTTGATAAAGATGTTAATAGAGACATGGGGACATAGTTGAGGAGACATGTCGTGGAATGCAAATTTTAGATTCCCCATGTCTCTATTAACATCTTTATCAACGTCTGTTTTGCCTTGCAATTTTTAGAAGGCTCAGATTAAAGAAGAAATCTGAATTGTGTTTCGAAACTATTTTACGGATTTATTATCAGATGTCGCTATTGCGTCCATATCGAAGCCATTTTATTGTTGCTTCTTAAAGACAGAAAATATTTATTTTTCACGTTGAGAAAGCCTATGAATATCTGTTCTGATGAGCCCTATTAGGGCGAAATACATATAAACAGATACATAGACACTTTGTACGTGAAATCAAATCTTGACTGTCTTTTTCAATTTATAGAAATATAAGAAAACTTTGAAATTAATGACTCTTCCTGGTCTACAAATAGAAATATAAAGGGTAGTAGCAAAGAGGCGATCGCGGTCTCTGACTCAAATAGATCACAATAACTTCAATCAGGATCCTGCAAGTGAACCTTCAGCACAGTTAGTCAGCTCAACATTGTGGAACTGTGTGGTGTCCGGTGTTAGGGAGCTACAGAAACACCAAGTAACTATTCTATTATTAGATATATTAGAAAACTAATGGATAATCTTAGCACTTTACTCTGACCATTGTCTACTATCATAGATAATTTAGTAGTCTTTCCTAAACCTGTCCTAATATAATTTTTATACATATATCTTTTACAATTTTCATATAATTAGTCAAGACACTTTTCTAATTCTATTGAATGTCCACTACAAATTTTAAAATGAACTCTATAACGTGGTTTCTACAGATGAATGGATACCTATGTATTTTGTATTTTGTTTAATTTAAATTTGTAAAGATTTTATTATTTTCACATTTATTTCTAGGCACAAAGAGCAGCAGATCAAACGAACAGGGCAGCACAAGAAGCAAGAACACATGTACAAGTCCTTCAGAACACGCTAAATGCCGCTCAAGCTGCAGCAGATCACGTAACCCAAGCAGCGAATGAAGCCGCCGGGGAGTTAGCTGCTCAGCAAGCTATGGTTGGGTCTGCGATGGACAGATTAGAAAATATAGGAAAACAACTAGCAGCCGTAAGGATCGACTTTGAAGCCACAAGGTCTGCAGCGATGAAAGCTCAAGCCGCGGCCCAGGCAGCCGCAGCTAATGCAGCGGCAGCGGCTGCGGCTGCCGCAGCAGGACTAGCCAAGAACGCCGGAAAACAACCTCTTCCTCCTCCCCCACCACCACCACCAAAGTCAGACAATGGTGGGGGTGGTAAAAAGGGCGGTGGAAGCGGAGGTTCTGGAGGAAATGGTGGTAAATCTTCTAAATATAGTGCAGATGCTGATTACGATCAAAATTCTTTTTATCACCCTTTGTTCTATGGAGAAAGTTAACCGATATTTTCCAGGGTGTTGTTGATTTTTTTACTGTTTCTAAAAAATAAAGTACTAAACAACATTTTGCTAGTTTTTTACCTCCTCAAATTACAGGATTAATTAGCAAAGATAGTGCTAATCAAAAATGCATTATTACTGCTAATCATTATGCCAGAATGCAAAAATGCTATTTTGTCCCCATGAATTTTTAAAATATAAAAAACCTTTAATTTCGGATTTCGGCCAAAATTGTCTTTTTTTCATTATAACTTTTGCCACAATGGCCGTAAGTGACGTAACGTTATGGAGACCATTATTGGTAAATTTTAGTGGACAAAATTTCAACTACATCGGTTTAATATTTTTTTAGTTAAATATTCGCTAAAAATTCGATTTTCATACCTATGCTTCAGCCCTTTGAAATGTGGATATGTCGTCGCATAGTTATAATAGCCTGGGTGGATTAAGTTACAAATGATGAACTTTTGAAAATAATGACAAAAACAGAAAATTGTTAACATTAATCAAGATGATAACGACCGCATACCTAGGACAGGTATCTCGATATCATAGAAATGAGCTCCCAAAACTAATTATAGAATAACAAATAGAGTACCGAAGAGGACCTGATAATAAGCAGTGTTCCTGGCTGAAGAACTTGTTCCTCAGCACAAAACCGCACAGAGTCGAAATTGTTGCCACTTTTGCTGATGGAGACGCACTTAAAGAAGTTATATATTTATCACATATATCAATTGTTTAAATGATTGTTCTTTGTCTGGTAATATGCTGAAAAACTTAAAAAAGATCTCCATAAGTTTTCTGCTGTTAACATTCAATATCTTCTGTTCTTTTTCTTCGTTTTATGTAGACATAACTCTGTCTGTTTTTAATGTGCCTCCACTAAGTTGTCGTTCCATCGTTTTCGTGGTCTTCCTACTGATCGTCTTCCTATTGGGGAACCATCTTTTGCCTCTTTACTACTCTATGTGTTGTCATTCGGCTTATATGATCGTTCGCAAAAAGAATGCCACAAAAAATAGCTTCCAAACAGGATTGTTTATTGAGGTGACATTGAGGTTCTTCTATAGTGATGTTCGGTTTGGTTCTGAGCTTTTAGATCACAAAATTGGATCGTTTTCTGTGATAATTTGTAAGTAAATAGTTGTCACTTAGGAACAGAACACTTTTACCTTTAGTGTGAAGTAGTTGGCCTTATAGTCCTCTCGAATTTAACCTAATTGTCGAAAGTTGGCTGGACTATTTAAAGTTGACCCAACTGTCTGAAGTTAGCTGAACCATCTGAAACTAGTCCGAAGTAATGGAATATGTCGTCTTGCTGGGCAGTGATTTTTTTTCATGGATGATCTTAGACGTGTACCATAACAGAAACAAAAAAGAGGCAAAATAAAGAAAATCAAAGATGACTTAACGTACAGATATGCCCATATTACATGATAACATTTAATGAAGAAAACGTACATATTACACAACAAAAATGGAGGTATGCCAAAAGGACTTTAAGCTCATATGTATTGCCTAAACGGCTAAACGTATCTACAGAGACGTGTAAAGTGTCACGTAATAGAATTGCACGAATAAAACACAAATATAGAGAAAGTAAAGCTTGTAATATGTCTTGCGACAACACAATAACGTCTAAAGAGCTTAACTTACAGAACGTGTGAGATTAAGAGTATAAGATTAAGTGAATAGAATGCAATGGTATATGATTTAATGAACAATAAGCAATGTCAACTAACGTAAATATTGTTCTTGTCTAAGATTATGCCTCTCTGTGCCAATTTTGATAGCAATTTATAAATATACAGGGAAACTATTAGCAAAAAACGAAAAACAAAAATTAACTTTAACACCCTGTATCTTTTTTTTCAGCAACATTTTATTAAGGCATATTTGGCCCAATAGCCATATTTTGATCCAAATAACCTGTCCTTAGTCTATGTCCCAATAGTTATGACTCACCCTGTATAATAGGTCAGAAGGTGGATGGAAATTTCAGGAATGACAAAGTTAATTAACCTCTTAGCTAATGAATTTGTCCATGGAAAATAAAGTTTGACTGATTAAAACTCTAGAAAAGCTCTTTACATAATAATAAGGCTTACTGAAGTAGCCTTGTTATTAAAATCAGATAAAAATGGAGCATCTAAAATATCTGGCATAAGTCATAGCTGGTAGATTTGTCTCGTTTGCTTGGCATCAGAGATCTTGATGTAAATGCAACTCGTTTATACGCTATTGATAATGTGGGAAGGAATTACAGTTGCGTAACTAGTGGTTATGTTGGGGTTGAAATATTAGAAACATATCTATCGTAGTACGTGATAAGTGATAATACTAAGAAATTTAGAACTCCATTAATTGGTCTTTGCATATCTGAAATGGCTTGACTTGTTAAATCTTCTCATGAAGCATTCTACTCTTCTTTCTTTCTGTTTCAAATTCATTACTTCACTCACTTGTCATAGCCACTTCGTCCATTTTATTTCGCCATAATCATCTTACTGAAAGGAGTATTAGGAGTGTAATGGATACATTTTGAGTACAATGGTTCAATAAACAATCAGCTAACACTCGTACGTTGACGAAACGCAAGCTGTGTAAAAACCGCTGTCCGTCAGAGTGTGAAGAAGGATCTGAAGTAGTCGATTTCCCGTTGCTCACAAGAACTCTGACTTTCACGGACCATGCCTTAGAGAATTTTGCTTCGTGGCTTAAGCATCCACCAGCACAAAAGTCAACTGACCCAGAAGCTGAAGATACACGATCAAAGACGGCAATATGTATTCGCTGAATGGACTCTGGAGCAGTTAGATGAGGCCCATTTTTTGATGAATGAGTACGTCAACAAACAGAATTGTCGAATTAGGGATAATACCAATTCAGATAAGATCCAAAATCGTCCAATGACTTACGAAAAAGAAGCGCAAGAAATCATGGACGTAATGATTGAGAGACAAAAACACTAAAAAAACTTAACTGAATACAAGCTCTTTAATAAAGTAATTAGGGAAAAGTGCAAAGCAGCTAAAGAACACTGAATATTATAAAATAAAGGAAATACTTATAGGGACAGAAAATAGATTTACCAGATGGAAAGAGAATATCGAAAAATTTTTCCTCGGTGTTGGAGTATATATCCCACCACCTTTAGACAAATAAATAAATGAAAAAGTTCCAGAAATAACCAGGGAAGAAGTTAGTCATACAATAAAATCAAAAAAAATGCGAATAAGCTACCAGATCTTACCACGCAATGGCTTAGCAAATAGAAAAAAAATACAGGCCTTCGAATGTATGTATATAGGGGGGTACTTGAGAATTTCATGAATATAAAAATCACCAACGACAAGGTTCTGATGTTAATAAACTTAAAAGTAACAACATTTTTGAATGGAGAATGAAAAGATCTTTCAAACGATATATCACAAGCCTATACTTCCTATTTTAAAAATTAGGGGTTGTACCTGTCATTCTAAGGGGGTTGAAGGTAGGGGTTGCATTTTCACGTTAAAGAATGTCAAGTTATAATTTAAATTTGACGTGTTTCGGGATTTTTTTTATAAATATGTACAGTAACGTAAATAATGAATTTATTCCATTTGGCTTTTACACACTGTATATCGGCAAGGATATATATGACATATCCCACATTTCAGGAACAGAAAACCTTTCTTTTTCATAGAAAATAGTAGTTTATCTTTGCCAAAACCTACTGAACAGTAATCGTGAAGCGATTGCAGATAATTGGTATACATCTGTTCGTCTTTGCGCGTTTCGATTGACACAAAAGACTTTCCTTACAGGCAATATTCGACCAAATAGGGGCGTTCCAAGAGAATTAACATTGGTTCCAGTAGATAGGCAACAATCATGATTTGTTCGCAAGGATATGCTCCTTCTAGTTTGCTACAAGGACAAGAAAGCTTTTTTTTATCTGCTTACCAGTAAACATACTGCAGGATTTTGCGAAAGAGAACGATATGTTGTAGGAGGAAATGTTCTTTATTATAACAAACCGCAACATATTGAATTCTACAATCCAAATATGGGATTAGTTGATGCAGTGGACCAAAATGTTGAACTGTACAGTCCTTTGCGGAAATCCTACACCTACATAAGTTTGCACCTTTTACATCTTATGCTATTGAACTAAAGACTATTTTACAGCCAAGCCCAACAAAAACAAGATTCAATGTTTAAATATACAAAACTCTGCTGCCGAGGGATACTTCTGAAATATAGTAAAGGATATCAAGAAATGAATGATAGAAAAAATCAACCTGCTACATCTGGGAAACCGTTAAAAGCAATATCCGATTTTCCAAAAGAAAATTTTGTAAAGTTTGAGTTGAAAGTTTTCATAAGTAATAAAAATAATGTTCTTTTATTCTTTGCTTTGTTCTGAATATAATTAAATTGTTCACTGTCTTTTTACATAATGTTTTATTTTTTAATATTCGGCGTGACTTTATAAATTAAATACATTTTAATGATATACAGATGTGGGATATACTGGTACACTTAAATATCCTTATGTGGATATTCTGGTAAACCCTATAAATTGTCATATAAATTCAAATTGATTCAAACATTTTTTTGGCCCTCTTAGGTGAATATCTCTTCTATTATACATTATAACTATCGTAAAATGTATTTTCACTAAAAAACTTTTGCTGCTATACAGCTCCCTACCTCTAAAAATGGCCTGGAGCTGAAGGGTGTTAAATAATTATTACCAACAGTTTGAAGTTGCAAATACTTGAAGGTTACTCCAGGAATTGCCCCCCATGACGTTGTGTTAGTTTTAAAAATTCACTAATTAATCCTCAAAATCATTCGTTTTTCCTACAGCTGACAGGAAAAGCAAATTTTTCAGTATTTCATGAATTCTATAACATCAAAATGAAAGAGCTTTTTTTTTACACAAGAAGATGAAAAAAAAAGGAAGTATATTAAATATTTTGTATCTTTTTGTAATAATTGTTACGTGTTTGTTTTTTAATAAAGCAATAAAAACACCATTACCTCATTTATATAATTTGTAATTTCGACATGACAAGGCGAGACAAAAAAAATTGATAAAGATCACTATTTTGGCGAGCACAGGATGTTGGTTATATCCCAAATGGACTCTTTCGACGTAAAGTTTACGTTTAATAATTTTAATCATCATGAAATTCTCAAAATTAAATGTTTTTGGCTGTTATAAGGGAATATATTTAGTGGATATTAATTGTTTAATACATAGTCAAAATTATTTGGAAATCTCCATTAATATCTATTATTTTGAGTGTCATTAATGCGCGGTGCATACGGATGATTTCAAATTTGACATCCTTAAATAACGAAATTTCCTAATGATGATTTTATCACCTTAGCACCTTTTGCACAAGAGCTGTTGCCATTTATTACTAAAAATATAAATATTCATAAGCTGAATGAATTTACTGAAGAGTAATATTTCTTATTTATGTGATCAATTAAAAAAAATAGTTGATCGTTTGTACAAGGTAATCTAAAACTTTCTTTAGTCTTTAGTTTATTCGACAATATATACTAAATTGTTACGTTGAACTAATAAAGGTCACATCAATCAACGTAGAATGAAACAAGGAAATAATTAATTTGAAACAATATTATTTTTTTTATTACCGTAAAACTCCTCAAGTGACTAATTATATTTAGTGAAAAAAATAGAAATTTGCTTCAAATTTTTTACTTTTGTTTTTTTTTAACCTGTTTCTCACATTTCATTTAAAGGTGGGAAATATCAATGGCCAACTCGCCGTTGTTCTGGACCAGTAAAAAATTATGAATGACTGAATTTTTTTACAAACTTCACTTATATTTTTTAATGATGAACACAAAATTTCTTCATCTTGGTCACTGTTACATTTTTCATATACAGTAAGGTCAGATCTGCTTCCTTTTTTAGTAAATTCCTGAATTATTTCTTGCAAATCAAAATTTGATCCAGTAGTTGGTAATGTTAAAGTTAACGTTAAAAAAAAAATAAAATATAAGCGTGTCTGTGATTAGGATGGAATTACTAAAGAAATGCTACATTTAGGAGGCACTACAACTTTAGAGGCAATGAGAGTTCTTTTGAATAAACGTTTAGCAGATGAGAGAGTCTCCAAGACAGTTGGCAAAAGGCCACCAAACGGTCATAAATAGAACATCGAAAATTATCGACTCATAAGCCTACTCCTTCAGTCATACAAAGTTCTCACACAAATCATTACTAGAGACTGAATTGTATGCAAAATGCATATGCATATATTATATATGCTGCATATATCTTATTTTTTCATAAATGCATATGCCTTGCAATATTTGGAGATTTAAGAGCATATAATTGCATATTTTGATATATAGGAATAGCAGTTTGGTAATATTCATTAAATTAAAATGTGAACCGCCTGAAGTTAAGAATGAACAACAATCATGAACTTGTCCGATAACAGAATCAGATAGCCAGTGACATAATGAAAGATTAATATTCTTTTTTCTCGATGCAAGAATGAAAGCTTTGAAGTAAGTGATCTTGTCTGGTTTTATAATCCACAACGTCGTCGAGGCTTGTCTCTTGTAAACTACAAAGACAATGGGAAGGTCCATATGAAATTAAAAAGGGAATAAATAAAATTATGCTGGCTTAAATGAAACAGAAGAAGCACGAACCCTTCAACATGAGATCAAAGATGACCGACGACCAAGTTTTAATGAATTTATATCAAATTAAGCAGAAAGAAAGAGTAGTTGTAACGTTGTTTTGATGGCAGATGCATATGCAACACATCCTTAATCAATTTTGAAACGAATTAAGGATCTGTATAACATGAGCAGTGTTTTATAATCGGCACCCCAAGTTTTGTGAGCTAGGTACGTTAACAAGTTAAGGACAGTTCGACATGAAAGAACTAACTGCTGGATATGACTTTTCCAATTTAACTGTTGATCAAATATCATTATTTCGTTTATATAAAGAGAAGGTTATTTTTTTTAACATTATATTTTTTCGTCATCTTTTCAGTGAGTCTAATTACAAGCGCGTGACATAAAAACGTATCAAAGTTATTACAAATGTTTTTAAGCTAAAAAGTCACCCATTTTTAAACAGTTTTTCTAGTAACAATTTTGATAAAATGTTGAAATTTTTTAAATAAGTCTTAAAATTGAATCTTCAAATAATTAATTGCGATGTACTAAATACCTCTAAAGTCACTCTTTGGGCAAGTACAGTTGTTTACATTGAGCAAATAATCATCATCAACCCTTATGCGTCCACTGCTGAACATAGGTCTCCCTCAGCTGTTTCCATATGTCTCTCTCTTGTGCGGCGTACATCCAGTTATTGCTATCAGTCTCCACTCTAAAATACATTTTGTCCATCGGTTATCTGATAATCTGGCGAAGTGTCCTGCCCAATTCTATTTTAACGACGTGATTTTTTCGATAAAGTCCTTTCTTTTTGCTCTACGATGTATTTCTTCGTTTGGGATTCGGTCTCTCAGAGAGACACCCAACATCTGGCGCTCCATAGCCATTTGAGTCACGCAAATTTTATTAACTACCTTTTTTGTGAGTGTTAATGTTTCAGCTTCATAAGTGAGTACAGGTAACACACATTGGTCAAAGATTTTCCTTTTGAGGCATATGGGTAGGTCAGTTTTAAATACACAGTTTAATTTACCAAACGCTGCCCAGGCTAATCCTATGCGATCTGGGAGCTCACATGTCTGGTTATCTCTGCCCAACCGAATTTCATATCCTAGGTACTTATACGATGTAGTCTGCACAATATCCCTTCCATGAACAGAAATATTTCGATTTAGCACCAGATTAGTCATTATTTGTGTCTTGTTCATATTAGTCTTTAGTCCGATCTCCAAGGAAGCGTGATATAATTTTTCAAACATTATTATTGCATCATTCATACGATCGGCTATAAGGACGATGTCATCTGCAAAGCTCAAATGGCTTCTGTCCATTTATATTGATACCATGCTCGTACAGATGTGCCTTCTTACAAGTATGTTCTAAAAGCGTCGTGAATAGTTTTGGAGAGACTGTGTCTCCTTGCCGTACTTCTCTCTGTATACAGAATTTATTTGTTTCTTGTTCAGATAGTTTAACGCTAGCTATGGCATTTTGGTAGATATATTTGATTATGTTAGTGTAACGATAGTCTATTCGGTATTCTGTCAATGATTTTAACATTTTCTGATGGATTATGGTATCGAATGCTTTCTCGTAGTCGATAAATATCAGTGCCAATGGTTCGTTGTATTCTGCAGACTTCTCTATTAGGTTCTTTATCACTAGTAAGTGGTCGTTAGTGCTGTATCCCGATCTAAATCCAGCTTGGTCTATAGGCTGATAGAAGTCTAATTTAGCGTCCAGTCTTTTTTTTGATAATTTTTGTGAAAAGTTTATTTACGTGTGAAAGCAAATTGATAGGACGGTAGTTTTATAAATTTATTATGTGTCCTTGCTTGTGTAATAAAGTAATGACTGCATTATTCCATTAAGAAGGAGTTTTTCCTTGGTAGATGCATTCTAGTTGCAACTGGATAGTTTTATTTCCATCTAGTTTGAACGCTTCGATCACTACTCCATTATCGCCAGGGATTTGTCATTTTTCATTTCTAAAAGTGCCGTTTTGATTTCGTATGGAGTTATTTCTGGCATTAATTCTGATCTCTGGTTTGTGATTTTGGACAGGGGCTGATCTTGCCTTTCGTCGGTGCTCTCATACAGTTCGCGATAGAAGGATTTGGCAACCTCAAGGATTTTGGTTCTATTAGTAGTAATTTTTCCATCTTTGTTTTTTATTTTGTACATATTTTTGTTGCCTATGTTGTTCGTATTTCGCCTCAAAACTTTTAAACTTTTGTTTTCTTGAATTATTTAAGTTATTTCTCTTGTATTGTTTTCTCTTACATCTTTTCGGATTGACCGGTGGATATCTTTATTTAATTTTTTCATTATCATGTAGTTGGAGCCGTATTTTTCCGTCAGCTGTCTTCTTTTGCCTATTAGCTCTTTGGTATTTTGGCTTAGTTGCGCAAGTACTTGGTCAATTTTTTATGTATTATAATTTACAATACTTTAAATCAAAGAACTTTTTAAGATCTACAACTTTTATTGAAACCATTTTTCTCTAAAATGTATAAGAAACATATTTTGTTCACTTTTTTGATTGCTTAAAAAAACAATGCAAAATCTTCAAGGATTTGTGATCAGCTATCCCTCAGATACATTTTAGAACCTTAAAAACCTGAATAAGATTCTTTCATCTGTTTTTTTCTTTACTGGCCTACTGTCTACTGTAAATGTTCAGACTTATAAATTATAAATGAAAATTTCAGTGGTTTTCTATTTTCTCTTTTATATCTACTAGCTTAATTATTTTCAACGTTTATAGAAAATCAAATAAAATTTTCCCTAAAAACTTTGACTCTCATTACATCATTATTTATTCCCTTATTTTTAGTTCAGTTTTGTGTATTTGTAATTTGAATGACGCATTGATTAAATATAATTAAAAAGGATACATAGTTATATGACTCGTAAAACTGTTTTTTACGACGATCAGCAAGAATTACCAAAATTTATTATACGTTTTTGTATATCACCAGTTTATCATTAAGTAACTTTTAATTGTGTTCGGTAAAACCTAACTGGGACACCCTCAATTTAAGAGAAATATTAATCATATATATATATATATATATATATATATATATATATATATATATATATATATATATATATATATATATATATATATATATATATATATATATATATATATATATATATATATATATATATATATATATATATATATTTCTTGACATTATATAAAAATGAAAGATTGTTATTCATTCTTTTCACATGATTACATTACTTTATGTATAAACAAATAACAAAATAACAAATGAAGCATTTTGTTTTAAGATTTTTTAAAGTTACATAAATAAATCAAGAGAGCTCTCCAGTGTCAACAAAATTTGATACTACAAACAACAAGTAGTAAGAATGTTACTTCGGGAATATTCTTACCGGGACAAATTTTTAATTGGTCATAGCGATGTTTTTTTTAGAACCTCTGCGGATGTTGGATCCACAGAAAGTATCGATTCTTTTTAGAGGTTTCCAATTTTTGTATTGTTATGTTATTATTTTGTACCTGCATGTTTTACCTGCACAGCACTCTATTCTCCCAGTCACCTTTTCGGTGGTCTCTATCTATCAGTTCCTATATACGTTTTACGTTTTATAGCAAGTCGCCCTCTCCGTATTCTTCCCGGCAGGTCTTCTTCTTCTTCTTTAAGTGCCTATCCGTTACGAATGTTGGCGATCATCATGGCAATCTTTATCTTATCTACAGCAGCGCGGAAAAGCTGCATAGATTTTGTATTGAACCAGATTCTGAGGTTCTTTAACCAAGATGTTCTTCTTCTTCCTGGACCTCTTTTTCCAAATATTTTTCCTTGCAGGATAGCTTGAAGGAGAGCATATCTGGATTCATTTCGTATAATATGTCCGAAGAACTGTAACTTTCGAGATTTGATGGTGGTCAGTACCTCTCGGTTCTTATTCATTCTTCTGGGGAACTCCTCATTTGTGACTTGGTCAGTCCACGAGATCTTAAGTTCATAGTCCACATATCTTCGTTCAAGGTCCACGATTCAACAGCATAAAAAAGGACAGAGAAGACGTAGCATCGCAGCATTCTTACTTTTGTATCAAGAAAGAGGTTGTGACCCTTGAAGAAGGGGCCTATCCAATTGAAGGTGGATCTAGCTGTTTCGATGCGTGCTCTAATCTCCTGGTTGTTGGTCCATTCTTCATTTATTATGGTGCCGAGGTAGTTTTAGTGCGTCACTCTTTCTACAGGGGATTGGTTGACGTAGAGTTGACCTTCTGTTATCCTTTTCTTGCTAGTTATCATAAGCTTTGTCTTCTTAATACGTGATTTTGTCCCTAAGAACTTGTAGGTCTTCTAAGTAGTCCGCAAATACTATGGTGTCATCTGCATATGTGATGTTGTTTAGCCGGTAACCATTTAGTAGAATACCTTTTTCAGTTTCGTGCAAAGCTTCGATAAATATTCATTCAGAGTACAGATTGAAGATTAGAGGAGACGTGGAGAGAAATACAGCCTTGCCTCACTCCACGCATGATTTTCACATAGTTAGTGTGTTTACCTTCAACTCTGAGATTTGCTGTCTGATTCCAGTAAATATTTCTAATTATTTTCAGATCTTGGTTATTAATTTCTCTTTCTTTTAGTATTTGCATCATCTTGGCATGCTGTACTCGATCAAACGCTTTATCGTAATCAACCAGACATACGTATACGTCGCAGTTGACGTCTCTACATCTCTGGAATAAGACTTGTACTGAGAATAAAGCCTCTCTAGTACCAACAGCATTTGTGAACCCGAACTGGTTGGGGGAAATTTGACTTTCACACAGCTTGTAGATTCTCTTATGAATTATCTTTAGGAACAATTTTAGGAGATGACTCATGAGACTTATAGTATGGTAATCTTTGCATTTTTTGGCTCCTGGTTTTTTTGGAAGTGCAATAAACTCAAATTTCAGCCATTCTGTTGGTATTTCTCCAGAGAGATTGCTATGGATTCGTTGTCCATTAGTTTGAGTAGTTCTGCTTGTATATTATCAGGGCCTGCCGCTTTGCCATCCTTTAACTGTGTTATTGTGCAATAAACTTCCTGCTCTAATATTCTTGGTCCATGATTTACCTCTTCTTCTAGCTCAAAGGTGTTATCTCTTTGGTCTTCAAATAGTTTTTCTAGATATTCTTTCCACGTTCTTATTTTACTCTGTTTGTCCAAGATGATGTTTCCCTCAGAATCATTTATATTTCCTTTCTGCCTTCGTCTTAGTCCCCCTGTGAGTTCTTTAACTTTCCTATGTACATTGTGATTATCGTACTTTGACTGCAGAGTCTCGGCAGGTACCAGTCCAATATTCTTTTCGGCCACCTATGCTGTGACACTCTTTGTACATGCCCGTATTACTGCAGGGTTCTGTTTTCCAACTTTTTTTGCAACTGAGCATTCTAATTCCATTTTGTTTCAAATTTATTCTGTTCTTGTTCTATCCTTTTATCCTCTCTGGTGATTTGTAGATATCTTCTCATTCAATTCAACTTTTCTTATTTTATTTCGTATTGTTGTTGTCATTGGCCATATTTCCGCTCGATAAAGTTTAATATTCAGCACTATGCTCTAAAAGATCATTTTTTTGGTTTCTTTAATTAGAGTGTTGTTCCATATCACTCCATGGAGTGTTTTCGTGGTTTGTTTTCTCCGTGCTATTTTCATTTCTATATCTTTCATTCAGTACCATCTCGGCTTATCATTGTCTCTATGTACTTAGAAGTCTTGCAACTCTTTATAGTCTCTTCTTCTAAGACATATTTGTCATAAATCCCCATAGCTCATATTCTTCCTTTAATTTTGTTTTCTTGTACTGTTATGCCCATTCTTCCGTGTTTTTAACTAATATTCCAAATGCATTTTTTTAAATATTTCGCGCTCTAATCAGACTATAATTAATTTTTTTTTCTTTTCATTACCATAGCACTGATTTTTGCAATATGACCTCATAAAATAAGTATGATGGAGAAATAAAAATATCGGGAAAGAAATGAAGGGCATAATTTACAAAACAGTCATCAGACCAATAATGAAATACGCGGCAGAAACACTACCTGATACAGAGAGGACAAAAAGGATGTTAGAAACAGCAGAGATGAAATAACTTAGAAAAATTGATAGTAATACACTATAGGACAGAGCTAAAAGTACAGATATATACAGATACATGTAAATGCAAGCTGGAGAACATCAAAAACTGGGAAAGAAATAGAAGAGTAGAATGGATCATATAAGCCAAATGACAACAAATAGAGTAGTAAAGATGGCAAGAGACAGTTCCCCAATAGGAAGACGATCAGTAGAAAGACCACGAAACGATGGCACGAAAACTTACTGGAGGCACATTGAAAAACATACAGAATCATGTCTACATTAAAAGAAGAAGAAAAAGAAGAAAAAGAGGATACATATTCAAAAGAAAGGCTTTGTCCCCAATTATTACATGAGGCAAAGCTATATTTGTACCTGGTAAATTCTTGCAGGGAGAAATGTTTATAATTGGCATCAACCAACGCTAGTAAAACAATGCTGAAGTGTTTTTTATAGCAAAAGAATTATGAGCCACTGTCTGCGGGTGCCTGTATCACTACATGTTTGCCGTCTATTGCTCCTAATAAATTTGGGGAGTTCCATTTATTACGAAAATCTTCTTTCATTCTATTTCACATTAATGGATTCACGGGCAGAGATACAGAGAGTATGTGGTTGTGACCCCCGATTTGTATTACTAACTTTACGAATGATGTTATTCTTTGCGCTTACTATTCCTTCATTTCTAGTTGTGTGCTAGCATCTGCGTCTGTTCTGAAGAATGCGTTCGACCAACTTTCCGTCAGACGGAATTAGCTTCGTAGAGTTTTCCAGCAGCTGTTGAGGATGAACTGTATCATTGGTGACAGTTGGGTCAATGAACGCTACCACTGCTATTTTTTTCGTCTAAAACCACCTTCAATGTGTTGCGTGAGGTTAAAGGTTTGGCTACAGCAGAACTTTTCGGGTCTGAATTCTAATTTCTGTGGAATAATTTTACAACAACTTTAACTAGTTTTGACCCACGTGTGAAAGTTGACTTTTTGCCACCTAATACAACCAGTTAACTTCAGCCGATGGATCAGGGAGTCATTAAAACATTCAAGGCTTATTACACCAGACGACCACATCTTCATGAAGATATAGGAAAAAACGACAAGCTCTCTGTAAAAGACTTTTGAAAACAATTTAACGTGTTTGATGCAATGACAATCATTGGACAATCTTGGAATGAAGTTTCACATAAAACGTTGAATGGCGTCTGGAAAAAACTGTTTTTTTTTTCATCACTGGCACTGAAATGGAGTTGATGCCAGAGCATGATGAAGTTAGTAATCTTATTAAAGAAGTTGTTGATATCGCCCAGCAAATAAATTTAGAAGTTGATATTGATGACGTTGAAGAACTGTTGAATTCCCACAATCAGGAGCTGATAATAGATGTCCTCATAGAAATGCACGAGGAAGAACAAGACATTGAAGAGCTTGAGTGTTTGGATCCAGTTCAATCTGAGAATCAAATGACGATTGGAAACTTGACTGACGGCCTCAGTTTAATTGAAAACAGATTAAAAATTTTAGAAAATATAGACCACAACGAACAGCGCATTCTACCAAACAAGGGATAAAAGTATTATTAGCCTCCTATGAAGAAATTTTGCGGGAGAAAAAAAATCTTTGAGTCGTCAAAGTATTTTGTTAGATTTTATAAAGCCTTTAAAATCAAAATAAATTGAATTGGCAATTTTATATTTGTATATCCTAAAATTTTAATAAAAATTGTTTGTGTCAATTGCTATTTTTTCTTATCTTTCGGTCCCAATTAACCCTCCGTTCATCGGGTGTGGTCTGTGAGTCTACGACAAAATAAAAATTTTGGATAATTCTCTCATTTTATTTTTTTAAATTTCTACCTTTTCAGTACCTTCCTAGAAACTAAATACCATTCGTTTTTTTTTTTATACAAAACTGGTTTTGAAATTTCCAAATAGCTGCTGCATGGCCGTTTGTCCTGACAGACCCCACCCGATCGAATGTGTAACAATATTTGCACTGCTTCTTAGTTGTATTTTTCTTGCAATCTTGTTTCACTTGGCCAGAAATAACGCAAATTAAAAATAGGCCGAAGAAAGGAAAAAATGTGATTGCTGCTTCTACTGTGCACAGAGATGATCGGATTGATGGAGATACTGGTGATCAGAAAAAACCAGAAATAATTACTGTTTATAATTTCACAAAGAGTGGAGTAGATGTTGTAGACAGAATGATCACATCATATAATGTTTCCAGAAATACGAAACGTTGGCCAATGGTAGTAGTTTATAATCTCCTTAATCTCGCAGCAATTAATGCATTTGTAATTTACAAAGGCAACAACCCAGATGGAGAATTTTCCAAAACGCGAAGATTATTCCAAAAAAACCTAGGTATGGAATTAGTACAGGAGAGTATACGAAGCAGAGCAGTTGACACGCATTCGACAAAAGTTGTGCGTGCTTCGGCCTTGAGACTCTCAGGCATTGACGTCAACGTTGTACCAGAGCCCCAGCCAGGTAAGAGAGGAAATTGTAAATATTGCAAAAGACGCAAAACTAGTTTTTTTTTTGAAAAATTTGCAAATCCTGGCTATGTATGGACCACTTAATGGCATGCTGCAAAGATTGCTTAGAAAATTTGACCACCAAAGTTTGACCACTGTAATTTGTGTCCACAATTTAATTTTTTAGTTTACATATGTTTTTGTAGTACTTTGTTTGTTTCTAATAAAAGTTTTAAATGTTTTTTTTTGTTTTTTTTTATTATTTAGTCGCTGTTCACAAATTTGAAAAATTATGCGTTGAAATTGTAAACATTTTTAAAATTTACCTAATACAACTTAAAAAATTTTTGAAATTGTTTCTGTAATAAACATTATATAGTAAATGATTTGTTTAAAACACGTTGATGCGAAATTAGCAATAAAATGTATACTGTTGCTCGGGAGGCGGTATTTCATTTTGGTCCTCACAGACCATACCCGACCGAAAGTGTTTCAGAATGGTCACCCGATGAACGGAGGGGTTAAAATAATTTATATACATACAAATACGAAATTATACCTCAACTTACGCGAATTCGACTTACGCGATTATCGCTCGGTACCACCTACCGCGTAAGTTCGGGGTATTACTACTCAAAATATCCACTTTTAGACACAATTTATTGCTGATAAAAATGTAACACTTATTCTTAAGTAATGTGTATTTAAAACGAATAAGATTAAAAATGAATTAAAATTTTTGTGGCACAACTTTTTTGTTTGTTTAAATTTTTCCATTTACCAGTGATTTTTTAATATTTAATGATAGAGTACATATATAATGACACACCCGGTATTCTGAAGACGATCCAACCACTTTCCTCACCTTACCACGAAGGTTACATTTTGGTGTTTTTTGCTAATGTGTCCAATAGAGACGTAAACAATAAATTATAGTAATACTTAAGCTCTTTCTTTTAGTATTGATACCGTTAACCGTAAGAGTAAGACTGGGTCACGTCTCTCAGTCAGGTGCCAGCAGTTGAAGTAGTGGTTAGTACGGACACTCATTGACCACGGCAGTTAATGGTCAATTCTTTCGTTTTGATTAAAATTATAAAGACTATTTAATTGCGGTGGTTTAGAAAGTGAAAATGAAGTGTTCGGACATACTTTTGTTTGTTACTATATTAGGTAAGGGCTTCAAAAGTTTCTTATTGTATATATCTTGTACAGTATCGAATGATTTAATTAACCATTTATCGAGGACAAACATATTTAACAATTCTTAAGAATGAGGTTATTTAAGTATGTATACATCCGGAAATATTCAAAATTACATTCAAGTTTCTCTTTAACATTTTTAAATAATTACATCCAAGACAAATTTCGGAAATACTGTGGTTTTAACAAAGGTGTAATTTCAAATTTGCTGCTCCAGAATATTAGAAATATATAACATTACATTTGAAACAATATTTTTTTTTTTAAATCTTTGGAAGCTTACAAGTTTTATGCTTGTAATATGAATTAAAATAAAAAAAACATATTTAATAGTTTTTAAACAATTATTACATTAGTAAACTTTTATAAACGCTAGAGATTATCGAATATTACTGTTATATTTCCGTCATTTAAAATACTATAAATATCAATAACACATAAGAAAGTGACAAAAGTAACTTAAATAATTGTAACAAATACATTTAGCTGAATCTAAAGCAAGACAAAAAATACATTTATGTAGATTGTAGCAAAAAATAGCATAAATCCAATAAATCGACATACCATAGGTTAGAGAAGCATAGTATCGCCCCCTTAAGTAAACTCTAGAAAAATCTACGAATATCACATCAATATCGAATTAAAGTCGTACAGTCGTAAAATCAGTCTAAAAATAAAATGAAATCATATATTAACATTCTTATATTCAACCACATATTGGATATCAACAAGTCAAATAATATTTAACCTTATATCAGATGAGGTGATAAATCAAGTAAAAATGAAAAGCGGATATCAAAATTACAAAATTTGTCCAGTAACTCGGGCGGCAAATAGGATCTTACCTTCCAATTCTGTCGGACTGCATGGATTTAGCGGAAAATATTTGGATTTAAGCTTTTCCTACCCTTCTCTGCAAAAGTAATATACGGGAGAAGGGTGATTTTTATTTTTAAGTGGTTAAAACTATCCCTAAGTGAAAAAATAGGAAAACAAGTATTAAAACTTTTTATGCATTAAAATCTGATTGAATTAAGTAAAATAAATATATTCAATGATAATTTGAACTTTAATATAAATTTTCAACCCTTAAAAACTAAAGTTTATGACAACTGATGAACTAAAATCAATAATAATTCATTTATCGCTTGTGAAATGATGTTTTATTGGTTTTAAGTTTTTAGCCACTAAAAACCACCCCTTTATGCAAAAAAATACTTCAAAAGCCTGTTTATATGTAGTTTAAAAGGTTTTAATTTTCCATTTACATAACTAAAAATTCATTCCTTGCTTAAGAAACGATATTTCTTTAGTTTAAACTATTCAACCCCTAAAAATCACCCCTAAAGACCACTAGAGCGTTAAAAATAGTTTTGTACACATTAAAATTCTAAACTTACGTGTTTAAATCAATAAAAAGTTGTTCCATGCTTATGAAACATTATTTCTTTGGTTGTAACTTTTTTAACCCTTAGAAACTACCCCAACGCTAATAAGAGTACAAAGCACTCAATATTATTTGTTAAAGTCGAGGTATTTATCTACAAAACTATTATGCGTACTTTAGATATGTGATAACTCAAAAATACATACGTATAATAATATATTTCACGCTCCAAAATTATCTTCCAAAAATATCATTGGGTTTTCTTCAATAAGTCAGTTAATTTATAAGCTTTGATATATGTATATATAGTTATTGTAAGCTAATTTCAAGGGCTACAAGACTAGGTTCATTAAAAAGCCAAACTACCCTTCAATTTTTTAAACTGAAGGTTTGAAGCAATCGAAACAAGGGCTGTTCACACCAAGACACACATTTTTTTCGGTGATACCTCCAAATACGAAAATATTTAATAAAAAAAGAACTACATTTTTATATTGTACTAGTTTTTACAAATTTTCAAAATATAAGATTCAATTTGATATAACTTTTTTCAAAATTAATGCATTTTAAATCAGTCAAACCCCTGGATCTAATGAAACACACTAAAATAAAATGTAAACTAGAAGGTAAATGATTAATTTTGATTTTTGTAAATATTAGGTTAATTATACTGCCCTTTTTCCTTAAAATATTCAGAGTCCATCTTTACGAGCTGTAACTTACTCAGTCTAAATGCAAATGACTTTTTTGTAGAGCTCATTTTAAAAGTCTTTTTATGGACTACAAAAAACTTTAATATCTTTATCGCATTTTTAACGTTGAATGCATTGATCCAAAGAGTTCGGCGTCGACACCCACCACATATTTGTTGACTTCAAAGCCGCATACGACTCCGTTGATAGAAATAAACTTCTACTTGCTATGATAGAATTTCGCATTCCGTTTGATCTTGTCCGGTTAACTGAACTTACACTCACTGGTGCAGAGAGCATGGTAAAAATCCAAAACGATCTCTCAAGACCCTTCCATTGCAAAAATGGACTAAGACAGGGTGATGGACTATCGTGTCTCTTATTTAACCTGGCATTAGAAAAAATAATTCGAGAGTCGCAGATTACTACGAATGGTACTATCTTTAACAAATCAGTACAAATTGTCGGATACGCAGATGACATAGACATTATAGGTAGGTCCACAGAATCTCTGACTGAAGCATTTCGGTCGTTAAGAGCATCTGCACACAGAATGGGTCTAAATATAAATGTTCAAAAGACCAAATATATGTGTTGCACTAGGTCAAGCAACCCGACACCTACACGAATAATAATTGATGACCTAGAACTGGAAGGTGTTGACACCTTCATATACTTAGGGTCGCTGCTAACCAAAGATAACAACGTCAGTGAAGAAATCAAAAGAAGAATAGTGCTCGCCAATAAGTGTTACTATGGCTTAAGAAGACAGATGGCCTCAAAAATGCCTAGAAAAATTAAACTGACTATATACAAAACACTAATAAGACCAGTGCTAACATATGGTTCAGAAACTTGGACACTAACACAGAATGACCAAGAATTGCTGAAACGTTTTGAGCGAAAAATACTAAGACGAATATATGGAGGCATAAAAGAACAAGGTTTGTGGCGCAGGTGTTACAATTTTGAGTTGTATAGAAGATTTGGAGAACCTGACGTTGTAAAATTCATTAAGGTAGCACGCCTCAGATGGATAGGTCATGTAATCAGACGAGAGGAAGATGCCATAGTCAGAAAAGTTTTTGACCGAAGAGGGCCGATCGGACAACGAAGAAGAGGAAGATCGAGACTTAGGTACCAAGACAACCTAGAAAATGATTTGAAGTCTATCGGAATTAGAGCATGGAGAAGAGTTGCCAGAGACAGGGGCGAATGGAGGATTGTTCTGAAGAAGGCTTTGGCTCATAAAGAGCTGTAACGCCACTGATGATGATGATTGATCCAAATATTCGCAAAAAAATGTCTCCTTTCATCGACCATATCTCTTTTTGTGTTGTATCTAGAATATCGTGTAAAAAAATGAATCTAATTCTTCTTTTAAAAGCTTAATTTGTGCTTTGCATACTTTTTTGATTAAAAGCATATTTTTTGAGTTATTCCTGAAAAACTGTTAAAAAACATGACTTTTTTCAATGAAAATTCGCTGTTATCAACCATAAATAGCTGAAAACAGTATTGATTTTCTGAAAAAAACTCTATAAAACAAAAGTTGCTTAGAATTTAATCCTCTATCGATTCCTGTAATTATTTTGACCAAAAAAATTTTCACTCCCAAAAAGGAGTGGCAACCACCCCTGGGGTGGGAGCACATATCGGCGTTATATAAATTACTTTTGTTAATTACTATTTAAAATGCCACAAGAAAATAGCTTCAGAACAATAATTACTTTTGTTATTTGAGTACTTTACCACCCACTCACAAAATTTCAAGTGAATCGGTTCAGTCCAACACAATTGGGAGATGAATAACTCGAGTGACTGGAGTATAAATATCTATTTTAAGTACTGTCTCCCTTTTTAGAGCTTTTTAAAAATTTTGACAAGAATCAGGTCATATCCAAGGGACTTTTCGGATTCAGGTCTCTTTATATTTTCTGATGAACTTGTTTAGCAGTGACTTTTTGTAAGCCCATTTTAAGTTGATGCTAAATATCAAGGTTATTGTAAGGATAGTATGACTGGAATACTTCTACAAGATGATAGTAAAATGCTTCGGCTTTTTCCCTACTATTGCTCTTGACCCAGCATTCATTATTTAATTGAAAGGACGTTGAGTAGGTGAGGTTATATTAGTTATATAGCAGGAATACTGAATACTATTATTTTAAAGCGCATTTAACAGTTTTTAACCATGCTGGAGCTTGCTTTGATATAATTTTATCCTGAACTGCTCGTGTTCTCCGGTACTTTTTTCTTTTCTGCGATTAATTTTTTAACTGCATAAGATAATTCATGTTGATTCTTTACTATAAGTAAATGAAAAGTGTAAAATAATATGCGACGAATATACAAACAGGAATATTTACATCTCTCTGTTTTCCACTCTATTAAGGCATTTCAATCTTTTGGAATTATCAGATATAGCTTGCTAAAGACGGGACGAGAAAAATTTCTAATCGTATATCCGTGGTTGATACACAACCTGTAAGTCTGTATGTGGGTGGCGCATTCCAAATGAATCAATTAGAAGCAAATCCAATAGTACGAAATTCTCGTAGCATTGGATTCGATGGCGTATGGAATTTTAACTAAAATATCTAAAAACGCCAACTATCTGCAAATTAAATGAGAACTAATTACATTTTAATAAAATATATATAGGAAAAGTAGTAGAACCGTCAATTTTAATATTAATACGTTACACAAAGGAACTTGTGGGCAATCCGTTGTAGCCACTCCCGTCGATTCCTGGCAACCACTCTCCATCTTTTGACCCTTAGAATCTGTAGGTCTTCTTCCACATCATCAATCCATCTCCTTCGTGGTCATCCTCTACTTCTTGTGCCCTCTGGTTTTGAAAATGTTAATCTCTTTGTGTATTCGCGATCTGACATTCTAGCAATGTGTCCAGCCCATCTAAGTCTCTGCACTTTAACGAATTTCACAACATCTGGATTGGTGTATAACTGATATAGTTCAAAGTTGTATCTTCGACGCCATAGCCCATTTTCCTTTAATTCCTTTAATTCAGTCTAATGATGATAATGATGTGGATTGACTACCAAATTTAAACATTTCTATTGTGGATTGACTACCAAATTTAAACATTTCTATTGATAGGTTGCCTGATCCAGGTTATTTATTTTTAGCTACAAACTGAATTGTTATATTTACTTCCTCGATCAGTGGTAGGTAGTAGTAGGTTTCCTCGTGCCCGATCTCTATAGGTCGCCTTTATTTTCTCCAATAAGTAACGTACTAAAGTGTTTCTGTCATCTTTTCAGTACTTCTACTTTGTCATTCAAAAGATCTTCATTCTGAGCCTTAATTTGGTTTGCTTGAGACTTGAAAGCGCTTCTTTTTGTATTAAATCGTTGTTAGATGGGTCGCCACCGTTCGGATGAGTTCAGCTCGAATTGCAAAGTGAGCCAAAACACAAATATCAGAATCAGCACGCCCAGTTGGTAGGCCCCAAAACGTTGTTAATACTATACATTTATAATACGATTCTCTTATTCAAATTTAATAATAATCACCTTCACCTAGTAATATCATCTCGGCAAAATTTCTGAAATCTTGATATTTACTTTCTTATAAGACATGTTGCAAGTACTATTAATAAAAATACTGAAGATTAATTTTTGCGTCATGGTATTTTAATTGGATTTGAAAATTAACCAACCACAAAAGTGGTTGAAGTCATTTAGTAATTCAAATAGCTTATGATTATCATAATAACAAAAAGATAACTTTAATATTGTTTAATATATTGTGACAGGCGAAAAACGAAAAGCAAAAACGTGCTGCTTTGATAAAAGTACGTCCTTTGAAAGGTGGAAGTGTTAAGCCCTGAGAGGCATGTCATTAAAAGAACACTTGTCCAATCTTAAGGCTATTTGTGACGATGAGTACCAGCTATCGCCATTTTTTAAAGGATTTTTCTGGTGGTCTGGTGTATGTTGGTCTTAAATCTCTTCTTATTCGGACTAGTCTCTCACTATCCATCCATGTAGCATGTTGGTTACGTAGATGGACAACCAGAGAATAAAAAAAACCACTATAATGCCCACGGTCTTAAAGGTTTTGCAAACAGGCTGGGTAGAAGCTAGAGAGATTATGGGAGGGGCTAAGCCTCCCGGCTATGGCAATGAATTAAGTATTATTTATAACAATATTATAAACCAATGATCATGGCAGAGAGAACGCTCACAGTTTTGGAGTTTTTATTTTAGTTACGGTAAATTACTGGTTCTTGCCATTTTAGCCTACAATTTATAGCTAAAAGTTGCACTAAATTTTTTGTCAGTTGATTTGTATGCAATCCTAGATGATATTTGTATTTTCGTTTACGGATCTTGGTTTTTAAGGAATCTGTAATTATTAATATGTTAAATAAACACAAAATATACTTTCGAAGAACCTCTATTGGAACTTACAAATCCACAATGGATATGACTTTCTCTTTTGAAACCGAATAAAACTTAAAGGCATACCTATGCATTGAAAGATACAAAGCAAGGTCAAGTTTAATATCACTACCTAATTGCATAACCATGAGTCGCATCTTTGGTTTAATGGATACTTGTAAAGTGGTTAATTTTCTTGATAAATTCTAATTAGGATTGTGTTATTGAAGGTAATCGGTAATTCTAACGTGTTTGCCCTTACAAATACGAAACTTTTGTTGGGCTTTATTGTTAAAAAATAATAAAAAGCTCAAATTTAAATGTTTTTTTGGCAAAAACTAGTAAGATTGCTAAAAAACGTATGATATCAAATTTTTTATAGACAGTCGGATTTCCATAGAAGTTCAGCGACGATTTTATCCCTCATGCCTTTGAGATTACTGAAAAATAAAATCAAGGAGAATGAAATTTGTGCTGGAGAAATCTCCGTGAAAATTAAAGTTTTTTGTATAAAAAATAACATGTGCTGCGACGTTTTTTTCTACCTTATGTCATTTTATGAATCGATAGAGGAGTATTAATTCTATTTTTAAAAATTTTAGCATAAGGGCTATTGGTATCCTAAGGGTGTTACTTATGACCTAAGCATGTAATGTTAATAGGTCAGTGTCCGTGATTTTCTCCTTCGTGCCACTTAAAAGTTTGTTAATTTTCTTGATAAGGAACCAGTAAAAAAGAACATTATGACAGGTAGTAAAAAAGAAAAATTTTATCTTGGAAAAGTTGCGAAAAATAAGAAAAATGACTTTAAATTTCCTTTTCCCTTTACTTATCTCATATGCCCTTTTCAGTACACAAAAAGGCATAAGGTAACTGTACCTTTTACCGACCACTTAAAATTTTGTTGAGAAGTAGTCGATAATAAGAAGAATACGTTTTTCTTTGTCTTTGTATGATTTTTAAATATAACTTTCAATCTGTTCAGTTCAGTTACTAATATAAAAAAAATATCAATATTTATTAAAATGCTCCCTTCACCGACCGGCTTGAAAAACACTCACTTATCACAGGCCGATCTTTTCGCTATTACCGACCACAATCACCTAATTACTGGACATTTCAGTCCTATCAGCGACCTTCTTAGACAAGACGAAAAGCTCGGATTCCTTCCGAAAATTATTTCTGCGATTTTTTTGCATAATTGCTTTCATGAGATACCCCAAACTAAAGTAGAGGTAGGAAAAGTAGTTCAAATTTTTTTAAACAATTTTTTTTTAAATAAATTGTAACAATAAATTTTTTCGGCCTGGACAAATTTATTTTTAAAATTTTTTGGATTATTCCGAACAAAATAAGTCTCTTATAGTTTTTCTGTAAACTTAATCGTTTTCGAGTTATAAATAATTTAAAACTGAGGAAAACCCAAAATTACGATTTTCAGGGCTCAAAAACACAGGTAAAAACAATATTTTTGAATTTACCAAGTACCCAAATTCAAGTTTAAATCTTGTTCTATCATTTTCCGATAAGAATTTTGGGCCTATTTAATTTTACAATATTGTTTTTTAATTGTCAATGAATCGCTTAAGACAGGGCGGGTGCTCTGGCTGCAGCATGGATAAGGGGGAGAAATAAGATATAGGGCACAAATGTTTGCTGGATTAAATTCACATTGTACAAATGAGCGCCCTCAATGAAAGGAAAGGCAGTTAAAATTTGATTTCGCGATAGTGCCTCTGTATATTCGCCTATACGTATTTCATCCTGAAAGGAATCATCGGAGCGCCTATTTACAGAAGTTTTGAACGTGAAAACAATCTTTCCTGTCGGAAAGCAACAATAAAATGGCTTCAGTATGGACGCATACTGACGATCAGATGTCGCTATTGCGTCCACCCTGGAGCTATTTTATTGTTATTATTATTTATTATATAGTAGTAAATATAGTATTATTTATTTATTTGAAACGAGAATGAGTAACACAAGGATCGCATAAAAATTACTACGTTCTGAATTAAATAAAATAAAAAAATATAGGTTTTTTGGATCATTACAAAGTTATAAAGTTATATATATTTTTGAACAACATGCACGTCGTTTCAGATTCAGAAAATTTTAATTAGTTCGTCTTGGAGCAATCCTCTAGAACAGGAAATACCTAATTTTTAAAGGCACGACGCCTTTAAGATTCAGATTATTTCCTGGGGAGCCCTTAATATAAAGCAGAAACTGAAGATCTGATAATTACAAATTTAAAATCTTAAATTTTAATAAATTCTATGCTTTGATGCCTAAATTTAACTTTAATATTTTTATAAGACCTTACTTTTCTTTAAATACTTTTTAGCGGTAGAAATTCCTGGTTCTCTTCACGATTATCTCTTTCACTGGTGTATACTGGAGCCTTCACTGGATGATTACTCTATATTTTCATGGTGCTCCTGTTATGGGCCTGTAGCAGACCGCCTCTGTTCTTATGAGCTTCTCCCAGCTTTTGCCGTGAAATTTCATACTGGTATAGCTAGATCTTATTGGCCTGCGATAGAGGTCTCGTTCTGAAGATGTAGGGTTGGATCAGTCTCTTCGCTACTGATGTCTTTTCCTTGATTTTCTTAATTTATTCTTGTGAAGTTAAGCTTTCTGTCGAAGGGGACTTCTACATATTTGACGACGTCTTTTCTCCAGTTGCCAGAGACGAAAATGCCACTGAGCCTCTAAAAAACAAGCTGAGTTTTGCTGAGAATGACAATTTTGTGACTCCAAAAAATATGCAAAAAAGTTGCGGCTTTCCCGTAAAACCTTCCACGTAGGGAGGAAAACAGAAAAAATCGATTTACAAAGAATCTGTACGCTGTATAAAAAAATATTTCAACTAAAAAATGTAGCTGAGATAATTGTGAACAAAAATGTTTATTACCACTTTTTGTGTAGAATTAACTGTACTCTCAGAAACAACCTTTGAAGCGACCGGCGATATTGAATGTCAGTTACGCGCGCGAAGACAATTTTAAATAAAATTTAAATCAAGTCGACGGTGATAATTGGATATCTTTTGATCAAAGTGTCATATCGATAAAAATCAAAATGAATTTTAAAGGCAGATTTTGTATGAAATTTTTGTATTTTGCCAAATAGAGTCAGTTATTATAAAGGTGTTAATTAAATAAACATTTCGTGTAGGAATTAGGAGTGTTAAATTTTTTTCGCGGTCCTTAAGTTGACTTTCCCATCAAAAGTCACCCTTTTGTCTCGTTTTTAAAGGTCGAATCTCTGACTACTGGACGACATAATTAATTTTAATTCTTTTTTTTTTCACCTACTTTGTAGACAATGCAATGGTAAATAACAAGAATAACTGATACATGTATGGCATATTTAATTAAATGATTTCACTTTGTGAATGGTAGAATGGTTTAAAATTATCACGTATAAATAATGGTGATTTATAATCTTATAAGTATTTCCAATCCTGCATTTCCGTGTGGTGAATTCCCAGGATATATTTATTAAATACTTAAATGCCACAATAACTTCAAAAAGATATTCTATTTTTCATCATATGATGTGAACACAATATGAAAACATTCTCCTTCTCACGGCTCTGCGATAATATGATCAAAACTTTCTCTCACTCCTTGGGCCTGTTAAGTTTCTCTCAGATAGCGGCTTTGTCAGTATTTGAGCGAAACCGAAGGAGACAAAAATCAGAAGAGTCAGAGATTGGGAGATTGAGAGATCAGGCGGCCTATCCCCGAGACAGTTCGTATTCTGCAAGGGCAAGAGCACAATTGACGCAATTGAGTGTCCTCGAGGCATTGTCCAACATTGGGGACAACAGCGGTGTCTTTACTGCTCTTCGATGTTAGAAATGCATTCAATACTCTGAAGTGGAAAGAGGGGTTACGGGCATTGAAGGAGAGGGATTGACATAGCTATCTGATGAATTTGATGTCGGAATATCTTTCCGAGAGAAGGATCATGGTTGAGCAGACCACGCTCGTTGACGTAAATGCTGGAGTCGCATAGGAATCGGTCTTGGGTTTGACACTATGGAACCTGGCATATGACGAAGTCATGAACTGCGAATACGGAGAATGTAAACCCCCTTCGCATTTGCCGATGATCTAGCTGATAGTAACTGATGACAAATCACGGACTGAAACTCACGACAACTAAGTACGAAGCCATTATTCTGAAGGCTGAGCCTTATTTTTTAATCACATAGAAGGTAAAAAAATGAAAAAAAAATTGAATTTTGGGAGTCAGAGCATTATTTTGTCAATTCTTTGTGACTTCATTTTGCTCGATTACAACTTTAAGAAGTACGTACAATCTAATAAAGCATATCTAGAGCTGGCATTCATAGCGATTACAATCCAGTTATAATGGATTTTAGACTAAAAAGATATCTAAAAGTTAAAAAGTTAAAAGACAAAAAGTTACAAGAAAAATTGACATCTCGCAACTGAAGAACCCTGACAGGAAAAAAGAATTAAGTATTAATGTTGAGAAATATATAGAAACGATAGAGAACTTGGTACAGACAGACATTGAAGTAACATGGACTGCTCTAAAAACGAAAATACCACAGATACAAGAAGAAAAGCATGGACCTTATAATCTTAAGACAAAAACCTTAAACAAACCCAATAAAATACAAACGAATCAATAAAATCCTTAAAAAAAGTGCAGTGAAGCTAAAAAAAAAACTGGATGTCAGCAAAATGCCTACAAATTGAACAATTTAAAGAAAGATACAATTATACTTTTTATGTCCATAAGAAAGTGAAACAAACGACAGGTAGACACAGAAAGAGACAGGAAACAATATTAAGAAATAATAATTACGAAATAATTATAGCTACAGGAGATAAAGTGTCGAGATAGAAAGAATACATTAAGATACTTTTTGCTGACGATATATTGCTTGTGCTCCATGATCCACATATGGTCTAACAAATGAAAAAGGTCCAGAAATAACCAACGAAGAAGTTATTCATGCAGTAAAAGCTCAAAAAACGGTCCAGACAGTATCAATGTCGAATTACTTATATTAATTGCAGACAACGAAAGCCTAGACTTAATAAGAATACTATTCGATAAGATTTGATAATCAAAGAGAGGAAAATACAATATTTAAGTCATGTGTTGAGAAGTGAAAGATAGGAATTACTTCAAATCATATTGAAAGGTAAAGTACAGGGCAAAAAATCAGTAGGAAGACGCCATATTTCGTGACTGAAAGACCTGAGGAGATAGTTTGACCGTTCATATGCAGAAATCGTTCGTGCAGCAGCTTAAAGCTACAATTGCCATTTTAATCGCCAACCTTCGAAAGGAGACAGCGTAATAAGAAAAAGAATTGCCATAATTAACTCCATTTCTAAAATTTTGCTCGTTGATCTTTTGGTTGCCCTCAGTCTCAGCCCTTTTCTATTCATAATAGTAATGAACGAATTGATAAGAAACACTAGAGTCAGAACCAATCAACTACAGACAATAATAGGTTACCGCAGATTACAACCGAAACAATAGAGTACTTAATGTATGCAGACGACATAGTACTAATAGCAGATTTCGAGAATAAAACGCAGAAACTAATGGATATATGGGTAGAACAAATAGAAGAACTAAAAATGGAGATAAACGAGGAAAAAAGTAAGATAATGATAATCAGCGGCAAAGGAGATACGGAAGATAATCAAATAAAGATAAAATGTAACTTACAAATACCTGGGAAGTATAATAACTAATGACGGAAAAATAGACTGGGAAATAACAAATAGAGCAAAGAAATCAAACAAGTTATATTATGCGTTAGCCCCAATAATGGGAAAAAGAGAACTTGCACGAGAAACAAGAATAAAATATATAACACAATAGTGATACCGACTGTGCTCTATGCAAGTGAAACTGGACAATTCTGGAAAAACATAAGAGCAGGATAAACGCAATGGAGATGAGACACCTAAGCAGGATAGTTGGAAAGACAAAATGGGATAGATTAAGCAACGAGACTATTAGGAGAATGGCCAACCAGGAACCGATAATGAACAAAATAGCAAAGATACAAATGACTGGTATGGGCATCTGATGAGGATGCAATCCAATAGGAATAACAAGAAAAGTTTATGAAGCAAAAAACATCGGAAAAAGAAAAAGAGGCAGACCAAGAAAAAAATGGATACAGCAAGTAGTAGAGGCGGGGAAACTTGAACAAAAATCACTCGAGGAATTGAAAATAATGGCAGGAAACAGAAAAGAATGGAAGAGGTGGGTAAATGGAAATTAAAATAGCTAGCCCAAATCCGACACCCTGATAGGGTAAAAGGCAGGGGAGAAAGAAAGAAAGAAAGAAATATCTTTTGGTTGTGAAGATTATTATCCCTATCCATATCCTAGGATTCCTCCTAGGTCTCGTGTATAAAGGTAATTGTAGAAGTTTATCCTTAGTGCTTCACTCTAAGATATTTATTTTGTTTACTAAAAGGACCTAATATCACTTTCTTATCCACACTTTTGGTCTCAGAAAGGTACGTCAATACATTTTAGATTTATGGAGTTATTTAGCCGTCGCACTTTTCAGTCTGTTTTTTACTTAAAAAAGTCCTTTGTGATGTTAAAAGCACACATTAATTCAAATTACTTATCCATAATTCGACATCCTTGAGATGGGAAGTATATCGAGCTTTATTGCAATTGCAATAGGACAGCAATTTGCCTGAGTAGTTCTTGGTGATGCTTGCTGTGTTAATTTGCATTAGAGCAGTTTTGTAACCACCACAATCTTGAGGAGGTTTGCTATTTTTATCATTTTTCTGTCTGCAGCATTCGTAGTGAACACAGTTTCTTAGCATCCTGTGTTACATTAGTGCTGTCTTAAGAAGTAGTTTTCCGTAGTATGAGAATCTGTAGTGTTTAGTGTCATTCTTTGAGCTTTGGATAAGAACTGCCGATATACCATAATTGTCTTCGTCTTTCGGGACGATTTCTCAACTCTAGGACAAAATTCATCCAGTTGTGTCTTCTACCACGTGGCAAGGTGAAGATTTAGATTTTTTTTTCTTAATCTCTCCAGAGGTTTAGAAGACAGTTATATACGTATGCATATGATTTCGGTATTAAATCGATTATTTGATTCTTCTTATTACATTTCAAGGTTTCAAGTAGCGAGCAACGTCAAGTAGTCAAAAGTTACTTAATAATATCTTTATATATTTTATTACCATCCTCGTAAAAAAAGTAAATATTGTGTGGTAAAACTTTTTTAGTAAACACTTTACTCTTATGAATAAAAGCCAGTCACAAATCCGCAGAGAAAAGCAATTAGTCATGTATTTATACTTTTAGATTAAGGCGCCACAAATAATATAATTAATGTTTATATTGACACAAATGCACTTTGGCTAGATTTGAGCAATTCACGGCCATTTGCATTCGATATAAAAATTAATTGATTGGCGTAAATTGCGAAAGCTGCAAATGTCCCATTCCGATAGTCATAAACTTTGTATGTTAATTTAATTATGTTAACAGGATGGATAAATCTTCTTTTATGCAGTTTTTATTTCACTTTCGACGACTCTGGTATTAAAGTCATTTATAAGCTAATATGTCTGTAGGTCATGTAAAATATTTATTTTCTCTTTCTCACTCTCATTATTGCCTATACAGCCTTGCTAAAAACGTAACAAAGTGATGACATTTTTGATATAAGTAAACTATGATAAGTGAAAGAAATAAACTTTTTTGTAATATATCACTCAACCTACGTTACTATTCAAAAAATTACAAAATGGTGACAATACAAGAAGAGGTGAAGTCATACAAATTTAAAAGCTCTTCTTAAAAATGCACACAATGAACATTTCGTATCCCACAAATTCATATTTTTAAGTTTATTTATGTCAAAAATAGCATTTTGTTATAGTTAAGTATCAAAAATGTAGACACTAGATTCCAAGAATTAGTGATGACCATTATAAGTTATTCTTCGTCTACCAGTGGTGTCCAATTTTTTTGTTTGCAAGAGAGAGGTAGCGTTACATGTATTGAAGAATTTTTACAAATTATATATACTACTATTCTCTTCTTAACGCTAAGAAAGTTTTTAAGAAATATGTGGGATCGGCCATAATGCAACTGAATAATTTCGACATCGAATTACACTGCCGAGCATAAAATTAGGGTCACACCGAATCAATAATTTGGATTTATTTTAGAAATTATTATTCTTTTTAAATTATTTTTGTTGTAACATAGTTTACTAAACGATTACTTACAGAAAACAACGATTTTGTACTGTAACTACTGCAAAAGTTTATTGAAAGTAAGGAAAACGAACCATTGTCCTTTGATATATCAAATATTGAAAAGGGACAATTTTAATTTGTTGTGCTTTTTGTTAAAACAAAAAAAAGTTTAAGAACTTCAGTAGCGAAGTACTCAGGCAATGAAAACAGCTTACAAACGACTAGGAAAGCTTTGGATTACTCTGTGGAATATTGTTCCATTATTGCACCGATATGTGGCGAAGCTCTCTTGAATTTCTGGGGACCGACACATGCCTCCGTAAGCGTCTCTTCATCTCATCCCAAACATGTTCTATGGGATTGATATCTAGATTACCAGCAGGCCAAACAAATCGTGTGATTTTAAGCTTCTCAAGATACTCAGTAACAATCCGATCAGTGTAGGGCCGTGCATTATGCACTGCAACTGCGTCCGGTACCTATGCGCAGTCAATATCTCATTCTCTACAAAGACTAATTTTATGCGAGCGTCAAAAAATATGTTTCCCCATGCCATAATTCACCCTCTACCAAATGGAAGTTGCTCTTTAACACATGCTTGATCATATCTTTTGCCTGGATGTCGCCACACTCTTACACGTTTGTCTGAGCCCGTAAGACAGAATCTCAATTATTAATCTATATTATGCAGACTGAGTAAATATATCTCTATCTTACTTGCAGCTTCGACTATCTACTGTCCTTTTCTACTAGTCAGCGTTGTCATGTTTTATGAGATACTTTAACAAATCCGGTGTTCTATGACTATTTGACTGTATATGAATTATTAATATATAAGTTGATACATTATCTATAATCACAACCTGGCAACTCAATTATCATTTCTCAGAAATTAGTATCTACATTTTTGATACTCAACTATAAAAGAGTTTTTCACAATGCTGTACTTTTTATGATAATTATCTTAATTTATTTTCCATTTATAACCTGTATAATCTAGAGCCTATAATATCCTAGAGTTGGCCAGCTCACTAAGGCATCCCTTAGACACACTTTTCCCCTTGTGCTATGCGTCCCATAGCCATCATGCTATTACACGTTATTATAGTCGCAGCACAAATCTCACGTACTATGTTAAATCAATAAATCTACTGTTAAATATATAGTTTTAGCTCCTATGTCATGCTTTCTTGACGGGTATTTATTTGGTTATATCTTATTCATACCAATCCTATATTTTCTATATATCCGAAGAAGAGGTGGGAACTTATCCACTGAGTCTGCAGTGCGTAGAGTCCTACTCAGTATAGTACTCTCCCGCACGCATATTCGCCGATCCCACTACGTACAGAATGGGCAAGTAAATAAAGCCCTGGGATTGGTGATTAATATAGTAAGGGGATATTATGATTTGGCGCCAAACACAATTTGACTATGCCACAGTAAGTCGGTTCCACATTTCTAATGGGCTTTGTTTTGTTTGTTTAAAATCTTTTTATACAGTGTTTTACATAGAACTCAGTGGTATGGGTTGGATTTTTTCCAAATATGATAATTTTTGATAAACGGAGCAATTTAAAGGGAATACCATGTTCATTATTACACACAAACTGTGATACTAACTCGAGACTAATATTCTGTTATACGGAAAAATATCAAATTTGGAAAAATATAGGTAGGTATATTAACCACTGGATTTTATGGGAAAACTATATAAATGTTTTTTTTTTAAGTTTGGGATCGGCGAATATGGCTTCCGCACAGTCTTAGGGACGTTTGCCATTACGCTAATTTCAGTACTGACTTCAGTACTAAAAATATTAGTTAGTTGCGGGAGTCGATTTAATATGAAAAATGTGTGTTTATGTTTGCAACTGTCTTAATTTTAATTAGCATGTAGGCATGCGCTCGACCAATTTTGAATTGATAACCTAACAACGAAGTTTGTTTAATGATTAGAGTAAACAAAACACACAGGTAAATAAAGATTGTGAAAAAGAAGCTAAAATTATGTGCAATACCTTTAATTGTAATAATGATGCTAGCAATAAAGAAAAAAAATCATACGCTTCTTAAAAAAACGTATATGGAGAAAAAGTGGATCGAGGAAAGAGTTTTAGGCAAAGGAATATTAAATATGGTGAATAAAGAATTATTACTAGAAGACCCTTTGCCATATAAACACCTTTTACGAATGAATAATAATTTGTTTAAAACATTGTTACGATTAGTTGAGAATAACCTCACTTTAAGTTAATATTTCATCATTTTTTGTACAAGAAATTAGAACATAGAAATAATTTTTAGTACTGAATCGGCGCGCGCATCTAATTTGTATATACAATATTTTTAGTACTAAATTCTGTACTGAATTTAGCATAATGGCAAGCAGACCTATGACCAAGACGAAAGATTAGACGATATTTTTTAGTAACGAAATTACTGAATAATGTTATTTAAGCTATCACCTTTTACAGAATATGGGATAAAAAATTTCTTAAAAGTTATAAATGACTGCTTACACACTTATAGTTATAACAAAAGCTATTTCCGTTGATTATTATCCTTTTTAAATCGTTTTAAAAAGTATTACAACAATTATGATATAATTTATAAGAAATTCAAGGTTAAATTGATTTCATTATATCTTACCAATTCAAGTTGATAGAACGAGAATAAAATATAATATTTTATTTAATTATTTATAAAATATTTAATGCACTAGTTAATTTAGAAGATTGATGCTTCGATTTAAAAAAATCAGAGACTTTCAATGATTAGACTCAGGGAGATTTATTGGGTTTATTTTTTAGTAACATTAATTTGTTCTTAGCACTAGAGCTACAAATACAGAGTGGCCCAAAAGTCTGGAAACAGCCAATTATCTCGTAAATTGCTAGCCATAATTGTACAAAAGTTGAGGTATACCTATTTTGGGATACGGAGATTCCATATTTGATATTTGTAATGTTGCCAGATTAGCCGAATTCTCTTATACGTATTATTAATAACCTTGGTTTTTAAAATTCACCATGCTGTATATACAGTCATTATTGAAATCTCCTATTTAATACGAGTTCAATTATATGTAACACTTATGATTTTATGTAGTTTGGAAGGTCTTAAATACATAAAACAGAATTCTGGCAATGCCAAATTGTTTCAATAAATTTTTTAATACTATTTTCAACTACATTAAAATGTAACAATTGATAGATTACATCATTTTTTAACACAATGGTTACTTCATCAAGTGTTCAAAATGTGCTCCATTTGTGAGTTGACAGTACCCTAATCGATGGTAGAATGCGTCTACCACATTTCTCCATGATTTTCTAGAAATTATTCGAGATTCATCGATAATTCGTTGCCTTAGCTCTGCAAGACGTGCTGATTTAGTTTTGTAAACTGAATTTTTCAAGTATCTCCAATAAAAATAATCTTTAGGACTGAAATCAGGTGAGCGTGGAGGCCATTCAATTCTACCTCGTCTACCAATCCATCGTTCGGGAAATATCTCATCTAAATAACGCCGAACGTTGACACCAAAATGAACTGGAACTCCATCTTGCTGAAACCATATCTGATTAAAATTTGCCCTAAACAAGTTTCTCAGTGTAGGTACAGTTTCATTTCTAAGTAATATTTCGTAACTATCTGACGTTAAATTTCCTTCGATAAAAAATGGCCCAATTAACTGAGTGCCTACTATACCTGACCATACATTTAATTTTTGTGGTCTTTGAGTATGGTTTTCACGCTTCCAGTGTGGATTTACGTCACTCCAGTAACTTAAATTGTGTAAATTTACACTTCCACACAGTGTAAAGGTTGCGTCATCGAAAAAACATATTCTATTAAAGAAATTTTCACCATTTTTAATTTTATCCATCATCACTTCAGTAAACTCTAATCTACGATCGAAGTCATCTTCAATTAATTCTTGCAATCAGATAATTTTGTATGGTTTAAATTTATTCTTACATAATACACGTAAGACTGAAGAACGACCAACATTCATGTACTTGTGCAACCCCTGCGTGAGGATGTATATGGATCTTCAAAAAACTTTGCATTATATCTAAAGTTTTGTTGTCATTCATAACTCTTTTCGATCAACCTGATCGGTATCTATCTTTTACTTCCCCAGATTCCTCAAATCGCTTTACAGTGTTTTGTACCGTCGCCTTATGAATAGGAGAACGGTTTGGGAAAGTATCATTGAACATGTTGGCTACTTCACAATAAGATCTTTTTTTAGGTGTACCTTTATAGGTGTACCTCGAATTTTGTAAAATTATGACTAAGCAATTTACGAGATAATTGGTCGTTTCCAGACTTTTGGGCCACTTTGTATACTGCTGTATGAGAAAACACTAGTCTAAAGAGCATATTTGCAGTTTCTGAATTTTTTACAATGTTTTCTTGCATTCTACTTGCTTTTCCCATTTTATCCCATATGTGCTCTATCAGTTGCCTCATGGCCAAAAGATAGGCACATTTAGAAGAAGAACAATTTTGACACTATAGTATAGAAAGATTTTGAGGAAGGATAATCCCCCTAGTACCGCCAGCTACGCCTATGCTTTCAAAGTCATATTAATTATGCCATTTTTCGACGAAATTTCGATATTAACAAATAGGTAACTGTCAAATTAAAACAGCTATTTATTATAAAAATTATTTCCTTAATTGCTCTATTTGGTATAAATTCATTAAAATTCTTGTACAATGTCATTTTCAGATTGTAAATCCAAGTTTCACCATCACTGTTTATTTACTTAAGTTTGGCCTTAATAAGATTAATGTGTAAATAAAATTTACCAAACCTAATTTGTTCTAATGGCTAATAATATAAATACTGTTAGAGTTTGCACATCACCTAATTTAAATAAAGGTCATAGAATATTTCTCTAGTGTTTTAGATTTGTTAAATTTTCTAAGAGTATTACCATCGGAGAGAGTTTTTTTTCTACCAGTTGTTTATGGTGGAGTTATTGATCAATTCTTATGAGTGTTATTTGTTTCTTTCCTATGTGTTTTCCTTTTTATTATTTCCGTTGTGATTTTTTGAAGAAAGTATTCATTGCAAATTGTTAATTTCTCGCCAGGAAGTAGTGCATTAACATTTCTCCTCTGTTGTTTTTATACTCTATTAAAAAGTTTACTCCAATGTTTTGCCCTTTTTTCTATCCAATTATTAATCCTTGTTGACATTTTACTTCATTAGTCGCTTTGATTAACTGGTCATAGAGAAGTTCAAAGTACTTTCAAGCATAGAAGACTAGTTGGTTCTAATCCTTAAATACCAAAATCTACGAGATACACATTATTTTTTATAAAAGTAACTTAATTGGCCAAAAAACGATTAAAAATAAAATACATATTAATAAATGTTTAAAATCTTTCATGCATTCGAAACCTTTCGTTTAACCAATATGGGATATGGCCATAATAATGAGGCGTTCTATTCTGCTGAAAATTTAAAAATTCCTCCTGTAAGACTTACTTGCCTTCTGCATCAATTTGAGTTTCTATTTCGTCAGTTATAAGAGGATCAATAGTCTTTTCAAGCAAGTAAGATACATATCATCTGTCAAGTATTCTTCAATAAACGATCGTATTTTCAAGAATATCACTCATATAATTCACTTTTTGAAGACTGTATCTATGCTCTGTCAAAAAATATGCAGGTTTTAGTCACTCCAATAGCAAAAATTTACATTGCCTTTTACAGAACTTCAGAACAGACCATAGAACAATTCTAAACGTCGGCTCGGAAACTCTCCCTAAAATAACTTCTTCGGTAATTAGATATTTCCTGTCTAATTTCCGAACACAATCAGAAAACAACTATAGAACACGATGAAGGAAATCGGAATAACTCAGAGGTTAATAGAAGCCGTAAAAAACCTTTACAACAACAACAAGGTAAGAGTTAAAACCGGCAATAAATACTCCAACGAATTTAAGACCACAAGGCTTATTGCAGGGATGCTCTACATCTCCGACACTGTTCAAGATATTCCTCGAACAAATATTAAAACCATGGAAAAGGAAATGTGAAGGGATGGGAATACCAATCCGGGACAACTTCTTGTACACATTAAGCTTTGCAGATGACTAAGTTGTAACGGCTCAAGATGAAGAAGATCTGTGCTATATGCTCCGAAAATTAGAAAAGGAATACACAAAAAATGGACTGGAAATAAATCTAGAAAAGACCGAATATTTAACAACAGAGCACGAACCAGTGAGAAACTTGGAAATGGACGATAATAGGGAAACTAACGGCACTGACAAATTCAAATATTTAGGATTCATACTCTCAAAAAATGGAACCACCGAGCAAGAGATAACCAGCAGATTAGCAAAAACAAGAACACGTATTAAATAAATGAACAGGGTACTGTGGGATAGACAGATTACCAGAAATACAAAGAAGAGAATTTATAACACCTTGGTACGCAGTATAATGACCTATGGAGCGGAGAATTGGGTAATAAATAAACGAAACAGGTCCAAAATCACAGCAACTAAAATGGAGTTCATGAGAAGAAGCTACAGAGTGACAAAAATGGATCGCATCAGAAATGAGGAGATAAAGCGAAGAATGGTAGTAGCATAAGACATACTCAGCTACATCGAAGAAAAACGTTTAATTTGGTATGGACATGTGAGAAGAACAGATCATACAAGGTGAATAGCAAAGATTTCGGATTGGAGCCCAATAGGAAGGAGGAAAAGAGGTAGACCCCGAAGATCATGGAGGGATGACGGGAGAATGGCATAATAGAAAGGACTGGAAACGTTGGCTAAAAGAAGGAAGGCGGCGACAGCTGTAAAAATCCTTATATAGATAGATAGGAAATTAGACATGCCTCACAGCAAATGAAAAATAAAAAAGCTCCTGGTAAGGATCTTATAACGTCTGAAATGTTAAAAACCCCGTCGGGAACATCGTTGTAAAGGTTATGGAATTTTTTTTGAATAAGTGTCTAACAGAAAAAAGAATAGCCAGTCTGTGGGAAAACGCCGAAATAATACTTTTACACAAGAAAAAAGACACTACTTATATTGAAAACTACAGACCTATAAGTTTGTTGTCACACTTATACAAATTGCTAACAAGAATAAGAACCAACCGCATAACAAAAAAACTTGATTTATATCAATCGGTTGAACAGGCGGGATTTAGAAAAGGATTTGGTACTAACGATCACCCTCAAACCATTAGAACACTAGTAGAAAAAAAACACAGAATATAATGTACCTCTACATATGGCATTTATTGACTTTCACAAGGCTTTCGATAGTATGGAAACTTGGTACTTTTTGTCAACCCTGAGGGATGCTAGAATAGACTCATGGTACACTACACTTATTAAAAACATTTATAAACAGGCCACATTCCACATCAAAATCAATGAAGACAAAAAAACTGAAAAAATGCGTCTTGGTAAAGGTATTAGACAAGGTGGTACTATTTCACCAAAGCTTTTTACCTTAGCCTTGGAAAATGTATTCAAACAGCTCGACTGGGAGCAAAAAGGTCTAAACATTGATGGTGTACGTCGAGTCATTTGAGGTTTGCGGACGACATAGTATTATTTAGTACATATATCAAGGAAGTGGAGCAAATAAAATAGGTCTTAAAATGAACCTTCAGAAAACAAAAATAATGAGTAATTTACAAATTTACAAACTAATATTGTTATTGACAACGTCAGTCTTGAAAATGTGGACCACTATATACATCTTGGACATATCATTAAAATCGGCAAAGAAAACCAAATAGCCGAATTAAAAAGACGCATACAATTGTCTTGGGTAGCTTTCGGCAAGTTAAGCTTTATCTTGAAGAATAAAGATATACCAATGTGTCTAAAACGTGAGTTTATGATAAGTGTATCTTGCCTGTAACTACATATGGATTGGAGACCATGGCCTTTACAAAGAAAACCTTAGAGCAGCTCAGTACAACACAAAGAGCGATGGAGAGGGCGATTCGTGAAAGAACAAAGATTACTGATGTCGCAGAACGTATAGCAAGGCTCAAGTGGCAATGGGTCGGACATGTTGCCCGAGATAATCCCAAAAAATGGTCACAGAGATTAACAAACTGGAGACCAAAAGAGAACAGGCGAGGAGTAGGCAGACCACAGAAGAGGTGGGCAGATGATATCAAACAAGTCGCGGACAAGCAGTGGATGAGAATTGCCAAGAGTAGAAACCAATGGAAGCAAATGGAAGAGGCCTATGTCCAGCAATGGATGAATACAGGTTAAAGAAGAAGAAGATATTGGCTTTTAAAAAACTGAACAGTCATAGGTTAAACAAATATTTATCAAAATATTAGGGATGTTTTTTCCACCAAAATCAAACAAATTTTGGGGGGGTAAAACAATTTTTTACAGCCTCCAGTGACAATCCTGTTTTTTCATATGGAGCTGGTGGGTTCTACAACAAAAGTTCCCAGAATCTTAATTAAAGCTTCCTTATGTAGTACTTGCCGTTTATTTATCCTTTTATTTACCCCGAATTTCTATCGGAGTTCTTTGCGAACAAAAATCCGACATGGATGATCATTTTTATGTCTTTTGGTATGCAGATGATACAATAGTGTTTTCCAATACCATATAAGGACTGCCAAACTTAATGAACAAAATATCGGAAACAAGTAGAGCATATGGACTGGATATAAACACCGGCAAAACCAAGCTAATGATCATCAGCAAGGAAAACGTAACTGGAGCAAATCTGTTTGTTAACCAAATGAGAATTCGACGTGTCTCACAGTACAACTACTTGGGAACTATAATCAATGAGTCGTGGGATAATACCTAAGAGATTAAATGTCGCATCGGAAAGGCAAAAAGTGAATTCTTGACTATGAGCTCTGTGTTCAAGAGCCATGACCTCAGCCTAGAAACAAAAATAAGGCTCTTTAAATGTTACGTGTACTCAGTGCTTCTGTACGGAGTAAAACGTGGACATTGAAGGCGGAAACTCTATCAAAACTTCAGGCTTTTGAGCTATGGTTATACAAAAGGATTCTAAAGATACCATGGACAGACAAAGTCACTAATGAAGAAGTACTACGGAGGATGATCACAACCGCGGATTTGGCCAACATCGTGAAGGGGCGTAAGCTGCAGTACTCGAGACATATAATGAGAAATCAAGGCAGATATGAGCTACTTCAATGCATTTTGCAAGGTAAAATTGAAGGAAAAAGGGCCCCAGGACGAAGAAGAATATCCTGGCTTGCTAACCGGAGAACATGGTATAGAAATACATCAACACAGCTATTCCGTATAGCAACCAACAAAATCATCATAGCCAGAATGATCGCCAACGTTCGAAATGGACAGGCACCTTAAGAAGAAGATATCTCAAATGTTTGTCTATTATTTTTTGTGAGATTATTTTTTTTTGAAAATTGAATCTGCCCGGTGCCTTTTTTGTTGCAGCGATAAGCAAAGATGTTTTATTTGCATATTGGTAAAAATGTACCATTAACTTTGATAATATCCTACAAATGAGTAAAAAATACTGTTCTGTTTCCTAAAAATAGTATTACAAAACTCACATAAGGAGCATATCTAGTATTGTGTTATTTAACAATGTTTTTTATATTTTTTGTTGCAATTTATAATATTATTCAGAGAGAAACTGCTGCTACAATAATTTAACAGTTTGTGTATTCATCGAAATAACTCAAATAACCTCATTCTTTAAGAATAAGTAGTTGTAGTTTTTTTTTACTATGTAGAATATATTTAAATACATTTCTTGACTTGACAGTTGTAAAGAAATTTCTTTAGTTATTTTTAATTAATACTCTACTACAAAAAGTTTAAATACAACCTTTTTGAATGTCGTTGCCTGTGTAAAATATCTCTACTATATATATATATATATATATATATATATATATATATATATATATATATATATATATATATATATATATATATATTAAACTTAGAGCTAACAGAAATGGAATGTTCAGAAATTCTATTTTGGATTCTACAATTTGTTTGGCCTATATAGGATCGGAGGCAGTCTGCACAAGGAATTTCATAGTGTTATTCATTTTGAATGTTGTCTTTGATTGATCAGACAAATATGAAAGTTTTTGTTGGGGGATAAATATTGTCTTTATTCCTCTTGATTTAAGAATTTTGTCGATTTTGTCAGTGACGCCATTGATGTAAGGAAGAAAAGCTTTCGTATGATGAGGGTCTGAGTCTTTGGGTTGAGATTGAGTGGGAGATTGATATCTGTGGATGTTTCTATTTATGTAATTTTCACGGTAACCGTTTTGGATGAGGGCTTGTTATAAACTAGAGAGTTAAGCAAAGGCGTATTGATCTGGAGACGAAGGTATTAATGACTGAATTAATTTGTGGAAGTGGATAATGAGAGTTGGCATGCAGGTAACGATTGGTATGGGTGGGTTTTCGATAAAAAGAGTGATGAAAACCTTGGGATTGGTTTTTCTTTATGATGACACCGAGAAACGGCAGGGATGAATCAGTTTCCACCTCCATCGTGAACTAGATCCTAGGGTGTAGACCATTCAGATGGGTTTGAAAAGATACCAAAGCATCTCTGCCATGGGGCCAAATGACGAATTTATCGTCAACATATCGTAGCCAACATGTGGCTTTGATCATTGATGTGGATAGTGCTTGGATCTCGAAGTCTTCCATAAAGATATTGGCAATTACTGGAGATAGTGTGGAGCCCATTGGAGTACCATTTATTTATCTGTAGAATTGATTTTGGAAGATAAAATAAGTGTTGGACATACAATGTTTAATGAGAGATAAGTGGTCTTGCTGGATATTGTATTTAGTTTTCAGAATGTTTAAACGATACGATATGAGTGAAACGATATTAACACTTACTAGAATGTCTGACCCTGAGATAGGGTATTGTTTAAGAAGTTCGATAAAATGAAAAGAATTTTTGACGAAGGATGTAAAATTTTCGGAGAGAAGTTGTAGAGTTTTGGCTAAGTACATGGCCAATGGTTGTGTAGGGCAGTTAGTTGTGTTTACTGACAATGGGACGTAGAGGAATATCGGTTTTGTGAATTTTTAGGTAGACCATATATTGGAGGTGTTCCGGAAGACTTCACGAGGAATTAGAGATTGTTTTATAGCAACAGGACGAAGAGGTTTTACAGTACCAAGCCAGACCACTTATCCCTAATTAAATATTGTATGCCCAATACTTATTTCATTGGCAACGAGGGAATAGGCAACAGCAACTCTGATAAAATTATCTTGTTCACCGAGTGTTCAGAATACAATTTAGTAACTACCAACGCTCTTTTCCGACAGAAAAACAAATTCAAAATATCCTGGCAACATATTAGATCTAGACACTGGTACTGATTGATTACATAACTGTTCGTACTAAAGATTAGTACGAATTAGTAGTTGGATCACTCCTCCAACTCTTCTACGTTATTTGATCGACTTTAATACACTTTTCGTTTCAAATATTTTCATAAAAAAGTCTAATAAAGTCAAATCTGAAGATCTTGGTGGTAATTCGATAGATCCCCTTCTTTCTATCCGCCTACCTGAGACTATGTTAAGTAATTTCGTACCTCAACGCCATAGTGTGGGGGAGCTCCATTTTGTTGAAACCACAAATCATTTCTTATTGGAAATATCTGATTTAGCTGTGGCATCAGATAATCCTGAAGAAATTCCAGATAACGAGGACCATTTAAGTTTTCCTGAAAAAAATATGGCAGTATAATTTGATTGTTTATAATGCCTGGTCAAACATTCATCTTCACAGTGTATTGTGTACTATATTCTTTCATCCAATGTGGATTTTTACTTGCTCAATATCGATATATCTGGTGATTTACATGATCGTTGAACTTAAAAGCCGCTTCATCTGAAAAAAGTACGTTTTCTATGAAGCTCTGATCATTCCATAATGTTAAACTGTTTGTTCGGGATGTTAGGCCGTTGTCTTCTGAGATTAGTTTTCGACGTTTCGCCAACACTAGGGGTTGGCATCTTCTGGAGATGTTCCTGCTTTGCTTGTACATTGAAACTTGTACGGTCAGTTTTACGGTCACTTGTACGGTCAGCGCCGTAAATAATTTTTATAAAATAATTAATTTGTAGCATTGGTATCAATCAATGTAAAGGGTGATTCATTTAGAGGTACTTTTTTTAACAAGAAAAAACAATGAAAAATTAAATTTTATTTGAAAATATTTATTATCATACAAAGAACCATTCTTTACAATTACTTCTTAAAGACAATTTCTTTTAAATGTTGGCCATGAACACGATTAAGTTGGTTCATTCTGAAGTTCGAATTCTCAATGACTCGTTCCAGCATTTCTGTTGGTATTTCACCAATGACTCGAGTAATATTGGCCTCCAATGCCTCAATCGTATCTGGTTTATTCATGTTTATTCATGTTAAATTTTAAGTAGCCCCAAAAGAAGAGTCTAGAGGTGAGATGTCACAGGATCTAGGCGGCCAATTCACTGGTCCAAACCGTGAAAAAATTTGTTCACCAAATAGTTCTCGCAGTAAAGCCATGCTTTTGCGGGCTGTATGGCAAGTGGCTCCATCCTGTTGGAACCAAATGTCACCGAGACCACAAGCTTCAATTTCAGGTGCCAAATAGTTCGTTATCATTATGTAAAATACGCCAAGTTGTTGCATATGACAAGCCAAGCTGTTGAGAACGGCGACGAATCGATTCTTCATTATTTTCAAGTACACTATCCGTTACCGCCGCTATATTTTCTTTAGTACGTGCTAAATGTAGTAGCGTGTTATCTAATAATGAAAACTGGGTTTCAAACTTACTAATCGTAAAACGAATTGTACGTTCGGTAGGTCGATTATGTGGACCATAAATTGCTCTAAGCGCACGAAACACATTCCTCACAGAACTCAATGTCAAACAATACTGAACAAAAGCGAAATGTCAGTTTGACAGTATTCATGCACGATCTTCAATCAAATCCCCACCAAAAAAAGGACCTCCAATTGAATCACCCTTTATTTCTTTTCTTGGAAACAAAAAAAAAACCAGAAAAAATACAACTTTGGTTTATTCGCAGTGGCGGTTCTTAGTGTAATTTAGTTCAGGGAATGAGTAATTATTGTAATTCAATTTTACTTAACTTAGTAGGTACATCATTTTGGTTAATCCTGTAGAAATAAATATTAGAATGATCCATCTTTGTCTGAGAGAAATAATCTGTACTTATCTGTCTATACTTTTTTAAGGAATATATTATAACCTTTCGAGACTGGCTGAATGACGAAAGTCAATGCCACAAAAAAAAAAAAAAAAAAAAATGATCCATCGTTACATAGACGATTAGGAGACATTTGAAATGAGATGTCCTGTGACCTCGGTTTGTATAATGTAATGTCCAACACATATATAGCAATTTATGGCCATTCAAAAATTCAAATTGACGTGTCTTGATTTTTTTTAAGTCGTCTGTTTTTAAAATAATAAATTTTTTCAATAGATTTGCATCATACTGTATATTACGATTAATATTTTACCTTTCGTCTTGACGAGCAACACTGGAATAATTTTCTTATTTTAAGCAATTATAATACGAAAATATCCAATTGCTTACGATATCCAATAGGCGATTGGTCTATCGCAGTCTTTTCTTTGTGGCTTGAGTAAACACTGGCATTTTGGAAGCTCTTTGCTTTGAAAACTCCCTATAATTTATTCGCCAAAGAGTCGCCATTGATGTTCACTCCAGGATCTGTGTTTGCCAAGTCAATATAATTTTTGGTTAACTTTTTGGTGTACTTTCTAGTTGTATTTTAATTAATTCCATGGAAATTCCTTTTTCGACAAATCCAGAACATATAGAAAAGAAAACGTAGTAAAAATAATGTAGATTTAAAATAGCTGCTCATATAACAGTAATGTAGTGTTGAGCTGCACGAAATCGTATCAATTAATAGCATGGTAACTCTTAGTAAAAGCTTCCTTTTCCTTACAGGCGGGACTTGGCAGATAGGTCGACCGACCTGTGTTTTGGAATCAGATTTTGGATTTACCCTCAACTGTGGTTTTAAGAAATCTGGGCTGTTTCGAGTTAGAAATCTTGGTGGCGTGAAAGCTCACATAGGCCTGGGTAAATTCTATCTTCCTTTTCTCTATTACACTTCTTCGAAATCCTATGTACAAAAAAGCTTAATTTTTCCTTAAATTTTTGTTTCAAATAGCTTTTATCTACGTAGCATTTCGAAGAAATATATTCTTTTTCTTTGTAGTGTATATAGTTATTAGTTTTTGCTAACATTTTTAAAGCTTTACCAAACAAACCTTTTTAAATTTAGCTTTTTCGATTTATGTATATTATTTTTACACCTTAAATATATGTATTTTTATAAGATAATTTATTTAAAACAAGGTATACTTCTTTTAAATTGAATCGGTTATTTCGAAAAGGCCACATCTCCATTAATTTCACAAAATGAGTTTACTTCGCCATTTTGTTCAGAATATACTTTAAGCTTTATTACACGTGAAAATGCCACATCTCCGCTGTTCGTTACTATTAATCTTGACAGGCGTATTTCTGTTTATTTCGAAAAGGCCACTTCTCCGGAGATGTGGCGTTTTCGAAACAAATTGCGCGCGCTGGACATGTGATTTAGTTGTTACGGTCGCGGACCTTCCTAGTTTCCTAGACCAGTTTACGATTATCTTTAGTACGATTAGGTTCCGTTGTGTATTGTTTGTACAAAAATTAGTAGCTCTGATAGTGAAACCAGTGTCATTATTGAAAATAAACAAAGTTAAAGAAATAAAGGTATTATTAATCGGGCCCCGTATAAAAGTGAAGTTATTAAGAAGGCTAAAGTTAAGCGCCAAGCCCATATTAATCACGTGGGAAAACAAGTTATGGCGCGAAAAACTGGAATCGATTGTACTTGTCGCAAGAAGTGTTGTGAACATTTTTTGGAAATGGACAAGAATGCGTTGTTTACGTCGTTACATGACTTTGATGACAAAAACTCACAAGACTCATACTTACAAAATATGATCGAAGTAACTCCCATTAAGGGAATAAGAAAATCTCAAGAGACCCAATCATTTTTTGTTTCATGTTTTTTTTTTAAAAGGAGTACGTAAGCAAGTATGTAAGAAAGCTTTCTTAAGTTTATATGGTGTTGGCGAAAAGCATGTCAGAAGAGAATGCCACCTACTAGTGACTGGATCCACTCCAAGTAGAGGTAAATCTGTTAAATATAGGCATAATTTAATACCAGATGAATTGTGCTTTCAAATAAGTGAGCACATACAATCGTTTGATGGAAAGAAAGTCCATTATGCTAATATATTAAAAAAGTATTTACCTGCTACTTTGGGTGTCAAACAAATGCATAAAATGTTTATCGAAAAATTTCCGGAATCTACAGTGAAATACAGTTTTTATTTGAAGTATTTTCATGAAAATTTTACTCTTTTGGTCGTCCTCAAGTTGATGTATGTCCTGCTTGTGAAGAACTTGGCCAGAAAGTTAAAAGTACCACTCTCAACGACATTGCAAAACGAGTTGCTGTTGCAGAACTATTAATTCACAAAAATAGGGCTAAGAAATTTTATAAAAATCTAGAACACTTTCTTCAGAGACGGACGAGATACTAGGAATCTCCATGGATTATATGCAAAATTTGCCGATACCTGACATACCTGTACAGGAAATTTTTTATTATCGGCAGTTATCGGTTTTTGAATTCAGTATACACAACTTAAAAACAGGAGAAGCTAATTTTTTTTCCTATCACGAGGACGAGGTACACAAAGGACCCAATAAAGTGTGCACCTTCCTGAAAAATTATTTTGAAAATGAGGTTTCTGAAAATGTAAAAGAGGTCCATATATTTTCAGATGGTTGTGCAGGCCAAAATAAGAACCACACGGAAATAAGATTCCTTCTAGCTCTTGCTTCGTCAGGAAAATTCAATCACATTTTTCATTATTTTCCAATCAGAGGCCACTCATTCCCCCCGTGCGACAGAGACTTCGGAGTAGCAAAAAGACCCATTCGCAAGCAGGACCGAATTTTTCTTCCTGAAGAATATTACAAATTGATAAAAAAATCGTCAAGAAAATCTCTTTTTTCTATAGAACTGGTAAAAAATGAAACAATTTTGGAATTCAAAAAATGGTGGCCCATTCATTATAAGAAAACCATACTCTCCATTGACTTCTATGGGAAAAAAACCAAACATGAGAAAACAACTTTTTAAATTTCTCAATAAAATGAGTTCGAATATGACAACAAAAAACCGGGAATTGTTAAAGTACGTCCATTTATCGATGGGCTTATGTTTCATGAATTTTCCTTGAGAAAACCAGCTGGAGTTTGTCCTAGTTTGCCAACAGAGTCTGCTTACATAGAAAAAATCCCTATTAATTCAAAAAAATAATGGACAACATCAAGAAACTTGTACAATATGTACCAGAAGACAAAATGTTTTTTTATAATGAGCTGATTTTGTGGCCTACCACTAATAGTGATGAACCACCAGAGGAAGATTACTAAAAGACTATTTCTTAACCTTCAACATGTTTTTTGCCACCTAATAAATTTTTTCCTTAATAATATTGGAGTTTTCTATTATTAATCACAAAATCATCAGTGTTTGTTTGGAAAAGGCCACAACTCCAAAAACTAAATTATTTTTTACAGTGTACCTATGTCTTTTTTTGTTGGATTTGTTAATGAAACTTCGTCATGCATCACATTTTGGGACTTTACTCCGAAAAGAAAAAGATATCTTCATTAATACCAAAATGAAACGTTTTTCTCGTTTCCTGTAAAATTAACATTTGAGTCCGCTAGATGCAAAACTTTGTATTTACTGTATAAGTCAAACTGAGTTATTTGCAAAAAACTGATAAATTTTGCAAAAAACCTTAGACATAATAAATGACACTTTTTTGTGATAGATAAATGCTTTATTAGGTAAAATATAATGATTTTTTTCTTAGAAAAGTTATTGGGTTTGCTAGAAAAGGAAGAAAAATTTGAAAATACCGAGTTTTGCAAGTGAACTATGTAAATACAGATTTATGCAACTAACATTTGCAAATACATGATAATAGTCAACCATTAACGATATTAGTGGTTGTTATATTAGTCTGTTTTCTAAAACTAGTGTGTTAGGAATAAGGAAGAAAGCATGAGGAAGTAAACTTTTAGTGAAGTTTATTTTTATCCAAAGTACAAAAGGTATTACAAATTATAATATGTATATATTTATATTAATTCCTAAACTCTAAGTTCCTCTGGGTCCTCATCATCAATATGATCATTTTCTGCAGCACTCTCGTTATTATTTGCTTGTACGCCAGTATCTATAATTTTATAAAATTTGAGATCCGGCTGGTCTCTCCAATTTTCACCAAAATGGTTTCTAAGGAGAGTGCCTATGGACGATTTATCTCCTTTCAATGAACATCCAATCTGTTGTAACTTTGGTTTCAATAAAGAAATCTTTTTCCCTTTTCGTATTATAGACTTGCTGAACCCTATGTCAGAACGATAAAATATTTCCCCCCTTACCGTAACCATATAATCTTTGTCCTTCGAAAATATAAATCGTTTCGTTGCATTACATTTAAAATGCCACTGGGAAGGTTTTTTAACAACAACGTCACTCGTCTTTCTCCAGTCTGATATCTGCCAGTCTTTACCAAGTCTCAGCACCTTTGAGTGTTTTCCAATTATGTCTTCATATTCTTTTCTGTTTATTACAACGTTCTTCTTTTTTATCTCCCTTTCTATCATACCGAAAATCCTATCTGGTGGCAAAAAGGAATGACCAACAACAGGAAACGTAAACTCCACTTCCTTGATGTGACCAGGTGCTTCATAAACCAACCAGTAGATTATCATAGACATCATCGTGCTATTTTTGTTCTGTCCACCACATCCATCTGCAAATAGGTGAACTTTTTCGATTTGATTTTTAAAGTTGAATTTTATGAGAGTATCATGTACAGCAGAGGCAACAGCATTTGAATCTTTTGGATGTTCAAACTCCAGCCACACATATGACGTCACATTTGCAGAAGAAAGATGGGATTTCGAATTTCCAGCCACGATGGTGAAATTATAAAAATTTATTTGCTGTGAGAAATAAGCCGCCTGGTCGGGAAGCTTTGGCAAAGAAAGATTTTTTTGACAATCAAAAGAAAATATTTGTATGTTATGATTTGATTCATTTTTTAACAAAGAATAAAAGGCTTTAGCTCTTAACGTATGAACTCTCTGCTCTGTTATAACCTTTAACTTTTCTTCTTCTGAATTTTCTTTTCTCAAAATTTCCTTCGCTCTGATACACGCAGAACAAGCATCTACTAAGGGAGTGCCGAATGATATGTTGTAGTGTTCATTAACGTATGTTCGGAAATATGATAACTTTACGGAATGATGTGGATGACGTTGACAATACATTCTGTAAAGCTTTGTAAAATTCAGATCACATGGTAAATACAATCGTCATCTATCATAATGACTCTCTGCACCGTTCAAACGCCCCATAAATGTTTGGATAGATAATTTTATTGGATCAAATCTACCTTTGTTGTATCTCCCCCTCTTCTCTCTTTTGGTATTTCACCCCGGATAACAAACGTTCTTACAACACGCTCTATTCTTTCAGAACTTAAATGAGTTATTCCAAGAAATGCTGCCTTGCATACTCTTAAAAGTATACCCTCTACTTTAGGAACAAAATATTTAATTGAAATTCCATGTAGGTTTGTACCTGATCTCTTGGGCTTTTGACCTTCACAAAATTTCAGCAAAAAAATATGTTGTTTTATTTTGTCAGTTGTTGAATACAGATTATTATGGAAACGCTGAATGTTTCGCATCTTTAAATCTATACAACAATACCAACAACACCCAATGTATGGTTACAGGTGGGAAAACCGGGTAAATCCTTAGGTTTATGCCTAAAAATATTGACAATAAGTCCCAAACCTATCTACCTAATTGTAGACACCTCTTACCTCTTAAGTTTCATTACATTTCGTTTCCATTTTTCTGTTTGTACAACTCGTTTTCTCCCTTTTCCTTTTTCACAAGGTCTAATATGCACATGAAGATCCATAATGTTAATTATTTGCAATACACTTGTTGTTTTTAGTACTCAAATAACAAACAGTGAAACCGGTAATGGCGAATGATGGAATAATTGACATGTGCACATGAGACGTGTCATGTGACTTAAACAATGTAAGCGATTGGCCAATTGCAATTACACAGTTATGCAACTGGCATAGGCTGACAAATACAGAGTTTTGCGTCTGATTCAAGATTTCTAATGCCTTTTTCTTAGTAAATATCTTACTTTGCTGCTGAATTTCTACATCAGCAGATAGCTATAACATGTGACAAATAACTGTCAGCTAAAACTCAATTTTTACAATTTTTGCAAATACAGAGTTTTGCATCTAGCGGACTCATTTCTGGAGTTGTGGCTTTTTCGAAATAACCGATTCAATTGTATAATGGAATCGCAGACAAAGTATATTATACGATCGACACAGATGGAGAAAGAATAGGCAAATAAGAATGAATATAGTATTTGTAGATACCTTATAATATAAGGTATGTTCTCGATAGTTTCATGTTAAAAGCTTTTGGAGATTCATACAGCTTTTGTTTATATTATGAATATTGTAGTCTATATAATTTTGAAAATCGGCCTTCATTTTACTTGTCTTCTATACGTAGAAGCCACAGTTAGAATGCAGTGTTGGTCTTATGTCGCGTAGCGATGCCGCTCATGTCGGCACAGTGGTAGGTGTGTGGTAGTTTGGCGATAGACTGAGAAATCAGGACCGTACGCGCTTCGTTTAAAAAATCTTTACTCAATAATTTAACTGAGTTAACTCAGTTAACAATTATTAAACAAAAAAAAAAACAAATTATTTCTATAAAAAATATCTAGTACGTCGTAAATACTTATATACACATATACAAATAAATGCAAGTAGTTTACCATATAATACGACGAAAAATATATTTACATGAAATACATAAGAATATCATAACTGAAGTGTACTGTACGTACGGTACTAAAAAAACAAATGAGCACTAAATCTGTGATAATTCGTCCGCATCCTCTGAATCATCTCCTATATTAATTATCACGGGTTTAATATGTTCCCTGCAAATAGTCCACCACAAACATTTTTTCTTCTAGTTTCTTGACGTGGTTTACATAATTATACCACTGCTCTTTAGATACGCGTTGGTAAGCTTCTGTTATCAACCGTTCTACCGTTTTTTTTAAATCGACATTGTTTGAAGCCACATACCTTTTCACTTGACTCCACACCATCTCGATCGAATTCAGCTCGCAATGGTAAGGCGGCAGTCTCAAAATCATAGTGCCATATTTTTCCGCAATTGTTTCAATTTTGTTCTTGTCGTACTCGTCTCTAAATGCGGTGGCAGTATCCAGTAATTTACTTTTTAGGTAATCTTTCTCCAACAGAATATTCTTTTTGCTTAGCCAATACTTGATTTGCCTTTTGTTCCACAATTTTTTGAAATCAAATTTGCGGGAGTGGTATGGTAAGTTTGGAATTAACGTCTTCTCAAACCATTCTTTATCTAGATCGCCGTCTATTTCGTCATGGTAATCAGCGGTTCCCTTCTTGGCCAAGAATGTTAATTCGGCTCATGTCACAAAACCAGTTTCGCTTCCAGCATGAAGAAAAACAAACCGAGGACCTCTTTGGGTTGGAGCTTTCTATTCTTAATCGTTGTGTCCCTCCATTCCTTTTTAACTGAAGCATCGACGTTAGTCCAAGACTCATCGGTATAAACAAGGTTTACATTATCCTTCATGTCATTTAGTAGCCTACGAAATGTGGTCCCCATCATACTTCACTCTGTTCATTATGCTGTTGACGGTTGGTGGTATGTTTTAAAAAAAAAAAAACATGGACAATTTTTCTTATTCGAGATTTCACTCCCTAATCGTAAGTATTCTCACGTGAATTGGACTGGAATCTGTTTTTCTTCCTTTTTGGTACCGGTTTCAGTTCGCCTTGCTGGGCCTTTTCGCGGATGTCATAAATTTTACTCTCACCGCACATTTTCGAAACTTTTTCCGCAGTAAAAGTAAAGCTGTCACCATTTTTTAAGTTCAGATGATAGTTCAATATATTTAACACCACACGTTTTACTTACACACTAAGAGTCAAACCCTGTTTGAAATTCACGACAGATACTGGCAACGGCTCCATAAGGTGGGTACCTTCATCCGCTTGCGAAAATGAAATAGAACTGAGATTTCATAGTTTTTGCCAACATTTTTGGTCTAATGGCCAGTACCCAAATCGACAAAGAGACATGTTTGCTTTGCATGGACAATGGGGATTAAAACTGATTCGCTTCTCGTAATGACTTTATAATGATATTTATTTCCCAAAGAATGTGTTTACAATGGAAGCTACTGAAAATTGATAAATATAGATAAGCTATCGATAATGAGTTTTTGATATATTTTACTTTTTTTATAGTATTTTCCTTCATGTTATTGTTTAGTTCGACAATGTAACTCTGTTATTTATACATCGATGATTGACTCATGCTTTAGTTGAAACAATAATGATAGTCTTTTATACAACCATAGACAATTGTTGTGTGCGTGTATATTTCAGTGCTATATCCGGTTGGTGCGCCGCTCGGGGCAAACCGGCAACGTGGTCGGCCGTTCTCTCGGAAGAAAGACAATGCATATCTTACCTGCATTCTAACTGTGGCTTTTACTATAAGTGTAGATTTTTGTTCGTTAATTATTATAATGGGATAAAGGTCACTTTCATACAGATCGGGTTAAACATCTCAAGTAAGAGTGTGTGATTGATATTGTACAAATAGATGGATCAATAGCCTGGTCCTTCTCTTGCGATTATATAAAATCTCGTGTTTTTTTCGTCGTTAAGAATATTTAGATTATAACCTTTATTTTTACTATTTTTTGACCGAGAGTAGTTAATTTCATTGAACCACATAAAAGGTTTAAAACTGCTTTAAACCTGATTTAAACCACCGATTTGTGTAAGATTTTATAAAACGCTTCTAATTTAAATAATATTGTCTTTATGTCTAAATAGAAAATTGACAACAAGAACTATAAACAAAGAATATTCGACGAAAGTATTTCTTTAAATAAATTTGGGATTTTTTCAAATTATAATGATCTGTAAGAAACCAATATTTATAAAAGTCCACAACTTAACCTGATTTTAAATTGATATTACACCTACCTTATCTTTATTTAATTTCGTATTAATATTACTACCTAATCAACTATTTTTAGAATTCTAATGGAATTGTTATAAGACACAATTAAAGATATATGGTGCGATGTTAGTAGTAGGAGTATATTTTAAATAACTTTTACCCATTTATCTAAAGAACCCCAGACAAAAGATGAAGCCCATATCTTTGGATATATACAATATACAGCTCAAAAGGTCTTAAAGGCCCATGACTTGGGCCTCTAGGTGTCTAGGTGAGTCTTCCTTATACGCTTCTAGCCACTTTTTTCGTGGTTGTCCTCTTCTCTTTTTTTTCTTACCCTCTCAGCAGCGAGTCCTTTGCTCACTTCCGTTCTCGCAAGATGATCTAACTATCTAAGTCTCTTCGTCCCAAAGATCTGGCTAATTTCTGGTTTCCCGTACAGCTCACCGATCTCTGCATTTATTTGTCTTCTGCAAACGTCTTCATAGTCTTTTACTCCCCCAAATACCTTTTATATTTAATAATAACCCATTTTTCGCTTTCGTACAGGACCGTAAGTTGGATCACTGTTCGGTATAGTCTTAATTTTGCCTGTGTGTGCATATTTTTTCCTTCCTCTCAAAATCCGCTTCTTAACTTCTTGACTTTCTTCCCCTTTACTGTTAGGGTTACTCCTAGATATTCAAACTCCGCCACCTTTTTGAAGCAATATTTTACTCTCGTTGTTTGTGGTAGTCTTCAGTTGTGTGTCTTCATATGTGGTCTGCCCCATTTCCGTATACTTTGTTATTTGTTTATTAATAATCAGTCCATACTGTTTAGCCTTCGCCTCAAAGAGGTTGCAAATCCTTTTGCCATTTAGTTCTTGCCATTAACACTACATCGTCCGCAAAGGCCAGAACCTGGCTTCTGTTGTCATAAATCATACCTTTCATTCGTATTCCACTATTTCTTATTATTGCCTTCAGCAAGAAATTAAAGAGTATTGTGAACAGCGGATCTCTCTGCTTTAGTCCCCTTCTTACTTTCAATTTTCCTGTCAGGCTTCCTTCTATCCTTACTCTATTGTCAGTCTTCATTAAGATCATTTTTACTAGTCTGATCATCTTTTCTGGAATTCCAAGTACTCTTAGGGCATGGTACAGACGTCTTCTTAGCACAGAATCATAAGCTTGTTTGAAATCTATAAAGAAAAAGTTTAGCTTTAACTGTTGCTCGTACGTACTACTTTGAATCATTTTTAAGATCAATATTCAATCTATGGTGTATCTGCCCTTTATGAATCCTACCTGGTATTCACCAACGCTGAGAGTACCTTATATGTTACATCCAGAAGATTGGACCTGTGTAGTTTTCGCACACTGCTTTATCTCCCTTCTTATGAATGGTACATACTATTGCCTCTATTTATACTTCCAGCATTTTTTCTCGCTCCCAGATTTTCGTCAGCAGGCTACATATCCTCGTTAAAAGTGCTTCTCCCCCATGCTTGATTAGTTCTGCAGAAATACAATTGCTGCCTGCACTTTTATTGTTGTTCATTTTCTATTGATTCCGCCGTGTCGTTGACATCCCCTACCATTTCCACTTGCTCCTCATCATTTTTGTCCGGTTCTTCATTAAGCAGCTCTCTGAAATACTCTTGCCATCTATCTAGCTTCCTCTGCTTACCTCCTATTAGATTCCCTTCTTTACTCTTGTAGTCATTGTTTTCTTGCGCCTTGGTAACTGCTCCTTTTGACCTCCTGGTAGAAGAGTCTCAAATTTTTATTAATGAAATATTCTTCATTCTTTTGGAGCTTTTTATCCATATGCTCCCTCTTCTTCCTCCTCTTCTAACCGCTTTTGTGCTGCTTCCTCCATAGCTTCTTCTATTATTTGTCACTCCATTTCGATGTCATCTTGATTTTCGCTTTGAAGTAGGTTTGCTGTCATGTCTGACTGAAAGTTGTCAACGGCGTCTTTCTTCTTTATTTTGGCGACGTCATATTTATTATATGATAAATGTTATTTGCACTTTGGGATAGTTTCTCTTAATTTCGTGATCATTAGTATGTGATCGGAATCCGTGTCTGCTCCTCTATAACTTCTAACATAAATTTAGCGTGCTTGCTTTCCACTAGGAATTGGTCGATTTGGTTGCATGTTATACCATCTTGAGCGATCCATGTTGCTTTGTAGATTTTCTTGTGATTGAATTAAGTACTCATAAATTTAAACTTGTTTTCTTGCACAAACAACGTCCCATTCTCGTTGCTTTCATCATGTTTGCTTTTAGCTCTCTTTATTTCTTCATTCCCCACTTAAATCGATAAATATCAAAATCACCTATCAAGATCTGACAAATATCTTCAGTGTACTTTGCGATAATTCATGTTTTATAATTTTTAGGCCCTCTTAGACTTCATTTCCTAAACTTTCTTTCGGTTTATAATTCAGTTAGTAATTTTTTATCATTTCTGCCTATATGTTCTCTCCATTTTGTTTTATGTTCTTTTATTTTCGCATTGATCGAGTAGATATTTAGTAGTTGTCTTTCGTCTTTATTCCTCTGTACATAAAGTATCTTTTTTATTGATAGAAGTATAGTACCAAAACGTACAATTTTGGCCTTTAATTGTAAATAACTAAAAACCATGACTTTACCTCACTTCAGGAATAATAAATGTTTTCGCCTTAGAGACAAATATTACTTAAAAATTATTTAAATGCCTGACAGGGTTCGAGTCTTGGGAAAAGTTTATTTCTCTGAGTTAAGAGGCAGCTTAGGAGATATTATTTTAAGTAATTTTCCACCTATTTATTTATTGATAATTATGCTGTATTTATTTTATAATTTAACACCATAAAAATATTTTTTTCAATTAAATGATTGATACGTCGTGACAGTGACAGTCATTTCAAAAGCATGAAATCGTCAAATACTTTATTACATTATGCGATCAATGCTCTAGTTAGAAAGTGTTAAATTTGACCACAAAACAGTAGATTAGGTAATCGACCATAAACTAATACTGTTGTCAATTACAAAAATTTACCATAATTCATAATACAGGAAATTAGTACCGAACTCAAAATAAGACAAAAAGCAACACGTTTCCGGTATTATCGTAATAAGCTCTTCGCTAAATATAGAGCCATGGACAAAATTGTAATTAGAGCAGGCCTTGGAATAACCCTTTCTTCTTTTCTTTCTTTAAATTCAATTTCTTTAAAGTACACTTCGGTCAATAATTTTAGTGATGTTATTTGCAGGGAAGCACTACCTTAGAGAATAAATTTACTAGAATAACCTCAAACTCGTTTAAATACAGTAACACCCCGAACTTACGCGATAGGTGGGACCGAGCGATAACCGTTTAAGCCGAATTTACACACAAATTTTTGATTAAAATCTTAGTATATAAGTACAAATATAATATAAACAATCGAAGTTATTTTGATGTCGAAGGCTTCAAAAAATCTAACAAAGTAGTTTGACGAATCGAAAGATTTTTTCTCCCGCAAAATTTTTTCATAGCAGGCTAATAATTTTTTTATTCCTTGTTTTGTAGAAGAAATGTTGTCTTCGTTGTAGTCTATATTTTCTAAAACATGTATTCTTCTGCCAATTAGACTGAGGCCTTCAATCAAGTTTCCAACCGTCATTTGATCCTCAGTTTGAACTCTTTCTCATGCATTTCTATAAGTTTATCAATTGTCAGCTCCGAATTTGGGAATCCAACAATTCTTGAATCACTTGTTTCTAAATTTATATAAAACTCTAAATTTATTTGCATAGTGATATTAACAACTTCTTTCATCGCATTACCAATTTCATAAAGTTCTAACATCAATTCTACCTTAGTGTCAATGACGAGAAAAAGGACACGTTGTTTGTAAAATTTTATTTCAAGAGTGTCCAATGATTTTCACTGCATCTAAAACGTTGAATTATTTCCAAAATTCTTTAAAAGAGAGCTTATTGTTTTTTCTTATAACGTCATACAGGTGTGCAAATGATCGTCTGGTGTAATAAGCTTTGAATGTTTTTATGACTACTTGATCTATCGGTTGAAGTAAGCTTTTGTATTAGCTGGCAAAAATTCAACTTTCACACGTGGTTCAAAACTAGTTAGTTTCAGGAGAATAACCAAGTGGATTGTCGCTAATTAGCATCACTTTAAATGAAATTTGTTTAGATTGACAATAGCGTTCGACTTTAAGTATGAAGTGATGACCACACTAGTCCTCAAGAAGAGAAGCTGCCATCCAAGCTTTACCATTGGACTTTAAAATCACAGGCAAGCCATATATTTTAATGCTCTTGGATGTTCTGAGCGATAAATTAAAAGAGGTTTTTACTTATAACAACCAGCTGCATTCGCGTTAAACATACTGTAAATCGATCTTTGGAGGCTCTTGGAAAGTTGTCTCTTTACGTACGGTAAAAGTTCTTTTAAACATCTTCTTATCTTCTTCCAGAACACTTAGTCTGATCTACATTGAATATGGTTTGATTGGTGTAGCCACTTTCATCTATTATAATTGTTAATTTCTCTGGATACTCTCTTTATCAGCACTTACCGCTTCTCCTGTTTCTGCAATGCTATGCCAATTACAGCGACTTTTGAATCAGCTGAAATAACCTTTACTGGCTCTTATTATAAACTCTTCATCTTTAGCGATCTGCCCAGCATCTTCTCTCAATATTCTCAAATATTAACTTAGCTTGGGAGCATACTGTGCTCTGATAAGTAGACAATTTTCCACATTTATGTGATTATCACACCAAAATTATAACATTCTTTCCGTCTTGGCGATAGTACCGTGACGTTTATGGACGAGGTTTGAATTTAAATATTATGCACTCTTCACAGCTACGAGAATTTTTTCTATGCCCTTTATAATTGTTCTGACCGTCGATCCCGACAGATCAAACTTCTTTGCTAATTCACAAAATTTCATTTTTGTAACAAAATCTTTAATTATGTTAAGTTTATGTTCTCGTTTGATACGAGAAAAGTTTTACTTAACTCTTTATAGGGCATAATTATTTTTTGGTAATATAAATAAATTCTTTGCAGATTATAATTAAGGAATGGTCCATTATTACACTTTCAGTCGTCTTTTTATTTTATTTTTACTCCTTGCTCGTTTTTTAGGTGGTTAAAATTTCGACCACAGCCTGATTAGGTATGTTGACTTTGGTACATGTAGTTGTGGTTCCATAATCGACCACAAAAAAAACACATTAATTAAACATTTTTATTAAGAAATAATGAAAAATATTGAATACATATTGCAACCTGGCAACCTGAGCATTTAATACTTGAACGTTTTGGCTTCGCTTTCGTTGAACAGATTGCACAACGTCTTGATGTCCTTTTTCTGGCATATGATTGCCAACATCGCTTAGTCTCACCGTTCTTTCAAAGCTAACAGCATTATGTGTTGCTTCCATTTTCTTCAGTTAATTTCTTCCTATTGTTACCTTGGGTCCGTGTATCTTTTTGTTGTGGAAATCACTTATGAGCTCGTTAACCATAGTCTATAATCGACAATCGAGAGATTATGTGATGCTCAAAAGATAAGTCGAAGTATTACTGTACTTCGGTTTAAATCTTAATTAAATATCCAGTTAAAGATAAGATGATAATATTTCTGCTTAATATTTTGTCATATAAACTATACTTTCCTGTTTTATATGTAAATCTTTTACACATTTCGTACAGCTAAAAAAGACAGAAAATGATAGTCGTTTTCGTTTAAGGCTACCAAAATAGGTGGCGCTTTTTGCACCATAGAAGTGGAAATAGCAGGACACATTTGCTGGCATTCCGCGTATGAGTTTGTATCTACCCGACTCTCTGGAGATATAGGGCATACAGAAATAACGTTTATAACAGTCTATTAATATCAATACATATAAGTGAAATATTTACGTTAAGTCACAAGGAAGAAAATAATTTAACTCAAAAGGTTGCGGCATAGACAGCTCGCAGTAATATATTTTATTAGTTGACGATATTGAAGGTGAAAATAATTTGATGAAATGTCCGTTTTAACTGTAATAAAGAATAATAAAGCCGAAGTATGCTAAACATCAAATTAAAACCACTTAAATATTTGCAATTGCAATTTACAATGGACATAAAATACGAATATACTCATTTTTATTTGAATACACGTAACCCAATATTATGTCGCCTGACAGACTTTTCTATTAGTGGCACGCTATGCGAATAAAACAATATTAATTTATGTAGATATATTCCTTGTCTTTATGTGACCTCAAATTAAAACTAATATACTTCTTTTTTCTCTAATTCTTGGAAGTTTTTAGCCAGAGTTAGATCCTCGATTACCCTATTTTTTCAGTCTTCCCTATATTTTATCAATAAGTGCCTTTTTGTATGGTTCCTCTCTTTTTCTTATTATTTTTTTTATCTCAAATCAAATTTCTTTTGGAGACTTTTCTGTTTATCGTTGATCCTACACTAATACAATTCCCACATCCAATAAAGATAAAAGAGTTATTATTTTACACTGTGATGGAGAAAACGGATGGATCAAGGACGCACTATTGATATCTGCCAAAAAAATTTAAGATGTGTCATTGGACTACCAAGATTATATGGACAGTGTTCATTTTGAGTCTTGGCTTGAAAAAACTCTTCTCCCAAAATTGCCTAAAAACAGCGTAGTTCTCATGAAGAATTCCACATTAATTAAAAAAGTTTCAAATTCTACTTGGAACAAATCCCAAATCCAAGAAGTTCTAAATAAGGAAGATTTGTATTTTGAAGAGACATATACGAAAAAGCAATTATTTGAGGTTATGCAAAGTCAGCAATTTCAAAAGAAATATGTTGTCGATGACCGTGCTCTCAATAATGGACATACCGTGCTTAGACTACCTCCTTATTTTTGTATGTTAAATCTAGTAGAAGTAATATGGGCGCAAGTAAAAGGAAATAGAAGAAAAAATGTGTCTCCTAAATTTTCATCAATTGTTCTCCAAATAATTGCAGAATAAGTAAAAATCATTGCAGGGACAAGTTGGAAAAAAGTCATTGAACACGTTGTGTGCGACACTGATTCTAAATAGAAAGTAATTAGAAATAGATCTTTATTATTTATTTCAATTGTAGTAGAATTGATAAAACATTGTAAGAAAATAATTTATGTAATCAAAAATTTTGAAGCATAATATGGTCCTGGTGATGAGAATACTTCTTGTTCTTCATACAATGCTGCCAAACTGTATATTGCTATATTCGGTTTAAATTATCTAGCCGAATTCCTAGTCCACTCTACACTAAAAACAAAAATATTAATGGAAATTGGGAAACTGGGACGAAAATTCGCCCCCTGGTAAAGAAGGTTAAAATAATAATTTGCTACGGCAAGATATATTTATTGTTGAGCATACTTTTTCTCCTCTAAAGATTTCTCTAACATTGTGTTTTACTGTTTAATAATATATAATTCTTACTATATTAGTGGATTATCTTTTTGTTTATTTTTTAATATTTTATTTATTTTTAGAATAAATGGTAACCAACTTAAACCATATCTTTGTATTTAATTAAATGTATACTTGGTGTAAAGCAAATAAGTCAATTCCTTCTGTTCCAAAATATTTCTTATTGTTGCTTTCAATAAAAACTGAGAATTTGTGACCTTCACAATCGGTGATTATCCTAAATATTTACTACGTCTGGAGGATATTAAAAGTATTGACATCTTTTTCATGAAGATTTCCACGGAAATGACTAACAAACGTCTTCTGTTGTGGATCGGATGCAATGAAGTTTATGGTAAAAATAAATGTCAATCACATTATCTTTATTACTCTTCCTCATATTAAATCGTTCCAGAAATGTAAATAAAAATACATTAAATGCCGTTTGAAGGTCTTGTTTATAACATACGAGATTACGTGTCTAAAAATATGGGTCAAGTGAGTCACATAACAGAACTATTCAGAGTTATTATACCAGATGCGATTTTCTAAATCCCCCACTTAGAAACTGAAATTCGCCCAAATTTAAGCTCAAATCCCCCAAACTTAAAATTTTGTCGCATAATTACAATTTTTATAAATTTGAAAAGACTGTAGACTGCAGCACACTACTATAATTTTTCATACTATTTATACTAAAACAATGAATTAGAATAATTTTTCATACTAAAACAATGACAACAATGTTACTTTACGATTTATAAAAACTGATGTCTCTTATATTTAAAAATTCGATAACATCAACTTGAAGAGTTGAAATTTCCCTAACACCGACACGATACCGATACGGAGCTACTCGATCTTTCATAGACGTCAACATGAATTATATTAATTAAATAACCAACGACATTTTTTATTATTAACAATATAAATTTTATAAAACAGTTGTTGAAATTGTAGTACTCCAAAAATTAATAATTTTAATTAAAAAGATTAGAAAATCGGACGCCGTTGATTATGGGTAGAATTGCGACAACGAGGCTCTGAATCCCATTTGTTCTTTTATTAATTCAATAATTTCCAAATTTCTTAGCCTTCTGTTTTGGCTATATTCTGCATCCAACGATACTTTAATCCAAAGCCGATATATTCTTCTTCTTATGGCGCCCTATCCAATTAGTGGATGTTGGCGACAATTCTGGCATACTCTTCTCGGTCTTGTGTGGCTCTAAAGAGTGCATGGACACCGAGGTTTGTCCAATCCCTTATGTTTTTAAGCCATGAGTATTTCTTTCTTCCGATGCCCCGTTTTCCTTCTATCTTCCCTTCCATAATAAGCTTTAAGAAGTGGTACTTGGAATTTCGAAATATATGACCCAGATAAGCAGTTTTTCTTCTTTTTATTATTGGCAGCAATTCTTGTTCTCTGCCCATTCGATTTAATACTTCGACATTTGTTATGTGATATGTCCAGGGAAATTTAAGTAGTCTTCTAAATACCCACATTTCAAAGGCCTCCAATCGGTTTATCACATTTGCCTTTATGGTCCAGGTTTCTACACCATATAGCTGATTTAGTCATGATCATGCATTTAGTTTTTTTCAAATTCATCCTTAGCCCGTATTCATGACAGCATTCATTAAGGCGTTACATTACGTTCTGTAAATCATTGTTGTTATCCGTCATTATTACTATATCGTCTGTAAAACTTCTTATTCAAAAGTAGATATACCTTCTATTGAATCTGAGTCCGCCAACCCTGGCGGACTTCTCTCTGTATTTTGATATCTCGGGTATTCTGGTTGTCAACTCTTACCTTGCAGTAAGATTTGACTCCAATTTAGACTAGATGTAATTTAAATATCACGACTGTCAATATTTTTGCTTTTTAATATAAATAAACGGTAGAACGGTAGCTGTAAATAGTACCAATTTTTTCACAATAAAATTGTTGGCATCTTTCAGTGGCTGGTGGACCGGCGGGAAGGTTCGGGTTTGTTTCAATGTGTAGATTGATATTTTAAGTATTTTTTTTAAAATAAGTTGACGTATTATATGAAAAATTTGTTTATTTAGCCATTACTAAAATCGATGTTTTTGTGATTCTTGTCTATGACATGTTGAATGGTTTCAATATTCTCAGCCGTATGTTTAGATAAACGACCACTTCCAGCTTTTCGAACAACGCTACCGGTAACGCTGAATATTTGCACATAATTTGTCAAAACATTGTAAACAGTATTGTAATTGTAGGCTAAATCAGGATATTCTTCACGAAACTCAGCCATGCATTTCGGAATCGAATAATACCACTGATCATTCACTTTCACGCCTGTCCGGAAGTAACATTCGATACATTTTGTTTTTTGCTCAATTTGCTTTCAATTTATTATTAATTTTTTTGTTACATTTGTTAAGTTTGTTGTTTATTATTATTTTATGGTTATATGTAATATTTTTTAAAAACACTGAATATGTATTACCAAAATGTTAGAGGCTTATGTACCAAATTATCTATATTACAGTGCAGCACTTCCACAAAAAATTATAATATTATCGTTTTTACTGAAACTTGGTTAAATGGTGAATTTCATGATGGTGAATTAGATATCCATGACTATAATGTATATAGAAGAGATCGTTCCACAGATTCGAGTACCTTACAAAGTGGCGGTGGAGTTTTAATTATATATCACGAGTCCCTCGCAAGCCGTCAGTTGGACACTAGTTAAAAATTGTTTGCTGTAGTTGGTAATATTTGTTCTCAAGTGATGGGTAGTATTTTTTAAGCCCTTCTCTCTATTCGGATTGCCGAATATAGGCCTCTCCTAATTCTCGCCATTCATCTCTTCGACCTTTCCACATTAGTCCTGCAGTTCTTCTAATATCGTCACTCCAGCGCATTTGCGGTCTTCCTCGTGGTCTTTTGGCTTCATATGGCCACCAATTCTCGATTTCTTTATTCCATCGGCCATCCTTAAAACGTTCGTTATGGCCAGCCCATTTCCATTTCAGTTTAGCTGCCTGTTTGACAGCATTAGCTGCATTCGACACCGATAGCTGCATGTTCGATGCCTTCATTAGTTTTATGGTCTTTGAGTTCATTTGTCAGCATCTGTCGTTCCATATCTCTCTGAGTTTGTCTGATTTTCTGCATGTTTCTTTTAGTGAATGTCTAGGTTTGAGCTCCATATGTAAGTACAGGTAGGATACAGGAATTAAACACTTTGGTTCGCAGTCTTTGACGTATATTTTTATTTTTAAATGCTTATTTCGGTAGTCTGATTTTTTTTGCTTACCTTGACATTTTGAACCAGATATGTATATTCATCTACGTGTTCTATCTCTGTCCCTTGGATATTTATCATAGGGTTGTCATCTTTGTTTGACATTGGTTTAGTGTTGCTGAAATTAATTTTCAGTCCTTTTTTTAGGGATTCTGTGTGTAGCTCCACAATCATCATATTCAGTGCATTCCACGTGTCGGCTATTAGTACTACATCATCTGCGTATCTAAGATGGTTCAAGTATTTTCCGTTAATAGGGATTCCCTTATTTTCCCAGTCTATTGACTTAAAGATACCTTCTAGGGCAGCTGTAAATAATTTTGGAGATATTGTGTCTCCTTGTCTTGTTTCGATTCCATTACCCAATGTCACTATCATTTTAGCTTGTTCGTAAATTTTATGTTTTAATATTCTGTACCTGGAGTCGATCCGATTGTTAACTAATGCTTTTTCTATTGCCCACAGTTCTACGCTATCAAAAGCTTTTTCATAATCTATAAAAGCCAGACATAATGCTAGATTGTATTCGTTAGTCATGTTTATTAGGATTTTCAAAGTCGATAGATGGTTACAGGTGCTGTACCCTTTTCTAAATCCTTCTTGTTCTACTGGTTGATATCCGTCAAATTTAATTGTTAGCCTGTTTGTAATTATCTTTGTAAAGGCTTTGTAAAGTTTGAAAGAAGTGAAATTAGTCGATAATTTTTCAGGTCTATGGTGTCTCCATTTTTGTGTATTAGTATTGTTTTGGCAGTATTCCATTTTTCGGGTATGTTGCCTTCGAATAGACATTCATCATCATCATCTTTTGGCTCTACAACTCTATGTGAGTCTTGGCCGCGTTTACTATTTCCCTCCATTGTTGCCGGTCCTGAGCAGCTATTTCCCATTGCTGTATTCCCATTTTGCTTAGATCACTGGCTACTGCGTCCTTCCATTTTTTTCTTGGGCGACCAACTGACCTTTTACCATCGGGCCTTTCCCAGAATGTGGCGTTCAGCAGTCTTTCGTCACTCGATCTTAGTACGTGGCCCGCATATCTTATTCGGTTTGCTTTAATGTAGCGTACTATGTTTTCATCTCCACATACTGTCTGGAGTTCATCATTGTGTCTTCTTCTCCATTCTCCTGTTGTCTCTTCTCTGCAAGACCCATAGATAGTCCGCAGTTCTTTCTTTCCAGTACCAGTAATTTTGTCGTTTCCCGCTGGCATGTTTCGCTCCCATACGTTATTGTGGGACGAATTATTGTCTTGTACACTCTTATTTTTACTGGTATTGAGAGTATTTTTTATTTAAGTTCGGTCATTAATGAGTAATATGCCCTGTTTCCTGCAATGATCCTGGCTGCCACGTCCTTTTCATATTTATTTTCAAATATTATGATCGCTCCCAGGTACTTGAATTTTTTGACGACTTCAGAGTTGTATTCATTGATTGTTACGTTTTGTCTAATCCTTGGTCTTGGGTTCATCGTAACCACCATGTACTTGGTCATGTCCTCGTTGACTTTCAGACCATCTTCCTTGGCTCCGTTATCGAATAGGGTGAAAACTTCTTTTGCATCTCTGGTGGATTGTACAATTGTGTCCATGTCATCCGCAAACCCCAATAGTATTTTTGATCCTTGGGCGGCAAATCCGTTTGTCAGTTGTGGTTGAGCTTTCCTTACCGCATGTTCCAGTGCAAAATTAAATAGTAGGGGGGCGAGAGGATCTCATTGTCTAAGCCCGGTGTCGAAATAAGGAATTCCTCCGACGCGGTGCTGCCAATTCTGATCTGTGCGGAAGCGTTCTCTCTGTCTCCCAGAATGCTTCTCTGCTAACAGAATCGTAAGCTTGTTTAAAGTCCACGAAGATTTGGTGTACATCGCGGTTGAATTCCCAGTTTTTTTCCAACACCTGGCGTAGGACGAATATCTGGTCTTTGGTCGACCTTCCCGGCCTGAATCCGCTTTGGCAATCGCCTATTATTTCCTCTGCGTATGAAGTTAGCCTTCTAGACAGTATTATGGATATAATTTTGTACGTTGTATTGATTAACGATATTCCTCTATAGTTCCAATATATTTGTTTGTTTCCCTTCTTGTGGATATGTACTATATGGCTTTCATGCCAGTGTTTCGGTATTTCTTCTCTTTCCAGACTTCCCTTTTATAGTTATATAGGGTAGTGTTTATATACCGCCAAATGCATACCAATTGAATATATATGAATCATTTTGTCAAGATGTAGACACCCTTACCGAAGCGTATTCAAAAGCTTGCTTTTATATATGTGGTGATCTTAATGTTCCTAATTGTAAGTGGCAAATGAATAATCTGGCATCTGAAGCTTCACCTACTGTACAAGCTAATCCTCCTGAAACTAATGCTATTGGTTTATTATAAATATGGTTGCATGGTTGCGTATATTGTAAATGAGAGAGGTCATTATCTGAGATATCACCCTCCGCTTATAACTTCCTTAGAAGTTAAAATTACTATCAGTGAAAATATCCCTGAATAATATTAACACGATTTTAAAAATGCAAAGGTATTTTTAGTAATAACGTCACGTGAAGATGCTGAAAAATTACAAGACGACTTGACTAAACTTCAAAGTTGGTTCATCAATGATGGTATGGACCTGAACACAACTAAGTGTCATGCCATGCATTTTATCAAACTAATAACTCTTTACTATATGATTACAGTATTGATACTTCCTTTCTTTTATCACAAACTATAATCTTGTAAGCTTGGAATATGGCTAGATACCTAGCTAACTTTTAATGAGCACTTTAAGACCATCATTAACACATCATTAACGGGTTACTTCTGATTTTACGTCCAAAGAGAGTTGGACAAATTGGAATGTAAGTTCGAATTGTTTCTAATTCTCTGTGTCCAATTCTTCTTGATCGACGATAATAAAATAAAATGTTAAAGTCATGGAGTAAAGTATAGATTGCGTCCCAAACTAGTCCCGAAGCAATATTTATAATCTCACCAAAATGCTACGATTCATCAAATAAGTGTATTGCCCTCTACATAGAAGAAAAACCTTTGACTTTTGAAAGCTGGCAAATATAAGTTGAACCGAGAAAATGATTGCAGGCATTTCCTCAATAAATATTAGGCAATCTATACTTTACAGTAAGTTGAACAAACTTAAATAAGCTACTAATAGATATGTTTCACAATTATACACAGTGAAACTATTCAAATTCATAAAGATTACTATGAGATTAAGATTACTATGAAATTACAAATTAATGGACTAATTTGTGATTGAACACGGGTATTTGATTCATATAATCTTTTAATGAAGTAAATGATTGTCAATTAACATTGAACAACATAATTAAGCATTTTATTACAGATTAACCCCTAAATCTCACCCCCTTGATTAGTGATAATTAAAACAATATCATTGAATACCTCGTCTCCACTGATTTGCATAAAAATTTATAATTCAGCTTATAAATGTTTATGTTGTTTTAAATCTTTAACTGGTAAATGCTAGGTGTTAAATTGTATCGTTGATTGGATTGAATATCCGGATACTCAATATTCGGATATTCAATAAACGATTGTACTTATTGTGTTAAATGGGTTCGCCCGTAATAAATAAAAGAAGTATAAAATTATAGTATCTAAACAAACTATATTGACAATGTCAATCCAGATCTTTTACTTAGGACGATGAGTTGAGATGGGCAAATCAGAAATGATTCGAGTCAAGGAACCGAATCTTCCGAAAGATCTAACTGATCCGTATCTCAAAATTAAATTTACCGGGTCACTGGTCAGTAACAACTGAATGATGTCGTACTTACTAAGCAAAATGTAGGTGTTAACTGAATCCCGTTGAAAGTTCTTCAGGTATTTTATGGTCTTGTTCCTTTGACGTGAATGCGAATCGTGAACTTACTGATAATTATACCGCTAAAATTATAAATTTGGTTTGCATATTGCATAATGATCTCTATTGATCCGACTGTGACTCGACAAAGTAATCCGGTTATCTTAACTTATCCGGAACCGGGGACACGAATCTCAAAGATGACTCGAAGTTCTCATCTTTAGTGATGAGTAATAACTACCCGTAAAAATAAGTGATTTAATGACCCTCTCAAATTACGATTTTATTGATGGCTCCATGATATAAATACAAAGATAGTAAACCACAATTAATGGTAAAGTTTTGTCGCGCATATTTGAAAAGGACTCTTTTTAAGAGTCCTTTTAGACCAATAAAACAGTGGCGGGTGCAAGTTTTTCTGAACAGTAGCTAAAGTTTTTCTGTAAAAATAGTTCGTTTTGTGTACCTTACCACAAAATACTTTTGGTGTATTATATGTATAAAATTAAATGTATGCAAGTAAATCTTTTCTTGGCACTTGTCATACTAAACTTATTTCTCTGTTTAAATACAGGTTATGATTTCCTTATATTTTACAGGAAACTAATCGAATCTTATATGAACAACTATATAACATTATTTTCGTGTCCATTCGAAAGGTTTAAAATAATTCTTTTTTTTTTTGTATGATATTGCAAAGTGATTTGTTATTTATTTATTATTTTATAGAATAGAAATATGCTTTATTGTCACTGAAAATTATTAAACAATGAACAAAGCTAAAAAAAATCAGTCAAAAAGTACAAAAAAAATACAATTTTAAATTAGTAAAATTATTGTATCACTTACATAATTTGTACAGACAACAACAAATGAGACAAATTGTAGCCACTGCTTGAGACACCCAGATGTAATTATAAACAATATTAATTTTGTTTCTTTGTTATACATTAAGAAACTCGTCAACTGAATAATATGGTCTTTCAGAGAGATAGATTTTTGTCATCTTACGAAACTTAATGAAATATGTTGCGGATTTAATTTCTCTTGGAAGGTGATTATAAAGTTTTTTTGCACTATATAGAATAGAATTCTTTACTAGCTGAGTGCAGTTTCGTTTGAACCTTCGAAGAGAGAAGTCAAACAACAATAACCGGCTTACCGATTTGTTATTAATTAGTGTTCAAGTTTTTGTTTTTTCGTGTTGCTAAATTTATCAAAACAATTTAAATAAGTTAGATTTTAAAAACTTCGCCCCCGCCATGGGGAGCGTAAAAAATAAGACGCCAGATGGTGATAGTGGAGTTATTTGTGAAAGTGATAGTTTTTCCAATATGGAAAGTACTGCTGCCGTCATGGAAACGGGAACAATAGGTGCTAAGGAGGACGAACCAAAACTATTTGACTCGATAAATCCAGATAAGTACTTGTTAAATAATTATTGCGTATATGTTGAAAAAACTAATCAGCAAAGTTTGGGTCGTTTGCATCCTATGTTTGTAGGACATATTTTACACAAAAATCTAAAAGTACAAAACATTCAGGAAATTAAGGGAATAGGTAGAAATCGCGTTAAAGTAATATTAAATTCAATAGCAGAAGCTAATAAGTTGGTCACAAATAAAAATTTAAAAGAATTAAACTTAAAAGCTTTCATACCTTTTCACCTTTTAGAGGTCAAGGGTCTGATCCGAGACGTTGACACAAGTTACGACGTTGATTATTTAAAACAAAACATAAATTCAAACTCAAGGGTTCTAGACATCAGACGAATGCACAGGAAAATTGAAAAAGATGGTAAAGCTGAGTATGTACCTAAGAAGACCATTGTAGTCAGCTTTGAAGGAAACATATTACCCAGCCATATATCCGTTAATTTTGTTTATTTTAATGTGGAAAAGTTTATAGGCAGGGTCACACAATGCTATAGATGTTTGAGATTCGGACACATATCAAAACAGTGCAAAAGCAGCCAAGAACATTGTATTTTATGTGGATCTGTCAAAACCGAAGAACATAACTGTTCTGAATTTAATAAATCATGTATACATTGCAAGAGTACACAGCATACATCGATTTCCAAACTATGCCCAATTTACGAGGAACAGAAACGTATTAAAAATTTGATGATAGAACAGAAAGTATCCTTTTTAGAAGCCAAAAAGCTTTTTCAATCTTCATATTCAGAAATAACAACGAACAATCGCTTTTCTGCCTTAACAAACTACGAGGCAGAATTCCCGAAACTACCTCAAAGTTCTGGTAATAAACATGCTTTCCAGCAGCCACAACCTACAAATTCTCAACGTTCGGATAGTAGCAGACCTATGGCACTAACCCATAACAACAAAAAACGTAAAGCCACTACTTCTCCCTCATCCCCAAACTTACAGAACCCTCCCATGTTTAACTTCCGTTTTGGACCATCACATCCTCTTCCCCAGTATCCAAAGCAATCTACCTTTCAACCCACAGAAGGTGATAATAAAGATATTGCTCAGGCAGTGACGGAGTGTGTCATTAATTTTTTAAAAAATATTCACACACTTGAGGATTTAAAATCTGTAGATAATGAGAGCATAAATCAAAAAATATTTTCAGTATTGGAGGGTACTAAAACATTGAAATAAAATTCTTAGCATATATCAAAATCAAAATTATTTATCTAAATTATGTAATTCAAATGGAACTTTTTTCTGGCAGTATTTCTTATTTAAACATTAATCCAAGATCAAAATGCACTATTAAAAAAACAAATATGAATGTTTTCACTTATTTTATTATACAACTTTTTACTTATTCGTTAGAATCAGATGTTGGAGGACATCTTCAGTAAATAAGGTTTTCCAAGGACAAACAACTCTGAGAATTTTACAATGGAACGGAAGGTCCGTTGCATCCAATAAAAATAGTTTAGTTCATTTTTTAACAGCTGAAAACATTGATATAGCGTTGTTAAGTGAAACATGGTTCAAACCAAATCAAAACTATATATTTAAAGGTTATAATATAATCCGCCAGGATAGATACGATGGATATGCCGGTGTAGCAATTTTGATTAAAACTTCTATCTCATTCTGTCAAGTGAATATTACTAAAAATTTCAATGATAAAATTTTAGTTTGTGGCATCTCCGTTAAATTTAACAATTTAGAATTAAGTTTCTTGTCTGTGTATAGGCCTCCTAAAGTCCATACTTCTAAAGATGATTGGAAAAATATCTTCTCTCAAGTTACATCACCTTGTATAATTGGAGGGGATATGAATGCTCATAACTCTTTATGGGGCTCACTGCACAATGATGCTGCAGGTCATCAAATCGTCAACAGTGTCGAGGACCTAGATCTTATTATTTTGAATAATGGGGAACTCACATATCTTTCCAAATATGGTACTCAGAAATCTATGATTGACATTTCTCTCTGTACAGCTAATCTAGCCAGTAAAGTTTCCTGGTCCGTATCTTCAGATACCTTAGGGTCAAATCATTTTGCTATAACCATGAACCTTTCCACAACTAACACATCACATGAAACAATTTATCCAAAAAGCAAATGGAATATCAATAAAGCCAATTGGTCACTTTATACATCCTTAATAGAAAACATGTTTGTCAACTATAGTATCTCTTTAAACACTTACGAAAATTATAATTTTCTTATTAATTGTATTAATGAATCTGCTTCAAAATCTATCCCTCAATATAAAATTCTTAAACTCAAAAATCGTCCCCCACCACCATGGTGGGACCCTGAATGTGATATTATAATTAATGAAAGAAAAAAGGCTTTAAAAGCTTACAAACTTTCATCGAGTTTTGATAACTACTTAAAATGTCAGGAAGTTACTGCTCGAACAAAAAAGCAGTTGAAGCAAAAAGCTAAATCCAGTTGGATCAAATGGTGCTCCAATTTAAACAAAAATACCTCTGCTAAGCAAATATGGTCACAGGCCAACAAAATGAATCGAAAACCGCAGAATAGTATAAAACCTTTCAGCAATGAAGTTTTAGATGACTTCTTTAATAAAGTTTCTCCTCCCTGGGTTCAATATTTCTCTAACCAATCCGAACAAAGTCACCAATCCAATCACTTTTTGTTGAAACCTTTCACTAAATCTGAATTAGATTTCGCTCTCAAAAATTGCAATAATACCTCCCCAGGGATTGATCAAATCAAATACCCTATGTTAATCAACCTACCAAGAGCCGCTAAAGATCTGCTGTTACAGGTATTTAATGACATCATTCAAAATAACATCGTTATTGATTCATTTAAAAACGCCATTGTGGTTCCTATCCTAAAGTCTGGTAAAGATCCAAATATTGCAAATTCATACAGACCAATATCGTTACTTTCCTGTGTTTTTAAAACTCTAGAGAGACTCATAAAATTTAAACTGGATTGGTGGTTACAAAAAAATAATTTGCTACCAGAAAATCAGTTTGGTTATAAAAGAAGCTTTGGAACACTAGATGCTCTAACAACCATTGTGGCAGATGTACAAAATACCTTAACCAGAAACAACTATTTAACAGGACTATTCTTGGATATTGAGGGAGCATACGAATCAGTTTGCTTGTCAACTTTAAGAAATAAAATGGTTAATTTATTTCATATGCCAATCGCATTCGTGGATACAATAATTGGATTTTACACAAAAAGGATCATCTATGTAAGAGATCATAATAACAAGCTAATTGGACCGCGATATAATTATCAAGGTATACCACAAGGCTCAGTTTTATCTCCAATCTTATTCAATATATACAGCTCTGACATACATAACATCCAAATAAAAAACAGTTCATTCAAAATCGTACAGTATGCCGACGATTTCTGCATCTATACAGAAAACAAAAAATATGAAACCTGTATACAAAGCCTTAGCAAAGTATGTGAATCCCTTTTTTCATGGTTCTTAGAGAATGGTCTCAATTTATCTATAGAAAAATCAGTAGTATCTATCTTCACAAGACACAACATTCCTACAAATGAAAATATCATTCTGAACGATCAATGTTTTAAGCTTCAAAATCATGTCAAATATCTAGGCCTTATTTTGGATAAGAAGTTAACTTGGAGACAACACATAGAGTACATGCTTGATAGATGTAACAAAGGCAGCAATTTCCTCAGAATGAGAACTAAAACGTGGTGGGGTTGCGATGTAGAAACATCCTTGTTGTTTTATCGCGCATATATACGATCTATTCTAGATTACGGTGCTACTCTTTATGGTTCCGCCTCTAAGAACCTTTTAAGAAAAATCGACACGTTTCAAAATTCTATTATGAGGATATGTTTGGGTGCTATGAGATCCACCCCTATACAACCCTTATATGTTGAAGCCGCTGAGCTACCCCTGGAAAATAGAAGAAATTTTTTAAGTGAAAAAAGCCTTCTTAAAATTCTATTAACTAACTCCCAGTTATTTTCAAGCGTCCGTCAACTTAACGAGTCAGATCTTACAAACAAATATTGGGAGAAAAAATCTTCCCCGCCTTTATGCATGGAATTACAGAATAATCCTATTTTTTTCAAGAAATTGGACACGGTTGACAGAAGCTTAGACTACTATTCTTTATTCCACAGAACTCAGGTTATAATACCCACTTATAGTGAGAACACCATTATGAGTAGCAATCTTCTAATATCTCTATTGCAGGATTATAGGGAAGCCACAGTAATATACACGGACGCATCAAAAACAACAGAAGGGACGGGATGCGCATACTTTTTACCTGCTACAAACGTAGATTTCAAGTATAAACTACCATATGAATTTTCAATCTTTTCAGCGGAATCAATAGCTATACTTGAAGCTCTAAAATATGTTAAAAACACCTGTAATAGACATATCTTAATTCTGTCAGATTGCCTTTCAGTTTTGCAGAGCATAAAAAACATTGAATTACCCTCAACATTTAGCAACCCCTACATATTTGAAATAAAAGACCGATTGTATCATTTATCATCGACTGGAGTCAACATAAAATTTATTTGGGTCAAAGCACATATTGGTCTCAAACACAATGAATATGTAGATCACTTGGCTAAAATGAGTGTAACAACTGGCTCTACGTTGAAATATATGCTTAACACATCAGATGTTACTACGATTTTCAAAAAAAATCAGCAACTTAGATGGAAAGAGCAATGGACACATTACTGTTCTACAAACTCTAAAAGGTATACCTCTTTACAACCAACTCTACCTCAAACAACCTGGTTTCAGAATTTCAAAGCTCCTCGTAAATATATTACTACTATAAATCGAATACGCTTGGGACATGCATGCTACCCATGCCATTTATTTAAAATTAAAGTCATCGATGATGATAGTTGCAAACATTGCGGCAAGCTAGGTGACCTCGATCACATCTTCTTTGAATGTCCTAAATTTATTCAGCATTCAAACTCCCTGTATACAAAATTAACTAAATGCAATACATACGCTCCATATAATATACAGTCTTTGTTAGCCATAGGTTCTGTAACAATATATAATTTAATTATAGAATTTTTGTCAGACACATGCATAGCTTTATAAATCTGGTACTCGTTCATGAAAATTTTCATGAGCGTGTATAGGATTAGACTTGTACCCTTTGTTTATCCTATATGTAACAATACCTTATCCGTGGTCCAGTATTGTTTGTCTGTTAAAATAAATGTCTCGACGGACCCCTAGACGAGAAGCGAGTGTCCTTGTATTTTCCTTCGACGTGTTCTTCTATTAATTATTCGTCTATTTCGTTTTAGGGATATCGCTGTGCATTTGTCTGAGAGAAATAATCTGTACTTATCTGTCTATACTTTTTCAAGGAATATATTATAACCTTTCGAGACTGGCTGAATGACGAAAGTCAATGCCACAAAAAAAAAAAAAAAAAAAAAAAAAAAAAAAAATACTAGCTGAGTGGACGGGATCGGTAAATAAACGTTACAATCCGAATTTCTAATGGAGTAGCCATGATCAGGTCTATCGGGAAAAATGTTTAGATGCTTGCGAATCAAACAAACCGTTTCCAAAACAAATAAAGAGGGAAGCGTCAAAATTCCGTGATTTTTGAAGTAAGTCTTGCAATGAGTTGTTTGTTTGAGACCAAATAAATAACGAATTGCTCTTTTTTGCAACTTAAAAATAGTATCAAATTGGGCCGCTGTACTAGAACCCCAAAATGGAAGCCTATATCGAAGATGGGACTCGAACAATGAGAAATATGCCATTTTGACAGAAGATAAATTTAGTTTCTTTGAAACAGATCTTATTGCAAAGCAAGCTGAGGCTAGTTTCTTCCTTAAGGAGTCAGTATGCAGGGACCAAAGACAGACCGCAATTATTGTTGGTGCTACAGCAGTAGCAGCAGATTTACGTCCCATTGCATTATTCGGATATTATTTGCCATTAACATTCTTAGGTATCACTCCTTTTGCGCCATATTCTAACGTTAGGGGCTTCAATATATGTTGGAGAATTCCCTTAACGGAAGAGTTCCGTTTTTGTTTGGCTGTAGGTCATTTTATCTTTGTTTTATCTCTGGAAATTGTTTCCTGCTGTTTTGTTCTTTGTGCCTGCTTAGGTAAAGTGATTTTCTTGTATTTGTTTCCCTTCAACTTCTTTATTTTTTTACCATCATGTATCCCCTTAATTTAACTGGGTGAACACCTTCTGGGCCTTCTCCTAAGTTAACACATTTTGGAAGAGCATTCTTAGGCTTATCACAGTTTTCGACAAATGCTTTTATATTGTTTAGCCGAGTCTTGATTTTCCTTTTATATCCACTTAATTTTTCTTCTGTTCCAAATTTTGTCTATGTTATTCTTTGTTCACAAATTGTTGAGAGCACGAAATATGCCTCAAACTCATAAACGGTCGTAAATCATAGGCGTTCCTAAGGTGTTTATTCATTAAATAATAATATAATGTTTTAATACTGTTATATATAATATTGATAATATTTTAATACTAATATATTTAGCAAAAAAACAATTAAAACTTTCACGACTAATGTTGGTTATTATATTATATTAATAAAAATAAAAATCTAACCATTAACAATTTTGTAAATATAAATACTAATCTTCGCGTTTAATCACTTTACTAGAAAACCTGGAATTCATATCCGAAGGTACTATTCGTTGCAAGATAATTAAGATGGAATTCCCCAGATTTTCAATAATATAATTGTATTCGAAACTTATCTTGAAAGGGTGAAGTTATTACGAACGAAAACAATTTTTTTGTTTAGTACGTTTTTGATCGCATGTAATTTACGGCTCGTCGGTGTTTCCGCGTCTACGGCAGTAATTAGCGTCTCGAATATTTCTTTTGCGAATTATATGCAGTGCGTGAGTGATTTTTTATTCCATATACCTACGAATATATACGTACCTTTCGCTCGTGCTCGTTTTGTTGGATTGTTTATGATGGCTTCATCATCAAGTTTTACACCGGTACTGTTGCCTACAGTCAGTAAGTCTGTCTATTCACCAAGAGAGAAGACTATTGTCCTGAATGTTCACGATGCTCTGGTTTCTCAGAATCTTACAAACACTGTTCGCAACATAGTCGAAAGTTGTACGAACATGACTGGCGTAGTGGAGTCAACTTTATATAGGTTTCTATCAGAAAGAAAAAAACACGGTGTAGCTAACCCAAACACAAACGAACACTTAAAGAGAGGGAAAAAGCCTATTGAAATTGATAAAGTTGCCAAAAATGGTATTCGAAGGAAAATTCATGGATATTTTTTCAAAAAAGAAATACCAAACCTATTCAAAATTTTACAAGAAGTTAGAGACGACCCGGATTTGCCTCATATCGGACGAACTAAATTGTGGCAAGTTTTAAAAGAATTAAATTTCCGGTGGGAGCAATCAGACCGAAAATCACTTTTGATTGACCAGGAGGAGAAGATGATGTTGAAGAAGAAATTATCTAAGATTCATACGAAAATTCCGGGCTGAAGAAAGTCCCATCTTCTACCAGGATGAAACGTGGGTAAACTCAGGTCATACTCTAAAAAAAATTTGGTCAGATAAAAATATATTAAGCTCCAGGCAAGCCTTTATGGAAGGTTGGTCTACTGGTATCTCCCCACCTTCTGGTAAAGGCAGTAGATTAATAATTTCTCACATTGGCAGTGAAAAAGGATTTGTTAAGCATGGTTTGTTAGAATTTCATTCCAAAAGCACAAAAGACTATCACGAGGAAATGACAGTTGATGTTTTCGAAGAGTATTTTGAGCAAATGATTGAACACATACCACCAAATTCAATTAAAGTATTAGATAATGCATCTTATCATTCACGACTAGTAGAAAGACTTCTAACGAATGCGTGGAAGAAACAAGATATTCTTGACTGGCTGCGGAATAAGTATCTGCCTTACGAAGATGGAATGGTAAAAGCAGAACTTTTAAAAATTGCCCGGCAACACAAATCTAAGTTCAAGAAATACGTAGTTGACAAAATGGCGGAAAGGCGAAACATCACAGTCTTTAGACTTCCACCCTACCACTGCGAAATAAATCCAATTGAACTCATTTGGGCACAAGTGAAAAGTTATTGGGCTAGAAAAAATACGTCATATAAAATACAAGCTGTAAGTGAATTGTTATACGAGTCTTTATAACATATTACAAAACAAAACTGGAAAGATGCAGTAAAACATGAAATAGAAGAAGAACAAAAAATGTGGGATCTTGATAACATAATTGATGGGACCGTAGAGAGTATTAACCTAATTATTAACCCTCAAGACGACTCGGATTCCGAAGTTGATCCTATTTATTTTGAATTTGAATAGTTTTCTAATCGTAATTATATAAGGTAAGTAATAGTAGTTGTAATCGTAGGGTATTAAAGGGGAAAGGCGCAAAATGTCGCCTGTCAAAATGTTCAATGTGTTTTAAATATATCCATTTTTTTTTTCAAATCCTGAGAAAACTAAAAAGCATTTTTGAAAAATTTAAAGGCAGAATGAAATATTTTTTAGAATAAATAAAAAGTTTCTTTTGCATGCAATATTTTCAATTAAAAATTATACTATATTTTCTCTTTTATTTTCACCCCTGTTACATAACATATTAAAATTAACATTGTAGAAGTTTTCAGGGACTTTCTGCCCTGAGTAATAATGTAATCTTTCATTCTGCGTTTAAATTTTTCAAAAATATTTATTAGTTTTCTCCAAATACGAAAATAATGGATACATTTAAAACACATTGGAAATTTTGCCAGGCGACATTTGGCGACTTTTTCCTTAATTAAATAAATTTATCTTTTACAAATGGCAAGAAACTTTTTATTTTTGAATAAAATAAATAAGTTTTATTAAAAAATACAATTTACATAAGTACAATTTAAAAAATATATTTATTTAGTTCAAATAAATGTTTCAATCATATACTCTACGACACTGGTCGTTTATCTCTAACCATTCAAAATACCCCCGTAATAGGATTATAAGGTATTGTATTCCTTCAGATAAAAGGTGGGTTAGTCGAAAACGTCTTAAACCGTCAGTTTTAGGTTGGTTTTTACTATTATATCTTATTACCTATCCTCTCTGTATTTCAGTTTACTAATTAGGGTTAAACTTGTAGTGAGCTATCAACAAATTGTGAACCGACTGTAGTTTTAAACCACTCTCTTAAGTTATTTATTTGCATACATCTCTTATTTCCAACTTTCACCATCCCTATTTTTATATTTACGATTTAGTCTTTCTTTATATATTCTCTGTTTGATGTTTTTTTCATTTCTCTCTCTGTTTTATGGGGACCGTGATTTGTAGGTATATACTTTTTCGTTTTTTTTTATTCCTGAGCTTCTGTTTATTTTTCCTCACTTTTTTTACGTTCAGCATAGTCTGTGCATCTGTGTTTATGTTTTACTGTAATACGTAAATATAATAAAATTGGTCATTCTGTTTTTTATTTTGAGTGTATCTCTTGGATATTTAAGACTTGTCTAACAAAGAAATCACTCCCAATATTTTAAGCCGACACCTTCAATTCAATGCTCTTTACAATAGATTTAGATACAACTAAATTTACAGTACTTTTTACGTATCTCTCACCAAAATTATCTATTTACCAAAATCCTTGTATCCATTAATAGACCTTTGAAACATTTACTTGTTCATTAACCTTTAAAGTTTTGAGAACGGAAAAGAATTATGCTAAATTTCTTTTGCATATGGTAATAGATTAATTTGTACTAAATTTCATTTACTAGTCAATATCACCGGGGTCAAGCCAAGTTTAACAGGTATTTCATTTCAATTGCATAGTAAAACAATTCTCGCCTACAAAACCTAATATTATATAATTTTTTATTGTGAATACTTACAATTATTATATTAAATACGAAATGGTCGGTGTTTCTGTACAAAATTTTTCAAAAAGCAAATCGTAATTTATTTATTAATAAAATATATAATTATCTAATTCATAACATAGTATGCCTTCATGGCTTAGATGATTTTTCTTCTAAGTTCTGCTATCGTCTGTGCTGTCTTTTGTGATTTTCACTCCTAAATAGATAAAGCTATCTACTTTTGTAAATTTTTACTTTCCTTAAGTTGTCAACTGTCAGGTATGGTCATGCTGCTTTCTCCGATGAGCTTTGTACCAGGATTTTAGTCATTTTTGTCTTTATTGACAGACTTATTTATTTAGCATGTGATGCACGTGATGCTTTAGCAAAGCAACCCAAAGTCTACCAAGAAAAAATCGTACAGTACAGACAAACTCCTTCTCCCTTCTGACTCAAACATGACTCCTGTATAATATGTGACTGAGATGCAGAACTTCTTCCTTATTTTTTGAAGCCTATGAATAAAGATTGTGAGTTTAAAATAAAACAATATAGCGTGCTGAAGTATAAACCTTGTGGGACACTGGCTGCATCTAAAACATACTTTGAAATGTATACCCCTTTTAAATATGCAAAAACGTTGCAACTTGACCTTATTCTTACACCTTTGCATCGGGTTTCTATTAATCAGTCTAAAATAAAAGTAAAAAAAATAAAACTTTGATAAAATAAAGGCAGATATCGAGCACAGTTTTATTAATTAAATCTTGCCCAAGTACTTTCGCTCACTAGAGCATCCTCAGGGGCATCTGAAATAAGCCAAGAAACGTTTTTTTAAATGAAGAAATTTATTAACCTCGATAAAAACTCGAAGTTAATGGATAATAAAAGTTTTTTTGTGATTAACGTTTTAGACTTACTTCGTCAATTTCGGGCTATCCAACAATCCCAGAATACCGTAAACATGAAATTAAACATAAAGTTGAACATAACACTACACTAAACAAGGACAAACAGTTTAAAAATATTTAAAATAGTCGAAGCTACATTTTTGTCGGCAACAGGAGAGAGAATGGCTCCCGGTATTAACGGAAATGTTAAAGTGACATGTGACATATGACAGCTTGGATGGGCAGTCACAATCATGTAGATGTGATCTGCACATTATAAAATTCTATGTAACTAAGCATTGACGATTACAAATACTATGGATTACATCTATATTCAATAAGATCTAGTAAGCGGCCTAATCCTAGTTGCTTCGTACGAACGAACGGATGAAAAGAATACCGTTAGGGTGCTGGTACCTACCAGTCGTAAGAGGTGACCAATGGGATGTCCGGATGTCCAGCAGCAGTCGTGCTCAAGTAGCTCTTCGGAGCGAAAGGACGAACCAAATACTGCTAGGGTGCTGGTCCCTTCCGATCGTAAAAGTCGAGCAATGAGATGGAACGAGAAATGGTGAGCCGTCGCTTGAGGTGTGGGAATCGCAGCAACGAGCACACGGCATGTGCGTCGAAACAGTAACCTTGCCGTTGTTTGAGATGTCGATAGTCGAACCTGGGGGCTACTAGAAGAGAGATGACTCCATAAGTAGCACTGGTCAATGGATTGCGTTCCTAGTGTTCAAGACGAGCTCACGTGGGACCACTCTGCTTTCGTTCTACATAACCTCTGCAGGACGTTTGGCAGTTTTTATACTATCAGTCCTAATCTGAACGTGAGCCTGTGAGACGTGCCTGTAGCAGGAGATGAGGGTTAGAGGAGTAGGCTCCCTGTCAAACGTGCTTGGTTGGCCGGTATCCCACCAGCATGCAACTGTTCGCCCTCCCAGAGATCACGGGCATCAATAAGTACGACAACACAGGTACTGCGGGGAGGTTGGAGCCCTACGATATGGATATCTTGCCACAATGGAGATGGACTCGCAGGAGCATTGGTTGTGCCAGAATAGGATAGACTTCTTCTCGGAAGTTGGCAGTACCCTTTATGCACCTACTCTACCCAAACGGTATGGCCTTCACAGCTCGGGGAGGGAATCTTTGTTATCCATTTGTATTGACACAAATTCGTTGATGAGTAAGAGGTCCAGGTTTTAAAGGGTTCTCACACAATGGTGTAACCGGTAAGGGTGCCGAACGGCGGTTTTGCTAGCAAGTTGAAAGTACTGGAGTTGTCCGTTCCGTCTCGTAAAATTAGACAGTTGAGCTTTGTGGACTGGGTGAGCTTACCCCAGACCCCCCGGTGCGGTCGTAACTATGATTCTCTTATGGGTAATTAGTCATTTACTAAAAACCTTCCTAAAAATAATGTCCAAAAGAATCTATAGACAATGCGAAGAACAACTGACATATACAATGTTTGGTTTTAAAGATGCTGTAGATACAAGGAAGCACTTTTGGCTATACAAGTTCTGTTCCAGCACTGCAGTGATATCAATTGTGACATATAAATATGTCGACTATCAGAAAGCATTTAATAGATTAAAACACGATGAACTATTGTCTACATTAAGAAGCATTGGCAGCGATAACGACGATTTTAGAATATTCAGCAACCTGCATTGTGCAAGAATTAAGAAAAAATACCAAGTGAGATTTCCGTGTGAAACCTTGTCATAAGGTTTCACACGGAAATGTATCTTATCGCACTTACTTTATATTATCAACTTGAAGAGATATGTAAAGCAACCCTGGAAGATATAGTTGGAGTAATTTGAGATATACAGACGATATAGTAACGTTCTCTTATACCATGCAAGGTCTACGGACACTAGTTACTAATATAGCATCAACAAGTCAAAAATATGGTCTCAAAAAGACACTAAAAAGTAAAGTAAATACAAGTTAATAGCTAAGTTTACTTGCCTTTACTTTTTTTACTTTAACAGCGATTGTTAAAATGAGCAAAATTTTCAAGGCCCATGATTTGCCACTAAAAACCAACATCAGCTTTCTTTTTTGTTTGTCACAGAATATTAAGAATCTTCTGAGTGGATCGTGAATCAAATAATGAACTCATGTGAATTTTCAGTAGGGAATCTGAAATTATTTTAAACTGCGAAGAAGCTCAAGTTAAAATAGCTGGGTCATATAATGAGGAATCAATAAGGCTATGATTTATTGCATCTTATATTGCACGGAAAATTACCAGTTAAAAGAAATCTTGATAGACGAAGAATTTTCTGACTCCATAATAAACTTAGAAAGTGGTTTTCAATGAACACCAACTATTTAGAACTGCAGAAAATAGAGTGAAAATAACCGTGCTAGTTGCTAATATCCGTAGCGGATAAGCATCTTAAAAAGTTACGAAAGGAACATCAGATTCATCATCATTTTGGCTTTATAACCTTGTGTGGGTCCTAGCCTCCTCAAGAATTTCTCCCCAGTCGTCCCTATCCATCGCCTTCCTCCGCCAGGCACGTATTCCCAAATATCTCATGTCTTCATCGATGTTATCAAGGAACCTTGTTCTGGGTCCTCCTCTTCTTCTCTGACTTATAGGTCTACCAAGAAGCGTTTTTTTGCAGGGTCATTTTGTTCCATTCGCATTACATGTCCTACCCACTTCAGACGTTCTATCTTAATATATTTTACAATACTTAGTCCCTGGTATATTCTATACAGTTCGAAGTTGTATCGTCTTCTCCACACTCCATTGTCATTCACCACTCCATAGATTCGCCTTAGTACTTTTCTTTCGAAACATCCTAACATGTTTTCATTACTTTTTGTTTTTCGTTCTGCCAACAATATTGATATCATCAGCATAGGCAAGGATTTGCACTGATTTATTATATATTGAAACAATGGTTGTGATTTGTGACATACGTATTACTTTTTGCAGAGCCAGATTAAACAGTATATAGGAGAGAAGATCTCCTTAGCGCAGCCCATTATTTGTTTAAAAAGGTTCAGACAATTGCACCTGAATTTGTACTCTACATTAAACTTTTTCAAGAGTTAGTTTTGTTAAATTTACCAACTGATTTGGTATTCCTAGCTTTTTCATTGCTTTGAACATTTCTTTTCTATTCACAGAGTCGTAGGCTGCTTTGTAATCTATAAATATGTGATGAGTATCTATGCCATATTCCACTGTTTTTGCTAAAATTTGTTTGAGAGTTTTATCTGTTTAATTCATCAGATATTGCAATCTGATGAATTATCGATTTATCACCTCGGAAACCAGCCTGGTATTTTCCTACTATCCATTTTGCATATGGTGCCATACGGTGACATAGTGTGGAAAATATTTTATACGCTGCATTTAGAAGCATAATTCCTCTGTGGTTAGAGCACTCAAAGATATCTTCTTTTTTGTATATGGTGCAAAGTATTCCCACGTTCCAATCATTGTGGAGGGATTTCTGTGTCCATATTTCTTTTACGAAGTTACGAAAGGAATATCAGATTAGGGCAATCAAAAATATTAATGTTGTAGTATGTCATTTTTATTATTTTATTGGAAGTAAATGGAATGAAGAAGAAAACAATTATTATATTCATTGTATTTGTGATAAACGTGTTGCTATTAAAAGAACTACAGTTTACATGCTTATGCAACGCCACTGTTTTTCTCCAGGAAAATAAAAATGAATACAATAATAGTCTAGACATGCCATTGCCTGATTAAAATAAAATCCAGATTCTTTTGATCGATTCTAATTTCTATTAGGGAATTAAGACCGTATGTTCCGAATACACTTGATACGATACTTAAATAAAATGATTTGATGAGTTTCAGTGGCAAATATTTACCAATGTCATTGTTAACTTCAATCTAGTTTAAAAATTACTTTTTGTAAAACAATTACGAAATATTCTTAGACTATCTGTTAACTGCGCAATGTCTCAATAATTCATATTTTAGAAAGTGTTATACAAGGTTCTACATTTTAATTATTTTTACGTATATATATATATATATATATATATATATATATATATATATATATATATATAATAAAAGTGGCCTTATTTCCTACAAAACTCGCATTAAACGGATTTTTAACATGTTTGATCGACCATATCTATCATTTTGTTTGCTAGAAACAGTAGTATTTAACACAAATTTTCTTTAGTTGGTTAATCATGATATAACCATGTAGGAGGATAGATTTGCCTTTACTGTATAATGTTATATACTTTGCATGAAAACAATTTACAAACAGTGAAAGTATTGAGAAAGGAAATCATCATTATTTAATAATTCAGCCTTATTTCAAGAATACATTCGGAGAGGGTGGTCTGCGGAAAGTAAATTTTAGTGTATCATTCTCTATAGCTATTTTTTTATCCCTCTAGATCAGAGTTTCCCAAACTTATCTAAACCGCGACCCCTTTTTGCTAAAAAAATTGTTCGCGTCCCCCCAATTTCCCCCCACTCATTTATTCAATATTATTTGACAGAAATAACGTGCCTAATTTACAATTATCTAATGGTTTCTCAAATTTAATTTTACTTTACTGTTTAAGTTTAAATCAAAAACAATTATTTTATTTTAATACAATTATTTTAATGATTGCGATCTGTTCCACTAGTAATTAGTAGTAGGTACTTCTGCCAGAATAGCATTTACAATAAAAATAAATAATAAGAAGTCGACTGCACATTGTATACCGCAACATATTACCTTGTGTCTACATCGCAAAACTCTTCCATGATAATCGCGAAAGCGCTCGCTACTAGATGGCACTCTGGAACGTTCTCGTAGCCTCGTTTTGGCTTTATATAAGCGGCGATGCGCAACGAAACCTCAGTTCGAATCCAAACAGCCTATGGTGGCGAACGCGGTGTTGAGTAATGAGTAAATATTTTACGACTTACGTATTCCCGTTTACGTATTTACGTCTACAATAAATTATGGATAAGTTTTTAAAAAGAAGTGCAGAACCATCTACGTCTGAAAGTGGCAGTAGCAGCAATAAAAAGAAAAACAGATTCTACATTGATGAATATCTTAAATATGTTTTTACCGTTATTTCTAATAAACGACAATGTGTTATTTGTGGACAAGTCTTGTCAAAAGAAAGCATGAAGCCATCAAAGTTACTTCGACATTTAAATAGCAAACATCCAGATAAAAAAAGACAAGCCCGTAGAATTCTTTGAAAGAAAGCTGAACGTCCTTCACAAACAGCAAGACAGTTTTCCCTTGGCAACCACTACTAATGAAAAAGCATTATTAGCAAGTTATAAAGTTGCTTATCGTGTTGCCAAAACTAGTAATCCGCACACAATTGCTGAAAATCTGATTTTTCCAGCAGCTGTTGAAATGGTACATATGATGTGTGGGGAAAGAGAGGCTGCAAAATTAAAAACAATACCTCTGTCAAATAATACTATCCAAAGAAGAATTAGTGATATGGTAGAAGATATTCAAGCGCAAGTTGTGGAAAATCTTAATAAATGCACGTACTTCTCTCTTTAAATGGACCAATCCACAGATATATCTAACTGTGCCCAATTCATTACGTTTGTAAGATATGATACAAATAATGGCATTCAAGAAGATATTTTATTTTGTTCCCCATTGGAGACCAATACCACTGGAAAATGTTTACTCGACACTTTTGTGAAACGTACAAGTAAATATGATATTGACTTAAATGTATTGCTATATGCACAGATGGCGCTAAAGCTATGACAGGACATAAATCTGGTCTTGTCGTCAAATTACAAGAAATAATGCCAAATGGAGACATTGTTTTTTACATTGAGAAGCTCTTGCGTCCAAAACTTTACCTCCTGAAATAGACTGTGTTATGAAAACCATCATTAAAGTTGTAAAAATTCCATTAAAGGAAAAGCTTTGCAGACCCGTATTTTTAAAAAAATTTGCGAAGACATGGGTGCTTTATCTGAAAATCTTCTCTATCACACCGAAGTAACGCTTCGGGGCTTTCAAGGGGCAACGTCTTAAAAAGAGTATTTCACTTAAGAGCAGAGCTTTTTATGTATTTGAAAGATGAGAAGTCCCCATATGAAAATCAATTTTCCGATCCTATTTGGCTTCTGAAACTAGGTTTCCTTGCTGATATTTTCGAGCAATTAAATATTTTGAACAGTAATTTACAAGGTCGCGACATTAATATAATTACAGCCACAGATAAAATTAAGGCGTTTCTAAGAAAAATCGATTTATGGTCGACCTCACTTGGCAAAAAACAACTCGATTCATTCCAGTGCCTTCAGGAAATTATGGAAAATGTATCCAATTACAGTGCTACAAATTTTGAACAAGTTTTTGCTGACATGCATGTTACTTTGCTCAATTTAAAACAACAGCTCTGTGATTATTTCCCCGAAGAAATTCAAAACAGTTACCACAGTTGCAGATGGATACTAAATCCGTTTTTAGCCGATTCCTTTCAGCATGTTGAAATACCAATAAACATGAAAGAAAAACTTATTGAAATATCAAGTGATGGAATGTTGAAGCTCCAATTTTTTTCCCAGAACTCGGACCAATTTTGGATCGAAAAGATGCAGGAATACCCCCAGTTGGCGAGTAAAGCTGTAAAATGTTTGGTTCCATTTGTAACATCATATTTGTGTGAGTTAAGTTTCTCGTCTATGACTGCCATTAAAACAAGAGTTAGAAATCGTCTCGTACTTGAAAATGATATAATTGTGTGTGTCTCAAATACACAGTCTAGATTTGAAAGATTAGTTTCACAGAAACAGGCGCATAGCTCTCATTAAGATTATAATATTTGACTTTGTTTTACTCTTTTATTTTTACGAACTTTAATATTTAGTTTTATATTTCGTCTGATAATTAATTGTTAATTTCTATTTACGGCGTTGTTAAAATAAAAATACATGATCTAACAAAGTGGTGCTTTTGTCTTATTTTGGAAATGTTCGGCGACCCCCCTAGTACCTCATGGCGACCCCCTAGGGGGTCGCGACCCCCACTTTGGGAAACACTGCTCTAGATGCTTCTGGGTCTGAGAAATGCCTTCCGAAAAGGTCAAAAATATCCCTTTTACCCTATACTTGAAGAGCTATATCTCTGAGCTCAGTGGACCGAAGTTTTATTTTATAGGTCAAGAAGAACGAAAAGAAAACTTTAACGATTTTCAATTAATTGTCAAAATTTAACCATACGAGGAAAAAAATTGTAGATACAGGTAAATGAAAGGTTTTTTAAATACCTTTTAAACGTGTATTGGTTAATTACAATCTATTTAGTAGATTCGAAGATACAGCCTTTTAAAAATAGCCAGTTCTTCGAAAAACGAATTTTTAATCATTTGTAAATGTGACGATCTCAAATTGCATAAAAGTTTAGGTGAAGGTAGCTATATGTATACAATAATATCTACTTACCAAATTTCTTGGCCTGGACCTTTAACTATTATTTTGACCGCCTAAAAATTGAACTGGTGCCCTTTTACCCTATATTTGAAGAGCTATATCTCGGAGCCCAGTGGACCGATTTTAACTCACACGGTCTCATTTTGTTTGTTAGAATATTAACTTTTTGATGAAATAATTTACAAAAACGCTAAAGATAAGTTTTATTTTATAGGTCAAAAGAACAAAAAGAAAACTTTATGAAGAAATTTTATGATTTTCAATCAAACAAGGAAAAACATTGTATGAACCGGATTTCTAAATACTTTATAAAAAAACCATTAAAATGAATTTTAACTTTAACGCCTTTTCTCTAGGTAAAGAGTGAAAATATAGTGTGAATACATGTCGGAATAAAAAGTTCTTCCTAGTATCGTTCAATAGCCTCTAGTAAGAGGCTTTGAATTTGCGGTTCACCTATTTCGCTGTCGAAGAGAGGTCTCCCGACTTCTTGTTGCTTAATATAGATGATGCTGCTAGCGCTCCAGGCATGTTATTTTTATTATAAAGATCAAATATTAGACAGTTTAGTTTGATCTTCGACAAGTGTTCCTGATACAATTAATTGTAGTGGTGTATCGGGTATATATTTCCCTGATTTTTTGTCAGCTTTATCAGGAGACAACTAAAATATGGTTAAAATTTGTACACAAAGAAAATTTTACAGTGTACTATTCCGGTAGCGACGCCACAGATAATTACAGTAGGACTTCAGTTGCAATAGTGCCTAATAATAGAAGTGCGATGTCTGTTATAAATTACCTACCCATTTCAGAGTAATAACAGTTAGCAGATCAACCTATTAATATCAACCTAATCCATGTTTACGCACTTACAGCTGATAAACCTTGAACTGAACTTTTAGATTTGTACTAATACATAAATAAAATTTAAAATCACAAAGAAAACATCATAGTGGGCAATTAATAAATAAACTATTGTGCAACTATATAAAAAGAGTGGCCGCTTACCCTGGGCCCTGATTCTATTTCATTTCGATGTCGAAATTTAAAAGCGACTACGCCATGACAGTCGCAATCGCTAGCGATTCTCATTCATTTCGATTGTAGTTAAAACTGGGGATATTTACTTTATCATTTTGACACTGCTGAAAATTTGGGTTGGCCCTGTTGTTTATTGGCTGCACTACGCTTGTTGAATGTTTGTTTTGTTTACGTTACGTGAACGTCTTTTTTTTCTTGTTTGAGTTGTTAAATCATAAATAGTGGCCATTCTCAATTATATTTTGAATTGAAAGAAAAGATGGCAAGAAAAAAAAAGGCGATGTGGGAGATCCTTAAGTTATAACCACTAAGATTTCACTTAGTGGTTATATTCTAATATATTTTTAAATTTACTGCAGCTTAGTAATACTAACCCTAAACATTTTGGGTATCCTAGAGGCATAAACATCTTCTTCCAAATATGGTTCTAATACCCTTATTAAATAATTTGCAGCTTGTTTATTAAGCCGGAATTGCTGCCTAAATTGAGCATCACTTAGTGAAAAAGAATTTTGGGTATCCCGTAACATTCTTCTTATCCTCCGTTATGAGCGTCGGATATCTATCCTCTCTAATTCCTCCAAAACTAGCAAATGTCCGTAAAACACAGCCATATTAATACTTTTTGCCTCAGTTTTCCTTGCAAGGATCAAAACACCGCCTACCTAAACTGAACCTAAGTTCACTTCTCCCAGTCCAGTCAGTCATGTCAGATTAATTTCGACTCGAAATTAAATTTCAACCACTTTCTTGAAGTTGAAATTAATTTCGATAAATCGAAATTTAGTGACGTCGTTTGGTTAGTTCAGCTGAAATCCACAAGGTTCGCAAAGTCGCATTTCGACGTCGCCATATTAATTTCGACATGTTTTGAGTCGAAATCTCAATTAGAATCAGGGCCCTGGTGTAGACATTTCGTCTGAGTACAGCCCCCTAATCGCGAATGTAAGACTTCGATTGGCAAAGGTTAAAAAATTATATGAGAGAATTAATGAGAGATAATGATTTGTAGCTAATTTGTATTAAAACTACATAAATAAAAATTGCTAATCACAACAACCAAGAGAAATACAATGAAGTCCAACGTACGATAAGGGCAAGAATTAAAACCGCAAAGGAAATCTGGATGAAAGAACGTTGTGAAGAATGTAATCACTACAAGAAAAGGGCGATCGGTTTGGTTTACATAAAAAAGTTAAATAAAGTTAAAGTGTGTACAAGAAACACCATAAGACTCGCCTGAAGAATGATTAAGGAGACTACGTACATACACAGTGGAAACTAGCTAAAATCTGGGCGGACTATGTTTCGTCCCTTGCCTGGACCTGATGGCATTACTACGAAAGCCATAAAACTACCCATTGGAGGATGACAACATCCTGATGCTGGTAACAATTTTCAATCCCATATAATAACACCGGCCACATTCCAATGTATTGGCATTATTTAATCTTTATAATGATCCCTAAATCACAAAAGGCTTCTTCACATTACGATAATGTACTCATTGTGTAGGGGTGCTGTTAAATGACATTTCTAAATTTCCAAAACAGTTTCTTTGATATAAAATGTTATATTAGCGTTAATTTGATTTTAATTCACCAATATAATATTGACAGGCCTATTAAAGTCATTTTTAAATTTGCCTAATCTAAATGTTCTTATTCGTAAATTATATAGAGCGTTATCAGCAATTGCGATAATTGATAATAACGAAGCTATTAAACTTTTTATGTGTATTTTTTTTTCGATAAAACTAGCTAGTCATGCATTCGCGATGTAAACGTTTCAGTATTCTTGTTTGTTCTTGTTTTCAGAAAGCACTTAATACTGAACAGTCACGACAATGCACTTTTCTTGTGGGGGCGCACAGATCTTGCCGGATATAATGCAGCTATTAAAATGGAATGTATTTGTCATGACAAATTAAGTAGAAAGTCCTTGAAAGTTGTAAATAGATGATTCTTTAGCGTTCTAGATAAATATAATAAATATAAAACAAGTCTACATAATATTATAAATCGATATTAACAAGTTTCTTCTACAGTAGTTAATTACAATTTACATCATCTCATTAAAATGAACATCTTCTAGGACAATTTAGTTTGTGCACACAACATTTTTTTTAAAAACGGTTTTTGATTGAGGTTAAAATGTCTTTACAGGCCTAGTTCTATTTTATTTAATTGTATCGTTTTAAATTTTACAAATAATCGAGAGAAATTGATGTTTATTTAAAAACTTTTGAAATTTTACTAGCTTCCCACAAGTTGTCCAACAAATAATCTATGAGGTTAAGGTCAGGATTTCCTGAATACCAATAATATTGTTTGAATAATTATACAGTTTTCAAATAAGAATTTTTGTATTTATAACGTTAAAAGTTACAACACGTTTGGTTTGGTACAAAAATCTTTGGTTTTCTTTCCATCTGTTTGCACTTCAGCACTTTGAGCGCTATAGAGATTGGAAATACACTCGCGATCATAAAATCCGGGTCACCTTGAAAATCACCGATATTTCATTTTTAACGAGCTTAATCGTAAATAATAATAACACAAAAACTAATGCATGTTTCCGGGAATTGTTGTCGGCTTAGCGGTTTCCTTTGCAACAAAGAATTTCAATAGTGCCGATTTCGCGGGAAAGCGCACACTTCCCAAAATGAACGGTACCTGTAACTGCCGCTTGTTTTAAATGTCTCATTTGTGCTTCGACTTTCTATTCAAACGCAATGAACAAACGTTTATTATTGCCACCATTAGTGTTTATTAGTGCCGTTATTAGTGTTTATTATTGTTTATTTTTTGCCAAAAATACCCTTGACTGTTGTTGAAACGGCACAAATTGTTGCGCTTGTGAAAGACGGTCACACTCAACGGCAAGTCGCAAGAACTGTTGGCGTAAGCCTTTCTACGGTTCAACGAGTGCTTCAACGCTTTCAGGAGAAGGGTTTGCTATCCAGACGACCTGGCTCTGGACGAAGAAGAATGACCACGGTACGAGATGACCGTTTTCTTGTGTTTCAGGCTTTACGAAACCGGACCTCAACTGCGATTATGCATCGAAATCGTCTACAGGAAGTACGAAATCGCAATGTTAGCATTGCAACAGTCAGGAGAAGATTTAGTTCTTTTGGACTATCTTCTCGGGTAATGGCTACAGGACCGCCACTTCGCCTGGCGCATCGAGTTGCACGACTAACTTTTGCTCGACAATATGCGCATTTGGGAATTAACAATTGAAGCAAAGAGTTATTCTCAGATGAATCCCGTTTCTGCCTAACTGGATCCGATGGACGTGTTAGAGTTTGGAAGAGAACCGGTGAATGATTTTCACAAGCTTGCATTGCTCCAAGAATGCCATTTGGTGGAGGCTCGGTCATGGCTTGGTGAGGTGTATCTTTCGACTTCCGCACAGAATTACCCTTCATCGAAAATGGGTCCTTAACTGCACGAAGGGACGATGGGACTGCACGGAGATTCTGGAAGAACTCCTTGCCATGGTATGTTATGCATACCATGGCAAGGCTTGGAGAAAATGTCGTTTTTATGCAGAACAACGCACGAACGCACGTTGCCACGATCAGTATGCAATACTTGGACGAGGTTGGAATTACGAGGTTACCCTGGCCAGCTAGGTCTCCGGACCTGAATCCCATCGAACATATCTGGGACGATTTGAAAAAGCGTATTCAACCCCTAACATCTCCTCCTAACAACGGACAGGAGCTTAAGGATCTGTTAGTGAGAGAGTGGAATAACATACCACAACATGTAATCCGGAGAAAAATTGAGAGTATGTCCCGTTGTCTGCAAGAGGTCATTAGAGCAAGTGGAGGCAATACACGATATTAGTCATTGAAATTTCACTGACATTTTACCACGTTCTGTATTTTCCATTTTTTTCGTATGCCTGTTTTATCAACAATTTGGTGTGTTTTCTGCTTTTTCAATAAAAACAATAAAAAACCGTTTTTTTTTCTTTTAAAACAAACATTGATGACAAATAAAAAATACGTTAGCCTAAAAAAAGGTTATTACTGCACCAGAGGCAAAAATATTCCAAAAACTTTAAATTTTCAAGGTGACCCGGATTTTATGATCGCGAGTGTATATAAAAAATTATATTAATGCCTAAAAAAATAAAGCAATGGGTAAAATACTGTACAGAGTGAAAGCAACTAAAGCCTCAAGGATTGTAGCATGATAAAGAAACAGATGAAAACTGGACATTTTTAATGTCTAACAAGTGTTTCCGTACAAAATAATATTTTTTTTCACGTTTATATATAGTTCATCATCATCATCATCATCACTGGCTCGACAACCCTTTTTTGGTCTTGGCCTGTTCCAGGATTCTTCTCCATTCTGATCTGTTTCGTGCTTTTTTTTTCTCCAGTTTTTAATTATTAAGGTTGTTATATCATTTTCTATTTGTTCTAAGTATCTCAGCTTCGGTCTTCCTCGTGTTCTTTTTCCTACTAACATCTGTTTGAATATTTTGTTTGGTATTTCGCCTTCTTTTATTCTTTCTACATGTCCTATCCAACGTAGCCGTCCTATTTTAATGAATGTTATAATATCCGGATCCTGGTATATTTTGTATAGTTCAGAGTTGTATCTTCTTCGTCATATTCTGTTTTCTTTTGTGCCCTTATATATGTGTCGCAAGATTTTTCTTTCGAAGGTGGCTAACAACGTTCCTCTATTTTAGTGAGTGTCCAGGTTTCTGAGCCGTATGTGAGTACCGGCTTATTAGGGTTTTATATATTTGGCATTTTGTTTTTCTTGCGACGGTATCTGATCTTAGTTGCCTAATTAAGCCATGGTAACATTTATTTGCAATAAATATTCGCCTCTTCACTTCCTCCGCAACGTTATTATCAGACGTTACTAGGAATCCCAAGTATATAAAGTTTTTTACCCCCTCAATGTTGTATTCTCCTATTGTTATATTTTGTGGCTGCCTTATTTCTGCGTTTTTACTTACCTGCATATATTTTGTTTTGGTCTGATTGATTTTAAGACCACTATTTTGTGCAGCTCGTTCTATTTAGTTGGTTATATATAGTTCAGACCAGGCAAACTGGATATTTTTAATCTGTAACAGGTATTTCCACAAAACAATATTGTTTTCGCGTTTTTATATAGCTCAGACCAGGATAACTTCATCATCATCATCTTGGTGCTACAGCCCTTAGAGGGCCTCGACCTTCTCAAGCTTTCTACGCCATTCTATTCTGTCCCTCGCTTGCATTTTCCAGTTGCCGACTCCGATCTTCTCGGCATCTTGTGTTACCCCGTCCATCCACCTTAGCCCTGGTCTACCCCGTCTTCTCATTCCTACGGGTTGCGCTGTTAGAATCTTTTTATCATGTTTGACTCAGGGGCCCGGGCTACATGTCCTGCCCACTGCAGGCGGTTTCGCTTAATTATAGTGGTATCAGACCAGGATAACTAGACATTTTTAAATTTATATATAGTTCAGACCGGGTAAACTGGACATTTGAAATGTGTTACAGGTTTTTTCCCACCAAATAATATTCTTTTCACGTTTATATATTTATAGTTCAGACCAGGAAAACTGGACATGTTTAATGTCTAGCAAGTGTTTTCGTACAAAATAATATTGTTTTTACGTTTATATATAATTCAGACCAGGTAAACTTGACATTTCAAATGTGAAACAGGTTTTTTTGCACAAAATAATATTGTTTTCACGTTTATATATCATTCAGATCAGGTAAACTGGACATTTTTAATCTATAACAGGTATTTCCGTACAAACAATATTGTTTTCACGTTTTTATATAGTTCAGACCAGGAAAACTGGATATTTTTAATGTCTAACAAGTGTTTCTGTACAAAATATTGTTTTCACGTTTATATTATAATTCAGACCAGGTAAACTGGACATTTGAAATGTGGAACAGGTTTTTCCGAACCAAATAATATTGTTTTCACGTTTATATATAGTTCAGACCAGGAAAACTGGACATTTTTAATGTCTAACAAGCGTTTCCGTACATAATAATATTGTTTTCACGTTTATATTATACTTCAGATCAGGTAAACTGGACATTTGAAATGTGCAACAGGTCTTTCCGTACAAAATAATATTGTTTTCACGTCTGTATATAGTTCAGACCAGGTAAACTGGTCATTTTTAAAGATGAGAGCTAACCGCTACTCAGTGTTGAACAGGACATACTAAATCGATGCAAAGAATACTGTGGAAAGTTGATGATAGTAGATAGAAAAATGTAGACAGTATAGTAAATAAACTATTCATAATTTTTAAGAAAGAATCTGACGTACTCCAAAGTAAAATCGAAGCAGCAAATAAGAGACAAAAAAGTCTTTAACTGCTAGTCTATGTGCGCGTGATTGATTATACTAAAACATGTGACTGTAAAAGAGGTAATGCTGATAGATAATTTTAACTTAATAAGAGTTTTAAAAAAGGAGTATGTCTAAAATATTGTATCTGTTTTCAGGGTTTAGTGTGGGGGATGAGCTGGGATTCAAAGAATCCTTGACAAACTCCGAATCCTCCAAGAGACGATCAGCATCAGTATCCAAACTCACTGCCCAGTTAATTCAAGCACAACAAGCACAACAAGAAGCAAAGAAAAGGGTAAGTATTTACTATACAAGTAATTGTTAATAATAGATATAAGCATATGTTTATTCGTAGAACCACAACGTGGGGTCGTCCGTGATCCATTCTTAAAATCGCTTCAAATTTAACTTATAAAAATGAAAGATAAAGCAAGACAAAATTTACTTTTTTCACAAATGCTAAAAAACTAATGTTCTGCGCACATATTTTTGAACAAGAACACAAATATGGCTTCCTTTCCGGTTGCGAGATCTTGGGTAAAAGTCATAACGAAGTGAAAGGTTTTTCGGTTCTTGGGGCGGCAATTTGTCAGGAAAATCCAAGGTAGTCGCAAATAGACTGTTTTAATTTTCTTGGCAATCTTCCACCAGAACATCTCCTAATTTTTTAAAAAAATTAGTTCAAGTATTACCAATGTCCAATGTTTGGAATCAATGGAATACAAAAGAATTGATTTCAATGGAGTCTAACATACCTAGAATCGTCTAAAATTCTTAAAGACCATATTCTAGTTTTCGGGCAATTGTTTTTGAGTGACATAGCTGGTCAAATATATCGACCTCACCCTTAGTCGAATTGTATAACAATCGTCTTGAAAATGCATAGAACTTATTAACACCAGGCATGTTTTCTTGTCTGATGCGAAAGTAAGGTAATGTCTTTTGATAAAGCAAAAGCTGATGAAGGGATTTCTTCAGAAAAATTGTATCGGTATCTCCCTTTTGTTTTTGCAAACAGTTCCAATCATGGTGAGTTTATTTTCAAGCTACTTTCGTGCTAATTCTAATGAAGAAAACAAATTATCCATCGTAATGTTGAGTTTCAGGGGTTAATATTTGCTCTTTTCCAGTATAGGAAATAGCAGAACACTGTAATAAGTTTTTGCGTCACAGATCATAATAATTTTGAGAAAACTTTCGTTGGGTTTGCTATGTAAGTACATCTTGAATGGACATCGTCCTCTAAAATTCAATAGCTGTTTATCTGTAGTCACATAGTCGTATGGAGTTTAGATACTTTTGCAGTTTGTTATAAATAACCTCCAAATTTCTCTTATTGCTGCGAATTTGTCCACTGTTTTTCTCTCAGCGCCCGTTGTTTTATCATCGAAACGCAAACAATTTAAAAGAAACTCAAATAGTTTTTTTGTCATTGTGTTACGAAATATTGGAACCGCAAATTTTTCTGACCACATGTTCTCTTTATGTCGTTGGTGAAAAATGTCATTGGCTTTGAGCACCAATTAAAACCGTTTTAGGTAGGTTATATGTTCATGTTTCATTGTTTTCTATCTCTTTCTGTACTTCTTATAATATATATTCATTAGTTGTAGAATCGTTGACTAAACATCCATCCTTATCTTCACTATTTTCTTCATCTGAAGACTCCTGTCCACCAATATTTTCACTAGATTCGTTTTTATATAGCTCGTCCCAAAGTTCTCTTTCCGCCTTCTTTTATACAATGCCGTTTTTTTAGTAAGTTGTAGCTTTTCATCATTAATTAGGGCAAAAACAAAAAAAATAACCATCTAACCTTATTCTGAACAAATTATAACGTAAACTACAACATAGGCGAAATCAAAACCATGTTAGAAGAACTGGAAAGAGCCTGCAGAAAAATTGATTTTAAAATAGATATCTCCAAAATAAAATACATGACAAACCTCGTGCCTAGTAACAATTTAAAAATCCAGAAAGACAGAGTAGAACTTGGTGATAAATACATATACCTTGGACTCGAAATTGGAATAGGCAAGGACAACCAAACAGGTGAGATATCAAGAATAATAACACATGGATGGGCTGCATATGGAGCTCTTTAAAAATTTATTTACAGATTGGCACATACCGATTAATCTGAAGAAGAAAGTCTTCGATCAGTGTGTTCTGCCAGAAATGACCTACGGTGCAGAAACACTGTCCCTAACAAAAATTAATACTTCAAAAGTAAGAACAGCACAAATAAAGGAGTCTTTGCTCCTAGAGATGATGCCCAAAGACTTCCAACTGCTGGAAACTATTCCACAGAAGAACGGGTACAGGATTAATCACAAGAAGCGCTGAAGGATTTATTATTTATTATTATTATTTATTACTCTATTATTTAAGTAGAGCGTGCAGCGACCTAGAAATTAGTTTAGACCTATAAAGGTAAGAAGCAGATCTAATCTCTCTAGACAATTGCAAGTGTGATCTTGCTGAGACGTCGTCAAAACAATGGTTTTTCTAAATGCCAAAAATATTCAACGCATTTATAAATAAAAGCATAGGATATCAGTGATTATTAAAAGAAATATTACATAAAAACACGGATCATATCCCAATCGGCAGAGGAATCCGACAGGGTGATACCTTATCGCCTAAACTGTTTACCGCAGTACTAGAATATGTTTATAAAAAACTTAACTGGGAAGAGAAAGGCCTGAACATTGACGGTAGAAGATTAACAAATTTGAAATTCGCACACGACATAGTTTTGTTCTCAGACAACCTCAAGGAGATATATACAATGCTACATGAACTTCAGTTTGTGTGTGCCAGTGTGGCTCTTAAAATAAACATCTTCAAAACAAAATTCATGACAAACATAGTACCTAGCCGAAATATCAATATTGGAGACATCGAAGTAGAACTGGTGAAAAAATATATATACCTTTGACACGAAATAAAGATCACAAGAGACAACCAAACATGCCGACTACGAAGAAGAATAAACCTAGCATAAGCAGCCTATGGAAAACTCAAAGATATCTTTAAAAGCGATATACCAATTTCTTTAAAACGTAAAACATTTGACCAATGTGTGTTGCCTGTGATGAACTATGGTGCCGACACGTCGTCCGAATCAGTGATGAAAAGTGGACGAAGAGATTGCTTGACTGGAGGACGAGGTTAGACAAAAGAAGTACGGCAAGACCCCTGCTAGTTGGACTGACGATCTCAAGAAAATGTCAAAAAATTAGATGAAAAGTGCTCAAGATAGAGCACAATGGACAAAAATGAGACATCATCATGGACAAATGACATCAAATACAAATTCTGCTCATTAATACCTTTCTCGTTGACTTCTTTATCTGCTATTATTATGATTTTATAAATACTTTCATGATGTACGAAACTGCTAACTAAAACTATCTCTAAGTATAATTACCATGAAATTAAATAAGTAGCAATGATGCTAAATAAAATTCTATGCTATTATGTTTATTGTTCTTTAAAACGTAATAGCTGTATTCAATTATGAAATTGTATGAATGGAACGAATTTAAAATCGATCCGTGTCAAAGAAGAAGCAATAGCAATTAAAAATATATAAAGATAGTATTAAAATGACCTTCCAAACATGACTTATCACAAGGCGTTCATGGTTAACAGCAAATCTATTTGTATTATATCTGCAACTTGTCGGCAAGAACTCTAATGTTAGTTTTATTGCAAAATAGATAATATTTTAGACCAATGTTACAAGGTATTCTTACCAAATGCTATAAAAAATTACTTAGTTCGTAATTATGATGACGAATTTTAACTCTTATTTTAAAAAGAAGCTCTATTCAAGGTTTCATTCAGTTTAAGATGCCTTTACACCCAATAAACGATAGTAAAGAGTGTCAAATAACCCATAATAAATAATTTTAGCAAACACAACAAATATAATTTAGTATATAACAAAACATTTAATTAAGAAATTGTATTTTTAAATCAGCTACACTGAATCTGGAATTCGAAACATGTCAAATAATAATTAGTGTATTTTACTAATTATTTAGTTTAAAAATATACACACATCCAAACTTATGTAGCGTCAAAAATTTCAATGTAAAACGAATAATGTATTGAATTGTTTTTATTTATTTATGTTTTTAGTAGTCACCATTAGCCCTTATGCAAGCTTCAATTCGCGTGGAGATGCTCCTAAAGAAATTGTCATTGTCATATACATTTTGTTGTGGTAGGTTGATCCATTCTTTAACACGTTGAGTGCCAGATGAGACCAACGTGGTCTCGTCCATTTCTGGGACGTAATTGCTGTGTGATACTCATGTGGACTCATATGCAGCGTCGTAACATTTCGTTATATGAAGCGTTTTATTCATTTAAATCAATGGGATCTTGAAACGTATGGCCTGACGGTCAAGTTGCTATGTTTGGCCTTTATATACGAGACCGTTGTGACACCCTACAGCAATATGACTTTTTTTTTTGTAATAATAATAAAAATCGAAATTTTTAAAGGTTTCATAATTTAAATTTATTTATTTACTTACAAAGAAGTACATAAAGGGAACAAGGGCTTTGGTATTTTATATTTTCGTTGCGTTATGCGCTAAGATATACAGTAATGTTTTTTACAATTAGAGCACTTCAGTGAACTTTCTGGGGTTTTTCTTGAGGCCTCCTTGGAACCCGATTGTTCAGAGATCTTCGCATAACAAATAACGCAACGTCTTCTATTAGCTCGGCCAACATTTTCCAGTATATGTGAGGCTTCCTCGGACTCTCCATTATTTGGCGTAAAATCTTCACCTTCTCGCAATAGTCCCTTTACAGCTTCCTCTCTAAATTTAGTAATTGACATATTGACATTGGCTGTTTCTTGATGAGCAATATAAGCATTTACAAGACACGTTCCCGTTAGGAGTTCCAACGCCAGCTTTCTGTACCATTTTAAGCTTCGCTTTAAGGAAATATTATAGGCTTTCACTTGATCGGATAGATCAATAAATGCCTTACATTTATTATAATCTATAACTATTTTTGGCTTCAACATTTCTTGTCCTCTTTTCTTCAATGGAACTATCTCAGTCGTGTGCTTAGTACTTAGACACAGAACATGGCGTTTATCGCGCCATTTTTTTTTCCACAATTCCTTCCTTACATTCAGCAGCAACCGTTTCATCCTTTTTAAGTTTTTTTTGAATAACATCTTTTGGGTTGAATTTTCGGTTTACACGTAATGATCCTACAAGATGGGTATTCCGCTTTAATAATTCAGTTGCTAACATGCAAGAGGTATACCAATTATCCGTGTAAAGTGTGCGTCCTTTGTCTACGAGATTGTCCATTGGATCCATGACAATTTTGGATGGAACTGACATTTGCTCGTTTTTGGATTTAATACAATATATACTAAAGTTATGCCAAACCTATGGTGTTTGTTTTTGATAAACTGTAAAAACTTTAGCCGTCCTCTAAAGGGAACTTACGTTTCATCGATACATATATTTTCTGAACGTACAATCGAGCTCTGAAATGTAATTCTCAATTTTTCTAATAGGGACGTCAGTTTTTGCAACCTGTCGTCTGACAACATTGCGTTATTGCTGAAATGGAGCATCTTGAGGAAAAGTTGAAACCTGTTGCGAGGCATAACTTTTCAGATATAATTACTATATATTTTGTCTCGAGACCAATAGCTCCCCACTTCAGGAAATGGACATAAACCCATCCAAAGAATAATTCCTAATAGTTTTTCTATTTCATCTGAGTTTGTTTGTTTCCAGGATTTTACGCGAAAATTAGGATAATCGTTTTTCTCAATGCACTGGTCAGCATAGCGATTAGTTTCAGTCACCTAAAAGTAGAAAAATAATTAAAAAATCCAAAAAAATTATTTTTCCCATTACCATTAAGTTTATGATATCCTCATTTACAAACAATTTGTAAAAATCGTATGGAGTTTTATTGTACATAGTTTCATACAATTCCTCTCGAAATCCAGTACCATTTTCGTTTGCCACAAAATCAAATTTCTTCAGGTAATTGCCACTGACTGGCTCCCAGACATATGTAGCATTAGTAACTTGTTGGTCCTCTTCTTCGTCACTTCGTGTAAATTGGCAGTACGTTTTGAGCCACATATTTTTGTTAAAACATTCTTCTTCTTGCATGGCTGATATTCTGATGAATCAGAGTCAGACTCGTTCTCCGATTCGGCTTCAAATTCATCTGATGTCCGTCGGGTTCAAAATCGTTCACATCCTCTTTGTCGCAAAAACATTCTTGCAATAACTTTTCTAAACGTTGCTGTTCTTTCTCAAAAATAGACATCTTTACTCACCAAAAGTTCAACAACAACTGAACCGATCCGATATTGTAAACAACGTTCGCGCCGAGACGTAAACCTTTGCGAGTCGAAATCTGTTAATATATTACATCAGCATGGTGTGGTGACACATTGGTCTCATATGGCCCGAAAGCAAAAATTTAAACTCAGAGGCCGCTTGAGACCAACGAGTCACCATTTTTGTTTTTTGTGTTAAATTGCAGGTTTTTTATTTTTTTCAATTTTTAATAGCACAAAAAGTTATTTATGGTTATTTTCATTTAAACATTGAGAAAAAAAATTTGGCCCCACGGACAGATTTTTTTGTCCAGAGTGGCACTCAATGTATTAAGAGCAGCGTGTACTAGCTGTATTGTTTTGTGGATTATCCCATCGAGCTCTAATTCTTGTTTTAAGCATATCCCACAAACACTCTATAGAGTTCAGGTAGGGTGAACAAGCAGGCCGCTCCAGAACAGTGATATCTTCTGTTTCAAGGAAGTCTGTAGTCACTACAGATTTAAAAATTAAATTTTCTCCCATTCCACCTCTACAGAGATCAATTACATGTTCCAGAACCAAGTAACATACCTATGAGCTGTTAAAGTTGGTTGGATGGACATTAAAGGAGTTTTTTCACAGATTTTAATGCCTCTCCAGGTCATGACACTTCCTCGTTTATATCTGTAAACAGATCTGGTAGTTTTCGTTCTTGCTTGTCCTCCTCGCCTTCTAACTACACGAATTCGTAGGTCATCTGATTTAATACAAATCCTGGTTTCGTCTGAAAATAGCACATGTTTCCAATTTTTAATGTTCTAATTTTGGTGTTAAAGACACCAATTTAGGCGATCAATATTGAGCTGTCTGGACAACTAGGAAACCCGTAACTGTCATCATCATCATCAGTGGTGCTACAGCTCTGTCGTGGTCAGCCTCTACTCCTATTTCCCACTGGGACCGATAATAGAGTTCGTCTGGGTGGGTAATTTTCATTTGCTCTTGACACATGTCCAGCCCATCCAAGCCTACCTATTTTTATGAAGGATATTACATCTCTACCATTTACTATTTTTTTTTATACTTCTCGTACAATTCGAAATTATATCGCCTTCTCCAAATACCATTCTCACAGAATGCGCCCATTATTCTTCTTAGTATCTTCCTTTCGAAGACGAGCAGAAGATTTGCGTCTGCTTTGGAGATGGTCCATGTTTCTGACCCATATGTCAGCACTGGTAGGACATCCTTAACACCCGTACACCCGTAACTGTCTACTGCTATATTTTCTTTGGACATGAAGTCTTCTTCCTATCGTTTCAACTGAAACATTTACACCTGTAGCTTCCAAAAATTGCCTTTGGAGCTACGGGTGAGAAATTATTGGGTTTCTTCTAGCTACTTCTAGTATTGTTGAAAATATGTTGTGATGTTAAAAAGTGTTCAAGATATACCCTGCATGGCAACATAAGACCCCCAATAGGCGTTGTTGCTGACCCTCAGACCCTGTCTGAATGGATTCTAGATGGCAACGTTCATTAATTCAGACATGATCTGAGTGTCAGCAACAACTCCTATTGGGAATCTTACGTTGCCATATAATGTATCTGTCAAATACTTAACATCACAACATATTTTCAACAATAATATAACACAACAAATTTTGTAACATTTTAATGGTTTTTACTCAGATATTTAGTGACGGAAAAATATCGATTTTTCTTATTGATATGTTTTTCGTCCTATAGTATTAGAAGGCTTATAAATAGATAACAACAATGTATATTTGTGTTTGTTTTGCAGAACATGATGTCACAGTCTGGAAACATTGTTCCAGCAGATTCAAGAATAGGAGTAGGATCTGTGGAAGTAGTAACCCCGTTGGCGATGGGTGAGGTATCAAAATCGAAGAAATCATCTATAGTAGTGCCGCCTTTTAGACCAATTCCACCTGCTGAGGAAAGATTTTCGGGCAACAAAGCACCAACAGCTGTTCAAGGTAACTATAATAAATGTTATTCAATAATTCCTTTTGCAAGCAACTTTTGATTTGGAAAAATAGTTTTTTTTAATATTGGTAAATCCTGAAACTTATTTTGTGAAGCATAAAGTATTTCCATGATAGGAAAATAGAAAATTTTAAGCTATATAAGGTTAATTTAGTTACTTTATGTTTTATTTGTTATCGAAAGTATTGTGCTATAACAAGAAAAAAAATTAATCAAAAACGGAAACTATTGTTACAAACGGAAACCGTATTGTTAAGATGTTGTACCTCATCTAGCAGTAATGCATTGGTTCTATGATTGCCTAATACAACTGTACAAAAGTTGATAAGCTTTAAAGAGATTTACAAAGTTCACAGTAAGATTCAACTGGTCATTCAACATATTGACTGGCTTTTATAGATATTGTGGCATCACAAATTGGTCAAATATGTTTTGAAAATAAACTAAAAATTGAAGAATAAATTTTTTATTGTTTTTATTTGTTTTCGCTGGCACTTCAAACAATACTTTGCTAATTATAGCTTTTAAACTAAACAATCTTGTGTTTTGAATAGGAAACGCGTCAAGTGACTTTATGCAAGAATAGAGTGTTTGGATTTTAAACAATTTTCAGATTAATGGGATCTAGATTATGTTAAACATGCTGTTTATTTTGCATATATAATAATGTGGTGGGGTTGTTGTTATTATTGGACTTATTAAGAAAATGTTTGGCAAAGGTATCTGCACTATGATACATTCCGGTCTCTTTTGCTCCTGTTTTAATTAGGAATATATTTCTGCGCCTCTTTCGTTCTGAGAGACTTGATACTAATGTCATTGGTAACGGCAGCAATCTGTACTGATTTATTTGTTAGATTAGCGTTTCCTATATTCAATTGTCTTATCACATACTAGAAAGACAGGTTGAATACTGTCGGCACCAGCTCGTCCCCTTGCTCTGATCCGTTGAATATTGAAACGTTCTCAGTGAGCTCATATTTTATTCTGACAGTTGCTGTTGACGAATCCGTTGTTGCTTTTACTAATTGAATGATATTTGTTAGGACTTATGTGGACGTTGTGGACGTCACTGTTGTATTTTCACGATTGTTTCACTCTTAATAGCCGGTCAGTTCTGGATCTTCCTTGTCGAAAATCGGTTTGATTTCCGGACAATATTTTCAGTTAATTAAATTAATTGTTGGAATCGTTTGTTTAGTATGTAGGCTTTGTTTCTTATTTTTCTTTGTTTTGTTCTTAAAGGATGTTCCCGCTCTTTTGCAGTCTTCATTGCAGCACTCTTTGTTTGCTCTAATTATTTTTTCTACCCTATCATTTTGATTATAGTGTTGTTTATTTTGCTTTATAATGCTTGCAATCTTTCGTTTACTTTTGTAGATTCATTTATTAGTTTAAATATATATTTTTATTGAACTGTTAAAATTTTCTCTTATGTTAGCCTAATTTAATCCATTTTTCCATCGGAACATTGTTCCATCCAGTTTTGTCACTACCATGAAGTAGTCTGTATCCGAGTTTGGTTCTATCTCTGTTAATAGTTGTTTTTCCACTTCCGACTAGATATGTCTACGATTGATTTTTCACCATTCTTGCGTTTGTATCTCCTAATATCTTTATCTTATTTTTTGGGCATTTCATCTCATACTTTACTTAGGATTTTGTACAAATTATTTGTTTGTGATGGCTCGGCGATTTTCAGTTGGTGCATATACCGCGAGAACGTTTAAATTCAATAAATTCAATATTTTTGGGTAAAACAGATGCTATCACACTTCAATTTTTATTTTCAAATGCGCATCTTACGCTACTGTGCGTAGAACTGTGGGCAATAGAAGAAGCATTAGTCAACAACTGAATCGACTCCAGGTATATATTAATACATAATATTTACGAACAAGCTGAAATGATAGTGACGTTGGGTAATGGAATCGAAACAAGACCAGTAAAAATCAACCGAGGTGTAAGACAAGGAGATACAATATCTCCAAAATTATTTACAACTGCCCTAGAAGATATCTTCTAAGTCAATAGACTGGGAAAATAAGGGAATCCCTATAAACGGAAGATACTTGAACCATGTTAGATACGCAGATGATGTAGTACTAATAGCTGGCACGTGGAATGCACTGAATACGATGGTTGAGGAGCTACACACAGAATCCCTAAACAAAGGAACGAAAATGAATTTCAGCAAAACTAAACTACCGTCAAACAAAGATGACAAACCTATAATAAACATCGAAGGGATAGAGATAGAACACGTAGATGAATATACATATCTGGGTCAAAATGTCAAGGTAAGCAAAGAAAATCAGACTACCGAAATAAGCAGACGTGTAAGAATGTATGGTAAAAATGCTGGGTATCTTACTCAAAGACCATAAATCCAATGAAGACATTCGTAATAGAACAAAAGTAAAAGATGCTGTCGAACAGGCAGCTAAACTGAAATGGAAATGGACTGGACATAACGAACGTCTTAAGGATGGCCTATGGAATAATCAACCTAATGAGCCACATGCTGAAACTGTTTCTTAGAGTCATCCATGAAAAAATTTATAAGAAGTGCGAGGAACAAATATCGGACAGACAGTTCGGCTTCATTAACGCAGTGGGTACCAGAGTGGCACTTTTCGGAGTACAGGTACTAATTCAAAGATGCAGGGACGTTAACTGCGACGTATACGCGTGCTTGATCGACTATGAAAAGGCATTTGACAGAGTTCAACATCAAAAGATGATAAAAATTTTAAAAGAAGCAGACCTGGATGACAAAGACCTCAGAATAATTTCAGAATTCTACTGGAATCAGACCGCATACATGAAAATTAACGGAGAAGAAACAGATGACATAAAAATACTACGTGGAGTTAGACAGGGATGTATCCTATCGCCGTTGATATTTAATATGTACTCAGAGAAAATTTTTAACGAGGCTCTTTACGGAATAGACGAAGGCATCCTTCTAAATGGTGAAAGAGTAAACAATGTTAGATATGCCGACGACACCATGGTGATAGCAGATAGTTTAGAGGGACTTCAGAGGCTAATGGACAGAATAAACGAGTACAGTCAACAGTACGGACTAAACATTAATACCCACAAAACGAAACAAATGATTATCAGCAAGGAAAATATAAATGAGGCTCATCTATACATTAATGGGACGCAGATAGAGCGAGTAAAACAGTATTGCTACCTGGGAATTATTATAAACGAACAGTGGAACAATGTACAGGAAATAAAGTGCCGCATAGGAAAGGCAAGAACGGTCTTTAACAAAATGAGCGCCATCTTCAAAAGTCACAACATATCCATAGATACAAAAATGAGACATTTGAGATGCTATGTTTTCCCTGTGTTGTTGTACGGGGCGGAGGCATGGACGCTTACAGACACCACTAATAAAAGACTTGAAGCATTTGAGATGTGGCTTTATAGAAGAATGCTGAGAATATCATGGACAGCAAGGATCACGAACAAGGAAGTTCTAGAAAAAATGAAGAAGGAACCAGAGATTGTGTTTACGATCAAACGCATAAAATTGCAATATCTGGGACACGTTATGAGAAATCAGCACCGTTATTCCCTGCTGCAGTCTATATTGCAAGGTAAAGTCAAAGGTAAGCGAGGACCCGGTAGAAGGAGAATATCATGGCTGAGGAATTTAAGAACATGGTTTAAGAAAACCTCAACGGAGCTGTTTCGAGCCGCAGCGAGCAAGGTCATGATTGCCAATATTATTTCCAACATCCGAAACGGATAGGAACCAGAAGAAGAATGGAATAAAGAAATCGGGAATTGACGGCCATATGAAGCCAAAAGACCACGAGGAAGACCGCAAATGCGCTGGACTGACCGATTGTAAAAGAACTGCAGGACCAATGTGGAAACGTCTTACAAACAACAGAGATGAATGGTGAGAATTAGGAGAGGCCTATATTGGGCAATTCGAATAGAGAGAAGGGCTTAAAAAAATCTTACGATACAATAGAATATACTAATGACGTGTAAATGACTTTCATATAAATGACGTCATCGGTTTTTTTAATGGAACAACATATTTTTCTCCTCATTTATACATTTAACAATAACAGACGATTATAAAAATGTATAATATTTATAGTCTAAAATAATTGGTTTGTAAATTACAGACAAAGTTGTATCAGAAATTTCAAATCTAAACTTTCATTGAAAGGACTGGACTAATCCATTTTTAAATTTCTATTACATCTACAATTAAATCAAAGTGTATGTCGTAGACTTCTGGCAATAACCGAGAGGTTTCTAAATTCTTCCAACACTCCACTTAATGTGTCTGGGCTAATTAGTCTTATCTCATTGAGTACTGTTTCTTTCAAATGTTCGACATTGTTGAGCGTATTGAAATATACTTTATACTTAAGGTAACCCCAAAAGTAAAAAATCAAGGTCATTATTAGATCAGAGATCTTGCTGGTCACTCTATAAATCCTCTCTTACCTATCCGTCTGCTGGGGAAAATATTATCTAAATAATCACGCAGTTCCTGCGCATAATGTGGCCTTGTTGAAGCCATATTAAATTACTAGGCACTTGTGGATTTTGGTTATCTGGATATAACGTTTTAATAGTTGGAATAATGTCATTTTGTAGCATATCTAAATATTTTGAGTTGTCAACGTTCCTTCAATAAAAAACGAACCCAAAATGTTGTTGCCAACAGTTATTGTCCAAACATGAACTTTTTCAGGATACTGTGTTTGGGCCTCCGTCATCAAATAAGGATTGGTATCTGACCAGTAGTTACTGACTATTGGTATCAGACCTACAGTTTTGTCTGATAACAGTTCCATTTAAATAAAATGATGCTTCATCTGAAAATACTACATGATTTACAAATTGTGGGTCATTATTACATTGCTCCATTGTCACTTCATTAAATTCAATCCTTTAATCAAAATTTAATCATCGAAAACATCTACTTACATAATCGAATACAGGCAAAGATAAATGTAAAACTAACACAGTGTATACCAGTACAAAGATGAGTCAGACAGGGTGACTCGTTAAGCCCACTTCTCTTTAATATAATAATGAACGAAATAATACAAGCAGTACGTAAAAGTCATGGTTACAGAATGGGGAACAAGGAAATCTAAATATTATGTTATGCAGACGACGCTGCATTAATGGCCGAGACAGAAGACAAGCTCCAAAGATTAACACACATCTTAAATACAACAGCCAAGAAATACAATATGATAATATCAGCAGAAAAAATCAAATGTATGATAACATCTAAATACCAACTACGATGTAAAATCGAAATTAATGGAAAAATAATAAAGCAGGAAGCAAGGTTTAGATATCTGGAAATAGATATAACTAGTTACGGAGATGTTGAAGAAGAAGTACGACAACAAAGCTTAAAAGCAAGTATAGCGGTGGGATCTCTTAATGACACAATCTGGAAGAACAAACACCTAAGACAAGACACAAAAACAAGAATCTATAAAGCAGCAATTAGACCTATAACATACACGGCGAGACAAGACATGACACATCTACAACGAGACGACTACTAGAAACAACAGAGATGAAAATAATCCGACGAATATCAGGGAAAAGTCTGTTGGATAGTGAAAAAAGCGGAAACATAAGAAGAGCATGCTATATAAAAGACATAAATGGATGGGTGACAAAACGGAAACAGGAGTGAAACGAACACATTAGTAGAATGCCAGAGGATAAAATAGTACGAGATAAGTCACCAAATGGACGAAGAAGTATTGGCAGACCAAGAAAAAGATGGTGCGCTAATTTAAACAATTTAGGATTCTAATATTAAAGAAGAAACAGGCTTTAAAGCCTACCTACAAGAAGGAAGAAGCAGAAGACGATCAAAATTATTCTCACTGAGCTCTTGAAGTAGATTAACTTTATAAGGGTGAAACAAATATTTTAAAATTGTAGATTTACTCAGCGAATTTTCAGTTGCGGTTTGTCTACTGGATATGCCTGGATATTCTTGCACAGTTAGTACCAAATTTAATGTTTCATCAGTACCAATTGCATACATACATTTATAATAATTATCTCTCACGTGACCGAATTCCTAATTTTTTGTTCTTTTTTGGATACAGTGGATTGACAAATAGGACTTATCATTCCATAAATAATAAATTTCTTGTTGGGTTCGGCACTAGTTACCATACCCACACATCATTAAAATATCAATTCTTTTTTTTTTATTTAATCGTACCATCGTACGAATACGTATCACATTGCTGAAAATGGGGATAAAATTTTCCGAAAATCAAAGATTGTTCCTGTTACTGGATATAGTAATCTACTGCTACTGGATATAGTAAAATATTTTTGTACAGCATAAGGTCGCAGGTCATTATTTTTGTATTAACTTCCTAAAATAATAATGCCGTACCAATATGTTTAAACAAAATGTCCCCCTTGAGTAATAAGTTTACCTTACCTGTGTAGTCACCTGTAGCGATGAAAATTGACGGCATATTTTCTAAAGTTGATTTCATGCTGAGTCAAATGGCCCCTTATAACTGTCCCATGGGCTTGTCTATTATTAGCGCAGTCCTTTTAATAAAAAATTAGATTTTAAATGTCTGATATAACATTTGTCTGTTATTCTCAAACCAATAATTATTTTGGAGTATAAGTATTATACATTTTTGTATTCCTCTCTTGTTGTAAAATGTAAAAATGAAGAAAAAAATATGTCGTTCCTTTTGAAAAAAAAAACGATGATGTCATTACACGAAAGTGGTGACGTCATTAGTACATTCAATTATTGTAGCGTAAGATGCGCATTGAAGTGCGGAAGTATTTTTTTTAAGATACTAGATAATATCTATAACAGATTATATTGTTAGACTTAAAAATATTGAATTTATTCCAACCTAAACGTTCACACTGTTAAATGTGATGACTTAACATGGACTAGGAATAAAGACCTTTATTGTAATATTTGCATTTATATAACTTTTTTTAAAATACTTTTTTTTGAGTAAAATGAAATATCATTTCGTGAGTTTTGTCCTAAAATATGCATACAGAGCAGACAAAAAATTACGTCGATTTTAATGAACCAATGTACCGTCAAAGATAAAATTGATATTTTCTTAATAATAAAACGATTTTAATATACCACAAAAAAAGTAACGACACTTTGCAGAACTTAGGGGGCAACTTTTGCTAGAGCTTTATTTTGATATCACCTATCACAATTTAGCTAACGTTCCATGAATTATGGGACAACTTTACAGCAGGGTATACAGTGGTAACTAAAATTAACAATAAATAAAACACTACAAATGAGAAGTTGATATCCGCGTTAAAAGTCAGCTTATTTCTCTTCTCTTTTTCAGAATTTGTCAGTCTTATGAAAACTTCTCAAATAGGCCGTAGGATACGAAAAAGAAGACCTGTGCTAACAGCTGTAGTTGACCAATTTCTTGATATGTTGTAGTGTTCGCCATTAATTTTTGAAAAATTCTGTAAGCAAATGACAAAGTGGAATCTTTAAATGGTATCAATCAGCTCAGTAAATGGTAAAATAAAATCAGTGGTAAGTGCAACTGATATATTTTATTGTAAAAAAGAGATTTGTTATAAATTTATTGTTTATTATTGTTTATATATTGAAAACATTTACTGATCCACTTTATCATTGTTGCAGGAATTTTTTAAAAATATCGTTTGAAAATGCAGCAACCAAAGATTTTCGTGACAATTGTGATCAAATATAAATTTGTGGTCAAATTGTCGGGCACAGTGGTCTTTACCACAAATCAAAATTAAATAAAAGATCAACAAAATTAAACTTTTTTAAAAGTGATAATGTTAAAAAGGATGTATCTGGAGTATTTTTTAATAACTGTAACAGGTGTAGTCTTTTGTTAAAGAGATGGGGCTAGTTCGGCTCCAAACCCAAACTATGCATCATTTATTACCTTAATCTATCATTTGTTATACTACATTTAACTTATTTCTTTCAGCACATGCGCAAAGCGCGCGGGCAGGTCCATTTATAACAAAAATGGCAAAGTCCCTCTCTGCTGGTTCTCTAGGTTGACTCAGAGAAGTCAATATTCAAGTATTCTTCTGAACCATTTTTTTTTCTTTTGTGTCTGTATTCCCACGATTTATAGTTTGTCAAGCACGGCAGAGGACATTTGTGTAGATGTCAAATTTAGAGGTGATCACTTAAAGGAGAAAATGTAATATTTAAAGTTAAAATACATAAACACGTATATGTGCAACGCATATGCATATGTAGTGAATTTTAAAAAAGTTGCTTTAAACCATATATTCGGGACTAGCAGCATGTTCATTTATCACATATTCCGGATTATAAGATGAATATCGAGAAATACACTGTTTAGATATATACTTTACCAATTCCATAAATTATGTACATACATATTAAGTTTATCGTCCAACAAAAGTATTTTGCAGTTTACCAAATTGTTAAGTTCGAATAAATTAAATGCGATAATTACTAGCGACTGGTGGTTTACAGCATCTCGCTCTTATCTTGTTATACACTCCCATATACAGGGTGAGAGACAAGAAGCGGGACGGTCGAATATTTTACGAAATTTATATCAGATAAAAAACTGAAAAAAAAATGTTCAATATTTTTAAAAATCTATCGAACAACATTAAAATATGACCAACAACACTCGCATTAGGGACCCCCATTTTTATTGCAGATTGGATTTCTTATGCAAAAATAAGCAACTTTTTATTCGAGATATTTTTTTAAGGAATCCAAATCTGCAATAAAAATGGGGGTTTATATATAAGATTTCAAAATTGTCCCCTACATTACCTTTAAATGGTGGGGTGGGAGGTCATGTTTTGATGTTTTTCAATAGATTTTTAAAAATATTGAACACGTGTTTTCAGTTTTAGTGCTAGCCCAAAAGCCCCCTACTGGGAAAGGCCTAATTGTGTTTTGTAACATCTCCAGATACACTTGAATATTTCACGGTATTTTATTAATGTTTCAGTAGACAAAATAGGATGTTCTTTTTGTATCCACTTGGTATACAAATCAAAAAGTTTAAAAATGTTTAGTGTCTCTTCAAAATATAATTTTTCTTGTTTTTTTTTCTAAGGTCTATTTATTCCTGCTATCCTCATAATAATGCCGCGAAATGTTGACACACATGTAGTACCTACCTGCACAATTATCGGAACTTATAAGCCAATGCAGCGCATAAAATTGTAACAACCGTTAAGGTGTAGTTTTGAAATATGAGAATTATTACGGTATTGTAATACTCAGTATTGTTTTTTTCTACTATATTATTATATTCATTCTTATTACATTGCTCATTTATTATTACTTTACCACCATCACTAAGGTCTTCCTCAATTTCAGAACCAGAGTCCCCTTCTATTACCAATTCATCACTTTCATTTTTAGAATCAGAAACACTTACATCACTACCACTTGGTATGCCTTCTCTTGATGCCGTTTTCGTCCATAAAAAGCAGCTGAAACAATTTAGAAGTATTTTAGTTACCTACCTCTAAATGTCCGACCTAACTACATCGTAACGTTTACAACACGTGTTCAATCTTCAATTAACGACTGTTTTCAGTGATAAGCATGAACTACCCATATACTACACAGTACTTTCCCGCTAAAATCTATTTTACAGATTCTTTCCCGGAAAACATTCACTGGTTTTGTCGACATCAAAATTTCAGTTCTCTGTTGCCATCAGCCAACATGTATCCTAATATGTTTCTAGAAGCATGCGGTTGAGAAATTCGCCAGCTATTGTCGCAATGTCTGTTTTAGTATGAGGCGTAATATTAGGAATTCGTAACTTTTGGTATCGATAAGATTAGGTTAATAGTTAAAATCGCATTTAATTGAAACGTTACGAAAACGTCACACTCGTCCTTAGCCCGTTTTAATTGATTTCTGCTTGTGTTTTGTTATGGTAACCCAACTGCCTATTTCTATTTATTGATTTTTGTTCCACCCCGAGTATTTTATTTCCTTGGTAACACCCATATCTGGGAGGCATTTTCCATCCGGCCCGTCCCATCCCATACTAGCAAAAAACCCGCACTTGTACCAATCTGCAGGTTTTTAAAACATTGGAGTTACTGCTTCATTCCAGTTGTTTTGTATCTTTTTGTCGCTAAGGATTTTATTCATTAGAATATAATTATTATAAGGCTGATTATTCAGGATAAATTAAGAACAAATGTTAGGAGATTGTTTAATTATTTAAATTATATTTGTACATAGTTCTATTTAAGAAATATTAGTGAGATAATTCGTTAAACTATTTTATTGTTAAATAATATATAAAAAAGAATATAATACATACTGTATATATTGTAATTTATTACGTGTATATCTGTAAAAGACTTATATTAAAAGACTGATTTTTAATATTATTTGTTCATTTTCAAGTACACATCATAAATGATCTTTGAATAGTGTAAAAAGAAACAACGTGTAAGTATTGTTCAAATAAGAAAATAATAAACAATTTAAATAAATTTTAGTCTTTTTTTTTCTAGTAAGTGACAAAAATATTTTCAAATTGTTCAATCGAAATTTGTTGTTTTTTGATGAGATGCGAAGTACTTATAGATACAATTCTTGTGTTAAATCCTTAGTTATACCTATAGATAAGTCGAAAAGCTAGGGTTCGTTCGGAAAAATATTCCAATAAGATTTTTTTGCATAATCACTTTCATGGGATACCCCAAAATAAGGTTTAAGAGATCGCCCAGGCGAAAAGTTTTTTTAAACAAATTGTAACAATAAGTTTTTTGGACCCGAACAATCTTTTTTAATTTTTTGGATCATTCTAAACAAACTAAGTCTCTTGTAGTTTTTCTCTAAACTTGATCGTTTTTGAGTTATAAATAATTTAAAACTGGGAAATATGCAAAATTACGATTTGCAAGACTCAAAAACATAAGTATAAGACAATATTTTTGAATTTACCAACAACCTAAATTCAAGTTTAAACCTTATTTTATCATTTCCCGATAAGTATTTTGGGCTTATTTCATTTTAAATCATTGCTTTTTAATTGTTAATGCGGCGCTTATGACAGAGCGGGCGCTCGAGCTGCGGCGTGTACAAGAGGGAGAAACAAGTCCGATGGCACAAAATTTTGAGGGTTTACATTCTCATTGTATAAATGAGCGTCCGTCCTGCCATACGCACTTCATTATCAATTAAAAAACAATGGTTTAATACATATTTATGCACTAAGGGTGGTATTAAGATGATTATGCCCGGAGAGAAACATAATCTAGCCAGAGGGTCTCTGGCCCAAGGGATGGGCATTGCTCGATGGACGTAATTATCTCTTTCTTGTAGTTGCTTTACTTCTCTTTTCAAGTTCTGATTCTCTTGTTCTTGTTACTTCCTCACTTGGTTTATTTCTTTAATCATTTCTTAATTTTTTGACTGAGACTTTTTTCTGAGACTAAAAATAACGAAGAAATTAAAAAAAGAATTGTGCTTGTCAATAAGTGTTACTCTCGCTTGAAAGGACAGATGACCTTAAAACTACCCAGAAAAATTAAAGTTAATAAAAGAGCAACGATTTTTGAATGTATAGAATATTGTTATACTTTGAGTTGCATAGAAGTGTTTAAGGATCGGTTTGTGACGTTGTAAAATTCATTAAAGGTAGTACGTCTTAGATGGATAGGGCATGTAATCTTGCTAGAGGAAGGTACAACAGTCAGAAAAATTTTTGACCGAAGAGGGCTGATGTACTTCTCTCTAGAAACATTGAGTGTTTTGCCTTCGGGACAATTAATTTTTATTTATCTTTCTTTCAACAACAGGCAAAGAAAAGCAGCTTATTTGGCCAAATCTTTAGAAATGATAAATATGGTTACCAGTTTAGCATATAGCAATTTAATTATATTTTATAAATCTTGTAAATTTTGTGGTCGATCGATATAAAATGTTGATTTTAAGTAACCCCATTGAAGATAAGTGGTGTACAATCTGGAGATCTTGGTGACACTCGATTTTTTCTCGTCTACCAATCCATCTCCTAGGAAAACATCTGTTTAAAAAATCGGGAACAGAATATGCAAGGTCGCCTATTCTTGAAAAAAATGAATTTATTATAGTTAGTTTTCAGTTCGTTCTCGTATCTTTTTCAATCATAACTATCATGCCTTGTTCAATCATCCTGCGGGCTTTCCAACATCCAACTTTCATCTTTGTGGTTTATTCTTCTTTTTTGTTTCTTCTGGTGTACATTAAAATTGTGTTTAGAATATTTACTCATCTACGGTGTGTCCGTAAAGTATGGAATAAATTCGATATTTCCTAAATGAAAAACCTTTTTAAAAAAATCTAAAACACGTCGATTTTTAAATTTAATGTTTTACATTTTACAATAAAATTTCATTATACAAGGTAATACACATTACAGTGATGACGTCATCGGCTTTTTTTTAAATGTATCACCCTGTATTTTAGGACATTTTTAGATCGATAAAAATGAACTGATTCCAAAAAGGTATAATACTGGGGGTCTAACGGATATAATTTGAAAGATATGCGCTTAGAAAATAAATTATTTATTATCATTTGCATAAAAGTAGCCTACTACTAGTTTTTGGTAAACTGTAATGATTTTTAGTAACATTCAATAACAATTAAGTAGTACAATAATTGTATTAATTCGTGAATGTTCTGTATTATTGCTTAGAATTAATTTTAAGTAGAAATAAATTTGAGTGTAAAGCAAAGAATTGAAATACTCTTGATGATTGAGTATGGAGACAAATCGAGAACTCAGATGAAACTGTATAATTAATTTAATGATAAATATCCAGAAATACCCATCACGTAGTCAACAGTAAGTAAGATTGAAAAGAAATTTCGAGAAACTGGTACGGTTGAAAATGCAAGCAAATCCTGTCGTCCCTCTGTAAATTATGTTACAACATTAGATGTTCTACTTGCTTTTGAAGAAGATGCGCACACTTCTGTTCGTAAGGTTAGTAATGATCTCGATGTTTGCAAAACAACGGTACACAAAGTACGTAAAAGTAAGTAAAGTAAGTAAAATGCACAGTTGTATAGGAATTAAACGAGGATGATCCAGATAAAAGAATAGAATTTTGCGAAATAATGATGGATCACAGCCACCGAATAAACCTTCTCTTGATTCAAAATATTATTTTTTCTGATGAGGCTACATTCAAATTAAATGGTCAACCGTCAGAATTGTAGATACTGGGCAGAAGAAAACTCCAACTGGATGCGGGAACATCATACACAATACCTGCAAAAGGTAAACGTATGGTCTGGCATTGTAAGAAATAAAATCATTGGACCCTACTATTTCGAAGGTAATTTAAACAGGTCAGCATACCTTCAGTTTTTAAGTGGGTATCTCGTACCTGCTTCTTCTTTAGGTGCCACCTTCCTAGCGAAGGTTGGCGATGACCTCTGCAAAGTCTTTCCTATTTTGGGCTTTCCTTATTAAACTTTGAAAGTCTAATCCTGTCCAATTTTTGATGTTGCGCAGCCAGGTCATTTGTCGTCTACCCGGGCCGCGTCTGCCTTCTATTTTCCCTTCTATAATAAGCTGAAGGAGGTTATACCTGTCGTGTCTAAATATGTGTCCAAGATAAGACGCTTTACGCTTCTTGACAATTTCTGTGAGTTCACGTTCTCTATTCATACGCCTTAAAACTTCTCCATTTCTAACGTGGTCGGTCCATGGAATTTTCAGCATACGCCGAAATACCCACATCTCAAAGCTCTCTAAACGTCGTAACGAGCTGACTGTTAACGTCCAAGCTTCCACGCCGTGTAATAGTACATTATATACATAACACTTTATCATGCGGTATCGTAGGGACAAATCAAGATTACGGGAAGTGAGTAACTGCCGCATCTTTAAGAAGGTGTTTCTTGCCTGTTCTATTCTACATTTAACCTCTTGTTCTTGGTCTAAGGTTTCTCGTACCCACTTTAGTTAATTTATTCCCCAGAACAATTAATCTTGGAGGTTTTGATAAAAGTTTATGGTTTCAACAGGATGGTGCGCCTCCGCATTATGCTTTAGATGTTCGAAGGTACCTAAACGAAATTTTTCCGAATAGGTGGATTGGAAGACGTGGACATATTGAATGGCCATCGAGGTCGCCAGACTTCAATCCTTTGGATTATTTTATGTGGGGTCATTTAAAGAATGTTGTTTATGAAACGAAACCTGCAAATATTGGAGACTTAAAAACAAGAATCCGTAAAGAAATAAACAATATTTCTCAAGAAAGCATAAACAAGGTTCTACAAGAATTTGTACAACATTTGGGTTACTGTCAAGGGCTACATTCGGACATTTAAAATTAAGTCATGTATTATTTACTGGATTACTTTCAAGTTATTTATTATAATTTATTTATAATTTATTAATATTATAAATCAATAAAAATTAATTATCTAAGCGCATTTATTTCAAATTATATCCGTTAGACCCCCAGTATTATACCTTTTTGGAATCAGCTCATTTTTATCGATCTAAAATATTCTAAAATACAGGGGGTACATTTAAAAAAAGAGCCGATGACGTCATCACTGTAATGTGTATCACCTTGTATAATGAAATTTTATTGTAAAATGTAGAACATTAAATTTAAAAATCGACGTGTTTTAGATTTTTTTAAAAAGGTTTTTCATTTAGGAAATATCGAATTTATTCCATGCTTTAAGGACACACTGTATAATTTTGTATTTATCTTATTTTTTTAAATATCGGAACTATATATAAACACAATACTCCGTTAAGCATGATCTTTATTATTTAAAAACATTCTGAGAATATATAAAAATTTTCAAACTGATGTCTCCATCACAAGACTACTCTTAAAGAATAAAAATAAAGTCCCATCATTTTTATTATCGTATTGTTGATCGTCACATATGAGGAAATTAAAAGAACAAACAAAGAAAACGCAATGCTTTATTCAATAATTTATTACTTTGAAGTGGGACAATTTTCACTATAAATGAAAAAACAATTTATAAGGAATGAAAAAACCCTGTTATATATAATTACCTTCATAAGATATTTTGAGTGACATCCAAAAGCTCTATTTCACCACAAGGCTTCTTAAACCTAGATGATAGGACTATAGTTTTGTTTTTGCATGTCGAATGTATATAAATCCGATCTTAGCCTAAAATCTGAATGATGTAAATTTATCTAGGAGCTTTTCCTTCGATATTTTTAAAAAAATATCTACATTGGGCCACAACTAAGACAGTTACTGAGGATCAAAATTTTCAATCACAAATGGTTCAAAATAGCCATTTTTATGCACCTGAATGACAGTTAATTACACATGACTACATGACAAATTACATAACAATTAATAGAAGGTACATGAATGCTACAACTAAGGTAAAGAAAGAACCAGAAGGCATCATTAAATATTAGAAAACTCAAAAACGTCATCTAATTAACTAAAAAAAAAAAACAATAAGTTCTCTAATGTGGTAACTGTGGATGGTGTTAAAAGTGTTGGACCATCATATAAGGATTATTTGATGATATACTTTTCTTTTTTAAAATGGAAATTCAAAACAACGATGATGGATGGCAGAAGAAATATCAGATATGATGAAACAAGGCGGGCAGTGTAAGATCAGGCAGCACTAAGTAGAGTACCAAAAAATATACAGCAAAATTCGTAAAGAAATTATAGTGGCGGACGAGATCTTGATGACTACACTTTACACCGAAGCTGAAAACCTGTATAAACCCTGCAATAGTCTCAATCTCCTCAAAAAAATTACGGAAATTGCTGGTACATTCAACAATAAAACATTTTATTGCTTTGAGTTTACAAATTAAAAGGCAATAAAAAAAATCGTTAAAAGGACCGGTAAAAAGATTCATTACAGACCGTTACTACAATTTCCTATAAAATGCTATTTCTTTCACGGTATAAATACATTCTCACATCCCCAGTTGGGACGGTCACATCACGTAATATCTACGTACACACACTCGCTTGTCAGCAAGACATAACAAAGAAGTCTAGTTTTTAAACTTGGTAGTTTGTTAAACAAAAATTGTAAAACAAAAGTGTTTGTATGTGTGCTCAAATAAAATAAGTTTATTTAAACTCACAATCTACAATTACTTCAACATGGAATTGGTACCTGCTTTGACGAAAATTTATTAATTAGCTTCTTTATATTCAACCACTTCTCTCTTGTCCTCATCTTATGTTGAGGACAAGAGACATCCACAACAAACTCCTCAAATGACAAACAGTTGGCTTCCATTTCCTGTACCAGCAACATGGTTACCTCTTTTTAAGAAGGGCCTTAAGATGTTACCTTTTAAGTCTCGTAGTTGAATCCATAATCATCGATATTATCTCAACAAATTTAGCTAAAGAAACAATATGTAAATTTACTGTTTTTACACTCATACATTATAGGACTTTAATTACTATTTAACTGGGAATAAGTCATTTATATTTTTTAAATAACAAATATATAAAATCGGAATTTGGTATTTATTGAAGGTAAAATAAATGCAAGATCAAATACTTACCATGTCGGGATAGTATTATGAGGTTTTTTTCCTGGTTTTTCCCTCATAATTTACTATGGAATCACTAACAGGAGAATTTTACTGTCATCATGGCATGTATTTGTCTTTTTAAAGACGAATTACATGTTATGATCTTTTCTGACGGATATTCTCAAGTTAAAGTTGATTTCATGTAATCGAATGAACTATCTTATAAGTAAAGTCGTCCCAGGAACGCAACTCAACAATATTGGCAATATCATTTTAAAGTCGTCTACTTTAAAATGTATAATGTATGTCTGAATTGTCAATATAGATGAGTCAGATAAAATTAAATTAATAGAAGAATTTTTTCACTAAGTAACAAAAACAAAATTTGTTTAATTTACTAATGTTTGTATTTTGAGAACGATTTCCGAAGTGGAAATTGAAACGTCAATAAACGTATTTTAACCTTTAATTGTGGCTTATTCCCAGTTAAATAGTAATTAATTTAAAATGCCACAAGAAAATAGCTTCAGAACAATATTATAGGACTTCATGCATGCCATTATCGAGAGTCACTGATGATAACACCGAAAACGTTCTGATGATAACACCGAAAACGTTCTGATGAATTTTAAATATTCCTTTTGGATATTTTTACACAAATTACCTTCTATAAAATCATCGAATATTACAAAAGTCTTCTTGAAAAACCCTGTTCAATTTTTCAAATGCGAAAACAATGTTATATTTTTCGATAAATCAAATCTTATAGTCTAACTTCAAAATTAAAAATTGTTACCTTAATCCAACCCTGAGTAACAATTCCTACCTGAATGTTAACCCCACCTCTTAAGACAGCTTTCTCTCCGGAGTCTCTTCTCTAGGTGTTTGTCGAATACGCATATTTTTTCACCTCGTTCTGTTTTTTTTTTGTTACGGTAGTAATTGATAAAATACCGCGAATGACTCTTTGCTGTTGGGTGGCATAGACAACAGACGCATTGTGATTAGCTCTCCGATCTTAGTGTTCGTGCCTGATATATATGATATTTCGATATTTAATTAACAAAAAACAGTACCGCGAGATACGTGTAAATACCGCGGATCCTCCTAACTCGTACGAGAAACAACCGCTTATGAATACCGCGAGCTGAAACCTGCTTATCTGAATACCGCAAGTGTGTGTAACAGTAATATTGGTAACCTTTTTTATAAACTATAGATTTGGCTATTGACTGTATAACCTTTATTACCTCTCCTAACTATTTGAAACCAGCCCTATTTGATACAGTTCTCATCCTCTGAAATTATATTAATAATTTCGTATATGTACATGCTTTAATTGTACAACCCTATGTGTCCCTACTCATCTTTTTTAAATCAGAAATAACAAAATTATGTTTGTAATAGCGCCATATCCAAATATTTCTCGCATTTTTGGTCCAAATATTTACCATTATACCCTAATGTCCATAATACATTAATCTAACATATATTTGATTTTGTGCAACTCTACTACTAATTTATAGCATACAAGTACAAATTTAAATGACACCCCTTAAAAATTGTAAAGCAATTATAACATAACTAGTAACGTTTCCAATCATGAAATTCCATCATAGGAGCTCTAGCTACAAAAAATCCGAAAGCTGAAAGAATTGGGCTTCGGTATGATGCTTGCTGAATCAGAAATTTGAAGTCCTCTTTAATCCTATCTACGTCGTATTAAGGGTTAGTACGTAAAGTGTTTAATAAGCCGTTGTCGAATACGCATATTTTTACACCTCGTTCTGTTTTTTTTGTTACGGTAGTAATTGATAAAATACCGCGAATGACTCTTTGCTGTTGAGTGGTATAGACAACAGACGCATTGTGATTAGCTCTCCGATCTTAGTGTTCGTGCCTGATATATATGATATTTCGATATTTAATTAACAAAAAACAATACCGCGAGATACGTGTAAATACCGCGGATCCTCCTAACTCGTACGAGAAACAACCGCTTATGAATACCACGAGCTGAAACCTGCTTATCTCAATACCGCAAGTGTGTGTAACAGTAATATTGGTAACCTTTTTTATAAACTATAGATTTGGCTATTCACTGTATATCCTTTATTACCTCTCATAACTATTTGAAACCAGCCCTATTTGATACAATTCTCATCCTCTGAAATTATATTAATAATTTCGTATATGTAAATGCTTTAATTGTACAACGCTATGTGTCCCTACTCATCTTTTTTTAAATCAGAAATAACAAAATTATGTTTGTAATAGCGCCATATTCAAATATTTCTCGCATTTTTGGTCCAAATATTTACCATTATACCCTAATGTCCATAATACATTAATCTAACATATATTTGATTTTGTGCAACTCTACTACTAATTTATAGCATACAAGTACAAATTTAAATGACATCCCTTAAAAACTGTAAAGCAATTATAACATAACTAGTAACGTTTCCAAATATGAATCCCATCATAGGAGCTCTAGCTACAAAAAATCCGGAAGCTGAAAGAACTGGACTTCGGTATGATGCTTGCTGAATCAGAAATTTAAAGTCTTCTTTAATCCCATCTACGTCGTATTGAGGGTTAGTACGTAAAGTGTTCAATAAGCCATAACTAATAGATATTATATTATTAGCTTCTTTAGCTAGTTGCTCACCGCTTAAGGATGCTGCTGATATTTTTATCTAAAATAATTATAAAAATGCTTTATTAGAATTTAACCTGACGACAAAATAGTTATCAAAATATATTTAACTTTGTGGTATAAACAAAATAACACCCTAATCTGACCTAGGCAAGACGTCGACAAGGGTCAAACTTATACTTTCTATTAGTCATTAACAATAAGAGATAGAAAAATATGTATTCACGGTAACATATATTGTATAATGCTTTAAATGCGGCGACGATTCCTTCTTTTTTACAGCTGACCTGATGCCTGTGCGAAGCGTTTTAGTTGGGAAGCAGTTCGCTAATAGAGTGTAGAGTGTCGTTTTCTGAAGTTTAATTATTTTGAACAGTGATGTAGCAGTTTATTAGTAGAGTGTTATTTGCTGTAATTTAATTATTATAATGTAAGAGTGATGTGAGGTGACAAACTCTGAGAACCGTTTGATTCTAAGAATCTTTGTCCTAATCCTGGAGAAAGTACTAAGAATAGCACAAATTGGCACTTAACTACTGACAGTAAATGAACCAAAGTTACTACTGACATAAGCGAATGACATTGACATTGTAGGAGACACAGTCACCAATGTAAAGGAAACTTTCAATGAATTAGAGATCGAGGTAAAAAACCGGTCTAAGGGTCAATGAAGAGAAAACCAAATATATGTGAATTGACAGACAGAAGAGACCAGATAGAATATTGAAAAATGTAACAATAGACCCATACAACTTTAAAAGAGTGGAGAATTTTAAATATCTCGGAGTGACAATCACCGCAGATAATGATATCACGGAGGAGATAAAAGGGAGAGTTCAAGCAGCAAACAGATGTATGTATAGCCTCCACAACGCTATTAAATCCAATCCAAGAGCCTAACATGAATATCAAAAGTCAGGGTATATGAAACAGTGATTGGACCGGTGCTCATGAATGAATGCGGGACGTGGACGCTGACAAAAGCAATGGAAAGAAAAACTCAAAGATGTTTTGAGGGAGAAATCTTCGAAAGAGATGTTGGACCTGGTCAGGACAGATGTATACAGCTAGCGATGTTGTCCAAGAGATTAAATCCCAACGGCTAATACGAGTTGGCTATGTCTACACACTCCCTAATAACCGCCTTACCAAGTTAATCTTGGAGAAAGGCTCTTAGGACGTCCACGAATGCGATGGAGAGATAACATATGGTCAGATTTAAGAACAGTGGGGCTACCCACTGACCTATCATGGACGATCAAGACAAACGGAACAAGAAGAAGAAGAGAATATTGACGAGGAGTTCTTGGTTCAATGTGGTTGAAAATATTGTGTACGATAAAAACACTGATTTTGTAGAAAGTGCCAGTGTCGATGTGAATGTAATTCCTAAAAAAACGTGAATTCGAACATGCAAGTATGTTTCAATGTGTACAAAAATCTACATAAGAAATTCGCCATCAATATAAGACTTTTGGTACAAGCAACTTTTGATTTAAGAGAAATTCCACTTTCAAGCTTATACAAAATATATCAAAATGAACCCTTTAACCCAGTGTACTACGCTGCTTTAATAGCTTTTATGCGAGTTCCTTCAGAGATGTTTCCATAATACGATATTTGCGTATATATCCTCAAGAATAGATCCATTCCTCTAAACTTAGAAAGAGAAGTGTTTAACACCATACCTCTTGCCACGAAGTCGATTAAAAACTTACAAAGGTCAACTGAATGAAATATGCTTCAAATAAGATACAGAACGAAAGTCAGGGATCTCGCGGAGAAGATAGTAAAAATGAAATGGCGATGGGCTGGCCATATAGTCAAATATGATTATAATAGGTGGACATACATATTCCTGGAGTTAAGACCTAGAAAGAAGAAATGCAGTTGCAATTTGGAAAACCAGACTGGAGTCAAGAAAGGGCGGATAAAGTGGGCTGGTTACGTGCAGGGAGCGGGAGATGAAAGAACCAATAACAAAGTGTTTCTCTGTTGTCCGGGAAAAAGAAGAAGTAAAGAAAAACCAGGTTTAGATAGATGTACGACGTGCGGTATGACAAGGATTCAAGTATTGTAGCGCTACGGGGTACTGTAAGGATTTATAGCTGTCAGAGCAAATACCACCTTTATAATCTGTAGATATAACACGGATAGATGTTGTAGGTCTTCGGATTTGAGTTTGTATACACTTGTTCATATCAAACCTTAGAATGATGATGATGATACTTACAAAACTTTCGAATATCCATACGACGCTGAGTACAGCTAAATAAAACCGTTGTGTTGTATCGAAATGGTAGTAGGATAAGGTGGTATAAGCGAAAAAAATTGTATAATAAACAACATAACCCATAGTATGAAGAGCAGTAAAAAAAATTGTGTATCCAAATACATCGTTAAGTAGATCTACGGTATTACAGAGATTGTTATATACACATGCTATTTTCTTTAAGTCCTGTTTCATTTTTTTCTGGTAGAGCGTGTACAACTTTGTTCTGGAAGCAGTAACTGATGTTATTGAAGAGACATGTTTGTGGACTATCGTATTCTTAAGCGTTTTATTGAGAATTTTAAATCTTTTTATAAGTTCTCTATTTATCCAGTTCCAGAAAAACATTGCTACAGATAGTTGAATATATTGAACTTCACTTGCTACGTAGTATTTATACATATTTGTATTCATGATTTTAATCCATACATAACCATTAAGCGATAACGCACCCAGTACTCTTATATGTATAAATGCCAAATAAAGTCCAACCGAGTAGAACTGATTTTTGGATTTTGGTGTTACATTTATATCAAAATCTCTTATATTTTCAAAGATAAGTTGCAATTTATAAGGGTGAATAAAATGCAAACTGGAAACTAGTGAGATTATGGATAAAGATAGAAATACCCCTGAAATCTGATCTGATAATACAATTATCCAATGAAGTTCATTCACCAATTGTGCTTGAAATTTATAGTAGGCGGAAACTGCATATCCTATGGTAACCGCAAACAATATAAACAAACAATAATATCTAGAAAATAGAGATTTTGGGTTTGGCGTCAAGACTCCAAATATCGAACAGTAAAACAATATTCTCCTAAAATATTTTAAATAATCATTTTGTTTCTGATTTATCATGATGTAGCGATATTCTAGCTACTACATAAATGGTAGTTTTTATTGCTAGATATTATTTCTTATTTAATCAAATTATACTGATACAGTATAAAGAAATGCTTAAAGGTGCAGTGACGGCTCATGATATTGTAGTATCGGAGGGAGCAAAAGCTAAGCCATATTTTTTTTCAGCAAATTTGATGCGATCCTTGTAACGATCCCTAAGGGATTTAGCGTGATTTTTGGGTACAAGTGGAAGACGTTTAAGCGTTTTAATTGCCTTCTTGAGTTTACATCAAATAAAACAATTATTCTTATAAACAAAACATGCTCTAAGATCTTTTGGAAGAATAAATATTTTCATTTCGAAATTATTTATCTCATCATGAACATGATCTATTTATTGACAAGAATTTGTTAGACTCACACAGGAAGAAAAAGGAAAAATAAGCCGAATGTAGAGCTACTGAAAAGAGACGTTGCAAAGAAGAAGGAAAAAAGAGATTAGAGGAAATACCGAGAAAAAATCGGGAACAATAAGAATGCGCACAAAAGAGTAACAAGAAAGAAAGATGAAGGAATATCAAGAGAGTTTGGATAGAGTTTGGAAAATATAGAAGGCTAAAGAAGATATTGAAAGAAAAATAGCGATGGAAAATGAAAGAGGAGATAAAGCCAAAGATTCTTGGAGGAAATACCTCTTCTTGTGGCGGTATGATAAACCTGAAGATTTAAAAATAAAGTAAGAAGAAAAAATGCTCACAAAAATCTTTTATATTTGTGTAAATTACATTAATCAAAACCTAAGAACTGCTGTAAATGGAGTTGCAAAAGAATGTAGAGTTACGGTATTGCGATTACCAACTTGTCATTGCGAACTTAACCCTATTGAACTAATCTGGGCTCACATGAAGGAATATGTCACAAGAAATAATACTAAATTTAAGCTTAAAGCTACTAAATGATAGTTTTATTTTAGTTCGGTGGCTTTCAATATTAAATCGATCAAAAAGAGTGAAACGGACATTATCATTCATTTCCAAATCGAGATTTACTTACCAGAGTAACACCATATATTATGTCACAAAACCTTTTCACTAAAAAATTTTTTTTAAACTAAATTATTACTAAAATTTAAGACTAAGGACAAACTCACTTGTTTCGCTTGAGTTCTATGAAGTTGTCACACAGAGAATTATTAAGTTGTCTTCTTCCTTGGAGTCTTGTAACCAGATCCACATTGTCAAGAAGCTGGATGGCCTCAACATTTATGTGTTGTATATCCATTTATAGGTTTCTATGGAGGCTGCTGTTCCTGTTGTAGTATTTATTTATACAAATGCATTGTATACTATACCATACCAGAGGAACAGAGAACAAGCATAAAAATACCAATATACAAAAAGAACAAAAACCGACCCACATAATTACAGAGCAATAACGCCTAATAGCCATTCGGTGTCGAAAAAAACAAGAGTTAGGCAAGAGAGGCTGATAGGAAAGATTAAAACATGTCACTTAAGACAAGTGAAAAAAGAGTAAATTGTAAAGGCCCTGCCAGGTGCGTTCATAAGCTCGTCCAGCTTGTCATAGCATGGAGGATAGGGTACATGCTATTTTTACAATGTTCATGGCCTGAATATTGGTTACACAATGAAAAACCGAGCTTTGGCTACAAAATGTAAATCCGAGTTTTAATTATTCTTTACTAGACGATTAATGCAGTAACCGTGGCAGAAAATGGAGATGATCTACAGCGTCTACTTTACAAATTCAATAAAAGAACACACAATGGTTATTGCCAAGAGCCTAATCATCATCATCAGACATAAATAATCTAATGGTTTACAAACACATACACGGATATATAAAGCATGTGTAAGGCCAGTACTAATGTACACAGTGGAAAAAGAGATGGAATGTCGCTTACAAAAATATTGATAAGAACTATAGAAATGAAAGAATTAAGAACCCCAATTTCTCTTAGATATAGGATAAAGAATGAGGATACATTAAGAGAAACTGGAGTTCAACATGTATTCCGATGAAGATGAGCACGACAGCCAAAATCATCGACAATCATGTTGACAGAATGGACTCAGGAAAAATCGCGAAATGGGCAAAAACACATAAACCCAATACAAAAAGACAGCTAGAAAGACCCTCCAAAAAGATGTTAAAACAGGTGGACATCAACAATATAAGAGCTGAAATGATAGAATAAACAGGATCATATCCTAAAAGACGAAGAAAAGAATTGTGTTGTACATTGACAGGATATATTGTTTTACCACTAGCCAATAAGTTTTTTATACGAATATCAAGCTTCTCAATCAGTATTTTCCTCTAGTAATTTGCCAAATATTCCTAATATGTTGGATAATCTTAAGCATTATATAGAAAGATAAACCACTACACTGTTTTCCTCATTTATTCATCATATCACAATTATCTAACAATTAAAAATCGATCATAAAATGTGTGTTTTTTATTGTACTGTTTATCAGTGGTAATAATCTTCTCTAATGTATAGATCATTAGCTAAAAGTAACGATTATGTGTAAAATATACAGGGTAGGCTCAATATTTCTTCACAAAAAATACATAATTGTATTTGTAGAACACCGTATAATACGGATCTGAGCAACATGCTACTTTGTCATTTATGTCCAACAATTTGAGTTCTGATAGTTCTAAAAGAGTGGTAATTGCCATTAATGAGGTGGAGATCAGTTGAACAAAAACTGGAGGTCAAATAAACTGGTCACTTGTAGCTTAGATGATATAACATTGGAAATTAGATAAATTTTATACGGAAAATGCCTAAATTTGGTGCTGTAACTCAATAAAACTATGTGAAATATTATCTTACATAATTTTCACTACGATTCATTATATTTTGCCAATATTCAGCAAAGAATGTATTTATTGTATTTTTTTCTTTGCATCGTGTATGAGACACTGTTGCCCGTTACTGTATTTATCACTTTTTCTAAGAATTATACTGGAATCCAGACTAAACACCACACAATGAATAAGAAATGGACACTCAGCATATTTTTTTGGACTTTAGATACACCTATAGAAGCGTGGACGTCAATCAAGATATAAACGTATGTTTTATTGACTATAATAAAGTATTCGATAAAGTACGACATAAACAATTAATGAATGTACTGAAATCAAAGAAGATTGACTACAACGACCTCAGGATCATATCAAATTTATACTATAAACAGCGAGCAAAAGTACGCGTTAACGCACAGCTGTCAGAAGAAATTGAAATTAGATGTAGAGTAAGACAGGGATGCGTATTGTCGCCAATTATTTTTAATGCCTACTCCGAAGAGATCCTGAAAAACGCTTTGAAGGTGAAACAGCTGGAATAACGGTAAATGGAGTTCCCATTAACAACATTAGATATGCGGACGACACTGTGATCTTAGCCGAAAATAATGAAAATCTTCAGAGAATGATGACCAGAATAGCGGAGTATGGAAAAGAGTATGGTCTAACAATGAAATAACCAAATAACGTATATAAGCAAATAATACATAAAAGGAGGAGAGGTAGGTCCATGCCAACGATATTCTAGGTTGACATATATGAAAAGATTCATAATTTTAAGTATTAGAAAGTCTGTAAATATAACCTACAAACAAGCATTCTCCTATTCTTATAAAAAGAAAAAAATGAGAAAATTTATTGCCGTAATGCTGTTTTTATTTAATAATGGTAATACCAGCAATCGTTTATTTCTAAATTTTTATTTAAGGTTCTTACGCCAACCCATCTGGTACGGAGCTAATGGCTGTGATAGCTGTGCCAAAAAAGGACATTCAGATGCACGCTCAAAAGAAAAACAGTAACGACAACTTCGCAGTAAGAATACTTCCTACATCTGCTACTTCACATAATGAGATTATACCGCAAATGAACTCCATAGCGTCACCAACAAACCAGATGTTTCTACACAACGATACCTTTTTCGATGAGAATGACGATATGGAAATTCAACAACCAGTGCAGCTACCGGTAAAGCCAAAACCATCTTCAACAACTCCAAGATATTCAAATAAGTATGCCAATAGCGTCGGGAAGGTTATGAATGCTCCGAAGGAATATTATCCTGTCGGATATGACAAGAATTTTGATGACAACTTTGCCTCCAGAGTAGAGCTACCAGAAACTTCGTTTTATTGTGGAGACCAAAAACATTTTCCAGGACTCTACGCTGATGAAGACCTGGGATGTATGGTAAGTTTTTTATCGAAACGTTATCCTCTATGAAAAATGCATGTAGATCTGGTAGATGAATCTGAAAATCTTTAAATTATTTTATAAAGAATGTAATATTAATTTAAAATCTAAATATACATTTTAGAGTTGACAATTTATTAAAACATTACAGAAGAGTGACAAAGAACCTGTTACGTAAGAATAAGGCAATTGCAGTGACGGGGGAGCAAATTAAATGAGCAAATTTAGGTAGTGGACACAGTAATCCGATAAAACCACTCAAATAAATTAGTTACTTTCACAGACGGATATAGTATGTTTTCTGCCTCACTAAGCTGGAAACACATTGTAACAAGTTTTCACTTGTTTTACAAATTCAAATAAGTCGCTGTCCACTAAATTAAAGTTTATTAAGACTCATTCAAGATTAAGCGTTGTTAGAAATCGTCAATGAAAATCACTTTTAAAGCATTATCTCTTTCAAAACTAAATCAACTGATTTTAACTCACTTCAAATTACCTCAAAATGATAAGGAGAACTAATCTTAAGTACTTTTCGTGTATGAATTGGTATTAATAGACTGTTGTTATAACATTATTTCTGTATGCTCTACGTCTTAGGACATGAAAGGAGCTATTTGTGCCTCCGATTGATTTGCCTCCTTCGAGGAGAGTGCAAACCCATCGTGGCCCTGGTCCACCCACCTTACGGTATAAGACTAAGGTCTTAGGATGGTCGGAAAGATACAAATTCAAACACGGAAATCCAGCAAATGTGTCCTGCTATTTACACTATTCTAGTGTAATGCTGCAAAAAGCGCCACTTATTTTGGTAACCTTAAACGAAAACGACTACCGTTTTTTGTCTTTTGTACAAAATTAAGACAACTGTTGAACAAAATCGCATTGAAGGCATAAAACTAACCATTTTGCTTTCTAACACAGGCTATCGAAAAGTCTGTAACATGCATTTTGCTATTTAACTTACTAACAGAAAAATATTCATAAAAATAAGATCATAATATTAGAAGTCAAACTAAAACATTTTAATGTGATTCAGGTATATACGCCCATAACAATTGCACGCGATGAAGATATTAACATTTACAACAAGATAGAAAACATCGCTAAAGGAGTCAGTATATATTATTGGAGACTGTAACGCCACGATGGGAAAAACTGGAAATTAACCACATTTAACATATTGTCGCGACGTTTAGTTTGGGCATTGAAAACAACAGAAGATAATGTCTCCTACAGTTTGCTAGTGAAAACAATCTAGTAATAACAAATACACTTTAATACCACCCAATAAGGCTATCAACGTAGACTACTCCAAATAAAAAACACAACAATAAAATCGACTACATACTCGTATGAAAAAATAGGAAAACCTTAATAAATGTAAAAGCTATACTTGGAGCATACTGTGGATCAGATCATACACTAATAAAAGTGAACTGTAACCTTAAACTACACACAACTAGAAAAATACATCAGGCAAAATAGCTACGAGTAAATAATGAGAAGATTTTCAGACGAAACTGATAAATAAGGAAAAGCCACAAATATTAGAAGACAAAAATAAAACATGGAGTATAACAAACATATAACAAACGTTGGATGTCAGTGGCATCATTAGAATAGAAGACTTATGCTACAACATATCACAAAAACAGGGAAGAATACTCAACATATAGCGGAACTTACTAGGAAAATAAAATTTATCAGCATCAAAATAGCATCAGAGATAAAAACAGTTATATAAATAACGTGTGTCGAGAACTGGAGCTCCGTGTGGAGTTTGTCTGGATCCCATCGGACGCGCCTGCAGGTGGTGGATAGTGGAACACCCTGGATAGATAGATAGATAGATAGAGCCTTGTTTTGCCACTTTCATCTGCTTTTTCATTGCCCTTATGACCCTCGTGCCCCAGTGTGGAACACCCTAACCGTTCCTAGGACCGGCGGGTAGGTGAGAAATAAAATACTACCCGCGAATCAAAACAGACTAAGGTATGGCAGAAGAGTCTCTATCCGTTCAGGTTGTGGGTTGGTCTAGAGGCCAACAGCCACTTCCTGAAAAGGAACAAAGAGTTAATAGAAATAACAAGGGAACACAATATACCAATGCTGCTCTGTTTCGTAGATTATACAAAGGTTTTCGATAAAGTAAAAGGGCCAAACCACCTAATTAGCCTAATAAGACATATGTTTGATAAAAACTTAAAATACACAAAATATATTTAAATGCCTTGAAAAATGGACTCTCAAAAAAATCTATAGAAGTAAGATCAAAACCTACGAGATGTGGATTTACAGAAGAATTCTGCGTGTTTTCAGGATATACCAGAGAACCAACCTTTAAATTCTGGAAGAGCGTAATACAAAAGACAGGCTAAAAAAGTAAAACGAGAATACTTAAATTACTTTGCCCATATAGCCCGAAGAACGGAAACTATGGAACTATTGATAGTAGACCCAACACGATGGACCATCTGGCACAAGGTCGCATTCAATAGAGACGGCAAACTAATAATCTTAAGAGAATCACCACGTTCTGAGAAGGGCTCAAGAAATGAGGAGGAGGAATAACCAAACTGAAATTATTAACACTGCTAAGAAGAGAAAATTAAGACAAAATTAATGGCAGACGTCGTCAAGGCAGAAAAAAAATATCTTCTTGTTCTTATGTTGACATGACTCTGTCTGTTTTTCAATGTGCCTCCAGTAAGTTGTCGTTCCATCGTTTTTGTGGTATTCCTACTCACCGTCTTTCTATTGGGGAACCATCTCTTGCCGTCTTTACTACTCTATTTCTTATCATTCAGCTTATATGATTGTTCCATTCGACTCTTCTACTTCTTACCCAGTTCTTGATGTTCTCTACCTTACATCTATGTTGTATATCTGTACTTCTAGCTCTGTCTCATAGTGTGTTACCATCAATGTTTCTAAGTGTTTTCATCCCTGCTGTTTCTAACATCCCTTTGTCCTCTTTGTGTCAGGTCGTGTTTCTACTGGCATATGTCATTATTGGTCTGATGACTGTTTTGTAGATTCTGCCTTCCGTTTATTTCCCGATATTTTTATTTTTCCATATTGTTTCATTCAGGCAGCCTGCGGTTCAGTTTGCTCTATTCACTTCAGTTTCGAGCTTTTCGTAACTAGATAATGTGATGCCTAGATATTTAAACTCCATCACTTGTTCTATTATCTGATTTTCCAGCTCCAATTTACATCTTAGTAAATTTGCCTTTATAATCATGCATTTTGCCTTTTTTGGGGAAATTACCATGTTAAATTTTTTAGCGGTTATATTAAATTGGTGCATCATACGTTGTAAATCATCTTCACTTTAAGACAGTAATATTGCATCGTCTGCATAGCAGATTATTTTAAGTTGTTCTTCTCCCATTTGGTATCCTTTTTTAGTTCTTACTTTTTTTATTCATCATCACCATCATTGGTGCTACAGCCCTATAAAAGAGCCTCGACCTTCCCAAGTCTATTACGTCAGTCAGTTCTATCCAGTTGCTGTTGCCAGTTTTCTGCGCCTATTTTTCTACCATCCTCATCTACACCATCCCTCCATCTGAGTTTTGATTTTTTTTTATTATTTTATCCATAATCAGGTTGAACAATACAGGAATACGGTCGGTTAGTTCGTCTTCTACTTTTACTTTTATTGAATCGTTTTGCTAGATATTTTCGATCGTTTTAATTATTCCTAGAGACATCTCTCTTGCGGACAATAAGTAGATAACGTCCTTTGATTTAAACCGATCAAATGCCTTCTTAAGGTCCACGAGATATAGATATGACGGTTTGTTGTATTCTAATGATGAAAAAAAAATGTGGTGGTTAAAATATAGGTCAATGATAAGCGAATGGTTATGTACATAGTTCTCAATTCTCTAGGACCATATTATTCTTGATTAACTAGAACATATTTGTAAAGAGCAAGATAATAAAGTTATAAAATATTTGTTTTAGGAAATTATTTAAATTTCGATGACTTACAAATAACTGAAATCGACCAATTTTCGTAATTACTACATTCGTTGAGCAGTTTAGTTTCCTTTTAATTGTGTAGTCATCGACCGTTGGCACTTTCAGGGTCATTGGTATAATTAATAGGAAAAGTTCGTAAAAATGGGATACTTTCACACTGCCGAACTTTTAACGTAGTAGAGTTTAATGTGTACATTAACTAAAAAGTCCATATTTGACGAAAAAGGAAAGGGAAAAATATCAAAAATGTGTTAAAAAAAATATTAATAGAAGGAAAGATAGAAAGTGAAAGAAAATTATAACGAAAAAAATATTCAAGACTAATGAATTTGAGTAAGAAAATAGGAGAAAATAAAGAACAACTAAATAGCATATGGAAACTAGGAACATTTAACCTTAGAACAACAACGTGAAAGTGGGGTTACGATACTAACAACTTGGCGTCGTATATGACTCCAAAAGAACTGGCCGTAAAGCATAACAAAAGTACATTATTTTTTAAATAAAGTGTTTTTATTTTTGGTTATAAACATATATATATATATATATATATATATATATATATATATATATATATATATATATATTCATAAATTTTATACAAAAATGTTTTTGCATAAATAACAAATGAGAAACTTAAAATAAAACTGTGGTACTGGATAAAAGTATAAAACAATATTGACGATAGATTTTTGACAACATGCAACAACTAAACAATTTTTTTATATGTAATGACACATAACAAACCAAAGGATAAACAAAAAGTAATTTACTTGCAGTCACTGCAAATGCAGAGGCGGTGTTCGGCCATTTTCGGGCAGTGCTCACATTTATCGCCCGCTTTTCGGTTTTTGCTTCTTGGGCAAAAGTCAAATCGACCCAATACATTGTTTCAAAAGAGGGGTATAGATGCAAAACCAGCAATCTCGATATTTTCCCCAAATTATTGCTGCCATTTATATCTTTGTGTTCATGTGGTATTACATGCTTCAGCCTTTGACACAAATTGCAACGCCTTTGAGCGTTATTATGGTTGTTGAAGAATGAGTATGTAGGTATTAAATTTATCGCTTAAGAGTTAAATAGTTTTGGGTGTATTATTTCTGTGGTATTAAATTTAAAATTGAGACTGAAGCTATTCCAGTTACACCAACAATGGCTCGTTACAGAATTCAACAAAAACGAAAGTGGAAAAGGAATATTGCTAAAGAACTACGGTAGAAAGTAGAAACTTAGTTTTATAGTATACTTTAAAGTTACCGCTAGATTTTTCGTTTCTTCTAGATATGTACCGGTGGGACTTCCATATTTCCCTAAATGCACATAGTAAGATGTTGCATATCTTACTAGATTTTGTAAAGTTACACCTTGTAAAAGAAGACTCCCAAAAAATGACTGTCATGACCCTAAAACATACACAGTTAAATGTTTCGTTAGAGCGCAAAAATGGTATTTTGCTTCCCGTTTAAAAGGTAAAGATTATTATTTTCGAAATATGTTTAACAAATGTTTCAACTTGGGGTTTGGAACACCACGAACGGATGTATGTTCTACTTGTTTGTCATTTCATGAGCAAATCAAAGTTAAAACAAATAATGCGCATAAAAAAAGACCTATTTATCAACAAACGCGTTCATTATCTAGGAGCAAAGCCTTTTTATTCGCTACTACGAGAGACTAAAGATGATTTAATTACAATAAGTTTCGACTGTCAAAAAAATCAAGTACTGCAAAAGATCCCAGATCAAAACGCTTACCAAGAGATTACCAGGCCAGAGCAACACAATGAGGTATTCAGTCAATTTGGCAAAGTAATTCGTATGGAAAAAGATTTTGAAGTTGCTAATTGGAAAGAAGAAGCCTATATTGTGTTAAAAGACACTGCCTCTTGGCACTTTTAGTTTTTAATTATTAAGCGTATTATTTTAACCAAGACTAAAAATGGATTAAACGTTTTGGTACGGGGAAAGATGCGCTATCGAAGCGGTATTAGAAAACCAAAAAGTGTTTGTAAGGCTGAAAAAGATATCAGGATGATTAATCCTGATATTATTGAATTTGGGCTATTAAAGTTAGCCCCTTAAAACTTTGGGACGTTAATAAACTCCTAACCAAACGTTTTGGAGAAGAGTGAAAAAACTTGAGTTTTACCATAACGCTTTAAACACAAATAATGATATGCTAGAAAACATTATTGATTCTGAAGAAAATCAAGGAGATATTGAATATATTGAATGAGAAGCTGGTACTTGGGATAAAGTTTCAGATTTGGTTGTTTAAAATGTTTGAAGCAAAATCAAAAATCTTCAAACTTAAATTGTTAATTACTTAACAAATATATTAAACTAAAAAATTTAACGCTAATGTTCACTAGTTACCGCAGATAACAATGCCATTGAAGAAGTTAGGAGAAGAATACATATCGCTAATAAAACATATAATGGACTAATTAAACATCTAAGATCTAACAACATCACAAATGGATCAGAGACATGGACACTGTCGAAAAGCGATGAAAACCTATTAGGCACATTTGAACGAAAAATCCTTAGACACATATATAAGGGGGTAAAGGAAAATGACATATGGCGCAGAAGATATAACTTTGAACTATACACAGCATACAATGAACCCGAGATCATAACATCCATAAAGATCGGACGTCTGCGCTGGATGGGCCATGTTGAACGAATGTTGGAGACTGAAACACCAAAACATATTATGAGGCAAACACCAGTAGGAAGAAGGTCAAAGGGAAGACCCAAACTTAGATACATGGAACAAGTGGAACAAGATCTGAAAACACTTAAGATTACCAACTGGAAAAACAAAGCAAGGAACAGAACAGAATGGCAGAAAATCCTAGAACAAGCCAGGACCCAGAAAGGGTTGTCGAGCTACTGATGATGATGATTAAACGCTAAAATTTTATTAAAAAATTCTATTTGCTGAAAAATTTGTCTAAGTGGAGATTGTTGGTTTTGCCTCTAGATCCCTCAAATACAAGCCAATTCATTTGCGACTAAATAATCACAACGAAAAATAAGAAAACGCAACCTGTCTTATTTTTACCGTGATGCGATAGTCGCCCACCACAATAAATCATACGATACGAACAAGCATAGACATGCATCCACTTGATTGTTTAGTTGCGATTCTGAATCCAGCTAAGCCTAGTGTGTCTTCAAGAATATTTAATTTTCAATTTTATTAAATTGTCAGACAACGAGAAATATGCTGGAAATGTTGAAGACAGTTTGAGTACTATTCATTCTGGTTTTGAGTACCATTGTTCAAATAACATGTAAAACTGTCCTTCAAAAACTCTTTGATTTGTTAATAAATGAATCCAATAACGATGCTTTCGTCGTGTAGTTCTCGCCCGACGCGAAAGAGCCATTACACATATAGTTTCGATGTCATCCATTGGAAAACTATTGTAATTCAGTATTTATAAATTGCAGTGAAGGCACCCTATAGATTTTTAACGACAGCGATTTTTTGTCGCCGCGACTAAAAATCGCAAGTGAAGGGCTAGCCTAATAGTTAAATTTGTTCTTGGACTGTATTACATGTGAAATAGGTACAGCTTTGTTTGAAAACACATGTCGCTTACATCGATATTTTGTAATTGCAGCAAATTTGAGTTATTCTAAAATGTCTTATATAAAAGAAAAATTAGAAAAGGAGCAATGGAATGGATTAGAAAAAGGTCTGTGCAATGGAGTCTCTTCGATGAGCGTAATGAGATGACTTGACAATAAATATGTATTCTTTATAGACTTTATAGGCATTAACAAATTATATGAGAAGGTCTACCAGTAAGAACCTTTTAAAATATTTAAATATTTACCATCAACACAAGATAAAGTAGAGATAAAGAAAGTAAAAACTATATTTTAATCGCTCAAACGTAGACGTTAGTCCAATTACCAGAAATCAAAGCAAGATATCAAACCATTCATAAAGATTGAGCCATTTTTCTAGCAAACCAAAAACATAGTCTATACCTTTCAATTAAGAATACTCCATTCTCACAGTACTTTCTAAATTCCTAATATTGTTCTAAAGCTATTTGTTAATATTTACATTCTTCATATTATTTCTAAATTCTGTTATAAGGTTGAGACGGTTTAACGCCAAAAAAAATCGAAACTAACAGAGATGAGACAAAAATTTTATCCTTAATGAAATGTTAAGGTGACAACTAACGACAACAAGTCATTAAGTAATCAAGTCAAATACGATAAACCTTATTATATTTTTTTAAATAAGTACTTTGTAGAATCTTAAAAAAATACTTACAAAATGAAACAAAAAGAAAAATAATAAAAACATTCACGATTACTTCACTATATCACCAAAACAATTGGCTCATATAAAAATTACCTCTTTTAATACCTTTTTTTATCAGTAGCTTGGTGGCGTCTTATTTTTCCGAGCATTACTAATTAGAAGTTAAATGGTTTTCAGGTTAATATTTATTTTCCAAATAGGTATTTTTCGAATATATATGGGAATTATTGTTCAACGTCAGCTGTAATTAGAGTTTCTAATAATCTTTTGGGGAAAAATAAAATTGAATTATATTTAGAGAAATTCCAACATAAAAGAAACAAATTATTGAAGGGGGACATGTAAATAAACCTAAACGGGGTTATGAAACAAGAGATGGGAAATTATTCGAAGTTGTAGCTTTGGAATTAGAAATCATACTACAAGAGTGTATATTAAGTATATACACACACATATATATATATATATATATATATATATATATATATATATATATATATATATATATAAAACTGTAAATCTGTAAATCTGTAAAAAATATCAGGTATAGTGGTCTATAATAAAAATCTTTGTTTTTTTCTAAGACTCAATATTTCGCCATTTATTTTATAGCTTCATCAGGAGTAAACTGTAAAACAATTAGAAACATTACAAACAAATGATGTACAAGTAGATTTAAAAAAACACTCACAGAAATTAAAAGATTTCATAAATAAAACTTTCATAAAAAAAAGGAGCAATGTTGAAGAATATCGAGTAAAGAGACGAGATTAAAAACAAAAACACAAACAGAAAAAGCGGCAACAAATCAATAAAGAGTTCGAAGAAATGGAAAACCTTAATAGAGAACATGAATACAGAAAATTTTACAAACAGGTTAACACAAAAAGAAAAGTTTTCAAGCCACAAGCGAACCAAGTCAAGGCCCTTAACGGAATTCTTTTAAACGAGAGAGTGGAAGTACTAGAAAGATGGCAGGAACATTTTAGTACGCTACTTAATGGAGAAAGTAGAGCTGAAGGTAGATGTGATATAGAAATAGAACAGGAGGATACTCAACTACCAACTTTGGAAGAAATAAACAAAGCAATTCAGTCTCTAGCCAGAAACAAGTCACTCGGAGCAGACAACCTACCCTCAGAAATATTTAAATGTGGCGGTCAAACATTTGTAACCCTCCTTCACAAACTACTAATAAAGGTATGGCAAGAACGCGCGTTACCAGAAGATTGGAATACTGGAATTATATGCCCCTTACACAAAAAAGGAAACGTTCTTGAATGTTCCAACTTTAGATGGAAGCTCCCTTCTTAATACAGCATATAAAATTGTGTCCCTGATACTTAACGAACGACTGGCACGGTATACTGACAATATAATAGGATCCTACCAAAGAGGCTTCTTGAAAAATAAATCTACCATTGATCACATATCATCCATCAGACAAATATTAGAAAAAACGACGGAGTACGACATAGACTGCCATTACATCTTCGTAGACTTTAAGGCAGCGTACGATACTATTGACAGGCCCCAATTATATTCGGCGATGATCGAATTAGGAATACCAAAAGGATTGGTAGAATTAATTAAAATGACAATAATGAAAGTCGAATGTAAAGTGCGCGTACAAGGGGATGTTTCAAAACCATTTAAAACCAACAGAGGACTGCGCCAGGGAGATGCGCTATCATGCACGCTGTTCAACCTTGCGTTAGAAAAAGTTATGAGAGATTCGGGAATAAACTTAAAAGGTACGATATATACCCGTAGTATACAAATAATGGCATACGCTGATGATATCGTCATAATTGGAACAACCCAAAATGAAGCAGTGGAGGCTTTCACACGTATCAAAAATGCCGCAGAAAACATCGGATTTCTGATTAACATCCAGAAAACTAAATATATGCCGGCCATATCAAGAATTCAACAAAATAACTTAGAGGTGCAACACGAAACGATAGAAATGGTAGAAGAATTCTGTTACTTAGGATCACTGGTAGACTACAAAAATAACACATCCAACGAGATAAAAAAAAAGAATATGCGTGGCTAACCGCTGTTATTTTGGCCTGGGCCCTCAACTAAGAGCGAGAAGTATGTCTATAGCAACAAAGTGCAAACTTTATAAAACAATAATACGCCCAGTGCTCACATACGGATCGGAAACATGGGCAATGACGACCCGAGATGAAGAGTTACTACGAGTCCTTGAAAGAAAAGTATTGAGGACCATATATGGCGGAGTAAACGATCAGGGTCTGTGGAGAAGGCAAAATAACTTTGAACTCTATAGACTTTTTGGTGATGCAGATATTGTGAAGACCATCAAAATAAACCGCCTAAGGTGGGTGGGCCACGTTATGCGGATGGATGAGAGTGATCCCACTAAAATAACTATGTTAAACAGGCCGGTCGGAAGAAGAAGAAGGGGGCGACTTAAACTCAGATATCTGGACGATATACAGGAAGATATGAGGGAGATTGGAGTGAGGGGCTGGAGAAGACAGACACTCGATAGGGAAGGATGGAAGAATGTTTTGAAGCAGGCCAAGGCTCACGAAGGGCTGTAGCGCCAACTGATGATGATAAATAAAACTAACATTGAAGTATGTAAACTTTTGAATGTCAAGATTAAACTGTCCTAAGCACGTTCCCCACAGCAGTACGAAAAAAAAAAAAATTAAAATTATTTCAAATGTACAAATAAAAACAACAATCAAATAAAAGAAACGTTAGAAGAATGATATTTTTTTGATGAATTATTAAGGTTAATTGTTATTAAGGTGAATGTTAGCTATTTTGAATATTTATAAATTTTGTTCAATTCATTACAATATATGTTACTTAATTGTGCAGTGTCTGTTTTATAATTTAAAGTGTTTTTATTTTTGTTCATGTGATACATCTCAAGAAATAATCTACTTTTGTAGATATCAGTCTGTGCCAAAATGCTAGCTTTGTTATAGTCAAGCATATGACCGGTATTTTCATAGTGCTCAACTACTGCATAAGTATTTTTTCCCAAGCGGCAATCACTTTTATGTTGTGTGATAAGTTGTTTTAGCCATTGTGATGTTTGGCCAATGTAGCTATTTTGACATCCTAGACACGATATTTCATAAACAACATTACTTTTATATAGGGTTTTTTGATATGTTGACTTATTTCTATTTGTGGCCATTTCGCACTCATGATCAAACCAATGATTTCTTTTTTCTGACTTGCTTTTGACAATATTTCAACCGATTTCTGTAACACAATATCTCATATCTTGTCTTCTTCTTCTTCTAAATTTTTTGTCCTTATTTGATATTCTATTTGCAATGTCGGGATCTTTTAGTTTATTAATGTCGATTTTTTCTTTCCTGTTCTCGATTCCTTTTTTAAATTGGATATTCTCTCTTTAAATCGTGCTTTAACTAAATAGTGATCACTCTCTATATTTGCTCCACTAAAATACCTATCATCTAATAAGTAAGACTAGTGTCTTGCATCCATGATTATATGATCTATTTGGTTAATCGTTTTATTATACGGAGATTTACAAGTTCCCTTATGTATATCTTTATGGAGAAATCGTGTCCCAGCTATTACCATGTTCTCTCTTCCAACTTTGGCATTAAAGTCTCCTGCTATTATTTTGATGTCATTTTTTGGGCACTCATCGTACTCTTGATCTAGTGCTTCATAGAGCATGACATTTTCATCATCCTCTTTTTCTTCCGTTGAAGCCTGGATGCTAATAATGCTAATATTAGCGAACTTACCTTTAAGTCTTATTGGACATATCCTATGATCAATAGCTATGAAATCAATTACACTATATTTGACCTTGCTGCTTACAATAAATCCGGTATCAAATTCGTCAGGGTAGGATGTCCACTGCAGTAAATATTGCAGTTATTTTTTTCCAGGATGCCTGATTTCCAGGATGCCAAATTTTCAAATCATTATCTTTATTTGTATATTTATTTTAATATAAACTCAGACAACCATTTCTACCATGTTGAGTCTGGCTGAATGACTAAAATTCTATGCAAAAAAATTTTTTATTTCGTTTTCGAGTTCGTCGTAGGTACTTATAAAAATAATATAAAATAACTATATTATAATAATAACTATAATTATACTTAACTAAAACATATACTAGATACTCATATTTACTTTATATTAACAATGCAAATTGTTGTTTTAGGTGTTCCATGTTTGTGCTCTAACCGATGACGGATTGATCATGAAGAGTTTTCTATGTCCGGAATCAACCTTGTTTGACCAAACAATTCTTAAGTGTAATTGGTGGTTTTATGTGGACTGCAAGAATTCCAAGAAACTGTACGATTCCAATATTCCCATATCAAAAAGCTATCAGTTGATGAAAGCACTAACATTCTTTTCAGCGTATAAGAACGACAATAAAAACAAAACCAATGATAAAGACTGATAATTTGTAGATTTTAGATTTTTAATAATTTGTACAAGGAGTTATATTAGATACACATAAATATTTTTTGTAAATTATCATTTAATCTGATTTATCCCTGTGACTCTTTGTGGAACTAGAAATTTAACTAGAAATGTATACATTTTTGATTTAACTCTATGTTCGATTCCTATAGAAGACGTCCACAAAGATGTTTAAAAAATTCTCCTTGTAATCAGCTCAATTTTCACAATCTAAGTCTTTGTTGTAATTAATGAATTATTTTTTAATTTAAATAGGTGACTTGTAGTTTTATTTGTACTTGTATAATATTTATATTTATTTTTTATTACTTTTCTATTTATATATATTTATATCGAAGAACCAAATTTGGATCTATTAAGTATGTAAGTAGAATAGAAAATTTAATTAACATAATGTTTCTAAAGCTCGCTCTTTGTGGCGTTCCAGAATAAATGGCTATTTTGTTGGTGTCTGGTATGCCCATAATTAGCTGCCATTACCCAAACTTTAGTCCCTGATGTTTTGGTTGTTTAGCTTATTGCCCCTGTGACAGTTTATCCGTCTGCATTAAGCCTTCTAAAATATCTATTTTACGCGCAAATGCGAAACGCTTTACTACTCTTTACCCGTAGCCATGACAATGAAGCAATAAACCTACCAATTTTTTGCAGTTGGATGGATCTCGATAAAACTTATTTTATCCGATTTGTAAGAGCATAAGGAAATTTTGTGAACTAAAGTGATGATGTAGAAATAAAAATTGCATTATCGAACAAGGAAAATACATTTTCCAAAGTGTATTTTGAAGTTATGAAAAATCATTCAGTTGTTATTTGGAAATATTTGTCGAAAATGAGGTATTGTTGATAATGAGGAATTGTTGAAAATGAAATAATTCAATATTACTACTTGAGGGTTGTTACGAACGCTGAATACGAATATCATGACTTCGATAATCTCCGAGACACCTGGCGGAAAGGATGGGCCTTGTCTGGAGTTTTATGAAAATTCGATACAAAATCAGTGCAAACTCATTACTTGGAGTTTTGGGATCATCGCTGATTATGAATATCATGATGGCGATGATCTCCGAGGTACTTGGTGTTTAGGAGGGGGCTTTTCTCCTAAAGTTTCATGAAAATCCAATACAAAAAAGTTCTTCCTGGATATAAGGTCTCTCGGAAACCATCGCCGTCGAAATATTTGTATTTAGCGACACCAAAAACCTCTAAGTACCGAATTTGGACTGATTTTGTATCGTATTTTCACAAAACTCCAGGAGATGAGGCGCATCCTCGGCACCAGGTGCCTCGTAGACTATCGCTGTCATGATATTCGTGATTATAGAAACCCAAAAACCCTCCAGTTAACCAGTCTGCTCTGATTTTAAATCTAGGTGCCTTCTAGATTATCGCCATTATGATATTCGTATTAAGCGACCCCAAAAACCTAGTAGTAACATTGAATTCATTTGCATCAATAATTTCCGAATTACAAATTAATTATCTTTCATCAGTTCGAAATGCACTTTGGAAAATACATTTTCCTTGTTTAATAATGCAATTTTCATTTGTACATCATTAGTTTAGTTCACAAAATTTCCTGACACTCTTACGAATCGAATGCAATATGAATGAATGCATTGAGATCCATTTAACTGCAAAAAATTGGTAGGTTTTGGGTTTTTACTGCTTTATTGCCTCACCTACCGGTGTTTATTTTTGTAAAAAGGGAATATAAAATACATTAATTTTATTACATTTAAGGACAATTATTCAAAGTGTGAAAAAATCGACTGTAAACAAAACGAATTCAATATGTTTAGAAAAATCTAGTTATTTTTTCGGAAAGAAGGAAATTTTATAACCAAAAAGTAATTATTATATTTTTTGCCTACTTTGTATAGTTAATAACTTGTCTGGATGTTCATTATTGCCTGGTTAAGCCTCAGACTTCTTCTTCATTAAGTTCTTTTAAGACCATTGGTAATTTGTCGTCTGATCTTGGTCTGATTTTTTTTCTTTTTCTAAAGGTGCCTATCTTAGTAATGTTGGCAACCACATTGACTCATTTTATTTCTATTCACAGCAGCTCGAAATAGATCAGTTGAAGTTAAACCAGCCCATTTTCTAACGTCGTTACCATCACATTTTAAATGCCTCTAATAGTTTTATAACATCTTATGTAAGACTCCAGCTTTTTACTCCGTAGAGGAGGATACTAAAGACTTAGCAACTAAAAATTCTTATGCTATATTGATACTTAAAGATCAGTTGCGGATAATCTTTCTTAGACCGTTAAAAGAGTTTCTGGCTTTGTGCGCAGTGAACCTAAATCGTGTCGTGTTGCTGACTCCATAATACTGGCCAAGGTTCTTGAATCTTCTTCGTCGTAAAGGACCACGATTCCCTTCTATTTTCCCTGAAAAATTATATGAAGTAATGCCTATTCTCCCATCTGAAAGAGAAAAGAGGTACAGAACCTCGCTTTCTTTGTTTAGACGTTGTGAAACTGCTTTAATACTGTTCGCACACTTTACTATTGCTTTATGGCATTAAAAAAATATATTTAGACATACTTATGATACATAAAATTCTTTGTCTTCGATCGTTTAATACGACTATGTAACTTGTTTTGCTCCAATCTAAAGTTTTAGTACCTAAAAAACCTTATAAACAAATTATACGCGTTTTTTAATAAAAAATATCCGTTTTTAATTGTTATAACTAATAATAATATTTCGATTATATTTCAGGCTTAGTTTGAAAGCTGGTAGTTTTTCGTTTAATTTATTATTATAAGCTATTATAAAGCCTAAATGCCGTAATATTGCAATTTTTTTGCACTAATTTAGCAATATCTTTGGTTCTAATTATTGGGCCAAGATTTACCAAACACCATTTTGTAGTTTTTTTAAAGGAACAACTTGAATTTTGTAAAAATTATTTATATTTGTTAGTTTACGAATTATAACCATTTAAATAATTGTTTATGACAAATTCCCGTCTTTTCCAACGCACAAGTAAGTTTGAAATTTGACTTTGATCGACCACGAAACAGCCCTGACCACTAGACTATTATTTTAAAAAAGAAAACGATAAAACATTTCAGTTCCTGTTAAAAATTTCAGATATACCAAGTTTACAACTAACCGTTATCTTTCAAGTGTTTCCAGTTTTGTAAATATTGAAATCACACACATTTTTGGACTGAGGTTGTATATTTTATAATTTCTGTAATTTACAACTATAAGGAATTATTTATGTCTATCTAGATTTGAAAATTCTGGACACTAGCATTAAGTGGTTGTAATATTTCGTAAATATTGTACATATAGCTGTATGTATTGTTCGGTTTGTAAGATGTTTATGCCTTGATATGATACAATACTAATTAAAAAATACAAATGTTTTTTATTTTTTTACTCCTCTCATATTTGTTTTTATTAAAAAATAATGAAACCAATAAAAGACAGAAATAGATGCTGAGCACAGCCAATATGTTTCAAAGTGTACAAAAATCTACATACGAAATTCGGCTTTGATGAAAAACTGTTGGTACAAGCAACTGATTTAATTGAAATTTTACTTTCAACTATATACAAAAAAGTTCAAAATATACCATATCATCACAAGAAGCGATGTGACTACAAATTTTCAATATCAACAGACGCTTCACATATAAAACTATTGAAAACCACAATATACGATTGCTATAGAAGCAATTTAATACCCATAATAGAAATATTAAAAAATACATTGGAACCGTTTGGTCAGAATGTGAACTGCTGTGAGAAAATTCTTCAAAGTTAGATAAACAAAATGGGCTTTAAATTTAAAACAAGAAATAAAGGCCAAGCAGTAATAGAAAACCAACTCCGCCTGTGGTAACAAATGGGTGGATCGAGTGGCTCAGGAGTCACCACTGCCGGTCCTAAGCCCGGGTAAAGGAGGAAGGATGGGCAGTGGGCTGACAACCCACTCCCGGATGGAACAGGACAGGATGGAACTTTCGGAAACGACTCAAGCTACGAAACATGGACTATATATTTGGAAACTGGAATGTGAGGACACTAAATAAACCAGGAGCTCAAACCTCACTTCTGCAAGAACTAAAAAGATATAAGCTTATGATTACTGCTCTTCAGGAGACAAGATGGCTGGGGAAAGGTGTCAGGGACACTAAAACGCACACAATTCTATATAGTAGGAAGAAAAAAGGAAGCAAAGAATGTGAAGTTGCATTTGTGGTGGATAATGATTTTAAATCAAAAATCATAGACTTCCAGGCAATCAGTGAAAGGATATGCAAGTTAGGAATTTACACCCACTTCTTCAACCTTACAATGATAAAAATTCACTGCCAACAGAAGAACAAGAACAACATACAAAGATAGTATATGACAATGCGCCCAAAAATGACATCAAGATTATAATGGGTGATATGAATGCTAAAATTGGAAAGGAGCCGCAGTTCTATGACACAACAGAAAAACACTAACTGCACAATGAAACAAGCAAGAATGGGGAGTTTTTGATAAATTTTGCCACCAGTAAAAACATGGTTATAAGTTCCATATGCTTCCCACAAAATGACATGAATTTCATCAGATGGAACCACAACCAATCAAATTAAATATGTGCTGATAGACAAAAGGGCAGCCAGTAGCATCTCAGATGTGAGAACACGACGAGGAGCATGTTGTGGATAAGACTATTTTTTACTCCAAACCAATTTTAGGTGCAGAGTTAACAAAGCAAGAAACGAAAGACAACAAAGAACAAACAAGCTGGACCTGGCAAAACTAAAGATTCAGGAATGTAAAGAGAAGTTCAAAGAAGAAGTCGCAAATGAGTTAAGGACGTTAGAACTGCACTCCATAGGGGGCAAATGGAATAATATCAAAACAGCAGTACTGCAGAGAGTCTACCCTGGGAATCAAGAAAAAGGCAAGAAGAGGAGTATGGTTCGATGACAAGTGCAGACAAGCAATAGAGGAAAGAAATGAAGCACATAAAATGTATCTAACAAGAAGAACACGAGAAAGACGAACATGATTTGAAGTCGCAAGACGAAAAGCAGACAAGATATGTAGAAATAAAAAAAGAAAAAATTGAAAAGGATTGCAAAAACAACGAAATTGGAGGAGTTTACGAATACCTAAAAAAGATAAAAAGTATAAACATCAGTGACCAACAGAAAGTCACAGAAACCTGAAAGCAATATTTTCAGCCCCCGCTTGGTACACAAGTAGACATGAAAGATAAAATGGGTACGAACTACGTTGAAGAGAATGAAGTAGAGAATGGAGTAGAAGCTCCAACCATAGAGGAAGTTCTCGAAGCCATTAAGGCCCAGAAAAATAATAAAGCCCCGGGAGTTGACGAAATACCAGCAGAATTGTATAAGATAGGTGGCAACCACCTAGCAAGTCACATCTAAGCGCTCATTAAAGACATATGGTAAGAAGAGAAAATACCCGACGACTGGAAGAAAAGTATAGTATGCCCGATCTATAAAAAAAGACAAATTCCGGTGCAAAAACTACCGTGGAATTTCTTTACTATGTACAGCATACAAAGTCCTGACGTATATTATAAACCAGCGGCTCCAACCACTAGCAGATAATATTTACAGTTAAACAGATCTTGAGTCAATCATAGGAACATGACATTGATGTTCACAACGTGCTTGTAGACTTCAAACAGGCATACGACTCAGTCCAAAGGAACAAACTTTACAATATATTGGCTGAATTGACAATACCACACAAGCTAATTAGACGCATTAAAGCCACAATGGATGAAACTCAGGCATGAGTACGAGTACAAAACCACCGGACAGGTTTTTTCAAAATTTCACAGGGACTAAAGCAGGGAAATGGGCTGGCCACAACTTTGTTTAACTTGATACTAGAGTATGCGGTTAGACAAATGCAAACTGGACGAAACCTACTGACCAACCGAACGGTTCAACTGGCCGCTTATGCCGATGATATTATTATGACTAGAATATCAACAGGAGCACAGGAAACATACGCAGAGTTAAAAATGCAAACAAAAAGGCTAGGTCTGGAAATTAACACAGAAAAAACAAAAATAATAATACAGACGAGAAGAAATATAGTCCTACAAAACATTATACATGAAGATGAAATTGAAACGGTTGTAAATTTTACATACCTGGGAGTAGAAATATATGCCGACGGATCAGAATATGAAGAAATACGGAAGAGAATAACGCCGGAAAACATAGCTTATTTGCCCTCTTCCATAAATTTGGTCTGTCTAAAAATGTCCACCGAAATACAAAGATGAGAATCTATAAAATCTTAATTCGACCAATAAAATGCTATGGCAGTGAAGCATGGTTCCTGAAAGAAACAACCAAGAGCAAAAAAGAAAGTACTGAGGAGAATACTAGGACCTGTGAGGGAAAATGGAATCTTCAGAAGTCGATACAACAACTAGCTTTATACACTTTATAAAGAAGCACCACTGTCAGACTTCATTAGAATACAAAGATTGCAATGGGCCGACATGTGATAAGAATGGGAGAGGATAGGATACCAAAAAGAGCACTGAATGCTAGAATGCAGGGAAAGAGACCGGTTGGAAAGCGCTGGGAAGACACAGTAAACAGCGACGCACAAGCCCTTTTAGGAATCCCTGTATCGAGAAGATCAGCCACAGACAAGCAAGGGTGGAGGCAAAAATAAAGAAAGCCAAGGCTCAATATGGGCTGTAGTGCCGTAGAAGAAAAAGAAGAAGAAGTAATAGAAAAGCAAATAATAGTTAATAAACATAATATTTACCTACAACAAATTACTAAATATGGGCAAGAAAATAAACGATTTTACTGTTTAGACGAAACTTGGTATGACACCCACGATAAGGTAAGGAAAGGATAGTGAAAAGCGCAAACGGACCGCTGTATTAATGATCTTCTCATTGCGCCGTCTCCTTTCGAAGGTTGGCGATCCAAATGGCAATTGTAGTTTTGGAAACTGCTGCGCGAAAGATCTCTGCGGATGAGCGGTCGAACCATCTCCTCAGGTCTTTCAGCCACGAGTTCTGGCGTCTTCCTACTGATCTTTTGCCCTGTACTTTTCCTTCCAGTATAACTTGAAGTAATTCATATCTTTCGCTTCTCAACACATGACCCAAGTATTGCATTTTCCTCTCTTTGATTATTCTTGGTAATTCTTTATGTTTACACATGCGACGAAGTACACATTGTCCAACTTTCACCGCCATACAGTAAGACAGAAAAAACGTAACATCTGATCATTCGGATTCTAAGCTGTAGACTAAGGTCTGATCTTGTAAAAAATGTTTTCATGCTCATGAATGTTTTCCTTGCTTGTTCGATTCTTGATAGGATTTCTTTTTTTTGGATTACACATTTTGGATTATTAATGATACAGTGTCGTTTTATTGGGATTTACTAAAAGTCACTCTTTAAAATGCTTGGGAGTTAATAATTTAGGGTCGTTTGCATTTCATCAACAATAACACTGCCAATATTATCTTTAGTCACTATAACTAAAATTTAATTGAAGCCAAATTGAGCCTCTCATTATTAACATTAGTGATGACAGTAGTACATTAGAAAGTTAATAACGCAAATACGGTAATTTTATAAACTTTCTTTTTTCTGCATACATACTGTATTTTGTGCTTAATAGTTATCTATCTTGTAAATCATTTTTATATATAAAAAAGTTGTGTACTATGATCTGTATCTATCAAAGTTTATGTGTTTTATATTGTATCTTTAATTTACTAGTCCGGCCCTGAACAAACGCGTGTTTTCAGCGTGCATTTGTTTACATCGTCCGTAGCTTAAAGTTGAATTTACTTTAGATCATCTGCATAGCCCAGAGCATGAAACACTTCTCGAAAAAATCGGCAAACATTATTGACTAAAGTAGAGGTAATAAGACTCCCCTGATTGATGAAAACTTTGACTATTTCTCTAGTGGTTAGCTGACCAGCATAATAACTATTTTTTACTACCGTCGGACAAAGACTGTTTGCTTTCTCCGCTCACAATATCTACGAGCCCCTTCCGATACCAGTTGGCTCACCTATGGAATTTGCAGTTTAAGTCGATTACCATAAACAAATTATACTCTGCATGTTTTTATACGTGAAGCAAACTATGGTTGAATCAGTTCTTTGTTATGGCTCTGGAGTATGGACAATCAATGCAGACCTGAAGAGAAGATTGTTGGCAGTTGAAATGGATTATTTGAGAAGAAGTGCTAGAACATCAAGGCTGGAAAGGAAGACCAACGAATCTATAAGAAATAACATAAATGCTAAAGAAACGGTAATTGACAGAATAGAAAAAAGAGGTTTAAAATGGTTTAGACACCTATTGAGAATGCCTAAACGTTGGTCCCTAAAACTTTACAAATGAAAGCCCCCTGGAAGTAAAAAAAGAGGTAGACCTCGAAGCTCATGGAATGAAGGAATTAGAAGAGCGATGGAATCGAGAGTTTTGGAGGAGGAGCATGTCTTGGACCGGGAGGATTGGCGAAGAGAACGGGAATACGGCGATAGTCATCTCCAAAATGTATTGTATTTACAAGTTGGATCGTGTAATATATATATCTATATATATATATATATATTTATATATATATATATACCTATATATATATATATATATATATATATATATATATATATATATATATATATATATATATATATATTTATATATGTTTTTATAAGTTTCCATATTAAGTAATATGGCATTTTTATTAATATTTATTAAAAACGTTAGCTTTATGGTTTTTTATTTATTTTCAGCAATAAAAAAAATTCACTAAACCCTGGTTATGCATTCACTTATGTCAACATACGTTGATTTTTTCATAATTACGTTAAATCCAAAAGAAGCTATGGAACAATGACATCAAAACAATAATATTGTCAGTTAATGTCAAATGTATTTTGTAGTATTGTAAAGCTTTTTGCGGTTTGTGGATTGTACAATGGGTCGAGGTAAAGTTATCGATGAGAAGTCACAAAACCTAGAAATGTACGAAAAAGTAAAATAACTGAAGCAGATCGAAGGGCATTAAGACGCTTATAATGAAAAATCGACAAGCAAATTAAATGGAGTTAAGCGTTTTATGGAGTGACGTTATTGGAAGACACGTTTCTAGATCAACATGTCACCGAGAGGCCCACAAATGAGGATTTGGTACTTACAATGTAAGTTATATAGTTGAAAGAATTAGTAGGGTAGGCCTACGAGAGTTGTGACAGAGGTAAGTTGTGACAAGGACGATTTCTCCCCAACTATTATAGTGAGCGAATTGGCAACAACGCTTGTTCGTCAGTCTCCAGACACGCTACTCTGTTTAATACCAGTGGGCGGCGAACGAAGTGCAGTTGTGTAAATTTGACGTCTGTGCCCAAAAACATACGAAAAGTAAGTTTTTCTTCAAAATTTTATTTAAATTTATATAATATTCTAGTATTTGTGCATTGTTGTGTTATTTTTTCTTAAGTTGTATGGTTATTCAAGTCTCAAAACGTTGTAATGATCTTTTGAATATGCATTGTGTTCGGAAAATATGAAGAATATGAAAATATGAATTATTCGGACCAAGTCGTTATTTTAAACACCTAGGTGAGTTGTGACAGTCTGTCACAACTCTCCTATCTTTCTCCATTTTTCTGCTGTACTATTTCCACAATGTTTTTGTATTAATTTTAAATATTTGTCTGTGTGTAGGCACATGTGTATAATAGCTTATTAGTGGCACACACAGGGGGGTTTTGGGGGTTAAAATCCCTCCTACTGCATATAAAAATATATAAAGAATAGTGGGAAAATGTAACCTGTCTTTCAAAAACAATATAAAAACAATTCTGTGCCCAAGCAAAACCCCCTCCAGAGCAAGACTACTTGTGTCACTGTAGTATACTGCATACTAAATGGCTATTTTTTGTTTCAGAATGCCTAATAAATAAAAAGAAAAACTGATAGAGGTACTGCTAGTGTGGAAATCTACGACCTGGCCTTTGAAGAGGTTAGGTTAAGAGGTAAAAGTTTAAGAGATGCTGCGGCATCTTACAATCTAAACTACATGTCTTTGTCAAGATACATTAAGAAGAAAGAGGTTTACCACGCAAACCCAGAAGGCCAAGCTCCGTCCATGGGTTATACCGTTCCAACCATTTTTACAGAAGAAGAAAAGAATATATTAAGCGAATATTTGCTAACATGTGCAGCTTATAATTATGGGCTGACAACTAAAGAAACTAGAGTCATTGCGTATAAGTTAGCCAAAAAATATAATAAAAAAATTCCAGAGTCATGGGAGAAAAATGAAAAAGCAGGAGAAGTGTGGCTCAAGCTATTTATGCAACGACATCCCAATTTAACTTTACGACTACCTCAAGCCACTAGCATTGCTCGTGCTACCAGTTTTAATAAAATTAATGTGGCTGCTATTTTTGATAATTACACAGGTGTCTTAAACTTAAACAAACATAAACTTGAGGCAAAAGATATTTGGAATGTCGATGAGACATGAATCACTACCGTGCAAAAGCCTGATAGGATAATAGCACGACGCGGTAAAAAATAAGTCAGTGCGATGACATCGGCAGAAAGGGGAACCATGGTAACGTTGGCTTTAGCTGGAAACGCAATAGGTAATTATATACCACCTATGTTTATATTTCCACGTAAACGATTCCAAGACCATTTTATTCGGGACGGCCCAACTGGTTCAGTCGGAACAGCTAATGGATCAGGCTGGATGCAAGAGGATGAGTTTCATGTTTCATGTTTCATGTTTCAGAAAAACATGTTTTTCATGTTTTTCTTGAGCATTTTAAAAATCATGTTAGACCATCAAAAGAGGAAAGAGCTCTGTTGCTTCTTGATAATCATTCCTTGCATACAGCTCTAAAGAACATTGAATTCTGCAGAGAAAATGGCATAATTTTGCTAACATTTCCACCACATTGTACGCACAAGCTACAGCCGCTGGATCGTACTATTTTTGGGCCTTTAAAAAAAGCAATCAATACAGCTTGCGACAATTGGATGCGAAGCAATGCCGGGAAAGTCATGACAATTTATGATATCCCGTCTATGGCAAAGTTTTCATTTGATGTAGCAATCACTGCAAAGAATATGAGCGCTGGTTTTGCTGCAACTGGAACATGGCCAGTTAACACAGACATATTGGGAGAAGCTGATTTCTTGCCAAGTCAAGTCACTGATCGTCCCAATCCAGAAGTAGAGCAAACCGTTTCAGAAGTTGTGGACAATCCAGCAGAAAGGACCATAACTCCAAATCTTAACACTGGTGCAGTTGACAATGATGAAGCACGAGCCATTACTCCAGGTACGTCTGCAGATCAGATCATGCCATCAAGCCATTCATCAGTTGTAAACAATAATGCCAATGAACTTGTTGCCTCCACGTCTGCAGCCCATACCACAGTTCTGAACAATAATGCCATTGAACCAATTGCATCTACATCTACAGCCCCTAGTCCACTTACCACTGTTTCTAATGTCTTCTCGCCAGAATCAGTTAGGCCATTGCCAAAAGCTCCACCAAGAAAAAACAGCCGACCAAGCCGACGTAAAATCAAATCTGCTGTCCTGACTGACACTCCCACGAAGAACGAAATAGCCGCTATAGAGGCTAATAGGAAGACTAAGAACGTTAAGAAGCGTGTATTTAGCGAAGGAGAGAATAAACCTAAAAAAAACAAGAAGACTCTTAAAAAGAAGAGAACAAGTGTCGATGAAGAAACCGAAAATGATTGTTTTTGCTTGGTTTACCTTGAAGCTTATGCAGACAGCAGATCGAAAGAGAAGTGGGTTCAATGCCTAGACTGTAAAGGCTGGGCACACGTAGATTGTACTGGAGACGAACTGCATTACGTTTGCCATAATTGTGAATCAGATTAAATTTTTTAGACTGATTGTATATAATAATAAAGTGATTTCTCTCAAGCGATGCCATATTTCGTTGCTTTAAAAGATATAATTAGGTAGTTATGAAAATGTTAAAATATTGTTTTAGTTTGTACTAAAGGACGATTAAAGTATGTTTTCCTAAAAAACATGTTGGATTCATTTATTTTAAATCTAACACCTATTTTTAATTTCTTAACAGATTCAATACAATGCTGTCACAACCCACCCCTGTACCTGTCACAACTTACCTCGGTGGTAGGAGAGTTGTAACAACGGGAGCGGTCTTTGATTTGGTTGATTTTCTCAGAAAACATTACAATTTAAAAAATTTTGGTAATTATTTTGAAAACGGAAAGAATAGCACTAAATTATTTCATATCAATCATACCTGTGGAATGTTTCTTGACCGAGATATGGCCCATAAGGTAAACCTAGGTCTCCCCTACGAATTGTTTTTAATAAATTTCATACTATTTTAGACTAAGGAAAAGCCACTTTTAACATTATAACAAAAGCAAAATAGACTAAGAGGGTCAAAAGACCATAAAGATTGGACTCAGTCGCAATGGGATTCAAAACAATGGAGTAATGAATCCAGATTTGAAGTGTGTGTTGGAGACAGTAGGAGTCGCCTCATTTGCAGGAAAAATAAAGCTTTCCATTCCAACTGTCTACAGAGAAAAGTCAAATTTCCTGCATCTGTCATGATCTGGGGCAGCATGTCGTCTAAAGGTGTGGGAAAGTTACATTTTATCGATGGGATTGTAAAGACGGACAAATATTTGAATATTTTAGAAGAATCTCTTTTAACGATTATGGAACACCGTTTATCAGCGGAAGATTTTGTCTTCCAACAGGCCGGCGCAGGTTGTCATACCTCAAAAAAGAGTTTAAAATGGATAGAAGACCATGGCATACCACTTCTGGAATGGGTTTCTAACAGTCCCGACTTTTCTCCGATAGAGACTTTGTGACGACGCGAAATGAAAAAAGCTTTGAGAAAACATCCTGCCAGATCTGTCAACGACTTAAAGGAAAAATTGCAAGATATATGGGATTCCTTTACATTAGAATTTTGTCAGAACTTAAAACTATGTCTCAAAGAATTGTGGATGTCATTAAAAATAAAGGCGATGTAACTCTGGTAAATTTTCACATTTTTTTTGTTAATATTAGATATTCTATGCGTTTTTTTAAATTTATTATTATTCTGTTTAACCAATAGTTTTCATTACGTTATAAAATATTTTCTATAATTAGGAAATTCAAAAATGTTTTTCGATGCATATAAAATTTACGCTGCGCTTTTATTTTTGTTCTCTAAAATTTAATTTTGTTATCAATCTAACGTTGGGCCAACTTATATGGGAAGAGGTTCGTAGTATGTATAATATTTATTTTGTACATATTTATCAAGAGGGGAGGAGATAGTTGGATTGTAAAATCAAGAGCTCTGTCGTGTCTTGGAAACGTAGGATGCCTTAGGAGAGGAAATTTGGTACAAACGAGAGAGAGGAACAAGGACAAGAAAAGGCTAAGGATCGCTGCAGAATGTAAAGAGCGACGCAGATCATATGGTCGAAAAATGCAGCGGAAAGTAAAGGATGATGATAATTTTGCTATTTAAAAATAACTAGATGTAAAAAAAACTTCAAAATTTAGGTAAGAAAAAAATATATTTATATATTACAGAAAGTATGACTATCTGAAAATCTAAACAATACATATTTAAAGAGATAAGAAAACAGGAAATTGTCACACGTGTTACCAATATTTTTGACTGTTTTCTGTAATCAGACAGTAACGATGTGGGCTGACATTTTTCCAGTATTCTTCTCCAGTTATTGGTTAATTCAACTAACTATCCTAAATTTTCTAAAACTTAACAACATATCAAATTGTTATCTATCAAAGCTATTTACATTGTTGAAAAATATATGGCCAATCCTTAGTGTTTTTACAATAAATCTATAATTTTTTGAAATTTCAGCTTTTAATATATAGTTGATTTTGATGTCTCTACTAAAATAAAAAAAACGACATTAAATACAATGATGACAAAAAACGCAATGTATATTATCAATTTTTATCGTTTTGAATGTAATATATGTAGATATATTACATTCTATATATTGAGATATGAAAATTGTAATAGAACTTTATTACTTAAATGAATCCGTAGTACGTTCTACAAATGTTTGGTATTACAATTTTATTTCAAGTGCCCTCATGTGGCGAAGTTTTTTTTCCTTTACGTTCCTAACATTTTTAATTTATACGTTTGAACTTGCTATATTGTTTATTAAACACCGTTGAAACTGATACACATTGATATAACTTTTTAATAGTATAGTTTTGTAGGATGTTTCTAAGACAGAGACAGTTTTGAGTCAATTAATGTAGTTGTTGACGGCTATTGCATGTCTTGTAATTATACATTAATTTTATGGCTTATAGGCGGATAAGAAAAATATCTCATTTATCGTTCATGTAAATTTTTAGATAATTTAGAGTAACCTGTACATAATTGATTTTTATATGTTTCAGACAGCGCTTAAAAAACTACAAGAGATACAAAAACGGCTTCGGCCACCAAAAAAATTAATAAAATACTAACAAAAGGCGCAATCTACAAAAAATACTAACAAAACTCAAAAAACGGGCAAAGGGGCCCACATCCTCGAGTGCCAAGTCACCGAATTGGGCGAACAAGCAATACAGATCGATGATAAGTCACTAGAGATAGCTAGAGATAGCATATTACGCTGGCCTACATTTGTACCTAGAACTCCCACATGACAAGCACTTTGCTGATAAGAGAGCCTCTATAGTGGTTCCTGTTTACACAAGTTAATCCTCCTCGCTTTAATGCATTGTATCACCCTAATGTCATACCTAAGGAGTGTGCAAGTCTCGTAGGCTGGGTTTAACTATTTCTTGCTCGCTTGTTAGACCTTGAAGATCATCCTGGATCTACCCAAGGCATTTAATTTTGTTAGTCGTCAGCAGCTAGACTCCAGCAGATATGGACTCCAAAAGCATTTTCACTCAAGAAACATTCAAAGAAGAACTAAAATTATTATATACAAAACATTGCTGAGGCCGGTCCTCACATATAGAGCAGAAACATGGACTCTAACGCAGAAAGATGAAATACTTTTGGGAATATTTGAGCGTAAAATACTCCGCAAAATATTTGGAGCTATAAATGACCAAGGGCAGTGGCGCAGAAGATATAATTTTGAATTGTATCAGCTCTTTGATGAGCCAGATGTCATAACGTTCATTAAAACACAGCGACTTAGACGGGCTGGACACATAATACGAATGCCAGAAAATACGATTGCTAAAAAGCTTACCCATGGTAAGTCCTGGACTGTTATTTATACATGTTTGATTATTAAACTCAAAGTAGTCTTGATTTATGCAAATTTTGTGTGCAACTGTAAAATCTCGAGTTCTAAAAGTTCAAGTTCAATTTATTAAAAAAGTCCCAAACTTCATTATTTCATGACAAAAACTATAAATAAAGCTAACATAAACGAGATCTTTCAAAATTTCTTATATTCAGTCAAGTTAAATTTTCAAAATCTTGCCCCCTTATTTTTTTTCCGCTGAAAAATAGCACCCTCTAACCGGCATCAATTCTGCCTTAATAAGATCATAGGGAGGTTGATCTCTAGGTTTTTTAATAGAACTCTGTGGATTTACATGAACAACAATTGAGTCCTATTAATTGGTTGATGAAGAAACGGAATTGTACAGGACTTGTAAAAGGTTTTCTCAAGAGAGTAATGAAAATTCTTTAGTATGATGATGCTCTATAATACTCCTCTAGTCTGTATTAATTATGCTGTTTTCTTGCTAGATCTGGAATCCATTTTTTCTTTCTCTTTTAGTATAGTTCTTGAGATATGAAAATTGTTGCATTAAATACATCTTTATAAACTTTTATGTCATACATAGTTTTAGAATGGTAAATTTATTGGTATTTTTGTATATTTTTTTACAAATGACAATGTGTAATCCAAACGTAAAATTTTACAATGTCTTCTTACTTGTGTTATTTTATATTTAAATATATACAGAGTGATACATTTATATTACAGAGGTGCATATATCCGTCGGAAGAGGAGGCTTCACAATTTCATCAGGAAGTTAGGATGACTAAATCATCAAAATCATAAGGTACCTTTAATTTAGTTTTTTAAGCGTTGAAATCGATCAATATTTCACTGATATAGGAAAAAAAAAACATTATTTTATGCATTTTGTTAAACATAATAAAATCTTGCAGTAAGTAACATATTACATAACGCTCAGGGACCATTATCTAGAGAGTTTATAAAAATAAATGGATTTGTTAACTTCGAAATTTAATGTAATTTGAAAGAATAAAATATTTATTCGAAAATTGTTGTAAAAAATTAATTTAAAAGAGTAGTCTTGTTTTTTGCTAATTAAAATATGGAATACTATTCAGATTTGAAAATAATTTTAAAACGCAATGCTGTGCGGCCACTAGAGTTGACATACCTAGCAAAATTCTTTCTGTGCCTCTCCTGACAACGAAATATGCATTGACAAACTCCGGAGTATGTATGTGCACACTGTATATGAGTTTTAACAAGGAATATGATTTAATTACACTAGAAGCCATTTGAGCATCTTGCATAATCTTAACCGTTTGATAGCTGATTGCAATCAGTCAATAATTTATTTAATAAAATATTTCGATATAACAATACCATCAGTATTATCTGTTCTTGTAAAAATCAATTGACTTTGTAAGCAATTTGGTATTTCTATCGATATGTTGTTTTAAGTAATACTTTAAGTCAGATATCAAAGTATCTGTTTTATATACAATATGTTCATAAAATGTGGAGAAAATCCGTTATTTTACCACATAAGTTTTTTGGAAATTGTACAGTTTTTACTTCAGTTTTCTACTTTGTTACTAATTTTTTCCCACTATCTAAACAAATATGAGCTCATTGCTACTTTAATTGGGTATTCTTTCTAAATGATAGAAGCTTTCATTTTTTTCACATCTAGATAACTATATTCTGATTTCCTGTGACCCATTTTCTATTAAGAAGCTTAAGGAAAGGTTTAAAGGTTTGGGACCAGGTCTAGAGACACTTGACCTAACGTTATTTCGACTAAGACATTAGCTTAATGGCCATTTCACCTAACTTCATTTGACCTACAGTCATTAGAAATAACAGACATTTCACCTAATCCATATTTGACCCAAAGTCATTTGAAATAAGAACCAAAGATATTTCGCCTAAAGACATTTGACCAAACGACACCTCATTTAATGAGATTTCAATTAAACTGATATTAGATACATCTTTTTACTAATTCAGCATTTAATCTTAGCTAGTTTACTGCCGAATGTTGATCTCTCTCATAATTTTGCATCTGTTTCAATCTTGTGCCTCTAGCATCTAATTCCTATGGCAACGTTGTAGACCGTCAGTCCAACGTGTTGGTGGACGACCCCTGCTTCAGTAGGCACTATCTCTTGATCTCCATTTCATTATCCGCTTCGTCCATCCGCTATCTGTCATTCGAGCCACGTAAAGTTCCACTTCAGTGTTCTTGTTTCTCTACAGCATTAGCCATTCCTGATCTTCATCTTAGCTGGCAGCTTGTGATCTTGTTTCGCAGTGAAACGCATGCTTCATCGCCCTTTGAGGCACACGAATCTTTTCATTGTTGTTCTTGTCATGGTCACTGATTAAAGGTTTTTCTTTTAAAGTGGACTTTACAATTTTCATATTATCCAAGAGCTATGCGAGACAGATTATGCAACCGCGCAAGCCCACGCGATATTTCCAAGTGTGCTAGACGAAAATTTAGAACGTGTTCTATTTTTCATGCTATTTTGATGCAATTTATCATTTTCATTTATAAAATTCATGTTGCCAGTATAACAAAATGTATAGGTTAGAATAAAACTTAACCTTCTTGCGCAGTGTAAATTTTATTTATTAGATGTAATAATTTGCGATTTATATTTGAATATATTTAATGCTTGACTGAAATTTTCAAGTGAAATATCTAAAGTTAATGATTTACATACATGTAAAGATAGCATAAGCCATATTGGTATGTCGGACGATTTGAAAATGTGGCTCAACTTTCCGAAAGCTGCCCAAGTCAGTCCTATACGAAGGAGAAGCTCAACAGTTTGGTTATCTTTTCCTATGCGGATCTCATGACCTAGGTAGTTATAGGCCATTACCTAATCTATGGATCGTGTTCCTACTCATATATTATCTTCGCTGACTGATTTGTCATCATCTGGGTTATAGATATATTTTTTTTTCAATTTTTTTATGAAGTAGGATAATTTCTGCGTTGTGCCACCGAGTTGGTATTACATCTAGTAAATAGTTTGACAAGGAACTGCCATAATCCTTTTCCAGTCACTTTGTCAATTTTGGACATCGTGCAGCATCGATCCATACTTCCATCATTTTTCACTAGTTCAGCTCTATTAGGGTATGTATGTCAAATCAATACTTTGCTGTGCTTGACTGGGTATACTTTCCAGTGAGAGTAATGTTGGGTTCGGACTCAGGCTTTTTTCTAGGGTTGGCTCTGAATCAATCTATTTTTTAGCTGACCGTCTTTAGGCAAGTTGGCAGCTTTACCTTTACCACGTCACCGAGCCATAGGTTATCATGGGTCTAATAAACCTTGTGTATAACCCTAGAGTCATTTTGGGGTTAAGTCCCCAACTCTTACCGCACATTCTACATCTGCTTAGGGACATAGTCGCTTTTTGTGTCGTTTTCAGAATGTGAGTATTCCATGTAAGCCTATGACCAAAATATACCCCAAGGTATTTTATTTCTTTGGCAAATGAAATCTCTGTTTTTCCCAGCACCGGTAGTTTTAGGCCTTGTAGTGCTGTTTTTTGGTGAACTTGTCGATGTGTGTTTTTTGAGCATTGACTATCAGTCTCTCTTGTTTACACCAGTCGTCAACTATATTTAGGGGTACTTGCATTTTCTAAGACACCACCTGAGCAAATCTGCCCCTGACAACGATTGCTGTATCGTCAGCATATCCTAGACAATAAAAGCCTTTTGTGGACAGATTTCTGAGGAGATCATCTACCAAGGTTGCCCAAAGTAGAGGGCACAGAACTCCTCCTTGTACACAGTCTCCACCTACTTTTGCTTTGAGGGTTGCTTTACCCAGAGTGGACATTACTGTCCTATTCTCCAGGGATGCCCTTATCCATCTGCATATTACCGCAGGTGCGCCTCGTCTACTCATAGCTCCTATCAAAGAGCTGGTGGTAACATTATTAAATGCCCCTTCTATATCTAAAAAAGCGGCCATTGCTATCTCTTTGTCTTCCATTGACTTTGAGATAAGCTTATTTAAATCATCCAACGCAGAGTCCGTAGATTTACCAGGTTGGTATGCATATTGACGATTGATTAGAGGATCTTTTAGCACTTCATCTCCGATGGTCCGATGTACCTATCAAGAAGCCTTTCCAGTGTTTTTAATAGAAAAGAAGATAGGCTTATCGATCTATATGACTTTGGTGTTAGGTCTGATACTTTACCTACCTTAGGCAAGTATATGATTTTACCTTTTGCCATATTTCCGGTACGACCCCCCATGCTAAACTGGCTTTGAGGGGCTTGCATAGGTATGGTATCAATCCCATATGCAACAGTATTGGATATATGCCATCTGTCCCTGGAGACTTATATGGCCGAAGTGAGCCTTTGGTCTATGTTGGTTTGCCTATCTGCATCATCCAGAATTGTTGAGCCCGAAAAGTGCGTATTTATCAGTTCTCTAAGACTTTCCTCTTTGGTGTCCGTAAATTTGCCATTGGCTTTCTTTAAGAAACCTACTTCTTACGTTGTAGCACCATCCTTTGCCAAGACTTTATGGATTCGAGAACATGCCGGGATATCTGTAATCTCCTCGCAAAACTCTCTCCATGAATTCCTTTTAGCTTTCCGAATTTCTTTATTGTATAGCGTTAGCTACCTGTAGGCATCCGAATCTTGGTTACTTTTGGCTTTATTAAATAGGCTTCGGACTTCCGACTTCATCCTCTTTAAGCCGTTGTTCCACCAGACTGTATTACTGCCCGTACTTTTCCTCGTTTCTTCTGGACAGTTTTCCTGGTAAGCCGCCATAATAGCTTCACTTATCGTTTCTGCCACCGAATCTATAACCTCTGGGCCTTTAGTTAGTCACTTAGTTTCAAATAATAACAGAGATTCATAACCAAAATGAAATAACATTATTAAAAAAGATCCTGAAACATTTGCAAGAGGGGATTCGAAGAATACCATACATACCAATTAATTTAGATCAAATAAAAACAAGTCCCGTAAGTAAGGGAATAATAATAATTTACTTTAAAAAAAAATCTAGAAAGCTGAAACAAAAAATTCTAAAAAATATATCTAAATGTTAAAAAGCACACTGTATGAACATCTGTATATAATCTGTTATAATTAATTGTTAATATATTAGTAATAATACTTATTAAATATAAAAATACTCGCCTATTAATCAAAGACATAAAAAAATAATTAATATTAATATTAGGAATCACAGTGTCATAACGTGATTCATTTGCAAAATACAGTTGGGTCTTAATGTATAGTAATTTTCTGACAATTTTAAGTTGCGATTAAAAGAAAATTATTCTAAATCAAGTAGGTACATAATTAGAAAAGTTAGCATCTAAAATACAATTTAACCAGTTTATAAATGCAGCTCTCTATACAGAGGATACAAAATTTTAGAATCAGTTTCCATTTTAACGTTTAATGAAATATCTGCCTGATATTTCAAGCAGCGCAATCTAGCGCACAATGTCTGGGATAATATCAGATAGAAGATTAGGATTTACCTGACACAAAGCCACTAGATATAGTAAACTTCCTAAGAAGAATGTGGGCTGCACTAATCACTGAGAAATCAGCAGAGAAGGCAAGATAATAAAATTTTAAATTTTAAAAAACTACTTAAAACAAGAAATGTAGCTGGGATATTGTTGAACAAAAATGTTGATTAGCACTTTCTCTGTCGAATAAACCATTTTCTCAGAAACAACACTTTAAGCGACCGGCGATTTAACATGTGTCGTGTGCAAAATCAATTTTTTAAATAAAATGCGTTTTAACTCAATGATGAAAATTCAATAGCTTTTATCAGAGTGTCCTATCGACAAAAATTAAAATGGCTTTTATAGAAGAAAAGTCCTAGAGCCTTCTGCAGCAGGTTATTTTAGAGGTAACTATTTTTTATTTCTATTTAATGTTGTCTATATCTAAAACTGCGAAGAAAAGAGTTATAAAACAATTTTTGCAAAAAATAGGGAAAATGGCCCAAAAATGGTGTGAGCGGCAAACTTATGAGTGAAAAATCATACCTCGGATAATGTGAATCAGAAAAACTTCTACCAAATGTAATTTTAAAGAGGAAGCATAAAAGTTTTCTTCCGTAAAGCAATGCTTACACTTAAACTCTCGGGAAAAAAAGTAATAAGGCATAAAATAAATTTCGTGTGTTCCTGTTTTTTTTTCCTTGGGTTTTTGAATACATTTTTGTCAAATTTTTTTTTTTAACTGTAAAAGGTGACCTTTCGATAGTAAATTTATTTTGAACAACTTTTTTGTAGATGTTTATGTAGAAAAGTGTATAGAAGTCATCCAAATGCACCCTAGTGCATAGGGACAAATTCACCCCTTTCTCAAAAATGCACCCCTTTAAATGGTAGCACTCCGCGGTTTTTTCATACTTGGGGGGACCATATGAAACAATAAAACATCTTTAACGTATAAGTTCCTTTCTGACGTACACCATCAATAGCCTAATTAATAATGGAACGACAAAAACTGTTGAGAAATGATATTATGAAAGCAGAACCCTCAAAAAATATGCTTCATGTATTCATGATGAGTTCATTATTATAACTGTTCCTTTCCAGCAATGTTGTATCACTGTCAACTTTAAATTTATAATAATAATTTAGTATATGAATTATAATTAAATAATATACTACTATATAGTATTATAGTAGGTACATAAACTCATACTTTAGAATAATTCTCTTTTAATGAGATATTAAAATATAATGGAAGTAGAAGAATAGATATGTTACTTCATGTCTGATAAAACACATATTATTGACTAACATTTAACAGTTATATTATATTTATTTGTGAAGACAAATGTAAATGATAATAATGCTTTTAGTAAGAGTTACTACTATTTAAGCAATTAGTTAATACGATGAAAAACTCTAAAGAATGAAAAAAGGATTTTACTCTTTTAAAATAGTACAATTCGATAAACAAAGAAATATTTGCTTCTTGGTTTTACGATAAGTATGATATCGTTAGGCACCTTACACTATTGACGTGGGCATCGTTGGTTGCCTAAATACAGAGACGAATATTATAAATCCTCATAATATCTGTGTTCGTCTGTTCTCTGATAATATCATGATCTTAGACAAAGAAAGAGAAATGACAGGTAAAAAGCCTGTTGTGGCGTTTAACAATATTCTAAATATTTAGAAACACAGAGTTGGCAATAATAGAAAATATAACGGAGTTGCTAAGTTTTCATTGCATCTTAAAGTACCTAATAGTTGTCCTAAGCCATAAAAATTATGTTTTAATTTACAAAACATAAAAACATGGCACTAGTTACATGTGTATATGATGATATGATAACCATATGATGATATGGTAAGAGTAGACAACCGAAATACGGGAGATATCAAAGAGAGGAGTCGGTCAAGACTGTGTACTGTTCCAGTTGCTCTTTGAATTAAATAGTGACGAAGACTACACTTAAAAACCAAATAGTACCTACGATCAGATGGACCTATATGATAAAAAAACAGCTGGTCACAAATAGATGTAAAACACTCCTTAAAATCGAATCGACACACCTAAGGGAGAATAACCATAAGCAAGAAGACATTGACTTTAAGTCTAACGACGAAATGCCCGAAGAATAAGAAAATAAATACCTACTAAGAAAGTTCATTAAGCTGATTAGAAAAAAGTCACCAAGAAATGCTCTAGGTCCCGACTCTATTACGAACAGGTCTCTGAATCTTTCAACGAAAGCAGTGGTTTATCTAAACAACATAATCAAACGTCATGCTGATACTCAAATTGTTACCTAACCTATTGAAAGAAGCCCACGTCATTTTTATACACAAATCGGAAAAAAGAGAAAGTTTTCACAAAACTACAGGCCGATAAGCTTACTTCTAGCAGTCACAAAAATATCAGGACAAGTCATTGTTTTAACACTTTAAGTAGAAAATGAGAGTAATTCCAGAAGTACACTCAGGTGAAGTGTACAGTCAAACTAATGGAGTCCATAGCAGCTAGTTTTAATGATAAGCAATACAGTGATAGAGTATCGCAGAAAGCCTAGTATATAAAATGAAGGAGTTTGCATACAGTGTGGCCATGGCAATAGTGATATCCTCGTACATGTCAGCCCCTATGAAGATGATACCTCAACAGCGACAAAACATAGAACCATAGCAGTAAGGGAGTTACAGACTGTGCTAGATACTCTTGAAGTCTGGTGTATATAAAGGAAAATAGCTGTAAATCCAGAGAAGACTCACGCAGTTACGTTTAAGGAGAAAAGAGAAACCTCCGAAGAACAACTTAAAGTGCAAAAGAAAATCCAAGTATGAGACATAATGAAGTAAGGTCTGACGTTTACTTCCTATTTAAATACAACCATTTACAAAGCAGTAACTGCCCAAGCGAATATAAGAGAACTCATGGAAAAAGAAGTAAGCATTTAAAACGAAAACAAGACTCATCAACGGTACCATACTACCCATATTGATATATGCATTCCTCGACTGGAGACACTCGTGAACTACAAACAAGAAAAAGATCCTCGAAAGTCATGTGAGATACCTACGACTAGCTTGAACGTTCTATGTTCAGAGATATGCAACAAATCAGGATACTAGAGATGGTGGAAGAAAAGGCACGATTGAAAACTACGATGAAAGCACAAACAACTGTAACTCTATTACAGCCGACGACCTGATTCCTTCGTGCGTACGTGAAGGGAGGCATATATTTGACGATAAATGGAATAACTGTTAATGAAACCTTATTTTATATCTTTCTGTAGAGTTTATATTCGATATTTATGTACAAAACGTGCTAGATCTGGCTTATTGAACTATAGAAGTTTATGAAACCAATGAAGTCAATTGGTAACGATTGACTATATAAACAAAGTTGTACATTACCAAACCATTTCCTGATAGTATTATAGCCTGATAGTAGAAAGAAACGTCATATGCATATTCCTAGACGTCTAGAAAGCATTCGACCAGGTCTGGCACACATGCCTGATCGAAAAACTCCAGCTTGCTGGACTGTCCACAACTTTCGTTAAATTAATAAATTTCTATTCACTCCACAAGCTGGAGTACCCCACGATTCAATTCTTGCTCTAATACTACACACAGTCTACAACAGTGCCCTCAATATAGATCGGAATCCTTACTGCTGTACGCTGACTACACTGCGCCCCACACATAGAGTGCGTGGACAAATGTCTGTATTCGAAAGAGCTCAAAACTACTTAGACAGAGTAATTAGGTGGTGCAATAGAAGGAGAGTGACTATTAACGCCTCCAAAACCCAACTAATGCTATTTAAATCTCCCCACTGTGATGTTCAGGGCCGGATAACCCTATTAGGAGAAGACCTTAATCTCAGAAACTCGGTTTCCTATTTGAAAGTCCATTTTAGTAAAACTCTCAACTGGAAAACCGACATACAAAACACCCTAGGCAGGGTAAGAAAAAGGACTAAACTGGGCAATACGTCAAATAAAACATTATTGCATACATACAAAACTTATATAAGACCCATAATCGAATACAAGGCATGCATCTATGCATCGCTTAACACCAGCTAAATGAACACCATCATGGACACAGAAAGGAAAATACTAAGATTCTGCACAAGGAAGCGCTGATACTACTTGTCAGCACTCATACACCAAGTAGCCAATATAACATCAATTTAGGACAGAATCCTGACAACCGAGCCAAACAAATACTTAAAACTCCTTGCAATTGCCGAGGGAAATTACTCCCCAGGGTTCCTAAAAGAAAAGTTCCATTCCCTCCAGCAAAACTTTTAATCCCCATAAAATATCGCAAATAAGCCAAAAACGCTCATTAAGAGCCATTCCTAGTATCGCTGGTAATACCTTGAAGTACCTCTATTTGGCTTGTTTTGTTTACCAACAATTCCTCTTGTACGCTTCTAATCACAATACGTCACCTTCTGAACCTCAGCTGTCTAGCACTCCACCACTACAACTCAACACGCACATCGCCCTTACGTTTACCACACCCTTTGGCTCCACAAAAAAAGGAGCACCCCTTCCTTGAAGAGGCAGAAGCCTAAACAAGGTAAAAACATGGATCTTCATAGCCTGATCTCTCAAATAATTATTAGAATATAAAATATTATCCAATAGTAATCTCTCTAAAAACATCATTAAGATTATGATTTATGTTAGATAGCAACATCAACAGCCAACACTGTTTTAAATATTCATGTTGTTAGTGTCAACCGAAGTAAAATGTTTTTTTTTATAACAGAAGTATGGCACTCTAAAATAATATAAAATACTTGTAGTAGTGTAAAAAATTATAGAAAGACTAGATAACCGATGAAGAGTCAATCTTAATAATTATACTTATTTTGCGTGGAAATTGGACACAAAAGATCTTTGAAATGTAAAGAGTAACACAGTAAAATTACACAACATTATTTTTTTAGTGAATTATTTTCAGAGCTGAAGCTTGAACAGGTAGATCTTAAAATTAAAACGAAGTGACAACAAGTCCAAACATTTGAATCCCATGTACTTTTTTCTCTATCCCTACTTAAAAAAAAATAAATGATACACCAATGCTCAATATTGTAAAATCACAATTTACAAACGAATAGTATGTGGTAAAATTAAACTCAAAAACATTTTCTTTTAATAATTGATACATTCTTCTATTTTATACCGATAAGCTAGGTAGTGGGCATAAAATTAATATTTTGAAAACAAAAACAAAAAGTTGTATTGAAAAATTTACTTGTTCGAGCTTTACTTTCGAAAATAATTTACTTGAAAGAAAAAGAAGCATTTCCACACGATTTATTAAAATTTTGGACGTTTTCAATTTTAACGGTTCTCCAAATTTTAAGAATATTAATTTCTTGAATATAAATAAAGTTCTTTTGTAGTAAATTACTGTTTTTTTTATAAAAATGATGGTATAATGCATAGTGCCAACTGTACTGTGTCAACCTGGAGCAAAATTAGATGGTCCAGATTACTGCTACAGTAGTTTTGGAAAAATTTCTATAACCTTTACACAATTATTCTAATAAAATAACATACATATAGGTACACCAGTTCCGAGAATGAAATATTTAGATATGGAAAATGCAAGCTGTATATTAAAGAGTGATTTGCAAAAGGACAGTCATTATTAGATTTGTAAATGACGGAGATAGCATTTTTTACACTCTAAAGAGACTTTTTTAAAAACAATTCAAATTGTTAAAAAAATTAGGTAGATTTGTTTTAGCATTTAAAAATGCTTCCTAAGCCAGCAAGATGCCTCTATAAGTAGGAGTCTTAATATTGCTTAAATTTAATTATTGAAAAACAGTTTGGTTCTAAATAAAAATAGCCAACCAGTTCCTTTTTGACTTATGTTACTGATAAATATAATACATTTCCAAGCTATCGAAGTAAGATTTCTACTACTGTCATTTTAAAAGACAATAGATCTATTTTCGTTATATTAATAACTGATAATTGATTGAGAAAAATCGTTGAGAGATGGCGCCTGTGAGATTTACCGTCAAACATATGGATTAAGATATTTTATCAGTCGCTAGCTGTAAAAGTTTGTTTTTGTATCGGCATAGCATTGTTTTGTTTTGTTTTTTAATTAAACCTAGTCAAACGGTTTCCTCATCAGGAGAAGGGACACATTTTTGTGTCTCAACCAAATATTATAAAGCAATTCAATTCTTCAATGGGTGGAGTAGACAGCTATGACCAAAACATTAGTCTTTACCGGATCTCTATAAGAGAAAAATGGTACTTTTCGCTAATAGTACATGGAATTATTGACATGGCTATTCAAAACACGTTGCAATTGGACCGAAAAGACGGAGGAAACCTTGGTCAGTTTGAATTTGGAAGACAAATAGGCAACCTTCCTAGAAACCTACAAAAAAGATAACAAACGCGGCCCAACATGACGGAATCCCAACACGGTCTTACATTCAAGATATGATGATATGAACCACGTAATTGTTTATCAAGAAAAACAATCTCGTTGCGGGCTTTGCAAGAAAAAGGTTCAATTTTTGTGTGAAGAATGTAAAATACCATTACACCGAAAAGAATATTTTAAGGATTTCCACACTTTGTATTTTTGTATTAATAAAGTATTACTTTCTAATATATGGGTTAATGTCAAAGTCATCCAAGATAGGATTTGGAGCCTGGTAACTATTACCTGGAAAAATTTATTTATACTTGTATCTGTCTTTTTTTAAATAAAATATTTCGGTTTTAAAGTGCGCTATATACACTCCCCTGCACAAAATTCCGCCACCAACAATATTTGGTTAAGTTTGACAATTTATAACTTTTTTATTTGTATTCCGATTTTCAAGATTTTTTCATCAGTTTGTAGGTACATCTATTGACGTCGTTTGTTATTATTCTGGTAATAAACAGTTTTTGCTTAAGAGGCATTTTACAGTGGTGAATAGAACCGTTATATTTTCTCGTAACTTTAAAAAATTCTATAGAAAAATTGAAGAGTTAATTTTGTTTCATAGTTCTTTCGTACTATCTCGGAGGCATTACTAAGATTTTGTTTTTTAAATTATTGGAATATCTCTTTACTTGTAAAAGCTGCACAATTTTATGTAAATAAAAACACTTATTTACTCATAAACATAAATATCTTGCCTGGCACCGCAAAATAACGTATTTATCAACGTGCTGTTAACACTAGCAGAATGTATGTCTCTGATCTGTTATTTCTTTATCAACTACATCCTTACTTACCCCCAGTAAAGCTTCCGAATTGAGCAACGTGGTCTTCGTAAAGCTTTTGTGAACAAACGACTTTTTACCGTCCATTCTTGTTGGTATTTTCGTTAAAAAGCAAGAAAAATACTGGTTGACAATATTCTCACATAGAACTAAACTTTTTACTAATTTTTGATTTAAATTGGTGTTAATATGCTGGCTTTATGTTCTCTCTAATAAAAAAGTAGCTCTCGAATAAAATTTATGGATGTGAAGAGGAAAAGGTAGAGATAAGAAATGTACTTTGATTTATCTAGTGTTTCGAAAGTTTTAACGCAATCTCCATGCATGTACGCTATAAAGAATAGTGGAACTGATACAATTTTAATCTACTCTAGTTTTTTAAATACCTATTTACATGTTTAACACTTAATGTACAGTGCGTTTAAACAAGGTGAGTTAATAGTATTTGGTTTAAAAACGTTATCCAAAATAGAAATGAAAACCATCAATACAAAGTTCAGTTTTATCTCTTTCTACGTTGTCATATCTTTTGTAGATATGATAGACGTTGCTATTTACTCACCTAGTAGAATATTTCACTTATACAAGTACCTTTATGTTTTAAAAATAAGTTAAATCTGTGGTTACTCTCTAGAATAAGAAAATAAGTGACTAAATCGAAGTCTAACTACCTAAAAATCTCTTAAAAGATTTACTTCAATCAAATAACTCTTTAAGGATACCACGTTGAAGTTTCAAGATCGAAAGCAAATCGCAGTACAATCACTATTTATGCCATTCTTCGTACATGATGGAAATTAGTGTTCCATAATACAACAAAACACAAAAATACTCTGCGGTTTTTTAATTTCTACCAAATATTGTTAACTTTACATGTTTCAGTTTAAAATTGCGTTTGTGAGGAAGCTGAGTTTCAGCAAACCATTTCAATATTGTTCTTTTGGTTAAACAAAATACATCATTTTGTTTACTTTCCTTTAAAACTAAGACAAACTAGTTTTATCCCATTTGCCTCAGTTATACAAACAACTTGGGCACTGGAACTAACAATGATAATGCCATAACCACATTTTAAAAGTATAAGATCTTAAAATATCTTCAGTATTTTTTGGACGACTTTATTAACACGTTGACCGACACTTGCATCTATAGCCGTCAAAGCAAAGTTCAGTATGTGACATGACGGCAATAGCCGTCCAAAAGGTTTTTAGACACAACGGCTAACGCGGCACAAATGTACATTTACCGTTGTACAAGTAGAAGTCTAGTAGGCGAGATAATCAAGAAGTAAAAAGTCCAAAACCTACTAAATTTTTGCAGTACGATGGACCTTAATGAAACTTTTTGCCTTCGATTTATATGCAAATTGCATTATTGAATAAGGAAAATGCATTTTTTAAAGTGCATTTCGAAGTGATTAAAAATGATAAATTTGAAATTCGGAAATAATTGACCGAAATGAGTTCAATATTACTACCCGGGAGTTTCTGGGGTCATTAAACACGAATATCATGACTGCCGTGGACTCCGAGCGATGGCGCATCTGGGCCCCGTCTCCGGGAGTTATGTGGAAATTCGATACAAAATCAGCGTTATTCACGAATATCATACGGTGATGGTCTCCGATGCCCCTGGTGCCTAGAACGGGCCTCGTCTCCTGAAGTTTTTGTGGAAATTCGCGGGTGGTTTTTAAAGTTGCGATCCCAAAACTCCCCGACTATCAAGTTTGCACTGATTTTGTTACGAATTTCCAAAAAAGTATAGGAGACGAGGTGAGCCCTGGGTACCAGGTGCCTCGCATACCATCTCTGACATGATATTAGTGTCCAGCGGCCCAAAAATCACTGAGTAATGAGTTTGCATTGTTTTTGTATCGAACTTCCAAAAAACTCTAGGAGATGAGGCCCAGGTGCATCAGGTCCCTTCATTATATTCATATTCAGTGACCCCAAAAACCCCTGAGTAGTATATTGCCTAATTGTATGCCACAAAATGCGCAAAAACCAAGTCTTAAAACCCACCAAATTCTATTTGCATATCCCAACCAGTAATGGGCAATAAATAAATAGTTAGTTTGTAAAAACAATTTTAACACCCCGTAGGTATCTCGGAAAAGGAAGCACTTGCGGACATACGTTTAAGTATATAGCAAACTGTCATTATTTTTCATACAGAATCACTTCCTGATATTTTACAAATATATATCATTAAAATTAAATCATTCAAAAAGACCAAAAACTGACATTTTAGGGAGAAAATTATATTATGACCACGTCAAAATCAGACATACACGTCCAAATGGAAAGATAAACGGGATGTGATAAGTCTAACAGCTGCTTACCAACCAAGTATGATAAACACAGCTCACTGGTGACAAAAATAAAAGAGAAAACCATTTGAAATAGTGAATTCTTCTTCTTCTTCTTCTTCCTCTTTATAAGCAATTCTGCTTGTTCATTGGCGGATTAATACCTCTATGGAAGGTTATCACTCCATTTTTTGCGCGGTCATTCGATACTTCCTTTGCTGATTGGTAACTTATCTCTTGTTATTTTGACGACAATCTCCTCCATTCTGCTTATGTGGTTACTCCATTCTTTTTTCTATTTTGAGTCCATTCATTTTCTTCTAATGTCTTCACTTCTCTTTCGATCTCTGAGCGTATTTCCTGTTTCCAGTAGCCTTTGCATTGTGGATGTGTCGGGTCTTGTTTCTAAGGCATATGTCATTATTAGTCTTACACTGGCTTTATAAATTCTTGATTTCATCTTCGTGTTAATGTGTCTGTTTCGCCATATAGTGTTGCACTAGCATCCTGCCAGTCTATTTGATTTTTGTACTTGATTTCTCACTTCTTTGTCCAGGTCTCCATAGCTGGACAGTGTAATTCCCAGGTATTTTAGTTCCATTACTTGTTCAATACTGATGCCATCAATTTCTATTTTACATCTGGTTGGTTCTTTGCTTACTATTATTGTTTTAGTTTTCTGAGATAAGATTGTCACTAGAGTATAATAGACCAGCATTTCTGTGTCTGAGTGATCTAAAGAAAGCATTTGACATAGTAAAACTCAAAGGTGTAATACATCTTCTATATAATAGAGAAGTTCCCTTAAATATTATAAAAACTATCGAAAACATCTACCAAAACAACAAAATGGAAGTCGGTATAGAAATAGGGGATTCATTGAGTCCCATGCTCTCTATTTCGATCATGGATGATATCACCAAAAGCGTTAACAAAGGAAGAGGATACAGAAGGGTAAACAAAGAAATAAAAATACTCTGTTACGCAGACGACGCAATATTGATAGCCCAAGATAAAGATAGTCTGCATAGAGTGTCAGGTCGATCTGTAGTTTAATCTTGTATTGATGTCTAGAATTTTTGTCTAGAAAAATGGAAAATCAATTTAATCCTCCAGAATCTTTTGTATTAGATGATGGCAATTTGGCGGCAAACTGGAAAAGGTTCCCTCAAAAATTTAAACTTTACATGGATGCTACCGATTTGTCACGACATATTAAATTTTTTGTTCTTAAAGTATTTGGAACCTAACACAAATGTTGTTATGTACAATTTATGTCAGAGGTGAAAACCAGCACAAATATTATCACAGCACGAAGCCCCAAGGTCATAATTATAACTTGAAAGATGAGCGTAATAATATTGTTCGTCGCAATAGAGTAGATATTAGAGAATCTCTAAATAAATTTAAGTCACAGCCATCTGTAATACTTACAGATACCAATGATGTAGATTCAGATCAATAACCCTCATCCTCAACATAGCTAACAAGGGTCGAATTACCCATCCACCCATATTGACATCAAAAGGAATGTAACTGAACAGTCAGATATTTGCAGAACTAGATCAGGTAAAGTTGTTTAACCTGATCCTCCTTTAAAACTAAATTTGTAAAAGAGGAAGATGTAATATGTGTAACTACACAATGTTAAGGTGGTTGAAGTGCTAAATGGTGAGAGACATGACAGTAACCACTCAGCATAGCTGTCACCAGGATGCAGGCTAACTTCCCTTTACAGAAGATAAGGTTTTGGGCTAGAAGGTGAAGTTTTAATAAACTATGAAATCAAGGATTCTAGTTTTATTTAACTAGAGTTATATCTTACAGTACCAAAGTAAAATTTGCACCAAAATTCTTTTTATTTAGTAAAATATCGCTAAATGAAATAAATCTCTTATGATTATTCCCTCATTTTCTTATGCGGAAATGTCATTGGTACGTTAAAATAATTTTAAGCTAAAAACTTAAACTGAATAAGGTTTTCTTAGTTTTATCTTGTATACTTGAAACAGATAAATTTAAATCCATTACCTAACCATTCACATAAAAGTACAAGATAGTGAAATAACGCCTTTCTGCATATTTTCTCTTTTTCGCCATTTTTGATGACTAAACCTTTTTCAGAAATTTTAGAGTATAAATCAGTCTCATATTTTAAAATCTTTAGTTCTACAAAGACTTTGTAAAAAGTGTTTTAGATTTTTCTTATCCCTATATTTCATTGTCATGGCAAAAATTAATTTTACTTATATCATTATTAGCTAGTAAGTCTATAGGTTTGCCGTGGATGAGGATCTTCTGGATGCAGCCTTCGAAGCCTTTGTAGTATGAGCTGGGTAGGCCTAGTGGTAATGTTGAAGTACCTCCTAAAAACAGAATAAATAATATAAGTATCTAGTCAAGATACTCGGAAAAGAGGTGAGATACATGGTGAAAAAATAAAAACAATGAATAATTTATTTATTTAATCAATACATCCAACCTGTTTTATACCAAATACCTCGTCTCTTTATAAACTAGTCCTCGGTTTTCTGCCTCTTGACTAATTTGACACATCTTGACCAATCTTGGTCTTTGCCTATACCCTGGCAAAGCTGCCTCGCACTTATAATTATTTCTATTGGTTAAGTCTTTCATAAAACTCTCATTTCATAACTCACTTCCATAAACTTTAGAGTCTCACTAATCTCTGAATTGCTTAAGTTTTTTCTTGCATACGTATCTCTGTCTTTTCAGAGAACGTTGTTCTTAGTGCTTTGAATGTATTTTTACGCTTTGTCAATTTTCTGGTTTATTTCTTTCGCCTATTTATGGTGTGTAAATTGATGTTTGGTAAATCTTGATCCAATAATTAGAACCTGAGATATTGCAAAATTAGTGCAAAAACATTGAAAAATTTTGATGGATGTAAGCAAAGCCTTCCTGGATTTAAGCAAAGTCTTCGACAGAGTGTGGTATGAAGGACTGAGATACAAAATAAAAGATTATGGCCACACTGGGGCCATGGTGAAACATCTACTTGTACCTAAGCGACCGGAAGTTCAGGGTCCAGATAGGACCAGTTCTTTCTGAACACGGAATCCCGTAAGCTGGAGTATCACAGGTGGCAGTCTTATCACCCCTCCTGTACAGCCTACACACAGCAGACGTTCCAAAAATACCTGGAACACTAATCAGTCTTTACGTAGACGACACTGCAATCGTGGTAAAACATAGGAACCTGGATATGGCTGTAAGAAATCTACAGACAGCACTGGATACGATGGAAGATTGGTATGAATAAATCAAGAAAAGACCAGAGCGGTTTATCTTTCAAAAGAAAAGAGATAACCCAAAAGAACAGCTATCAGTGCAAGACATATCCATCGAATGGCAAAACTAAGTACCTAGGAGCCACCATGGAGCAAAGTTTAACATTCACACCACATGTTAACGCGACAGTCCAGAAAACATCAATGGCCAGAGCCCAATAAGAAGACTTACGGGAAGAAGAAGCAAATTAGTTATGAAAACAAAATTAAGCCTGATAAACAGCATCATACTACCAATAATTACATATGCATCTCTGCATGGGGTCATACAAGTCACAGCAACAAAAAGAAAATTCAAGGAGCACAAAACTGCATTAGAGAAGCTGCAAACTTGCAAAGATACGTCACTGAAGGGTTCATATTCTGGGGCCTAAAACAAATAAGCGTACTGAATCTGATGGACGAAAAATCAAGAACAATATTCACTAAAAATTAGCAAAAAACCCAAAAAACGGCTTTGGCCACCAAAAAAATTAATAAAACACTAACAAAAGGCGTAAGTCCCAAAAATACTAACAAAATCCAAAAAAACGGACAAGAAGGTCCCACATCCTCGAGCGCCGCGTCACCGAACTGGGCGTAGCCACATTTAATGACGGAAACTTTACTTACCTATCCAAAGTTTAGAATTAGTTCTAAGAGCAATGGCTCCTGTTTTGGCAACTCCTTTGTTTGTATTATGACCGTCCACAGAAATGAATCCCATTCGTTTTCTGCGTCTTACTTGAATTAAATGCCATTCGCCATCATCGACTTTAGTGCGTGATCTGAAATAGAAATTAATCAATCTTAAATAACATATATTTATCTTAAAATATTTAAAGCTGTAATATCAAGTTAATGTAGGATGTGGGGCTGTTTCTCTGCATTTGATAAAGATAACCTACACTAATTTTATTTTATTGACTTCAGTTCTACATTTAAGTGTGCAATTCTGATTTTTCTCTAGATATTGGAAGGTCATGTGTACCTATGTGCATAACATAAAAAAGGGGGTCAAGGGCATTATCTCGTGGTACTCCTGATTTAATCTTTGTGATTTCTGTTGTTACCTATCCATATATTTAAACATCTTTCTTTTATTCAGGATCTCCTATCTGCTTAACTGTGCTTTATTTCTGATGCTGAATTGGTCTTGCCACATCAGATAGTTTTTCTGTTATAGCATTCAGTCATATAAAAAACAGGTTTTATAAGAGTTTCTCAAGAATCTAAAATTGTTTTGTTAGTATTTTTTCATCGGTTCCTAGGACAACTTTATAAATAATAATACATCTGATTAGTTGGTGTTTGGTGGTCATCAGATTTACTACACGTAAAACCAATGATCACTAGACACAAGCTAACAATAACGAAGTTTTAAGTATGGTTCCACGAATAAGAAATATAAGAACGCTCCTTGTATTGGCATGTAAGTAATATTCATATAATTTAAAATTGTACATTCTTACTTATTGGCATAATTTGTATATATTTTGTACCAGACAACACCCCAATGTTAGTAATTTGTATTTTCAGCTTAGTTTACTGTACCGGAGACCGGAGAATGCATAGTAAATTGAGCAAAACCGGTCGTTCGTGTTAGAATAAATTGATTGTAAGTATTTTTATTTTATTTCTCTTTACCTAAATTAATATTATTACCTTATAGCCCAGAATGGTTCGTTATGTCCCAAATTAAAGCTGAGTTCTGGATATCCGTCTACTATGGCAATGGATAGATAGTTTTGAAGCTGATTTCTATTCTTACTTCTCCATAGTATTAGACCTTCAGATCTAAATGTGCGTATCTTGATTTCATATCTATTTCCACGTTCGGGTTTTCTTCTAAAATTATAAGAAAACTTAATACAATTAAAATTTGAGATTTTTTTTCACCTTTTCGACCAAGTCCACAAAAAATTGGTCATTTATGAGGCTTACCGTCTTACTAAATATAAATTTATGGCCTTGCCTCTCATAGTTATACGGTTCTAGGCGTTTACAGCCCGCGCACGTTAAGGTTGATCTGCACCCCCCAAAAGACAAACTCCAAATTCAAAAAATTTGAAAAAATTTGAGAAGGTATTTGTGATGACTAGAAGTATTTTGACAACTTTTAAGCAAACTTCATGTTTTCGTTTTTGAAAAAACTCAAAAAAACTACTTTTTTCCAAGTATAAAGCGGGAAAACCAAACATAGGATTTTGTTAATTTTTTTTACAGCATCAAGATATAATCATAAGAAATACTTATGAATTTTTTGAAAATTTTTGAATTTACAGTTTCGGCTTATAATAAAGTTACTGGTAAGAAACCGAAAATTTTTTTAATAACAACATATATAAAACTGTAAAAGTTTAAAATATTTGCAATAAAACGTTAAATATTTTTTCCTAAACATATGAAAAATCTCGTTAAACAAGAATTATGTCTTGAACTGCCGCCTTCAAATTGTAATGTAGGGAGATGGCTCCATCTAAAACAATGGTAGTATTTATCATCGATAGATAGCATTACGTTCGGCTTCGAAACGCTTCAAACGAATAAAACTGTTTAGATAATTATTATATTCCGACTGACACAGCAGAGCAGTAAAGTAAAGTATTATACATAAAGATGGTGTTAATGATATCTTTGCTTACTTGGTCTACTAGTATTATAAGTTATAGCGTAGGTATTTGATAAAATTACTGTTTACACAACTTGGCAACTCAGCCAATTGATATAATGATAGAAAACTGCAATTTATGTTAGGGTTTGAAAATATTACAGAGTCATCATTAGACTTCGGCAAATATGCATATTGCATATTTTGCATATTGTGCATATTTTATGCAAATATTTCATATTTTGGCATAGTTGTATAAAAGTTTGCATAAAGTGCATAAAAGTTCAGATTTTTATACCGTATTTGAAAATTTTTAAACATACCAATTTATTTAAATTCTTGTATAAAATTTTTTAGTCATTTTAATCAAGAAATGATCTAAGTACGTAATCTCTACAGGTACAAAACATTTACAATTTCAAAGAAGATCAATTTAAGTAGCCCTCAACATTCTTAGAAAGTCTCGGTCACTGAGGCATTCAGTTATTGGATAATCGCTAAGGGTTCGCTCATTTGCATTTTATGATCTAATCCCCAAATCTATCTACAATTTATTGTATCTTAACAGCAGGTAAACGGCTAATAGTTTTGTTCCTATTTTAGGGATTTTCCAAAATCTCCCAGTTTATTGAATTAGGTACCTAAACATTTCTAATTTGATGCTCAGATTTGTAAATCATTTTTGTTTTGATATTCAAAGCGTAAACACTCGTTGTGCGTAACAAAAAGGAAGATTGTGATTTTATAATGCCTGAAACAACCAGTGCTTCAACTTGGATTAAACCTTATAAAGAGCTGTCTATGGATATGGGAAAAATCTACTGTTCAGTCTGTGGCAAAATTGTAAGTATCTAATATTTTCTATTAAATATCTAATATTTCATACATACAGGGTGTTTCCAAATGACACTTACAACGTTTGACTTTCTCGAAAAATTGAACAAAACGATATAGTTAATGAGGGGTCAAACTTATTTACTTTTCGAGATACAGGGTGTTAAAATTAAAAAAAATTAAATTCTTTTTGTTAATAACAACAATAACTTTAAAACCAATAAACGTATTTACTTGAAATTTAGTACTCGTAGGTTGTTTCTAAATGAAAAATAGCTTCCTTTAGTGAGAAAAAATTGTCCATGGTACAATACAATGGTGTGTATTTAGAAAAATTTTTCACCTTTACTTTTTTTTATGAAGTCAGCTATTCTAAAACACAATTATTTTTATTGTAATTGAATTAACAAAAAAAAAACTTTTGTTGAATTTTAAAATAAGTTATATGATGTACTAATGGTTAGTAACAAAAACTAATTTGTGGATTAATACTGCATTTAAAACACTTAGCGAGTGTTTTTTTTCCAAACCAGTTATTTGATTAACCAAAAACACCTTGTATATTTTTATATTTTAAAGGTTGGGTTAAAATAAAGGTTTTTATTTTTATTTATACATAGCATGTGAGAAGAAATTTCAGATAGACCAACATGTGAGAACTGCTTCACACATTGCAAAAAAAGGAAAAATAGGAGGAAAACATCAAACGGTCGTGGTCGGTCTCTAAGAAGAAATAATGTGAACGGGCTATACTCGTCGGTGTTAATTAATATTAAGGAAGAAATTGCAGATAATTATTTTTACATATCTGTAGACGAAACCACTGATTCCTCAGGAAAGTATATTGCTCATTTATTGATTGGTGTTCTTAAAGAAGATACCTTACCAAAATCTCATCTTATTTCATGCCAGCAACTTGAGAAAACAAATGCTTTAACAATTTCGCGTTTTATACAAGAAACATTAGCAACTTTTTTTCTTCCGACAACTATTCCTTCTAATAAATTACTGCTTATTTTATCGGATGCTGCTCCTTATATGGTGAAAGCAGGACAAAATTTAAAAATATTTTTCCCAGATTTAATACATGTTACTTGTGTAGCGCATGGATTAAACAGAGTTGCAGAGGAAATACGAAAAAAGTTTTCTCTTGTAAATACCATGATATCCAGTGTCAAAAAAGTATTTCTTAAATCTCCTATAAGAATTCAACTTTATAAAGAAATGCTACCTAACATTCCTCTTCCACCACAACCTATTTTAACGCGATGGGGAACATGGTTAGAAGCAGCTAATTTTTATGCAGATCATTTTGTTAAAATAAAGAACATAATTGATACGTTAACAGATGAAAGTTCCCAATCTCTTTTGGATTCTAAACAAACTTTTCAGAGTAACTTGCTTCAACAAGAACTTTCATTTATAAAATCAAATTTTAGTTTTGTTCAAAAAACAATTACTCAGTTAGAATCACCAAAACTGTCATTGTTCGAAAGTACAGCATTAATAAAAGAATTTGCGTCATGTTGTCGGAACGTTAGAGGTAATATTGGAAAAGATATTTTAAAAAAATTTGAAGCTACTATGGAAAAAAATAAAGGTTACCATATTCTTTCTGAAGTAGTCAGTGTTCTAGCTGGAAATATTTCGGAAACAATTAATTTAGAACCAAATGTTTTGGTTAGTTTGAAAAATGCTCCCGTTAAATCAGTTGATGTTGAACGAAGTTTTTCCATATATAAATATATGTACTCAGACAGAAGCCACAAGTTTTTGTTAGAAAATTTTGAACACCACTTGGTCATTTATTGTTACCATAATTCTAAATAAGTTTATTCATACTTAAAAATGATGTAATTACTTAAAATAAATGTAAATCTTAATGAATAGTAGGAAATATTTAGTTATGTACACTTTTTTTTTTAAATAAAATTGTTACTATTTTACGATTTTTTTATTTATTTGTATGCATATTTTGTAAAATATTTGCATATTTTCGGGTAAACACGTGCATATTTATGCGCATATTTTCTACATTTTTATTTGCATATTTGCCGAAGTCTAGTCATCATGTAGAAATCTGCGATTAAGATAAAAAAATTACCACAGTAGTAAGCCGCAGTAGAGCCATCTCTAGGATCAGAAACAAATTAATCGAGGGTGAAGATCAACCTTAAAACTGCTTTATGGCATTAAAAAATATTGTGTTTAGACATCCTTAATACATAAAATTCTTTGTATTGGATCGTACCATACGACTGTATAACGAATCTCCGGTTGTACTTTTTACTAAACATCATTTTGTAGGTTTTTTTAAAGGAACAAATTCTATAAAGTATTCTTTATAGAAATCTTAAACCTCCATTAGTGGTCTACTACATTGATTTAGGATAAATAGTAGAAACATATAAGGATGTCGTAAATATTATTAAATCTAATAAACAACTGGAGATAGGTGAGTAAAATATTCTATGATCCAACATTATCAGAAAAACTATGATGTATGCTAGTAGAAGTTAATCAGTAATAAATGTTATTCATGATATAAATGTAGATTAATAGATGGTTAAATGTTAGTCAAAGTACTTACAAAACTTCTAAGTCCTCTACGTCATAATCAAATGTATGTTCATCTAAAAAATCGTTGTCATGTTCGATCTCTTCATCTTCTATAGTTTTGTTTTGAATTTCTTCATCGTTGTCAGTAACGTTCGTTAAATTTTCGCTAATGTTTAGTAAAATGGTTAGTATTGTTAACGTATTAATAAGTTTACTAAGAGTAAAAAACAGAGTATAATGATCAATACATTTATCAATTTATTCGATGTAGAATAAGCTTACTAATGAAAGTAGTTTTCCTAGAAATAACTATTAATAGTTCTGAGTTGAACGATTTCAATCTTAATTTAAAATTGAGTTTGCAGAGTAATACCTCATAATACCTTGAAAATCCAAATAGCTTCTAATTTTTTACTCTTAGTACATATTGCTTTTGTTAGATTTGATTTTAGTAGATTTAATAAAAATTGTTTTATTACCTTCTATATCCCCTGTTTGTATACTGAAGATATGTGGCGCCGTTTAATTTGATTGAAATATTTTCTTCAGCGACTGCAAGTAAAAAAAGTGTTATTTTTAAATTAATACTATTTTTATTAATTCACACATACTGTTAATTTATCTTCAGAAATTTTAAGATTTTAAATTAAACCAATTTTATTTATATACGTGAAAAAAAATAAAGCCATCGAAAAAATCATAATTGAGATAAGTCATGGAATATATGCCATGGGTTAGAATGTTGGTTTCTAATACATTTAACATTATTTCATGTAACTTTGGTTCGACACTATCTAAGTCAGATATATCTTTCCCTAAATGGTTAAGTAGTTTCTTTTGAAGTTTTGTAAACATGGTTCTTGTTGATCTATTATTTGTATATTGATAGCTGCATTTTAAAATACGGAGTAAACCAACCATATCAGTTGTAAATTGTTTGACGACGTTAATAATGTCGGGTAAGCCTTGGTCATTATCAATCATTAAGGACAGTTGGTGGTAATTTGAAACGTAAGGTGGTGTATGATTATCAATAAAATTTTCAGGAAGAGTTTTCCATATAGATGAATCGTTTGATGAGTGCAGTTTTTTTAATTTTGAAGATTTGGGTTTGTGAAGAGATGTAATGACATTACCAAAACTGCGTTTTATGGAGGTACTTGCATTGGCGCAAGTATTATAATAGTTTTCATCTAGATTCTGTGACTTTATTATATTTGTAAATACTGGAGCAAACTCATAAATAGCAACAGAAGAAATGATGAAGAGACGAAAAGGGCTCCTAACCCTAATTCCTAAAAACCATTCTCAGTATAGTTTTTGTTGCTGCGGTGTTAAGTCAATTGTAAATAGTTTTTGTAGTGTTGTCACTGTCAGTGTATTGGAATGAGCATAAGTTCTGTTCTGGTGGCAAGGATTGTTGCGGCATTAGAAGATGGTCATGGTCAGCGCGAAACTGCGAGAAACGTTGGTGTACGTCTCTCGAGTGTACAACGAGTATGGCGACGGTACAAAGAGACCGGTCTGCTTATTCAAAGATCTGGTTTAGGTCAATCTAGAATTACAACACCGAGAGATGACCGCTTTGTCGTTTCTAGTGCTTTGAGAAAAAGAACTGTCGCGGCAGTTTCTCTTCGAAATCATTTGCAAGAAGTGAGAAACGTAAACGTCAGAGAATGGAAAGTTAGAAGGCGATATTATGCTGCTAGTATATCTTCTCGAACTAAAGTAACTGGACCACTGCTTTCATGAGAACATAGCATTGCCAGATTGAATTTTGCACGAGAACACTTGGCTTGGACAATACAGGATTGGAGTCGTTTATTGTTTTCCGATGAATCGAGATTTTGTCTTACGGAATGATACAAATCTGTAAGAGTGTAGAGACATCCAAGATCGAGAAATATGCTTAATCATGTGTCGCCGAGCGAATTTGTTGGAGGGTCAGTTATAGTATAGAGAGACTTATTGAGTTAGTCTTTATCGACAATGGGACAGTGACGACGCACAGGTACCCGATACAGGTTCTAGAAGACCATGTTTTACCGTTTATGGTTATTCTTAAAGATGCCGCAACATTTATTCATGACAATGTACGGCCCCACACTGCTTGGATAGTAATTGATTATCTCTACGAGGTTCAAATCATACGATTTGGTTGGCCTGCTCGCAGTCCAGATATCAATCCCATAGGGGGTTCAGTTGTTTGGGGTGAGATGAAGAGACGTTTACGAAGACATGTGCTGTCATAACTTCAAGAGAGCTTCGCGATATATTTGTGCAAGACCAATCTTCTACAGAATGTGATCCGAAATCTGATCCAAAGCATGTCTCGTTGTTTGCAAACTGTTATCATTGCAAGAGGAGGAAATACTCGCTACTGAAATTCGAAAAATCTCTTTTCACAAAAATCGCATACAACAAATTTCTTAATATTTAGTATATCAAAGGAAAATTGTTCGTTTTCATTAATTTCAATAAACTATCAACAAAAAAACCTTGTTTTGTTTAAGCAATCTATTAGTAAACTATGTAACAATCGAAAATAGTTACAAAAGAATAATAAGTTATAAAATAAATTCAAATTACGGGGCGATCCTAATTTTATTCTCGACGGTGTATTTGAAATCTTTATCTTTTGTTACAAAAATATACAAAATGAACTGATATATTAGATACTACCTTATGTAGAAATATTTCTTAGTATAAGTATTTAGCATAGTTTTATTCATTAGTTACGCCACTGCAAGAAACCACTTAAACAATATGCTTAAGTCGCTATAAGAGAGACGCGATTCAGGGGCGAAGGGGACAGGAGATATGTAGACGAGATCACACATTCCTCCTGAGCTAAACGGCATTCGATTTTTGTCGCCAGAACTGAATAGACTTAAAATTATCGTGCACGCCGAAAAAGACGAAAGACGAAACCAATTAACGACGGGGGTGTTCGATATTTTAATTCGCAGACAATTATCCGTATTTTTGTGTACATGTAAATAACATCATTACAGTGTATTTTATGTAATAAAGACTTCTCGCATAGATCGCGGACTTTTACTATAACGTTAACCTCTTCAAATAATAAAAGAACTTAATTAGACCTACACTTATTAGTAAAGCACTCTAAAATGTATATTATAAAAAAACTTGCTGACTTACTTGTTTCACAGTATCGTCCCTTGTATTTTCCATTACATTTACAAGTGAAGTTGTCCAGTTCTGGAACGCACATTCCATTGTTGAGGCAGGGATTGTTACCTGGTGGACAAGGTGTGCCTTCGTAGTAGGCAATATTGAAAACGCAATGGGAATCGTTCTGTGGAATTGCTGGTGTACAATCTGGTAATGGGCTTGAAATGTGAAGTGGAATGTGATTAAACGTGACTTTTTGAATAATGCCTTTAAAACCCTTCGAAGCTCCCGAGAGTCGGTGTATTTGTTTCCAATTGCTAGAATGGAATTTATTTATTTAAATTAAAAAATAAATTTTGTTTTTAAAGTGTCAAAATGCTAAGTATGGTGTATATTACTTACTTACTTACTTAGTCCTAAGCCTTTCTACCGTTAGGTGTAAGGCTGGTGGGGTTAAGATTTGCACTGTTGTCTCCATGCTATCCGGTCTTGTGTTAGATTTCGTGCACTTTCCCATGTCAATCCTTTCTTCTCAACTTCTTTTCTGATTTCGTCTACCCACCTAACTCTTGGTCTTCCTCGTTTGTTTTTCCCTTGCATTCTCGTTTCAAACACTCGTTTTGTTAATCTTTCATTCGACATTCTACACACGTGTCCGAACCATCTTAGTTGCCCCTCTACTATTTTTTCGTTTATTGGTTCTAGTTTTAGGTTTTGTCTGATTGCTTCGTTTCGTATTTTGTCTGTCCTCTTTCTGTTTGCTATTTTCCTCAGGAACCTCATTTCCATAGCATTGACTCGAGATTTTTGTCTCCCAGTCAATGTCCATGACTCGCTATTATACATGATTGTAGGTCTAACTACTGATTTAACGACTGCCGTTTTTACCTTCTCCGGTATTTCTTTTTTTCCCAAAAATGTTGTTTTCATAGTGTTAAATAAGCTTCCTGTTCGTCCCATTCTCTCATTTATTTCCATGTCTTGTTTACCGTTTGATTCAATTATTGCTCCTAGGTATTTAAAATGTTCCACTTGTTCTAGTTGTTTTCCGTTTAATTGTATTGCGTGTGTCTTTCTCTTATTTGAAATTATCATTGTTTTTGTTTTCTCTGTATTTATTTTCATATTTATGTTTGACAGTTCTTCTTCTAGGATTTCAAGGTTGTTCTGAAGGTCTTCTCTGTTTTCTGCTATCAAAACCATGTCGTCTGCGAATAGAAGCTCTGATAGTTGAGTCTGTTTCATTTGCCAGTATCCTAATATTAGTTTTCTCATTCTTCTCTTGGCTTTCTTTATTGCTGTATCCAGTACCACTGAGAACAGCAGTGGGCTCAACACGCATCCCTGTTTGAGGCCTTGACTTGTAGTAAATTCTTCGGATTCCTCGTTGTTGGTTCTCACCGTATTTGTATTATTATTGTACATATCCTTTATTACATCAATTGTTATCCTGTCAACTCCTCTTTCCTTTAATGTCCTCCATACGTCCTTTCTTTGTATTCTGTCAAACGCCTTTTCCAGATCAATAAAGCATATATGTATTTCTCTATTTTTATTGATTACTTTCTCACTTATTTGTCTTATTGTGAATATGTGGTCTTGCGTGCTTCTGTCCTTCCTGAATCCACATTGTGTATCTTCCATAGTTGGTTCTATTTGGGTTTTTATTCTTGTTTCTATTATTCTTGCGAATACCTTCCCAGGAATACTTGATATAGTAATACCTCGGTAATTATTACAGTTTCTCTTGTCGCCCTTTTTGTGTATTGGTAGTATAATGTCTTTCTTCCAGTCCTGTGGTATTTCTGCTCTTTTTATGATATCATTCATTAGTTCTTTCATGCTGTCCACTCCCTCTATTCCCATAAATTTTATCATTTCCGGGGTGATATCATCCTTGCCTGGTGCTTTGCCTAATTTAACTCTTTCAATTGCCTTTTCTAGTTCCTCTGTTGTTATGGGTTCTACTTTTTGTTCTTCATTAATTTCTTGTATCTCCACTATGTTGTCTACGTCTGTATGAGTTAGCTCTTTGAAATGTTCTCTCCATCTTTCCATTATTTGGTTTTCTTCTGTTATTACCTTTCCATTCTTGTCTTTTATATTCGGCATCGTGTGTTCTTTCTTTTGTCTGAGCTGTTTTAATGCGCCATAGAAGAGTTTTTGGTTTTCTCTATAATTATTTGTCATTTTTAGTCCAAACTTTTCCCATGACCTTTCTTTTTCTGCTTTTACAGCTATTTTAACCTCTTTTCTTTTTTCTTTATATGCCTCATAATCTTCAGGGCGCTTTGTACTTAGATATCTCTTCCATTTTTCTTTTTTGTTCTTTACTTTCCTTCGTATTTCGTCCGTCCACCATTCAGTTCTCCTCATGCTATTATTTGCTATTTTTGTCTTCCCGCAAGTTTCCTCAGCAGCTATGATTAAGCTGGTCTTGAGATTTTCCCACTTTTCCTCTATACTAGCAGTTTTTGCCCTACCTTTCAAAATATTGTCAAATTTTTCTTGGAATATCTGCTTATATCTTTCTTCTTTTAATTTGTAGCTTTTTACTTTTTCATTTACTACCTTTCTCCTCTTTTCTTCATTTTCTTTTGCTGTTCTCATTCTCATTATTACTAGATGATGATCACTGCCAATCTCTGAGCCTCTTTTGACTTTCGTGTCTTGTACTCTTTTCCATTTGTTGCTACTTACCAAAAAGTAATCTATGATTGATTTTTCATTTCTACTTTCTTGTACTCTCGTGTATTTGTGTACTTTTTTATGTTTAAATTTTGTATTTGTTATAACAAGTTTATTCTCCATACATATTTCTATTATTCTTTCGCCATTTTTGTTTAGTATTTCTTCTCCTTCTTTTCCCATGCATTCCTCAATTCCATTGTTATTATTTCCGACTCTACCGTTTAGATCTCCCATTACAATTATATTTTCTTCCCCATTGTCAATTTGCATTTGGAGCTCCTCGAAAAATTTATCCTTCTCTTCCTTTTTTGCATCTTCATTTACTCCGTAGGCTGTTATTATTGTCCATATTTCCTCGTCTATCAGTTTCATTTTCAGCGATAATATTCTCTGGTTAACATATGTTTCTTCTATAACGTATTGTAGACTATTCGGTGCAATTATTATCCCTACGCCTTCTTTTGCTCTCTCCTTTGCATCAGCTCCTACCCAAAATAACCAATATCCTTTGTGTATCCTCTTAAAACCTCTTCCTTTCATTTTCGTTTCCGTTATTCCTAATATTTCTATTTTTTATCTGATCATTTCTTCTACAAGTTCTACCTCTTTTCCATTGATGCTTCTTACGTTCCATGTTCCCATTTTTATCTCTCCTTTTTTCTGCGGTATATCTTTCATCTTCTTTCTATTCTCATCCTTGTTTACCTTTGCATCGTGCTTTTTCCTATCGTTATTCCTATTCGTCGCCCTGGTCGTCATTGTCAGATCCTTTCCGTTGCTTTGGTCGTTATCAATGTTCCTCGTGTGGGTGTAGTTTTCTAGTTTTTTGGATGTTTTTCAAGTTCCTTTTTTATTTTGTTCCATCTCCATTCTTCTTGGTTTACTAACACCTTGTTGTAACCAATTTTGAATGGTGTATATTAAAAATCAATAAATAGTAGTACCTAAAGTATAAATATAAGTTAAAAAAAACAAATTTGGCAAAAGAAACATACCTACATAAATACTTGTATTTACATAAAAATATACAGAATAAATAGCAGATTTAACACAACTTGATTTTTTTCTACCACCTGGGTTACCTGAAAAATCGCGGTTAAGGTAGTAGATCAATCAAAGTAAATGATTGCATAAAATAAAAGATCACATATGCCGTGCAATGCAGGCAATTACTAAATAAATTATCAACAATTCTATTCATAGCTTTCACGATAGATTGATCACTGTCAACATACAAATGGATGTTTAATTTAAGGAAGAAATTATAATTTAGTCCAATTGTTCAGTTTTTTATGTTGAAAATGTCAGTTGTTTAAAGCTTTTCTTTGAAAACATTTCCTCCAATTATTTAATTAATTGTTTATTGTGTCATGTATATCATGTAATGTTCTGTAATATAAATCGCTCAATTTAAGTTGCTATTTAAAAAAAATCTGGTAATGGCAGCGATACAAACTAAAAGGTTCCTCTAAAAAATGCAGAACACAATGTCATTTAGTATCCCATAATTGTCAATTATTAAGAGTTTATTAATTTTAAAATTACAACCTTGTTGCCAGACTTTTTCGCAAACCTGTATAGTATTCTGTTCAGTCCTAGGGACAAAGGGGGTTGGTGGCCGATTAAGGAGCAAAATGTTTTGTTTATCTACCTTGCCTGGAGCATTGTATGTTCGTTTTTCATCTAAAGTTCCACATCGCAATCAAGACAGTAGTACCTTGATTCGCACCTCAACTTCTTTCCGGATACATCATTCGTATTACTGCACAAAACACGCATTCTAGTTGGATCAGCTTTTTTTTCTGTGACAGGAAAAACTTCTGGGAAATGTCGACCGGTAAGTCTAAGTGGGTTTGAAGTGTTGAAAGTCTATCTTTGTAGCAAAGCTCAATCAGTTGAGTTATCAAACCCAAATGTTGTTGACTCTTGCGTTTGCTGTGTTGCTGATTACAGTTGTTTCAGTAGGTATATTAGATGTTCGGGTTACCCATTTCTCTCAGTATTCCCCACATTTTATGCCAATTTACATTATCGAACGCTTTCGAGTAGTCGACGAAGCACAAATATGTTTCTAGATTAAATTCTCTAGATTTTTCTATAATTTGTCTGTGATTGAGAATTTGTTCTCGTCTGCCTATTCCTTTAACAAATCCACATTGTTGTTGTGGGAACTGTGGTAGAAGTATTGATTTTAATCTCTCGTTAATTATAGTTAGCAGAACTTTATCTTGCGTGGGAGATCAGGGCTATAGTGCAGTAGTTATTACAGTCAGTTGGCGAGCCTTTCTTATAAATGGGTACGAAAGTGAGCTTACACCAATTATCTGGCCATCATCCTGTGTTCCAGATTTCATTATACAGTTTGAACATTACTTCGATTCCTATGTCTCCCATTTATTTAAGTGCTTTCGCCGTGATTCCGTCTTCTCCTTGAGATTTTCCAGTTTTTAATTTTTTTATTGCGGTTTCTATTTCCGATTTTAAAATATATGGTTCCTTTTCGTCATTTTTTTTTCTGGATTCACGTCTTCATGGTCATTATGAAAAAACATTTCACAATATTGTTTCCATGTCGCTGCTATGCCCTCTGGATTGATGATGGTCGTTCCCAAAGTATTTTTAATTATCTGCTTTTGTGGTTTGAACTCTTTAGTTAAGTATTTTACTTTGGCAAACAGTTCTCTAGGTTCTTGATGGTCGAATGTTCTTGTAGTTGTTTGCATATTTCTTTAATATGATTATTTTTGTCTCTTCTTCTTGATGATTTTATGCGTCTGTTTACATTTGCTATCTTGTTTTCAGTTTCTGTTGGATTTGAAGCATTGTTTCTAATTTTTCTTCGTTCTTCTACTAGGTTCAGTGTCTCATCAGTCATCCAGTGTTTTTCTTTCCTTGGGGTTTCTTTGGGGTTTGTAATATTTATTGCGTCTGTAATTCACGTCTTTGTATGTTCCCATGTTTGATTGGGATTGCCAGTTATGTTTGGTGTGTTGTTACTATGTCTTAGTGTTTCTTTGTATATTCCAGGCTCTTTAGGTATATATTTAATTGTTTTATTTCTTTAAAGATTCAGCGGATTAATAATACATAAAATCAGTTATAAAATCTTATAAATCCCAATCGGCCACGAAACCCGCCTTTGCCCCTAGACTAGCTACCCCATGCTTATTTTTTTTTAATTGTTCACATACAAAAACTTCAATCAAAATAAACAAATCAAATGTATTTATTATACACTAATATTACTTACTTAATAGAGCCGATATAAAGCGGAGTTTCCAAATTGAGTTCTGTTAATGGAGTTCCTGAATATCCTCGAACTTCTGTAGAATTGTCGACTTGTAGTCTACCCTCTCTTCCTTCACGTAATATTATAACTCTGTGCCACTTATTTTGTGTAATTGGATTGGAACTTCTGCAAAAATATAAAATACAAAACTATGACTAAAGATCTTTGTAAACTATGATATTTAATAAAGGCTGTAGGCTTTATTTATTATTAAATTTTCTCATTTAGCCCGGCCCTTTATGAGATTCCACAGTCATGAGTGGTCCACAGGGTGCATAGCATATTTCTTCTAGTTTTTTCTCTGATTTATAGATATCAAAACCTTTGAATACTATTTCGGCATACCTCAGTAGGTCCGTGGAAAATTTGACTAAATTTTTCTTGTTACATTCTTCGGACTCTTGTTTGGCGTTTTGAATATGTGGATTTCACATCAGCTTCCATATCATTTCTCCACCTCCCCCAGGACGAAGGGCATACACTATCATTTTGGTTTAGCAAAATATCCTTGAACCACGATTGTCAATATATTTACATATCCAAGGCAGTAGAAACTTCCCCGTAAAGCGTCGCTAATAAGTTGTTTATCAGTATAGCCCACAAAAGTGGAGATAGTACTCTTCCTTGTTAGCAACTACTTCGTACCATTGCTTCAATAATAGCTTCGGCTACAAAGGAAACAATACTCCTGTTCATTAGAGCCGTTAACAGACCTTTGTGCATTAACAGTTCCATTGACATACTGGTCTTTAAACAGAGATCGTATTTTGCACTCTTTCTCAATGTACTGCTATGTGTCTGTCTTCCAGCAACTATGATAATAGTCTGCTAAGATCATACAGCGCTAAATCAGTACATTTTCCTGGCTGATATGTATATTGACGATTCTCACTTATCGATTCGTTCTATATGCACCTATCTAATAATTTTTACAGTGTATTTGCTGGATTTTTTGAAATGGCTAGTTAATAATTATAAAAAAAAGTTATTTTTCGAGTACTTACGTTAAATTGGCGATTCCACTTCCCAAGTTAAACCTAAATTGAAGATATCCTCGAGCAATATTTAAAGAAATAAAATCTCCCTTTCCATTCTTCATTTGCCCATTGTAAACAATAAGACCATTGGCTGCTGTGGTTTTGAAAATGATTTCCATTGCAAATCTTTTCTTGATACCTTGAAGTTTTGGAAATTGTATGTAACTGTTTCCATTAAATTCTGGTATAAGATTATGCAAGTTTTTGAAATCTGCAAAACACAAAGATATTGTAAATGGTATAAACCAACACAAAAAGTAATATATACAAGTAGGTTATCTAGTACATTAAGTTATAATTTAGAATAAAAAATAAAAATAAATATAATTTTTAGGGGCTTCCTCGACATTGACGTGCAAACGGTTGGAGGCGGGGGTTTAATTCATCTGCTTTCAAAAACTGATAATTATTCGAAAAGCAACTGAGGTAGAAAAGCGTCCGAATTGTCGCAATAAAAGATTAGTGTGACAGTATATTACGTAATACATACAGTATTGTAACAAACTGAAACGGAAGATTATTGTCCTCAAAATATTACAATCTGGCAAATCTAAAATTTAGAATATATTTTTGGCAGTAAATTGTAAGTAAGCGTATATACAAATATAAAAAATTGGAATTAGGGGTTTTAAGGCAATAGAAATCAACTAGGATATCCGCATCGATGCATTTTATAGGTGCCGCTATATGCGATATGTTGTTGCTATAACAGTATACATAAATTTTGTTCTTTTATTAGAAAATATTATACCTATATCATTCAAAAAAATTTTGACCTAAAATAAATCTAAAAAAGATAAATTATTTCCGTATACCTAACATGTTGCTTTTATATAATAGATAGGAATAAAAAATACAAAAATATTTTTTTCGCTCTATTATCTCCGCAATAACACTTTAATAACAAATTCTTACCTTCTTGACAAGGTATCCCCAGTTTCTTATGTTGGCAATCCGTTTCAAACATACACTGCTCTCCTATACAAGAGCCTTCAAACTTCTCACAGTAGTCTCCAGTATATTTTGACGGACAATCACATTTAAATAAATGGTCAGATTCTAAACATTTTCCTTTGTTTTGACATGGCGAAACTTTGCAAGCGTGGTCTAAGCAGTCGTAAATACCACTCACTTCCAAAACCCATTCCTCTTGTCTCATATGGATTTCTACTTCCTGTCTACCAATTCTCAGCTTCTTAATGCATCCTTGGAAGCCTTTTGATGTACCAATATTATCATAAACTCTAAAAATCAATCAACATCAACAACATTAGGTATTTTTTATAATATCTAGCCGATAAATTTAAATGACTATACATAAAATATATTGCTGAAATTACAAATATATTGCTCTAGACTAAAAGTTAATCTTAAAAAACCAAAAACTAACCGATGAAATTGCTAAACTAATAGAAAAGAAAAAATAAACAAACTGATGTAAAATAGAAAAGACTAATTTATATTTAAATGGGAATAAGCCACAATTAAAGGTTAAAATACGTTTATTGACGTTTCAATTTCCACTTCGGAAATCGTTCTCAAAAATTTTTTAAAAAAAGAACGATTTCCGAAGTGGAAATTGAAACGTCAATAAACGTATTTTAACCTTTAATTGTGGCTTATTCCCATTTAAATATAAATTAATTTAAAATGCCACAAGAAAATAGCTTCAGAACAATATTTAGAAAAGACTAAACGTAAACATTAAATGAAAACACATTAAAGAGGACTGGGGTCGAAGTAATTAAAGTCCGTAATAAGAAAAGTAAGTGGGATTAACAGTAAAACCATAAAGGAAAAAAATAGAATTGGTAAAAGATGCGAAAAATCTATTTTATGGCACACCAAAACATGGATGTTTAGTCAACATAGAAATAACTTTGCTGAGATTGATGCAAACATTCAATAACAAATGGTACCATAAGGAGACAAAGACAACGATACTTCTTAGGATTTGTAAGGGTTACTGTACTGTAAGCGGACATTGTGGCAGTTTTGTAGTAGAGTTAAACTATCATCTAGCGCATGGTTGTTACGGCTCATACTTGAAACGGATAGACACGGAGGAGACTGGTGTGTATGTACGTTGAGGAGAGTATGAGAAAATTGCGGATCATAATCTGCTTATATGCAATAGGTGGGTAAAAAGAAGACAGAAGTGTGAGAGGGGTTTAGGTAAGACGATGATAGTGGAGGTACTGGTTGAACTGATGCTGCGTGGTAAGGAAGATTGGACTCTTGTGAGTAGTGTGCTTGCTACTGTGATGAAAGAAATAGAGAGACCAAAGTGGAGAAAATAAGAGAAGAGCAGATCCTATGAAGAACAGAAGATGATGGAGTGGAGAAAGGGTACTACCATCTAGGTTTTTAATGGGTAAAAATTCCACAGTACCACCAAAAATGCTATTAGCATAAGGTAAAAATTGTGAAAATATTGTTCAAAACAAAAAAGAAACATTATTATTTTTGAATAAATTTGTAAGACTTGTGCAACGATTGTAAAATAAATCTATAGTACAATTTTTATCTAATTGTAATAACGGAAATAAGACGCAAGATCTACTAATCTATGTTATATACTAACCTTGTGTAATTTGTTGGAACATATCCAATAAAAGCGTCTTCTAATAAATCTAAAGCTTTTAGTGATCCACTTGATTGTCCAGTAATTTCTTCAGATTCGTCTAACTTCAAGACGCCATCCCGATGGTACCTCCTAATAACAACCTTATGATCTTCGCCCTTTTTGATTTTGTCAACAGATCTTATTACTACGGCTCCATTTCCTAGATTGTACTTAAATTCAACGAAACCGTTTACAATAGCAAGTGAAACGAAATCACCTAAGCCATCTGCTTTTTGTTGATTGTATAATATTACTCCATCTTCTGTGTATGACTGGAATTCTACTTCAATGCTTAGTTTGTGATAGGCTTTAAGCGACCTTAGTCGTGCATAGGATTTGCCATGAAATGCTATAAGGAATAGATCAGAAATATTAATACCACTGGTGGTCAAAAAAATTCAGGCATATTAAATTCTCTATATTACTCCCTCAAATAACAAAAAATTTAAGGGAGTAAACAAATTTCTACCCAATTCATTCATAGTTTCAAAGCAAATTTAATTTTCAAAAACAACACATACCTATGAGTGTTCAAAAAAGACACATACTTCACAGTAAAAATGCAAAAGAGTTATTAATTTGTGAGGACTGAGGGAGACAACGAAACGTGGTTTTATAAAAAGGATGATCAACTGTAGTGTAAGAACTATAGAGGCATTACTCTGCTAGCATCTGCGTATAAAATCTCCGGCAATGTATTGTTTGAAAGACTTATTTTACAAAGGCTATTGTTGGTCAATATTAATGCAGATTTACTGCTGGAAAATCAACTACACATTAAATTCAAGCACATAGGTAGATTTTAGAAAAGTTACTACAATATAACATAGATACATACCATCTCTTCGTCGACTTCAAAGCAGCCTATGACAGTGTAAAAAGAACTGCATTATATAATGCAATGATAGACTTTGGGATCCCACCTAAGTCAGTTAAGTTGACCCAACTAACAATGCCAAACGTAAGCTCATGCGTTAGAAGTAAAGGAGAAAACTCTACGTTCTTTGACATTAAGATTCTCTATACTACAACCGATCCAGATATTGTGAAAATCATTAAGGTGCAGAGACTTAGATAGGCTGGACACATTGCTAGGATGTCAGATGATCACGAATACAAGAAGAGATTAACATTTTCAAAACCAGAGGGCACAAGAGATAGAGGACGATCACGAAGGAGACGGATTGATGATGTGGAAGAAGACCTACATATGTTAAGGGTTAAAAGAGGGAGGGAAGTTGCCAGGAATCGACAGGAGAGGCGACTTCTTTGTGAGCAGGCCAAGATTCACAACACTTATAATGATGATATTTTGTATCTACAAGCGTACGAAAATTTTTCGGGACAATCCAGCATACCAGGTCTTCTAGGGCTCGATCGAAAGAGTCTCCTCAGAGCTCACTCCTTTTAGCTAATAAGGTCAAATAACATTGATATGAGGTCAATGTTTTCAATGTCAATGTCAAAGATTTCACTTGAAGGGAACATACTGAAACCTACTCAAAACAAGGACTACATCTGTATCCTAGAAAAGATATCAGCCAAATGAGTGACCGACTTACTGTTGACTGGCCAGATAAAAAGTTGGCTGGTATCTTCATTATTCAGATATTAAATCAGATATCAGATTAAATTAAGCAGGTAGGTCATCAAAACGTGACGAAAACGATAGGCCACATCTAGGTCTGTTTCTAAATTGCCACTGACAATTTCTGATATAAACCTCGAATACAATGTAGAATAATAAAGGATACTTGAAGTATAATCTTGAATTTTGGGATTGTGCTGATAAAGACAAGAGATGTCTTTTCAAGAATTTCCTTATTTAAGTTTTTTATGGTTAGTTAAGTATTTTAGACACCGTACAATTTTTTATCTCTCTTTCTGTTACCTAACCTAACCTAACTCACTCCTCTAACACCGTCGTGCTCAGCGATGCATGGATAGCCAAAAGGACAGGCGAAGTGGCGAACTTTGGGAGAATATAGTCTAGGTACGGTTTAGACGCACTACCGAGAGCTTATATAAATAGTTATTTATTGAAATATGTGCCATAAGAATACGAGCGGTGTAGAACAATCGGCTTTTAAATAAGAAAAAAGTGATCATAATTGATTGCATTTTTAAACACGTAAACCTATAGGTAGTTGATAAGGTGATTAAAAACTAATATTAATTTAATCATAATTCGTACCTGGAGTTTCATACTGAGTAAGAGTAATTTCAAGTTCACAAAGCAAACCAGTAAAATTAGCTGTGCAGACGCAGGCATATGTTGAAGCTGGTAGGTCGATGCAAGTGCCTCCGTGGTTACAAGGAGAGCTGCTACAGGCTGGAAACTCATCCATATCGGGAGAATTCGCTGTAAATAAAAATTGTGTCATTACTATGTTAATCAGGGTGTCCAAAAGTCTTTGAATGTTAAAAAATTGCAAAGTTTTGGACATTTTTGAAAGTTTTAAATACTTTATTTATTTACTGAATCGTACCCTAGCATAGAGCCTATTTTACATCACCAGAGACTAATTTGTAAATCATTTAGTAACAACTCTAACAATTTTTGGCTTATTGTATTTGAAAAGTATATATTATAAAAACCGTTAAGGGTTAACCCTTTGTGGACGGATTGAACTATTTTTAAATATTTTCGGTTTGGTTTTGAATAACTAAAGCAAATACAGATAAAAAATTATATTGTGTGTAATAATTTTATTTTTGTTTATTATAAATCGCTAGGAAATGACAACATTAGATTAAAATAAAAAAAAGAAGTAAAAAAGTTACTTTTGATGGAATTTAAAAAATAATTCGACTTTTCTGTTAAGCAAAGAAATACTTGACGTGTCGAACAACGTCATCTAGTTTGATATGTTTCTGCTCTCGTACTGCAATTGCACATTGAACCTTTCTGTCATGGACTGGCATATGTGCAGTCTTATCAAACCGTTTTTCATACGGAACTACAGATTTATATCTATTTGGGATAGCTTTAGTACTCTTTCTTCCTCTCTGTGGTAGTTCTGGATTAGCCCCAATTAATCCAGTAGCTACAGCAAATTTAAATTCTTTCAAATTCAAAGTTTACCTTCCGTGAATCGGTCTTTGAATGATATAAAAGTGTTGACAACAGCTAAAACTAAGAAATGCCAAAATAATCTGTGCCACCAATTTTTAGGTTTTCTGTCTACTCTATAGCTTGCGAAATGTTGAACAGATTTATCGACAACATTCAGATGTTCGTTAGAATTCCTGACTAAATGGGTGCATGTAATATCCACAGAAGTTCCGTCTTTTTTCTTTCTTTTCACTGTACATAAATCCTCAGCATTGTAGCATTGTGAAAGTTGCTAAAAAAAACGAACAAGTTTTGTATCTTTTCATTGCAAATACAACAGCTCTTCTAAACTCATTTGCCAGTCGATATCGGCTCTGTCCATAAATTTCTCAAGTTATAAGTCCTTAGACTCCATTTTCCGTCTTCTTCTTACAGTTCCACAAGCATGAATATCATTATTTAGTAAATATTGCTGTAGTTCTACGCCATTAAAACAATTGTCAAAATATGCTTTATAATGCTTCCCTACAAGAGAACGAGAAAGATTAGTTTTAGCTATATTGTCAAACCTTTCGTTAAAACTTTTGCGACAGTTGCTTCCGACATGTTGATCAGATTTATCGACATAATTCAGATGTCTGTTATAATTCCTGACTAAATGGGTGCATGTAATATCCACAGAAGTCCCGTCTTTTTCCTTTCTTTTCACTGTACTGTTTCAATCTCCAGGATTGTGAAAGTTGTAACAAAACGAACAAGTTTTGTATTTTTCCATTGCAAATACAATAGCCCTTCTTTACTCATTCGCCAGTCAGTATCGCCTCTATTTATAAATTTCTCCAGTATATGTCATAATATACTTTATGATGCCTCCCTCAGAGTTGAAGGTGAACACACTGACTATGTGAAAATCATGTGTGGAGTGAGGCAAGGCTGTGTATTTTGTCTCCTCTAATCTTCAATCCGTACTCTGAAAAAATATTTATCCAAGCTTTGCAGGAAACTGAAAAAGGTATTCTACTAAATAGTTACCAGTTAAACAACATCAGATATGCAGATGACACCATGGTATTTGTGGAAAACCTAGAAGACCTACAAGCTCTTATGAACAAAATCACGTACTACTCACGGAATATTTATCCAAGCTTTGCAGGAAACTGAAAAAGGTATTCTACTAAATAGTTACCGGTTAAACAACATCAGATATGCAGATGACACCATGGTATTTGTGGAAAACCTAGAAGACCTACAAGCTCTTATGAACAAAATCACGTATTACAGTCAACAATATGGACTCAATATAAACGTTAAGAAGACAAACCTTATGATAATTAGCAAGAAAATGATAACAGAAGGTCTCTACGTCAACCAATCTCCTGTAGAAAGAGTAACGCACTACAGGACCAACCAACTACCAACAACCAGGAGATTAAAGCATGCATCGGAAAAGCTAGATCCACTTTCAATCGGATGGGGGCCTTCTTCAAGTCGCAATCTCTCTCTTGGTACAAAAATAAGAATGCTGCGATGCTACGTCTTCTTTGTCCTTTTTTATGGTGTTCAATCGTGGATCTTGAACGAAGATATGTGCAGAAAACTGGAAGCATTTGAGATGTGGCTATACCGGAGAATACTTAAGATCCCGTGGACTGACCTAGTCACAAATGAGGAGGTCCTCAGAAGAATGAATAAGAACAGAGAGGTACTGACCACCATCAAATCTCGAAAGTTACAATTATTCGGACGTATTATGCGAAATGAATCCAGATATGCTCTCCTTCAAGGAAAAATATTTGGAAAACGAGGTCCAAGAAGAAGAAGAACATCTTGGTTAAAGAACCTCAGAATCTGGACCAATTTGCAGTTTTTCACCGCTGCTGAAGACAAGATAAAAATTTCCATGATGATCGCCAACATTCGTAACGGATAGGCACATCAAGAAGAAGAAGAAGAATGCTTCCCTACATGATCCAAGATCTCTATTGTCAACCTTTCCGGTATAACTTTGAGACTGTGATACATATTCTGACTGGTCTGCTTGTATCCAAATTTTATATCCGCGTTTGATCGGCTTTTGTGACATATATTGACGAAATCCTATTCGTCCTTTGAATTTTACCATTAATTCGTCAATGGCTTGATTTTGGGATGGCAATTAATACTTACGAAATGTTTTAGACAAAATATCTATCAACGGTCGTATTTTACACAGTTTATCGAATCCTGTTTCACCTTTTTTAGGTTGAATGGAATTATCATCCATGTGCAAACTTGCCATAACCAACTGAATCTGTCACGAAAAATGGAAAACGAGATAAACGGATCTCTCATCAAATTTTGCAGTCTTGCAGACCAAGTCTTTAGAACCACATTTATACGTTAGCCCCTTCATAAGATTAAGTCCAAAGAAACATTTCAATTCTTCATACGTTGTTGGAATATAACGATCCCCATATTGCTTTGAAACGTAACGGTTGATTTCAAAAATTATTTTCTCAAACAAATTCATCGGGAACAAGCTCGAACAAGGAAACATTTCGACCACTGCGTTGTGTAAAATTTTAAATTTTATCATATAATGACGTTTACATCTAAGTTACTTGACGTGCAGGGCGGTGGCGTCTCGTGTTTCAGATAGTTGTGGTACTTTATTGGAACCACTTGGTCGCAAAGTTTGAAACACGTACAGTAAGAGATCTATGGGAATGAAACTATAAATAACGAATAGCTATTAAGATTGCTGACCTCCTTCGAGGAGATGGCACTTTAAGAAGAAGATAATCAAGTAAAGTGTAAATTTAAATTACTGACATCAACCGATAAATTCAAAAATGCATAATAATAATAGTGATTAATGTGATATACATACCCAAACAATCTTGTCGGTCTGATGATTCGATGTAGTTGGAAACGCAAATACAGGCTCCTTTAACACAGTGACTGTTCATAATGGCACAGTCACTATTTTCTGAACAGATATCGCCCAATAAGGCCGTCAAAACACGTACGGTAGCTGGAGTCGGCCGGTAAGCCGGAGCAAATTCATTACCTGGTCACAAAGACATATTATAATAATATAAAGATAACATAGATTATAGGCAGGAACTGATCGAATTATTAGAACTTTGATAAAATTGGCTCTTTTAAATATTTAAACAGTTTATAATTGAGCTATTAAATATATTCATATGTTTCTTCGACTTTTATTAGGTTAGGGACTCACATTCTAGGAGAGAGCAATTGACATTGTTGACGCAGCAATAAGAAAATCAGATACTATTTTGTGTTAGAGCTTGTCAGTAAGCAAATTGAGCATATATAAATAGAAGGAAATCGTGTAATCTTAAAGTTGTTATTGCTTCGTATAGTTGTTCTACGTTTTGATCCTCGGACGTGCTGATTGGAGTATAAACTTCAGTTATTTGTAAGCAATAACTCTTGCTAAGCTGTGTATAGATATAAATTACTCTATTGGATATAAATTAACGCAAACATAAGCCATTTTTTCTGTGTTTAATAAGTATATTCCAGTTTACAAAAACTTTAGCCATAAATACCCACCCTGGTTCGATGCTGATATCATTCACAACATCAAATTAAAAGCAAAGTTTAAAAAAAAGTTTAAACAATTCAAAAATCAGTGTGATTTGCTTGAGTTTCAACGGTTAAGACACCTTGTCAAATCAAAAATCAGTTTGGCCTACAATGTATATGTCGAGAATATCCAAATTGCTTTATCCATCAACCCCAAGAAGTTTTGGTCGTACGTAAATTCGAAAAATAATAGTTCAAGAATTCCTGGTGTGATGAAATATAATGACATTACTACCTCCGACCCACAAAATATTGTGAATATGTTTGCAGAATTTTTCAAGAGTGTTTTTCTGTCATCAGATAGTAATTTCAAGGCTAACTCTTCCTCAATTAACGCAGATTACTTTAATTTTTATCCTATTTTAGAGTCTGAGATAATTTTGGCTAGTAAGAAATTGAAAGATAAAATGACGTGTGGACCTGATAATATTCCATCCTTTTTGGTTAAGGATTGCATAGGTGCCTTAAGTGTGCCACTATTAAAAATTTTTAATTTATGTCTTCTTAACAAGGAATATCCGAGTCTCTGGAGGGAGTCAAAAGTGTGCCCAATATTCAAAACTGGTGAAAAGGATCAGGTAGAAAACTACAGACCAATTTCCATTATTTGCATTCTATCGAAAGTCTTTGAAATAGTTTTGTATAATCGTATTTACTAACGCACTCGTAATCAGCTGTCTCAATATCAACATGGTTTTGTCTCCAACCGGTCCACTGTGACAAACTTATTAATGGTCACACAATATATCTCAGCGGCCCTAGATAATAGAAGTCAAGTTGACGTCATATATACTGACTTTACAAAGGCGTTCGACAGAATTCACCACGGCGTATTACATTCTAAATTGTGTCTCTTTGGTCTTTCTGAGGATGCCGTGACTTTTATGAGGTCTTACTTGTCAAATAGAACGCAGTTTGTTGCTTATAATGGTTACAAATCGGAAAAGTACCTAGCTTCTTCAGAGGTTCCACAAGGTTCTAATCTAGGTCCATTATTGTTCTTGTTATTTATTAACGATCTGTGTGAATCAATTTCTGCACCATATTTATGTTATGCCGATGATTTAAAGATTTATTCATTGATAAGCGACCTTAATGATTGTCATTTTTTGCAGAGTGAACTGAATCGTGTACATGAATGGTGTAATGCAAATCATTTGAATCTTAATGCCAATAAGTGCAAAGTAGTTAGTTATTCTAGGAAACAGTCTAATTTATACCATCCTTATATTATCAACGGCAATGAACTTGAACGTTTAAATAAAAATAAAAGACCTTGGAGTTACATTTGATTATAAACTCACCTTTGTTGAAAATGTAAATTTAAAGGTTAAAGAAGCACTTAAATCTTATGGATTCATAATTAGAAATAGTCGAAATCTCACTAATACTAAGGCAATTAAATTACTTTATTACACTTTTGTACGCTGTAAACTGGAATATGCCTCTGTCATTTGGTCACCTTTTTATGATGTACATATCCAACTTATAGAGCAGGTGCAGCGTAAATTTTTAAAATTTTTGTCTTTCAAAATTAACGGCATATATCCCAAGAGGGGCATCAGCAATAGTGAGTTGTGTAGCGGTTTGGACGTAGTATCATTAGAATCTAGACGAATTAATGCCTCCCTAATATTCCTGTACAAGCTACTACATAATCTCATTGACTGCCCTGATATTCTTCGACAAATAAATTTTAACGTTCCATCTTATCCAGTGAGAAATTCGATTACGTTCAGAAATACACAAGCTAGATCTAATCTTATGTTAAATTCTCCTCTATTTCTCATGTGCAACTATTATAATTCCTTAAGTGCTTACTGCGATATATTTCACTGCAGTTTAAAGCAGCTTACTAGGATGGCTGAGATCTACCTAGGTGATTGAGTAGTTTCTTTATGTTAAGGTAAAATACTCGAAAAATGTGTTATTTAGTTAGTACCTATGAATTATTAATATATCATTACGGCGACACAGCCTTCGCAGTAGATAAAGATTAGTTCCGAAAAAGAGTTACATGTTCATACACAACACCGTGATCCAAACTATTTTTATGTGAGTACCATTTGAAAGTTTTATAAAGTATTACAACAGAATCAAATGTAAAGAAACATGTATTTTAAGGATTATTATATAAAAAATAAAGCTCTAATAACTTGATTGCTCACTGTAGTAATTACAAAAATTATTGAACATACCACTTGCAGAAGTAGCATAAAAGCTTAAAATAGAGTAAAATAAATAACATGGAATTATAATAAAAACATTTTAAAGCATATTTAACCTATTGTGTTTATATTGTTCTTTATCTCTTATCTAGTGATTATAGCGTAAAATGGATAATTGTGTCTCACCACGATTACGGTATAACATGTTAGAGTTGGGCTCATTTCCACCGAAGTCAGTACCAGGAAATGATACTGGATGGACGTTACTGCTTCTTTCGTAATAGTATCTGGGATCCGGGACCAGGAGGTGACGGGTGGATTTGGAGAGAGGAGAACTTATTTCGTCTGGCTGCGTGAATTGTTGAGGATTAACACCGCTGTAAGGCCAGTCAGTACTTTGGATGTCATCTGAAACATTTAAAATATTAGTCACGATATTTGGTAATTTTAAAATATAAATGTGCAAGTACAATATGAATTGAATGAATAAAAAATCAATTAAATTTTAAGAACGGAATACTCGTTATGAATTAGGTATGTATATTATAAGAATGTAAGTATAGAACTTTTCGATGATGTTATTATGAAATTATTTCCTATTTTAATGCATAAAAACTCACTACTTGAGAAAATGTTTTCGCTTATATTATATAAGAAAGAAATCATGAAAACAGCAGCGATATTTTAGTGCCATATCGGTCGATAATTCCCTTATAGTATAGAATATCTTATTTATTAGAAACAAAGTAGAAAATATTATTCTACATTTTCCACTCAAAACTTTCGTAAATTCTATAATTCATGCTTGACTTCTGACTGGAGTTTTTCTTCCGGGGACATCGACTGTAACGTTAGTGATTTTCTAAATAGAGTTGTATCTATTTTTAATAAAGCATTTCCTCTATTAAACATCAGGCCAAAACATTACAAACCTTGGATTACCAAAGGCATTCGCATATCTGCGAAGAATATGCGTTCTCTGCTATATATTAAAAATATTAATGACAGTATCCCCATCTCTGATTATATCAATACATACAGAAAATGCTATCTAAAACTACTCAAAGTAGCCAAAAAATCCTACTTTCACAATCGCCTAACAAGCTCCAAAAATATTTCAAAAGAAACTTGGTCAAAAATAAACGATTTTCGAAATAAAACCAGTGTTGCGAATCAAACCTTTTCTTTTCCTAACCCCGAAAATCTAAATGATTACTTTGTTAATGTGATCTATTTCGCTATTTCGCCACAACAAGATCCATTTTCCTATCTCTATAATTCAAAAAACATTGCTGATACCTTTTTTTTAAGACCAGTTGATAAAACTGAACTCATTCGAACAATTAGTAGTATAAAAAGCAAATCGTCCTGTAGTACAGATGGATTATCTATTAAAATTTTCTCAAATCTTCCGCATAATGTATTGGAGGTCATGGTCTCGCTAGTAAATGATTCCCTTGAAAAAGGTACATTCCCTAACTGCCTAAAGACTGCCATCGTTATTCCTCTACATAGAGGTGGAGACAAATCTGATGCCTGCAATTATAGACCTATTGCCTTGTTACCAGCACTATCAAAAATTATTATAAGGCTTATAAAAGTTCGACTTATGCCTTTTCTCCTTAAACATAATATTTTATCACAAAATCAGTTCGGCTTTTTGTCTAATAAATGTACTAGTGATGCCATGTTTTCTGTGTTACATGAGGTATATCTATCACTAAATAGTAACCTTTCCTCCGCTACCGTTTTCAGCGACTATTCCAAAGCCTTTGACTGCGTAAATCACGACATTCTATTAAAAAAATTAACTCTCTATGGAATTCGGGGTGTGTCTTTGAATTGGTTTAAAACTTACTTGGTAGGTAGGAAACAATTGGTTAGAATAAAAGACCCCGACTCTAGTTGTAAAGACATTGAGTGTGGAGTACCGCAAGACTCAGTATTAGGTCCCATTCTTTTTTTACTTTTCATTAATGACATCTATTTTTTTATTTGCTGATGATACCAGTATTACTTGTAGCCGCTCTAATATTTCAACGCTTCATTCAATTCTAACCGCTGATTTTCTTATAATCAAGGCTTGGTCAGACTCCAACTTACTTAGCTTTAACGTGGATAAGACAGTAGCATTATCTTATAAAGGAGTCATTCAACCCTTGCTTTTGAATGAGAGCCAAATCAGTATCGATAATTTCGTGAAATTTCTAGGTATTCTTGTCGACAGCGATCTTAAATGGTCCTTGCATACTGACTCCTTAAGGAAGAAACTAGCCTCATCTTGCTTTGCAATAAGATCTGTTTCGAACGAACTAAATTTATCTTTTGTCAAAATGGCATATTTCTCAGTGTTCGAGCCCCATCTTCGATATGGGCTTCCATTTTGGGGTTCTAGTACAGCGGCCCAATTGATACTAGTTTTAAGTTGCAAAAAAGAGCAATTCGTTATCTATTTGGTCTCAAACAAACAACTCATTGCAAGACCTACTTCAAAAATCACGAAATTTTGACGCTTTTCTCTTTATTTATTTTGGAAACGGTTTGTTTGATTCGCAAGCATCTAAACATTTTTCCCGATAGATCTGATCATGGCTACTGCATAAGAAATTCGGATTGTAACGTTTATTTACCGATCCCATCCACTCAGCTAGTAAAGAATTCTATTCTATATAGTGCAAAAAAACTTTATAATCACTTTCCTAGAGAAATTAAATCCGCAACATCTTTCATTAAGTTTCGTAAGATGACAAAAATCTATTTCTCTGAAAGACCATATTATTCAGTTGACGAGTTTCTTAATGTAAAACAAAGAAACAAAATTAGTATTATTTATAATTACATTTTGGTGTCTCAAGCAGTGGCTACAATTTGTCTCATTTGTTGTTGTCTGTACAAATTATGTAATTTATACAATAATTTTACGAATTTAAAATCGTATTGTTCTGTTTTTTTATTATATTTGTTTTTGTTTTATACTTTTTGTACTTTTTGACTGATTTTTTTAGCTTTGTCCATAAAATTTTTCAATAATTTTCAGTGACAATAAAGCATATTTCTATTTCTATTCTATTCTATACATACTTAGAAAATAGGTGGAATTCTACAGGGTACTACCTACGTGGTATAGAAAACATACAATTTTTTAAATGGGACACCCTATGGGTTTTTAACACTATCCGTTAGATTTTATTATTAGTCGCTCTGATTCGTATCGAGTTGTTACAATTCCATCTTCCTTTGACGACAACAAAACTGCAGATGGCAGACCTAAGTCTCGAAGAAAGGCAAAGAAAGTAAGGAAAGCGGAAGACTTAGACGATTTAAAACAGGAATTAGATATCGACTATCATAAGATATCACCAGAAGAACTATATCAAAGGTTTCAAACACACTGCTTTCTTCGTCTCGATCGTCGTTGTACAGTGGGCCCAATTTGATCATTTGCAAGATTAGAAGAAACGCCATCGTTTACCAAGGAATGAGGAATTATGTTCTCAACTTTGGTCTCATCTTAGAAACGATGTTAGAAAGAATGTTCCCTCTTAAGTTCGTTTGGTGGTTGCCAGCCATTCCCTTCATGTTGTCCATCTTCATATACGACGAAGTACGACGATTTTAACTACGACGTTGTCCAGGCGGCTGGTTAGAACAAGAAACCTAATATTAAGTGTTAATATCAGAGTACTTCCACTCAGTGGATGCTGTGAAAGCACAGCTTCGATAGGGAAGACTTCGTGGAACATAATAGCAAACCAGTATCAACGTGGAGAGGGAAAATGTCAATGATAACGAAGTCTTTACCTATCGATAATTGTACAAACTGTTGCTACTATAGTAAATTTGCTGCTTTCTCTAGTTTGATATAGTTAAGTCAGGCGTACAGGACCGGCTTCGATGTCCATCCGAGTTATTCGTGTACGCTTTAGCTATTTATTAATTTTATTAATTTCGTAACAAATTACAAAATAGGTCATGTGACAAGAAAAAATATGAACCACAACCAATAACAATAAAACACTGTCTGATGAAGACGTTTTAGTCGCAGAAGTGGTATTATACATTACATTATTTGAGGACTACAGTTGTAATCCTTAATCCATAAGTATCCTTACTGTTTTTACTGTATACTTAGGAAAAGTTGTTATATAAGCTGATATAAGCTGTGTGAGGATATTGTCATTATTTTTCTGGTTATCAGCAAGGAAGAAGAGTCTATTTTTAATGAAAATCATGTATAATCGAATGGGTTTAATAACATTGGTCTAATTATGTAATGTCGATAACCAAAAACCGTTCTAGTATCATTCGCGGATAATATCTGACGTTTTTATATCCAGATGTTCTGTTCTGTTATAAGAACTCTTTTCTATATTCTAAAAAATCTTTTCGGTATCATGTTTTTTACCATTAACATCCCAAAACAACTTAAACTCGACTTTTTTCCTTCTTCTTTTTATAAGAGCTCTCTAAAGTATTTAAACTAAAGTAATAATTAATCAAAATATATAAAAATATAAACTGAATAATTGTTCTTTTCACATTCGATGTTGGAATTGGAATGAATTCTTGTTCCTGTCTTTTTATTGTCTTCACTGGTGTCTTGTGACGTCGACGTTGCCGTATTGGTTTTAATTCTTAAGATCTTAACACCCTATATATTGTTCTTATAGTATTGAGTTTTGCATTACTATACATATTGATGTGTTGATTTTATAGGGATTTAGAAATAATAATAGTCATAACTTGTTAAATACTTTGTATAGTAATGTAAAGCCTCATACTATAAGAACAAGAATTATGAGTGAAATATAAATATGTACATCTTCTTCTTCTAATGGCGCTACAACCCTTTGTGAGTCTTGGCCTGCTTAACAATGTTCTTCCATTCTGCCCTGTCGGATACTTTCCTTCGCCACTGCCTGATGTTCATGGTTTTAAGATCCCTCTCTACGTCGTCTATCCATCTTTTACGGGGCCTTCCTCTTGTTCTTTTTCCTTGGGGCTTCCATCTCTGGACTACTTTTACAGCTCGATTATCTGGCATTCTTTCTAGGTGACCAAGCCAGTTTAGTCTTTGTGATTTTACAAATCTGACAATATCTGCGCTCTGCATTAGTTCATCCAGCTCGTGGTTCATTTTAATTCTCCACGAACTATCGCTGCATTGGGTTGGTCCAAATATCTTCCTTAGTATTTTGCGCTCAAATATTGTTAAGTGATTTTCATCAGTGGTTGAGAGGGTCCACGTTTCACATCCATATGTGACCACTGGTCTAATTACTGTTTTATAGATTCTCAGCTTAGACTCACGATTCAGTAACTTACTTTTCATTAAGTCTTTGTATGCATAAAAGCACTTATTACCGCTAAGAATCCGTGCTTGTATTTCTTGACTAATGTTGTTGTTGTCATTTATTATTGAGCCTAGGTAGGGAAAAGTGGAGGCATATTTGTAGGTATGGTTGTCTACCTTCAGATTCTCATGTTCATTCGATTTTGTGCACTCCATATATTTTGTTTTGTTTTCATTTATATATAGACCAAACGTAACAGCTTCTCGTTTCAGTTCTATGACTTTTTCGCTCAATACCCTTTTGTTGCGGCTTATTATGGCAACATCATCCGCATATGCACATATTTGCATAGATCTTGTATTAATACAGCCGTTTACATCCAGTTTTCTAACAACAGCTTCTAAAGTTAGATTAAAAAGTGTTGTTGATAAGGCATCCCCTTGTCTAACTCCATTTTCAATATCAAAGGCCTGCGTCATATCTCCATCTATTCTCACCATAGCTTTGGAACCCTCCAGAGTCATTCGTATAAGTTTAACCAACTTATTGGGTATCCCTAACATAGATAGTTGATTTAACATCTTTTGTCGATCTACTCCATCAAACGCCTGTTTGAAATCGATATACAAGTTGTAAATAGGTATGTTATATTCAACACATTTTTCATGTATACCTCTTAACATATGTATTTGGTCTATAGTTGACCTCTTTGGTCTGAAGCCACATTGGTATTCACCAATAATCTCCTCCGAAAACGATTCCAGGCGGCTATATATAATTCCTGATAATATCTTGTAGATGAAATTTAAAACTGTTATGCCCCTATAATTTTTGCAGAGTCGTTTGTCCCCCCCTTTGTACATAGGAAGTATGATTCCCACTTTCCAATCTTCTGGGATGACTTCTAGTGTCCATATGCGGTCGATTAGTTTATGGATACGCCTCCATAGCGCATGTCCACCATTCTTTATCAGTTCTGCAGTTATTCCATCTGTGCCAGGTGCTTTGTTATTTTTTAGATGTTTTATGACGTGTATCGTTTCTTCCAATGTTGGTTGCTCAACTAGTTGTTCTGCTGTGTGGTGAATTATCTCTTCATCTTTGTTTTGTTCTTTTTCTGGGTTTAACAGCTCTTGAAAATGCTCCTTCCACCTTTTCATTATTTCCTCTTTCTCGCTGATAATTGCCCCATTTTTGTCCTTGCAAACTGTTGATCTTGTTATGTATCCTTGGGTGCATTGCTTGATTTCCTTGTAAAATTTTCTAGCCTCTCTTCTGTTATTATAATCTGTAATTTGTTGTATTTTTCTATTAAACATTTCTCTCTTTTTCCTTCTGCATATTTTCTTTGCATCTTTTCTGAGTTCTTCATATGCCTTTCTATTCGATCGAGAATCCCTTTGTAGACATTTCTGTCTAGCTATATTTTTGCTATTTATTACTTGTTGGCAATCTTGGTCAAACCATTCCTCGTTTCTTTGGCTTGAGGTTTCACCTAATGTTTCCTTTGCCATATTTGTAATTGTCGTTTTGATGATATTCTATTCTTCTTCAATGTTGTTTTGTTCTCCTCTTTCATTTAATATTACTTTTATTTTCTGCTGGTACTCATTCTTCTTTTTAGGATTTTTAAACATATATGTATTCCATTTTCTTTGTTTGGCGCCTTTCTCTTTTCTTACCATTGATATTCTTTGTTTTATCTTCGATATAACCAAGAAATGGTCCGAATCGCAATTTGCGCCTCTATATGTTCCAACATCTGTTACGGAGGTTGCCCACCGCTTAGATATTAATATGTGATCAATTTGATTAAATTTATTAGTACCAGGTTTTATCCAGGTTCCTTTATGAATATTTTTATGAGGAAAACACGTACTAACAACTCTTAGTTTGTTTGCCATTGCCAACTGTGCCACTCTCATACCGTTGTTGCTGGTAATATCATGTAAACTATGCTTACCAAAGGATTCTGCATAAATATGTACATATCTATGTATATAAATATGGTACATATCTTGTACCACAATGGAATTATTGACCGATGTCGCACTAAAAACTCTCCCTGTATATGACAAATATCGATTTAAGCGTGAAAAGCTCTAGCGTATCATAAATGAGTACATTTTACGATGATAAAAATCCTACCTAATCTAGCTTTACATATATATTGCAACTTCTTACATATTTTAGCTTTGCTTGTTCTTTTGGAATATCTTCACTTTCTAGCGTACTATTAAAACTCTCGATAACTCACCTCTAAATAACATGATTAGCTACTGGCCTTGATCATGCTTTTAAGCATTAAAAATATTGTTTTCATTAGTTAATTTTATATATCGTAGTAACTTGGATATTTGGACATATAACTACGAGACAGGGTCACTTTTATACGAAACAAGTGAAGGACCATCGCATTTCGAGGTAGAAAGAATTTGTATTTCATATACTTACTAATAAATCTTTGTTAAATTAAAAACTGCTTACCTTTACAAGAACCGAAACCTTGGAGAACAATATCTCTCTGAAGCTTGCAAGCAGAACGCCGCAAATCACAGGAGGAACTGTAGGTTTTTCCGTCGCTGCCGCATACAACCTGTTAAATAATAAGCTGTTTTATGGTATATACATACAGATTGAACGAATTTAAAACGGAACATACGAAATCAATGTATTTCGGCTCAACTCCGCTCTAGGTGGTTGGCCAACAAAAGGTTGTCAAATAATTATATTATAAAAATCCAATACTTCAGCGGGCTGCTGGATTCTGAATTCATTCAAGAACAAGTCAAAACTCCACCCAAATAGGTTGCCTAGAATCACTGTGAAAACTAGACTACACAAGCAGTTATTATGCTGTCAAACCACTTATCGCTTCCTTATAGTCCAAGAGATAGAGCCGAAATTTTGAACTGATCAGTAATATGACATTTCTCTATTGGAATATATTCATTGTAACTGGGTTAAGACTTTGCCTTACAGGCGGACGCCCCTCGTGGTACAGGGGGTTGCTATACAGGGATGAAGTTGTAATTTTTTTCAGAAAAATTAACGATCGATAATATGGCTGAAAATTTGCCCAGAGTAAGATCTTGGTATAACCAGACGAAATCCCAAAGGACGGACGCCAGAGTGGATACATAAGGGGTGGCGGACAGGGGTGAAATTGCAATTTTTTGGGGAAAAATTAACGATAAGTAATATGTCCGCCATTTTCATGGCTCATTATTTAGCCCCTAAAAACTCTAAATCCAAAAGGGCGGACAGCTGGGTTGGTACAGAGAGCCATAAAACGGGGTCAAATGTACCACTTGCCTGCGCATTTTAGGTCTCGGTAACAATTTTCAAACTGATTTTATTATGATATTTTTATACCGATTGATTTGAAAATTTGTATGTTCACTTCTGTTACTATTCTGAGAAGCGTCAAGTAGAGTTTTCCTCAAAATTTTCCAAAAAAATTTCCGTAAATGAAAATTTTCGTAATTTTTTGAGGTAAAATCTAATTTATAAAATCCTTTCAATTATCTGTAAGTTATACAATGATTTTTTCCAAAAATTTTCAAACGATTTTTCCGATAAGAAAAAAAAATTAGGAAAACTTTTCTAAAACATTTGATAAAACTCTACGTCATCGTCTGAATCTTTTATAGAATATTTTGTAGTTTTAAAATGATATTATGATAATGTTTTTTTTTCAAACTAAAGTCATATTTACTTTACAAATCACATTTTTTTCTTAAATATAAATATTTTACGAATTAATTTTTAATTGAATAAATGTTTGATATTTGATATTTTATTAAATTAAAGTAATTTTATAATGTTAACTATTAAATATTTTTGGTATAACAAATAGTAATTATACTTATTTTTTATTACAATAAAAAGGTTTTTAAATTTATATTGCATAAATAATGGTTGTTCAGATATAAGAAAAATTTGATTTATTATTACATTAATAATCAAATACAAAGTATATTATTTCTATTTATCAATAGGTAAAATTCAATTTGGAGAATTCCTTTAACATTTTACAAATAATTATTAATAAAAATCAATTTAATAGTGGAATTATCAATTTTTTAAGTTTTGAAATTTACTTTGTACTTAGATATTTTCAATATTTTTTTTAACTTTCAAATTGATTGAATTTTTTTTTTCATTAGTTAATTATAATTTTACAAATTCTGTTTGGACATTAATTTTGCATCATTATTTTAAAATATTAAAATAATAATGATGCGCGTTCCATTTAGATCAGTAATTCTAGACGCATGCGCTAAATGTAATAAGTATCAAGATGCTTTTATCCAACTTGGTGAAACTGACTTCGATTGTAATGAAGTTTTTCAAACCTTAGAAACTTTCATATGTCACTTATATGGAACAGGACTGACGAGAACAATTCCAAAAAGAAAAGTAAACGATGTCAGATTTTCACTATTTAATAGAGGTGTGCTTATTAGTTCTTTTAGACGAACTAGTTCAAGAGAACTACTTCACAAAAATGAACTAGTTCAGTGAACTAGTTCGCGAAAGAACTATTTGTAGGACCGAAATCGAAATCCAACCCTAACATAACTGGTTGCCAGATGTCTCGTCTTATCATCACACAAGCTCGGCGCCGGCTGCGCGTTTTCTTCGGTTTTCAGTCAGTCTTTCACTCTTTCACTGTCACTACCGTACAAGTAGTTCGGGTTTGGAACCATTTCTTTCGATCGTATGTTTAGGTTTAAATGTTTTAAATTTATTTCTCAAATGTTTTGCAAATAACATTTTTTTTATTTGCAAAAAATTATTAAGATTTGTTTTTTATTAACCGTTTTAAATATAAATATTGTTCACGTATGATTTATTTTTATATTTACGTATATTTAAACTCATAGGTATCTATATTAGGTTATTTCTAAAAGAACCTTACAAAAAAAATCAGTGAATTTTCTAGGAACATTAAATAACACATATTCATTCTCACTTTTACATAAAATTATATTTTATGTAGATGCATCAATCATTTTAACCACAACTTAAAATTGTTAGTTCAAAATTACAATACGAGAAACAACACAGCATGTCAACGTTCAGGCCAATGCATGGGCATAAGATCCGAACCATTAACCATTATGATATTAAGATAAGACTGTTTATGTTGTTGTCACGTTCATAAGAATTATGATCTGTTATCTGAGGCTAATCCACACTTCTCTTTTTAAACTAGTCAGTCCATCCCATTCTCAAAATAATAAATATATGATCTCATTCATTCATTATTTTCACAATTTATAATGCAAATCGTTCGCAGTGAACTAGTTCTATGAAAATTAATGAACTAGTTCAATTAGTTCAGTTGAAAGAATCGTTCATTTGAACTATTTCGATGGTGAACTACACATCTCTACTATTTAACCGGCAGTATAAGTTGCATGATATGAACGAGCCTTTAAAAAAAAAAAAACTAAAAAATTTCGATGCTTCAAGCTTACCACCATGTCAAGATGAATTACACCAACATCTACAGCGAGCCCATTATATTTCAAATATTCGGACAAATGCTCATAAAAAAGTACCAACAGAATTGATTGTTGAAGAACATGGTTGGGAGTTTGAAGATGAAACATATAAATTCAAATGGTTTAGTGGACCTCAGATGCCAGAATCAATTCGAGAAGTAGTGATTGAAAATGAAGCAGATAATTAATGTGATATTATTGAAAGTGAAAGTGACGAAGATGATGAAAGTGATGAAATCAGTGAGAGTGAGAAAAATGACTGAAAAAATGAATTTTTGGAAAAATTCATGGTATAACTGACAGAAAATCGAAAGGATTCTACAAATTAGATTTTACCTCAAAAAATTACGAAAATTTTCATTTACGGAAATTTTTTTGGAAAATTTTGAGGAAAACTCTACTTGACGCTTTTCAGAATAGTAACAGAAGTGAGCATACAAATTTTCAAATCAATCGGTATAAAAATATCATAATAAAATCAGTTTGAAAATTGTTACCGAGACCTAAAATGCGCAGGCAAGTGGTACATTTGACCCCGTTTTATGGCTCTCTGTACCAACCCAGCTGTCCGCTCTTTTGGATTTAGAGTTTTTAGGGGCTAAATAATGAGCCATGAAAATGGCGGACATATTACTTATCGTTAATTTTTCCCCAAAAAATTGCAATTTCATCCCTGTCCGCCACCCCTTATGTATCCACTCTCGCGTCCACCCTTTGGGATTTCGTCTAGTTATACCAAGATCTTACTCTGGGCAAATTTTCAGCCATATTATCGATCGTTAATTTTTCCGAAAAAAATTACAACTTCATCCCTGTATAGCCACCCCCTGTACCACGAGGGGCGTCCACCTGTAAGGCAAAGTCTTAACCCAGTTACAATGAATATATTCCAATAGAGAAATGTCATATTACTGATCAGTTCAAAATTTCGGCTCTATCTCTCCGACTATTAGGCAAGCTCCTCTTTCCTTTAAAGGAGACAGATAGTTGAACGATATTTTATACAATGTCTAACACCAGGTATGGATTTATTTTTGTCCAAGTTTTATATTGGTCCACTATTTCAAATGCAGTTCAAACAGACATGTATTAAATTGTATGTTCCGTTTTAAATTCGTTCAATCTGTATATATCAGAAAGTAGCTTTGGATGGCCCGGCCTTTTACCTTTTTTATCTAAGACACTTCATGTTTCCTCGTAATGCTTAGTATATATTTAAGGAATGTTTTATTGTGGCAATAATTTTCAACCAGTAACTCACAAATTTTTGAATTTGTCGAGATTACAGGCACCATTTTATTAAAATAACAACGAAATCATCAAAAGCGTTAACAAAGGAAAAGGGTACAGAATGGGAAACAAAGAAATAAAAATACTCTGTTACGCAGACTACGCAATATTGATAGCCCAAGATGAAGATAGTCTGCAAAGACTGGTCCACAGATTTAACATAAGAGCAAAAGAATTTAATATGCCGATTTCATCTCAGAAAACTAAAACAATAGTAGTCAGCAAAGAACCAACCGGATGTAAAATAGTAATTGATGGCATCAGTATTGAACAAGTAATGGAAATTAAATACCGTGAAATGGGGTGAGATTGATCAATTTTAACTTTATTTTATTTATATTTTAAACGTTTTTGTGACTGTTCTATATTTAAACCCTTCATGTGTTATATTATTATCTAAAGAGTAGTGATTTAACACTAGTTTTGTTTTAATTATTAAGAAAATCCACTTATCTCATAAAAAAAGGGTGATCAATCTTAGACCCGTACTGGGGTGAGATTGATCATGATGATTTTATACCATGAAACAGTAGTGCTTTTAAATAGTATATGATGAATCTTCACCCTGACTTATTCGGTCAGACAGTTTTTCGAATTTTTACAAAGGAGTGAGATTGATCGTGCGGGGTGAGAATGATCACGCTATTTTTATTGTACTATTCTTTATTTATACAAAAAAAAAACATATTTTAAAAACTAAATATGTAATTCAGAACAATCTATAAAAAAAGAAAATTTGATTTAACATTCTTTTATATTAATTTCTCGGCGAAAATGATATTTTTGTATCCTATCAGAAATCATCTCAAGTGTCGGATCTGGTAGTAAGGCCACTACTTAGGACAGAAGTATTCAACCTCCTCTTTATCTTTGTTAATATCAACATCACTGTTGCTGTCATCTAATTCCAGTTTTTATTTGAAGCATCGTCACTGGACTCCTCTGATGGTTTAGGTGCTGTTACACCATTGTACCTCAAGTCTTTCAAAAAGTTAGTAAGAGAAAATCTAAGCTCGGCTTGATCAATAGCGTCTTGTGGTAGCTTTTCCAAAACTCGATTGGGGTTGAATGGTGCAATGCCACATGCTTCAAAACCAGAAAGTAAATTTCTTTTTACAGCACTTTTCTCTCCGTCTGGATTTTTAGGTGGTACTTTATTCATGATTTCCAGTTTTTGCTTTAACAGCTTAGGAAATTCATTTTTTGTAATGCCAGAGGTTTTGGAATTTTGCATTTTCCATGATGTTAAAGTTTTCTTCCAGCTTTTTTTAAGAGCCTGAATGCGACTTCCAATGGCTGACAAATATTAGTAGAGTTGGCTGGTAAGCATGCAAATATTATATTATTTTCTTCACATTCTCTCAGAACATCTGGATGAAAATGAGATGCTAGGTTGTCCCCTATTAACACCTTTTTTCCATCGAGTCGCCTAGCATGTGGTAAGAAGCAAGTGACAAACCAATCATTGAATGTTGACATATTAATCCAACCATGGGAGGTTCGATTATATCGGGTCCCCAGTCAGCAACATGGCTGTTCGCAGCATTATCGATGTAGCAGATTTTGAATGGTTGCATATTTTTTCGGGATAATTAGTACCTCTTCGGTAGATGTACAATTTTTTTCCAGGGTCATGAGACGTTGGACTCGTCGTAATTAAAAATATTTTCAACTGGAACATTTTCAATCGTTTGTTGTAAATTGTCAAAGTATTTTTTCATCAGATCCGGAGATACTTCTGCTCGGCTTTTTTTAATATTAGTTGCTAACCTTTTATCAGCAATACCTCCGTGTCTCTTCAACAAGCTATTTACCCAGTCAAATCCAGGAATATTCTCCTTAAATTTAGATACACTTCTACCAGTTTTGTACAAAAAACTTTTGACGAACATTCTCAAATCCATTGCACTTAGAGGATATCCCCAATCTTCACACGTTAAAATGCTGTTTGTAATGGCTACTTCTTCTTCATATGTGAAAACAGATTATCCACCTGTTTTCTTAATCTTCCTTCCATGGTACTTGTTATTTAAAGTTCCGTAGGACAATTTGTTTTTTTTACGGCTTTTCTTAGCGATAATAAATTTTCCAATACATCGTGCATCACCTGATTATATTGTTCTTCATTAAAATTGCCATACGTTCTACTGCCTATAATTAATTGTCTTTTGTACGTTCTTCCTAGTTTTATTGATATTCTTAAATCTGTAACAAAAATTATAAGTTAATTTCTGGAACGTACGTAACGTGGGGTTAGATTGATCACTTGATCAATGTCACCCCATTCAATATTATACGCCATCTTAAAAAAGCTGGCGTTAGTTAAAATGCTAGATACTTAAAATTATTATTAGAGAACCATACAAAATACATTTATAACAGTAGAAATACCGACCTTACCTCTGTTCTTTCTCTGCCATCAAAAGTACACAAACTATAAAAATAGGCCAAAAATTATAGTTAATTTCAAAGCCACATAACAAGATTTATCATAGTCAAGATCTAAGAAATGAATAGTGCCACGCCCAGAAACAATTTTACATTGTTGCCGGTTGTATCTTCATATATGTGATACAACGACAAATGATCAATGTCACCATTGGGAGATCAATCTCACCCCATTTTACGTTACCTTGGAATTACACTGTCTACCTATGGAAACACTTGTTAAATCTCAAAATTATTTAAAAAGTCTATCGAATGATACCAAACACGACCCTCCAATATACCCTAGAGCAGGGAGGGGGCAACTTTGAAATCGTAAATGGGAACTTCCATTTTTTATTGCAGAGTTGGATTTCTCATAAAAAAATGAGTAACTTTTATGAGGAACATTTTTTCGAATCGTTGATAAATGGAGTTATAATCGGAAAAATAATTTATCGCAATGCCCTCGGAAAATTAGGGAAACGGTTTAATATCTTGAGAAATACACTTACAAGTGAAAAAAGATAATCGATACATGACGTTTAATTAAGTTTTATTTTATAATCGTGTTTTAACAAACCTGAGAGTCTCTTCCATTTGTACAATTCAAGTGACATTCACACAGTGCTTTTCTATCCTTTTCCACACATACTGCTCCAAAGTAACAGCTTCTTTCGGCGCAAGTTGACGGATTGGATAAGGACGCTAGATCTGTTGCTAAAATACAGAAAAAATGGGTAATCGTGATATGAAATAAAAATAAAATCGCATAGCGTTAACATTACTCATTAAAAAGTTGTAGTAGCTAGTTGCTTACGCCAAAACTTAATTTTGGGGGTTCATTTTTTGTTTGTTTTCTATACAGTATCCACCTTGGATAACATACACATCGAGTAATTAAATTTTTTTCTTATCTAGTGTTATTACAGTGCTGTTATTTTTCAATACTGTTAATGATTTTAAATAACACTCTACTAATCGATAGTAGAAATAATACTATAATAGAACCCGTAGTGATTACGTTAACAGGCAACAATAGCAGTGATAGTAGAGTAATGATAATCTCCCTTAAATATAAGTTGTGAAAATTATTAAATGTAAGTACCAATATAAGCAAAAAATATTATAATATATTATTACAGTCTAATAATATATTATTCTACAATTAGCGAATAGAATCTACAATAAAATGATCTATTGTTGTTACTGTAAGTCTGTCTTGGTGATTTCCAGGTGTGTTTGTGTATATCTTTCCGAACTAAGTTAAATTATACAATTGATTAAAAAAATCTATGAAAAAATAAAATTTTTTTTGAAATTACAGCATCAAAAATATTTATATAGTTGACTTCTACACATCCGCTCAGTCGAAACATTATTAATGTGAATGAGAACTTATTTTTTAAATTAGATCTAATGTATTATTTTTATTATTATAAGCAAACATATAATATTCTACTGTTACAATTTTAAGTGACCGCAAGGAAACACATTTTCTTACTCGCCCCCATTGATCGAATTCAAAATTTCCTAGAATTCACGAAGAGCACGTGAATTGTAGGAAATGTATTTCGGCTACATTTAACCACTTAGGGGCACGTGATTTTTTATTTATAGTTTGATTTAATACTTAGAAAAATATTAGATATTTCTATAGAATAATTCTATTAAATAGAATTTTAGAAAATATTTTATTCAACTAGAATTCTGGAGAATACCAGCAATAGACTGTATTATTCTTTTTTGTCCAATAAAGTCTTCATTAATATGATTACGGGATTTCGGCTTGGGCATAAAAAAGCACTACTAATTGCTTCTTCCTTTAAACTTGTTTTACATTTCTAAACAAAAATGAGTTCAATTTTGCGGCAAGTGCATCACAATATTTTCTCCAGTTAAGACATTCATCTATATGTAATCTTAGGAACTTTACTGATGAAACATTTTCAATGTGATTATTATTTATATTTAAAATAATTGGGTTAACACATTGTTGCTTATTATGAAACTGCTTGGAAAGAGGTTTTTGGGTATTCAACAATGGGTAATCATTACAGATCAACTGTAAAGTTTCGGCGGTAAACGATTACATTTGGACACCAAAGAGGTATTATATATGCTGATTATAGTATTTATATAATCTGCAAATATCGTAATCTATTCACCTGAGTTAATTAAGACACCATCGTTTACATAAATAAGAAATATAATAGGTCCTAAAATTGAGCCTTGTGGTACACCTCTGTTCATATCGAGATTTCAAATGATCTGATTTCGTTTACCAGTGTTAATAAACAAATATGTGGAGCTATTTTTGAAATGTATTGACTAACTTTTCTTTGACCCTTTAAAGGTGATTTATTTTGGCACAGAACAGGACGTACGCCCGGTTGAGGTAGCCACTAAGCGTAATAAGCGTGTTACTTTGGCGCCCAACGTGGGGTGTCATAATATGTGACAGTTGTATTAATTTATAATATAATCAAAACTACAATCAAATGAACAAACATTCACTAAATTGTCTACGAGTCAATATGTCTCGTGTACATATAATATATAATTAGGTTTATACCTGAAACACATCCGTTGGGGCCCAAATACTTATTATGGTTTGTACATATTGTACATTTTTGTCCCTGGACTCCTGGTTTACAAACGCACCTTCCGGTCATTTGCTCACAATCATCTCTTACGGAACCAAAAGTTGAGCAACCACAAGCTGGAAAATAAGAAGGTTTTATTAGTATAATTTACAATATTACAAGCAATTTTGGCAAGTACATTACTAAAAGAGAAAATACTGAATAGTTCCGAATTTGTAATTTCAACGCTATAATTTTCGCATTCAAAGTTTTAAATAATCTTAAAATTAACGTTTATAGTTGCGGTATGAAATATAGTAGAACGTTCAGATTTGTAGGTTTTGATAGTTCTGCTTTAAGATGTAGTGCGGCGACTGGTTGCTCTGATAATTAAAACCATTTACTTTTTACTTAAGTATATTCCGTTAAAGCAGAACATATGGTATGTACTAAAATTAATTTTGACCATTTCTTTCCTCTTCACGCATACCTATTACTAATAACTGACGTAGAATACACTACAATGTAGTTAGACACTATATTTAGAAGCATAATTCCTCTGTGGTTAGAACATTAAAATATATTGGTTTTTTTGTGTATGGTGCAAAGTATTCTAATCACTGGGAAGGGATTTCTATGTTCATATTTCTTTTATTAGCTGTTGTTGGCTTAATAACAGATACTCACCGGCGAATATGACATCATGATTTAACCGTAAGACTACGATCAAGCAGGCAATGGAAAACCATCCGACTATATTCTCGGAGTACACTAAAAATGAATGAATAGCGTACCATTAAAAGAAGAGATGCCATGCAATCCGGGTACCGATCACCTCTGTTCTAATTCCGGGTCAGTCAGTGTGAAATAAGTCACCGGGCACGAGCGCGCAAACAACCAGGCCACTCGTGCTAATGGGCAACTGGAACAAAAGGCCAGACGCAGGTGTTTTAAAGTAGAAAATCCATGAATGTAAAGACATGGAACGTCAGAGGTCTTCTCCAAACTGGAAAACTTCACATAATAGAGGAGAGATCAAGGACATTTTAAAACAAAAAACTACACTATCTACATATCTGGATCTGAAAACACAAGATACATGGAGTAGCCATACTTTTAAACAATAAAAAATCGAAATAGATTAGACAATATGAAATAATAAATGATGAACTCACAAAAATAACATTAGAAGCACAACCAGAAATTTTCCATGTCATTCAGATATATAAGCCCACAACCAGATGCCCCAGACGAAGATATTGACGATATTTACAGCAACATAGAAAACACCTTGAAGAAAATTCCACAAAAGAAGCCAGTGTATATTATTGGAGACTTTATCGCCAAGGTGAGTAAACTGAAAATAAACCACTTTTGAGAGATATTGTCAGGTCTTTTGGCTTGAGCATTAGAAACAACAGAGGAGAACGTCTCCTCTAGTTTGCCAGTGAAAACAATCCAAAACAACGCCACCTAAGAAGGCTCTTAACATGGACTAGTCCAAATAAAGAACATAAAAATCATATCGCCCAAACTCACGCGGAAAAGATAGAAAACCTCAGTATTGGAAAGTGCGGACCGTGGATTGCAAAATTATTATGCAAAACCTATTAAACCAATCCTAAGGAAATTTAGCACACATTTGAGTCGTATTATAAAGTTGCCTAAGGCGTAATATGAAGGCTATACTTTGGGTTGAAAGGGTCGAAAAAATTTAAGGGAAAAATTTCATTTTTTGCACTTTTTTTCCAAAAATAAATATTTTCAATTTCTAGTTAGTCAAATCTTATGTAAAATTAAAAAATGAAACTTTTCCCTGGTATAATTTTTTTGTATAAAATGTCCAATTCAAAACAGATCCTGGACTATATACACAACACTGGTTTCTACAAATATTTATAAAACTTCCCTTTTAATTTTAACCATCACTTTTTTATTTTTTAAGAAGGGGGTAAAACTGATCTGTGCAGAATTCGAAGCGGCGACTGGGGAACATAATATGTACAAATCAAAGGAAAGAAGTTTTAGAAATGTAGAGAAAAACAATGAACTTAAGGCAATAGGTCCTAAATTGGAATTTTAAGTTGGCATTTTAACATTGATAAATACAGTAATAGTTTGCTCTTTGGAATATTTTTCACCAAATATCCACAGTTATATCTTTAATAAATATAACTGTTTACAAATATTTCATTTGTGTCTCTTCCAGCAATGGTCTTTTTGTAGACAATATAATAAAAGTTTTAATATTTTTTAAACCTCAACTAATTGACAATGTGAAATTTTCCCCCGAGCCTTACGCATGTAATTGTAATTTTAAGCCAGCTTTTTATCCGAATTTTTTCCGCGTGCTCTAGTGGAAGGGTCCTGATAAACCACAATAATGAAAAATGTTTCACAACGCACTATCTGCGAGTAATCCCCAGTTTCATTTTCTCAAAATTGCCCATTTTTCTCCTCATGCTGAATTAACTCATCTTGCGTTGAATTATACCTAATTGTCAAAGTCTAGCATAAAATAAATTCATTTTGGAGTAGGTGAATGAACTTTTCTACCAGGGTTGTTCTGAAAACTTTTAGTAGTAGGTCACACGTTGCCATGAGCATAAATACCAAATTACAATGTTAATCTCTATCCTCTGAGTTTGCCGCAACAATTTTAAAAGTTTATGACAATGGTTCGGAAGTTACTAGTTTATTTTTTGTGTAGTTTATATTGTACGAGTTTCTATAATGTGTATAAAATCCCAATAAAAACGCCAAATATTTTTGTTATTTGAGATAGTTGAAATAAGATAAAAACTGGATTATATTAAATATGGTAAACTCACCCCACATACTTATTTAATAAAATTTAATATAATTCTAAATATCAAAATAATATCGAGTGTTAATAATTCACAACGGTAATTTGGAGGGCAGCCAATGAGTTATTAAATTTTATACATGGGACCCAAAAGACAAAAATGGATTCCGCTGCGTCTAGGCGATAAACCATCGTGCTATGTCATCCAATCAAGGAATTCGGCATGGGAGCCACAAACGGATCTTAGTTATCCCCTCCACTTTTCTATGCCGATCTTTCGAAAGTACCTTCGTTTCGAAGAGCTGTAAGTTTCGAAAAATTGGATGAATTTTATAGCTATAAGTTGTAATATAAAGTTTAGATTTTCATTCAAAATTTGTGCAAATTTTACTTCTTAATGTTTATAAACAATGGAGATATGATTTTTTTAAAAATAGTCCCTAACTTCGTTCCTATTGGTCATAGAAGGTTTTTTTAATGTGAGTTTTTTTACCAGCTATCCAATGGTTGTACGTACAAGACTGTAGCTTGAAAAATATAGAAATTACAATTGTTTAAAAGTAAAAAACATACGCCTTTTTCATACGTTTATTTTGTAAATAATTTCGATGAAAACCCAATATGCATTTAACTTCTGACATAGTTTGAGTCTTAAAGAATCCTATGAAATTTGCTAAATGTGTCTAGCATCATTAATAGAGCAAGTTCAATAGTTTAAATATTTAGCCTCAGGGATAAATAAATTAAATAACTTTTAAACTATTTGACCGATCGGGGGGAAATTTTGCACTAATTTAAAAGACGGTAATTCCTCGATGTTCAAATGTATTAATAACATTTTATTTTGTTAATAAAAAAATTAATAAAACATAAATTAGTGGAAAAAACTGCTTTTTTGTAAATATCTCCGTAAATTATTTATCAATTTTATTTAAAAAATGGAAAAATGAAGATATTCTTGACATAAAGAAATGATATAAATATTGTTTATGTAAAATATAAGGGAAAAAACTTAAAAAAAAAATCAAATTGTGACCATAATTTATTGTTAAAAAGAAACGCAAGGTAAAAATACGTGTACTTTTTCATCTTTTCGTCATCTAGTAACCCTCACCTACGTCTTTTAAAAGCTTCAGATATCTGCGAAAAATTTTTCGACCTTTTTTTAACCAGACTGGGCCACATTTGATGTAGAATTTATACAAAACATGTTAAAAGTTTTGGGTTTTTAGTAAATTAGGACAGATAAAAATTGATAATTGGTCAGCGTTGACCAGATTCCAATGGTATAAATACAGTAGGTGTTTAATATAAAAAAAGTTTTAGTAGAAGTATATTTTTACAATTACAGCAAATAAGACATCATCATCATCATCAGTAGCTCGACAACCCTTTCTGGGTCCTGGCTTGTTCTAGGATTTTCCGCCATTCTGTTCTGTTCCTTGCTTTGTTTTTCCAGTTGGTAATCTTAAGTGTTTTCAGATCTTGCTCCACTTGTTCCATGTATCTAAGTTTGGGTCTTCCCTTTGACCTTCTTCCTACTGGTGTTTGTCTCATAATATGTTTTGGTGTTTCAGTCTCCAACATTCGTTCAACATGGCCCATCCAGCGCAGACGTCCGATCTTTATGGATGTTATGATCTCGGGTTCGTTGTATGCTGTGTACAGTTCAAAGTTATATCTTCTGCGCCATATGTCATTTTCTTTTACCCCCTTATATATGTGTCTAAGGATTTTTCGTTCAAATGTGCCTAATAGGTTTTCATCGCTTTTCGATAGTGTCCATGTCTCTGATCCATATACAAGGACCGGTTTTATCAGGGTCTTGTATATTTTGCATTTGGTGCTTCTTGTGATGTTGTTAGATCTTAGATGTTTAATTAGTCCATTATATGTTTTATTAGCGATATGTATTATATATATATAGCGATAGCAAATAAGACATACCATGCAAATAAAAAACTTCTAAAAGATAAATTACTGAGCAAGAAATCGAAAATGAAGATATATATAAAACAATAATTCGACCGACTATGATGTAGGGAGGAAGACCAAAAGACGAACAAAACAACAAGAGGAAGACCTTAGAATACTAGAAAGGAAAATACTAAGAGCAATATTAGGACCAATAAAAATTAATGAAAACCAATATAGACAAAGAACGAATCATGAACTACTAAACGAAATTAAAGAGGATATAGTTTGTAAAATAAAACAGCAAACGGCAAAATGGCTAGGACATATATGGAGATCAGGACCATCTACGACAATATTTTCAATATTGGAATGGACACCAGTTGGTAAAAGAAGACGTGGAAGACCGAGATCTACATGGTTACAAGAAGTAACAAATGATCTCAACAGGGCGGGCGTACGGCAATGGAGAGAAAAAACCAGAGATAGAAAACAGTGTAGAAAAATAACAGGAAAAATGAAATAAAGAAAATGAGGACTGATCTACCTCGTAACATAGATCTAGAGAGCTGAAGCGGCGTAACCCCGTGTGGGGTGTTTAGCCACAATATATATATATATATATATATATATATATATATATATATATATATATATATATATATTTTTTTACAATGTATTACCAGTTTTATTCCAATTATATAAATAAAAACTTGTTTTAAAAGATGTTGTATTTCTTATAGGTACTTTTATTTGAAAAAAATATTTACACTTGACTACAATCACATCTATTAATTTAGATATACAGTGTGTAAAAGCTAAATGGAATAAATTCATTATTTAGGTTACTGTACATATTTATAAAAAATCCCGAAACACGTCAAATTTAAATTATAACTTGACATTCTTTAACGTGAAAATGCAACCCCTACCTTCAACCTCCTTAGAATGACAGGTACAACCCCCAATTTTTAAAATAGGAAGTATAGGCTTGTGATATATCGTTTGAAAGGTCTTTTCATTCTCCATTCAAAAATGTTGTTGCTTTCAAGTTTATTAAGATTAATTAAGATAAAATAAATTAAAATCATGCGGTTACCGAAATTCGCTAAAATATACTCAAAACGTATTTCCCGTTTAGGTCTTGATATGAGAAAGTGAACAAAAACCATAGCAATGTGGTTTTTAGATGGTAACCATTGAAAAACTTCAAAGAATTTCAGTGGCAACGTTATTTTAACACGCATTAGTAAATTGTTTTATTTAAGTTGTCAGTATTTTAATTTAAGTAAAAAGTTCGCTCAATTCAATTCTAAAAAATAGTTAGATTAACGGAAATGCATAAAATAACAGTTTTACAAATAATTGGTTACGGAGATAACACCCAAACACAACAGGAAGTAACTCGCCTATTTCATGAGAAATTTCCTAATTTACCGCCTATATCCCAAGGAACAATAAGTAAAATAGAGAAGCAGTTTCGCGAGTTTGGTCATGTAAGACGGATAAAAAAAGCAGCTGCCAATGTACTGAGTGATGAACTCAAATTAGATGTGTTGCTTGAGTTTCAGGAAAATCCACATACATCGAGTAGACAGGCATCCACTACATTCAATGCTAGCCATACATCGATAGTAAACATATTAAAAGAAAATAAATTGCATCCCTATAAGATGATACCTACTCACGAGCTCATGGGAGACGATTTTGATAGGAGAACTTTTTTTTGTGAGCAAATGATGGACATGTTGGATAACAATATTACCCAATTAGAAGACGTTATGTTTTCTGATGAGTGTACTTTTTCACTTAACGGTCATGCTAATCGGCAAAATTGCCGCTACTGGGCCACGGAAAATCCTCACTGGATGAGAGAAGAACACATTCAATACCCTCAAAAGGTTAATGTTTGGGCAGGGATTGTAGGAAACAATATCATTGGTCCCTTTTTCATTGAGGACAACTTGAATGGCAACAATTATTTGGCACTACTTCAAAATTATGTCATTCCAACGTTGGCAAATTTATATCCTGATCCAGGAAACGCTCAAGTTCCAGCGAATACGATATGGTTTCAGCAGGATGGAGCACCACCACATTACCAACTTAATGTCCGGCAGTACCTCGATACAATATTTCCCAATCGGTGGATAGGGAGGCGAGGATCGATTGGCCAGCGCGATCACCTGATCTTACATTATTAGATTTCTTTTTATGGGGATAAGTGAAGAGCCATGTGTACAAGACTAAACCTTCTGATTTAAATGACTTAAAAGAACGAATAACGCTTGCGATTAGGTCGATCACGCCTGTTATGTTAAATAATGTTAGAAGACAGTTTTATTTGAGATTAGGATGTTGCCAAGACGTTCGCGGTGAACATTTTGAACATCTACTTCATTAACATTCATAGTTCTGTTTCGTGTTCTATATTTTATTACGTTTTGCATTACATTTTAGTTTTTGATTGTATTGTAGCGAATTTCGGTAACCACATGATTTTAATTTATATTATCTTAATTAATCTTAATAAACTTGAAAGCGACAACATTTTTGAATGGAGAATGAAAAGACCTTTCAAACGATATATCACAAGCCTATACTTCCTATTTTAAAAATTGGGAGTTGTACCTGTCATTCTAAGGGGGTTGAAGGTAGGAGTTGCATTTTCACGTTAAAGAATGTCAAGCTATAATTTAAATTTGACGTGTTTCGGGATTTTTTATAAATATGTACAGTAACCTAAATAATGAATTTATTCCATTTAGCTTTTACACACTGTATACAAATATAAATTAATACTTATCATTACTAAGTATTGGTGCAGAAAGGTTAACGATAATGAAATAATATTTATAAGAGTTCATATAAGGAATTATAAATAAATTAACCCTTGCTTTAAGAATTTTAAAGATTGTTATCCGTTGTATAGTTCTTTCAACGTTTACTCTTGCTGAAGCAATTTCAGTAGTCCAAAGAGCATCTTGCATTGATAATTGAATTCTTTTTACCAAAAATGGCGGTCTTATTAGTTCAATTTTCTTTTTAATGCATTCAATTTGTATCAAAAGGCCTTTATATATCATTATAGCATCCTCATTAGGTGTCAACTTGTCCAACAATCTTAATTAACTAAAAATTTCCACATTAAACAGGACTTACAAATGTAATTAAACCGGATGGTGCTATTCCAATCATAACTTTTAATGCGTGGTCCCCTTTGTAGTGAGAATAAGTCATTACACGACACTTGAGACACTTGCTTTTTTGTAAAAGTAATTCTGCGCAGTCCAAAATAATTCTTGTTTTAGGAAATTTCTTAAAACTAACAGGTATCCTTTTTATCCTATCACCGTTATTTGAAAATAATTGCTACATGTGTTTGCCGAGACAACAAATATATAACAGAAAGACAAATAAAAGTGAGGTTAGTTTTTAACTTAGCAAACACTAGAATAATAAAATCCGTAAACTAATTTTCGAAACCAAATTCAAAATTTCGCTTTAATCTGTGCCTTCTTAGAATTGCAAGGCAAAACAGACGTTGATAAAGATGTTATTAGAGACATGGGGAATCTAAAAATTGCATTCCACAACATAAATATCTCATCGACTAAGCAAAATTCTTAGCGAATTGGTTTCTTGTACTCGTACAGAGTATATCGGAATAAAAAGGAAAAGACAGTTAAGATTTGATTTCACGTACAGGGCGCCTGTGCATCCGCTTATACGTATTTCGGCCTAATAGGCCCCATCAGAACGGCTTTCGCAGTCGCTCTGAATGTGAAAATAAATCTTTTCTGTCTTAGGAAGCAACTCTAATATGGCTTCGTATAGACGCAAATAGCGACATCTGATAATAAAATCCGTAAACTAATTTTCGAAACCAAATTCAGAATTTCGCTTTAATCTGTGCCTTCTAAGCATTGCAAGGTAAAACAGACGTTGATAAAGATGTTATTAGAGACATGGGGAATCTAAAAATTGCATTCCACAACATAGGTATCTCCTCAACTAAACAAAATTCTTAGCGAATTGGTTTCTTGTACTCGTACAGAGTATATCGGAATAAAAAGAATAATACGTTGTTTTAGCTGAAGCAATAATGGTTTCGAATTTTTGTTTTCTAACAAACTAGCAGCTTTACAATTTTTTTCCAGCAAATTTAGAGTGGGTATTCCAGTGACTGCATTTAAATCGCGATTTGTTTGTATCAAATCATACAAAGTAACTTTTTTGCCTTGACTTAATACAGATGGGGTCACTTGGATAGCCTTCTCTTCTGTGTAAATTTCCAGTGAGTCCGCTGCAACTCTGGACTATTTCGGATGGCTTCTAAAACTGCACTAATCGCTGTACCTGTGTTAATTTCGATTTCATATTCCGTAATTGTTGAGGTTGTTGGATCTAAGTCAATCATTGCATCTTTTAAAATAGATACTGTACTGGACAGATGCTTTTGTTTGGCTTGTTTTGATATTTCTTATCGAGATGATCTTTATGAAGAGGACAACACTTTGTCCAAAGATCGAATAGTTAGATTCTCAGATGGAATGGAACCTTTTTTAAAAATCGTTTACCAGACCTTACATCTAAAAAATAAGTAAAACGTTATTTCAACGATTAAGAAAGAACCAGGCTGAGACAATATTACCTAAATAATTGAGTAGCAGACTTTCTATATGCATTTTGTCCATTTTTTTCAAATTTTCAACCAAAAATGGCATCGAAAACTATATGTATAAAGCCACCATTTTGTGTCACGAAAGACGTTCTAAATGCATTCTCTTGTCTGCAAATTAAATGAAAAAAATACCTTGGACTTGCGCTGTATGTCCATTGACGGTAGACGAACTAAACGAAGTTTGTCCGTGCGCTATGGACTAATTGCGATTTGTTTGTCGTTGGCGGTCGTTGTCGTTGTATAGTTGTTGGTGTCTATACTGTTGTTTGTTTTCCGATTTTCAACAAAACAATATAAAATAATGGATGCAGTTGTGACAGGAGATCATGTAGTTGGTGATACGGACCGCGGTAGCAGAAAAAGAAAAAGACATCTAACTTCTAAAGAGCGTAAAAGCAAATGTTAGGTAAGCTTTAATGACTTATAGGTTACTTTTGTATTTTGGTATTGTTTACACAATATCATTTTAAGTTCTTATGTTGTTGTCATTAATATTTTAATATCATTCTCTTTTCAAGGCATTCAAATCATTATCCGAATTTGGAACATTTTGTTGATTTTTCCTGTAATCACCCTAATCGAAAAGATTTTTGCTGTAATGAAGTATCCGAAGACAATATTAGGACAATTAGAAGTATGTTTTATGAAACAATAAACAAAAGTGTACAGGATAATCATTTGGGGCATTTTATGGATGTTGAAAAACCAGATAGAAGTCGGAACCGAAAAATAGAAACAAAATCCCACAATTTCTTTATAAGATATATAAGTTTTACTTACAATAAAATCTTATTTGGAAATGTCAAAAAACTGTCAAACTGTTTAGACGCATTTCAAAGTTTCTCTTAAAAATTTAAATATTTAAACTATTATTTCTTCAGTTCTGAACGTGTAAATAGTGAATAATATTAAAATCAAAATCCTGTTTAAAGTTAAATGTGACAGTGTACTGAAAATCGTAGAATTCTGTGAGTACAAAACTGCATTAATAATAACCTTAAAATCAGAAGTTTAAAAGGCAAAATATTTTATCGATTTCAATTCAACTTATCGATTATTGACAACAACTTTTTGCTGGTTCTTGCTACTAACAAGTAATTAGGCTAGGCTGCTGTTTAATTTTATTAAGTCGCCAAGTCCGGCTTCAGATCCTCTGTGCCAATGTACGTAAATTCTCAGCGGGAAGATGGATGAACCGGAATCAGCTACTACCTCACAAAATATATCCACTACGTCACATATATCTTACTCCAATGCATTAAACAGTTTCAAATATCCTTCAAAAGACCAAGGTATTATACTTTCAACCATACAAGGAATAAAAGTTTTCGAATATATAAAAGCTGTTGGATCAATAGTACAGCCCAAAAATGTTGTTTGGGCATCCAAAATATCAAACAATCGCATCTGCATCTACCTCTCCTCTAAATATGTAGTTGATCAATTTCTTAGCTCCCACAAATATATAAATATTGATGGTAACCAGATTGAAGTAAGAAGACTTATAACCCCCGCCCAGAGACTCATCATATCTAATGTATGTCCTACTATACCTAATAGCTTAATTGAAGAGCACTTAAAAACTATGGGTATAAAATCCGCTTCCAACATGACGTTTCTACGAGTAGGCATGCAAGACTCAGAATACAGCCACGTACTCAGCTTTAGGAGGCAAATGTTCATAAGTCCTTTAGAAAATGCATCAATTCCTGACTCATTTCTAATCTCATTCGACAATACATCATATCGACTATACATTTCCATAGATGGTTTAAACTGCTCCAGATGCAAGATTGTCGGACATCAAGATTCTGACTGTCCTTCTTTATCATCATCAAGCAACTCAATTAATCAAATGGAAACTGACCACCACGTGAATATACATAACTCTACCAATGAAAAATATAATCAGCTACAAGATCAACCACGAAACCAATACCAAGAAGATACCGAAACATTAATGGAACCAGAACCCAATACCATACAAAATCACGCATCAGCTACAAAAGACCAAACCACTTCCTCACAAACAAACAATGAATTACAAATCTTGAATCAACCAAAAATATTCCAAGATAATTCCTTAGTAATTGAAAGCGATAGAAAAAGCACTAAAATTACTCCTGCAACTAAAAGACAAATATCCTCTCCTGAAATTCTTAAAAATTACCTACCTCCTCCCGATACTCAAAAACCTAAGAAAAAGCCTAAAACCCAAGAAGATATTTCAATTATTCTAAATCAAATTAAAAAAAAAATTGAAAATAGAAACCCTTCCTTTACACTTACTTTTCATGAAATATGTGATTTTCTGGCAAATTCCCTTCACTCAAAACATCCTGAAGTCATTGTTAAAAATTATTCAAATGAAAGCCAAGAAATAAAAGAAATTTTAAACTTTATATATTCCCAAATACAAAATAAAACTTTAAAAAACAATATCACCAGATTGAAGAAGAAACTGCTTTTCAACAGTCCTTCTTCTACTGACGAAACTGACCAAGAATCAAGTTCTCAACAATAAATAGTTAACACATAAAGAGTTAATGGCCAGCACATTCATATTACAGTGGAACCCCAACGGTTATTTTACACATATAGAATCCATTAAGCTTCTTATACACGAATATCTTCCTTTAGTCATATGCCTAGAAGAGACCCATTTCAAGCACCAAAGTGTGACATTAAAAAATTATGTTCCTTTTCTAAGAAACCGAGTTGCAGATCACTCAAGCGGCGGAACAGCAATTTTTGTAAGGGATGACATAGAGTCAACTGAAATACAACTACAAACAAATCTCGAAATAGTTGCAGTGTCAGTCACCCACAAAATGAAAATCAATATTTGCAATGTATACTTACCTCATCCTACTGATTTAGACATAACTGAACTAAGCAATGTTTTAAACCAAATTCCACACCCAAAAATAATATTAGGCGATTTTAACTGTCACAACAGTACTTGGGGAAGTAACAAAACCGACAAATGTGGCAATCTCCTAAATAATCTCATTGATAATTTAAATTTAGTCTTACTAAACACTGGCAAATCTACTAGGTTCAATTCATACAATGGTACATTTTCTGCCATAGATCTCTCTTTATGCAGTCCGTCGCTAGCTCCTTTATTATATTGGGACACATTGGGGTATTTATATGATAGTGATCACTTCCCTATCACGATAACCATAAACACTAATGATAAATCAACTTTTCCAATTCACCAGACATGGAAAATAAAGGCAGCTGACTGGAATTTATATCGAACACTGATAGAAGAACAAACAAACAAATATAATTTAACCAATAACGCAAACCAAAACTTGGAAATATTTAATAACATTATTATTTCTGCAGCAACAATCGCAGTGGGAAAAACAAAATCGAGTCAAAGGCAGCCAGTTCCTTGGTGGAATAACGAAATTGCACAAGCACTCAATTTGTCTAAACACGCTTTTAACGTTTACAAGAAACATAAAACTATCGAAAACCTTTTAAGGTTTAAAAATCTCAGAGCTCAAAGCAGACAATTAATCAAAAAAGCAAAACGAGAAAGTTGGAAAAAGTACGTTTCTTCAATAAATCCTTCCACTCCCTTAGGCAACATATGGAACAAAGTCCGTAGAATAAAAGGTACAAAATACTTTCGAGGTATAGATACTCTATCATATAATAACCTAATGCATTCAAACAAAGAAGATATTCCAGAAATACTAGCAGATATATACGAACTTAATTCTAGTGATTCTAATTACAGCCTATCCTTTCTAGAGCACAAAAAACTAACGGAGTCTTCAAATATACAAATCACAGAGAGTGGCAATCCAATAAACAAACCAGTAAGTCTTCAAGAATTAGAATTTTGTTTAAGTGCTAAAAATTCGAGTCCAGGACCTGATGATATCCACCCTCTTTTCTTACGAAATCTTCCTCTGAATGCAAAGCTAATGTTAGTTGATATTTTTAATAATATTTTTATTCATCATGACTTTCCTGATCTATGGTCGCAAGCAACTATAATTCCAATCCTTAAATATAATAAACCAAAAGACGATCCAAATTCCTATCGTCCAATATCACTTACGTGTTGTACCTGCAAACTTTTAGAAAAAATCCTTAATTATCGTCTTAAATGGTACCTCGAAAACAATAACCTAATAAGTATCAGACAAAGTGGATTTCGTACGGGTAGATCCACAACAGACAATCTAATAACACTTGAATCAAGTATACATGAATCCTTTCTGCACAACCAAAAACTTATTGCCGTGTTTTTTGACATAAGAAAAGCGTTTGACACAACATGGAGACATCTTATACTAAAAACACTTCAAGAATGGGATGTTCAAGGGCACATGTTGTCTTTTATTAAAAATTTTCTAGAAACACGAACTTTTCGAGTCAGAACCAATGGATTTACATCCTCCAGACGAGTACTTCAAAACGGCACTCCACAAGGATCTACTCTAAGTCCTACTCTTTTTCTAGTTGCAATAAATAGTATTATACATCAAATAAAACTACCTGTATTTACTAGCCTATATGCAGATGACTTAGTCATTTATCTAAGAACAAACAATGTAACTCTGGGAACACATATACTGCAAACTACCTTACACACAATTGAAAGCTGGTCGCAAAACACGGGTTTTATATTCTCTAGTGAAAAGACACGTTATTTAATTTTTAGCAAAAGAAAAAATTATCCTAATGTTCAATTAACACTAAATGGAGTTGTCTTGAAACAAGCAGAAGAAATAAATTTCTTAGGACTTTCTTTTGAACGTAACTTAAGCTGGGAAACCCACATCACCAATCTGCAACGTTCTTGCCAATCCAGAATTAATCTACTAAAGATGCTGTCAAATACCTCTTGGGGGGCAGATACAACAACCTTACTTACTCTATATAGATCACTAATACGAAGTAAACTAGACTACGGCTGTTTATGCTACGATACTGCTAACAAAACATCTTTAAAAAAACTTGACTACATTCAAAATATGTGCTTGAGATTAGTTTTAGGTGCCACAAGAACCAGTCCAGTAAGTAGCTTACAAGTTTTGGCTAATGAACTGTCCTTAAGCCAACGAAGGCAACTCCTATCACTAAATTACGTTGCCAGAATTTCAGCAAACAACAGCAACGTAACCTACTCAACAATACTTTGCAGAACAAATATAACGTCCGATCTTTACAGAAACATTGCAATAAAAAAACTACCATTTCCCGAACGAATAAAACGTATTGGTCTTAATTTAGAACAGTTCAGTCTTACTATGCCTATTCATGTAAATGTTCCTCCTTGGATGATTAAACATCCAAAAATAGACACGTCTCTAAAAGAACTCCCGAAACATTCCACACATCCTTTCCTTATACAGCAAGCTTATAAAAATGTAATATCCAAATACCCAACAACCCATCAAATCTTCACTGATGCTTCCAAATGTCATGAAGGACATGCTGCAGCCTACATCTACGAAAACGTCAAGTCTACCATACGAATCCCAACAAATTGTTGTATATATACCGGAGAACTTACGGCAATTCATCAGGCCGTGAAAAAATGTTGTTCTATCAATGAAAGCAAATTTGTTATCATCACCGATTCAATGAGCGCATTACTTGGAATAAAACAGCTATATACAACTCACGCCATACTTCTCAAGATCAAAGAAGAGTTATCTTATCTACAGACTCAACAAAAAGATATTTCCTTTATCTGGGTACCTTCCCATATGGGAATAAGTGGTAATGAGGAAGTGGACTCTCTGGCAAGCAATGCAACCACCGACCAAAGTATTGCTATCATAAATCAAATGCCTTGGACTGATCACAAAGTAAATATCAAAGCCCACGTATACAGATCGTGGCAAACTACTTGGGATCACACTGCTAATAAACTCAAAGAATGTCTAAGTCAAGTAGGAACCAAACTCATCTTACCAAATAATAGAAAAGACCAAGTCATCATTAACCGACTCCGAATAGGACATACTTTCCTTACACACAAGCATATCTTCAACCAGGAGGCTGCTCCGTTGTGTTCCAAGTGCAATACTCAGTTGTCAGTGAAACATATAATTGTTGAGTGTCCAGTGTACCAGAACGAAAGAATCGCGTGTGCCCTTAGTGATAATTTAAAAAGTATACTAACGACAAATTTACAGTCTTTATTAAGTTATCTTAAAATGACTAAACTATATACCAGATTGTAAAAAATATTTTTTTTTATGCAACAATATGTATCTTACTGTTTGTGTATGTCCCCCCGCTAATAACCCTTAGTGGTTGATGCGGGTATATTTGTTTAAATAAAAAAAAAAAAAAAAAAATCTTATTTAGCATTAAAAGGTTTTGTTTAGATATTTTAAAAACACGGTGAAAAACACAATATGAAGGTAGTATTCTTTATTTTAGGTTTGGAAGAATGAAAAAAAAAATTACATTTGCCAGAAATTATTCTTATCCATATTTAGTGTCAGTCAGAGACGCGTAAATACTATTGCTCGAAAAATGCAATCTGGCAGTGGTATTGTTGAGAACCGTGGAGGGAACAAACGGTCTTTCAAGAATGTTGAAAAATTTGAAGCTGTTAAAAAATTTATAGCCAGTTTGAAACGACGTGAAAGTCATTACGGGCATGCTAAATCTCGGCGCATTTATCTATCATCTGAAAATAATATTACTATTTTATGGAATCTGTACAATCAATGTACTGCTGAGAATTTGAAAGTAAATTACAAGTATTTTAGTAGGATCTTTAATAATCATTTTAATATTGCATTTGGAAGCCCTGCTACTGACGTATGTGGCTTTTGTGTCAGGACCCAAACTTCTATTAGCCTTTGTAAAGACAAAACTGAAATAGAGAAACTAAGAACCGGAACACACTGTTTCCTACTGTTTTGACCTTCAGCAGGTTCAAGTCTTACCGAAAGTGCCCATTCAAGATGTATTTTATCCCAGCAGTTGTCTTTTTATTGTTTTTGTGTAACCGACGTGGATATTAAAAAGCCAGTTTTCTACACCTGGATGGAACATCAAGCAAAAAGGGGATCTGCAGAAATAAGTTGTGCTCTACGTGATTTTCTTAATAAATCTGAATTTGGATCAGGTATAAAACAGTTAAGATTATTCGCAGATGGTTGTGCGGGGCAGAATAAAAATGCACACATGATGCATATGCTCATACTATACAGAGATGCCCCACAAAATATTAAATCTGTGGTACTAATTTTTCCGGTACGCGGACATTCATATTTGCCAGCGGACCGTGTTTTCGGGCAAATAGGAAGTTACACGATCCTACAGTACAATAAAAACTCCTACACAATATTATGACATTTACTCCAAGAAGGGAGAAGTTAAACAACTTGGTAGAGACTGGACTGTTTATGATATAATAACTGCCTTAACCTGTTTAAAAAAAATTGAAGGAATCAGTGCAGCCAAACGAATTATTATTAAGAGATCACAAAACAACAACAATATTTTGCTTAAGACCGAACTGTTCTACAGAAATGATGATCCATCCAAATAATTCCAAACATTATTGAAACGTGGAAAGAAGCTTTCGACTTTACACTTACCTAATGTAGAACTCCAAGACGAAATAAAACCAAAAAAACTCCAGAGCCTCTCGAAACTATTAGTGGAACTGTCAGGGGTAAATTGGGTCAAAGATCCTGAGCTAACATGGTTACAACCAATTCTTTCTGACACTGGTGAGCAAAATGACAATCAAGTTAACCTTGGTGAAACTGAAGATGATGACGTTATCGAAGGAGCTGAGTGCTGTGATTGCAATGACGATGACCATTAGGACCTTTATGATATGTAAAATGCCATTATTGTTCCATTCATTTTTAAACATTATTTTGTATTTAAAAATAAAATACTATTTTTATGAAGCTACTTGAGTTTTTTTACATCGTTACTACCAAAAGTCTGTCATACCGCTTGGTGTAGACAATCGAAATGCGTTTTTTCCAAGGATGACAATCTAAATGCAGTTTGTCCAACAGTTTTTTCAAGTTTTTTGGGATATTATCAATACTCGATTTTTAACATATAGGTATAATATTTGAATGATTTTTCATCCATATTTTAGGTATATCAGTTTTTCGTTAAATTTCTTGCCAAACGCATAGCAGTTTTTCTTTATTTGCCAAAATTACAAAATATGGACAAAATGCATATAGAAAGTCTGCTCCTCAAATTTCCTATCAAATATGATCTACCAGGAAAAAAGTAATGCGATTTCTTAAAGTGTCGGCTGCATATATTCATGAATTTTGTCACAGGTTTAGCTACGAAGAGCTACTTGCCAGTTTTTTCATAATTTCTCGTCCTTTGGAAAGTGGTGGAGATGTATATCTTTCGTACATCGAGCAGAACATTGTGGCACTGAACAATATCTATTAGTTTTCTTATAGCTCATTATTTTTAAAATTTGATGAAATTTGTACCAGTTTTAAACTCTAATTTATTCAAATTTTTGACATTTATCCCTATTTGATTAGTTATCTATTTTAGCATTAGTTTACAGGACGGTGGTTTGAGAACGCGAATAATATTGATAGGGGTAGTTTCCAAACACTCCCTCATGACAGAATTTTGGAAAGTGTCGATTTTTCTAAGAATATTCTTGAAAGCTGAATCATAAAGAGTAGTAACGAAATCTAGGATGGATCCTGTATAAGCGCTTTAAAATAACAAATATGTTTCAAGGTCGCAACCCAACTTTAGTTGTCCTTTGTTGCATCTATCAAGCTTATACTTTATTATGTTGTTTACACGCAATATTTTTATCCACGAAAAGGCCAAGTTATTTAAAATGATTATTAAGATTAAAAATTGATTATTCTAAATAATATTTTGGTTTATAGAAAGAAGAATTCCTGCTTAAAAATCCAAACAAGCTTGTCACTTATTGAACGACCTTTCCGAAATAGACATCTTCGAAGTTTGTAATGAACGCTGTCAAAAAATTAATAGATATATGGAAGGTCATTTCCTTGATAATTTAATTTGAATAAAAGTAATTTTTTTATTGTGAATTTATAGAACAGTCCTCGTATCCGATGAGAAAGGGATCCTCACAAAGACGTGTGTGTTCGCTGTAATTTTGCCCGCTCTAAATTTATTGGTGTACACGTTACATACCACTAGATTTATTATAGCTGAGTTGAAGCATAATTAGCCCATTGTTTCATAGTTTTACAGTTTTATCTGTTAAATTATTGGCCAGCTGGATCATCCAGGAACCGCAGTATAGGCCAGCCAAATATGTTTCGACTTTTAATGTCATTACATACACACAATACTGCATGTATGTTTGCCAGCTGTATATCTTCATTGTAAAATATCCAGTTGATTACTTGGGTTTACAAGCGTTATCGACATAAAACTAAATTTCAGATGAGGAGCCTGGAAGCCAAGGGGTACAACTGACTAAATATTGATAATGAGAAAAAGAAGATTTAAGTTTACTCTCTTTTAAAATTATAAGTAATTGTTTTATACACATGAAACACTTTTTAAAATACTTAAGAGTGTTACATAAGCTGTAGAATAAGTTTTAGATCTTGTCTTTTTGCCCTTATTTTACAATCCTTGATAAGGTGATAAGAGTGATCACTTGTAACCTCTTGGCTTCCAAAAAAAAACCAAATATTGACTGAATCCTTTAGGTTTGTTTTGTATATGAAAATTCGAATTGAGTAAAAAATACAACTGTGGTGAAAATAATGTAATTTAACACAAAATCATTAACAGAATAAGTTACAAAATTGTTTAAATCAGTTTAATACTACCATTCCTGAAGTATAACTAATCAGTTTCTGACTCGCTATAAAAAATGTTTCCTGGCTCTTCGGCATCTGGAGGAACAATAGCATTCTGGTTAACTTTGACAGGAACATTGTTAGTCCCATTAGCGTATTGAAAGGTGTTGAAGAAGTCGTGGCAGATAGGGGAACGTATGGCAAAAGTGACTGTAAGTTGTCAAATTTAAGTTTCTTGATTTTTGGCTTGTCTCCTATAGCTGCTAATAACGGGAGTTCGTTGAGAGGTCGACCAGCTCTTGAGGACTTCATGTCATTATTTTGGCTTTACAAACCTGTGTGGGTCCTAGCCTCACCAAGAATTTTTTTCTAGTCGTCCCTATCCATCGCCTTCCTCCGCCAAGCACGTATTTCCATATTTCTCATATCTTGATCTATGTTATCTAGGAATCTTGTTTTGGGTCTTTCTCTTCTTCTTTGACTAATAGGTCTATCAAGGAGCGTTTTTCTAGCTGGGTCGGTTTACTCCATCCGTATTACATGGCCTACCCACCTCAGACGTCCTATTTTAATGTGTTTTACGATATCATCTGGTTCCTGATATATTCTATAGAGTTCGAAGTTGTATCGTCTTCTCCAGACACCATTTTCATTTACCGCTCCATAGATTCGCCTTAATATTTTTCTTTCGAAACATCCTAACATGTTTTCATTGCTTTTTGTTAAAGTCCAGGTTTCTGAACCATATGTTAGGACTTTGCGTATTATTGTTTTGTAGAGGACTTAATGTTCAGCTGGTGAAAGGTAGGAAGATTGACGCTTTTTGTGTAAAACAGTGTGTATGGATATGTTTTCTTAAAATGCATACGCTGCATTTTACTGATACCTGGTACATTTTTCCTAACGTAAGGTTCTAGTGAATTTAAAGACACAAAGTCATCATCCTCGATTTGCGTCACTATGAGCTTTCTACTAGATTTCACTATGATGTCGGCCCACATACTTAGTACATAAACCTGCTGATGGTTTCTGTTTTTCGCTTTTTCGATAATCCCGAAATCTTGATTACATTCCATGAATGAATGTCCCACTACCAGAAACCTGTGGTCAACAGTATCAATTTGTGACTTTTGGACTACATAATGCTAGAACATTGCAATATAATGACTTTTGTTTTGGCCACCACAGTTGTCACTGTACAGAATTATGCGCTTAATGGTTGGTGGCAACCTCTGGATGTATTTCCAAAGGCAGGAAGCAATTTCATTGCAACCACGATTACCTTGGCCTTCATGCCACAAAAATATCTGTGCCTGTCCAGTGCAAACATTGTACACACAAAAATTATAAGTCCAAAGTTGACGGCTATAGTATGCTTTTCTGCAGGTTAAACTAGAAGTTGGAAGCGTCTTTTGTAAATCAAAGCAAACAACAACTGTAGTTGCGTCATTTTTGAAATTCGATCCATCATCATCCTTTGCATTATTTTACAGCTTGTGCCTTGCGCAAGTGTAATTCTTTTTCAATTTTTGCTGTTGTAACTCTTTCTGGATCAACACCATTATTAATAATATTCTGTAGTGTATCACATTTGTCACCCATATCGGTGTGAGGTCTCTTGAGTGAAAAGTTAAAATTAGTTAAAAAATTAGAAAGGTTAAAAATTTTAATATTTTGGGCTTTATAATTGCTTTACTACTAAACTAAAGCCCATATATAGACAGTTTAGTTGTTTTTTTCAATGTCACGCATACGTTTCGGGTGCATCTAGGTATAAATTTTTTGCCATGTGCTGACTGATACGCATGCGTGTCAATATATTTTTTACTACTTTAAGTTTATTGAAGACAATTTTAAGAAAACTAAGTAAAAACAATTAAAAACAAAACAAAAAGAAAAAACTTAAACACTAGATGAACAATAAAAAAACTTCAAATTCATAACATACATAACTACGTAATTTGTTTATATGTATAACACAAAATGTTGCACTATTGATGGTAATCGTTAAAACATTCGACGCATAATCCGGGCGCTTCTGTACATTGTTGGCAGTGGTAAAGCGTCATTTTACGGATTTTCTTGCCAGAGCACACTCTACATCGCTTTCCTACTGTTTTTCCTTGTTTTTCCTTGGCCAAAATTTTGGTAATAATGTGGACTGTTTTAATTGTCGGCCTCAGCTTATTATTCATCCCAATGTTTGATAGTTTTTCCAAAACTGACAGTCGGTAGTCATAAAGGCTCATCGGACGTAAAACAAATTGTTTATGTAGCAAGTACGAATTCATTAGCATCAAGTGTATGTAATATATGCCCAACTTCTTGTACCACCTTAATGATTTTCTTTCACAGGGGTAGTAAGAGTTTAGTTGGTCTTGCCGATCGACACCCCTCATATGCTTATTATAATTAAAAATTGCAGTAGGTTTTTCTTTGGGTCTATTCCTTCTATCAACAAATTCCGTCATTTCATTTCCAAATTCATTAGAGATATAAAGAATGTCACGTTTATCCTTCCATTTACCAACTAAAATATTATCAGAAAAACAAGCAATTCGCTGACCTTTTTTTAGTTTTTTTTCAATAACGTCTTTTGATTATGCTTCCTTCTCACATTTAGCGTTCCAGTGCAGTAAGTACTTCGATTTGTTAATATTTTAGCTAGTTCATAGGAATTATAAAAATTGTCCATGTATACACTATGTCCTTGGTCCAAATATTCCTGAAGTAGCTGTAAAACTACTTTTGTTGTGTAGCCTTTTCCTCCGGCATCATCCAGGGCTCCAATGTAGACTAAAGATTTTAGAACTAAACCACTTGGCTCTGTAAGAACATAGAGTTTTATCTCGTATTTATGACGCTTGTTCTTGATATATTGTTGGAATACCAAGCGTCCACGCCATAGTACCATTGACTCATCAAGTGAAAGGTTTTTTCCAGGATAATAAACAGCAGACATTTTATTATTGAAGAACGTTATTATAGGTCGTACTTTGTACAATCGATCTTGAACTTCTTCTCCACTGGCTGGGTTTCTAGCAAAATGTACAGGAGTGACAACCTTCGATAGAGGTATTAATCCGCCAATGAACAAGCAAAATTGCGTATAAAGAGGAAGAACATTTTTTTAAAAAAATTAGAAAAGCTGTATAAATATCATCTCCGCGAGTTTTTTTCTTTCAGAGGTAACACTATCAATAATTCTTCTTTAGCCGACATATCAAGAAATACCGATCTGATAAAAATACATAACTGGGCAGTATCAGTCATATAGGTGGACTCATCAAACTGCAAAGAAAAGTATATAGATTCCATAATATTATTTTACAGTTGAGACTTTAAACATTTACTTATAGTGCAATTCATCTGGTAACAATTGGACCGGATAACTGGACCTCTTTTATAGCTGATGCAGATTTAATACATATTTTAGTTTTAAAATCAAATAATATATTAGCTACTTTAATAAATGCTTTTTTCACTACGGTTCCAGCTGTGAAATGTTTCTTGTGCTGTATGTATGTAGGAAATTTTAAAAGATGCGATTTTTGCAGCTGCTGATTATTTGGAAGATTTAGAAAAAGTGGATAGCCCTTCTTTCAAACTACTTTTAAATCTTGAAATTTTCGTCTGCTGAATACACTCTTTGGTGATAAAATAATTATAATTTTCGTACTTTTTATGCAGGGATTAGTATGCCTTTTTAAGTTCCTGCATTTGGGTTGTAAAGATCGACAAATAAGGTAAAAGCACTTATCCTTAAACATAACGAACAAAAATTCTTCCTCCCAGTCACTTATAAAATTGTGCATTTTACTTTTATTCGAAGCACTAATTTTTTCTTTTACCTTTAAAACAATCATTTTAATAACTGTATTGTCATATTCATATTATATTGGAGCCACACGAATCTTCTATAACAATTACTTGGCTTTACGATTTCTAGCAGCATTATACGAAATTTAATATAGTGAACTAAAAATAAAGAAAATTACTTACGTATGCATCCTTGGTAGCCTGCAGATATTTTCGGTAGTCCCCAGAAACCAGGTTCACATCGATCACATTTAGTTCCCCCAACGCCAGGCTTGCATTTGCACTGCTTGGTTTCTGGATCGCAAATATCTGAGTACGATCCTAATTTGTTGCACTCACAAATCGATGGACAGCCACCAAAATTTTGACCTTGAGCCGGTGTTTTTCCGTCTGGGCAACAACCGAACCAACTTTCTTCGCAGTCTTTTTTCTCTACTACTGCTTCGTCTGGAATGGAATACTATTATGAGAATCATATTCTGTATTTTTTGTAGTTGCAGAATGCACTTGTTTTTATAAGAAGTAAAAATGGTTTATATTGTATTAATTGATCTTAAGAAAATTATGTCATCGAGTTTTATCATAAAAACAAAAATATTTTGCATTTAAAAACAACTCAATTTATTAAATGATATGTATCATAATTTAATAAATTTAGTTGTTTTTAAATGCAAAATGTCAGATATTTAAGATACGACCCTGAACCACTCCTTTTTTAAGATACCTGTCAGATGTCATCTGTCAATGTCAGAGAGATTATTCTATAATGTAATGTTTATAAAATAAAGTGCTTATTGAAAATAGCAAATAGCTGAAACGTTTAAGCAATAATTCAGTACAAACCATTCTATGTACTGGGGCTGTATGATCCATACAGGTCTAGTGTAAATTACTCACAGGCTACAACTACATCTTAGTTCAACCGGCTGTGAGACTGCAATCAGGCGGGCAACGGGAAACCACCTGATAATCTTCCCAGAGAGCGTTATGAAATGACGACTAAGCAAGAAAATTCTGTGCTCTGCTATCCGGCTAGCAACCGGCGCCATATCGATTCCGGGTCTCGTGGTGTGAAATGGGCAACCGGGCAGATGATTGTGGACGACCAGGCAATATCTGCGAAATGGGATACTGAAAGATCAAATTTAACATTACGTAAAAAACACCGCATCGCAACACGGAATGTTAGGGACTGCTACATGAAACCATCTCTACCATTCCCAAAAAAGAACCAATGATGATAATAGGAGATTGGAATGCACAAATAGGAACAACTAAAATAGATGACCAGTTAAAAGGAACGATAGGTGAGCATATCTTAGGCGAGCGAAATGAACGAGGTGAACGGCTCCTTCAATTTGCCATCGATATGTATCTTAGTATAGTAAACACAATGTTTAAACTTCATCCGTGGAGATTATCAACATGGCCTTCGCCTGGAGGACGATATAAGAATCAAATAGATTATATTCTTGTCACTAAACGATGGAGGAGCTCAATAATGAACGTGAAGACAAAACCTGCTGCAGACTGTGGTTCCGACCACAAAATGTTACAAGCAGAATTTCGCATTAATTTACACAGTAAAACAATCACAAATAAAAGACAAAAATTGATTCCAAAACACCCAGAAAAGTTTAGAGAAGCATTAGCAGAAGCTGACCTACCAGTGACTACAGGAGAGCCTGACAAAACATGGGAATACACAAAGAAATGGATCACTGAAGCCATCAACAACACTAATCCCAAAGACAAAACAGCTAGGAAAAAACTAGGATGACTGAAGAGACTCTCAATCTTGTAACAGAAGAAGAAGAAAGAATCTAGAAAACTTTTCTCAAAAGTCAAGTATCTAGCGAGAGAATTCAAACCGCAGACAGAGATCATCAAAGATAGTAGTGGAAACACCATAACAAACCCAGACGGTATCGCAAAGGTGTGGAAATAATATTGCGAAATAATATTCTCTGACCCAGACAATAATACAGAGAAAAAAAGTTATGAAAAAGCAGAAGGAGATGATGAAATAACAACTGAAACACTCAAAAAAATGGGAGAATTAGGGACGGAAGTAATGCTTAGAATTTACAATGAGATCTGGAATACCGAAAAGTGGCCAAATGACTGGGATTAACTCACGTTTATTCCCATATATAAAAAAGGTTCACCGACAGATTGCAGTAATAGCATTGATATCACACGCGAGCAAAATACTTCTAACCATCATCAATGAAAGACTAAAATCAATTCTCTTACCACAAATTCCCCAAGAATAATGCAGATTCGTCCCAGGTAGAGGAACAAGAGAACATATTCTTACTATTCGTCAAATTATCGAAAAATCTCGAGAGTTTAACATAGAAACATATTTATGCTTTGTTGACTATTCCAAGGCATTCGATGTCAAAATTACGCCTTGTTCGAGCATTGATATTTCCTATCGCCACTATGCTTCAGAAACTTGGACAATAAAAAAGCCGATTCGAAGTGATTATTTCGACCAAAAAATAATTTATAAATACGTTCGAATTATCGGGTAAAGTGGTCTGTAATGAAAATCTTTCTTTTTTCTAAATTACTCAATATTTCGCCATTTATTTAATAGCTTCCTCAGGAGTAAACTAAAACAATTTAAACATTACAAAAAATGGCGTACAAATACATTTTAAAACACTCACAGAATTTAAAAGAAACAATAAAAGAAACGTCAGAAGAATGATATTTCTTTGACGAATTATTAAGGTTAGTTGTTATTAAGATGAATGTTGGCTATTTTGAATATTTATAAATTTTGTTCAATATGTTACAATATATGTTACTTAACTGTCCAGTGTCCGTTTTATAATTTAAAGTGTTTTTATTTTTGTTAATGTAATACATCTCAAGAAATAATCTACTTTTGTAGTTATTAGTCTGTGCCAAAATGTGAGCTTTGTTATAATCTAGCATATGACCAGTGTTTTCATAGTGCTCAACCACTGCGCAAGTATTTTTTCCAAGCGGCAATCACTTTTATGTTGTGTGATGCGTTGTTTTAGCCATTGTGATGTTTGACCAATGTAGCTATTTTGACATCCTAAACACGGTATTTCATAAACGACATTACTTTTATATAAGGTTGGTACTGGGTCTTTGATTTTTGAAAATAGTTGTTTGCTGTTCATGGTATTTTTTTTTATAGCCCTTTTTCTATCCGAATTGTCGAATAAAGGCCTCTCCCATTTCTCGCCATTCATCCCTGTTGTGTGCTAGGCATTTCCACATTGGTCCTGCGACTCTTTTGATATCGTCGCTCCAGCGCATTTGAGGTCTTCCTCTTGGTCTCTTCGCATCGTACGGTCGCCAGTTTCCGACTTCTTTGTTCCATCTACCATCTTCGAGACGTTCGTTGTGTCCAGCCCATTTCCATTTTAATTTAGCTGCTTGTTTCGCGGCGTCCTTTATTTTTGTTTTGTTCCGGATTGCTTCGTTCGTTTGCCGATCTATTAGTGAGATACCAAGCATCTGTCGTTCCATGGCTCGCTGGGTTTTTCGAATATTGTCCATGTTCTTTTTTGTGAATGTCCAGGTTTGAGCTCCGTAAGTGAGAACGGAAAGGATACAAGAATCGAACACTTTGGTTCGAAGGTTTTGGGATATCTTTTTGTATTATATTGGTATTATATTTAGCTATACTAATATTGGCTTGGACACTAAAACAGTTGACCACAAAAAACATCGAAGCTTTCGAGATGTGGTGCTATAGGCGCATTCTCAGAATATCATGGATGGACCGCGTCACTAACACGCAAGTACTCCAAACTTTAGACAAAAGATGCGAAATTCTAAATGAGATAAAAACTAGAAAGATGGAATATTTGGGGCACATTGTGAGAGGTGAAAAGTACGAACTTTTAAGAAATATCATGCAGGGCAAAATTAAGGGCAAAAGAAGTGTGGGAAGAAGAAAAATATCGTGGCTTCGTAATCTACGTGAATGGTTCGGGTGTAGTTCGATTGAACTTTTTAGGCGCGCTGCTAACAAAGTCGCAGTGGCCATGATGATTTCCAATCTCCGCTAGGAGTGGCACGAGAAGAAGAAGAAGATACTAATATTAGGAACATTTTTGAATATGGATATGACAGAATGAGTTAGACCATTAATAAAAGGAAGTTTTTTATATTTGATTGATTTGTTGTTAGAATCATGGACGGGACCGTCATAGAAATTAGTGCTGTAAATCAGTTTTTTTAAAATTTGTTTAGGATATCCGCTGTTACGAAAAATTTTGTATGTTATGTCCAGATTTTTTTGTAAAAAGTTGTTATCAACAATGGACATTATCCTGTTTTTCATACCTAGTACAGTATTATATTTTTGACGGGTGGTATGGTTTGAATAGAAATTTATATACCTGCCTGATGCTGTCGGCTTTTCGTAAATTTTTTTTTTTGCGAAATCTTTTAAATTCTGTGAGTGTTTTAAAATGTATTTGTACGCAATTTTTTATAATGTTTAAATTGTTTTAGTTTACTCCTGAGGAAGCTATTAAATAAATGGCGAAATATTCAGTATCTCAGAAAAAAGAAAGATTTTCATTACAGTCCACTTTACCCGATAATTCGAACGTATTTATATATATATATATATATATATATATATATATATATATATATATATATATATATATATATATATATATAGGATATAAATAGGATATAAATATTTTGATTAGGAGAGTTAGAATAGTTTGGGATTTTGAGTTTTCAATTAATATTGTTGTACCCTTTAATTTTGATTGTTCACGTACGGAGAACAAAATTTTGAGAATCCTTATATGAGATTTGTTTATTGAAAACGTTTGAGTGTGAATTATTTCATTATTTTTATTTCAATATAGTGTTAGATCATATGTGTTTTTTATTATTCCGGTATTCTCTGGACCTTACCTTTCACATGTAATAGCATAGATATTGAAGCACGAATTTAACCCTGAGATAAAAGAATTAAAAATTGGGATAGAGTCATAATCATATCATTTAAATAATTTTAATTAATCAAAAAAATTAATTAGCTAATTATTGCTTGGCGCACCAAGACTTTAAATATCACAATAACTGGCTTCCAAAACGTGGGGCTTGAAAATATCGCAGCTTTACATTTGAAGGAAGGGAAAGAGATCTGGAACAAGTACAGGTGATCCAGAGATAAAAACATATAACATTGAGGGAATTTGAATTTGAAAGTATTTTGACAATTTTTCCAGGGAATATAAATTTGATTTATTGATTGATCGTAGTTAGTGGATATTTACTGCTATTGAATTATTTGATTTTATTTTCTTTACCAATCGTACATTTGATATTTATTTTGAATTATTTGAATTTTACTGATTGCATATTTGATATTTGTCGTGAAAATTTAATACATTTGGGGAGAAATATTGTCGTGTTCTGAATCAAAGGGAAACAAAACAAACAATAGAGAAAAACCAAAGTGAAACATCAAAGAAAATTGATAGAAACCAACAAGAAACATCACTAAAAATGGATAGAAATCAACAAGAAACAAAACAAACAATGAGCAATATAGAGCAGCGTTTGCAAAACTATGAACAGGAAATTAAAGGATGTGTTGAGGGGATAAAGAAAGAACTGATACAACAAATAGAAGAGATTAATGAAATTAAAAAGAAAATGGGAGAACAAGAAAAGAAAGTAGAAAATAAGATGAAAGATATTAAGACTGTACAGAAAAAGGAATTAGAACAGTTAGAAACAAAATTTGAAATGGCTTTACAAGAAGATAAGAAAGAAATAGAAAAACAAATTGAGGATATCAGAAAACAACGAGATATGGGAGACAGGAGAGAAGTACTCATCCAAAATCCGGGTGACATAAAAATACAGTTTGGCGGGGATATTCGGAAAACACACCCAGTACCGTTTGTTAAAAATTTGAAAACCAAATTACAACATATTAGATATTTTGACGATTGCAAAGAAACAATAAGAAACCATTTGAAAGAAGGAGCAGCGTTATGGTATGAAAGCAAGGAAGATGAGTTTGAAAATTGGACAGATTTTGAAAATAAATTTCTCAACTATTTCTGGAGGAAAAATAAACAGAGAGAAATCAACCAAGAGCTACAGAATGGAAAATATCACGAAAAAATGGGAATATCTGAAGAAAGATATGCTTTGCAGATATATAACAATTCAAAATATCTAGAATACAAATATTCTACCGAACAGCTGGTAGAAATGATCAGCAGACATTTTGAGGAAACGTTGGAAGATCACGTGATTTTGAGAAACTATCAAGATATTGATAGTTTGTGCCAATTCCTTCAATTAAAAGAAGCGAAAAGAAAAGAAATGAGAAATAGAAGACAACATGACCAATATAATGGACCGGAAAGAAGGTATTCATCAAATTATGACCAGAGAAACCGACATCCCAGATCAACAAACGAATATAGGCCGAGAAATTACAATAATTACAATAGACAACAAAATTACGATAACAGGAATGACACACAACATAGAACATATGAAAATCACAACAGGAATAGAGATGCACAAAATCCTCCGAATAGGAATACTAACGAACAAAGGGACGATAGAAATAACCAGAGCTTCCAACAACAAAATACAAGGGAGATGAATCATGTAGCAATAGGAAACGAAAGACAAATTTCTAATTCTAATCTAATATTTTTAGATGCATTTATAAAACATAAAGCGATTAAAATTGTGATTGATTCTGGCTCGGAGATATCGCTAATCAATAAAAAACTAGTAAAAGAATTAAATTTGGACAGATTTGTGTATAAGATTCCTAGGGTTGATTTAGTGGGTGCAAACAATAAAAATTTGACGACAGTAAACGAAGGTTTGGGAGTACAGATAAGAGTGGGAAACAAATTCCATATTATGAAATGTGTGGTGATTGAAGATTTAAATCATGATATGATAGCGGGAATTGATGAATTGAGGAAAAAAGATATCACCATAAATTTTTCGGAAAATAAACTGGAAATCAGAGCAGAACCAGACAACACAGGAGAAGAAAAGCAAACAGATAGGAAAACAAATTCTGGAAGGATCAATGCACAGGAAAAACGCAAAGAAATCGATATGACTGTAGAGGATAAACCGAAAGTACAAGAACAAGATCTAACAGAAGAGAAAAAGAGAAGGAAGAAAAAGAAGAAGAGTTCGAAAAGAAAGCAGGAAAATAAGATGGAGACCAGAGAAAAACAGGAAATAGAAGGTACAGAAGAATTGTTGGCAACCGACGATAAAACAGAATGGAAGCAGGAAGAAAAAGAAAGTATCTTCAGAGAAATGAAAGGAATAGAAACATGGTGCTCGGAATACCAAAGGGAATTAGAGGATAAAAGGAAAACAGAAGAAAAAATGGCACTGATGGACGAGAATCCAGAATTTTGTGAAGAAGTATTATGGACAGTGAACACATGTGAACAAAAGGAGGATGAAAGAAAAATAAATTGTGGAGAAAACATGGGAAAGAAAATAGAGAAGATTTTAGGAAACCATGGAGATTTTGTTAATGAAGTAAACCGAGTGGCTAAAAATTATGAACTTTCTTTTAAGGGAAAATACTTGGAAAAATTTAAAACGAAAATATATCCAATCCCGTATAAAGACAGGCAATATACGGGGTATTTTTAACATTCACGACATTTATCAATATCATGAATAGATTTTAATAACATAGTAAAATAATTTGATCCTGGAAAACTTTTGTCATTTTAAAATTTAACAAAGAGTTTTCGGCAGATCAAATGGCGGGGATTTGTTATGATATGCAAAATCGAGAAAAATATTGGGTTGATTAAAATATTTCAAAGTTCAAAAACATTAAAATAATTCAGAGAAGTAGGATAATAAACAACAAACATTTCAAAGAAGGAAAGTTATTAAATTCTTGGATTACCTGTACTAAACAAAATGTAAGCTATACATAAATTATTTCTTTGTTATACTTGAGTGACCCGCATAATTTTAAGTGAAATCCAAAGACAATTGAAACGGGTTTTCCAAAATACATTAATGCAGTGATTAGAGACAAATAGAAGAGATTTTAGAAAGAGGTTTTTGTTAGTTTTTAAGAATTATAGAAAATATTATTTGTAAATAATTTTTAGGAAATTTTATAATTATAGGTAAAAATTTGTTTGTTATCGAAATGAAAAAATGGGGGAATTGTGACGAGTTTTGATTGGCGGAGATTGAAAAAGGTGGGATAAGTATGTAGGAAAAAGTTTAGCGAGATTGAGGAGAGAGAAAAGAGAATCAGTTGGTTTTCCAAGTCTGTAAGACGAACAGTGATTGTTCTCTGGTGGTTCCCAAGAAGTAGCAAGCAGTAGTGTTGAATGTTAGTGAGTTTTTGTGGAGTTAGTGTATCTGACAGAAGCTGAAGCAGCAAAATATTGTAAGTCACATTTTCCTACTTATATTCCAAGAGTCACTGTTCAGGCCAACGAGAGATTCAGTTTATCGTAAAGAGAAGATATTCCAAGAGTCATTTTTCACTCGGGCCAACGAGAGATTCAGTTTATCGAGAGGAGAAAGGCTATCATAATTTGAATGATTGTTGCTTTTGAAGGAGATCATTAAGGACGATATACTTGCAACAATCTATTGTAAGATTGCTGATTACATAGTGAGCGGTTGAGAGGAGATAATACAGTCTACAAGGAACAAGGATTTGGACCACTCATCATCAGAGAGAGATATTTTTGTTTTCTGCAGTTTTTTTTTCTTTTATTGATAACACAATTTTTACACGTAATTTAGAAAGGATATAAATATTTTGATTAGGAGAGTTAGAATAGTTTGGGATTTTGAGTTTTCAATTAATATTGTTGTACCCTTTAATTTTGATTGTTCACGTACGGAGAACAAAATTTTGAGAATCCTTATATGAGATTTGTTTATTGAAAACGTTTGAGTGTGAATTATTTCATTATTTTTATTTCAATATATAGTGTTAGATCATATGTGTTTTTTATTATTCCGGTATTCTCTGGACCTTACCTTTCACATGTAATAGCATAGATATTGAAGCACGAATTTAACCCTGAGATAAAAGAATTAAAAAAATTGTGATAGAGTCATAATCATATCATTTAAATAATTTTAATTAATCAAAAAAATTAATTAGCTAATTATTGCTTGGCGCACCAAGACTTTAAATATCACAATAATATATATACGTATTATCTTTACTATTTTACTTACTTTTTCGACAGCACTTTGAAAATTTGGCGGTTTGATGGCAATAACTTCCCGCTGGACAGTCCTGTCTAAAGGGACCATTACCACAGTCAAGTTCTCTTTCTGTCACAGGGTCCGTCAACGGCTTCTCACCTTTGCAAGGTTTAACTTCCATCCCTATAGGAGAAGACTTAGAAGTATAAAAGTAATAAAACAATAGTAAATGTCGTCTTGAAACTTACGACATTAACACGAAAAGTACGTAATGTACGGAGAGTGCATCTAAAACGTTAAGCGTGTATTGTGGGAGAGGTGTAAAATTTGAAAGGTTTTTTAGAAAACTTTTTACATTTAACTATGTTGTTCAAGCAAGTTTTATTATTTTTTACAACCACTTAATAAACAAGATTTTTTTGCACGTGTATCTTAAGGAAAATTCAACTTTTACGAAAGATCAGAAAGTACAGATTTTAATTTATCCAAAAAAAAATATTAACAGTGATTTTGAAAGCAGACAATCTGATATGAAAGTGCTACAAAAGCTGTAATTTTGAATAATATGTGACAATAAAAATTGCAGAAATACACAAAAAGTAATGTAATAACTTTCGAATATAGCGAAATGGAAATAAAATTTTTAAACAATTTAAAAAATACGTTTTATCTGGCTAACTACACTTAAGTCTGTTCTGATAATTGATAATTCTCATAAAATTTGTGCCGAGCTGTGGATTTCGGATCCCAGCGAAGAATACAGAGTAGAATACAGACAGTGACTAGGATTAAGGATCTGGCAATATTACATCGACCATCACAACAAACCCCACTCACTTCATTTTCATCTGTGATGCCCAATCTTGTTTTTCCAAAATCGTTGTGGTGTTTTTTAAGGTATTAATTCTGTATTTATTATTTTTGCGATAGATTTCCTGATTCTAGGCTTTGTTATCACCAAGTGATGGTCTTAATCGATATTCATCATCAGGGCTTTTCATTCCGGGTGGAATGTTTGCAGCTCTTACTTAGAGTTCTCTGATTCGCTTATTGCGGTTAATCAATTCGCATTTCATTTGTATGTTGTCAAAGTTTGTTGTGTGACTTGGCTTTCGTTACAATTTTCTTCCACTCATTTCGATATGTGCATAGTTCCCTTCAGTTTCTCACTTCCAGAATTTTGATATCCCTCATGACCTGGTCCTCCCATCTCTCTCTGGGTCTTCCCCTTGGTCTTTCAGTTGCTGGTTTCCATCTGGTAATCTTCCTAATCAGTAGTTCGTTTTTCCTTCTCTCTGTGTGTCCCAGCCATCTCAGCCTCTGTGCTTTAATAAATCTAACTATATTTTCTCCCTTCATTATGTCTCTTAGTTTATGATTCAATCTTCTTCTCATTTCTCCTTTGTCTACTCTTATCGGGCCCATAATCCGTCTGAGGATTTTCCTTTCGAAAATTCTCAATTTTTCTTCATCTTTTTCCGTGAGGCACATTGTCTCAGCTGCGTACGTAACTACTGGTCTGATTGCAACTCTGTATATTTTCAGTTTTGTATTTCTGGATAGGTTCTTGTCCTTCATAAGCCTATGATATCTCCAGTATGTTTTGTTGCCTGCTAGTATTCATTCCGTTACTTCTTCACTTCTCATGTTTTGGCCATTCACTATTACTCCCAAATATTTAAATTGTTGGACTCTTTCAAAAGTGAAGTTTTCTATTTTGATTTCTCTCGTCCTGTTATCTTCTCTTCTAGAGCAGAGTAGATATTTTGTTTTTCCTTCGTTAATTTCTAGACCTCTTTTCCGTGCTTCTTTTGCCAGGATTGTTACTGCTTCTTTTAATCTTTCCTTGTCTCTTCCCATAAGAACTAAATCATCTACATATGCAACTATTTGTGTTGAGGAGTGGGCTATAGTTACTTTAATTTTGCTGGCCTTGACTGTTTCTTCTACTGCTATGTCAAATAATGTGGTTGACAGGGAATCGCCTTGTCACACTCCTGTTTCTATTGCAATTGATTTTGTGCTACCTTCTTCTGTTGTTACTTTAGTTCGAGCTCCATCCATGGTCATTTTTGTTAATCTGATTCTTTTTGCTGGTATATCTTGATTTTTTATTTCAATAAATAATTTATTAATATTAGCAATCGATATTAGCTCCTCGAAAACTTCTACAACCCATGATATCTATTCCAGGCCTAGTATTGATTACTACATGATCTATTTAGGGATCTTAAATATATAGAAAACCTCAAGAGAGAAATATAATCATAGCATTCCGAAGAACAGAAAAGAATTCAAGGTAACCATAAGTCAATGCAGAAGTCAGAATGGTAAACAGGGAAAGACGTATTGAATAGAGGGTGGAATACTTTAACCAAGAACTTAATAAAGAGGAAGAAGAAGAAAACCTGGAAAACGAAATTAATCAGGTAAGCGGAACAGACGAGAGGAAAGAGGAACCACTAACGATTCTTGAAGTTAAAGAAGCAGTTAAAAAACTGGTGAGAAACAAATTACCCGGAATAGATAATCCGGAATAGGACAAAGAAATTCCTCCCCAGTAATTGGAATATTGGAATACTTTGCACCATACACAAAAAAGAGATATCTTTGAATTTTCTTACCACAGAGGAATTACGATTCTAACCATATGCAGAACGGATAGCAGGAAAATAGCAGGCTGGTTTCAGAGGTGGTAAATCGACAATTCATTAGATTGCAATCCTGAGACAAATCTAAGAAAAAACACTGGAATATGGCATAGATACTCATCATATATTTAGCAACAAAGCAGCCTAAAACTCTGTATATAGAAGAGAAATGTTCAAAGCAATGAAAGAGTTAGAAATACCAAATCAGTTGGCAAATTTAACAAAACTAACTAAAAGTTGAATATAGAGTACAAATCCAGGAAGAACTATCTGAACTTTTAAAATTAAAGACAGGCTGCGCCAGGGAAACCCTCTCTCGTGTATACTGTTCATCAAACTCTGGAAAATACATATGTCAAAAATCACAACCACTGGTTCAATATATAATAAATCGGTACAAATCCTTGCCTATGCTGATAATATCAATATTACTAAAGCTCCTTAATGCTTTAAAATAATAGTACCGCAGAGATATACTGTAGAATTTGCACGGCCAACAGATGCTATTTTGGGCTCAATCTACTTCTCAGTTATATCGCAGGATAATAAAAATATTTTGGGATGTTTCGAAAGAAAAGTACTAAGGTAAATCTATGGAGTGGTGAATGACAATGGAGTGTGGAGAGGACGATACGCTTTCAAACTTTATAGAATATACTAGTACCAGATATTGTAAAACATATTAAGGTAGGACGTCCGAATTGGATAATGCATGTAATGCGGATGGAACAAAATGATCCAGCTAAAAAAACGCTCCTTAATAGATCCATTGGCCAGAGAAGACAAGAAGGACCCAGAACAAGGTTCCTTGATAAACTCGATGAAGACATGAGAAATATGGGAACACGTGCTTGGCGAAGGAAGGCGATGGATAGGGACGACTAGAGAGAAATTCTTGACTAGGCTAGGATCCACGCAGCAATATAAAGTCAGAATGATGATGTTGATGATGATGATCTATTTAATTATAGGTTTAATCTTTTGGGGAGACCCAAGTGATTAAGGTTGTTGGTGTGATAAATGACATTGTTTAAAAATTATCTAGTTGGCTTAAATCAGTTTAATATAATGGCTACATTTAAAGCTAAATGAATGGTTACACATTCCTATTCTAGCTCTTGTCAAACCACAGCTAGATATAGGTCCCTTTTGCGGCTCTCTGTTTGGTGCGAATTTCATCTAGTTTGACCTAATGAATTTTATTAATATCATTCAGCCATCTCAGAGGTCAGAGGTAACCATAATATCCAACAATTTTAATAGGTGTAGACAAAACAAATCCGGCTGTCAACAAAACAAATTAGACAAATAAAAGCTTGGTTTTGCACTAAATTGAAGGTTGTTCAAAAGTCAGGGTTTCAGGGTTTAAATCAATCCTGAACTGATTATAAACCGGGCTTACGTACAACCCGATTAAGAAAAGAGTTTTAAACAGATCCTGAATGTATAGAGTACTGATACTTTGACCAAAACTATAAATAAAAGCTGCAGACTCTGTAGCAGACAACCTGAATCAGTCAACCGCATCTTGCATAACAGCTAGATATTAGATATAAATTTAGCTATAAAAAAGTTATATAAAAACAACAACATGTACAATGAATTAAAAGTGATATTAAACATAACTTTATTAAATTAAATGCTTGAGGTAAAGGTGTTGCCTACCGTTTAGTCTCTTTAAGATATATCATAATATCATAACTTCACACCAAAAATGGACTAAAATAGTAAAATCAATGAAACCGGGAGGATTCGTTGTTCACATTTGCTTTTTTAGGCCAAAGTAGTCGTAAATTAAGATCTAGATAATATCAAGATTATATCATTACAAATTTAAATGAACTTTGTCAACAAAAGTTGATTATGAATATATGAATAAATCCGGACCAAATCCGATTAAGAATAAAACCAAGAAAAAATGTATGAGGAGAGCTTGAAAAATACAATAATTTAAGAGGAGTGTAAAATATTTATTGGGAGTATTAAGATTATGAGAGTGGAAGAAATAGTTACAAATATTGAGGCGAGATAGAACCAGATTATTTTAGGAGTAGAAATCCATTTAAAATAGGAAGTATGCCTTTGTCAAAGCTAGATTATTTTTTTTGAAGTTGCCGATACAAAACGCAACAACTATGCCTTTGGATCAGATGCATTAAAACAATGTGTGAATATTTTATTTCATATAATAACTCTGCAAAAGTGTGTGCAGTTTATATGAATACTGTTTTTCTATTAAGTAAGTGTAAGTGTTTTTATTGGTATGATCAATGTCTTAAGAGAATCTGATCAAGAAAGTATTTAAGCCATAAAATAATAATAGCCATCTAAAGAATATTATTATACATATAGATCAAAATTTTTTAGTGTATATAGTTTAATAACATAATGGTACGACAATTTCTTTTGTAGCGTTTTTTAAGCACTAATTTAATTTTAACCCTGGAAGCTCACACTTGGGTGTGAGATACCCATCCAGACACATAATTGAATGTAGCATGCGCAACCGCATTTCAATGGTAATGCCGCTTCATGTAAATTCAGTCTGTAGTCTGCCAAGGACAGATATGTAGTTGCGGTCTCATTCGAGCAATATTTCCAATCACGAAAATTTATTGAATAAACGCTAGGGTATGTAGCACCCATGTGTGAGGTTTGCGATAATTTATTTATTTTTTTTATAATGATTTTTTTGGGAAATGGCTTCATGTAGTTGGAAAGTACACAAAAAAGTACCCGAACCAGTAATAGATATCAATCGTTTAAATGATGAAACAATTAAACATCAGGTAGAAACAAGCATTCAGGCAAATCTTGAAAAACTTGAAAAGACAGAGAAGATACCAGAACTAGACATTAATAAACACTGGGCCATTATTAAAAAGAACGTGCTGGAGCCCGCTAAAAATATTCTGAAGAGAGAAAAACCAAAGAAACAAAAAGAATGGATGAGTGACGAAATTTTGTTAATGATGAATTCTCGAAGACTATCGAAAGGCAAAAATGAAGAACAGTATAAGCAAATTAACACAGAGATCAAAAGAAAAATCCGCGACGCTAAAAAACAATGCTTACAAGACAAATGTAAGGAGATTGAAAACTTGGAAGCCAAATATGATTCGTTCTATCTTCACAAGAAAGTTAAAGAAATGATTAACAATAGAAACAGGAAGCAGACAGTACTTATAGACCAACAAGGGAACATGATAATGGAAACAGAGGAGAAACTAAAACATTGGCAGACATACATAGAAGAACTGTTTGACGATCAAAGGCAGCCTACTTGTGATATTTTTCCAGTGGAGACAAGTCCAGAAATAAGGCAAGCGGTGAAGTCATCAAAGAATAGCAAAGCTCCAGGACCAGACGAGCTACCAGCGGATATACTAAAGTTGATAGACGAAAATCGAATCCATTTGTTAATAGATTATAGACAATATTCATGAAAACAGTATAATTCCTGAAGAATGGCTAAGATCAACCTCTGTCCCTCTTCTCAAGAAGGCATATGCTAAGCAGTGCAGTGATCATCGCACGATCAGTCTGATGAGCCATACCTTAAAAACATTCCTCAAAATAATTCACAATAGAATTTACAGAAAATTGGAAAAATATATCGGAGAAACTCAGTTTGGATTCCGGGAGGGATATGGAACTCGCGAAGCATTATTTGCCTTTAACATCTTGACACAGAGGTGTTTGGATGTAAATCAAGATATATTTGCGGGTTCCATTAATTACAACAAGGCGTTTGATAACGTCAAGCATGACCAACTTTTAGAGATCTTGGAAGGTAAACAGTTAGACACTCGCGATATAAGAATAATATCTATTCTGTATTATAATCAGAAGGCAGTCGCACGCATCGAAAATAGCACAACAAATGAAATTCAAATCAAAAAAGGAGTTAGACAAGGATGTCTGCTGTCACCAATGCTATTTAATCTCTATTTGGAAGAAATTATGAAGAAAGCATTGGAGGAAGAAGAGATTGGGATAAAAGTTAACGGCCAACTAATTAATAATATTAGATACGCAGGTGATACGGTTTTAATGGCGGAGACAGTAGAAGACCTGCAAGCCATTTTAAACAAGGTAGTCACAGCTAGTGAAGAGAAAGGGTTAACAATGAACGTCAAGAAGACGAAATTAATGATTATTTCAAAAAAACAAAGATTGAATGCAAACCTGTACATTCACAATAACGAAATCGAACGGGTGCACAAATATAAATATTTGGGAACAAGCGTTAATAACAACAATGACATCACAGAAGAAATAAAAACTAGAATTGGAAAGGCTCGAGCAGCTTTTGTTAATATGAAGGACATTTTGGGAATTCATGACATTAACTTAAACCTGAAAATGCGATTGGTTAGATGCTACATCTTCTCGATACTGCTGTACGGAGTAGAGACTTGGACTTTAAACAAGAGCAATACCGATAAAGTAGAGGCCTTTGAAATGTGGATATACAGAAGAATTTTGAAAATACCTTGGACAGACCAAATAACAAATAGTGTAGTTCTTCGAAGAATGAACAAAGAACGGGAGCTGTTGATCACCATCAAGAGAAGAAAGTTGGAATATCTTGGTCATGTGATGAGAGGGAAAAACTACCGATTGCTCCAGTTAATTATTCAAGGAAAGATTCAGGGCAAACGAAGCGTGGGGAGACGACGTATATCTTGGCTGCGCAATTTAAGAGACTGGTTTCAGTGCACATCTAACCAATTATTTAGAGCAACAGCTTCAAAGATACGAATAGCAATGATGATTGCCAAACTCCGTAGCGGAGAGGGCACTTGAAGAAGAAGTTGGAAAGAAAACTGGGAAAAACGTCGTCCGTTGACCCAAGCTGAACTGGAGAAGAAAGCTGAAAATTTATTGGCTAATGAAAACAACGAGGATGATGGTCAAAATATCTTTGGTACCGATTCCAAATCTGAGGAGGATTATGTCGAAGAACAAAACTCCAATACCGATACTGATGAAAGTGATAGTGAAATAGATCATAAACCAGTTAGAAATGTTGCCAGGTTACTTGGATCCAGACGATGACCACTAAGAATTTTTTTTAACATGCTTGATGCAATTGGTATAAATGCAATGGTGCTATTTTTTCTCGCAAATCCCCATTGCAAAAAAAATGCATCTAATAATAGAAGATAATTTCTGAAGTCTTTGGGAATGGCTTTAATTGAACCACTCATGCGAGAGAGACTCTAAATATCTTCTTTACAGAAATCACTCAGACAAACAATGTATGGCAGTCTTTAAGTTGAAGACCTTCAAACACAACATCCCACAAGTTTAGTAAAGCAAACTAGGTGTTATTTTTGCAAAGGATAAGATAGAAAAATGAAGCATACATGATGGGCTTGCCAAAAAGCATACTGCATGGAGCATAGAGCTAAACGGTGTTGTGAATGTAGTCACCAAAATAAGTAAAATTGAAATACCTGGTTAAAAATGAATATGAGCTCTATAATCAAAAGTTGTTAGCTTTTAGTTAGAAAGACCATTTTTTTGTTAAATTAAGGTAAAATATTTTGAATTATGTTTCTGGCTTTTTAGAAAATGTTTGTTAATTCTTTTTAAATATTTTTAATATGTTTTTCTTTTGTATTACTACAATTAAGAGAGAGAAAATAAAATGATTAATTTAATTATTCTTGTGTATTCAATAGTGATTAGATAGTCTCTGGAAATCATAAAATATTTACTTCTTTTTTTATTTATTCACAAAAATACATTGCGTATCTGATTAAAAAAAATCGGTGTGATCTTCCAGGGTTAATAATGAAGAATTGGAATTATAAAAAACAAACACAAAAAAAGTAAACTGAAATAAATGTTAAAAGTAAAACACATCCGATCAAGGATTTTTTAGGTTTTTTTTATAACAAACCTATAAACTTGCAGAAGTATAATATGGCAGACTAAATTTGAATTAAATTTACATCTTCCGGTCCCAGAGACTTAAAAAAAATTTCAAATGAGTTGGTTAACTGACTGGAATTGGCCGGTATATTCCCCAACAGTGGATGCAGCATTCTGCAAGTTTTGTGCGCTATTTTTTACTGCTGTAGTATAGCCAAGATCAAGCCAAACATGGAATAGCAAATATTTAGATATAGATCAACTTAGAAATTCTGAGACAAGATTGGGTACTCTGAACTTGAGATTTGATATGTTGATCACAGACAAAAATATTACCAATATTATTGTTCAGAGCAGCTGCCTCGAAGGTCAGAATAGCCATGATGATTGCCAACCTTCGACGCGGAGATGGCACTTAAAGAAGAAGAAGAAAATATTACATCTTTTTACCAATATTGTTAGTATTTTTAATTGAACGTATTATTTCAAGAACAAAATATGAATTAAATGTCAGATTTAAGTAGTTCAGATTTTTTTTTCTAGATGGCGCTAGGAAAGAAAGTTTTACATCTAAAATAACGTAAACCTTTACATTGTTTTATAATAAATTCTACCTTAAAAATATTATTAAAATTAATTAGTAATTATATTAATATATCATTAATACAGTATTTCTTTTCTAGATGGCGCCGATAGGTGACCGAAATTACAGTGTGACCTGTCACTCTTATGATAGACTTTTAAATAGATTGATGCTGGTTTAAAAAATTCACTAATTATCGCTAAAAATCATTCAATTTTGTCTCTACAGTTTGGACTAAATCTAGCTTTGTCCATCGAAAATATAGTACGGCTTCCAAACTTTTTCCAAAAACTTAATTTTGTTTGTAAGATATTTAATAATAAATTTAAAATATCATTTAAATATTATTAGCATATTGATTTATACTAATATAATAATAATTAAATACGCAATGATAAACACTAGAGTTTGCTTCACATACCACTAAATTGAGTTGTACAATTTTCTAAAAACTAATTGACATGATTATTCTGGATAATTTCCTCATATATAGTAATTGTGAAATCCAAACAATTTAGACCGTGCAAATACGTTTGCATTGAAAGATAGAAATTAATTTATTTTCAACAATTTAGTGATTGCTGGTAAACATCCAAATCAATGCAGTGATTAATTTAGTTCATAAAACACGTGGTTTATTACTATTTGCATGAAGCAGAATAATAGGATGGCTATGATACAAGATGGTAATTAATTTGTTTACTATCATATAAATGTACCTAATTACAAATATTAATTCATACCAGTCATTTAACGAACCTCATTTGAGCTGAAGTTTGAATTTTAACGGCTGTCAAAATATGAAAATGTATGTCAAAAGGACTAGCTCGTTCTGTTAAAGCTTATCTACATAATATATGTTTATTTGAATGGTGTTTAAAGCTATTTATTGATGATATCTTTAATTTATTATCGTACCTATAAGGTAAATGCACCAGTACCTGACACTTTAGTATCTTTTTGATTCATTATTTACAATATTTAACGAAAAAATATAAAATGTGTTTTGAAGTATGTAACGATGTGCTGAACGTCCTACAGCAACAGCGTTCAATAGTTCGAACCGTGGAAGTGTCGATAATCACGCATCCATTTCCACGACAAGACGACGAGGTGGGGTCCAGAGCGGCTATTTAAAGCGAGCGGCTGGCGCAGTTAAATGAGTCTTGTGGCTAACACTCTAGGCTCCCTAGCTCGCTAGTGCATTAAATCTGCGAGCCAACCCGGACAGAAAGATTTCCGCAGTGAGGATTATGCTCTGTCCTTAATCAAGCAGAACTCGTGGGTATAGTGGATTGAACGGTAACGTCAACTCTGACTCAGAGTATAACATGGATCTGCACAATCGAATATTTTGATTGCGAGAGCGTTTGGCGCTTCCGCTGGACTGAGGTGGAAGCGAGTATAAGTCTGGAATTCACTCTAGCGGGATCCAGGCGGGGATATAGAATATATTTTATTTTTATTTTTGTACATTCGTTAGAATTAATAGATTTATTTTTATTTCAACCTGTGTTTTACTGAGTTTGTCGCCTCGAAAGAGCTACCCGTCACAAACTATCGTCTATCCTCTCTAAGAATTCTATTGCATCCGAATGTTTCTTGTCGAAGTGTGTTTTCCACTTTCGTACTTGATTTAGCAAGTCTGATTGCCCCATTTGTTTCGGTATTGTTAATTCCCGTAATTGTCTTCGGATGACCGAAATTTCCTGGGTCAGTGTGTTCCTGTTCAGTCGGTCAGACCGAATTTTGCTCCCTTAAAAGTTTTTTCTTTTGGAATTGTTCCTGTCTCAATCTTTAAAATAGGTTCTGAGTCGTACTCTAAATTCGTCGTCCTTGGGATCTAAGCCGCATTTTTCGGCTTCGCGCTGCAATTCCTGTTTGCAAAGGCGGTTTATCCACGACGTACCTGTTACTGAGTCTGTGTCTTTATCTGTCGGCATGTTATTAATTTTCGGTCTCTTTTAGCCCTTCCTCAATTTTGTTCGGGCTCCAGTTTGTGACAGACTCAGTAAAACACAGGTTGAAATAAAAATATATCTACTAATTCTAACGTATGTACAAAAATAAAATATATTCTATATCCCCGCCTGGATCCCGCGAGAGTGAATTCCCCGGCGGACGTCTGTAAAAGAAAAATTATTATTACTAACAGAAAATGAAATACGCGAATTCGATCGCACGCAGACTTATACTCGCTTCCACCTCAGTCCAGCGGAAGCGCCAAACGCTCTCGCAATCAAAATATTCGATTGTGCAGATCCACGTTATACTCTGAGTCAGAGTTGACGGTAACATTCAATCCACTATACCCACGAGTTCTGCTTGATTAAGGACAGAGCATAATCCTCACTGCGGAAGTCTCTCTGTCCGGGTTGGCTCGCAGATTCGATGCACTAGCGAGCCAGGGAGCCTAGAGCGTTAGCCACAAGACTCATTTAACTCCGCCAGCCGCTCACTTTAAATAGCTGCTCCGGACCCCACCTCGTCGTCTTGTCGTGGAAATGTATGCGTGATTATCGACACTCCCACGGTTCGAACTGTTGAACGCTGTTGCTGTAGGACGTTCAGCACATCGTTACAAGTACTGCTTCATAGGTTCTTAGGATATTGTTGGTTACTAATGAATGTAAAAATTTTTAAAATTATACGTTGTACTTATACCTGACCCACTTGTACTAACTGTTGAAGTTGCGGAAAAGATAACAAATTAAAAGTAAAATTAGTATATTATGAATAATGTGTCGAAGTTTTAAAAAATATATTTTATTACAAACATAATACAACAAATTGAAGAAATTATTGTAGACAAAAACTGAAATTTAAATGTTAATCAGAGAAAATTAATTTTTGGTGAATTCTGTAAACGTATTCATGTCTTCTATGTGGAATATACCTCTGAAATTTTTAACCATCGGTGAATCTATAATTCTAACGACATCTTTTTCATCATACCATATTTTGTCTTTTGTATCTGGCCAGCGCCATCCTGTTCTACCACTTTGAATCATTGCTGAAACGAAATACTCCTGTTTTCTGGCTGCTGTAACTTTACCCGGAAAATATTTACCATCATACTCTACCACCACGTAATCGTTAATTTTGGGCTTTTTTCTAGATAGATTATTTATGTTTTCCTTTAAATCTAATGACACATTATAAGAAGTAGGTTTTCGTTTTTCTACCAATTTTTTTTTGTTGGCTTCTCTGTCTTTTTTCTTGGTTCCTTGCTTTCTTTTTCTTTCTAATTTTTCAGCTTCAATTTTATTTTTTGTTTCTGTTTTTTTCTGATTATACTCCTGCCACAATTGACTTGTCACTACACTTGGTATTTTTTCTTTACTTTTTCTTAATTCTGGTTTTGGCTCTGGTCAGAAGAGTGCTCACTTGAATGGACTAGGAACGTTTGGATCAGTTTTTGTACTGGATACATTTATATGATAATTATATAATAAAGTTTGTCTTCTGAGATCTCTAGATTCGACTTCAAAAGATTTTGAGAAATCTCAGTATTTTTAGTAGGCGTTACATGTGGCAAATCCAGATTCTCTTTTGGTGGTCTGATGATCTTTATATTTGGGTTTTCTGACAATTCTAGATTGCTATTTTAAGGTGTTTCATCTTTTACAGTATCTTTGATAGGTGTTATATGTTCTGGCAAATCCAGATTTAATTTTAATAGATCCTTGATCTTTATATCTGGGGCTTCTGACAATTTTAGATTGATATTTTGAGGCGTTACATCTGTTATACTTAGTATATTAATTTTCTTGATAGGAAAAATTGTTATTAAATTAGAAACAAGACTTGAAGGAATTCAATAGCATCCGTTAAATTCCCTACAGAATCGATAATATCAAAGTTAAGATCTGTATCTTCAAAAACAATTTCAGCCTCTTCAATAAAGTTTTCAAGATTTTGTGCAGTTAAGTTAATTTCGATCTGTTTAATTTTTTTCCAAACTTCAAATAATGACGTATCTTCTATTGACCCACACCACTTTGTCTTAGTGCACTTTCAAATTAATTAAGTTTATCTGTCTCTACAAAAGATTCAATAAAAGTAAGATTTTTTTCTTTATTCGGAGCTTTCAGACCTTTTTGACTTTGCTGTTCATGTAAATAAGTGTGGTCTTCATTGTTGGGGAAAAATCATTAACAACTTTGCGATTCCACGGAAAAATACCGCATTTTTTAAATCCATTTTCTAGAATTTTCGGAGATATGCGATCTTTTGTTGCCGCATCTAATAGTGGAGCGAAATCCCGTCTTCTTAGTAACTCGTGTTTATTTGTTAACCTCCAAGAACTTACTTGCTCCTTCCAACCAGATTATAACGTGCGAAACACGGCTACGTCTATAGGCTGTAGTAAATGGGTAGCGTTCGGATACAAAGCAATCAGAATTATATTTTTTTCTGAGCAGAATTTACTGAGATGAAAGGATAAATGAGAAGCATGCGCATCGACAAAAAATATAATAGGAAATGAAACATGTTGTATTGACCACGAATAAAACACATTTCCCATGTAAGAATAAAAAGTATCTATCATCCACCCGTTTTCGGACACACCAATTCCCCAATGCTTCGGAATGCTTTCAGAAAGATCTGAAGGTATTCTTTTGTACGGAAACATTATCATTGGTGGCGCTAAACTTCCTGAAGCATTTCCATTAAGTAGCACAGTGAGGCACTCCTTTTTATTGCTATTTGTTGAGTAAACAGTCTTACTAGCCTTCAGAGCCAACTTTATTGCCCTTTGGGTTTAAAAAAATTGTCGACTCAATGTCAGCATTAAATATACTAGTTGGATCTTGCAATACGTTTGTTTTTGTTTGTAAGAAATCGTATCCTTCGTCGTATCATCTCGCTAGTTGTATTTTTGTAATAGAAGAGCTACTCATTGTTAAGTTTTGGGGAGTCCTAAGGCTTATTTCAGAATGTCTTCGTAAAAAACTTTCATACCATTTTCTTCCTGGTACATTATTCTTAAAAGATTTGTTGAGTTCCTTTCCTAATTTCGAGGCACTTGATAAAAAAATTTCTTTGGAAATCGGAAAACCACATTTAGACATGTTAATTATCCACTTAACCAGCAAATTCTCTTCACTTTTAGAAAATAACGTGGCAGGTCCCATTTTTCTTGCTTCCGGGTTAACACCTTTAAATTTATAGAGCAAGGTGGTTTTTGGCACATTGAATTGTTTTGCCGCTGTTTTAACTGGCATACCATTTTTTACCGCATTAAGGGCATTTGTCATTGAAATTTTAGGGTATTGCAAAATTTTTGTTGCAGGCATATCTGTAAAAAATATATAAGTAAGTAAGTAGGTAGTTATGCATTCATTTCGATAAAGAAATGGATTTCTTGACTTTTAAGATTTGAAAATTGCAGTAAAATATGATAATATGAAATATTTGTTACATCATAAAAAAGCAATATCTAATATTATTTCTTATTTCTTTATTTTATCCGTTATTTAAGGTTTTAAGATCCTTAATAGATTTGAGTAAAGAAAACTTTTTTCACGGGTCATGCATACATACATATTTCACCTAAAGGTGACACCCTGGTCAGCTAAAGGAAATTGTATCTTTAGAACAATATTTTAAACAGAAATGGTTATATTATGGTAAATAAATGAAATTGAAACAAGAATATAAAAATTTTGCTTTGTTCCAGTAGATAACAGGGGTGTCAACTACTGGAGCAATGCCATTTATTTTGTTTCAGTAGTTGACCCCTTACATATTTTAGATTGTGTAGGTTAAAATTCCATTTAAGATTCAAAATATTGATTTACATACACTTTATATCATAAGGAATTAATAAGTATGAATTACCGTAAAAACAAAAAGTATTAAACCCTATTGTGTAAAGATTCTATTATCTAGACGTACACTGTTGCCAAGTTTGTTGCAACGTTTTTAGTTGGGGAAGATATCAAGAAATATCTGAGTGTATAGGAAACTATCAATGAAGTATTAGTTTCTTTATTATTTTAATATAAACAGAAAGGTGTCATCAACTGGTACAGGGTAGGTATTGGTGCATTTACCTTATACGTACATATTCGAGTGATATTTATTTCTCAGCCACGATATAATTGCTCATCGTTGCAAGTTTTAATTATAAAAGAAATTGCTTGTTTTGTTATTAAACTATACTCAAATATATAAAAGATATTAATATGGATACCTAGATTAATCTGTAAAGAGTGAGAAGTGTAGTGTGCTGGGTATTAGTGAAATCCTAATAATATTCCCAAACATGGTCCAAACCTTGACACAAATCCAGAGGTCTAAGTCTGAGTTCCTCCTGCCGCTGGCATGCTTCCATCTTCATAGCGCAAAGTGACGAATAAATTCGAAGATCAGAAGCGCACACTGGACTTGAATAGGCGTTTGCGCAGTTAAACTGGCACGTACATCTCGGGAAGTTATCAGGACCTACTTCACAAGTGGCCTCAAAGTCGCACAGTATATCTTTGCAAGCTTCTTTTTCTGAAGTAATACCATCTAGTATAGAATTTCCGGTGAGCTGTGGTACTACTACTTCCAGGTCTTGGCCTGTCTTCTGATTAGTTCTTTGGTCCGTTAGGTTAGGAAAGGTAGCTACAAAGTTAGTATACAATTCAAGCAGTGTTAGATGGGTTAGCTTTATAAAATAGATATAGAATACTACAAAATATTAAAAAATGAAAGTGTACTTACTGCTTAAGGAACCAGCAGAGGGAAATTTCTCCCTGCAATCTCCATAGAACACAACTGAAATTGGAGCACCTTTGGAACCTTTTGCACACCTTGCTTTTTGCAATTCGCATTCGTTTGGGTATGTCATCATATCTGAAGCACATACTGGCTCTTCACCTGCTTCTTCGCAATTTTTAGGACAAACACATTCTCCCGCTTCACACCGCCCTTCGAATTTACACTGCACACCTTGGCATAAATCTAAAAATAAAAATAAAGTAACATAAGAGATAATATAGATGCAGTGTGATATGAAGTACTATTAGGAGTCTGGAATACATAATATTGCAAAATTCAGTTAATATTAAATTTGAATTAAATATTTGGGTCAAGATTGTGCATTTTACAAACATCTGCTATTGTTTATATTGTTTTATATTTCTAAATGTAAGTGTCACAATTATCTAAGTCAGGTTTATGCTGGGTAAGCAATAAGAACCAAACTGCTGAAGTGCAAAGAAGAATCACTTTAGCATGCATATGGAGCTCTATAAGGCTTCCAGTCATTACTTACGGCGCCGAAACACTTTCCTTAAGTTAGGCTACAACAACGAAACTTAGAATAATCCAAAGAAGAATGGACTGACTCTTAGAGACAGGGTTAGAAAGGTAATGTAAGAAGAATAGGCATCACAGATGTCATAGAGGGCATATGATCAAAGTGGAACTAGGCAGACCATGTGACCAGAATGAATGACGGTGGTGGACTCAAAAAATTACAGTGTGAAGACAACGAACAGACAGAAGAAGCAGAGTAGACCACTTACACAATGGACAGACGAAGTCAAAAGAATCGCTGGGAATTGGCTGCAGGAAGTTCAAGACCGACAGAATTAGAAGAAATTAGAGTGACCTATGTTTAACTTTGAATACAGAAGGCTGGATTATGATGAAGCAATAGGGTTATTTAAATAACCCTAATAAATAACTTACATTTTATTAATTCTCTATATATTTCATTAATATATAAATGTCATCTAAATTTACTTCTTTTCTTTCCTGTACATTCCTAAGGTTTTCAGAGGCAGATTGTTTATTTTGATGTTTGCTGATTATCTATTTCGTCCAGTTTCTTGGGTATGAGCTTACTGCCCTCATTTCTTATAGAGTGTGAATTCATGTGTCTTTTGGCATTGGGTTTGTTATTTTATTCTTAGATGCTTCTCCGTTTTGCAATTTTTCTGGTCTGCAAACATTACTCTCATTTCTTTATTAGCCTAATTTTTTGTACAAGTTCGTTTATTATACCTTTCTCTTTTTTCTTTTCTCTGCCCTTTGTCTTTTCTTTTTTTGTTGTTTAATTCTTTTGTTAATATTATTACCACCCAAAGTTTATTCAGATTCAGACTATTGACAAACCAGAGTGTTCATAGTTTTTACAATAAGTAGTTCACGAAGACGTTTACGTGCCACATGAAATAGTCGACGACAATTGGCAAAATTGTATGTAGACCAGTGGTAAGTACCTATTATTTAATTTAATTTTTTGTTTGATTAGAAATATTTTCTGTTGATTTGTGGCATTTTCTTTTTAAATTTTCATAACTGTTTTTATAACAATACTATTGTTTCACTATTTGCTTACTTATATAATAATAATTTGTATATTTAATAATTTTTATATCAAGCAAAGTTTGACAAAACAACAAAAAGAACAGTAAAGTTAAAATTTTAAAAATTAACCTGTTTAAGAATACTAAATTGATTTTTAACGAACAAATAGACTATGTTTTAAAACATCCTCAAACTTTTTTTAATAACAGTTTAATCTCCAGCTCTAATAATACCACTATACACTGTATGTACATTCGACACTCCTTTTATCGATTAATCGCTCTTTGCTAATAAAAAAATTGTTGGTTTATTAACTTACCACAATTTCCTTTGTAGGCTAATATTATGTATTGCTTTGTTTTGCACGAAGCCTGTCGAAGCTCACATTCACTTGAATAAGTAATACCATCAGTTCCACAAACCGTTCCATTATTTAACTGAAACAATGAAAAACATTAGTACCAAATAATCAAATAAAACTGATTAAATATTTTCTAGTATACCATTTCTTTTTAAATGTTTAAGTAGTTATATTTAGACTATCTGCTCCAGTGTCTTAATTGTGCGATGAACTGAATTGAGTCCAGAGAAATGAGGTAAAAAAGTACTCTGTTGAGGACTTTGACCCGGTCAGGTATCTGAAAAGTTTTTTAAATTTTTTGGGCCTCGATAATCAAAAACCTCTACGTTTCCTGTAGTTGGTTCGGTGGACTTTTGAAATTAATTACCAATTAAGGTCAACAATGCACCATTTTCGAAACATTCGTCTACCAGTAAAAAGTAAAGCATTTTTAACGAATATTAACGTGATTATTTGATAAAATACATTTAAATCTTTAAAATGGCCATTTTTAAAAGTTGATTTACTAATTTGTTGGTTAGAAAACTGTATATATATATATATATATATATATATATATATATATATATATATATTATAGGATCCAACTTGTAAATACAATACACTTTGGAGACGGCTATCGACGTATTCCCGGTCTCCTCCGCCAATCCTCCCGGTCCAAGGCATGCTCCTCCTCCAAACATTTCGATTCCATCGCTCTTCTAATTCCTTCATTCCATGAGCGTTGAGGTCTACCTCTTTTTCTTCTTCCAGAGGGCTTCCATTTGTGAAGTTTTTGAGGCTAACGTTCGTCAGGCATTCTCAATAGGTGTCCAAACCGTTTTAAACCTATTTTTTCTATTCTGTCAATAACCGTTTCTGTAGCAATTATGTTATTTCTTATAGATTCGTTGGTCTTCCTTTCCTGCCGTGATATTCTAGCACTTCTTCTCAAATAATCCATTTCAACTGCCAAAAATCTTCTCTCCAGGTCTGTCCTACTTCAGAGCCATAACAAAGAATTGATTCAACCATGATTTGCTCTATTTTTTTGTTCCTTTTATAAATGTTGCGATCCCATCATAAGGATCAGGACATCCTACAATTTTACGTCCCTGATTGATTTGGTCATCTGCAAAGTTCAGGGAGAACAGTACATCATTTCCTATGGGGATTTTCATTCCCTGGCATTGGTTTTTCCAATTTTGGAGGGCTGCCCCAATATATAAATTAAACAGTAAGGGTGACATACTGCATCCTTGTTTTAGTCCTTTAGTTACTTTTATTGGCTCTGATAGTCTATTTTCGATTTTTAGGCAAGTTGTTATCCCTGTATACTTCTGTGATTATTCCTAAAAGATATGGACTAATGTCGAGTTTTTGTAAAACTTACAACAATTTAAGTCTTGGAACTGTATCATATGCCTTTTCTAGATCGATGAAGGCTATATGTACTTCGGTACCAACCGCTATTCTTTTTTCTATTAATTGTTGGAGTATAAACAAGTTATCAGTGCAAGATCAAAGATCAAAGATTCAATATTTTAACCTTCAATTGCGGCTTATTCTCATTAAAATAGTGATTAGATCGTATCTCTGTTATTGGCCCAGTTGGTGTTTCTCTTCTTCTTCTTTCTTTTTAATGACTGCTCGGATGTAATTGTGAACACTATTCCATCCCTCCGGACTTCCCGTCATCTTCACGATCATCTCTCTTACACTCCAGCATTGTGTAACAACAGTATAGGCATTTATCTGTCTGTCTTTCTGAACCTATGAAAATACGCCCTAAAACAGACAATCTACCCAGTCCCTTAGGCTCGGGATCAGCATCCTGGTCTACTGGGCAACATGTTCCTGGTCGTTCCACTCTTGCCATATTTTCATTGATCTTTCCCTTTCTTCTTTTTTTTATAGCTGTTCTTGTGTCAAATGCTCTCTTCCCTCATAGAGATGTCTCTTTTCTACTGCTAACACATGCAGAGGAACACAACCCGTGATAGTCCACAAGGCCGCCACAGATACAGTCCTGTAGGCGCATGCTACTCGCAACAGACTCGTTCTGTCTACTTTTGTCATAAGCCTAATATTAGGTATCTATATTTAAATACAATAATTATTGTGTTCGATATATTTAAAGTGGTAATTTAATTATTCAATTAGCGTTTTGGATTTTTTGTATTTTGTGTGGAAGACAAGTTACATTTTTCTATTATTCTTTATATATTTTCCCCCTGGGCGCGGCACAGCAGGCAACAATCTTTTTGTCCTACTCGTTTTAGAATACAGAGGTTGAGTATACCATGGGTAACCATTTCGACCAAAAAATGTCGGTGCATGCTCTGACTACTGTTCACTAGATATTTTAACTAGTTTGTTTTCATCTTCGCTACAACTACAATCTATTTCGTCATCCACATGTTCATTTTCTATCAGATTATCTTTATCTTGTCAATTTTCAATTTGAAACTCTTGATTTTTTTCATCTTCACTGGAATCTTCATGCAACGCTTTCCAAAGTTCTGCTTGCGTAAGGGGCAGTGTATTCTTAGTTATTCTGTTTATTCTGGTAAGAAAACATTGATGTACATACAGAATTAGACTGACCATCGCACAAGCACAATGAATAATAAAGGTATTCAGTCAGTGAAGTTCGTACGTTACACGCTTTCATAAATAATAATGTCTTTCTGTAAATAGTTGTGTCGCTGGCAACACTATGGTCTGGTTCTAGGGTTAAAATGTACGGAGAGCTATAAAAATGTTGTAAACTGATATTATTTTGATTTACTTATTATAAACGGCGTATTTGATTTGCACCTCGTACACCTAGTATATCATGTTACATTTATGAGTCACCCTCCGCAATTTCCTGTATGAGTAGAGGTATTTCGTGGATATAGCACATAAAAATAACAGTAAATAACTGTCAGTCAAATAAAATTAAGATACATTTTCGATTAAAAGTTCCCAGAATCTTATTTCAACATCTTAAAATGACGAAAAGCAAAATTGCTGTATTTTCTGAATGTAATACATTCTACAACTCTTTAACAGAATCCTGTCAAAACAATAAAAACACTTTAATTAAACTTTTGACTTCTGAAACTTAAAACCGCGTATCTAGTTTAAAAATTTAAATTAAAACTTGGTATTCTAAATTAAGAATGTTTTTATTTAAGTTACATATCAGGCGAATTTAATATTCAGGTAGAATTTTAAACAAATGCATTTCCTGCTGAAGTTCTAATTCTCACCAAACATTTAATTACATTTAAAGTTTGAAAATACAACGTTTTGCATCTCTCTTGGCTCAAGACAAAGTTCTCAAACTAAAACGGGTAAATGCCGTTAAATGATCACTATTGTGTAACTATCTAAAGGAAACAGTGACAGCAGTATAGTTGTGGGAAGCAACATGGTTAGGTCATATGGTGCGGTAAGCCCAGCATTGATTAGTTGTTACAATAAATATGTAAAGATATGTCAACTAGAACTTGGCAAATTAGTTATAGTGAGTGATATAGCTGGTTTCTAAATGAGTTATGCTTTATAACTGGGTTTGACAAAGGTCTGGACACGTTGTAAATAAATGTTCTCTCTCATTAAGAAAATATTGAATTAATAATTCACGGTTGGACAAATCTTCCACAGTTTTATACTTGTTATCGAATTTTAAAATTTTACCGAATACTAAGAGAGACTATACTTTTTTATATCGTTCTGTTTTGTTTTAACCAAAAGAGTAGTTAAATTAAAATTATATAAAATTATAAAAAAAGGTGATTGGTATTCGGTTATTAAAGTAGGTTTTCAACTATATAAGAAACAATTGGTATCATAAAAGGAAACTCTAATTTGTTATCAGCAATTTTGTTTTTGCAGTAGTTAAAAATGCACGAGTTTGCGCAGTAAAATAATTGTGTTCGAGCATGTTTAATTTCAAACTCCAACTGTTTGGTCAGATGTTCTTGCAGATTTGCTTACCGTTTTCAAATCGTTTTCAAATAGTCATTCTGGTTTGAAGATTATTTTCCAACTAATAGTTTGACGCAAGCGTACAACGTAATGAATAAGGTTTCTTATTCTTAACCTATAAATATATATTAAACATATTTTGCACAATATCTACTGAACTGATTATTTATTGGTTAGTGTTAAATTCTAACGTTTGTTGTATTTACATTGATTATTATTTATTGAATACATTTTTGGACTAAATATTAAAAATGGTAATTATGTGATATAACTGTGATTAAATAATTAACTTATGAAGTGAAAAATATATATTTCAGGAATCTTCTGCAAGTTCTTCCTCTGATGAAGAGGTGTTTGACACAGGTGTCGTCGGATGAAGATCTATTACAAATTCTAAATGAACGTAGGGGGGACATAGGGGACGCAGGGTAATATGGAAATATTCAAAATTTCAGTAATAAAGTGGGGAATTGATCGCCGAACGACGCGTGGGTGTTCTTAGTATCTTAGTTACTGTCGTCTCCGGTGTAATTAATAAACGTATGAAAAAGAAACAGCATCTTGGTGCAAGTTTCCATGTTTATTAATTTTTCTAACTATTGCGCAATATGTTGCAATATTGCGTAGTTAGCCGGTACGCTCTTATTGCGGCATTGTCTTGAAAAGGACAATGCCTTTATGGTTTATTTACTTGGTGGAAATAAAACACAGGTTTTCTAAGAAGAAAAGAACTCAGCTTCAGAGTCTTAGAAAATTCGCAGAGCCCTTCGAGCAAAGTGCTCTAGGGAGCTACCCTAGACGGGTAAAACCACACTATACACTGTACTGTACTATACTGACTTGAGATCCGAAAATGTCCCATATTTAAAGATAAATTAACTTTTATATGAAACTTTTTCATTTCTCAACCAATTAAATTTAATTATAAGTTCCAGAAGGAAGGGCGATGCACAGCGAGGTGCGTGATTGGTGGCACCTGATGACATTACCTACTAACCAGTTTGCAGTAAGTAGTCGACGTGTGAGCTTATGTTTGTTTTGTGTACAGTCGATCCAAGATTTTGTGTGATTTATTTACGATTTCAACCTGCACTGTTGGTTGGTGTTAGCAAGGTACATTGAAATAATCAATTTCGGTAAGTAGACCTTTGTTTCGCTGTCTTTAAGCTACATTTTCACATAATACTCATTTAAAAATAATTTTAACTTCGATACGCCATATTTTTTTAATTAAGTCATAAACGGGTCAAATGGGGACGGTAAGGGTAGCTCAAAACGGGGGCGTCCCTATTTTAACCTATGGAATATTTTAATGTCGATGTAATTTTACTAGGTACCTAGGTAGAACTGATTTTGACAAATTATTTAAATATAAAGGTATTATTGAAAAAAGTCTGAGTCTATACAAAAATTACTAGGGTAAGCATTTATGCATTGAATTATCTAAATAATTATGTTTTTTTTAAGATTTCAACATGGGTCGTTATACAAGAAAAGGCGACAGACAAAGTTGGTCCGAGGAAAGTATCATGGCCGCCATTCAAGAAGTGTTAGAAGGCAACATGGGTTACAGAAAAGCATCGAAGCTGTACGCTATTTCACAAACTACTTTGGAGCGCAAAGTAAAAAAAGCTCGAGAAAAAGGATTGAGTTCAAAAGAAGCTGCAGAAAAAAGATTGGGTAGATTTATGACTGTGTTTTCCGAAGCGCAGGAAAATGAACTTGTGGATTATATTTTATATTTAAAAGAAAGATTGTTTGGCCTTAGCTTAACAGATTTAAGAAAATTAGCTTTTGATTTAGCCGTTAAAAATCACATTCCACACGTGTTTAATGAAGATAAGAAAATGGCTGGTAAACATTGGCTTTATGGCTTTCTAAATCGGCACCCCCAATAGGCATCACGTAATTCTGAAAAAACTTCACTGGTAAGAGCAAAAGGTTTTAATCGAGCAGCAGTAAGGAAATTTTTTGATTTGCTTGAATCTTTATATACGCAACAAAATTTATCGCCCAATGATATCTACAACATAGATGAGACCAGCATTATGACTGTACCTAATAAGCCAGAATCCTTGCTCTGCGTGGTAAAAAGCAAGTGGGTTGTTTGTTCTTAGCAGAACGAGGTGTACTTGTGACCTTAGAAACCTGTATGAATGCTGCAGGGAATTTTATGCCATTTTTTCCCCGTAAGAAAGCAAATCCGCGCTTAATGGATGATGCCCCACCAGGGTCATCTGCAGTGTATTATGAGACTGGTTGGATTACCAAAGAAAACTTTATTGTATGGTTTAACAAGTTTATTGAGTTTTCTAATTCCGGACCTCAAAAACCAGTGCTGCTTATTCTTGATGGTCACAGTTCCCATACCAAAAGTTTAGAACTCCTTCATCTTGTTCGGAAAAATAACGTTATATTATTATGTTTCCCACCAAACACCACACATCGATTACAACCGCTCGATGTCTCATTTATGGCACTACTTAGTACATTTTATGCACAAGAGGTTCAAAAATGGTTGCTTAATCACCCTGGCAGGGGTGTTACAACTTATCAAATTGGACAACTAGTCAATGCTGCTTTTTCAAGAGCAGCTAATGCTCAAACCGCAGTGAAGGGATTTGAAAAAACAGGAATATATCCTTTTAATAGAGATATATTCCCTGATTACCTGTTTGACCTGTCAGATACCACAGAATAACCAAACCACAATTCTGAGCAGCAGATATCATGCGCCACTACTACCAACACCACAAAGAATAGAACGGAACATTCTATTTTTTCAAGTGGAACTGTGCCTTCTGACGACGCTTCTCTTGAGCCTTATAAAGAAACTTCTCTGAGCCTTCTACTTCAGCAGGTGGGTCTACATCACCCAAATCAGCTTTTATGTTTCACGAAAAATTTTGATGCTCCCACCCCAAGAAAAGGAGCGTGTAAAAAGGAATAGTAACAAGAGAAAAGGTAAAACTCTTGTCATATTAACATCGTCACCATACAAGGCTGAACTAGAGGCCGAAGAACAGGAGCGCCAAGAGAAACAAGAAGGTAAACACAAAAAAGACCTTTTCAACAAAAATAAAAAATCTGCGACTTCCAGTGATAATCTATTAAAGAAAGGAAAGACTAGAGAACCAGTGCTGCTATTGCCCAAGAAAATGAAACAAAACAATGGTTTGTCTATCCAAAATAAGTAAGAGTAAAAATAAAAAGTGCCAGGCTGAAGATTCTGATACGTCCTCTAGTGAAGACGAGGAAGAAGAACTTGAAGAAGCTTGCATTTTTTGCAACGATATGTACAAAAACTCTCTTTCCATCAGGAAGGTTGGATTCGGTGCTGCAAATGTGGTGGCTGGGCACATAAAGCTTGTTCAAGCTGTGAAGATGATGATGACACTTTTATATGCGATTTTTGTTTATAGTTTGATTTTTATTTTTTAATACTGTTCATACTGTCATACTGAACCTACTGTATATTAATGTTTAATACTTCATTACATGTTTAATTAGAAAATAACCTAATATTTCCATGTACCCCATTTTACCCACCTTTTCTTGAAAAAAACGAGGTATTTGCACATTTTCAAAAATGTCTATTTCTGTCCTTACGAAATTTTTGTTAAATACTCAATATCTGTTTTCTGGTACCTGCAGGCACACTTTAACTACATAATTATGTAAAATATTTTATTTATTACAAATTTTCATTTTATGTCACAAAATGTGATGGGGTCCCCATTTTGGGCAACTCTTCCCTATAAGGTCTAAAAATAAGAATTAACTTGAAGAAACGGTCTCAAGTTACAACGATTGTGAATTTATTGAAGACTTTCGTGTTAGTCGTACTGTTGCTGAAGATATTGCGAACCACTTCAGATATTCACAATATTTTCATTACCAAGCGGGAGGCAATGGAAAGCTTGGAGAATATGAACAAACATTAATATATTCATGGGTCATTAGTCACCAGACTGCATCTTGCAGATATGTAACTGATAGATTGGATATTGCTATCAGCACTCTTTTTAAATTAATTAGAAAGTTAACATATTTCCTGAGCAACAAGACCCCACAAGTAATTAAATAGCCATCAGGGGAAGAGAAAATAGAAATTAGGAGAAACTTTAAGCAAAACAATTTTCCAGGTGTTTTTGGAGTAATTCATGGGAGCCACATTAAAATAGATAAACCAACAAACGACTCATGCTTAAAGGGAGAACATTATTATTCTTTTCAGGTAATCGCACACTAATACATATCTTAAAAACTGACTAGGATTTTTATATATATTTTTAGTTGTAAGTAGTTTGTGACCACCAAAGAAGAATAAGGGATCTATTTGTCGGTTATTCAGGATCAGTTCAGATCAGGACAGCAGAGTTTTCAGACCTTCACCTTTAGCTGAGACTATAGTTGTAAAGTTCGCAGATTATTGCATTTTAGGGGATAGTAGTTATTCATGTTTTCCCAACCTCATAACTCCTTTTATAGATAGAGGTAATTTAGACAGCTAATTTACAATATGAAACTAAGCAAAAATATATATGTAGTTGAACACTGTTTTGGTCTACTTAAGCAGACATTCCGGCAGTTGTACTATGTAAAATAAGGAGCTGTACCAGATGTAATACATACATTTATGATAATGCAAAAGTACGGCTTTCAGTTTGTTAAATTTTTTTATGAATTTTTCCTTAGGGTTGCCTGGACTAATATTGATTAATTATTTTTTCAAATTTACAGTTCTACCAATAAACGACGACACATAAAACATTAATCGCAATGAAAACTCTCATTGTCCGTTTGGCAAATTGTTTACGACCTTTTTCAAACGAATGAAAAATGTCGAAAGAAAAAAGGCAAAATATGCCAATTCCCTATTCCGGAAAAAAATCACCTCCAACAAGCTTCTAATCTCGTATAAAAATGAGTCTTTGTGCTTCAGGCGCGAATATTTTTTGGTAGGGAATAAAAGCAATTGATAAAGGCCAATAAACTTTTTCTCTTGCTGGTGTTTCACTGGAAAATTATTTTTTCTTTAAAAGTACATGACTATAAATATCAGCAGATTTATTCGCGGTATTGTTTTCCATCCTGCTCGAGTTATTCAGACTTACATTTCTTTATGTTTAAACAAATTTTTAAAATAAAGGTGAGAGAATTTTAAATATTGTTTTCTTTAAATTTATTTACCATTCAAAGTGGTATCGGAATATTTTACTAGTAGTTCTACTTGAAATATTTTAGTATATCAAGTATTTCTGAAGGCTACTGATAGTTTAGTGTTAGGACACCTCTTGTATTTTGAACGATTTTGTTTTACATTTACTAATAGAACATATAACACTTTGATGTTGAAGTAATAGTAAATTGTGAGTTTTTTATATATGTATTAAGTTGCTAAGAAATCACAGTTTTTTTATTTTTTAAATTAATGAGGTCATTGACACGATGACAGTATAATACACTGTAAGAGTATTACAAATAGAGTTTTACATTTGACAATATAGAGTACTTTATACACAATACTTATTTTTTTACGAATTTAACCGTTATACATAATACCAATTCAGAGTTTTTAAAGCACTTGAATGTTGTTTAAATATTTAAACAGACTTGCATATTTCTCAGTTTCATTCAACATTTCTTGTATATTACCTACCAACTGGTGTTGTTTTCTTTTAGTAGAAAGATGTGGACATTCTTTAAGGAAATGATTGACGGTTAAGGGACTGCTGCAATGGCCGCATGCAATGGATCCCTAGATACTATGAGAAAGCCATGTGTAAGCCAAGTGTGTCCAATTCTTAATCTTCTTAGAATAACTTTGTGTCTTCTGGACATAGATGGTAGCTCTAAGGAAGGTATAACTGGTTTTATATCGTGTAAATGACTCGGAGTTGTGTTCCAATTAGCTTGCCATTTGTCATATATGCGCTTTTTGAACATTTATATGAACCTTTTGAACATTTTTTTAATATCATTATGCAGTTGAATATTTGATACAAGTATATCCAAAGTAGAAGCTTCTTTTGCGGCTACATCTGCAACCTTATTTCCTACAACTCATATATGTGAAGCTACACAGACAATAGTCACAATTACTCCATGGTCCGCAAGTTTATTATACAATGTCATGTATTAAATTTACCAGAGGATGATCTGAGAACATGTTTTTAATTACTTGTATTGATGATAAGGAGTATGTGCAAATCGCTACATTGCGGTCAGTTGGTTCCAATATAAGAAAAGCCTCGATGATACCCCAGTGTATACACTACAAACGGCAGCAAGTCGCAAGAGAATAGAATTTAGGGTACAAGAGAGAGGTTGTGTAGCTCTAGTGGTCTGAGAATGATGAATGAGATTATTTGGTTGAATAAGTAATTGGTAGGCTGGATTTTGTGGATTGGCATATAACAAAAGAAGATGTTGTCTTCTTAACTAGAGTGGCGGTTCGTTAGCTTCACAGTACATGCTTTGAGCTGGGCTAGATCTGAAGGCACCTAAGTAGATCCTAAGACCCGTATTATGTACGGAGTCAAGAGCTTTCAGATGTGACTTGGATGCATACATATAGACAAAACTACCATAAAAGAGGTTAGTCTTTGTATGTGGGTATATTTTATTTTATAAAAACCCTTAAAAGGGCAACATTACAAGCACGAACGTTTTCGGAACAACTGTTCCATCATCAGGTTAAAATACCTAAAATAAGTACAAACCATTTAATTACAGCAAACGTGGTTTAAAATTTTGACTAAGGTTAAAAAACAATAAAATGGTTATACTTACAGGTTACCATGTCTGAGCCACCAAAATATTTGGGTAAAAACCCTTTAAAATGTAATGTGTTACCAAAGATTGTACATGTTGTTGATAATATTATATGATGTTTAATATTTTAATTAGATTTTACTTCAGGTAACATACACCCATGCTTAAGTGAGTTCCAGTGTCCGGAGAGTAAACCTCTTCAAACGGACTACGGCTGGCAACTGATTGATAAAATACCAATGAATGGTGTCAAAAACAAAATGTCAATGAACCATGAAACAGTGTTAGTTAAACATTATATTACTACAGCCAAAAGATTAAAAAACTTTGATGATGTTAAAATGATAACAGCAATCCAGGTGTTGGGATTTAAAAATTTCTATAATTATTTAATATTGGATATAAAATGTAAATTACTGGTGTTGTTTAAGGTCATGTTTAAGAGGATGACGTATGCATTAGGCAGCTTATGTTACTCTTTATCGTATGGAGTGTGGTCTAAAAGGTGTAATTTGTGAAGAATTAGCTGAAATATATGGAAATGTCCTTTTATGTTGCTTACATCTAGGACAAGGAAAAATAAATAGTATATATTTGTAGCTAATGTAAGACTTCATATGTAGATGAAATTGTTTAATACTGCTTGTATCGTAAAAATTTTTAATATAAGTGAGTCCAATAGTTTGAGAAAAGGGATTGAAAATCTTCCGGCTGAAGGAATTAAAGTTATAATATATGTGATTAAATTTTAAAAAATTTTTTTTTTTTTTTTTGGAAAGACTGAGATCCTCAGAGACCTGGCAGGAATAAAAGTAAATGGAATGACTAAAGAATAAAGGAGAGTGGGTCAAAGGGAAATGAATGAGTTAATCAACAAAATTAGAGATGATAGAGGTCCTTCATGCTTAAAGCATCTAGCACCCTGAACAAAATATATGTTGGTTATATTAAATTCGACACATAAAAGCCTGAAATTTTATCTGTGAGTATGGTGTACTAAGTTGTTGACTAAGAGAGGGGGGAGCAATGGTTGATTAAGGGTTTAGGTAAAGTGGGAGAAAGTGTATTCTGATGAATTGCTGGATTGTGTTTAAATGTTTACTGAGTTTAGAACTAATGAGTGGATGGTAGATATATGAACTACCATAGTCTATTTTGGAGCGAATAATTACCCATTAGAAATGGGTATGCTAAACTTTTAAGAATATTAATATTTTTTAAGCAGTTGCCTTTCGTTTCCTGTATGTGTGTATTCCAAATAAGTCTGGAGTCGAAGGTCAGCCCTAAGACTTTATGATGATCAATAACATCTAGTAATATGTACTCCGTTGTATGTCAAAATTGGATTATCTTTTGTCGTTTTTCTGCTAAATTTCATGATTTTAGTTTTTTGAGATGAGAAGGAAAGCCCAATATGTCTCGATCACATTTCTATATTATCAATGGCTGCCTGCATTAGTCGACAGGCTGTTTCGATATTCTATCCTCTGTAAAAGAGTACAAGGTCTACAGCATACAATGCCTATTTAACTGGGAAATGGATACTTTTGCCTACATCATTAAATGCCAAACTGAACAAAGTTGTGCTTATAACAGAACCTTGACAATCATCATGGCAACCTTTATCTTATCTGAAGCAGCGCGGAAAAGCTGCACAGATGTTATATTGAACCAGATTCTGAGGTTCTTTAACCAAGATGTTCTTTTTCTTCCTGGGCCTCGTTTTCCAAATATTTTTCCTTGCAGGATGGCTTGAAGGAGAGCATATCTAGATTCATTTCGCATAATATGTCCGAAGAACTGTAACTTTCGAGATTTGATGGTGGTTATTACCTCTCGGTTTTTATTTATTCTTCTGAGGACCTCCTCATTTGTGACTCGGTCAGTCCAAGGGATCTTAAGCATTCTCCGATATAGCCACATCTCAAATGCTTCCAGTTTTCTGCACATATCTTCGTTCAAGGTCCACGATTAAACACCATTAAAAAGGACAGAGAAGACGTAGCATCGCAGCATTCTTACTTTTGTATCAAGAGATAGGTTGTGACTCTTGAAGAATGCCCCCATCCGATTGAAGGTGGATCTAGCTTTTTCAATGCGTGCTCTAATCTCCTGGTTGTTGGTCCATTCTTCATTTGTTATGGTGCCGAGGTAGTTGTAGTGCGTTACTCTTTCTACAGGTTTGGTTGACGTAAAGTTGACCTTCTGTTATCCTTTTCTTGCTAATTATCATAAGCTTTGTCTTCTTAACGTTTATATTGAGTCCATATTGTTGATTGTCATACGTGATTTTATTCATAAGAACTTGTAGGTCTTCTAAGTTGTCTGCAAATACTATGGTGTCATCTGCATATCTGATGTTGTTAAGCCGGTAACCATTTAGTAGAATAACTTTGCAGATTGAAGATTAGAGGAGACAAAATACAACCTTGCCTCACTCCACGCATGATTTTCACATAGTCAGTGTGTTCACCTTCAACTCTGAGATTTGCTGTCTGATTCCAGTAAAGATTTCTAATCATTTTCAGATCTTGATTGTTAATTCCTGTTTCTTTTATTATTTGCATCATCTTGGCGTGCTGTACTCGATTAAACTCTTTTTAGTAATTAACCAGACATGCTTATACGTCGCAGTTGACGTCTCTGCATCTCTGGAATAAGACTTGTACTGAGAACAAAGCGTCTCTAGTACCAACAGCATTTGTGAACCTGAACTGGTTGGGTAAAATTTGACTTTTACACGGCTCGTAGATTCTCTTATGAATTATCTTTAGGAACATTTTTAGGAGATGACTCATGAGGCTTATAGTACAGTAACTTCTTCTATCGGTATCTATTCTTCTACGGTATAACTTCTTCTATCCTTTTAAACCATCTTAATTTATGACTATTTTATCCTCTTTGTAGTCCTCCCAGCATTAATCCTAAGAAGATTACATTACCTCTATATTCTTAGGATTCCCATTTAGTAGTTTAGTGAAAAACAGTAACAGTAACAAGTAATGTACAAAAATGTAAAGATGATCAAAACCAGTTGGGCATTTTAAGAATAAAGAATTTAATTTTGCTCAATAAAATGTTTATAATTGAAACGTCGTATAAATATTTCGTTTACGAATATTTTTTAATTTTCTAGACGTATTATACAATCATAAATGTTTACTAATCCCACAGTAATAGAGGAAATCACAAGTTTCAATTAAAATCTTAAACTCCGGCTGTATTATTCGATGTAATTATCGACCAGAATGCGGGGACTATAGGAGAGTTACAACTTTCGGAGTTCGGAGATCAGGGGTTGTATATACAGTTAACCAACATTCATTGAATTCACCAGTCACTGAAAGGTAAATACAAACTGATTGGATAGAACCGCATCTAAACCACAAACTCCATTACTAGTCGAGTACAAAGTAGCATTCAATCTGCTATAATCTGTCAGCTACTATGTATATGAATTTTAGAATAATAAACACATCAACAATAAAAAATGTAAGCGAAACTCTAGAACTGACATTAATACATAAACACAGAGCAGCCAAAACATATCTTCCTTACTTGATGTTATATGAGTTTTTTTAATATACGTATTATAAATTTTATTTATTATTGAGAGAGAAAGAGTAATACATCACTGTCAAGTAAAAACATGTTCTAAAGCTTGTTTGTCAAATAATAATGGAGACAATATTCGAAGACTTTTATATACCATCGCTCTTGCTCTTCGATGTCAGATTAAAATACAGTTTTGCCAAAAGACGTGGTAAGTTGACGGGGTAAGAACGGCAAAAAGAGAATCGTAAAGAAGACATTGTAAGGAGATAAAATAGATATAAAATCATAAAATCATAAAGTCCTAATACCCTCAGATAAGAATTCCCATACTCTAAAAATTGAGTCAGGTGAATACAATCCACCAGTTCTACCACTTTGTCTTGAATAGTTAAATGGTTATTGAGGAAAATATTTTGTCATGTCATAACCTTAGTTTTGGTCAAGTTCATTCTGAGGCATACCTTTGAACATGCAAAGTCCAATTCATTTAAAATATCTGTGGCTTCTCCTAAATTATCTGTGATAAGGACAATGTCATCTGTGAAACGGAGATGGTTAAGCTTTTCGCCGTCTATTTTTATTCCTTTGTGGTCCCAATTGACTATTTTAAAGGCATACTCCAACGCTGTTTCGGTAAAAATGTATCTCCTTGCCTTATCTTATGTTTTATTTTTATTGGTCGGGTTTTATCGTGGCATTTAACAGTCATAGTGGCATTTTTGTAAATATTGTAAATAAGTACTGGTGAAAAAATATCCGTATTTTGGTCATAAGAATCAGCAATGATAACCAAGACTAAAGATAACTGAAGACCCGAAGTACAGAGCATCTTTTCTACAGTATGGGTAATGAAGAAACATCAGAGGGAGGAATTGGGTTTTTTATACATAGAAAGCATAGCGATAAAATTACATCTACTAAGGGAATATCAAACAGAGTTGCCTACTTAACATTACAACTCAATAAAAGATACAGCATCAAAATAATTTAAGTCTATGCACCAACAACCACTCATTCAGATGAAGAAGTGGAAGGATTTTACGACGATATCTCAATAGCCCTAAACGACGTACCCACACAATACGTGATAATATGTGGTGTTTTCAATGCGAAAACAGGAATCAAAGCATGTCCAGAAGAAACATCACTTGGACAATTTGGACTAAATGGAAGGAATGAAAGAGGAGAGACCTTAATTGGTTTTCTCCTTCAGAATAATCTAGTCCAAATGAATAGCTTTTTCTATAAGAAACCACTTAGAAGATGGACCTGGGCAAGCCCAGATAATAAAACAAAAAGCGAAATTGACTTCATAATTACAAACAAAAAAGAAATCATCCAAGACGTAACGGTCCTAAATGCATTCAACACTGGTAGCGACCATAGAATGGTAAGAGCAAAAGATAAAATAAGCACAAAACAAGAGAGACGCAAATTAGTAAATACGAAACCAATACCAATATGGACCCAACCTAGAGATATTAAAGAATATCAAAGCGACATCGAAACTAAACTGAGAAACAACACAGACATAACTCTCAACGATAACATAGATGCACTAAACCAACATATTACGCAAGCAATTGGAGAAAGCATGAGAAAACACTGTCCCAGAAATAAGAATGAAGAAAAACTTAGTACTGACATCAGCAATTTGATGAAACAAAGAAATCTTATTACAGAAAGAAATGATACAAATGGAGAGCAAACGAGAAAGATAAACAGGGAAGTCAAGAAAGCAATAAGAAAAGACTTAAGAAAGTACAATACAGAATCGAACAAACCATAGAAAATAATAAAGGCCTAAAAAGTCTGCGAAGGAAACTAAATAATGGAAAAAGTCAGATCACTAAATTAAAAAACAAAAAGGGCGAAATAACAACAAATAGAGAGGAGCTTTTAACAATAGTAGAAGACTTCTATGGAGTACTTTATACAAGCAGACGGATGAACCAAACACAGCTAAAAGATGCAATAAGCATATTAAATCAAGGCTCTGAACTCATGCCAGAAATAACTCTCAGTGAAATTAGACAAGCGATGAATAAAATCAAATCCAATAGATCACCAGGAGACGATGGAATTGTGATCAAGGCTGTTAAGAATGGCGGTGAATCTCTAATGAGGAAAATAAAAGATCTCTTTAATCTATGTTTGACAAAGAAATCCATACCATCTGAATGGAATAGAGCCAAAACAATTCTTCTGCACAAAAAAGGAGAAAAAACTGATCTGGAAAATTACCGACCAATTAGTCTGTTCAACCATCTTTATAAACTTTTCACGAGAGTAATCACCACAAGATTAGACAAGAAATTAGACCTACATCAAAGTAGAGAACAAGCTGGATTCACAGCAAACTTTGGAACCAACGATCAACTCCAAACAATAAAACAACTCATCGAAAAATCTATAGAATATAACAAGCCCTTAGCTTTAACATTCGTAGATTTCCACAAAGCATTCGACTCAGTAGAACTCGACAGTGTTATAGAAGCACTAAACGAGAGCCGCATTGATAGCCGATATTCGAGGCTAATATGTAATATATATAAAAATGCGACAAGCTCGATACAACTACACGCTAACAGCAACCAAATAAAAATCCAAAGAGGTACCCGACAAGGTGATACGTTGTCACCTAAACTTTTCATATCGGCTCTAGAAAAAGCGATCAAAACCCTCGAATGGGGTGACAAAGGAATAAATGTGGACGGAGAGATGCTACACCACCTAAGCTACGCAGACGATATAGTCCTGATTGCAGACGATTTGGGATAAATAAAGAAAATGTTGGAAGAACTTAGTAGAGCCTGTCATAAAATAGGTTTAAAAATGAATATAACAAAAACAAAATATATGGACGAACTTAGTACCAAATAACACTTTAAAATACAAAATGAAGAAATAGAGCTGGTAGACAAATATATATATATATATATACACTCAGGTGCAAAAAAATCGATCCATGGGTATTATTTGCTGAAAAAAGAAAACGTTTGAAGATATTAGTTTTAAATCAGGTATATATGTAAAAGTATATGTTAGATTAAAATAATTTTTACAGATTATCCAAAAAAATCATTTATTTATAGAGACATACGCCAAAACTCAAAAATACAAGAATATTCAAAACTTTCTGAAATTAAGAAAAACATTGATAATAAATCAATATCTAGTGTTTCCCCCTCGGGCTCTTATAACAGCCTGTACACGTCTAGGCATTGAGGTAATTAACCTCTAGATATCAAATTGATCTAATTGGTCCCATATTTCTTCAAGAGCCGCTGTAAGTTCAGCCAAGTTGTTTGGACGGGGTACTCGTGCTCGAAGACATCTTCCCATCATATCTCATACATGTTCTATGCGATTAAGATCGGGACTGCAAGCTGGCCAGTTCATACGGACAATGCCCACCTCCTCTATATATTGGTTGACGATTCCAGTACGGTGAGGACGCGCGTTGTCGTCCATAAAAATAAAATTAGGTCCAATGAAAGGAGCAAAAGGTACCACATGCTGATCTCAAATACTTGTTATGTATCTTGCAGCAGTCATAGAACCTCTATCTACAATAACTAAATCAGTATGGGCTTCTGAACTGATACCAGCCCAAACCATAACGGAGCCCCCCCAATAACTTATTCTTTCCGCAATATTACGTTAAAAATATCGCTCTCCGTGTCTTCTTCAAACCCTTTCTCGGCCGTCTGGTGACCTTAGACAAAATCTGGACTCATCTGAGAACAATACATTGCTCCAATCTGCATCACTACAGTTTTCATGTTTTCTTGCAAAAGCAAGGCGAGCTCTGCGATGTTCTATGGATAGTATTGGAGATAGGGCTGGCCTTCTGGATAATAAATTACCTTCTACAAGTCTTCGACGAACTGTCCATCTGCTTACATCCACATTTCTCACTTCGCTCAGACGATTTGCCAGTTCAACTAAAGTTAGATGCCGATTTCTCAAACATGATGAGACCAGAAATCGATCATCTCTTTCGGATGTTACCCTTCTACGACCTGATCCTGGTTTTCTTGTGAAGTTACCGGTGTCGCTAAAACGCCGAACTGCTCTTTGAACCGAAGATCGACTAACGCCCAACATTTCAGCTGCATAATATTGGCTACGACCATCTTGAACAAAAGTCACCGCCCTTGCAGTATCTGTCGGAGTTAGAGACATTTAGGAAGGATAATTAAAAAAAAATATAACACGTTTTGAAAATAAAATCACTACACTAGTATGGTTGTTGAATTAAAAACAACATTCAATAAATATCTACTTGCTTCAGACCCTTTTTGACAAAAACCTGAAATACCAATTTGTTTTAAGAAATATAAAAAGCAATATTAAAAATATTATTTTATTTCTCGTATACGAGGGTACACCTAAATTTACATACGTAATTTAATGTCTCTAAAATTATACAACTTCAAATAAATAAGAAATAAGGAATGGATCGATTTTTTTGCACCTGAGTATATATATATATATATATATATATATATATATATATATATATATATATGTAATGAAATTATAATTTCATCATTCAAATATTGCCGCGCTCTACCGAGTACATTATCTGGAATATTAGACACAACCACTTCTGTCATCTTTATATTTAAAAACTTGTCACCTTGTCAGATTTTTATTTGTGGTTAAGAATGTTAAACATCCAGAGTTAGTGACATTAAATGTCGTTTCTTTAATTTCAGGTAAAATTTTGTGTAAATAATGTAAATAGAACATGTTTTAATAAATCTTTAATTTCAGAAACTCAGTTGTGTTACTAATTATCAAAAGGAACCTTATAAAACGACATTTTTGGTCATGGACAAATTGAGATTCCAATTCATAATACTAGGTTCATCAGACAGTAAATCAAATGAAATCTGTATTGCCTCAATTGAGACTCCAGATGGTCGTATTTTTGATATCCCAGACGAATTTAAGCAGGTAAATAAACACACATACATATCTAGATCCAGTTTATTTACAAAAGTAAAAAACTCATTGAAAAAAAGAGGTCAAAAACGAAATGTATGGATCCCATTAGATGATGAATTAAGGAAGATTTATTTGGATGAAGGTGAAAATTTACAATTTGGTGATCAGTATTTAGAAGAAAAACTACAACCAGCTGCTGTTAGCTATGAAGATTTGCCAAACATTCAAAATGTGGGGAAGTTAACAGAAAAGTTTTTAATTGAAAAATTTTCCATTAAAATGCCAAATGTTAGACAATGGATGGAAGAATTTGAAAAAGAATGTCTAAGGTTTGAAATTTTAAATGATGAAGATAAAATAGAAAGTTTAAGACATCTACTTGAAAAACAATGTTTAGATTGGTATGGTAGCATGTTAATTAAATATACAGTGAAATCAGATTGGAAAACTTGGAAAACAAATTTTTGTGATACTTATGAAAAGAAAGGTTGGTCCCAAATAAAATATGCTTTTACATTCAAATATCAAACTGGTTCTCTATTAGAATATGCCACAAAAAAAGAAAGATTATTATTAGAAGTTAATAAGTTAATTGACAATAACACACTAATAAACCTGATTGTGTTAGGTTTACCAGAAAACATCATGAACAGACTTGATAAAGATTCACTGAGTTCAACTACTTATCTTTTCAGTGAATTAAACAAGAATGAACACTTAGCAAATAAAGAAAGTGAAAAAGTATTCTTACACTATAAAAGAAATGTTGAAGAAAAACAAATTAGAAACAAACAAAGACTGGACAGAGAGCAAAAGCATAAATGTACCATCTGTGAAAAACTTAAAAAAGGAACACGCTACCACCTTGAATCAACTTGTTGGTTTAAATCAAAGGATAATCAAACTAATAAGGATGATCAAATTAAACTTATCAATAATTCAGAGTTAGAATGTGAACTACAAAATTCTGATTCAAAAAACTATTAATACTGCCATTAATAAAAATAAAATTAGTGTTGAATAAAAATATTGAGCTTTTTGGAGTATATGACTCAGGTTCAAATGTTTCATTAATAAATTCAAAGTTATTAAAAATAAATAACAATAATTCAATTGATCCTAACAATACTAATTTAAAAACTATTAATGGCATTAAAAAAACTAGTGGTATGGTAAAATTACATGTAAAAATTTTTGATATAGAAAAGGAGACAGAAGTCTTTGTGATCGAAAAAGATAATTTTGATTACGATTTTTTAATTGGTTTAGACTGTATAAAAAAATTCTATTTGTGTCAAAATGAAAACTTGCAAATAAGTCAAAAAGTGCCTATTCAAAATGATGTTACTACGGAAATTGAAACAATTTCAAAAAATTGTGACATTTATAAGAAAGTAAGAGATAATAATCGACAAATAAAATTTGATCCTAAGGAAACAAATGAAATTAATAGTTTAAATGAAATAGAAAATAAATATTTAATAAATTTCAATGAACACTTTGATGAGACAAATTTTAAAATTCATGTAGACCATTTAGATTGTGATCAACAATCAATAATAAATGAGTTAATATGTGAAAACAAATCTGTCTTTGCAAAAGACAAATATGATGTAGGGACAGTGAAGGAATATGAAGCACACATTGATTTATTAGAAGAGAAATATTGCAGCAAAAGGCCATATCGAACCACAGTTGATGATAAAAAGGAGATTGAGAAACAAATTGCATTGCTACTAGACAAGAATCTAATAGAAGAATCTTACAGTCCTTTTGCAGCCCCAGTTACATTAGCTTACAAAAGAGATGAAAATACAAAGTCAAGATTGTGCATTGATTTCAGAGACTTGAATAAAATTGTAGTGCCCCAATCACAACCCTTTCCACTTATAGAGGATTTAATGATAAAGACAAGAAATTGTAAATTTTTCTCAACATTGGACATAAACTCTGCTTTTTGGTCAATCCCTATGTGCATTACAGATAGGCACAAAACTGGATTTGTTACACAAGAAGGACACTTTCAATGGACTTGTTTACCATTTGGGTTAAAAACATCTCCAGCAATATTCCAAAGAATAATGTGTAACATAATAAGAAAACACAAACTTGCAGATTTCACAGTGAGCTACATAGATGACATACTCATTTTTTCAAGATCATTCCAGGAACATATCAGCCATCTAGCACAACTATTTAAAGCAATCAAAAGTGAAGGATTTAGATTAAAATTTGTAAAATGCATGTTTGCAGCTGAATCAGTAAAATACTTGGGTCATGTAATAAAAAATAATTGTGTAAAGCCACTGAAGGACAACTTGATTTCAATAAAAAACTTTCCAATACCTAAAACACAGAAAAATGTTAGACAGTTTCTAGGGAAGATAAATTTTTATCATAAATATGTGCCAAAAATAGCAATAAAATTGGATCCTTTGCATAATCTTCTGAGAAAAGGTCAACCATTTAATTGGACTAAAGAATGCCAAAAAACATTTGAAGATTTAAAAAATATATTGTTAACTCAACCTGTACTAACTATTTTTGATCCAACTCTACCGATACACATATATACTGATGCTAGCTTACTAGGAATAGCAGGGGTGCTAAAGCAACCACAGGAAAACAATGAAGAAAAACCAGTGGCCTATTTCTCAAAGAAACTAAATGAAGTACAGAAGAGGAAAAAAGCTATATACCTGGAGTGCCTGGCAATTAAAGAATGTGTTAAATATTGGCAACATTACTTAATAGGTAAGAAATTTACTGTTTTTTCTGACCACAAGCCATTGGAGAATATGAATATAAAGTCTAGAACAGATGAAGAACTAGGTGATTTAACATATTATTTATCGCAATATGATTTTGTGGTGAAATATTGCCCTGGAAAATATAACTTAGAAGCTGACTGCCTTAGCAGAAATCCTGTCTTAGAACCCGATGAAAATATGGAAGAGCAGTTGAAAGTTACAAATTTGATAACTCTTGAAGATATATTGAAAGACCAAGAAAAAAATAAAGATATAAAATGTAATAATAAACTAGTAACTAAAAATAATGTTTATTACAAAAAAGTAAGAGGAAAGGAAAAAATTATTCTAACTGAAGATTATAGCATACAATTTTTAAAAGATGTACATAGAAACTTGTGTCATATAGGAATAAAACAAATGCATATGATGATAGGACCATACTATACGGCTAAAAATTTAACCAAAAATATAAAGGAAATATGCCAAAGCTGTGCAGTATGTACTAGAAACAAATCAAGAGGACTAGGAAAATTTGGATTGATGTCACATTTAGGTCCAGCCACAAAACCTTTCGAAATTATTTCCATAGACACAATTGGAGGTTTTGGGGGTTCTCGATCTACTAAAAAATATTTGCATCTTCTAGTGGATCACTTTACACGATATGCATATATCCTAACATGGAAAACTCAAACTGCAAATGATTTTATTAAACTTGTGAAAAGCATATCAGAGATAGATCAGATTGGTATGATTCTAACAGACCAATACCCAGGAATAAATTCAAAAAATTTTAAAAATTTTTTAGATGAAAAATTTATACCAATAATCTTCACTGCCACAAATTCACCATTTTCTAACGGCTTAAATGAAAGATTAAATCAGACCCTAATTAATAAAATCAGATGTAAAATTAACGAAAAAGAACAAAAAACTGCTTGGACAACAATAGCACAAGAATGTGTGCGCAAATACAATGAAACAGAACATACGGTCACTGGTTTCGCACCATCATACTTAATGTATGGCAAAAATGTTGCAATGTTGCCAAATGAACTAAAAAAATTAACTTCTGAGGAAGATTGGATTCGTAATAGAAAAATTGCTCTAGATAGAACGATCAAATCTCATAATTATAATAAACAAATTTATGACAAAAACCGTAAACATTTTGATTTCAAGATAGGTGATTTGGTATATGTGGAAAATGGAAACAAATTAAACAGGAACAAACTTGACGAACTGAAAATAGGACCGTATGAAATTACGGAAAAATTGTCAAATTCAATTTACAGAATAAACCTGAACCGAAGAACATCAGAGTCCAATCTGTTCCACATATCCAAGCTGACTCCAATCTCAACATCTGAAGATGAGGAACAAGATGAAGAAGATGTAGACGATTACTAAACTTTGAAGGCATGAATATTTTCTCCTCTGGGAAAGGGGATGTAATGAAATTATAATTTCATCATTCAAATATTGCCGCGCTCTACCGAGTACATTATCTGGAATATTAGACACAACCACTTCTGTCATCTTTATATTTAAAAACTTGTCACCTTGTCAGATTTTTATTTGTGGTTAAGAATGTTAAACATCCAGAGTTAGTGACATTAAATGTCGTTTCTTTAATTTCAGGTAAAATTTTGTGTAAATAATGTAAATAGAACATGTTTTAATAAATCTTTAATTTCAGAAACTCAGTTGTGTTACTAATTATCAAAAGGAACCTTATATATATATATATATATATATATATATATATATATATATATATATATATATATATATATATATATATATATATATATATATATATATCTGGGTCACGAAATTAAGATAAGTAAGGACAATCAAACAACCGAAGTATCCAGAAGAATAATACAAGGATGGGCAGCATACGGAGCTCTTAGGAACGTTTTTAAGAGTGACATTTCAACTAATTTGAAGAAAAAAGTTTTCGACCAATGTGTGCTACCGGTGATTACCTATGGTTCAGAAACATTATGGTGATACTTTGTGCCGTTGGTTGCTTCTTATTTTTAATGGTGAAACCTACCCCTATTAGAAAAAAATGAAGAGAACATGCCGTTAGTGAAATATCTTCATGTTTTCTCTGACAGTTGTAGAGCGCAAAATAAAAACCACACTGTCTTAAGGTTTTTTTCCGCTTTAATTTCGCTCGAAAAATTTAAGACCATTGACCATTATTTTCCTATTAGGGGTCATTCCTTCCTACCCTGTGATAGTGATTTTGCGGCGATTAAAAGAAAAAAGGTATTGGTCAATGCTGAAGACGTAATTTATTACAAAAGTTGGTGGCCAAAATACTACAAAAAAACGATGTTTTTCGCGGAATCCAGGGGCAAAAATATTCCAAGGAATCAGAAGGGATATTAAAAAAAAATACACCAATATTGTCTGAAGCATTGGCATATCCCAGTGGAAAGATTCCGAATAATTTAAAGAAGATTGTTGATATACAAAAACTACAAAAGTACCTATATAAAGGATGTAGAGAATATCCAGGATTATTATATCTTCGTGTTTTCCTCACACAGTTTTTTCTTATTTTCCGAAAGTTTTAGTTTTGTGACTTGCTGAGTTTCTCAAATAAGTGTTTCAATTGATATTTTTTTTAATTGTGTTAAATAAGTAATTCCAAAGTTTACTAATATAATGATATATCATAGGTATACTACAAGACAACGTGATTTGCAACAAATTAAAGACTTTGAAACTATTTATCTTAAAATCAGACTTGTGTGGGTTGACACCATCTAAATCGACTAAAGAAACAAATATTGAGAAAAACCAGAGGTTAGAAAAAGTCACTTGAAAATATGTGGCGAGGTTTGATGCCAGATCATACATTGATTGCCCAAACACTGAAATGAAGAAGACGAAAGAAAATACTGAACTTAGACCTTGTTAATTCTGACAGATAATATTTATGTTATGATGATATGTTGATGTCAGATCCTTTTTTGACAGTGATAAAAGAGAGCAAAGTGTTTTTTTTTTTCACTTTATGTTTTTCATGCATATTTTGGTTGTTGCAGAGAACAGTAGTAATGGGTACACAAACAAATCAATCAAATTTTACAGATAGCTATTAAAACTATTTTCAAACATTCATTTGTGTATACACTGCAGATTTTATCGGCATATAAAGCCTGTATTGCATCAATTATTATCAATTGGAAAAACCGAATGTAACAATAAAACTAGTGAGCAGAAAATGGAATCAATCAGACTAACGTTTTGCTTTTATTTATTGTCAACAGTTCTCTTGTTTGTAATATTTTTTTAATTTATAAAATACAAATAAAACAATGTTGCCTAATAGCGTTTCATAAAACAATGAAAGAGTTATTTACAGTTGAAAGCTTGTAAAATAAAAGATTACCCAAAAATTATAGTTAATATAAGCTTAAAATGTACATAAACTGCATAAAACCTGATAAATACAATCAAGCTTTTTATTTTTGTTCACTGGCACAAAAATAAAGTCATTCCAAATTTGTTTGCCTATTTTTTATTTACATTGATTTACAATATACACTAATAAAGTAAAAACGTATTTACATCGTTTTTGTGTTAGTTTATATTTTGAATTGGGCTACATTTATCAATAGGTCTCCACAGTTTCTTCTAAAGCGTAATTTTATTTTGCATTGTAAATAAATTGTTATTAAATAAACCTCACGTGTTTTTAATATACAGCGAAACTTGGATAATTCGAATCTCAGGGGACCGTTAAAAAAATTCGAATTATATAAAAATTCGAATTATCCAAAAATTCGAATTAAAAATGTATCCACAAAAAACAAAGATGCCTAAAAAAACATCTACAAATGATAAAAATCAACAATAGTTGACCATGTTTATCGCTTGCAGATGTTTTCGTTACAATTTTTGCCCGAATTTTGTCAACCGAAAAAAATGGCCCAACAAAATTCGACCAGAATACCAATTAAAGCATTTGCAAGCTATAACAAATGGTCAATTATTGTCGATTTTTATCATTTGCAGGTTGTCTCATTGGCATTTTTGGCCAAATATTGGCCGAAACAATCGGCAGATAAAAAATTCCCAGTGAGAACGCAGTAAAACAATAAAACATTTTGTCTCAAAAAATTTATTGAAAATAAGAATACATATTTGTTACAATTAATGAAAATATACTCATTTTTTCCAAAGAAATCCGAAATTTTTAGCTGCTTTTTAGAAGTTAACTTCTCGGTAATGACAAACGATTCTAAGATGTTCAGTGAACTAAAAATAGAGTGACTTACATCATTTTTACTTTCAAAGTACCGTTTAAGTTGCGTAATATGATGTGTTGCTTCGGCCGCACTCGGAACATGTATTTCTCCCGCCACTGATGATGCGTCGTCTTCATCACTCTCTTGTTTTTCATCATTGTCCTTAAGCACTTCAGCGATGATCTCTGTATCGGTTATTTCACCACATACTACAACATCTTAATCCACGTTGACAAAATCTTCATAAGAGATGGCAGGATCAGAAATGATATCCTCCCAGCAGTCAACTGAAAGCAGCTCTTCTGTTAAATTGTCGTCTGTGTTCTCCTCCTTTTTTATAAAACCAGCTCTTTTGAAACAGTGTTTGATCGTTTCAGGTGTTACTTAGTCCCAAGCTTTCCTACACATTCGAGATGCTTGTAGAATGTCTAACTTTATTTTAAGGGTGTCGCAATCTTCCATCAATAAGTTTTCAACCAAAAAACGTCTGTAAAAATGTTTAAAATTTTTTATGACACCCTGGTCCATAGGCTGGAGAACTGAAGTCTGTGTGCCGTACAATTGTGAATAAACAAAATAATTTTTCTTTTTTCTTTTATGAACTTTTGTCTAATTTTTTCAGCCAGTTCTCGTAAAGATCACTAGTCCTCCAAGCTCTTGCGCTGCTCACATATTCCACTGGTTTTGACTTGAACAACGCGGATTAGCCGACTTGCCAATCATCAGTAGAGGCAGTCTTTCCGATCCGTCCATGTTTGCACCAATTAGGAGAGTTACTCTTTCTTTACTTAGTTTTCCTCCGTGACGTTTTTCGTTTTTAAATGCTAGGGTTTTGTCAAGAGTGCATTTGAAAAAGAGACCCGTCTCGTCAACATTAAAGATATCTGTTTCATCTATACCCTGAATCATCTCTTTCAATTTTTTTTACACTTGTTGGCTTCTTGCTGATTAACGGTCCCACTTTCTCCACAAATGGATTTGAAAGAAATTTTGTTGCGTTCCTTAAAGCCGTCGAGCCACCCTGTACTCGCCTTAAAATTATTTTTCCTCATTTCAATAGCAAATTGTTCAGCTTTGCTTCTTATAAGGGGACCACTCACTAGAGTCTTCTTATCCCTAGCTTGTTTGAACCATTTTAACACACAACTGTCTAAATTTGGATTTTCTGGCTCCCTTAACCTTTTTTTATCTTTACCGCACTCACTTTCACTGTTGAGAATTTTTTCTTTATTCTTCAAGTAGGTGGATAATGTGTTAGGAGGAATTCCAAAGTCCCTGGCAATCTCAGATTTTTTCTTCGTCCCCTTTTCTACTTCTCTAATTGCCGCTATTTTTTTCGATAACGTTAAAGTTTTGTATGTTTTCGTATTGCCATGCGACGACATCTTTACTCAATACGAAGTGACTTGACGTGATTTGCGGTAATTTCAATTGCAACGCCAACGCATCTCAACTGAAGGGGCGTGCCAGATGGGGTAGAATTTAGGTGACAGGTACGGGTCCTCTTTCTGCAGCAGTTACGGCTCCTACTTGTTTTTTCCTTTAAGGGTGACGACCCTAGCAATCTTGGATTGTACGGTAGTGATACCTTTCATCAACATTATAAAGTCATATTTGGTTGAAATTTATCTTCTCCATATAATTCTCCAGAATATCAAAAAAACTGTTGATATTTTCTGGGGTAAAACCTTTTATTCTATTTTTTGAAATCCCCTGCGGTTTTCTTACAGATAGATTGGGATGCCGTCTGAGGATACTTCGGAGCCACTTTTTGCCGGCATTACCATCTCTTTCTGAAAAGGGATGGGAAAGGTTATTTATGATAGCAAGCTGGTATGCTAATCTCCGAACGTCTGCAAGTACTAGACCATGATATCTTCTGTCCATTTCCAAACAGTACTGTACCAAGTCTTCTTTTACTTTTACTGATAAAACTGGCTTTCGGCCCATTCGTAGCGTGCATTGTTTTTTTGAATCTAATAACTAATATCAATTTACATTGAAGAATACTGCCGATTGAGAGCGGAATGTACCGATCGTAAATTCCAGTAGGTACTTGGAATAGCTGGCAACAATGCCGCTGTTCAGAGAATAAAATTTCGGGAAAATTAAAATATTAGGACATGATGTACGTGCTGCCATCTACTCAAAGAAGCGTTAAACGTTATTTTATTTGAATGCTACTCATTTTAACTGCGGCGTAAACATACACCCTTAGTTAAAGAATTAAATAATGCATAAATAAGCTTAATTTCGTCTTTTTCTATTTATTCCACACCTTCTATCTTCTCAGAAGAATAACAATTTCTACAAATTCTGCACTAATATTCATATTATCTGTTTCAAATAATTTACAGATACTCAAAACATTCTTTCATTAAAACCCCATTAATTTTGCTTCAAAACCCTAAAGCAAAATCCGAAATTACTTTATGCTACATATGCTTTATGCTACAAAGACAAGAACCTTTATGACCTTTCTACTAATATCCAAAGTTAAGGGTAAAACAATAATGTTTTAAATTTTAGCACAAAGAGAACATTTCGGTTTTATAACACCTCTGACTTTAAATTACAGTTTTAGTCTGTGCGAAAAAATCTACAATTAAGTCGGATAATCTCAGCCAGCAATCACCTTATAAAATTTTACTTCTACCTTATAAGATATTAAAACGTCATATTATCTTAACCAAAGATACGCCTTGTAAAATGAACTTTTACTTTTTACAGGTTTATTTGAAAAAAGATCCGAATATCACGTTAAAATTGTGAGCTCTGAAAGAAGTGAATAATTACCGAAATGTCGCCGAATTATTTTTCACACCGCCCTTCACCACTCCGATATTAAGAACCTATAGAATGTTTGCAGAAAGAAAGAGGAACAGTCAAGTAATAGTAAAACCTCTGCCTCTTCAAAAGATTTCCGCTTCTTACATTTTCAGTTAGACCCACTCCGGCTAATAAAGAGGAAATGTCCTTTAGATATACGACAGCCGTATTTTATAGTACAGTCATTTATGGTAAAAAACAGTCCCGTGATTTTATCACAACGGCAGTATGATCTGCATGAAGTACTGTACGTTAGTGTGTCTAGGGTTATGAAAAAGTTTTGCTTATTTTATGAAAAAATTATGGAACTATTCGATAAAGCATTTCCTTTGCAAACGGTGGATACTAAACGATTTTCTAAACAGTCTAAACATAAGGGCTGGATGACTCCTAATTTAATAAATGAGACAGATTTTATTAGAGACATTTTCAGATCTATAAAATATTCAGAAAGTCATGAGCTCAGAATACGGTGTAACATTCTAAAAAAAAATCATAAATAAAAATACAATACGAATACGAATACAAAGTTAAGTTAGCCAAGCAAACTTATTTTATTAATAAAATGATAAGTGCGCAGAATAGTACGGCTGAGGCTTGGCGCATCATAAATCGAAATACTGTCGGAGGTAAAAATCGAAACTCTTCTAAATACCCAAGTAAATTTAAAAATAATTTGGGAATTTCTGTGGATGACCCTCATGACATCTATCCTAAGAATCTTTCTTCGCCTATACACTCCCTTTTCCTTTATCCTGTTAGTGATGAAGAAATAAAATGTATAATTAAAGATATCTCAAAAAAATCCTCGGCTGGACTGGATGAGATTCCGTATTCCATATTAACACAAGTATCTCATAACATATATAAACAATTAACATTTCTAGTAAACCTTTTATTTCAGGAAGGGATTTTTCCTCAAATTATAAATACTGCTTTAGTTGTGCCTATACATAAAAACTATACATATACTATACATAAAAATAACTATCGAGGCCTATCACTTTTATCTGTGTTTTCAAAAATATATGAGAAGGCATTTCATACACGTCTCCTCTCGTATATTAACAAGCACAACATTATAGAAAAGTCTCAATTTGGTTTCCGTGAAGGTATAAGCAAAGAATATAGACGCTTAGTGACATATTTAAAAAAAAAACCAAGATACACAAATAATGGAGAAAGACTATGTAATTTAGCAGCGGCATTAAATATGGACATAAGTAGCACGGGATATAAATACAAAGATATACACTAAATAAAATGGATGAGACCAGGAAGTCTGGAGGAAAATCAAATAGACCATGTACTGATCAAAAAGACGCACAAAACAATCGATAAATGACGTTAAACCTCACTGAGTGGCCAACATCGATTCGGACTATATATGATAGTGATTAGAAAATGTAAAATAAAAACAACGAAGAATGAAAGACTAAAAGCAGAGAGAAGGTGGCACGTAGATAAATTGAACGAAAAAGAATTAAAAAAATATTTGTGCAAGAATTAAATGCAGAGATGCAGTTCAAAGAAAAACAAATGGAGTAATAGTAGAAAAAAATCAAACAAAGAATAAACAAAGCAGCAGAGAAAATGGTTGGGAAAATGCAAAATGAATAAAGAAATAATTGCTTTTACGATTAGTGCAAATTAAATTAAAATGGTTAAGCACAAGTAAAGAAGAGGAACGAGAAAAATATAAAGGTCGAAGGAAAAAAACAAAGAAATTGTTTAGAAATAGAAATAGAAAACATCAAAAAGCAGATGGAACTATGAACGGGATATAAACAGAAAATATAAACAAAACAAATAGTTAAGAGATGGAAATAACACTTTGAAGAACTATTAACAGATACAAACCAAGATGACATTAAGGAAGAACAAAATAATATATTGGAAGATAACACGAGAAAAATCAATAAACGAGGAAGAACTAGAAGGAGCAATAAAAACATTGAAGTAACCTGGAGTGGATAGAATAACTGCAGAAACTATAAAAAACGTGGGAAAAATGGAGAACAAATATACCTAAAAATAATAAATAAAATATGAAAAAGTAAAGTACTATTACCATACTCCATACACCATATTTTCTATAAAGCATTCATTATGCTTTAAGTTATTAGTATTTTGGATGTTTTCATTTTCGCAGACATAGATAACACATTGCTCTTTTTAGGGATCTGATAATACAATTTAAAGTCTAATAGCAGATCTTAAAAACTAAGAGACTATAACGGAGAGAACTTTTTAAATTTTCCAGTCCTTGTTTGGTTCCCTTTTTGACTGAACTATTATTTACAGATGTATTTCTCCTTAATAAGAGAGCATATTTTTGTGGAAAGAAGTCTGACAAAAAGCGGGTGTTTGTCAATAAATTTTCATCAAGTAAAGATCTTTTACAGTATAAAATTTTATTATTTTTTAAAATTTACTAAAAGTAACTTTTGATCTATATTATAGTCGTTGGTGTTCTTGTACAGAGTGGGACGCTGAAAATAGTTAATACAGATATTTTTCAATATTCCTCCAGTAAACGACCATTTTGGAGTGTAATTTTCTTCGTCACCACGAATTTGCTTGAAAAATGGATTTAGGTTTCTCACCCTCTACTTCACTTTTGGACTTGAGCCCAAGGTTGTCTTTACTTGGGAGGTGAAGGCCACCCCTATTTCTTTGTCCGAAAATGGATAAATTGACTAATTCTGAGCAACCTTTATTCAAGAGAGTTCTACAAAAGTCACCCATCCTTACAAACTAATAAGGGCTGTTTTTTAGTTGAAATAACAATTTCAACAAGTAATAAATAACATTTTGATTAAAAAAATTATTCCGTTTGTAGTTTCAATGAAACAAAAATATTGTTCTGAAGCTATTTTCTTGTGGCATTTTAAATTAATTTATATTTAAATGGGAATAAGCCACAATTAAAGGTTAAAATACGTTTATTGACGTTTCAATTTCCACTTCGGAAATCGTTCTCAAAATACAAACATTAGTAAATTAAACAAATTTTGTTTTTTGTTACTTAGTGAAAAATTCTTCTAATAATTTAATTTTATCTGACTCATCTATATTGACAATTCAGACATACCTTATACATTTTAAAGTAGACGACTTTAAAATGATATTGCCAATATTGTTGAGTTGCGTTCCTGGTACGACTTTACTTATAAGATAGTTCATTCGATTACATGAAATCAACTTTAACTTGAGAATATCCGTCAGAAAAGATCATAACATGTAATTCGTCTTTAAAAAGACAAATACATGCCATGATGACAGTAAAATTCTCCTGTTAGTGATTCCATAGTAAATTATGAGGGAAAAACCAGGAAAAAAACCTCATAATACTATCCCGACATGGTAAGTATTTGATCGTGCATTTAGTTTACCTTCAATAAACACCAAATTCCGATTTTATATGTTTGTTATTTAAAAAACATAAATGATGTATTCTCTATATGTTACTGACTTACCAATACTGGTATTTTTCTTTTAATAACCTCCTCTTTCAATATGGGTAACCAGATCCTACTACATTCTGCCGAAGAATTCGCGACACAATTGGTCTCATTTAGCATAATTAGAGCCGCTTCTTTGATTTTTCTCTTTTTACCATCCATTTCTTTTAGGACTATATTTGAATCATTCCATTGAACCCTATGTTCATTATCCCATGCGTGTTTACAGATTTGAGATCTATCAAATTCTCTATTTTTAATATAGGATTGATGTTCACTTATTCTAACATTTAATGGTCTTGATGTTTCACCTAAATAAAACTGATCGCATTCACAAGGTATTTTATAAATGCAATTCTTTGTCCTTTCTTGTTCATTGTTAGGTTTGGTTTTGGACAAAATAGATCTCAACGTGTTTGTTGTTTTGAATGTTGTTGAAATGTTGAATTTATTTCCTATCCTTTTAAGCTTTTCCGATAATCCTTTTATGTATGGTATTGTTATTTTCCTCGTATTATTCCTTGCATATGCTGTAGGATCTCGTTCTAAGTTGTTTTGTTCTATTCGATCGATTGTTGAAAGTTCCTTATTTATGAACGATAAAGGATAATCATTTTTTAATAAAACAGTTGTTAACAAATGATTTCCTCCAAGAACGAATTTTCGTTAGAACAAGTAATTTTGACTCTATCGTATAAGGATTTAATAATTCCCTTTTTAATATTAATATTGTGATTTGATTTAAAATTTAAATATCTGTTGGTGTGTGTTGGTTTTCTATACACCTGAGTTTCGTATCCAGTATCGTTCTTAGAGATTAAAACATCCAGAAAAGGTAATGTGTTATTATATTCCTTTTCCATGGTAAATGTTATTGTCTCTTCTTTTGTCAACTGACAATTGATTACAACGAAAATTACATTTTTTCAAATATTATTTGACGGCTCAATTTCCACTCCGCAATTGTTTTAAAAAAATAATTACGGGAATATGTATAACAAACAAAGTTGTTGTTTGTCTTCTTCTTCACTTGCCATCTCCGCGACGGAGGTTGGCAATCATCATGGCTATTCTGATCTTAGATGCTGCTGCTCTGAATAGTTCAATTGATGTGCATCCGTACCATTCCCTCAAGTTACGCAACCATGAGATTCTTCTTCTTCCTACACTTCTCTTGCCCTGGATTTTCCCTTGTATAATCAATTGAAGTAGGTTGTATCTCTCATTACGCATAACATGCCCCAGCTATTGCAGCTTTCGTGTCTTGATGGTTTCCAACACTTCCATTCTTTTGTTAATTCTTCTTATGACTTCGTTGTTTGTTACATGCTCGGTCCATGATATCTTTAGGATTCTTCTATACACCCACATTTCAAATGCTTCCAAATTTTTAGCAGTCGACGCGTTAAGTGTCCATGCTTCTATCCCATAAAGCAGAGTCGAGAAAATATAGCACCTTGCCAGCCTAACTCTCAAGTCCAATTTTGGTTCTCTTGCACAAAGTACCTTTCTCATTTTATTGAAGTTTGTACGTGCTTTCTCTATTCGAACTTTGATTTCTTTGGAGTAATCGTTTGTGTGATTAATTATTGTGCCAAGATAGTGGTAGTTTTTAACTTGTTCTAAAGCACTACCGTTAATTGTCAGGCTTTCACCATTATTTAGGGTTTTTGATATCCTCATAAATTTGGTTTTCTTGGTGTTTATTGATAATCCATATTCCTCTCCATACTCAACTATCTTGTTCATTAGCTTTTGGAGGTCTCGGAGGTTTTCTATTATTATAATAGTATCGTCCGCATATCTAATGTTGTTAATTGGTGTTCCATTGACCTTGATTCCTGCTGTTTCTCCCTCAAGAGCTCTTTTCATAATTTCTTCAGAGTATGCATTGAATAGTAGTAGTGACAATACACACCCCTGTCGCACTACTCTTTTAACTTCGAACTCTTCTGATGTGTGTTCATTAATGCGTACGTGTGCCTGCTGTTTAAAATATAGATTTGTTATAATTCGAAGGTCATTGTGTTGTATTTGTTTTGCTTTGAGGATGGCCATTAGCTCTTTGTGGCGGACTTTGTCGAAAGCTTTGTTGTAGTCTATGAAACAGACGTACATATCTTGGTTCACATCCAAGCATCTCTGGATTAGTACGTTGAATGCAAATAGAGCTTCACGGGTACCTACGCCATTACGGAATCCTAATTGAGTTTCTTCAATATCCATATCAAGTGTTTTGTAAATGAGTTTATGAATGATCTTTAAAAACAATTTAAGTGTGTGAGACATCAGGCTTATGGTACGGTGGTCAGTGCATTCTCTAGCATTTTCTTTTTTGGGAGACAAATAAATGTTGAGGTCAACCATTCGTTGGGTATGTCACCCGATTGATAAATTTTATTAAAAAGCTCTAAGAGGACATCAATGTACTCATTTTCTATTATTTTGTTGTTTGTAGGTCATGTTTTTCAAATTTATGGTTAACTCACTTGGCCTCGATCGATGTAGGCTACTGCCTATAGCAAGATGTCTCCATGTTTGTCAAAAGCTTTTCTTATGTCAAAAAACACGTTAATAAGTTTTTGATTGTGCAGAAAAGGTACATGTACAGCTTATTCAAGTGTTAGATGGTCTGTTGTGGATATACCGTACGAAATCCACTTTGTGTGATTAAGATTATAACTAAGGATTGTTTTCTAAAAATTTGCAGATACAGCACGTGATATTGGGCGATTGGAGCTTGAATCAACTTTTGGTTTATTATATTTAAGGATTGGAATTATAGTTGCCCATAAACACACAGCAAGAAAGTCATGATTATTAAAAATATTGTTAAAAATATTAAAAAACATTAGTTTTGTAGTCAGAAGAAGATTTCGCAAGAAAAAAGGGTTAAATTAAAGTTGTTTGTTTGTTCTTCTATGACTGTTCGATACAACTCTCAGTCATCTGAGATTTATTTTCTATGTCTGCTGAATTGAAAATGATTATTTATCATTAGTGTTAAAGGCAATAGGGAAATAATCACTAGTTTAGTTTTTTTACCACATTTTTCATTATTTTTTGGTGTGGAATTTAGTTTAAAACATTGCTTAGTTCAGTTATATCTGAATCAATTGGATGAAATAGGTATACATTGCAAATATTGATTTTCATTTTGTGAGTGACTGAAACTGCAACTAGTTCGAAGTTTGTTTGCAGTTGTATTTCAGTTGTATGTCATCCCTTAAGAAAATTGCCATTGAATCTACTAATGGAAGATATTTGTGTATATGAATAATATATGTATGAAATATCTATTGGGATTCCACTGTATTATGAATGTATTTTCTATTTTAACTATTTATTTGAGAACTTGATTCATAGTTAGTTTTATCCTCAGAAGAAGACTGCTTTTGGACACAATGTACTAAGTTGTTCTTTATTTTCTTACCAGTCACCACATTAATTTCATTCAAACATTTTTTTCCACACTTGATCTTGTTTTGTATTAAGCCCTTGTATATTCCAGCAACAAAAACAAACAATTCTGTCGTTAAGAATTAATAACTTTTTCAGTTGCCTGATTTAATTTGCATAAAGTAATTCCCCAACAATTCTAAGCGGTAGATAACTTACTGACTTATATATTGTTTTAAGTTAAACACACATTTCACTCTGAACTAAGTTGAAATTCATTGTAAACTTTATTAAGTGATAATCTGAATTTCTCATAACTTCGGCACGAAATGCATACACAAACTAGTTCACTGGTTAGAATTTACGGATATATAAATATCTATTTAGTATTTGAGTAATTGGGAAACTGATTCACCTGTATATCGAACGAACGAAGAACAGAGAATTCAGTTTGTGGCGTTTCGGACTCATCAATCCTCATCATTAGAGGATAGACAGTTACCGAAATCGAAACTTCCACATCGTGACACAACCCCTGCGAAATGGATCAGTGGAGGTTGGGATGATACACTCGCTTTCCAATAAAATCTGCGTTTCGAGAAGGATTTACTTTACTTTATCTATACTTCCACTTACATCTTCCGGATGGGTAGGTTTTAAAGCATCGGTAATGATTTTGATAAATCGGATAATTACTTCCAAAATATTTTGTTTATTTCTTGGAACTTGATTTGATTTCACAAATAAAACTTGTTATGCATATTTAGGCTATGCAGGCCTATAGTATTTTCACGTTTTTAAAATTTCAGTCCTATCCATTAATCTATATATCTATCTACAAGCTAAAAAGTGCAAAAGTAGATGTTTTTGTCACTCAGAAAGCTCAAAAACTTTTGGTTCAAAATCGAAACAGGTCCTATGTATGATTGATAGAACAATGAAGAATTTTCTCCCTTCGCTATCGATATAACCTCCTCTTACTGCTCAGAAAACCACTAGGAAGGCCGGTATGGATTTTCAAACGTAACCGGAAATCCAGCAAACCAGCAAGAGCAAGTAAAATGTAAAATTCACTCCAATAAACCCAGGAATTACGTTCAGTAGAAAATTCCTACGTACAATGAAATAAAAGACCATTTACCAGGAGAAACAATTACGCATACAGAGAGAAAAAGTGCCTCTAACAGGAGAAACAATTGAACATAAAAGGAGACAAAGTCTCTTTACTAGGAGAAACATGTCAGCATACACGAAAGAAAAGTTCCTCTATCAGGAGAGACCCTAAAATAACAAGGAGAAATTAGGATTATATTTTTATTCGATAAAATATAATTTTTTACTCAATTTTAACTTCCACTATCCAAACTATCCCAACTATCCAAATTTTAATAGACAAGCGTTAATTTGAGATAAAATTATTATTATTCAAAAAAAAACCATTCATTAATTATCTAATATTAAAATGTTGTAGTAGAAAGATATACAAAAAATGATATAAAAGAAGAATAAAAACTAAAAAAATGGACACAGAAATATAGACAACTTACCCAGTAGATTCCAGCAATAAGTGTACTGGGGTATCTAAATAATTCACTAAATCTTCTAAACTCTCGAATTCCCATATACTTCAGGAACCTCAGCGGTACACAAGACGACAAATAAATTTATCCCTTTAGGATAGGCTACGTGTGATTAATAATTATTAGCAATCTTTACTGGAATCGAACATCGTCTATCAGTACAGTGACAGGAGAATCCGATGATATCAAAATCAAACGTGGGGTTCGACAAGGATGTATACTATCACCCTTGCTTTTTAACATATACTCTGAGGAAATCTTTCAAGAAGCAGTAGAAGATGTTGAAGCTGGAATTCGAATTATAGTGTATTTTTATGTATGAGAGAGTAATAAAACAATAAATTATGTATGCAAATCACTAAACTGTTGATACGGGTGACTCAATGAAAAACAGATATTTGTCAACAAGTTTACAGAAGTATATAGGAAAACAATTTTAAATTGAGTATGACCACCAGGTATAAAGGTTGGAGCAGAATAGAATACAATAGTTGTGAGAATTACTAATCCCTAAATAAGGTTGCCAGTGTCGGAGTGATGGAGGTTATCAGGTACTAATGAATTTGCAAGAAATGTAAGATGTTTATTTTATTGGTTATATATAACCAATAAAAGTTTAATAAGTACCTACCTATTTGCAAAATAAAGTTTAATTCTTTAGATAAAATAAAACGTTTTATTTTATCTATTTACAAAATAAAGTTTAATTCTTTGCCTATTTGCAAAATAAAGTTTAATTCTTTGGATAAAATAAAACGTTTTATTTTATCTGAAATGAGTGCATTCCACGAAGTAAGGGTTTAAACAATCAAACATTTAATTCTTTAATTCCAGGAATCTACGACAGTAATTGACTAGATAATTACCTTCTAAACTTATTCCACAGAAAATGTGATAGTGGGTTTTTCCATTTTGTATATAGGAAGGTCCAAGTGGCGTATTCAAAATTCTTAACAGTTCACTAAAAGTAGGTACTTCAGTTGCAAGGTGCAGTTTGTTGTGTATACTAGTGTTATGGAAAATTTGGAAGTGCCGTGTAAACGCCGAAAAATTGGTCCTCTAACAGTTAATGAAAAAACATTAATATTTAATTGTTTTAAATCATTTACAGACAAACGTTTATGTGAAAGTGTTGATGAGACCGTTGAGTTAGTTAGCAGTACACTTGGTGTTGGGAAATCTACGATTTACAGAGTTATTAAAGAAGAGAAATGTGGTAGTTTTCAAATGCCACGTAATGCTCCAGGGAAACCAAAATTTCAAATAGAATATCATTTTAAAGAAGGACTTCGACGGAAAGTGCATGAATTCTTCTTTAGACAAGAATTTCCAACATTGGATAAAGTTCTTGTCTCAGTTCGAGATGATAAGGATTACCCAGAAATGAGTCGAAGTACGTTATGGAAACTTTTAAAAGAAATAGGCTTCCGCTGGAGAAAGAATCCCAGAAAGTCTATTTTATTAGAAAGAAGCGATATTGTCATATGGAGAAGACATTTTCTAAGAACCATAAAGGAAATGAGAAACCAAAAAACAAAAATATTTTATCTTGATGAAACATGGATCAACGAGGGTCATACACCAAATAAATTTTGGCAGGATGAAACTGTTACAAGTCAAAGGCACGCTTTTGTAAATAACTTATCTACTGGTTTAAACCCACCATCAGGAAAGGGACGCAGGCTGATAATAGTACACATTGGCAGTTCAGACGGTTTTGTTGAAGGTGGTTTATTAACTTTTGAATCAACTCGTACCGGTGACTACCATGAAGACATGAACGCTGATGTCTTTCAAGAATGGTTCGAACAAATGATAGATTTTCTTCCTAAGAACTGTGTAATAGTAATGGATAATGCAAGTTATCACTCCAGACTTATAGAAGGACTGTCCACAACCAAGTGGTTAAAAAAGACTTGCAGAATTGGCTGAGTTCAAAAAATATTACGTACCATCCCGGATCTATAAGAAAGGAACTTTATTCGTTGTGTGCCCTTCATAAAGAAAAATTTTAAAAATACGAAATTGATGAAATTGCCAAAAATCGTGGAATGACAGTACTTAGATCCCCACCATATCATTGTGAATTAAACCTGATTGAACTGGTATGAGCACAGATAAAGAGTGAAGTTTCAAGAAAAAATACCACTTTTAAAATTCATGATGTTAAACAGTTGTTTTTGGAGGCCGTAAATAATGTAAAACCTGAAAACTGGGAAAAGGCAGTAAATCACACTATTAAAGAAGAGGAAAAAATGTGGAAGCTGGACAATATTACTGATAAAATGATCGAGCCAGTTATTATAAATCTTGGTTCTGAAAGTTCATCTTCTGAATCTGATTTGGATTTGTAACAAGTAGCTGTAAGTTTTATATTAATATTTTTATTCATCTATTTAACATACCTTAGACGGTTTTAAAAACTCTTTTTCTCTTTTGTAATTTTTAAAAATTAAAAAAAATGTGAATTTTTTAAAACCTTTTTTAATGTAGGCCAGCCAGTTCTAATATAGTGTGTGATAAAAGAGGCCACTTTTGTTTACATACACATAACACTTTATAACACTGAAATAATTCATTTATTTTTTACAATTAGGTATTCAAAGTAATTTTTCAATTAATCTTGAGCACGCCCATGGAGTGGTCGGAGCTACCAGTTAAAATTATGCTAATTACTCTCTCGTTCATAAAAATAAACTATAACGGAGTTGAGTATCTATCTATTGTTTTCCTTTTTATTTCGATATACTCTGTACGATTACTAGAAACCAATTCGCTAAGAATTTTGCTTAGTTGAGGAGATATGTTGTGGAATGCAATTTTTAGATTCCCCATGTCTCTCTTAACATCTTTACAACGTCTGTTTTGCCTTGCAATTTTTAGAAGGCACAGATTAAAGCGGAATTCTTGAATTTGGTTTCGAAAATTAGTCTACGATTTTAAGAAAATGTATATTAGGGGAAGAACCAATTGTGAAGGTTAAGATGATTCGGGCATTATGATGAATCGCTGCTAGTTCCTGAAAAGAGTAAGAGAAGAAGACCAAAGAAGACCTATAAGACCTGTTTACGCAGGATATGTCTATGAAGTCGAAGGATAAAGGCAAAGATAATAATAATAATATAAAATATGTAATTGCATGTCCAAATTATAAGTGTCCAGGTTAAATTATATTATGAGAATGTTTTTTGTAACAAAAATAGTTAGACTTGTTAATTTCAGAATTTATATTTTTAAAATTGCTTTCTGCGTGGAAACCGAAAATAAATATTTTATTTTTTAATTTGTGGTTTATTATAAACGAGATATTTAATAAAAATATTAAACAATATCCCTTTACCGAGTAATAAATCAATACATAACAACCGCTATTTGAAAAATTCTTGCCGGACTATTTCTGAATCAGTTTTTTTGGGTTATTGTATCAGCTGAAAAATTATATACGGAATTCTTGATTTTATTTAAACATCGGCAACTATTAATATCCATTGGTGTCGGCCCTTTATAATCGTTGAAGCGATCGAAGGCATACCAGACTTCCAGACCGAGCGTACGCAACTTTTTATTTGCAGAAAAATCGCGTAGGTACACTGCAAAAATTTTTTGTGCATATCGTTTCGTATTTGTTGGGTACTGTTTTGAATGTAAATATATATATATATATATATATATATATATATATATATATATATATATATATATACAGTGGAACCTCGATTATCCGCCAGGGCACCGGACCGAGGGTATGACGGATAATCGAAAAGACGGTTAACAGAACATTAAAAAAAATCATAGTATAACTCTCAAATTTTATTTGTATCTTTTATTTGACAATATAAGTGGGATTTATGTTAGTACAGTCGACTCAATTTGATTTAAAATATTCCAAAATCTTTGTTTTATTGTTACTTCACATTTTGCAACGGATGGATTTCTTAATCGACGTAAAATCATTAAATCTACCTTATATGCTTCTTCTTGCCGAGAATACCACTCGATGAATTCTTGTATGTGCGATACAGCTTTTCTAGCTTCTTTACGCAAATCCTTGTGAGTTGCAATAGCATTATCAACATCGCCACCGTCAAAGTCTGTGTCAGATTCTATGTTTCGTCCGCCTCTATTGCCATTTCAACGATTTCATCCTCTGTCAGCAATCGATAGCCATTTGCGTCCTCATCACAAATTAACCATTCGTTTATGTCATCTTTAAGCAACGAAAACAAAACAGTTGATCCAGCCATAACTTTATTTGTTACCGCATCACGCTCGGCTGTCACGGGAGCATTTACATCTTGAGTTGATTCAGGCTATAATTTATTCCACGCTCTTTTCAACGTTACTCTCGAAACATCAGCCCAAGAATCCACAGCATTGTCGACTGCATGTTTTAAATTGTATGCTTTCCAGTATTCTGACAAAGAATATTCCTCTTCCATAACTAGGTTTTGAATAAATTTTTTTCTGTATCTTTTTTTGAATGTTTTAATGACCAATTGATTAATTGGCTGTATCAATGATGTTGTATTCGCAGGAAGAAAAGAGCACGTGATATTTCCATCGTCACTTCGCAGCATACCGGCTTCAGACGGTATATAGACTGCTGGTTATATAGACAATATAACTTATGTATGAACGCTGACGGTTAACAGAGGTGACGGTTAATAGAGAGACGGATAATCGAGGTTCCACTGTATATATTTATATATGATTATGATATAAGAAAATTAACAGGAAAACGTGGTCTCGAATAGCACAAGATAGAAAAATATGGGCGCAAATGAGCGCAAATTATTAGAACAACGAATAACTAAGACATCGTCAAATAATAATAAGAACATAGAATAACATTGAAATAAGGGAGGCTGCACCGTAATTGGAAACGGTTGATAAAGCTGCACATGATGATGATGATGATATATATATATATATATATATATATATATATATATATATATATATATATATATATATATATATATATATATATATATATATATATGTATATATATATATATATATTGTTACGATTGTTTATTTTGACTTTAATCTTAGTTTATTGAGCCAATAAAAAAAATATAACTTATTTGTTATCAAAAGTAAAATAAACTCCTTATATTACCTGTGTTCGATGGATTCAAAGATTTTCTAGTTGTCTTTTATCGGGATAGAGAAGAAGGATAAGAATAAAAAATATATTATATTACAAAAATTTACGTTTCTTTATTTTATATGAACGAATAAAACAATTATCAAATTCTGTCGTTATCTTATCAATCAGCTTACAAAAAAATAAATCAAATTTTTATAATAATAAGATTTTAAATCTACATACATTTATATTAAGTGAAAACCAATTTTACTTAAATTTGTCTTTACTTGAAACAAGAAACAACTAAACTTTAAACTTTTGATTAGCCTAACAAAACCTCAGTTTTTAAATTTGAATGCTAATGACCATGATGTCAAACCGATCCTTCACAGATATAAAATTCAATTGTACAAAACACTTACAGCTTATTTTCTTATTGAGTTGTATGTTGGAACATACCCAGAAAAGTCCAGTCTCCTCAACGATGTGATCTCTCCTCTTTGGCCCCTCGGCTCCTTCCTAACGTCTCTGCAAACCTCCTGCAGACTACACAAAAACACCTGATTCACTTCTCCAAACTCAGCTACTTATTTATGACACAAGGACCTCCTTTTGTCAACTTGATGCCGTAAAAATACTTTCACATATACTTCACAAAATGCCCACGGTAGATACAAGGACCTCTTTTAATCTACTTGTTATCTCCTTCTATTTACTATTTACTTCTTTTCACAATGCCGGTATCCAAACTTACGAACCACACTCTATCTTGAGACAAATGACTATTTTCTTCGATGACCAAATTATCACTAACTTCTCCGGTCTCATGATCGGCTGACAAATTCCTATTTAAAAACGACCGTCAAATCAAAAGCTCAAAGTGTGTTTACCATGATTTTGGAAAAGCCTAATTTCGGTTTCAGAGAAAAACTAAATAGCTTACTTTAAAATTGGTTTTGTCAATACACAATTTATACATATTTCAAAAGATTAGAATATGGTCATTTAATACTCGATTATACAAACAATGAAAAGATTAACTTACAGGTAAAATGTCTTCTAATTCTAAACAAAGTTTTTTTGATAATTTTGTTTGAAACGGAAAAAGGTCGTTTGCCAAACAAATTTTTATTCTTATCTACACTAAATCTTATCTTAAATTACTATATACAATTTGTTTATATTGATATCTTAAAATTTTATTTCGATGGATTTTTTTATTTATTTTTCTTTGGTTGGGAAAGAAGAAACATAACAATATATATATATATATATATATATATATATATATATATATGTATATATATATATATATATATATATATATATATATATATATATGTATATATATATATATATATATATATATATATATATATATATATATATATATATACAGGCGCTACAGGCGTTGTAGACCCCTGGCTTCTAAAAACTTGGTTATTTCCCTCCATTTTTTTCGGTCCCTTGCTTTCTCACTCCAATTTCTTACGCCTATTTCTGACAAGTCTTGCTTTACTGTTTTCAATCATTCCTTCTTTGGACGCCCTCTTCTTTTTCCAATTTCTCCATCCTTGTATCGTTTTGTATTGTTTTAACATTTTGATTCTCTGGCATACGTATAATGTGACCAAACCATCTAGCTCTTTGGGCTCGTATTTTTGCTGTAATTGCTGGTTTTCCATACATCTTTATTATTTCTTTATTTGTTCGTCGTCTCCAAATATCCTTTGCCGTCTTTACTCCTTCGAGGACTTTTCTGAGCACCTTTCTTTCCCGGGTCTCTACTTTCTTTTCTTCCTGCTGGTTTATAATCTACGTTTCTCTGGCATATATCACTATGGGTCTAATTACTGTCTCGTAGACACGCAATTTAGCTGTTCTTCACACATTTTTTGCTTTCAGTAATGAATTTAGTGACCCTATCGCTCTGCTTTCCTTCATTAATCTTTTGTCTATCTCTTTTTCTTCCCGTGTTCGTTATGGTTACTCCTAAGTATTTAAATTCTGACACTTTTTCAAAACTATAGGCAGTCTCTGCTTTTTTCATTTTGATATATTTGTTATTATTTGTTATGTCTTCTCTCATTTCCATATATTGCGTTTTTGTTTGGTTTATTATTAATCCGTATCTTTTCGCTTCTTCTTCAAATTTCTGGAAAACTTTTTCTAAATGTTTTTTTGTTCTCTCTAGTATCACCACATCATCCGCGTACGCTATGCACTATTCCCTGCTATTAAAAATAGTCCTGTTTGTGCTCTTATTTGATCTTCTTAGGATTTGTTCTAATACGAGGTTGAATAAATTCGTTAATAGCTAGTTTAAAATTCGTTTAAACCTGTATTCACTCTGTACTTTGAAGCTTTCTTCCATTGTTACCCTATTTATCGTATTCTCAAGCGTCATTTTCACTAGCCTTATAAGCTTTTCTGGTATTTCTAATGTTCTCATGACCTCGTATAACATCGTTCAATTGAAGGAGTCATATGCTTGTTTAAAATCGTTAAATAGCATATGTAATCCTAAGTTTTGTTCGTGGCTTATCGTATTTTGAATAAATTTTAACATACTTATTTGATTAGTAGTTGTTTTTTCTGGTCTAAATCCTCCCTGGTATTCTCCAATCACTTTCTTGTCATATTTTATTAATCTTTTTCTTTATAAATTTTGCAAGTATTTTATAGACTACTTCTAATCGTGCTATACCTCTATAGTTTTCGCACTCCGTTTTGTCTCCTTTTTTATAGATAGGACAAATAAGAGCGATATTCCATTGTTTCGGCATTTCTTTCCTTTGCCAAATTATTAGTGTCAAGTAAAATATCCTTTCCTTCAATCGTACGCCACCTTCCCTAAAAAATCTCAGCTGGGATACCACTTCCTCCTGCACTTTTGTTATTTTTTAGCTTGCTTTTATTATTTCTTTGACTGAAGAATACGAAAACAAAGCAGTTGATAAGAAGAACAACAAATTAACACTGGAAACAATTTACAAAAAGGATGGAAAGCGACTTTTACGGTACACAAAATAAATATGGAGATTAACAAAACATTACATTCCTATACCAAAACATAAACGTAACATCATTCAGCAGGGTGAGTATGCAATTACCGACCCGAGGAAATAAGCGATCATTGTGTGGTTAAATAAAAAGTAATTCTACTATTTAAAAAAAAATCGGGATCTTTATACACTAAGGTAACACGATTCCACAGTAAATTTCTCTTCGAGTAAATAGAAGAAATTATACATTTGAAAATGTGGCTTTGTTGGCTGTAGTTTTACTCACATCAAGAGATTGCTCTAGAAAATGTATGAAAAACCATATATAAATTTTCTGAATTTTCCGAGAATGCCGGGAACTTAAGAAATAATAGACCAAGGAAAAATCAATTCCTTCTAGTATAATCTACACAAAGTGTTGCTTTTTCAAACTTAAAAACTTCATTAAACCGTGCAAGAAAATTTCTCAATTTATTTTATTCTTACTAATATTTAACAGATAGTAATTTTTTATTACTCCCTAATGACTAATAGGTCTTGATATATAGAAAAAACCAATGATCATTTCAAATTACTTTATATAAACAGTAACATGTTTTATTAGCACACAATATGGCGCAAGTTTTATACGACTTAAAGGACTCAAATTGTTATATCTTGGGGTAAAACTGTCCGTAACATTCAATGGTGCGACAAATGCGTATCGAGCAGGACTCTCTACTTTACCGATACTGCACCATCTCGTACAGTGGGTGGGGCAAGTTTTGGAAAACCAAAACCTGTAAGCTGCATTTATTGATATAGAGGCAACATTAGACAATATCTCCCATGAACCAATCACAAGCATAATTTGTTTAAAAGGAATAGACAAAACAAGCTGCAGGTGAACAGACATGTGATATACGCAACTTAACTGGGAGATACAGTATCAGAACAAGTAGCCAGAGGCTGTTCAGTGGTGGAAGTTTTATCTCCTCTCTTGTGGAATCTTGTCACGGAAGGGCTGACACCTAGACACAGTACCGCTAGGCAATATATCCTGGGGGATGTAAATGAGAAATAATGCAATAAGCTCTGATTGTAGTTACCGAATAGACTGTAAATGTAGGGGTTAATATAAGCACCCAAAAGTCCAAAATCATTAAATTTGTCAAAAAAAAGGAAAGGACCGCGCACAAACCTTATGGAAAGCATCGGTTAAATCTGCCCAAACGTTGCCAATTATAATATTCGATGTGTCAAACAAAAGTCTCCATAGACACAAGACCCAAAAACCAAAACTTGAGGGCGCTGAAGGTCTTCAAAGTTGTCATGGCGTTAGCTTGTTCTCGGGGATGATATTACGTAGTCAATAGCCAAAAGATAAAGATCATCCTTACGAACATAATTGGACTTTGAAAATTTAATTAACGGAGGTATTTACTATGTCCTCGAGATTAATTCTGGAGGTCATTTGGAGGTGAAAATCAGCGTTTTTTCTTCATAACACAAAGGCAGACAAGGATTTTTGAGGTCGCTGTTTCCGAATTAGTGATCATTTAACCTCTGTCAAATCGAGTTCGAAGACATTTTAAGGTTTATTTGAAGTAAAGTGAAGGTCATTTCAATGTTAGATTAACAATAAATAAAATCGGAAAATGTATACGTCATTCATGCGAATTGTCCGTTGTTCGCATCGCGCTGCTAGTACTGTGATGGAGATTGCTCAGAATGTAAATAAATATGTATTGTGTTGCGGATAGGGAAGAGCCTACTTGGAAGGTATTCTGAGCTATTTTCCGAGCAATACTACAATATGGCAAAGTATGGGCAGATTTAACCAAGGCACTTTTCCGTAAGGTTTGTGCGGGATCGTTTAATAAGATTGGATCCTCTAGTTAAGTATCTTTTAGTAATATTAGAGCCGAGGTTTACTGGGAATCAGTAGAAAGAAGGACTAATTGAGAGATCGGTAACTACAGATATGTTATATTTGATTTATAATATGGTAATAATACAAAGAATGTGTCCTCCTCAAACTAAGTAAAGCGCAAAACTTGCTTGCCTTTGAATGACAGGGGCTCTGAGCGACACACCAACGGCATCTATGGAGGCCCTGTTTAACTTAACTTAATAACTCAGATATCATCTCTCTTAAATGGAGATTTTGTGAAAATATAGAGAAAATTCTTATTCTTCTTCTTCCTTCTTGTATGTAGGCTTTAAAGCCTGTTTCTCCTTCATCAATATTAGCCTCCTAAATTGTTTAAATTATCGCACCGTCTTCTTCTTGGTCTGCCAATACTTCTTCGTCCATTTGGTGCTATTCGTACTATTCTATCCTCTGCCATTCTACTAATGTGTTCGTTCCACTTCTGTTTCCGTTTTATCACCCATCCATTTATGTCTTCTATATTGCATGTTCTTCTTATGTTTTCATTTCTCTCCCTATCCAACAAACGTTTCCTTGATATTCGTCGAAGTATTTACATCTCCGTTGTTTCTAGTAGTCGTCTTGTTTTAGATGTGTCAGGTCTTGTCTCGTCTTTTATGTTAATATAGGTCTAATTGATGCTTTATAGATTCTTGTTTTTGTGTCTTCTCTTTGTTTTATACAGGTGTTTGTTCTTCCAGATTGTGTCGTTAGATCCCGCCGCTTTATTTGCTTTTAAGCTTTGTTGTCGTATTTTTTCTTCAACTTCTCCGTAACTAGTTATAACTATTCCCAGATATCTAAACCTTGCTTCCTGCTTTATTATTTTATCGTCAATTTCGATTTTACATCGTAGTGGGTATTTAGATGTTGTCATACATTTGGTGTTTTCTGCTGATATAATCATATTGTATTTCTTGGTTGTTGTATTGAAGATGTGTCTTAATCTTTGGAGCTCATCTTCTGTCTCGGCGATTAATGCGGCGTCGTCTACATAACATAATATTTGGATTTCTTTGTTCCCCATTCTGTAGCAATGACCTTTACGTACTGCTTGTATTATTTTGTCCATTATTATATTAAAGAACAGTGGGCTTAACGAGTCACCCTGTCTGACTCCGATTTGTACTGGTATACACTGTGTTAGTTTTCCATTTATCTTTGCCTTATGAAAGTAGATGTTTTCGATGGTTTGTCTAATATTGATTGTAATATTTCTTTTATATAGTAGGTGTAAGACGTCTTCGACTTGGATGCGATCGAAAGCCTTTGTCAGGTTATAAGACATAGATATGCTGGTTTATTGCACTCAATGGCCTTTTCTGTGATTGGTCTTAGTATAAATACGGCGTCTACTCAGGATCCTCTGGATCTGATTCCTTGTTGTTCATCCGAAAAATTTGTTAGTTTATTGATTTTGTTGGTTTGGACTTTTGTGGTAAGCTTAAGTGCGGTGTTCAGTAGATTTATACCTCTATAATTGTTGGGGTCTTCTTTATCTCCTTTCTTAAACAGTGGTATCATTATGCTTAAAGAAAAAATGGCGGGACATATTATCTGTAACTGCAGAGAACGCCATAAATACCTGGAACAGATCTTTGTAGAAACCTACAACTATTGCACTGAATATAATAATATGTGGGATATATACAAAAGATCTTTCAAATCGAAGTGTAGAAAATCGACCAATACAGTCTAAAAATCGACTCGTTAGACGATATATATTTAAAATGGATTCCAGAAGATATAGGCTATCATCGTCGGTGTTTTATAATAATACCGGCGATGTGGCAATGGTTGGGGTTTTTTTATATATGATAATTGCAACTTGTGTAATCAATTTCACACTATTACAAAGTTTAGTACAGTGGTTTTTTATTAGAAACCTATTTGGTAAACCGCCGCTTTTTACAGCTTGATAAAACACGTTTTTTTTAAGGAATATGAATAGCCTGTGAAGTATCACAAGAGTAATAACCTTTACAACCGCTGCATAAGGTATTTTTAAGCCAACCTTTTTGTGGGTAGTAAACGGAAAAGCAGCGGATTTTTTTAGTGTAGCTGTGCGGTTAAAAATTGCCTCTTTTGTAATATTTTGTAGCTTTCTTATTCCGAATATAAAAACAAGCATTTTTATGCGTGGTTATAAAGAGCTCGTGAGTTGTTCGTTCCTTTCAGCGGAAATAAAAGGCAATAAGGGTTTTTTGCACCCGCTACCGCCTTGTACCACGCCGGTCGGGGTAAAATTAGTTTTTGTTGGCGAGTTAACATCGTTATAGCAAAGTTAGTAGAAACAGTAAAGAAATCTTGATAAATTGGAGACTTCACCACCTATTATTTACAGTCATTGTTTGTTTTTACGTCTTTCGTAGAATCGAATAATAAGGGTTTGCATTATATGTGATAGTTAAAGCAAAGATTAATCATTGTATACAAATATATATGTACATAGCTGTTTCATGTTCTTGTGAATATGTCTTATTAGGGACGTCGTAGGTGCTTTTATGGAGAACTTAAGAGAAACAAACTACTTCACGATTCATCAATTTTATTGCGATCTCATAAAGCTAGTTTCAAATTCAGTGTCGAGCAGTTCTACGAAATATTTTATCGCGCAGACAATAGAAACAGATCTGCAGTGGCGTTGCAATAATAAACAATCATAGAAGAATAATTAATATTTGAATATGCAAAATATTGTATTACTCACATAACAATAAATTAAATTTGCTTTTACAAAGACTTTTTTATCTTTAAACACGTAATTATGCCATTAAGAATACTCGTTTTCGAAACCATGTCGTAAGTTGGGAGTAATTTTAGGTAATAATACTCAGTGTCTAAGAGTAGGCTATCTGAGTCTTCCTTGTCGTATGAAGCAAAACATCCTTTTTTGTTACAAAACAATCTCGCCTTACTACTCTTCTAGTTATTATCTTGAGCAATATTTACACGCTGGATTTAAGAGTACTCACATTCGTATATTCCGTTAATTCAGTATTGTCCAAATGTATTAGATGTTGGAAACACTTTACCAAAGCCTTACAACCCCCTATGGGTAATTTGCCTAAATTTCATCTAAGTGCTATTAAACCTTTTTCCATTTTGTGGGTTAGATTATGGAGGACAGTTTCTCGATACAGGGGAGTTAGAACTCAAAAAGCCTATTTATATCTATTTGTATGTTGCGCTACAGATGCTTTACATCTCGAATTAGCTAGTGATTTAACTGCGAAAGCCTTTTTGGCAGCTTTACAACGTTATATCGCTCGAAGAGGGAAGTATTTTGTGATAATGGTTATAACTTTCATAGTACTTATCGATAACTAAGTAGCTTTATGGAGAGTGCTCTCGATAAAGAAATATTAAATTTTTGTTTGCTCCTCCTACTGCTCCACATTTCGGCGATATTTATGAACGCGGAATTGATTCTGTAAAGGACTCATATGGTCGGGGCTCAAAAATTCACCTACGAAAAATTATATACCATTTTGACTTTAATTAAGTCTGAATCTTAAACTCACGCCCTTTCACCCCATTAACAAATAATGTTAAAGATCTCAACGCTTTGACTCCAGGAGATTTCCTGACTCTTTAAAGCCTTGACCTCTTTGTCTGTGCCTTTTTCGGCACAGTTGGCTTTTGTCAATATAACCGAATATGCTGCGACAAAACCACCATTATAATTTAAGTTGAAGATATTTGTTAAGATTTATATAGGATTTGTTTGTAGTATCATTTCTTGTTGCTTGAGTAATAATGGTATTTAGTATTAGTTTTGTTTTTAAAGGCCTTATGGCCTTTACAGGGGAGAGAATGTTTAAATTCAAATATGGTTGTGTAAATTAATCGATACATTTCTCCTTCCTGTAACCCTACGATTCCTATAGCACCGATCAGATAATGGATCTCGCGATTGAGTAGGTGGGTGTCGGTGGACAGACGCAACTCAAAAGTACACCAATACACATGTTAAAATTCGTTTTGTTCGTGGTTTCATAAAATAGTGTAAACAATTACCGTTGGAGTTACCGGTAAGTCCACCCCTAGTTTTATCTTAACCTATACATTGTTTTGATTGTTTATTGCAACCATTTAAAATTAAATTTGATGATTATTTGCACCCATGAGTTAAAGTTAATTTATCTCACCAGGGCTATTGAAGTAAATATAGTTGATTTTAATTTAATTACTATTAATTATCTCGTAATAGATCACTGTTTGTTTAATTCGCCACAGAGACTTTAGGAAACAGGAGAAGACAAGAAAGGCCACAAATGAGATAGGCTGACAACCTCAAAAAGTTTACAGGCTCTGCGTGCATGAATATAGGAAGAAAAAAAAATGGAATTAGTGGATATTTATGTCCAACATTTGATGACTGTTAGACTAATATATAGAGGCATATAGATTTGTCTATTAAAAGCGAATATAATTTGAGTTTATCAAATCCTGTAATTATGTTGACGACACAACAATAGCAGCAAACAGTCTAAACCATTACCTAGCAAGAATACATCTACAAAATACTAATAATATACTACAAAATGAAAATTTTATCAAAAATTACATATGTTTTAGTATTGGGTCAAACTTGCAAAACTAACAGGACGAAAATAAAAGCATATTGAAACAAATGGACCAGACTCATGACATCTTTAACGACCTAAGAAATCATTTGAAAGTAAGATTAAAAGGTATGCCAAACTATGACGAGAACTTAGCTACAAACAATAGAATGTCCAAATATGAACTTAGGGTACATACCAAGCTGCAGAATAAGGATAAAAAAAAACATGAGATAGTCGCATAGTAGGAAAGGAGTTTTATATAGTATTATACTAGACTTAAGACGTAAAAGAACGCAGAATATGCATGTCACACCACATTAGCTGCCAAATCCTCAGCTGGTTGACCGGCACATACAACCTTGCCTAGAGAGCCAATGATTAAAGCCGTTTTTCCCGCTAACAGAGCACACATTCGAAGAAGAGGCAGATCAAAAGGTTATAAGATAGCAAGGACAAAAAAGGGAGGAAGCCGCTTAGCGCCATCCCTAGAATTAATCAGCTTTACTACGACAAACGCTTCTCGGATGCCCCATTCCTCGAATATTCAAAAAAATACTAATAAACCTCCCCAACGTTATGGCATGCGACTGTAGGGGAGGTTGGATAGCTTTCGGACTTAGCTAATATCTGGAGCATTGTAGGATACACATAATGTACCATTAAGGTGCAGACATACTTTCATACCATCATCCATACCAACTAATAAGGGTTGTTAAATATTCATATAAATTCATAATATTCATAATAAGTATGTATTTAGAGGTTCAACGAAAAAAAAAAAAAAAATACTACAACTATTCGAATTTCCTCGCAAGTGGTGGTTTTGAAAAGGGGAGAAATTATGTGGTTAAAAATTAAAACAGTAAATAAATCTAAATTCAATGTTACTGAATAAACAATGAATTCCAAATTGCTTGAATTTACAATTATATGATTTTTTTTCTAATAAATATTTTTTTCACCCCTAAAAAAATAAAAAGCAACCAACGGCATAAATCCACTTTTGAACTAAATCTAAAGGGGGTGAAATTTAGGGGTTAAACAGTAATAAAATCTTAAATAATGTTGTTTAATGTTAATTGACATTTACTCACGTTATTAAAAGATAATTTGAATCAATTGCCCGCTTGAATTTACAATTATACGATGTTTTTCTAAAAGGGGTAGTTTTCATCCATAAAAAATAAAAAGCAACCAAGGGCACAAGTCCAATGTTGAAGTAGAAGGTAAGTAGAACCTGAATCCAAATTTTCATGCAATTTGATGGTGACACAGAAAATTGCAGTGTATCGCCGTATTTCGCTTTTATTTACTGGCCTAGTAAAGAATATCACCGGCAACGCCACTGAGTGAAATTTATAACTCGGACATGAGTGACAGTTTTGATATGTGAAATGAATAATTGAATAATTTTATAATTGATATTAAATTTGTTATTGTAGCTTTTATAAAGAAAGGATGGCTTAAATGTTTATTTTTTTATTACAGGCATTATAATAATCTGTTTAATATTGTAAATAGTTGATAAAATTTTTTTTGTTTATATAAACACAATTAGCTCTTCGTTTATTGAATTAACCAAATGATAAATAAGTAATCAAAACTCCATTTTAATATCGTACACACTTGATGAAAATTTTTTTGTTTACGGAAACACCATTAGGTCTTTGTTTATCGAATCAACCAAATTATATATGCGTAATGAGAATTCCATTACAAAAAAAACATTTTTGCAATTATTTTAAGTAAAAATAATGAAACTAATATTTTAATTTGTGGTAACAGCATTGGGGAGTATTAGTACAATTAAAATCATTACCATAACTTTGAGATACAGAGAAAAACGAGATTTAGGATACCAAATAAACTAAACAAGGTTTCGTATCACGAAGAAATAAAAAAAAGGCAGTTTAACAAAAATAGCATATATTTTTTTTAAAAATTGTTTCAGGGTTGCAATGGCATGAATTGTCAATTTACCACCTCTGAAACCAGCCTGATATTTTCCTAGTATATATATATTCAGGGATACTATAGTATTCACTGCCTTCCATCTCTCACTGTTGTCCCATTCTCCATCGTTTAGGCCTCTCTTACTCATGGCGTCGTCTACTTCGTTCTTCCAGGATTTTCGGGGTCGTCCTCTTTTCCTCCTTCCTATGGGGCTCCATTCAGTTATTCTCTTTATCCATCTGCTGTCACTAGTTCTTCTTACATGTCCATACCACTTTAGTCTTTTTTGTTCTATGTATGTTAGTATGTCTGTTTCTATTGATGTTCTTTGCTTTATTTCGTCATTATTTCTCATATCCATTCTTGTTACTCTGTAGCATCTTCGCAGGCATTCCATCTCTGTTGCTACTATCTTACTGCTGTTTTTCTTGTTTATAATCCAATTTTCAGCCCCATATGTCCTAATACTTCGCACTTATGTTTTATAAATCTGTGTTTTTGTCTTCATATTTAGGTATCTATCCCACCATACTGAGTTAAGTTGTCGGTTTGCTGTTCTTGTTTGTCCTAATCTTTGTGTAATTTCTTCCTCTGTTGTTGCCTTTTTCGTGATTATAAACCCCAAGTATTTGAATTTATCCTTTCCTTTGATTGTTACGTTGTCATCAATCGGTAGATCTTCTATGTCTTCTTCACTTGTAGATAGGTACTCTGTTTTCGCGAGATTAATATCTAGCCCAGCCTTGGTATATTCTTCTTGTAGTTTCTTCATCATGTAGCTGAGGTCGTCTTGGTCTTGTGCAATCACTACTTGATCGTCTGCAAAGCTTAACGTATATAGGTATTAGTTCCGTACCGGTACTCCCATGCCTTAGCATTTCTTTTCTATGCAGTCAAGGCTTTCTCTAAGTATATTTTGAATAGGTTGGAGATGTGGACACTTTATTTTCTTTATACAGAGCTTTTGTAGCTTCTATAAGTTCCGTCTTTATTTCTAATTTGTACATTGCCTCTCATAGTTCTGACCTTGGTACAGAGTCATACACCTTTCTCAGGTTTACAAATGCCAAATGTATATCTCTATTTTTTGCTTTTCTATCTATCTCTATCTCTATTTTCCTAGTATCCGTTCTGCATATGGTGCCATACGGTGACATAGTACTGAGGACAATATTTTTTACGCTGCATTTAAAAGCATAATTTCTCTGTGGTTGGAGCATTCAAAGATATCTCCTTTTTTGCGTATGGTGCACAGTACTACAATATTACAATCTTTTGGGAGGGATTTCTGTGTCTATATTTCTTTTATAAGCTGCTGTAATGTCATAATGGTATTACAGCCACCTTCTTTATATAGTTTAGCTGGGAGATTATCTATTCCGGGTGATTTGTTTCTGGCTAGCTTTTAAACTGTATCTTTAGGAACTACAAAGTACTTAAGCAAAATAAATCCAAACACGTATGACTGATAATTAAACAAGATAGTTCTATAAAGCAATAAAGAAGAGCGTAAAGGTAAACCCTGAAAAAGAAGACTGTAGGAGAAGAAGGAAATGAAAAGTAGTAGTAAGGAATTAAATGGAAAATTAGGTTGGATTTAGCACTTTTTCTTTTGTGAGGTTGGATGGTAGGTACAACTGACCACTATTGGACAGGACAAGTTACAGTATTTCTTCCGTCTTTACAAAACTGTACCTACAAACATCTACTCACCTTAGAATCAGGACATGACTGTGGACAAACACAATGTCCTTCTGATGTTCCGTCGTTTTCACATTCTGAGTAAAAATCACACTTTTTGCTCTCGCAACCATCTGAAAAATAAAACAGAAAATCAGGTACTTAAACCAAGTCTACAATTAGTTAAGTACAATCAAACTTGATGGTAAAAATATAAGTCAATGTAATATAAAACTAATAATATTTTCCGAAATTTTGTATTTCGTGCTTCATATACAACCACTCTTAAATAAACTCACGTATTCATGTTTTTGAGTGTATAGCAGTTTCGTGTTGCTGGTTGCTCTTGCTACATATTGTTTTAGATAATCACAGCAGCGATTACAATCAACTTTTTAAATTGCGCATTCAATTTTAGTTGTTTGCTTTTGACTATTTCCATTTGTTGTTTCGGTATTAATTAGGATATTTTGCTTTATTGGCTCTGCTATTTTTAAATACAGAACTTTTATGTATAAAGTCATTTCAATCGGCGTGATGGTCTCGTTTCTTTGATTCTCTTTTTTTAAAATGCCAACGTATATCTCCTTTAACAGGAAATAAACAGAAAGGCACAAATAGGAAATACGTTTAATAAAATTGAAAATTACAATGAATTGATTTATATTTTAATCACATTAAAAGAAAATATAAATTAATATTTGAATATTTGGTACACATAATTTTTATTATGCGAATCCAACTTATCTTAGCACAAAAGTGTACACAAAAAAAGTTACAGCCATTTAAAGTTACAAAATAAAAATTGTTTTTTTGCATTATCTCCTAAACTACTTGACATTTTGTAATAAAAATGGACACGCTACTTTCTTGTTCCGAAGGCATTTTTCATGCAAAAGAAACAACAAAATCTAAGACCACAGAAAAATTTTAAGGGGGGTGTGCAGCCCTAAATCCCCCCAAACTTTTGAGTACGTTCAAATCAAATAAATTTTGTGGCATCATTAGTTTAACACATTGTTTTTAAAACTTTTTTGCCTTTTATCACTTTTTCAAAAAACTAGTTTTTTCCTAGTTGGTCATAAAATTACAATTAGTTACTACGAATACAATAATTACAAACAGTTCCATCAATAATAGTCAATAATTTGAAGCTATTATCTATTGTGTGAATAAGATTAATATTAAAAATTTTGATATTACAATGGTCTACACATTTCAGGAAATGGCAGATATGCATTTAACTTTGGGTAAGTTGGATCAGATTAAATTATGATTTCAATATCGGTAATATCGTACGTGAATGTCAAGGAAATAGTGTAGCAGCCGCAAGGCGTTATGCAGTCAAATACCCCATTCGAAATACACCCGATAGATAATTTCTGACTATTGATCGTCGTTTGATCGCCAATAATGGATGCAACTGATGAAGACATTTTAGAAATCATCGAAGAACTCCCTAGAACAAGTACAAGGGTAATAGCTGCTCAACTAAATGTTCCTCACGTAAGGGTTTGGAGGTGTTTGAAGGATCAGCTGCTTAAACCCTATCACTTAACAACGGTTTAAGAGTTATTGGTTGAAGATTATCCTAAAAGGATTTGGATTTTGCGATTGGTTGTTAATGGAAAACACTCGAAATGTTAATTTTATTAGAAATATTTTGTTTACCGACGAGGCTACCTTCAGTAGAAATGGAATAAGAAACCATCATAACGAGCACATTTTGGCCGACGAAAATCCTCACGCCAAAAAACGACACATCACCAAAGGACTTTCAAAGTTAATGTTTGGGCAGGAATTGTGAATAACAATCTAATAGGCTCAGTATTTCTGCCCAACAATTTAAATGGTGATAATTATTTGCAGTTCTTGGCAAACAATTTACAAGATTATTTGGAAGAACTGAATATTGCAATAAGGCAAAATATGTGGTTTCTACAAGATGGCGCTCACCGCATTACAGTAATGAAGTCCGGGAATACCTTTGCAGGCAGTATCCTGGTCGGTGGATTGGAAGGGGTCGTGACGCACCTATTTCTTGGCCACCTAGAAGTCCAGGTCTTAACCCCATGGACTTTTGCTTTTGGGGGTTTATGAAAGAGAAAGTGTATTCTGTAACAATAGAGGACGAACAACAATTGAGGATTAGAATAATTGAAGCTGCAAATCAATTTCCTCAGAAAAATATGATTTTTCAGCGCATTCGGTTTTCCTTATTAAAACGATACCGAATCTGTATTGAAGAAAATGGGGGTCATTCTGAACATTTATTGTAATATCTTATTTATAGAGGTTATAGACATTTTTTGCACTTGTTAATTCATTTAAGCCATTTATTTAGTTGCACGTAATTTTTTAAAGGTTAAGGAAAAGGGCCGTAACTCAATAAAAACTGTTTTTTGAAAAAAGTGATGAGGCAAAAAAATTTAAAAAATAATGTGTTAAACTAATGATGCCACAAAATTCATTTGATTTGAACGTACTCAAAAGTTTGGGGGGATTTAGGGCTGCACACCCTTAAAATTTTTCTGTGCGCTTAGATTTTGTTGTTTCTTTTTTACGAAAAATGCTTTTAGAACAAGAAAGTAACGTGTCCATTTTTATTATAAAATCTGAAGTAGTTTAGGAGATAATGAAGAAAACAATTTTTATTTTGTAACTTCAAAGGGCTGTAAGTTTTTTTTGTGTAGACTTTTGTACTAAGGTAAGTTGGATTCACAAAAATTATATTTGTCCCCGGAATGCGTGATTTAATTTATGACATACCTTATATATATATATATATATATATATATATATATATATATATATATATAATATATAATATATATATATATATATATATATATATATATATATATATATATATATATATATATATATATATATATATATATAGGTTATTCCACGAATATACGACTGTTTGGGATTATTGCGACAACGAATATTTTACTGTGCAAGTAGAAGTATGAAAGTAAATTGGTCTAATTATTATTCCAATAAAAAGGGTCTACTGTTAGTATGGCATCTGAACTAAAATTATTTCAGTTAATAGATGTTCAGATAGACGCAAAATTTATTGTGAAATTTAATCCGAAAATAACAAAAATTTTTACGCAAATGCTCATTTTTACGCAAATGTGTTCATCAGACATTTGGGTTGGATTTCGGTGAAAAGTATACACCAAAGAGGCGTGCCGGGTTTCTTTGATATTACACTATTTTATTACCTACTTTATTAGGTACTGCAACGGTAATAAAAATAAATGTACTATTTTTAATATAAATGAAAAGAAATTGGCAGAACGATGGTTCAGAAACCAGAAAAAGAATCTATATAATATTTCACTTTGTTAGTTTTAAATATTTGTTTGCTATGAGTGGATGTACTCTTAAAAGTTCCGAAAGTAACGGGTATAACATACCAGCTATTGATAGTTAAAGTACCGAGTCGTTACAGATATTAAAAAGTAACGAAAATTTACATACAGTTTCATATATGGCCGACTGATTTTAGGTTTAAACACCGTCCGTATGGATTTTCCGGTGAAGAGAGGTGTCCGTTAAGAGAGAGTTTAGTGTAGTGTATTTGTTTATTGAAGCCAAAAATGCCGAGACGTGTTTTAGATGTAGACAACTTTATATTTAATGTACTTTCTTATTTTACTGCTGAGAAAACAAACGGGGGCCCTTTGCGACCTGTGTGTGTGATGCACTCTGTATTAGTGAAACAAAACTAAAGTCGGTTTTGCAAAAAGCAAAAAAAAGTGGACAAAGTGAACAAAATGTCGCACAAAATAAATCTCGCCGACAACCAAAGACTATAGATCTTCCCGAAGGTTGCAAATTTGAAATCCTGGAGACAATATATAAAATACGCGAAAAGAAAGAACATGTTTCTTTAGATTCAGTGCTACAAAAATTAAAAGACAGAAATATATTTGAAATTTCCAGAACAAGTCTCTGGGGAGTTTTAAGACAGATTGGCTTTAAGTTCAAAAAGGAAGACAATAGAAAGGCTTTGTGTGAAAGAGTTGTCGTTCATAAAAAATTAGAATTTTTAAGAAATTATAATAAATTTAAAAAAGAATGTTCTTCCTTCGTTTATTTAGACGAAACATGGATTTTTGCTAAAGGCGGTATCAAACGAATTTGGCAGGACGAGAGCATAAAATCCAAAAACACATCGATAACGAGGGAGAGAGACATATTATAGTGCATGCAGGTGGAAAACATGGTTTTATTGAGGGAGCAGATCTTGTGTTTTCATCAAAAACAAAATCAGCCGATTATCATGACAATATGAATACGAAGATATTTGTGAAATGGTTGAAAGAAAAACTGTTGCCAAAAAGTGTAAAAAAATGTGAATACTTGGGTAAAGTAAAAAAAAAGTAAAAAAAAGTAAAAAGTAAAAGAATGGTGGATCCGTGAAGGTCGCATCGAAGCGGTTAATCCTGTTATAATTTACCATCCGAATGAGGATAGCGACGACAGTGATTATGGCTGTGAATCTGATGGTTGATGATAGTTTTAGAAGATTGGGAGAATAAGAGAATAAGTAAGTTTTTTTGTTTTTTTAATACTAAATGAATATTCGACTAAATAAAGTACACTATTTAATCACTTAAGTATTGTTACACTTCGTTTAAATCATTTAATTCAAAAATTAACTTGTTTACAATACTAAACTTAATGATAGTAATTATATAATTCAAAATCTGAATTACAAGGTATTTTAAAAATCGGGAGAATTTACTATTGTACAATTCAGCACATCGGACCATTTAAGTCGATACCTTAAACCGAATTTAAAACAGTCGTATCTTCGTGAAATGGAATATATATATATATATATATATATATATATATATATATATATATATATATATATATAACTGTTTTGGATGGGTTGGAGTCAATAATAGGGCTATTGGTTAACTATTTTTTTATTCTCGAGCTTTCAATTGTGTTTACAATTATTATCAAGAGCTAAAAGAGACAAAATACTTACAAGGTTGAACTAAAAAGAAAAAACAATTTTTGTTAACTTACCAAATAAAAATTAGTTTGGTAAGTAAAAATCACTGCTTACATCTTCAAAATATTTAATAAAAAAATGTTTTAATCTAATAAATGTTTCTCCGAAAATTTTTTTAATTTTGAAAACATTTTTTTAATATAAAAATAATTGAATTTATAAATAAGTTCAAATAGCAACCAATTACAAATAGCCTCAATGTCATAAATGCCAACATAAAATTTTTATTTTTGACAATTATATTGCCAAAAGTAAAATTTCGTTTAAACATTCTTTTTTGTTTAGTAACAAAAAGAAGAAGATTTATTCACCGTTGACAGATGTCTGAAATAATGTGACAGATATATGGAAAATTAAATATGACATTTTACAAGTTTTATATATAAATCACAAAGAAAGAATATAATTATAAATTTTGCTTAAATTTTGAATTTCAGATCTTTTGTTTAAACTATTATCATTTTTGCTAATACAAACCATTTCCAAAAAAGTCCTTTTAAATTTATTACTTTCACTACATAAAATTTTAATGTTATCAAAATCCATAATATAGTCTTTATCGATTACATGTTCTGCCGAAGCACAAGATGGTTTTTTAATTCTGCAATCACTTTTGTGAGAAATAATTTTGAGCTCTTTTGCTTTTTTATTATCAATAAATTATAAATTTTGAGCTCTTTTGCTATTTTATTATCAATAAATTATAATTTATTATATTATAATCAAAATTTATAATTCTATTGCTCCACGGTTTTATGCTCTGCCAAAAATACATAAACCAACTTTATCTATGAGACCAATTGTTTCATCTTTATGCCCTCCTAATGGACCAATAGCACAGCTCCTCACTGACATCTTAACTAATGCTTATAATTTAAACAACAATTTTTACATTAAAGATTCATTTGATTTTAGTTCTTTCATTAATAATTTCCAATTACCACAAAATTATGTTTTAGTTAGTTTTGATGTAACATCTCTTTTTACTAATTTGCCTTTAGATTTAATCATAAGTAGTGTTGAAAAACATTGGAATGAGATTTCACAACACACTAATATTGACTTATTACATTTCAAAACACTTATCAACTTTGTTTTTGATTCTAATATTTTTATATTTAATGGTGTATTTTATAAACAAATTTTTGGTAGTCCTATGGGATCTAGTCTTTCACCCATTCTAAGTAGCTATGTCATGGATGATGTTATCAGTGATTGTATCAGTAATTGCACTTTTTTCATTCCTTTTATTAAGAGATATGTAGATGATTTAGTTTTGGCACTTCCTAAACACAAAATTCATGAAACAGTCAACATTTTCAACAGTTATAATCAACATATACAATTTACAGTTGAGGAAGAGGTAGATAATTCTCTACCATTCCTTGACATGAGAATTGTAAGAAATACAGACAATATGTTGAAAACCAGATGGTTCAGAAAACCCATATGTAGTAATAGATTTATACTACACTCTCACCACTACTATGTACTCTATACTCTATACTATGTACTCTATACTATGTACTCTACTATACTATGTACTCTCACCATCCAAATAAGATGAAAATAAACCTTATAACAGGATTAAAAGAACGTGTTTTAAAACTTTCTCATCCAGATTATCTACAGGAAGATCTTCAATTATTAAAAAATATTCTAATTGAAAACTCTTATCCTCCAGATATGCTACATAGGATGCTTTTTTCTAATATTGGTAATATAAATAATTTAACACCATTTTTTGCTCAATCTCAAAACATTGTATCTAACAATCAAAACATCTATTATCATTCACTACCTTTTATACCATCATTAACACCTAAATTAATACAAACACTAAAGGTTATTGACAATATAAAAATAGCAACAAAGAACATCAAAACTATTTCATCTTTATATTCTAAAACTAAATATCCTATAGACAAATTTGAAAAAACGAATTTAGTATACAGCATTAGTTGTACTCAGTGTGAGGCTGAATATGTTGGTGAGACCGGAAGAAATCTTTCAAATCGCATTATTTCTCACAAAAGTGATTGCAGAATTAAAAAACCATCTTGTGCTTTGGCAGAACATGTAATCGATAAAGACCATATTATGGATTTTGATAACAATAAAATTTTATGAAGTGAAAGTAATAAATTTAAAAGGACTTTTTTGGAAATGGTTTGTATTAGCAAAAATGATAATAGTTTAAACAAAAGATCTGAAATTCAAAATTTAAGCAAAATTTATAATTATATTCTTTCTTTGTGATTTATATATAAAACTTGTAAAATGTCATATTTAATTCTCCATATATCTGTCACATTCTTTCAGACATCTGTCAACGGTGAATAAATCTTCTTCTTTTTGTTACTAAACAAAAAAGAATGTTTAAACGAAATTTTACTTTTGGAAATATAATTGTCAAAAATAAAAATTTTATGTTGGCATTTATGACATTGAGGCTATTTGTAATTGGTTGCTATTTGAACTTATTTATAAATTCAATTATTTTTATATTAAAAAAATGTTTTCAAAATTAAAAAAATTTTCGGAGAAACATTTATTAGATTAAAACATTTTTTTATTAAATATTTTGAAGATGTAAGCAGTGATTTTTACTTACCAAACTAATTTTTATTTGGTAAGTTAACAAAAATTGTTTTTTCTTTTTAGTTCAACCTTGTACGTATTTTGTCTTTTTTAGCTCTTGATAATAATTGTAAACACAATTGAAAGCTCGAGAATAAAAAAATAGTTAACCAATAGCCCTATTATTGACTCCAACCCATCCAAAACAGTTATATATTTGTTCCAAACGAGTCACAAGTACTTCTTTTTTCTTATTCTTATATATATATATATATATATATATATATATATATATATATATATATATATATATATGTATATATATATTGATTGTATTAACAAAGCCGTTAGTGGTGTAGAATGCTATTATGATATTGTTTACTTATATAGGTTCAGTATACGCTCGTTACTCATTACAATCCAATAAGATAATATATACTAAATTGAAATACATTTTATTATGACTTTAAGTCTAGAGGAATTATTAAATTTATCACTAAGGCTATGTCAAAACAAAAAATGATTGTTAAGTGTCCATATTCATGCAATTTAGGATTAAATTTAATAAGAATACACGAAAAATTTATTAATATTTTCCCTTCAGTAAAAATAACTAGATAACGAAAGAAAAGCAAAACTTACTGCAAGGTCCACGATACAGGACTGTAATATTCCTTCGATGTTTACATGCCTCCAGTCTCAGCTTACATTCATTACTGTAAGAAATTCCGTCGGAACCGCAAATTGGTTCGAATTCTGCGGGACACTCCGGACATTCACAATGTGCCGTTCCGGCCCTCTCTATACAAGTACCTCCAAATTGACATTCGTGCTCGCTGCAAGGACCATTCTCGCCGCATATTCCTGTGGGATAAATACATGGCTATAAGCTATTCAAATATCGTGTTTCATCTTTCTTCTCAAGTCAACACACAAGTCGTTATATAGGTTAATGGTAAAATTTCCACGATATATTTATAAAAGGGATGTGAGTAAAAGAATATTGAGACTAAAAAACTGTTATAAGCTCATATTTAAATTTACGCAGTTTTGATATAATTTTTAAAAACGTTTAACATTTTTAAAGGACAAATATAATTATTTCTTTTAATACACTAATTGCCTTCCAATTATTCGTTAATAGTCTAGGCGAGATCTGTTTTGGATTGGACATTTTCCATAGGAAGCTATTTTTTTGCTGGAATCTCTTCAGGATGTGCCCAATATCGATAATCACGATATGGACCAGTCGCAAACCCTGTGCTAAATTTTTTATTTAACAAAATCTGAAAACAATTGAACATTTCTCATTTTTTTGCTTATATTTTCGTTTATAATTATAAAAATATTGATCCTAGAGAAAAAATTATAAGAAGTTAAAAGTTTCGTTATTCACTTTTACACAATATTTCGTTAGCTAGAAATTGAAAATTTAATGTTTATTGTTGAAAAAATAGCAATAATTAGAAAAAAAAGTACAAAAAAATGAAGTTAATCCTTTAAATGTTTTCGACTTTCTAAACTTGACTTACAAGCTCCATATTCCGCCTAGAAAAACTTTTTAATATGTTTAATACGTGTTCTAAATTTTGTTGAGATCGGTCGGATAGGTTTTGCATAATAATTTTGCAACCCAGCCTACTGGAAAAAAATCGCAAATTTTCAAATTTATAGTAGGCTCTAAATAAGACCCTCAGATAGTTGCAAATTTTTGTATACATAAAGGAAGGCTCAAACTTTCAAACGCTTTTTGTAAAATTCAAATCGGTTCACTAGGAGAGCCTAGAAAGTTTTAAACATTTTTTATATATATGAGGCTTATAAACAAATTGAATAACTTTACGAGCGTTAAGCATATCAATTTCAAAATTTATACACTTAAAGAACATTAAAAGACGCTTCTTTAAAAAAAAAGATAAATTCGGCTTACTGGTTGCCGAGATATTGAAGGTCAAAGTTGGCATACATTTGCCGTGTAACCATAAGTGATAGAGGGCTCGTTTTTAAACAAATACCCTCGTCTTGTCAAGTACTTTTTATATGAAAAGTTTTACGTAATGCGCTTCATGGCAACATCCATAAAAAAGACAAATAAAAAACCGTTTTCGCGTAAAATGTCGCTCGGAATGCATGAGAGGTGGTGGTGGGGGACATTCACACGAAATGTGAATCGGCGAGCTCAAAATCATAGCGCGCGCTAAAAATTGCATTATCTCGGCTTCTTGTTAACCAATTTTGCTCTTTTTTTGAATCTATGTCTCGGAAGACAAGGATTTCAAATATCATATTTTTAAATATAATTTTTAATTGCAAATTGGGAAATTTGCAATAAACAATTGTATGTTAAACAAGTAATTGCATTTTTTCTTCATGCATTTTCTTTTGAGCTTGCAATTTACACATTAAAGAAAATCATTACTTTTAGTAAACAAATATGTATTTATAAATTGTTAATAAATAATTTAAATTGTTAAAACAAAGGCGAACGAAAAAAAAATTATTTTTTTCATAAATAAACTTTATTTTGACTCAATCTTCAATAATTTTTTTCTTTTTTTGGAAGGACAAGAATCTTCAGGTCTTATTTCTTCCTCAAAACCTTCATTTTCCATTTCAATATCTTCATCCTCGATCTGTAAATTTAATGTTTCTTCTCCTTCATCTGTAGCTTTATCTTGTGCCTCTAGAAAATCTAAGGAATCCATCGACTCCATATCCATATCTCGTTCAACTTCTTCCAATATTTTACTGTGTTCAATATTTTTACATGTCTGAGCATTGCAGTGAAGACAATATTCAGAACATTTGAGACCATGTTTGATACAACTGCATGTTTTTGTACAAAGTGTTTTACATTTGCAACTAATATTTCTGAATAATGAGTCAGATAGTAATACCTGCTCAGTATTGGCTCAAGACCATTTTGAGTTAGTTCCCACCCCCCACTCAGTAGCATTCAGGTTATTTCCAAGCCACTGCTGTACTTGGAAATATACACGAAGCGAGTGTTGGTCAGCTGTAGATTGTGTTGGTGGCAGCTCGTAAAGTTATTCAATTTGTTTATAAACCTAAAAAATGTTTAAAACTTTAAAAAATATTCTAGGCTCTTCTAGTACACCGATTTAAATTTTACAAAAAGCGTTTGGAAGTTTGAGCCTTCCTTTATATGTAAAAAAAATTGCAACTACCTGAGAGCCTTATTTAGGGATTACCATAAATTTGAAAATTTGCGATTTTTTTCCAGTAGGCTGGATTGCAAAATTATTATGCAAAACCAATTCGACCGATCTTAACAAAATTTAGCACACGTTTTAAACATATTAAAAAGTTTTTCTAGGCGGAATATGAAGCTTGTAAGTCAAGTTTAGAAAGTCGAAAACATTTAAAGGATTAACTTCATTTTTTTGTACTTTTTTTTCCAATTATTGCTATTTTTTCAACAATAAACATTAAATTTTCAATTTCTAGCTAACGAAATATTATGTAAAATTGAATAACGAAACTTTTAACTTCGTATAATTTTTTCTCTAGGATCAATATTTTCCGAATTATAAACGAAAATAGAAGCAAAAAAATGAGAAATTTTTAATTGTTCTCAGATTTTGTTAAATAAAAAATTTGGCACATGAGTTGCCAAAGAGGAAACCAAAAATCTATTATTGATTACTTCATTATAAAACACGAATCAAAATTAGTTGAATGTGAGGGGTGTGTAGAGGTGCAGAATGTGGATCTGACCATTAATTAGTAGCATCTAAAATATTTGTCTCCTGCAATACAATTCTCAGAACAATAAAAATACATTACAACAACAATAATTAGAACATAAAAATATAATATAAAGGGACTATAGGATGAAAGTAAGAAATAAAAACACTGTATCAAAATCGCCTTAACCAAAAACTGTGTGACAATTATCTTACGTCTGTACAACAGGCCCGACGAACTAGAAGAACTGTAGATAATTACCAGACAAAGAGAAGAGAAGTAGAGTTCGGCCCTGATAGCGATCAAATCTACCACGTTATCAGCTGTTCCGAAATATAGTCATTTTAAATGTGATGCCTCTAAAGTTCATGACGAACACGCTGCTGCATACTACTGTAAATACACTACTCACACTGTATATCCATACCTACAAACTTCTGCATCCTCATTGGCGAGACCACAACCACTTTGGAAGCCTTAATTTTTTCAAAACGCGTAGTGAGAATAAATGTGTCATCATCACTGACTCATTAAATGCTCTATTAGGTGTAAAACAAATATACCCTACAAATCCAATATTTCGGGCTATAAAAAGTGAGATAAATATATTTCAATCAACTCGAAAAGAAGTAGCATTTATCTGGGTACCGACGAATGTAGGAATAGCTGGAAATGAGAAAGTGGACAACCTAGCAAACACAAGTCGAATAAATTCACAATACACAACCAAATCAAGAAATTGCCCATACTCTGATCTCAAAAACCTAATTAAAGACCACTGTATGAGATAAAGAAACTATATGAGATTTATCCCCTTGTGAAGACCATCTTGAATAATCCATCCAATAGAAGGGACCAAGTAATAACTAACCGACTAAGAATTGGACACACTGAACTAACCCATAAATTCTTAATCAACAAAGAATCTTCTCTAACCTGCAGAAACTGTTCTCTCCCATTGACGGTGAAGCATATTCTGATTGACTGCCAGTACCACGAAGAAACAAGAAAAAATATGGAATCTCAGATGACATCAAAACCACCTTAACCATAAACACTGACCATGTAATAAATTATTTAAAAGATTTTCGTTTATATACATCTATTTAATATAAATAAAATGAACTCTTGTGTACGTTTCTTCAGTAGTAACCCTGCGTGGTTGAAGTGGATTATATGTTTTCTCTAAAAGAGAAGAGAAGAACAGAGGATACACAAAAGAAAAAAACGAAACCACCTAAATACGGAAATTAATATAGAAAACCTTAACAGAGCGAAAGAATTCAGAGCATTCTATAGGGGAGTTAACATCAACAGAAAATAATTCAAGGCAACCACAAGACAATGCAGAAGTCAGAATGGCGACCTATTAACAACAAGAAAAGATGTATTGAATAGATAGGTAGAATAATTTAACCAGGCACTAAATATAGAGGAAGAAGAAGAAAACCTGGAAGACCAAAGAGATGAGGTAAGGGGAGCAGACGAGAGGGAAGAGGAACCACCAACGATTCTTGAAGTTAAAGATGCAGTTAAAAAACTAGCCAAAAACAAATCACCCGGAATAGATAATCTCCCAGCTGAACTGTACAAAGAAGGTGGCCATGATACCATTATGGCATTACAGCAGCTTATAAAAGAAATATGGACACAGAAATCCCTCAACAATGATTGGAATATTGGAATACTTTGCAACATACACAAAAAAGGAGATATCTTTGAGTGCTATAACCACAGAGGAATTACGCTTCTAAAGCAGCGTATAAAATATTTTCCACAGTACTATGGCACCATATGCAGAACGGATAGTAGGAAATACCAGGCTGGTTTTAGAGGAGGTAAATCGGCAATTCATCAGATTGCAACCTTGAACCAAATTTTGAAAAAAACACTGGAATATGGCATTGATACTCATTACCTATTTAAAGACTACAAAGCAGCCTACAAGGCATCCAACTACGTTGGTAAATTTAACAAAACTAACTCTTGAAAAAGTTAAATTTAGAGTACGAATTCAGGAGGAACTGTCTGAACCTTTTAAAGCAAATAATGGACTGCGCCAGGGAGACCCTCTCTCCTGTATACTGTTCAATCTGGCTCTGGAAAAAGTAATACGTATGTCACAAATCAAAACCACTGGTTCAATATATAATAAATCATTGCTTATGCTGATGATATCAATATTGTTGGGAGAACGAAAAACGCTGTACGAGAGGCGTATGTAGAATTAAAAGAATCAGCTACAAAAATGGATTTAATAATAAACACCAACAAAACGAAGTATATGAAAATAAGCCCGCAACTACAAATCCTCCGACCACTGGTTATAGAAAACGACGTCATCGAAGCAGTGAACGAGTTTGTATACCTGGGAGCGCTCCTTAACACTGAAAATAATACTACCGCAGAGATAAACGCAGAATTTGCACGGCCAACATATGCTATTTTGGGCTTAATCTCTTTCTTAAATCCACAATTATATCGAAAAATACAAAAATATAACAAAAGAGGTTAGTCTTTGTATGTGGGTATATTTTATTTTATAAAAACCCTTAAAAGGGCAACATTACAAGCACGAACGTTTTCGGAACAACTGTTCCATCATCAGGTTAAAATACAGGTTACCATGCCTGAGCCACCAAAATATTTGGGTAAAAACCCTTTAAAATGAAATGTGTTACCAAAGATTGTACATGATGTTGATAATATTATATGATGTTTAATATTTTAATTAGACTTTACTTCAGGTAACATACACCCATGCTTAGTGAGTTCCAGTGTCCGGAGAGTAAACCTCTTCAAACGGACTACGGCTGGCAACTCTAGTAAATCCAAACACTGTACAACAGACAAAATAATATTAGACTAGGAAAGTAACGATTTTCTCAAGACACCCTTTGATACAGGTATCTAACAATTGCTTGTGATAAAGATGGTCATTTTTTACTTATAAAAAATATATAAATAAATTATAAGAAATGGACTGATACATTATATGAAAAGTGACACAATTTTACTAAAATTTCATAGAAAATTTTTTAAAATTATTTTTATAAAACTATTTTTTTTTAATTTGTTCCTTAATTATTTCAAAATAGTTTCAAAGGCAGATTTTTTAAAATTTATTAATATCTTTTCTAAAAATGAATAAAAAACTTCAATTTCGAGTAAGAATAGGGACAAAATCACACAAATTCAGCTACAACAATTTCAAGAAGTTTCAGTTAATATTTATTGAAAAATTGAAATGGTTTATCCCAGAAAGCTTTTATCTACAGAGTTATTATGCGTAAACTATTGGGTCTACATTAATTCTGAAGACACCAAGTTGAAGAGAAAGGCTTATTTACCAAATTAAATTATTAAACGATTAGAAAGGTTATGTTAAATATTGTAAAATAGGTTTACAAAAGTAATGTGATTTTCAGCTTATAAACAATTAAAATAACTAAGACGTAATGGATTCCATCCCACATTGGCATTGCTGGCAACGAAAGTGCGGACCAGTACGCGAGTGAAATTGCTAAATGTGCCGATATAGAAAAAGCCGAGATTCGAAATACCGCGAGTGATATAAAAGCTTTTATAAAAAATCGAGTTTTGTGCAAGTGGAAAAACGAATGGCAATCTTGTCAAACATCACTGAGGCAAATTAAAAATGACGTTACAGCTTGGGAACCCTCAACCAGGAACAGAAGAGAACAATTGGTGATAACGAGATTACGAATTGGACATACGAGACTTACTCACTCATATTTACTGTCCAAAAGTGATCCACCAATTTGTGAAACATGTAATGTACAAGTAACCGTTAACCATTTATTAATTGAATGCCATAGATTTGCCAATTTTCGTCTTACATTTAACATACCTAACAGTTTAAGTAATTTATTAGGCACTAATTTTTCAGTTAGTAATATTGTAAATTTCTTAAAATCTATAGGAATATTTTATAAACTTTAATTTTGTAATTCTGTAGCCGCCGCTAATAACCATTATGGTGGATGCGGCTGTAATTTCTAAATAAAAAAAAACTAAGACGCAATAACATGTATGAAGTTAATTTTATTTTATTTTTATTTAAAAATTTTTTTATTTATTTCTTTTTATTTGAAGTTCTTGAAACGAAGTTGTTTTTGTATTGATATATTCTGTTTTACTTAATTTTTCAATCTGTATTTAATTCAGTAAATTTGTACTGTAAAGTGATACTAGTAGGAAAGTTTTGGGGAAGTTTTGATTTTTTCATTCCATATGTGTTTTGGGGTGCTAAATCTGAATCTGAGGTTTGCGGACAAAATTTCGTGACGCAACATTTAAAAAACCAGAAGAAATCGGTTTTTTTTTGCTTTTTTCCGGTTTTTTGCTTAAAACTCGAAAACTGTTAACTTTTAGTAAATGGTCTGTTTATAGAAATTAAAGTACTTAAAGTTCTGTACAAATGTCACTATTTTGGTTATTGTACAGACGAACCGTTCGGTTTCAAGTGCAAGTTGAAAATTGGCAATTTGTACCGGTGTGACTGCAAAACCCACTTTTTAGATTTGTATTGAAAGGTTTTCAGTTAATTTCCCCTAGTATTTAAGTTAATTAAAATAAAGACTGTGTCGCAGGATAGTTTTCTTGCAAACCCAAAAAACAAGAGCCGGTTTATATCTATGTTAATAGAGAAACTTCATGATGCAAAAATTCATTTAAAGCAAGCTGTGGAAGATGCCGATATCCTAATTATCACAACAGCTCTTGAGATGGCCCCGTCAAATGAACATGTGACAGTGGTGGGGGAAGATATCGACCTACTGGTCATTTTGATTGGCCTTTGTAGCCCTGATATAAAAAATGTTTTTTTTTAAGCCAGGAAAAGGAAAGGTTTCGCAAAGTGTCTACAACCCTCATCTGGCTGCTGAGAAAATCCTATTGGATCATATTTTATTCCTGCATGCGATGAGTGGTTGTGATACTACTTCTGCATTGTTTAATCAAGGGAAACTGAAATTTCTTAAAGTCCTGCAGAAGAACAAAGATTTGCGATCGGTAATTGAAGTTGTTTCTCACGGCTCTATATGAAAAAAAAGAGACTAAACTAAACGATTTAAGATATAAACAATACGTATCTTCATCATTCAAAAATAAGACCAACATTTCCTCATTGTCCCCAACTGAAGCTGCTGCACGAGAACATTCACTGAGAGTTTACTATCAGGTGCAGCAGTGGTTATCCGGTCAAGCCACACCTAACGAGCAACAAAAAGACCCAAGTGAGTAGGGATGGCAAAAAACTAGTAGTGGTCTTGTGCCAGTACCAACTACTTTGGACTCTGCAACAAACTCAATACTCCGGTACATTTCATGTAAATGTAAAAAGGGCTGACAACGCAATTGTGGATGCAGGAAGGCGGGACTCCATTGTTCCCCAATATGCGCATCATGCGAAGGACTGTGTAACAATGTTGAGCCCCCAGAAGACAGCTCTGACATAGACGTAGAAGAAACTGAAGAAAGAGAGAGAGGTATGTTGGATCTGACAAGTTATTCGTTATTTAGTTTGTAGTCATTCATCTCTCCTTGATATATGATATGTGTCTCTCCTCTTTTTATTTTCCAGGAGAACGACTCCCGACGCTGACGATGGAGCAATCAGACCCTGAGCCAGGACCCGATGCCATCGAAGAACCTCAGTACGATGCGGAAGGTATGTTTAATCTCACAATCTATTTTGCAATCTTCATCTCTTCTTGATAAATGACTTAACGTTAAACTTTTATTTTCCAGAACAAGCAGCACCAGGACTCATCGTTATCGAAGAACCTGAGCCAGGGCCTTCCAAAAGACACGGCTCATATAAATTTTGCATATTATAATTTATAATCATAATAATATATGATCATAAGTAACGAGATTTTAAGTTTTATTTTGTTACGAGTTTTACCTACCTACTGAATTTGCATAATTTTTGCCTTTTTTCTTTTTAATTACTTGTGTGGAAAACCAGGTGACATTTATCAAATGACAGCATCCATAAAAATTAAATATTGAAATGTAAAAAGTGGGTTTTGCATAAACTGCTAAAAATTTACAATTTTCAACTCGCACTAGAAACCGAACGATTCGTCTGAAAAAAACTAAATACTGGTATTTGTAGAAAATTTCAAGTACTTTAATTTCTGTAAACAGACCATTTACCAAAAGTTGATAGTTTTCGAGTTTTAAGCAAAAAACCCGAAAAAAGAAAAAAAAAACGGTTTATTCTGTTTTTTTTTTAATGTTGCGTCACGAAATTTTGTCCGCAAACTCCAGATTCGGATTAAGCACCCCAAAAAACATATTTAATGAAAAAATCAGAACTACCCCAAAACTCTCCTAGCAAAAATACAATTTAACTGAACTAATCTATTATTTTCATATCTTTAACAGGCATTATTTTGTATAATTATGTGTAGTTTTATCCATATCGTTGCATTATCGTTTAGTATAAAAACTCAATCATTATTTTATTTTATAATTTATAACTAATTTTTTGATACTACATAAGTTTTCAAATATATTACTATATTTATACTATAATTATATTATAATATTCTATAAGTTTTTTAAAATTGGTTATACGATTTTGTATGTAAAATAAAGTTACTTTTTAACATGTAAATGTGTTGATTATTTCATGCAATAACATTTCAACTGCCATTATTGCCGTAAAAAGTTCCACCAACGTTCTAAGAAACTTTGGACTAGAACGTTGCAATTAAAAATTTACTATTTTGGTTATAACTTAATTACTAATTTGTGTAACTTAAAGGTTTTACTAATGATATTTTATAAAAAGGTTTACAATAATATTTTTATAATATTTAATGTATTAACTTATGTTTTTATCGCGAAACATTTTTTTTTCACTTCCTGAAATTTTTTTAAACTGGCGCTTGGAACATTACTGGAGGGACCCATTTATTTAAGAACACTGTGCTATTTGAAATACTCTAACGACTGCTCATTACTTTAAAAATATTAAAAATTGCCTTATATTATAGCACGTTCCTCTAATTTTAAAGCAAAACCAATAATTGGTCATATTCGTTCTCTCATTTTGAATAACACAAGGAAAACATGAATTTAAAGGTACACTGCCCTATTTCTAAGCCATTTTCTGGGATGTGTCGCTCGCCTATTTACACAATCCAGGTTTCTTCTAATATACCAAGAAGTTCAACCTTTCAAATGTAGATGTCGCATCAGTTTTAGAAACTTAAAAATTAATTATCGAACAATGATTCATTAGTATAGAATTTTATCTTTTATTCTCTGAATATAATCGTTACTTTTTATGTGTTTTTGTGTCCAAAGCTATTACTGCCTTATCTGTAATCAATGGCGTAGTATCATGCTAGAATTTAATTATTATTAATCATTGAAGGCGATGCGAAATATAATTAACTGCTACGTTTGCTCTAAAACAAGATTTAAAATACAGTTTTCATGACAAAAACAGTAATGAGTTATTATATATCACTGGCATCGATATTTAAATTATTTATGGATGATTTAGACGATTAGAATAAATATTATAATCATATTATTGTCATCATCATTAGCTTAGATCCATTATGGATCTTAATACAAAAACTTCAGTAGGTAAGGTAGGGGAGGATGGGGCATTGTCAACCATCTAAGGAATATATGCACATATAGCTTTGTTTTGGCTATGTTTTACAAATAAAATGTATGTATATATATACAAAACCGATACAGTGAAAATCTCATCAATAGGAGCATCCACAGACATAATTTTCCCACTCAATCTTACATCAAAGGTGTCACTGACAAAAGATTCTTAAATTTAAAGGAATAAAGACAATATTTATCTCCCAACAAGAACTTTCATCTCTTGTCCGATCAATCAAAGACAACATTCCAAATGAACAACAAGGAGTGAAGCAACAGGCACAATGAAATTCCTTGTGCAGATTGCCTCCCCAATTTTATATAGCGATCTTATATGTGCCAAACAAGTCGTAGAATCCAAAATAGGATTTATGAACACTCCGTTTCAGCTCTGGGTCAATACCATCTTCATACAGGTCACAAAATTAATTTTGAAACCTCCAGAACCATAGCCTCATTCGCTTCTATAAACCAAGAATTATCCGAGAAGCCATAGAAATTTGAAAAAAGGCCAAATTATCTCTATATGAAGGAGATGACGGCATCCGGTTATCTTCGACATGGAGACCTCTCATAAAAATATCGTGCGCTCCATCCCAAAATCAAAATCCTGCCGTCAGAAATGTTCGCGTTAACCCTCACGCCAACCACCACACAAACCACGTCACCATCGACAGTATAAACAAACCGCCTGCTGTTCCCAGTAGTAGTAATACATTGATACAGTGTGCGAATATTGAGCGAAGAATTGAGTAATGTACAAACGAAACCACAAGAAAACTACAATAACAGAAATGAATCTCATAAGAAGAAGCTGCGTATAGTGAGAAGATTGAAGAAAAAGTTTAATGGTCTAAAGTTTAAAGAAAAATGGTCTAATTCCATAGTTATGAGAAGATCAAAATCAGCTTGAGACAAAACATAAAAGGAATCTGATGGTTGACTAACCTGTATATGCTACTTTCATGTTTGTCCTTGTAAGGCAGGCCGTTCGCTTCAACTCACATTCCGAAGGAAACGTTCTTCCATCTCTAGAGCAAACAGGTCTCATAACGGGCTCACAAGTGTCTGCACACTGGCAATGGGCGATTCCAAATTTGTTGATGATGCATTCTTCTCCAGCCACACAGTGAACGCTTATGCAAGGATTAATACCTGAAAAAAAAAAAAAATGAAATATAAGTGTAAAAAAGGTATTCAAAAAAATAAATTCTTAAATTTTTCTAGTGTAATCATTATGGAAATGGTGATGGTTTAAGACTGTTAGTTTGAGACAAAACTGGTCGATTTTTATACAGAAGGAGACAAATGATTATGCAAAAGTAATTCGTAATACTAACTCTGTACTGAGAGTTGCAACCTATACAAATCTTTAAATGACACGATGGACCAATGACCCATAATTTGGAAAGGGTTTTCGTTACTTATATAACAGTTTTTATTTTTTTTAACCGAACGATTAGTTACCCACATATCGTATTTTGAAATTTTTAAGTTTAAAAATCAAGAGCAGCCTTTTGTAGATAAGGAAATGTCTAAGAAAGCAAAGATTCAATCTGCAAATTCGCTATTGGATGAAAGAATGTTATGGACTGTTGACTGGGACTGATAATGTAGACTTAATGAGAAAGCTGGAAGTTTTTGAGATGTGACTTTTTAGCGAACGAAATGGTAGTGCAGAGACTCGAAAGAGACAGAGAACTTTTGATCACTAAAAGAAGAAAGACAACACATGGGGCACATACGATTACGAGGTGTTACAGCTAATTATGAACGGCGAAATCGAATGAAAACGGGGTCTTCTTAGTTTTCTTTCACGAATCTGCTCAATATATATGAGTCGCTTGGGTAGCGATATGATACGTATTGTGATTGAAACATTTTTATCTTCCCATATGTTTTAGAATAAGTTTATGTTTGCTTTGAATAAATAATACAATTTTTTTTCGAATATTTCCTACCCTTTAAAAAAATATTAATTCGGGATTTTAGTCCATAGGGCATTTCATTATTGTTTGTATGAAAACAACAGCAATTTCAGTCTTGTATCATCCAACGCGCGAATCAATCTATTCTTTTCATCGATATTAAAAAGTTTTAATGAAGTTGATAACAACACATGCACTGGAGATCATATACTCGTACAAACAAACAAACACCAATTCAAAAAGCAAATAAAACCCAATAATATTAAAAGTTGGTTAGCTGAAATTAACTTTATCTTATAAAAAATAGTTGGTGTATTTCGATATTTCTCTTTAAACACAATAATTGTAATTGTTTTTATATATTTTATTTTGCTATACACGGTATCCAAAAGGTCTTGAAAATCACTAATGTTTCCTAAAGTAGATACGATAAAGGGACATTTTCAAAGAATACATTGCTTATTTTTAAATTGTCACTCGGACATATAACTTTCTCAAAGGCAGAATTTACAAAACAGTCATCAGACCAATAATGACATATACGGCAGAAACAAGACCTGACACAGAGAGGACAAAAAGGATGTTAGAAACAGCAGAGATGAAAACACTTAGATGATGGTTAGACACTATGGGACAGAGCTAGAAGTACAGATATACGACGTAGATGCAAGGTGGAGAACATCAAGAACTGGGTAAGAAATAGAAGAGTAGAATGGAACGATCATATAAGCCGAATGACAACAAATAGAGTAGTAAAGATGGCAAGAGACGGTTCCCCAATAGGAAGACAATCAGCAGGAAGACCACGAAAACGATGGAACGGCAACTTACTGGAGGCACATTGAAAAACAGACAGAGTCAGATCTATATAAAAAGATAAAGAAGAAGATATATAGAAACACAATAGTAGGATACTATGAATTAATCAGTAATACAACAGTAGAAAGTGGTTTAAGAATTAAAATTCCAGTTTAAATAGATGAAAGATACATTCCTACTTTTGTTATTTTGAAGCAATGATTACCAGACGGAAAAATTAACATCAAAAGAGTATTGTTATAACTATTTGAAAGTTCAAAAAAGTTCATAAACGGGATAAACAAAGCATAAATAAATATAGAATTAAAATAAATAAAAATTTACATTGAAAAATAATGGTTAAACAGAATATATAGTTGAAAGAAAAGTTAAGCGCCAACTATTTTTAGAATAACAAGAGTAAAACCAACCAGAAAGTTAACAAAACAAAAGAAATTGGAATAAAGAAAAATAACAAACATGTGAAGTTTATAACCTTACATCTTGTTTATCAGTCTCTGCAAATCTTCGAGAGTTTTTGAGAAAATAATAGTATCATTTGAATACCCAATGTTGGTAATTGGCGTTCCATTGACCCCCATTCTAGCACTTTTTTCCCCAAGAGTCCTTTCCAAAATTTCGTCAGACTATATATTGAAGAGAAGTGGTGATAGCACACAGCCCTGTCTCACCCCTCTTGTTTTCCAATGATACGTACGATTACGCGTTGTTTAAAATATAGATTGTTTATGATCTGACGGTTATTGTAGCCTATTTGTTTTGCTTTCAAGACTTCAATCAGCTGTTTGTGGCCAACTTTATCAAACGCCTTATTAAGCAATAAAACACTGAAAGCTTTTGTTGTCAACACTTCCACAAAATTAATTATTTATTTAATATTACTACAACAGTTTCGGCAGAGAGCCTTTTTCAAGTGATGTCTGTTTGCTATGCGTCTACACTTTATAGTCTTTGACTGAATAAGTCAAGGATGGAAGAGCTGAACTACGTCTATATTTTTTAATTTATTAATTTCCATAAATACTAATAAAGATAGCTTTTCAATATGCAGAATTTGAAATTGATCATTAAAAGAATGATTATCATCTAAAAGGTAAAGGCGAATCTATGTTTGTATTATTGAAAGTCCTTTTGTGTTCTACTGTACGTTTGTTAAATGTTCTACCAGTTTGTCCGATGTAACATTTTGGGCAATCACTATATGTAAGTTTGGATACACCACTGTGGTGTTAAAAAAGCATTCAGTATTATGATAACTAAATTTTACAACAATGAAATGCGTCTGTTTGGCTTAAAATATGCACTATTTTTGTGTGTACCGTGAATTACCTGAGGAAAAAGTAAACTAAACGAGGATAGTCCACTTTGCATTTCGTCATCATTATCATCATAACTGTTCAATCCTGTGGGATTATTGCAATGCTAAAGGAATATATCAATCCTTTTTTGAGGCGGTTTACTTATTTTTACTTTTATAAATCACTATGTATCTTTGCAACGTTGGTTATTTGTTTCTACACTTTTCTATTTCTGCATTTTGTCTTCCAATCTGTTAGGTTCATTGTGTTTATATCCTCTTCTATCTGGCCCCATCATCTCTTTCTGGGGTTTCTTCTATTTCTTGGCTCCAACGGGATCCATCTTGTAATTCTTTTTATCATTTTTGTTGGTGTTCTACTCATTATGTGTCTGACCTATTCTAGTCGCCTTGCTTTTATATGTTTAACTATGGTTTCGCCTCCCATTTTTTGTTCCATTTCCTTATTTGATCTCATACTTATTTCTCGTTCATTAGTTATCTTTGGTCCAAGGATTGATATCATTATTTTTCTTTCTAATATCGTCAAATCGTTTTCGTCCTTTTTTTGGTAATATCCTAGTACCTATTATCATGTTCATCATCATCATTCTGGCTTTTCAACCCTGCGTGGGTACTAACTTCCTCAAGAATTTCTCTCCTGTCGTCCCTATTCATCGTCTTTCTCGGCCAAGCACGTATTACCATATTTCTCATGTCTTCATCGATGTTATCAAGAAACCTTGTTCTGGGTCTTCTTCTTCTTCTTCTTTGACCAATGAGTCTATCAAGAAACGTTTTTCTAGCTGGGTCATTTTGTTCGATCCGCATTACATGCCCTATCCACCTCAGACGTCCTATCTCAATGTGTTTTACGATATCAGGTTCCTGGTATATTCTATAATGTTCGAAGTTGTATCGTCTTCACCACACTCCATTGTCATTCACTGCTCCATAGATTCGCCTTAGTACTTTTCTTTCGAAATGTCTTGACATGTTTTCATTGTCTTTTGTTAGAGTCCAGGTAGAAGTCCATGGAATAGGTAGAAAGAGGAAGTCATGGCTGCGAAATATTCGAGACTGGACAAACATGACTGTAGACGAATTATTCCACGTTGCAAAAGACAGAGAAGCTTTTAAAAATGTGGTCGCCAACCTCCGGTAATGGGGACGGCGTAAGAAGAAGAAGAGTCCAGGTTTCTGAACCATATGTATGACTGGGCGTATTATTGTTTCGTAGAGTTTGATTTTTGTATTTCTCGATATACGAAGGAGGAGACTAAGCCCAAAATAGCATCTGTTGACCGTGCAAATTGTGAGGTTTATCTCTGCGGTAGTATTATTTTCAGGGTTAAGGAGCGCTCCTAGGTATACAAATTCGTTCACTGCTTCGACGACGTCGTTTTCTATAATAAGTAGTGGTAGACTTTGGGGTTGCGTGTTTATTTTCATATACTTCGTTTTGTTGGTGTTTATTATTAAACCCATTTTTGTAGCTGATTTTTTTAATGCTACATACGCCTCTCGTACAGCGTTTTCCGTTCTCCCAATAATATTGATATCATCAGCATAGGATAGGAATTGCATTGATTTATTGTGTGTTGAACCAGTCGTTGTGATTTGTGACATACGTATTACTCTTTCCAGAGCCAGATAGAACAGTATACAGGAGAGACGGTCTCCCTGGCGCAGATTGTTATTTGTTTTAAAAGGTTCAGACAGTTCCCCCTGAATTCGTACTCTACATTCAACTTTTTCAAGAGATAGTTTTGTTAAATTTACCAACTGATTTATTCCTAGCTCTTTTATTGCTTTAAACATTTCTTTTCTATGCACAGAGTCGTAGGCTGCTTTGTAGTCCATAAATATGTGGATGCCATATTCCATTGTTTTTTCCAAAGTTTGTTTCAGGGTTGCAATATTTTCGTACTATCCGTTCTGCATATGGTGCCATACGGTGACATAGTACTGTAGAAAATAGTAACATAGTAACTGTGGTTAGAGAATTCAAAGATATCTCCTTTTTTGTGTATGGCGCAAAGTATTCCAATATTCTAATCATTGGGGAGGAGTTTCTGTGCCCATATTTCTTTTATAAGCTGCTGTAATGCCTTTATGGTATCATGAACACCTTCTTTATATAGTTCATCGTTTCCATTGAGTAGGTAATCACTGGTGTCAATAATGTCCTATAGACTCTGACTTTTGTCTGTCGGCTAATATTTTTGGATTTAAGGAGATGTTTGTTTCGTTCGAAAACTTAATATCCCTATTGAATTCTCTCCTTCATTCTGTCCACTCCTCAATTTTTTATTGCCAATCTTAGATAGCTAAAGTTGGTTACTTCTTCCAGTTGGTGATTTCTGGTTATTAGTTTTCTGGTTATAATAATAATACCCTTCTAATATCCAACTGTTGGCGGAATAACAGATACCTAGGTTGATGTTTACAATAGTTATAAACAAATAACCTTTTTGCCTTATTTTGTAGTTTTTGAAGCAACAAATTAATTTACAAATTTTAGAAATCGCTATTTTACAGATTTTTTTATGTTTTGAAAGATAAAATTTTGTACTTTTACCTCAAATATTAATCTTTTCAGTGGCATCTAAGCAAGAAATCTAAAAATGGCATTTTTTACACTAAATTGTTAATGATTACAAACAGACGGCGAAATCTCTTCAGAAAACATATAGGTTTTCTTTATTTAGGCCTATAATGACTAAAAAAATGTCATATCTGGATTTGTCACAGTCTCGAGAAAAATCTTATTTGCACGAGCTACAAAGGCTACTGGAAACGTCGGAGGTGTGATTATTGAGAAGAATTACAAGAAAGAGGAGTGACGACATTAGAAAAAAATATAACGTACAGAGTCCAAACGAGTGGATACTAAACAAAAAAAAGAATGGAATACATTCTTCCACATAAGCAGAATAGCGATGACCCGTGTGGTCAAAAGAGCAAGAGATAAATCAAGAACCTTCTATAGAGGTATCAATCCGTCAATGAACAAGCTGAGTTGCTTATAAGGAGGAGGAAGAAGAAAAATATCATGCACACACAGTTGCACAAGAAAAATAAAGAATATAAACCCAGTTGTGAAAAGGAGTCTATCATAATACTATAGGTTTTAATATGAATCTATGAAAATAATCCTATCTACCTATATATTTTTATGGGGGTCCATTTATGCACAATTAAAAAATATTTGTAAAAATATAAACGAAAGAGTATTTTACATGGTAAATAATTTTGTTCCAAACTTATTATTGCATTATATATTAAACGCTAGCTAGTTGCAGCTAGGTAAAAGCGTCTACAAATTTTATTTAAAACTTTAGCCTGTGTTGTACTTAAAATCAATATTTGCATCAGACGCTATCTACACTCATATAAAGCGTCCAGCTCCAGTGGTATTTACTATCAAGCAAGCAGACAAAAACCACCACCAAAACTATAAAACTTGATTAACCTGAACTGCATTTTCCCCGGTAAATAATATTCATCAGCTTTCTGGCTCGGCAGGCCTCCTGTCGCAGGGTACACTCATTCGAATAAGTTTTTCCGTCGGAGCCGCACACTGGAGTAAACTCCAAGGGACAGGGGTCTCCACATCGGCAGACGGGGTTGCGGTGCTCATCCAACTGGCACACTTCAGGCTCGGTGCATTGGACACCGGCACAAGGATCTGGAATTAAGCACAGAGTATATTAGTACATGTGAAACGATGTTGCCACATCAGAATATTTAACTACCTTTGTTCTTGACTAAAATAAATTTACAGTAATAACAAAATAATTATCACCGCTCATCATCGACTATTAAGACGTTCTGAGATTATTGTATCAATATAGTGTCTTATATTTACGTTAAGAAATGTCTTATCCATAATATTTTTACGAGTAAGCGCAGTTTCAAAACAAAAAATATTTGGATGTTGCAAAATAATATAGCAGGCAGCGTTTGTCTTCATCTTTACGAATATGGAAGAAGATAACTATGGTACATTTAACCAACTTACACTTCTAAACGATTAATGGAATTCGCAGAAAACCTTTCGTTGTAGTAAGAGGTACGGTAAACTGCACTGGTGTTCTCTATAATGTTTAAGGGTAGGTAAACTGCACTGGAGTTCTCCATAATTTTTTTAATTACTTTGTTTAGAATATTTTTGCTGTATTATCAGTTAGAGTTAATTTATATAAAAGGAGGAGAAACAATTCAAATGGAATTTTAAATATTATTAATTATTTGGCTAATAATGAATGTATAAATATAATAATTAACCTGCTGTACAATTATTTTGTAGATTATTGTAATAACAAAACATTATAATAGTGTACTTACTGATTATTTAAATTTGTATTAACTTGTAATGTCCAACTTAATACAACTTAATCAACTATATAAACTGTTGGTTTTTCATTACGTTTCGAAATTTCCAGTAACTCTGATTTAAAGGCGTATTCTGGAAAATTGATATTATTTTTAACTAACCAATTTATTATGCTCGGTACATTCCACGACTATTTTGGTTGTTTCTCCAAAATCTCCGAATGGTAAGGTACATTATCTAAAACTGTAACTTATGGTTCACTCAAACTAGGTAACAGTTTCTTCTCAAGCTATTTCAAACATATCTGCATTCATGTTTTCATGGTAATCAGCAGATTTTGATTTTGAAGAAAAAATCAAATCTGCGTTTTCCTTAAAGCCTTCTTACCCTCCTGCATGAAGAATGATGTGTCTTTTACCTTTGCCATCTGTGTGTTTTATTGATTTTATACTGTGGTCTTGCCAAAATCTTTTAATTCCACCATTTGCAAATATCCATGTCTCATCTATGTATATGAATGTAGCATTTTCAAATTTAAGTCTAGTATATTCTCTCAAAAATTTAATTCTTTTGTGAACCACAGTACTCCTTTCGCATAAAATTAACCTATTATTTTCTTTTTTGAATTTAAATCCTAAATCTCTCAACACTTTCCGAAGGCTAGTCCTCTTTGCTTGCCTTTCTCCTATTTTTGCCAGTAAAGTAAAAGTAAAGTCTTAACTGACATTTTAATCATTTTCACGCATTCGATACAAAATATTGCGAATTTCAAATTTTTTTCCACCATGTAAGTCAATGCTCCAATGTTTACGAGTTGTTTTCTTGTCTTCGTGATACTCAGTCACAGTAAAATCTTCTTGAGAATCTCTGACAGTCTTCATTACAGTTTTTAGCTTACTTTCACTTATCCCGAGTGCATACACAAACGCGTTGATTTATACATAATAATAACTTTAAAGGTCCACCATTGTCTCTCCATGGTAAAGTATTTATGCACATTTACAATTAATTCATCACTATCCAACTTACGTCTAGGTAGGATGGTCACTTGAAACTACACGTTTGAATTACAATATACAGAGTTTAGATCAATATGACAGAAACTTTCTAACTGTTGTGCTTTGTAATTTGTAATTGTAATGTAATTATGTTAGACAAAAGGTTTAGAAATGGTTGGAAACCTTACATAAACAAACTAAAATGTTTCCCACAATTATTTTATTTTTAGTACAAGTATTTTCATTTGAAAATAAAAGTTAAATATATTTACCAAAACCCTAACTTTAACCCGTAATCGCAGACGTCTCAAAAACGGTACATTCTAACAGACATATGGTCAATCTAACCACCGCTATTTAAATTGACAAAATGTTCTATTTTACTCCTAAGTATTTTTTAACAAAAATTAAAAGTGATATTTTAGTACTTTGTATAACTACCTTGAATATAAATTATCCGTTTTTATAATACAAATGTTATAACCCAAAAATGTATATTAAAAAAGAAACAAATAAAACAAATAGGAAAATTAGATTCAAACATGACTTTAGATTATTCCACGTTGCAAAAGAGAGAGAAAGTTTTAGAAATGTGGTCGCCAACCTCCGTTAATGGAGACGGCGTAGGAAGAAGAAGATTCAAACACTACATAAAACTAAAAAAAAATGTTAAAAATCATTTCGCGAAAATTATTGTTGACCACACTACCAATACGCCTTATAAATAATAGATCTCACATCCAACTCTAATTGCAATTTTTTTTCATGTCTTTATATAATGCAGTTATAATGCGCTTACCAACAACTTCATTTATATATACTAATAAAACGAACCACGACATTGAAATATCATTTTACTGTTTTCATATTTAGTTTGAAACAATTCAAAAGCACATATGGGAATCGTAATAACTTTTTAAACAACTCAATTTAAGCTGTTTATTTAGATAAACCCACCTATATATAATTAAATCATTTGTATATATAAAATAGGTTTAGGAAATTATTGCAGACTTTAAAATATTATTTAATATCAAGATAAATATGAATTACAAAAAATTAATACTACTTCTTATTTTAGCGTATGGCTTTCTTCTTCTTCAGCTCACTTTGTCCATTGCTCTTCCATTTGTTTCCGTGGATGTTTACTATTAGCAATTCTTGTCCATTGCTCGTTCTCAATTCTCATCCACGTTATGTTCGATATCATCCGTCCACCTCTCCTATAGTCTGCCTACTGTTTTTCTGTTCACTCTTGGTCGCCAGTTTGTTATTCTCGGTGTCTATTTTTATTTTTCAGAGTTATCTCGAGTAACATGTCCCCCATGTAACCCATTGGCACTTGCGCCTGGCGGCATCAGTAATTTTTGTTCTGTGAGAAATATCGGTAGTCCGAATTCTGTTTCTAAAACTGATAGAGAACATACCTCTCCTCATCGCTAGTTGTATTGTTATCATATAAAGCTGAGAGATTTATTACCCTTTTAATAGTTCCAAAAACTATAAATCTTCTGATGCTACTTCTTGACAAATATAGATAGGCTTGCCTGTAATTTCAATAAGGCATATTCTTTAATTACAATTAAGTCAAAACATCACAAACCCTGGACTACCAAAGGTATCCCCATATCAGCCAAGAATATGTCTAACGTCTTTGTTACTGAATATATCTCCAAAACAGCTAAAAGAATGTACTATCAGAATCGTCTGGGAAGCTCCAAAAATGTTGCAAGAGAAACTTGATCCAGAATAAACGATCTTCGAAATAAAATTAACACAGCTTAAACATTTTTTCTTCCAAACCCTGAAAATCTAAATAAATACTTCGTTAATGTAAGTAAAAATATAACACCAACTATTCTGCCATAACAAGATCCTATTTCCTATCTCCCAAATTCAAAAAAGGTCTCAAATTCATTCTTTGTAAGACCAGTTGATAAATCTACACTGATCCAAACAATGAATAGTATCAAAAGCAAATGTTCCTGTAGTATTGATGGACTATCCATAAAAATGTTAGTCTTAAATCTCCCAAAAAAAGTGTTGAAAGTTTTGGTCTCACTAATTAACGATTCCATTGAAATAGGTATATTTCCAGAGTGCCCAAAGACAGACATTAATATTCTTCTTCATAAGGATGGTGAAAAATCGAATGTCTGCAACTATAGACCTATTGCCTTACTACCGGTCCTATCCAAAATAATTGAGATACTTATAAAAGCCCGACTTATGTCCTTTCTCGTTGAAAACAACATTTTATCACAAAGTCAGTTCGGTTTTTTATATTATAAATGTACCAGCGATGCTATGTTTTCCGTAGTACATGAGGTCTATCAAGCACTAATCAATAATCTTTATACTGCCACTGTTTTCTGTGACTATTGATTGTGACTTGATTGTGTAAATCAAATTTTAATAAAAAATCTAAATTTCTACGGAATTCGAGGTATTTTTTTGAATTGGTTCCAATCTTACTTGAGGAATAGGAAATAACTAGTTAGAGCAAATAATGCTGATTCTAGTTACAAAAGCATTGTATGTGGAGTATCACAAGGTTCAGTATTTGGTCCTCTACTGTTCCTTATCTTTATAAATGATATCAATAACTTAAAAATCGATAAAACCTTTTTTCTTTTTGCTAATGATACCAGTATTACCTGAAGGAAATCTAATATTGCAACTCTTCATGCAATAATAACTTCTGATCTTCTTAAGATATAAACCTGGTCCGATGGACGTGGACCAGCTCGCACCCACGCACCTTGGGAAATCGTTCGTGGTAGCACAGACATGTCTGTGTCGATGCGTCGTGTCCATCGAGAGTCAGTAACATCAAAGGTGCATTACATGCCCGTGCGACGCGATCCGAAATTGTTTGCTAAAAAATGAAATGGACAAACGAAGTTATTTTTGATTTTTTAAATTTGTATCAAAATAACCAAGTTTATGGAATTCTACGGCGCCAGAGCATAAGAACTGGAACGATATATACGATGTACCAATAAACCGAATAAAAAATCAATTGAAGAATAGTACTATTTCGAGTAAAGACTTAAAAAAGAAGAGAGACAATTTAATAACATAATAAATATAGTAATTACTAATTAATACTACAACTGCAGCTGCAGCCACGATACGTTCTCTTTCACTTGCCATTTTGAAATAACGTTAAATCAAACACTACTGTCACGGACCGTAGGAAGAGCTCTGTCTGCTTTGCCGTCCGTGCTCATCGGCTGTGTGCGAGGATCTTTAGGATCCCCATGCTAGCAAAGAACTAAAAGCAGGAATTGTAACGAAATTAGAAGATGGTTGGTCACTATCTGCCGTAGCGAACCATTTTAACGTAAGCAATACAACAGTTGAACGAATGTTGGAGACTGAAACACCAAAACATATTATGAGACAAACACCAGTAGGAAGAAGGTCAAAGGGAAGACCCAAACTTAGATACATGGAACAAGTGGAGCAAGATCTGAACACACTTAAGATTACCAACTGGAAAAACAAAGCAAGGAACAGAACAGAATGGCGGAAAATCCTAGAACAAGCCAGGACCCAGAAAGGGTTGTCGAGCTACTGATGATGATGATGAATACAACAGTTTTTAATATTAATAAAAGATGGAGAGAACAAGAAACTCTTGACAGAAAGCAAGGTCCTGGATGACCAAAAATATCTACCGCTCATGAAGATCGTACGCTTTTGGAGAGATTAGAAGAGAATCCTTTTGAAGATGCGAAAACTGCAAGAATTATGTCACAGTTTCCGGGAAGAAAGACAACGACTTGGCGCAGAATTAAAGCATCGCGTCTTAGGTACCGAACTGCAGCAAAAAACAAGCTCTTACACCACCACAGAAGCAATCAAGACATATATTTGCTTTAAACCATCAGCTACACAATCAAGATTTTTGGGACAGGGTAATATTTACAGATGAGAACATTTTTTAATCTTTTAAAATGGAAAAAATTGGGGTGTATAGACCAGATAACAATAGTATCTAACTCACTTAAGCAAGCAATTGTCGTTGATTTAAGCCCAGAGATCTTAAAAAATGTACAACTTTTTTATATATGACAAAATATTTTCCACTTTGATCAAAGTACTTCTTGATATGTAATGCAATTCTTCAGCAAATCTCAAATGACTATTTTCCTCTCAATCCCGGTGTTTGAATATATTTTCCAATGCTAAGGTGATGAACGATGCTTTATTTTATTTTATTTAATAAATGTTAATATCGAGAATACGAATCCAGTTTATTTCTTTATAGAAGTCAGTTAAACATATTCTGAGACCAGCATATGATCGGAGAAGGCATTCAGAAGCCATGTGTTGTATGGTTTGTCTTTTAAAGCCGCAACTACAACTTGGAGCCTGATCCTTCACCACTTTGGTCGATGCTAGCAGATCTACTTCATCCAGAACGGACTTTATTTAATTTCAGCCATGTCTTATGATTCTAATCAAAACCTGAAACCAGTTAAGTAGGATGTAGTGCTAGATGAATGTGGTGTTCTGTGCTCTAAAGCCGTGTGATATTGGGGACCTACATAGATCTATTAATATGTGGACCTATATAACATTGAATAACTTACGCTAATTGTTTTGAACCAAACCTATTAATACTGTCCTAACAAATCCGAAAATATTTTAAAGAAATGTACATGAATCCTTAATATTATGCAAAAAGTATAATCAAAAAATGAAAAAAAATCAACTTTCAATACACTGCATCTTTTCCACGGCAACATAACATTATGTTGCTCGTATTATAGATTGCGTATTATATTTCTCAATATTTATAACATCTTGTATTTATAGGCATTCAATAAACTTGACAATAAAAACATTATTCTTAATTTTAGATATAACACACATATATCAGAAAGGGGACAATTCATGACCTCATTTTGTATAAAATAATGACAATCCCTAACTTTCTATAATTTTCTTTGTTTCCATTATCCGGCTTTTTAAAAAAACCAGAGTTTCCTAATTCAAATAAATTTTTCTCGAAATCCACTTCTGTGACCGTTGCACACAAAATTACCAAGTTTCTAATGCAAATTGAATTATCGAACTAGCATAAAAGCTTTTCTGAAAAACCTTCTGTCTGGAATTTCTTTCGACAAGTACGTCGATATTAGCAGCGCTGTCAGATGGAGGCAACTAGAGAAGTTCTTATGATTGTTAAGGGGATATTTTATAAATGGTTTGGTAACTTCTCAAAAGAACAGTGGAGAGCTTGGAGGATATGAAATTGAAACAACTAAAAATGAACCTGAGAATTGGATTTTGGATTTCAAGATTATTGGTGTAGTGTGCCAAATTACCTGCAGATTTTATATTTAGGTTTAATAATGTTTGTTAATACTTAGAAGTGAATACTGCCACAGTAGTGTACTGTAATAATTTTAGAATATAATAAAATCATTATACTTCATTATTGATTATCATAACTCCGTGGCGGTGGCAGTTTCCATGAAGAAGGAAAAGTACTTTCATACATTTTTTTTTGGAAAAATTAACATGTTAAATTTTCTTGTGGTTCTATTAAATTGGTGCAGCATACATTGTGTAAATCTGGTAAATCCTATACTGGTAAAGATGGTACTAAATGGTTAGTGCACCAAAATCAAAACAAAGTTGGAAAAACCAGCCTTCAGAATATTGTTACACATATACCAGGTATAAAAGGTACTGCAAAAGAAGCTAAAACAATATTGGATTGTTGGAAACTTTTTTTCTCGGATGAAATCATTCAATATATTACAGATTGTACCAACGAGAAACTTCAAAAAATTAGACTCACCATAAACGCAAAACATTACAATCCTACAGATTTTGATGAAATGAGTGCATTTGTCGAGCTTTTATATCTTGCTGGTGTAAAAAGAGCTCAACATTTAAATACTTCAGAACTTTGGAGCACGGACGGAACGGCCCCAGAATACTTTGCTGCTACTATGTCAGAACGGCATTTTCACTCTTTGGTACAAGCTATTAGGTTTGATGATATTAAATCTAGAGTAAAAAGAGTCCAAGAAGATCATTTGGCGCCTGTGCGATACGTTTTGGATAACTTTGTTTGGAAGTGTTTACAACATTACTTGGTGGGTAGTTACATAACAGTGGATGAGATGCTTCAGAGTTTCAAAGGGAGATGCAAGTTTTGCCAGTATATTGCAAATAAACCTGCGAAATATGGCATAAAAATCTACGCTGTTATAGACTTTCAAATGTTTTATATGCCTAACATTGAAATTTATGCAGGTAAACAACCAACTGGTCCATATGAACTAAAGAACGATGCCCATAGTGTTGTAAGAAGACTTTTAAGATATTGTAGTGGTACTGGACGAAATATAACTATGGGCAATTACTTACATCTGTATCTTTGGCTAATGACTTGGTACACAACCACCGTATAACGTTAGTTGTCACTTTACGTAAGAACAAGCGAGAAGTTCCTCCAATTTTTTTAGATACTAAATTTCGAAAAAGAAATAGCAGCATGTTTGCTTGGGGAGTCGATCCCAATAAATGCGTTCTTACCTCATATGTACCAAAACCTAATAGAAATGTGCTGATGCTGTCGACGTTTCACAAAGATGATGAAATTGATCTAGAAAGTGGCGATGCAATGAAACCTTCAGTCATAACATTCTATAATCTAACAAAAGGAGCTGGTGATATGGTGGACAGGATGAAGGTAGAATATTCGACTACAAGAGTGAGCAACTGTTGGCCTTTAACTGTTTTTTGTTCTTTACTCAATATTGCTGGCATAAATTCACAAATTGTTCACTGCAGCAATACAGACACAAAGCTCAAACGAAGAATATATCTGACATATTTTACTAAGCAACTTACGAAGTCCCATATTGTTCGTCGACCAAGTATTACATCACTGTCAATTCAACTAAGGCAAAAAATTAGAAATATTCTAGGAAATAAAGCCATTCCAGTTGATGCTGCCGAACTAAATGATGCGAATACGAAACTTCGTTGTTTCTTTTGCCCGAAGGGAAAAAACAGATTTACTCAGCACCTATGTCATACATGTTTGAAATCCGTTAATCCGTATGGAAAGAGCATATTGCAAAAACAGTTTTGACTTGCGCTGACTGTATTAACAGAGGAGAAGATTCCTAAATTAATAACTTGTTATTTTTTGTTGTTAATTTTCTTGGTTGTAAACAGCTTTTTAATAAAACCGTTAAAAAAATTGCATAAAGTTCTCATTTGCAACAGTTATACTAAATTATATTTTATCATACCAGTTGTTCAATTTTCCAATAAATATATTAAATACATAAATAAAATAACAATATAAGCTATGAAAAATACTTCCAAGTACCAAATATCTTAAAAAAGGGAACAACATTATTATGTTAGATACAATCTAACACGGTACCTACGGCGGGAGATTCATAAGCGGTACCGATCGCGGGTTAATAGGGTCAGTTAGTTCTTCTTCTACTTTTACTTTTATTGTGTTGTTTTGGTAGGTATTTTCGATCGTTTTAATTATTCCTAGAGTATCTCTTTTGCGTACAATAAGTCCTTTAATTTGACCTTGTTAAAGTCCACAAAACATAGATATGCCGGCTTGCTGCATTCTAATGATTTCTCTTGCACTTGCCTCATTATAAATATAGCGTCGGTGAAGACGATTAGTAGGAAGATCACGAAATCGATCGAACGGCAGCTTACTGGAGGTAAATTGAAAAACGCTATGATACTCTAATTGCCAATATGATAAAGGAACTCACTAACAATAATAAAATATAGGCAAAATATATTGTGGTACGAATAAATAAACGAGAAGTTACTCATTCAATCGAAGTAATATTACAGATTAACGCAGTGAACAGAGTCGTGATAGATAGATACTTGACACGACGTACGGGAAATACCTCAAATTTCAAGCGGAATGCGAGCCTCTCATGTTCTCTTATAACAAAATATTGTAATACTTGAGGCTCCGATGAAAGCACCGTTACATTTTGAGGGGATTTAAGGGAATTAAAAACTATGGCTTAGCTGTTTGACTGGCTCGATGATTTTATATAAAATTTTGCGTTTCTGCACTTCTAATCTGTGGCGCACCTAGAGGGGGGTTTTGGGGGTTAAAAACCCCCCCAGGGCATATAAAGTAAACAATATATAAAGAATAGTAAGAAAATGTAACTTGTCTTTCATACACAATACAAAAAATCCAAAACGCTGATTGAATAATTAAATTACCACTTTAAATATGTAGAACACAATAATTATTGTATGAATAGACAATAATTAATATTTTTCATTATATTTACATATAGATACCTAATATTAGGCTTATGAAAAAGTAGACAGAACGAGTCTATTGCGATTAGCATGCGCCTACAGAACTGTATCTGCGGCGGCCTTGTGGACTATCACGGGTTGTGTTCCTCTGCATGTGTTACTAGTAGAAAAGAGACATTTCTGGGAGAAGAAAGCATTTGACAACAGCTATAAAAAAAAAGAAGAAAGGGAAAAATCAATGGAAAGACGGCAAGAAGAGTGGAACAACAAGGAAGATGTTGCTCAGTGGACAAATATGCTGATCTCGAGCCTAAGGGACTGGGTAGATTGTCTGTTTTAGGGCGTATCTTCATAGGTTCAGAAAGACAGATACAGATAAATGCCTATACTGCGAATATTCCGACATTGTTACTCACACAATGCTGGAGTGTAATATATGTACAGTGGAGAGAAACAGAATGTATAAAGAAATAGGTATGAACCCTGTGAGTGTAAGAGAGATGATCGTGAAGATGACAGGAAATACGGAGGGATGGAATAGTGTTCACAATTACATCCGAGTAGTCAATGAAAAAGAAAGAACAAGAAGAGAAACACCAACTGGGCTAACGACAGAGATAAGATCTAATTACTATTTTAATGGGAATAAGTCGCAATTGAAGGTTAAAATAAGTTTATTGACGTTTGAATTTTTGATTTTTGACCTTGCACTGATGACTTGTTTATACTCCAACAATTAATAGAAAAAAGAATAGCGGTTGGTACCGAAGTACATCTAGCCTTCATCGACCTAGAAAAGGGCGTATAATACAGTTCCAAGACTTAAATTGTGGCAAGCTTAACAACAACTCTTAACAACTTAACAACACTACTTACCTAAAAATCGGATATAGACTATCAGAGCCAATAAAAGTAACAAAAGGACTAAAACAAGAATGCAGTATGTCACTCTTACTGTTTAATTTATATATTGAGGCAGCCCTCCAAAATTGGAAAAACCACTGCCAGGGAATGGGAATCCCCTAGGAAATGACGTATTGTTCTCCCTGAACTTTGCAGATGACCAAGTCATGCTAGCTCAAGATTCTTATGATCTAGAATTTATGATAAAGTGTCTATAGAGAGAATATTTAAAAAGGGGGTTACAAGTCAGCATGAAGAAAACAGAATATTTACTTAATTATCAATTCAGATGCAGCATGAAGAAAACAGAATATTTACTTAATTATCAATTCAGATGCAAGGTCTGAAGTGTTGATAGACGAGGACGTGGAAATCAAACAAGTGGAAAAATTTTAACATTTAGGTCTACTCATTGCTAACAATGGCTTGGGAGAAACCGAAATTAAACACGAATTAATCAGGGACGTAAAAGTGTAGGATGACTGAACTTCTTATGGTGGGATCACAACATTTCTAAAAGGAACAAAAAAATAATAGGGCAAACCATGGTTGAATCAGTTCTTTGTTATGGCTCTGAAGTATCGACAATTAATGCAGACCTGAAGAGAAGATTGTTGGCAGTTGAAATGGATTATTTGAGAAGAAGTGCTAGAACATCAAGGCAAGAAAGGAAGAGCACCGAATCTATAAGAAATAACATGAATGCTACAGAAACGGTCATTGACAGAATAGAAAGAAGAGATTCAAAATGGTTTGGACATCTATTGAAAATGCCTGACAAACGTTGGCCCCAAATACTTCACAAATGGAAGCCACCTGGAAGAAAAAAAAAGAGGTAGACCTCAACGCTCATGAAATGAAGGAATTAGAAGATCAATGGAATCGAGAGGTTTGGAGGAGGAGCATGCCTTAGACCGGGAGGATTACCGGAGGAGAATGGAAATACGGCGATAGTCGTCTTCAAAATGTATTGTATTTACAAGTTTGATTAATGTTAAACATCAATAACCTTATTTTTAACCTTCAATTGTGGCTTATTCCCATTAAAATAGTAATTACTTAAAAATGCCACAAGAAAATAGCTTCAGAAGAATAGATAAGATCTAGATACGAGAAGGGAGTATTCCAAAAATCTCGTCAGCCTTACAGTGGCCACCCCATTTTCGGAGTACGGTACGTGCGACAGTCAACTGCGCACAAGTAAGAGAGGGTGGTTTTAGTTTTTAGGCAGGATAATAGATACCTGAATGTTTGGCACTGCTATCTTTAGTACTTTAAATTTAACTAAAACCCCAATTTTAGGGACTTAAAATGGAGGTAGTATAAAAAAATTTCAAAACCCCCCCCCCCTTAAGATAAATTCTGGGTGCGCCACTGCTTCTAATATTATTTTATTTTTAAACCACAGTTACATACTTTGTCGTTAAAGGGGACTGTGGACATGTAACTTCATAAGTGACTCCAAAATTAGACGTTTTTCACTACGTTTAAAAATACTATATTTACGAAAGGAAGGAACCGTTACCAATAAAGTACCATACATCCTCTTAAGACTTTTAAAAACTAGCACAGCAAGACAATATGAATAATATCCAAAAAAAAATGAGCGCCAAATAAAAACAAAGAAAAACAAGATAAAATATTGGTAAAAAAGGAAAAAGATATCAAATTTCTAGGTAACGATGATTTTGAACCCATAGTCTGATATCAACTTTTGTATCGTTTGGTTGGCTAACACGTATATTTAAAAGATGGATAACAGATGGTCTTTAACTTAAATTAACAGTGATATATTTTTTTTATTGAATAAAGAAATAAATAGGCAAACGATTAAAAGTAATGAGATAAGAGTGGAGGAATTCTTGTAAAAATGTATTATAATAACAAAACTAAATAATACCGAAACTAAAACAAAAATATCTACCTCAATAATTAAATACGATGTAACGTTATAAACGTCACGTTTGTTAGTTTCTTTAAATCAATATTTTATTTCCATTTTTTTGACAATTTTTTTTGATTTTATTCATCTTTGTCTTTGTCTTTTCTTGTACTATTTTTATTCTAAAAATAGTTGACGCTCAACTTTTCGATCAACTTTCTATTTACTAAATATTCTGTCATAATCTAAATTCCAATTTTAGCTTTCACTTAATATTCTAATTCCTCTATTTATGGCCTATTATGTTTTATGCCATAAAACATAAAAAATTTTTATGCCCACTTCAGTTAACAAAGTATATCTGTCAGTTGGCAACTTCCTACTTCTGTCAGTTGTACTTCTGTAAAAAGGGGAATTGTCGTTCATCTATAAAAAGTCATGCTTCGATTGAAAATTCATTCATTTTAGGATAAGATTATATTTAATATTTAATCAATAACTAGTGTTTGTTTTGGTAACTTTTTATAATATCCTATTTGAGTTAACCTAAAGCTACACACGACGATTTATTTTTCAATGTATTATTCCCAAATGCAGTTATCATCTTTAATGTATTTTAGCTAATTTTTTTAATAACACTTATATTCATCTCTCTGTCTCTTTATCAACCATTTTTAATCCACTCCTGAATGATCTCTCCCAATTGCTTCCATATTTCTCTATCTTGCGCTAATCTAATCCACTGTTTGCCTTCTACTGCTATTATGTCAAGTACCCATCTTTTTTGAGGTATTCCCATGCTTCTTGTTGTCGTTCTTGGTCTCCATTCTAGAATTCTCCATGTCCACCTGTTGTCATTATATCGGGCTACGTGACCTGCCCAGCGCCATTTCATTTTTGTAATTTCTTCCACAATATCCCTAATCTTCGTTATACGTCTTATCTCGGTGTTTCTAATCTTGTCTCTCACAATTTTTTAGCAGATTTTTTGGTAAGGGCTACTGTCTCCAAGCCGTAGGTACAAACTGGTAGTATGCATGTGTTATACACCTTTTTCATTAAGTTTACAGGAATGGAGGTGTTTTTCAAGATATATGCTATTTGTTCTTCTTTTGTTCTTGTTCTTTTAATTTCAGCATCTTAATTTGGTTTTCCTAGTTTGATGACATGACCTAGATATACATAATGTTCAACATTTTCTATGGTATGATTTTGTATTGTTATATTTGTCTGGTCTCGGCTCAGTATTTTTGTTTTACTGTAGTTCATTTTTAAGCCTACCACTCCTGAAACTGCATTCAATTGTTGTAACATATTATTTAGTTCTTGGATATTATCGGCTATTAAAACTATGTCATCTGCGAATCTCAAGTGGTTTTAGTATCATCCGTCGACGTTGATACACTTGTTGTTTCATTCTAGTTTCTTAAAAATGTCTTCTAAAGCAAGGGTAAATAGTTTGGGAGAGATGGTGTCTCCTATTTGCTAATAGGATTAGTATACTATTGGTAATTTGCTATTTTGTATTTAATATTGTCTTGTAGTCTTCATAGTGTAAAGAAATACTTAAAAAGTTATGATGTTACTAACACCTTTTGGTCAGACGTACCCTAGTAACAAGGGTGAAAGTTTTTGAACCTAGTGCCACACAGAAGCTTTCCGAAACCCATGCAATAATAACTGCAGCTGCTATTCAGAATTCAACGGCCACCTGAAGATACATACATGTAAGAATCTAGATTCAGCTACATCTAAACCAACAACTACATTCTACAATCCTGTCCAACTACTTGAAGACAATAATATTTGCCATAAATATCATTTTAAAATCTTTTTTTTTGTATAGTTGTAGGCAAGATTTGTTCGTTTTTCTAAATTTAATATTAAAATTTGAATTTTATATTTTTCTTTATGTGCAAACATGATTAGTTAATATCTTAGTTTGTTTGTCCCAGCCAAACTCATTATTCAGATTTACCTTTTAAGATAAGACTTTCAGAGGTAGTTATATTATTACACATTGGGCCCCACGTTGGGCGCCAATGTGTAACCTTGAAGATCTAAAATTTACGAGATTGGACAAGAAATTTACGTAGATTTGGGTTATCGCATAGCAGGTTTTCATTCGCGGTATTCATAGGCGGTTGTTTCTCGTATGAGGTTTTTTAATTTTCTTTAGCTGATTAGCGGATTTTGTCTATAACGGATTAGCGGTATTTTTTCAGTGTAATGTTTCTTTTTGAGTAGTCGTTCACTAAGAGAAGCGAAAAACACGTCTGTTGACTACAGGAGTCAACAGTCAAGAAGAGAGAGCGAAAAAGCACATCAATTCCGTACGAACACCAAGATCAGTGAGAGATTTTTTTCATTGTACTAAAATGCCTGTATTTTTAAAGGAGTGGGCTAGAGTCATAAGGAGGAATTATTACTAACGGTTGCATTCAGTAACTGTTTTCAATATTAAAGTTGAGAATAGATGATTTTATACATCGATAAATATAGTATTGCTTTTCGCACGTGAAAACTTGAAACTAAACGGTAAAAGAAGTACCGAATGACCGCGCACAAGATGGAGTGATAAACTTCCGTACACTGGAAGCAGATCAAGTCAATGAAAAAGCCGAATTGGAAGACCAATGCACAAATTAATAGAAATAACCAGAGACAAAAATATATGAAGATGGATCGTCACATGACGATTGCTACTAAGTTCGTCCGGAGCCTTAAGTTTAATGAGAGAAAAATCAATAATTTTTAAAATAAAAAAAAAAAAAACAATTATAAATAAATTTTTGAAAGATTAAAATGCAAATGTCCAATGTTTTGAAAATGAGTGAGGTATGATTTATGTCAATTTATTTCGGATTAGCTGAAATGTATTCCAATTTCTTGGACTAATATCATAGTTTTCGTTATTTTCACTTAAGCTTCCCAGCTTATTTATAATTACTGGACATGTTTGAACTAAATTATATATACAAGCTTCGAAACTTTCAGTTTAATGTTCGGAACTTTCCGAGGAAGGCATACTGGCACTTTCGCGAAAGCAAATAATCAAGAAATAGTGTAGTACTTTGTTTTGCTCTATTTTTCAATTCTCTATTTTCTAATTCCAAGAATTCATAAATCCAAAAATTTGTAAAAATATATAAAAATTCATAAATAAGTCAAAATTCCAATATTATAGAAATTTAAAAAATTCGTAAATCCTGAATTACACCACACATTAACATGTTAATTTAAATAAAATTTTAATAAAAGAAGAAATAGAAGAGTAGAATGGAACGATCATATTAGCCGAATGACAACAAATAGAGTAGTGAAGATGGCAAGCGACGGTCCCCAATGGAAAGACGATCAGTAGGAAGACCACGAAAACGATGGAACGATAACTTACTGGAGGCACATTGAAAAACAGACAGTCATATCTACATAAAAAGAAGAAGGAGAAAAAGAAGAAGCAGAGGAATTTCACTAGAAGAAATATTAGTAAAAATAGACATAGATGTTATGTAATTCTTTTTTCTTCTGTAGGCAAACAGAGATAAAAGATCGTAAGTGTTTTTTTACACTAAAAATTGTTACAAAAAAAGGAAAACCTTAAAAAAAATTAACAAAACACTAACTTGATAGACCGAGATGAAGCCACACTTTACACCAAAGTCTAGTATGAAGTGACGATATGATTTTTCCAAGTCGTATTTCTGCCGAAAGAATTACATCAGATTCGTGTCGTGTGAAATCTTCCATCCAATCAGATAATTAAACAAAACGTATTTTTTAAAACCATCAGTGTTTATAACGACTAAATAAGATTTAAACTTGAATTAAACAAAACGAACACTTTTAAACTTTGTTTATTCCATTGTCTGAGAACTAAAGTGCTCCGATAAGCATACTTTGAGTTGTTTCAAAAATCGTTGGTTCGAATAAATAATTACAAGTCGCAGAAAATTTCAGGTTTATACAGGGTCGGACAAAATTATTAAAATAAAGTTAATTCAAGTCAAAGGATTTTGAAATACTCAAACTAAGACCTACAGAACTTTCGAATCGTTACAATGTTAAAGGTAATCTGTAGAAGTAAAATTATTATTCGTAAGCATTTGTAGTTACTGGAACCTTTTACTGATCAGTAGAACGTTTTTCTTGTTAAATTTACTTATAAGTAAATCAGTTGAACAATATCACCGATTGTTTATTATTAATGAAAACTAAGCTTTTCGAATCCGGTCCTGGACTTCCGTTTCCGTTTGTTAAGCGGAATGTGTGCCTCCGGAAAATGTTGACGAAATAAGACTGTAATAATGTTGCATTACGGAACAAATTTATTCTTTATTTTTAAAGTGTTCTGGCGCAACTTTAATGCATAAAATATCATCGAGTTTTCTTCCCAACCACTCTACTAAAGATGACTCGACTCGGTTCATTCTGGAGATTTTGTCTGCAACGTACGAGAAAGCTTTTCTCTCTTTTTACCTTTTGAGTGGCATAAAGGATCGCCTACATTTTTGACAAGCAATTACTTTTGAATGAATAATTAGCCGACGTTATGCAATAACTAGAAGGGGTATACTGAGACAGCCACTTTTCCTTTTTGCTGAAATGACGAAAAACGACCTAGACAGAAAAGTATTTAAACGGGTATTATATTATGCAGTCGCTGAAAATAAAGGGTGTGTAACAAACTTTTTCAGTAAAGTACAAATTGTTCAAGAAATTTCTATGTACATCTAAAAAATCACCAGAAATTACCACAAATAAACAACTTAATATAGATGTACAGGAAGTTCGAAAAATACTTGAAAACCTGAAGAACAGAAAAGCAGCAGGTAAAGACGGGATACCAAACAAATTACTGAAATATTGTGGAGCAGCAATGACAGAACAATTAATAACATTATTTATAACATTAAAAAACTACAGAGGTATAAACTTGTTAAATACTATGCTAAAACTTACAAATTAAAATTTTACATGTGCTAATAAATCAGAGGATAAGTTTAGCAGATGAACAACAGGGTTTTCGTAGTGGAAGATCGTGTCCAGATGCAACATTCGTTATAAAGTGAATTGACAAATCACTAGAGTATACTAGACTAGCATTTCTGTGTCTAATTGACCTATAGAAAGCGTTTGACAGAGTAAGACTAGAACCACGAGTAGAACCAAGACATTCGTACGACAAGCCGTTCATAGATTTTGAAGTATTCTCATTATGCCCGCAATTCACAAGCATCTAATCGATTCTTTGACCGTCCAAATCTTGCATGCGTGGCAAAATATGGACAAGAGCAGAGTAGAAACCAATGATTCAGTATTTGTTATAGTTAACCATGAGTTCAAACTTAGCACTTTTTACCTTTAATTTTAATTTTTTCAGTAAGGTAGCGATTTTTTCTGGAGAAGAGGCTGTAAGTGAGAGTAGAGTGAGGATTTTTTTGTTAACGATCCGGAAAATGTTGCGTCAACGTCGGCGTGGTCTTTAACAAATGTTCTAGTGAGTGCTGAGGAGATACAAGCAGAAGCCAATATCATGCAAATAGCCGACGGCATGCATGGCAAAATATGGACAAGAGCAGAGTAGAAATCAATGATTCAGCATTTGTTATAGTTAACCATGAGTTCAAACTTAGCACTTTTTACCTTTAATTTTAATTTTTTCAGTAAGGTAGTGATTTTTTCTGGAGAAGAGGCTGTAAGTGAGAGTAGAGTGAGGATTTTTGGGTTAACGATCCGGAAAATGTTGCGTCAACGTCGGCGTGGTCTTTAACAAATGTTCTAGTGAGTGCTGAGGAGATACAAGCAGAAGCCAATATCATGCAAATAGCCGATGGCATCGATCAAAGCGATAGAGACCATAAAATTTTTAGTGATCGTGATTCCGTTAGTGATATCGACTGGAATCCATCAGGTGAAGAGCAGATTCAAACTTTCTCTAGTGAAAAGACCGAACAATCTAAAAATAAAGATGCAATGGAAGAAGAAAAGAAAAGAAATTACTACTACGAAAAAGACCAAATAAAATGGTCGAAAATTCCTCCAAAAAGAACTAAAGCTCTCAAAGAAAATATTGTGACAATTCCGCTTTGTTTAAAGGTGCCAATCGCGCTAATACTCCTAACAGTATTATAGACAAGGAAATTCTATCCCTCGAGAAAAATTCCTAAAACAATTAGTCCAAAGCTTGTACATTACACACATGAAAAGAAGACAATATAAGTCCAATGTGCCACGACAGATTCTAGCTATTGCATCAGATATTCTTGGCACTAAATATTGAAGTGTTCCTGAGCTTCTTCGAGCCAATGAAAATCGAAAAAGAAAGAGATTTCATCTCTGTCCAGCCAAGAAAAACAGAAAAACGAACTATGTTTGTGCAGAGTGTACAATACAAACTTCAATTTGTCTTTAAAGCATTTATGGCAGTTCATCTTGTAATCTTAGTTTATAAATAAAAAAATCATCAAAAAAAATTTGTTTGTTTTCTTTATAAAAAAAAGGGTCTTATGGTCTTAAAAAATGGTAAAGGGTTAAAGAGAAGCGGGCTTAACGAGCCTGCGGTCTTAATCCGCTTTGTACTAGTATACAGTGTGTTAGTTTTGCATTTATCTTTACCTGTATTCGATTATGGAAGTAGATGTTTTTGATGGTTTGTATATCCCGATATGAATCTGATAAAGTTGTTAGTTTATTGATTTTGTTGGTTAGGACTTTTTGTGGTAAGCTTACGTGCGGTATTTAGTTGATTTATACCTCTATAATTGTTGGGGTCTTCTTTATCTCCTGTCTTAAACATTGGTGCTATTATGCTGTTTCTCCATGCGTCTGGTATCTTACAGTGCAATATTAGTTTTTGTATCAAGCAAGTTTTGTTATCTCTAGGGTTATACTTTCTCGTCCGTGTTTTAGAAGCTATTTGGTTATTCCGTCTGGTCCTGGTGACTTTCTATTTTTGAGTAAATTTATGGCTATCTCTACTTCCTGAAAACTGATTTCTATTTCGTATCTCAATTCAGGTAAGTTATCGTGTTGATTATTATTTTCCTTATCTTAAAATAAAGTAGTATTCATATCAAAAGTACAAACCATTCCTTCGTCATTATTACAGATTCTCTCGTTATCAACAATTGGTCAACTATATACTAAGAACCCTATAGTCTTACTTGTCAAGAAATAATTTAAAGCCTTACAAGAATCTGGTTCCGAAGTTAAATTTATATGGGTTCCATCTCACATTGAAATATAAAGTAATGAAAAAGCAAACCTACAAGCAAGAGAAGCTACCAAAAACGATCATGTAATAATAGTGTCAAAGACTATTTCCAGTGATACAAAACGTTCGTCAAGTTAGTAGTTAACCTAAAAAGAGCTCACGAAGTCAAAATTTCTCGACTTCGATTAGGTCATACCAACATTACGTAGAGGTACCTAATGACTAAGGAAGACATTCCAATGTGTGAATATTGTCGTCTACATTTCTGTTAAACATCTCCTAACTGAGTGTGGAAAATATACAGTAAACAGACAAAATAACAATATTTCCAGTGATTTAAAAACAGTATTAGGTGAACATTTAAATATTAAAAACTTAATTATCTTTCTTAAAGATACATCTTTATATAATTTAATATAATATAATAACTAATCACGCAAAAGGCCCAGTTAATTAAAGCATCTATTGTTTGTAAATAAAAAAAAACTTTTGTAAACATAAATGATAATGCTCAAAACATGATGAAGATCATTATGGGAAATTGGGTCGCAAAAATACTAAAGGGCAGAGAACTGTTGAGTTAGCTGACTAAGATCAATAGAACTGTAACTAATTAAATTTATATTTCTAAAAGTGTATATAGTCATGCCATACCGCCATGAATAAAGCTTTATTTGCCTTGTCTATTTTTTAACAAATTTTACAGTTAATCTAAAGGATAACTGTCTAAACTGTTTGTCAAGCCACAAAAGTTTGTCGTGCATTAACTTTAAATGTACGGCAGCTAAAACTGCTGAACGTTCATTATTTAAACGTAGAGATGCCTAAACTTCGATTGTTTGTCCATGGATGAAATATTCATTAGAAACGTGAAATATCCATTGCTATCGTAGCTAAAGCGTATTATAAAGAAGGAAAACAAGTATGTAGTTAAAAACCTATAAATTTGAGTGTTTGTGAGTATATACCGTTGCGTTGTTGAAAATATATTAAAACTTATTAATTATTGTTTTTGAAAACGTTTAGAATTCAATAAATTTAAAAATATTTAGAAAATTAAAACTTTAATATATTTTAACAGATAACTATAATCATTATCGGATATTACCGCCTAGCGACCTAGCGTTGTTGTATATCTTGGTTGACCATCACCTTATCCCACAAAATAGACCAGTCTGTCAGAAAAAATCATTGCTTTTACGTAAAAATCTTTAAAGAAAACTTCGTGAATATGTATCGATTTTGTTTTGTTTTTAAATCAATCTTAAAAAGTGAAAAAATCAACCAATCAAATGTGTGACATATAAGTTCTCTCACTAATGTAATATGTCATTTGTCAGACTTACATAATTACATTTGTCATTTGCCAGTGGAAATCTCATTGGTACCGCGTCGGGGCGTCCACCGACGCTCGATGGCGAAGACCTATCACGCACTAGGTCTGTTTGGTTCGCTGTCTTGAGATGAAGTATCTTGAGTTGAGACTTAAGACGGTCAGAAAAGAATCTCCTAACCGTTGCGTGTGGTCTGTATACCAAGAGGGTACACCAATAAATCACTCTATTGTGTTGCGATAATTGTTCTGGTAATACGAACCGTACACTTGTTTCTATATTGGCGACACAAAAGGAGTCAAATTCTTCGTACTTAAAACATAATAGATGAGACAACCAGATTTTACAGGAAGCAATATATTTTACCAAAGTCGTTAGAATACAGGATTGAATTAGGTCACATTATAGCACACGTTAAAAGAAAAATACTAATAATAAAAATATGAAAAGAAATAGTATATATTTTCCCAAACAGTCAGATATATATAAATTAATTAATTCCTTAAAAACTTATTGAAAAAAATTACAGGAGTGGTTTGAACCACACAATTTTAAACAGCACCTAAATCAAAAGTAATAATATTTAGGAAAAGAGCTCAAGCTTATGTATGTATCAAGTCCCCACCTTATGTACCAAAACATGGAAATCCCATGGAAAAATGAAATAAAGTATCTGGGGTTCCATCTACAGTGTAACTTCAAATAAATGATATGATAGCTAAAGCAAACAAAGGAATTAATGTTATGAGAGCAATTTGTGGTACAAAATGGGGATCTGACCCAAACATTCTTTTAAGCTTATACAAAGGGAAGGTAAGATCTCATTTAGATTATGCAGCCAATCTTTTAAATCCTTGCAGTAAAAGTCTGATGATGAAGTTGGAACAAGTACAAAATGTGGCCTTAAGGATTATAACAGGTTGTCTACGTTCTACACCAATTTTAATATTACAAGCGGAATGTTCAGTATCCACACTAAAAGTTAGAAGGGAAATATTGGCTCATAAGTATATATTGAAACAAATGTCTGAAAAAAATAACATAGTAATAAGAAGTTTAAATAAGTTAAATGAAGCTATAAACGCAAATAACCAATTTTGGAAGAATAAAGCTATACCAGACTACTCATTAGCATATACGGACATACTCAAAAAATCAAAAAATATAATCCGATACAAAATTAATCCCATATATGAAGTAGAAAGAAAAATTCTTTTGTATCCTATTACAATTAATAGCCTAGAATATGAAAAATATGAAATTGAATCTAATGAAATGTTTTTAGCAAAATATGGTGGAATATATAGTAATCATACCTATGTATATACAGATGGATCTATCGACCCACAAACAAACCAATCTGGATTTGGAATTTATATACCACAGATTAATTACAAATTTTCATCAAGGCTCCATAATTACACACAAATCTGTACAACTGAAATGATAGCTATATATAAAGCTATCTCTGTGTGCATTGAGAAGGGGGTCATGAAAGCAGTTATCTTTGCGGATTCAAAAAGTGCTTTATCCAAAATTTCCAGTCTCAAATGGGATCAAATGGATTACGTAACCATAATGACACGGTACCTGGACATCAGGGGATTAAAGGTAATGAGGTAGCTGATAGGCTGGCGAATATTGGGAGAGAATTAAGAGTACCATATAATATAAAAAATGTTAGTACAGATATCTTTTGCGTTACAAAAAAAGACATTTTAACACAGTTCTACAATGAATGGCATTCCCAAATTAAACATAAAGATCCAAACTATTGCAGATTGCAGTGTGATTTCCCCATAAAACCATGGTATGCCAAATGTGGGTATATGGGCAGAAATACCATAACAAATATTAATCGTTTACGTAGTGGACATTGCAAAACTCCTTGCTATCTCTACAAAATAGGTAAAACGGAAACACCGATATGTGAGTGCGGAACCATTGGAACAGTGATCCATATCTTCTTTGAATGTCCCATAAAAAAACACAAAAATATGGATCTGTATTTAGAACTAATAAAAGCAGGAATAGAGAGTCCAATATCTTTACATAGTATTCTATATAAACCCTCTGAGAAAGTTATAAAAATAATTATTAAATTCATCAAATTTTTTCAAATCGATCTATAAAAAAATTTTTTTTTTTTTTATACTTGTCAAAATAACAAAATAAATCTAGAAAATACTGGAAATATCCTAACATACAAAAATGTACGTCCTTAAAATCCTTAATCCTAACCGAAGGTAGCATTACCCATATACCTAATGTGACAATGTTTGGAAGCTACCCCCAAACGAGAAAAGTCTAATCTAACCTTAAATGAAGAAGATAAACAAATGGAAAAGCTAATCTTTCAGTATCACCCAGTTGTCAATTAGCAGTAAACAGTAACCTTAAATTAAGAAGATAAACAAATAATGGAAAAGCTGATCTTTCAGTATCACCCAGTTGTCAATTAGCAGTAAACAGTAACCTTAAATGAAGAAAATAAATAAATGGAGAAGCTCATCTTTCAGTATCACCCAGTTGTCAATTAGCAGTAAAAAGTAACCTTAAATCAAGAAGGTAAACAAATGAAAAAGCTGATCTTTCAGTATCACCCAGTTGTCAATTAGCAGTAAAGTAAACAGAAGTAGAAATTTATCCCTGGTTGTACATTGCCTAGAGCAAGACGAGCATAACCTTACATGTACTGGGTAAATGATTATATAATCGAAACCCAAAAACAAACGAAGAAGAAGAAGTAAGTCTGACAACTTACGATACAGTAAGGCACAATATATTGCTCCACAACAAAAAGGAGAGTCTGTCAAGCACATGGATAAATATATCGTGGGCGGACATCTAATAAGACACATGATAACTTTAGTGGCCATATGTCAGTCAAAGAACATCTGCAGCCAATGAAGCTGTTTCATGGAGACCTAAGGTGTAGACTGTGTGATCTTTAATACGTCATTAAAGATACCAACATAATCAAAAGTAAATCATTGAATGGTAGATTATTTAAACAGCTTTGTATTCAAAACTATAAAGAATTAAACAGTTTGCTGTTTTATATAGGAGTTCGTTGATTACCAAAGCGTGCTTGTTTAGCTGGGTTTTATAAAGTATTTAACTCAGTGTTGGAGTTCTTGAAATATACACATGATGCTTTACTATTCAATGTAATTTAATCCAATAGTGACATTGCTTACTTAACAGAATTGTCTAAAAAAATTTAATGAAAGCAATCTTGACAACTTCTTGGTAATAAATTGATTTAATTTTTTGTATTTGTCATAAAATCTCTTCTTACACAGGAAACTTTAGGCGAGCAGAATTCAGCCAGTTCCCAAATATTTCAGGAACAGCGAAAAAAGATGAAGACATACTTTCTTTTTGTGAGCACTTGCATGATCTTCATTTAGATTTTAGTCAACGATTTAAATAATATAAAAATTAATACACCTTAATGGATTTGGATTCTCTTCAATTAGAAACAGCCGAATATCCACAGTTATAAGAAAAACTGATAAGAAGTAACTACAAATGATGAATTGAAATTCAAATTCAAAAGCGACTACCAACAATTCTTGTTTCAAAAAGAGATCACTGCGGCTTATCCCGTGAGGTATCCAATTTATTAAAAAAAAAAACCGATTGTAATAATAGTCAATCGAGGTACCTTAAGATTACTGCTGATAAAAGCCAAAGATTACTAAATTAGTAGAAAAATATCAATTTTTTTTTATCTTCGCTTGGTCAGATACATGCCTGGAACCTTACTATTCAAGAAGTAAGGCAGACGGAGTGATCGAAGGGTAACATCTCTCTAAAATATCAGGGTTTATCTGTTTCGGGTGATAGAACCCTGTGAGTACCCCTGCCTAGGGATTTTGGGTTATCAAAGGTTAGGGGAAGAAAACTCTGATCATAAATTACATGCTCCTCTAGGTTGAAGGTTAAGGTGATGGATTGGTATTTCATCATTTGGAAGAATTTTAGATTACCAAAAAATCTAGACGATACCTCGGAAAATCTGACACATTGGACGGAAAACGGAAAATTGCTAGGAAAAGCAATATGATCTTAAGTACATGGAACGTACACGGAAGTCGTGAAAAAATGCCAGAGATCAGAAGTTGATAAACTAAAAATAGATATGATATTACTAACCCAAAACAAAACAAAGGAAATGGATCAGAACTCATTGGAAAATATATTGATTTGTTCGAGTATTATCATTCTTAAAGGAGCTAATATACGTCTTGTTTTGAACTTACCGCATTTTCCATAAAACTTAATTGTGATGTTGGTCTGAGAAGAACAAGCAGCTCGTTGCAATTCACATTGGTTTCCATAGTTGACGCCGTCGGAACCGCAGACAGGGCGAGAAGTTGTATGATCACCATAATTGGGACATTTGTCCGGACAGATGCAGGTTGCGTTACGACCATCTGGATTGACAGTGCAACGAGAACCAAATAGGCACTCTTTATCCCTGCAGGGATCATTTTGTTCTGCAACAGAAAAGACCAAAACTTTAATAAAATAATTACAATGTAATAAAAAAATTCTTAAAGTAATTAGTAACAATAAAAGTGATTGTAATTTATAAAAACCATTCTCTTATAGACAGATGGTATTTAACTCGGCATATATAAACTAATACTTGTAACAGCAGTTACGGTGCAGTTTTTGAAATATGAGAATTATTTTGATACAATGTGGTACGATACAGTATTTTTAGACGAAAATTGGATTTGGTTCAACGCTGTATCTGTGGTTAAACGATAATTCTATAAATAATTCTAATGTTTTTTATATTTACGGTATTACTTCATTCGGAATCTTTGTTATAAATGGAGTCACACCCACACCGTTGATATTGACGGATACAGCATAAAAAGTTGTACAAGAATAACGCTGTAACTGAAATTTGTTAAAAATGTTTAGTTACAACGTTATTCTATACAGGGGTCGAAATATTAAATTTTTGCAGTTATATACGCAGTTTGTCAAAAAATATGAATTGAAGATATTGTTAACTCTTACAAAAAATTCATAGTTTTTGACAAACCGCGTTTATGACTAAAAAAAATTTAATATGTGATGATTGTATTGCAGGTTTTAGATCAGAATATTTATAAAAGTAAAAATAAAAAAGTTTTTCATATGGTGTAGAGATAATTTGACCAATAGATTCGAAATAATTATCCATTTTCATTAATGGTTTCATGATTAATATTTCTATCATTAAATGATAGATAAGAGACAAATTGTGTCTCTATAATTCTGTGTACGTGTTCTGAGTTAGTATTTTTAAAAACAAGGGCTTTAAATGTTTTGTGGCATTGTCCTCTATCAGTTTGTTATCATTATCGATAAATCTCCGGCGTGAAACACAAAATGTATATGGTAGCCGTTTAAAAATTGTACACATCGTTGTTTCCACAATTGATCCGACATTAATCCGAATTCATGTTTAATCCAACATAAATAATACTTTATACCAATAAAATCCTCTCACTCTCTTCCGTTCACTATGCATCATCGATTAGTATTAGCATGAATGAAAAATGTCACACCTCCCTCGTTTATTTCAGTTCCAGCCCAATGTTTATTTTCGACTGGTAAAACAACAATATAATTGACTTTTTGGAGATAAATATGTTGTCTTTTTATACTCTATTATATTTTATCTGGAATTGAAAAAGAGAGTTAGAGAGAGTGAGTTATAAACTCCAATTATGTATTCACGAAGCGTACAAAGTGAACAATATATTTTATTTAATAGATTTCTATAAACATGTAAATCGACCCAAGCTTTCTTTATTAGTACCTTTTATTTTTTATTTTGATTGTGAAAATCTCTTATTTCTTGTAACTTATTTTGGCTATATTCTACAATTTTATCTTTTCAATTATTTGAGAATAATTCCCGAGAAGAATTTTCCAAATTTTTCATTATTTTAGTAATACACAGCCATAAAAAAATGACAATGAGAGCAGATCTTTGAATAAGCCTTCCTTCGGTATAGGAGTAGTAATAAAATGTACTTGTAGGAGCATTGACAAAAATAAACTAAACAAATGTTATAACAGGAATAAAGTAATAGGTGCAATTAATGTAGAAGTGGTATACAAATTATTACATATTTATCTTATTCTTCTTCCTCTTTATAAGCAATTCTGCTTGTTCATTGGCGGATTATTACCTCTATTGAAGGTTGCCACTCCATCTTTTGAGCGGTCGTCCGATACTTATTCTGCCGATTGGTGACTTATCTCTTGCTATTACGTACGTACGTTACATTTTCTTCTAATGTCTTCACTTCTCTTTCGATCTCTCACCGTATTTCCTGTAATTATTATCAGTACTCTTATCTCTGCCGTTTCCAGTAGCCTTTGCGTTGTGGCTGTGTCGGGTCTTGTTTCTAAGGCATCTTATATACTAAAAGGCTAAGCCCTTTTCTTGTGCGCAATACTTCTCCTAAACGGTGATAGATAGGAGAATAATTTTTTCGAATAATTAAACAGATTGTTGAGTAGATTTCCCCAATTGTTTAAAATTTAAAAAATTCGAACCGGTTTAAAAATGGCGGCCATAAAATGAATTTTTCCTATAGTAAAGTATAGGAATTCAATATTATACACAATGCAACAACGCGTCAATTATCGAATGCTGGAATGCACCAACAAGTGTTTCCACTTAAGGAATAACGATAATGACCACTCAAAATTCGGGATCCTCCTGTCTCCGATTTTAATTTATGGGGTCTGTTTTACACTATCTGATGAGTTGGTATTTTTTTATTTTTATGTTTAGTTAGAAAGTATTCTGTTTCCAACAAGTGCAGCGTGTGTGAGGTGTTGTGATTGATATTTAGAGATTTAGACTACGTTTTGAGTTTAATACTTGAAGAATTAAATAATGAGGTAAGCATTACTTTGTTTTTAATTTATTAGTTAGAAATATATTATTAATTTTGTTGGGAATTAGCCACAATTTTACTTTAAATTAGGTTTATTTTAAATAAATAAATAAAAAATAAACTTATTATAAAGTAAAATTGGGGCGTATTCTCAAAAAAGTGGAACAGTAGGCGGTAGTGTAGACTAGCGCGGAGCATCATACTGTTTTCTGTATTTTTTAAATTTAAATAATATTTAAATATAAATTTAGTTAGTTAATTAGAGTTCTCAAACCGACTTCTTTTTCTTAAACGTGGCATTTTACAATCTAAAATATACAAAAAAAAAGTTACTTCCGGTTTTACTTCCGTTTTTTTATTTAAGAGGGGCAGAGTCTAACAATCATATTGTTTCCGTTTCCTAATGTAAATCTTCCTGAAAATCCTAAAAAATTACTGTATCGATTTTCAATTTAAAAAAATTGGCGTCGATACAGTTTATTTTTAGGATTTTTGGAACATTTACACCAGGCGACGGAAACGATGCTAGTCCGCTAGTATGTCATAATTGGTCTTACACTGGCTTTATAAATTCTTGACTTTATCTTAGTGTTAATGTGTCTGTTTCGCCATATAGTGTTATTAAGGCATCCTGCCAGTCTATTTGGTTTTTGTACTTGATCTCTCACTTCTGTGTCCAGGTCTCCATAGCTTCTTCTTCTTGTGGTGCCTATCCGTTACGGATGTTGGCTACTAGCATGGCAATTCTAACTTTATTGACCGCAGCTCGAAATAGTCCTGAAGTAGTCCAGGATAACCATTTTCGTAAGTTCTGCAGCCATGATATTCTTTTGGCCCCCTGGTCCCCTCTTTTCGTAGACCTTTCCCTGTAATATAAGTTGCAGCAGGTTATATCTATGATCGTTTCGCATTATATGTCCAAGATATTCTAGCTTGCGCTGTTTCACTGTGGATATAATTTCACACGTTTTATCCATCCGACGTAGAACCTCAATGTTTGTTATTCGGTCCACCCAGGAGATCCTCAGTATCCGTCTATAATACCACATTTCAAACGCCTCGAGTTTTTCCATGGATGCCTCGGTTAGTGTCCATGATTCAACTCCATAGAGCAGCACTGTAAACACGTAGCATCTCAATAAACGGATTTTAATTTTTAAGGGTAGGTCGTGGCTCTTAAATATCTTGCTCATTCTCACAAATGCTGACCTGGCTTTTTATATTCTTTGTTTTATCTCAACTGAGTGGTCCCATTGGTCGTCTATGGTGGTTCCTAAATAGAAGTAACGGGGCACTTGGAGTCCTTGTTGCTGATCTACCAGTAATTGACTAGGTGGAATATGTTTCTTACTGATGACCATGTACTTTGTTTTCTTGTTACCATGTGACCATGTTAAAATCAAGCCCATATTCTTGACCGATTCTCCACAATTGCATTACTAGTGTCTTTAAACCTTCTAAACTGTAGATAGATGTATATATAAATAGTATATGTTCTTGATTACTCGAAGGTCTTTGTTATCCAGATCAGTTGCCTTTAGTATATCCATGAGCTTATCGTGCTTGATTCTGTCGAAAGCTTTCTGGTAGTCGATAAAGCATACATAAATATCGCAATTGACGTCTCTGCACCTTTGAAATAATACCTAAACCGCGAACAAGGCTTGTCTTGTACCTAACGCATCCCTGAATCCAAACTGCGTTCGTGAGATCTGTGACTCGCATTTCTGATAAATTCTTCTGTGTGTTATCTTTAAGAAGGTCTTAAGAATGTGGCTCATTAGACTGATAATACGATGCTCTTCGCATTTTTTTGCATTAGGTTTTTTAGGTTTAGCAATAAATGTAGATTTTAACCAGCTCTCTGGGATTTTTCCCGAGTCATAGATTTTATTGAACGTTGTCGTAAGCCATTTTACTCCTTCGTCTCTCATGATTTTTAGAAATTCTGTACATTTATAGTAAGTTCTTCATTTGTGGTGATTTCTAATGTTTCCGGTTCTAGCGTCGTTTGTTCTTCCTTTCCATATATATTTTTTAGGTAGTCAATCCACGTATCCTTCTCTATGTTTTGATTCTATTAGTTCCTTTACCTCCGTTCTTTGACCTCTTATAAGTGCCATATTTCCTTTTGCAGACCGTAAAACTCATGTTCAATTTCTTTCGAAAAGCGTTCTTTGTGATCACTCTTTATTTTTCTTACAAGTGCATGCATTTTGTTTCTAATTTTCTTGTAATTATGGTATGCGTCTTGTGTTTTGGTTGATGTGTTTCAGGTAAGCTTTTTTCTTTTCTTTGCATTTTTCCTTTACTTCTGTACAAAACCATAGAGTTCTTCGCCTTGGGAACGATTTATTTTTATTTATATTTCTTTGACCAAGAACTTCCTTGGCCGAGGCTAAGATATTAGACTATTTTTGCCCAGCTTTCTTCGACTTCATCACTTCTGTGATATAATTGTTTCTGCTTTTTTTATTACAAATTTATCTGACATCAAATTTGTTGACAATAGTAGTAATAAAATTTACATATCTGTGTCATCATTATCATGGCATCTACACTCCTAGCAAAGTGATTGCTGCCCTCTTTGGAGGGCAGCAATCACGTTTCCTTTGTCGCGGAGAATCAGTTCGCATTAACTTTTTGGTTTAACAATTGGTTGTGTGATTTGGCGTTTTCTACAATATTTCTTCTTTTTTTCCTATTTTTACGTACAGTTTTCTGGTATCTGCTATCTACCAGCGTATCTGGTTCTTCCATCTCGTTTTTGGTCTTCCATGTAGTCTGACTAATACAGGTCTCCATTTAGAGATTTTCTTAATAACTGCTTCTGGATTTCTCCCTTCTAGATGTCCCGTTCATCTGAGTCTCTGTGCCTTGATCATTTTGACGATGTCTTCTTCTTCTGAATGTCCGATGTCTGAAATTTCTCTTACTTCGTAGTTCATTAGTTTTCTAAATTCCTTATTACCTAAGTTTAGTGGGCCTGCTATTCATGAATGATTGTTCTCTCTAGGATCCTCAATCTTTCTATATCAGGCACATTTACTTATATGCTATGGTGCTATGTTTTTCCTCATCTACTGAAGGTTGGAATTCCTTTTCATTGATATTCAATAGTTTTTAGTTGAAATGTTGACGGTATGGTGGTTTTTCTTATGAATCATGACGATATTTAATACAGTAGATTCACAATGCCACCTATATTCTTATACTGTTGACCATTTATTTCGCTCATATGCCTTTGGGGCTAATTTATCAGCCACAAGAGAAAACAGTCTACCACTTATCAATTTATCTGCCTGAAGCCGTCGGTCAGTAAGTGTGGCATTGCTTATACCGGCAATCACTCGACACCTATCCAAAGCTTTAAAAGACCTCCGGTATTCGGTTTTTTAAATCATGAATCAATCTTGAAGAAGGTTTAATTTTTCCAAGATACTAAAATTTATTATTGTAATTAATATCCTAATCTTATCTAAATCTAATCTTATCAAGAATCGGAATAGGACAAAAATGTATTCAAAGCTAAAATAAATTTTAAAATAATTTACAGATTTCCTCTTTCTAAAAATTAAATAAGGTAGTCGTAAAATTTTTAAATTAAAATTCTCTATCCTTCATGTTAAAAAATCCTGAAATTTGGATCTCCTCTATATATTTTAATTAAAATTTTTGTTTTATATTTAAACTATTTTAATGAACATTTTTTGTCAAACTTTTAAAATTTACTTAGCTAATAGAACATATCCACGTTGTAATCAAAAACAAACCTTAATTAAAATGGTTATTGGATAGCAGCGTAATATAAACCAAGGGAATTATAGGTACATAATAATATGCATACCAGTCTAACGATGACAATTTCAACAAAATAGCTATTACTATCAAAATTAACCGTAAATTATTTTCTATAAACCGTAAAAGTATATAAAATAAAATTGGAATTTAATTATTTTAAGTATAATTAACAAGTACAGTATACACACATACACACACACACACATACATATATATCTATATATAAAATCTTTTAGCGAAAGCCGCTATCGCTTTATTAAATTAAATGGCCAAATATATGGCCTAGGAGGGCTTAAAGAATTTGTGCTCCTAGGCCATATATATATATATATATATATATATATATATATATATATATATAAATGGAAAAGGATAATACGAGTGAATAATAAAAGAATAATAAAAGTAAAATGTAATGGCATGTCTCACAAAACAGAAAACCAAAAAGGCAACCGTATATACGTATTTCTGACTATTGGTCGTTTTCAGTACAATGCAGCCACGTTAGAAAAGGAGCATGTTAACTTGGGAAAGGATCCCTAGTGATCCCTAATGGTTTCCAAGGCAATAACTAACAGTAACCACGGAGGAAGCTACAGCTACCTGGGGAAAGAAATGTTAAACGTTGAAACGTTTAAAATAAATGGAAAAGGATAATTCGAGTAAATAATAAAAGTAAAATGTAATGGCATGTTTCGCAAAACCGAAAACCAAAAAAGGTATATCGATGGAAGGCAACCGTATATACGTATTTCTGACTATTGGTCGTCTTCAGTACGGTGCAGCGAAGTTAGAAAAGGAGCATGTTAATTAGGGAAAGGATCACTACAGGAGCAATAAGGCCAATTTGTGGCATCAGAGTTAGAATGCCACAAATTGCCATAATACACAAAACTTTGTAAGACAATAAAGAAAATTATTAAGGAAGAAGACATAAGAAAATACAATGAAAGACTGGTAATAAATGCAATCGAAAACATGGCGAACATGGCAAAAAAGCGAACTATACAAAGCCCCTAACACACTTGAAGAAGCAATCAGTAATCAGTCAATTAGAAAAATGAAAAGTGGTAAAGCAGCTAAAAATGGATGACATAACAGTGGAACTGCTTAAATACGCTGGTAAAAAAACCTGAAAAATATTAGCAGGCATATTTACGAACTGACTAAAATCAAAATGCATACCAGACCACTGAAACACAGCAAACTTAATTCTCATTTATAAAAAAGGAAGCAAAGAGGGGGACAAAAACTACAGACCTATAGATCTATAAGCCTTCATGTATTTTAAGAAGGCTTTCAGTCTATATATCTCAAGGCAGTAATAGTTTTGACCAACAAAAGCATTGACAAACCATACATAGAGATTTTAGAAAATATATACAGACAAGCAAAAGCTAAGGTAAAAATATATGAAAATACTACAGAATTTTCCACTACCAGAGGCGTCCGACAAGTAGACGCAAAATCACTAAAGCTCTTTACTGCAACTCCAAAAAATATATTCAACAAAACTGGCAGAATTAAGGCCTATACATAAATGGAGAATACCTTAGCAATCTAAGATTTGCAAACAACATCGTTCTGGTTGCTAATAATCCTACAGAACTTAGAACTTTTAAGCTACCTGAATAGCAATGAAGTTGACCTAAACGCAAAAACCATGTACAATGAGCCAGTGGATGTCCAAGATGTAATAATAAACAACACTGCACTTGAGACAGTAGACGAGCATGTATACCTTGGATAATTAATATAAAAATCTGGCTTCTCACTCCCAGAAACCAACAAAAAAAAAAGCAACTGGCTTGGGCATCTTTTGATAAAAATGCAGTTATAAGATGCATGCTGTTATAAAATGCACTTAACCTGAAGAAAAAAGCATTTGATCAGTGTATACTACCAATCATGACATACGGCTGTAAAACTTGGTCGCTAAAGAAAGAGATAATAGCGAAACTCATAGTCATAGATCTATGCATGCTAGGTATAGCAAAGAAGAAAGTCAGTAAGGTTGGAATAAAGTTCGTACATAGCCAGGGCTGGGAACCATAGTGTTCCAAGCGACAGTTTGTACAAAATTTGTTTTTTAATAGAAATCTATTGTTCTTTGAATTCTGCATAGAATGACATTGAAAGTTCTGCCATTCGTTGACAGATAGCACTACAGTCAACAGTAAAATATAGCTCCAAGTGCACGAAACGCTTTAAGGTTCTCCATGTACTACAGTGAGAGTATTGGTGAAAGTCAAATGTCGGTTTTATCAGTTAAAATTTTTTTTGTTTTGCAATGTCTTCTGTGCCTGAAAATGAATCTTGGACGGATTATTGTAGCTCCAGTTCTGAAAATAGCAGTGGAAAGAAATGGTAACCTATAAAACTTTGTACTTTACATTTCGGAAAGAATATAACCTTACTTTTTTAGGAGGTCGCTGGCTGCTGTTCATACTTCTAGTGATTCTGACACAGAGAATACCAGTTTTGATAAGAAATAACGTGTATTACTTATTCCTGAAGTACCAGTAAAAAGAAGTTACATTTTTTTATGAAAGTATGAAACAATTTTAATACATTTTTATGAGGTGGCAGGTATACAATTATGCGAACTGTTATAACAAATAAAACAAAATTTATAAACAGAAATATATTATTGAAGTAGATTTTTTACTGCCTTGACTGACAAATAATTTTTGATGCCACAAAATTCATTTGATTTGAACGTACTCAAAAGTTTGGGAGGATTTAGGGCTGTACACCCCCTTAAATCTTTTCTTTGCGCTTAGATTTTGTTGTTTCTTTTTTATGAAAAATGCTTTCAGAACAAGAAAGTAACGTATCCATTTTGATTACAAAATGTCAAGTAGTTTAGAAGATAATGCAAAAAAACAATTTTTATTTTGTAACTTCCAAAGGGCTGTAACTTTTTTTGTGTACACTTTTGTACCAACGTAAGTTGGATTCAATCAATTTATTTTTGTCCCCGGAATGCGTGATTTAATTTATGACATACCTTTTTGAAACACCCTGTACATTAAAGGAATACTAGAAAGGAATAAAATCGTTCGTTAAAAGTAAATTTAGATATTTTTACACTCAGTTATATTCTTACTTAAATAACTACAGTAATTAAATTATTGTAACAGAATAACAGAAATAATTAAAATGATGATATTGCTTTGAAATTTTAGGATACAATTAATACAAGTTTTACAAAAACAGTCTTTCAAATACAGAAGTTCAGGAACAAAAGGATATTAACACCAGTTACCTTCACAGACACGTACATTTTCCCACTTGATTAATAATTAATTACAGATAACTGTAATTTTCTTGAACTTGTATGTATGAGAAGCAAAGGATTGTTTGTTCTCCCTTGTTTAAGATTATAATCAAGCATGCCGAACTCGCTGTGTAAAGGACATATAATAAAATTCCTGAGGAAACATCAACAACGAGCCAACCCTTGTACTATAAAGAAAATGAACACAACCAGCATCTTTTGGGTGTATTTTAAACCCTTTTTATAGTACGGTAAATTCTCAATTTAGAAGCAGGATAACGCATGTTCAAATAATAAAAAAAAAAGATGTTAAAGTGTAGTGGAAGACACCCAATTCTATTTAAATTTTTTCACTAATTGTAAATAGAATTAATTAAAATCGGAAAATTAAAATTGGAACAAAAACTCACGCAGAAGGTACTAAGAAAAAGAGACAGAACCCCAAAAACCTCACCAACGCAGTGATTAGGTCATACAAGTTAGCAGATGAGAAAATAGCACAGAAATACAAAAGCTATGTGAATAATAGTCTACAAAAGCACTTAAACCAGAACTATGGCTTAGAAGAAACTTGGCAAAAACTTAAAGAATCCCTCCTAGATGGGGGCAAGCAAATCTGTGGAATAGCTAAAATCAATAAAAACAGACAATGTACGAATTGGTGGAGTAATGAAATAAAAGAAGAGGTCAAATCCAAGAAGTTAGCGTGGAAGAAATATCTAGGGAACCAGAATGCAGAAAGCTATCAAAAATATAAGCAACAGAGGGCAAAAGTAAAAGACATGGTGATTAAAGCAAAAAAACAAGAGCTGGGAGGATTTTGGGAATAAGCTGGAGAAGGACTACCACACTAACCAAAAACTATTTTACAAAACTCTGAGAACCTTAAGAACAGAGAACAGACAACAAACACCAAAACAAATTAAAAACAAAGATGGCCACATCCTCTGCAAGAACGAAAATATCATGAACAGGTGGAGAGAATATTTCGAAGACCTTCTGACTCAAAAAGACTATAATAATGAAATAGACAACACTGAAGAAAACCCATATGAGAACACAAACCAAAACGAAATAACAATAGAAGAAATAAGAGAAATAATACTCAGGCTCAAAAGAGGAAAGGCAGCTGGCTATGATAAGATAACTGCGGAAATGCTAAAAAATATGGGAGAAAATGGAAATGAAATGCTTAGAAAAGTTTGCAATAAAGCATGGAATGAGAGTAAGATTCCAAAAGACTGGGAAGTGGGCGTTATTCTACCCATTTTCAAAAAAGGTGACAGACGAGAATGCAGCAACTACAGAGGTATAACTCTCCTGAGTATCCCTTCCAAAGTTTACGAACGAGTACTGGTGAAAAGACTACTACAAGAAGTAGACCATAAGCTGGAGCAGTCACAGAGCGGTTTCAGGAAGGGAAGAAGCATCCATGACCATGTTTTTACACTCAAGCATCTAATACAAAATGCACGAAATACAAGCACGGAACTATACCAAGCCTTCATAGACCTCGAAAAAGCATTTGATAGAACCCCGCGAACCGAAATAGATAAAAGCCTAAGAAACAGAGAAGTAGACAGCAAACTCAGAAAAGCTATTATGAGCCTATACAAGAACACAAGAAACAGAGTAAGAACAGATAATATGGAATCAGAAGAGTTTAGAGTCAATGATGGCTTACGACAAGGAGGTGTACTAGGCCCCATCCTGTTCAATATTGTACTAGATGATGTAATGAAGGAAACTAGAGAAGAAACATCGAGAATATTTGTTGGACATAGAAACCTGGAAAATGATACAGATAGCGGAGTGCGCATTTGCAGATGACCTCGTCGTATTTGGAATAAACGAGGACGCACTTAAGAGAAACCTCCAGATATGGAGAGATAAACTTGAAAAACGTAACCTGAGAATTAATGAAAGTAAAACCAAGGTCATGGTATGTGGGAAAACAGACCAACATACAAACATTAAAATCAATAACTATACTTTAGAACAAGTCGAAACCTTTAAATACCTGGGAGTGCAACTAGAGAGTAGGGGTACACAAGAAGCAGACATAAACAATCGAATAGCAAACGCTTCCCGAATATACCACGCAATTAAGAGCACATTCCTATCGAAAAAAGAAGTATCCCAAAAAGCAAAGATAGCTATCTACAACACAGTTTTTGTACCTATCTTAACATTTGGATGTGAAAGCTGGACGCTCACCACCAGACTAAAAAATAAACTGCAAAGTATTACAATGAAGTATCTAAGAAGAGTACTAGGGGTGACCAGAATGGACAGGATACGGAACGATGAAATAAAAGAACGCCTTAAAGTCCAATTAATAGAGAAGAAAATCGAAGAAGCCCAACTGAGATGGTACAGCCACATGGTAAGGATGGACAAAAAAAGCCAAGTAAAACAAGTGTAGGACGCGAGAAGAACCTTGAAACGACCGAGGGACAGACCCATGAAGACCTGGGACGATGAAATTGCCGCCATCCTAGACAGGAGAGGAGTCACCAAGGAGCAAGCGAAGAAATTGGCAAGCAACAAGAAGAATTGGAGGAAGTTTGTATATGAAACATAAAAAGAGACTTTACACCCAACACCTTAGGGTAGAAGGGTTATTGATTATATATATATATATATATATATATATATATATATATATATATATATATATATATATATATATATATATATATATATATATATATATATATATTGATTAAAATATTATTCTTTTTCCTCGGAATCGTTCGCTCACGTATAAGCATCGTGGCATATGATGCAGGCATATATTTATACGTGAAGTATTACTCTACGCCATTCGTCTATATTTACAGCCATTTAAGCGCTATAATACACAGATGTGCCTGCTATTGTGATATTTGATCAAAATAGCGTATGCGTGATCTTCTTCTGGGCCTTTTTTTAGCTTTTCCCCTTACTACTAGCTTTTCGAGTGGATCCTTATTCTTTCTCACAATGTGTCAACGTGAAAATATTTCATGGTTTTGTTTTTGAAAAGTTGTGTTTAGTCGTTTCATGTGAAGTTCGTAGAGAGTTAAGATATTGCTACGTTTCTGGGTCTATGGTATTCTTAGCATTTTCCAGTAAATTTTTCGAAATCATGGATGCATTCCCTATCTGCCGATTTCATCGCTTATGACTGAAATCTTCTAGCAGGCATCATTTTTGTGTCTTTGATGATTCCGTAACCTTTTCATACTGTATACAGTATGGTAACAGCAGTTTTGTCCATAGCGATTCTTCTTTTCACTACTTCATCACAAATATCGTTTTTAGTGTTTTTTGCATCTCGTTATATAAATTCCTTTACGATCTCAATTCTATTAAGACTTGTCAGGGCAAGTTGCTCTTTAATTTGTTGATTTATTAACCCATTTCATTGCTTATTTCAATCCCATTTAAAATTAATTCGTCGGTTTCGTTTTCCGTGTTACCTAGGAAGGTGGTATCATTCACGAAGCGTAGGTTTAAGAGGATAGGCGCAAAATCTTGGTCCAATGCAAATTAAATTAATTAATTTTTTCGAATCCTGAGAAACCTAATAAGTATTGAAAAATTTAAACATTGAATGAAAGATAACATTATTAACGAGGGCCGAAATTCCCTGAAAACTTCTATAATATTTTTTTCAATAAGTTACAGGGATGAAAAAAAAAAGAGAAAATTTAGTGATTTTTAATGTCAAATATTTCATTCAAAAGAAACTTTTTGTTTATGTTAAGGGACTTTAGGCACTCGGTAATAATGCAATCTTTAATTCTGTATTTAAATGTATTAAAAGTATTTATTAGTTTTATCAGGATTCGAAAAAAAAATAATGCATTTAAATATCAAGATTTTGCGCCTACCTCCTTAATATTTTTCTCCAATGTATATTCTGCATTCCAATTATTCTCGCCTTGGCGCCTAATCAATTTTCCATATAAATTACACATAATGGGTAAAATATTGCAGACACATACGATTTGTGATGGCAAATCGTACATCAGATAGACCAATTGAAGAATCCATGTAAGACGAAAAGAACATATAAATGCCATAGAAAGGAGGGTAAAAACGTGGTCCTTGCACAATATGTCCCAAATACAGGACATACAATAAACCTGAACCAAACGACGATACTAGCTAACATTGAAATTAAAAGAAAATGAAATCAGAGGAGCAATCGAAATAGAAAAAAATCTAAACAGTCTAAATCAAACGGATGATGCTTAAAGGCTCCTAACAGCATAGAAAACGGTATTAAAGAAAAAGACAAAAATAAATCAGGCAACAAGACTGACGATTTATGACTGTCATCAACTGCCTCAGTGTATGGACCAATAAGCACGTCGATGCACATCGCCCCCGCCCCCATTGAATGCCTTCCTATTGGCCAATTGACCTGAAAATTCCTAAGATATTATGTATAAAGTCAATAGAGTGAAGAATTAGTGAATTTCATGCAAAGTGTCAGATTCTTTACGGGTCACCCAGAGTTTTTTACACCCTAGGGCCCTTCTGTCGAGGCTCTGCCACATTATATTACATACAGATTCTGCAGCTGATCCTACTTTACTACAAATGGTGTTATTATTTCGTTGTGTAAGCAAGTAGTAGTCTGTATCAAATCTCTCTAAAGATAAACATCTTATACTCCTCTTATCTATGCACGAAGCCCTTTTCAGAGCATATGAGAGACGATGATAGCGGTATTTTCTTCCCCGAGATGACAAGAACCCTCCTACCAATAGACGTATAGGGTCAATCACAAAAGGCACAGTTAAGACTGTTCGAGAGAGGCGCGCGAAGATCGGGAGAGCCAGTTTACTTCAAGCACTAGCAAGATGCGTTACTACCTGACTTGAAAATGGCAACTGCGATTTTGCCGAAACGTCATCAAAAAATGGTTTTCCTTAAAACCAAAATTATTCAACGTGGAGTCAAATCCTGAGAAGCGCAGATGGCCTTCGCGGATATATAAAAGATGGCATTCGACCAGGTAGACCAAAAACTTATAAATTACAATAAAACTTTAGATTTAATGTAGAGTTTCTCTGAAGATCCACATACATCCTCACGCAGAGCTGCATAAATACATGATGTGGGTCATTCTTCAGTTTTTGTGTATTACATAAGAATTTATTTAAATCCTACAAAATATACCTACTTGTTAAAAACTGCATTTTGTTTACAAAATTAAAGGTATTGGATTAAGGTATTCACACTGGATACTCAAAGACCACAAAAATAAATGTATGGTTGTCTATAGTTAAGACTCAGTTAATTGGGCGTTTTTTAAAGAAGGAAATTTAAAAAGCGATAATCATGAAATCGCACTTAGAAATGAAGATGTACCTACCCCGAAAAATAAGTTTGGAGCCAACTTTGATGAGATATGGTTTTAGCAAGATGGAGCTTCAGCTCATTTTGGTGTAAATGTTCAGTGACATTTAGATCAGATATTTCCCGGACGATGGATTGCTAGATTAGGTGGTATTGAATGACCTTCTCGGTCACCCGATTTGAATCCTTAAGATTATTTTTGTTGGGAATACAAGTAAGTAGAATTTATAATACTAAAAGTCAAAGAATTATAGATGAATTCATATTAATTTCTACAGAAACATGGAGAAATGTTCAAATTTAATTCTACATAGTTTGAATCAAAAAATTTATTGAGACGATAAGGCGCTTTCTACGCTTTTTACGTCTTAAAGTGAAGATTTCAGTAAAGGTTTAATATACTACTACTACTAAGGATTTCCACAGTTTTCACTGTCTTCCTTCACTCAACCGTTTTCTCCAATTTTCCCTGTCATTCCAGTCTCCATCTCGCAGGATTCTTTTCTCCATAGCCTCGTCGATTTCATCTCTGAATGACCTTCGGGGTCTTCCTCTCTTTCTTCTTTCAATCGGGCTCCATTCTGTGATTTTGTTTATCCAGCGTCCTCTGTCCGCTCTTCTGACGTGGCCGTACCAGGATAATCTCTTCTCCTCTATATAGTCGATTATGTCTGATTGCACTCCCATTCTCCGCTTAATCTCTGCGTTTTCAATTCTGTCTCTTTTTGTAAGTCTACAGCTTCTCCTCAGGAACTCCATTTCTACTGCTCTTATTCTACCTCTATTTCTCTTGTTTATTGTCCAGTTTTCGGACCCATATGTCAGGATACTTCTTGTCAGGGTGTTATATTCTCTTTTTTGTCTTTATCGTAATGTTCTTATCCCACAACACTGAGTTTAGTTGTCTTATACAGTTTCTTGTTTGTCTCAGTCTGTTGTTTATATCTTCTTCTGTTGTTCCCTGGTTCGATATTATGGTTCCTAAATACTTGAATTTATCTGTTCCATTTATTTGTCTTCCCTTGTCTATCTCTAGGTTTCTCATATCCTTGTTTCTGTTGTTAGGTATTCGGTTTTCTCTAAGTTTATTTCCATTCCGTTGTTTTTATATTCTTCTTCTAGTTTTCTGAGCATAAAGCTGAGATCTTCTTCATCTTGTGCGATGACTACTTGATCGTCGGCAAAACTTAAGGTGTATAGGTATTCGTCTCTTACTGGTATGCCCATTCCTTCGCACTTTCTCCTCCATGGTTTGAGTGTCTTTTCCAAGAATATTTTAAACAGAGTAGGGGACGTAGCACAGCCTTGTAGAAGTCCTTTTGTCGTCTTAAATGGATTGTAGGCTTTATTTCCACATTTAATAGCTACTTTGTTTTCTTTGTATAGTGCTTTAACTGCTTTTATTAGTGTTTGTCGGATTCCGAGATCATTCATTGCTTCCCATAATTTGACTCTAGGTATTGAGTCATATGCTTTCTTTAGATCAACAAAGGCCAGATGGACCGGTCTACCTTTTGCCATTTTCTTCTCTATCAGTTGTTCTAATGTGTACGTATGATCTAGGCATGATTTTCCTACTGTGAACCCTGCTTGGTCTTCTCCAATTTTTCCTATTATTTCAGTTTCTAGTTTTCTTTAATAATTTTCCCGTAAAGTCTACCTACCGACGATATTATACTAATTCCTCTATAGTTTTCACATTTTTTCCTGTTTCCTTTCTTATGTATGGATGTGATGTATGCTTGTGTCCATTCCGCAGGTATTTCTTCTCCATTTAGTCCTCTTTCGAACATTCTATGTAGCATGCGGAATAACTTTTCCGTTCCGTTTTTATTTAGTTCGTTTGGTATTCCTCCGGGTCCTTTGGCTTTTTTGTTCTTCAATGTCTTGATTGGTCTCTTAACTTCTGCCAGGCTTATTTCTATCTGGTCGTATGCCCCATTTCCTGCATGTTCTATATTCTCTTCCTGAAATTGGGGACGGTTTTCTGTAAGTAGTTCTACGTAGTATTCTTGCCACTCGTTTTCACTAATTTTGCCGATCTGGGTTTTCTCTGTCTTATTTCATTGAAGTGCTTTTAATATTCGCCATGATTCTGAATTTCTCGTTCCTCCGATATGTCGTTCTATCTCTGTGCATGCTTGTTCCCATCGTTCGTTCTTTTCATTTGTTACTCTTTTCTTTACCTCTCTGTTTTTCGCTCTATATAGGTCTAAGTCTTCCTGTTTTTTGGTGTTTAGGTATTTTATGTGTAGTTTTTTCTTTTCTTTTATGCATTTCAATGTGTCTTCCCTTAATTTGATATTCTGATGGGTGTTCCTTTGGTCGTCCTTTCCAAGAGCTTCTAAGGCCGCTGAAATCAGGCAGGTTTTTATGTGTTCATGCATTTCATGCATTTCAGGTATAATATACAAGGTGTATTTAAAAAAACGAAAGTGACTAATGATATCAGAAAAATTGTAAATCTGGCAACAAGACAAGCATCAAATTTTAAATCTCCATATTGCCGTACAGGCATATCCCGGTTTTTGTGCAATTATGACCATCCATTTAAGAGATAATTGGGTTTTTCCAGAATTTTTGTCCAATCTGTGTTTATATATAAAGCATATGTATATGTGTATGTGCTTTGTCTGAAAAGAAACACTGCTTTCTGTTGTTTTCTGTTGTTCTCTGTCTACAAACTGGCCTATTGACAAGCATGATATAGATCAACTATACGTTGAGAATGGTTGAGATTTACTCCTGACACTGTTGTGTATTATTTGGCTATTAACTGGATACAGTATATTGTTTCTCTCGCAAGAATATCAAGTACCTCATAGAGATGCTAATTTGAATAGAAAAGCACACACAGTTTCATGTCAGAGATGTTGCCTCTGTCCCTCATTAGAGAACAAAAAGTACTAAACGGAATAATAAAAGTATAATAATAATATTACATTGTGTGAAATTAGTAGTAATTTTTTATTATAAATTAAAAATTTCTTTAAATGTTTTTAAAATATACTAATAACATAAAATTTCGAACACCCATTATAAATTATTATATTTCAAAAATATTTTGAACAGTTATACAGGGTAGCAAAATAAACAAACCATCGCAGTTCCAATATGATTGAAACGACTTACAGTAGCAAATCAATTAATAATATTGACTAGTCCTACGAAGATTAATTTTTTATGTAATTGTGATAATTATAAAAATATATCTACATCGTTACCAGAATTCATTACTCTATAAAATGAATGTTTTTATAGCATTAAGTGATACATTTAATAATGATCTTACAAGAGTAAATCATATTTAAGACAGAAATGGTCATAAGTAACTTTTGAATGAGTTACTATAGTTTTCGATGTAGATATTCTTAAAGTGATAAATACCAGAATTATTTATTTCTTGAGATTATTTATATAAAATACTATATTTTAAAAAAGTTACTGATTCAATTTGCAGTTTTGTATTTGAATTCAATTTTCCTTCTCTTCTTCGCTCCCAACTGAATCAACTTCGAGCTCGACTTTAGGAGATACATAAATAACTCTTTGATATAAAATTTTTATAAAATCCATTATACATTTTGGGTATTTCGCTAGTATTACACAGCCACAATAATCCTTTTATTTTTTTTCAATTGGTAATGGTGCATCATACAGTTTCGGTGGAAATTTGATGGTAGTTGAAGGCACTCCTCTGCATTTAATTTTATATAACAACTTTTAAAACCATCACCGAATTCGTATTTAAACATTATAGAATTTTGGTGTTCATGAAAAAATTTTATTTCTCATATTTTGTTAACTATTATTGCTACTATCCAATTCTCGGTATCAGTCAGTTGTTTAAAGTTAAAAAATTCTCTTGGGACATTTCTGTAACATCATAAACTCTTCCTGTAATTTTTGCCATTCTGATTAATGTGATACACTGTTCTGGCACATACACAACCGATTTCCGTTTCTTTGCATTTTCAATAACAGCGTATATACTGTCACTCTCGTTCTGAGTGTGGCATTTTTCCAGAAATCTGTGAACAATATCAATGTGAAAGTATCAGCATCAAAAGCAAACATCGAAAACCCAAAACGATTCCTATTTTGCCTCTCACAATTGTCTGAGTAGAATATTATCGTTTTAACACTATGTTTTGCCTTGAGATCTAAAAATTTCCAGAGGCAACTGATAATTTAATTTAGACCTCTTTTAGCCAACTGTTCACACCAGATATAGCAGTAACCCTGAATATTTCCAACATCATAAACTGTAAAGTTATATGTAGAGTATTTGCATTTGTAGTGAAAATTACTTACGTTGGACAAAGGGGTAGCTAAAATCTTTTGAAGGTTAAAGTAAACCACACACAAGCTCCTATCATTTAGCGCAAGCTGTTTGTCTATGTCTTTAAAGTTTCTGATAACTTCTTTATTTTTCCTATGGGACTCGTATTTTTGAGCAATTTTGCATTTTCAGCATCTTCAGCCATATTAAAAATAGAACAAACGGTACGCTAGTCCTTTTTTGGTTTAAAGAATCCAATATTGAACTGTTCATTGAAAGTATCTATATACTAGGGTAACGTGGCAACTATAATGATGTTATTTTGTTCACAATACTCGCTGTACATTTTTTGGATATTTAGCCCTTCTTTAAGGAACATCTTTATCGTATTCTTACGCGTATAATGGAAAGGTACTACAGGAAACTATTTATATGATTTTTTACGTTGTCTATAAGTGGTGGTGATAGTTTGTGTGGTCTGTTAGTGTGTTTTCTGCATTTATCTTCCTCTAACGATTATGCAGGGAAAGATCCAAGGAAAGAAAGGCATAGGGAGGCGTAGAATGTCATGGCTGCGCAACCTGAGAGAGTGGTACGGATGTACATCAAATGAACTTTTCAGAGCAGCCGTCTCAAAAGTCCGAATAGCTATGATGATTGCCGACCTCCGCCGCGGAGATGGCACTTAAAGAAGAAGAACGATTCCCCATCTTTCAGTGTTCTTAATGCTGTAGTGATCCAAGTTTCTGAAACGTTAAGAATTTCCAAGAACATAGTTTTGCAAACACGTTGCTCTTCATTGCGAATGTAGAAGTAATATTCTCGAGAGTAATTTCTTCGAGACCGTTGTTCTACACTAAAAGTTACTTGTTTTTTGTAAACTTGTCTCACATGACGAGCAATGAAATCTCACTTTCTCGTATGATCTTTAACTTCCAAAATTCGTTGAAAAAAGGTCTCTATCTTCTCTAGCTATTTTAGCTAGCAGATTTTAGTCTATATGTGTTTGAGCATGGTGCACCTATCTGTCTACCTTTAATACCTTTTCGATTTTTATGTTCAAGTCCCAGATTTAGACTAGTTTTAGATTTGTCATTCACCCACTCACTAACGTTTTTAATTCTTTTCCTTCTTACTCTCTCTATATTACCAATGTTTCTTCTCTTTCTATTTGTGGTTTTCTCAGTACTATTCTTATTGGGTTCAATTATTACTCCAGGGATGTTTTCTTCTTCTGTCGGAATGTAATCTTGGTCAGTATCGAAGTCTGCATGAAATGGTTCCTCATCGCTTTCCTTCTAAATTATTTCATTTTCATTCCCATTGGCTTCATTCTCTTTTAAGCTTACTAAAATTAAACACAAAAGAGGTAAATACATAATATTTTTTTATGTAGAATTTAAACCAACCTGTAGAAAATTCAAGATTAATATCAGTCTCGTGGTCACTATGATCCCCATTCGTCTTTTTGTATTTGTTTTCTTCTACAATACTTACAGCAATATGTTTACCATAAAAAAATAAGTAGGTTTTTAATTTGTTGTTATTATTTTAAATAAAGTTGATTATGAGTTACCTTCAAAAGAACAATAAGAAATATCCGTTTGAGTGTTTATATACGCTTTCTCAGCTAATTCCAATATTTATTCACTTCTGGAACACATTACAGCAGTTATAAAAAAACTAAACTTTTAAACATTTAGTAACTCATTTTACGATATAAATGCTATCGCCTCGGATAACAACGAGGACTATTAGAGAAGTAATATTGGTTGCATAACTATATTTACTGAGATACAATTCTTTCGTGGGGAAGGGATCATTATGTTTTATTATTTTGCGCTCGTAACTCAAAAAGTAAACAATTTGAGTTACTACAGTCTTCGTTATGTCGACCAGTCGATATGTTGATACACCACGGTGGACAACAAACTATTGGATGCAGCTAGGCTCGCTTCTGATTTTTTTGCTATTTTTTTAAATTGTTATTTTTATTCAGTGTTAGCAACGTCGAGATATTGTCAATTTTGTTGTTACAATTAATTTTACAACATCAAATTAGTCAAAAAATGTTACAAAATTTAAAAAATTCATCTTTTTTTACTTATAAAATTTGAAAAAATAATAAAATGAACAATATCTTGACGTTGAGACCTAGATAAATTCATACACTAACGTATTCTTTTTGGATTTTTGTCAAGCGATGATCCAGTTATAAGTTACGATAAACACCGCAAAGTAACTTTCTTTTTTCTTGAAAAATTACCTGCCATTTTCTTAATTTTTAATATTTTTGTACCAAAATTTCAGATAATGCTCTTGAAATTTTGTATTATAATGCACTAATATTAAATTAATGTACTAATAATGTACTAAATATAAATAAATTTGTATGAAACACATTTAAAAAAAATCATATTTTTAAAAAGTGTTTAAAATATTAAAAATAAATACCCTACCCCCCTCCACATTAAAAGAACTTTTTGGCGTGTCCTCTCTGTGTTATAACATAATGTAATTAATAAATATAAATAAATATTTAATAAATATTTTCTATTAATAAATAAAATAGTGAAAAATTAGAGCATTATCAATCAAATTAAAAACATCTTGATTAATTGCTTAAAAAATGATTATATAAATGAACTCTTAATCTCAATACAAGATTTCTGCACTATATTTCTCTTATAGCCCATTATGATGGTCATTAAGGCATACCAAATAACCAATTAACATCAAACTTTCACAGCGGTATGCTCTCAAAATCTGACAAAACGATACAGAATAGAGAGATTATTATTGAGTGGACTGATGAGCCCATTATTGGTACTACATTTTGATACAATGCTGGTAATGTAATGAACTGAATAATGCACATTTTAACTTACCCTTGGGGAACACGTAACAAGCTTCGCTTAAACACAGTTGGAATGTCACCAGAATTGAATAAAATAGAGAGAATTGGATATTTTACAAATTTTAGATGCATTCGGAACAATTTCGTTAAAGGTTTGTTCACTCTAATCGATAAGAAACCTTCATACATACTTTTAATGGTTATTGTGTAATTATCTGTTACAACAATAATTATAAACCCTATTTCAGAGATGTGTTTTTTTTTTATAAATATATAAAACTCAATTGCGTTTCTTTGCAAAAAGAACAGCAAAAAGAACATTTAAAGCTTTTAACTAATATTAAAATGACGTTTCTTATGGCAGTAATAAAAATTACTAATGACAAGACTCAATGTCACTGTCAAAAATAAAAGTATTTTGACAGTGGCGTAACAAACTATTGAAACTTAAATTACAGTATTCTGTTTTTCTTTACATATAAATATTGTTATGATGCCTAATTTTATCTATTTTGGAATTGTTTAAAATATTAAATTATTAAGATTTGTTATTTCTATTTAGAAAACTAAGTAAGAAAATTGCAGGTATTTGGTTAGGATTAAGTTTAAAATAAGAAGTTATTTATTGTAATGGTGGAAGTGCGGGTTGATACAATGAATGATTCCAAGAACGATTTAACAAAATAGTTGGACACTGAGTGTAAATAGCAGTTCGTATTTTCAGAAAATTAAATTTTGTTTCTAGGCCTTTGTAAATATAAAATAGTTAGAAAAGATTAAAAGTATTTTACATAAATTGTTTAGAGGAAGAATATAGAAAGTTGCTTTCGATGGTTAATATAGGGAAATTCCAAATAAGTCGGTATGAAGTAGTAATTTTATTGCTAAGCGAGGCCGGCTAATATGTTGAGTGTATAGAGGTTCTGTCGAAAGAAAGAGTGGGAGGGATACATCTTGAAATGGAATTTTTGATTGACGAAGGGGGACACTTTAAGAAATGGTGGGAAATACGGCAGGTTTGTTTGATGGAAGAAAGAAAAAATACGGTGAGTCGACTACAAAATTTTAAGGAGAAAGGTTGTTTGTGTTTCTTGATAAAATTATTAACTATAATTAAATATGGATTTTCTGCGAGTTTTTTGATAAGTAGTGTAGTTGTGTAAGAAGTCGTGGAGTGAGTGATTTTACATCCAAGCAGTACAAAAGCAGAGAGCTTCGCTAGTGACTTTTTGAGAGACTACCAGATTTTGGAGCGATTGGAAGCAGAACCCGATTGGCAGAGTTTTTTTATTTTTGTTCAATAAAAATACTTTCTTTGGGCAAAGTTCTAATCAGGAGGAGGGGTTACTCAACCAGGAGAAACCAGATTCCAGGAGACGAAGACGATCTAATTTACAATTTCAACTTTGTTGAATTACTTTGTTCTTACTGTTGCAGTTTCGCAACGATATATAAACATTTATAAAATATTAACAGATATTTTGTTAGTTTTGATTCTCTTCGTAGTATATTTAAATGAGATTGGGTGTACAAGGACACAGCGGTTTTAAGAACTAATTTACAAGACGAGCCATCTACGAAATAACACCAATGTGTGAGATAAGAGACGAATTTCATCTACAAAATGATAGTCGAGTTTTATCTCTCAAACCACACAGATGTGTATGTGTATGGGTTAAGGGTACCTGAGACACTTCGCTTCGGTCTTGTATTTTTTCCAAACGAGTCAGAAGGCATATTTTGACATGAAACAAAAAACACAATACTTAGAAGACATGGCTGCAACCGGAAAATAAGGTTTTACGAAAATTTGCAAACGGAATTATTCCACAGGATGTTTCAAAATTAGAATAATAAAACCGCTTTGTAATTAACCTCGTACAATAAGTCAAATATAAAATTTTATCAAAAAACTGACTATACTAAATTAAAATTTATAAATTATACACAGTGTGCTAAAAAAATCATCAAAATAGGGCTAAAAATAAAAAAATTGAAATACTTTGAATTTGACCAAAATTTTCTCCGTTGCGTTTTTTTGCATCTGAGTGTATATGGTGTTTGGGAGACATATGGTAACTCGAAAATACATGTTTTTCAGTATTTATTTAAGAAGGTTTCTTAAATCTAACTCAATAAAATAAAAAACCAAATATATTTCATTAAATACTTTATTATGTCATATATTCCATGTTTATTACAAAATATATATTAATATTTCTGTTGTTAATATAATGGCACATACAGTACGTTTTAAACAGTAAGTTTTAAATTAGAACTACACACTATAAATGGCAACACTGCGCCCGTCGACTTTCCACGAACCTCCGTTGTCCCGTCGCCAATAATTTGTCATTATACAGTGGTTGTTTAAACCAATAACAGCGTAGATTTTAAATTTATTTTTGCAACCAACATGGCTGTTTATACGCCTGTAAAAGAGGTTTTAATAATAAAATGGTTTTATAGTAGGTAGTAATTCTGGACAACAGTGTGTAGATTTATTTTCTGTGTTTTTGATTGAGACCAATTCCTTGCGTACAGTCAGTTCATAATATTGATAAATGTTATGAGAGTTGTTATTGACTCAAAAATTGCAGAAAATGTCACGCTCAAGAAGTGCCATCAGAAAAAGGTGAAGAAAGAGAATACCGGGATACACAAATTTGTGCAACAATCGAGGTACATAGATTCAATAAGCTCAAGTAGAAGCATTGCTAGAGAGTTAGATGTTAGCAATGTTACTGTAAATACTTTGAATTTGACCAAACTTTTCTCCGTCGCATTTTTTTTTGCATCTGAGTGTATACAGGCAGTATATATATATATATATATATATATATATATATATATATATATATATATATATATATATATATATATATATATATATATATATATATATATATATATATATATATATATATATACTGCCTGTATACACTCAGATGCAAAAAAATGCGACGGAGAAAAGTTTGGTCAAATTCAAAGTATTTACAGTAACATTGCTAACATCTAACTCTCTAGCAATGCTTCTACTTGAGCTTATTGAATCTATGTACCTCGATTGTTGCACAAATTTGTGTATCCCGGTATTCTCTTTCTTCACCTTTTTCTGATGGCACTTCTTGAGCGTGACATTTTCTGCAATTTTTGAGTCAATAACAACTCTCATAACATTTATCAATATTATGAACTGACTGTACGCAAGGAATTGGTCTCATGAATTTGTTTTTATATCTGATTCTCATAGAGGGCGCTAGTTACACGGATCGTACTAAGTATTAGTCAATATAACTTTTTTAAGAGTATAATTATTAATCAAAATTTTAAGTAAGCTTAAACATCATTCAATTTTACACGAAAAAGGTACTCTTGGTAAAACTCGATACTGCGTACCGATTTCGGAATATTTTGATTTGAAAATTATGAAGTAATAATTAATGCTGGTATAAAATAGTTAGTAATTAAACAAAACTCACAAGAAGAAAATTAAATTAATGACTAAGAACATAAAATAAAATTCAATTACAGTAAGTGTTCAAAATGCCCTCCGTTTTCGCGAATACACAAGTCTATTCTTTTTTCTAAAGATTCCATTAACCTTCTAAACGGTAGGGGATCAGCTATGATGTCATTAAATTGACGTTGCATTCTTTCTTCCAATTCTTGGCGTGAATTTACCTCTGTAGCATAGACTTTTTCCTTATTATACGACCAAACTGCGTAGTCCAAAGGGTTAAAATCGCATGACCGAGGAGGCCAATAAATCGGAGCTTCTGCACCTCTACCAATCCATCGATTCGGAAAATGATTACTCAACCAATTACGACACCTTCTATCAATAAAGTATTAGTCAATATAACTTTTTTAAGAGTATAATCGTTAATCAAAATTTGAAGTAAACTTTAACATCATTCCATTTTACACGAAAAAGGTACTCTTGGTAAAACTCGATACTGTGTACCGTTTTCGGAATATTTTGATTTGAAAATTATGAAGTAATAATTGATGCTGGTAGTAATGATAAAGTTCTAATAGCTATACCGCTATTTTCTCCAAGTGTGCCATGGAAATCTGACATATATTGATTGTTATGACGATAAATCAACAATAATTAGAGTTTTGAAACCTTGTTATTTGTAAAATCAAATCAAAATGTACTCAAATGTTGAATACACTGACATGTTATTAACCTTAGGCGAATGTTTAGGATGTCCTAGTGCAGCTGTGACACGTTATGCAGAAAAGTTTCCTAGAAGAAACTTACCAAGTAAAAAAAAATTTAGAGCCGTTGAACGACGTTGTCGAGAAACTGAGAATGTGAGACCAAATAAAATAAATTCTGGTAGACCAAGAACAACAAGAACAATTAATAAAGAAAATAATATTTTAAATTTACTTGATCAAGATCCAACAGTTAGCGTAAGGAATATAGCAAGACAAACAAATACTTCTTCTTCAAGTACTTGGCGGATACTGAAAGAACAGCAATTACATCCTTATCATTACAGACAAGTCCAAGAGCTCTTGCTAGATGATCTACCGGTTAGAGTGGATTTTTGTGAAACATTGCAACAAAGGACAGCCCACAATCCAAATTTTTTAAAATGCATTCTTCTTACGGACGAGGCCACCTTTACGCGACAAGGTATGTTTAACTCCCATAATGCACACTACTGGTGTGATGACAATCCACGAGTCAAAAGGGTATCACATTACCAACACTCATTTAAAGCTAATGTTTGGGCAGCAACTTTAGGTAACAAATTAATAGGTTATCATATTTTACCTGAAAATTTAAATGGTGATATGTATCTTGATTCTTTAAACAATTCCTTATTCGAGATATTAGAAGATTTAACGCTAAACGAGCGAAGATCTTTATTTTTTATGTACGATGGAGCTCCACCATACTTTGATAGAAGGTGTCGTAATTGGTTGAGTAATCATTTTCCGAATCGATGGATTGGTAGAGGTGCAGAAGCTCCGATTCATTGGCCTCCTCGGTCATGCGATTTTAACCCTTTGGACTACGCAGTTTGATCGTATATTAAGAAAAAAGTCTATGCTACAGAGGTAAATTTACGCCAAGAATTGGAAGAAAGAATTCAACGTCAATTTAATGACATCATAGCTGATCCCCTACCGTTTAGAAGGTTAATGGAATCTTTAGAAAAAAGAATAGACTTGTGTATTCGCGAAAACGGAGGGCATTTTGAACACTTACTGTAATTGAATTTTATTTTATGTTCTTAGTCATTAATTTAATTTTCTTCTTGTGAGTTTTGTTTAATTACTAACTATTTTATACCAGCATCAATTATTACTTCATAATTTTCAAATCAAAATATTCCGAAAACGGTACACAGTATCGAGTTTTACCAAGAGTACCTTTTTCGTGTAAAATTGAATGATGTTTAGGTTTACTTGAAATTTTGATTAATAATTATACTCTTAAAAAAGTTATATTGACTAATACTTAGTACGATCCGTGTAACTAGCGCCCTCTATGAGAATCAGATATAAAAACAAATTCATGGGATGTATCAGCTTCTAAAACATATTCGTATACAATTTCATTAGTTCCCAGTAGTTTCGGCAAAATCGTAAAAATTTTTTTTTCTTCAACGCCCTGTATCTTGAAAACGGATGGCGTGACAAAAATTGTTTACAAAGCAAACCCCAATTATTTTTCAGTTTTTTACCTACTCTAGAGACGGGGTTATCTTTTTTTGAAACACCCTGTATATTTCAGTCAAATTTACCTTTAAAAATCATGATGTACGCTGCTTCTTATTTACATTTAAATTTCTACTTTTATCCTCTAGCTACTAACTAACGCAATTACTTACCCTTAGGGAAGGCATAACAAGCCACGCTTAAGCGTATGGTATGTCGACTGGATAATGTCACCAGAATGAGATAGTGCACTGCTATAAGTTTTTCCATATCTTCTGCCACAAACTTCGTTAATACGATAGCGGTTACGAACGGTTAGCTTCATCAAAAACTTTTAATTGGAATAAGGATTTTTAAATTAGATTTTAAAGATAATCATAAACTTTAAGTAAAGATTACTATATCTTTTGATAATCGCTACTAGTTTTAACTAGGTTATAAAAATTAAGAAAACAAAAAGAAAGTGATGGAATAACAATATAAGGAGAACTTTTTGTATCTCCTTTAGTATTATCATTTTATGGGATTAAAACTTCCAATATTTACCTAAACTTCTAATTTAATTTTCTAATTATTTTTATTATCTAGTTTCGTTATGGATACTATTAGCCCAGGGAAATAGCTTTTTTTCGTGACACTCGTCCAGCCAGGCAACCGACAATTGTTTTGAGTAGTATGAACCTCTATAACAAGAACCTATATGTTTCCTAGAGTTGATTTATTAGACTTAATTAATTATTAACAAATTAAGGTGAAAAAACAGTAAATTTTTGTTTTTTTAGTTTATTAGCAAAAAGTAAAGCGTTTAAAACAAATATGAGAAAAGAAGAAACTTAAAAGTCATATAAAAACCTTCAAAATGGGGTTTTCTAAATGTTATTATTCTTATTTATTGCTTAGAAACTTGCAAATTCAGTCAACAATTTCGGTTTTTTGTAAATGTTATTAACTTTTTTAAAATAAAATTATAATCTTTATATTACACACAATATTGGGTCTTGTGGTGTTTAAAATAAGATTAAAATTTTAAGTCGTTCGGTCAAAGAGTAAGGTATTTAATTTGTTTATCCCAAATTAAATTTTTTTCCAACAATATAAGTCTGAAAATTAAATAGGTAAGGTGAACCTGTCGAAGTGTGAACTAGTTTTCAGTTAGATGATTTTTATGACATATTTTGCATGATTTAGGAGATGTTTTAAGTCATGATATTTTTTCCCTAGAATGCTGACGGACTTTACTACATATACTTAAATTTGGGCACGTTCGCAACATCAGATGTGGAAATTATGTTATATTTTTTTAAGTATCCATGGTTCACACTTTCTCGTCAATTTGGGTAAGTGTGACAATGGACTTTAGCTTAAAACAGCGTGTGTTATTTTTGGGACAAGTGTAAATAATTTAAAAGTGTAAGAGAAAAAGAATTTTTTAGTGTTTGAAAAATTTTAATTTACTTATTTTTAAGCAAGTTACAAACTTTTTAAGATTTAAAGGTTCAACCCGACAAAATTTACGTCAAAAATAAAATGATCCCTTCTTTTGTTAACGGGTTCTGGTAAAGTTTTTACGATATCGCCTTCATATTCGTTTATCATTCGCCTATCATATCCGTGTCTTCTATATCAGGCCAAAAAAAGGTGTTACTACTCATTTTATATCTTAAAAAGCAAATTTTTCATTCATTTTCAATCTTCTTATCAATTCTTCCAATAAAATGTTTAATATGTTTTTTCATACTCTACAACAACCCAAATACCCAGCGCGATTTGGGTCTTTCCCAACTCTCCAACTGTTGGCACTTCTTTTTTCAATTATTTGCTCGTTTTCTTTAAATATTTCAGAATCTAAATCATTTTCAGAGTCAACATATTCTACTAAATCTTCTTCCGATTCTGAGCTACTAAAAGTTTCTTTTCGTTTCTTAATCCTCTTCGGTTTTTGAAATTTTGCTTCTCTTTTTTTCTGCGTTGTTCTTCTTTTGTTTGTTTTTCTATTTCTTTTATGTTCTTCAATATATTTTCTTCTGTAAGTTTATTCAGAACTTCTTCGTAAGTAACGACTTCTGCCCCAACAGCTACTTTTTTTTTTGAGCCCTAAGGACTTTGCTTATTTGTCTGTTTAACAGTGTTTAATAGCAGCTCCTCAAAACTTATTTTTGAAAAATTACTACTTGGAGTTAGATCAAAAATATTGGTTGTATGGTTTTCCACAATCTGTCTTTATTTACCGACTAATCAATATTGCTATGATGAACAATACAACTATTGTTTGATCTTCTAAAGTCTTTATTTCTTTCCATCTTCTTAGGCTTTCAGGGTGGTATTTTTCCTCTGGTATGACATGACGGTTAAATGGATATATACCAGCTTTTGTAAACCCGTTGTTGATAATTTCTATGCTTCGTTTTTCCATGTAGTGCCTATCGTCAGAGAAAACTCTTTTTTTGGAAATTTAAGGCGAGTATTATGTCTCTGCCAGGTTACAAGTTGTTGGTCCCAAGAATCTTTTAGATACTTAAATACGGCTAAATCCAAAGGCTGCAGAAGGTGGCTGGTATGAGATGGATGTTTGATGATTGTAATATCATTCTGTCGTGCCAATTCAACTAGTTCAATACTAATATGGGTACTATGACCATCATGTATCAACAGTACCGGCTGGTACCGTAGTATAGTACCGGTACTATTTTCTCCTAATGCGGGAATAAACGTTTTTTTTTAAATAAATAAAAAATACGTCACACTCCATCTATCCATTGGTACTGGCTACATAAGCAGTTCGCGGAAATGTTAGCATTGAAATGAAATGAATTATGAATTGCAGTTCTTGTTATCTGGTAGCCAGGAATCCCAAATATTTTTTCCCTTGAATACGATTAGTGGTGGTGCTTTTATCTCTGATGCAGACACTGCTGAAAGAACCGTGGTTTTCTCTTCCTGGACTGAAAGTAGTTCTGGAACTTGGTTTACCTTTAGCTCCCACGACTTTGGTTTTTTTTGGGGTCATGAGAAATGAATGTTTCGTCCATATTCCACACGAGTTGCGGCTTGTCCTCTAATGTTAGCTGAACTAAAGTTTTTTTGAGAATATCAAACTATTTTTGGATGATGAAAGGATCTGTCATATGTGTCACCCTGTAAAGGTGAGTACACATATGCGAGCAGAACTACTATTCGCGAACCGTTTGTGAACGCTATATTCGTATAATTTGTACGACGGGACGAACCACTTGCGAGCTGTTCGTTCGCTGTTCGTCAGGAACCACGGCCTGTCGGTTTTTGGGACGAACACAAAGAATGTTCGCAGTTAAATTTGGATGGTGTTCGCAGCGATATTGTCTGTTTGTGCCGTCGTCGAATCAAGATTGTATGACTTGTTCCTAGTTTGCATTTAGTGCGTATTTTTCGGCATGAACCCAAGTTTTCCATGGTTGCACAGTGATCCAAGAATAAATGTATTTAACTTATTGACTTATATCAGAATAAGAATCCGCTTATTCTGGAATCTGAAAGACCGTGATCATTTTCGAAAAAACTTAAAGATGAAGCTTGTCGCGAAATAGGTGAGAATGGACATGCCACTAGAAGATTGTAAGCCGAAAATTATATGGTAACGAAGCGAAAAGAAAAATGTCTACACAGGCACCGGTGAAATAGGAAATGGTGAGTTGAATAAAACAGAAATTCTGAAAGCATAAATTATATTTCACCAAATTGTGTTCATTCAAAATGAATAAAATAATTAAATTCATTTCTACACAAACAAATCTGTTACTTCGCACAAGTTGGTTCGTCGCTTTCCATGGATCGCGATGAGTTCGCTGTAAACATATTTTCAACGAACTGTTCGCGAACAGCTCGCGAGCAGTTCGCGAACAGTTCGGCTCGCATATGTGTACCCATCTTAACAGATCACGCAAGCGGTATACCGCGATTATCGCTCAGCGACGATCGCTTAGCGATGATCGCAACAGACGCTCCAATAAAAACGTACCTTAATTCTTCACCCTATAAAATCTTATTATTAAAATTACTTAATATTCCAAGTCTTTATATTTATTTTGCTATTTCTAGTTTTGTGTTTGCTTTCAATATAGTTGCTTTTTACTAAATATAGGTATCTAACACTGAATAAGACCAGAAATGAGTCCCCATGGAATACAAATCAACGTGTTTTTGCATTTTTTTCAAAAAGTGTAACTTTTTAGTTGTTGTTTTTGGTGCTACACTCTGTATATTGCTTTCACAGTCCAGATCCTTTAAGAGTTTAAAACATCAAAAAGAGGTATAGATTTATTAACTGTCTATAAATATTTTTTTAATTTGTACCTTCGTTCAAAATTTACTGTATGTCGATTGTAAATAATTTACAATTGAATTCGTAGCTGTTTAGATTTGTAACGATTTTTTAAATATTTTAATAGTACATGTAGCGAAAAGTCACTTAAACGGAACGGAACATTCGGGCTTACATATGTGGAATATTTAGATTTTTGAGATTTCGTTTATATTCGAAGATATTTGAAATGCTGATATACTCTTTGGAACCTGGAAATAGCGCTTCATTGGATTTGTATCGAAAATTCTCACGCTATAGTGACGACGTAAAATATGAAATATCTTATTTTATATATAGACTAGTCATCTTATATTATCCCTTCTAAATTTGGGGAAAATTTTTGTTATTTTTAAATTTAACGCGAAATATACTATGAAATATTTTATATTTTATAAATGAAATGCTTTAGACAAGGAACTAATATTCCTTGCTTTTCAGGTATAAGCATTTTTATTTTTAATTTACAATCTACGCAAATAAGAAACAGGGTTCAAAGGGATAGTGATGCGTATTATCAGGTGTTGCTCCAAATAGCCTCTACTAATCAATTCCTATCCTCATCTACAAGAAGTGTGGTCTTGATTACAGCGGTGCACTCTAACAAACTAGTGGATGGTCGTGGGTCGACGAGAGAGGGAGAGATAATCCTCCGAAAAGAAGATTTAACGTAGGGCTATTGCTACCTTGTAAAATACCCTCTTTTTATGAAAACTAGACCACATCTTGAACTGGATCCCATAAACCAGCAACTATTACAAGCGCTTTGTGGAAGCAGTTATCCCCCCGGGCAGACCAAGTAATAGCAGACAAGCTATTCCGCAACATCGATACAGCTAGATGCCAAAAATGGATAAAAACTGTCGAAAACATTGACTTCACAAAATCAAGCTGGCAGAAATGGTCCCTGTTGTGAAAATTGGAGGAGCTAACCAACTGGATTAAAATATATCCCAATAAGATTGCCTCACATATAGAGTATCTCTATCCAGCTTTACGAGACAGTACACACTACCAAAGTGAAAAACTTCTTAAGGGCAATAAAACAAACCCATAGACCTAGAATATTCAGTAAGAATTCTTATTTGTAAAATGAGACATACGCTAAAATAAATAAAATCAGGTAAATAATCTGGGTTTGATGGCATCCATACTGCGTTCCTGATACACTGTAGTGTGTACGCTGTACACCTGGCAATGTTATACACTGATACTCTTTACTCAGGCAACATTTCTTTCTTACTTAAACAAACAAAGAAAATTGTAATTACGAAACCTGGCAAAACAAATGATAATCCAAAAAACTACCGCTCCATAGCTCTACTCAGCATGGTATATAAACTATTAGAAAAGCTTCTACTCAAAACAAGTAGTCACAGAATATTTGAAAATGTCCCCACTAAACAAAAAAGCTTTCGTCCTTATCAAAACTGTATGGACCAAGTCTTCAGCTAATTTTCAAAAGAAACAAAAAACATTCATAGATCTAACTAATCATTCTTATGATTAATATATTATAAACTAGTCTGTGTTATCTCCTGCAAAAAGATAATAAATCTTATTGAGAGCTTACTGACAAACAGAACCTTCCAGGCAATTAAAGCCACCAATCTTTAAACTCTACAGAAAACACTCTCACGAATGATCTATCTATTTTCAGCGAATACTTTAAGAACTGGAGATTACTGCTATTTTCTACAAAACTAAAATATTAAACATTTATTTTAACAACAGTCTGACAAACACAGAATTTTAAGTGTATTTTAATAACAAACTATTGAAACACAATAAATACCGAAGTAAGTTGGGATTACTCTATACAGAAATGCTCACATTCAGAAATACTTAAGAAAAAGATCAGCAAGACTAAACCCACGTAACAATATAATACAAAAACTGTGCGATACTTCATGAGGGTCCACAGCATCAATTTTAAAATCCTCCGTTCTTACCCTAATATATAAGGTAGTACAATACTGTGCACCGGTGTGGTTGAACAGCAGACATACCCACCTGGTCAAAACTCAGCTAAACCGTGCTACGCGTATAAGAACAGGCACAACTATTACCAGTTCCTCCCCCAATGTGGCTACCCACCCTTAGTAACATAGCTCCTCCCAACCTGCGAACATGCATTGGTTAAAAAATACAACAAAATTATGGATAATCTCACTGAAATCTGCTCAAGCACTACATAAAGTTTTGACTTAAATGCCTGATAGAAAAAAGAATAGAAAAGTAAAATAGATCTATAAGTTCCATAAGTATAGATCTATAAGTAAAAGTAAAATCAATAAATTTTTAGTTTATACACAATGCTTAAATTGTAGATATCACTACAATGTATTCGCTTTACCATTAGTTTTATTTAAGATATAAATCTGTCCCTTTTTGATTCTCCAACACTGACCCATGTTTTTCATATTTGTAAGGTATATAATCCATGGGTCTGTATTGTTATTTTTATGTGAACAAGATGAACTATTTGAAAAATATTATCTTAAATTACATTTCAACAGAAGAGGATATTATTTTGAGTGATTTCGGTTTGATCACTTTATCTGCTCTTTGCAGACTCGTAAAGATTTGCATTTGTAATGAGCATAACACACCTTTCACACTGATATAAGAGAATAGGTTTCTTGTCTTTTTCTTTAACGTTTTTTTGGCCAAAAAGAGCCAACAACAGCTGTAATAACCTCCTTGTTTTAATTTTATAATTCTTTCTTGTTTGAAGGCGATTTCTGGAGTGGAAATCGAAATGTCGAAACCTAAATATAAAATATAATTTCTATTACAATCAATCGTGTTGATATTAAATTTTTTTAAATTATATTTGACTGGGCTACTAAACATGTTTGCCAATGATTCGTTCCATGATTTAATCGTTCTGATCTTAATCAGAAGTAAATTTTAAAATCTTTTCAACTTATTTGATAACCAACGACTGTAGAAAAAACCACATTTTGTGGAATTTAAGTCAGAAAATGTCAAATTTAAAGCATATGATTGCAATAAATTCTTCTTCTTTTTAAGAAATTTTTACTGTCGAAACTTTTCGAGTATTTTTTATACTTTTTTGTCGTTCATTGTATATATTTTTGTTATAACCGGAGGCTTTCATTATCTGATACCTCATTTAGCAGAGACGACAGATAAACGTATCGTGGAAATCAAAATGTCGAAACCCAAATATAAAATATAATTTCTATTACAATCAATCGTGTTGATATTAAATTTTTTAAAATTATATTTGACTGGGCTACTAAACATGTATTGCTAATGATTCGTTCCATGATTTAATCGTTCTGATCTTAATCAGAAGTAAATTTTAAAATCTTTTCAACTCATTTGATAATCAACGACTGTAGAAAAAACCACATTTTGTGGAATTTAAGTCAGAAAATGTCAAATTTAAAGCATATGATTGCAATAAATTCTTCTTCTTTTTAAGAAATTTTTACTGTCGAAACTTTTAGAGTATTTTTTATACTTTTTTGTCGTTCATTGTATATATTTTTGTTATAACCGGAGGCTTTCATTATCTGATACCTCATTTAGCAGAGACGACAGATAAACGTATATGAAATTTAAAAAAAAATCTTTCACCACATTGACAAATACAAAACGTCCCGCTTTACAAATCACTCTAGATTTGTACCCTAAGGCTATTTCCATTGTAACAGGAACTCAGATAAAAGAAACAGGGAAAGAGGCGTCTAGTGTCCACTGCTTCTCAATCTGTTGTTTGTATAGTCTCAATGTGATTCTCTCTTGTCGTTGTCAGCCAATATGTGTGTACATGAGCATCAATAGAGCATTAAAACCGACCCTATTTCCAATATATGTTTTTACCGGTTGATGCGCTTAATATAAAAGGGTTTAAAGCAAATAGTTAGCTTTGTATAATTATTATGAATACACAACCTAGAGAAACACAAAGTTTGTCTGTAGTTACTTTGTTTACTTTTCGGGAAAACTAAACTATTTGTGTTACAAAAACTAATTTACCCTAAAACATCAAAGAAATTAATTTAATCGTATCTAGCAAAACATTTGTATTATCAATATTCATTAAGTAAGTAACCTTAATTTTTGTTTTTATACTATACTTCAGTTGTCAGAGACGAAAATGCCATTGAACTTCTAAAAATCATACGAACAATCCGAATTTTGTCGAGAATATTAATTTTGGGACACCAAAAAAGATGCAAAAAAGTGTACCACTTTTACCCCCGGGATTTCCCCTAAAACTCCCCTCGCTGGGAGGTTAAAAATAAAATAAATCAGATTTACCAAGAATGGTATTGCATAAAATTTTAGTTTTGAGATTTGGCAACAAATGTGAGGCATTTGAAATATGCTTAAAAAACGCTGGATTTAAACTTTCACACAACAAACGATATACAACATTTAAAAATTTTTTTTCATTTATAGTAGTACATTTTTCAGAAGAGCAAAAATTCTGCAATAAACTACACCCAAAATCGTTTTCTTAAATGCATCTCCCGTGACGTGTGATCGTTTGTAATGCAAAACATTAAATTCTGCGTTTTTTATTCACATTTCAAATGCCTCATGTTTGTTACCACAACTCAAAATTAAAATTTCATATCATAGGTTTGAAAGATTGATCTCTAAAAATTAAAATTTTACTGCAACTGGTTTATAAAAATAACCAATTTTATTGAGATCACAAGAAATGAAAAATAACAGAAGTCCTGGTAAAAATGACATATGCATCGAAATGATCAAGTTTGGTGGAGAACAACTACAAAGAAAAATATACCAGCTACTAGTGCTAGTATGGGAAAAGGAAATAATGCCATTGGAGTGGTATGAGGCCGCATATGCCCTCTGCAAAAAAACGAGACAAACTGAAGTGTGACAACTATAGAGGTATAGCCTTACTAGACACGGTATACAAAATCTTGGCAAGAATATTAAAAAATAAACTAAATTGCTGTACGGAAACAATCCTGCATGAGTATCAGGCCGGCTTTAGAAAGGATAGATCTACTGTAGACCAAATCTTCTCATTAAAGGAGATACAAACGACTTGTTATGAAAGTAAAGTTCCCCTGCATGTTTTGTTTGTGGATTTTAGACAAGCATATGATAGATAGAGTCGATAGAGTCAAAATGTATCGAGCAATGGAACATTTGGGTATACCAAAGAAACTGACCCGGCTAGTTAAAATGACATTTTATAACTCTACGTGTGAAATTGCTTGGCAGGGTCACATATCAGATCAATTTACAGTTGCAAAAGGCTTGAGACAGGGAGATCCTTTATCCACTACATTATTCAACTTAGTGTTAGAAACTGTAATCAGAAAATGCAGCATGAAGGTGGAAGAAACGATCATGAAAAATGAGCACCAGTGCTTGGCGTTTGCTAACGATCTAACGATCCTAGCAAAAACCGAGAAAGAATTAAGAAGAGTTGTGAAGAAAATCATTGAAGAAGCACAGAAATTCGGATTGGAACTAAATGAAGATAAAACCAAATATATGATCATGGGAGGGACAGAAGGGAAAAAAGAAGACTTTAGCGTGAGGTCTGTAAGTGATAAAAGCTATAGTTTTAAAAGGGTGGACAAATTTGAATACCTGGGTGTAGTTTTCGATAAAAATGGAAAAGAGAAATGGGAGCTCGAAGCCAGAATAGCAAAAGGGAATAAAAAATTAGGTAGTTTAAGAGCCCTACTGAACTTAAAATACGTTTCTAGACAAGGTAAACTCAGAATATATAAAACAGTAATTCAACTCACAGTAACATATGCCGGTGAGACATGGACATTAAATAAGAAGGAAGAGGATACTCTGGAAAGATGGGAAAGGAAAATATTGAGACGCATATTCGGAGGACGGAAGACAGAAGATGGTTGGGAGAGAAGAACCAACAATGAATTAATGGCTTTATGTAAAAAACCTACCATTACTAAGTTTGTCAAGTCACAAAGAAGCAGATGGTTGGGACATGTGGAAAGAATGGCAGCAAACAGAATACCTAAATTAGTAATAACCAGAAAACTAATCCCCAAAAGAAGAGGTAGACCCAAAACGAGGTGATTAGTAAAGTGGAGGAAGACCTTAAACACGTGAAGGAGAGGAACTGGAAAAGAAAAGCACAAAATAGAAGCGAATGGAGAAATATTGTCCACCAGGTCCTTCAGAGCAGTTAAGAATGTTGTATATACATGTTTAAGTTATTTTTTTTTTTATTAAGAAGAAATATAGCCGCATCCACCAAAAGGTTATTAGCGGCATTACACAGTAAACAAAACTTTAAATCTGATACAAGATATTAATTGACCTTAGGTAATTTAATAAGTTTTTTACGTGGCAGTTTTCTCCTAATAAATCTGGTAGAGTATTTGGTATATTGTTTATGGAACGTTCTCTATGGTATTTTGGACACTCGATTAACAAATGGACGACGGTAAGAGGCGTAACACATAGGTCGCACAGCGGGCGTTCACTGGCCGAAAGTAAATACGAGTGTGTTATCTTAGTGTGTCATATACGTAGGCGCGTTAGAACCGTTTGAATAAACCGTGTGCTAGCACTAGTTTTCCACTGTCGTGTATCTGGTTTTAGCGATCTTAATTTAGATTGCGATAGAAACCATTCGCGCTGCCACTGACCCATCACTTTTTGTTTAAAAAACGATTTGAGATCTTTACACACACTCTCAAGCACTAATTCAGATTCCGCACTTGTTGCTGCATCACGAGCACTACTGTCTGCCTCTTCATTGCCGATAATTCCTATATGCGATGGGATCCATATAAATTTAGGAGTTATGTGGTTCTCTTGGGCGATTTGTAGTTCAGTTTTTATTAGTTGCTCCAATAGCTGTTTAGGATACAGATGCTGTATTGCAAGAAGAGAGCTGAGCGAGTCAGTGAGAAACGGAGGTTTTGAAATTATTGAGAGGTTTGCATGTTTTAGGGCACGGTACAAAGCAAACAGTTCAGCGGTGAAAACACTTGAGCTAGGCGGTAGCTTAAATTTGAAAGTAGACGTTGGAGTAAGAAAAGCACAACCAATGCCATCAGCAGATTTAGATGCATCGGTAAAGATGTTTGTGCAGTTAAGGTAGTCTCGTTCAAGAATCTCATTTAGTTTGTTTTTGATTATTATATTGTTATTGCATTTTTTGGACAACTCTATTAAAGAGGTGTTGCAATTTGGGATGCTTATCAGCCATGGAGTCGGATGTTGGATGTTACAGTGAAATACATCTGGGATTGTTGTGTCAAAATTATTCAGAATTGATCTTACTCGTGTGTAATAAGGTTTTCCAGTACGAGGTTTATTAAAGAGAAAGTCAAGATTGTTTTTAGAAAAAGTATTTTCGAAGAGTGGATGATCCTTATTAGCAGCTACAGAAGAAGCGTGTGAAAGTGTTAAAAGTGCCCGCCTATACTGCAATGATGGTTCTCCAGTTTTGGAATGTAAGCTTTCTATGGGTGAAGTGTGAAAAGCTCCGAGAACGATCCGAAGTGCGGCATTGTGGATTGTATCTAATGGTTTTAGGGTACTCTTGGTTGCGGAGGCATAAACAATTGAACCGTAATCGAGTTTGGATCTAATTAGTGTTTTATACAGAAGGAGTAGTGTAGAGAAGTCGGAACCCCAGAAACGATTTGATACGGTTTTAAGCAAATTGAGTCTTTTGTTGCATGTTAGCGCCAAATGTTGTATGTGCTTTTTCCAGGAAAGTTTTTGATCCAGCCACATACCGAGGAATTTTACGGAGTTTTGGAAGGGAATAATGCTGTTGTGAAGATAAAGGACTGGTGTAAAGCATGACTTTTTCGTAAACACCATACCAGTTGTCTTTGTAACGGAGAATTCTAAGCCTGTACTAGCTGTCCATTTATCTAGTTGGGTTAAAAATGTCTGTACTATTCTGCACATAGATTCTTTTTGTGCTCCTTTAATGTATACCACTAAATCGTCAGCATAGAGGCGAGCTTTGAGAGGTTTCTGTAATTTGTTTAATATGTTGTTTATGGCAACTAGGAATAGGGTAGGACTAAGTACTGAGCCTTGTGGGGTACCGTTTTCTGCAGTATAAAAATCAGAATAAACGTTATTAACTCTTACTTGGAAAGAAAAGTCTTTTAACAAATTTTCGATATAGGCTAAGCAGTGTCCTCTAATATTGGATGCGTGCAATTTTTTCATTGCTAACGCTTCTTGGACATAACTTTGTAAGTCTACGATATTGTCCATTGCTGACCGTTTACGTCTGAAGCCGTTTTGCTCTGGTAAGAAGAAATGAGATTTTTCCAGTGTCCACATAAGCCGGGCATTGACTATTTTCTCCATTAATTTAGCCATGGCACATGTTAGAGAGATGGGTCTGTATGATTCTGGATCAAGTCGAGGCTTTCTGGATTTTAAAAAAGGCAAAATTGTGGCTTTTGCCCATATAGACGGATATTGTCGTTGTTGCCAAATTTGATTGAAAATTTGCAGTAGATGTTGTTTTGCTAAGATTGATAAATGCTTCAGGAATACGACAGGAATATTGTCGGGTCCTGGACTTGAGTTTTTCATATCTTGTAAGGAGTTATTTAGTTCTATAATAGTAAGAGGTTGAGATAGGGGGTTTTCGTGGGATTCTTCTAGAGACAAGATGGTGCGTTCTTTCTTTAGCTTGTAGTCCCTAAAATTAATGTCGTAGTTTTCGCTAGAGGAATGTTGTTCAAATGTGAAAGCAAGAGTGTTAGCAATGTCTTGTGAAGAAGAGACTGTGGTATTGTTTATTTTAAGAGTGTTAATTGATGAAGAATACTTTAAACCGGAAATTTTCTTTACCCTTTTCCAAAATTCGCTCATTGGAGTAGAACTATTTATTACTGAGACGTATTTTGACCATGAGGCTTTTTTTGAATTTTTTATGATTAATTGGGCTCTAGCTTTTAATCGTTTGAATTCTATTTTACTTTCTTGGGTTTTGTGCCGTTTAAACCTATTGAAAGCTTTTTTACTTTGCTGTATTGCTTCTTTGCAATCCTTATTCCACCATGGTACTGGATGATGATTGTGAATTTTTTTTGTTTTTTGAATATAGAGTTCTGCACTTTTTAGTATTAAGTCATTAAAATTGGTGATTGTTCTATCGATATCACAGTAATTTATATGTTTAAGTTATTGTTTTGTTTAAAATAATTGTAATTAGTTAATATTAGGATTATGTTTTAAAAAATGCCCTAGGCCTTAACTACCTGTTGTGCGTTAAAAAAAACAATTTATCGATCTCACAAGAATTGTAAAAAATGGCAAAAATCGCGAGTTTATTCCTGGCAAAATACAAAAACTTAGTACAAAAGCTGCACTCTTTGCCTTTAAAACGCATTTTTGTCGATAAGACATTTGGATCAAAAGATATCAAATTTTTAACGTCGAGCTGATACAAATTTTATTAAACATTGATTTCGGGCGCGGAACTGACATGCTAAATCGACGGTCACTTCAAGCGTTCTTTCTAAGAAAACGGTTCATTCTACACAAATAATGCTTATAAAGAGTTTTGTTTAAAATTATCTCAGCTACATTTTTTATTTGAAACATTTTTTTCTACGGTGTACATATTATTGGTAAATCGATTTTTTTGCGTTTTTACCCCCCTGCGAGGGGGGTTTTAGGGGAAAGCCCAGGGGTAAAATTGGTAATCTTTTTTGGGGTCCCAAAATTAATATTATCTGCAAAATTCAGCTTGTTCGTATGATTTTTAGGGGTCAACTATCTGACCACCGGACTACTATCGCTTTTATTTTAATAATATAAAATTTTAAAGAATTTTAGCCCTGCCCACAAATTAGTATCCAGTTTGCAAGTTTACAAAAATTAAGATAATTGCTATTTAAAATACTTTTTATTTGTTTATAATAGCAACCATCCGACACCCTGTTAGGGTAAAAGGAAGGGGAGAAAGAAAGAAATAATAGCAACCAAAATATAATCAGGGCAAAAAATTTGATCCATGACATATTTTCCATTTATTGCGACTGTTAAAACTTAAGACTTTTTATATGGCGTATATTAATTTAGAGAAACCCTCGTATAAGTACGATTATTACTTAAATACACTATTTTTAAATTTTTTATGGTATTTCTTATAAACGATAGGAATTTATGTTTTTTTCAAAAATTGAAGTTCGATAATCGACGAAAATTAATTAAATGATTATTCATTATTAATCCTTACAGGAGATTTCAATGCCCAAATAGGCAAAGAAAATTGCTTAAGAGGGGCCAATATCGATTCCGACCATATGCTAGTGATTACAAAATGTAAAATAAAAACAACGAAGAATGAAAGGTCAAAAGCACACAGAAAATGGGACGTAAATAAATTGAAAGAAGTAAATACAGAGGTGCAGCTCAAAGAACAACAAATGGAGGATCAGTGGAAAACAATCAAACAAGGAATAAACAATGCAGTAGAGAAAGTGGTTGGAAAAATGCAAAATAAAAGAGTAAGACAATAAGATACGCTCTCAACGGTACTATTTATTGTATCACAAGAAAAGATAATAAAAAAGCTGGCAAACGCAGGAACTATAAACAAGAATGCAGAACAACTAATAGGTTATGCAAACGATATAACCATAGTAGCAACTTATAAAAGGGCATTAAAAAAACCTTCTAAAGAATAGAAAACGAAGCGAAACTGACTGGAAATAAATAAAAATAAAACAAAATGCATGAAGGTAAGCAAGAAAAAGAAGACACAAATGACAGAAATGACAATAGATGTATACAGCTTCAAAGAGGTTGAAACATTCAAATATTTGGGAGTACTAGTCAACAGAAGAAATGAAAATGTAGATATAAAAAGCAGAATTCAAGCGAGAAATACAGTACGGGAGTTTTATAAAAATAAAAAAATGTTTAGAGATAAGAAAATATGCCAAAACACAAAAATGAAAATCTACAAAATGACCATAAGACCAATAGTAATATATGCTGCAGAAACATTCATATTAACAGCAAGAAAAGAAGAGCAATTGAAAGTTTTTGAGAGGAAGATTATCAGAAAAATACTGGAACCAAAGAGGGAAAACGAAGAGGATGCAAGACAATGGATGAATCACGAAATACAAGAATTAATGGGTCATGAGAACAGAGTTAAAGTAATGAAAGCACAAAGAATTAGATGGTATGTACATATAATCAGAAGAGAGGAGAGCAATTAAGTTAAAAGTTATAACGAAAAGGATACCAGGTAGAAAAACCAGAAGCGGACCTAAACTAAGATGGAGACAATAAGTAGAAATGATGTAGACACCATTAACGAGTATGGAAATTGGAAATATAGAAGGAAGAAATATAGAAGGGAGCCATTCTCTCTCCTGTTGCAGACCAGAACGTAGCTTCGACTTTTTTAAATAATTTTAAACTGTTTGTCCTTGTCTAGTGTAGTGTTATGTTCAACTTTATGTTTAACCTTATGTTTATGACATTCTGCGATTGTTGGATAGCCCAAAATTGACGAAATAAGTCTAAAAGGTTAATCACAAAAAACTTTTATCATCCATTAACTTCGAGTTTTTCTCGAGGTTAATCAATTTCTTTATTTAAAAAAACGTTTCTTGGCTTATTTCAGATGCCCCTGAAGATGCTCTAGGGAGCGAAAGTACTTGGGTAAGATTTAATTAATAAAATTGTGCTCGATATCTGCCTTTATTTTATCAAAGTTTAAATATAGAAGGGACAATTAAAGAAAGAGAAGAATTAAGAAAACTAGTGGAAACAGAGAGAAGTCACACCAGAAACTGTAAAACCAAACCGAGAATGGGATGATCCCCCACACAAAAAGGATCTTCAAGTTCAGAACAGCTTCAGCTGCTGCGGGAGCGTATAGTTGTATATTAACACCAACGAATGATGCAAGAGTTGTGATTTTAGTATAAAATAATCGTAGCCAATATTAAGCCGCTCAGGTGCTAGGTGTAAGTTGTTGTGGTGTTCAAAGAGCCATTTAGCGGTTCAAAACGGAAACTGTACTAGAAGGTCAGGATCAGGCTATAGGAGAGCAACATCCGCATGCAATGATTAATTTTTGTTTTAATCGTGTTTAAGAAATATCCATCTAACTTCAATTGAACTGGCAAATCGCCTGAACGAAGTACGAAATGTGGATGTAAGTACGTATACAATTCGTCGACGACTTAATGAAGCACCTTTATTATCCAGAAGACCAGCCCACAGTTATCCGTGGAACATGAAAGAGCTCGACTTGCTTTTGCAAGGCAACACGAAAATTGGAATTGCGCAGATTGGGGTAATGTTTTCTTCTCAGATGAGTACAGGTTTTACCTGAAGAAAGAAACTGGAAAAGACAAAGATAACGATTTACCCAATGCCATATTGTCCACAGAATAACCTATCGCGGAGGCTCAGTTATTGTTCGGCCTTGCATAATTTCTGATGCCCGTACTGACTTAGTTCTTGTGAAAGGATGTTCTATGACAGAAGGAAGGTATATAATACCCATTTAATTTAGATGAGCATGTAGTATCTTTTGCGCCAGTCATAGGCTCTAATTTTATTTTTATAAACGATAATACTTATAAAACATTGGGATTGTATGAATTAGTCAGCTTCCTGCCCCTACTTCAACATAATCCAACATCTATGGGACACACTAGGAAGACGAACTTAATTTTTGATACTCTGCTCAAACAACTTGCCTGAGTTTGGTCTGGCTCTTTAGACAATATAAGATGAATCGTACCAATTTTATTCTCAAAATTTAATTAGCACAATACCAATACGTATGAAGACTGTTATAAGGGGCTTTTACTCCCCAGTAGGAAATACACTCGCGATCATAAAATCCGGGTCACCTTGAAAATCACCGATATTTCATTTTTAACGAGCTTTATCGTAAATAATAATAACACAAATACAAATTAATGCATGTTTCTGAGAATTGTTGCGGTTTCCTTTGTAACAAAGAATTCCAATAGTGCCGATTTCGCTGTAAAGTGCACACTTCCCAAAATGAACGCTACCTGTAACTCCGCTTGTTTTAAATGTCTCGTTTGTACTTCGACTTTCTGTTCAAATGCAACGGACAAACATTTATTATTGCCACCATTAGTGTTTATTAGTGCCATTATTAGTGTTTATTTTTTGAGAAAAATGCCTTTGACTGTTTGAAACGGCACAAATTGTTGCACTTGTGGAAGACGGTCACACTCAACGGCAAGTCGCAAGAACTGTTGGCGTAAGCCTTTCTACGGTGTAACGAGTGCTTCAACGCTTTCAGGAGGCAAGTTTGCTAACCAGGCGACCTGGCTCTGAACGAAGAAGAACGGCCAAGGCACTAGATGACCGTTTCCTTGTGTTTCAGGCTTTACGAAACCGGACCTCAACTGCGGTTATGCATCAAAATCGTCTAGAGGAAGTACGAAATCGCAATTCTAGTGTTGCAACAGTCAGAAGAAGACTTCGTTCTTCTTGACTATTTTCTCGGGTAATGGCTAGAGAACCGCCACTTCGCCGGGTGCCTCCAGTTGCACGACTAGCTTTTGCTCGACAATACGCGCATTGGGAAATTAACGATTGGAGCAAAGTGTTATTCTCAGATGAATCCCGTTTCTGCCTAACTGGATCCGATGGACGTGTAAGGGTTTGGAGGAGAACCGGTAAACGATTTTCACAAGCTAGCATTGCTCCAAAAATGCCATTTGGTGGAGGCTCGGTTATGGCTTGGGGAGGTATATCTTCCGACTTCCACACAGAATTACCCTTCATCGAAAATGGGTCCCTAACTGCACGAATGTACATTACTCAGATTCCGGAAGAACATGTTATGCCCAACATGGCAGGGCTTGGAGAAAACGCCATTTTTATGCAGGACAACGTGCGACCGCACGTTGCCAGGATCAGTATGTAATACTTGGACGAAGTTGGAATTACGAGGGTACCCTGGCCAGCTAGGTCTCCGGACCTGAATCCCATCGAACATCTCTAGGACGATTTGAAAAAACGTATTCAAAAACATACACCTCCTCCTAACAACGCACAGGAGCTTAAGGATCTGTTAGGGAGAGAGTGGAATAACATACCACAACATGTAATCCGGAGAAAAATTGAGAGTATGCCCCGTCGTCTGCAAGAGGTTATTAGAGCAAGGGGAGGCAATACACGATATTGGTCATTGAAATTTCACTGATTTTTTACCACGTTCTGTATTTTCCATTTTTTTTCGTATGTCTGTTTTATCAACAATTTGATTTGTTTTCTGTTTTTTTTCAATAAATGCAATAAAAAACCATTTTTTTTCTTTCAAAACAAACATTGATGACAAATAAAAAATACATTAGCCAAAAAAAGGTAATTACTGCACCAGAGGCAAAAATATTTAAGAAACTTGAAATTTTCAAGATGACTCGGATTTTATGATCGCGAGTGTATATATATTCTACAGTATTTACTGCCTTCCCTCGCTCCACCGTTTCCATCTCTCTCTGTTGTCCCATTCTCCATCGTTTACTCATGGCGTCGTCTACTTCGTTCCTCCAGGATTTTCGGGGTCGTCTTCTTTTCCTCCTTTCTATGGGGCTCCATTCGGGTATCCTCTTTATCCATCTGCTGTCGCTAGTTCTTCTTACATGTTCATACCACTTTAGACTTTTTTCTTCTATATATGTTAGTATGTCTGTTTCTATAGAAGGAAATACTAGCTATTAATACCTAATGACATAAACACTATTTTTTTATCTACAAAGCTACTTTCCATTTTTTAATTTTCGATTAATGCCATATATTTTTATAAATTAATATTTTTTTTGCATAAATTATATTTCTGCTTTACATTTAATGTTCCTTTTTAAATCTATACCCAATCTATAAGTGGTATGTTAAAAAATGTGTCTTCTTTTCTATAAAATACGAGTGGATCGAATATTTTTCATCTGAGTGTATTTTTCATATCAACAAAGCAAAAAAGTAAAAAAAGCTCACATAAAGTAATCAGTAGCACTAATGAATTAAGTTGAATTATTCTACTCTTTGTAGGCACCGATGATATAATCCCTATTGATACCTCGACTGGATTCATCATATTACTCACAGATTTTTGTTAATTTTCAGACTAGAAAGAGGAGCTTATTCAGCGTGTTTTTCCGTGCATAACACAACAGTTCAATAAGCATAATTGTCTGAGGTAACGAGTAATATTGGGACAAAAACACAAATATCGATGATCTTAATGTAGTCATTTAGATTTTTCTTCCAGGAAAGTTGTTTTCGTTCAAATCAGTTGACACAGCTATAAACCAGGATGACAGAGTCGACTATATTACAGAGATTTTGAATTCATTGGAATTGCCTGGACTTCCACCTCACAATTCACAATTAAGAGTAGGATCAGTTACCATTATGCTGTGTAAGATTAATCGACTTCGACTGTGCAATAGAACAATACCCACTGTAAAAATGCTAATGAATAATGTCATTGAGGCAACGATCATCAACGAAAAATACAAAGAGAATGACGTCTTGATCCTGCGTATATCGATGATTCCAGCAGACTTACTATTTGATTTTAAGCGTCTACAATTTCCCGTGTGTTTGGCTTTTGCAATGACGGTAAACAAATCGCAAGGCCAATTGCTGTGAGTGTTCCATCTTTCGCGCATGGACAATTATTCGCGTGTTGGAAAACCGTCATTGTTGTATATTTACGCACCACAAAAAATATTGTTTATCAGAAAGCAATAAATTGACTCAACTATTTTTTTAAACTTAATTAATAGCTTTGAATAACTCGATCCATTCAGCCACGATAATGTATTTGACTATTTGAATTTGTTAATGATGTATTAACCTATTGAATTTGTTAACAAAATTAAAGGTAAATTAAAAATATATATTGTAAACATCAGTATTACAAGAATCAGTAGATTGCCAAGAAACCATACGTTCATTCTATGCTTCCACAGTAGCATGATTAACAGGGTATCTAACAAACATTGAATATACTTTTCTATTGGGATGAGTTCTTGCAGCAAAAGACGCAGTAGGTAAAACAGGGTGAACTTTTGTATATAGGTTTTTACTTTTGTTACAGAAAGCATTCCATTCAATTTCCCAGCTTTTTTTTATTTCTTGTCTACTCAGCGAAACTAAATCACTTTTATTGAGCCAACTAATTTTTAATCCTTTTGAAGCCGCTGCTTTAGTAAAATAATCTGCTTTGGTGTTACCCGAGATACCAGCATGTCCCTTTATCCAAATGAAAGAGACTGAATTATTTCTTATAAGTAACTTTAGTTGATTTTCTAAAATTTTGACGATAGTATTGTTTTTGTATATATGCTTATGCGAATTATCTAAAGCAGACGACCCAGATTTTGAATCCGACAGGATTATTATTTGTTGATCAATACATTTTCTTCTCAATAGTCCATTCTAGAGCTTGTTATATTGCAAACAGTTCTGCGGAATAAATGGAACATTATTATTTTAATTTAAACATAATGTGTTCTTGATTGTTTCGGATATATATCGCACAACCAACTCTTAAATTTATCAAATTTGGTAAGCTGTTTCTCAAGTTTGTTATCATCCAAAGCAGGCAAATAAATTTTGGTTTGGAAATAAAGAATAATGAAATTAGATTGGAAGAAATTAGTTTTAGCTGGGATTTCTAAATAGGAAGAAACATTAGGAAATACTATAGCTAAAGTTGGATAATTTTTGTATGCCATCATTTGTCAACTAAGCTAGATACAGATATGTCGGATATATCGGCTGCTGGACACATTTTGCCGTATCCTACATGGAAAGCGCCAAACAGACTAAGAACTGGAGTTTCACGTTGTGCTATAACTTGAAGAAATGGGGATACCAGGAGGACGATACCTGCGACTGTGGCGCGGTTCAGAATAGTCACCATCTACTATCATGCACAGAGATGAGAGAGACCTGCACAGAAGAAGACCTATTCTTAGCAAATGGTAGTGCCATCTATGTGGCCAATCATTGGAAACACAAAATTTAAAGCTATTGGTATTCCGGATACGGAAAGTAGGTAAGTAAGTCTAGTATTTGTAGCAGACCCATACAAAAAGCTAACATAGTCAAGAATTGACCTGGTATATGCCCTATAATACATTAGGTTAACCTTAGGACTTAACTTTTTTCATACATGATATGTTTGAGTATTTTTTTGGTTTTTTTCTGTTAATTTTTTAGACACATTATTTATTTCTAAGGCGGTTCGCTGGGTCAGCTAGTTTTATTATAATTATAGTGAAATTAAAATGTCATTAGTCCCAAACCTTCACGATCAAACGAGCTTAATAAAATCAATGGAAAACAATCTTTTAGAAATAACCAAATTAGGAAATTAAATATTTTCACATTGGTGGATATCCAATACTCTTAAAACCAAGATTACAATAATTTACAATAGCAAAACAAACACAAGTAAGTCTAGAATAATTGACCCTTAAATAAAAAATAAACAACATCGCGCTATAAATTATAGTCCATCCATTAGTAACCGATACATGATAATTTTGATAAAACGCAATAAAAATATCTTTTTAATTGCATGTTGAGAGGGTATTGACATCAATAAAATGAACAATCGGACAAGAGCTAGGACAAAAATGGATGTTTTTGTGACATTCCGGCGTATTATTTGTTTCTTCCAAAACACGCAACATTCTGAAACTCGACCATTAGTCACTTTTCTACGGTTGTTGTAATTCAAGACAAAGAAGCCGAAGTGTGAAATAAAAAATATGTTTTTTTATAGAAAAAACGAGCGATCTTTTATGTGTCTAATATAATTAATAATATATCTTGCTGTGAATAAAAAATTACATTTATATGAAAAATTATAAAAAATTATATTACTTAGCCACAAAAAAAAACGAAAACAATACAGGAAATGTTACTATATCTCAGATATAGGATTATATTTGAAATTAATTATAAAACATAAACACCGTTTAACATAGTACATCCTCCTGAGACCTGATGTCCAATTAAATGGACATTTAGGTATTATATATTTTTTTGTCAAGAATTAAATTTACAGCGCCGAGTCCCACACACACACACATGTGATCAACCCTGCCCCTAAGGAACATGTGTATATCATTATAAAGTGGGATCCACATGTCCGAAAATCAAACTGGTCACACTTCGTTATTGAAGTGGTACCTATCTGACCCCCAGGCTTTTGCTCCACCCCTCCACAACGTGTGACTTACGTGAGGAGGCTTATGATCTGAAAGTTGCTTTGGGTGCCCTGAGTAATGGGACACTCTCTGTTTTTATTGATTGTGATTAAGCCACCTAACTGTAGGGGTAGCACACATGTCGGCTTTTCTCCCTATTTACTTTACTGACTCTATAGAAGTTACTCTAACTTGACATCGGGACTGGTGTCCCTAAAAAGTGTGTGTGTGTGTGTGTAAAACAGAGAGCCACCAACCTGGGCTAATGACTATCTGTCCGAAAAAGAGTGTGTGCTCGTACACTCAGCCGCCGAATTGGCAAATTCGAGCATCCGAGTAGGTTCCGGCCACCGAGCTCATGTATGCCGCACATGACCTCGGTGCTCGGAATTCGCGATAGGATCAGCATTCGATCTGCCTGAGGGGCCTATGCCTGACGGCTGGTTTTTTTTTTAAGTTTTTATACGAAACAGCAGATGAGTTTCGGTGTTCTAAAGAAAACAGTGAGCGATTTTTTTGTTTTGTTGTCTTAAAATACTACTACTAATATAACTTAACTATGGAGTGTGCATTTCCAAGTGTATACTGCTCTCACACACTCCGAGAAGATCAGAAAAATGGCATTCGTAATAGAACAAAAGTAAAAGATGCTGCCGAACAGGCAGCTAAACTGAAATGGAAATGGGCTGGACATAATGAGCGTCTTATGGCCGATGGAATCGGATGGAAGAAATCGGGAATTGGCGGACATATGAAGCCAAAAGACCACGAGGAAGACCGCAAATGCGTTGGAGCGACGATATTAAAAGAACTACAGGACCAATTTAGGAGATTTACATAAATAATTACTAGATATCTAAAATATAATGTGAATTAATTTATTTTTAGGTATGTAAGATCGACCATTAACATCAATCCAAATATAAAAGGAGTCGGGAACTTGGCCAATATTAGCAAAGAAAAATTGAAGGACGTAAGGAAGCTACTGGAAAGTCACTAAGGAGAAGAATGGCAAAATGATTCGAAACCGGCTTATTTCAAAAACGTCCTATATTACAAAAATGTTCCAAGCGTCCCTGAAGAAGACGACGTTTATTGCGAACCACTCGATAATGACAACGACGAAGAAGTCTTAAGAGTATAGAATTTGGAATCTCCTGGTCTGTTCATTTTAAAATAAACAATATCCACTTGTTAGTTGCAAAGTAGCCAATCTCCAAATATTTTTCTTTAAATATAAGAGTATTTTAATAACAACCAAGAAATTAGCAACGGAAAACTAATTTTGAGCGATCAAATTTTATGGATAATGAATTTTGTGGCTGCATGTTTTACAAATATACTCACGGTAAAAAATTACGATTTACGGCAATTTTGCCAGGGTGGAGATTGGTTGTTTTGCAAATAGAGGTCTCATTTATAGTCCACCGTAAAATTTTTATAAAAGTAAGAGGAAATGAATTAAATTATACAACTGCTAATTATGGCATCTAATAGAGCAGTAATACGCCGACAAGTACTAATTAGTTGAGATTTTTAGAAAATCGGATGTAATGCAATGTTGTGAATATTTTTTAACCCACTTTTGGCCATTCTAGGGAGATATATGACAAGATACTACGCATTGCCATCTGGAACGTACGCATTCCAAGAATAATAAGAAGGATAAGACGAATGGCTGGAAGAAATATTAAAAGAAAAATAAGAAGAGCAAGTAAAAACTCTAAACGATTTGTTAAAGAAAAAACAGAAAAACAAAAAAATTTTCCTGGTTATAATTAACCATGATAAGCAGGTTAGTCATGTGTCCTACTTGAAGTAGGACGGCTAGTCTCAAATAGCTTAGGCTCAAGCCTTTTTATTGCTGAAATATTTTTTACTGTATATTAAATGTACTTATTACATGGAATAAAGAAAATAACAATTAGGGTGCTGAAAATTCTGTCCTGGAGGACTTCACGGACAATTTTAACATTACTTATTTAGAGAGCATTAAGATGTCATTCTCTCACGGAACAACAGTTCGTAATTCGAATTGGTTAAGGACGTAAATATGGTTTTTTTTTCGATGATGTAATACGTTGATTTTCTTCGAGATTTAATCATAGACATACAATTTTCGTGTCCCTTTATTCTACATGTGTACATGTGTATACAAAAAAGACCACAAGAACTACACATTCATTTTATTTTATCGTGAAATATGAATATTCTTTATATGAGCTTTAGCAGTACGATGTGATTTTTTTTATTGTAACGAGGAGTCGGTATACAACCTGCATAATATTTCGATCAAAAAAGTTTCGATTTAAAAAAATGGATTTCGTGCAAACCGTTGAAATGACGTGTTTTATAGCAAGGCCCGATTGTAAGTTGCGGGTCAGTAAATCTTTCGAATTTCTGATAATAAATTCTAAAATCTGCAGTCACAAGCATGTTTTAAGTAAACTTAACCCTTTACTTTCTAGGGCATTTATATAAAATTCAGATATCACTAAAGTTACAATAAATCTAACTTTCCACTATTTCGGATATATACGCGACTTGGATAACTATTAAATTTACGAGTATTACCTTTGCGAAAATTTATGGGTAATTTAATGCACAAAGAGTTGATCTTACTCTACGAATTTATAACGATTTATAAAGTTTGGTAAGGTGTTCTTCCAAAAATTTTATAGTACTTTTTAAAAGACAGAATCTAAAATAAATTTTATGTGTTCGTGAAAAACTTTAAGATCCGGGCTTTATCTACAAACAATGTTTTTTGTTTTTATTGCATATATTTTTAGGGATAAACCAAAATTATAAAATAAATTTAATGTTTCGATTTGAAAATTAGGAGTTGGCTTCCAAATAATTTTTGAAGCGAACCTTATAAACTGGCGTGTTATTACTTTTTTCTCTACAGTAAAATTCTGAGGCGAGCGTCACTGAATTAACGCCAGAAGATGGCGTCGTCACGGGTAGCGGAATTAGCGCCACAAAATGGCGTCGTCACAGTTAACGGAATTTACTCTCGGTCAATTCGTTTCTATTCGTGTCTATAAAAGTTATTGTCAGTGTTCTTTAGGATGACCAAATTGTTGATAGTAGAATTAAAATTAAAGAACATAATATTCTCCAATTCTAAAATCTTCAGGGAAGATCGTTTCCCTGAAACTAGTATTTATAAACGTGGTGGTAGAGTTCTTATTGCAGTCCTCGAAACCCCTGCTAGTGACATGTTGACTGTTCACACAATATCCTACACTTTTGTAATTAACAAAATAATAATTGCATTTGTCTACATTTCTCCGAGATCCCCATCTGAAGATTTCTATCATTGATGTTTTATCTCCCAAATATTCTAAAGCAGAGTTCCACTTGAAGGGAGACTTTAACTTTCTTAATAGCCATTGGGATTCCAAAGAGTCAGATGAGATGTCACCAAGATCCTAAATATCACAAGAGGCTAAAGAGCGGTGTAAACCTGTTCTTCGGCTAAAAAAGAAATTGGCCAAGAATATGCTAGCATCAGTATTTTGGGATGCGAAAGGAATTTTGTTTGTGGATTACATGCAAACTGCTAAACTAATTAATTATAAATCTTATTGTAACCTTTTAGACCGGCTGAAAGAAATTAGTAAAAAAAAATCGGTTTGCAAAAGAAAAAAAATCCCTTTTTATCAGGACGATACACCGTATCATATTGCATTGAAGAATTAAAAATCGAGTTTTTGGAATATCTACCGTATTCACCAGATTTGACTGCTAGGGACTTCCATTTTTTACAATATCTAAATCCAAATTCATACGTGGAAAGCGTTTTTCATCAAATAATAAGGTCATAACAGCTGTTCAGGCAGACTACACTGAATAATAAAGTGTTCTTCAAACTATAAAATTGTGTTTTTCTTATCGAAATGCAAAAATTATTGAGCAGCCTATTATATATGGAGTATAAACCAGTATCACCAATGATTTATACACAATACATACGCAAAACAATCAAAATTTGGTATTTTGAGCTCAAAGACACGACCTACTTTATCGATGCCAAGTAAATCAACCATCAATCTTGAAAAACATAACCTACTAACAACAACAACTTGTTGATTATACAATTGTTCAAACATTAGTTAGTTAAAAATGTAATTTCCATTACAATGAATTGTAGCTTATTCTCATATAAAAATAATATTTAAATAATTTATTAAATTTTATCAATTAACTGTTTTAGAATTGTATCTAAAAAACAAATAATTACTTCAAAACTAGATAAAAAATAAATTAAACCAACTTCATATTTCAACTACATATTTTCAACTTCTAAAACTAAACTAAATTGAAAAACATTTTCAACTAAAATTTAAATGAATTTGTGAAACTAATATAAATAACTCAACATTGATTCCTGAACACTCGTCTCTAACAGCGCTTTCATGGTTTTCGTCTGGAACTTGCAAAATCGTTTTTACGACTTTTTTTTTTAATTCCACAAATTTGTGCAAATGTCATAAAGTAGTAAATTTTTATAAATATGACCACAGTTATATTTATATTGCCTTAAATTTTGAGAAAATTACTGTCAATCGTGAGCTAGATAGATGTATATATATATATATATATATATATATATATATATATATATATATATCATGAACCAGAAGTATTTGCTGACAACGTAAGGAAGTAAACGTTAAATAGTGGGTTTGCAGCAATAAAAAATGAAACGTGTACTCTTTTAAATTTTTATTCCAAGCTTTCGGACATTGGTTATGTCCTTCATCAGGGAGCTACAAATGTGAGGAATAAATTGTTGGCGTTGGTATAATTAATTAAAAAATTCACTACTTACAAACTTAATGAGGCTGTATCAACGAAGATGTATTATAATGTTGATAAAATTTATCATAGTCTCTCATCTTTTTTAATATATAAAACCTATTTTTATGTTTAAAAATTTTTAAAAAATAACTCTACATCCAAAAACACTTAATTATTCTAAATAAATACATGACATTATTCTGACAAAATTCTTTTAAATGTCAATTGATAAATTATTGTTTGTATTATTATTGCATTTATCTAGTAGTAACAAATAGGAGATCATTTCGTTTAGATGACCAATATCTGTTCTATGATTCATTGCATTATTATTTTGGCAAATGTAGGCCATTTCAAGAAAAAGTCTTTTGGTGATGTTACTTTCCTGTTCTACTACTTTGATGTTATTATAATCTATCTGATGTCCATTTTTAAATACATGTTCACCCAATGCACTTTTTTCAGGATGCAGTCTATTATCTGACTTGTGGGATGTAATGCGGTCTTTAAGGCATCTTGTTGTTTGACCATAGTATACTTGTTCACATGATCCGCACGGTATACAGTAAACAACATCCGTTAAAGACAAGAGTGCGGATTGGTCTTTAAGTTTAGAAAAAACTTTGTTAACTGTTAGTACCGTTTTATGTGCAATTTTGATATTATTAATTGATGAAAAAATTCTACATAGTTTCTGTCCAATGTTCTTAATGTATAAAAGAGATACATATCTAATTGTAGTTTGTTTTGGTAAAGGATTTACAGGTCCAATTCTATCTTGTGATATAGAGAGGTTTTCTTCGTTTCTTAAATGACTAGTTAAATTTTGTGGAGTGTTAAACAAAATTTTCTTTAGTAGTATACTTGGGTATGAGTTTTCAATGAATAGGTTATAAAGGATTTTTAGATTTTTTGTATGGAAAGCGGTATCGCTGATTTTAAGGACACGATTTTTCATTTCTTTAACTAAATTAAGTTTCATTGAATATTTATGGTATGACCAATAATTGAGATATCTGCCTGAACTGAGAGGTTTTCTATACCAATCAACCAGTAAATGGGTACCTTTTCGTATTAATTTGGTATCTAAAAAAGGTACTGAACCTGTAGTATCTTCACATTCTAATGTGAATTGAATGTAGGGGTTGTAACTATTGAAATACCAAAGTATATCATTTATCCCTGTGCTTGGTAATGCTAATATTATGTCATCAACATATTTTTTTATAAAATGTAATTTATAAGGTAGGACAAGGATGATGGTGTCTAGTATGTGGTCCATTACATAACAGGAAATTATTGGTGATATAGGGTTCCCCATAGGTGTACCAAAAGTTTGTTTGTAAAATTTGTTGTTAAATGAAAAATAATTGTTTTCGAACAGAAAAGTTAACAGTTTGAAAAATGTGTCCTTATCAATGTTACAATGTTGAGCAATAATCTCCCATTTATTACTAATGGCAAGTGTACATATATCTAGATAAACATTGCTGAATAAGGATACTACATCTAGGCTTGCAATCACGTAGCATTCTGGCAATTGTATGTTATTAAATAATTGATTAACTTGAAATGAGTCTTTAATATAGTATTCATTATCACAATTATATGCATTCGTTAAAATATCTGTTAAGTAGTTAGCAATGTTTTCTGTAGGTGTGCCAATAGAGGCTAAAATGGGTCTAACAGATAATGGGGTTTTATGTACCTTTGGTAGACAATAAAACTTTCCAGATATAGCTTTATAGTTAGATAATTTCTTTTTTGTGGCCTCATCTATTTTTTGATTGTCAAACAACGATTTTACTACTTTATTACATTTTTGTTTAATTGATGAAGTTGGATCATTTTTCATCAATTAATAATATCAAAATTGCACATAAAACGGTACTAACAGTTAACAAAGTTTTTTCTAAACTTAAAGACCAATCCGCACTCTTGTCTTTAACGGATGTTGTTTACTGTATACCGTGCGGATCATGTGAACAAGTATACTATGGTCAAACAACAAGATGCCTTAAAGACCGCATTACATCCCACAAGTCAGATAATAGACTGCATCCTGAAAAAAGTGCATTGGGTGAACATGTATTTAAAAATGGACATCAGATAGATTATAATAACATCAAAGTAGTAGAACAGGAAAGTAACATCACCAAAAGACTTTTTCTTGAAATGGCCTACATTTGCCAAAATAATAATGCAATGAATCATAGAACAGATATTGGTCATCTAAACGAAATGATCTCCTATTTGTTACTACTAGATAAATGCAATAATAATACAAACAATAATTTATCAATTGACATTTAAAAGAATTTTGTCAGAATAATGTCATGTATTTATTTAGAATAATTAAGTGTTTTTGGATGTAGAGTTATTTTTTAAAAATTTTTAAACATAAAAATAGGTTTTATATATTAAAAAAGATGAGAGACTATGATAAATTTTATCAACATTATAATACATCTTCGTTGATACAGCCTCATTAAGTTTGTAAGTAGTGAATTTTTTAATTAATTATACCAACGCCAACAATTTATTCCTCACATTTGTAGCTCCCTGATGAAGGACATAACCAATGTCCGAAAGCTTGGAATAAAAATTTAAAAGAGTACACGTTTCATTTTTTATTGCTGCAAACCCACTATTTAACGTTTACTTCCTTACGTTGTCAGCAAATACTTCTGGTTCATGATATATATATATATATATATATATATATATATATATATATATATATAAAATAAATATTGATATGCAAAATACCACGAGAACATAAATTTTCAAGACTCTATTTGCGTTAAAAATTTGTAAATATAATGATTTAGAATTAAGAAGTGGTTTCGCAGAGGAGTGGACTTTTATAGTGATTTAGTTTCTAAGAACAGTTTATGTAGAAAAACATTTCGGGTTATTAATTAGAGTTATTAAATACCGTTTAAAATCTTAAAAATTTATACACAGGCTTTTAAGTAAAATATCTTCGAAATTTAGGATTAATAAACAAAACGTTTTGGTTTTGTATCAGATAAAAATTTCAAATTAATGTTTTATAGACAATGCCTTTGTATTATTTTCCTCAAAGGTAATGGTACGAACCAGATGATGGTTTTACAAATACTGATTTGTCTGTAAACACAAAAGAAATGTTATTCAGATTATCTTCTATAAATTTAGAGAAAACCAAGTGGGTACAATACGCTTGATTTTTTAAAAATAAAAGTAGGGATTTTCGGGAAATAGATAGCAGGAATGAATGTGTATGATTGGCTATGAGAAACGAGGGAAGAAGAATAGATAGTCGATGTTAAAATTAAACCAGAAAATTTCGAGTATTGTGTTTTTACCAGTCAGAACGAGCAGTCCAGTTTGTAAACAGTGTGTTAAAAGATAAGTACAATTTGTGTTGTTTTGAGGGTTAAGTTAGTGATTGCAGAATAGTGGAACGAGACCAAGTCGAGAATTCCAAACTCCTTGTGTCCGAAGAGATTTCAAATTCTGCAAGTAAAGAAAAGAAAAATTATTTAAAGATTTACACGAGACACCAAGTCGAGGCGAGAAAATTTTTGGGATGAAAGAGTGCCATTGTTATTTTGAAACGAGTCGGAGATTTGATTTGTGGGCAGAATCTGAATGAGAACAATCAGGAGAATCAATAGGTGTCCATCGGAAAACATCGCGATTATTACGCGAGATTGCATTTATCATATGCTAGGATTCGGCTAGTTGTTTATTTTGTACTCAGCAAAAGGTCGTCTTTCGGATCAATAGAGCTAATTTACCTTATAGTATATTTATTATCATCCGTAATGTCATGCTATATCGCGTAAGTCGCGAAACGTTTATTCATAATGAAGATGCTGTGTAGTTCCCTATTTGTAGTCGCCATGTTATATTCCCCACTTTCATTTGCTATGTCATATGTTAGAATTTGATCAGTTGTTTATTTTCTACTCAGCCAGAGGCCTTCTTTAAGTCAATAAATCAAAATTTGTCTTATAGTAAATCTATTTTTATCCAAAGTGCTCTATGGTATCTCGTATGTCGTTATACGTTCATTAATTACGAAGATGCTGTGTACCAAACATTTCGGCGATTCATTTTTATTAATATAGATATAAGTGAACCATGGTTATTATAGTTAAGGAACCATACCAAGCTTCGGTCAAACGTTGGATGAATTAACTAATATGTAACCAAATATAATCAGGATAAGGCAGTCTTAAATGAAAGAGAAAACAAATAAGAAGACGCATTGGAAAAAATCACTTGTACCAAGATTTAATAGCCCAATTCGTCTTGAATATTGTTGGTACCAATATTGCTGATAGTATTGCCAATGGACAAGCTAATGCTGCTTGAAAGTTGAAGAATGGTAGAAATAACTTTGTGCAGTCTACTGTAAAAGATAACTGACCAGGTTAAGTACACACGAGTTTTTTGTAATGTGATTAAAACTAGAGCAACTAATACCCGATAATAACCAGGTTATCCACATGTTTCTCCAAAAATAGGGTTGCGATATTTATATCGAAACCAGATCATATAACATAACTAAAGAAATGGTACTGCTGATTGGTATAAAATTATTTGTTGGCCACAACTCATTTTTTGAGCTTTTAAAATCAACCCATGCTAAATAAAACAATACAAATTCGTACACAGCTTACAAGAAACTTCCACCAAGTCTTCTTCTTCTTAGAGTGCCATATCCCTACGGAACGTTGGCGACTACCATGCTTATAATATTTTTATACTGATCTCGGTCTTGCGTTACGTGTAGCAATTGGTCCGATGTCAAACCTGTCCACTGCCGCAAATTCCTCAACCAAGAGAGTTTCGTTCGTCCTATCTATTTCTTTCCTTCGATTTTACCGTTGAGAATTAGCCGAAGGAACTCATATCTTGGTCCTCTGATTATATGTCCAAGATATTCTAGTTTACGCCTCTTAATAATATTTAATAGAGTTCGTTGATGTCATATTCTTCGAAGAACTTCTTCGTTTCTAGTTCTGCTAGTCCATGGAATTTTTAGTATCCTTCGAGACAACCACATCTCAAACGCCTCGATTTTATTCATGATATCGGCGTTTAAAGTCCAAGTTTCACATCCATACAAAAGTACAGACCACACCTAACATCTTGTAAACTTTTCACGGATTTCCAAATTTAATGAGTTATTGGATAATAGAGGCTTGAATTTTTGAAATGAGTTTCTTGCCTGTTCAATTCTACATCGAATTTTGAAGGATGGATCTAGATTTTGGATAATCCAACATCCAAGGTATTTGAATCTCTGAACTCTCTGCAGCGGTTGTTGGTTTAATATCAGTTGGGTTGCGCCGATATCCACTTTACTGGTCACCATGTATTTAGTTTTATCGATATTTATCGACAGTCCCCAATTTGTTCATTCCATGTCAACTCTATTGATTAGCTCCTGCAGATCGTCGATGGTTTTAGCTAGAATCACAGTATCGTCGGCGTACCGTATATTGTTAATTGTTTCTCCTCCTATGATAATTCCTTTTTGATCTTTTAAAGCTTCCCTAAATAGATTCTCAGAATATGCGTTAAAGAGGGTGGGAGATAGTATACAGCCTTGTCTTACGCCTCGTTCAATACTGATTGGCTTTGATTGTTGTTGGTATTAATAATGGCTGTTTGGTTCCAGTAAAGTTTGGCAATAAGTTTGATGTCTTTTTTATCTAGTTGGATGCTCTGCAAGGCGGTAATTAGTCTGGTATGCTGAACGCGATCAAATGCCTTTTCAAAATCAATGAAGCACATATATACTGGTTTTCTTACCTCCCAACATCGTTGAAGGAGTGTTTGCATAGAAAATAGTGCTTCTCTAGTTCCAAGGCATCTCCGGAACCCGAACTGCTCTTGACTAATTATTTCTTCGCACTTGTTGTTAATTCGGTTTAGAAGAATATGTAACAGTATTTTATCGGCATGGCTCATTAAACTAATGAGTCTATAATCGCTACATTTCTTGCTACGTTTGGTTTTTTAGGTAGAGGAATAAAGATCGATTTTAGCCAGTCCGATGGAATTTCACTGGTATCATATATTTGATTGAAAAGTACAGTGAGTTCTTTTATGTTGTCATTTGAGAGTAATTTTAGCCATTCGCTCTATATTTGATCTGGTCCACTGGCTTTGTTGTTTTTGGCTTGGTGTATGGCTTTTTCCACTTCAGCGTTTAAGATTGATTGGTCCTGTATTTGCACTTAAGTTAGGTAGTGATCCTTGATCATCCTTTAATAATGCTTTAATGTAGTTTTCCCATTCCTCCATTACTTCGTCTTCTAGGGATAGTGCATGACCTTCATTATTCGTTAATGTTATGGGTGTATTTCTTTTGTGTACTGTAACTTCTTTTATTTTCTTATGTGTGTTAAATTCGTCATGTTTTCGTTGCAATTCTTCTAATTCCTCACATTTTGCTCGCATCCATAACTCTTTGGCTTCCCTGATTTTTCTTTGAATCAGATTATGCTTTCGTTTATACTCTGAGTTATTTCTATTTTTAAGCTGTTTTCTTTCGTCCATCATTTCGATTATTTCATCTTTCATCCACGCTTGCTTTTTATAATGGGTGACAGTTTCACTTTGCGTTGCTGTATCGATGACACCATTCTTTATGTTATCCCATCTTTCTTCGACTGTTTCTTTGTAATGGAAGGCTTTTTGATTGTCTTTAATTTTAGATTGATTCTAGATGCCAGTAAATTGTGATCGGTGGCTGCGTCGGCACTTCCGCCAAGTACCAAGTTGTAAAACCACCATTCCCACTGTCCTAATCTTTTGTTCTTTTTCATATTCAAAGGACAGACTATGTGCTCATAGGTTTCCATCATCGGAACATGCAGTCGATGCTTTCAAGAGCGCAATTTTGACTTTGAAAATCAAATGAAGAATTACAGGAAATACTCTGAGAGATCGAAAGAGAAGTGAAGACATTAGAAGAAAATGAAAGAAAAACGTACAGTGTGTAAATAAATGGACACAAAATAACAAAAAAGAATGGAATAACCATATAACAAATCGTCCTCAAAATAGCAAGAGATAAATCACCAATCGGCACAATATGGAGTGACAACCTTCCATAGAGGTAATATTCCGCCAATGAACAATCAGAATTGCTTATAAAGAGGAAGAACAAGAGGACGATTGGAAAGAAAATCAAATGAAATAACTCTTTCGAGAGTTGATCGTTTTCTGGATTACCAAAAAAAAAATAAAGCCTTAAAACTACGATTAAACCAGGTCTATGTGAAACGTATAAAAGCAACCCTACTTGGTTCCAATGCTCCAGCTTAATAATTGCTAGTAATTACAAGAAATTTAACCCCAAGTAATATCTATGACAGTTTCTAGTCCAGCAATGTATTATATATTATAACACGACCGACGCGACGTCCGAAAAAAAATTCACATAATTTAAATAAGTTAACTTAAAAATTATGTTCACATTTCTTGTTTGCGTGTATTTACTAGTATGAATTAATATCATTTCATGTTTAAATAAAATTACTTATAAACCCGCAATACAAAAGACCTAATCATTCTTCGTTTCCGTTTAGCATATCGAAAAAACGCCGGAAACTTTTCGCTAAGTGAGAAATATCTTAATCGAGGTGACAGGAAATATTTATTAGTCTGTTTATTGATGACAGCTTTGAGAGAAACCTTCAGCTAAATAATTTTTTTGTTATATATAACGTCCACAAATATATGTAGGACATATTGAACGATAAAAAGTGTTACAGATTAAAAACACGACCACAAAAAGGTAACATAAATATTTATTACAGTTTATACGAAAAACGCAAGAGAAAAGGAGATCAACAAGGACGAGATATATATCAGGAGACAATGAACAATCAAAAGACGGAATAAGCTACTGGAGACCACAACCGTTACCACATCGGCTTTAATATGGTTTACCACATTGGCCAGCATTGATATTACACGCGAGCAAAATACTTCAAACCATCATCAATGAAAAACTAAAATCAATTCTCTTACCACAAATTCTCTAAGAAGGGAAGAAGAGAATATGTTCTTAATATTAGTCAAATTATCGAAAAATCTCTAGAGTTTAACATAGAAACATATTTATGCTTTGTTGACTATTCCAAGGCCTTCGATACCGTAAAATGGGAAAAAATGTGACATATACTTAGAGAAATGGGTACGCTAGAACATCTAATCTATTTATTACAAAAACGATATGTAAATAATACTGCTAATGTAAGAGTTAATAATGTGGTTTCGAAAAACTTTAAATTAAAATCTGGAGTTCGACATCACAGAAAACACAAAACTGCTTATTGAATACCTTATTCGAGCATTGACATTTCCTATCGCAACCTGTGCTTCAGAAACTTGGACAATAAAAAAAGCCGATTCAAAGCGTATAATGGCATTTGAAATCTGGGTCTATCGTAGAATGTTGCGCATACCATGGACCGCCCATCGCACAAATAACGTAATTCTAGCAGAACTTTACATAAAAAGGGATATTTTGGATATAGAACTAGAAAAAAGAAGGCACGAAGCAAATGATAGTTGAAAGTAACGTAGCGGATAAAAGATCCAGAGGAAGATCTCAAGTACGATCATCATCATCATCATCATTCAGCCCCGTTTTCACATCCATTGTTGGATATAGGCCTCCTCCAAACGTCTCCAGTTCTCTCTATCTCTAGCTGCCGCAATCCAGTTTGTTTCTATTCTCCTTAGGTCGTCGGTCCATCGGGTGGGTGGTCTGCCTCGACTTCGCTTGTCGGCTCTTGGTCTCCACTCCAATAATCTCTTCGTCCATCTTCCGTCTTCCATTCTAGCAACATGTCCAGCCCACCTCCACTTTTGTTTATTGATTCGCAGTATAATATCGTCAACGCCAGTTCGTCGGCGTATCTCCTCATTTCTCACGCGATCATTCAAGGTCAGACCCAGCATTGATCTCTCCATTCGCCTTTGTGTTACCCTCAGTTTTTCGGCAGTAGCTTTCGTTAAAGTTAGGGTCTCTGCTCCGTAGGTCAAGACTAGTAGGATGCATTGGTTAAATGCCTTCCTTTTCAGGTGAATTGGAGTATTTGTTTTAAAAATGTCTCTCATCCTTCCATATGCCGCCCATCCCAACGTGATTCGTCTATTTAGCTCGCAGGTTTGGTTGTCTCTGGTTATTCTGATTTCATGACCCAAGTATGTGTATTTATCGATTAATTCTACCTTGTTGTTATTGATCTGTATCTCTTCGCTGGGAACCATATTGGTCATCATTTTGGTTTTCTCGAAATTTATCTCCAGCCCAGTTTCTTGTAGTATGTAATTCAGTTCTTGGAGCATGTCTTTGATCTCTCCCAGATTATCCGACAGAAGCACGATATCGTCCGCAAAACGTAGATGGTTTAATCTTTCTCCATCGATGGATATTCCTTTCTGTTGCCATGTTAGTCTTTTAAATGCATACTCAAGAACGGTAATGAACAGCTTTGGTGACATGGTATCACCTTGCCTGACTCCCCTTTTTATCTTTATCTTATTAGTTGCTGAATGTAGACTTACGGTTGTTGTGGCATTTTCATATATATTTTTAACTATATTACAATATCTGTGGTCGACCCTGCAATCTTGTAGTGCTCTTAAGATGGACGGTAATTCCACTGTATCAAACGCCTTTTTAAAGTCTACAAATATCAATGCCAAGGGACGGTTATATTCGTTAGTTTTTTCTATCAGGGTTTTTAGGCACTGCAGGTGATCATTTGTGCCGTAATTAGGGCGGAAACCGGCTTGTTCCCGAGGTTGGTAAAAATCCAGCTTTGTCTCTAATCTGTTCGTTATTATTCGGGTGTATAATTTATAAAGATGGTTAAGGAGACTGATTGGTCTGTATCTTTCCAGGTCTGCTATATCTCCCTTCTTGTGTAAGAGTACAGTTATTGAATTATTCCACTTTGTTGGGATATTTTGATTCCATAGACATAGATTAAAGAGCTTTTGAATTTTGGTTATCAGTACTGAGCCTCCTATCTTTATCGCTTCCGTGACGACACCGTCCTCCCCCGGGGCTTTGTTATTCTTCATCTTTTTTAGAGCCTTGTAAATTTCGTCCAAGGAGATTTCTGGGATATCTTCGGAACCCTGATTTTGAACCTTCCTCTGCTGATATTCAACTATATCTAGAGTCGATTGGTTGCTATATAATGTCTCATAGAATGATTCCACAATTTGTAACAAATGTTCTCTGTTTGATGTGATGTTGCCATTTCTATCCTTGAGTTTGACTATTTGTTTATTTCCATTTGTGAGTTTGCGTCTCATTATTTTCATACTCTTATTTTCCTCAATAGTTTTGATGATTTTCTCATCTTTGTATTTTCTTAGGTCTTTTCTTATTTCTCTTGATACTTCCTTGTTTATTTTATTTATATCGTCGTTACTAGAGTTTTCGCTTAACTCATAATGTGAGTGACGCCTGTGAGTATCTGGAATTAAGCCTACAGGATTTTTACTTCCCATAGCCTTAATCCAGTAATGACATTACTGCTGCCTAATGTCATATCCTCAGTTGATCCGCGGGTACTTATTTGGCAATGCCTTATTCGTACCTGTCCTGCATATCTGCAGGAACTTTCCCTATCAGCCATATGGGACGTGCCGTGTCGAGGTTGAGGACATCCCCGTCCAGTCTGTCTTCCGTGGAGTACAGAAGAGCCCCTACTCAGTTCAGAGCTCCTCCATCAAGTACGATGGTCGGACCAAATAAAGGACATGGCTGGTTACTTATTCTTCAAAGCAAAACAACACGCACAGGTGAGAGATAATTGGACAGAAATAGTCAAACAAATTACATGAAGCCACTACATCCTTACGAGGGAGAGAAGATAGACGAGGACCACATTTACAGACAAAACGTAATTAAGAAATACTTTCACATTTCGGTCTACAATTCTCAAAAAACAGTGTACAAAAATTACGAAACACTTGCTGTTCCGTGCTTTTACATAAGCTGATTTTCTGTAGAATTGTGTCAAGATTTTCATGTGTCTTTTTCATATGGACTGGATGAGCAATAGGAAGTGAAGCATAAGAATTCCAATTACGTACGAGTACAGCTTTTAAACTTGTTTTGAAAGAGTCTGTAAAGAGCTTTCAATCATCAATCATTTCATTAGACTACCAATATCATGACAGTAGACCAAATCTCCTTATTGCCTAAAAAACTGAGCAAAATGTTGATCTCTGTACCTGTACGTGTAAATAGATGTACCAGGCGACAACAAATTTTTTTCTTTTAATCTTGAGCCAAGCAATTCTGATTTTTTCTTAGTTAAACCCAAATCTCTTACCAAGACATCTAACTCAGTATGTGTAAACAATTGTCAGATGGACACTGAAATTCACCTTCACTTCCAGGACCACTTTCATCAGATTCTGATTTACCAGTATTTAAAATGTCATTAATACGTAGAGGAGGCTGTGGGACTTACAGTACAGGTCCAATTTTACCGTACGGATAGCAGACAAGAGGGTAGGATAAACAATCACTTTCTTATTTTTTGAGTTATATCCAGAAACATCGACAGTACAAAAGTAACAATCATTTGAATGATTTTTTACTCTCTTCATACCATAGGAACTGCAAATCTAAAAGCTTTTTTTCTTTCTTCGACCACTTTCTTAAATCCTCAACACAAACATAACATACATCGTGAGGAGTTCAACCTTTGTCTTGGTCACCAATTTGCACACCAAAATATGCAAAATACACCTTTTTTACAAAGTCATTAATGTTTCTCTGATGTTTTTTAATAACAAAATCACCACATATGCAACAAAATGTATTTGGATAGTTTTGGACATAAAACAAACATTGAAAAGTGAGGTTATGTTTATACGAATAAAGGAACTTTACAGGTGTTAATGAGGAGAAAGAAGAACAAAGAGGGTTGTATAATTCATTAACAGTGCTACCAACTAAGTAAAATTAGATTTATCTGCTCATTAAACAAAATGAATTGTAATTATGCAAAGAGAAAAAGACAGTTAAGATTTGATTTCACGTACAGGGCGCCTGCGCATCCGCTTATACGTATTTCGGCCTAATAGGCCTCATCAAAACGGCTTTCGCAGTAACTCTGAACGTGAAAATAAATCTTTTCTATCTTAGGAAGCAACTCTAACATGGTTTCGTATAGACGCAAATAGCGACATCTAATAAAATAAAATCCGTAAACTAATTTTCGAAACCAACAACATCTGTTTTGCTAACTACCAATTACGAAACTAACATCTTTATCAACGTCTGTTTTGCCTTGCATTTCTTAGAAGGCACAGATTAAAGCAGAATTCTGAATTTGGTTTCGAAAATTAGTTTACGGTTTGTAATTATGCAATTTGAAATGTTAAATTCTGAAAGAACGGTGGGTGGTGATACAACATTTTTAATATGATTTTTGTACTCATCACACTAAAATACATAAGATATTTTATAGTAATTTTATCAAAAAAGTTTTTTCTTCGTTGGCCTATGTTATTAGTGATTTAATAGCTGCCAGACTTCCAAATTATGTAGCAGACAGAATTGCTAGAGAGACACTTTCGAAGAAACTGAAAATCTCTAAGAACAAAGAGACCACGGCAAAAAGAGACCTCAGAGAATCGATTGTGATTTAGAAAATATCTCTAGATTGACACTTAGGGCAAGTACAGTTGTTTAAATAATCATCGCTCTCCAGTAAAAAACAAATTGAATAACTAATAAACTATTTGGTCGATCCCTTAGCACACATTAGTAACTCTGTAAATATAACCATTTTATGTAGTTATATATCATGTAATTATGCAAAAAACAAAGTTATTAACATTTATTGACCTTGCCAGTACCATAGACGAATTACAGCAGGTAATGGAAAGAGTTTATTCAGTTAGTGAGGAATACGGCCTTAGCCTCAACTTCAAGAAGACAAAGTGGATGCTGATAAGCAGGAAGCAACAGCCTGCTCGACAGTTACGGATAAGTAACATACTAATTGACCATGTAGAATCTTATGTGTACCTTGGCACCAACGTAAATGCAAAATGGGAACAGGCCACAGAAATTAAGGCGAGAATAGAACGAGCTAGAGCAGCATTTGGCAATATGAAAAAGCTCCTCATAAGCAGGGATTTGTCTCTTCCCCTAAAACTACGTCTAGTTAAATGCTACATTTTTCCGATCTTACTGTATGGTGTGGAGGCCTGGACGCTGACGGAGACGCTCACGAGAAACTAGAAGCATTCGAAATGTGGGTGTACCGACGCATTCTTCGTATATCCTGGACCGAACATGTCACCAACACAGAGGTAATCCAAAGAATCGGAAAGGAGAAAGAAATCGTGAATACAATTAAACAAAGAAAGCTTGAATATCTAGGACACATATTGAGACACGATAAGTACCGTCTACTGCAATTGATTGTCCAGGGAAAAATAGACAGTAAGCGAGGGCCAGGCAGGAGAAGACACTCGTGGCTCCAAAATCTGAGGAAGTGGTTCGGGCTCACATCGGTCGAACTATTCAGAAGCGCCGCAAATGAGATCAGAATTGCCATGTTAATAGCCAACGTTCGCAACGGACAGGGCACTTGAAGAAGAGATTAACATTTATAAACAGTATAACGGGTTATAAGGATTGGAAGTAGGGTTTTTTTGAAATTATCTTGTGCAATTCCTTATGGATTTTAATTTTAAGACTCTCAGTATTAAAGAACTATTTGTGATCTACAAATTTTATTTGAACCATTTTTCAATAGAATGTATAAGAAAAGTTTTATGGGTAAAAAATACTTTTTTCACTTTTTTAGATTGCTTAAAAAAAACAAAGCACAATCATCTGTACGTCTCACGGATTTTTCATCAGCTACGCCTCATATTCCTTTTATTATAACCTTCAAATATCTGTACAAGATTTTTCAGCATTTTTTTCTTCCTTGACTGGGGTAAGTAGAAAATTAGATTAAGAATTTAGCCTCTATCACAAAATTGATTACACTGCGTATTCTTTATTGACAAAACTAATTTATCTACTTATTCAATAACCTCAATTATGGGTAAAAGCTTTGTTAAAAATCTGTCAATATAGAAATAGAGTTTAGAAATGGGAGTTATATTAATAAGTACTTTCCATTTACTTATCACGTTTTTATCCACATCCATTTACAAAAAATTGTAATATTGTAAATTGATTTGTTTATATTTCATGATTCATGTAAAAAGTTTATTTTTGCCCCCAACATATCGTAATCTTAGTTTAGTTCCAAGCGCCATGATTTTGTAGTAAATGTAGCAGTTAGTTCTTACTGAAAGGTTAGTGGCAACGTCACATGCGAGGGTAAAGTTCGTGCAAAGGGATCATTTTCTGATTCGGGGATATGTAGGCACGAGGTATCGATTTGACGAGTTATAACATCGCACCAAGTTTACACCGGACAGACTCTGATCTTTCCACAACTAGCGACAAATAAAAACTTTAAAGTGTTTATTTAAATGATAATCATTTCGTTCGTTGTAAAGGTTTTGGTTTAATTTTAATTGAGAAGTTGATAGTTTTATACCGAAATAAAAAAAAAACAAATGAAAAGTATCTTTCTACTGTGGTTTGTGAGGTAAAACCAATTACTGATCTCTAAGTGAAACCACACATTATGAAAATTGAGATATCGCTGGCACCAAACTCAATTTTGTTCAAATTTTTAGTTCAAGAACAACCAATGTGATATAATGATTTTTGAGTAAGGTATGGAAGTTTTACGAGACAAATGTCAATTATGAATTTGCACAATAATTTGTAAAACAACAACCAAACAAGACATTGCTTTGTACACGCTGAATTTTTTCTATACAATTTCAATGTGCTCACAGACCAAACTGTAGCACATAATAGACCAGATATCGTGCTAGTTAATAAATTAACAAGACAAACAACACTAATCGATGTGGCGATACCTTACAACAATAATCTGCGTGTTAAGTACAACGAAAAGATCGCCAAGTACAGAGATCTGGAAATTCAAATAAAAAGACCATGGAGAATGGAAAGTACCCAGACAATACCTATTATTCTCTCTACTGGAGTCACTCCAAACAACCTCCTAGAAAACATAAGAAAGCTAGGTCTGAATGAACATCTCTACATGCAGAAAGCTGTACTACTCTCAACGTCCAGGTGTGTACGAAAATTTTTGGGAGATACTCCAACATACCAAGTGACCTAGGGCTTGATAACACGGAAAGAGTCCCACCAGAACTCAATCCTTTTGATACCGTATCTGGTATGGGATGAGCGAATTTTCCCCTTAGAGGGAGTGTAAGCCGTATGGCTAAATCTGGATAATAATATTAATAATTTATTTATCCTGAAAGATCATTTACATGATATAGAACAAGTGAAGTAAAAAATATAAATATTTATAAAACGTTACAATTTCAGAATTAAAAGATAAAGAGTACATAGAATTAATTATTTACATCACACAGATATTCACTTATACTATAGAAACAATTTTGCAATAGAAAAGATTTTAATTTAGCTCGAAATTTATTTAAGATTTAATTTTATACAAAGTCACTATCCATTGCCAACTGTTGCCAGTTTGCTGCGCCTATTTGTCTACCATCCTCATCTACACCATCCCTCCATCTGAGTTTTGGCCTACCCCTACTTCTACTTCCCACAGGTTGTGACATAAGGATTCTTCTGGGAGGGTTGTTCTGCTGTGATCTTGTCAGATGTCCTGCCCATCTTAGTCTTCCTATTTTTCTAAGAGATACTACGTCTGTACCACCAAATATATATTTATATCTGTGATATATCTCGTAGTTGTACCTCCTTCTCCAAACACCATTTTCACAGATGCCACCGAATATTCTTCTCAGGATCCTTCGTTCAAATCTAAGCAGGAGATTTCCATCTGCCTTGGAAATGGTCCATGTCTCCAACCCATATGTCAACACTGGTTGCATAAGGGTTTTGTATATGGTTATTTTTGTTTTTTAGCTTAAGTTTCTGCTTCTCATATGTCTACTCAGTCCAAAATATCATTTGTTTGCTAGGATTATTCTTCGCTTTATTTCTTCCGTCATGACGTTCTCCTTGGTGATCAGGGAGCCTAAGTATGTGAATTTGTCCACCACTTCAAAGGTAGAGTTATCAACCGTGAATTAGTGGCCGATGTTTCTGGCTCTATTGTTGGGTGTTAATGCCATTATCTTAGTTTTCTCCTCATTTACTTGCAGGCCCATATCTTTTGAGACGTTTGACAAGGTGGTATACATTTCTTCAAGCTTGCGTGTTGTGCGGGCAACTAGGTCAACATCATCTGCATATGCCAAAATTTGGGATGATTTATGAAACATGTTTCCTCTGTTGTTGTCTATTGGGGCATCCCTGACCGCCTTTTCCAGAGCTATGTTGAAAAGAAGACACGCCAACGCATATCCCTGTCGCAGCCCAACATGCGTTTCATATACTTGTGATTGTTCGCCCTGTATTACGACTTTACAAACAACTTTACGCATTGTAGCCTTAACTAATCTTATCAGTTTATCAGGGATGTGGAATTCATCCATGGCTTCATATAATTTATTTCTTAGGACACTATCATAGGCCAATTTAAAATCTACGAAAAGATGGTATGTATCGATATTGAATTCATTGGTTTTTTCCAGTATTTGCCTTAGCACAAAGATCTGGTCTGTTGTTGATCGACCAGGCCTAAAACCACTTTGATATTCGCCAAGAAGCTGATATTAAGGAGGGTTATTCCCCTATAGTTTCTACATTCCAATTGATCGCCCTTTTTGTGTAGCGGGCAAACGATCCCAATACACCACTCTTCTGGGATTTGTTCCCCATTCCAGGCTCTCAGTATAATTTTATATATATGATTAGTCAGAGTATAACCTCCACATTTAATAAGTTCCGCGGCTATACCATCACTTCCTGGAGATTTATTATTTTTTAGGTGTTTTATTGCATCCCGTACTTTACTATTACTATTAGTTCTTTGAATATTACAAAAATGAGAAAATATGTGCGTATGATACAGTAATTCCATCAGAGCGTTAAAACCATTCAAATTCTGTTGAATAGTACCAACGAAATAAGAGCTGAAATGGAATCAAAATAAACCAAAAATAAAACCAAAAAAAAATTTTTTATTTCACCAAAAACCATTCGACATGTTTTATTATTCAATTCTAATTATTTTTATTCATAATGAATTTAGCAATCATATAATGGCATTAGACTTTTACGTTCTTTTTAAATACTCATTTAGAGATAATGGTGTTTATTTAAGTAATATTGACCTACGTTGACTTGGCAAATGGATTCGTCTTGTCTTTATTTATTAATCTTGTTACTTTGTTCGCCTCTCCCATCCGTATTCTCTTTTTATTTCACCGTAAACTCTTCGAAGTATTTTCTTATAGTTAAAATAACACCCAACGAAACAAATAAACTCTTGAATAATAGTTCTATTGTATCAGTGTTTTCAAACCTACGCAGTAAAACAATGCCGTTTTAAGTTTAAATTTACTGTCTGACAAAGTATTTCAAAAATATTCAAGCATCTAATCATCCGTTGAAATTAGCATTTTCATGCAGCTGTATTATTAAACTTTTTATTAGCTGCTTTATTAGTTTTTCAAAGAGATACGGTTTAGACTGAAATTACAAGTCATTGTGTAAAACACGCATGAAATCCACGCAATTATGCGAAATGTACCAATTACCAGAACAAAAGCAATACAATATGTCTACCAATGGGATATACCGTGAATTCTTATCAGGGTGCATTCAATGCAGTGATTGATGGAGATTTAAAACATAAACTGGAATATTAGCATAACTGCTAGCGCAACTATACAAGAGAATATTTAATATACAGTAAATTCCTAACTGAATTTTATATTATTAAAGCACTATAATTATAGCAGAGTACGTGAATCTTAACCGTGTTATCATGAAAATAAACACCACCTAGTTATTAACACTTTGTACGTAACAGAAATAGCGTAGCGATTATACTAAAAAGGTAAATAGCTAAAGCAGTGATATGATTGACACCCATAGTAAACAGAGTTGGTTATTAAAGATTAACTCCAGTTCCTCTGGACATCATCCAGCCTCCAAAGTCCACTGCTGAACATAGACCTCTTCCTCGTATTTTCAACCCCGTTGCACCACTCATCCAGTTTTTATTTTGTCGTCTTAAATCGTCAGCCCATCGTGTAGGTGGTCCACCGACGCTTCTTTTATCTTCTCTTGGTCCTCATTCCAATAATCATTCCAATTCATCTTCATTTTAGTCTCGCCATACTTTCGATGATGTCAGTCTCCCTGGTTCTACATCTGACCTCTTCGTTTTTTATTTTATAGCGCAGTGTTATTCCTAACATAGATCGCTCCATTCATCTCTGTGTTACTCTCAGTTTGGTAGCCAAGGCTTTTGTTACAGTAAGTTCTTCTGCTCCGTATGCCAACACTGGGAGGACGCATTGATACAATACTTTTTTATTCAGGCATGTGGGCAGCTCATTTTTAAAAGTTTCTCTCAGTTTTCCGTATGCTGCCCACCCAAGACCGATTCTTCTCTTCAGTTCATTTATCTGATTATTCCTGCCAATCATAATTTCATGTCCTAGATATTTATATTTATTTACGATTTCTACTTCTTGTTCACCAGTACTAATGTTCTGGTTGGGTACCAAATTTGTCATTATTTTCATTTTACAGATGTTTATATTTAAACCTACATTTTCTGTAGCCACAACGAGTTCGTGTACCATCTCTCATACAATTCCTAGATCCTAAGCTACTATGACTATTTCATCGGTGAAACGAAAGTTGTTTAAATATTCTCCATCTATATTTATTCCCTTTGTCAGCCAATCTGAATTCATAAAAGCCTGTTCTTGTATTAAAAAGTTTAGTTGACATTGGATCTCCTTGTCCAACCTTTCGCTTTATTTTTATACGACTACTAGTAGTCAGTAGTCCAGTTTAATAGTGATAAAAAGTGAAAAAATTTATTTTTTGCATATCAAACGTTTCTTATATATTTCAGAGAAAAATGCTTAAAATATGACAAGTTAAAAAAGTCTGTCAAGTAATACCAACAAAAAGACAATACCAGGAGAAAATTTAGGAATTAGTCACAAGTGGACCTTACACCAAACTAAAAAAAGACTCAATCAAATCACTGGAAAACAAAATATATAAAATACTGCACAAATTTAAGCAATATATGACAGACTACTAAAGAAGAACATTAACACCATGCTACAGTAGGACACCACACTTATATGGACTTCCACAAATTCACAAAGATGAATGCGCGTCATCCGCTTCATAGTAACTGACGTCACATGATACCAACACAAAATTTGCAATTCGTAGGTCTGTTCCTTCTTAGAATATTTAAGCTAAGTACACTGGAAATACAGCCACTAAACCTAAAGAAATACACCATTACTTGTTTTATTTAATTTGTATAAGTGCCCAACTTAATTCAGTCATCAACACTCTTATTTCCCGTTCCATAAGACTTAGCGACAACAATCACAGGTCATCCGAAATCAATTCAATAAGACAAACACTCCTACAAAACGGCTACCACAAAACCCAAATCAATAGAAGCATTCAAAAACTTCTAAACCCCATTCCATCCAAAAAAGAAACCTTGCCGCCGGATCAACCCAAAATCTGTCTACCTTTCATTAAAGGTGTCACTGACAAGATCAGTAGAACTCTTATCCCTCTTAATATCAAAACCATCTTCACCACTCACTCCAAATTGTCCAATCTCGTCAGATCTGTAAAAGACCAAATCCCCAATGAAGACCATGGTGTCTACGAGATACCTTGTTCCAGTTGCCCACGTACATACGTAGGACAGACAAACCGACGAATCCATAACCGTATTTACGAACATTCTCGATCAGTCAAACATTCCGATACCACTTCAGCCCTAGCCTAACATCATATTCAGACAGGCCACAAAATAGATTTCGAAAAAGCAAAAACCATCGCCCCCATCCGCTCATTAAAAGCGAGAATCATTCGTGAAGCTATCGAAATCGAAAAACGGCCTAACAGCTTGAACACGCGCGATGACGCGAAACGATTGCCGGCAACATGGCGACCCCTGCTTCAGCGACCTCCCGCCCACACCGCTCAGGCCACGTCAGTTCAGACCACGTCAGCGCATACCGTTCCCGCGCATACAGCGAGTATAAAAGCAGCCACACAGGGTAAGACCGGTTGTCACTCGACACTGAGGAGTAGGCAGATTGAGACCTCAGTGCCGAGAGACAGTTCTTGCAATATAGAACACGATACTGGTACGTCTCGAGTGAGGGGAGTAGGCAGATTGAGACCCCGAACTCGAACCGAACCGTATCACTCTTGATAATGGCTCCAAAATGGGTGCCGAAACGTCGAGTTTTAAATTCTCAACGCGGTTCTTCCCGAGAACTCAGTAATTTATATATATATATATATATATATATATATATACAAGCGAAATTCGTAAGACAATTTACAATATACCTTTTTTCTATCGCTATAAAGATGACTGCTTGAGTGCAGCACCAGAGGATAAAATGCATATTTTACTAAATGAATTCAATAACTTTCACCAAAAACTAAATTTCACATTAGAAGTTGAAAAAAATTGTCAAATCAATTTTCTGGACCTGACTTTACATAGAGAAAACAGCACTATAACTACATCATCTATCTATCTATCTATAGCCCAAAATCTATTCATGTGTTGAATATAGGCCTCTCCCATTTGTCTCTGTCTTCTGTTTGTCTTTTCCACATTGGACCTGCGCTTTGCTCAATGTCATCTTTCCATCTCATTTGCGGTCGACCTCTTGACCTTTTTGCAGTATATGGTCTACATCATGGTACACCAAAAATATCTGGTCGTCGAGATATCTGAATTTCAACTCCCATCATCGCTTGTTAAAAAAAATGTGTAGTTATCGGACTCGTCGATAGAGCTATTAGATTATCCGATCCTGTCAATAGACCTCGGGCCATTAAAAAATCAAAAACAGCACTAACACTTAATTCATACCCACACCACCTTATCGATAACACTTTCAAATCGCGACTGCATAAATTTTACAATAACAATAATGACAAGAAAACCAACACGGTAAAGAAAAACTATATGTCCCTCCCCTATATAAAAGGACTATCAGAACAAATTGCAAATCTTATGTCTAAACATAACATTACGGTTGCTCATAATGGGCACAATCTTTTGAAAAAGAATTTCACAAGACTAAAAACAAAAACCCCTCTTTTAAAAAAATCGCATGTTGTGTATGAAATTCCCTGCTCGAATTGTGATGGAGTATATATTGGACAAACCAGTCAGCTACTTAACTCAAGAATACGTTACCACAAATTTGACAAAAAAAACTCAACCGCCCTCACAAAACATGAAAACGAAAAGAAACATAAATTTGATTTTGACAAAACCAAGATCCTAAAAAGTGAACATAACAGGAAGAAGAGGGAGCTCCTAGAGTCTATACAAATTAAAAAGAATAATAATGCAATAAATAATAAAAAAGATGTCCAAAATTTAAACTAGACATATTTTAACTTAATTTAAAAACCCCCAAAAAGATAATCTCAGAACGCCCATGATGTTAAAAATAACTGATTGTTTAAATGATAAACCAACACCAATAAACAACAAATTAAATTTTTAAAATACATTTTACATATATAGTGACTTAGTGGGTCTGTCCTATGCTTTTATTATTATTTTAATTGTGACGTTTAAGCACCGAACCTTTACATGATTGGTAAGTCAAAAGTTTCTCTTTTAAACCTTATAATGTCTTTGATAAAATGTTTTTTAGTCAATATTATTTCTTGAAAGGCATTGATTTCCTGCCGAAACGTCGAAAAAAAAATAAAAATGTCTTAGTATCATGACAATCTTTTTTGTGAACTTAAGCCCAAGAAATTCTACTAAAAAATATATATTAAGGTTCAAGAACTAAACCCAAACTATATATATATATATATATATATATATATATATATATATATATATATATATATATATATATATATATATAACGGATATCTTCGAACGAAAATTTATAATGGGAGACCATATTACACCTAAAGAAAGAGAAAAAGAAGATGACGACATAGACATCACAAAAAAAGAAATCAGAAAAAAGCTCCAGGATCCAAAAAAACTCTTAAAATAAGGTGAATAAATAATAATAACATATGGGTACCAGACCAGATAATTTAAAAATTAAATAATCAAAGTTACCGATGAGAATTAGAAAAAAAGTAAAAATTAAATTGTAGCAAACTCAGATTGAATGATTATTTCAATTATCTAATAATAAGGGCCGTAATACCTTGTAAATAAGTATATAAATGATTCTATAGCGAAATAATAGCCTCATGTTATTGTCATCCATAGAAAATGACAGATGACAGAACGCTAGAATAATGTAATGGAACATTAAAAGAAGAAGAAAGACATACGCTCAACAAATTTGTGCTAAAACTCTTGTGCTAAGATCTGTAATAAAATTGCTAAAAAACAAGTCCTAGTTTAATATAATCACAAAAATATTTGTTAATTACTTTAAACAGTTTTGCAATTTTTCCGTATTTTGTAAAACTAAACAAAAAACAAAATTTTTAAATTTCATCAATTTTAGCACCCCTAATAACGAACACTTTGTGCGCTGCAAAAACATCAATTTCCCCAAAGTGTCTGCTATTTAGTGCTTTTTGTAAGTTGTAAGTAGCCAACAAGAAGAAACAAAAGATAGTTAATATTTTAAGGGTTAGGAGTAATTATAGTTTCATACACTTACTATACCGCGCACGATACTGGGCGATCGCGCCCGATATTATCCGAATACAACTTTACAAGTCAACGTCACCGGAATGAGAGTACAGAGTATTTTCTCCCGCAACACACGAAGTTACACTACAGGTAGTTAGCATGACTGGCACGCGGTAGCAAAGCAGAGCAAGCGCCATATTGATTTTAAGTTGTCGCAGAAGGTGTCTGCCTTCATTCTGGTATATTACACCCCAATACAAATTGTTCTTCAGTGATAGACCAGGCAACGTCTTTGGTAAAAATTGATTATTTCAAAACGACTTTTCCAGGTGTTGAAACATCACGGAACTTTTAAAGAAAAATCGTTAGTCCGTAAACGAACTATGTTAAATATAATTAGATTTATATTTTGTTTATCGTTATAAATGAAGCGGCAACTTATATCAGGCGTATGCTTAGAATGTTTATTTACTAAACCATCTACTAACATGAACTTATACATAAATAAACATAAAAAACAACAGAAATAATTAAGGAACATTATTGTGCTGATGAATAAAATAACCCACCGGTCGATTAATAAAAAGTTTATTGAATAATAAGCCCGAGAATATTAACCCTGCTGTACCGTTCGAGTCAACAATGAAAATGTACTGTTCGGGTCAATATGACCCAACTATGGTTTACGGTCCTTAATCGAAATAAAATAAGCTAATGGTGCTAAACAAAACTTTCTTAACAAAAAATTATAGTTAATTAAACAAAAATTAGATTGCTAATGTAAATTAAACCTTATTAACAAAATAAAAGGCATTTTTTTCCCAGAAAAGCCTAAGAACAAATACCTACAAAATTTAATTTAGTTTACAACTGGGACAGTAATAAAAAGAATGGGTTTTACAAATATGTTTGTGACATATAGGTACAACATAAATATTAGTCTTGTTATCGTTTTTAGAGCAAAATTTACAGCGTGCTCGTTTAGCAGGCGGAGTTGGATTGTCCATAGACAGTTTACTAGAATTTCCATCTACTCTACTCGATTTTGTTAGTGTTCTTTTTATCAGTTATTGTAAGTCTTTAGTTCTTGGTAAATTTTTCTGGAAAGGATAAGTGGTTTCACCAGTGTTTTTCCCAATTCCTCAAGAAAAATTCTCCGTTTTGTAAGTTTCTTGGTGTTCCATTGGGGATTTATTGATGTCCATAAAACGAACGCGTTGTAGGCATAAATGTCCAGCATATTATAAAAACAATCATAGGCCAGCGATTTGTCTTCCTCTGACATGTATATGTACCAACAAACTGATGTACAGTATCCTCTCCTCCCTTAATGGAATTGTAACCTAAAATAATTTGGAACCTATTGACATTTCTGTCACTAATAGCCTTATCATGATGCAAAGTACTCACGAGAATAACATAACATAACATTTCTATTCTTTTTAGGAATATAGTTAACAACAGTGGTATCTTGCGTGAAGTAAAAAGACGAACTATGAACTTCTTTATTCGTAATTTGTGCTGGAAGCTCTGGCTTATTTTTTCTTATAGTCCTCAGCATTGTATTTTTTTTAGAAGAAGTTGTCCTAAACTGTATGATGTAAAAAAGTTATCACAAGTAATATTGTGGCCTTTCAAATCACTACACAAGTCGCAAACCACACACATTCCCTGATTCCGTTCCGGCGCGGCACCTGCTTGATTTCCTGTATAGATCTGCAATTTTGGAGCATACAAACTTTTACTGTCACATAAAGCCCAAATTTTTACGCCATATTTCGCTGGTTTTCTTGGAACGTACTGGTTGAAGGGACAGCGGCCTCTAAAGGCAACTAATTGCTCGTCGACGGTAATATTTTCATCAGGGTTAAAAAATGTTGGTAGATTTTCTACCCATTTTTCCCAAATTTCACGTATTGCAGCAAGTTTATCAGTAAGTCTCCTATCCTGTCTAGTAGTCTTGTTATCAAAACGTATTGGCGAACTGACGAGTTTTTTGTAAATACTTCTGTAAAACCAATTTTATCCAAGTCTTTCCAGTTGGTTCCAAAAACACGCTGTCCTTCCATATTGGTCATATTTATAATTTGGTTTGCAACTATGTCAGAAAAGAATGCGTCAAATGAATTTTTGATATCGAAAATTCGTGCACATGCGTACCCTGTAACTCCTGGAGCATTATTTATAACATTGGCCGTGGAAAAACGACCGCGTTGATAAGGAGGATCGAGAGACCACTGGATATTACCGTCCTTTGAAGGAACTGTTACAGAAGGCTCTACAGGATGTTGTACGTAGAATGGAACAGCAGAATCATCACTACTTTCTTCCTCACTCTCACTACTTGTATTGTTATCTGTTTCTGATATTATGCACTCATCACTCTCTGACACGTCCGCGAGCTCGCGAAGCTCATCTTCGGTTAGCGTTCTTCGACGCGATATTATTAACATGCAAACATAGACTGAAATTTGAAATGTAAATGAATGCGCTTGGCATATCAATGTCTTACCAGCCTACTACTTGTCTATCACCCTCACTTCCTTCTACGTGACATGCCCTTCCAAATGACATCGTCCAGCTACACTACACATTTTTTACAAAGTTCTAGCTTGTATAATATAACTATAACTACTTCTAAGGTCAGTGGTGAATTCTTGAATACACCATAAAGAAATTTCTCTTCTGCAAATCATGAATGTGTTGCTTGTGTGAGTCCATTTCAAAAGGTGAAAGAAATAATAAGCTAGACTTACTCACAATCAATTTAATTTAACTAATCGGACGACCGGTTTCGCTTTCTATAATATGCAAAGCATCTTCAGGTCACGATACAAAGTTAAAATGCTGAAAACAATAATCCCTTATTAGGGTGTTGTCTAATAAAGATAAAAAACATAGGTAGGTGATATAAATTATATAAATTACAGTAATTATGCCAATATTACATGTCTGTGGTTTTATAAATAAATAAAAATAATAATAATAAAATGTTTAAGCAGACAAGGTAAGACCCACAAATTGGTAACATCGTCTATTAAACTGTAATGAATCAATAAATAACTAAACAACTAAATAAACATTACTTACATAGAGTACCGGCATGTAAGTAATGTTTATTTAGTTGTTTAGTTATTTATTGATTCATTACAGTTTAATAGACGATGTTACCAATTTGTGGGTCTTACCTTATCTGCTTAAACATTTTATTATTATTATTTTTATTCATTTATAAAACCACAGACATGTAATATTGGCATAATTACTGTAATTTATATAATTTATATCACCTACCTATGTTTTTTATCTTTATTAGACAACACCCTAATAAGGGATTATTGTTTTCAGCATTTTAACTTTGTATCGTGACCTGAAGATGCTTTGCATATTATAGAAAGCGAAACCGGTCGTCCGATTAGTTAAATTAAATTGATTGTGAGTAAGTCTAACTTATTATTTCTTTCACCTTTCTCTTCTGCAATTTATTGTACCATTAGCCCAGCAGCTGATCAGTTGTGGCAGACAAAATGCTTCTGTAAAAAGACGCAGATTATATGGTAGACCATCAAAAACTAAAATGTCTCTACAAATGTTGGAGAGCATTTGTCCATTAAAAAAATAACTTGACAAAGATGCCACCGATGTCACAAAATGAAAAAAGAAAAAACTGTATTAAGTCCAAAATTTCAGTTTTCTACTTTTTTGGCTCACTGGGATTAAAATTTTCCGCTCTATTCAATGGTGCTTCTTATTCGCTGTTTCGACTGAAATTGGCCAAAATAACCTTTTATGAACAGTATTAAGTCCACATTGCTCTTAGAGCAAAACAGTATCTTCTGCATTTCAAATGTATTAGATCCAAAGTGGTGTGTACATTTCCCAGGGCAAAACCATATTATGTCCAACAAAAAGTATTATGTCCCACATAATGTAATTCAGGCAAAGCATTAAGTCCACAATCTTTTAAAATTTGACAAGTCTGTGCTTGTTGAGGTGTGAATTACATAGTACAATACGTGCGTTTGTTCAGTTCGCTATTTGCAGTGTATTGAAGCGCATGTTCTCTTCGCTTTTAAACCCGGTGTTATATTTTTTGTTTAAGTCGTGCATATTAAATTAAACGAGATAGCCAAAAATGGAAGATAGAGCCCACAGAATTCTTCAGCTTGCGCTGAGCGGTAAACAAAACGAGAATAATGAATCCTCATCAGTGGAAAATATTTCTAGTAAACGTAAGTATTTCTAATGATAAATAATAAGTTTAACTACATTATAAAGACAAATGTTTTGAATTTACGGTGACGATCTTTAACATTCGTACGCCATTTAATAGAAAAGTTATACCTAATGAATTTAAAATAAAAAAAGGATGAATTATTTTGTTCTTGTTATATAAGATACGGAGTCACTTATAATAGCTGATATTGTTGATTTAGAAAAGTAAAAGAAATAAATATCAAAGCTCTTGTCAATGTATTTCTCTTTTTTGCCTGTACATCTTTTTTTTTATTGTTTTAGACTACCTTGAGAGTCAGAATTCGGATGAGGCTATGGCTGTACGGATCACATCACCGTCTTTGTTAGATATATCTTACAACTTTGTTAACCTGCAGGAGGATACAACTGAAATGCAGCTAAATGCAGCTGCTGTTGTTTCAGATGTACCTAAAGACATACCTTCTTTAAGTAGCAGCTTGCTTATTAACGAAATTAAGCAACCACCACTGGAGCTCAATTCATCTACAAGTACCATACACCAAGACGAGGAAGATCCATTTGAATATTCGGGAAGTTTATTTGTTCCTAGCATTAATTCGAGTACTGACAATGATTTTGAAATCACAAATGAGGGTGAAGATGAAAATGAAAAAGAGGTCATGGTAGCCGATCATCAAAGCAAAGGTAAGAAACGTTTAAGGAACGAAAGTACGTGGCAACGAAACGAACGAAAAAAGAAGAGGATGGCAGGCCAACAATATAAATCTTCCAAAACTAAAAAGACTATAAAGGAAAGGAAGGCTCAAGAGCCTTGTAGAAACTGCCGTTTAAAATGCAATGAAAACATCTTAGGTCCTCAGAGAGCACAAATTCACCGACAATTTTGGAATCACGAGACAACCATAGATCAAAAAAGACAGTTTTTATGTTTTTGTCTTGAAAAAATGTGTATCAAAAGAAAAAGAGAACGAACAGGTGCTCGAGCTGGAAAACGCCATTGTAACTGGAAATATTTTTTTACCATTGAAGGAAAGAGGTTTCAAGTTTGCAGTAAGTTCTTTTTGCGTACTCTAGATATTTCTCAATCTTTTGTTAGATGTGCACTTGAAAAAATTAAAACAAGTGGAGTTGTAGAATGTGGCAAAAGAGGAAAGCAGCCATCTATAAATAAAGTAAAGAATGAGGTAAAGGACAGGATTCGTGAGCATATAATGGCCTACCCATGTGAAGAATCACATTATAGTCGAAGAAGGACGGCGAAAAAATATTTAGGAGGTCACTTAAATATTTCTACAATGTTTAAGATGTTTAAGGAAGAGTGTGATTTGAAAAACATTCCTTCGGACGAAGTAGGCAAAGAATGGCTTTACAATCACATTTTTAATACAGAATTTAATTTATCGTTCGCTGTTCCTTCAAAAGATACTTGTGATAAATGTGATGAATTTCTAATCAATCTAAGACAGTCAAACTCTGAAGCTGAGCGAGAAACATTACAAGTGCAGTATAACGCTCATTTGTTAGAGGCCGATAAACGGTACAAATTGAAACAGATAGACAAGGAGATGTCCATCAATAACCCTGGACAAAAAGTTTTAATGATAGATTTACAAAAATGTCTTCCTTGCCCAAAGCTAACTAACTCTCAAAGTTTTTACAGTCTAAAACTCTGGGGTTTTAATTATACAATTTATGATTCAACGGAAAAACAGGCGAACTGTCTAATGTGGGATGAATCAATTGCTGGCCGAGGTGGAAACGAAATGGCCTCATGCTTGGTCCAATACATTCATTCATTACCTCAAAGCACAACTTCGGTTGTTATTTGGACCGATAACTGCCCATCCCAAAACCGGAACATACAAATGATTATGTGCTACTTTTATCTACTTTCGAGATATCCACATATAAAAGAAATAACTCACAAATTCCTTTTGCGAGGGCATACGCACATGGAGGTGGACAGTATAAATTCAGTTATAGAACGAGAAGCTAAAAAATGTCCTAATTTTCAAATTATTACTCCATGGGATTGGTTACAGTTGGCTAGAATTTCCGGAAAAAAACAAAGATTTCAAAGTGTATGAAATGACAACGTCTAATTTTAAAGACTTTAATAAACTGTACAATTCTTGCGATTCACCATTTCAAAATAAAAAGAAAACTGAGAACAACGAAAAATTTTTAATTTCACAAGCAGTATGTATGCAATTCAGACAAGAAAATCCTGGGATTCTGTACTTTAAAACAGACTTCGATTTGGAATTTCAGAGTGTAGACTTTAACCGAAGAGTTGGTAGAAGAAATCATCAATCTTTAGAAGATTCTCTGGTTTCCTTGAGAGATACCTTTAGATTAGATTAAGAGAGGTGGCCTTTCGGTCTATTCCACTGCGACCTTTTCAGATCTATTGTGGTCCTCTAGTCCTAGATAACATTCTCTAGCCTGACCCTTCTTATAAAGTCTAGTAGCTTCGAGACTGTACCTTCCATGTAGCTATTTGCCGGTGGATTTTCTTCTCCTAATGCAAAGAACCGCACATTTGCCAGACTGTCACACTGACATAAAATGTGCTCTGCTGTTTCTTCTTCGAGGTGACAGAATCTGCACAGGTCATCATCTGATAATCCCATCAGCTTCAAGTGCCTATTCAGCTTACAGTGCCCTGTTAGAAGACCTACTATGACCTTGACTGTTTTCCTGTCTTTGCTTATTAGGTCTGCCGTAAATTTTGGCGAATGTTCTGTAATGAACTGTTTCGCCTGTCTTTGTCCTGGTGAATTCCTCCACCATTCCAGAGATTTGCGAGCTACCCACTTCCTTGTAGCCGTTCTTGTTACTGATTTAGCAACTCCGCAGAAGGGTTCCGGTCCAATGAATGGCAATGATGAGCCTTGTTTGGCCATTTCATCTGCTTTTTCATTGCCCTTATGACCCTCGTGCCCCGGTACCCAGGCTACCGTAACCTTGCTACGGTCTCCTAGTTTATTTGGGGCACACACGCAATCCCATACTAGCTTAGAATTGACCTCTACGGAATTGAGTGCCTTAAGCGCTGCCTGACTATCTGTGAAGATAGCAACTGAACAGAACGTTCTTTCCTGCCTTTCTATTTCTTCCACGCAGTGATGGATTGCAGTTATTTCCGCCTGGAAAACTGTCACATCCTTAGATAGACTTACCGGGAAATCTATCCCTTGATTTGTCCCTACTATGCCGGCTCCCACACCCTCCGATGTTTTTGAGCCATCCGTGTACCAGGTAGCAGCAGCTTGTATGGGTACACCTTTATTCCAGTCTTCCCTGCCTGGTATCTTAATTGTGAACTTATTGTTAAAGCTATATCTCGTAAAACTATAACTGTTGCATCGATAGGTTTCCCCATCACAATATCGGCTTTTAGCTCCTCGATTAGCTTTCTGTTGTCAGTACCATGCATCTGGCTTATATGTCGCTGACTATGGATTAATCTGTGCATCACGGATCTGGCTTCGCCCTGTATAAAGATATGAAGTGGTGGTAGATTCAACAGGACTTCCAGCGATGCAGTAGGAGTTGTTTTTAAGGCCCCCGTAATACACAGGCATGCTAGCCTTTGTGTATTACCTAGCAGCCTTATTGCTCCCCCTTGCTGCGTCTTTGTCCACCACGTCACCGAGCCATAGGTTATCATGGGTCTAATAACCCTTGTATATAGCCATAGAGTAATTTTGGGGTTAAGTCCCCAATTCTTACCGCACATTCTTCTACATCTGCCCAAGGACATAGTAGCTTTCTGTGTGGTTTTTAGAATGTGAGTATTCCATGTAAGCCTATGATCAAAATATACCCCAAGGTATTTTGTTTCTTTGGCAAATGAAATCTCTGTTCTTCCCAGCACCGGTGGTTTTAGGCCTTGTAGTGCTGTTTTTTTGGTGAAGTTGACAATTTGTGTTTTCTGAGCATTGACTATCAGTCTCTCTTGTTTACACCAGTCGTCAACTATATTTAGGGCTGCTTGCATTCTCTCAGAAACTACCTGAGCAAACCTGCCCCTGACAACGATTGCTATATCGTCAGCATATCCTAGACAATAAAAGCCTTCTGTGGACAGATTTCTGAGGAGATCATCTACCAAGGTTGCCCAAAGTAGAGGGGACAGAACTCCTCCTTGTGGACAGCCTCTGCCTACTTTTGCTTTGATGGTTGCTTTACCCGGAGTGGACATTACTGTCCTATTCTCCAGGGATGCCCTTATCCATCTGCATATTACCGCAGGTGCACCTCGTCTACTCATAGCCCCTATCAAAGAGCTGGTGGTAACATTATTAAATGCCCCTTCTATACCTAAAAAAGCGGCCATTGCTATCTCTTTGTCTTCCATTGACTTTGAGATAAGCCTATTTAGATCATCCAACGCGGAGTCCGTAGATTTACCAGGTTGGTATGCATATTGACGATTGCTTAGAGGATTATCTTTTAGCACTTCGTCTCTGATGTACCTATCAAGAAGCCTTTCCAGCGTTTTTAATAGAAAAGAAGATAGGCTTATCGGTCTATATGACTTTGGTGTTAGGTCTGATACTTTACCTACCTTAGGCAAGTATATGACTTTGACCTTTTGCCATATTTCCGGTACGATCCCCCATGCTAAAGTGGCTTTGAGGAGCTTGCATAGGTGTGGTATCAATACCTCTAATCCCATATGCAACAGTATTGGATATATGCCATCTGTCCCTGGAGACTTATATGGCCGAAACTTATTTATAGCCCATCTAATTCTGTTTGGTCTTGTGATTGCTGTGGCTATTTTCCAATCTGTAGACCTTGGTCTAGTGAGCCTTTGGTCTATGTTGGTTTGCCTATCTGCATCATCCAGAATTGTTGAGCCCGGAAAGTGCGTGTTCATTAGTTCTCTAAGACTTTCCTCTTTGGTGTCCGTAAATTTGCCATTAGCTTTCTTTAGGAAACCTACTTCTTTGGTTGTAGCACCATCCTTTGCCAGGACTTTATGAATTCGAGAACATGCCGGGATATCTGTAATCTCCTCGCAAAACTCTCTCCATGAATTCCTTTTGGCTTTCCGAATTTCTTTATTGTATAGCGTTAGCTTATACCTGTAGGCATCCCAATCTTGGTTACTTTTGGCTTTATCAAATAGGCTTCGGACTTCCGACCTCATCTTCCTTAAGCCGTTGTTCCACTAGACTGTATTACTGCCCGTACTTTTCCTTGTTTTTTCCGGACAATTTTCCTGGTAAGCCGCCATAATAGCTTCGCTTATCGTTTCTGCCGCCGAATCTATAACCTCTGGGCTTTTAAACGAAATCGTACATTCCTCGAGATTTTTACTGAGGGACTCCCTATATCCTACCCAGTTTGTATCTCTAGGATTCCTGTATTTAATTTCCGATGGAAAAATATCAAGGTCAAATCGTATATGTCTGTGATCCGAACATGAGGGTTCGTCAGACACAAACCAATTTGTTATTATATCACTTATCCTGCTCGTGCAGAGTGTTAAATCTAACACTTCTTTGCGTGCCTTAGTGACAAAAGTTGGCTTGTTTCCTATATTGGATATAACCAAACCTTCAGATAAGATGAAATTCAAAATATACTCACCCCTTGCATTAATGTTTGTGCTTCCCCACACGGTGTGATGTGCGTTGGCATCACATCCTATAATGAGCTGTAATCCTTTTCCTAGACAATATGCAACTATGTCGCTTATAATGCTTGGTGGACACAGAGTCTCATCACCTGGAAAGTAGGCTGAACACACCACCAGTTTCTTCTCTCCTACTTCCGTGGTTATAGTTAGAACAGCTGTAACAATATCATCAGTGCAGAGCACCGGGATTAATGTACAATCTACTCTATTACTGTGAATTATACACGACCTTGGCCTTACAGCTTTGGGTGTGTATAAAACCTTACCTTGTTTGGTTGATAGGCCAGAAATCTTCTCACCTATCCTCCAAGGCTCCTGCAGGAGGGCCACATCAATGCCTTCTTGTTCCAATCTTCTAACTAGCGTTGCCGATGCGGCTTTTGCATGTTGAAGATTGGCCTGCAGGAGCCTTATTTCTCTCTTCATTGCGAAGAGATGGCCGGTTCTGGATCTGTGGACATTCCTTCTTCCGTGGGTCCGACACACTCTTGGACATTAGTCCTTATGGGTGTGTCAGCTTCACCCGAAGAAGGTTGTTCCTCGTCCTGAACCTCCATATGTAGGGAGGTCTCCCCTGTTTCACTGGAGTGAGTTGCTACTGGCTTTTCATTCCGTGTTTTTGTCTTCCCTTCTTTGGGTCGGAACGTTAACCGTCCTACTCCGAAAAAGGGTGACAATTTTAATTTCTGGAGTTCTTCTCGAGATTCAGAATCCATCGAGAAGGTCCATAACACCCCTTTCTCTAAAGGTTTACTACCCCAGACTGTCCATAGATGTGTCCTGAGCCCATGGTTACTTATCCTTAGTCTATTAAGGATCCTTTTGGACTCAAGACGTTCCCCATGCTCGTCCTGTACGAAGACAGTGCATGAGTGCGGCTTGGGTATGTCTTCCCCCTCCACAGCCCTTGAGAGATACCTTAAATCCGATAAGTACTAAAAAATTCAATGATCTCCAAAAGCTGCTAAAGTGGGTTCCAGCGAGGTTTCACTATTTTTTTCAGACTCTAGTACATAAAGACACAATTCAGATTACTGATAATTAGCGGAAGTAGCCCTGCATTTGTTTAGTTTTTAATTATTATTTTGTTACGTACTTCAAAAGTTATTGTTAAATTTTTTACTTAATAAAAATACAGTTACTTTACGACCATTTCTGTTTTTTAATTAAACTTTTTTCTAGTTTTTTTTACTTGCTCGTATTAATGGTTTTGTTACAAACACTTCCGTATAGTATTTTTAATTCTGTATATCCAAATATTTCCTTAATTTTGTAAAATAGGTATGATGTTTTCCATAATGGAGATTTTGCCACAAGATAGGTGGAAAAATTAATGTTAAGTCAGAGTCAAAAATTTATTTTTCAGAGCAAAAATATGTAAAGTCCATTTTTTTCAAAAACAGTAGTATTCAAAAAATTTTTTTTTAGTGGTAAAAAGAACAATGATTATTATTCATATTTAAAAGAATTTGCTAAATAAAATTTAATGTATTAAATGGAAAATGTTACAAAACAGTAAAAATAATTTTTATTTTCGCTCTCCTCTAAAATTTATATTTTGTGACTTAATACACTTTTGTTCTGAGGTACGGATGTAGGTGTTTACGAATTATGCAAACAGTTTCTAGAATATAAAAAGAGGGAAGAGTTAAAATCCTGTGATTTTTTAAGTAGCTTCTGCAATGTGTTATTCTACTGAGGCCAAAAAGATACCGTATTGCTCTTTTCTGTAATTTAAAAATAACATCAGATTAGGCAGCTGTACTAAAACCCCAAAAAGGAAGGCCAGGTTTTTATTTTAAGTAGATCAGAAGTTATAATTGCATGAACAATTGCAATATTAGAGTTCCTCAAGGTAATACTGGTATCATTAAAAAGAAAAATTTTTCCATCGATTTTTAAGTTAGTAATGTGATTTATAAAGATAAGGAAAAGTAGAGGACCCAGTACTGAACCTTGTGGTACTCCACGTACAATGTTTTTGTGACTAGTCAGTATTTTTTGCTCTAACTAGTTAAATCAGAACGATTTCCGAAGTGGAAATTAAAACGTCAATAAACGTATTTTAACCTTTAATTGTGGCTTATTCCCATTTAAATAGTAATTAATAGAACGATTTCCGAAGTGGAAATTGAAACGTCAATAAACTTATTTTAACCTTTAATTGTGGCTTATTCCCATTTAAATAGTAATTAATTTAAAATGCCACAAGAAAATAGCTTCAGAACAACTCTAACTAGTTGTTTCCCATTCCTCTAGTAAGATTGGAACCAATTTCAAAAAAACTGTGACTATGTCAAAAAAGATAAAAAGCCGAACTGACTTTGTGGTTATAATTTTTATTCACATTAACAAAGTATTTATTTAGATTTTTAAGGTTTGGAAGAGAAAATGTTTGAGATATGTTAGTTTTATTTCGAAGCTCGTTTATTACGGACCAAGTTTCTCTTGCAACATTTTTAGAGCTTCCCAGACGATTCTGAATTTTTTCAGCTGTATTGATAAGTTTTAAATACTTTTCTCTGTACTTGGAGATATATTCAGAAGTTCATAAAAATTGAAAAGTCGAGGCAAAAGGATTAAATTATAAACTACAATTTATCGAACAACAACTAAAAGATCCCAAGCCTTCAACAAGGATTTCGTCCAAATTTCTTAGAATCCCCTGCGAGAGATAGTCGTTAGGGCTGTATATGACCTGACATCTTGTATTATTTTGAACTGTTTTTCAATACTAGTACATGATTTACCTGATTGCCCTCTCTTTGGCCTGGAAACACCCGTGTTATTTTTTATGTCCCTTTTTATGTCGCAATAAAAAATCTTCTGACATGAAAAAGCGATACCTATTCCATATTAATTAAAAAATATACACCGTTAGACTAAAATTATAATGCATGTAATGTTTTGACATTAATTTGATATTATTGTTATTTCTGTTTTCAAAATATTTTCTGCAATTATTCGACCTTTATATTTTGCTATATATCCTGGTTTTTATCCAGCAATAAAGTGTTCAGTAATGATACAAATAACAATTAATATATTGATATATAAGTTCATAATTTGTTAACATCCAAAGTGCAAAATAAAATCACAAATTGAAAATTGCCTCGAACATTTTCCTAACCAAACTATTTTACGTATCAGCCACGGCCTTTGTAATCAGCAAGAATGTACAAATGGCTTTTAAATAATTGCTTTTAAATATTTCCGTTAGAAGCGGAAGTTGGGAGAAAGTGGTCTAAAAGTTTCGGTAGGTAATTTACTTCCTTTCGTGTAATTTACCACAGAGGAGTGGTTTTAGTAATCTCCAATACAACTTGGAACACAGGAGAGGAAAGAAAACAATCAGTGTTTGTGTTATTAGTCTCAAAAAAATCAATATTTTAGGATTTAGTAGACAAATAGATACTTGGTGTTTTCTCACGTATTTCACATTTGAGCACTTCAAGTTTTTTTTATTACGTTTGTATTTTATCAATAAAAAAAATGTTATTTAACACGGTTTCTCCTAGTACTTCTTTCTAGTATTTGCTTCCTATTTTTGTGTTAAACTTTACAATCATTAGTACTATAAAGGCGAAAAGCTCGGGAAGATATTCTCAAGTGATTTTTTTGCATAAACATTTTCTTGAGATACCCCAAAATAAGGTTCAACAGGTCGTCCAGGTGAAAAGTTGTTCAACTTTTTTTAATCAATTGTTTCTTTTATACAAATTGTAACAATCAATTTTTCGGCCCAGACAATTTTTGTTTTGAATTTTTTGGATCATTCTGAACAAAATAAGTTTCTTGTAGGTTTTGACGTGACAACGTCTTAAGCTAGGTTGTGGCTCGGAGTCACTCATGAAAAAGTGTAACGCCCGCTCACGTCTGTTACGATGAGTCACCGAACAAGAGAGAGGCCCGCCGGACCGGCGAATGCCTTGCGTCTCTCTCCCACTCAAACATGATCGGTCCGCTGCGCGCGCAGCACTAGAGAATTAGGCGCGTTGGAAATTAGTTAAGTTTAAGTTTACATGTACAATGTTTTAGTAAACAAAATATATTTCTATAGTTAAAATTTGTGCAATTCTTATTTTCATTCAATTCCTTGTTCCTATTGTGCAATTTAATAATATTCATATCAATAAATATTCTACCGAGAAAAAGACGTTGTCACGTAAAATCTTCGCCCGTAAAACCGACTTTACAGGCAACCGATTTTTTTTGTAAACTTGATCGTTTTCGAGTTATAAATAATTTAAAACTGAGGAAACCCCAAAATTATGATTTTCAAGACTAAAAAACATAAGTAAAAAGTGAAAAAGACAGTAAAGATTTGATTTCACGTACAAAGCGTCTATGTATCTGTTGATACGTATTTTGACTTAATAAGTCTCATCAGAACAGTTATTCATAGCCGTTCTTAACGTGAAAAATAATCTTCTCTGTCTTATTAGGAAGCAACAATAAAATGGCTTCGTTATGGATGCATTAGCGACATCTGATAGATAAATCGGTAAGATAGTTTCGAAACAAATTCAGATTTCTGCTTTAATCTGAACCTTTTATAAATGCAAGGTATAACAGACGTTGATAAAGATGTTAATAGAGACATGGGGAATCTAAAATTTGCATTCCACGACATGTCTATCAACTAAGCAGAAATCCTTAACGAATTTGTTTCTTGTACTCATACAAAGTAGATCCGAATACAATGAAAAAGACAGCAAAGATTTGATTTCATTTTCATTTTCATTTTCATTTTATTCGGATCTACTCTGTATGAGTACAAGAAACAAATTCGTTAAGGATTTCTGCTTAGTTGATAGACATGTCGTGGAATGCAAATTTTAGATTCCCCATGTCTCTATTAACATCTTTATCAACGTCTGTTATACCTTGCATTTATAGAAGGTTCAGATTAAAGCAGAAATCTGAATTTGTTTCGAAACTATCTTACCGATTTTTCTATTAGATGTCGCTATTGCGTCCATAACGAAGCCATTTTATTGTGCTTCCTAATAAGACAAAGAAGATTACTTTTCACGTTAAGAACGGCCATGAATAACTTCTGATGAGACTTATTAAGTCGAAATAAGTATCAACAGATACATAGACGCTTTGTACGTGAAATCAAATCTTTGCTGTCTTTTTCATTTTATTCGGATCTACTCTGTATGAGTACAAGAAACAAATTCGTTAAGGATTTCTGCTTAGTTGAGGAGACATGTCGTGGAATGCAAATTTTAGATTCCCCATGTCTCTAATAACATCTTTATCAACGTCTGTTATACCTTACATTTATAAAAGGTTCAGATTAAAGCAGAAATCTGAATTTGTTTCGAAACTATCTTACCGATAAGTAAAAAGCATTATTTTTGAATTTACCAGGATTAAATGTAAGTACAAACCTTGTTCTAATATTTCCCGATAAGTATTTTGGGCTTTTCGCATTTTAAAACATTGTTTTTTAATTGTTAGTGAAGGGCTTATGACAGGACGGGCGCTGGGGCTGCATCGTGTATAATGAAGAGAACCAAGGTCTGTGGCACACATTTTTTCTGGTTTAAATTCTCATTGTACAAATGAGCGCCCGCTCTGCCAATATGCGCTTTTATTAATTCTCAATTAAAAAACAATGGTTTAATAGTTATTACTTTACATTACTGTGATGCTTTTACTAGTGATCAGTAGTGTCTGGTGGCTCAAGAGAGTGAGACCTCGGAAGCCCTGAAGAAAAAATCGAAGAAGATGTCGAAAGCTCGGCGCAACACAAGCCGACATGATTTTTGGTGTTTTGAGTGTCCTTGCCCAATACGGGTACGCTGATTCTGAATAGGGATTTCGGATTAAGCCCATCACGTCAAAATTTTTTACAAAAGTAAATATTTTAATACATTATTATATCAATTTCATTTGAATGGCAACACTGCCAATCACGTCAAAATTTTTTACAAAATTTAAAATATCTAGTAAGATATTATATACCATCGCAAACAAGTACCGTATTGATATTTTGTAAATTGCATTGAAATTATTTCTTTAAAATTAATTTTAATGCAAATATTTCGAAATAAAATATTTTAATACATTATGTTAATTTTATTTGAATGGCAACACTGCCGATGCCATCAACTTGACGGCATCGGCCGTTGTGGATTGTGTAAATAGAGTTAGTTAGTGTCAGTTGTTTGTAACATCGAGTTGTATTTTGTTTTATGAGTGTTTATTGCGCCATAATGTCATCAAGAAAGTGTAAAAACAGTCCTGATATATTTTGTTACGTGTGTGGTGATTTTAACAATAGAAAAGCATCATTGAAACGTAGAAGACTTTATAAAGAACGCTTATCACGCTTACTTCGGTGTAAACCGAAACGGTGGTGATCAGGACAAACCTTGGGCTCCACACAAAGTGTGCTTTCAGTGTGTCGAACTACTGAGAAAAAGAACAAAAGGTACACGTAACCCTATGGTATGCAGAGAACCAAAAAACCATGGAGACGACTGCTACTTTTGCTCCTGCGATATCAATTCAAAAAATAAACACAAAATTCAATATCCTGATTTACCTTCTGCTAAACGACCTGTATCTCACGGACCAATAATCCCTATTCCTCCACCTTTTCTTCACACAATCCAACAGTAATCATCAAATGACTTAGTGAGAGACTTGGGCCTATCGAAGGATGCTACACAAATCTTAGGAACACGACTGAAAGACAAAAATCTATTGGCTCCCGAAACCACATTTTCGTGTTATAGGCATCGTGAAAAAGAGTTTTTTTCAGAATATTTTTCACAAGAGGGCTCACTGGTGTATTGTCATAATATTTCTGAAGTATTCATGAAACTGGGAGCTGACAATTACGATTCCACATAATGGCGGTTATTTATTGATTTATTGATACTGATTGAAGTCTGAAGGGTGTCTTGTTGTTCAATGGTAGTACTTATATATCAGTGCCTGTTGCTTACTCCGTGTATCTCAAAGTAACATATGAGAATCTTAAGCTGTTGCTAAATAAATTGAAGGGTACAGGGGAAAAACAGGCTAAGTCACATTTTATGATTTTAAGATAAAGCAATTTTAAAGTTCAAAACGCTACAAACACTAAAGTTTTTGAAGTCAGAATTTGTTTTTTTTACCATTATGTTTTTAAACTATCTGAGATCCTTAGGTTAAAAAATGAAAGCATTAAAAAATTTTTTTGATAGAAAAATCAAGAAGTTATTCAAAGTTGGTTCTGACTTAGGCCGGTTTTTCCCTAAATGTATAACAATTTGTTTTTTTTTAAGTATATTTTTATTGTACAAACAATTGTACGTCTACAAAAATAGTTAAACTAAAAAATTAATAGATCCATTATTATAAGAAAATAACAAGATTGTTTCGATTATTTTAAAAGGTTTTTTCATCGAACAAAATAAAAATGTCCCCCATATTCTTAATTAATTGTGCACCAGTGAGGTAAAATAATCTTGAGCTTTTTTCCACAGAACTTTTTCAAGCTTTGCAAGTTAGCAAATTTTTGCGCCGAAATTGGTATTTGACCTGAAGCAAAAAAAAAATAGTGAAACTACATACCAGTTATGAATACAACTTTACCTGAGTAAGATATTTCAGGAAGAAGAAATTGATTGATACTCTCCAAATTTTTGATAAAGGTAGGTTTTCTATCGATTACAACTGCTGAGTTCCATGCCCCATTATATCTGTCTTTATACTCGATTAACCTAGGATATTCTTTTGAAACTTTTATAGCTTTTTTCTTGTAAAGTTTATTTACATGTTCGGTCTACTTTCGAAAAATATGTTGATTGTCTTCTGAAATATGTTCCACTACAAAGGGTGTAGGTTTGTGCCTGTAAGATTGAACGAGATCGCATTATTCCTTCACTGTTTCAATTCTGGCTTTCTGATTAATGATTCCCATATTCTTATCATTCTCCATATAAGAATGACCTCTAATAGGAAAAGTTACTTTAATAGAATCAAACCTTTTTTGATGGTGGACAAAATTAAGCAAATAGCGGAAAATTGTGTAATTCTTGTTTTGCTCACCTCAGAAGTCACAAAACAATTCCAGTTCTCCAGTAGAGAAGCAACATCATCACTAACTTTTTTAGCAATGGTTTCTGGGTACACATAAAATATATTTCTTGAGTCAGAGAGAACATGTACGTTGAACATATAGCTGCCTCTTGTATTATACATCATTAGTAGGAATTTTGGGAATTAGAAAATGTTTACCAAAATCTATACAGATTGACTCTTTTACGTTGGATTTACGACTTAAAAGCTTTGATTGCTTTTTAATTGAATAAAATGATTTTGCTTTACGTAAATGAAGATCATGTAATGTGGTTAGTTGTTTAATTTTAGTTGTTATGTCTTCCTTAGTTTGATCAATTTTTTGGTTTTCATTTAGAAATACGTGTACAAGTTTTTTATTACCTGGTTGTTTTTCTTGCTTGAGACATTTCATTTTAGCTAGGTATTCATCACATATGCTGCACGTGTCTGTGCGTGGATAACCAAAAGCTATGTTATAATCTGTGGTGAAAATGGTTCTATAAATTTCGTATGATACTTCGCTGCAGGAATGCATTTCCCACATTTTCTTAACATTGAGTTCTTCGGGTAAATATTTCTTCTGAGAGTCTTTGGTACTGTAATGACTGCCTCTGCTTTTAAATGATAATATTTGCTCTTTAATTTTATTACGAGTAACACACAGTTTTAAGGGTCTGTTTAAGTGTTTTCCTCTTTTGTCGATTGGAGGCATGTCGGTATTTTTTAAAGATGTGAGTAAATAATCAACTCTACGTTTGTGATGCTGTGTAAAGCTACAAACTCATGTCGACAAACTGCTACTTCATTAAGTATTTTTTCATGTAAATATCTAATCTTATAAAGAGCTACAACATCTCATAAACGGACATTTTCTTCGTCCAGCCGAGGACGTCTATTCTTAACTGAAACAATACTAATGAGTCCACATAAATAGGAGTTTTGTTTATCAGTAGACTCCAAAAGATTAAAACTTTTTAGAGCACTGTAAACGTTTGCAGTCACATTCCCTGCCAATTTCATGACTTTGTAGCCTAATTTTTTTATTCACATCTGTTAATCTTCCATGTTTGGGCTTCTTTTTTTGTAGAAAATACTGACAAAACTACAGAAAACCATCACAATAGCCAGACCAGAAACCCGACTTAGCCAGTTTTTGCATGTTACCGCACGGACTTATCACGTTATTCTCCTGTACAGGATATTTTTCCTATTACATATTTTCTGACGTATCGTGTTATCAATATCTCAAATTAGCCAAAAATTGACTTAGCCCGTTTTTCCCATGTACCCTTCAAATAAAGTGTAGCAAATATTGTTAGCAATTCTGTGAGATCTCAATATAATATCCACGTTTTTAGGTCAGCAGTCTGAATTCACAAACTTTCCATGACGTGGGACAGTTGAGCATGAAATTTATATTACGTTAAGAAAGAGTGGCCCCTTACAGAAAGACTTGTACCGGGACAAAAAAATGTGCAACGTGATACAGTAGTTGACCCAAAATTAGTTCTTTTGTTTCCTCTTCACCTAAAGTTAGGATTGATGAAGCAGTTTGTCAAAGCTTTAGATAAACAAGGTGGCTGCTTTAAATATCTGTGCTACAAATTTCCTGCACTTTCTGAAGCTTAAAGAAAGAATTTTTGTAGGCCCTCAGATTCAAACCTTAAAATCGGACAGATTGTTCCAGAATACAATGACCCAGGATAAATCTGAAGCATGAAGTTCTTTCGTAAAATCATAGACGGTTTCCTTGGAAACAACAAATCTACAAACCAGAAAGAAATTGTAACCAATATGGACGAAAGTTATAAAAAACTGGGATGCAATATGAGCGTCAAACTTCATTTTCCGGATTTCCACGTTGATTATTTTCCCGAAAATCTTGAAGTTGTCAGCGAGTATCAGGGAGAGAGGTTCCATCAAGATATAAAAAGATAGAGAGACGTTACCAAGGAAGGAAAATTCATAAAAAGAATACCACAAAACGCAGTTTTCGTGGAAAAAGAGAACGGTTTGATTTGAAAAAACCAAATATTTTCTAAAGTAGGTAATACTGAATTCTTTTTTTTAGGAACAACTTAATTTTGCAGTGTAATTTTGTATTAGTTTCAATAAATATTTTCTCAGCATTTTTGGCAGTTTTTATGAAAAATTTCAAACACACTTTTCTTGAAAAACCTGAAAACCTTAAAAACTTAGGTACAGAATCCCATTTACTATAGGACACCTATTAAACTTTTTTAACGCTTTTTCATGAAAAAAAAAAAAAAAAGATGTAGGCCTGTGATTCGACGCGGTTCAACCCGGAGGACTGGTGAGTTTAATATTAATTCCTGTAATAGTATTAATCTTAGCTCTAGGTTATATATATATATATATATATATATATATATATATATATATATATATTAAAGATTAATAATATTGCAAAATTACTATCAAACTCACCTAGCTTCTGAGTTTTCTGATTTTCTCTACCTCGACCTTCTGACATCCTCTTCGATGTCTCCTTCAGGGCCTCCGAGGCTTCAGTTTTCTGAGCTTCCAGATTTCTCCATTTCATGAAGAAGATGTACCTCCAACATTTTTAATATATTAACACACTCATTAATTCTGTATCAATCTCTTCGACCTATACTAAAGTTTAGTGCTGATATATTCATATAAAAGCTAATTCAGTATTTATATATCACATTGTATTTATATATCACACTTTCTGTATTGGAAATTTTCCTGTTGGAAATAAATATCTATCTATATTTTTTTATTTAAAAACTTATAAAATGGAAAAATTTATATGCAAACAATGTACCTTAACCAGAAAGATAAAAGTGTTTTTTATAATTTTTCTTGTGCATATAACGCTCTGTAGTAAAAGGGATAGTGAGCCCTCAGAATTATCTTTGGATCTATCACGTAGATAAAATGGTTTCTGACTACATCGTCCCTTTCAATGGAGACACCAGATGTAAGATTACTTTGCGAGGCAGATATGAAATGTCGTATACTCCTAAGCTGACAAAACCTACAGTTTGAAAAGATTTAAATATGTATTTTTAAGTTTGTAATATATTCTTTGTACAGTGTACTTAGAAACAGTATTTACAATAAATACTATGTTTATATAGGATTAAGCCACAATTAAATGTAAAATTGCCTTTTTGACTAATTTTTTACTTTTCGACTTTCTTTGGAAATTGTTCTCAAAAAATAGTATTGTAAAAATTGTGCGAAAAGTATAAACAGCAATTGAATCACTTATTTGAGAAAACTAAAATGGACTTTTAAATTATTGTAAATACACATTTTTGTAAAGAAACGCCTTCAGTCAATGTATTCGTAACCTATTTACAGCGGTGTGATTTGGCGATGTATTAGAGAAACACCATAAGTCCATGCCTAAAGGCTTCTCCCCTGCAGCGTGTATGCCGTTATAATTTGGCGCAATAATGCCAATAATTGTCAGTCCAGTTCAATCTTGTATTGTGAATGCTCGTAGATAAATAAATGTATAGTGAATACAAATACAGTAGTAATAATATTGTGAATTACTTATTTGTATTATATTTTAACAAAAATATTTTAAAATGAGTGAAAGCAACAATGATCATAACGATATTCTTCTTCTTGCAGTACCGTCTCCTACCGGAGGTTGGCTACCATCACAGCAATCTTTACTTTGTTGGCTGCAGCTCTGAACAACTGTATTGAACTGCACCCATACCACTCCCTTAAATTTCGCAACCAGGAAATCCTCCTACGTCCCACATTTCTCTTTTCCGAGATTTTTCCTTGGATTATGAGTCCAAGCAGAGATTACTTTTCTCCTCTCATTATGTGTCCCAGATATTCCAGTTTTTTCGTTTGTATGGTTTTTATGACTTCGCATTCCTTCCCCATCTTCAGCAGAACATCTTGATTTGTTACTCTTTCTGTCCATGGTATTTTCCACATTTTCCTGTAACACCACATCTCGAATGCCTCAATGTTTTTGCTGTTTATCTTTTTCAGTGTCCAGGCTTCCATGCCGTACAGCAGAACGGAGAAAACATAGCACCTTAACATTCTCGTTCTTAAGTTTATATTTATGTCCCGGCTGCATAGGAACTTTTTCATTTTGACAAACGATTGTCTCGCTATCTCTATTCGCCTCTTGATTTCTCTTGTCTGGTCATTAGTATCAGTGAAGCAAATCCCTAAATATTTGTAGGCCGTAACTCTTTCAACTGGCTGATTATTTATGGTTAAATTCACATTGGTGTATAGCTTCTTTGTTACAATCATGCATTTAGTCTTTTTGATGTTCAGTTTTAGATCATACTTATTGGTATGGGTGTTTATGTTTTCCATCAAAAACTGTAAATTTGCTAGGTTATCTGTTACTATTAGCGTGTCATCAGCGTATCGTATATTGTTAATTAACTCTCCGTTAATGTTCATACCAATGTTTTGCTCTAGGAGCGCTTCCTGACATATTGTTTCGCTATATATATATATATATATATATATATATATATATATATATATATATATATATATATATATATATATATATATATTGAATAATAGTGCAGAAAGCACACAACCCTGACGCACACCTCTACGAATCTCAATTTCTCAATTTCTTCATGTAATGAATGTATGATATTAATGTACCTAATCAAAAAATAAAGTAATAAAAAAAAACCCTACGAATATAGAAATGAAATAATAAAACGAGCTAGCGTCAAAGGAAATGAATACATGAATTGGAAAGGGAAGAATGTTGCTGGAGTTCCTTCTCCATCCTCCAAAGATTGCAAGTAAGTTGATAATTTTCTATTAAAGGAAAATCACCATTCAACAAACGGGGAAAACATATTAAATCATATCCCATAAAGTTAGCTCACTATACTAGCAAGGAAAAGTATTATTTAAATAAGAAACCAGATATCACTCTCATGTACAAAATGTTTACAGAAAAATTTCCGGAATACTGTTAAGTTTTCATACCACAAAAAAATTTTTAAAAAAGATTTTGAATTATCATTTGGAAGACCTTAGGTAGACACATGTGTGTGTGTGTGTGTGAGGAGTTTACAATGAAAATCAATAGAACCCATTTAAACGATAATGCAAAGAAAGTTGCAGTCTCCAAAAAATGATTCATCTACTCCGAGCTAAGAAATTTTCAACTCAAATGAAATTTGTTAAAGAAATAGCCGAGTCCAACGAGGAAATTGGGGTTATTTCTATAGATTTTATGTGGAACCTTCAAGTGCCACAAACTCCGGTGCAAGAGGTTTTCTATCTTCGCCAGGTAACAGTGAACTTTTTTTGTATTCACAATAATAAAACAGGAAAAGCTACGTTTTCCTGTATCATGAGGGTAGCAGTACGAAGGGACCGAATGAAGTTTGTTTATTTCTAATAAAGTATTTTATAGAGAACATGCCGTTAGTGAAATATCTTCATGTTTTCTCTGACGGTTGTGGAGCGCAAAATAAAAACCACACTGTGTTAATTTTATTGACCATTATTTTTCTATTAGGGGTCATTCCTTCCTACCCTGTGATAGTGATTTTGCGGTGATTAAAAGAAAAAAGGTATTATGCTAAAGACGTAATTGATTACAAAAGTTGGTGGCCAGAGTACTAGAAAAAGACCATGTTTTCCGCGGAATCCAGTGGCAAAAATATTTCAAGGAATCGGAAGGTTCAACTAAAAATACGCCAATTCATGCATTTTCACCACTCCTAGGAGAACTCAAACTTGGTTGTAGCACACCCATTCATTAACGGATTAGCCAATCACACCTTCAGGCTCAACAATAACAAAAAAAATACACTAATATTGCCTGAAGCATTGGTAGATCCCAGTGGAAAGATTCCGATTAATTAGAAGAAGATTGTTGATATACAAAAACTACAAAGTTATATACCGGATGTAGAAAATATCCAGGATTATTATAATGAATTGTACAACTGGCCCACAACGACCAATAATATACCTGAAGAAGATGAATGACACACATGAACACTTTTCATTTTTTTTTTTGAATTTTAATAATATTTTTTGTACTTTTTAATATAAATTACAGTACTATGTGTATATTGTTTCATTTTAATTTTTTATAATGTTTAGTTTCAGGTGACGCTAAACAATTTATTTGAGAAACCCCGTAAGTCAATCAAGTTTGAGCTTATATAGAGCTTATTCTCACCCTTTTTTTTTAAATATTGGAGTGAAAAAGTCAAGAAACAGTGTATAATTGGAATTAGGTCAGTTTTTAATATGTAGAAATCTTCGTGTGTTTTTTCACAGTTTCACAGTTTTTTCCTATTTTCTGAAAGTTTTAATTTTGTGACTTATAGGGTTCCCAAATAAGTAATTCAGTTGTTTCTTGTTTCAGTGTACCTTAATCTAGGTAATTGACTAATTATGCTTTACCCCTTTATTAATTTCAATATTTTTCCCCTTAACTCATAAAATATCCACAGCACGAAAAAATTTGTAAAAAAAAATTCTAGCCAATCGCATTTTCAACAATTTTAGCAACTGAGCAAGTAGTGCTGAGGTAGTAAGCAGGTACTGAGCAAAAACGGTTTTCTTTAAATTCAAGATTGCGGCAATGAAACGGTTAGATGTAGTCGCGATTTTAAATTTACGCTACTATCAACCACCTAAAGATTAGAATAATGAAATTTGGGATAGCTTGCCATCCTTGCAAGTTTAGACATTTTTTTGTCTAATCAGACTGAACTATATTAACAATAGAAAAACTTTCTTCCTCCTTAGTTCAGTAAAATATAAATTACAGCTTTTTATTAAAAAAAATATATGTATAAGTAACAAACCAAATGTTTAACGAACTGATATAATTTTATAAAAGTTTTTACAGTGTACTGATGATTAACGTAACCAGATAACACAGTCGCAATAAAACTCGACAAAGATTCAGTGTCCTTTATTACACCAGTATAAGATCAGAGTAGGTAGGGGGCCTCCATATTTACATACACCGCCACATCTAAGCTCGTGAAGACAATCAAGAGTGTACTTACCACAAGTGCCTGCATATTTAACTCGGGTATTAAGACGAGCTTTACATGAAGCCAAACGTAACTCGCAGTGATTAGTGTACGTCTTGCCGTCGGTACCGCAGACTGGATCTACCTTGGGTTTGCAGTATGTAGGGCATTGGCACAGCGCTTTCCCATCTGGACCAGTAATGCAGTGAGCCCCCCAAGCGCAGAATGTTTTCTCGCATGGTTCTGCAACAGAAAATGTAAAAATGTGTTATATATAAATATTTCTTGGCCATTATTAAGGTGTTTTTACTATGGTTAATCTTAAAATTTCTTATATTTACATTCGGAGACTCTGTATTGCGAATTTAATAAAAGTAAATATGCTTTATTTTATTTAAAAAAATATTTTTTTTAATATATAATCCATAAAACAAGCAAAATAACGCAGGCCAACAAAAAAATTTTGGTTAAAAACTTTTTGACTTCAGACGAGGTGAAATAACTGAGGGGCTCGGTAGTAAATAATGGTAATGGACAAATTTTGATTTTTCTCGAAATATTATGTGCATGTACATGGCAACGAAGAAACCTCTTTTATCCTCCGAATAATAGATGGTACCAGATTAATGTCTTAAAATTTGGTAAGAGACATGCATAAGCATGAAAATAATGTTATGTGTCCATGATGGCGGAAGACAAAGTAGGCTGTTCTTCCGCAAATCTAAATGGTTTTATTAATGTTAATAGTGACAATTCTGAGAGCTACGTTGATTACCAGATAAGGATTCTGAATTTTAAATATTAAGTGAAACTAGCTCGATTATTTTTCTACAAAGAAGGTAATTTATTTATATTCTTAGAATAATTTCCAATATTGATTATATTGTGCAATTCTGTATAAAACTTTTCGATCTCATCTTCGGTCTTATCAGCTGTGGGAGCATAGACTTTGATCATATTAATATTACAGTTCCGTGCTTGAATACAGAGATAGGTGGAATCACAAATAATATACAAGATACCTCTATCATCACAGAAACCCAGATATCTTCAGATGTTACACTTAACTCTGTAGGTGTAAATGAAATCATATGCAACGTACAAGATATTTCTGTTATTACAGAAGAAAATCTACTTTCGGATTTTCGAATTCAACTTCCAGAAAACGGTGATATTACATATAATATAAAAGATTTCACAGAAGCTACAATTACTTTAGATATTCAATAATCTGCCTTTAGTTAATCAAGACAACTCATTATCTAAAGAATTTGACACCTCAATCAACAAATTCTTTTTTGGCCAAAAACCCCAGAAAGAAAGGGCAAAAAGCAAACAGAAATGCCAGTTGCCTTTCGTGCTCACTTATTCAGATCGTCAAAATGCAGAGGCGTAAAATTGAAGAAACAGCAGAAAGAAAAAATAAAATTATAACGAAAACAAAAGCGAATTGACGCAAAATCAAAAAATAAAGGTCAAAAAAACGAATCCAAGACGAAAGTAATAAAAAAATGGCAACAAGAGTCAATTCCGGGAGCAAAAATGGTAAACTGTTGTGACGAATAAAGAAAATGTTACAGTAAATACAGGTGATATTGCAGATACAAATATTTTGAAAGCCACACTTATTGATTATACAATTAAAAGCACTACTTTGAAAAATGGAGTTAGAGTACATATACCGGAAGTGATTAACCTTAAAGAAAAACAAGGATTGTCACGGAACCAATTTGGTGCAAAGTAACAACAAGAAATTGAAAGCTTAAATAGTTTTGTGTGCCTTACCAGCACAAACAAAAAAAGAAAATTAGGAATGTTATGAATGGCCAATGACTATGTTTGTATGGCCAATAACTATCTAGTTCTGTAAGTTTTCAAATTTGTGTTAATTTTTTATATACATTATTATTTCTGATTAAAATAACCGGAGTTTTTATAAAATTTGATGTTTTATTGCTATTAAAAAACCCTTACAAAATATTTTACTTTACAAGATATCAATTTACAATTTTAATTCAATTGGCAATTCCTTAAGTAGCAATCACTGTACCCGTTACCCTATAAAAATTGTTTCATTTCATTAAATTACTATAGAGACAATATTTAACACGTTGGATACGGCTGTACAAAAAAAAATATACCCCCAGCCGGCGTTTTTTTTATGTATCTAGATTCATTTTTATCTAATTAACATGCCACAGTAATTTTTCTTGTTTGATTTTGATGAAGTTTTTTTAGAATATACTTTGTGGTACGTTTGTTTTACGCCGGCCAAGGATTAATTTGTTTATTCCAGCCGGCGTGGTTTGTTACGCGTACCACACGCTATATTTCGCGCCAAATGCATATTTATGGTTCTTGGAACAGTAGTGGGGTGACTGAATTTGCAGATCGATTGTATTCTGTGTCTATTTAGAAGTAGTCTTAGTTGTTATTAGTTGTTGCTGATGAAGTGTTGTTATCGTGCCATTTATTGCAATATGGGAGATTATGAAAAAGAACAGAGCCGTCTGCAAGCCATTTGGGATGAGATTACATTTATTTGTCAGAAGAATATGAACCTGAATCTTCCAATGAGTATTCTTCTGATGGTTGCGAGGAGCCAGTTCCCAAAAAGCGTGTCAAGAAAAATGATGAAAAATCTGGCGAAGGTACTTCTAATGTGGTTTCTGCAACCGTAAGTTATTGAACTTTATTTTTATTTTGTCAACAATAAACAGGTAAACTTTTTGTAGATGGATTTGGAATCTGGTTTACATGAAACTATTTCAATCCAAGGAACAAGGACTGTTGAACAATAAACAAATATTATTGATGTAACTATACAAGAAGTAATTTATATGGCCACAATTACTGAAGAAGTGTGTCATAGCTAGCAATTTCAGTGGAGGGAAGTTGATGAAACATCGCTGAAAACATTCGATTACAGTGTAGAAAACGACGGAATAAAATCTTCGTATTACGAGAATTATATAGATCAAGAACCATATGATTGTTTCAAGATCTTCCTTACTGACGACATTATAAATTATATAGTTGAACAAACCAACTTATATGCACAGCAGGTTTTACAAAATTATACTACACCGTCAAATAAGAAGAAACAAAAAAAGAAGTGGGTTCCCACAAATACTTCTGAAATGGAAAAATTTTTTGGCAATATTATGTGGATGGGATTAGTCAAATATCCTCGAATAAAAGCATACTGGAGTAACGACATGTTGTATACAAATTCGATAAAAAGTATAATGTCTCGAGATCGTTTTGAAGAGATATTAAAGATGTGGCCCTTTAGCGACAAGAATGACCGATCTGTACTAAATGATCGGCTAAGAAAAATTACTCCACTTCTCGAGAAGCTAATTGAACAGTTTCAAGCAGTAATGGTGCGATGTGAAGAAGTATGCATGGATGAGACATTTGTGCCGTTTAGAGGACGCCTAAAATTTAGGCAATATATAAAGAACTAACGGCACAAGTTTGGCCTAAAACTGTACAAATTATGTACTATAGGTGGGTACACATACAATTTCAAAGTGTATTTTGGTAATGATAAGACTGATGATGGTAGTGCTTCCGCAGGATTTGTGTTGCATTTGATGGATAATCTACTTGACTGTGGGCATACTTTATACACCGACAACTATTACACAAGTGTGAGTCTTGCAACCAAGTTATTAGAAAAAAATACACACCTAGTTGGCACTGTAAGAGCTAATCGTAAACTTAATTCTCCCAAAGTGGTTAATTCTAAATTGAAAAAAAAAATGAAATTGTTGCTGAAGAAAGTTCTACTGGTATAGTAATGCTAAAGTGGAAAGACAAACGTGACGTGATCATGCTTGCGACAAAACATCAAGCAGACACCACTAAAATAAAGAACAGACGCGGTGAAATAGAGAAACCAACTGCTGTCGTTAGTTACAACAGGTGCAAGAGCTACATTGATTTATCAGATCAACTCAAGTCTTACTCTCATTGCCTTAAAATTAGCAGTTGAACTGATTTTTGACTATGCATTAGTAAATCCCTTTCTAATATATAAGGAGGTAACACAGAAAACAATTCAAATAACGGAATACAGAGAGCTGTTAGCTGCAAGGTTATTATGCGGTAAACATCGTGTGGACCACATGGAGAACGAAAAAGCAGATGATATAGAACAACTAGAACACGTTTTGGTACACCATAAACGAAACCGTTGTGTGTTATTAGGCCTTAAAAGAATCAAGTGACAGGAACACTGCAGCGAATACTTGTTCCCGATCAGTTTGGCAATGCAATGGGTGTAAAAAGAATTATTGTATTCCTTGTTTTTTTCAGGAACATAAGATGAACAAGAAATAATATTTTTTTCGTAATTTTACATGTTTTGTTATAATTTACTAATATTCCGATGTTTCATATGCTTATTATAGCTTTCCACTAAAACAGAATTTTTACTATTTACATTTTTTTATTCACCTTACCAAAAATAGGTTCATAAAATCAAAACAAACGTCCGGCGCATATCAGCCTCTCGCTAGGACGGCTCTTTTTGTATTTCTGCTTAAGTAGCACAGTCGCATGAACCGTTTTGTAATACACGCCGTCTAAGTGAAAGTATACCATGTACACCATTTGTGCCACGCCGTCCAAGGATCAAATCGAGTGTGAGACACGTATTGTCTCACGCCGTACGCAACGTGTTAATTTATTACGAGTATTTTTTACGAGAGACATTTTTTGTTCGCTAATAACTATCGTAAGTCCTTAGTACCAAACAATAATGAATGAATTTTATCTCTAGTTCATAGTTAATTAGTGGAATTATCAGTTTCGTATTTGCAATATGTTTAAGATTACTGTATAAATTAATTCCCTTATAATTATTACTAATATTTATAACCACAATTATTATGAATGAGCTGTTATTATTTGGGTTATAAGTATTTATTATATTTAAATCAGCGAATTAAAGCTTTAGTTAATTCAAAATATTGCCTATACTAGTATGCAATAATTTTGAATACAACACGATCAGGTTAAACGTTTTGGTCCATCCTGTCCCTAAATATCTTCCCCGAAGAGGAAAAAGCTGCTTTCGAATTTGTTATCAATTTCCGACTTGCCCCAGTAATGGGAAGCTTGCATCTCGTTGATAGAATATAAATTAGAGGAAAGTCTGATGTTGGATGTATTTGACAGAACAGAAAACGCTTTGCTCTTTAATGATTTTATGCTGAATGAGTAAAGAGGCAAGAAATTTGTTTAAGAGACTCTAAGCCAATATAACAAGTTGTTAAATGATGACTTAGATCTGAAGTGGAAAACTTAATATTATCATTCTTTCGCGTTTTAAATTATGACAAATATACAAAGATGGATAAAAATAAGCGAAGAGCCGGAAACTTTTTAGTTAAAAATTAACTTAAGTTAGCTTAACACTTTTAAACATTGGAAGCTGTAGTTTTGCTTTCATAGAGGTACTACAGTAATAATTTAGATACACTAATAAAAAAGTTAAAAAATATGCCATTCTGAGTTATAGAGCTCAAAATATTATACATTTTTTTTAATACCATTTATTACTAGTCTTGATTGACTAACTACAATTGTATCTGATATTTCTTACAAACTAAATTAGGTACTTTTCTAAGAAATCCTCATTGACATGCCTTAATTATTTCTGGAACAAGAACTTTTACAAATTTACAAATTGGCGTAAAGAGTTTTTGCATTTAATTTTCACTAACGCTATTGCACTAGAACTACACTATTGCACTAAATCAAAAAGATCCCTTCTCCTAGGTCTTCTGTTAGTTGACGAATAGTTAAGAAGCTGCAGCACTTCCTCGTTGAAGTGGAGGCGGAGTCTCTCGTTCTATTTTTGGCGAAGTTCTTTATTTTGTTTGACGGTGGGCATCTCTATGAAGATCATCATTCTTATAGAACCATGGTGCATGCACTATGCACTATGCACCTCAGGACCTTTGTAATGGAGCTAGAGCTTTATGGAGATGGCGCCTTGTAATTAGTTTTTTTAAAAACCTCTAGAACGCTTCTATTTAGAAAAACGGAAACTGGTACGATTATTTATCCTCCAGAGTTAAATCGATTCCATCAATTTTTAATTTCGAGAGTTCGGCCTTGATAGCGATCAAATCTACCACGTTATCAGCTGTCCCGAAATATAGTCATTTTAAATGGTAAAAATAAACCATAATTTAATATTTTATACCTCTACTACAAATTTAAGTGCATTAGTTAGTGCTGACAATATTATCTCAAATGAGTAGTACTTGTTTTCGTATTATTTTTGTAACAACAATAAAATAACCTTAAAATAATACCTATTTTCTCCATCCCAGAGACTTCTAATATCTAATGCATGCCCTACAATCCCGAACGAAATAATTGAACAAGAATTACAAAAACTTGGTATTCACACTGTATCCAAAATGACTTTTCTTCGAGTAGGTATGTCTGAAAGTGAGTACAGTCATGCTCTGAGCTTTAGAAGACAATCATTCATTACACCCTTGGAAAATATGTCTATTTCTGACTCTTTTACCATAACTCATGATAATACTTCCTACCGGGTATTTCTCTTCATAGACGAATTCAGTTGCTTCAAATGTAAAACCATTGGTCATCAAGAATCAGAATGCGCTCACATTTCAAACCAAACTAATTCAACTACCCTCTTAGATTCAACCCAAACCACATCATCATTATCTAAACCTCATGAACCTAATGATACCCCTTCAACTACCTCTCAGATTCAACTCAAACTACATCGTCATTATCTAAACCTTATGAACCTAATGATAAAATATATCAATCTACGGAAACCTACCTCATCCAAAACATATCTAAAGATAATCCAAATACTTCGTCTTCTTCTTCCAAAACAACATCACCAGCTGTAAATAACACTGAAAATACTACGGAAATCGACCTCATCCAAAACATGTCTAAAGATAATCCAAACAGTTCGTCTTCTTCTTCCAAAACAGCAGCACAGCTGTAAATAATACTGAAAATACTACGACACCAGAAACACCAATAATCTTAAATAATGCAGTCAATTCTAAACAGATAAAAAGACATAAATATCATCTCCTGAAATTAACAAAGACAACTCAAAAACCGACTCATCCGTTTTTAATACCCCTAAACAATATAAACCAAAAAACAAACCCAAAACCTCTTCCAAAACCCCCCGCAAAGATGTCATTCACTCCCTAGAATCCATCAAAGACAAAATCGAAAATAGATCACCTCCATTTATAGTTAATTTCAATGAAATATGTGATTTTAAGGAAAATGTTTTAAACTCTCATAACCCTGAATTAACTCCTAAAGATTACTCCAATGAACCAGAGGACTAATTCAAATCCTTAATTTTATTTATTGTTACACACAAAATTCTAGGTTAAGAAATAATATCACCCGACTAGAGAAAAAAATAAACCCTAACCCTTCTTCAGCTGACGAAACTGACGAATCATCACTAGTTGGGGGATAATCAAGGGATGATTCTCATTAAACACTTGTACTCCGAAGTGATATCTCATTATCCTAATTATCTCCAAATTTTCAGTGATGCCTGTAAAGCTCATGACGGACACGCTACTGCATACTAGTGTAAATACACTACTCACACTATATCCATACCTTCAAACTACTGCATCCTCACAGCCAAGACCACAGCCATTTTGGAAGCATTAATTTTCTTCAAAACGCGTAGTGAGAATAAATGTGTCATCATCACTGACTCATTAAATGCCCTATTAGGTGTAAAACAAATATACCCTACAAATCCAATATTTCAGGCTATAACAAATGAGATAAATATAATTTAATCAACTCGAAAAGAAGTAGCATTTATCTGGGTACCGTCGCATGTAGGAATAGCTGGAAATGAGAAACTGGACAACCTAGAAAACACAAGTCGAATAAACTCACAGTACACAACCAAATCAAGAAATTACCCATACTCTGATCTCAAAAACCTAATGGAAGACCACTGTATGAACATATGGCAAGACTACTGAAAGATTTAGAAACCAGACTATATGAGATTTATCCTCTTGTGAAGATCATATCGAATAATCCATCCAATAGAAGGGACCAAGTAATAACTAATCGACTAAGAATTGGACACACTGCACTGACCCGTAAATTTTTAATCAACAAAGAATCTTCTCCAACCTGCAGAAAGTGTTTTCTCCCATTGACGGTGAAGCATATTGTGATTGACTGCCAGTACCACGAAGAAACAAGAAGAAAATATGGAATCTCAGATAACATCAAAACCACTTTAACCATAAACACTGACCATGTAATAAGTTATTTAAAAGATTTACGTTTATATACATTTATTTAATGTAAATACAATGAACTCTTGTGTACGTTACTTCACTAATAACCCTGCGTGGTTGATGTGGATTATATGTTTTTTTCTAAATAAATAAAAAAAAAATTTAATTTCTAGTACCGGTCATATTTAGTTTGTGGTATTCAAACACAACAATTTCAGTTCAACAAAAATGGTTTTTACTAATAAGGAATACGCTGATATGCGTTTAGTTTATGGTGAAATGAGGTAATGCTCGAGTATCATAAAGTATATGCTAAAAAATTTCCCAATTGTGAGCTTGTTACAGCTCTTCATCAACGATTAAGTAAAACAGGTTTAGTGGTCCCAAAAAATAATAAAACAGGCCACATAATAATGTAACAGCAGCACATGAAGATGGTAAACATTTTAATAGAAGTTGGGAAAAATCCAGAAATTAGCGATGGAAGATACAAAGGTACAAACACTGCTGCAAAGACATTTTCCTGCTCGTTAAGAATTCGCTAGATGGTTACAGAATCATAAAAATCAAAATGAAGATTTTTTCAGATACATTTTGTTTTACGACGAAGCTACATTCACAAAAAATGGAATTTTTAATGTGCATAATGCACAATATTCTCATGATACAATCTACACGTTGCTTGAGAATATACGCATCAGCACGAATAATCATATACGTCTGGATATGAGTAGTTTACGATACCCGATATTAATTTTAACTGGGTGGAATGGCACAGAACTGAAAAATACTCCACATATATAAGGTATCCTTCCCTTTCGATAAAATTGACGAAGTCTACAGTCGTAATATTTGGCCCAAAGGAGATGCCATTAGGAGATTTAACTTCAAAACAAATTTTTAGCACATAAAGAAGACGGAGAAAGAAACCTAAAAGCTTCTACATAATTTTATCAAAATAAACTAATTCGACAAGGTACGGTAAGCATGTTTCATATTAATTTGCAGTGTATTTCAAATAAAGTTGACATGATCAATGCTTTTCCTGCGGATCAAAAATTATTGTTTTTCGGAGCACTGGCAAAGTGAAGAAAATTTAAAATTAATAAGCATCTTAGTCTTTTCATTAGTTAATTTTTTTTGTATGGCAAAAAAGAAACAAGGCGGAGTTGCAATTTATGTTAAAGAAAATTTTATGTATTCTTCTCTTAATCTAAATGAATATAATGTAGAGCAAAGTTCTGAGTTTTGTGAAATTTATGTACCTTCAATAAAAACAAATATTTCAACTGTATACAGATCGGGTAAGTATGACTTTGTCTTGTTTTTGGAAAATTTTAAGAAAGTCATAATGTCCTTGCTTAGTAAAGCAGACAAACTGATCATAGTTGGTGATTTTAATATAAATTTTAAAATTTAATCTCACCTATTTTTTGGTATTCGAAATCTATTGTACGTAATAATAATAAGAATATGTAAGTTGGTTGAATGTACTGTAAGTGTAGAGGAGTCTCTTAATAGCCTCCACTCGGTCAGATCACGGTCCAAATTTCGACATTTTTTGTTAGACAAGTCGTCTTGGATATCGTAAGATCTCTCAAGGTATTTAAAATAACTGGATCAGGACTAACCAGAGAAAGGCTGAAAGTTTTGTTAACCACTTAGCCAGCGTTTTTCAACCAAAGCCCTCTACGCTGAACCCTGAGGAAGACAATGATAACTCCCGAAAAGTACTTTTCAGCTTGAAATCCCACTTGAAATTTTTAAAATCAACAAAGTCAAAGAAACTATTAACACTAAAATAATTCCAAAGAAGTCTCCTGGTTACGATCTCATTCCAACTACAATACTTAAACAAGTACCCACCAAAGGGCTATAAAGTTTATAACACACATCTATAATTCCATTCTATGGACCAGTCACAGTGCAAACTAGCGAAATGTTATATTCATCCCCAATCCTGGAAAACCTATGAATAGTACCTCCTCTTAGAGACCAATTAGTTTCATGTCAATTCCAGAAAAACTACTTAAAAGCTCTTGCACCTAAAATTAGAACCCATATTGAAAAATCTCCAGATAAAACCAAATAATAAACTCTGTTTCAGATTGCAGACCTTACAGGCAAACTGTATTAGACATTTTCCAGGCTTTTGATAAGGTCTGGCATATTAGCATCCTATAAAATCAGAAAATTTTAACCTAACCACTTTCTGGTCTTTCAATCTTACCTACAAAACCGACAATTCTGTGCTGCTCAGTATAAAGAATACACTAGCGTCCGTCCAGTTCAGGTTGGAGTTCCTCAGAATAATTTGCTTGGACCCGTGATCTACTTCTTATACACTACCGAATTATCAACGACAGTTAACTCCTCCATAGCCACAAAGGCTGATAATACTACCATTGTATCACACTCTAATCCAATTATCGCTTCACTTCAACTTTAAAGAATACTAAATGATCTAGAAGTGGCTAAAGAAATGGCACATCAAAGTAAATGAAAGTAAGTCGGTACATGTTACGTTCACAGACCGCAGAGACAATTGTCCACCAGTAATCCTTAACAATCAGCAAGTTCCCCAAACAGAAAATGCCAAATACCTAGGTATGCACCTGGACAAAAGACTTACATAGAAAAAACATATCTTCACAAAAAGGAAACAACTGGGAAACACTCGTAAATTTACTGGCCGTAAATTAACGTTGTCACTGGAAAATAAGCTCCTAATATACCTCCAAATAAACATAAACCTGTTTGGATTTATGAAATACAACTCTAGGGTTTAGCTTCTTAGTCCATCATCGAAATATTAAAAAGATTCGCAATTACGTATTGATTACCAACGCTCCATGGTACAACCCAAATTGCAATATTGCGAAATATCTCACAATGATAAAGGTTAAAGCTGAAATTAGTAGTTATTTCTGTGTCCTTGCTTACTTACTATTCCAAAAACTGTGTCCTTACTTTGACAGCCAAACGCCTTAGCAGCGAAATTAATGACCGATCCAATTGCTAGACACAGGCTGAAACACTTCGTTTTTAATGACCTACAACAGCGACTAGAGTGAAATGAAGTGTAGTGAATACCAATCCCCTAGTTATAATGACAGTTTTAGTTCAATAAGATTGTTTAAAAAAAGAAACATATCAGTGGATTGTTCCTTAAAAGTTTGTCAGTAGTCAAATCATTTACTTTTTGTATCGTTGGTACAGATTAACAAATATAGGAGTGATAATCTAATTACACAAAAAGAGACACCAACTTCAGTGTAAAAACTATCAGGTGATTAGGTACTTTTGATAATCAAATTCATTGACAATCATTGTCAAATGATAATCATTTGACAATCATAAAACATTGTATAGGAGCGATTAAAACCATAAGTAGCACAAATAGTTGAATAATATCAGTGCAATTTCTCAACATCTTTTACATGTTCCAGTTTTAAACAAAATTTTTTTTAGCCGAATCATTAAATATTGTTACCAACACACTATGTTATCCTTTATATTATATATAAATTAATTGATCAAGATTTTTTCTGTAGAACAATTTAAATCAAAACAGTTCGATTTTTTCTTAAGAAAAGGGTTTTATTTTATATTGTATTTATTGGGAAGTTATTCGCCAAAACATATTGTGGGAAAAGGAACATAAATAAACCAAAACACGGGAAAATATCGAATCTTAAAAAAACATTTATAGGGGATTGGATTCGAGATATCAGATTGTATAATATTACAAGGCCTTTTTGGAAGGACAAATTTAATAAAAAAAATCGTTGGAAATTATTAAAAATCGTCAAATGTTGTGGATAAAAACTTATATATAAATTTTACAGGCCAGAAAACTCGCATGCCGTCATATTTTCCACTTAAAAATAATAACATTATAATGAAATTTTAAAATTCATATTGACGAATCCAATATTTATTTTGAAATTTGCCTCTGTACTCGTAACTTACCTGCAATTGCATTTAGTTTCAATAAATTTATCTGCATATCTGCACGATTTGCTTATGTAAGTAAGACATAAAGAACTGTTAAAAATAGTAGACCTACATTGATGTTCCATAAGAATGGGATGATCTTATTCGGCTGTCTAAATCTTAAAATTTAAGTGGTCAATGCTGGGAAAGAAACTGACTGGTTTATTATGGACGAAAGTTTTAGGGATTTATTTTTAAAGAATCCAAAACGAAAACTTTCATTGAAATCAGCAAGAATGCACCGAAAATCTGAGAAGTATCCTGGACAAGTTTTAATACATTAACGTTATTACGGTCCATGGACGTTCCACACCATTACTGGAAAAACACCAAAACAAACAACTCTGATACCAAATACAGCGAAAAATAAAATAAGTCAACCAAAGTTTCGCGATCTAATGGAGTTAACTAAATATCTCAAGAATCTTCTTAATATAGAATTTTATCTTAATCTAGAACCAGAATCCGGGTAAACCAAGGACCATACTCCAGTCCTAGAACAATTTAGCAATGATAACAGCAGTGGTGGCGAATAGACATCATAGAATTTTTTGTTATTTTTGTTAATTTTCTAATATATTTTGCTAAGTTTCTACCGATTTTTGTTTAAAATTTTAATAAAGATATGAAATCAGCTTGTACAATTATTTTGATATCCACACTGCTTCCAACGAATATCTTAGTAAAAGTAAAATTTGAAATAAATTGAAGCGTGGAAGTTTTCCTTGATTTGCCAAGTTTTAATTTTTGGATAAATCTTGTTTTTCAAATAAACGCTTCAATTGCTTTCAAGGACATCTCCCAAAGAAAATAGTTATGACATAAGCTGTACACTTATAACTCTGGAAAAGTGTAAAAAATTTAATTACTGCATAGCAATGCAAACAATTTTAAAACATACCGTTGTCTATTAAAAGCAAATATTTTATTGCTTTGCACCAAATCGAAAGTAGAAATGCATCTGCCTGTAAACTGTAGTAAGATTCTGTCACACTACTAATTTCCATAGGGACGCAGCGTCCTAAAAATTTTAAAAATTTAATTTGTTTTCTTCAAACTTCAACAACGGTTGAATGGTTAGGGATTGTTTTACACTCTTGTTTTGGTAAAACTACTACAATTTTCCGTAGGGAAATGTGGATGTTTTTCTTTAAAACAAAGTTGAAACGTGCACGTTTTATAAAATGTAATATTGATTTTATGAGAGTATAATCGCACTCCAGGAAATGTTTTATAATATAGCTAACAGGTTTGTTTAATAAAATTATGGGAGTGGAATAAATAAAAAAGTATATTTTATATCAACATTTTTGTGTCCAAATAATAATGTTCAATCAATTGCAGGTGTTATACCAGCTAAACAAGCGTAGTAACTCATAAAAACATAAAATAAATTTTTGGACTTTACCGGTAGTTCTGGTAAAGAAGAAAACGAAAATTCTTGAAAAACATTCCATTTTTACACTACCAACACGTTTGTTATTAACTATACAGGAAATAAAACGTTTTCTCAAAGAGGAGACCGTTTTTTAGAAGAAATATTCTATTTTAGCACTTTCAGTCATTATATTTTTTTATGTTTTGCTGTTATATACTAGGAGGGTGTAATACTATATTGGTAGCAGGTGGATACTTTTTTTTCTATGGGCAGCTGGTGTATACTTCCCTGCGATTTCGGCAAAAGATAGATCTACTTCTGGAATAGCACACCTACCCACGCGAGCTCATGGTTTTCCCAAGCCTCCCATGTTCGAGAAAACTATGTCCAAAGCATTCTCATCTTTACCGTTTCCTCCCCCCACTTGCAAACCAACTCGCTAAAACGCACTAGCCCAGCGTAGCGTTTTACTGGCTTAAAACCAAAAAAATTATTTTCCATAAAAGACGAAACTACTGAATGGCCCTCAGTCTCCGGCGGCTCCAACAACCCCAACCAAGGTAGCTGTTGAAACAGGTTTGGAACAGAGATTGCTAAGAATCCTCGGAAAAAATCAGGCTACTACAAAGAGCGCCAAATGCAAATTGCTTCATAGAATGTTTGAACTCTTATATCAGACCAGAAGTTGATGTAACTGGAGGAAGATCTGAAAAGAATAAAATGGGACATTATCGGACACAGCGAAATAACACAAAAAGGAGCAAAGAGAAGCCCAAATTACTCTTAAATCAGGACACGTAAATTTCTAACAACATCCGTGGTCATCAGCAATAGTTGATTGTTTAATACATTCCAAATACCTTTCCCAGTCCAAGACACTAAAAGAAATGAAAAGGGAGTGCTGCTCGACCGTTTTGGTGGAAATAAAATTATTCAGGCTTTAACAAAGCTTTTTACCGAATGCATCTCCCAAGCAAAAACTCCTTCTTAATGGAACAATGCAGTCATTGCTTTATTACACAAGCAAGGAGACATAACAGATCTAAAAAACTACCCTCCTATCAGTTTGCTTTTACACGTATAGAAACTTTTCACAAAAATTATCAAAAGAAGACTGGACGCTAAATTAGACTTCTATCAGTCTAGATAACAAGCTGGATTTAGATCGGAATACAGCACTAACGACCACTTACTAGTGATAAAGAACCTGATAGAGAAGTCTGCAGAATACAGGAAACCATTGGCGCTGATATGTGTGGACTACGAGAAAACTTTCGATAACATAAGCCATCAGAAAATGTTAAAAGCATCAACAGAAAGCCGAATAAACCATTGCTACCCAAAAATAATCCAATATATCTGCCAAAATACCAAATATCTAGCGCAAGACTATCTGAACAAAAAACAAATTAATTCTGTATACAGCGAAGAGTACGAGAAGGAGACAACGTCTCTCCAAAGTTATTCACGACGCTTTTACTACATACTTGTAAGAAGGGAGATATGAACGAGCATGGTATCTACATAAATGGAAAGAAGTTCAGTCATTTGAGATTTGCAGATGACATGGTACTTATAGCCGATCATTTGGATGATGCATTAATAATGTTTGAAAAATTATATCAGGCTTCCTTGGAGGTCGGACTAAAGATTAATATGAACAAGAGGCAAATAATGACTAATCTGGTGCTTAATCGAAATATTGGTATTGACGGAAGGAATACTGTGCAAACTGCATGGTATAGGATTATCTTATTGTAGGATTATTATCCTACTTAGGATATAAAATTCGGTTAAGCAAATATAACCAGACACTCAGCTCCCACGTCACATAGGATTAGCCTTGGCAGCGTTTGGTAAATTAAACTGCGTATTTAAATCGGAGGGGGGTAAATATAAGGGGGTAAAGGAAAATGACATATGGCGCAGAAGATATAACTTTGAACTGTACACAGCATACAACGAACCCGAGATCATAACATCCATAAAGATCGGACGTCTGCGCTGGATGGGCCATGTTGAACGAATGTTGGAGACTGAAACACCAAAACATATTATGAGACAAACACCAGTAGGAAGAAGGTCAAAGGGAAGACCCAAACTTAGATACATGGAACAAGTGGAACAAGATCTGAAAACACTTAAGATTACCAACTGGAAAAACAAAGCAAGGAACAGAACAGAATGGCGGAAAATCCTAGAACAAGCCAGGACCCAGAAAGGGTTGTCGAGCTACTGATGATGATGATGATTTAAATCGGACCTAACCATATGGCTCACAAGAAAAATCTTTAACCAATGTGTGTTACCTGTACTCATTTATAGAGGGGAAACATTATTACTCACAAAAAAGATAGTGAATAAAATTCAAGTGACTGATATGATTCTAAGTTGACAACCGATGGACAAAACGTATTGGCAAGTGGAGACCAAGACAAGAAGCATTACAGAGCAGAGGATGCCCACCAACCGGATGGACTGACGATCTGAATCGTGTTAGCAGTAACTGGATGAAAGCCGCACAAGACGGAGACAGATAGAAAGAGCTAAGGAAGACGTATGTCCAGCAGTGGACGCTACAGGCTGAAGATGATGAATAAGAATGTGTCTTTCAGTGATGCAAAATCATAAGAATAATCATTAATTTTTGGAACATTTGCTTTATATTCTAGGTACCGCAGAAACTTTCTCTACACCTGCTCAATTCTGTGAATATGACAGATATAATCGGGACTCAAGACTGAAGAACAATATTCTTGAGCATATTAATTGTAAAAGCTGATATAATAGTCTATTTGCTTATAAATAGATTGACCTAAGAAACAGCCGTTTGACAGTGATTTAATTAATAGTCTCCTTAATTACCAAATAAAGTTTATTTTAGTGAACTCCTTTCTAACAATATCATTTTGTTATAAAATATCTTACCCTTTTGTAAATTTTGGAATGTATCAACACTAAACTCTGGTAAAATTAAATTAGAAGTTACTTCTTATCCGCAAGTTGATTTTGTTAAATTCCGGTGAAATAAACAAAAATGACGATCTCTCCTTTTTCTGAACCATGAAAATGTAAAATCGTTACCAAAGTTTTGTGTGTTTAGGATCTTTTCAAACTTAATATAAAATCTGTTTTAAAGAAAGGTATTATTAATTTAAATTCATTTTGAAACAAAAACAGAACCTTCGTTAAAATTTTAATTAATTAAATTATAAATATATTTGTACTTGATTGCTTTTTAAATAATCCGACAATTTTGGCAATAAAGACGGATTTTAAGCTTATGCAATATTTAACCCCATTTCTGTGAAACAGAGAAGAGCATGTAATAATAAAGGACTTTCTATAATTTTGTATATGAAAATTTACATTTTTATCATTGGTGACGTGGCTTGGGTGGATGTTGGCGTGAGGGCCAGCGTGGGGATTGGCGCGGAGATTGGAGCGGGAGTTGGCGCGAACATTTCTGACAGCAGGATTTTGATTAACGGGTGCAGCGGACGGCAATTTCTTTATGAGAGGTCTCCAAGTCGAAGGTAACCGTATGCCGTCATCTCTTTTATTGAGACAATTTGGCCTTTTTCAATTTTTATGGCTTCTCGGATAATTCTTGGTTTATAGAAGCGGATGGGTGCTATGGTTCTGGAGTTTTCAAAATCTATTTTATGACCTGTATGAAGGTGGTGTTGACCTAGAGTCGGAATTGCAAACAAAAATGTAATGTTCATAAATCCTATTTTAGATTCTACGATTTGTTTGGCCTATATAGGATCGAGGGTAGTCTGCACAAGGAATTTTATAAACTGCGTTTTGTTCATTTAGATTGTTGTCTTTGATTGCTCGGACAAGAGATGAAAGTTTTTGTTGAAGGGAAAATATTTACTTTATTCCTCTTGATTTTAAAATGTTGTCGATTTTGTCAGTGACACCTTTGATGTAAGGAAGAAAAGCTTTCGTATGATGAGATTCTGGGTCTTTGGATTGAGATTGAATGGGAGATTGATGTCTGTGGATGCTCCTATTAATGTGATTTTCACGGTAACCGTTTTGGATGAGAGCTTGTTTTAAACTAGAGAACTCAGCTGGTCTACTTGCATCATCGCAAAGGCGTATTGATCTGGAGACAAGCGTATTAATGACTGAATTAATTTGTGAAGGGGGATGATGAGAGTTGGCATGCAAGTAATGATTGGTATGGGTAGGTTTTCGATAAACAGAGTGATGAAAACCTAGGGATTGGTTTTTCTTCATAATAACATCGAGAAACGGTAGAGATGAATCAGTTTCCACCCCCATCGTGAACTGGATACTAGGATGTAAACCATTTAGATGGGTTTAACAAGACACCAAAGCATCCCTGCCATGGGGCTAAATGACGAATGTCTCGTCAACATATCGTAGCCAACATGTGGGTTTGAGCATTGATGTGGTGTGGATAGTGCTCGGATCTCGAAATCTTCCATCAAGATATTGGCAATTACTGGATGAGGAGCCCATTGGGGCACCATTTGTTTGTCTGTAGAATTAATTTTGGAAGATGAAATAGGAAGGGAAGGAAGATGAAGTGTTGGACATATAATGTTTAATGAGAGATAAGTGGTCTTGCTGGATAGTGTATTTAGTTTTCAGAATATTTAGAGTTTCGTCTATATGAATGTTTGTAAAGAGTGAAACGATATCGAAACTTACTAGAATGTCTGACGGTGAGATAGGGTATTGTTTACACAATTTGGTTAAATGTAAAGAATTTTTGACGAAAGATGAAGCATTTTCTGCGAGAGATTGTAGAGTTTTGGCCAAGTACTTGGCCAAAGATCGATTTTAGTACGGTTTTGTATATTATCAACTTGTTTTCCAGTGAAAATTGACATTTGCAACGAGCCACAGCATTTGCTTGTTTTTATATATATTTAACTGAAAATGCTTGTTATGTACAGTTTCTTGTACTTCTTTATTCTTTTTACTGGCAGTTAATGATTAGAAATATAGTTTTCGCTGTTTGGATTTATGTAGATAATTCAAGGTGTGTTTAGTTGATGTAGTGTGGGTATTTTACCTATGGGAAACGTGCATAAGATGGACCCCTTAAGAAAATAGCTTCATTATAATTCTAATTTATTGTCCGTCATAGGCAGGGGTCTAACATAGGCACACTTCCTCTAAGGATATTAAGTAAAGGATGGGATAATATGTACAGTTTTTCCCTAAGTTTGTTGTTTTTTGTGATGTCGTTAGTGGAATATTTTGTGGTAAAATTTGAGGAGATATACTTAGTAATAGTATGTAGACATAGCTGCATAACGGTATTTTAAATTAAAGGCATGTTTGAATAGTTTTTATTAGTAAACATGATATTTGTATCATCCTGTAGACATGGACATAATGTGTTTTATGACATTTGGCCTTGTCTATTATTTGGAATGGAATACATACCGATGTTCGTTTCCATCCCATTGCGAGTGGAGAACATCTATTCAACCTTACTAGGTAATTTTATCACAAATTCTAAAAATCACTACTCCAATTTATTGTCAAATTCCGACACTTTTTTACTGTATTAAGGTCAGACGAGAACTGAAATTCAATGAAAAATTCTTTCTTTAGATTTCGTCTGGCAATTTATTATGAAAGCAGCTTGAATTTTTTAGTTATATTCTGGAATGTTTATTAAATACCTTTGACTAAATAATATATGTAAATAATAAACTATGAGTGATACAGTGATCAAAAAATAGTTTAATCCAATATTGACTAATAAAAAAAACTGACTGGGAGAGCTTCAAAATAAACCTTGAACACAAAATTAAACTTGCTGTGCCATTGAGAAACACAATGCAACTAGATGAGGAATTAGAATTGTTCTGAAGCTATTTTCTTGTGGCATTTTAAATTAATTACTATTTAACTGGGAATAAGCCACAATTAAAGGTTAAAATACGTTTATTGACGTTTCAATTTCCACTTCGGAAATCGTTCTCAAAATACAAACATTAGTAAATTAAACAAATTTTGTTTTTGTTACTTAGTGAAAAATTCTTCTATTAATTTAATTTTATCTGACTCATCTATATTGACAATTCAGACATACATTATACATTTTAAAGTAGACGACTTTAAAATGATATTGCCAATATTGTTGAGTTGCGTTCCTGGGACGACTTTACTTATAAGATAGTTCATTCGATTACATGAAATCAACTTTAACTTGAAAATATCCGTCAGAAAAGATCATAACATGTAATGCGTCTTTAAAAAGACAAATACATGCCATGATGACAGTAAAATTCTCCTGTTAGTGATTCCATAGTAAATTATGAGGGAAAAACCAGGAAAAAAACCTCATAATACTATCCCGACATAGTAAGTATTTGATCTTGCATTTATTTTACCTTCAATAAATACCAAATTCCGATTTTATATGTTTGTTATTTAAAAAATATAAATGATGTATTCTCTATATGTTACTGACTTACCAATACTGGTATTTTCTTTTTAATAACTTCCTCTTTCAATATTGGTAACCAGATCCTACTACATTCTGCCGAGGAATTCATAATTTACTATGGAATCACTAACAGGAGAATTTTACTGTCATCATGGCATGTATTTGTCTTTTTAAAGACGAATTACATGTTATGATCTTTTCTGACGGATATTTTCAAGTTAAAGTTGATTTCATGTAATCGAATGAACTATCTTATAAGTAAAGTCGTCCCAGGAACGCAACTCAACAATATTGGCAATATCATTTTAAAGTCGTCTACTTTAAAATGTATAATGTATGTCTGAATTGTCAATATAGATGAGTCAGATAAAATTAAATTAATAGAAGAATTTTTCACTAAGTAACAAAAACAAAATTTGTTTAATTTACTAATGTTTGTATTTTGAGAACGATTTCCGAAGTGGAAATTGAAACGTCAATAAACGTATTTTAACCTTTAATTGTGGCTTATTCCCAGTTAAATAGTAATGAGGAATTAGAAGTTTTTATAAAAAATATCCAATAGGTAGCTTGGAAAAATACTCCCACAATAACTTCTAGAAGAAACGGGAACAACTATCCAAAAGAAATTAGAGAACTCATAGTAGAAAAAAGAAAGTTAAGAAAAAAAATGCAGTAAACTGTTGTCTTAAATCGCAATAAACACGATTTGAAATCGAAAAACTTTACGCAGGGTACCATAAAGTTTTTAAAAACTTTTAGGTAGTCTTTCTAAAGTTCTAAATTTAACCATGATGCTTAGAAAATTAAAACAAACCACTGAAATATCTGACTTTACACATAAATTTAAATCGAATGCTTGAAAGAATGGAATGTGAGCCGTTCAATGTGGCAATAGCGCGCATTTAACAACCGAGTGTTTCCTTCTCTCACTCCAGGTGACGCAGACCACCTAACCGCAGCTAATCAATTGTGACTCAATGTTTGAGATACCTAGGCCTAGCCTGCACGTATTATTGCATTATGAAAGCGTAAGTGTTGTGAAATTTTAATTATCGTAGTTGACTTTCATTTGAGTAAGAAAGTTATTGTAGTCAAGATGAGCTCAGCAAAGAAACGAAAGTATAATGATGATTGTATCAAATATGGGTTTCTTTGTATGCGTAATGGTAATGTCGAACATTCTCTGTGTATAATTTGCTATAAAGTATTAAGCAATGATACAATGAGACCTAATCGTCTTGAAAGACATTTGTCATCCAAACATAACTCTTTTAAGGACAAACCAAAGGAATTTTTTGATACAAAATCTAAAAATTTAAATCGCATGAAGTTGGATAGTACTGGTTCTACGGCTCAGTCATCTGAAAAAGAGCTTGAAGCTTCATATGAGCTATCACTTCTGATTGCTAAAGAAAGGAAGATCCATATTATTGGAGAGGCGCTTGTTAAACCGTGTTTGTTAAAGGCAGCTGATATTATTTTTGGAACGCAGAGTAGGCAAAAGTTATCTTAAATACCTCTTTCTGACAATACTGTGAAACGTCGAATTGATGATATGGTCGAAGACATACAAAACCAGGTAGTTGATTCAGTAAAGCAATCGCCATTTTTTGCTATTCAGCTAGACGAGATTGCAGACATAACACAATGTTCTCAGTTAATTGTTTGTGTTCAATAGATTGAAAATGAAAGACGAGATACTCTTTTCTACAGAGCTGTAGACTACGACAAAAGCTATTGATGTTACGAAAGCAGTGTCAGACTTTTTTGACAAACATGGCAAAAACTGATCGGTGTATGTACGGATGGAGCGCCTTCAATGTTTGGTTCTCGTTCAGGATTTGTACAATTAGTAAGGGACAAAATTGCTGATGTGACTGGGATATATTGTGTTATACATCGACAATTGGCAGCAAAACTCTGTCAAATGAACTGAATGCAGTCTTAAAGTTGTGTATTAAAGTAGTATATTACATAAAAACAGTATTGAATACTCGACTGTTTAAAACTCTTTGTGAAGATTTAGGGAGTGGTCATAAAACACTGCTGTTTCATACAGAAGTATGATGGCTCTCAAAAGGAAACATATTGGCCAGATTATTTGACCTTCGAGATGAATCACCTTCTTGGAACAGCAAAAGCAATATGAACTAAGCGTGGCCTTAAAAAAACACTGTACCCAAGTAATATTTGCTTATTTGTCAGACATCTTTAACTCGTTGAACAGCCTTAACCTAAAACTACAGGGTGAAGACTCAAATATTTCTTAAGATGTATATTGAGAAATTGCAACTTTTTAGGCACAAAATACCAGCAAAACCCTGCAATTATTCGAGTTTCCCTTAAGTAGAGTCAATCTCAGAAGAAACACGCTTCAAGGACATTTATGAAGGATCAAGTTTGAAAACCCAAATATCAAACCATTTGGAGAGCCTAATTAAAGAGTTCCAGAAATACTTCCCAAACACTTGTTGCAATAGTATTTTCAGAATGTCAATTGACCCATTTCATGTCAGGAAGGTGCTTTGGAAATAAAACATGATTCCTCTGCCAAACGTAACTCTGAATTAATGAACAAACCTTCATTTTATTTAAAATATTTCAAAGTGTATCCTAGTGTATCACGGAAAGCTCTTCGTTTATATTTCCCTTTTTCAAGCACCTATTTGTGCGAAAAAGCATTTTCAACACCTGTGGCAATTAAAACAAAGTATCGGAATAAACTTGATGCTGCTAGTGACTTGCGTTGTGCATTTACTAAAACTTAGCCACGAATAGGCATACTAGTAAAGAAAATGCAAGCACATTCATCTCACTAACCAACCTAATCTATATTTCCTTTATTAAAATTTTTGTATTTTATAAAAACTGATATTATTGTATCTTATGGCAGTATAAATAAATGTTTTGTTTTCTATGTAATACTTATTTGTTTTTGTTTTGTTCCTAGGCTCATACATGTTATTGTTAAGGGGTGGGGGCGCAAGAAACTTTCATTTCAACAAAAGGGGGGCGTGATACAAAAAAGTTTGCGAACCCCTGTTGTAGACGGTAAAAAATACTATAACATAAGGGACTGTTTGCAGTTCCAAGCTCTTACGTACTCCAAAGTTAGACTTCAGAATCTTGAATGCAGCTTGGCTGTCAAATCCAAAACGGTTTAGCTGAATTTAGGTTTTCACAGGTCATTTTGAGAAAAAAAACCTATTATTGTTATTATGTCGCTTGAAATTAAAGAAGTGTATATATTTTAACACTGTTGTGATTAACGTGACTCCTTCTTTAAAAACCCTGGTTTTCTGAGCAACGTTCTTGGATATAATTTACGTTGATTAGAAAAAGGGTTTAGGTATAAAATGCAATTAGTAGTGATCTAAAAAACCACAGTCTCAAGGTGCTACTAAATTCATTCTCGAGTATATAGGTAATAAATAATAAAAAAATTCTACAAAAGAATAAAAGAAAGCCCAGCCATTTAGCTAACGTTATGCACAGACAAAGACGGGAACTACTAACAGAGAAAAAAATTATAAATAGATGAAGAGAATAGTTTGTGGAAAACTAACATGCAGACAATAAGAATCAACAAATCGAGACACTGCGGAGGGACACATTGGAAATAAAAGTTATAAAGAGGTGATACATGCTACAGAGAAATTAAAAATTAATAAGGTACTAGCGACGAATGAAATTTTGGCAGAATTATTGAACATGGGAGGATCTTAATTGTGGGAAAGAATCTTCTATTTAATAATATTAAATATCATGGACAGAGAATGGACAGTAATGGACAAAGAAGCAAATGCCAGGTAATGGGAAGTTATCCTGCTACAGCCCATATATAAGAAAGTAGATAAGTCGGAATGACACAATAATTATAGGCCAATTACATTGCTAAATGTAGTATAAAAAATTCTTTCTTATTATATCTATAATAAAATATTAAATTATTTAGAAAAGATAATTAGTGATTATTAAATGGATTCAGACCAAATAGAGCCACCACAGACAATATATTTATACTAAGAGGGATTCAAGAAAAAGCTTATGGATAGGACATAGAACTATATAATAGGTATCTATACTTTAAACAAGCTTTTGATTGTGTGAGAAGAAACAAACTGATGATGTAAGATAAAAATGATGTTACAATGGTCAAAAGCCTCAGTAAGAATGAAAAGAGAGCTAACTCCCATATTTGAAATCAACGTGGGAGTGAGACAGAAAGACGCGCTGTCAATCATGCTATTTAACCTATTACTTGAGTCGGTCACCAGAAAAACTAATGTAACCGGCCAGATAAATACCAAAACAGTGCAAATGACTGCATATGCAGATGATGTCGCTCATTAGCAGAAGCAAGCAATGACTGATGCAAGTTTTCAGGAAAATTATTCCCGAAGCACGAAAAGAAGACAAAATAAGTGAAAAAAAAAGTACATGAAAGTTAAAAGGGCATCTCACAATAAAAATAATATGACAATAGTCAATTATACCATCGAATGTGTAGAAATAACAAGAACGACTATTTACAGAACATTAATTAAACCCTAAGTAACCTATCAACGCAACTATGTCGGAGAAACTATATAAAAACACGGATCATATCTCAATCGGCAGAGGAGTCCGACAGGGTGATACCTTATCGCCTAAGCCTAAACTGTTTACCGTAGTGCTAGAATATGCTTATAAAAAACTTAACTGGGAACAGAAAGGCCTGAACATTGACGCTAGGAGATTAACAAATTTGCAATTCGCAGACGACATAGTTTTGTTCTCAGACAACCTCAAGGAGATATGTATACATGAACTTTAGTTAGTGTGTGTCAGTGTGGGTCTTAAAATAAACATCTCCAAAACAAAATTCATGACAAACCTAGTACCTAGCCGAAATATCAATATTGGAGACAACGAAGTAGAGCAAACGAAATAAAGATCACAATAGACAACCAAACATACGAACTACGAAGAAAACTAAACTTAGCATGGGCAACCTATGGAAAACTCAAAGATATCTTTAAAAGCGATATACTAATTTCTTTAAAACATAAAACATTTGAACAGTGTGTGTTGCCTGTGTTAACCTATGGTGCCAAAACTTTGACATTGACAGCTATAAATTCTAAAACGCTGCAAATAGTTCAGAGGAAAATGGAAAGGTCAATGCTCAGTATATCGTTTCGTGGCCGAGTTAGAAATGCATACTTAAGACAAAGAACAGGAGTTACCGATGTAAATGGAACTGAGGCGGACACGTCGTCCGAATCAGTGATGAAAGGTGGACGAAAGGATTGCTTGAGTGGAGGCCGGGGTTAAACAAAAGAAGTAGAGAAAGACTCCCTACTCGTTGGACTGACGATCTCAAGAAAATGTCAAGAAATTGGATGAAAGGTGCTCAAGATAGAGCACAATGGACAAAAATGAGGGAGGCCTATGTCCAGCACTGGACGTAAAGGGCTGGGTGATGATGATGATGAACCTATGAATGTGAGACCTGGGTAATGACAAAAAAAGATCAAGAGCAACTCAAGACATTCGATAGAAAGACAATGAAAAAAGTATATGGTCCAGTGCAAGAGGAGGACGGCACTTAAAGAATCAGTAGAAACTACGAGACTAATGAATTGAATTAAAGGCACGATATTGTACAAAGAAGGGCACAATAGTTTATATCAATTCATTGTTTATTCTCATTAGTTTATTTTAGCATGAATTCATTTTATATTACTTACCGTCTTCAGTTAACGTACCTGGATAATCTAAAAGACCTGCAACAAAAGAATATCTATATAATGATATGTAATCTACAAATCTTAAATTAAAACGTAATAGATTATCAGATCATTAATCAGTACAAAAGATGTAGTTCCTATGCTACACAAATCTGGGGTCTATAAGCTTTGTTGTGCTTCTTATAAAGCGGTTTACATTGGCCAAAGTGGCAGGAGAATACAGACACGAATTTCAGAACATCTAAAATTAATTAATAAATACTACATCCAAAATACAACAATACATTCTGTCAATAAACCACTCGTATTCTCTTTTAGATGTAAAACTCTTAAACACATGAAGTGAGTAATAGATTGGATATTATGGAACCTTATGAAGTTGGTAGAGCTAAATCAAATGATCTTGAAATAATTTTATATGAACAGCCTCTACCATCAGAGCCTTAAATTTCCATCAACATAAACTTTCAAGTTAATTCAATGGGATAGTTCAATTAAACTTACTTTAATAGATTCTAGACCCTATTTTTGATGTTATCGGGTGTAATCATCGCTACTGACTCCGTATATATTACTGTTACGTCCTGTATGATATCTGTTGTGTTACACCGTATTTAATCTATTTCGTTCCGAGTTTTTCCATCTGGGGATAGCCACGTCCATTTTCTTTGAGGTTTTTTCTTAGAGAATATGTTCATTGCATAGTATTCGTGGGCTTGTAGGAAGTTAACCAAGGTTTCTCCTCTCTTATTTCTAACTCCAGAGCCCAATTGTCCTATATAGTTTTCTGTTTTTGTAAGTCCTTGTCCGATCTTAGCATTGAAGTCTACTATTATCATTGTATACGTGCTGTGATAAATCGTACTAGTTTCTGCAATTTTCTTATAAAGTTCGTCTATGCTCTTCATCGGGATGTGCTGCGGTTGGAGCGTATACTTGAATAATTTTCAGGGAGATGTTCTCGTTTACATTTAGTCTAATCATTGCAATTCTTTCAGATATTCCTACGAATTGCTCTACTTTATGTGCATATTTCTTGAAAATTTAAAATCCTACGCCATCTAGGCTTAGTTCTTCTCGTCCTTTATAATATAGGACGTTACCGGACTCTAGTCTTATACACTATTCCCCGTTTCTTTTTACCTCTACCAGACCAATTATGTCCCATTTTAAGTCCTTGATGTATTTTTCCAGATTCCATGAAGCTGTCCTTTTTTCCTAAGGAGTGAGATTTGCCATTACTGTATGATCTACCTACCTGGGGATCCATTCCCTTTGTTTTAGATATCGTCATATTCCTTTTAGGATGTTTTTTAGCCTTAAAACACCACGCTAGCAGACGGGTTGGTGAGTGATTTTATACAATCCCTAAAATCAAGGGATTGTCACTTCCGCCATCCACACCGTACCGAAGGTATTCTTCTCCGCGATGGCTGCCGTTTTGAACTTCATCCGTGATCCTGGACAAGGGGCCCTAAGCAGGTACTAGTTTCCCGTGTCAGGAAACACCTAGAATTCTCAATTCCATTAAATTCAATAAAGACCAAATTAAGGTTTTTTATAGGTTACATATATTTTAACTTAAATTAGGTGTTTAAGAAATTTAAAAATTGGACAAAACTCCTGTAATCCTCCCAAAAACCATGTTTTCACGGTTTTTGGTCCTCCAAAAAAAGTTATTTTTTTTTTTCGAAAAAAAAACAAAATGCATTTGTAGGTTATCTAAACTGAACCTACCTGTCTGTAAATATAGAAAAATTGCACTGAGTCTTATTTTTTTATTCACATACAAAGTAAAAATATGAGAAAATTTATTCAGGTTTTGTCGATCTCAAAAAATATGATTACCTCCGCCAAAACCCCTAGAAAACGTGAAAAACATGGTTTTTGGGGAAGGTTAAAGGTGTTCTCTTTAATTTTTGAATGTCTTAAAGGCCTCATTTAATTTATAATATATATAATCTACAAAAACCTTGATTTGATCTATTTCGAAGTCTATAAAATGGTGAAAATGCCCAAAACACCTAAAAACAGTTTTTCGGATTTTTAAAGATGGCACACCGCACGGAAAAGTTTAAAAAAAAGTCAGAGACATAGCTTTTGAGTAAATACATACAATAAAAAAGATTAGACCTGCTGTTATCTTCCAAATTACGTAAGATTGCGTGGAGCCTTATTTTTTAATTACATAAAACGTAAAAAAATTAAATAAATTATATTCTGGGAATGAGGGCCTTTAGAGGGTACCCTTTACACCATTATTTTTTGTAGGGAACTAAAGAAGCTTTTAAAAATAAAAAGCGAAACGTATTCCATAAAATCAATTAAGCAGCTGACTTATTTTGCCAAATATGGCTGATAAATCTCTAAATTCTAAAATCTCTAAATTGACGGTCGTACTCCTTGGTATTTGGTATATTTAATGTGGGTATGTTACCATAATATATTTTTAGTAGGATGGAGGATGTTTGGAATAATTGACTGATCACAAAGCAATGAGAATTCCATTGAGCTCAGTTATTGCAAGTTTTTTTGTAGAAAAATTAGGGCCTTTTATGGAGTAATTGGAAGAGTGAACTTAAATTTCCCAAACCATAAGATTTAGTTCACCATGGAAATAGAGAACAACATGCTGATTGATTTGCATTTGTGGTAGTAAGAATATAATGACTGTTTTAGGGCTTACATGCCATTAAGCTAAGTTCTTAAGCTTAATGGTAGTTATGTAGTTAGCGGTTGCTACGCAGTGACAAAGATAATAAGCTAATCTAATTCGACTAATGATAGCGGTCACAAAAATGATAATTATCTAATTTCATAGGCCAAATATAGATATAGATACAACAATTACCTGTATAGAATTAAAAAAATAACTAAAACTTGTAGAACTTATTGAGTAACGACTATTGTTTTGGAAAAACATTGTTAATGTTATACTATTAAGAGCACAAAAACATTGAATTGTATTTTATAGAATAATGTCATTAAATAAAGCTTTTCGTTCAGACAAAACATTCTCCCATATCAGATGGTAGATTATTTCTCAATTTCAAGGTTTACTGCATGACACTTTATATATTTTATTCCAAAAGATTGTAACATAAAACTCGATTCAATTACAGTTCAATTTGGTGGCAGAAGACACCCGTTTTATCCCTCCAATTTTACCCAATTTATAACGAAATATAATTTGTCTTATGCGCGTTTCTGATCGTTCCAATTTCCCGTTATAACCGATGCAAATTTTTATGAATTTTACGCTGTCATCTTGAAGATCCCAAGGACTATACCTCATTAATTCATTTTGTGATTTTTAGGGTTTAATAAATCATTTTAGTTATGCAGATGAAAAAAATTTTTCTATAGTTTTTTCAATTAACTATTTCAGTTTGGTATATTCTGAATATAGTCATTTTCCTTTGAACGATACAAATATATTCATTTTTAACAACAATGAAACAGATGTCTTATGTCATTTTGTTTGAAATAAACTTACTCCAGTCGTCACTGGACCTCTAAAAATCATACGAACAAGCTGAATTTTGCTGCAAATGTCAATTTTTGGGACCCCAAAAAACAATTCAAAAAAGTTTACAACTTTTACTACTGGGCTTCCCCCTAAAACCCCCATCGTAGGGGGGCAAAAACGCAAAAAAATCTATTTGCCAAGAATCTGTACGCTGTAGAAAAAAATGTTTTAAATAAAAAATGTAGCTGAGATAATTTTAACCAAAAATGTTTAATAGAACTTTTTTTGTAGAATGAACCGTTCTCTCAGAGACAACGCTTGAAGCGACCGTCGATTTTGAATGTCGATCGAACGTCGATTTTGAAAAAGTGCTAATAAACAAGTGGTAAACTTTTTTGTATCTTTTTTGGGATCCCAAAAGTAATATTCTCTTCATTATTCTGCTTGTTCGTATGATTTTTAAGGGTCAACTCCCTGACAACTAACTGTAAATAAAGAAAAATCAATAAATAATCTCAACAGCTTTTAATAACGTCTTCATAGAGATTTTTTAGAGTTGCTATCAAGTTCTGGGGTATTCCGACTTTTAGCCTTTCCGATATTGCCTTTCAGAGTTTTTTACTGGTGTAATGGACATATAGCAAGGAAATAAAGAAGGAAAAATTAAGAGACAATTAGCCTAGCAAAGAGAAACAATTATTTAAAAAATTATTACATATTCCAAATTGATTAAAAGAACAAATCAATTCATAGCTAGTAGGTAACATATTTACGTAAACATTTTACATTAAACAAGGATTGAAAACTCGACCCAGTTAAATGTATTACACGAGTCTCAAATATCAGGCCACCAAGGTTGTTTAAATCACGTTTCAAAACATAGACCTCCGCCGATATACAACACAAGGATCAGTCAGCAAAAAAAACAATAACTCGACCTTGGTACTACGACTGAAATTTGAGAACAGAGACTAATAAAAAAGGCGAACAAGGGGGCCAGCGCGTTAGTGGGAAGTAGTCACGGAGACGCTCCACGCCATAGTGTGGAGATCGGACGATACGCAGACAGTGGACGCGTTATTTAACTCGACGGGATAGTGTGTCGCATAAGTGTCGGCAACTGGAGATTCGAAGGTTCGCAATCTCAAATCCCGGTAGACTGGAGGCGTATTCCCTAGCTAGAGCCTAGATACGCGGAGGTAACTAAGATCTATATACTAACCCCAGGTATATCTAGTGATAAGGTAATTGTCTGACCTTTAATTCCTTGCTTGTCTCTTCTCGTCTCCCTTCGCGCCTGATCGAACATTTTTGGTCTTAACCGATATTCTGTAGTATACAGTCTAGTTAATACATTGTAAACTAAAATTTGTTTTTGTTATTCCTAGCCGTTACAGGTCGAGACTAGAAGAGATACACATTTCGCTTATGCAGTGCTCCGGCTTCTAACGTAAGCCCATAGCCTCTCACTCTTTGCAGGACCTGAGACCGAGAAGTCCTTAATTCCCTTCCTTTCCAAAAAATTTCTCTACCCTCTTGTAAATCCGCGAGGGCGAAACCAGTCAGTCCGGACTAGTGAAGCCAGTAAGCCTTGCCCCGCTCGCAGGGATAAGTATCCCCTAAGGATTGTAGAGGCCTTGATAAGGATATTGAGACAGACGTCGTCTACCATGGTGACAGCCTTTATCAGAGGGAGACAATTCATTAGAGGGGTTTATTAGCTTTAATTACAGCTTCAATCCTAAATTATCACGCTTAACCCCCCAATTTATTAGAATGGTGTCTTCACCCCCAATATATTTATATTTATTATTACAATAGTAATTATTGATTATTACACTGGGAACTGCTTTATTTGCTCTCTTCAATTCTACAAACGCCCTTTGGACCGGTCGGATCTTTGGCATTTTTTTTAATCAATTTTTGGAGTATATAAATTTTGGCTACGTAAAATTTTCCGGCTGTAAATCCTACTAGTTTCTCTCCAATTTTGTCTGAGCCACAGTTTCTAATTTCACTTTTAATATTTTCTCTTATAGTTTGCTCTGCTCATACATGCTGTGACACTAATATCAATATAGTTTCGTCATTACTTTCTATTTCCTTTTTATAAATGGAAATGATAGTCATCATCATTATCATCATTATCCAGCCTTCATTTATCACGTCCACTGCTGAACATAGGCTTCCCTTAAACTTATCCATTCTTATCGATTTTGTTCTCATTGTTGCCAATTTTTGGTGATACGCCTCATGTCGTCAGCCCAACGTGTAGGTGGTCTTCCTCTACTACGTTTGTCTACTCGTGAGTCGTGCATTCTCCTCGCTACCTGGCCTGCCCAGTTCCATTTCAGTTCCTTTATGCGTTTTACAACATCAGCAATACTGGTCCTTCTTCGCAGATATTCGTTTCTTATTCGGTCCCACAACGTCATTCCCAGCATAGACCGTTCCATTCGTCTCTGTGCCACTCTCAATTTCGAAGCTTAGTCATAAATTCCGCCCCATAGCTCATGACCGGTACGCATTGGTCAAATACTTTTCTTTTGAGGCTAATTGGTATGTTGGCTCTAAGTGTGTCTCGCAGTTTTGCAAAGGCTGTCCACGCTAAAGTAATTCATCTTTAGATTTCGCATGTTTGGTTATCCCTGCTGATTCTTATTTCATAACCCAAATACGTATACTTCTTCACCAGTTCTAGCACTTTGGCTTAAATAGTTAAATGTTTACTGGAGAACATATTTGTCATAAACTTAGTTTTGGTCAAGTTCATTCTGAGGCCCACCTTCGAAAATGCAAAGTATAATTCATTTAACATATCTGTGGCTTCTCCTAAATTATCTGTGATAAGGACAATATCATTTGCGAAACGGAGATGGTTAATCTTTTCGCCGTCTATTTTTACTCCTCTTTGGTCCCAATTGACCATCTTAAAGGCATGCTTTAATGCCGTTATGAATAATTTCGGAGACAATGTATCTCCTTGCATTATCCCACGTTTTATTTTTATTGGTCGGGTTTTATCCTGTATCATAACAAACATTTTTGTAAATATTGTAAATAAGTTCAATATACATATGGCCAATCCTTGATGTCACTAACCTAGTGAAGAGCTTGTATATGTGGTTCAACAGGATAATAGGTCTATATTTTCCTAGGTTTGTTCTATCTTCTTTTTTGTTTTATGACGGCAATAGCCGTCCAAAACGAAAGGTTATCTTAAAACACAGTATGACTATAGCGGCACAAATGTTCTTTAACTAGCGTACAAGTAGAAGCCTAGCGTCATGTTTTGGAAACAATTTTTTACGTTGAATTTTATTTTTCCCCCTGTTTCACGACTTGCAGCTTCAGTAGTTGTGTTCGTGTTTTCTTTTGAATTAAAATTAATAAAATTAAAATTAGTTTGCTTATTATGGGTACATATAATCGGAAAAACAATTACTTGGCTATTGAGATATTCGGAGAAAAACTTATTTCCTGGACTAATATATTATAAAATCGATAAAAACCTATTTAAATTACACAGTTTTATTATCATATACATCAAGTTCAAACAAAATTCGATTCAAATAAGTTTTATTATATCAAAGCAAAAATAAATTGGACATTTTACAATAAAAAAACAACACGTAAGTTATTCAGGTCCTGCCCTTTACGTCTTATAAATATTAAATGCCTTTGAATTCTTACCGACTTTTCTTTACACAAGACTATTGATTAAGGGGTCAAGAATTTATCTATTATCGCAGAAAACCTTTCCTTTTTTCTTGTTTGTTTTTGTTGTATCCAACTTGTAATTTAAGAGGTTTGTAAATAACAGACATTACTTCAGTAATCCATCATCATTACATAAGTATACAGTTGTTCAGTCTCGAAAAAAATGTTCTAAATATTGCGAGAAATGTTTAATTTATATATTTCGGTATTCTTTCATTTTTGATTTTATTACTGAAAGATTATGGTAAAAGAGCTTGTTTAACTCTTTCGATCACCGTGTAGACATACTTCTACTTAACTTCCAAACTAGTTTATATATATTAAGAATCAATAACACCAGTTTTAACTATCGGTGTTAGTCCTTTACATGCTACAGGTTACTTATATAATACGTGCTGCCCTCTACGCGATAGTAGCAAAAGTATGTAAAGTTTTTAATTGAAGTGTGTAAAGCTATTAACAAAAATTTTGTAGAATTCTGCACTGGTAATGGTCTAAAATTGTCTGAATTTGTAGTGCTTTATTGTTTTTCCTGACATTTCGAACTTTCGTCTACGCCAGAAATAGAAAAGCTACGGCCCGTGGGACATCTCAGGCCCGCGAAGCGTTAAAATCAGGCCCTGCGTAGTGTGTGGGTGTGTTTAAGTGACTGTGCGCTTCGGCTGGTGTGTGTCGTGTCGTCGTCACTTCCACTGTCCGCACCCTCTCTTGTTAGCCTCATTTTTTTACTTTAAATCACATGTTCGTATACATTTTAATTTTTTTTCTTACTTTCGAAACTATAACTTACTAGAACAGTCAGCTAACAGAGAGTGGTATTTCGGAATCCGCAGGGTAAGATGTAGCTTACGTAAGTTGCAACTCCAACTAAAAGGGGAATCGGGGGAAATCGGGGAATTTAACAGTCGCAATAATACAAGAATCATTCCTGTTCCGAGGCATAATGCTGTTCCTATGAGCTGTATGGTTTTATAGTCTATCAGTAAGGTGATAACCTGGCTGTAGACCCCCTCCTTTATCCGGGCTTGGGACTGGCAACAGTTCTGTCGAGCTACCCGATCCACCCAACAAAACTACAGATGGAGTTCATAAGAGTTCATAAGTGTCCATAAGAGGTCAAAGAAAGGAGGTAAAGGAACTAATAGAACCAAAACACATAGAAAAGGATACGTGGATTGACTACGTAAAAAAGCTCCATGTAGACGAAGAACAAACGACGCTAGAACCGGAAATACCAGAAATTACCACAAATGAAGAACATAATATAAATATACAGGAAGTTTGGAAAATACTTGAAACTCTAAAGAATAGAAAAGCAGCAGGTAAAGACGGGATTCCAAACGAATTAATGAAATAGTGTGGAGCAGCAATAACAGAACAATTAACAACATTAATTATGCACTATAATTAATGTGCACAATATACACAATATAATACAGGAAAAATGGAGAAAGAGCGAACTAATTCTACGATTCAGAAAAGGAGATAAAAAACAGCCAGAAAACTACAAAGGTATAAACTTGTTAAATACTACGCTAAAACTTACAACCAAACTTTTACAAGTTTTCTTAGTGAAAGATCGTGTACAAATCCAATATTCGTTATAAAGCAAATTACTGAGTAATTACTAGAGCATAATAGACCAGCATGTCTGTGTATGATTGACCTAAAGAAAGCGTTTGCCAGAGTAAGAGTCAAAGATATAATCCATCTTCTGTATAATAGATAAGTTTCCCTAAATATTATAAAAACTATCGAAAACATCTACCAAAACAACAAAATGGAAGCCAGAATAGATAGACAACTTACAGAACCTATAGAAATAGGCAGCGAAATAAGACAAGGCGATTTGATCATAGATAAAATCATCAAAAGCATTAACAAAGGAAGAAGATACAGAATGGGAAACAAAGAAATAAAAATACTCTGTTACGTAGACGACGCAATATTGGTAGTCCAAGATGAAGACAGTCTGCAAAGACTGGTCTACAGATTTAACATGATAATCTCATCTCAAAAAACTAAAACAATAGTAGTCAGCAAAGAACCAACCAGATGTAAAATAGAAATTGATGGCATCAGTATCGAACAAGTAATGAAAATAAAATACCTGGGAATTACACTGTCTAGCTATGGAGACCTGGACAAACAAGAGAGAGATCAAGTACAAAAAGAAAATAGAGTTAATAACACTATATGGCGAATTAGACACATTAACACTGAGATGAAATCAAGAATTTATAAAGGGAGTGTAAGACCAATAATAACATATGCCTCAGAAACAAGGCCCGACACAGCCACAACGCAAAGGCTACTGGAAGCAGCAGAGATGAGAGTACTGAGAATAATTACAGGAAATACGCTGAGAGATCGAAAGAGAAGTGAAGAAATTAGAAGAAAATGTTACGTAGATTGTATAAAATAATGGACACAGAATAGAAAAAAGAATGTAATACCTACATAAGCAGAATAGATAAGACCCGTGTCGTCAAAAAAGCAAGAGATGAGTCACCAATCGGCAGAAGAAGAGTGACAACCTTCCAAAGAGGTATTTCCGCCAATTAACAAGCAGAATTGCTTATAAAGAGGAAGAAAAAGAAGAAGAAAAAGAGATCTGCTCTATTGTGCTACTATTTGTTTTGTACTGTATTTATATATTATTAGTTTTATAAATATATTCTGAATGCAGTGGTGTCGCAATCTTGATGAAGGCACAGTACTATTCGCCAAACAAATGGGAGTTTGATGTAGCCTTCCTTTGATGCTCATTTCATCAATGTAAGCTTGATTATCCTTTGATTCGAAGATCCTTGAGAGGCTGTACTTTTACTACGGTTTTCTCCAGATGTTAAGAAATAATACAATGAACCTGCTCTAAACAGTAAGTATCTTAGAGGCTCAGTAAATAGCTGTACTTCTCGTAAATCATAAACTATTTGTTATACGGCCTTGCATAGTAGAGTATTTATTTATTTACATAACAGATACAAATATTTTTTGTAGCAATTTAAAAAAAATACAAATAAAAAAGGAATATAAAACCTAACTTAAATATATACAAACAAGAACACATATTAAACAGAAAAAGATTTATGGCAAAGTTACAGTAAGCAGTTCAGTGGATGTTCTGCAATGCGTAATATATTCTTCTGAGCAGTAAAAGCAATGTTTTAGAAGATATTTTTTATTCTTATATAACTTTTTCGAAACTATTACAGCTTAGCTGTTTAATACTTTTTGGTAAAATATTGTAACAGTTATAATTAAGACAATTTTTTTTTGAGTCTTAATCTACAGCGATTTGTTCATAGGGAGTGACAGTTACGCGTATTATGGTCGTGAACATCAGACTGCATTATTAAATGGCCACGTTTTCTGTAAATTTTAGTTAAAACTTAAAATATCAACAGAGTAGGTAGCGGCATAATTTAGAATGTAATAAAGAAAGGTCGGCAGTGTTCTAGATAACTAACCCCTGCTAAAATCCTAATAGCTTCTTTTGCATTCTAAAAAATTGAAGAGCATTTGTTGAATTGCCCCATATGATTACACCATAGTTTAGGTGAGAGTGGAATAAAGAAAAATATGGTATTTTTAATGTTTCAAAGTCCCATGCTAGTTGGCGAATCACAAATAATGAACTAGATACTTTTACTTTTTTTAGTGGAAAATGCTTTAATATTAAATTGTTATAAGTTTCGGTAGAAAAGACTGTCAAAACATCAGGATCATTAATGATATCATGGAAAAAGTCCATATTTGTACTAGCTGGCGCAAGTTTAAGCTTCTGTAAACCAGAAGAAGTAATAAACCATTGAAATGTTTGATTAGTGTCAATAACTTTATGCTTAGAGTCAATAAATAAAAATTGAGCTTAATGGTCAGAAAAACAAGGTTCAAATACGCCCACTCTGTAGATATTTTCAGAAAAATTTGTTATAATTTTGTCGATGCAACTATCGGACTGGGATGTGATTCTAGTATAATCGTTTATAGTTACTTTTAGACCAAAAGATTTTGAATATCAAAAAAAGGGTCAGATTTAATATTAAAATTTATATTAGAATCACCAAGTATGATCAGTTTGTCTGCTTTATTAAACAAGGAAGTTATGACATCCTCAAAATTCACCAAAAACAAGTCAAAGTCACCCGTACCCAATCTTTATACAGTTAAAATATTGGTTTTTATTGAAGGTACATAAATTGCACAAAATTCAAAACTTTGCTCTAGATTTTATTCATTTAAATTAAGAGAAGAATACATAAGATTTTCTTTTACATAAATTACAACTCCATTTTATTTCTTTTTTGCCCAACAAAAAAAATTAGCTAATGAAAAGCCGGAGATGCTAATTAATTTTAAATTTTCTTCACTTTGCCAGTGCTCCGAAAAACACATGACGTCATATAAATTTTGATCCGCAAGAAAAGCATTGATCATATCAACTTTTGAATTTGAAATACACTCCAAATTAACATTAAACATGCTTACAGTACCTTGTCGAATTAGTTTATTTTGATAAAAGTTTGTAGAAGCTTCTAGATTTCTTCCTCCGTCATCTTTATGTTCTAAAAATTTCTTTTGAAGTTAAATCTCCTAACGGCAGCTCCTTTGGGCCAAATATTAGGTTTGTAGACTTCGTCAATTTTATCGAAAGGGAAAGATACCTTATATGTTGAGTATTTGTCAGTTCTATGCCATTCCACGCAGTTAAACGTTGAAATTAAATGTTTTAAACAAACTGCTATATAAAGAATAAACATATTTAGTGATGCAGATAGAAACTTTCTGGATTTTATGTCATGCTCGAAAAGTTCCTTCCGATTTAACGTCCATGTATTAAGTTTCATGAAAACTATACCATTTGTAACAAGGCAAATTTTATAACAGAATTTATGTCGTTTCAGACCAACCTTATCAGCAACTGGGTAATAAAATCGATTCTGGAAATCCAATAGGCCTTCGGCACAAATCCCAAAGTCGTAGACGTAACTAGAGAAAAACGTTTGTGCGATTACCTTGCCAACGATAAATCACCGGAGACGGTGAATTAAAGCACCCAAAGAGCGATAAGAAATTCACAAAAGGCTGTATAATAAACACCTACCACTGTTTTGTTTTTATTAAAGTGCTAATTGAAATTATCTTTGAGCAAGTTCGTTCAAAGTAATACAGAAAACTTTTCTGATTATGGATGTACGGTCTCGTTTAGAGGAAACAAAAGTTCCTTTATGCATAAGTTATGAAACAAATGGGACAAGTACAAGTTCTTGAGCTGACAGAAAGGAGGAAATTTTAAGCAAATAGTTGTAAATTAGACAAGACGAGCACATGTTTCTTGTTAGTTTGTTTGGTAATTACTTAACGAGAGTTGTGATTTTATGTTTATCTCTCTATTTCGAAAATTAATTAACTTAATCTTAATTCTTAAACGATTCGAATTTCGGTTAGCAGTTTCGAGAATCTCGCTGGGTTTCATTAATAATACATTAAACTTAAGTGCTGCAGCAAGTATATAACTTTATCTAAGATAAGTACTACAGTACTACGGCCGCAAAAGTACCAAATAAACACTTACACGGCATTATATTAAACTTATCAGAAATGATAAAAACAAAAAAAAAGGGTAAAAGCTCATTTTTTATTTTTATGTTGAATCAATTGCTCAAATTCACGATGTTTTAGATTTAGGTATTAACAAAATAATGTCAAAAAACGGTAACTTTGCACTATTTTCGTCTATCAGCAAAAAGTGAAGCATTTGAAATAAATTTAAAAGTAAGAAACTTTTAAGTCATATAAAAACCATTAAAATGTCGCCTTTGTATCATTATTATCATGTATATTGAGGACTCTTGAACGGTTGATTAAAATTAGGTTAGATTGGTGGCTAAGAGATCAAAGTCCATTACCCGCTAACCAACATGGCTTTAAGAAAGATTATGGAACTTTAGATTCCCTAACAACTCTTGTTGTAGACATTTAGAATAGTTTTTCCAGGAACAGTTATGTAGGTACCTGCTTTATTTTTAGACATCGAAGCTGTTTACGACTCGGTATCCCTCACAATTCTCCAAGAAAAAATGATTAAATTTTTTCATATTCCAGCACAGTTTGCTTCTAACGTTATGAACCTGTACACAAATAGGATAATTTATTTAAAAGACAATCATACTCTTATAGGACCTAGACTTAATAACAAAGGATTACCTCAGGGCTCCGTTTTAAGTCCTATTTTGTTTGATTTCTGTTTGTATACAGAACACAAAAAATATCAGCAATCCATTGAAAAGCTGAATAAAGTGTATGGATTTCATCAAAAATGGTTTCGAATTATCTTGCAGTAAATCACAAGTTTTGTAAGATTTGTGAAAAGTCAAAGACTGTCATGGTTGGGACATGTGCAGAGACAAAACGATGCAAAAACAACAAAGAAACTGTTACAATGGACGCCCATAGGAAGGCGAAAAAAAGGAAGGCCCAGAACGAGATGGTTGGATGACGTGGAAGACGACCTGAAAACAATGAACATAAGACAATGGAAAAGAAGGGCACAAGAGAGATCTGAATGGAAGGACATAGCCAGACAGGCAAAGACCCATCCAGGGTTATAATGCCAAAAGAAGAAGAAGAAATCACAAGTTTGTTTATTTACCAGACATAACTTTCCTAATGCCAGTACAATCAATTTAGGTGGACACCAATTTTCCCTTAAAAACACAGTTAAATATTTGGGAATGATACTCGACCAGAAATTGGCCTGGAAGGTACATATTGATGACATGTTGAACAGATGCAATAAGGGATTAAACTTTCTTAAATCAATTCATAAAACTTGGTGGGGATCGGATGTTGAAGTTGAAGTAAGTTTATTATACTTACAAAGCTTACATTAGATCTATTTTGGATTACGGAAGTGTTTTGTATGGATCAGCAAGTAATGTACTACTAAACAAAATCAACGTTTTACAGAACTCAGCTTTACGAATATGTTTAGGAGCCATGAGATCCACTCCAGTACGAGCTTTATATTTGGAAGCCTTGGAACCTCCTTCAAATATAAGACGAAGGTTTTTGTCCACAAAATATTTAATGAAAGTATACTCACTGAACTTATTTCTATACGAATAGATAGTAACTTTGAATTGCCATGACCTTACAAATAAATATTGGCAAAAAAAGATATCTCCCTTACTTTGCGAAGCGTATAATCAAAATATAGCACTTTTAAAAAATATAGATAGAACAAACTACATATTCTATTTTATGTTGTATTTAGTTGGATGCATTAGTTATTAACTTCTTTATTGAGTTTATTTAATATAATAAGAAGGTTTTTTTAACGGGTTTTTACCCACATTTTTAGTGGCTCAATACATGTATACCCACCTAGTGCACTGATGATGGAATATGGATTCCGCAAACGTTTTGTGATATAGCCCAATTGGGTTTTTAAATTATATACCTTTTATAAAGGATTTTTAATAAAAAAATTTATAATAAGAAGGGTTGCATATCATTTTGTAGAACATACGAACGGCTCATAACTAGGTTGAATTAAAATTATATTTTAAAGAAAATAAAAAAGTTTTAGTAACGTGAGCTTAAAGGAAACTTTGTAAATGTTTTATTTGATAATACAAATTTATTTGTTTTAATAGAAATAAAAAATAAAGATACACATAAAATACGTCATCAAATATTGTAGGTTTATGATTGTCAATAAACTTTGGGTAACTTTTTATTGGATTTTCTTTATTTGATCGGTAGTATTTCATTACTAATGTTCATATATAAGTGTTAATCATTTTTTACTGTGAATTAAACCAAATAAAGGTATCAACTCACAGTTATTGGTCATTTTCTCGTAAAGCCTCTCGTGATCTAGTTTGACGTTGTGATTTTCGTAGTGTTGCCGGATTTTCAAGATAGTATATAGAGAATTATGAATTATTTTTCTTATTATTATATACTTAATTTTAAAGGAGACGAATGTAAAACTAAAGTATTTACACTGAATATCAAATTAAACAAAGATGTAAATGTTATAGAAATGGTATATATAGAAAAATCTGTAGAAGATAACACACAAGCATTTCTGTATTTTATAGAACTGTGGAAATCTAACACACACGACGTATATTTGAAATTTACGATAGAGTTATAAAACTAATAATGAATTTAAACTAGCTGGGGATAGTTAAAATCCTAAGGGTGTGGTTCAATAGGTTAATTATTCAAAATTCTAAGCATATTCTAGTATAGTGTTTTTTAGGTATTATAACAAGGATGGACTTGAGCCAGTTTGCGGGAATATTAGTTTAGAGTTGAGTTTATATTATCTTCATATATTAGCTTCAGCAACTCAGTTAGTGTATCATCTGAACCACAAGGTTTTCTTATTTTAGAATTTTTTAAGCGTGTTCTACCTCTAATTTCATAATTTCTGGGCCGTCACTCCAATAAACTTGAAAGGATTTGGATCGAAAAACTCGGATACATAAGTTACTATTCTTTTCTTATTCCGTTCTTATTTATAATAATTTTGTTATTATTATCAACTAGTACAGAGGGAAATCGTTTTTTAAAAATGTTGCTTGTTTCTTTTACTTTTTTATGCACTTTAACAATCTAGTGCCTAGATCACATTGCCCTCGCACATTTTTCTTTGGCTAATTTTATCTCCCTTTTAACTCTTCTCTGTAGATGACTATATTATGTTTCATTCACCAAAATTATCAAAAAATTATCGTCAAAATTAATTATATTGGTTTTTTGGTTTTTGGCGTTGAATTCGTATTAACTCTATTTTAATATCTGCCACCAGAGGTTCGTGATCCGAATCAATATCTGCTCCTGGAAAATAAGTGCTCTTTTACAAGTATACAATCTATTTGGTTTCTTAAAGACACAAGGGTGCTGCTATCATCAAATGGAGCTGTTCAAGTATATAGTCGTCGCTTGGGTAGTTTATATCAGGTGTTTATGACCATGATGTCATTATCTTTACAAAATTTAACAATCTTGAAGCATGTTTAAAATTTCTTTAAATTATTCTCCTTAGGAAATTACTTTCATGCCGCCTATGTCTATATATTTTGTTAAAAGCCGTAAAATTAACCCAAAAGCAACGAGCGATTTGTCACGCTTTTTTTTAACGCCAAAAAAAGGAAATATTTCGCCAAATGTTCTCTGCTCTTTTTATCTATCATTTGTTAAAAAGAAACCTTTCCTAGTAACAAAGAGATCAGATTCTATTGTTAAATACCCGGTCTACCTTTCCCGGCCTATGAAAAGCAGAGGACATGGTTTTCGGTGAAATTATAATTCCTATCAGGAGAGAGTGTTTAGGTTACAAAAATGACCACACTAGCCATGCCATTTAAATATCATTTTTGCGTGGCACTTTTCGGCCAATACTCCCACTCCTTTTTTATCCGTAGCTTGTCTAAGATCAAAACTCGAATTCATTTTTGAGTTGGTTCCTGTGGCAAGCGGTTTGTCTCCATCAAACGGCGGTAAGTGTATTTTCAATTCACCCTTATCTATAATTATATCTTCACACAGTGATTCCTATATTAACTATTTTCTCTTTTGTCAAACAGACGTCTTCCAATTCGAAGGAACGAAGTCACTTCTGTTTGCCGATCATTCGTCCCGTCATTCGTCTTCATTCGTCACTACTATTCACTACTACCTGTATTATCTGCTGCTTATCTATCTTCCCCTTTATCTGCCTAAATCAGTTTGAGAGATTACGGATTGAAGATCGTAATTCGTTACCGTACCTGCAGTCCCAAGTACCTGTTACGAGGACAACGTGTCAAGTGCTTTTATTAAGAGCGTTCTATAAACGAACGAAACTAACTGTGCCTACCTGATGCCTATTGTATTGTGAGTACCTACATTTTTATTGAGTAAGAAGCTGATTTATGACTTCAGTTTAATGACTTTGCTATTTATGGTTAACTCTAACCGAATGAACTAATTACGAGTATAAACTTACGATATAATATATACGTATATAATATTACGAACAATTTGTTTTATATTAATGTAGGTTATAGTTATGATAAATGTTATGCATAGATTTGAGGTGATCACGTTCAAAAAAATTTAGTAAATGTTTACGTTCTCTTAAGGCATAATAATAACTTGTTTGACGAATATTGACAATTATAATATTCCTTGTTTTTTTTCTATTCGTGAGAATACTACATTATTCAGATTTATTTTTCAAAAAAGATATTTTTTGTTGTATTCGATAATAAATTGTGCAATCACTTATCTCGTGCCATTTAACTGTGCAGTAAAAATTGTTATAGTGCAGTTTTTTTTACTACTATACCTCAATATAACTTTGTTGACGAACTATTTGCCTTTTGTTTTTTTGTTATGATATCAATTAATATTTTTGTGCATGGCATATCTCTTTCAGGCATTGTTATTGATTTATATTACTATTTGTTTTATCCTATAACCAGTGTATATGTGTCGAAATATTAAGTGTGTACCGCACAATCATAATACCTTTTCTCTCACGGTTTACTTTATTCTCTCGTGATTATCTTAACTGTACCTTACCTTTCTTGTTATCTTATTCTATATGTCTTAAGGTTTCCCTGTTCCTCTAAAAATAGGGCGGTGCCCAAATATTTCCCTTCTCTTATCTTCTAACCTCTCTTCTCTTTATCTTCTAACTTCTCGTCCCTATATCTTTTGTACTTCTCTAACTGATTCTTTATATTTGAGCTGTAACAAGAGCCTCGACCAAGATACCTCTACCAGACTAGCCTGAGCCTCGTACCGTTCTTTGTGTAACCTCTAATCTGTCATTAAAGAGGGTACAATCTCTGTTCTCGATCGTTAGATTGTCCAAGATCATAAGGACCTACAGTTTGACCTCATCGACCTTCCCCAAGTTTTGCATTGAAGTCACCTATAATATATAAAGTTTCGTATTTACTAAGCTTCTGTAAAATGTCTAGGATTTGATCAGAGAGCTTTTCCACTTCATCGTTATATTTCCTATCTGAAATCAAGGCATATATATTTGAAATATATTGGTTTTGAATGGTTGAGTATTTTTTTGGAGTATTATTATTCTATTTGAGACTTATACGAAGTTGACCACATATTTACTCAATTCTGATGTTACTAATATACCATTTTTTTGATGGGAGTCTTCTGTGCTGTTACCGGAATAATATAATCTGGCCATCTCAATTTGCTGATTCCCATTAGATATATTTTCATTATTTGTATTTATAAATATCTGTTGATGTGGGTTGGTTTTCTGTAGACTTTGCTTCTATTTAATACTCTGTGTAAGCAACAACAACAAGAAGTAGCTCTCATCTTACTTGACGAAGAAAAATGTGTAGCAAACCCATCAGAGAATGTAGCAGGCTTTGGTTGCCAATACTAAACGAAAAAGTCAACAACAAGAATATACCAAAAATAGCTAAGTAACAGGAGGTCGAAAAACATTACCGACAATCTTATATACAATACTTATGCAACACACAATACACCAAACACGAATTTACGTTGTACTATTTACGTTACACAATCACAATTACGATACAGTTTACACAAACATGTAACACAAAAAAAACACAAAACAATAAGAATTTAATATTCCTAGAATAAAAACACCACCCTCAGATTTGTTTCAGCGATTTACATGCTGCTGCCTACACGATTGAGGTCAAGTATGTCAATTTTGAAAGCTAACCTAACCTAACCTAACCAAATTTAATAACAAATAACTTTGACTATAATTTTTTGCAGAATATTTAGTTAGTCAAAAATCTGAATTTCATTACAACCGATAATTCTAGCTTAATTGCATTTAAACATAATATTTCAAATAATTTTACGTCTTCATAAAATATTGCTTATATAGTATTTTTTATCGTTGATTTGGCATGAATTTAGTTTGTTTTTTTAATCTAGAACATTTCCGTCTCTCAAAGTAAAAGGATTTTCGCTCTCTAACGATCTTAACCAAGCCGTTCTCTGATATATCTTTTCTATTTGTTCGCTTTGAAAACTTCTGCTAAAGAGATTGTATCGATTTTGACGCTGATTACTTACAACCCTTAGTCTTAGAAAACATTAGGCTGTTGGGCTCTTGGTGTAGATGTTCTTAGTCCCTTTAATTTTTTCTGGTCAATCACGGTGGAACGAACCACATCAAAGAGGAAGAAATTACCGATTTTGTTCAATTGGGAAGACTGTGTTATCGGAGTTGTCAGAATGTTTAGTTTCGTGCGGGAATTTTTAGGTCTACTTCTATTTATTTTAAAAGGCTGGTGTTGATACAGTATATAAAGTGTATAAAGTATATAAATACAATTTTGTTCTTTTTATTTCACAAAAAAAAAAAAGTAGATACCATCATTTGATTATTAGCGAATTAATTTAAAAGTTATTTTATTTTGTAGATGTGTTAACACTCGATTAATCGGGTACATGCAAATTAAATGAAAATGATAAAATAAACAACATGCTCTAAGCATGGACATTTTTGGTATTTGAAACAAAAATATCGTGTTTTACGATTTGGACAATAGTCGTAACGATCTAGTGTATTTGGATGCGGAGGCGCTGGATCTGCATGTACTCCGCCTAATTTTTGGGCGATATTTCTTATCTCCTTTTGTAAATGAGGGTCTATTGCTCTGGTTAGCATGTTCTCTTTTGTCAAGGTTAAGCTAATTGTGGTCTCAAAGATCTATATTATGGTTCAAACTCCCAAATGAAATTCGGAAACCTCTTAGCTGAAAAATTTGCAGTTACTAAGGGTCTCAGACAAGGATGTTGTATCTCTCCGACTCTATTTAAGATTTATATCTCTGCAGCTCTGAAACAATGAAAAAGGAAAGTCAAAGGAATGGGTATACAATTGAACGATCAGGATTACATATATACTTTACAGTTTGCAGATGATCAGGTGGTAATCTCAAATGACAAAGATGACATGGAATACATGCTTAGAAAACTAATTGAAGAATACCAGAAATGGGGATTCAATATCAATTTAGAAAAGACAAAATACCTCTTAATTGGAGCTGAAGCAGAACAACTCGATATCAATGACAATCAAAAAATAAATCCATGCAACGAATATAAATACCTGGGCGTCATCTTCGACCGTAGTGGAAAAGACGAACGAGAAATAGAACATCGAATTGTACAAGCACAAAGAGCTATAGCATGTTTCAACGGAATTCTATGGAGTAAAGAAATATCAAAGAAAAGAAAATGGAACATCTATGAGACAATGGTTAAAACTAGCCTACTTTATGGAGCTGAGACATGGAGAATAACCGAAAAATATAAGAAAAAGGTCGAAGCCACGGAAATGGATGCCATCAGAAGATCGATGAGAATATCAAGAGCCGACAGAATACGGAATAAAGTGATAAAACAACAAATGGGTATAGAGGGCACTATAGTTGAGGATATTGAGAGAAAACAGCTCATATGGTATGGGCATGTGAGCCGAATGGGGGACAAAAGATTGCCTAAAAAAACGATGATGTGGCAACCCCCAGAGAAGAGGAAACAAGGAAGACCACCACAGAGCTGGAACCTGGGAGTTAGGAAAGCGATTAGCGCTCGAAATCTGGACGAAGACCTAACTCAAGACAGAATACAGTGGCGTTTGGGAGTCGGACAACGTCGTAAGACGTTATAAAAAACCGAATATATATATATATATATATATATATATATATATATATATATATATATATATATATATATATATATATATATATATATAAGCTAATTGATTTCAGAAACAATCTTCGTTCCGAAATTAGGTCGTTTTAATTTGCAAAACATTTATGTATGACGTGAGAGTTTATGCCTGCAATGTTAAGTAAATTATAAAAAATGACCATTGGCCGTCTTCTAGTGTTTCTGCCTACGTTATAAGCCGCACATTTCTGATCGACTGAGTCAACGCCCAATTGTGTAATGTTATTAAAAGTAATAATATTGGGCTTACAGGTATCTTCAAAATAAAACTATATATATAAAAAATAAAACTTTCACGGCCATCGTCTAACTTGTTCAACTGTCTGTTCGGGCTGTTGGTCAGTTGTCTTCTGAGATTAGTTCTCGACGTTTCACCAACACTAGGGGTTGGCATATTCTAGAGATGTTACTGCTTGGCTTGTAAGCTGAAACTGACGCCACGTTGTACTACAGAGGTCATATTTGTACTACACTCGTATCTTCTATATTTGTAGTTAGTTTGGGTAATGCTGTTAAATAGCTAACATAGTCATTTTCCACTCCGATTACATATTTGACTACATTTTTCCATTTGGTTGCTGTGATCTTTGTGACTTCTCTTCTAATTAACTGGAGAACAGTAGACGAAAATTTAGGAGCCACGTTTTCTCGCCTGATATTTCCTTTAAGTTGAGCCCATATTAACTCTATTCGGTTCAATGTACAATAATATGAAGGAAATCTAAGTACGGTATACCCATTACTGCGAACACAGTTATCAACAAAATATTCCTTCTGATACTGTAGGTATTATGAGCAGCCTCCAACAATTGCTTTTTACTATATGATGCCTCAAAATACAAATCTTTCTCAAATAAAAATTCCTGAATTTGTATTTTGTTCCAAGTTATATTTGGAATATTTCTCGTCGCATCTTTAATTTTTATTTGCAGATATTAATAATACATCGTCGATCCATTCATTTTCTCCACCGCAGTGTAAAATTATAATTCTTTGTCCTTTATTGGGCAGTACTGAATTAGAACACTTTTTGTTATTATTCGTCCAACTTTTTTTGGCGGTATCATGAGTATCATACCAGGTCTCATCTAAATAAACAATATTTCGTTTCAAGTTTCGATACTAAGTTATCTGTCTGATATAATTATTTCTTAAATAAATTATTCTAGTACTTTACATTAGTGCCTGGCGCTTGTCTAAAGTTTTGTACTTAAAATTATTGGCTTTAAGAAATAGTCGAAGTGTTGTTGCTGAATATGAGAGAATGTCCTTTCGAACCAATTCACTTCGAAGGCTTTCAATAGTTACAAAAATATTAGCGGCATACATTTTCTATCTTGTTCTGGTTATAGGTTCAATTAAGTGCTTTTCTATTTGTCTGTCTTTGCCACAATCCCTTCTCTTCTCTCTAGAAGAAGATGGAGAAACTATAATCTTGTAGCAAGTTGCTTTGGGCACTCTAGTTAAAAAACATGTTTCTGCAATTGCCTCTGATTTATACAATTTAGAACACAGTCCTTCATAAAGATGTTTCAGTATACATTTGGCATCATCAAAGAGGTATTAAACATGTCGCTTACATTTTACTACACAGCTTTGTTAATCTTCCAATTGATTAGAGGGTTCCACTGACTATTCAACTGCAGATTTATTATTACACTATAGACTCCACCTTTTAAAAGTATCTTCGTAAAATGGTAAAAGAAGTTTAGAAAGAACACTGATGAAGACACAACCAAACTCACTTGCAGTTCTCTATTTGCATTTAACTGAACGATGTAGTAGTTATGGTTATACTAAAAATATTCTTGTTTCGCAAAATTTGATTTCACTGGTTTCAAAATAAAATATTATACTTACCTACCCAAGTGTACACCATTGGGCGGTCGAAATGTGATATTTTCTGATAAACTACTTTATGGTTTCGTTTGCTCAGGCAAATATTGTTATATCTTACCCGAAAGATGCATAAGTCTGCCGATATTGAAAACGCATTATGATTTGTCTTAATAGCGATATCCGATGTTTTCATTGGCTCTTGGTCCACGTGGGCTGTTCAACAGTTTGATGAAAACTTCAACTGGGTGACTACCCATATTTTCAAACATAATGCCAGGCACATCTGAATGTAAATATCGATGAGAATATTAAAACTTTGTATTATTATACATCTCAGTCATTGATAAGTTTGCAGTTAATAACTACTCCTGGTAGAGTACTTTTATTTTAATTTTTATTGCCTGCTTTTATTACAGATAAATATATTTTTACACAGTCTCACCGAAATACGAGGCGACTATTAGGTAGTGTGTATTAAATATACTGTAAAATGATTCTAGTATACTTAATTAATTTTAATAGGTTTATACCAAAAACTCTTGTTCATGTTTAAAGTGACCGAAAAGCGAAACCTCTTTCTTATAAACTTCAACACGTTTACTCTACAAGTCAACTCTGGTGCAATGAATAATTCTAACAAATATCAGAATTTCGTGCTTTGTGTGTTCGACCTTTTCGCACAAGGTGCTACACCACAAAAATATATCAAGTTGAGTTCGTTCGATCGAGATCCAAGATTAAATTGAAAATTTATGTTTTCTTCGTGTATATGTGTAATATTTGTTCCAAACTCCATTCTGCTACGTATGTTCCAAGTATTTTACATAAAGTGAATATCAGGATATAATAGATGGATTTGCGGAGGTGCGTAGATAAAATAATGTGAATGTTAAAAGATTGAGCATGGTTCTATTATCTAATTGGTGGTTAGCAATCAAAAGCAAATTATAAAATAATATAGGATTTTAATTACAATGTACAATAGTACAGGAAAATAAGATGATAAGAATGAAAGCTCCAGACAAACGATAGTTATTTTGAGTGGTATAAGCTTCTATAACAAGAACTTATATGTTTGCTACAGTCGATTCTTTGAACTTAATTAGTTATTAACAAATCAGGGGCAAAAGAATTAATTATTTATCAGCAAAAAGTAAAGTATTTGAAACAAAATTTGGGAGTAAGAACGACTAAGTCATACAAAAACCTTCAAACTGGCGTTTTTAACCCTAGAAAGGTGGAGTATCGCACGATACACTTGTGTGTGTATTGTGGAGTATCGTAAATTTGACGACTCTTCTGTAAATTACATGATTTATTTAACAATTTATTTATTTAAATAATTCATATTCAATCATAATCATATTTTAAGCAGCATAAGTCCCAACATTCCAAGCAGTATAAAGGTTGTAAGTTCATTTAAAAAAAGTTACTAACATTTATTAAAATTTCTGACATATTTTACAACTTTCTAAGCAAAAAATAGGGACAGAAACATAAAAAAAAACATTTTAAATGATTTATAAGACTTATAAGATTCCCACTCTCAAATGCTTCACTTGATACCTCAAGAAAGCAAAAAATTTACGGTTTTTAACCTTAATTTGTTAATATCTATTTAAGTCGTATACATAGGTCCTTCGCTCAAACCGTGAGGCCTTCCAGGTCGTTATCAAGAGAAATCCTCACGAACCAAACTACATTCTAGATGATGGATCTCTAAGAGTATTGCGAACAGCCATAAAGATAGGTACATGGAACGTTAGAACAATGTACGAGGCGGGAAAAATCTATAATGCCATTCAAGAAATGGAAAGACTCTCGATTAATATTATGGGAATAAGCGAAATGCGCTGGACAGATACGGGATACCGAGTTATCAAAGATCACAAAATATTTTACTCAGGAAATCTTAAGAACGAACATATAAATGGAGTGGGCCTAATTATGAATAATAAAATCGCCAATTGTGTCAGTCACTTTGTACCTGTATCAGAAAGGATGCTCTTAGTTCAGCTAAACACAACTCCCATAAAAACAAACATTATTCAAGTATACGCTCCTACAGCGGACGCCCCAGAAGAAATCATAGAAGAATTTTACAATGACCTTACTAATATTGTCAAAAGGATTTGGAAAAACGAAATAATACTAATAATGGGAGACTTTAATGCCAAAGTTGGCAAAGGACAAAGTGGAAATTTAGTGGGATCCTTTGGTCTAGGGGAACGTAATGAACGCGGAGACTGTTTGATTGAATTTGCAACTGAAGAACAGCTCGTAGTGACAAACAACTTTTATGATCTTCCTCCAAGACGACTATATACGTGGAAATCTCCCCAGGATACTCCAGATCACACAGTACGAAATCAAATAGACTATATTCTTATTAACAAACGATTTAGAAACTCTATAACATCTGTTAAAGCGTACCCGGGATCCGACATAAATTCGGACCACAATCCACTTATCGCCAAAATGAAACTTAGTTTAAAGAAAGTTTAAAGACCAAAAATTATGAAGTACGATATTAACCAACTGAAAAATAAAACAGTAAAGAAAAAGGTACAAAAACGCCTAAAAGAAAAAACGTGGGCTCGTACAGAAAAACCATGGGCCCGTACAGAAACAGATAACACAGATGTAGAACTAGAAAATTTGCACAAAGTAAGTCAAGAAATAACAGAAAAATACTTAAAACCTGAAAGAACAAATAAAAAGGAATGGATGACGGAGGAGATTCTATGTATGATGGAAGACAGAAGAAACGCTAAAGATAATAAGAATTACTACAACAACATATATAACGAAATAAAAAGGGCTATTAAAATAGCAAAAGAAAATTGGTTTAGCTCGAAGTGTACAGAGATAGAGTCATTACAACAAAAACATGATTCATTTAACCTCCATAAAAAGATTAAAGAAGCGGCAGGCTTATATAAACACAAGAACACTGGATTCCTGACAGATAATCAGGGAAACATAGTACTGGAAATAGAGCATAAAAGAGATATTTGGATCAAATACGTGGAAAAAACTTTTGAAGAAATACGAAGTAATACTGGTATTACAACAAACACCAATTGCGAATCTGGACCACCATTTACAGTCGAAGAAGTAAAATATGCCATCAAAAGCACCAAAGATGGTAAAGCAGTAGGCCCTGATAATTTTCACTCAGAATTCTTAAAACTTATGGACTATGATGGCATAAAATGGTTGACAAATATATTTAACAGTATATATGATACGGGCGTGGTTCCCCAAGAGTGGTTAGTGTCAACTTTTATAAATCTTCCAAAAAAACCCAATGCGAGAAAGTGCGAAGACTATAGAATTATAAGCCTTATGAGCCATTTACTTAAAACATTTCTAAAGGTCATCCACAAAAGAATATATACAAAATGTGAGGAACAACTAACAAGAACACAATTCGGATTTCGTGATGCTCTGGGAACACGGGAGGCCCTTTTTGCTGTACAGGTGCTATTTCAGAGATGCAGGGATGTGAATTGTGATATATACGTATGCTTTATAGATTACCAGAAGGCATTTGACAGAGTAAAACATGACAAATTAATGACTCTAATACAAGAAATTGGAATTGACAACAAAGATCTTAGAATTATCAGAAACATTTACTACAATCAAACGGCCAAAATCAAAATAGAAGACCAGTTAACTGATAAAATTGCAATAGAACGTAGAGTACGACAGGGCTGTATTTTGTCTCCATTGTTGTTCAATATTTATTCTGAATGGGTATTTAAGGAAGCTTTAGACGGTTGTGCGAAAGGAATACTAATAAACGGTGAATGGTTGAATAACATTAGATATGCAGATGACACTATAGTTTTTGCCGATAATCTGAATGACTTACAGATATTAACAAATCGCATAACAGAAGTCAGCAACAGATACGGACTAGCTCTTAACATAAAGAAAACCAAATTTATGACAATTAGTAAAAAACCAATACTAAACGCTCAACTTACAATCAACCAACAGAATATCGAAAGAGTCGAGCAATATACATATCTAGGCACCAATTTAAATAGCCTATGGGACCACTCAGCAGAAATTAAACAGCGAATAATAAAAGCAAAAGCAGCATTCGTTAGAATGAGAACTATTTTCAACAGTCGAGACATATCATTAAAAACAAAATGCCGTCTATTGAACTGCTACATATTCACAGTTCTGCTCTACGGAATGGAAGCATGGACACTGACTGTTGCATCTATGAATCGGCTCGCAGCTTTCGAAATGTGGTGTTATAGGCGCATCTTACGTATATCCTGGGTTGACAGAGTTACTAATGTGGAGGTCCTGCGTAGAATGGGGAAAGAATGTGAAATTCTCATGACCGTCAAAACTAAAAAGTTGGAATATCTAGGTCATGTAATGAGAAATCAAGAACGTTACGGCCTTCTCCAGCTGATTTTCCAAGGGAAAGTAAATGGTAAGAGAGGACCGGGAAGAAGACGCATTTCCTGGCTTCAAAATTTGCGAAAGTGGTATAACACGACTACCACTGAACTGTTCCGCGCTGCAATAAGCAAAGTGAAGATAGCCGTGATGATCGCCCACGTCCGGAACGGATAGGCACTTTAAGAAGAAGACATAGGTCCTTGTTATAAAGGTCCATACCACTTAAAACAACTGTAATTTGCCTGCCTGGGTCACTGTCACAAACAGGCTGCTTTTTTTCTTATTTCTCTGAAATAAAGTTGGTCTGACAAGTATTTTAGTATGATATTGTGGAATTATTTCTTGTACATTTTTCTGAGTTTTCTTTATTCTGATTTATTCTCTAAAAAATGTATTTAAGAAATTTCCTTTGTCATATTTAATAACAGGATAAACAAACATAAACCTTAAGATGTAGTACTTTTAAGACTAAGATTATTATTTTTTTAACTAGACACATTAAAACTCAAACCTTGCTCCAGCTAAAATCTAATTACTTTTCTAATTTAGTACATTTTTCGGTCTTAATATTAAAAAAGCTTACACAACAATGCGGCTCTGGGCACATAGAGTGTCGCATATAAAATATTTCCGCAAAGTTGGTCTCAGATATTAACACCGAGTGCCTTTGACATTTAGTGTTAAATTAGCCAAGAAAATTAAAGTTCTTAACATATATTTGTGATAAATCAGGGTTGCTCTGACTTCTGTTCATCTCTTCCTTAATGAGGTTAGAAGTTGAAGTCGAACTTTAGCGCTTACACTGACAAAAATTGTTTGACTCAAATGGATAATAACACTTTGGAACACGATTTCCAGACTCTAAAGATTGTACTATTCATGTGGTAAAACGACTCGCAGTCGCTTAGGTTCAGTTTAATTGCCTCAGCGTTCTCCTGATATTGTCGATGTGAATTACGAAGTAAAGAAATATTATTTAAAGAGAAATGTTATTTTTATTAGTAAAGCTAATATATGCTGCATATATATTTTTCTGATTGTATGTAGTGATGACATGGAATCTGTTACTATTTATATTTTGTTTATTTTACTTGCATTAACGTGCAGTATAGCTTGGTAAATTGCATACAGTTCTCCTGTTAATATTGTTGCATTATCTGGAATTCTATGTTTGAGAATTTCTGTGTTGTTAAATGAGACTGAAGACAATAAAGAAAAAGTCTAGACCTAACTACGACATGACAGCCCTGCAACATCCGGAAGTTAAAAAGCAAGTGGGGGAATATATTAACAATCAAGTTAAGCAACTAAAAGAAGAAAATAACATCCAACGAGAAATCAATCAATTCGAAGAAATAATTAAGAAAACTAAACAAGATCTGCTAAAACCAAACAAAGAAACAAAGAAGAAATCTTGGATGACTCCAGAAATCCTTCACTTAATGGAACGCAGAAGGTTAATTAAAGGAAATAAAGATGAATACAAAAAAATGCAGGCTTACATCAGAAGAAAAATAAGAGAAGCTAAAGAAAAAGAAGCTGTAGAGAAATGTAAAGAAATAGAAAGACTACAAGCCAAGCATGACAATTTTAATGTACACAAAAAGGTAAAAGAAATAACGGGTACTTTTAAAAAGAGAACACAAATGAAACTCATAGACACCAATGGAAAATTAATCATTGACACCCAAGAGATGAAGGACAAATGGAGAATATATTTGGAGACACTTTTTCAAGATCAAAGAACGGATTATAGGCATCCATTTTCAGAGAGGATGACGGGCCCGGACATACTTAAATCCTAGGTAGAAGAAGCAATAAAACGGATGAAAAGCAGAAAAGCTGTAGGGCCTGATAATATCGAAGCTGAATTTTTAAAACTCTTGGAGGATGAAGGAATAAATTGGATCACGGCTGTCTTCAATAAAATATACAATACAGGAATCATCCCTGATAAATGGCTAGAATCAGAATTCATAGCGATACCTAAAAAACAGGGGGCTAAAAAGTGCGAAGAATATCGAACAATCAGCCTAATGAGCCACATGTTGAAACTGTTTCTTAGAGTCATCCATGGAAGAATTTATAAGAAGTGCGAGGAACAAATATCAGACAGACAGTTCGGCTTCATTAACGCAGTGGGTACCAGAGAGGCACTTTTCGGAGTACAGGTACTGATTCAAAGATGCAGGGACGTTAACTGCGACGTATACGAGTGCTTGATCGACTATGAAAAGGCATTTGACAGAGTTCAACATCAAAAGATGATAAACATTTTAAAAGAAGCAGACCTGGATGACAAAGACCTCAGAATAATTTCAGAACTATACTGGAATCAGACCGCATACATGAAAATTAACGGAGAAGAAACAGATCACATAAAAATACTACGCGGAGTTAGACAGGGATGTATTCTATCGCCGTTGATATTTAATATGTACTCAGAAAAAATTTTTAACGAGGCTCTTTACGGAATAGACGAAGGCATCCTTCTAAATGGTAAAAGAGTAAACAATGTTAGATATGCCGACGACACCATGGTGATAGCAGATAGTTTAGAGGGACTTCAGAGGCTAATGGACAGAATAAACGAGTACAGTCAACAGTACGGACTAAACATTAATACCCACAAAACCAAACAAATGATTGTCAGCAGGGAGAATATAAATGGGGCTCATCTATACATTAATGGGACGCAGATAGAGCGAGTAAAACAGTATTGCTACCTGGGAACTATTATAAACGAACAGTGGAGCAATGTACAGGAAATAAAGTGCCGCATAGGAAAGGCAAGAACGGTCTTTAACAAAATGAGCGCCATCTTCAAAAGTCACAACATATCCCTGGATACAAAAATGAGACATTTGAGATGCTATGTTTTCTCTGTGTTGTTGTACGGGGCGGAGGCATGGACGCTTACAGACACCACTATTAAAAAACTTGAAGCATTTGAGATGTGGCTTTATAGAAGAATGCTGAGAATATCATGGACAGCAAGGATCACGAACAACGAAGTTCTAGAAAAAATGAAGAAGGAACCAGAGATTGTGTTTACGATCAAACGCATAAAATTGCAATATCTGGGACACGTTATGAGAAATCAGCACCGTTACTCCCTGCTGCAGTCTATATTGCAAGGTAAAGTCAAAGGTAAGCGAGGACCCGGTAGAAGGAGAATATCATGGCTGCGGAATTTAAGAACATGGTTTAAGAAAACCTCAACGGAGCTGTTTCGAGCCGCAGCGAGCAAGGTCATGATTGCCAATATGATTTCCAACATCCGAAACGGATAGGAACCAGAAGAAGAAGAAGAAGCGCTGTTAATTATTGCCACTCCGACTTCATTTTCAGTTTTAGACGCGTCTTTATAGTATACTGTGTAATCGGAATGGGAGTTAATTAGTTCTCTGAATAGTTGTATGATAAGATTAGAGTTAGTCCTATTTTTTGGAATTGTAATAGACTGCAATTGACTGTTGGAATTTTTATAATCTAAGGTGAAGGTAAAGATATGTTTTTGTATTGATATAAGGGTGGAAATTACTTCCAGTTAAGTAGGTTTATTGCATGATAAATTCTGCGGAAACATGGGAGACTGAGTTATCCAAGGACATGTGTAAACTGTTATTTATTGTAAGTTTTTTTATTTAGGGTTATGTTAGAAGTGTAGTTAACGGTTAATAGCTGCCTACGAAGCTCTAGCCTGGGTTCACCTATTTCAGTTTGTATGCTATTTATCAGAGTTAATCTGTACACTCCAAGTATAATCCTTAGGAAGTTGTTTTGTAACGTATCCAAAGTTCTTAACGTTGTTGTGCTGGCAGATGCATATGCAACATATCCGTAATCAATTTTGGAACGAATTAAGGATCTGTATAACATGAGTAGCGTTTTACCATCGGCAACCCAAGTTTTGTAAGATAGGTACTTTAAAAAGTTAAGGCCATTTCGACATGAAAGAACAAACTGCAGGATTCGACTTTTTCAATTTAACTGTTATGTCAAATATCACTCGATAACTAGAAATTTTACATCGTTTGTATAGAAAAGATTTTGGTTTTCAAGCATTAGGTTCGATTTATCCTCGATATGTCTTTTTGAAAATATTATACATTTTTTTATTAGAGCAAAAGCTGAAACCGGTACTTAGGAGCCAATTTACTAGTTTATTTAAGTGTTCTTGTAATATTGAAGCCATACGATTAACGTTCTCGCCTTTGATGTAAATAATTAGGTCATCAGTATATAGTCTTGCCGCAATGATTTTGATTATATAGTTTATTGCTAATAAAAAAAGAGTAGGACTGACAATCGATCCTTGTGGGATTCCGTTTTGTTGTTCTCTAAGATAGGATATAGTAATATATGTACGATTTCGGCCAATTTGCCTTCTTAGTTCGATAGCTAAATTGTACGAACAGCTTGTAAAAGGCCGCCTTGAGCAACCTTTTACAAAAGGTCTACCATAGATGCGGTCACAGAAGTAACCTCTTTAGTTATGCAGGATACAAAGAGATATGTGGCTTTCATCTTGCTTGACGTCAAGAATACCTTTAGTATGGCATCATGGGAAAAAATCATGTCCAGGCTGAGAGAATTGGGCATTAGTGAATCAGTGAGTACCTGGTCAATGTAATTGACAGATACTTTACTGACAGGTTCATAAGACAAAAAGATACCAGCATCAGTTTATCGCAGGGTGTTCCGCAGGGTTCAGTATTAGGTCCCATCCTGTGGAATGACCTGTACGACGGATTGTTGAGGATACAGATGCCAAGGGGATGTACTCTTCTAGCTTATACCGATGATCTCGCACTGATTGGGAAGGCGAGTCAGAAAACGGACATGGCTAATGCGGCTAACATAGTCCTGCGTCGCATTAGTAGGTGGATCAGAAAAAACGATCTACAGCTAGCGCCTGACAAGACTGGGGAGTTAGTTCTCAAAAGGAGCCGGGAAAAATCCTCTCTTCGCTTTATAGTGGAAGGTGTGGAGGTTAAAAAAAAAGACGATAGAGAAGGCGAACCGAAATCTGGAGGCGTTGATACGGCTGATGCCAAACATTGGAGGCCCAGGTAGCACCAAAAGAAAGGTTTTAAATGGAGTTTTCCAGTTGGTGGTAACCTACGCTGCCCATGTGTGATGTAGCGTACTAAACACTGCAAAATACGCTAAGCTGATGAAATTTCGCAAAGGCGAATGCTCCTCAGGGTATCTAGCGCATATAGGACAGTTTCAAATAAGGCTCTATATGTCATTGGAGCGGTGATACCGATCGTTTTGTTGTGCAAAGAGCGAGCGAGGGTGTATGCGAGGAGGGTGGATGTAAATATAGATGAGAATGAGAGAGAAAGAACGATAGTAGAGTGGCGGAGAAAATGGACGAATTATAGCGGAATGGCAAGGTGGATTAAGGAGCTTAATTCAATGGATACCTTTTTATGGTGGGTACACATATGCGAGCCGAACTGTTTGCGAACTGCTCGTGAGCTGTTCGCGAAGAGTTCGTCGAAAATATGTTTATGTTCAGGCTATCCAATACCCTAACTATCTAATAACAAACCAAGAATTAATTTACTTCGTTATTCTAAACATTTCGGTATTTTGTTTACATTATCTGTTATTAATTTCTCTCGCTACTTAGATAAGCCGCGCTCGTTCAGCAATTTTGTTTAACAGAATGATATCATCGCACACTTGGCAGAAACAATTTATAGACACAATTTATAGTTCTGCGAACATTCTTTGTGTTCGTCCCAAAAACCGACATGCTGTGGTTCCCGACGAGCAACGAACGAACAGCTCGCTAGCGGTTCGTCCCGTCGTACAAATTAACGAATATAGCGTTCACAAACGGTTCGCGAACAGTTCTGCTCGCATATGTGTACCCGCCTTTAGGCTCTTAATGGAATCTGGGAATATGGCAATTAAAAAAAAAGATAAGATAAGATTAAAATGTTCTGTAAGTTACAAAATTGTTTATGTAGGCCAAAATATTTCCTTGATATCCCATTTTTTTTAGAATATTTAATATACGACGTTTCCATACTATATCAAATGCTTTAGTTATGTCAAATTAATTTGCCATACATTTTTGATTATTTTTAAAAGCTTCGTTAATAGCGTTTTCTAGATCTATAATGTTGTCCTTTGTAGATCTGCCGGGTCTAAAGCCAGCTTGTTCGATGGCAAGTTGATCATTAACAATGGCATTTTTCCAGATTTTTGGACCAAATAATATTAAAAATTAGGAGTAGAAACTCTTTTGATTCTATGGGAAGTTTCTTAATAAATTGTATTGGTATGTCGTCTGGACCTGGTGAAGTATCTTTCATGCAAGTGCTTCTTGAAACTCTCTATAATTAAGAGGTATATTGATAGGCTTAAATTCGTCGGAAATTTTAATAGGTACTGCCTCCTTCTATTGTTTGTAAGTTAAGAACTCTTTTCTGTAATTTTGGCTGGATGTGAATTTTTGATAGGTATCAGTTAGTTGATTTACTATATCCTGTGGATCAGTTAGTAACGTCCCTTCTTTTTTTAGACTTAGGATTTGTTGGTAAGTATGCTGTCCTGTTATTTTTTAACTTTTTTCCAAACCGATGATATATTTGTGTTCTATTAATGCTAGATATTTATTTCTGCCAGGATTCTTGTTTGCTTTTTTATAATTCTCCTTGCTTCAGCTCTACATTTTTTATACTCCCTTAATAGATCAATATTTTTTACTTTTTGTATCGGTTCTAAATTGTTTTACTTAATTGAATAGCGGCCTTACATTGTGTATTCCACCAGGGACACAGTATTGTGAGTTGTTGTAAAATAAGTTTTTGATTTCATTTTGTATCTATGAAATTTACTTTAGTTTTTTTAACTAATTGTACCCAGTGGCAGCATTTTTGTGTTAAACAAACGAACAGATGAATTAGTTAGTTTAACATCGAATTGTCTTTAATGTTGAGCAAAAAAAGTAAAATTGCTAGGCAAATGAACATTTTGGCGTAAAATGTGCAGCACAAATGAATTATATCAAAAAGATTTACTGTAAATACCTTATTATTACTGTAAAAAAATATAACAGTATTTTTTTTTAATTCAATTTAGTAATTACTTGTTTTATATTTTCATTACAAGAGCAATTTACTGTCATCTTTACTACTCACTTTACTAAATTCCGCCCATTTATATAAAACCAGCATTCTCGTCTTATCGGTATCATAGAGAAAAACTGTCTACTTAATGTATCGTGCCTACAAATTACTCATCACAATATTATTGGTGCTAATTAACTTGTTTTCGACTGTACTGATAACAGTAACCAATCCAAAGATTTACAGTGCTAGTAAAATAAAACCTCCTTCTTTGAAGGTAACTAATTAAAATATTATTACGGTACAGTGGGTGGATCAAACAAACACATTTGTAGTTAAAACGACAACCTATAATTATATATAATTATGGAATTTAAAGGAATGCTTAGTGTGTTTGTAAAATTTGAGATCTCTTTAATAATAATGTATTTCACAATATGGAAAACTGTTATAATGAAAAGTTGTTTGGAACTATTAATTATGTTTTAACCCATTTATGCCCAGAACTATTTTTTCTTTTACATATATAGTTTATTTTGATATATGTTGCGTTTCAATGATTCAAATTATGTGGAAAAAATATTTAAAACATTATGACGTCATTAATAGTAGACATATATACAAATTATTATTTTAAATAACAAAGTATTTCAAAAAATATTATAAATAAACATGAATTACAAATAAACTCTGAAGACCTTAGTTACATGATGCGAAAACTATTAGAAGAGTTTACGGAGTGGGGTTTGGAAGTGAATATGGAAAAAACTGAGTACATGTGTATCGGAGGAGATCAACATAACTTTCTCGTAGAGGAAAATCAAGAGATCAAACTATATGATTGTTACGGAGAATTAAAACATAAGTGCAGTTGTGGTGAGAGTGGGTGCAGTTGTCCACACCTTTAGTTGAGAAGTGACAGCAGATGAAAAAAGAAGAAGAGAATGAAGTTAGAAACAGATTTAATGTTGAGAGTGAAAATAGTTTTGTAACGAGATTTTTGTAAGTTACTTTAATAAAAATAAAGTCTATACTAGTGTATCAGTTTTACGCAAGCGATTTATCAAACAAGCGATTTACCCCAACAGTGATGACTACAAATACCTAGGAGTAAAGATCACTCAGGACGGAAAATTAGATGCAGCCATTAAGGAACGAAATACTTCTTCTTCTTAACATGCCATACACCAAAGTGCGTAGGCGACTATCTCATTACTAGAATTCTGTTCTTGGCGGCGTGACACAGCTCGCCTGTATTGTGTATTCCTGTCCATTCTTTAATATTCCTTAACCAGGATAATTGTTTGCGGCCGGCTCCTCTCCTACCTTCGATCTTCCCTTGTAGGATTAACTGTGGTATTTCATATTTTGCTCCTCTCAATATGTGCCCAAGGTAACCAATCTTGCGTTTTTTAATTAATTCAAAGAGTTCTCTTTCCACGCCGGCTCTCTTAAGGACGTCATCGTTTCGAACTCTATCTACCCAAGGTATGCGCATCATTCTTCTCAATATTGGAAATATCTTTTCTCAATATCTATTGGAAATACACAGGGAAGGAAAGGCATAGCCTTACTGAACAGCGTACTGTGGGATAAAAACATCTCTAAAGAAAATAAAAGAAGAATATACAACACCATAATAAAAAGTATTACAACATATGGATGCGAAGTGTGGCTCCTAAAAGACAGAACAGAGAAAATGCTTAGAGCAAGAGAAATGGACTTCTGGTGCCGCTCGGTGGGAATCTCCAGACGCGACAGAATAACAAACGAGAGAGTCCGAGAAATCATGGAGGTTACACATACTATTGTTGATGATATCAAAACAACACAACTCAGATGGTACGGACACGTAAGGAGAATACCGGAGGATAGAATACCAAGACAAATTCTTGAATGGCAACCAAGAGGTAGGCGGAGACCAGGAAGGCCTAAAAGAAGTTGGAGAGTAGGAGTTGATAAAGAAATCAGAGAAAGAGAACTGGAGGACGATCTATGGAACGATAGAATGAGATGGAGATTGGAAATCGGAAGACGTCGAAGAACGTTGTAAACCGACATTATATATATATATATATATTATAAATAAACATAACATAAACATTTATACAATAATGAATCCAAAAGGAAAACAAAATAACAAATAAATTGTTTGTGATATTCCTTGAAACATTTGTCATGCAGAGGGATGTTGCAGCGTTGACATGCTTTAACTGTCTTATTTTTACACAGTTGACAACGACGTCTTGGTTGTCCACATATTATAAAGTGCTGTTAACTGGATTTTAGACTTTCTGGTATAATAGAGGAACGTGGTGGTCCAGGAAAACGTGGTAGCTAACCATATTTTTGTAACAATGACAGTACCACCATTCTTCGAAAATATTAGTTTTTGTATATGTTTGTAACCATATTGTCCAGCAAGAACCCACGCATTACTCATACAAACATCAAACATGTAGAACAAAATGGGTTCATACTATTTCTTTCCTTTAGGTCCAATACGATATACAGCGATATGTCCGTCTAATATATCGACGCCTGACATAAATATATCATATTTTTCAATAACGTTAGGTTGGGTGATTTCAACTTTTGTTTTAGCTGCAGCTGAATACTTTCGTGCTGTTTGAATCGGTGCTATTCCAAATTCATTTGACAGCAAATTCACAATATTGTTATGGTTCCACTGTAAGGTTATTATTTTTTTATCTTTTGTTAGGATGCTCTCGCATGCTCCTCTCTCTCTTTTTTCATTTCATTTTTTGCTGTGAGTGAGCAGTTTTTCATTCTATCCCGTCTAACAGTACCTGTTGCTCCAAAATTCATCTCTTGTAACTTTTCCATTAGCTTTACGATGTTTAAATAATATGCAACAAGATTTTACTAGGCAAAAAGTTTTCTGGTTAGGTCAGGTCAATATTGTACGAGGTATGTCAAAAAATATAAATTTTGCAGAAGTAGGTACCTTATATTCACAATATCCAAAATTGCTATAATGAAAAGTTATTTGGAATTAAAAACTGTGTTTTAACATGCAATTTGTCCTTTTTTTTTGCAAAAATTTGCAATTTTTTCTCAAATTACCATACCCAACGTCATTTTTATTATTTAAAAAAATGTGATTTACTGATAAAAAATGATAAAAAAATTTTCACTAAACAAAATAAATTAAAAATGTAATGGACATTGAAGAGTTAATAACTTTTTTTCTATCGGAACGGAAGAGATCATATTTATAATAAACAAAAATTGTGTTCGGTATCGGTAATTTGAAAAAAAATTGTAGCAAATTTTTTTTTATTGAGAAGGATGAATTTGGATAATAAAACATAGTTTTTAATTCTAAACAGCTTTTCATAATATCAATTTTATAATAATTTTATAATTTTATATAAAGGTACTTTAATCTTGAGCGAAATTCATATTTTTTGACATAAATCGTATAGGATTGATAACATATGATATCTGATGGTTGCATCCCATACTTTTTATAAACAACAACCCATATGAAACCGACTTAATTGGACACATTGTATATATAAAATCTAAAGCTATTACTTATTACAAAAATAATATCAAACTCATTTGGCTTTGGAATTAAAAATTATCAATACACCGAGCTTTCGACATCTTTTCTGATGTCTTCTTTAAGACTATGGGGCCCTATTATCTCAATCTCCTGACATAATGTAGTTTTGACTACATAAGTTTTTGTGTAGTGAAGATAGCTGGGGACTCAGGAGATTGCGGAAGTCGATTTATTTGAAACTTGTATCCATCGGTGATTTTCTGTACTGTTTTGGGATATAAAGTTTCCACAAAAGTTTTCTAAGATATAAAATCAGAATGCTTCTAATTTCAAAAGGTGTAGATTTAACTATAGCGATTCGTATTATTGTATACTATTCACAATGTGTCCAACCAGTGTGATTATAAAAAAATCTCTCGATTGTGAGATGGACTGCATCTATATGGACTGTCCAGGAAGAAGAAAAACTATTTTAACCATATGGATGCTTTCAGATCCAAGCATAGCCCTATTTTTATTCTACCAGGCACAACTATCACAGAAAAAAAACAACATCATTATCACCCAACCCTTTGCGTTCACTGCTGGACATAAGCCTCCCTCATTTTTGTCCATTGTGCTCTATCTTGAGCACTTTTCATCAAATTTCTTGACATTTTCTTGAGATCGTCAGTCCAATGAGTAGGGGATCTCCCTCTGCTTCTTTTGTGTAACCTCGCCCTCCACTCAAGAAAAGAGATACAATTTTAATATTGTCCCTGGTGTCCACTTTTTCAAAGTAGTTTTAAATTATAGTTGATATCTCAGTTGTACCACGGTTACCGTTTGATTCACTCCATAGATATAAGTGTGCATTTCTGGTTCCGCTTTCACAGTTTCGTTAAAAAATGAAATTCGTTTAATCGGTTCTCGTTACCTCAAAATATATGCACCAAAGCATGTTTATTGCAATAACAATAAGTGCGTCTGATATATGACGTTCTGGATAAAAACTTTTGAATAAAATATTTTTTGCACAGGCAAATCTTCTGAATGATCTTCAATTCATTTACTACTAGGTCATAAAAATTATTTACAAATGGAAACTAATACTTTTGGTGAGCTTTTCACTCTGGAAACTCCTATTAATTTGAGATATATTACATCTGGACTTTACACTAAAATTTTAATCCACTCCGGAATGCAGGTGTCTCCCAATTGCTTCCATCTTTTTCTATCTTGCATTAATCTAATCCACTGTTTGTCTGTCACTGCTCTTATGTCATCTACCCATCTCTTTTCAGCTCTTCCCATGCTTCTTGGTCTTTATTCTAATTTTCTCCATGTCCATCTGTTATCATATTTGGCTATGTGACTGGCCCAGTGCCATTTCAGTTTTGTAATTTCTTGCATGATATTCCTAATCTTCGTTTTACGTCTTATCTTAGTATTTCTAATCTTGTGTTTCAGTGATATTTCGTAGGTACAAACTGGTTGTATGCATATGATATCCACCTTTTTCTTTTAGTTTATAGGAATGTATTTGGTTTTCAAGATACATACTAGTTTACGGAAAGCGGCCCATGCCAGTTGTGTTCTTAACACAACTGGCAAAAGAAACTACAATTAACTGAAATTTGCTGAAAAATGTCGCTTAAATTCTCACTAATAGTTCTTCAGCTCGCATGAAGAAAACTCATATGTAAAAAGGGAAAGTTTACGAAGGTGTTCATAAGCAACAGGTTTGGCAGATAAAATGTAGAATGCGCCGAAGGTGTTAATGGTGATCAAAGCAGCGAGGCGAAGATGGGCAAGTCAGACGGAATATATGTTACAAATTCATTACATTAAGAACCTCAAGAAGTAGAAAATATTAAGGACGATTACGTCTTTGTTTAAACAACGGTGTCGAGGAAGATTTGAGAGCAGTGAGACTCATTAGATGGCGAAGAGTAACACACGATCGATCTGATTGGAAGAAAATAATTGTTTAATACCGGATCAACCATGGACTGGCCAAAACTATCTCATGTACAATTGTAATTTTGCGCAATTTGATTAGAGATGTACGGTCTCTATATATTGAGTATTAGGTAATAAGCACACACACACACATTATATGAAAACTTTTCACAGAAAATCAACCAAATATTGTCGGTTTTAATGTTTATTTTTGCCATGATCACAAAACATAGTAGAGTGAAAGATAAGTATAATAAACATATCATTGCACTAGTACAATAAGAAAGCAAATTATTATTAAATAGAGCGAAAAACAATTAAAAATAAAAATATGAAAATATGAAAGTAACCCCATTTTATCCAGTAGTGTAATTGTGCCAAAACTTACTGGACTATAAAAAGGCTCTCTTTTATTGGCTAGACTTTTACCAAGATAACACTTGGCAGCGATAATAAGAGAAGAAGTGTAGAGAACAAGCAAAAGACTGTTGAAATTTAATTAGAGTTAATTGAATATGACTTAATTAAACCGATCATTCTAAAATAGTAAGTTCATTTTAATTCCAAGCTTACAGCGGCTAGAATTTTTAAGAGTATTATTACCAGCTTCTTATCTCTTAATAATAAATACTTACTGATACTTAATGCTTAAATTGACAAACAGTTCTATATTTGTAAGATAAACAAAATATTAAAATATAATTTTACAGTGTTCTTGTGAAGTGACGTGAGTTAATAAACGGAATTTATAAAGAATACAAGATGCAAAAATACTTGAACAAATTCACCTATTAGCAATCTATATAAAAGTTTATTGAGGCAGTATTTTATAATAAAAATTTCAACAAAAGTGTTCCTGATGAGGAGTTGAATAACTCGAAACACGTTTAGAACAATGGTGGAATTCGCTTTGAAATGAAATGCAATCTTTTACTTTTATTTTAACTTCTTTTCTTTACGTAAAGAGTGAAAAAAATAGTGTGTTAGGGTGAACAGTAGATCCAGTCCGTTGGAGCATCGAAATAAAGTTGATTGTCTAAAAATAGAGTTTATTATTAATTACGAGTACAAAATTATGTGCTAACAAATTATATAAACCTAAAAATAGAGAATCAACAATTAAATGTTTATGCTTCCAAATATGAAATTATTTGATCTATCTGACAATAGTTATAAATTAAAAGTGAAAAATGTCACAGTCATTCAACCAGCCTTATCCGTCACCTTGAAACAAGCTGCTGTGTTCCGTAATACCAACCATTCACAAAGCTTACATATATATATATATATATATATATATATATATATATATATATATATATATATATATATATATATACATATGTTCGGATAAATTTCCGCGGTCAGATGAATGAAAATTACTTAGTTCTCGGGAAGAACCGCGTTGAGAATTTATTACTCGACGTTTCGGCACCCATTTTGGAGCCATTATCAAGAGTGATACGGTTCGGTTCGAGTAAGTCTTCGATCGAAAATTTCCTAAGTCTTTAACCTCAAATGAATGTTCATACTTTTTGGCTACTCTATTTTCTTCATTTATTAAATCTTCATACTTTCTCAATATTACACGCAATTCCTTTTCCTTTTCTTCTCCACATATCAATTTTCTTTCTTTTTCCTCAATTTCTTTACACATATTTAATTTGTATTCTGCCTCCTCCATTTCGCATACTTCTTCAAATACCACTGTTTCAATTGTACCTTTTTCGTCTTCTTTTGTTAATCTTTCTTCTTTTTCTTCTTCTGGGCTCATCTCTTCTTTTGAGGAAACCCACTTTTCACTTTCTTTTGCCAATCTCCTCTTTATTCTCTGTCCTTGTTTCATTGCCAAATTCATTTCCACCGTTTGTTCTTTGTCTAAATCATTTTTTCGTTTCTCATTTTCCTTTTCCATTTCCTTACTGTCCTGTTCTTCTTCTTTTTCCTCTGTGATTTTCATCGTGTTATTTTTGAAATCTATCACCACATGTTTTTCTGCCAATTCATCCACTCCTACGATCATATCATGCGACATGTTTGGCATCACAACACATTGTAGTGCATAAAATTTCTTATCCAATCGTACTTTTATTCGTATTCCTTCATTTATCGTTGCCAAAGTCCGTTTATTTGCGCCCACTAAATTTACCTTGGGAATTTTGTAAATCAAATTCGTTAAATTAACTTCCTCTATTAGTTTTTTGTTGATCAGTGTAATTTCCGATCCAGTATCAATCATAATTTTAATCGGTGTCTCGTTGATAAAACCATCTACAAATTTCAGATTTGCTCCACTTATTTTGTCCTTATTTTCTGCCAATTTAATAAATTCCTTCGGGTGACAAAAAATTCCTGTTTGTTTCTTTGTCTTTAGTGAGCGCCTTCGTGAAAAGACGCTTGCTGTTCTTGTTCGCTTCTACTTCTGTCGCTTTGTCTCTCATCCTCATATTCCTCTATGTGTGTGTTGTTGACCGCTCTTCTATTTTCTCTTGGTCTCTCGGACCCGTATCGGTTTCCGCGATTTTCCGGTTCATTCGTTCTATTATTATTTCGGTTTTCCTGATATGTGCGAGTGTTGTTTCTATTCTGGTTCTCTCGATATCGGTTTTCGTTCCATTGCCGATTTCTTTGTTCATAATTTACTCTTCCGTTGTCTCTACTTTCGTTTTCCCTCCTCGGGACAAATTCTATTCTCGTGTACTCTCTCCTAAAGTTTTGTCCTCTATCTCTATAGTCTTGATTTTCTCGTTGTCTATAATTTTCTTGCGTTCTCCTCATTTTTCTTTCTCTTAATTTTGCTTCTCGTATTTGTAAGAATTGACATAAACTGTCAATATCTTTGTAGTTTTGTAGAGTTATGTGATCTTCTAAGGTATCTTCAAAATGTCTGGCTATTAGTTCCACTAGCTGTTCGGACGAATAGTTGTAATGTAAGTGTCTTGCATTGTTGTATAGTTGTAGAGCATATGTTTTTTCTGATATACCCATACTATCCTGGTATCTCCCATTTTGTAATTCCTTGTTTATCTCTATCTGTTGTATTTTCCCCCAGAAATAATTCAGAAATTTTTGTTCAAATGTTTGCCAATTTTGTAATTCTTCTTCTTTGCTATCAAACCATAAACTTGCCTCATCTTTAAGATGGTTCCTTATCGTTTCCTTTGCTGTTTCGAAATTACCGATATGTCGTAATTTCTTTTTTAAATTGTTGATGAAAATTACCGGGTGTAATTTTTTTACGTCCCCGCCAAATTGTGTTTTTATGTCAACCGGACTTTGGATGAGTACCTCTCTCCTGTCTCCCGTCTCTCGTTGTTTTCTGATATCCTCAATTTGTTTTTCTATTTCTTTCTTGTCTTCTTTCATTATATTTTCAAATTTGCTTTCTAATTCCTCCAAATTATCTTTAATTCTCATTTCTTGTTCTTTCATATCATTTTTAATTTCATTAATCTCTTCTATTTGTTGTATCAGTTCTTTCTTTATCCCCTCAACACATCCTTTAATTTCCTGTTCATAGTTTTCCAGACGCTACTCTATATTGCTCATTGTTTGTTTTGTTTCCCGTTGGTTTTCTTCCATTGTCTGTTTTGTTTCATCCATTTTTAGTGATGTTTCTTGTTGATTTCTATCCATTTTCTTTGATGTTTCATTCATTGTTTGTGTCTGTATTTGCATCATTGCTAATAATTTTTCTAACATCCCTGTTTCTTTTCTTTCCTCCATTATTGTAGCATTTCCTTCATTATCCGATCCTTCATCAATAATTGTTTCCTCTTCTACCTTATCCTCTTTCCTTTCTTGCGTTTTGCTTTGACTCCTTGTGGTCGACATGTTCGTTAGAATATTTATCCCCGCCAAATATGAAGCTTTGAAATTTGTGCAATAATATCCCCGCCAAATATGAAATTCGAGTAATGTTGCAAAGACGAAAACTTTTCCTCTTATCCCAAATGCAATAAATTCAAATAAATGCAATAAAATTTTAAAACTTTTGTCAGTTGTAAAAATCAATCAAATATCATAAATTATATCATGTAAAAATTTGTACCTAGAGAAATTTGAAATGTAATGTCATAAAAGCAAATATTATAAACTTTAACCATCGGCAAATAAATTTTCAATCAATCTGCTTTCTTTCTCTATCCGTTTAAATTTTAACTAGAAATACTTTCTACGCCTTACACGTTGGGGGCCATTTGTTATGATTGTTTATTTTGAGTTCAAACTTAGTTTATTGAGCCAATAAAAAAATTATAACTAATCTGTTATCAAAAGTAAAATAATCCTTATATTACCTGTGTTCGATGGATTCAAAAGATTTTCTAGTTGTCTTTTATCGGGAGAGAAAAAAAGGATAATAATACAAATATATTATATTACAAAGATTTACGTTTCTTTATTTTATATGAACGAATAAAACAATTATTAAATTCTGTCGTTATCTTATCAATAAATCAAATTATTATGATAATAAGATTATAAAACTACATACATTTATATTTCGTGAAAAACCAATTTTACTTAAAATTTTCTTTACTTGAAAAAAGAAATCACAAAACTTTAAACTTTTGATTAGCCTAACAAAACCTCAGTTCTTAAATTTTAATGATAATGACCATGATGTCGAAACGATCCTTCACAGATATAAAATTCAATTGTACAAACACTTACAGTTTATTTTCTTCTTGAGTTGTATGTTGGAACATACCCAGAAAAGTCCAGTCTCCTCAAAGATGTGATCTCCCCTTTTTGGCACCTCGGCTCCTTCTTTACGTCTCTGCAAACCTCCTGCAGACTACACAAAAAAAAACACCTGATTCACTTCTCCAAACTCCGCTACTTATTTATGACCAGGACCTCCTTTTGTCAACTTGATGCCGTAAGAATACTTTCACATATACTTTATAAAATGCCCACGGTAGATACAAAGACCTCTTTTAATCCACTTGTTATCTCCGTCTTCAAACTATTCACTTCTTTTCGATACGCCGGTATCCAAACTCACGAACCACACCTTATCTTGAGAACACGACTGTTTCTTTTCGATGACCAAAATATGACTGACCTCTCCTGTCTCATCATCGACTCCCAAATTCCCATTTAGAAACGACCGTCCAATCAAAAAGCTTAAATTGTGTTTACTATGATATTGGAAAAGCCTAATTTCGGTTTCATAGAAAACTAAATAGCTTACTTTAAAATTGGTTTTTTTCAATACATCATTTATACATATTTCAAAAGATTAGAATATGGTCATTTAATACTCGACTCTACAAACAATGAAGAGATTAATTTACAGGTAAAATGTCTTCTAATTCTAAACAAAGGTTTTTTGATAATTTTGTTTGCAACGGAAACAGGTCGTTTGCCAAACAAATTTCTATTCTTATCTACACTAAATCTTATCTTAAATTAATATATACATTTTTGTTTATGATTTCTTAAAATTTTATTTCGATGGATTTTTTTTGATTTATTTTTCTTTGGTTGGAAAAGAAAAAGTATGACAATATATATATATATATATATATATATATATGAAATAATCTTTACATTCTTTATATGCTCACTGAGGACACCTTTCTAATTGAACACCCACCACATATGCTTTACCAAGGTGAATAAATAGCAAACAGGCGGTTGCTTCTTATATTTTTATATTTTTTAATCAGTTGTCAAAGAATGCAAGCCTGTGAATAAAAGGGCCCATACGTTTTTATTTATTCAAATCGTCCAAAAGACCAGTTTCGACTGGCAATGTCTCTTCAGATTTTATCGTCAGATTTAATTGTTTTGTTAAAAAAGTCGCAGAGGGAAACCATGTCACACTTGGCTTAATGAAACGATACCCAGTTTGGGAATAGTATCTATCATAAACTTTTTTGCTGACGAGCCCTCTAACTGCCATGTAATGTATAGTAATATTTTTTTAAACTAGAAATTTTTCGTATTTATTTTTGTATGTCGTTTTCAACATCTTCATCCCACCAATCGGGCTTTTATGTATGTATGTATGTATGTTTTTCTTCCTAATTATTTCTTTCCCTTTCAACCTAATGTCGCATCTTTTTCTTTTTCGTTATCTGTATTAACTTAACTACACATTTTCTAGTCTTTATTCTGAGTAAGTAATTATTACTTTTATATGAGATATATTTTGCTACTAGCTGATTAGTGATCGATTGTTGCCTCCTTGATTATTAAAATGGAAAACTAGGAATAAAATATCGAGTTTATTTAAAATTCGTACTAGGTTACGTCCTTAAATCAGTTCTATACTTTTGATATATCTATGTTAGAAGTATACATTATTTCACTTCACTTATCGTGGGAAATACTCCAGATCTGACACCTCGTTTGTAGGTGGAATCATGCGATATTTCTTGAGCTGCGAAATACTTTATTATATTTTATTCGTCGGCGGCTTATTCTTAGCAAGAATTGCAACGTGTCAATTTCGTGTAGCATTATTATTAAAAAATAAAAAAAAAATAGCACGTTGACATGGCGCAGCATATATATCTTTGACTAATCCTATACACAACGCAATGCATACGAATACTGTCAGAACATTTTTATTTCTTTTTAGAAATCATATCATTGAATTGGTATAATCAGTTACTTCAAAAGTAAACATATGCTGTCTATTAAGCAAGTTTAAATACCGGCAAACGATAAAGACTGATAAAAAAAGACAATCCTTGTAGAATAATAATAAAAGACAATAAACATACATCCGATAATTAGTGATTATTGAATTGTTAATATTCTTATTATTTAATTGATCTACCCTTTAACTCTATGAAGGTTTACAAAAACTGCTCATTGACGGTACAACCAATGGCCAGTGATGGCGAGAAAAGTCTCCCAAATGCTGGATGGATTAAACCAGAGAAATTATAGGCCATGGTCTACATGAACCTTCCCTAGCAGCAAAAAACAGAGAAGGATGGAAATCCATGATCTGAGCGATCATGACATGATGACATGCTCGTTTAAGAGTCATCGAACAAAAGAAGAAGAAAGATCAGCTTTTACTAAATTTCTCTTTGTTGTGATCTTTTTGACCACGTTGTGTTTTGGAGGTGTTCAAACCAGATTCACATACATTTTAAACACTATCAAAATATTGTTTGTATTTTAGGCCATTTGAACGGAATCATGCCTGCCGTCTCGGTTGGGAGAAATCTGATTTTTTCTCCAATATTGATGTCACTAACCTAGTGAAGAGCTTGTATATGTGGTTCAAAAAGGCTAATAGGTCTATAATTTTCTAGGTCCGTTATATCTACTTTTTTTATGTAAAAGGATGGTTATAGCATTGTTCCATCTCTTTGTTGGACACAGATTAAACAGTTTTCTTAATTTATTTGATAGCATATTTTCTCCATTTACGATAGCTTCTATTACAATTCCATCCTCTCCTGGGCCTTTGTTATTTTTCATTTTTCTTAATGCTTGTCGAATCTCGTCTACCTTTATCTCTGGCATTAGTTTGGAACCGTGATTCATGATCTTCCTGTTTGATCTTCTCGTCTACTTCCATATAATTCCTCGTATAACTCTTCGACGACCTTTATTAACTCGTCTCTACATGATTTAATTTTAATTAATTTCGCATTTCCCATACGTAGAACTTTTAGGCTGTTATTTTCCTCTATATTCATTTCTCTTAGAGTGTGGCTGTCTGCATTCTTATCGCTTCTCATTTGTCTCCTTTGATCCACCAACGTTTCAGTATATGGACTTTTTACTATATGATTTTCTTTTAGGACAGTGCACTCGGTGGCTTTCTTTTAAAGCGTTTATGATGCAATTATTAAGATCGTTCTCGAAGGTTTTATGCAGTAGTAACTTATTATTGATATGTGCCTGATATTGGTTGATATCTAATGGGGGTGTCCAGAAATCATGAGATTTATTTTTAATCATTATGTTCCTTTCTCTTTTTATATTGATTTGGACTTTCGCTCGTATCATTCTGTGGTCACTCCTTCTGGTGTACTTGTTGAATACGATTTCGTTCCTTGTTCTACCGTTTATACTTTCTCTATTCTATATATTGTCTATCTACTGTGCGTCTTTTTGTTGCATCAACTTTAAAATTCCCTTATAATTTGGTAAAACACCAACAGTAATTAACTTAATACGATCTTATATAATATACTCATCATTATACTGGCTTTACAGTCTTGTATGGGTCTTAGCTTTCTCAAGAATTTCTCGCCAGTCGTCCCTATTCACCGCCTTCCTCCTCTGAGTCTTCCTCTTCTTTTTTGACCAATGAATTTATCCAGGAGTGTTTTTCTATGGTCTATGGTCATTTTGTTTCATCCATATATATACATGTAATTTTATTCTAGAAAAATTTTGCACTTTGCTAATTAAAAACTCTAAAATAGAGATAAATATTTTATGTCACTCGTAAACTCACAAACGTATCTTGTTGAAAATTTGTACACGCATAATGACGTTATTATCGGATATATTATATGTTATTTAGGGCTCTGATTATAAAAGTTATAAACAATTATAAAATAGTGCAAAAATAGGTTTTTTCTATTATCTTGATAAATTATTTATGGATTTTTAACTTATAAAAATTAACACAAAATATTGTTAATACTACTTTCATCCAAAATTTGATAAAAAATCCAAAAAAGTATTTTCGAAATTTGGCCTTTGTTTATAAAATACAAAACTACTTATATATAGGACTATTATATAGGACCTGGCTTGGCATTTTTCATTAATTATGTCCCTTCCTTGATTTAAAACCTTCAGATACATGTAATATTTTTATTATAATACTAATATTTTTTATAGACTGGATTAATGGGCTGTACCAGTGTAACAGCTCTTATTTTGTTTAATTATAAAATTATAATTAAATTTGATTAATAGATATGCATATTTTTGTCGAATATAATTAGTTGAATGCTGCTATGAAAGAACGGGTCAATAATTTGGCAGCGCTAAACAAAAAGTGAATATTATTTTCACTTCCCCGCCCACTTCTCAACAGCGTCACTGTTATAGAACAGAGTCATTGGAGGGTGGTCCTAAACTTATTAGATAAATTAAAGGATGGCAGCTCAAAAGAGGCTTGTTTAATTCCAGATATAATTACTAACCCAAATTCTTGACGTAATTTTCAGACCCGAGACATTGGTTTTCTTGTTTTTTAACGGTTATGCTGCTCACAAAAAAGTCATCCCGAAAATTAAAAGGGGACGTCTAAGGACAGCAGCCACCATAATTGAATTTGTTACAGATAGTTGGACATGAGGAACGGCTTCTTTTCAACGGCATTAGAGGTACATACCAAAGTAGGTTTCATGCTAAGTAATTAGTTAAGGCCTTTTTATTTTATTAGTACGGCTAATATGATCAAATTAATATAATTAGGTTAATTCGAACGTATGGGTCAGTGTAGTTAATCTATTATTTACGAAGAGTAATCTGTTTATTTTTAATTCTTCTTTCAGAGCAGTCTTTTGTCGAAAGTTGGAGATTATCTGGCAAATCTATTTATATTGACCACTATTTTAAAAACTGTTTATACAATTAAAATATTCATTTTTTATTATTCTTAACTTCATGTTTGCATTTAATTTCTCATTCCAATATAATCTGCAATAACTATATTATTAGAAACGTTTTATATCGAAAAACATATGTTTTTACAAAAGTGAATTCAAATTTTACAATTTACAATTTTACAATTCCAAATTACAAAGATTCAAGAAAACTGGAACTTAAAATTTTGGCTTTTACTAACTCTATTCATATTTTCACTAGTTGCATGCATTTCATACCATTGTAGTGACCCGATTCTTTTCCCTAATGTAGCAATCACGCTTTTTCCGGATTCTAGTAGAAAACTGTTCAATATGCTCTTGTAGAGGCTTTTTATATTGTAGAAAGAGAAGCTAATTCTGCCTGCAATTTTTTTGGATGTATCGTGTATCTCGACAGAACTGTTGCCAGTCCCAAGCCCGGATAAAGGAGGAGAGGCTCTACAGCTAGGTTAGCACCATTCTGACAGACTTTAAAAACATATAGCTCATAGTAACATGATTATGCCTCGGAACAGGAATGATTTAATTACCACGACTAAGGCAAGAAAGAGGACAACGAATTTATGGAAAACGAGAAACATACTTCGCATCGGTACTTATAACGTAAAGTCTCTAAACAAAAGAGAGCAGGAAATTACAAAAGAGCTTGTAGAAAAAAATATAGACGTATATGCACTACAAGAGACGAAAAAAAAAGAAAAGGTCAAATTATGCTAGATGACAATCTGATGATTTACAGTGGTGCGAAAGAAACCAGAGTCAAAGAAGGAGTCGCCCTGTTGGTACACAGAAAATTTTTACACCACGTACAAGAATCTAAACCTCTGAAAGAATAGGAAGTGTAAAAGTTAAACTGGATATCAAACCTCTGAATGTGATAACAATCTATACACCAGAGAACAACAGAGATACCACCACAAGGAAAAACTTCTACGAAGACCTTCAGACTGTAATAGACGAGTTCCCAAATGGTAAATATAATCATTATGGGTGATTTTAACGCCCGTGTTGGCAATTATATAGTTCCAAGAATAAAACAGCGATATAATGAAAAAATCAGAAAAGAAAACGGAAACCTTTTGATAAACCTCTGCAGCAGAAACGAAATTTGTATTAACAATACATTTTTCCCTCACAAAGAACAATACAAATACACTTTTGAAAACAGTAGAGGACAAAATCTAAGATAGAGTATATTCTGTCGAATAGAGAGTTATTATAGAATAGAGAGAATTATTCCAAACACTACAATTAAAGAGACAGCAGCCAGATAACAGATTTTGCAGCCTTTTATTTGCGAGTGGTGTACAAAATACACCAGCACGTGTAGTTAATGGTTAATGATAATATCAATTGTCTTCTTCATAGAGTAAATGTTCTTTTGTTAAGTAATTAATTCTTACGAATGCTCTATTTACCCTTCTTCTGACCCTTTTCAGAGCTTGTTTTTTAATAGTAGTACTACAGTCACTTGTATGTGTTCCCCACCAGTGATGGTTCGATGTTCTGGTGTCCTGTAGAGAAGATAAGAGTAACAGAGAAGGAACCTGTTGTTTGTAAACCCAGGTATTCTTAAATTTTGTTTTTATTACAATTTTTTTTAATATTTCATAACTAATTCATTTGTTCCACTGGATTGTCTCTCCATTGCGTCTACCGATTTTTTCAGAAACTTCGTTTAGGATATTCGCAATTCTGTATTTTTGGACAGATAATAATAATGTTTTAATAAAAACAATTTTGTTTATGTTCATTAGGTTTTATTTGAACTGTTAAATTTATAATTTAATACATTTACTATTCCAAATATTGTTTATAATCACAAATTTAAAAGGGTGTACTTATATGTATGATATACCAAAATCTACAGATTTTTGCCAAAGGTATCTACCAATTTGCCAACAGTTCCACGGAAAATCACTGGCTCAGCAAACATGTTTACTTCTCATTATTATGCGATAAGCTGAAATTAAATTGTTTCTAATTATGTATACAAATGAAAAAATACAAATTTGTATTGTGAATAGGACCAAATATCGTCAAAGTTAACCAGGAAGTAATTGAACTGCATTTGAACTGTTTTCAGTTCAAATTCCACGACTATCTCCTTAAACATCCCGTCAAAAACTTTACACCGGAAATGTTAGGAAGAGATGGAAGCCTGAATAAGTCAACATTGATCGAAGTTTTGTTCTCTTTTAGGAGCATGGTATTGGTATTGGTATTGGGTACGTTTAAAGGTTTTGGTAAGTAGTAGGGTTTGAGGTAAACATCCTTTGTTTTCGTCAGCTTTAGAGTGATGCTCCGTCGTCAGAATCAATACGCTGCCAACTCAGTAGTTCAATCTGTAGGTGGCCATACCCAATTGGTTGACCTAGATGGTAATCATTCTCAACTGTTTCTTTTGAAACTTCTAACTATTTTTAAAGCAACTGTATGTCAGAAAAAAATAGATATTTCTAAGAATAATATGGTCTACTATATGTTGTGAGAATTCCCAGGTATATAAGTGTCTTGTGTGATAATTAAACCGCATAGTTGAAATTATAAATTACTGACCTTAACAGAACTCAATCAGTTGATCCCAACGTTGATTATTTTGTCTTAAACCAAATTCACCATCAACAGAAAGCATGGTTCCTTACAGGAGATTACTTGTAATCTTTGGGGGACTAAAACATATCGAGGACTAACGGACATTCTATTTCCAATTGCCATCTAAATGTATTGGGATGAATTAATCAGGTGGTATTCCCTTGCATATTTGATCACTATGCATTACTTAAAATTTATGGTATTTAAATAAAGTTGGATAAGATACTCAGACAGATAAGTCCAAATTTTTACAAAGGTTCTCCGCGTCCACTGCTGGAGATAGGCTTCCCTCATTTTTGACCAGTGTGGCTAGTTATATTTCGTTTATTGTGATTTCCGGTAGTAGTTCTGATCCTTGGTTGACAATACCCTTTTTCATTGTTAATATTTCTGGTACTTGATCTTCTCTGGTATTTGCTTTGTTTAGGCTTGTGTACAGAAATTTGTAGAAGTCTGCAACTATTGTAAGTGTTTCCTCTGGTGGTTGTAAGATGACCATTTCTATCTTTTATCATTATTATCTGCCTTGTCCCCATTTTTAGTCTTCTTCTTAATGCTTTCATACTTCTATTGTTCTCAATGGTATGTTAGATTGTTTCTTGGTTGTATTTTCGAGTATCTTGTCTAACAGCTTTGGATATTTCTTTATTTAATTTTTATATCGCATGGTATTTTGGCTAATCTTCACTTTTTTTTTATTAACGCATCAACCACGCAGGGTCATTAGCGTATTTAGATTAATACAATATAGATACAATAAGTGAAATATACATTAGTTTATAATAATAATAATAATAATATCTATGTGTGTTACAATGTACGTATTAGATCTTTTGAAGAAGTTGGCAGTCTTTAAGATAGGAAAATATTTTTCGGGTGTCTGTATTTTCTTCTAGGGCATCTCGTAGGGAGTTGGGTATGTTATATTTGACTCGTTCACTATTATATTTAGGACACTGTATAAGAAAATGTTTTACCATTAGAACACTGTGGCACACTTCACACACTGGTTTATTTTTGCGCTGTAATAAATAGTCATGAGTAAGTCGTGTATGGCCGATACGGAGACGGGTAAGTATCACTTGCTCTCTCCTGTCTTTTATTTTTGGCTTCCAAAGATGTGAATGTTTGTTTACTTCGTATAGCCTTGATGGAGTGTTGTTCCAAGTTTGTTGTCATTTTTGAATTATTTTTTGTTTTAAGTATGGTTTTAAATCGTTTTGTACCAATATATTACTTTTAAATCTTTACTTCTTTTTGAGTTCTAGTATAGAATTTGTTTTAACTTTCCAGTAAGGCATTTGTCAATGTATTATTTTAGTCGTTTATATTATTTTCTTTTCTAGGACTACTAATTATGTCGGAAATACATTGCTGAAAACTATTTACATCTGATGGTTTTGATTTGATCGTCTTTTTAGTCATATAAAAAATATGGTTATTATAAATTTATCTTGGCATCACACACAGTGAATAATTTAAAAATATCTCGTGATTTTTAAATGTAATTAAAGGTTTTTATTTATTATAAACTTATCCAAGATTATCTTTTTGGTCTATACGAATAAATATTGCAAAAAAAAGCTGGTAACGGGTAATTCTGTTAGAAAATGAGAAGTAATAAAACACAAACAAGTTCCAAGTTTAATGAGAAGAAGGTTCGCTCTTGGGAACCGTAAACACTAGAAAATGGCGCATACCTCGGAAGTAAATACAATAAAATAAGCACCGCATACATTGTCTAATCACACTTTAACCATTAATCCATCTATTGTGAGGTGAGGAAAGTAGATAGACAGCCAATGCAATACATTTAATAATGCAAGTCTTCAGTTTGATAGTGTACAGGGTGAGTTTTTAGTGCGACAGTGGTCGATAATTCCATTATGGTACAGAAGATCTAAAAATGTTTAGAAAAAATGTAGGCAATAATTTCTTTAGCCTTGGAAAATATGCCGGATTCTACAGAGGGATTTATAACTATGTGTATAGCAAATATACTGCGATCCAAAGTATTTTATGTCGTGTTTATATGGCAGAGGTTGACCTTTTAACGATACCGGAGGGCAGTTTCCCTTGCGGCTTGTAAATGTTAACTGCGCAGATTTTGCCTCGTTGGCTCGTAGACGCCAAATATTTAGCCAAGTTTGTATTTTGTGTGTATTTAGGTTAACCTGATCTGTGTAATGCTCCAGCTGGATCTTCATGAAAAGAGATAACTGCTGTGTCATCTACATAAGTTGCTGTTGTGACTTATGGAATTATGGTAAGTCCGCAGTGAATATCAGGTACAGCACTATTCCGAAAACACTGCCTTTAGGGACTCTAGCCATAATTAGGGTAAGTCTTGTATACTTTGGTGATTTTTTATAAGGTAATATCGGTCTTCCAGGATTTGGAAGTATTTATTGGGAAGAGATGTTTTGATTTTGTATAAAAGGCCATTATGCGAGACTTTGTCAAATGCCTGGGAGATGTCTAAGAAAATTCCGCCTCAATATTTTCTGTTTTCCAGTGATTGGCGTATTTATTGGTAAACCCGGTGAATAGTGGTAGGCTGTAGCTTAATTCAAATTGGTCCTATCTTGTGGTGTTCTCATCAGCTGCCATCTACGTCTTAATAATTTTTTGTTTGATTATATTGGGTAGTTTATGAGTAGGACGGTTTATTTGCTAATTGTCGTTGATTCCCATATAGTGTCTTGTATGGATTGGTTAAGGTATTCTGTGGCATTGTCAATTTCCAGGTTTCTTTTTAGTGAGCTTTTGAATTCTACTTTATTGGTTAGTAATTATCTGAATTGTTTCTAGTTTATGGATTTGTTAGGTAATGTGGCAGATGGTGTTCTGTCAAGAATTTCTAAAATGACTTCTATTACAACAGGAGAGTTCTTACAATATGAAGTTTGATACTGCTATACAGGGTATTTAACGAGATATGCCATTTTTTATTTCAATATATTTATGAAAGAAACATATGAAATAAACGAATTTTTACATTATTGATTGGCTTCGAGGGTGGTTTCAACACTTTTTTGGGTTGACTTCCACAGTTTTTTCAATCTACATCCAATCAAATTTCCAATGTTTTTCCAGTCTACAGTTGAAAGACAAACAATAACAAGTTAAATACATACAGTGGCCTGTAAATGTTTTAGACACATAATCAGGGAAATTATTTATCTAATAGATATTAAAGAGTCATTCATCTCGTCGACCTAGTAACTTATGTAGGTATATTCTTTTCGTAAATACAATTCTTAGTAGTTAATTTTAAAGGGTGTAGCAACACTATCTACTTTTCAAAAGAAAACGCATAAAATCCTGATTAGTAGGCTGTCTAAAAGGTTCAGATCTTGACCAATTTATAATGACAAGCGTCTAAACAACTTATTAATGCAGATACAATACATTGGCGCCAAGAAAAACTTCGATGTTTTGCCCAACATCCAATAATAGTTACAAAATTTTAAGTTCTTCTGTTGGCGTGTTTTCGATATATGTTGTGATTTATATTTATAGATCTTTATGCTCCATCTTTCTGTCCACTTTTCAATGTTCCTATTATGCCTTTACAGAGATTCGGTAGCTGTTGCAATATTATTATCTGTGACTAACATAGCAGTATCGTCTGAGAATATTGTAGTCGTTACATTTTTATTTGTTGGTATGTGATGCGTAAATATCAAATATATTGTACGAATCAGAACACTACCTTGAGGGATTCCAAATCATATAGGGTAGATGTTTGATGGACGGTAGTATTTTCCTTCTAAATATGATTTTAGTAAAGTAAACGTTGGCCCTTTAAGATGTTTATTTTTATTTTGAAGAGCAATCGTTTATGCAAGACTTTAACAAAAGCCTGACTGATCTGAAAGAGTGCAGATCAATTTTTTTTTCCTCAAAACTTTTATTCGCTATATTAACGACTTTATGTACTTGTTCTTTTGTTGAATGCTTCTCTCTGAAACCAAACTTGTAGTCCGGGAAAAGATTTTTATCAGTTATTACTTTCATACGTCTTGTCGTTATTAGCTTCTCAAATAGTTCAGCAATTACCGGTAAGAGGCTAATATGACGATAAGACGTATGTCTGTGAGGCAATTTACCAGGTTTATGGATCATTATTAAAGTTGGTACAATTTTGAGCCTTAGCGAGGCATTGAAAAGTTACGTTATCATCAAACTATTCCTTTATCTGGTAACTCTTTTAAAATAGTTCTTATTAGAAGGTCATAAACTGGAGCTTTTTTGGTTGTTAATCTATATTTAATAGCACTTTTTACTTCTCTTTGCTCACCTGGCTGTTGGATTGTTGCTAGACTTTTGTAAATGGCTTCATCTTCATCAGTACTGACAGAGGAAGAAGTTGAAAAATTTCTTTAAGATACTTTCCAAATGTCTCTGCTTTTTCTTTGTCTATTCTCGCCCATGAGCCTTCTGAATTTCTTAATCCTGGAATGTGTTTACTGGCTTGTTTTAAGTTCTTGGTTGTCTTTCAAAAATCGATGTCTATTGTTGGTATTAAATTAAGCAGATAATTTTTAACTTTGGAGTTTTTGTGCCGTACTATTGTATTTTTTAGCTGTTTGGTGGCTTTATTGTAGTTTATTTTATATTGCTGGTGCCTTGTGTTTTGCCATATCTTCTCTAGTCGCTTCTTCTCTTTAATTTGTTATCTAATATTGCTGGGGCAGGTTTTTTTTATTCTGTATAGCTTTTTATCCTGGCGTGGCATTTCCCATACCCGTGGAACTTATTAAATATGGAGGTGCTACTCTGACTAATCATATTATATAAAATCATACTGAGAGCCTGGAATGAGAAACAAATCCCAGAAGAGTGGTGTATTGGGATCGTTTGCCCGCTACACAAAAAGGGCGATGAATTAGAATGCAGAAACTATAGGGGAATAACCCTCCTTAATACAGCATACAAAATATTTTCGAGTATTTTATATGGTCGCCTGAGTGCATATTCAGAGGAGCTTCTTGGCGAATATCAAAGTGGTTTTAGGCCTGGTCGATCAACAACAGACCAGATCTTTGTGCTAAGGCAAATACTGGAAAAACCAATTAATTCAATATCGACACATACCATCTTTTCGTAGACTTCAAATCGGCCTATGATAGTGTCCTAAGAAATAAATTGTATGAAGCTATGGATGAATTCCACATCCCCGATAAACTGATAAGATTGGTTAAGGCTACAATGCGTAAAGTTGTTTGCAAAGTCGAAATACAGGGCGAACAATCACAGGCATTTGAAACGCATGTTGGGCTGCGACAGGGACATGCGCGGGCATGTCTCCTTTTCAACATAGCTCTGGAAAAGGCAGTCAGGGATGCCCAAATAGACAACAGAGGAAACATTTTTAATAAATCATCCCAAATTTTGGCATATGCAGATGATGTCTACCTAGTTGCCCGCACAACAAGCAAAATGAAGATAAAACTAAGATAATGGCATCAACACCCAACAATAGAGCCAGAAACATCGGCCACCAATTCACGGTTGATAATTCTACCTTTGAAGTGGTGGACAAATTCATATACTTAGGCTCCCTGATCACCAAGGAGAACGTCATGACGGAAGAAATTAAGAGAAGAATAATCCTAGCAAACAAATGCTATTTTGGACTGAGTAGACATATGAGAAGCAGAAACTTAAGTCAAAAAACAAAAATAACCATATACAAAACCCTTATACAACCAGTGTTGACATATGGCATATCAACTGGGTAAGGTCGTCGTTTGATTATCACTCATATTGCAAAAGGTAAGCGATTCGTGAATCAAGGTTTGTTAGATTTAGAGTAAAAACGGCACTGCACGAAGAAGACGAAATTGTGGCGTTGTTAATTGTTGATAATCCATTAAAAATTAAAACAAATCGTATTAATCGAATTATGTGAAATATCTGTATATTCGACAGAGATTAATTTTACCGCTCAACCCTTCAACTTTCGTATGACAAAAAACATTTTCCTTCCACTTCGAACTCGAAGGACTTGGGTATAAAACATTTCTTTCTTTTATTCAATAAAAATGAGGGTCGATTAAGGCTGGTGGCAATCAATAGGTGCAAAGTGATAAGGGTGACAGTACATCATTAATTATGGAGGGGTGAAAGCAATGTCCGACACAGAAATCGTATTATCGATTAAAAAATATGCAACCTTTCACAACTTGCAAGCAGAAACTTTTGCATTCAGTGGCGTAGGAAGTCTTATTTAAATTAATAAAAGCAGAATCAATAAACACTCACTCTATTGTCCACTAATTTTATTCGTTACCATTTGTCGACGTTTGGTTCGCTTGATGTGATCTTCACCAGAAAAATGGTGATTAAGTATTTTTGCTTCCAAAGTTTCAAGTAAATTTTTATTTTTTTTGTTAACCCTGGAAGATCACACTTGTTTTTTTTTAACACATAATATTTGTAAAACAATTAAAAAAAAATAAATATTTCATGATTTCATTTTTTCTAAAAAACCCAAACACATTCAAATAATCCAAGTACCTCGAAATATTTGACCTTAATTTAACTACAAAATGGTCATTCTAAATAAAAGGTAACACATTTTGATTATAGACCTCATATTCATTTTTAGGCAGGTATTTCAATTTTACTCATTTTGATGATCATATTCACAACGAAGTTTAGCTCTGTGCTCCATATAGTATGCTTTATGGCAAGCCGTGCATGCATACATTGTTTTTTCTTCCTTTGCAAAAATAAAACAGAACCTAGAAGAAAGCAAAAACAAAACTTGAAGAAGGACCTGATAGCGATCAAATCTACCACGTTATCAGCTGTCCCGAAATACAGTCATTTTAAATGGTAAAAACAAACCATAATTTAATATTTTATACCTCTACTACAAATTTAAGTGCTGATAATATTATCTCAAGTGAGTAGCACTTCTTTTCGTATTATTTTTGTAACAACAATAAAATAATCTTTAAATAATACCTACGTAAAGAGATAACAAAAATTCCAGTTGGGTCTTGACCAGTTTTTTGGACCGGCCACAGGACCGGCTCAACTTCTGATCAAGAAAATTAATCAAATGACTTCATACAACAATAATACTACTCACAACTCCACTAAACACAGTTACTCAGATGTCGTTAATTATTTTAAACAACAAAACAACAAGCAATAGTCATTTCCAGCATTAAAGGTACAAAAATCCATGATTACGTCGTAGATGTTGGATCACTAGTGAGTCCAATTAATGTACTTTTTGTCTCCAGAATTGCTAACAATAGGATATGCATATACCTCTCTTCAAAAAACACTGTTAATGCTCTTCTTCATTCTTATAAATATATGGAAATAAATGGATGTCAAGTCGAAGTAAGACGAGTAATTTCTCCAGCCCAGAGACTTCTAATATCTAATGCATGTCCTACAATCCCGAACGAAATAATTGAACAAGAATTACAAAAACTTGGTATTCACACTGTATCCAAAAATGACTTTTCTTCGAGTAGGTATGTCTGAAAGTGAGTACAGTCACGTTCTGAGCTTTAGAAGGCAATCATTCATTACACTCCTAAAAAATATGTCTATTCCTGACTCTTTTACCATAACTCATGATAATACTTCCTACCGGGTATTTCTCTTCATAGACGAATTCAATTGCTCCAAATGTAAAACCATTAGTCATTAAGAATCAGAATGCGCTCACATTTCAAACCAAACTAATTCAACTACCCTCTTATATTCAACCCAAACCACATTATCATTATCTAAACCTCATGAACCTAATGATCTCCCGTCAACTTCTCTCTCAGATACAACTCAAACCAAATCGTCATTATCTAAACCTCATGAACCTGATGATAAAATATATCAATCTACGGAAACCGACCTCATCCAAAACATATCTAAAGATAATCCAAACACTTCGTCTTCTTTTTTCAACAACATCACCAGCTGTAAATAATACTGAAAATACTACGTCACCAGAAACACCAATAACCTTAAATAATGCAGTCAATTCTAAACAGATAAAAAGACATAACATATCATCTCCTGAAATTAACGAAGACAACCCAAAAACCAACTTATCTGTTTTTAATACCCCTAAACAATATAAACCAAAAAAGAAACCCAAAACCTTTTCCAAAACCCCCCGTGAAGATGTCATTCACTCTCTAGAATCCATCAAAGACAAAATCGAAAATAGATCACCTCCATTTATACTAAATTTCAATGAAATATGTGATTTTATGGCAAATGTTTTAAACTCTCATAACCCTGAATTAACTTCTAAAGATTACTCCAATGAACCAGAGGAACTAATTCAGATCCTTAATTTTATTTATTGTTACACACAAAATTCTGGGATAAGAAATAATATCACCCGACTAAAGAAAAAAATAAACCCTAACCCTTCTTCAGCTGACGAAACTGACAAATCATCACTAGTTGAGGGATAATCAAGGGATGATTTTCATTAAACACTTGTACTCCGAAACACTTGTAGGATAATGAGATATATCTCATTATCCTAATTATCTCCAAATTTTCAGTGATGCCTTTAAAGCTCATGACGGACACGCTGCTTCATACTAGTGTAAATACACTACTCACACTATAGCCATACCTTCAAACTGCTGCATCCTCACAGGCAAGAGCACAGCCATTTTGGAAGCCTTGATTTTCTTCAAAACGCGTAGTGAGAATAAATGTGTTATCATCACTGACTCATTAAATGCTCTATTAGGTGTAAAACAAATATACCCTACAAATCCAATATTTCAGGCTATAACAAATGAGATAAATATAATTCGATCAACTCGAAAAGAAGTAGCATTTATCTGGGTACCGTCGCATGTAGGAATAGCTGGAAATGAGAAACTGGACAAACTAGAAAACAGAAGCCGAATAAACTCACAATACACAACCAAATCAAGAAATAACCCATACTTTGATCTCAAAAATCTAATTAAAGACCACTGTATGAACATATGGCAAGACTACTGAAAAGATTCAGGAACCAAACTATATGTGATTTATCCCCTTGTGAAGTCCATCTCGAATAATCCATCCAATAGAAGGGACCAAGTAATAACTAACCGACTAAGAATTGGACACACTGCACTGACCCATAAATTCTTAATCAACAAAGAATATTCTCCAACCTGTAGAAACTGTTCTCTCTCATTGACGGTGAAGCATATTCTGATTGACTGTCAGTATCACGTAGAAACAAGAAGAAATATGGAATCTCAGATGACATCAAAACCACTTTAACCATAAACACTGACCATGTAATAAATTATTTAAAAGATTTACGTTTATGTACATATATTTAATGTAAATAAAATGAACTCTTGTGTACGTTACTCCACTAATAACCCTGCGTGGTTGATGTGGATTATATGTGTTTTCTAAATAAAAAAAAAACTTGAAGACTTTCAGAAATTTTTTGCTAAAGTGATTTATGTACTGAAGGTATTTGAATATTTCAAGTATTAGTGGTTCCAGAAAAGCCATTCGTAAATATTTCTCAAAAAATCTTTCATTTATTTTGTTTTCAATATGGATTGGCGAGAGAAAATAGTACGTTTGCATTTATGCCATTTGCATAAAGCATGTTAAAAACTAAAGCATGTTAGAGGCCTTCGAAATGTAGACTTACCGACGTATATTACGTATATCCTGGATTGAGCACGTGACCAACGAAGAGGTACTACGCCGGATAGGTAAAGAGAGATAGGTAGGAATAAGTATAAAGAAAAGAAAGTTAGAATACTTGGGTCACGTTATGAGACATAATAAATATAGAGTACTACAGCTGATCGTTCAAGGGAAAATAGACAGCAGAAGGGGTCCAGGGAGGAGAAGACACTCGTGGCTCCAAAACTTGCGGCAATGGTTCGGATTGTCATCTGCTGAACTTTTCAGATCTGCCGTAAACAAAGTCAGAATAGCCATGTTGATTGCCAAGGTTCGGAACGGACAAGGCACATGAAGAAGTTAAAAACAACTTTAGAGACCATCCGTGATACAGTATAAAAATGGCACGGTTAACCAAAGGTATCTGTACCTTCTTTTAATTCATTATAGGTGTGTATATGGTTTTCCTGTAACAACATTCAATGAAACATTGGAATGTAATGCTAACAACAGAGCACCAAATTTTAGAGCTTTGAGGTGTACGTAAGAGTAGTTTGATTTCCTGGGTAATGATCTGCCTACTTCTTATCTTACTAAAAGGGGTATTTTACGTTTATTTTTTCTTATTTTACCTAAGAGTGCCAGTTTGCATGGCCTTTGGGTGTTATCAGAGATAATAGTTGTTTTAGATAACAAATTCAAAGAAGCGATTAGTTGGAGAAACTTTGAATGTTTTATTTCGAGAGAAGGTTTTATGCTTGTAAATAACAAAAAAATTATTTTGATTGTCTTGTAGAAAGTTGGGAAAAACTAAGTTGTATACAATATCGTTGATTTCTTAAAAAAATAAAGTAGAGATTTTTTGGAAAGTGAAATGGTGAGGATGAATGTTGTGTGATTGACTATAGGAAAACAATGGGAGAAGAATTAAGAGTCGATGTCAAATTGAACGAGAAAGTTTTATTCATTGTTGGCTCATTGGTTGGTTATTCATTGACTATTGGTCATCAGGAAGCTGAATGCTCTAATCAAGCAAACCCCACTACTTCTAATGTATACTCAGAAACTTCTCAAAACATCTACATACTACAGTAAATACATCTAATAACCAAACAGAACTACAAAGTTCTGTCAAAGCTAATTCATCCACTGCTAGTGCACACCCAGAAACTTTTCAAAACACATTAATTACAATAAAATCCTTTAATAACCAAACAGAACAAATTATGGAAACTGACAATAACCTGACAAGATCCATAAGTAATAGAAGTGAAACATCTTCCTTAAAAATTCCAACAACATCAACCTCAAACAACATCAGAAATCCTACTCCAGTAGAGATAACACCAAATCCAATTAATACAAACGTCCCTAATTAACTAAAAAGGTTCATTTCATCTTCTCCAGACACTAACCAAAATACCCCACAGACCGATTCACAGTTATTTACTTCTCCTGTAGTAAGCAAACTAAAAAAAAGTCAAAAAAGTCAACCAGAAATTCCCGCGAAGAACTTTTACTTTCACTAGAGTCAATTAAAGACAAAATAGGAAACAGATCACCACCGTTTATCCTAAATTATAATGAAATATGTGACTTTCTAGAAAATACAATATATGCCAAATACCCTGAAATAATTTCAAAAGATTACTCGAATGAAACTTCCGAGCTAATTGAGATCCTTAATTTTGTTCACGTTTATACCCACAATTCAAAATTAAAAAATAATATAACTAGATTAAAAAAGAAACTAAAGCCCAATAATATCTCTTCCACAGAAGAAACAGATGAACAATTATCTCAGGCAGAATTCTAACATGTCCAATTCCTTTATTTTACAGTGGAATCTTAATGGGTTTTATACCCATTTGGAACAGTTAAAACTATTAATATATGAATTATGCCCAAAGATCTTATGTCTTCAAGAAACTTATTTTAAACAAGTTAATATAAATCTTCGAAATTATCAATGTTTTCCAAAAAACAGAGTAGCACAACAGGCCAGTGGCGGAGTAGCTATCTTCATGGTCTAACCCACTGACTGTGAAACACATCCTGCTTGATTGTCCTCAACTCAAGGAAAGAAGAAGATCCCACGGATTAACAGATGATGATCTCAAGACAGTTCTCACCAAAAAAATGTCGACAGTGTTAAGCTATTTAAAAGACATCAAGTTATTCAATTTTATTTAATGTAATATTTCATGTATGTTATATCCACTAATAACCCTGCGCGGTTGATGTGGTTTTGTGTTTAAATAAATAAAAAAAAAATATTTTATCTTTTTTATTATTTTATGGTATAATAAACAAATGGTATTTAAAAGTTTATAATTTTTGTTTACTATATTTATTTTCCTTGTTTATCCTGGATAAAGCAAGCAACTGAGAAATACTAGAAGCCACGAAAGAAAGGTAATTGATATGATAAATGAGCCCTGAGAATTTTAAATTATTGCATGTTTCTATTAATTTTTGATTTGCATTATAATTAATAATTAAAGTAATTATTTATTTAAGTAAGTTAACAAAAGTCAGCTTAATCATATCATAAGCAAGAAAAGCAGATCATAATATATATATATATATATATATATATATATATATATATATATATATATATAAATATATATATATATAGATATGTGTGTGTGTGTTTATTAAATCCAGTTTACAATTTTGATATTAAAGTTAAAGCCACGTCAAAATCGAACAGTGAACAAATTCAGATTTTTGGGTGACATATTAATTGAGTTAAATAATTTAATGGCTGAAAAGCAACAACATAAATGGAACAATAATTTTATGGAAACGTCAGAATCAGATTTAAATTTTGAACATTATATTTTAATTATTCACGGTTAATTGCTAATTTAGAGTGAAAGCTACGAATTTTAAATATTATTTTTGCAGTAAATTGTCTGTTATTATTTATTAGGACTGGACCTAAACGAACAACTGGAATTCAATAATGTGTAATGTAATCATCATTATTCTAGCTTGACAACCCTGCGTGGGTCATAGCCTCCTCAAGAATTTCTCTCCAGTCGTCCCTATCCATCGCCTTTCTCCGCCAAGCACGTATTCCCAGTTTTCTCATGTCTTCATCAATGTTAACAAGGAACCTTGTTCTAGGTCTTCCTCTTCTTCTCTGACCAATGGGTATATCAAGGAGCGTTTTTCTAGCTGGGTCATTTTGTTCCATCCGCATTACATGCCCTATCCACCTCAGACGTTCTATCTATGTTTTACGATATCAGGTTCCTGGTAAATTCTATAAAGTTCGAGGTTGTATCGTCTTCTCCACACTCCATTGTCATCAACTGCTCCATAAATTTGCCTTAGTACTTTTTTTTCGAAACATCCTAACATGTTTTCATTATTTTTTGTTAGAGTCCAGGTCTCTAAATCATATGTTAGGACTGGGCGTATTATTGTTTTATGAAGGTTTATTTTTGTATTTCTCGATATAATTGTGGATTTAAGGAACATTGAGCCCAAAATAGCATCTGTTGACCGTGCAAATTCTGTAGTTTATCTCGTCGTTTTCTATAACAAGTGGTCGTAGTATTTGTGGTTGCTTGCTTATTTTGTTGGTGTTTATTATCAAACCCATTTTTGTAGTTGATTCTTTTAATGTCACTCGTACAGCGTTTTCCGTTCTCCCAACAATATTGATATCATCAGCATAGGCCAGGATATGCACTGATTTATTATATATTAAACCAGTGGTTGTGATTTGTGACATACGTATTACTTTTTCCAGAGCCAGATTGAACAGGAGAGAGGGTCTCCTTGGCGCAGCCTGTTATTTGTTTTAAAAGGTTCAGACAGTTCCCCTGAATTCGTACTTTATATTCAACTTTTTTTAGAGTTAGTTTTATTAAATTTACCAACTGATTTTGTATTCCTAGCTCTTTCATTGTTTTGAACATTTCTCTTCTATTCACAGAGTTGTAGGCTGCTTTGTAGTCTATATGTATGTGATGAGTATCAATGCCATATTTCAATGTTTTTTCCAAAATTTGTTTCAGGGTTGCAATCTGATGAATTGTCGATTTACCACCCCTAAAACCAGCCTGCTATTTTCCTACTATCCGTTCTGCATATGGTGCCATACAATGACATAGTACTGTGGAAAATATTTTATACGCTGCATTTAGAAGCGTATTTCCTCTGTGGTTCGAGCATTCAAAGATATCTCCTTTTTTGCGTATGGTGCAAAGTATTTCAACATTCCAATCATTTTTGAGGTATTTCTGTGTCCATATTTCTTTTATAAGCTGCTGTAATGCCATTATGGTATCATGGCCACCTTCTTTATATAGTTCAGCTGGGAGATTATCTATTCCGGGTGATTTATTTCTGGTTAGTTTTTTAACTGCATCTTTAACTTCAAGAATCATTGGTGATTCCTCTTCCCTCTCGTGTGTTGTTCCCCTTAGCTCATCTCTTTCGTCTTTTAGGTTTTCTTCTTCTTCCTCTATATTAAGTGCCTGGTTAAAGTATTCTACCCATCTATTCAGTACATCTTTCCTTGTCGTTAATAGGTCTTTTTTTTGTTGCATTCTTGAATTCATCGACCAACCAATGATTTCTACGGCCACAAATTTCTATTCCTATTTCCTCTTTCGCTGCTGCTTCAATGTCTTCTTTTAGTCTAGTCCAGCTCTCAGATTTTGCACATTGCATTTTTTCCTCAATGTTGAAATCACTAGGCAATGATCTGAGTCTATGTTTGCGCCCATATAACTTCTGCAGTTTATTACGTCTCTTCCATACCTTGAATCTATTAAGATGTGATCAATCTAACTCATTGTTCTTCCATCAGAAGAGGTCCAGGTTACCTTGTGTTCAAAATAGGTGCTAGCGACTGTCATATTAAGTGCTGCTGCTAAGTTTATCAGTCGTAATCCATTATCGCTACTGATATTGTGTAGACTATGCTTTTCTATGGTGGGCATGAAAACTCGCTCTCGTCGTCTTGCATTTCATCCTTTGACTGGAGGCTTTAAAGTCAATAATAAGGCCTTTTGTTCTTCGGTTTTCAATAAATCCCACCCCATCTATGTGTTGGTTTTTAGTGCAGCTGTAATATATGGAATGGGTTCTCTTGTCAAGAGTGTCAGTTCCCACCCACCGCATTTCCTGCAGTGCTAAAACATCTACTTTGTATGTATTCACTATGTCTAGTAAAGATGTGCTCCAGTTCAGTACAGGTTTCGGATATTCCATGTTCCTAATCTTAATTCCTTTTTCCGTTTGCAGAGTCGTCGTCGTGAGTTCCGTCCAGCTAATAGTTCCTGAGCTTCCGTAACATATGTTTTTTTACAGGAAGAGGTTGACAATCTCTAGCTCAACCCCCAACCTGGAGGGCCAGAGACTCTTTTGTTAGAGTTGCTATACCTTAATCTGTTTTGGTAAGTTTGGTAAGTTCTTTGGAATAATCAGTATAAGCATGATCAAGATATCCTCTCCTTTTTACTTTTTCTTTGCCTTAATGGCATTATTTATTAGCGTTTTCATAGTCAGTCTTCGTTAGTTAAGTTAGGAGTTAATTAATAATATGCAGCATAATAGCAACTGATCCTACTTTTAATTGTAATTTGTGAGGTCGGAGTTTAGGTAATTGCAGTGAATTCAAAAACTTTGTGGGATAGTTGACTACGTCATCTTATTTTATAACTGTGTCTACTAATTTTAACGAAAACAACTTTCCTGGATGAAATTCTGAATAGGCACATTAAGACCATCGACATCTGTATTTTTGTCATCAATATTGCTCGATCATTTAGCCAATTATGCTTATTAAACTCTTGCACTGTGTCCAGAAAAAACAAGCTGAATGAGCTGCCCTTTGAAATCTATGAAGTTAAAGTAGTCTGTAGGTAATGTGATCAATCCGATTGAAGTGTCTATAGCTACTTTACCATTTCCAATGTCTAACAATTGCTTTGAAAATACAATTGTATTTTGACCTTATAGCAAAAACACTCACATGACATGTTACTTGTTAATTATAGCGTCTTTACTTGCTACCACAAATTGGATAATTTAGTTCATCAGCAGCAATTGATTGGAAAATAATTGACTCTGACCAAATTACCTTGACAATAGTATCATGGCTTCACCAAAAATGTATGGTTTGGCACGAATATCTTCTAAAATTCTATCCAGTGCCTCCAATGATCTCTTGTAAGCCATCGTTCATTCGTCCCAAAATTATTTATGTGCATGCCTGTAAAATCTTCGCCATTGCGCTATTTTATTTGATGTTTCAAACTGGTGATTCATTGTTTTTCATGGTTAATGGTAATTTCAAGACAGCATGTGCATTTCGACCACCCTCTAATAAAGTTACTATTCCACCTGAACGCTATGGCTACCTGGTTTTGCTAGTTGATCTTCGCCAATAGCAACAAAATTAGGTTTTTTATGTCCCTCGCAGAGCATGAAAGAAGTAAATTACACCAGATGCAATGTTCACAGCTTCTATAAAAAGATCGTACGCAATCCTTTGTTATTGATTTGATTGTGGAACATTTGTACAAATTATTTCGGCCAATGCTTTAGTTCTTTTCTTATTGAAGATATTTTAATCTGCATTAAAAAGTATGCCTTTATAATAAACCTGTAACAGTAAAATAAAAAAAAACCAATAAAAGAGTAAATGCCAGACCAAATAATTTAATGAGCATACTACGGGTGTTTTCACAAAGCACTTCGTGTCTATGTTCACATATCAATTCATCTACAATATATATATATATATATATATATATATATATATATATATAAAGTGATAAGTGATATGTAAAGTGTAGTAGTATCTGTTGGGCTTGGGAGACTGAGACCTCGGAAGCCCTGAAGAAGACATCTAAGAGAATGTCGAAATCTCGACGCAGTGGTAATTGACGCGGTTCAACCCGGAATGTATATGTATATATGTATATATATATATATATATATATATATATATATATATATATATATATAAGTAAAAAGTAATGGCATGTCTCGCAAAACAGAAAACCAAAAATGGTATATCGATGGAAGGCAACCGTATATACGTATTTCTGACTATTGGTCGTCTTCAGTACGGTGCAGCCAAGTTAGAAAAGGAGCATATTACCTTGGGAAAGGATCACTACAGGAGCAATGCCACCAATTTGTGGCATTAGAGTTAGAAGACCCTGATGGTTTCCAGGGCAACAACTAACACCAACCACGGAGGAAGCTACAGCTACCTGGGGAAAGGTGTTCTAACCTTTCCCCAGAAAAAAAAACTTCGTAAAAGTTTCTAACTTGGCTGCACCGTAGTGAAGACGACCAATAGTCAGAAATACGTATATACGGTTACCTTCCATCGATATACCATTTTTGGTTTTCTGTTTTGCGAGACATGACATTACTTTTTACTTTTATTATTCACTCGCATTATCCCTTTCCATGTATATATATATATATATATATATATATATATATATATATATAATTTGTTTTTACTACCAGAGGAAAAACCCAATACTTACCCTTGTTATCTAGTTTAGATAAAGACTAGAAACTGTAGACAAATATTAAAAACACTTGAGAAAGTGTGAAAAAACACATTTTTTAGAAGTGTCGAAAATAAAAGTTTTTATTGTTTTATTCTTATTTAATATAAAATGTTTAAACATTTAAACTATTTTTTTGACATATTTAATATGTAACGTGTATTGGATATAGTGAAAAAACAATATATTATGGATTTCTAGTAGCTGAATGGATCAAACCATTCCAAAACATAATAAAAAGTGGGGATCTATAATTTACGTCAAAATAAAAAGAACAATGAATAGTTCTAGTAAAACTAGTAGTAAAATACACTGACCTAGAAAATACTAAATTATTCAACCCAATCGTGTGGTCATTCAACTACAAATACAATAATTTCCAAGGTATTGATTTTTAAGCTCAGGTTGACTTGATGTAATCACACAAGAGGTATTATTTTTAAAATGTGACACTACTTTTATGAAGGTAAGGACGAAACTCAAACGTTACAGCATAAAAGCTAAATTAAAATTTTCATTCTACACTGTTCTAGTGAATTCTGAAATTATCAAGGTTTATTATAAAAAATGTTCTTTCTGAGATTCCTAAAAAAGAAACTTTTAAAACATATCAAACATGTACTGGACAATTAAACTAGAATACCTTCATATTTTTGAGTTAGCCGTTAATATTTATTTGTTAAATATGTCTGAAGAAGAGAGGTGACCTTCTGTACACAAGGTTATATATGACACTGCAGCCTAGCTTAAGACTGTCTACATATCTTCTTCTTAGCCTTATGTCGTCCATATTTGGACATAGGCCTCTCCCAACTCCTTCCATCGGTCTCTATTCTGAGCAACATATTTCCAATTTGTTCCGGCTATTCTTTTAATATCATCAACCCATCTCATCTGTGGTCTTCCTCTTGGTCGTTTACTTTCGTAAGGTCTCCAATGTTGTATTGTAGTATTCCAACGTTGGTCTTTTTGTCTAGCAGTGTGGCCCGCGAAGCTCCATTTAAGTTTGGCAATTTTTGTTGCTATGTCCTCGACTTTTGTTTTGGATCTTACCCAGTCGTTCCTCTTTTTATCTGACAGTCGTATACCTAACATTGCTCTCTCCATTGTTCTTTCTGTTCTTTCTGTCTAGTTTATTCATGTTTGCCTTGGTTAGGGTCCAGGTTTGACATCCATATGTCATGATAGGAAGGATGCATTGGTTGAACACTTTGCTCCTCAAGTATTGGGGTATTTTGCGGTTCTTAAGTATCCAACTAAGTTTTCCAAATCCTGCCCATGCTAGTCTTGCTCTTCTAGTAATTTCCGCACTTTGGATATTCTTATATATATTTATATATTTCTGGATTTGTTCTATCTCACTGCCATTTATAGTTATACGTCTGGGGTCATCTGTGTTTGTCATTATTTTTGTTTTTTTCATAATTATTTTTAGGCCGACGTATTGGGAGCTGGCTGCTAGTTCCCCCATCATAATTTGCAGTTTCTCGAATGTGCTCGCTATAATCACTATGTCGTCAGCGAATCTAAGGTGGTTTAACTTGTTGCCATTAACGTTAATACCATAGGTTGACCAATTTGTGGTTTTGAAGACGTCTTCTAGGGCTAGGTTAAAAAGTTTTGGCGATATTACGTCTTCTTGTCTTACTCCTCTCTTAATGGGGATGGGATTTGTATTTTCGTCTAGTTGTACTATATATATCACCTATTGACAATCAATGGTAACGTGATAGAACAACTAGAAAAATATCAGTACTTGGGAACTTTGATCAATGAAACCAATGATCATACTGCATAAATAAACAGGCGAATAGAGATTGCTAGATCAGCATTTATACGAATGAAGCCACTCCTAACGTGCAAAAATCTAAATTTGGAGATCAGACTACGTACCATTCGCTGTTATATATTTTCAATATTATTATATGGAGCTGAGACTTGGACATTAAAAAAATGCAATTTAAAAAGAATCGAGGCTTTCGAACTCTGGTTACACCGCAGAGTATTAAAAATATCATGGACTGATAGAATTACAAATAAAGAAGTACTGGAGAGGGTTGGTAAAGAAACAGAATTAATCACCACTACACAAATCAGAAAACTGGAATACCTAGGCCACGTGATGAGGGAACCAAAATATGAAATTTTGAGTCTCATAATACAGGGAAAGATTCAAGGAAGATCTGTTGGGCGAAGGCAGAACTCATGGTAAAAGAATTTACGTGATTAGTATCTATGCAGATCGATTGATTTGTTTAGAGCAGCAAGTTCAAAAATAAAAATAGCCATTTTGATTGCCAACCTCCGTAGGGAGACGGCACTCTAAGAAGAAGAAGATGGGCAAAAACCAATAAAGAGAAAACCGAAATTTTCGCTGAAAACTTAAACCAATTTTCTTGCCTTTTCCTGCAGATGAAGTATTAATATAGATAATGAAATCCAAATTGATCTAGAATCTTCCTATCAACTTAAAATCCCTCTAAAAAAATTTACATTATATTTATTTTATTAAATTTAGATTTAAATATATAACATTTATTTAACAGCAGCTACATCCAGTATTGACATTCTTAAAAGATTCCAATTAAAAGTCATCAGATTGATAATTAATGCTCCAAAGTACGTTCCAAATAAGACGATCGGAAGAGACCTCAAAATGACAAAAATATCAACGAAAAAGTCACCAAACTCTGCCAATAATATGATCAGAGTTAACTTGTTAACTATAAGTAGACTTCGCCAAATATGCAAATAAAAATGTAGAAAATATGCGCATAAATATGCACGTGTTTACCCGAAAATATGCAAATATTTTACAAAATATGCATACAAATAAATAAAAAAATCGTAAAATAGTAACAATTTTATTTAAAAAAAAAGTGTACATAACTAAATATTTCCTACTATTCATTAAGATTTACATTTATTTTAAGTAACTACATCATTTTTAAGTATGAATAAACTTATTTAGAATTATGGTAACAATAAATGACCAAGTGGTGTTCAAAATTTTCTAACAAAAACTTGTGGCTTCTGTCTGAGTACATATATTTATATATGGAAAAACTTCGTTCAACATCAACTGATGTAACGGGAGCATTTTTCAAACTAACCAAAACATTTGGTTCTAAATTAATTGTTTCCGAAATATTTCCAGCTAGAACACTGACTACTTCAGAAAGAATATGGTAACCTTTATTTTTTTCCATAGTACCTTCAATTTTTTTTAAAATATCTTTTCCAATATTACCTCTAACGTTCCGACAACATGACGCAAATTCTTTTATTAATGCTGTACTTTCGAACAATGACAGTTTTGGTGATTCTAACTGAGTAATTGTTTTTTGAACAAAACTAAAATTTGATTTTATAAATGAAAGTTCTTGTTGAAGCAAGTTACTCTGAAAAGTTTGTTTAGAATCCAAAAGAGATTGGGAACTTTCATCTGTTAACGTATCAATTATGTTCTTTATTTTAACAAAATGATCTGCATAAAAATTAGCTGCTTCTAACCATGTTCCCCATCGCGTTAAAATAGGTTGTGATGGAAGAGGAATGTTAGGTAACATTTCTTTATAAAGTTGAATTCTTATAGGAGATTTAAGAAATACTTTTTTGACACTGGATATCATGGTATTTACAAGAGGAAACTTTTTTCGTATTTCCTCTGCAACTCTATTTAATCCATGCGCTACACAAGTAACATGTATTAAATCTGGGAAAAATATTTTTAAATTTTGTCCTGCTTTCACCATATAAGGAGCAGCATCCGATAAAATAAGCAGTAATTTATTAGAAGGAATAGTTGTCGGAAGAAAAAAAGTTGCTAATGTTTCTTGTATAAAACGCGAAATTGTTAAAGCATTTGTTTTCTCAAGTTGCTGGCATGAAATAAGATGAGATTTTGGTAAGGTATCTTCTTTAAGAACACCAATCAATAAATGAGCAATATACTTTCCTGAGGAATCAGTGGTTTCGTCTACAGATATGTAAAAATAATTATCTGCAATTTCTTTCTTAATATTAATTAACACCGACGAGTATAGCCCGTTCACATTATTTCTTCTTAGAGACCGATCACTTGGAACATTAAGTTTGCAATATTTTTTTAGAAACGAACTAAAATTTACATTTGCTAATTTTGAAAGCGGTATGTTTGCAGACACTAATGCGCGACACAAGTCTTCATTAAAAGTTTCTTGCTCATCTAATTTTTTTGAAGTAGATTGGAAACATTTAGCCATTGAAGTTTGATGTTTTCCTCCTATTTTTCCTTTTTTTGCAATGTGTGAAGCAGTTCTCACATGTTGGTCTATCTGAAATTTCTTCTCACATGCTATCTATAAATAAAAATAAAAACCTTTATTTTAACCCAACCTTTAAAATATAAAAATATACAAGGTGTTTTTGGTTAATCAAATAACTGGTTTGGAAAAAAAAACACTCGCTAAGTGTTTTAAATGCAGTATTAATCCACAAATTAGTTTTTGTTACTAACCATTAGTACATCATATAACTTATTTTAAAATTCAACAAAAGTTTTTTTTTTGTTAATTCAATTACAATAAAAATAATTGTGTTTTAGAATAGCTGACTTCATAAAAAAAAGTAAATGTGAAACATTTTTCTAAATACACACCATTGTATTGTACCATGGACAATTTTTTCTCACTAAAGGAAGCTATTTTTCATTTAAAAACAACCTACGAGTACTAAATTTCAAGTAAATACGTTTATTAGTTTTAAAGTTATTGTTGTTATTAACTAAAAGAATTTAATTTTTTTTAATTTTAACACCCTGTATCTCGAAAAGTAAATAAGTTTGACCCCTCATTAACTATATCGTTTTGTTCAATTTTTCGAGAAGTATCTACAGTCAAACGTTGTAAGTGTCATTTGAAAACACCCTGTATGTATGAAATATTAGATATTTAATAGAAAATATTAGATACTTACAATTTTGCCACAGACTGAACAGTAGATTTTTCCCATATCCATAGACAGCTCTTTATAAGGTTTAATCCAAGTTGAAGCACTGGTTGTTTTAGGCATTATAAAATCACAATCTTCCTTTTTGTTACGCACAACGAGTGTTTACGCTTTGAATATCAAAACAAAAATGATTTACAAATCTGAGCATCAAATTAGAAATGTTTAGGTACCTAATTCAATAAACTGGGAGATTTTGGAAAATCCCTAAATTAGGAACAAAACTATTAGCCGTTTACCTGCTGTTAAGATACAATAAATTGTAGATAGATTTGGGGATTAGATCATAAAATGCAAATGAGCGAACCCTTAGCGATTATCCAATAACTGAATGCCTCAGTGACCGAGACTTTCTAAGAATGTTGAGGGCTACTTAAATTGATCTTCTTTGAAATTGTAAATGTTTTGTACCTGTAGAGATTACGTACTTAGATCATTTCTTAATTAAAATGACTACAAAATTTTATACAAGAATTGAAATAAATTGGTATGTTTAAAAATTTTCAAATACAGTATAAAAATCTGAACTTTTATGCACTTTATGCAAACTTTTATACAAATATGCCAAAATATGAAATATTTGCATAAAATATGCACAATATGCAAAATATGCAATATGCATATTTGCCGAAGTCTAACTATAAGTTAGCAGAAGCCCAATAGAATCTAGAAGCAGAGGCCCAACCAAACCCTAAGACATACCTGACACTATTCCAGTGCCAAGAATACATAGGAAATTGTCAATTGTCAATTTTCTACAAGACATTTTTTCTATAATAATATTTGTATTGTTAAATGTTCTCAGACAATTTATTTATTGTAATTATATTAGATTGTAAATATATTGGGATGTTCAATAAAAAAAAAAAATTAATATTTTGTTTATGTCGTGGTAATGTTTTGTATTATCTCTGGCTATCGGCAATAAAGTCAAATTAATCTAATTCAAATAAATCATGTGTTTTGGTTCTATTTTTAAATTTCTCCAATACTAAAAATTAATTTCCAATATTCCATGGATAAAATAATAACTACGGGTAACCAGAAACCAAAATTGGTAAAATACTAATAGCCTGTGTCATAAATTTACTATTCGTTACACCCAGCTCCCGTTTTATATCAAAAGCAATATAATGCTTCTGGTATCGCCAAAAAATTGTGAAATGCTTGAATACGTGATATTAATATTGATTCACGATTTTGTATCCGTGAAAAATAGCTTTTCTGAAAAGCTATTTATAATTCCTCACAAAAATAATAAAAAATTTAAGCGCACTGACAACTGATGCGGCAAATTTTAGGTTTTCTACGATGGTAGGTGTTTAGAATGTTCTGAGTTGACAGGAACTTGAAGAATTGTTGAATTGTTTCGCTCGCAATTTAATAAGAGTCATTTTTTATTTGTTTTGTTGACAACAGCTTCTAAGCCGCTCGCAGTACCGAATATTTTCTAATAATTCGAACTGCACTATTCCCAGAGCAAAACAGATTTATGTTTTGTTTGTTTCTGGACAACAGAGGAAATTATGGGATTTTTCAAAAAAAAAAAAAATACTTTAAAAATAGATAAATTAAGAAAACTATCCTTAATCCTCGTCTCACTCCACATCTAATTTCAGTTTCTTCTGACAGCTGTTCGTTAACACGTACTTTTGCTCGCTGTTTATAGTATACATTTGATATGATCCTGAGGTCGTTGTAGTCAATCTTCTTTGATTTCAGGACATTCATTAATTGTTTATGTCGTACTTTATTGAATACTTTATTATAGTCAATAAAACATGCGTATATATCTTGATTGACGTCCAGGCATATTTGTATTAGTATATTAAGTGAAAAAAGAGCTTCACGTGTTCCTAGGCCTTTGCGAAAACCAAATTGTGTATCATTAACGTCTATGTCCAGTTTGTGATATATTCGGTTATGGATGACTTTAAGTAGTAACTTTAGCATATGAGACATTAAGCTAATGGTACGGTAATCGCTGCATTCTCTTGCGTTTTTCTTTTTAGGGAGACAAATAAAAATAGATGTTAACCACTCTTTGGGTAATAGGCCTGAACTATAAATTTGGTTCAAGAGTGTCACCAAAACATCAATGTGCTTCTCATCTAGAATTTTTAGGATTTCTATAGGAAGCATATCAGGTCCAGGACTTTTCCCACTCTTCATTGTTTTTAATGCGTGTAATATTTCTTCTTTTATAATATATGGACCTATTTCTTCTGACGTAAGGTCTATGTGCTCCAGATCTCTTTATTCATCATCGAACAATTCGTCGATATATTCTGCCCATCTTTGTACTTTCTCGTCCGTATGTGTTATAGCAGTCCCGTGTCTATCCAGAATTGCACAAGTGGGATTTTGTTTTCTTAGTCCTGCCAGTTCTTTGACTTTCTTGTGTAGGTTAAACAGATCATATTTATTTTGAAGATCTTCGATCTCTTTGCATTGCCCTTCAAAGTATTTTTCTTTTGCCTGCTTTATCGTCTTCCTGATCTCGTGGTTTATCTCTCTGTATTTATTGTTATCCTTGTTTTTAAATTGTCTCCGTTGTTCCATCATATTGAGTATCTCGTCATTCATCCATTCCTCTTTTCTCCTTGCGGAAGTCTTTAGTATTTCTTTACAGGGTTCCAGTAGACAATCTTTTAGTCGATTTCAGTACTTGTCAATATCATTGGTGTTTGTGTTCAATTTGTTGCAGTTCACATGCAGTTCATGTTGGAGGCATTCTTTTACTTTAGGTTCTTTAAGTTTTCTTGTGTCTATTGTAGGGATTCTCTGATGTCTTTTAATATTTTTAAGGGTGAGTGTAATCTTGGCTATAAGTGGATTGTGATCTGAGGCCACGTCTGATCCAGGATATGCTTTCACGGCTTTAACAGCATTACGGTATCTTTCATTGATCATAATGTAGTCTATCTGGTTCCTGACTAATTTCTCCTATGTATCTGCGGGCGATCGGCATGTATACAGTCGTCTGTTTGGTAACATAAACAATGTGTTTGTAATAATAAAGTTCTGCTCTTGACAGAATTGTAACAGACGGTCTCCTCTCTCGTTTCGATTTCCCAGACCATAGTTTCCTATACACTTTCCGCTTTGCCCCTTTCCAATCTTTGCATTGAGATCACCTAGGACTATCGTGATATCTCTTGTTTTCGTTATTCTAAGTGCCTCTTCGATATCTCGGCAAAATAATTCTACTTCTTCTTCGTCGGCATTCGCCGTAGGAGCATAAACTTGTATCAAATTTAGTTTGGCATGAGATGTCACTAACTTCAGTACCATTACTCTTTCTGAGATAGGGAAATAGCATTCTACCGCTCTATTAGATTTTTTATTAACTATTACTGCCACGCCGTGTCTGTGTTGGTTATTCTCGCTACCTGAAGAATATATTGTGGCTTCGTCTGTTGAAAGACAACCTGAGTTGGGCCACCTAGCTTTACTGATACCCAGTACATCGATATGCAATCTGTTCATTTCTTGAATAACGTTCTGCATTTTACCAGACTGAAACATGCTCTGAACATTCCAGGTTCCTATTCTAGTGTTGGACAGTCTTATTTTTTATCTACGTTCTTTTGACAAGGAATTCGCTGATTAACGCCCTGCGAGTCCTTGTCTTCTTCTCCCCTGCCGGATCTTGGCTTCCGAGGGCCATGATCAGTAACGCCGTTATTAGTTTCTAAAACCATGATGATTTTACTAGGGATATCCATGGGGATCTTTAATGTAGTGGTTTTCCCTTGCCTTCTACATCCTTATGCTGTTGACCAGTACATGGGTTCCTCCATCTTCGAGATCGATTTCTCAACCCCAGGACAAAAGGGTGCCCTACTACCTACCAATTCTTCCGCCCAGAGCCGTTGATTAGAAAGTGTGGGATTGCTTATACCGGCAATCGGTCGGTGAAATTTTCACCATATCTGGCTACCCTCACTTAGTTTAGCCTGCAGACCAATACAGTTGTTCGGGGTGTGGCACTTGGAGCCATAAGTGAGAGTTAAGTGTCTTATGAGGACCAGTTATCAAGAACCATCTCCCATCTATGACGCTTGATGTGGTTGTTCCGATAAAAGGTGCTACCTCTATAACACAACCCTACACCCCAGCCATTCAATTACTTTGACACAAAAAAACAGTTTATTGTTTCCATAAATTTTTAACAGATATGTTAGTCGAATTTCATCCATATTGCTTCCATTTTTTTCTAGTCTTTTATTTTCTTATTAATCAAGTATATTTCAACTTGTCTTACATCTTTTATTATTATATCGTTTTTTGTCCTTCCTTTAATGTTCTGTAAATTGTTCCGCATATATGGAAAACAGCAATGAAGTTGGCCTCAAAATGAACTTGACAAAACTAAAAACCATGTACAACGAGCTACTGGATGTCCAATAGGTAATAATAAACAACACTGCACTTGAGACAGTAGAAGAACATGTATGCCTGAGACATAATTAATACATAAATCTGGCTTATTACTTCCAGAAATCAACAGAAGAAGGAAACTGGCTTGGGCTTTTGGTAAAAATGCAGTAATATTCAAACCCAGGACTCTAAAGAAAAAAGCATTCGATCAGTGTATACTAAGGTCACTCAAAGGTCAATTAAACGGTGCATGCTAGATATAACAAAAACAGATAAGAATAGAATGGATTAGATGGAAAACCGAGGTCACTGATGCAATCCACAGAATTAAATCTTCAAAATGACAGTATGAGGGTCATTTAGCAATAAGAACATTAGAAGAGGGTTATTTACCTGAAACAATTTTATGGAGGACATAAGAAAATGTGTTGTGACCGAGGAACAATACGCTGGACCAACGTGGTATCCTGATCTGGTTCGAGACAAGACTATGTTGGAGAACGTCCAAAGAAAAGCCACCCGAATTTCTTTGGGGCCGAGAAGACCTTCTTATGCAGAAAGACTTAGTATGGCTAACCTAACTTCTTTTGAACTTTGTCGAAAACGTGGAGACTTAATTACAACTTTTAAAATATTAAAATTTAATTTTGGAAATCTCGATGAAATGTTTATCATTAATCAAGATGAACGCCTCAGAGGTCATCAGTTCAAACTGAAGAAAGAAAATTTTTCTACAAGATCAAGGCAGAACTTTTTACCAAATAGAGTTTTTGAGTGCTGGAATAACCTTAACAATAACATTGTCTCTGCTCCCTCTACCAACTTGTTCAAAAACAGACTTGACCGTTTTACATTATAGTTAAAATTAAATTAAAATTTTTATTTTTTACTAGTAGGTTATTAATGAAATTTCTTTGTTTTTGGGCATAATAGGGACTTAGTTCCTCTGCCCTCGCTTAAGTATAATAATAATAATAATAATAATAATAATTCCCGAAGAACCTTCTAGAAAACATCAGAAAGCTGGGTCTAAATGAACATCTATATAAGATCATGCAGAAAGCTGTGCTACTTTCGACGTCCAGATGCGTTCGAAAATTTTTGGGAGATACACCGATGTACCAAGTCACCTAGGACTCGATAACATGGAAAGAGTCCCACCAGAGGTCAATCCTTTTGATACCGTAGGTATCTGGGATGAGTGAATTTTCCCCTTAGAGGGAGTGTGAGCCGTATGGCTAAATCTAGATAATAATAACAAATAAATAATAACAAATCGGATCTAAATTAGCGTTTGACACTTTATTATTAAATTATAAAAACAAAACTGACTTCGATCTAAGCTTCTACATAAGGAGCCAAGCTAACCTCTAATTCTGTCGCTTGGCGGAAACCATTCCTTCTACTTCTGTCATATTTCTTAAAGCTAAGTTTACACCAAGTATTTCTTAAGATACTACAAAATGTATTATTATTTTTCAGTATTGCCAGTAATCAGAAAAACATCAAATCTGGTGTAACGGCTCTCTCGACAACCAGTACCAAACGCTTTTGGAAATGTAGTGTCAAGTGCTGAATTCGATGCTAATGGAATAGATAAACATATGAAAGTACAAATTTTGGCTGAAGAAGAACCTGCGATTAACCAATTTAAAATAAGGGCCATATTTTGAATGAAGCGGAAGAGAATCTGTTTACTAGAACTCTCGTTTTATATCTGTAAAAATTTGTAAAGATTATTTATTTGTTTACAATATTTTGTTCAACCAATTTAGAAATTCATAAAAATCATTATTTTGACTGTAGAGTGGAGCACACGATATTTCCTTTATGAGAGATCTTCATGTCGAAGGTCACCGGATGCCGTTATCTCTTTTATTGAGACAATTTGGCCTTTTTTGAATTTATATGGCTTTTCGGATAATTCTTGGTTTATAGAAGCGGATGAGTACTATGGTTCTGGAGTTTTCAAAGTCGATTTTGTGACCTGTATGAAGATGGTGTGAGGATCTAAGAAATAATCTTCTTCTTCTAGCTCCATGACCGTTATCGATCGTTTGATATCATGTTGGCTACCATATTCGCTATCGTGACTTTATTGACAGCAGCTCTAAATAACGATGTAGTCGATTTTCCATACCACAGATTTTTCAGCTATGATGTTCTTCTTCTACCAGGACCACGATTACCTTGGATCTTTCCCTGAATGATCAGATGTAAAAGATCATATTTTTCAGGGTGTCTCATAATGTGACAGAAGTATTTCAGCTTGCGTTTCTTTATTATATTGACCAGTTGTGTTGCTTGGTTCAGCCGTCTAAGGCCCTCATCATTTCTAACTCTGTCGACCCAGCTTATTTTCAGTAGTTGTCTATATACCCACATCTCAAAGGCTGTAAAGCGTCTAAGGATAGCCTCAGTTAAAGTCCACGCTTCTACTCCATACAGCAGGACAGGAAAGATGTAGCAAGATGTCATTCGAACTCTAAGGTCAATTCTAAGATCGTGACTGCAAAGTACGTTTCTCATTTTTACAAAGGCAGCTCGGGCTTGTTCTATTCGGCTTTTAATTTCTGCGGTTGGATCCCAGCTCTCATTGATATTACTGCCGAGATACACGAGTTTCTCTACTCTGTCCAGTGTGGCATCTCCGACTTTTATACCGTCATCCTGTATATAATTTTGTTTGCTAACTATCATATATTTAGTTTTCTTAACGTTGACTTTAAACCATACTGATCACAAGTCTATTTTATTTTGTTCATTAGATTTTGAAGGTCTTCTCCGCAATTAGCAAGCACTAAGGTATCGTCAACATATCTAATATTGTTGACGGTTACTCCATTCACAATAATACCTTCAGTTGTCTCCATTAAGGCTTCCTTAAATATTTTCTCCGAATATAAGTTAAAAAGTAAAGGCGACAATATACAGCCTTGTCTCACTCCTCTTTTTATATTTATTTCATCGGACAGTTCTTGTTCAACCTTTATTCTTGCCACTTGATGCCAGCATAGATTTGTAATTATTCGTAGATCTTTATCGTCCAATCCAGCTGTTTCCAATATTTCTAGCATTTTGTTATGTCGGACTTTGTCAAAAGCCTTTTAAAAATCGATTGCACAAATGTACACATTTTGATAAGAAATAATAGTGAACAAAATAAGAAAGAAACAAATCAATTGGTTCGGTCACGTGGTAAGAATGGATTAAACTCGACTGATAAAGAAAATAATGGAAATGGAGAAGTCAACGAAAAGAAGAAGCGGTAAACCCAAAAAGAAGTAGCTGGATCAAATAGAAGAATATGAAAGGAAAAGGGAAAAACCGTAAAAGAGATAAATGAATTAGTAAAGAATAGAATAGAAAAGAAAAAAATGTATAAATGATATACCGGAATCACGTTCCCGAACATCAAGAAGAAGTTTTAATTGATGTATTCTTCTTTATCTCCTTGATAGCTTTAATTAATCGATTACTTATATGTGTCTTCCACTTTGCTTCCCATAGTTTTATTAATTATCATAGGATTTCGTGAAATATTTGAAAAGTAAACGGTGGCTACTATTTTTAATTATTTTTTTTATTATTTTCTTCAAAGTAAACAAATAATTCACATACGTACATTTTGCTTTGAACCCCCAAATAATTTTAATATTCTCCGTCCTTGGTTTATGACATTACGATGGATATTATCAACTGTGTCATAAAACTGTGCTATGAATAATTTTTAAATGGAGTAGTTATATTTTATATATTTTAAAATAAGTAATAATATTTTTTATCTTCAAAACGATTAAATACCTTTGAATTTTTTGACCTGTATCAGATGAAATAATACTTTTTAGTTACTATAAAAGTTTTCTACAGACTTCTATTCTGCATACTTGGCAACGTTGTACAGTAGAAGCATTTTACCTTGCTCAATGTGAGGTGACCATTTATAATAAATTATTTATTAGTAGACTTCGGCAAATATGCAAATAAAAATGTAGAAAATATGCGCATAAATATGCACGTGTTTACCCGAAAATATGCAAATATTTTACAAAATATGCATACAAATAAATAAAAAAATCGTAAAATAGTAACAATTTTATTTTAAAAAAAAAAGTGTACATAACTAAATATTTCCTACTATTCATTAAGATTTACATTTATTTTAAGTAACTACATCATTTTTAAGTATGAATAAACTTATTTAGAATTATGGTAACAATAAATGACCAAGTGGTGTTCAAAATTTTCTAACAAAAACTTGTGGCTTCTGTCTGAGTACATATATTTATATATGGAAAAACTTCGTTCAACATCAACTGATGTAACGGGAGCATTTTTCAAACTAACCAAAACATTTGGTTCTAAATTAATTGTTTCCGAAATATTTCCAGCTAGAACACTGACTACTTCAGAAAGAATATGGTAACCTTTATTTTTTTCCATAGTAGCTTCAAATTTTTTTAAAATATCTTTTCCAATATTACCTCTAACGTTCCGACAACATGACGCAAATTCTTTTATTAATGCTGTACTTTCGAACAATGACAGTTTTGGTGATTCTAACTGAGTAATTGTTTTTTGAACAAAACTAAAATTTGATTTTATAAATGAAAAGTTCTTGTTGAAGCAAGTTACTCTGAAAAGTTTGTTTAGAATCCAAAAGAGATTGGGAACTTTCATCTGTTAACGTATCAATTATGTTCTTTATTTTAACAAAATGATCTGCATAAAAATTAGCTGCTTCTAACCATGTTCCCCATCGCGTTAAAATAGGTTGTGGTGGAAGAGGAATGTTAGGTAGCATTTCTTTATAAAGTTGAATTCTTATAGGAGATTTAAGAAATACTTTTTTGACACTGGATATCATGGTATTTACAAGAGGAAACTTTTTTCGTATTTCCTCTGCAACTCTGTTTAATCCATGCGCTACACAAGTAATATGTATTAAATCTGGGAAAAATATTTTTAAATTTTGTCCTGCTTTCACCATATAAGGAGCAGCATCCGATAAAATAAGCAGTAATTTATTAGAAGGAATAGTTGTCGGAAGAAAAAAAGTTGCTAATGTTTCTTGTATAAAACGCGAAATTGTTAAAGCATTTGTTTTCTCAAGTTGCTGGCATGAAATAAGATGAGATTTTGGTAAGGTATCTTCTTTAAGAACACCAATCAATAAATGAGCAATATACTTTCCTGAGGAATCAGTGGTTTCGTCTACAGATAAGTAAAAATAATTATCTGCAATTTCTTCCTTAATATTAATTAACACCGACGAGTATAGCCCGTTCACATTATTTCTTCTTAGAGACCGATCACTTGGAACATTAAGTTTGCAATATTTTTTTAGAAACGAATTAAAATTTACATTTGCTAATTTTGAAAGCGGTATGTTTGCAGACACTAATGCGCGACACAAGTCTTCATTAAAAGTTTCTTGCTCATCTAATTTTTTTGAAGTAGATTGGAAACATTTAGCCATTGAAGTTTGATGTTTTCCTCCTATTTTTCCTTTTTTTGCAATGTGTGAAGCAGTTCTCACATGTTGGTCTATCTGAAATTTCTTCTCACATGCTATCTATAAATAAAAATAAAAACCTTTATTTTAACCCAACCTTATAAAAATATAAAAATATACAAGGTGTTTTTGGTTAATCAAATAACTGGTTTGGAAAAAAAAACACTCGCTAAGTGTTTTAAATGCAGTATTAATCCACAAATTAGTTTTTGTTACTAACCATTAGTACATCATATAACTTATTTTAAAATTCAACAAAAGTTTTTTTTTGTTAATTCAATTACAATAAAAATAATTGTGTTTTAGAATAGCTGACTTCATAAAAAAAAGTAAAGGTGAAAAATTTTTCTAAATACACACCATTGTATTGTACCATGGACAATTTTTTCTCACTAAAGGAAGCTATTTTTCATTTAAAAACAACCTACGAGTACTAAATTTCAAGTAAATACGTTTATTGGTTTTAAAGTTATTGTTGTTATTAACTAAAAGAATTTAATTTTTTTTAATTTTAACACCCTGTATCTCGAAAAGTAAATAAGTTTGACCCCTCATTAACTATATCGTTTTGTTCAATTTTTCGAGAAGTATCTACAGTCAAACGTTGTAAGTGTCATTTGGAAACACCCTGTATGTATGAAATATTAGATATTTAATAGAAAATATTAGATACTAACAATTTTGCCACAGACTGAACAGTAGATTTTTCCCATGTCCATAGACAGCTCTTTATAAGGTTTAATCCAAGTTGAAGCACTGGTTGTTTTAGGCATTATAAAATCACAATCTTCCTTTTTGTTACGCACAACGAGTGTTTACGCTTTGAATATCAAAACAAAAATGATTTACAAATCTGAGCATCAAATTAGAAATGTTTAGGTACCTAATTCAATAAACTGGGAGATTTTGGAAAATCCCTAAATTAGGAACAAAACTATTAGCCGTTTACCTGCTGTTAAGATACAATAAATTGTAGATAGATTTGGGGATTAGATCATAAAATGCAAATGAGCGAACCCTTAGCGATTATCCAATAACTGAATGCCTCAGTGACCGAGACTTTCTAAGAATGTTGAGGGCTACTTAAATTGATCTTCTTTGAAATTGTAAATGTTTTGTACCTGTAGAGATTACGTACTTAGATCATTTCTTGATTAAAATGACTACAAAATTTTATACAAGAATTGAAATAAATTGGTATGTTTAAAAATTTTCAAATACAGTATAAAAATCTGAACTTTTATGCACTTTATGCAAACTTTTATACAAATATGCCAAAATATGAAATATTTGCATAAAATATGCACAATATGCAAAATATGCAATATGCATATTTGCCGAAGTCTATTTATTAGCTTATCATAAAAATAGAAAGAATATAACATGGCTACAAATTTTTGTTATTTGTTTGGCTCGAAAATATTTCGAAGAGAGAATGAATCAAAAGGGTGAGAAATTAATCTTAACGAGAATTCACATTTATTTTTTTGATAGTTTTTCTAAAATGGCTTATTTTTTATAAAAAATACAATAAATATGTCTGTTCTATTTATGAATCACCCTAATTATGTAATATACCATTTAAAGGAAAAACTAGGTATGGATATTTCATCAAAAGGTAATTTTGTCAAGATATCTAATAGACTCATTTAGATTTTAAAAGAAAAAATGGCATACGACTCATTCTTATATATTCTTTCTTTCAGTAATGTAACGAAACGAATCGGTGGATATTTGTATAAAGTGAAAAGAGGCGGAAATTTTCTCTATCCAAAAGGACAAAATAAATCGGCACATTACCTATACAATAGAATTTTGACAAAAAGGAAATACTTTATTTCCGTACGGGCCTGTCGGTAAAAACGTAAATTGTCAGAAAGTTTAGCAATCTCTAAAGAAGTATACAACAATGGGTATTAAAGGCACAAACCGTAAGGGTAAGAGTCAAAAAATTTTCCCGAATTTAAATTTATTTAAAATCCAACGTTTTTGTTCAGTGTCCACGGCCTGTTTCAGAGGCGTATATCACTATCGATCTTAGCCCCATTTTATGTACTCTTACCTTTGCCAAGTTGTTTGGTTTTTATCAGCCTGCTCAAAACATATAAGCAACTAGTTCCAGACGTTATCCTTTTTTTAATTTCTTTCGTTCTTTTGCCGTTTTACCTATTAGATGATTTCTTTGTTTAAACTCCCTATTTTTTCGTCTTCAACTCATTTATGTGCAATTCTGTCTTTGTTCTCTCTTTACTGAAGTTTTTTTTTATTTTAATTCTTATTGATCATATAGCACTGCTGTCTCAAAAGGAAATTGAATAAAGGTAGTTTCCAGGTGTTTAAGAAATATCTATATTGCCTATTAAGGAGAGAAAAACAAACATATTAAACAATAGATGTTTTTAATCTTTCAGTTAAAAGTCAATTGACTTGTTTAAACATTTGACAGCAGCCGCTACTTCGTTAGTTTGTTTTTAAATGTGTCGAAACCTGTGAGGTTATGATGGTGGTTCCACAAAAATACAGTAAGGTGCAGTGTTTTTCTGTACTTTAACGTATTGATTGTTTTTAATGTAGATTACTGCATGTTTAGACGTGTTTGTGGTAAATATATATTTGAAAATAATTACTGATTACGTCAGGAGTCCTCTTAACTTTTTGTCAAGCATTTTGAACATTGGGACTTGTTAGAAAAATATGTTTTCATACTCACGTTTTTTGGGTTTAGTTACAAAGAGACAAAGGATATTGACACAACGTGAATTAGAGGCTATTTTGGCAGATAGCAATTTTTTCCTCAGTGAAGATAGCGATAATAATTGTAGAAAAAACGGGAATGTTTGTGAAAACCTTGTAAATGTTTTTTATGACAACGAAAATAATGCCCAAAATAATTTAGAAAATGATCAGATTCGGAGTGGGATTCTGACAATGATACTCCTTTACTGCAGCATTGGGAGGAACTTCAGGAAACGGAACAATTAGATTATGTTAAAAGGTGGAATGAAAATATTTTTGAAACTAAAGATATAGACGTCGCTGATCCATAGACAGCTAATGAAGATCACGAATTCTGCACACCAATGGATAGTTTTTTAAAGTATTTTTCTGAACAGTTTTGGTAAAACTTGGTCCTCAACAAGTAGCATACGAGCTATGCAAGCAAACGAAAAGAAAAACCTATGATCAACTCCGGGGAATTCAAAAAACTAACGAGTATTCATCTTTTGATAAGAATTTTTGCTCAGCATTATTACTCAGCTTCCCCGAGATAGAATCTACAAGTTACGAATCTTTTCACATGTTGTAGACAACTGTGCAATTTCAGAGTAGACCAAAAAAGCAAAGACATTAAAATATTGTACGAAGTAAATGTCTCTTCGAAGATCTCAATCGACGAACAAATGATTCTGTTCACCGGCACCACTGATTTACGACAGTATGTCAAGAATAAACCTAACCCTGTAGGTTTAAAGAATTTTGTGCTTGCATCAAAAACAGTGCTAGTCTTGGAATTCTTTATTTATCAAGGTGCAAACACTTGATCTGATGCTACTTCTGACAAATCCTTTGCATTGGAGGCTCTGTCGTGAAAGAATTGTCAACGAACTTGTGTCCAGGAACAACAATTTACTTTGATAGATATTTCACCTCCATTAATTTACTCGATTATGTATTAGAAAAAGGAATACTTGGTAATGGTACAATTATGAATAAACGAATTCCACGAGTAGTTAGGAGCAAAATAAAAGAAGATTGTGCTTTACTAAAATAAGACCAAGGGTCCCAAGAAGAATGGATACGCGGTGATAATAAAGGATCATTTTTGAAATGGATGGACAATGGATCTTTGACAATAGCTTCTACATCTGCAGGTTATTTGGCATTGGCTGACGTAAGAAGAAGGGATACAAATTTAAAGTACATTCTGTTGCCTTGCCCAAACACAATTGTTAAATACAACAAGTCAATGGAAGGCAGCGTGGATTTGTGTGATATTATACAATCTGTATGCGTACAGTGACTATACAAAAATAATTAAACAGGAACACACGCTTCACGCTAAGGTGCCCTTCATAGCGACTTTATTACACAAATAATACAGGCAACGGTTAAAGGTAAATGACAAAAGGAAAGACCATGGGAAATACTACAACTAACGTCCTACTATTTCGGATTCACACAAAAGGCAGTTTAGATTTTCAGTACATTTCATTTACATTCACATACATATCAGTTTTGGAAAGTTTTATTTTATATAGGTAAGCGTTTACTGTAGCATGACCTAAAAGGCATCTAATGTACATAGTATAAATTTTCCGAGAGATGCAGTTTCTGTCATTTGCGGGAGTAGATAGAAGAGTTGGATATATACTTCAGTATGTATTTTTGCTACTGTTAGTAAAGGATTGCCACTCAATTTCCCAATTAAGTCTAACATGTTTCATCCTAGCTGAAACTAAATCCCATTTGTGCAACTCGTTGTATTCTATACCCACTAAAGTCGCGTCTTTAGCCAAATGGTCTACTTTTTCATTGCCTGGAATATGAGAGTGACCTTTAACCCACACAAAGTTAACACTTCTTTTTAGAGAAGTTAGGATCCTTTACTTTTCAAGCGCATCTACAGTTAGTCTGTTGGTATATATGTGGTTAGAGAAGTGTCTTAATGCGATGAGGACGGACTGTGGGTTAGATAAAATTATATATCGTTCGAAATATAATGTGCTATTAATTATCCAATCCAACGCCTTGAAAATGGCTACCAATTCAGCTGTGAATATTGAGCAATCTGATTTTAATTTGTACTGAAAATAATCTTGAATATTGTCTATGTAAATGGCACAGCCAACACCAGCCAGCGATTTTGAGACATCGGTATAAATTTTACAAGAATGGTTACAGTCTTTCAGCTTGTTCTGTACTACAAAATGTGCGTGAACAATTGAAATAGATTAAGGAATTACTACAGCAGGTTTATATTCATATAGTACGTCATAATTGGAGCAAAGAATGGAATCCTTTCTCTATTGAATGAATATTGTGATAAATTGGAAAAATCAGCAGCTAGAGTTGGAGAGTTTTTATTTGCCCACCATTTGTTTGTTAGATTTTCAACAGAGAGACAAGATATTTTTTGTAATAAGCTGTTTTGATTATTAAACTGGCATTTAAGAATCAATTTTTCTGCCAATAATAGACGTCTTAAATGTAAAGGTGGCTCGTTACATTCTGCCAAAAAGGCTGGTGTGGAAATAGATTTGAGAGCTCCTAGGACTAACCTTAAATCTTTGTATTGTATTCGATCCAATTTAATCAAACGAGATTTTGCCGCTGATCCATAGAAAAAGCTTCCATAGTCTAAAATTTTTCTGGTATATGCACTGTAAAATAATAAGTTTATTTTCGGGTCTGCTCCCCAATCGTATCGATTATGGACCTTAAGGATATTAAAGCGTTTTTAACATTTGGTAATACAATTATTAATATGCTCGTTCCAGGTTAATTTTGACTCAAAGGTAACACCTAGGTATGTAAAACTGTTGTATACAGGAATTTCCAGCTGGAAGAATTTTAACGTACTAAATTTTGGTAACCCGTGTCTTTAAAAAAATACTACACCTGACATCTTAGGTGAGATATCAAACCCATTACTATCGAAATAGTTTTTATGCTCGAAATATGTAAGACATATTTACTTTAAGGGCATTAGTACATTGTTGAAAAGTTTTTTTCTCAACATAGAAACAAAAGTCATCAGCATATTGTAAAATGTTACACTGCATTTCCATATTATGTCAGTTTAATGAATACAAGTTAAATAGTAAGGGACTAAGAACTGAGTCCTGAGGTAACCCTTTGTTAACTATCCTTGGGCCAATCAGTGAATTATTTAAACGAATATGGACTTGTCTATTTGTAAATAGATTGACTAGACTAGGATATAAGCACATTTACTAGGCACTCCTAATTAAACAAGTTGATCAAGCAGAAGGTCGAGAATAACGTTATCATATGCACCAGAAATGTCCACAAATAAAGCGTATATCGGTTTTTAGAATAGGTTAACTGGATATAGTTTGCTAAGTTAGGTAAATTGCTAGTTAAGTGTGAAATTCAATTCATAGTACCTTTCCCTCTACCTAAGCTGACCGTCTGGGTAAAAGTTGTTACTTTCCATCCACTATTCTGATCGATTTTCCATGATTCGTTCAAATGTTTTCAATATACATGACATAAGAGACACTTTGTACACTGATTCAAAGAATCACAGTTATCATCTTTAATTAGAATATTGTTAAAAACATCACGGAGAAATTGAAGTGCTATTGTAGGCAAGTTATATATCATAAGATAATTGATACTATCTATCAATGCCAGGGGAGGATCTTTTAGAATACTTGATATTAGCAGTTAGTTCATTGATACTAATAGGAGATGACAAAAAATGTGATTTAAATTTGTCTTGGAGAAGGAACAAACTCCGTTAAATTTCAATTAGTATAGATTTAAAGAGTTTAATAGATTTAATAGATAATAGATAATAGATAATAGATAATAGATAATAGATAATAGATAATAGATAATAGATAATAGATAATAGATAATAGATAATAGATAATAGATAATAGATAATAGATAATAGATAATAGATAATAGATAATAGATAATAGATAATAGATAATAGATAATAGATAATAGATAATAGATAATAGATAATAGATAATAGATAATAGATAATAGATAATAGATAATAGATAATAGATAATAGATAATAGATAATAGATAATAGATAATAGATAATAGATAATAGATAATAGATAATAGATAATAGATAATAGATAATAGATAATAGATAATAGATAATAGATAATAGATAATAGATAATAGATAATAGATAATAGATAATAGATAATAGATAATAGATAATAGATAATAGATAATAGATAATAGATAATAGATAATAGATAATAGATAATAGATAATAGATAATAGATAATAGATAATAGATAATAGATAATAGATAATAGATAATAGATAATAGATAATAGATAATAGATAATAGATAATAGATAATAGATAATAGATAATAGATAATATATAATAGATAATAGCTAATAGATAATAGATAATAGATAATATATAATAGATAATAGCTAATAGATAATAGATAATAGATAATAGATAATAGATAATAGATAATAGATAATAGATAATAGATAATAGATAATAGATAATAGATAATAGATAATAGATAATAGATAATAGATAATAGATAATAGATAATAGATAATAGATAATAGATAATAGATAATAGATAATAGATAATAGATAATAGATAATAGATAATAGATAATAGATAATAGATAATAGATAATAGATAATAGATAATAGATAATAGATAATAGATAATAGATAATAGATAATAGATAATAGATAATAGATAATAGATAATAGATAATAGATAATAGATAATAGATAATAGATAATAGATAATAGATAATAGATAATAGATAATAGATAATAGATAATAGATAATAGATAATAGATAATAGATAATAGATAATAGATAATAGATAATAGATAATAGATAATAGATAATAGATAATAGATAATAGATAATAGATAATAGATAATAGATAATAGATAATAGATAATAGATAATAGATAATAGATAATAGATAATAGATCATAGATCATAGATCATAGATAATAGATTTAATAGATTTAATAGATAATAGATTTAATAGATTTAAAGAGTTTATTTAACCAGCAGCGTAACAAAAAATAATGAAGGTTTGGTGTAAAATTATATTTTTGCAAACTACTTGCGGTTAATAATGAATAATAACAATTTTAATAATATGTAGTTTATTCCAAATAGGACGTTATTTGCAAAATAATTTATTATTTTTTTATATTTCTTGTATGAGTTGTTTATGAAAACTATATTAATGAGGTTCAGAAAAATGAGAAGACTCCAGGCGGTCGGTCTTATTCACTACTCCATTTTCACTCACATTTATTCTTACACCATTATCTCTTACTTAAGTGCTTATAAAATATATTCGCAATTTTTCATCAACTGCGGGAGCCAATTTATCACAATTTTAAGTGACAGGCGCTTTGTCCTACAGGGATATAAGATTTCTTCTGATTTTTCGGCAAATTGTTGCTACAATCGTTTATTCAAAAAGACATTTGTTTACTTATTAAGCTGTTCATGGGCATTTAACAATAAATTAATGGCCATTAATTAATGGTAATGGTAATTAAGTAATAGAGTAAATATTTCGTGAAACATTTTTTAGTTACTTTTTTATGATGTTACAATATCAATATAATCAATCGGAATGCTAGTAACAAGAACAAAAATAATAAACTAATACAACAAATGCTAATAGATCTGTCAAATGATACAACTGAAGTGCGAATGGCATGTGTATGATGAGATACAATAAATCAGAAATAACTGAAACTGCAATCTGCGCCAAATTAAGGCCGGCCCACACGGTACGTCCACCACAGACGTACATGTACATGCATACATGTGCATCTGTGGTGAAAAAAGACCACAAGCAAGCTCTTTTATGCTGTCTGTTGCCTGATGAAAATACAATCATTAAACCAGCATGCATGACACGCATGTATAAGCGTGTGTGGTGAGTGCCTGTCACAGGCGTCAGTCCAGTCATTCTGGAATCATACCAGCATAAGGTGTCGTGTTTATTGTTTTTAATTAGTTGAACTATTGAACAATATGGCAACTGTAAAGCGAAAAACACTAGAACAGACTGTGCTTTCTAAGTTTATTGACATTTATAAAAATAGTCCGTGTTTGTGAAAAGTGAAGTGCCCTGAATACCACAATAGAGATCTGAGAAATGCAGCTTACCTACAGTTAGTGAATAAGTTGTCAGGGATCGAACCTGATGTAAATAAGGAATTGTTATTAAGAAAGATCAACACTTTGAGCTCCAATATCAGCAGAGAGAAAAAATTCTAAGCAAGAAAATCTGGCGTCTCAACTGATGATTTGTACACACCCAGCCTTTGGTACTATGACCTTTTTGATTTTTTGGGGGACCCGGACACTCCTAGAGCATCAGTCTCCAACATCTAATCTCCAGAAATGGACAATGATGAGGTAAGAATAATAAAAAAATACAATTCTATTAATACAATTCTTTAAGGAGAGAAATGTGTGTAAATTTATTTCTTCTCTGCAGCCACTCTTTACACCATTGTTTGCGATTTTGTTGCCTTCTTCTCTGTTTTTTGGAAACCACAAAAAATAACTCGAGAAATAACAAATCTGCTCCTGCAGGATCCATCGTGAACTGAGAAGAAAAGATGAGCAAATGTATGAACGTGTGTGGGCTCCAGATTTTTGGGACAGGGTAATATTTACAGATGAGAAAATTTTTCAATCTTCTAAAAAAAGCAAAATTGGGGTGTATAGACCAGATAATAATAGATTTAATCCTCTATCCAAAAAAATATCAAAATTTTTTCTTCTTCTTCTTCTTGATGTGCCTATCCGTTACGAATGTTGGCGATCATCATGGCAACCTTTATCTTATCTGCAGCAGCGCCGAAAAGCTGCACAGATGTTGTATTGAACCAGATTCTGAGGTTCTTTAACCAAGATGTTCTTCTTCTTCCTGGACCTCGTTTTCCAAATATTTTTCCTTGCAGGATGGCTTGAAGGAGGGCATATCTGGATTCATTTCGCCTAATGTGTTCGAAGAATTGTAAGTTTCGAGGTATGATGTTTGTCAGTACCTCTCGGTTCTTATTCATTCTCCTGAGGACCTCCTCATTTGTGACTCGGTCAGTCCACGGGATCTTAAGTATTCTCCGATATAGCCACATCTCAAATGCTTCCAGTTTTCTCCACATATCTTCGTTCAAAGTCCACGATTCAACACCATAAAAAAGGACAGAGAAGACGTAGCATCGCAGCATTCCTACTTTTGTATCAAGAGAGAGGTTGTGACTCTTGAAGAAGGTCGATTAAATTAAAGGTGTATTAGCTTATCTAATTAAAGATGGATTAAATCTGATTAAAGGTGGATCTAGCTTTTCAGCTGCTATCTAATCTCCTGGTGGTTGGTCCATTCTTCATTTATTATGGTGCCGAGGTAGTTGCAGTGCGTCACTCTTTCTACAGGTGATTGGTTGACGTAGAGTTTACCTTCTGTTATCCTTTTCTTGCTTATTATCATAAGCTTTGTCTTCTTAACGTTTATATTGAGTCCATATTGTTGACTGTAATACGTGATTTTGTTCATAAGAACTTGTAGGTCTTTTAAGTTGTCCGCAAATACTATGGTGCAAAATTTAGACCTTAGCAATTATTACAATTTATGAATTAACATATGTAATCAATTGTTTGTTTGTTTATTTTATTATTTATCTGTTATAATAAATATAATATAATGTCGGACCAATCAAATACACTGCTCAGAATAATCAAATCTTACTAAGAGTCGTATCAGTTTTTTTAGGGACCAGCTATACATCTAGTTTGAAAGTATTATATTGAAAGTCTAAAAGTCTAGCAGAAAGACCATTTTTGGTAGAAAATTCGGGACCGTCCATTATGCTCGATAATTGGTTCATGAACTTCATTAGTTGAGAGTTTTGTTAGAAACTATAGGCTAATAACGAAATTTTCTATTAACCCTCGAGCTGGCGCGCCTGTGTATTTTGTACACGTCCAATAGAAAAAGTCGTCTAAAAATAGAAGTGTCGTCAATCTGGCGATATCGTCGCGTCTATTCGTCCAGTAGAGATCTGTCGTTCGAATAGTTGAGTAATATTTTTTGTTGCAGGTGAGTTTTGTGAGAATTCTTAGAAATACGAGAGTGTGACGGTTTTGTGTACATAATACACGGCGCGCCTTCTAGTGTAAGTATTTTATCCATTAATTATTTTACTTTATAAAAAGTTGTAATTCGAAATTAAAGTCAAATTAACTTTAGTTTTACTTTATTTTAGGTTGAACAGAATATTGTAACATAATTGAGAAGGAATATAACGGCTAAGCTGAGAGAATATCATGTAAGAATTTAGTTGCATTGTTATATTATTTGTGTGTTACTTTTTTTATTTTTGCAGGGCTAGAAAGAAGTTTTTAACTGAGGCTGAGTTATATAAAATTCTTAATGAAGACCCAGAAACAGAAACTAGTGAAATAGAATATTCCGATGAATCTGAGACAGATGAAGAAATAATACACCATGATGACCACAATTCTGAATCTGAACAAGAACAGAATGACCACGACAGAGCCAGTAACTTCGAGGATAATACTGCAGTAAGTACGACTGCTTTCGAATATTTTCAAGGTAAAGATAAAAAAACTGCATGGCGTAAAACTCCGCTGTCGTCGCAATCAAAAATTAAAAAGAAAAATATTATCAAAATACTTCTAGGACCAAAGGCAGTGGCTTCAAAAGTGACCTCAGAACTTTCAGCTTTTGAAAAAATTATAAATTCTGATATATTAGAGAACATCGTACAATTTACTAATTTGTACATTGATAGTAAAAAAGAATCTGTTCAATATAAAAGAGAACGAGATATGAAACATACTTCAAAAAAGTGAAATAATGGAGTGCTTTACCTCCTAGGCACTAAAAAGGCTAACCATACTAACGCACTTGAATTTTGGACATCTGATGGAACAGGTATAGAAATTCTTAGAGCTGTAATGAGTTACAAAAGATTTTTATTTTTGTTACGTTCAATGCGCTTTGATGACAAAACCACAAGACATGAACGGAAAATATATGACAAACTTGCACCAATTAGAAAAATATTGGACGCATTTGTTAGTAACTGTAAAAATTCCTATAATCTTGGTGAATTTGTTACAATAGACGAAAAACTAGAGGGATTCAGAGGACGTTGTAGTTTCATTTAGTATTTACCAAATAAACCAGCAAAATACGGTATCAAGCTGTTCATTTTGGGCGATGCACAAACTTACTTTGTTGGAAATTTAGAGGTTTATTGTGGACGGCAACCTGAGGGGGCCTTATGCTGTATCAAACTCTCCCAGTGATATTATAGATAAGCTTATTGATTATATAAAAGGTTCAAATCGCAATTTGACAACCCATAATTGGTATACCAGTTATCCTTTAGCTATTTCCCTTTTGGAAAATAAAATAACTACAATTGGCACTTTGAGAAAAAACAAAAGGGAAATACCCATTGAATTTTTACCCCAAAAACAAAAAGAAGTGGGAACGTCACTCTTTGGATTTCAGAAAAATGTCACTTTGGTTTAATTTGTTCCAAAAAAAAAGTAAGTCGGTCATACTTTTATCCACGATGCATGACACTGCCACCGTAGACGTCGAAACTAAAAAACCAGAAATGATTCTAGATTATAATGCCACAAAAGGCGGTGTGGATACTATTGACCAAATGTGTGCATCATATTCTGTAAAAAGAATAACCAGAAGATGGCCACTAATTATATTTTTTTCTCTAATGGATATGGCGGGTATCAACGCGCTGGTTGTTTTGTGCCAATAAAACAAATCCCAAAATATGTCGCCGAATTTTTCTAAAGAATTTAAGCTTGAGTTTAATGAAATTACATCTTTCAGAAAGAGCGACAATGCGATATCTTCCTCAGGATATTCAAGGTTTACTAATGAAACATAAATCATGTGAAGAACCTACTACAACAGAAGTGCAAAGCTCTAGAAAACGTGGACGTTGTGCAATATGTCCAGGCTCAAAAAATTCCAGCACAACAGTTAGATGTGGGCTATGTAGAATATTTGTATGTAAAATGCATTCAGAAACCACAATTACCTGCGTAAAATGTAAGAACAATGAACGGCAGCAATCAGAAGAAATCGATTGAAGTAACCCGTAGGTACATGTTTTATGTTTATTATTTTATGTAACAATAAACTATTTTTGTAAATCGTGGTTGTCATTTTGTTAAAACGCATTAAATTTGGTAAAATCAACTAAAATTTGTTTTGTGTACAAAATACACAGCGCGCCCGGTTATGAAACAATAGTCGGCGCGCATGCTGTAGGGTTAAGAACAATACCCCCTACATATATACTAGAACCCCCTGAACTTCTTCATGCAAATTGTTCCCAAAAATCCACTATATTAGCCTTCAGAGAAAACAGCACCATCACATGTTATTATCCAAAAGAAAAAAAAATTTATTTAAGTATACTTGCCATATTTGGTAATAATTAAATAATTTTAATCTCTTCTCAATTGGATCTCACAATTCAATTTTCAGAATTCGAAAGTTAAATAATAAGTGTCATTCAACGCCCAAATCCCAAAGTCAATTAAAATTTGTTGATGTATCAGAAGCATTTACATTAAAACAAACGAAAATGGTAACGAACTGTTGTTGTTCAAGTACGATATTTTCCGGGTTGCACTGCGTAAAAAGCAAAACAAATTTTTGCTTGAAAATATTTTGCGCTGGAGCATAATTGGTGTAATAGTTTACTTTGGATCCTAAAAGTGCTACTGGTAACTGTAAAATGTTAATCACTTTTTTTTTGTTTTTTAAGCAAAATTCATCTGAAATCGTATAGTTCTTTAGAGTAATTTACACTAATAGATAGAGTAGAGATAGAGTAATCTACTTAATAAATTCGAATGAAACAAAACGTACTTATTCAATAAATTAATACCACAAATACAAAATGATTGTGTCAAAATCCGATTTAAATGTATGTTTTAACGAACACCTTGCATTCGATTCAAGTTCGTTCATTGATGTTCTGAATTGGAGATTTGTAATAAACTGTTTTATTTGAGAACTGTGGAACATTGCGCATTTTATTATTTTACCAGATGAATCAAGGTCTAATTTCTCTCCCTCTAAAGTTTTAGTGGGTTCTTGTTTATTAAAGAGTTCTTCCTTCTACTTTTCACAGATTTTAGATACGAATTTTCTATTGCAGATATATTTTTTTGATTAACTCCCTGTTACAATGATTATAAAAACGCTTATATATGGATCTCACATTACAAAGTACGATTCCACACCTCTTAAATCCCACTATTAAATTTAAAACACTGCATAATTGCACTGCATTTTTCCCATTAATAATTTGAAAAGTGTCGGACAATTTTGTTTTTAGAGCACACTGCACACTTATGCGCTGACAAAATTTCATGCCAAGTCTTTTTATCACTGCACAGAATGTCCCATTTAGTTATACGAGTTATGTGAGCATTAGGTAAATTACTATTAAAGTACCGACATATTCTAGGTAACTTTTAATGGTTGGTTTCAGGCGGCCTTTGTCTCTTTCGTTTTTCACTATCACTCGGACTTTTTTTAGAAATAGACAACAGAAGTTTCACAATTAATTTGCAGGCACAGGCAAAATGAAACTACGAAAAACCAAAGATACAAATAACCCATTGTCATAACAATCAAACGAAGAATGCGAGGAACGGCCATTCATACTTAAAAAATACAAATCTGAAATTTTCCCTACAGAATGCGTCGCTAAACCGCCATCATCATGAAAAAAGTACTTTATTGTTTAACAAAACGTGGAAAATCTTCGAGCGTCACGAGCTAGCCCGCGCCAGCTAAGTACTGCGACACAAAAATGGAAGCATTCTAAATTTGATGCGTTTAATAACTAAAGAACTAAATTTAAAATAAAATCCATGGAAACTGTATTTAGTTTTTCATATACAACATTAGATTTATATGTGTTCTGGTTTTTGAAATTCTTTTCTTTTCCAATTCATCATTTCCCATTAATATATCAACACATAAATCCTTGACAATAAATCCTTGCATATTAATTTCTTTATTAAGAATATTAATTTTAAAATTGGCTAGTTTATCAATTTCACCCAACTTCTTATTATTTGCACCAATAATTTTAATTTTTGGAATCTTTATTATATCTGATAATTTTAATGTATTAAAAATAAAATTCTCCGAGACTAAAGTACTTTCTGAACCAGTATCTATCATAATCTTAATCATTTTATTTTTGGCCAAAGCATTTATATAAATTAAATTAATAGATTCAATAATTTTCTCTTCATCTAAAGAAATAAATTCAGAAGGTTTTTCATAATAGCAATGGCCTAACTTGTAATTCAGAAAGTTTACTGCACAAAATTTTGATTATTAGAATTGTCAGATTGTATCTGACCACTTGGATCTGATGTCCTATGTCTTTCCCTACTATGACTTCTACTCACATTTTCTTGCCTTGTACTATTTCGTTCCCTGTCTTCGCAGCTTCTATTCCTTCGAACACAATTTACCTGTCTGTTATAGTTAGGTCGCTCTGTATTTCTTCTATTGTTAAAATCTTGTCTATTATTATTAGTACTGTTATTAAAATGTTGTCTATTATAACTAGTATTGTTATTACAATTTTGTCTAATTTGATTACTGTTATTATTATTAAAATTTTGTAAATTATTACCATACCTAGTATTATTGTTATATGATTGTCTATATTGTTGATTATCATTTTTTTTATATTGAAAGTTATTATTGTTTTTTCTGTTGTTAGTATTACTTGTCATATTGCCTCTTTGTATTCTTTGAATAAAATTAATAAAACTATCTATTGTTTGAATATTTTGTACAGTTACGGTTTGCACAACATCAGCATCAAAATGTCTAGATACATTTAAGACTGTTTCATCCTCTCTAAGTGGTGGTTCTAAATATTTTGCAACTGTTATCAGTTTTAATGCATAATCTACCATATTTGATTTTAAATTGTGATTATACTTTCCAAAATATAGAATTTCTCTAAACTTTGCTTGCTCTAATTCACCCCAATAATAATTTAAAAATTTATTTTCAAATGTTTGAAAGTTATCTAAATCATTTTCAATACTAGCAAACCAAGTTGCTGCATTGTCATTTAATGTCATTCTAATATAATCTTTAATATCATTAATATTATTCACAAATCTTAATTTATGTTTTAAACTATTTATGTATACTCTAGGATGCAAATTTTTTATATTACCAGAGAATTTAATCCCAGTCTCATTTGTTAAATTTAAGTAAGGTCTCCCTATGTCTCTCATTTGTGAAATATCATCTATTCTCTGTTCCACATTTCTTATTTGATTACAATTTATTTGGATATTTTGTTGTATATCGTCTAATTTTTCTTCTGTGTTTCTCCTGTCTTCGTTAATTTTTACTTCTAAGTTACATTTCTGTAACTCTATTTTCTGTTCTATATCTATCTTATTATCTTGAATAATCCTCTTTACTTCTGTCCTCTCATTGTCTATCCTTTTCTTGTAGTCATTCCGTATACTTTTTATTTCATTTGCTACTTTTTTCTCTGCAGTTTCAAGTTTTTTATCCATTTGTTTTTCTATTTGCTTTACAATTTTATTATTATTATCTTCTATTTTCTTTTCTAATTTTCTATAATTCTCTTCCAATTTCTGTTCCATTTTTTTTATGTCCTCTTTGACTTCTTTTGAATTCTCTTCCATTTTTTTCGTATTCTCTTCCATTTTCTGTTCTATTTTTTTTATGTCTTCTTTGACTTCTTTTGAATTCTCTTCCATTTTTTTCGTATTCTCTTCCATTTTTTTCGTATTCTCTTCCATTGTCTTGTTCATCTGCATCATTAATGACATCAAAGCTGCCATATTGACATTTTCCTCTCTTTCTGGATTCATTTCTGCAGTATCTTGTGGAACTTGAACTAAACTCTCCTCTTGTATAGGTTGTGTTTCTACTTCCACATCTTCTTCATTCTTTTTGCTTCTTGTACCTTTCTTTCCTTGAGACATTTTGAGACTTTACTTGTTCAAATATAATTAAAAATAAAATCTATAATTTTTTCTTTTTTACTGATAATTAATTTAATTATATGAGAGCACTTATCTTCCCAAACTAATTCTTTAAAATAGAGAGCCACCGCGTTGGGTGCCAAATTGTTATGATGTGTTTTTTGTTTGAATGATGAGCAATGAGTATTTTTAATAATATATAGGGTTTTTATCGCGGTTCTCAAAGAATTAGTTTGTAAGTACTTTTTTAAATTATCTTTATTATAACTATTATGGAACACACATATATATCTAACCTAGCCAATGTTAATTTAAAATAAACTATCCTTAAATTGATACTCTTATAAAACTAATTAAATTCTATAGACAATGTAAAATTTAAACAAACTATCTTCAAAATTGAAATTGTTATGACATTAACTAAATTATATTAACAAAATTTTGTACCTTTCTTTCACTGAATGCCTAAATGAACTGTTTTCTACTATATAGATTCTAATCACCACTGAATGTCTTCGTACTTCAGTTATCCTTGTTTTTTGTGAAATTACTTTTTCCAATTATCAGCTTCTACCAATTTAAGATATAGTTTTCTTCACCAGCATTTATACACCACCAACCAAACCAGCAAACAGCATTTATATTTATTCTTCTTTTTAATATATCAATATCCAATTATTATAAGTTGATTTATACTAATCTCCAATCATAATATAATTTTATTTCTTCCAATATACCTTTTTGTATCTTCAATAATTATTTGTGTATAATTATAAATGTGCATTAAATATATGCATAAATTTTAATCTTCATTTAACTCACTATATTAAACAATTTGACTATTTGTAACTGATTCACTGACTGTCTTGAAAATTCTGAACAATTTACTTCACTCTACTAACTTTCATCATAAACTGGCCTGACTTCTGACTAAAAACTTTCTAAAACTGCCATCTTGAATCCAAATCACGGGTATTTATATGTTTTTGGATTTCTAGAACCATCTGGTAAGAGATCATGTTCCAATTTGTTCTATTATATACATGTCTGAATTTTCTGGAACAAACCATCTCGCAAACATGGCCATCTCCGGAGATCCAGAGAATTCCATTCTTTTCTATTAATAATTTTGTTGACATTTAGGCTTTTCAGATCAGAATAAACATTTAAATCATCAAATATATATAAATTAAACACCTCAAACCAACATTATTATTATAACCCCACTTATATTCGTATTATGATTAATTTCTATCTGTCAATCCACTGTATAGTTGGTTGCCTAAGCACATGGCTCACTTAAATCTATTTACAACATTAAAATTACTAAAATACAACTTTTTACAATTATTATATGCTAATTTATTAAAAATGCCCTCACATAAATATATTTTTATTAAATTCTCTAGTATATAATTTATTTAAAACAACCAAATATCTAATATTATGTAGTATATAACTTATAAATTATTTTCTATAAACCCTAATCGTATCAATACCCCAAAATAATATTTAAAATAAATAATTTACTTATTATTTTTTTAAATATTAATTTTCTCATACCTTATTAAATTTAATAAATTAATAATTCAATTTTTTTTTTATTTAAAATGTGTTAAATACATCCCTGTTCGCTGTCTATGTCAAAACAGAGAACAACGTAGCACAGTTCGGCTATTCTATGGTCAAACTGTCATGTCAAATGGAGAATGGATTTTATCAGAGAATATAATATAACCTTAATTAAAAATATAATCGATATGGTGTTCTGTTTATTTATAGACAAAATCCAGGAATTATTTCCATTTAAAATAACTTTCATCAATATAAATTGGTAAGTTTTTTCACTTTATTATATTAGAAAAACATTTTTATAGCAATTATAGTATCAATTTTGTGTCTAACCCCAAATTATGATTTTTAGGGTACAAATTAATTTCCATATATACAAAATTCAAGAAGTATGATGTCAAATTGATTCAAAATAATGAAATCTACCATCTACCATTTAACAAATCAAGTCTATTGAATAAAATGGATATATCAGTAAGTTATTAGTGTTATTATATTTGTGTTAAAGGTATAGAAATCATTATTCAATCTCTTCATGATATTGAAAAATGTCGTTGATATGAAATATGCCTCTTAGTCTGTTCTCTGCATCTATTAACACATAACTATTTAGTCCATTCTGATTTTCAATTGTATATGGACCTTCAAACATTGGTTGTAATTTCTTACAACGGTTTTCTTTAACATTACTTTTTCTAAGTGAACGAATTAACACTAGGTCTCCTTTTTGAAATGTGATTGGTTTTTTTATATTTCGATTTTGTCTTCTGATATATTTTTCAGCTTTCCTCCTAATTCGGTTATTCACTTTCTGCATTACTTGTTCTAACATATCCTGATTATATTCACTAATCCACTTTCTGTTTCCTATATGGCCAAACATTAAATATTCTGGTACTTCCTCTGTATTCAAATTATGTGTATTATTTAAAAAATACTCTACTTGTGGTATATGTTGCTGCCAAGTTTCGTGTTGATTTTGGCACAGTATCCTTAAATATTTTATAACTTCTTTAATATATCTTTCTGCAGGATTTGCCTGAGGATGTCTGATACTTGTAAAATGAATGTTGATTCCCTTTTTCTCACAAAATGTCCGAAATTTTTGGTTGTTAAAATATGTAGCATTATCTATTATGCAATTTCTAAATGGTCCTATTTCTTCGAAAAATTGATTAATATATAATTCTAATGTTTTAACATTTGTTCTAGAGCAGGGATATAGTTTAATAAATTTTGTATATAAATCAACTATCACTAGTATATGCTTTTTTCCTGTTGGACTGAGAACTAAATTTGAAATAAAATCCATGGAAACTGTATTTAGTTTTTCATATACAACATTAGATTTATATGTGTTCTGGTTTTTGAAATTCTTTTCTTTTCCAATTCATCATTTCCCATTAATATATCAACACATAAATCCTTGACAATAAATCCTTGCATATTAATTTCTTTATTAAGAATATTAATTTTAAAATTGGCTAGTTTATCAATTTCACCCAACTTCTTATTATTTGCACCAATAATTTTAATTTTTGGAATCTTTATTATATCTGATAATTTTAATGTATTAAAAATAAAATTCTCCGAGACTAAAGTACTTTCTGAACCAGTATCTATCATAATCTTAATCATTTTATTTTTGGCCAAAGCATTTATATAAATTAAATTAATAGATTCAATAATTTTCTCTTCATCTAAAGAAATAAATTCAGAAGGTTTTTCATAATAGCAATGGCCTAACTTGTAATTCAGAAAGTTTACTGCACAAAATTTTGATTATTAGAATTGTCAGATTGTATCTGACCACTTGGATCTGATGTCCTATGTCTTTCCCTACTATGACTTCTACTCACATTTTCTTGCCTTGTACTATTTCGTTCCCTGTCTTCGCAGCTTCTATTCCTTCGAACACAATTTACCTGTCTGTTATAGTTAGGTCGCTCTGTATTTCTTCTATTGTTAAAATCTTGTCTATTATTATTAGTACTGTTATTAAAATGTTGTCTATTATAACTAGTATTGTTATTACAATTTTGTCTAATTTGATTACTGTTATTATTATTAAAATTTTGTAAATTATTACCATACCTAGTATTATTGTTATATGATTGTCTATATTGTTGATTATCATTTTTTTTATATTGAAAGTTATTATTGTTTTTTCTGTTGTTAGTATTACTTGTCATATTGCCTCTTTGTATTCTTTGAATAAAATTAATAAAACTATCTATTGTTTGAATATTTTGTACAGTTACGGTTTGCACAACATCAGCATCAAAATGTCTAGATACATTTAAGACTGTTTCATCCTCTCTAAGTGGTGGTTCTAAATATTTTGCAACTGTTATCAGTTTTAATGCATAATCTACCATATTTGATTTTAAATTGTGATTATACTTTCCAAAATATAGAATTTCTCTAAACTTTGCTTGCTCTAATTCACCCCAATAATAATTTAAAAATTTATTTTCAAATGTTTGAAAGTTATCTAAATCATTTTCAATACTAGCAAACCAAGTTGCTGCATTGTCATTTAATGTCATTCTAATATAATCTTTAATATCATTAATATTATTCACAAATCTTAATTTATGTTTTAAACTATTTATGTATACTCTAGGATGCAAATTTTTTATATTACCAGAGAATTTAATCCCAGTCTCATTTGTTAAATTTAAGTAAGGTCTCCCTATGTCTCTCATTTGTGAAATATCATCTATTCTCTGTTCCACATTTCTTATTTGATTACAATTTATTTGGATATTTTGTTGTATATCGTCTAATTTTTCTTCTGTGTTTCTCCTGTCTTCGTTAATTTTTACTTCTAAGTTACATTTCTGTAACTCTATTTTCTGTTCTATATCTATCTTATTATCTTGAATAATCCTCTTTACTTCTGTCCTCTCATTGTCTATCCTTTTCTTGTAGTCATTCCGTATACTTTTTATTTCATTTGCTACTTTTTTCTCTGCAGTTTCAAGTTTTTTATCCATTTGTTTTTCTATTTGCTTTACAATTTTATTATTATTATCTTCTATTTTCTTTTCTAATTTTCTATAATTCTCTTCCAATTTCTGTTCCATTTTTTTTATGTCCTCTTTGACTTCTTTTGAATTCTCTTCCATTTTTTTCGTATTCTCTTCCATTTTCTGTTCTATTTTTTTTATGTCTTCTTTGACTTCTTTTGAATTCTCTTCCATTTTTTTCGTATTCTCTTCCATTTTTTTCGTATTCTCTTCCATTGTCTTGTTCATCTGCATCATTAATGACATCAAAGCTGCCATATTGACATTTTCCTCTCTTTCTGGATTCATTTCTGCAGTATCTTGTGGAACTTGAACTAAACTCTCCTCTTGTATAGGTTGTGTTTCTACTTCCACATCTTCTTCATTCTTTTTGCTTCTTGTACCTTTCTTTCCTTGAGACATTTTGAGACTTTACTTGTTCAAATATAATTAAAAATAAAATCTATAATTTTTTCTTTTTTACTGATAATTAATTTAATTATATGAGAGCACTTATCTTCCCAAACTAATTCTTTAAAATAGAGAGCCACCGCGTTGGGTGCCAAATTGTTATGATGTGTTTTTTGTTTGAATGATGAGCAATGAGTATTTTTAATAATATATAGGGTTTTTATCGCGGTTCTCAAAGAATTAGTTTGTAAGTACTTTTTTAAATTATCTTTATTATAACTATTATGGAACACACATATATATCTAACCTAGCCAATGTTAATTTAAAATAAACTATCCTTAAATTGATACTCTTATAAAACTAATTAAATTCTATAGACAATGTAAAATTTAAACAAACTATCTTCAAAATTGAAATTGTTATGACATTAACTAAATTATATTAACAAAATTTTGTACCTTTCTTTCACTGAATGCCTAAATGAACTGTTTTCTACTATATAGATTCTAATCACCACTGAATGTCTTCGTACTTCAGTTATCCTTGTTTTTTGTGAAATTACTTTTTCCAATTATCAGCTTCTACCAATTTAAGATATAGTTTTCTTCACCAGCATTTATACACCACCAACCAAACCAGCAAACAGCATTTATATTTATTCTTCTTTTTAATATATCAATATCCAATTATTATAAGTTGATTTATACTAATCTCCAATCATAATATAATTTTATTTCTTCCAATATACCTTTTTGTATCTTCAATAATTATTTGTGTATAATTATAAATGTGCATTAAATATATGCATAAATTTTAATCTTCATTTAACTCACTATATTAAACAATTTGACTATTTGTAACTGATTCACTGACTGTCTTGAAAATTCTGAACAATTTACTTCACTCTACTAACTTTCATCATAAACTGGCCTGACTTCTGACTAAAAACTTTCTAAAACTGCCATCTTGAATCCAAATCACGGGTATTTATATGTTTTTGGATTTCTAGAACCATCTGGTAAGAGATCATGTTCCAATTTGTTCTATTATATACATGTCTGAATTTTCTGGAACAAACCATCTCGCAAACATGGCCATCTCCGGAGATCCAGAGAATTCCATTCTTTTCTATTAATAATTTTGTTGACATTTAGGCTTTTCAGATCAGAATAAACATTTAAATCATCAAATATATATAAATTAAACACCTCAAACCAACATTATTATTATAACCCCACTTATATTCGTATTATGATTAATTTCTATCTGTCAATCCACTGTATAGTTGGTTGCCTAAGCACATGGCTCACTTAAATCTATTTACAACATTAAAATTACTAAAATACAACTTTTTACAATTATTATATGCTAATTTATTAAAAATGCCCTCACATAAATATATTTTTATTAAATTCTCTAGTATATAATTTATTTAAAACAACCAAATATCTAATATTATGTAGTATATAACTTATAAATTATTTTCTATAAACCCTAATCGTATCAATATATATATATATATATATATATATATATATATATATATATATATATATATATATATATATATATATAATAAAGGCACAGCGATGAGGTTTGTTCTATGCTCTTGCATTATCTACAAACAGAAGCTTTCCAAGAGTGAAACATCTTGTACTCTTTAGTGACGGCCCATCTGGCCAGAATAAAATTCACTGTGTTGTGAGTTTTTTAATAAATCTGTGTGATAGCAATTTGTTTGAGACTGTAACCCATTATTTTCCAGTTAGGGGACACTCGTATTTACCATGCGACTGTGACTTTGGGAATATAAAACGTGTTGTGCGACTTGCTGATACAGCATACACACTAGATCAGTATGCCGAAATGATCCTCAAAGCTAGTAAAACTGGCCGTTTTACTATCCACATGGTAAACAGTCATATGGTATTTTCTTTTAGTACTTGGTGGACCCAATATTACAAGAAGATTGTGAACTCTGATGAAACATGTGGGAGAGGTTTTTCAAAGGAACAAAGAATACCGTTTAAATTTTCTAACTGTAAGTAATTTTGTTATAAAAACACTAGTCCAGGAAAAGTTGTGGTTAGGAAATTTATTGGAGGCTTTATTTCTTCAACATTTACCTTAAAGAAATACCTTATTGTTCCTGAATTTCCAACAGACCTTGCACATCTGTTTGGAAAAGTTCCTATTAACATAAAAAAAATTACGACATAAAAAAGTTAACAAAATACATATCTGGATATGAGAGTTTCTATAATAACATCCTACAGTGGTCCACAACAGAAACAGAGTGTAATGTTGACAGGGTATATCTTGATCAAGCCATTCTTTTTCTTGAACTAAGTTCATTAAATTGTTGAAAGAAATTTCTTCAAAAATATTTTTGAGTTTTAGTTTTAGTTTTATTTTAAAAACCCGTAAAGTGAAAAATTATTAATTTTTTTTATTTAATTGGAAATTACTAAAATATAATGGACTATGGCATCTGTTTTAAAAAGGTATTAAGTATTATTCATAAAAATTTAAAGAACCAATTTTCAGTTTTGTGGGAAATAAACATTTTTTGTTCATTTGCCGAAAATATGAAAAACTGCACCTGACGAATTTCTGAAATAAACGATTTAATTATGGATTTTAATTTGTATATGGTCTTTGGTTATATCTAACTGTAATTATTGATTTCAAGTACTTAAATACAATTTATATTTTTTACTAAATTTTGTTAAAAGTCAGTTCTATTATCGCAGCCTTTCGGACCAAAAGCCCCGTACTGCTACTCTATAGTTACGCCACTGCTTAACCCTCTGTGCATCGGGTGTGGTCTGTGAGTCTACGACAAAATAAATATTTCGGATAATTCTCTCATTTTATTTTTTTTAATTTCCACCTTTTCAGTACCTTCCTCGAAACTAAATACCATTCGTTTTTTTTTATACAAAACTGTTTTTGAAATTTCTAAATAGCTGCTGCATGGCCGTTTGTCCTGACAGACCCCACTTGATCAAATGTGTAACAATATTTGCACTGCTTCTTAGTTGTATTTTTCTTGCAATCTTGTTTCACTTGGCAACCCTGTGCATTTTTGTGAACTGGATTATTCGGTTGTTCCGAGAAAATACGTCAGTTTACCGATAAACACACTGCCGTATCATATATACCGAAGAAAGGAAAAAATGTGATTGCTGTTTCCACTGTACACAGAGATGATCGGATTGATGAAGATACTGGTGATCAGAAAAAACCAGAAATAATTACTGTTTATAATTCCACAAAGAGTGGAGTAGATGTTGTAGACAGAAGGATCACCTCATATAATGTTTCCAGAAATACGAAACGTTGGCCAATGGTAGTAGTTTATAATCTCCTTAATCTCGCAGCAATTAATGCATTTGTAATTTACAAAGGCAACAACCCAGATGGAGAATTTTCCAAAACGCGAAGATTATTCCAAAAAACCTAGGTATGGAATTGGTACAGGAGAGTATACGACAGAAAGCAGTTGACACGCATTTGACAAAAGCTGCGCGTGCTTCGGCTTTGAGACTCTCAGGCATTAAGGTTGACGTTGTACCAGAGCCCCAGCCAGGTAAGAGAGGAAACTTTTTTTGCAAAATTTGCAAATCCTGGCTATGTATGGACCACTTAATGGCATGCTGCAGATATTGCTTAGAAAATTTGACCACCAAAGTTTGACCACTGTATTTGTGTCCACAATTTAATTTTTTAGTTTACATATGTTTTTGTAGTACTTTGTTTGTTTCTAATTAAAGTTTTAAATGTTTTTTTTTGTTTTTTTTATTATTAAGTCGCTGTTCACAAATTTGAAAAATTATGCGTTGAAATTGTAAACATTTCTAAAATTTACCTAATTACAACTTAAAAAAATTTTGAAATTGTTCCTGTAATAAACATTATGTAGTAAATAATATATGTATATATATATATATATATATATATATATATATATATATATATATATATATATATATATATATATATATATATATATATATAATAGGCACAGCGATGAGGTTTGTTCTATGCTCTTGTTCTATGTTTGTTCTATCTACAAACAGACGTTTTCCAAATGGAGTGAAACATCTTGTACTCTTTAGTGACGGCCCATCTGGTCAGAATAAAATTCACTGTGTTGTGAGTTTGTTAATAAATCTGTGTGATAGGAATTTTTTTGAGACTGTAACCCATTATTTTCCGGTCAGGGGACACTCGTATTTACCATGCGACTGTGACTTTGGGAATATAAAACGTGTTGTGCGACTTGCTGATACAGTATACACACTAGATCAGTATGCCGAAATGATCCTCAAAGCTAGTAAAACTGGCCGTTTTACTATCCACATGGTAAACAGTGATATGATATTTTCTTTTAGTACTTGGTGGACCCAATATTACAAGAAGATTGTGAACTCTTATGAAACATGTGGGAGAGGTTTTTCAAAGCAACAAAGAATACCGTTTAAATTTTCTAACTGTAAGTAATTTTGTTATAAAAACACTAGTCCAGGAAAAGTTGTGGTTAGGAAATTTATTGGGGGCTTTATTTCTTCAACATTTACCTTAAAGAAATACCTTATTGTTCCTGAATTTCCAACAGACCTTGCACATCTGTTTGGAAAAGTTCCTATTAACATAAAAAAAAATTACGACATAAAAAAGTTAACAAAATACACATCTGGATATGAGAGTTTCTATAATAACATCCTACAGTGGCCCACAACAGAAACAGAGTGTAATGTTGACACGTTGACAGGGTATATGTTGATCAAGCCATTCTTTTTCTTGTCCTGTTCTAAAATTGAAATAAATTTGCTCAAAAATATTTTTTAATTTTAGTTTTAGTTTTATTTTAGAAACCCGTAAAGTGAAAAATTATTAATTTTTTTTATTTAATTGGAAATTACTAAAATATAATGGACTATGGCATCTGTTTTAGAAAGGTATTAAGTATTATTCATAAAAATTTAAAGAACCAATTTTTAGTTTTGTGGGAAATAAACATTTTTTGTTCATTTGCCGAAAATATGAAAAACTGCACCTGACGAATTTCTGAAATAAACGATTTAATTATGGATTTTAATTTGTATATGGTCTTTGGTTATATCTAACTGTAATTATTGATTTCAAGTACTTAAATACAATTTATATTTTTTACTAAATTTTGTTAAAAGTCAGTTCTATAATCGCAGCCTTTCGGACCAAAAGCCCCGTACTGCTACTCTATAGTTACGCCACTGCTTAACCCTCTGTGCATCGGGTGTGGTCTGTGAGTCTACGACAAAATAAATATTTCGGATAATTCTCTCATTTTATTTTTTTTAATTTCCACCTTTTCAGTACCTTCCTCGAAACTAAATACCATTCGTTTTTTTTTTATACAAAACTGTTTTTGAAATTTCTAAATAGCTGCTGCATGGCCGTTTGTCCTGACAGACCCCACCCGATCAAATGTGTAACAATATTTGCACTGCTTCTTAGTTGTATTTTTCTTGCAATCTTGTTTCACTTGGCAACCCTGTGCATTTTTGTGAACTGGATTATTCGGTTGTTCCGAGAAAATACGTCAGTTCACCGATAAACACACTGCCGTATCATATATACCGAAGAAAGGAAAAAATGTGATTGCTGTTTCCACTGTACACAGAGATGATCGGATTGATGAAGATACTGGTGATCAGAAAAAACCAGAAATAATTACTGTTTATAATTCCACAAAGAGTGGAGTAGATGTTGTAGACAGAATGATCACCTCATATAATGTTTCCAGAAATACGAAACGTTGGCCAATGGTAGTAGTTTATAATCTCCTTAATCTCTCGCAGCAATTCATGCATTTGTAATTTACAAAGGCAACAACCCAGATGGAGAATTTTCCAAAACGCGAAGATCATTCCAAAAAACCTAGGTATGGAATTGGTACAGGAGAGTATACGACAGAGAGCAGTTGACACGCATTTGACAAAAGCTGTGCGTGCTTCGGCTTTGAGACTCTCAGGCATTGAGGTCGACATTGTACCAGAGCCCCAGCCAGGTAAGAGAGGAAATTGTAAATATTGCAAAAGAAGCAAAACTCGCTTATTTTGCAAAATTTGCAAATCCTGGCTATGTATGAACCACTTAATGGCATGCTGCAAAGATTGCTTAGAAAATTTGACCACCAAAGTTTGACCACTGTAGTTTGTGTCCACAATTTAATTTTTTAGTTTACATATGTTTTTGTAGTACTTTGTTTGTTTCTAATTAAAGTTTTAAATGTTTTTTTTTTGTTTTTTTTATTATTAAGTCGCTGTTCACAAATTTGAAAAATTATGCGTTGAAATTGTAAACATTTTTAAAATTTACCTAATTACAACTTAAAAAAAATTTGAAATTGTTCCTGTAATAAACATTATGTAGTAAATAATTTGTTTAAAATACGTTGATACGAAATTAGCAATAAAATGTATGCTGTTGCTCGGGAGGCGGAATTTCATTTTGGTCCTCACAGACCACACCCAACCGAAAGTGTTTCAGAATGGTCACCCGTTGAACGGAGGGTTAAAGGGTACAATATACAGTAGCACGTAATGGTTGGAATAATTTCGTTAAACGCTTGATTTGGCCATTGGGTTAAAAAAAGGTGACAGGTTGATTTTATTTTTCAGTTGCGCGAGTTATGACGTCATTATATTTTTTAAAATGGTACTACCTAATTTTGACACTATTAACGAAAAGAGTGCATCTTTTTGTGTATATATTTCACATATATCAAAACGTAATTTATAAAAACATAAACAGGACTAAAGAAACATAAAAACTATATAATTAAATGCTCAAATGCGAACCATTTTCCTCTTTACAATATGCAAGACGATGTTGAAACTCTTGCAAAATATTAGTAAGGATATCAGCATTAACTAAATTAATTTCGGTCCTAATTCTCTGTTTAACTTTATCAATAGTATTAGGTCTGTTACCAAAACTTTAGACTTATTGAGTCTAAAGTTTTCTTTAGTCTACTTAAAACTTAAGACCTAAAAGTACTCGTCTATTAATTCATATATTAGGAAAAATAAGATTTCTCCATTTTTTTAAAACTTCTTGAAACACACCTCCTATATTTAAACAATTTTATTCTTGGATCTGGTTTTTATATCATTTTAGTCCTTATCGTTTAGATAATTTTCAAATATGCCATTTAATCCTTAAAAACATACCGGCAATAATCCAACCTTTACAACGATTATTCGTTTTTGTCCGCCTTGTACACATTTAAACATTTTTCAGCCGTTTACAGTACCTGTTCAAACGTTCAATTTTCCTAAATGTGAAATGTAATCTACTAATAGGCAAAATTCATTTCTTTGATTTGTTTGCCAGTTAATCGACCCCTAGCGAGCTTAATAGACGAATTGCGTTTTGCTGTATTCCCCAACTTTGCAATTATATTTTTGCCGCCATTGTTCGAGCGTTTTATTTGAACAGCGAACTGGTGCAAACTTCTATAATGCTATTATTTAGGTAACAGTGAGCGAAAGCTTCCAGTGAGTTATGTGAAAACGCGCGAGCAGAGAAGAGCCTTAGGCATAACTAGTGCCTGGTAGAGCCAAAATGTATTCATTATATCGAATCATGTCGAAACGAGTTAGATTAACACCGACTTCAAACCACCATACATCGATAAAACACTTGCTGTAGTTACAGGATGTCCGCCAAACTAATGAGTCATAACTCTGAAAGGTATTGACATTCTGTGTTTTCTCGTTGATATATACTCGGCTGGAATTTGATTCTGCGGATAGAACCGCATTTTTACTGACATTCACATAGTTGTATTGTTAACGACAAACAATATGTGAATTGGTGTGATTTTTATTTCGATATAGCCTCTGGAAAAACTTTTTTATAAAGGAAAACTTAAGTATAATAAATATTGTCACTATTATGGTCACCTTTCGGAATATCGGCCAGACTAAAAAAACACTACATCCTCTCCACAATATGTTTAATCGGAATACTATTACTCCAGTCATCAAAGTAGAAAATGCCCCTCAACCTCTAAAAATAATACGAACAAGCTGAATTTTACCGAGAATATTAATTTTGTGACCCCAAAAAGATGATAAAAAGTTTACCACTTTTATCCCCGAGCTTCTCCCTAAAGCCCCCCTAGTAGGGGGGTAAAAACGCAAAAAAATCGATTGACCAAAAAATGAACACTATTTTAGATATATGGTTAATAAATATTTAAAAATGAATAAACTTAATGTAAAAAAAAACAAAGGCAACGGTTTTCACAACCAAACATAAATATAGCTTGCTTGATTCTGAAATCATAAATTTAAATATTAATAATGAAAAAATTGAAATTGTCACAACAATTAAATATTTGGGATTCCAACTTGACAATATTCTGAATTTTGAGAGTCACTTCGAGTACGTTCATAAAAAAGTATCAAAAAAACTTTATTTTCTGAGTAGAATATCTCAAAAGTTGTCAATGGAGTCAAAAATAACAGTATATAAAACAATTATTCAACCTCATTTTGACTATTGCTCATCAATCTTATATTTAGAAGTTAAAACACTTCACATTTGTATTTAGGTATATAAAAACATATAGTTAAAACTTTTACAAGTGTCGTCAAAATTTATACAGTAGCATAACGTTTTCGATCTAATCAGATCATCCTCAGTGCCTTATGTAGTTGAAGCTAACAATGAATTTGTGGCTGTGACATCCATGTATGGGTTTACATCTTTCCAAAATTAAATTATATGGTGACCCTAAGTCGATGACATTGGATAAAATTTAATACTTGAGGAGCTACATGTCTCCCTGCTCGGTTTTTAACACGTGGTTAAATTTGGTCAATTTTGGAGTATGCTAGAACAGATGATTTTGGTTTGGAAAATGCCTTAAACTGAAAAGTAAATAATTTTGACATACAACTTATTGCAGTAACAGGTAGTCCATAACCAAAGCACCGCGTAGGTGTTTTTTTAAATAAAAAAGCTCTGTAATTAATCAGAGGCCTAGTTTTCTAAAACATTTAAAACGATTTAATGGAAATGAATAAAAAATTTATATTTCGCTTATAAAATTGCCCAATTTAAATCAGTTTAGTTTGAAACCGATATAAAATAGCATTTTGTGAATAAGCAGTAAAAACACGATATACTAAAATTAATAAATAATAAATAAAAACACGGCAATCCTTTATGTGTACTCTTTGAAAGGTATTATCGTTTAAAGTTGGACTATTAGTGTTATTAATTCGTTTTCAATATCAATTTACTATTAATAATAAAACGTGAAACTCTATTGTCTATGTGAATAAATTGTCTAAATTAGTAGAAATACTCAAACAAAAAGTTTGTATGATAATAGAAACTATTTTTCAAACAATAAAGAAAACATGACAAGAAAAATCCATATTTGTATGAAGTACTAAACAAAGCAGGTATAACAAAAATGGAATAATGAAATCGAAAATTCTGTTCCAAAATACAACCAATATTTAAATCGGCTCACTGGTTGAATGGGCTAAGTTGATTACTATAATCTACCAGTCGAATAGATGCAGCTGCATTAAGACCTAAAATATATCTTAAAGCAATATTCCATATTATACAAAAATGAAAATACGAAGCAATAACTAGGAGAATTAGCATAGACCACACTCGACTTACGCATGATTACCTTAACATCTGTAAATCCACCAGTTTGTGGATATATTAATACACGCAGGCGCGGATACAGATGAATCTAAGGGGCTTCAGACTCCCCTATTATATTATTTTTTTACAGGTCTGAAAAACTATATGTTTTTCACATTTTAACAGGTTAAGTGCCACCATATTGAAAATTTTAATTTCTTCATTGGCTGATCCCTTTTTTTTAAGTATTTCTATTACTTTCTTTAACTTTAAAATGAAAATTGAAACTCAAAAATGCGAATTTTGGTAAAAATTTCAGTTTTCAAAATGTGAGTCCACGTTGAAGTTTCGCGGCCACCAGCAAGATTTTTATCACAAAATGCCTATAAGAGTCAACGTGGCATCACGCCTTGACTTGTCTATTCCTGTTGATTATGTGTCGGCAAAAAAAAGCTTTTTCTTTTTAAAATCTTTTTCTTTTTTTCCTTAGTGCTAGTCCAAATGTTGGTCTGGTAATGAGAAAAAAAGCTTTCTGTCGACAAACGCGACCTCTGGACAAGTTTAAATTCCCTCCTGCTGATAATTTTTACTTAACTTCATCACAATCACAAAATCACCAAATATATAAGAGACTCGTCAGGTCTATTATAACAGCCGTATTGGTGGCTTAAGACCGTTAAGCAGAAAATCTAATGGATCTTTTATGGTAAATCTGAGCATCAAGGTCATGTGCGGCATACATGGTCTCAGTGGCCACACCCTCTCGGTTGCCCCGTTGGTAAGGAGAACAAATTTACTTTGCCAATTCGGCGGCTGTGTAACTTTCAGATCATAAGCCTCCTCACGCTAGTCAGACGATGAGGAGGGGTGGAGGAAAAGCCTGGGGGTTAGATAGGTACCACTTCTCTAGCGAAGTGTAACCGGTTTGATCTTTGGACATGTGGATATCACTCTTACAATGGTATACACATGTCCCTTAGGGGCAGGGTTGATCACTGCGCGCACGTGTGTGTGTGTGTGTGTGTGTGTGTGTCGGCAAATCTAACAAGCGAAGGAGCTGTCACCGTGGCTTGCATTTTTCTTGTCAGTACTTAGATTACAGCGATACAATGCAGTCGTACGAGAAAGAGCAACAGAAACTTGAAAAATATTGGCAAGAAATTCTGTCAGATGTAGTATCAGATGAATTTGGCGACACGTATCTTTCGGACGAGTACCAACCAAATGATTCTAGTGACAGTGTCATTGACAAATGACTGAATGAACCAAGTACTCCGGAACAGAATAAAAAAAGAAGACATTTGGCCGGAAATATCAAACCGTTGGGACAAGGTGTATCGGCGTTCACCAGTAAAGAAAAAGAATACGAATTTCGGAGAACACGTTGATGCTGCTATAGAATCTGTATAGAATGTAGTGATGGAATCCTTATAGATGGACTGCTTGACAAACGACGAACACTTGCAATTGATAATTACTACAGTTCTGTCACACTTGCACATGAACTCCCACACCGAAAAACTTATAAAAATATAATGAAGAAATTCTTCAAGAATCTTTATGGGAAATAATTTATGGCATGCAAAAGGCGACGGCAGCAGTTAAATATGGGACACCCAGAGCTACTCTGCAATTTAGACTAAGCGAAAAATTTAAAAAAATAGCACATGGTCCAAATACTTACTTAAGTATTTCAGAAGAAACTGTATTAGAAAAATAGATTGTCACAGAAAAGGGTTTCCGAAAAGAAAAGAGGACATCCAAGCTTCTGTTAAGTCATTTTTGGATCAGAACCAACGACAAAATCCATTTAAAAATAATCTTCCTGGGGATCATTGGCATCAATGATTTTTAAGAAGACACCCTAATTTAACAAATAGAATTCCTAAAGCTCAAAACAATGCCAGTGGAAACATGTCAGAAAATGATATCAGAAAGTGGTTTAATAATATACAAGAATATTTAATGGAAAAAACTATTTTGACATTCTTTCCGATCCCAGCAGAGTTTACAACGGAGATGAAACTTATTTTACCATTTGTCCGAAAGAAGATAGGGTTCTTGCACCAAAAGGTGCCAAAAATGTTTATTAGATAGAGCAAGGCTCATCGAAAACACATATTACCGTCATGTTTACATTTTCTGCTGCGGGAGTTACAACGCCACCGATGATCGTTTATGCTTATAAAAGATTACCCAAAAACATCGCAGAAGGTATTCTAGATGGGTGGGGTATTGTTATTAGTGAAAAAAGTTGGATACAAGCAGATGTTTTTCATGATTATATATCTAAGATATTATATACTTATTTACTAAAACAACATGTTACATTTCCAATTATAATGTTTTGTAGACGGGCACAAAACACATTTAACATAACATAAGTCAACTATGTACAGAACTCGAAATAATCTTAGTGGCATTATATCCAAATGCCACTAGAATTTTTCAACCCGTCGACGTCTCTAGTTTCAAGCCACTTAAAAATGCGTGGAAAAGAGCTTTGTTCAATTGAAAGACACAAAATCCATTTGAACAACTAAGTAACAGTAACTTTGCTCCAATTTTAAAAGAAGTGGTAGATATTTTTAAACCATCGGCTATCTTAAGTGGTTTTAGAGTGTGTGGTCTCTGTTCCTGGAATGCGGATAGTATTGACTAGTATTGACCGTAGATACAGCTCTTAAAAGAAGCCAGAAAAAAGGGAAACTCTGATAACACTAGCAAAAGTTTCAGGGTTCTACTTAATCTATTTAACTCCACTAGTCAAAACTCTATAAATAAGAGCAGTAACATGGAAGATTACTTGCCTTTATCCAAAATTACCGAACGTAAGGGAATACGTAATACCCATAGATCTAGGTTTGTATTTTCTTCTTCAGTTTATAAAAGAGAAGTAGAGGAAAAGGACCGCGAAAAAAATGAAAAGCATCGAACAAAGTTAGAAAATAAAGCAAAAAGATTTCTGAAAAGAAAAAAGTGTTAAACGAAATACTAAGATTAAGGTACTCAAAAAAAAACATATTTATTTTAACAGAAACCTAGTAGTTCTGGAAAATCATCTCAAAAATGTTCTCAGAAATTCAATGCTTACAAGTAAAACAACGAAAAGCGACCTCATAGACTGTTGTGGCACTGTTGTTGAGAAAAAAATTATTGAAGCAGTTAAACGAAGCAAAAATTTTTCTATTTTGGTAGATGAAACCACTGACATCAGCTCCAATGAACAACTAACATTATGAGTGCGATATATAGACGCTTAGTAGTGGTATAGGATTTAATTGGGGAAGCATTGTCAAGCCATATTATATGATAACTATGAGAGTGTAACTAATTTTATAAATATAAATAATAATATCAAAGATTAAAAAAACGTTTGCTATTAAAACTTAGTTGAATTCATTACTTACAAAGCTCATCATGTTACACAATAATATTTACCATACTAATAAATGTAACGGTTATTCGTAAATTAATTATTAAATAAATAAAGAATCAATTTTTAAATCTATCTTAGTATCGCTAAGGTCGCTTTTAGTCCAGTTACTGTGGCATTTTCCCTTTAAATTTTTTATAACAGCACCGATTTATCTGAAATTTTTACAGTGGGTAGTAAATTACTCAAAAAACATAAGTTATATGGTGTCGATGTGTGCTTCTACCCCTGGGGTGGTTGGCACCCCATCTAGGAGGTTGAACTTTTTACACTCAAAAGAACCCCGGGAATTGATATAGAATCAAATTTTAAACAAAAAATGTCATATAATTTTTTTCGCTAAATTAATACTTTTTGAGTTAAACGCACTTGAAAAAGTAAACTTTTCGCAAAAAAGAACATGTTTTCCAATGATTTTGTACGAATGACTCAAAAACTAAGCGTTTTATTGAAAAATCTATAATAAGCAAAATAAAAGCTTATAAAAAAACAAAGAGAATGTTCTTTTATTAAGTTTTATAAGTACAATATTAAGCGATTTATAATTGTTTGAAGATGACTTTTTGTTTTTGGGATACTATACTCGATGCATTTAACATCAAATATCGGAAAATGGACATCTTTTTTGATAAAAACTCATACAAAACTTTTTAAAGAGCTAGAAAAAACCTTTAAAATGAGCTATGTTAAAAGCCATTTCGATTAAAACAAAGCGAAATATGAAGGAAAGAATTTGAATTACTCGAAAAAGCGTTTAAAAAAAAAACGAGCAGTATAAGTATCACTATTTCGATCAGAATTGAAATTAAACGTATATCTTTTACAATTCATTTTATTTTAGTGTTATTTATAAGTTTTAAAAGTTTAGCCTGTTTAAAATGCGTATTTTTTAAAAAAATCATGTTTAAATTAAAAAATCTTTTGTTTTAATTATCTAAAAATTTATATTTTTTCAAAATAAATCTAAAACTATAAGAGATACCTGAAAAATGGTTCTATACCAAAAACAAAAATTTTGATTCTTTTATTTTTGTTGTAGCTCGAAAAATAATAGAGATATAGCCAATTGAAGTATGAGATACAGCGGCTGACACACCTGTAATCAGCACTTTGGTCCTTTACTATTTAAAAAGAAAGAATTTTAACATATTTTAATCTACTTAGTCTTGTAGCTTCTGAAATTACCTTCAAAATATTTTTTTAATGGACACTGTAGCTTAAAAATTAACGGAGTTATTCTAAAAAAATTTTGGAGCATGTAATTTATATTTTGGAGCATCAACTTATTTTCTGTATATATAAATGCTTTATTCAAGTATATTTGAAAAACTGGTAACAGACACACTAACACTCACACAAATATGTATATAATACATACATACATACATACATACATATATATGTTATGTATATAATATAGGCACCTCTAAACTGAACATTTGCTTCAGAGAACTAACGAACAGAGAACCGACACTCCTTTGAAGTTGCGTGGGCAAGCCGCCAATGAGTGCCAATGACAAGAGTACTTCAGATATCGAAGACATTTTAGAAGCTGGGAGATACTGTACAATTTTGCTGTATGGCCTTGCCAAAGACACCCACATGAACAAAATGAATAAGGTCGAAGATTATTTATCATTACTTGAACAAATGCGATACGAATCGTTTATTAAAGCCACAACTAAAAATAGTGCAGTTAAATTATCATTTCTTGTACCAACTGTAAGTGCCCTGAATGAGCATATCAAAAGAGTTTATTTACAAACTCAGATATGGCTTGGAAACAGAGATATTGATATAACGGATTGGGGATGGTTCAAGAGTGATGATATTTTACAACCAATAAAAATGACAAGTTCACCTGCACCAGAAGAACTATTAAAACTGATTTTTTGCAATTGCAAAAAGGGTTGCGGCTCAGCGTGTGGCTGTCGTACACTAGGTCTATTTTGCAATGCTACGTGTGGAACATGCCCTGGCGACAATTGTCAAAACTGTCCTGCAATAGACGAATAGGTGGAGATAGAACACGACGAGAATGACGCTTCAGACAATGAATAATTTGATATATTGTGAATAATTTTGATTTTTGTAAATATATTTTGTATACTTTCTAATGTAAAGTATTTTCATGGATAATTTTTTACAATAAAAACATCATGAGTATACTTAATTTTTTTATTTAGACATTTACCAAAGGGGAATTTGTTTCGTGAGCATAGAGGTGGTTTTTAAGGGTTGAAAATAAGCAACCAATCAAAAAATATTTTATTGATAAGAAAAAAATTTTTGAACATAAATGTAAATTAAAAACTTTTGAAGTTGTTTAAAAAGATTTTTTTATATATTTTGACATAGGGGGTAGTTTTTAAGGGTTGAAGTGATGCAATCAACCAAAATTATTTTATATAAGCAGAGGATTACATTGTAGATGATATAAACGCACTACAAAAGCGTTTGAACCTGTTAAATTTTTTACAATTATTTTTATTAAAAGGGGTGGTTTTTAAGATTATTTAAGGGTTGAGAATGTACACAATATCCATTAATATAATTGACAATATTGCAATTACCTAATTTAACACGATTTAAATCCATAAAATGCTTTAATATAAATTTTTTTCATTATTTTCAATAAGGGGTGATTTCACCCCTTAAAAATAAAAAGCTCACCTATCGCATATATAACTTTTGAAGAGGGAGGTAAGATAAGGCCAATTACAAATTATTAGCAAAATCGATTCAGTTATAAAAAATTTAGAGGTATTGACCTCTTTTCCTCCACAGTGACTGGAGTATTTTCTTTATTAAATTTATCTATTTTAAAATCATTTTTTATGTAGTCCATAGTTTCGCCGTAATCAAAGAAAGCCATCTGGCTATTTCCAACGACTTTTTGGGAGGTGTGTCACTAGCATGTGTCATCTCAAATTATCCTTTAGAATTGAAAATTTATACCAAAGTGTTTTTACTTCAAACGATTCAATTACGACTAATGAGAACGTATAAAAAAGATTCAGTTCTGTGGTGTATATTTACGTTTTCGCTTTTTTGCAGCATTTTTAATGCTAACAAACATTTTATTGTGTGTAATTTCGTAAATAATCTTCATTTTAATGCAGTTGCTCTCTTTTTAGAAGAACAATAAATCTAATTGTTTTATTCTTATTTCCCAACGAAAATCTCTAACCAGATGTTAAAAATGCAAATTCCTTGGCAAGTATGTTAATTCTGATTTTTATTCAAAATATGTCGTTCTCTTAGAAAAGCAAAACTAAATTTGGAATTGCCATGGGAATATGCTAATATTGTAATTAAGTAGTGATAAGTTTCAGGAAATTTATTTTCATTTTTCCAACTCGGTTATGATTTTAAAGACTAACCCAGTCCTAAAGTTAAATAGAGAATTTAGAACATAATAGAATTTTTTGTCATACAAATCCGTAAACTCGGACGTTTGGCACGAACAAACATCCGTTAGAGTATTGAATAATGAATTGGTGCATAGATGCATTCATGGCAAATATGACTAGAACAGATCGATGACACGTTCCTAGGCTCATCATATACTTTGAAGGCAGAGTTCGGCAAAACCTTGTTTATACACGAACAACGTATACATATATGTAGATATACAGGGTGGCGCACCGAAAACGAAACAGATGCATTTACTGGCAGATGATTCCTTTAAAAAAAAAAACGCTTGGACCCGTCGATTTTGTTATCGAGGGGGAAACAAAATTGGCATAAAATCACATTAACATTTGCAGCCCCCTAAGCGGGGGTGGCACCATCCCTAAAATCTTAAATGGAAAGGGGGGTCGAATGATCCATCATTTAAAAGGTCTTTCAACCCCCTTTACAATGATGTAAAATTTATGTACTTCAATTCAGTAGTTTTGGAGATTTATTGATTTAAAGTTTAAATACATCATCGTAAGAGGAGATCAATACATAGCAGCAAAGTTGTTAAAAAATTAAGAATGAACTGACCTGTCAGCCGAGTAAATGTTGAAAATGACCACCATTACTTTCCATGCAATAATAAAGATTTTGCTGAAAACGTTGCCGGACATTTTGCAATATTTCAGGAGTAATTTGATGGCACTCATTCACAATTCTTTGTCGTAAATCTTCTAAGGATGTTGGCTGAGTAGCATAGATTTTGCTTTTTAAGTAACCGCACAAAAAGAAATCCAAAGGTGATAAATCTGGCGATCTTGGGGGCCATTCAACGGCACCTCTTCTACCAATCCATTGACCGGGAAAGGTCTGATCTAAATAATGCCGAACTCTTAATGCGTAATGTGGTGGGGCACCATCCTGTTGGAACATCAACATATTCTCAACGTATCGACCATCATTCTGATTTTCAATTATATCTGTTAGCGCAGGATCTACGGCATTTTGCAGTAATTCCAAATACATTTCACCAGTCAAATTTCCAGGTAAGAAAAAAGGACCAACCAAATGATCGCCAAAAATGCCAGCCCAAACATTTAATTTTTGTGGCTGCTGTGTGTATACCTCATGGTAAATTCTGGGATTAGAGTCCGACCAATATCGACAATTATGACGATTTACTTCGCCATTTAAAAAAAAGGAACATTCGTCGGAAAAGCAAATGTTAAATAAAAATTGTTCATCGTTTGTAATTCGTTCACTCATAACTTCACAAAATTCTAATCGCTTATCAAAATCGTCTTCATTAAGTTCTTGTACAAGGTGAATTTTATACGGATGAAAATTATGGGCCTTTAGAATCCGTTGGATAGTACGTCGACTAACACCACACGAAGTTTGCAATTTGCGGGTACTTAATGTAGGATCTACAATAACTTGCCCTAAAACCCCCACTTCTGTTGCTTCGTTCCTTATAGGATTTTCAATATTACGTTTTTTATTGGTGACTGATCCAGTTTCCCGAAATTTAGCTACAAGTTCTGGAACATATTTTCGGTGCACATTATTGTTCTCATGTCGCTCATTAAAAATTTGTGCTGTTCTATTAGCGCACTGATTATTTCCGAAAAATATTTTAATAATTTCAACCCTTTCTGCCGTGGAATATACCATGGTTAATTTATGTATAAAGCAATAAATGATATTTTAACAACAAAGATTGGTCAAATCAATCGCAAACTAATGTACTATTTCCTATTTAAAATAAGTACGTGGCATTCTCTATTTATCTTTCTTCAAGAAACAACTTTTTTTGTCACAAAGGACACTTCAATTGCTATTTTTATTATTAATAAACCATGGGCGTAGTAAATAAAAGCATTTACTTATCAAGAGAATGCTTTTACTCAAATTTCTTCTGAAAGAAGTACAAACTAATTTGATGTACCTATTAAAGTCTACTTTAAACTTTAAATCAATAAATTTCCAAAACTACTGAATTGAATACATGAATTTTACATCATTATAAAGGGAGTTGAAAGACCTTTCAAATAATGAATCATTCGACCCCCCTTTTCATTTAAGATTTTAGGGATGATGCCACCCCCGCTTAAGGGGCTGCAAATGTTAAAGTGATTTTATGCCAATTTTGTGTCCCCCTCGAAAACAAAATCGACGCAAAGCTTTCGCAAAATTTATTTGCTTCTTCAGGATATGCTAAAATATGGTATCAGTAAATACAATGAAATTATAATTAAATAGCATTATATAAAACTAGTATAAAAACTTACAACATTAGGTTAATCCATTAAATTTTCAAATTTGCAAAACATTAAAACTTAACTTATTAAAATTATATAGTTATGAAGTACAATATTTTAATTTTATTTAATTTTGTACAAATTCATTATGACATTGATTATGTTGATGTTTGATTTATGTCAGAAAGACACTCTTTTCTGTTTATTATATTTTTTGTTGTTGATAACTAGCTTTTCCTTAACATTCCTTAACATGAGAATTGTAAGAAATACAGACAATATGTTGAAAACCAGATGGTTCAGAAAACCCATATGTAGTAATAGATTTATAAGCTATTACTCTCATCATCCAAATAAGATGAAAATGAACCTTATAACAGGATTAAAAGAACGTGTTTTAAAACTTTCTCATCCAGATTATCTACAAGAAGATCTTCAATTATTAAAAAATATTCTTATTAAAAACTCTTATCCTCCAGATATGCTACATAGGACGCTTTTTTCTAATATTGGTAATATAAATAACTTAACACCATGCTAAATCTCAAAACATTGTATCTAACAATCAGAACATCTATTATCATTCACTACCTTTTATACTATCATTAACACCTAAATTAATACAAACACTAAAGGTTATTGACAATGTAAAAATAGCAACAAAGAACATCAAAACTATTTCATCTTTATATTCCAAAACTAAAAATCCTATAGACAAATTTGAAAAAACGAATTTAGTATACAGCATTAGTTGTATTCAGTGTAAGGCTGAATATGTTGGTGAGACCGAAAGAAATCTTTCAAATCGCATTGTTTCTCACAAAAGTGATTGCAGAATTAAAAAACCATCTTGTGCTTTGGCAGAGCATGTAATCGATAAAGACCATATTATGGATTTTGATAACATTAAAATTCAGCTTCATCAGTTCTCTAAAATATAACAGATGACATAGAGTTTATAAGAAATACAGATGTTTATAGTTCATAACTTACAACTCAATATGTAGTATATTATCGATGTATCAATATGTAGTATATTATCGAAAAAAAAAAAAACAAAAAACATACAAACTCTGCAGAAAATAATGTTCATGTTCGTAGATACGAAGATTTAAAAATTTTTAAACGAACATTTGGCTTCATTTAGATGGTTCTCCACTGAAGGCAAACAAAGCTCTGATCTATTGCAATCTATGCAAACAACGTGACGCGATACCGAAAATTTTTTAAGGGCCATATGTCACCAAATTCCAAGGTTTGAGACAATTATGAACTTCTACAGGGGTCATTGCATGATTAGTTGGACGGGTGGATTTGTATGGCGGAAATATTTGATATATTATTTTTAATTTATGTTTTAATGAAACTTGGAAATAGGGGATGATTGTGTTATTATTTTGAATGGGAAATAAGCTAAATTTTAACTGAAGAATAGGTGTTATTTATTTCGTAAGATAAGAGAGTGGTAAACCTGGCTCAAAACCTGCCCTATTTTGGTATTTGTGAAGTCAATGTGATGTTTGGTGGAAATGGCGTGTTGTGCAAGGGCACAAGAGGGTTTGGAAAGTCTAATGTCGCTTTTGTGTGAAGTTATACGCCCTAGAAGAGACCGACTGGTCTGGCCGATGTAGCAGGAGTTTCATTCTGAACAGGGTATCTGATAGACAACATTAGTGTGCTCTAACGAGCTTAGTGGAGTTTTAGACTTGGAGAATAACTTTCCAATGGTTTTAGTATTTTTAGGGATATTTTGACGGGTAAGTTTTTGAATAGTTTAGTAAGCTTGTTCGTAATTTGTCGGAAATAGGAAAGAGAAGCATATTTTGTGGCTGGTTTTGGGGTTAACGAGGAAATTTTCGTCTGTATGCTATTGGATATGGAGGCCATAGCTTTTAGAGAAAAGATATCTGTTGATGATGGATATGGGGTAAAAGTTATCAATGAGAATGTATTTGAGTAAATCCAAAGATTCCCTCTTGTACCGCGTATGGGTGAACGTGTGTACTCTGATACAAACATAACCTTCTACAAGCTAAGAGCTTGTAGAAGGTTATGTTTGTATCTTATTGGGTGTGTAGAGTGGTAATTTAATCTCATTCTCAGATTCTCAAATTCTTCAGAAGCCTACGTCTATTTATTACCTCCCTCCAAATTTAACGAGGGGGAACGGACTTTTGAGTAGCACTGTATAAACAATACGTGCTTCTAGTCAACAACCTTCTAGTCATAAACGAGAAATAGTTATTTGCTTTCGTCTGGATACTTTGAGTGGTTGCCATTGTCCATTCTTATTTTTTCCCCTAAAACTTGGATGGTTTGGATGAAGTAACTTTTTAGATACATACAGATTGGGGTAACATGTGGATACTGTCATCGTTTAAAGCTTGTTTGGCATTTTCGTCTGCTACTTTATTACCTGCTTTTCCAAAATGTGATAGGATCTTATTCCAATTGTCCGAAAATTGTTTCTAGAATATAGAGAATATCTGGAATGGAAAAAATATATTTTTTCACAAAAACATAGTTAATAATATGAAAAGAACAATCACGGATTCCTAAATTCTCCAGCAAAATACCTATCTAATGATGTACCACACATTCCCTATTCAAAAGTTAGATTTTGTAATAGTGAAAGGGAGGGTGCTGAAAAATGACAGATCGTCAGAAGATGACCCATTTGGAATAAAACTCAACCTGTTTTAGTATTTTCATTAAATCCAATGCATATTGTTTGACCATTTTGAGTGACCAAACCTGTATATATGTATATATACATATATTTATATAAATTTACGTGTGTTAGAATTATTCACGAATAAGTTGGCACTTTTAGGTAATCCTAAGAGCATATGCACTTTAGTAAAAGTTTATTCTGGCCTTTGTTCTATTAAATCTGCACCTTTATGGTATCGTAAGAGAATAATCAATTCAATAATAGCTTTATATTCGAACACTGGCACCGATACTTAATATGTAGCATGCTTTTCGATAAGCTAACATTTTTGAAGACAAAATACTTTAACGAAGGCATTCGATACTAATAATTTATTTTATTATTAGTAAATATTGTAGATTGTATATTATTTTATTATTTAACATGAATTATAAAATAAATATACAATTTATATAGAATAAATAATTAAAGAATCTATGGGACATTCTGTAAGGTATTAGTAATAATGAGTTGTTCTTATCTGCAAAATTTTACCAATAGTTTCCTTCTCTAATTTCTTGAGCAAAGACCAAAGTGATCCACTAAATTGTCCTTGGATCTTGTTCCACCCTTCGCATTAAAGTCTCCCTTTAATAATCATTATCTCATGTTTCTTTGTAGTCTCCTAAATATTATTTAGTTGAGCATAGAATTTTCTACTTCATCTTCAGACTAATTTATGTCTCATTTAAATAATAAAATATACAAAATAACACTGAAGTGAGAAAAAAGAAATCATTGAATGATTGCCACTGAAAGCCACAAATAGAAAGAACGCAGCATATCAAAAAACCATTGACGCAGCAACAACTTATTCCGTATGTCTTCACAGCCAGATAAGTATAGCATGAAAATATGATGAGACTGTGACTCAGAAACATATTACCCTTTAGGTGGAATACCATATACAGGAAAAAACGGAAATACAGTAGCCAAAGGTCTTGAATCTCAAGTTGTAAAGCAACTAGTTGAGTCTTATTATAATTCCAAGAGGAATGTGACTTGGGATAACTATTTGACTGATCTTGCTCTTGCACATAAATATTCATTTCTCAAGACAGTTTAGTTTACTTTAGATGCAAGAAGTCAGGACACATCGCTTCACAGTGCTCCGAACCACTAGCTCAACTAAACTGCAACCAAAGCAATGAAGCATCGGTATCCAGCGCAACAAATATATCCTTGCAAGCATCCAATGACACAAACCCTTCTCAGTGTGAACAAATGTCTATTTATAATATCCCGGAGATATCGAACAAAGTAGATGCATCAAATAAGGACAGTCACATAATTAATCAATCAAAAAGAATTTTTGATGAAATTATTTCACCTGAAGCGGATCCATCTTTAAAAGAATGTAACATTTTTCCACCACCTAAAGTAAAAACCAAAATCTAAAAAAGCTAAAATTAGTTCAGCAAGCACTTCTGAATGCTCATTTTCTCTCTTACTTGACCCTGGTAAAAACTTATAGAAAATCACCCTCTACCTTTCCCTCTAAACGTTAATCAACTTAACATGCTCCTAATGAATATCACGGGGTTAACAGATCCTATAACCACAATTCAAGAATATACCACAGACCTACCAGCTTTGTCCCATATGCTCAGTCAAGTTTATTTCCATTTAAAGGAAAGATCCATAAAACGTAAATTCACGTCCATAAGGAAAAAAATCCATATTTATATTAGCAGTGAGGTATCGGAAGCGGAAAGTGAGACACCTCAGTTAAGCCAACATTAAATTCAAGTCTCTACTTCAGTGGAATATTGATGGTTTTTTCCATCGCCTTGCTATGCTCCATCATCTAATTGGTGAACAATCTCCTGATGTAATATGCCTACAGGAAACTAATCTGAATCCCCCAAAAAAATATAACTCCAACCAATATGACTGTTTTCGTTATCTAGTCCTTTCTGACTCTCTCAGCGCATTCAAAGCTATGCAAAATGTATACCCTAAACACTCCATTGAGAAAATTATCAGGGCCGAATTAATGAAAGCTCAAGAAAATTTCAGAAGAGTCCACTTCCTATGGATACCATCTCATATAGGCATAGAAGGGAATAAAGAAGCAGATACTAGTGCGCGTAACGCTATCACCAGTGACGCATCAGAAACAGAGTGTCGGAGTATCGCAGGCGATCTAAAAGTTTATTTCAAAAATAAGGTGTTAAGTGCATGGAATCGGGAGTGGAATGACTCTAGTTTGAAACTCAGAACCATCAAAAGTGATATTTTTCCATGGAAGTCCACAGCTAGAAGTAGAAGATGCCAAACTAATAGTACACGTCTACGACTTGGACACTGTATACTCATGCCTATCTCTTCTCAAATAGTAAACCTCCAAAATGCCAAACATACAATACAGTAGACAGTATAAAGCACTTCTTGATAGACTGTCCTAAATATGTAAATCAAAGACAGTCTTACAATTTGCCAAATAACCTGAAAGCACTCCTCAACAAAAGTTTAGTTCCGAACAATTTATTAGGTTACTTAAAAATATATAAATATGTTACACAAAATTTAACTTAATTAATTGTTACAAATGTTCAATTGTTCACAAATTGTAATTAATTGTTACAATGATTGATTGTTACAAATGTTAAATTTAATATTATTACAAATGTTACAGGAATGTCGCTAATAACCTTTGGGTGGATGCGACTTTGTTTCTTTAAATAAAAAAAAAAGAAATGAAAAGCGAAGATTTTTTCAACAGCAGAACAAGTAGTGTTGCCTCAAATTTTGAAAAAAAAATCAAGGGGACTACAATGGGAAACACAACAGTGTATTGAAAAATGCCTACAGAAAATTGAACCATACAATAAAAAAACCTAGAAAAACCTCCAGTTTTAACAAGGAAAAGTGTCACATGTGCCCAACAAAAAAGGACAGGAAACAAAAACAAATTTGTAAAATATGTAGTAGAAATGTGTGTAACGATCACTGTATAATTAAAAAAGTTTGTAAGTATTACAATAAAGAAAAATAAATGACTAAAGTCGGTTCACAATTTGTTGATAGCTCACTACAAGTTTAACCCTAATTAGAAAACTGAAATACAGGGAGGATAGGTAATACGATATAATAGTAAAAACCAACCTAAAACTGACGGTTTAAGACGTTTTTGACTAACCCACCTTATATCTGAAGGAATACAATACCTTATAATCCTATTACGGGGGTGTTTTGAATGGTTAGAGATGAACGACCAGTGTCGTAGAGTATATGATTGAAATATTTATTTGAACTAGATAAATATATTTTTTAAATTGTACTTATGTAAATTGTATTTTTTAATAAAACTTATTTATTTTATTCAGAAATAAAAAGTTTCTTGCCATTTTTAAAAGATACATTTATTTAATTAAGGAAAAAGGCGCCAAATGTCGCCTGGCAAAATTTCGAATGTGTTTTAAATGTATCCATTATTTTCGAATCCGGAGAAAACTAATAAATAGGTATTTTTGAAAAATTTAAAAGCACAATGAAAGATTACATTATTACTCACGGCAGAAAGTCCCTAAAAACTTCTACAATGTTTATTTGAATATGTTATGTAACAGGGGTGAAAATAAAAGAGAAAATATAGTATAATTTTTAATTGAAAATATTGCATACAAAAGAAATTTTTTATTTATTCTAAAAAATATTTCATTCTGCCTTTAAATTTTTCAAAAATGCTGTTTAGTTTTCTCACGATTTGAAAAAAAATGAAAAAATGGATACATTTAAAAAATATTGAACATTTTGACCTTTTGCGCTCTTCCCCTTTAATACCCTACGATTACAACTATTATTACTTACCTTATATAATTACGATTAGAAAACTATTCAAATTCAAAATAAATAGGATCAACTTCGGAATCCGAGTCATCTTGAGGGTTAATAATTAGCGGTTGTGTCTCTACGGTCGCATCAATTATGTTATTAAGATCCCACATTTTTTGTTCTTCTTCTATTACATGCCTTACTGCATCTTTAAAGTTTTGTTGTACAGCTTGTATTTTATATAACGTATTTTTTCTAGCCACATAACTTTTCATTTGTGCCCAAATAAGTTCAATTGGATTTATTTCGCAGTGGTAGGGTGGAAGTCTAAGGACTGTAATGTTTCGCCTTTCCGCCATTTTGTCAACTACCATTCCATCTTCGTAAGGCAGATATTTATTCCGCAGCCAGTCAAGAATATCCTGTTTCTTCCACGTCGAAGTCTTTCTACTATTCGTGAATGATAAGGTGCATTATCTAATACTATAATTGAATTTGGTGGTATTTGTTCAATCATCTGCTCAAAATACTCTTCGAAAACATCAGCTGTCATCTCCTCGTGATAGTCTTTTGTGCTTTTGGACTGAAATTCCAACAAACCATGCTTAACAAATCCTTTTTCACTGCCAATGTGAGAAATTATTAATCTACTGCCTTTACCAGAAGGTGGGGAGATACCAGTAGACCAACCTTCCATAAAGGCTTGCCTGGAGCTTAATATATTTTTATCTGACCAAATTTTTTTTAGAGTATGACCTGAGTTTACCCACGTTTCATCCTGGTAGAAGATGGGCCTTCCTTCAGCCCGGAATTTTCGTATGGATCTTAGATAATTTCTTCTCCAACATATTATCTCCTCCCGGTCAATCAAAAGTGATTTTCGGTCTGATTTCTCCCACCAGAAATTTAATTCTTTTAAAACTTGCCACAATTTAGTTCGTCCGATATGAGGCAAATCCGGGTAGTCTCTAACTTCTTGTAAAATTTTGTTTAGGTTTGGTATTTCTTTTTTGAAAAAAATCCATGAATTTTCCTTCGAATACCATTTTTGGCAAATTCATCAATTTCAATAGGCTTTTTCCCTCTCTTTAAGTGTTCGTTTGTGTTTGGGTTAGCTATACCGTGTTTTTTTCTTTCTGATAGGAACCTATATATAGTTGACTCTCCTACGCCAGTCATGTTGGCACAACTTTCGACTATGTTGCGAACAGTGTTTGTGGGATTCTGAGAAACCAGAGCATCGTGAACATTCAGGACAATAGTCTTCTCTCTTGGTGAATAGACAGACTTACTGACTGTACGCAACAGTACCGGTGTAAAACTTGATGATGTTGATGATGAAGCCATCACAAACAATCCAACAAAACGAGCACGAGCGAAAGGTACGTATATGTTCGTAGGTATATGGAATAAAAAATCACTCACGCACTGCATATAATTCGCAAAAGAAATATTCGAGACGCTAATTACTGCCGTAGACGCGGACACACCGACGAGCCGTAAATTACATGCGATCAAAAACGTACCAAACAAAAAAATTGTTTTCGTTCGTAATAACTTCACCCTTTTAAGTTAAGTTTCGAATATAAACTGAACAAACGAGGCACGTGGCCAAAGCATACCCATTATATTATTAAAAATCTGGGGAATTCCATCCTAATTATCTTGCAACGAATAGTACCTTCGGATAATGAATTCCAGGTTTTCTAGTAAAGTGATTAAACGCGAAGATTAGTATTGAAATATCCAAAGAGATAAGGTATTCTTATTTACAAAATTGTTAATGGTTAAATTCTTATTTTTATTAATATAATATAATTACATAACATTAGCCGTGAAAGTTTTAATTGTTTTTTGCTAAATATATTAGTATTAAAGTATTATTAATATTATATATATAACAGTATTAAAAAATATTATATTATTATTTAATGAATAAACACCTCAGGAACGCCTATGGTTTACGACCGTTTTATGAGTTTGAGGCACATTTCGTGCTCTCAACAATTTATGAACGGAGAATAACATATTATTATGGTTTTTTATTTTTATTGTTAATTTTATTTATATATGATAATGATAGGTATTAATTTGTAAAAGTAAAATAATATTATTCTTCTAACTTATGCGTTTTATTCATTTTGTAAAGATTGTTTTTGTCAGTACTTTATACATGAGCTACTAATTACCATAATCTTTTCTCAGAAGAGTTTTCACACAATAATGAAATGCAACAACAACGGTGGTGCGCTCAACGGACCCGAGTTCCCCGGTTACGTAAGTAAAATGTGTTGCCCGCATAGGGGTTAAAAAATAAGTTATTCAACAATATTGAGTTTTTTTAAGTCATTTTTAAACTAAGTAATTAATGGAGTCAAAATGAAGTATAAGTTATTACTTTCAATGAGCTTTGAAAGTGAAAAATTTTCACAGTAAACATGAGAGAATTTCAATAGTTAAAACTTTCTAGTCCTGTGAGTAGAAATATTCAGTGGCAAGGTTTAGACAAAACAGTGACAAGAAATTTTATATAATTATGATGATGCAGAAGCAAAGTCGATTATAGTTGAGTGTGTCACAGACAAACAGCATTTCAGCAAGAAATACTGAAATCACTAGAAGACGTTTTTAAGAGAACGAGTATATTCACTCAGCTTAAATTAAATTTAAAATTAAAGAGCATTATATGAAAGATGTTGCAAAACAGTTGATTATATTTGTTTTGAAAAAAATTTGGCAGATTTATTGACAAACAGTCTTTATCAAATGAAAAATTTTGCCATCTAAAGCCCATGTCAAGAGTTTCTTAACTATTAGGTAGGTACACATTTCGCACCTCCAGATCTATAAGGGCACAACTCAAAAAGTATAGTTTTGAGTAAATCACTTTTGAAGTTCTATAGACAAAATAGTTTATGCTATCAAATCAAATATAATGTAAATACAAATAATTTTACTACAGCTAACTATTTTTATTCACCATTATTTTACACCAGTATCATTAAAAAAACTTAAAAATAAATATTTAAATTGTTTTTTGACATTTGCCTATATTACCACTCAAAAATGTACATCTTAAGCATGTCAACCCCAAAAGTGCCTGTTTTGCCATTAATAAAACGGATATGACACTATAGGTCATCTTTAGGTTTGTTAATAAAACAATGCAAAACAATTAAAATGTTTATTTCATTATACAATAATACTTGAATTGGAATCAGAAACAATCGTACTGCCTAAAATTATTTAATTCTATTCTACTAACTTATTCTCATTACTCTATTGACATAAATAATGAAAATACATTTAATACAATATTGGTAATCATTGGACTTGTACTATTAAAATATTATGTATTTCAACAATGTAAATTACTTTAGTAATATTTAAAAAGATAATTAACTTTTGTGAAATTAAGATCATATGCAACTGCATCATTCAATATCATCTGCATCGTAATCATTAAGATAAGCTGATATATTCAAATTTTTATAAAAATTATGGTAGGGCTTTGTAATAAGATTTGCTTCGCAGAGTGATAGCAAATCATTTTTCTTTGCATCTCATATAGAGGGTGCATGGGAGAATGCTTTTTCAAGCACCAAGTTACTTAATTTTCCACGATTACGTGATCTGACATTTATTTTTAAAAGCTGAGAAAAATTTGATTCCTCGTCATATTCAATTTTGTACAGTAAAATAAATGGTTCATTCTTATTAGCATGCATTACTTTTATTTGATTCCATGTTACTTTGTCATTTTCTGAATTTTTTGAAAAGTTACTCCCAATCTGCCCTGATAATCTTTTAAAATCAATTACATCATCTGTAACTATTTCTGTTATTTTAAATGGACTGCCGGTTTTCTTTGCATTTTGCAGTACCGTAACCCACTGGGAAGGAACAAAGATAGTACCAGATTTTAATTGCCTTTGTTTTTGCTTTTCAATTAGGGCATGCATCATATCCCCTTCATTTTGTGTATGCCCTACTTCCAAATACTTATGTGTAATACTTTTGATACCTAACTCCTGAACTGCATACAAATACAAACTGGCCAAGTACTTGTTTTTGTTTTGTCCTACATAATTATCACTGTAAAATATAACATCTTTGTCTCGGCAGTGATCTTTTAAAAACATTAATAAGCATGAGCCAATTTCATTGCTACCACGCTTAGCAACACCTTTATGCCAGACGAAACAGAAACCTTGGCTAGTTCCAATTTCATAAATAGTGAAATTAAAAGTGGACAATTTTCTTTTATAATAAAATAGGAAAGCATCACCCTGTGGTGTTTGCATTACAGCTTGCAAATCGAAACAAGCACAAACACAATTTCCTTTTTTTGCTTCAGCGGCATCAAGTAGTTTTTGCTTCCGAGCTAATTCTTTGTTTCTTAAGTGTTTGTCATGTTCAATTTTTAGTCCTTCTTGTTCATCAGGACTAGCATTTTTTAATGTTTCACACTTTACACATAAATCCTTTTTTGGTTTAAAGAATCCTATGTTAAAATTATTACTAAAGACATGAGCATAAAGAGCATAAGTTACTTTTTGAGTACTAGTGTCTAAACTGTTGCACAAACATTATATTCATTTCTGCTATTGTAAGTTGGCCTTCAAGGTATTTGAGTCCGTCTGTTTGAGCTCTCAAATAATGAAATGGAATGCGAGGGAAACTATTGGTGTGGTCTTTTATTTTTTGTACAACAGCAGCAGGAATAACTGGGTGATTTTAATATGATTGATAATCTACATTTTTTTTCATTACAAGGTGGCTTAATACTTCTACTAGCTACTTGATTTCCTTTAGCATTTGTGTATGACATCCCAGAATTGTGCTTTTCTTTGGCTTGAGCTGACTTCCAGCGTCTGGTATTACGTTTTCGTTTTCTTGTCTTGTTCTGGTCAAAACAAAAAAAAAAGATAATTTTGATGTCTTTAGCTAATGCTACAAATCTATGACTTCGGGAAAACAAATCATTTTATCATTTGATCTCAAAGCTATAAAACGTTTAATATAAATCATTTACACGTGTGTTTTGCCAAAGTAAAAGTTGAAGTACGTTCTTTAAAGTTTATTTGTTTGAGATTGGAGTTTATACATAAGGTAATTGACTCCCAAAACTGAATAAAAACAAAATTAAATGTTTGTTTTTCTACAGTATGTCTAAAACACGGGAAGTAAAATTTACATTATCTTAATTGTTTATATGGTTAATAGATCGGCAGAGATATGTAGTTGAGACTGAGGCAGTTTTTGGAGCTGACCACGTTATATTTTGTAAATTACGCCTTACGTTTTCTACTATATAATAACTTCATGATGCCGTTGGGGCAATTTAGCTGGTGTAACAGCATTTTTTTTTAGTCTTCTCAATTTTGTTTCAGGTGTTATTATAAAATAAATTTGGTATAAATATATTAAAATATAAATAATATTTTAATCAACTTTCTTTGTGGTAATACGGGCCCAACTAAAAATTTAATTGTTTACCTATTACTTCAAAGGGCACAACTCAAAAAGTGCCTGTGTTTACGGTACAAAGGAACAATAAAATATTGTTAAAAAGGCACATCTAAAAAAGTGCCTCTATATTAATTTAAAAATCTAACATGACGCATAGAAAAAATAGGGGTATAACTCAAAAATAAAATTAATGGACAAGATTAGAAACAGAACGATATTACCATTAAAAAGATCTTTCAAAACTACATATAAATAAAGGCCTAACTCAAAATGGTGAATTTTTGAGTTGTGCCTCTATAGATCTGGAGGTGCGATTTATTGGAAAACGTTTTTGTTGTAAGATTAGATATTAGCGATTTTATATCTTAATTATGGACTATTTTATTTCAAGTAATGAAAATTATTAATAATTTTTGCTAAGTACGTTTGAGTTAATCGAGCTAATTACTTCAATTCATAAAATTTGCAAAAGTAAAAATGGTTGCACCAATCCTGCAAAATTATTGAAAATCTATTGAAAATAATGGTAATTCTTTGGTAATTCTTCTAAACAGGTTGCCATCAGAAAAATTCAACCGATTTATAGAGAAGTAAACTACAATTAATTTTGACCACTTTTGATGAGGTGAAACATTGTTAAAACAATGATTTAATTAAAACGTTTAAATGGACTCTTTGTGTGCTGGCTCTGACTTTTTGCTGTTCAAAGACTTTAAAACGACAAACGATTAATTTGAGACCTGTTAAACTGAAATTGCTGGAAGCTCATTTTTTATCAAGACCTGTATTTTATATTTTTATGTCGCGTATATCAATTGTTGACTACTTTCCGTTCCACACGTAAAAAGTGTGCTATTTTTAGTTTTTTTTTTTTTCAAATAACTTTTTAAGCAACAAAAATATGACACTATATTATATATATATATATACATATATATATATATATATATATATATATATATATATATATATATATATATATATATATATATATATATCGTCGGTATACTGCAAAAACTGACCAAGTCAAATTTTATCAGTTTTGAGTTAATTTGACCAAGTCACTCCAAAAAGGTGTTAGTTCTACCAGAAAAATTGACCAAGGCATTTAAATGCAATAAAACTGTCAAACAAAACTCGCCTATAATGACTTTGTGCATAAGACTATTTTAGTTACATACAATACTGACCAAGTCAACTTAGTCACTTTTGGCTGTCAGTAGATTGCACTACTTGCCCGTTAGTCGTGTGCTGTTAGTTGATGGTTCAGAACTGTTTACAATTTAAAAACCGTAAAATATTAAAAACATAATGTCGAGCAGAGGAAAATATTTAGTGTCCTTATGCGTTAATAGTGTTGAAGAGCAAGTGACTGCTGAAAGTAAGTAAAATATTAAAAATAAGTAATAATTTCGTTCTTAAGAAATTGAGGTTAGATTTGTTTCCGTATTTTACATTTTAGTGTGCGTTTATTTCTATCGGGCTAAGCATTTAAGCAGGAATTTGATATCAAACATGCATTTTAATTGAAATCTCTAGAATTTTGACATTTTTACATTGTATTTTACATTTTAGGCGCAGCAGCTGCTGAGCTTCAATTATTAGAAAACTTCACTGCACTTGCCAATAACGAAATACCTTCTACAAGTACTGAAGAGCATGTCACTGCTGAAAGTAAGTAAATATTAAGTAACTATTGTCGTTCTTCAAAAATTGAGGTTAGATTTTTTTCCGTATTGCTCTTTACCTAATTTAGTACTCGGTAAAGGACTACAGACCAGAGTAAGAAGTGAGGATATCAGAAACATATGTGGGGCAGACAATATAAATAAATACATGTGTAAAGAACAGAAAAGAAGAATGGAATCGACACATAAGCAAGATGTCTGAATCAAGGATAATAAGAATAGCCAGGGACAAGTCACCGTGGGGCAAAAGAAGTAGAGGACGCCCAAGGAAAAGATGGATCAAAAATTTAGGGGCAGAATAAAAGGCACCGTTGAACAAAAACAGGCCGTACTGCCTATATAAAAGAAAAAGAAAAAGAAGAAGAAGTAAAAGTTAATTCATGAAATAACAATGTGTGTTTTTGTAGTTTTCTTGAAGATTTTATTTTTTTTTTATTTATATAGGGCTACACGTTTAAGCAGAAATTTGATAATAAACATGTATTTAAACTGAAACCTCTAGATTTTTTACTTTTATATTTTAATTTAGGCGAAGCAGCTGCAGAGTTTCAATCATCAGAAAACTTCACTGGATTTACCGATGACGAAATACCTTCTACAGGTAATCTCCAAAAAGGTAATTATGAACAGGATAGTGAACTGGAAGCTACTAGTGAATTAGGTTTAGAGAGCAGCGATGAATATGCTCCGGAAAGCGACGAAGAATCAGATGATGAACCACTGACAAAGAAAAGATCACGTTGGAGAAAACCAGAACCAGAAAAATGGAAAAGAAACGTAGCAAAGGAGAAAAGAAGTTTGTGTATGCCGTACAATAGCAAAAACAAAATCAAACCAGCTAAAAGCCCAAAATTTGTGAATTGTAATAATTGCAAGTTTAAGTGCACTTCGAAATTTACTGAAGAGGACAGAATTTCTATTTCTTCAAATTATTGGGAACTCGATTACTTACGCCAAAAAGACTTTATTTTATCATGTGTTATAAGTCACTTGCCAAAAGTTCACAGAATTCGTACCGGCACAGGTACTAGAAAAGAATCTAGCCGCAAATACTATTTTAAGAAAAGTGCAGAAATTATTCAAGTATGCAAAAAATTTTTCTTAAAAACTCTGTGCATGTTTTAAAAGGCAAAAATCAAAACGGGTTATTTAATGTGAAGGATAAAAGGGGAAGGCATGCTCCTTACAATAAAACTCCAGATATACTTGTACAGAAAGTTAAGGAACACATCGAGAGCTTTCCGACTATGGAATCACACTATTGTCGGAAAAGTTCAAATAGGTTATATTTGGATCCCAATTTGTCAATCAGCAAAATGTTTGAGCTTTATATTATGGAACAGTGCAAACGTCGAGATGAAGCTCATGTTACTGAAATCACTTATCGTAGAATATTTGGAAAACATTATAATATGTCTTTTTTTAATCCCAAGAAAGACCAGTGTGCAATTTGCAACCAGTACAAGAATAAAACTATTAATGAAGAAGATTATAAGCAACATCTACAAAGAAGGGATGAAGCAGCCGAGGCAAAAAAATCTGACAAACTTCGAGCTGCTGAAGAAAAAACATTTTTAAGTGCTTCATTCGATTTACAAAGTATATTGCAAATACCATCCTCAGACGTGTCACAAATGTATTATTCTCTTAAATTGTTTGCTTACAAATTTACAATCTATGAATCGGCACCTCCAAATAATGCACACTGTTATGCATGGACAGAGATTAATGGTCAACGTGGCAGCTCCGAGATTGGAACAGCATTGATCAAGTGGATAAAAACTCTGCCAAAAGGCATCACAGAGATCAGTTTATATTCTGACACCTGCAGCGGCCAAAACCGCAATCAGTTCATTGCCGCATTATTTTTGTATGTTGTAACACATACCCACATTGAGATTTTGCAGCATAATTTTATGGAGAAAGGACATTCGTACATGGAGGTAGACTCAATGCACAGTGCCATTGAGTCTGCCAAGAAAAATGTTGCCATTTTTACTATGAATGATCTGTTGAATATCTTCAAGTTAGCCCGTTCTACAAGACGCAACAAAAAGAGCAGTGCCTACAGAGTTGAAGAATTACGGTATTCAGACTTTTTCGATCTTAAATCCTTAGCACAGGTGTTCTTCAAAAATAGAGTCAAAGATGAAAATGGAGACAAAGTATCATGGTTAAAATTAAAAGTAATGCGTTATCAGAAAAGTCGACCTGGCTGTATTCTTTATAAGTATAATTATAGTGATCCTAATTATAAGACTCTTAGAGTAAGTGGCAAGGGAAGACCAGCTGTTATTCCAAAGAACATTCCAATGTTATACAATGAGCTGTTGTCTATACCAGAGAAAAAGAAAAACAGCCTCCTTCAATTGTGCAGAAACAAGAGAGTTCCATGAGTGGTATAAATCGATTCCAGTCGACAAGAAAAAAAAGGTTCTAATACCGGAACCAGCTTTTTCCGAAAGCGAGGACACAGAAACTGATTAGACTTTAATTTTGTTTTATGTACTGATCATAGTTAATAAATAAATGTGAATTCCTAATAAGGTGTTGATTAAATTTTTTGAATTTGACTAAGTCAAATTTCTAATTTTTTTTACAACAAAAAGTGACCATGTACATTTTTTTTATAACTATTCAAAGTCTCCAATGTTTAAATATGGTGGTTATAAACTAACGTTTTTAATACACAGGATATCAAAATTGCAGTCATATAAAGCTAATATCCGATTTTATATAAAACTTTCAACTTAAACTTCATTTTCCCGAAAACAGTAATTTTTGACTTGGTCAGTTTTTGCAGTATGCCGACGATATATATATATATATATATATATATATATATATATATATATATATATATATATATATATATATATATATATATATATATAGTAAGAAAAATAATAATAGTCTCCCGTTTTATACCGCTGTCGCGGCTTTGGGAGTATAGCAGGGTAGTCTGCTATATCTAGGGCCTACGGTATACAAGGAAGGTAACATGGCCAGTGCTACGCTTCAACCGTCTATTATTACCCCTGGTTTTACCCAAGGTACTCATTTTTATTCAGGCTGAGTCGACCTGGGGCCTATAGACATTTTTAAAATGTCTAGATGTTCTTGCCGGCGGTGGGATTCGAACCCCGGACCACCGGCTTGCGAGTCAAGCATCCTACCGCTTGCGCTACGCAGGCAGTAAGAAAAAGTAGTCCAAAATTTTTTGACTAGTTTGGAAAAAATATATGTAAATACTTTTTTCTTTTTGGGTGTGGTAGTCAATAAAAACAGAGCTTTGCTAAGGCGTACTATCTATTCTGAATCCAAGCTTTCGGTGGTTTTTTGCCACCTTTATCAAGGTCTACAAAGAAAATTACTATGTTGTAACAGTTTGAATGGTGCCAAAAAAAGGCTATAAAAAACTTACCCGAATGTAAGATTCGTGGCAGAAACAACAACGTTAAATAACATGATATACTGAAGTTGCAATTACACTTTAAAAATTACTGTTAAAAAAACACTTTACAATTACTAAATACGTTAAAAGTTAAAAACAAAATGAAGGACGACATGTTAAAACAGTCGTCGCTGCAGGCTTGATTTCAGTCACATTTCACGAGCAGAAAGAGAACGTGGGTGGACAATTATTGTTTAAATAGTTAGGAGAAAATACAAAAAACAACTTTGAAATTAACGTCTCACAAAATACTGTTTATGAATTTTGAGTACTACCAACTGTATTACCAACTTAAAAATAAGCGGGAAGTTAAAAATGTTATTTATGACATAAGCAATCGAAAGAAAATAGTATTTAGTAAATAGGTTTAGAAAAAATAATAATGTAAAATTTATGTCATAAATAACATTTTTAACTTCCCGCTTATTTTTAAGTTGGTAATACAGTTGGTAGTACTCAAAATTCATAAACAGTATTTTGTGAGACGTTAATTTCAAAGTTGTTTTTTGTATTTTCTCCTAACTATTTAAACAATAATTGTCCACCCACGTTCTCTTTCTGCTCGTGAAATGTGACTGAAATCAAGCCTGTAGCGACGACTGTTTTAACATGTCGTCCCTCATTTTGTTTTTAACTTTTAACGTATTTAGTAATTTTAAAGTGTTTTTTTAACAGTAATTTTTAAAGTGTAATTGCAACTTCAGTATAACATGTTATTTAACGTTGTTGTTTCTGCCACGAATCTTACATTCGGGTAAGTTTTTTATAGTTTTTTATAGCCTTTTTTTGGCACCATTCAAACTGTTACAACATAGTAATTTTCTTTGTAGACCTTGATAAAGGTGGCAAAAAACCACCGAAAGCTTGGATTCAGAATAAATAGTACGCCTTAGCAAAGCTCTATTTTTATTGACTACCACACCCAAAAAGAAAAAAGTATTTACATATATATATATATATATATATATATATATATATATATATATATATATATATAAGGTTCTTGCACTCCTAAGTGGAGCATAGAGCTTCAGTGAAAACGCGTCATCGGGTTTTACTTTGCGCTAAGACCTTCATCTCATTCCAAAACTTTCCTTGACCTCTTATCTCGTTCATGATGGATCTTCACCAAGTTTGTACTGGGCGACCTCTTTTTCTTCTTCCTTGGGGATTCCACTCTAGGGCAAGCTTTGCAATACTGGAATTATTTTTTCTGAGTGTGTGACCAATCCAATCTCCCCAGTGGAAAGTGTTTCCAATTGATCGGCCACATCTTGGAACTTTTGTCCTAACATTCAGATATCGTCGGCGTATTCCAGATCGCTTAGGCGTGTGATTAACCTTCATTGTATCCCTCTTGTATCGGTGTCTAATTTGGAAAGAACATAGTCTACTGCTATGTTAAAAAGAAACGGAGAAAGCACGCATCCCTGTCTAACTCCAGTAAGTATGTCAAATTCTTCGCTGTTGATTCCATTGTGTGTCACGCTGCATTTCGTCTCAGTGTACAGTGACTTTATAATGGAAATTATTTTATGCGGGATGTTTCTTAGCTCTAAAATTTTCCATAAAGCAGCATGACATAAGCTGTCAAAGGCAAGCTCGAAGTTAACAAAGCCATGTATAGGGGTGTGTTTCATTAAATCGATTGTTCCATTATTACCCCCACAGTATTAATGTGGTCTATGTAGGAGGATTCTGGTCTAAAACCTGCTTGACCAGCTCGAAATTCAATCTTGTTTGTTAATCTTTTAGTATGATGGCCGTGAAGATTTTATTTATTGCGGTAAGCAAGGTTATTCCTCTCCAATTTTTGCAGTGTGAGGTTGCTCTTTTTGGAAGCTTAATAATGTTACCCCTTTTCCAATCCGTTGGAAGTTCCGGTTTGTTTAACACACCCCTCGGATTATGGAGAGCAAAAGTTCAGCAGTTAGATGCGGATCAATTTTAAGTATTTTGGTAATCTTTATCATCCTGTATTTTTAGAGATTTTATACAACTTAAAAAAGGAAAAAACATTGCAATACTACGGATATTATTTTTGTGTTTTTTTATAATTACAACAATTATTTAATAATCTTCCGCTTCATAAAAACTGGTCTAATTCTCTTTTACGAATTATAAAAATCAATCGAATATTACGAGAAATATGGCAAGTTGTCGCGAATGATAATGAACTTTTAATAATTCTACTGAAATATTTTTTAAAAATTAAAATTTTGGAGTTATTATAACACTACCAATTAAATTAAACTACGTACCAAGATTTTTCTAATTCGCTCACATGTATTTATTATATATAAATTATGATTAATGTTATTAATTTCTATGGACTCTATGAAATATTTCACATTGAAATTAATAAATTTGAATTTATATATACATATATATATATACATATATATATATATATATATATATATATATATATATATATATATATATATATATATATATATTATATATATTTATATAAAGTGTATATATATATATATATATATGTGTAAATACAATATTACCCAATCCACCAAATTGGAACAGAAACGCAGAGGAAACTTCGATTGGGCTGGTCAAAGCCCTCTGCAGAAAACCTAGGCAGCAGATATGGGTTTATTCTTGCCAAGAACCAAACCTCCTCATGGTGACATGGCGCCCCACGATGGGCGCCATATATCAACAAGGGAGAAGAAAGGGCCTGGAATACTACAGCCACTTATCCATTCCCGCGGTGCCTTACAGAGGAATTTCGACCAGCCAATTCGAAGAACTCTCTTCGTAGATTCAATCGTTGGTGGATTATCGAGATTTCTCACATGGGTAATGAAATAAAAACATATTTTTAAATGAGAAAAAATTCCAGCTACAAGTCTAGATTCGTAGAATTGGAGCAGAGCCCCGGTAAAGGGCTCCCAGGGTACAGGAGACCCTATATAGGAGCCGGTGCAAGACTAGCCTGTGACTTGAAAATGTCCCATATTTATAAATATCCTTTTGTCTCGATTTGGGCATTTTCAGGTCAGTTGACCCATAGTGAATAATGCGCATTGGAGTGTGCATTAGTCCACGACTAAGGCACCCTATGACAATATACGGAGTCGGAACATGTAAATGTAATGAAAAACTTTTTCGAAAAATGCAATCTTTTGTGAGCAGTCGCCAAGGGATAATATTAAAAATATTTTGGCCAAACAAAATCACAAATGAAGCACTGTAGTAAATAACGAAGGGGAAAAATATAAAAATTAAAATAAAAAAGCGAAAATGGGAGTGGATAGGCCACAAGTTGCGGAAACCCCTAGCCAGACAAGCCTTACACTATAGCCTAACAACCAGGTAAAAGAAAACAGGGGATACTACTAACCACATGAAAGAAAACGTTAGAAAAGAAACTCAAACAAGTTAATTTATCATAACCGTAGTAAATATTATTGCAAGGAACAGAAAAAATGAAGGAACTCAATAAAATTGAACGGGACTCAAGCAATGATGCATGAGGCTAGCAACCTTACCATCAATCTTTCTTGTGCTACTGCACCACTCAGGGCTTTTTGCTCCATCATGGAGCTTAATGATTTATATTTCTTTGTGCGTAAGTTTTCGGCATATGCACTACTTAAACCAAAAGCGATTATAGTAGTGTCTAATATCAGAAGCTAACAATGCTAGTTAGCAAGCTAACAAAATATTGTTGACTTTTCATGTTCTTTTTTACATTTTCGCAAAAATATTTCAAATCGTAAGATGGTTGAATGTACTGTAAGTGTAATCCTTAACTAATGGAATGGTAAGTTTTAACTCGGGACTGGTTTCTAAACAACCTCTTAGCTCCGGCGCCTGTAGAGTGATATGGTTGAAAAAATCATAGGTAGTGTATAGAGTTTCCATGGCAACCGCTCGCCTGTATCGGGCAACAGAAAATCAGCCCTGAATATAGTGCGGATGCTTAAAATAAATAATTGAAAAAATAATAAAAAATTAAACGTAATTATTGTAAAATTTCATTAGATTAGGTAAATATATTTGACTTTAATAAAGTTTCAAGAGAAAAGTGTGAATATGAAATATGAAATACAATTAATTGTTTAGGCATAATTTTTCTAGGGAAGACGCCGCCCAGAGCCCTCCCTTAACAGCCGCCACTGAGTACTGCGGATCTCTATAGGAAAACTTTTTCTTAAAGCAATATTTTCAATGTACATAAACATTCAGTATAATACTAACAAGTTTTTAAAGACACCACAGGTCGGTTTCCATTGGCATAAAAGTTTATTTAATTAAAGTATGAATCCTCGGAAATATTTTTTAGAAAACTTTGCACAAGAATGTATAATATTGGAGATCAGACAGAACAAAGTACTTAGATTTCAATGATAAAAATAATGATTATAATAATTAAGAACTTATCTTTAATATAATTTCCTAGTGATTATAATATTAGTATGATAAAAATAGATAAATTAATATAATAGTTTTAATTGGCTTCTTACCTTCAATAGAAGCAGTTGTCCGGGGTTTGTGCACTAGATCTGAAAAACAAAATTAAACTTAATACAAAGATATAACTAATCTCCTGTGCAATATTATGCACATAATTAACAAGCAACGCTAATTTTTTTTAATCATCAGGATATTATAAAATTTACAGTATATATCTTATATCTCATTTTTGAGTTGCGTTCCTGGGACGACTTAATAGGAACATGGTTTATTCGATTACATGAAATCAACTTTAACTTCAGAATAGCCGTTAGAAAAATCATAACATATTATATATCTTTAAAAAGATAATTACGTGCAATGATAACAGAAATAATTCGTCTGTTAGTGATTCCATAGGTAATAATGAGGAAAAACCAGAAAAAACTCTGACGATACTATCTTAACATGGTAAGTATTTGGTCTTATATATAGTTTACTCTCAATATTAACACCAAACTCTAACTTTGTCTGTATGTTACTTTAACCCTTTGCGTCCGAGTGGTTCCAATAAAATACCACAATTATTTTAATTTTATATCGTGGTCTAGTAAGCGTCAGCCGGGACCTCATACCATCGTTCGGAATTAGAATCTAGCACAATCTTGTAAGCGTGTCTAGCAAGCTGTTCATAACTGTTTAGTTGTATACAAAAATCGTTACTGTTTGTTTGTTAGACTTATATTTAGGTGTTTTTCTCAGACTTTCTAAATGGCCGGTAAGTTTTGTATATTTTCTTTTGTAATAATGATTATAAAGTAGACACAGTGATAAAAATTTAAAAAATATTTTATACATTTCGAAATATTAGATACTTTTCTTGTGGTTTCATACGAGACCACTAGGCCATAACATTATTATTTATTATTATTTTCTTTGGTTTTAGAAATACGGTATTTTGACGTTACCAACCTATCTTCTGACGACAGATATACTTTATTAGATGATCTGCCATCTGACAGTGGATCATATACTTCAGATGCACCATCTGAAAAAGACCTTGACGACGACATTTAATATTTTAGAACACGAACAAAGTGATCATGTTATAGGTGATATCCTGTTGGAGAGCGATGACTCAGATCTGGAAGACCAGGCGCCGCCGCCTACACGTCAAGTAACTTGGATGAAAACATCATTATATGATCCGTCTAAAATTCAAAATTTTACACAACACACTGGTCCAAATGTTTTCGATGATGTTAGTACACCGCTAGAAATGTTCTTGTGCTTGTTCCCGACGAATTTGTTTGAGAAAATAGTTTTTGAAACCAATCGTTACGCTACACAGCAATATGAGGATCGTTATTTACCAACAACATATAAAGAATTAAAATGTTTCTTTAAAGTTATGCTTATGATAGGACTAACACATAAATGTTCTTACAAAAATTGTTGGTCTGCAAAATTTGAAATGAGAGATCCGTTCATCTCATCTTCCATTTCTTGTGACCGATTCAGTTGGTTGCTGGCAAATTTGCACATAAATGATAATTCCATTCAACCCAAAAAAGGTGAAGCAGGAATCGATAAACTATATAAACTACGACCGTTGATAGACATTTTATCTGAAACATTTTTTTGTGTTATTTGCCGTCCCAAAATCAAGCCATTGGTGAATTAATGGTAAAATTCAAAGGACGGATAGGATTTCGTCAATACATCCCACAAACGCCAATCAAACGCGGATATAAAATTTGGATACGAGCAGTCCAGTCAGGATATGTGTCACAGTTTTAAATTTATACCAAAAAGGTTGATGATAAAGCTGAAACTAATCTTGGATCCCGTGTCGTGAAAGATCTTACTTGTTCTCTTTTAGTGAAGCATCATAGAGTATATTTTGATAATTTTTTAATATCGTAGAACTACAGCAGGATATACTAAATGAAGGTATGCATGTGGAACTGTAAAAAAGGGCGAAAAATGGAGCCTAAGGACTTAAAACTCGAGAAATTCATTAACAGAGGCGATACAGACTGGCGAATGAAAAGAAGGGCTGTTGTATTTGCAATGGAAAGATACGAAACTTGTTCGTTTTGTTAGCAACTTTCACAATCCTGACGATTTATGTACAGTGAAAATAAAGAAAAAAGACGGTACTTCTGTAGATATTCAAATATATGAATTTTATCGATAAATCTGATCAACATGTAGCAAGCTATAGAGTTTACAGAAAATCTAACAAATGGTGGCACAGATTATTTTGGCATTTCTTAGATTTAGCTGTTGTCAACGCTTTTGTATTATTCAAACATCGATTCAATTAAGGTAAAACTTTGAATATGAAAGAATTTAAATTTGCTGTAGCTACTGGATTAATTGGGACTAATCAAGAACTACCACAGAGAGAAATAAAGAGTACTGAAGCCATTCCTAATAGATATAAACCTGTAGTTTCGTATGAAAAACGGTTTGATAAGACCGCACATATGCCAGTCCATGGCACAAAGGTTCGATGTGCAAATTGCAGCACGAGAGCAGAGCCCCATAGAACTAGATGGCATTGCTTGACATGTCAAGTAGGTCTAACCTAACAGAAAAGTCGAATTGTTTTTTTAAATTTTATCAAAAGTAACTTTTTTACTTCTATTTTTCTATTGTAATGTATTGTTGTCATTCCCTAGTGGTCCTGTATAAGGACCACCTGTTTTTTTGGTTTATAATAAACAAAAATAAAAGTTTCACATAAAATATAATTTGTTACCTTTATTTTTCATTAGTCATTCAAAACCAAACCGAAGAAATTTCAAAATATTTAAATACATCTCTAAAGGGTTAAAACATAAATCCTCGATATATTATTGACTTAATAATAGCGGTATTTTCGTTCTATTGATTTCCTCTTTTTATAAGGGTAACCACATCTAACTGCATTCTGCCGAGGAATTTGCAGGAAATATGTATTTTTGACGCAAGATTGATGTCCACATACTCTAACATTTAATGGTCATGATGTTTGACCTAAATAAGCACCCGTGGACCAACTGAGGACATGGCATAGGGCAGCAGCTATGACATTACTTCATTAAGGCTATAGCGGAATGATTTCTACTACTGGCTTAATGACAGATACTCACGGACGGATATCACATACTGATTCAACCGGCCGAGATACTGCGATCAGGCAGGCAAGGGGAAACCACCTGATTATATTCCCGTGACTACACCATCATGAATGATCGGCGCTCCGTTGGTTCCGGGCCAACTAGTGTCAAATGGGCTACCGGGCACGTGTTTGTGAGCAACCAGGCAACACATGCGAAATTGGCGTCTGGAAGAAAATCAGATTTTCAGTTAAGAAAATCAATAGGAATAGCAACCTGGAATGTTCGAGGATTATTGCAACCAGGCAAACTGCATATACTACAAGGAGAAGTCGAAAGAGAGGATATAGTAATAACCGGACTTTTGGAGAACCATTGGAAAGGACAAGGACACTTCCGAACGGCAGATCATGTTGTATACATATCGGGAGCAAATAACGCAGGAAGAAATAGTGTTGCAATTATGGTGACTAAAAAATTTTCACAATACGTGTATGATTACCAACCGATAAATGGTAGACATAAAAATAACCTTACTTGCATCACCAAACAAAACGCACATTCTTCAAGTCTATATGCCAACCTCAGGAGCGTTGGACAATGAAGTGGAAGACGGATACTCCGTTATTAAAGATACAATAAGAAATATTTCATTTAAAGAACCACTAATAATCATGGGCGATTTTAACGCTAAGGTAGGAGAAACAAGAAATGACAACATCCAAAATGTAGGAAACTAGGGCTAGATATGAGAAATAGCTAAGGCGAACGTTTAATAGATTTTACAACCAAAAACAGTTTGACCATTGTAAACACAATGTTCTAACATCATGCCCGTCGTTTATCGACGTGGACCAGCCCAAATGGAGAATAAAAGAACCAAATCGACCACATATTGATAAGAAACAGATGGAAGACATGTTTTACAAACGTAAAAACTAGACCAAGAGCTGAATGTGGATCCGATCATAAATTGTTATAGGCTTGCTTTAAGATGAAGCTAAAAAGAACAATGCCGCACCAAAATCAAAACCGGCTGGTGATTTAAAATCCGAAAACATTTAGAGATGCATTAAAGAAAACTAGTATGTTGAACACACAAGACAACCCAAAAGAAATGTGAAAAGGTTTCAGAAATGCCATAGAAACCTCTGTAGAAAGAACCAGAACCGAAAAAAGATCATCAAGAGAAAACACTGGATGACAGACAGAACGCGGCAACTTCTCGAAGAGCGAAGGAGAATTAAATCTCTCATATATCAAAACGACAGCAACAAAAACGAATTAGCAAGGTTAAATAGAGAAATTAAAAGAGAATATAGGGATGATAAAAATAAACATATAAATGAAGAATGCGAAGAACTAGAGAGACATGCAAACCGGTATGAATCCCATGAGCTATATAACAAAGTTCGATATCTATCCATGGAATTTAAACCAATCACACAAACAATAATGGATCAAAACCAATATATTATAAATGACGAGAAAGGGATTGCGGAGGTATGGAGAAAATATATTGTCAAAGTCTATATGTAGATGATCCTCAGGATATAAATCACGCTTAAATGCACAGTTATTCAAGTAAGTCCGCTAACTGCTGCCAAGGATCAAACGAGGACATTTTCCTGCCTCAGTGATGGTTTGGTGGGGTGTGTCCTATGGCGGCGTCATTTCTTTACATTTTTGTAAAAAAGGCGTTAAAACAGCGGCTAGAAATTATCAGCGGGACATTTTAAATTATCTGTGTTCTGATTTAAGAGTAATTTGGACTTCTCCTCTTCGTCTTATTTCACTGAGGCCGATGATGTCCCATTTTATGTTTTTCAGCTATTCCTCCAGTTTCATCATCTTCTGTTCTGATATAAGAGTTCTAACATTGTATGAAGTAATATGCATTTGTCGCTCTTTGTAGTAGCCTGCTTTTTTTCGGGGATTCTTAGCACCCTCTGCTCCAAACCTGTTCCAACCGCTACCTTGGTTGAGGGTGTTGGAGCCGCCAAAGACTGAGGGTCGTTTAGTAGTTTCGTCTATCATGAAAAATAACTTTTGGGGTTTTGAGCCATTAAAACGCCACGCTTGGCTAGTGGGTGTTGGCGAGCTATTAGTAATAAATTGTGCAAAATTTTTCCAATTAACTCAGTATTTTTTTTTTATTTAAATACCTTGTATAAATATCTATGGCAAGACCGTAGGTATATATTTTTTATAGGTATATTACAGCTCTTGCTTATATTTTAGTGTAAATTTTGTGTAAATATTATTAAAACCATGAAAATTATAAATTCAAAAGGCAGAAAATGTTGTTTAATTCAAACTATTGTTCACTAACAACCGAATATCATTAAATTTAAAGTTAATGTTGCTTATTATTGTACAAACAAATATGTTTAAATTATTAAATTTATCATATACTAAATATTTTTCGAATCGAATTAATCATGAATTACTGGCGCGCTGTGAATTGAAAATGCAATCGAAACAGTTTAAATTGTACTAAAATAATTCCAATCTAGCTTGTCCCGATGAAAAAATAATTGAAATAATAATCAGTAATTTAATTGGAGTTAAAACTATATTTTATTTAAATATACACCAGTTTACTGGAAGCCCTAGTTTAAAATTTAATACATGCTTTTATGAAATAGAACTACAAAAAAATGAGTGTTTGAAAAAAATCTTTTAAAAAGAAATCTCATTGTAATTACTATTTAAATGGGAATAAGCCACAATTAAATGTTAAAGTACGTTTATTGACGTTTCAATTTTCACTTCGGAAATCGTTCTCAAAATATAAACATTAGTAAATTAAACAAATTTTGTTTTTTTTTGGTACTTCAAAAATACCAGGTGAAATACTAGAGTTACTAGGCATCAAAGGATTACATATTATTCATTATATCTGTGTCGTTGTTTGGAATTCAGGACACTCATTTTTCAATCTTCAGTTACGGTGCCGAAACATGGACAATAAAATCAGAGGATAGGAAAAGGATTGACGCATTCGAAATGTGGTGCTGGAGACGAATGCTACGCGTCTCGTGGACGGAGCACAGATCCAATCAGTCGATTCTCGAAGAGCTAAACATTCAGACCAGACTCTCCTCTCAGTGTCTTGCAAATGTTTTAAAGTTTTTTGGCCACATTGCGAGAAGAGACAATGACAACTTAGAAAGACTAATTCTGTGCGGAAACGTAGAAGGACGTAGAGGCAGAGGACGCTCACCTATCCGATGGTCAGATCAAGTACAGAAAGCCACTGGAGAGACGTTTTCCGAGTTCATGAGAGCAGCCCAAAATCGCAAGAGATGGAGAGAATTGACAGCCCGCATTGTAGGAAATCACGATCCTCAGCAATGAGGAAACGACGAGAGAGAGAGAGAGCCATATGATTGGTGTAGCTTAATTTATATCCCGCTACACAAAAAAGGAATTGATTCTATGGTCCATGTGGTCCATTTTAATAGAAAGGGGCACACCAATGCACCTGGTAACACTTATATGATAGCAACAATACTACTAGATCAGAAGTTCTCAAACCAATTCAAGACTGAGAGAGATGTTAGACAAGGATGCGTGTTATCACTTGACTCATTTAACATTTATGGTGAATATGTCATAAAGATGGCTTTAGATGGATAGGCCGGTGCAGTAACAGTGGCTGGTAGAAAAAGCTCCAATTTGAGATTTGCTGATGAGTCTACACTTATAGCAGCAAATAAGCAAGATATGTTTAATCTCCGGCGAAGAGTTGAGTATGAAACGATCCTCAGTAATAGTAAAACTTCAAGAGATAGAGAGAAAGAAAATATTTGCACAAATATTTAAATATTTAAAGATATAATAAATGATCAATTTATTAAAAATGTCATTAACAAAGCACCGAAAATATTAGAGGAATATCCTCACTAGAAATAGTATAAAAACTGATGGGAAAAATTATTAGAAATAGTTTAAAAATTTTCATTATAGTTTATATGCAATATTCTTCCTACTACGCTGTATTCTGTCGAATGTTGGCGGTCCAATTAGCTATAGTTATACGTGAAATAGCCACTCAAAATATTTCGAATGATAAGAAAGGAAATAAGAAATAATAGGCTGTTTATAATTAAAGATATTGCAGGATAAATGATATTAAAAAAACGTTGATTAATATAAAAAAGCAATTTTCTCTATATAATTTTAGCAGTCTGTTAAGAATACACCTTCTTTCTATATATTACTTAAATAAACCCCAAAAGTTTTTGGGGTAATAACGGGAATTCCAACATTGTCGTCTTTGCTCCAAGTTTCCTGTTTCTATCGTGGGGCTAAACTTAATAGTATTAATTTACCTTCTGCGGTTCAGAGATACTGTGACTTGGAACTTAACACATAAGCATCGTAGTATCTTTAAGTATTGGACCACTGTGACTAGTTATTCGCTTTTACCACTTTAGTTTATATAAAACAAAGTAAAAGAAGTACATTTTTCTTTACATACATTTTTAGAATGTCTTGATTATATTTATTTAATAAAATTTCCGAAAGCTCGTCTAAGCTCCAACTCTTTTACTTATATCAGCACAAATCAATTAACTGCATTCCCCAAGAATAAAAAAATTATATATATATATATATATATATATATATATATATATATATATATATATATATATATATATAGTAAACTCTTAAATATTGGGGAAATCTGCAAGAAAGAAAGTCTTTCTTGCAGATTTCCCCAATATTTAAGAGTTTACTATTTAACTAATCTGCAAAGATTAAATTTCTTTTATATATATATATATATATATATATATATATATATATATATATATATATATATACAGTGATGAGTGTCTTACCACCCGGCAAAATAGCGGAAAGGATAGAAGACAGATTAAGTTGTGAGATAGTATCAGATAAAGCTAGTTCTTGACGTGGCTATTTCACTTCAGTCATAATTATACGGATGACCTCGAAAATATTTTATTTTAATAATTTCTGATGTTAGAATAAATGATTGAATAAATTAAGATATATTATAGTAAAAAACATTAATTATTATCGATTTTAAATTATTAATTTTTAAGTTTATTTAATAATAAAAATAACTTAACTGAAATATTTTATTAAACTAAAGGTACGTATGTTCTATCCTAAAACAATTGTGTGTAGAATGGGCGTAATAATTAGAGACGTGGTCGAATGACAAGAAGATTGGAGATTCAATTCACACCAAGGATAAAATTTTTGTTTTAGTCAATCAAAAAATAATAGAAAATATGATACATATTACGTAACAAGTTTTCGAAAAACTCATTATTTACAATTTATTCTTATTCCAATGTTAAAAAAATAGAAATACAAAATAATTCAATTTCAGTTTTACAGTCTTCAGTTGTGATTGCAAAATAATCCGGTTAAGACTGTTTAACCCTCTATTGCATAATGGACCCAAACGGGAACTCAATATATAAAATTTCCATGAGTATTTGCTATCGACAATTTTAAGCGCGTACACATCTTATTCCCTTTTGGGAACGTTCATTCTTAGATGTGTATTGTGTGTTGCCGATATACCCACCGGTTATTTCAATAAATAGCAGTTTTGTTTGAAGTGACCTTCGAGTAAGTTGTTTGTTTAGCACGTGTATTTTATTTTCAAATATCAGCTAAAAATAAGGTAAGTTTGATAAATAAAAATTATATACGCGTTTATAAGTGTTGTAAGGATCTACTGATATATTGAAATAATAAATTTACTTTGTTGTTGTTAGAATTTGCCCCAAATTATTACTGTTCCCGTACGGGAACATTGTGTGCTAAAAGTAAATTTTGAAACTGAAAAAATTTAATATTTTATAGCTTGTTTTTATCAAGTTGGTACTTATTTAATGCATTATTGGTTTAAATAAATTAATTTGAATAAACCTGAAGTAAACTTTTTTTTTCAGAAAAAAAATGGATGAATTTGAAAGTATTCCACCAACATCGTTTTACAACAATAAAGCAAAAACTATTCAGCCCTATAAGTTACGACAGATTCCATCTGAAAGTGAAGATTCGGAACTATCTGATGAAGATACTGTTGAGCCGTTAGCTGCACAAACCACCCGGCCCAGAGTAATCATTGACAGTCAAGAAGACTCTGATAATGAAGATGATAATTTATCAACCGATGATTCGGATACTGAACTACCTACTAAACAAAAATCTAGCAAAAAAAAGTCAAATGACATGGCATCCTTCAAAAACTGTGCGAAATATAGATGAACTGCATTTTGAAGGTAGTGAATTACTTCCAATCAACATATTGCAGCTCAACTCTCCTTACAAATTGTTTAGTTTTTTTTTGACACCAGATTTTATAATTGAGGTAGTTCGACAAACTTGTATATACAGCGCTCAAACAAATCCACAAAAGCCAATTACCACATGTCCTGTAGAAATTGAAAATTTTATGGGGATATTGCTGTGGATGTCTCTAATAAGACAACCTACTACAAGACGCTATTGGGCTCCGACAACAAGAATTTCACAAGTTGCAGATGTAATGCCTATCAATCGTTTTGAAACAATCAAAAGGTTTCTTCATTTTAGTAATAATTTAGAAAATACGCGCAGTCTTGACAAAATAGCGCCTCTGATTGAACAAATAAAAAGATCGTGTTTGCAAATACCTTTAGAAGAACACTTATCTTGTGACGAACAAGTTATATCGTTCAAAGGACGTTCGAGCATGAAGACATACAATCCCAAAAAGCCTCATAAGTGGGGATACAAGATGTGGGTTCTCTCAGGAATCTCAGGATTTTCATATAATTTTGAAATTTTGGCTGGAAAAGATGGTTACACAGAATTACCGAATGAAGTAAATTTGGGAGCTGCTAGTAATGTTGTAGTTCGGTTGAGCAGAGAAGTACCATCCAATAAACATCACAAACTCTTCTACGATAATTATTTTTCAAGCATACCACTGGTGTCATATTTGTCAAAACGAGGCATACATTATATCGCAACAATCCGTACAAATCGAATTCTCAATTATAAAGGTTGGCAAAAGAAGGAAATTAAAAAATTACAAAGGGGTAGCATTCAGGAACACTCTGGCACGTATGAGAATACTGCAATACATACAATCCAGTGGTGTGACAACAAAATTGTGTCTTTACTGTCAGATTATTGTGGAACTCAACCAACAGCCAAAGTGGAAAGATTCTTTCGCACCGAAAGAACTAGGAAAGAAATTGATTGCCCAGACATTGTACAACAATACAACAGGCACATGGGCGGTGTGGATCTGCAAGATTCCTTATTGGGATTATATCCAATCAAAATCAAAAGTAAAAAATGGTACCACCGTATTTTCTATCATATGCTGGATGTAGCAGTAGTCAATGCTTGGCTATTAGACAGGCGAATTAAAAAACAAATTGGAAAAACTGAAGAGATTATTCCACTGCTGAATTTCAAAACAATTCTAGCTGAACAACTAACTAACAGTGGTCTTTTACAAAAAAGAAAAGTAGGTCGTCCTAGAAGTTCTACACCCGAACAACCATCCAAAAGAAGATGCATTGAACCTAGACCCAATATATATGTACAAACAGATCAGTTTTCACACTGGCCAAACTGGACTGTAAACAGGGAAAGATGTAAGTTGATAAACTGTAAAGGAAAATCAAGGGTCCAGTGCGAGAAATGTAAGGTGCATTTATGCTTTCATTCTAAAAGTAATTGTTTTAAGAAGTTTCACAATTTGGAATAGTGTGTTACTGACAATACATCTATCTAATGTGTATGACAATTGGTTCTAATAAAAGTTTTTATACATAATGTTCCCAAATGGGCACACATTTTTTTTTCAAAAACTGGATCATTTTCAAAAAACTATATATATCGGTGAATTCTACATACATCTATTAAGAGTAATTTAATATAATTTTATTTTATTTCGTCAAAAAATAAAATAAAATAAATTCATGCAATAGAGGGTTAATGCCAAATCCATCACTAAATTCTCAGTGTTAATATCAATTCCTCTGTACAGATAATGATTTTCAAAACAATTAACAACATTGTAATGGATGCGCGCGAACAGCTGCCTGCTTTACAGCTAACCAAATCATCAAGCCATCAAAAATAATAACATATAACATATAATAATAAATAACATATCGAGAATGGTCTCGAGGAAATCCTCGTCAGATTTATGTCGCTCGTACCCAGCGTCCTCGAAAAGTAAATGTTTGGGAAGGCATAATAGGGAATCATGTCATTGGTCCATTTTTTATAGACGGTATGTTGACTGGGCGGAAATACTTGGAACTTCTGCAAAATCTAATTGTCCCAGCCCTTCGTAATTTACCAATACCTTTCGATTCCATATGGTTTTAACACGATGGTTGTCCCGCACATAATTCTCGCATCGTCAGTGAATATCTCAGTGCGACTTTTCCTAATCGATTGATTAGTGGCCACGGAGATATTTTTTGGCCTGCAAGATCACCTGATCTTGCACCTTGTGATTTTTTTATGTGGGGATATATCAAGTCCAAGCTATATGGAATTAAAGACGATAGGCCTAATTCTCTCCAAGAATTAAGAGAGAAGATCTCTGATTCAATGAGAGGTATTAGTCCAGAAACATTAACTAATGTTAGACGAAACTTATTATTGGGTTGGGTTAGTATTGGAAACAATAGATTGGGTTATTGTTCTGCTGCTAATGGAGGCTTATTTGAACATTTATTGTAAATACATTTCATTAGAATATTTTTTTTTTATTTTTATAGAATTTCTACCTATTTAAATATTTTTGGAAGTACATTTATTTAGAACGTTCTTTTATGTTTGAAGAATTATTACTTTATTTTCAAAAGTACGACATTGTTTTTTCAGTAAGATTTTCATGTTTTACTATAAAGACTTCTAATAAAAACTGAAATAAATGTCTAGTGATTTAAACCAAAACGATATAATGTCTGCATAATTTCAAATTTTTAAAAAAGTAAAACCTTCATGTGGGATTTGAACCCTGAGCGCCTGCATGAGAACATCGTGACTTGAACTCTGATCCATCAAACTTTTATATTTCTTCAGTGACAGTTTGGGATATTGTTCTGCTGCTAATGAAGGCTTATTTGAACATATTGTAAATACGTTTATTTACAATATTTTTTTTATTTTTGTAGAATTTTTAATTATTTAAACATTCTTTAAACGTTCTTTTAATTTTGAAGAATTTTTACTTTATTTTCGTAGTACGTAGTAAGATATTTGTGTTTAACTTTAAACACTTCTAATACTAGTAAAGACTGACATACATGTTTAACGATTCAAAGCAAAACGATCTCTGCATAATTTCAAATTATTAAAAAAAAAAGAAAACCACATGTGGGTTTTGAACTCTAATCGTCTGCGACGTCTTTGTCGAATTCTTACCACTAATCCACGAAGGATAGTGATTATTCCGTGACAAGAGTGTATGAAACTCCTCACATCATAATAGAAATTATTCTTGGTTAATAATTTAAAACTTTAGATTAAATAATAACCATTAATTAAATTATTTTATTCACATTTTTGCTTTATTGTGGTCAATCAGTTTTTACTTTATGTGAAATTAAAAAATGGAAATACGTCACACATACGTTACATATAATAATTATGACCGAGGTGATTTAGCTCGAAGCTAACGTCTAAAGGTGTGAGACTATCGATTTATAATGTTAATTATAGGTTTCTACCGATTATTTCCCACCTCTACTACTTTGATCTCTTTTTATTTCACAACGTATTATATTTTCTATCTTTTGCGTTATTTTGCCGGTTCTTAAGGCACTCATCACTGTATATATATATATATATATATATATATATATATATATATATATATATATATATATATATATATATATATATATATATATATATATATATATATATATATATATATATATATATATATATATATATATATATATATATATATATATATATATATATATATATATATATATATATATATATATATATATATATCGCCTTTTTAAATAATATGATAAGTCTAGATCTTCATTCTTCCCGTATTTGATTGCGTTTTATTGCTGCTTTAAAGTATTTCAGCAGTTTACTTGGTATCTCATCTTTACATGCGGCTTTTTTATTCTTTAGCTGTTTCTACTATTCATAGTCATTCATTCATTCATATTTATACTCATTATCAGAAGAAAGTCACATGCTGGGCTTGGACATTCTGGTATTCCACAAAAACCCCCATGAACAAGTTACACCTAACATACAAATAAATGGTATCACCCTTCAGAGTTTCCAAAGCTTCATATACCTGGGCAGAGAACTAAATAGTCAACTAGGCCACTCAAAAGAAATTAGTAGACGCATTGAAATAGCAAGATCCGGTTTCATGAATATACGTAAAATGCTCTGTAACCCCAAGCTATCAGTCTCAATAAGATTGCACTAAAGTGTTATGTGTGGTCTTTATTACTATATGGCTGTGAGACCTGGACATTGAAACAGTATGACGTCAACAAATTAAATTCCTTTGAAATGTGGATGTTCCGCCGAATGCTAAGAATAAGCTGGACCAGCAGAACTACGAATAAAGAAGTACTGAGAGCAATGAACACATGCCCTCATCTGGTCAATACCACCGAAATTAGAAAGACGTCATATCTAGGACACATAATGCGCCATAGGGAATGTGAGCAGCTCCAGGTAATATTAGAAGGCAAGATTGAAGTTAAAAGAGCATAGTACGAAAGAAAAAATCTTGGCTACGAAACATCAGAAATTGGAAGAAATGAATTAATTCATCAAGCCCAGAACAGAGAGAAATTTGCCATATCGATCGCCAACCTCAACAGAGAAGGCACTTAGGAGGAGGAGTATCCATAGTATTTACATAAACACTTTAGCCACAAACAACGTAAAGAAAAACACAAAATAAAAAGTATTATTACTAATAATATATTCTATTATTAATATTACAATATTTTCAACAAGAAATTCGTTTTTGTAAAACTTCCCAGACCAGCATTTAAAAAACGAGACTTAAAACGCCGGCGCCCTTATGTAATGTGATAGTGTTGATTAATGAGTAATAAAAATTGGTTAAATATTTGTTTACTATGTGTTAACCAAGCCACAAAACTTGTTTCGATTGTAATGGGTCACTTCGATTGTTTTATAGTAATAAAATAAATCCACAGTCTATTTGTTTACACTTTTTTACTAGTAAAAACTAGTTAAAGATTTACAAAAGCTGAAGGGTCACCTGGTAATTTATGTAGCGATGACAGGTTCATAAATCTAAAAATAGAATTTCTTTGTTATAGGCCAGGCGAATTTTAGAAGAAAATGACCAAATAGAAAAATATACTGTGGCAAATTTTAGAATGTATTTTTAAATATTTAAAAAATTATTTTGAAACATCACCAGTTATTAATCACTCATTGCAAATGCTCAGCAGATAAATAATTTTGGTATTAAGGCTTCCTAACACTTAATTGGTGATCCTATTTTAATTACATAAATGGTGACCATGAGTCTGACAGACTCCTGGCTAAAAAGCTGTTTTTGTCAACCTGGCACCTAAAAAATTCAATAAAACAGTTTTTAATAAAAAAACAATATTGTAATGTCATTTTTATTTGGTGAAAAAGAAAAAAATCAAACTGTAGGACTTATAACAAAAACAGAAAAAATGTTAACATGTTTTATAACACAAAATTTTTAAGGTCATATTCCAAATTCCAAAAAAATTAAACATATATAATATGTATATGTATGATTAAAAATAGGTACATTTTATATAAAAAATTGTTAAAAAAAACATAATTAGGTACAATTCTGCACAAAACCTGCAAATCACAAAAAACCTTAAAAATCTATTTTACCCTGGTACAATTTATACAAATTTTTCGAGAACATTGCAAATATACGGGTTTTTGACACGTTGTGCATAAATACGCAGTCTTTCTTCTTAATTTGGATGGACATATGTAGCAATATTTTCTTATTTCAAGCTTTTCTTCTTCGTTAGCCCTATTTTCGGGAATATCAAGGATACTTCCGATCAGTTCTTTCAGCTGCCTTTGTAATGTTTCTATAAATTTAAATCTAGTCCAATTATTTTCGGGAATCGAAGTAAACATTATGTATGAATTTACTCCACATACATCTACTATTTTATAAAAAATAGCCATGGGTCATCTACGTGTTCTGAGGCTACAGGAATATTTTACACACTTTTCATCCATCGCGTCTACACCCCTTGAGGTCAAGTTGTAAAAAGAATTTATTTCTGGTAGTCCATTATCTGCATCTACTTCTATGGAATGGTGCACGGAAGAAATTAATATCACAGCTTTATTTTTCTTAGTTGTATGGGATAAAAGTGTTAGGTCTTTGGTAAATCCATACAAAGTATCGTCTTCATTACGATTTGGTCGCGGAAGGAACTGTGGACGAATTTCTTTTTTATTTCTTCGCATTGTGCCAACGTAAGTGAGTTTATGTTATTGTAGATGATGTACTAAATCAACTGAACTAAACCAGTTGTCGCCAGTTACATTTCTGTTAGTATTGTAAAGATGTTTGACTAATCTTATAATAATTGTTTAATTAGGTATGCCCTTTCTTCTTTCTTCATTTGTGAGGCTAAATCCATCTGGATCTTTCCCAGCATAAATGTAAGCAATATGCAAATACCCAGTTCGTGCATCAGTCATACATAAGATTTTTATCCCATATTTACAGGGTTTGCTGGGAATATACATTTTAAAGCGACATCTGCCTCTGAAGCCTACCAGCATTTCGTCTAAACACACATTTTTTCCAATCGTATATGCATAAGTCTGAATCGTGAGTCTAAGCTGAGAATCTACAAAACAGTAATTAGACCAGTGGTCACATATGGATGTGAAACGTGGACCCTCTCAACCACTGATGAAAATCAACTGAGAATATTTGAGCGCAAAATACTAAGGAAGATATTTGGACCAACCCAATGCAGCGATGGTTCGTGGAGAATTAAAATGAATCACGAGCTGGATGAACTAATGCAGAGCGCAGATATTGTCAGATTTGTAAAGTCACAAAGACTAAACTGGCTTGGTCACCTAGAAAGAATGCCAGATAATCGAGCTGTAAAAGTAGTCCAGAGATGGAAGCCCCAAGGAAACAGAACAAGAGGAAGGCCCCGTAAAAGATGGATAGACGACGTAGAGAGGGATCTTAAAACCATGAACATCAGGCAGTGGCGAAGGAAAGTATCCGACAGGGCAGAATGGAAGAACATTGTTAAGCAGGCCAAGACTCACAAAGGGTTGTAGAGCCATTAGAAGAAGAAGAAGATATGCATAAGTCAAAGAATTCTTGGATAGCAGCAGCTGAATTATCCCTTGCTCTTTGCTCTCGGTCCGAGGCATTGTCAAATATTAAGGCGGCTATCAGGGTCAGGAAACGTTTCTGCGACATAACTGCTCTAAATATAGACCGTCCTTTCCCGTTCATAGCAAACAGACTTCGTACATCCTCATGATTTGACTTATAAATAGAAGTATAAAGAAGCAGTCCCAAGAAAGCTCTCAATTCTATTTCATCAGTATCAGCCAACTCGGATTTGTCTTTTTTATATTGTTGATATTTTGGCCGAAAAGTTGCGAGTTTTTCGTTAGTTCTCTTGACAACAAGACTATACATATCTGGTGAAAACAATTTATTAAAATAATAAACGGGACTCAATGACTTTTCTACTTTTGAACGGATTGATGGGAGTACAACAATATTGTGAGCAGGCATACGGACGTTTCTAGTTGGCTTCTTTTTACTCCACTTATACCTATTCTTTCAATAGTAATAATTGCAGGAATTGACACAATCTTTTTCATCTTCGCTAGATATCATTTCTGAGTCTTGTTGCTGTTCATTTTTACTTAGTTCTTGTTCACTGTCCGTAAAATGATCACTTTCTATATAATATCATTCTTCCACATCATAATCACTAATGTCACTGTTCGCCTCATTATACCATTTTGTGCACACTTCTTCAAAATCATCGTCTAATACTCTTACAGTTTTACGTAAACTATCCATATTAAAATAACATTAATAGTGACCTTGCGTCTAGTAGACTCCGTGACGTAAATATTTCGAAAACGGGACGAGCGAGGTACCTCTCATTAACACGTTAGAATATACTCTAAAAGCTAGGAAGGTACACCGAATTACAGGTTGCTACGTATTTGTGGCGAAACGTGCGGAGTCTGTGAGACGCATGGTCACCAGTTAAGGGTTAATTAAGACCTGATAAGTTAAGCCATCGGATCAGTACTTGTAAATTGTTTGGAACATGATCTGACTTTGCTCAGGAAGAGTATTAATGATTTTCTGTAATATAATTCGGAGCGGATACTGTTGAAGTAGTTTAGAATTCTAATATTTTCTCAACTTATTTGTTAGACATTTATTGTTAATATATTTAATAATATACTAATGCACAAAAATAATCCTTACATGTTTTATATATAGATGCAAACTGGGTCAGGAGTCGGATGATCTGCAACAACCACAAACAAAATTCTCAAGACGTGTAGCCTCTCATCCTTCGTCTTCATTCTTCTCACCCATCGGAGGTAAAATTCTGTAATTCATATGGATTCTACGTCCTGTATTCACTCTATCCCAAATACAGACCCCTTGGGTGCACTCTATTCATGTTATAACTAATCGCCTTCCGTAGTTAACAGGTAACAAAAAACAGTTAACACTAACTTACTCTATCTTATGTCGGGATAAAAAAACGTAAAAAACAATTTAAATTTTTTACTGTTCAGAGCTGATGTTTCCCATTCAAGCACTTCTTGTAGCGGTCTGAGCTCTTCCTTCGCTGATTCCAGCCGTTTTTTTCATGGCTCACTACTATCCCTTTTAGTACCTACTTTTGTAGTGATAAATACTTTTACTTTTTCGTGTCTGGATCCGACTACAGTTTTTCTGCCCTATATCGGGCTACGTCTACACCCTTTGTATTTGAGAGCCATAAATCATCGAGGGTGCACTGTGATGGGCAAAGTCTGCATACTCTCAGGTGCTCCACGTTCTGTATTTCCCCACATTCACAAAGTATGTCGCTGTCTGTCTTGATGCCCCATTTAATGAGGTTCTGTTTTACAGGGGCAACACCTGTACGTATGCGATTGAGTGTCCGCCAGGTTCTCCAGTCCAGGTTCATTCCATTAGGTCGTTCTGGATGTAGGGGGAACAGTTCGGGTGGTTCGACGCTGACATTTCTCATAAACCTTTTCCTCGATTAAAGTCGGCTGATTCCTGGCGGTTCTTCAAACCCGTATAATTAGTGCCTTTCATCGAAAGTTTGCCTGAACTTCTCCACATATTGTGAGCCGTATCTACGGTCGTCTGGTGATGCGAATCCAGCTACCCGGTACAATAGGGGTAGAGGGGTATGCTTCATACAACCAGTAATTATTCTATATGTTTCATTTAACGCCGTGGTGACTTGTTGGGCGTGTCTAGATTTACCCAAGACGGGACAAGCATATTCCCCTGTTGAAAAACATAAGGCCTCAGCTGTTGTCTTCAAGACCTGAGGGTTTGCACCCCACTTGCTCCCTAAAAGTTTTCGGAGAAGGTTGTTTCTCGTAAACACCTTTTTGTCTTGTGCTCTGACAGTGGAATTTATACGTTAGTGACCGATCTAGTATTACTCCAAGATATTTGGGCCTATCAGTATGTTTCAAGCGTTGTGCCTCCCACAAAACATTCAGTTTTACAGTTAATTGTTGAGATGGAATGCATATACTTGGGTTTTAGTAGGGTTTGGCTTTAATGAGTTTTGTTTGTAATAAGTTTGTAATCATGTTTAAAGGCTCTTTCATTGTCGATTCTACTTGTGTGAGTGTTTTCCCGTTTACGGCTATACCAAGGTCGTCAGCGTAGACAAAACTCTCAGTCTGAGGGTGCATTGGTTGGTCGTTGGTGTAGATGTTAAATAAGGACGGCGCCAGAACGCTTCCTTGAGGTAGGCCATTTTTTTGGGTTCTCCATCTGCTCTTCTTTCCATTTAGCACAACATAGAAACGTCTATTACACAACAGTGATCTAATAATATTTACCAGGTCATAGTCAAGCACAGTGTTATAGATCTTAGTTAGCAAGGTCCTGTGGTTTATCGTATCATAGGCCGCTGTGAGGTCTATCAAGGCTACTCCCACTATCTCTTTCTGCTTAAATCCCTCCTCTGTGTATTCTGTTAGGTTCAGCACTTGGCCTGTGCATGATTTACCTGGTCTGAAGCCTGCTTGTTGTGGGATTAGTTTTGGGTCTAATGTTTCCTTAATGCGGTGTAAAATGAGGCGGTTTAAAATGTAGTGATAAATAATTTTAAGATTCTATCGGTCTTTATTCTGACTTAAATAATTCTTATAATTCTTACATGCTGTAATATCGCCCTTCTTATAAATTGGATATAGAATAAATAGCTTCTTTTCACTGTTTCGGAATTCATTCTATAGCTCGTTCTCATATCAACCTTTCTATTACTTTCATTAGCCTTTCTCCACCTTCCTTTAGGAACTGTGTAACGCTCAAACAGAAAATCAAATTTGATCTAATTGAATCAAATTGAATCGACTCGTTTTCTTCAAGGAGACCTGGTTTGGTAACGAGGTGTACCGAACACCCTCCCTCTATAAAAACTCGGCGATAAATTTTAGTTCCCGCACCAAAAATAAAACACCCCATTGGTAGAACACGCTTTGGTGTTTGATATAGTATTTTTCACAGTAAAATCATTCCACGTCTCGATTTATACAGACTGACGTCACTTGTAATTAAAATTCCATAATATCAACCTTAGAGTTCAAATGTCCCTAAGACAGCTAAAAATACGACACCCATACGGAGCTTCTCGATTTTTCATAGGTCTCAACATGGGAACTTACCCTCGTTCCGGGTAGCGGCACTATTTTTTTTCTTCAGTTTTGAGTACTGAAGAATAGATAAAAAGTTGGTCCCAAGAGTGTGGCTCTCGAATTTTAAAATCAATATTTTTGGCATAAAAAAGTGGAATTCGTCATATGTGTTAGTTTTTAACGATAGTAAGTATTTTAACTTTCAATCAACCCATTCAATCAACTGAATAGTAATTGCTTATGATGAATTATTAACTTGTTTAATTCTGCCTTAATTACTTGAATTTAATTACTTAAATAATTTAATAAATTTTCTTTTATTATCTAATAGTATACTGTTGTATTATTAATTAGGTTTCCCAATAAATCCTTTAAACATTTGGGTGGTGCCCATTCTTAAATTTTTTATTGTATTGTGGTTACATTAATTACCTATGTTATTTTATCATCAATATATTTTCTAAAGGACCCCCATGTATCTTAAATGCTCTCTGCTATTATCCGAGTGCAACAGGCGATACGGTCTATATTTGTGTGCACCTACAAGGTGATCTTGTCAGCCTCTAATCTAATTTATACTTAAATTAGATAAAAATTTCGTTTGCTTACTCAAAAAAAAACTTACTTTTTCTTCATACTTTTCCTTTATGTCTTTTTGATGTTCTGGTTAATTTTTGGTATTCTGCTTGTCCTTTTCTGACCCACCTTTCTAGCTTATCATAATATGTATATCATTCCTATTAATTGCCCTTATCCATCTTTAACATTTATCATTGTAATATTAATTACAATCAAATTTTTCCAGAGTAAATAACCCCTAGTTGAGACAATAAATAAATAAAAATAATACGGAAGATTGATTTTTTCGGCATATTTTTATTTCTGTAAGTTTTCTTAAAAACAAAATAAACCACCTACCTTTGGTTTTGTTTAAAGAGACTGAATTGTAGCTGTTACTCTTTGATTTACGACATAGTTTTTAAAAGCTTCTTTACATGATGCTATTATCCGAGTGCATTCCTTTTCCCAATAATAGGCACTTGTAGTGGTCGAAATAAATGGTTTTTTTGTTGCCATAGAATTAGTTGCAGCAGAAGAGATCGAGTTCGAACAGGAACTGATCTTTGCCGAATTTTTATAACTCTAAAAATCATACGAACAAGCTGAATTTTGCCGAGAATATTAAATTTGGGATCCCACCAAAGATGCACAACAGTCTACCACTTGTACCCCCGGACTTTCCCCTAAAACCCGCCTCGTAGGGTGGTAAAAACGCAAAAAAATCAATTTACCAAAAATCTGTACGACATAGAAAAAATTCTGAGGGGGGTTTTAAGGGGGTAGCTCAGGGGTAAAAGTGGTAATCTTTTTTGGGGTCTCAAAATTAATATTCTCGGCAAAATTCAGCTTGTTCGTATGATTTTTAGGAGTCAACTCCCTGACTACTAGCCTAAACTGTTCAATTGAATTAAAAGATATGCCAGTTAGCATTTAAATTAATCCAAGAGGAAGTAGATTTACAATTTTTGTACGCCCACATCTGTTCATACAACGAAATGTAGAAAACTATTTCTATTGTGTACATCTCTTTTACAGGATGCGAAATAAAAATAAAGAAAGTTTTAGAAGTCTTGCAAATGTTTGTATAACATTTTATTGGAACTTTTTTGACTGTGTAAGCATTCTAAGCATACATACACTTTGCAATACCAAATAAGGAGTAGCTGTATATAAAAATGCCTTACAATGAGCAGGTTTTGTACAGTGAAGAAACGCAGATAAAACATAAGCAATGAGCGTTTGCGTTACTAAATTTGTGCTATGTAGAATCACTTTTAGTTCAGCTCTAATATGTGAAATACGGTTATAAAGCTATTATATTATAGTTCCAGTGTTAATTTCTTTCCCCTGTTCGTTTTTATTTCCTTCGTTCAATTGCGCCGTGCTCATAAACTTGAATGAAATTTTAATTTTAATACACGAGAAAGGTATTACTTTGGTCTAGCTCCTATTTTGCATTTAAACGGTTCGTATAACTTTAAAACATTTATACGAAAACGAAGTTTTCCGTAGAGCTAAAAATCAACATAGTTCTTACGGTTGCCGGCTACAAATTCCAGAGTGCATTTCACCAGACATACAAAATTGTAACAGTGTAGTAGTCTTACGAAATATTCAACAGCATTCAACAGTAGTACAGCGAAAATCATGGAAATTATTATTCTTTTGTAAAAATGGATAGAAGTATACAGAAAAACCTTTTAATTTTACATGGAATAATTTTTTTAAGTATCAAAATTGTTGATACTCAAAAAATGTAAAAAATATTGCCACATATGATAAACTATTCAAAATAAGGCCGTTGATAAATCATTTACAGGTGAAATTTGGAAAAATACCAATGATGCAAATGTGTAATATATACCCAGAAAACCACATACATGAGGTTAAAAATTATTTGCTCTTTGTGATGGCAAAGAAATTATGTATGATTTTTTTTATATATTCTGAAAAAATCCAACCAGTAACCGGAGGACCAGATTAAGGAGCTAGCTCCAATGTGGTACTGCAATTAGCCACTCATATTTCTGTAGACACAAATCATCTCTTATATTTTGTTAATTAGTTTACCTCTCTATTCAACATTTCTCTCTTTTTACTTCTACATATATTCTTTGCATCTTTTTTGAGTTCTTCATATGCCCTTCTATTCAATCGTGAATTCCTTTGTAGACATTTTTATCTAGCTATATTTTTGCTATTAATTACTTGTTGGCAAGATGGAAGCCCCAAGGAAACAGAACCAGAGGAAGGCCCCGTAAAAGATGGATAGACAACGTAGACAGGGATCTTAAAACCATGAAAATCAGGCAGTGGCGAAGGAAAGTATCCGACAGGGCAGAATGGAAGAATATTGCTAAGCAGGCCAAGACTCACAAAGGGTTGTAGCGCCATTAGAAGAAGAAGAAGGTTTATCTCTGTAGCTCTGATAGTGCATTTGGCAAAAAAAGTACCGTAAGGATAAATTGCTTATCGGGTGTTCCTCTAAACAAGGACAAAGTTTTACTAGAAAAGGTAAAGGATCCTTTCAGAGAAGTCCCGGCTCTAGTAGATGATATTGAAGTCAGAGCAGTAAAATGGACTGATATTCGAGTAGTAAATTTGCTGTCAACATTTGCGTCTGCAGAATCTACATGTTGGAACATTCTAGCGATATGACAAGAGGACACAACAGAATATTACAATTACCTCTCCAGCTATTGTGAAAATCTATAACCAATTTATCGGTGGAATGGATCTAATGAACGCACTCCACCCTTGCTTGTCTGTGGCTGATCTTCTCCATACACGGACTCCTAAAATGGCTTGTGCGTCGCTGTTTACTGTGTCTTCCCAGCGCTTTCTTGGCTTTCTAACCGGTCTCTTTCGCTGTATTCTAGCATTCAGTGCTATTTTTGTTAGGCTATCCTCTCCCATTCTTATCACATGTTCGGCCCATTGCAATCTTTGTATTTTAATCAAGTCTGACAGTGGTGCTTCCTTATAAAGTTGATAAAACTCGTTGTTGCATCGACTTCTGAAGTTTTCCCTCACAGGTCCTAGTACTGTTCTCAGTACTTTCCTTTCGAATGTGTCGAGTTTGCTTTTGGATGTTACTTTCAGGACCCATACTTCACTGCCATAGCATGCTAATGGTCGAATTAAGATTTTATAGATTCTCATCTTTGTATTTCGGTGGACATTTTTAGACCGAAATATATGGGAGAGGGCAAAATAAATTCTGTTTGCCTACGTTTGCCTATTGTGAATATTTACCGGTACCTAAATAAAATATAGCTAATCTCCAAGAATTTAAAAGAGGAGCTGCAAAGGCACTGCTAATGGAAGGGAAAAGAAACCAACAATCAAAAAGGGGTCGTACATCAACAACCAATACAGATGCAGAATTTTCAAAAAGAAAAAGCAAGGTCCAGCCTAGCAGTATTCCAGTAGCAGATATACATCTGGATGTGCTTGATCACTTGCCCATGTACACAAATAGGAGTAGGTGTAAAAACATCTATTGTAATAGTGCTCCAGTATAAGAACTGTTTGATATGTTTCCATACAATTTAAATTTGCATAAATTATAAGAAAAACTTATATTTTTGTATTTAATTTATAATAAATTTTCTTTTTTAAAATATATTACGTCTTTTATATAGATACTATGCATTATTTTGTAGGTAAGATCAAGAAAAAATCAAAACTTGTTTAGATTAGCATCATAAATTGTTTCTCAACCAAGAACGATTTTGTAACGTCTCAAAAAAACCTCCAAAATTAAAAAAAATGTATTTTTTAAAAAATCTGTACATTAATAATAGCAAAGTAAGTAGTACGAAACAAAAAAATATATATTTTTTTTTTAATTAAATTAAACATTCGGCGTTATAGTGTGAATCTGGTCTAATAGTTAAGCATTACTTAATACAGCTTTGAGAGAATAGATTTATTACGTATCAATAAATTTTCGTTTGTACTGTAAAACGACCACAAGAATCCTTGATTAGGGTACTTACCCTAAGATTATTCTATAATCACTACTATTTTTATTTATATCTGAGCAATTGTTTCTTACCCACGTGCAAAAGATTTGTGTGCAAAATACATCAAAAATATTAAGATGCCATGCTAAAAACAATTATTGCAACGAAAGAAAACAAATTAAACTAAAAAGGATGAAAGAAGCATCTACGTTTTAAAAATATATTTAACTATTAACGTACAATTATGATACAGTAGAATTCCAGATACCAGGACGAATATAACCACCAAAAGCACTAGAAAGAGCAGCAGAATAGTAGGCCGACACCAAGTCACAAAAAATGAGTCTCTTGCATTGGTTGCTGAAGTTGTAGAAGACGACTTTACGCACCATCCTAAACCCGACTGCTCTGGCTCCGAGGTCGCGGTAGGTGTTTGCTGTTGAACAGTTGGTGCTCTTACAACAGTACTGTTGCCAGAAGCGTTAACGACAACGCCGCGGTAGGCATTTTGAGGTAGCGGAGCAGCGTACGTTTCGTTAGGTTCATAGCGGTATTGAGCGACACGGTAATCCGGTTCGCGGTATTCCGTTTCGCGGTACTCCGGCTCGCGGTAAACCCGTTCCCGGTACGTGCTGCTGTAGACACCATAGGAATCTTCAACCATATTTGATTGCGATTGAGAGCCATTATTGTATCTCATCATTTAAGCGGTAAGAACTATGGACTTGTTCTTTCAGGTTCCATGCTGGGTAGAGGTGCGTATTCCTATATTAAGAGAAAAAATTAATTACTACTTGCAACTTTTTTCAAAACCGGTTAACAAAACAATAGATGTTAAACTAAATACCACACTTTTAGTTTACAGGTTGTAACTAATATATACACAAGGTTTGTGTTCATCAAATATATATCTCCTAGATTATAAATCGACAGTAATTAAAAAAAAAATAAAATCGATATAGGTGAGATCGAAGTATTCAAAATATGAATCTACAAAAGAGTTTCACGCTTGTTCTGGACAGAACACAGATTCAACCTATTAATTCTGGAAGAGCTAACAAAAAATACAGAAAAACGCCACATAACCAGAAGAATGGGGACAATGGAACTATTGGTAATAGAAGGAAAAGCAGAAGGCCAAAGACAGAGAGGAACATCTCCAACATGATGATTATACCAAATGAAGACTGGTGGGAAAATCCCTGCATGAAGGTGTTCATCTGGCACATGGTTCATGATCGCTAATGGAGGCAGCAAGATAATAATATTTAGAGTGTCACAATACCCTGATAAAAGCTCTTGTAATGAGAATAAGACAATGAAAAACAAAGCGCGAAACCAATTCGTTAGTGACGAATCAACAAGTAAAAGATCCAGAATAACTATATATATACAGCTCAACAAGACCTACAGGGCCCATGGCTCCCGCAAAACTATAGATAATCAAAACTGTTTTCTGACAATATTTGATGAAAACAATGCCCTAGCTATGCGTACTCCAGTCGTTGCAGAGGAATCAGGAAATTTCAATTTTAATAGAAAAAAAATGCGACTTGAATTGACACACTAATACTACAATAGACGTCGAATTCTAGCGTAAAAGAAACCAAGTCAACGGTTTTGTCTTCTGTCTTTTTTTTCTGTCTATCTATTTCTAGTTTGTCTACCTTTTTTCTTGTCTTTGTTTCCTTTGTTTCTATTATCCTCTTAGTTATATTGTTTTGGTTTTGTCTCATTAAATATATGTACCCGATTTTTCCTGTACCTTTCCCTATAATTTTTTCTAGTAGAGCTCCTTGATTTATCTGTTATCTAATTTCTTCATTTCTATCATTTCTATCGTTATTTTTTCTGTAATGTCCATGCTTCAATTGCATATATAATATGTTGTGTTAAAATTTCTAAGTTTAGCTCTTGTTATTTCTTTTGTTATAAATATTATTTATTTAATGCATAGTGTATTTCAACCACACATTGCAAGATCGTTTGTGCAAAGGGACTACTTGGTGTGGGTTGGTCGTTTGTGTATACGTTGAAAAATATTGATGCTAAAACAATATTCTATGGAAGGGCTGCATCTATATATTTTGCTCCCCAACATCAAGAAAACAACGTCTGTAGCAAAGAATAGACAACCATAACTAGTTGAGAATTTCTTTGAATTGAATTTGAGTAACTTGCAGTTTGCAAGTTTGCAAGTTACTCAAATTGCACAAAAAGGGAAAGCAACAAATCTCGAGAATTACCGACTCATAAGCCCATTAAACTATCTCTACAAGTTATTCACAAGAATAATAACAAAAAGACTGGGAAAAAATAAAAATTTTACCAACTTTGAGAATAGGCAGGTTTTGGGAAAACTTTGGCACTAACGACAACCTTCGCTGCATAAAAGGGAATATAGAAAAATCCATCGATTTTCAAAGCGTAAAAGCGTAAAAAGAGTGTAGGAGGAAAGTCGTATAGATTATTGGTACTCCACACTGATTGCAAATATATATAATATTGCAACAAAGACTATAAAAAGATACAAACTGTACAAAAAACAAAGGAGGAATTAGACAAGAAGATACGTTATCTCCCAACATTAAGAAATGAAGATTGACAAATTTTACCAGGAAACATATTTAAATTTTACCTGAAACCGGGCCTTTTATACTATTATCGGTTAACTTAGGATGTTTATAGTCGGTATTAATTGAAGTCAACCATTTACTGCTAAACAAACTTTACATGGGAGGCACTGATCAGGTGGATGCAAATGTGAATGTGTATCGGATCGGAATTAGAGGAAAAAATGGTGGTTTTTCATCTTCACATGGTTGTTGGATGTCAGCATTCAACACGCGTGGGTTTCAGCCAGAAGTACGTTTGCTTCAGTTTAGAAGGTTTAGCAGTTCTGAAACATGCCTTCAAACAATTGGAGTGGGACCCAAAAGGAATCGATAATGACGGAGAAATGTTCTCCCACCTACTATTTGTAGACAAGATAGTTGTAATGACAGCTATCTTAAAAAATATTAAAACTATGTTTACTAAGTTAGATGCCGCACGAAAGGAAATTTTTCGATAGACGCAATACATGATAAATCTGGTACCAAGCGAAAATTCAAAAGTATTTCTACGATATAGTATCAGTACATAAATAATAAATCATAAATAGGTCATGAAATCCAAATTGCGAGGGACAATCAAATCGCTGAACTGCAAAGAAAAATCACTTTAGCATGGGCCGCAAATGAAGCTTTATCAGAGACCTTTAAGAGTGGAACTGGTTAGGCCATATGGACAGAATGAATAAAGGGCGGTGGATCCGAAAGATTAAAGTGTGGAGATCAGGAGCAGAAAGCAGAGGTAGACCGCCTACATCATGAACAGACAATGTCAAAAGCATTGCTGCAAATGGGCTGCAGAAAGCTCGAGACCGAGAGAACTGGAAGAAATAAGGGGAGGCCTATGATTAATTTTGGACGCAGAAGGTTGGATGATAAAGAAAGACAAAAAGCCTGAAAGGATTGATTAATATCTAAAGAATCTCAGTTAATATATTGAAAATACAGACATAAAACTAGATAAAAAAAGGATATTGAAAAAGATCCATGTCGGAAGTCGGTCTAAAATATTGAAAACTAAACAATTTATTATTATATATAAAATTTACAATAAAATAGCTTCACAATCATTTCATTCTAATTTATTTTCATAAATCTTACTGTTCGTTCAATAAACAACTATTGTTTTGTTGTAAAATGGGAAATCGAATTTATCGAATTTAATTTTAAAACAAAACAATTAAAACACTTAGTACATGGAACACTCACTTTTCCCAGAGTGCCGACTGTCGAGAGATCCACGTTGGTGGGTAATTGACTATTTATTTCGTTCAGAGATAACGATGCTTCAATTAGTGATATTCTTGTGTCCATTTTTCCCTTTTTTCACATTATGTCTGGTGATTAGTAAAATCTGAAAAGAAAAATTTGTTAGTGGGTTAGTAGCTACTACAAAATACTATATTTTACAAGAAAGATATTAGTAATGTTATATTTTTTTGTTAAAAATATTGCTGTAAATTTCTGTAAAATGTTATATAGCTAAACATTAACTATTGTTAATTGTGATTAGCATGCTGTCCGAGAGAACGTATTTTGGTTTCCCTAATATTCGTATTATGGATTTTCTTATTAAAAAATTAGCATATTAATAATAAAAAGGTATTAATTGTATTTCAAAATTTATTCAAAATTCTGATTTGCATTATACAATATCTAGTACATAATAAAAAATACACATATATTACACAGTATTATTAATTTATTAATGGTCAGTCACAATGTGAATACACAATAAAATATCATGATTTATGAAAATATTTAATCAATACATAATTATAATTCTTGTGAGATGATTCAATATTTCATTATTGGGTATCTATGATTTCAGTGACAACTTTTTGTGTTAAACTAAATTTACACTTCTTCTTCTTCTTCTAATGGCGCTACAACCCTTTGTGAGTCTTGGCCTGCTTAACAATGTTCTTCCATTCTGCCCTGTCGGATACTTTCCTTCGCCACTGCGAATGGTTTTAAGATCCCTCTCTACGTCGTCTATCCATCTTTTACGGGGCCTTCCTCTTGTTCTGTTTCCTTGGGGCTTCCATCTCTGGACTACTTTTACAGCTCGATTATCTGGCATTCTTTCTAGGTGACCAAGCCAGTTTAGTCTTTGTGATTTTACAAATCTGACAATATCTGCGCTCTGCATTAGTTCATCCAGCTCGTGGTTTATTTTAATTCTCCACGAACCATCGCTGCATTGGGTTGGTCCAAATATCTTCCTTAGTATTTTGCGATCAAATATTCTCAGTTGATTTTCATCAGTGGTTGAGAGGGTCCACGTTTCACATCCATATGTGACCACTGGTCTAATTACTGTTTTGTAGATTCTCAGCTTAGACTCACGATTCAGTAACTTACTTTTCATTAAGTCTTTGTATGCATAAAAGCACTTATTACCGCTAAGAATCCGTGCGTGTATTTCTTGACTGATGTTGTTGTCATTAATTATTGAGCCATATTGTAGGTATGGTTGTCTACCTTCAGATTCTCATGTTAATTCGATTTTGTGCACTCCATATATTTTGTTTTGCTTTCATTTATATATAGACCAAACGTAGCAGCTTCTCGTTTCAGTTCTATAACTTTTTCGCTTAATACCCTTTTGTTGCGGCTTATTATGGCAACATCATCCGCATATGCGCATATTTGCATAGATCTACCCAGATGTAATATTTTTGCATTTAATATAGACAACTAAATCATCAGCGTACAAGTTTGCTTATATAGGAGGCTTAATTGTATTTATTACGTCGTTAAATGCACTTAAAAATAAAGTTGGACTTAAAATAGAACCTTGTGGAACACCGTTGTCGAGTATTCTAGTGGTAGAGGTGTATCCATTTACTCTTTCTTGTGTTTCCCTTTTATTCAGAAAGTTTTTATAAACGCAAGCATATGTCCTTGAACTCCCCATTTATCAAGTTTATTTAATATGAGGTATCTCCATGTTGTGTCGAAAGCTTTATTCACATCAAAAAATACTACTATAACTTTCTAATCTAGTAAGAATGCATTATGAATGGTTGACTCAAGTGCCACTAAGTTGTCGTTAGCAGATCTTCCTCGTCGAAAACCACTTTGGACTGTGGTCACGAGATTTTCATCTTCTAGATACCATGTAAGCCTGTAATTTAAAATTGGAATTTCAGGCCAATCGATGAAAAGCACTGTAGATTTTCTAGTAAACACTTTTAACTATTTTTGTTCACTTTAGTCTATTAGATTTAAACGATATTATCGGAGCTAACCTAAATGTGGTTTGTTCTTAATATTTTTTATTAATTATATTGACGTGAAAATACTTACTTTTAGGTTTTAACTGATAATATAATAAAAACAAAAACGTTCCGTAATTTTAATTCATTTGATCATTCCCTTTTATTAGTTAAATGACTTTACTTTGATATTTTATTGTGTAAATTATGCCCATAATTTTATTAATTTGATCCGAGATAAGTATTCCGAATTTTCGGAATTTTAAACTTCATTTTTCTCAATTTACCAACAACGCATGTATGGTGGTAAAACTCTTCTAGATATATTTTCATTAGATATTTGAATTTTAGATGTAACTGTAACAACATCTCTTTTTTGTATAAGGTGAATTTTATCGTCATTTATCATGCCGACATTTTTTTCTTGATACCCTGGCTTGAATCACGCTATCCTTCATTATTTTATACACCTACACTCAGAACTAATATCCTTGTTAATTGTCCAATCATAAGGACGTGCTCATTATTAAATGAAAACCACTTCAATTGTGATTCTCTTCAACCGATAATCAAATGTTTCAGAGACAATAACATTTTGTAACATACCCCAATTCTCTATAATATGAAATCAATAATGTATATACGAGGTGTTTCAAAAAAAGGTAACCTTGTCTCTAGGGTAGGTAAAAAACTGAAAAATAATTGGGGTTTGCTTAGTAAAAAATTTTTGTAACGCTCTGTTTTCAAGATACAGGGCGTTAAAGAAAAAAAAAAATTACGCATTTTTTACGATTTTGCCGAAACTACTGGCAACATTGTAATGAAATTTTATACGAATATGTTATGGAAGCTGATACATCCCATGAATTTGTTTTTATATCTGATTCTCATAGAGGGCGCTAGTTACACGGATCGTACTAAGTATTAGTCAATATAACTTTTTGAAGAGTATAATTATTAATCAAAATTTCAAGTAAACTTAAACATCAGTCAATTTTACACGAAAAAGGTACTCTTGGTAAAACTCGGTACTGTGTACCGTTTTCGGAATATTTTGATTTGAAAATTATGAAGTAATAATTGATGCTGGTATAAAATAGTTAGTAATTAAACAAAACTCACAAGAAGAAAATTAAATTAATGACTAAGAACATAAAATAAAATTCAATTACAGTAAGTGTTCAAATTACCCTCCGTTTTCGCGAATACACAAGTCTATTCTTTTTTCTAAAGATTCCATTAATCTTCTAAACGGTAGAGGATCAGCTATGATGGCATTAAATTGACGTTGAATTCTTTCTTCCAATTCTTGGCGTGAATTTACCTCTGTAGCATAGACTTTTTCCTTATATTATAATATACGACCAAACTGCGTAGTCCAAAGGGTTAAAATCGCATGACCGAGGAGGCCAATGAATCGGAGCTTCTGCACCTTTACCAATCCATCGAATCGGGAAATGATTACTCAACCAATTACGACACCTTCTATCAAAGTGTGGTGGAGCTCCACCGTGGATAAAAAATAAAGATCTTCGCTCGTTTAGCGTTAAATCTTCTAATATCTAGAATAAGGAATTGTTTAAAAATCAAGATACATATCACCATTTAAATTTCCAGGTAGAATATGATAACCTATTAATTTGTTACCTAAAGTTGCTGCCCAAACATTAACTTTAAATGAGTGTTGGTAATGTGATACCCTTTTGACTCGTGGATTCTCATCACACCAGTAGTCTGCATTATGGGAGTTAAACATACCTTGTCGCGTAAAGGTGACCTCGTCCGTAAAAAGAATGCATTTTAAAAAATTTGGATTGTGGGCTGTCCTTTGTTGCAATGTTTCACAAAAATCCACTCAAACCGGTAGATCATCTGGCAAGAGCTCTTGGACTTGTCTGTAATGATAAGGATGTAATTGCTGTTCTTTCAGTATCCGCCAAGTACTTGAAGAAGAAGTATTTGTTTGTCTTGCTATATTTCTTACGCTAACTGTTGGATCTTGATCAAGTAAATTTAAAATATTATTTTCTTTATTAATTGTTCTTGTTGTTCTTGGTCTACCAGAATTTATTTTATTTGGTCTCACATTCCCAGTTTCTCGACAACGTCGTTCAACGGCTCTAAATGTTTTTTTACTTGGTGAGTTTCTTCTAGGAAACTTTTTTGCATAACGTGTCACAGCTGCACTAGAACATCCAAAACATTCGCCTAAGGTTAATAACATGTCAGTGTATTCAACATTTGAGTACATTTTGATTTGATTTTACAAATAACAAGGTTTCAAAACTCTAATTATTGTTGATTTATCGTCATAACAATCAATAAATGTCAGATTTCCATGGCACACTTGGAGAAAATAGAGGTATACCTATTAAAACTTTATCATTACTACCAGCATCAATTATTACTTCATAATTTTCAAATTAAAATATTCCGAAAATGGTACACAGTATCGAGTTTTACCAAGAGTATCTTTTTCGTGTAAAATTGAATGATGTTTAAGTTTACTTGAAATTTTGATTAATAATTATACTCTTAAAAAAGTTATATTGACGAATACTTAGTACGATCCGTGTAACTAGCGCCCTCTATGAGAATCAGATATAAAAACAAATTCATGGGATGTATCAGCTTCCAATACATATTCGTAGAAAATTTCATTACAATGTTGCCAGTAGTTTCGGCAAAATCGTAAAAAATGCGTAAATTTTTTTTCTTCAACGCCCTGTATCTCGAAAACGGATGGCGTTACAAAAATTTTTTACTAAGCAAACCCCAATTATTTTTCAGTTTTTTACCTACCCTAGAGACGGGGTTACCTTTTTTTGAAACACCCTGTATTTTTAGATTAAAACATTGTTGATTATTTTTTGTTATATTAGACTATAATGTTTTATTTTCAATAAATGTTTATTGTTTTTCTACATTATATGTATGCTACGTATAAGCCTGTGGGAAATAAAGCCATTATTATTAATATAAAACTGAAACTTAACTCGCCTTACGCAATATTGGATCTACGGTGCTCTTATATTGCGAAAAACCTTCTTAATCCTTACATGACACTTTTACTGGGTTTATTGTAAGTTCTTATGAAGATTAACTGCGGTATTTTTGTTCTTAAAAATTCGGAAAGTTAGGGACAGTTCCAAGCCCATATAAACCTCTCCGGGTAGCGTTTATTAATTCTTCTTTTAATGGTTCGTCACTGTGACAATAAAGGGAAAACATTTTTCCTTTATTCCTTTTTAACGTCACGCTTTTTACCTACAAGAGAGTGGCTACGCTTAAGTGAGACCTAAATTTGTCGTTTATAAAAGACCCTCTGTAATAGTCCTAAACAACCTAATTGACCTGGCTGTTTTAAGAAACGTCCTTATAATTTAGTAATTGGAAACATACATTATAAATGCGGTTCAACCCAGCGAATTTCATTAGTCGAGAAGTTTGAAAGCAATATCTTGTCCCCATTAAAATAACAAACTACCAGGACAGCTATTTAGTAATTTTAGCTTGAAAAATTTAACACTAAAGAGAAAAATGTTCGTTAGTAATAATGTTTCTGAAATGTCAAGTCGAGGAAGGCGAGATAAAAATAGATTACAGAACGCAATTGCTGAAATGAATTCGTTAAAATTTATCTTTCCTTTTTTTTGTTTAGCAAAGCAATTGTATAAATCTACGGAATTAATTTACAAATGTTATATTTTATTTTAAAACTGCAATTTTTCAAACGTATTGTACGTATTTATAGAAAGTGTGTTGAATTTTTTAATATTGAAATAATTCTGTACCCTGGAGTCAAAATTGGTCAAATCCAAAAATTAAGAAAATGTACTTTTATGGTGGGTAAAAACCTTGAAGACGAGTCTTCAGAATAGTAATGTTCAAGACCGGGACAAATCCATATTAACGCTTACAAATTGCCTATAAAAATCAGTGTGATGTTCAAATTTAATCAAATCCTGACAATTTCAGTTTCAATATTGAGCAAGTCCATTTCGACCAATAGTAACTCGGGACTTGCTCACGTGATTATACCATTCTGAATTAGTTATCTGGTACTTGTCGATTAACGACCACGCGGAGGATTTTTTTTAATATTTTGTTGTAAAATTAAGTTAATATTACTGAAATATGGTTAATTCGATAGAGAAAACAACGCCAAACAAAAGTAGAAAAAGAGCAAAGCGACAGGAAAAAACTAAACGTGTAAAATTGCAAAGACAAAGGTGAGAAACTTTCCATCTTACAACTGTATACTAAAAGCAGGGCTGTACTCAAAATTATTTTATACGCGAAACTTCTTGCATTAAACATTAGACCAATTTAGGGATATACTAAATCAATGTAAACAGATATTTGTTTTTATGTTTTGTTTGATGAGTTATAAAATATACAACAAAAAAATCCCATTTAAAATAATGTCTACAATAGGTTTGTTTCAACCCGTCACAAATACTGTTCTTGAATGGTTACGAGTATGCTCAGTAACGAAAAATATATTACTGCTCATGCTCGTAACCTTGCAAGAACGGTAATGTAAGGGATTGGAACAAACCTTATGATTTAATAATGGTATCTCTCCGGTTTCAAATATTATTATAAATTCTTTCTTACAGATACTCTGCCTCATCATTGCCAGAACAGATAACTTGTAAACATAATTCTAAGGCATACTCTTGTCAGAAGCTTACGATGCGAGATATAAAACAATTCCATGATGCTTTTTATGCACAAAAAACGAAAAGGTACCAAGACAGTTTCATTGTTAAATATTGCAAGGCAATTCCAATTCAACGAAAACGTATTGAGAATGGACACGGTAATGAACGATTATTATCATTTACATATTTTATTAAAACCTGTGAAGCACAAATTAAATCCGTATGCAGAAGTTCATTTTTAAAAATATTTTTGATAAAGAAAGGCCGTATAAGGGGAGTCCTTCATCGTTATCATCGTACCGGAAAAATGCATACTGAAACTAGAGGTGGTGATAAAAAAAAACGAAGTTTCAAAGTATGAAAGGTAATATAATATAATTTATTAAGACTTTTAAATGTGTTGAATCTCATTACAATAGAGCAAAACTGATTCGAAAGTATTTACCTTCTGAACTCAATATCTCCAAAATGTACAGGATGTACAAAGAGCCATATCCAAATACTCTTTGTAAGCTCTCATATTTTCGTCATGTAAATAAATTGTAAAACTTTAAATTGTACAACGCCAATGACCCTATAAGGTTGAGGCATAAATAAATAAAAAAAAAGTTTAATTTGGGGTTTGGAATTCCCAGAATAGACGTGTGTTCTAAGTATTTGGAGCTGGACGGAATAATTAAGTCTGAGCAAAATGCGCATTAAAAGACAAATTTAATTGTGGAAAAACGAGTCCATAAATTAAGGGCAAAAGCTTTTTACCAATTGTTAAAAGAGAAGAAGCCGGATTTGAAAACAATAACGTTTGACTGTCAGAAAAACCAAGTTTTCCCCAAAGTTCCTGACCAGTCTGCCTATTACTCACGACAATTATATATTTATAATTTTACCATTGTGGAAGGTAGTAGTAACGATCAGTTTAGTAAAGAAAATACTCATGTTTTCTACTGGACAGAAAACCAACACAAAAAAAGTTCTAATGAGATAGAAAGTTGTGTTTATTAATTTTTAAAAAATGTTAATTTGCAGCGTATAAAAGTTTTGCGTCTTACCTCTGACGGTTGCGGGGGGCAAAATAAAAATTCAATTATTTTAACAATGTGCATGAACTGGTTGACTACAGAAGCTCAGCGGCGGCTCGTGGCCTAAAAAAGTGGTGAAGATGAGGAAAGATTGCCGGAGCCAAAAGGAGTTTTGGTACCTAAGTCGCGTCCAAATCTCATTAAAAATTCGTTACAAAAATAGAGTTTAGGGCCCTAATAAATTGAAAACACTTTTTTAGGGCACTTATACTAGATACGATTCGTTCTACTTGCTTGGGGTATTTTAGTTCTGAACCTGACATTTCATTGAGGATTTTTCGGCGATTAAAACACCTTGCCTGCTAAAACAGGTTGGTCAGTTTCGATTCAGCCGCCCACTCTGGGTCAGATGCTGATTGCAGCCGACCACTCTGGATCAGACGCTGCAGTGTACTGGTTTTGGTCCGCTCCGAGTATTTCATTTCCCCGGTACCACTTATATCTAGGAGGCATTCCACTATCCGCCACCTGGGGAGGCGCCCGATGGAGTACCAACAACCTCTCACGGGATGACACAGAGAGAGAGAGGACTAAAGTGACAGATGTCATAGAAAAAATTGCACAAGCCAAATGGAGATGGGCTGTGCTTATGCATCTGTGCAGAATCTGCGTGCTTATGCATCGATCTATTAATATTCAAAAAATCAACAAAACCGTCTATATTCCACACAGATTGTTTATTTGAAAAGAGGAGACATGGCCAACAATACAATTTTTCTAACGCTGTGCTACTATACAACCAATTGAATTATGTGAACCAAGAAGACTTAAAATTAATGTTATACGACTTGCCTGTTTTTTTAACTTCCTTTTTTAGTCCTATGTTTAAACTACTGGTTGGTCGACCATGTAAAAGAACATCCCTTTATCTTCATTTTTCCAATGCCTAAACGGAGTCTCTAAAATATATTACAGACCAAGTCATTAATGGGATTCATGTCTGTCTAAAATTATTTTTGTCCAAACGAAATCCACGAGAACACTTTATATCCGAAATCCGAAACAAACCACAGAGAAATGTATTAATAAAGTGTACTAAACAAATAAACTTAATACTGTGACTAAACTAAACTTATAAATACTATACTATACCCTATACTATATAAAAAATATCTATATAATAGACTAAATTTCAAAATATTGTCGCTGCAAATACTAAATAGGTACCCATGCAACTAGTGGCCAGTGGGTGAAGACGAATAAGATATTTTTCAACGGCACTGCACTTGCTATTTTTCTCAACTATCACTAGCGACAAGCTGACGTCACGTTGCCATGGCAACCGTGAACGCTTATGCAGGTGAATTTCGCATTTCAAAAATAATCTTCACCATCCTATTCCTGAATCATACGCACTACACAGCAAGTGACACAGGTCAGGACTTGACCGTCAAGTACCTACCGCACCGCTAATAAAGCTAGCTGTCTTTTTTAATTTTTAGATTAATTAAAAGAGAATAAATAATTGATTTCAGAATTTAGATATATATTAATGTTGCTTTTATTTTTTATTTATTTGTCTCAATTTAATTATATTTTTTTGGTGAACCTCACCTTCACCTACTTCACCTGGCCGGCCGCCGCTGCAGAAGCTCCTGATACAATTGATAAGATAGAGTTGATATTTTCAGTAACGGGACATTCGTATCTTCCCCCTGACAGGGTGTTTGGGGTTATAGAAAAAATTAAAAAAGATGGAGACGATTTATTATATCTCCAGACGAATATGTGAAAGTTTTTGAAGAAACAGCAAAAACGTACGATGTTTCAAATATATCTATATTAGATTTTAAAGATATGGCGAAGGCTGCTCTGAAAAACACCCAAAACTTTCATTTCCAAATAACAAAATGTGAAAGATTTATTATTACACGTTTTCGCAAATCTGTATTGCTCTCTGGCGAAGAGTTTTATAAATCCGATATTAGCAACGTTCGAAATCTTTTAAAAAATGGTGTAACATAATCTTCATTTACAGCAAAAAGACTAACAATGGGAGTTTCAGTTAATGCTGCTAAAATTGCAGATGTTAAAAAGCTAATAGAGTGGACTGGATTAATAGAGGAGTCGAAAACACAAAATTAGCATATTATTTAAACATTATTAATAACACAACTTTCACAGAGGTTCCTGAAGAAGATGAACCTAGCCGCAATCACGATCAAAACGACGAAAGTGTACGAGTTTGATATTTATGAAATGTTGATTTTTTTAATTCAATAAATTTTTGTAGTACTAGTTTGCATTTATTTAATAATCCTATTAATAAATTTGAAAGTATCACGACACGATACCATAGTATACGAAATGGCAGAATCTGTACCTGTTTATAGTGGCATTTTGTTAGTTTCAGATTTAGGCAAATCCATTTTTGTAATTTTCAAAAGTGGTCAAATCCTCTGACATCCAGTACCAAATTTTCAAAACGGGTCAAATCCAATTTATTAGCAGCATTTTCTGTGCATTAAAGTATTCAAACGATAAAATCGATGTTGTTCTTTGATAAATTACACTCATATATTAGTAAGAAAATAATAATGTATCACGAAATGCCAGTCTATTGTGTTTGTCACATATACGTGTTTGTGTGTGTGTGTGTGTGTGTGCTTGGGATATTGACTGCGAAACCATAGTTTCATTCGCCTAATCATGTTTGACTTTGATTCTTGACAATGATTAAAATAAAACCTATTAATATTTAAAATTTACATTATTAATATTTTAAAAACAATATAACTACGGTAAAAATTCTACTTTATACAATTAGTGAACTTACAAAAATCATATATTTTTTTTAGAATTTTATACAATTTTGTATACAATTTTCTAGTAGTAAGTATCCAGTCTCATATCCATGCATCCAGTGCCCAGTGATTATGTTTTCCAGTATTATCCAGATCCGCAAGCAGTGTTTTTTTTTATTTTATTTATTTTTTTTTTAATTTTTTTATTTATTTTTTTTTCAATTTTTTTGTGTATATATTTTTTTATTAATATTGTTTAATATTTTTTTTAGTTTAAATGCTTTTTTATATTTTTTTATGTCTTTTTTTTCATTTATGTACAAGTTTTTTTTATTTTTATAGATTTTTATTTTCATAATGGCTTACATAAAATTTTTGGTCTTTATTCTATTTTTACTACCTAATTTACTCTAATTTAATATCATAAATATGTTCTAGTGTGCCATATTCTCCACACTCGCAGTTTGGGGAATTTATAATTTTTAATTTAAATAAGTGAGATGGTGCCAGGGAATGATTGAATCGAATTCTACAGATAATTCTGATTGCATCTTTTTTTGTTATAAAATAACAGAACCATGGTTTGGTAGGAATTTTCGGCTGAATGCCTTTATAAAAAAGTCCCTTGGTGGAATGATCATATTTATTCATCCATTCCTGCCGAATTATATTTTTTGAACTAATATAAAGGTCTTCAGGAACTAATGAATAATTTACAAAAGTATCGGAATCTAATGCTTCCTTGGCCAGTATGTCTACTTTTTCATTGTGGGTGATCCCACAATGAGCTTTAACCCAAACAAACTTAACTATTTTTCCTTCCTCATACAAGTATTTAAAATTAAATATATTTCTAGAAAATATGTTTTCTTCTTCTTCTTCCTACTTTATAAATAGGCTTAATGCCTGTTTTACTTCGGTTTTTAGCCTCAATTGACGTTGTCTGACCATCTTTTTAAACGGAAAAATCTTAAACAACATAAGATTCGCCGACGACACCGCTGTTTTTGCAGACAGTCTAGAAGCATTGCAACGCTTAGTAAATAGATTACATCAAGTCAGTATCAAATATGGACTACAAATGAACGTTAAGAAAACCAAGTTCATGATTATGTCTAAGCAACATACAGTAGGAAGGCTAGATATCGAGGGAAAACAAGTAGAAAAAGTGAATAATTACAAATATCTGGGAACCTGGGTAAATGAAAACAATGACCAAGGTAGAGAAATAAGGACACGCATTGAAATTGCAAGACAAGCATTTATAAAAATGAAAACAATGTTTGTCAATCGACACCTTCCTCTGGATCTGAGGATAAGAGCCTTAAGATGCTACGTCTTCTCGACTTTGTTGTATGGAACGGAAAGCTGGACACTAAAAGTGGATAACATAAAGAAGTTGAAGTGATTTGACATGGGGTGCTATAGAAGGATTTTGAAAATACTATGGACCCAACGAGTTACAAATGCAGAAGTGTTAAGAAGGCTACAAAAGGATTGCGAGGTCATAAAGCACATCAAAACAAGAAAGCTGGAATATTTAGGCCACATTACCAGAGGTGCGAAATATGAGATATTAAGGCTCATAATGCAAGGTAAAATCAAGTGTAAAAGATCCATAGGAAGACGAAGAATTTCCTGGCTGAGAAACCTAAGAGAGTGGTATAGTTGCAGCTCAGTAGATCTTTTTAGAGCAGCCGCCAATAAGGTACGGATAGCTGTGATGGTAGCCAACCTCCGATAGGAGAAGGGACTACAAGAAGACGAAGACCATCTTCCATTTGGCGATTTGTCTCTTGCTATTCGTACTATTCTATTTTCTGTCATTCTTTCGATGTGTTGATTCCATTCCACTTTTCTTCTTTTGGTCCACGCATTTCCTCACTTCTTAGTCTGTCTCTTAGAGTTTGGTTTGTTATTTTTCGTAAGACTTTCATTTCTGTTGTTTACAGTAGTCTTTGTGTTTTCGCCGTATCTGTTCTTGTTTCCGCTGTGTACGTCATTATCGGTCTTATTGTTGATTTATATATCCTGGTTTTCGTTTCCGTTGTGAGGTATTTGTTTCTCCAGATTGTGTTGTTGAGACATCCTGCTGCTCTGTTTGTTCACTTGTTTTAGTACTTCTTCTTTCACTTTTCCGTAGCTTGACAGTTTTATTCCCAAGTATTCAGTTTCCATCAATTGTTCTATTATTTTGTTATTTACGACTAGTTTACATCGTCTCGGTTCCGCTCACTATCGTTTTAGTTTTCTCTCTTGAGATCTGCATGTTGTATATGAGCGCCCTATCTTCGAATCATTTAATTAATCTTTGTAGGTCATCTTTATTTTCGGCTGTTATTATGGCGTCGTCGGCGTAGCATATTATCCTTATTTCCTTTTCTCCCATTCTATATCCTCTTCTTTTTTTAACTTTCTTTATGATTTCATCCATTATCAGATTAAATATTAATGGGCTCAGCGAATATCCTTGTCTAATGCCAGTTTCATATTTGATAGCTTGCGATAATTTTTCTGTACATCTTACCATAGCTATGTTATCTTTATATATATTCTCAATGGTTTTTTCTAATTCCAGTGATATTCTCTTTTCATATACTAAATGTATCGCGTCCCGAATTCTCACTCTATCAAATGCTTTCTTTAAATCTATTAGACACATATATGCTGGTTTGTTGTATTCCAGCGACTTTTCTTTTATTTGTCTTATTACAAAAAAACTGCATCCGTGCAAGATCTTCCTGTCCGAAATCCTGGCTATTCCTCTTGCATACATATTCGTTCGTTTATTTTTGTCGCTATTATTCTTGTTTGTCGTCAATTTGAGTGTTGTATTTAATATGTTTGTTTGATAATTATTGGGGTCTTCCTTATCTTTTTTTTGAAGAACATTACCATGATCGCTCTCCTCCATTATTCATCTGGTATTCTGTTCGTGGTGATTATTTTATTAATAAGAAGTTGCAGTTTTTGTACTAGGTGATCACCTCCATATTTTAAGAGTTCATTTGGTATTTGATCTTCTTCTGGTGACTTTCTGTTTTTTAATTTGTTTATTCCTTCTTTCACATCGTTTTGGAAGATTTCGGTCTTTTCCTCAGTTATTATATTTGGCGTTTCTGGTAAAGGTTCTTCGTTTTGTTTTTTAAACAGTTCTGTCAGGAAGGCCACCCATGTATCCTCTTGTATGTGTTGTATTTCAACTAGTTGGTTAATATATTTTGTAAGATATAATTAATATTAATATTAGTAGATATATTTGAAAGTCTATGTAAAACACTTTAACAATCTGAAATATACGTGTTTATCTCCATTGTCGTAAAAATTGAGTTGACCATTTTTGATCCCAGGATACAAAAATCAGCCGTACAGTTTGGTTTTCGGAACACAGGGTGTACGAGAGAGGCTCTCTTCAGCATACAACATGTTAGATAATTAATAAAAAACATTATTTAAACGGAAAGAGTATTGAAGAATTATGCTATTTTAAACACGGTTTCGAACGAGACAAAGTTTTGTCCTGGTATAATAATATAACCAGTTTAATAACATAAAGTTATTGTATATAGATAAAAACTATTTTGTTGAGGCTTCTTTCAGTTGAAATGATCCGGTGATTAGTTGAAACCGTTTCAACCCTTTAGTAACAAGAAAAAATGTAGTCCACAAGTCAGACGTTTCATTTTATTTGCTGTAATTCGTCTTCTAAGTTTATTAACAGATTTAAGATACCTCCATAAAAGTCGTCTAATGAATTCACCTCCGGTGATCTCGGAAGTAATTAAATTCAAAATCATCCTCTTCCCCTGACTTTTCATATTATTTACTGGAAGGAAAGTATTAACATTGGGAAATTTTAAAATTTTCATCCTATATATGTATACTTCCTATTCACAAATTTCCCACTCTTAACCTTTACCCACAAAAGTCGACCCGTATTCAAACTTGTTAAAATTATGAGAAATATGAAACACCATTCTTAAAAAAGTTACTCTTCAATGTCCACTGCTCTTATAATTCAAATTATTATCTCATTATCTTGTTAATCTGCAACACGAACAAAAAACAATTATTCTCACAAGGTTTCGGTCTCTAAAAGAATAAAGTATTTCGTAAATGATGGATACTTAGGCAAATGTGACATTTTAATTAATCTTTCTTTATCGTAGTTTCTTAACTCAAACGCCGACACTTTCCTGTGATGTATATTTCATTTATTCTTCTCGTTCAGCATGCCTGACATTTAAATTTAGAGTAATATTAACAGATCCCATAAAAATTTGTGGGAATGTAAATAATAGGTGTGAGAAATGCTCAGAGGTTGGATTTTATTCTCTTTAATATAGGAAGAATTTTATACATAAAAGACATTTAAAAGTACATAATATAATCAACGCAACGTATTTAATTTTCACAGTCTACCAAAAACATTATTGTTCTTATTGTCTTTATATATTAGTACCAAATATTAGTACTTTTGCTTATGTGTCTGTGTATTGTAAATCATTTTCTTATTTAGTTCATCTTGTTATTTTTATTTTTTTATATATAGAACCCCTAAGTGGTGCTTTGGATATTTACAACTAGTCACAAAAACTAGACTAACGAGCAATTTTTTTCTATTTTGAATCTTAATACTAATGTTTGTTCTTTCCAATTATATTCCTCGATTTTTTTAACCGGCTTAACTTAGCACTTAACACGCACCTTATTCTCCTTTTAAACGGGACTGTTATTTACTTTTAGTACCAGAGTACCAGAGTACCAGAAACTAAATTCACTACGAATTTTACCATGATGAACAGCATGTGGAATGCATATTTTAGATTCCCTTGCCGACCAATTCATCAATCTGTTTGCTTTGCAAGTTGTAGAAAGAAGATTGGTAAAGATTTGAATTCAGTTTCGCCAGGTAAGAAATCTTTAGTATGATTTCTCTTATTCTTACTGGAGAATAAGAAAATCTCCTTCTCTTGTAGAATCTTTTATTGATACGAATTCATTCCAATCTTATATATTACAGCTACCAAAATTTCCTTTTTACTAACAAGTTCTAATAGGCAACCAACCATTAAATTACCCTTTTATTCAGACATGCCAATTTTAACTAATCTGACATTTAAATCCATACTAAGTAAATAGGGGAAGATTTAACAATAATTTATATAGATGGATCAAAAACTCATAAAAGTGCTAGTTTTGCATTTTTTGTTTCAAACAGTAATTATGTTGAGAAATATCGAATTCCTGAATGTTGTTCTATTTTTACAGCCGAGTCTGCTGCTATACAAAAGGCACTAAATTGCCGTGTCACTGATTATTGCGAGAACAGCGAAATAATATCAGATTCTCATTCAGTATTAACAAGTTATTCGTAGCCATCTATTAGATAGTTTTGAAAACTACATTATCCTTTATATCGAAATATTATTACAAGAACTAAAATTCACAAAAAAAACAATTACTTTACTCTGGGTTAAAAGAGAGTGGAGTAATTGGAAACGAATTAGTTGACAGTATGGCAAAAAATACATCTGAGATATCAGAAATTACAAACGTTTACTGCTTTAAAGATTTTTTTTCTATTATCAGGAGTATTAGCAGAGAAAGATGGATATCAAAATATAAAGAGGTTCAGAAGACTTCAAGAAGCTATTAATTTTCTATTCATTCATGCTTACCAAAAAATATTTCCCATTTTGATTTTAACTATAATAAAATGCATTCCTCGTTGATAACCCGCCTAAAACTTAACCATGGCCTCTAAATCCATGAAATATATGAAACTCCCTTCTGTTCGTGTAATAATAAATCTATCGAAGATTTAAACTACTTATTTTTCGATTGTCTTAATCATATGGAACAGACTCGGAGCCTATATTTAGGGTTAATGGATCTCAACATTAGCCTACCAGTTAACATCAGCAATCTGTTATCTTATTCTGACAAATCTATACATAATGTTCTAATCAAGTTTATAATCGATTCTAAAATAAAAATTTAAACATCCTTATAACAATTTTCTTTGACAAAAAGATTCTTTGTCTAATGCCATTTCTCTCTCTCCACACACACATACACATAGTCGTATTGCTTTTTTTGTTGCTTTGATATTTATTACTTTAATATTGTTATCAGCTTAAAGTAGTCTGAATTACTATCCGCCTGTCTATAGTTCCTACTGCTCTGTACATCATGAGCGTTGGTTTTTTTTTATTAGAAACTGATCGATTTTTTAAGGATTTCGGGATTTGCGCTAGTGTATGTGTGCCTATGATTTTTAGTTTTTATTCTGGTTTCATTGAGAAGTTTATGCGGAGCTTCTGCGCCGTTTCAATTTGAGATCTTATGTTTATTTTATTTTCGTGGTATGTTTGTACATTACCACCCAACGAATGGAGTCCATTAAAATCTATTTTATTTCTTTATTTATTAAAAACCATATTTGCTATAATCTCTTAACGCCTCCTCTCCAAAGAATACAAAAGTATTACATACTAATATGTCAGTGTATATAAGTTTAGTCTTTTTAAGCAGCAAAAGTGGCAACTCTTATCTTTTCATTTTATTTACTAGATGTTTTAATCCTCTCCAGTCCTCGTAGATATTTCTTGCATTCCATGTGTCCACTTTGACTGAATTTTAATTTTCAAGTTACTTTTGCTTTTGCTGGTATAATAACCCTGCATTTATTATACTTTTCTCCTACTGTCTCTCCTTATTATTATGTTATATTATTCCCTATTTAACCTCTGGTTAAATCTTCTTCATAGTTATTTGTTTGGAGCTTGAGCTCCTCGCTGTATTAGCTGCTTCAATACTTACTAGTTTATGAGTCTGCCCAATTCCATATTTCCATTTCTCTTCTTATGCTTCATCCTTTTCACCTTTTTATTTCTTTGGTTTATATCTTTAGATGTCTTCTCGATCCACTACCAATGTTTTCTTTGTCTTCAAAATACGCAGTCAGATCTTTGTTGTTGTCAGTTCAATTTGCATGGATCAATTATTTCTTTTTTCTGGTCTACCTACTATTCGTCCTTCCTATAGATCCTACTTCTCTTTGCATGGTATGCTCAATAACTTTATTACCCACTTTTTTTTTTAAACCGCAGATATCTGTTTCCATTTCGCTTCATTTAAACCATGGACAATGAGATGTGCCTCGACTTTCTTTAATTGGTGTTTCTAATACATCAGCATATCTATCATTTCCAGACTTTTCTCTAGCTTTATTCTTTTACGTCTTTTAATTTATTTAGCTTTTTCATTATTTTATCTACCTTCTCCCCTTTTTTACTTTTTATCTGTAAAATAAGTATCTGTAATTGTTTTTCTAATTGCCTGAATGTTTATACCGGTTATAATGCGAAAAATAAAACAAGTTTTTTTAATGCATATCTCGAATAACCTAATTTTCTTTGAAATTTATTACATATAACAATTTTTTAAATTTAATTGATTCAAATTACCACTGATAAGTTCGAATTTTTATTAAAGAAATTTGGCCTCTGTATTAAATGTCTCAAATAATTTATACCTCAGGAAATGGAGAAATTGGAGACTCTACCCCAAAACCCAATTTCATCTTTACCAACTTCTACACAAATAATATTTTCTCTGATAAAATATGGAACACTTTTCGCATATACCGGCTAGAATCTGGAAGATTTTAAATGAAAAATATTTGAAGTATATATAGGGTAGCTCCATAATACATAAACATACAAGTTTGATACAAAGATATACACAAATATACAAGGATGTGAGAAATGAAAATGAAAAATCTATAATTTGCATCTGGGTTGTTCAATAAAAAATTACACAATTTATAAAAATAAATTAAATAAGCTAATTATTGAGGTAAAGAAATATTTTCGCATGGAAATTAGAAAATATAAAAACAGTTCTAAATCTGGGGAATACGATTAAAAAATTAGATAATACTTGCACAAAAAGTGAAATTAATTCCATTTTAAATCAAAATATTGAGGTAATCACTGATATTAGGAATATTAGTAACATTTTTATTAATTATTTTTCTAATGCAGGTTGTACGCTTGCTAAAAATATTAAAATATCCTCTTTTCCTGATTCTCCAAAAACTACATTGTTATAGTACGTTTTTTGTAAAACCGGTAACGAAATCAGAAGTTCAGAGTATTATTCATTCCCTAAAACCAAAAAAATCTCCTGGCATAGACAACATTTCCGCCAATCTGTTAAAGATAATGTATAATTATGTTGTTGATCCAATATCTTACTTAACACTAGAAGCACCAGAGCGGTCATTTTGACCGCTTTTCATTTTTGACAATCTGTATTACCTATTCATAAATGTTTTAGAAACTTGATAAACTATGACTTTTCCTAGATCTATTTGAAGATTATAATTTCTCTTTTACAGGTACTTAGCGTAATTACTTTTTAAGATATGGTAACGTATACCTAGAACTACCATATAGCATTTTGACTGCTTTCTATTTTCTACCCTCATTCGGGCAGTGATTCTGAAGGTGAAGTTGAGATTGAGGTGATGCCCAGTACTTCTGCTTCAACTTCGAATGCAGACTTTAATACATCTTCAGAAATGATTACCAACCAGGTAAGAGGAATTCGCAGAAGCAATTAAGAGAATTCTTCCATAGATAGCATAGGATGGGAGTTACTTGACAACAATGCTAGTACACCAGGTAAGCAACTATATTATATTAGTAGCTTCTAGTTATGTATTCGGTGTATAATATTTTTGAGCATATTCTTCTTGATGTCACGAATATTGGCGATAATCATGGTAATATTTACCTTATCTGCAGGATGTTCTTCTTCCTGAACCCAAATGTTTTCCAAATATTTTTCCTTGCAGGATGGCTTGTAGAAGGGCGCATCTAGATTCATTTCGCACAATGTTTTCGAAATATTGTAACTTTCGAGATTTGATAGTGGTCCACGGGATTTGAAGTGTTCTCCGATTTAGCCACAGCTCGAATGCTTCCAATTTTCTGCATATATCTTCGTCAAGGTCAACTATTCAACACCATAAAAACGAACAGAGAAGACGTAGCATCGCAGCATCCTTACTTTTATACCAAGAGAGAGGTTATGGCTCTTGAAGAACGCCCCCATCGGGTTGAAGGTGAATCTAGCTTTTCCGATGTGCGCTCTTATTTCTTGGTTGTTGTTCCATTCTTTATTTATTACGGTGCCATTTATTTAAATAAATAAATAAATGAGTATATACCTGCATACTCATTTATCTCGGTCATTATAGGAAGGCGTACCAGTCAAAATGTTCTAAAAGAAGCTGCTGGACCAACCCCTCATGCTAAGAGAAGCACTATTAGAGATTCTGCAGCTAGTGCATGGCGGCTGTTGATTGATGAATGCATACTCCGTAACATAAAATCATGTACTGTTGCTGAAGGTAGAAGAAAACTCAAAGATAAAAATTGGCAAATTTCTGTTGAAGAAATCGAAGCATTTATATCCTTACTGTATGCTAGGGAAGCTTATAGGGCACGAAATGTTAGCATAAAGATATGTGGTCTGGTACATGGGGTCCAAAATTTTTTCAAGAGACGATGTCTAGAAACAAATTTACACAAATAATGAGTTTTATCCGTTTTGATATGAGAAATACCAGGTCTGAGCGATTATCAACAGATAAATTTGCACTTGCGTCGGGAATATGGAACCCATTTATAGAGAATTGTATATTATGTTATACACCTGGCACCTAAGGCAAGATGCCGCTTTACCCAGTACATGGCGAATAAACCCGATAAGTTTGGAATTAAATTCTGGCTTGCAGCTGATGTCGATCCAAATATTTGTTGAACGGATTTCCTTACCTAGGGAAAGATGAACAACGACCAGCCACTCAACTTCTGAGGGAACATGTTGTTAGCCGTCTAATGGAACCATTTATAAATAAAGGAAGAAATGTCACGACGCATAATTTCTTTACGTCCATAAAGTTGGCAAAAGAATTACGAAAGAAGGCTACCAGCATTGTTGGAACAATCAACCGAACAAGAAAGGATATTCCACCGTCAGTAAAAAATAAAAAGATGGAATTGAACAAAACAAAAATTTTCAAACACGAAGACTTGACGCTAACGGCGTACCAGGGAAAAGTCAACAAAAATGTTCTAGTGCTGAGTTCTTTACACTCGAATGATATTAAAATGAGCACAGATAAAAAAAAAATCGGAAACCATCATCTTCTACAACCAGATAAAATACGGAGTAGACTTTGTAGATCAGATAGATACAGTAGGCCAGACTGTATTCAACCAAATCTGCTTCAAGAAGATGGCCGTTGCAAGTTTTTTTTAATATTTTAGATATGGCAGGAATAAATGCTTGGGTTCTGTATAAGAAAGTTACGGGCAGTCAAATATCTAGGCAGGATTTCCTACTTCAGTTAGCAGAAGAATTGCGAGAAGATCACATGACTAAGGGCAGGACAACATCAACGGATATAAATCCAAGAGGTACAAAAAAACCACCAAATAATAAACGTAAGCAGTGTCAAACAGGGAATTGCAACAAAAATAAAACATTTGAAATTTGTCATATATGTAAAAAATTTGTGTGTGGATCATGTACAAGCAAAATTGAAAAATTTTGCTACTGCATAAATTGTACTTAAATAATTTATTTAAATATATTAAATATGTCTTTTATTATTAGTTATTAACTCAATATAGGTTTTTATCAAATAAAAAAGAATACAAAAACGGCTGGCAATAGAAAATTCTAATATCCGTCATTTTGACCGCCGGTGGTGCTTCTAGGTATGCACAAATGCTGGTGCTTCTAGTGTTAATGTATTAAATATTTTAACATGGTACATGTCCTGACCATTTTAAAAAAGCTGAAGTTTAACCTGCTGTCGCCAAACCAATTTAGTCTTAATAAGGGATTTTCCACTTCACTAACTAAGGCATTTGACAATGTTAGTCATCAGCAGCATGTGTTAGACTGGAACATTTTTAACGATAATCTTGATGTAAATTACCTAGCAAAGTTTCTAATAGATAATTATAATCTTGCAGTATCGCAATATTTTCCACTAAAAAAACTAGTTATCAAAGACAGAAGATCTCCAGTAAACTGGTTTAATGACAACTTAAAAAATATGAGAAATCATTTGCAAACACATAAAATACGTGCTGATTCTACTAAAACCCGGTACATTACGGCGATAAAAGATATAAAAATCATTACAATGCTGAGTTGAAAAGAACGAAAAAGCAGGCATATGATCAATTGATATTAAGTTCAAAGAGTAGATCCAAGACGTGTTGGAAGGTAATTAACTATGAGCGAAATAAAACAAATGGTTTACATAATTCAACAACCAACATAATATTTTGTGACTCTTTCAATAACTTTTTTTGTTGAAATTGCTGAGAATATTATAAAATCCCTTCCAAATACACCAGACGACACAATTTTGGACTATCAAAAATTTCCAGCGTCATCGAATTCATTTTTCTGTCTCCAACCAATCAACAAGAAGTATCCACAGTTATAAAAACATTAAAAAATTCAAATTGTTTGGATACTAATGAGCTAAACGCAACTTTTATCAAAAGCACTAGTGAAATAATTACCAAACCTTTAACACATCTCATTAATAGTATTTTGTCAATCGGGATATTCCCAACTTCATTTAAATACTCCAAGATTGTTCCTATTTTTAAAAAGGGCGATCGTGACCTTGTAGATAATTATACACCAATTTCCATCGTTTCGATATTCAGTAAAATAATCGAAAAAATTCTGAAGAAACGTCTTATATCGTACTTCGAAACACAACACTCCACAACACATGCACTTTTAGATGTGATGAGTGCCATAGTTGATGGCCTTAAGAAGCATAATCACACTCTACCATAATGCTGTGTGATCTTTCAAAGGCCTTCGACTGTGTTTCTCATGATATTTTGATAAAAAACTGCATTTTTATGGTATAAGAGGTACTATTAGTATAAATAAAGGAGTAAGGCAAGGATGCATACTATCCCCTATGCTGTTCAATCTTTACTCGGAACTACTATTCAAGCAAGCCTTGGAAAACCTTTCCACAGGAATAAAAATTAATGGAGAACCAATATCTAGCATAAGATATGCAGATGACACTGTCCTACTGGCTGATACAGACACAAACTTACAGAGGGTTATAGACCACCTTAAGGATGCTTGTCGAGAGTTTGGAATGAAGATCAACGAAAAAAAAAACAAAAGTAATGGTGATCCAAAGAAAACAGAATATCCCCTTACCTATAAAAATAAATGGGAATATTTTAGAACAGGTAAACCAATACAAATACCTTGGCTGTTGGATTAATTGCAAGCTGGACCCAGAACAAGAAATTAAAGCGAGAATTGCTCAAGCTAGGGATAGTTTCTTTAAGATGCGCGTTCTATTCTGCGATACACATATAAATATTAAATTGAGATTAAAACTTGTAAAATGTTTTATCTGGTCTGTTCTTCTCTACGGAGTCGAAACATGGACTTTAAAAATAAAGAGCCTGAATAGAATCGAGGCATTTGAAATGTGGGTGTACCGTAGAATTTTAAAAATTCCTTGGACAGCTCGAAAAACAAATGAAGAAGTACTAGCGAGACTCAATTTAGAAAAAGAACTATTGAGAAGAGTCAAAAGAAGAAAAACCAGTTATTTAGGGCATTTGTTGCGCAACGAGAAATACTACATCCCTCAGTTGATAATAAAAGGCAAAATAGAAGGAAAGCGAGGAATTGGAAGAAAAAAATTGTCCTGGTTACGTAATATCAGAAACTGGACAGGACTTGGATTTGAGGAACTCTTAAGAACAGCTGAAGATAGACAAACGTTTGCCACCATAACCGCTAACCTCCATTGATGGAGACGGCACTTGAAGAAGAAGAAGAGGTACTGTTTTGGAACTAATTTCATCGTATCTAAAGGATAGATACCAAGCAGTCAAGTACGGAAATTGTCTCTCAGAATTTAAGCAGATAAAGCACGGAGTTCCACAAGGATCAGTTCTGGGCCCTCTACTATTTATAATATATGTTAACGACCCAATTTCATGGCTCCATTTAAAACAGTTTTATTTGCAGATGACACTACTTTTGTTTTTTCTGATAAAAATTGTTTAGTTTTATAAACCACGTCTCAGTATGTAAATTCCAATGCTCAATCATGGTTGTTAGCAAATAAACTTAAACTAAATGATAGCAAAACTCAAAATTTTATTTTTTCGTCTATCTTCGATGTGAGTGTTGAAAAAAATAATGTCAAATTGTTGGACATAACAGTTGACAACACATTGACTTAGTATAACCATATTGACTATCTCAAAGGTAAACTTTCTAGTACCTTATTTTTACTCAGACAATTAAAACTTGTTACAAGTGTTGATACCTTGAAAATAACGTACTTTTCTCTTTTCCATTCATTTTCAAGCTATGGTGTTGTTCTGTGGGGAAACTCTTGAAATGTCCTAACAATATTTAAATTGCAAAAAAAGCGATAAGAATAATTGCAAAAGTTTGCTACTTGGAATCTTGCAAACCGTTGTTTATTAAATATAAGATAATGCCCTTGTCAACATTATGACTATACAGCGTTAATGTAGAAATACATAAAAACGCTGATACTTTAAGTCTGAAAAGATACCTTTTGAGATTTGCTTTTTACTCTGTTACTGAATACTTTGATCACTTCAAGGCAGTAACATGAATATGGATGTACTCACTATGTTGGTATATGTCTTATTTTGTATAATTTATGTTTTATTTTATGCCATGCGCATTAATGTATTTTCTATAATTGACTTGCTATCAACAAATGTAAAGTTTGTAAACGTAGTTAAATAAATCGTGAATCTTGAAAACCTGCATGAGAAAATCAACTCATTCAACATGATTTAATCCATTTTTACAAAATGTTCTAAGAACACTGGATCAGAAATTTTGGATGCGATCTTCTTTAACTAAATACATAATGTAACTAATTTTATAATATATACTTTATAATAATATTATATATTATCAACCTGATGGCACTGTAGAGTAAATAAACGCCGGTCATATGTTTGCTAATCCATAGAAATATCTAGAAATCCTCGAATAGCTAATATTTTAAAGTGTTTTAATACAAATAGCTCTATCGTATTCGAAAGATGGCCTACCATATAATTTTAAATTTTAAGTAATGACATATTCAAGAGAAAAATATGTAACATATTCCTGAACCACCCCAAACAAATAGTTTCCATCGGTCAATTCCATAGGACATTATTACCCCGTTCCGTTCAGCCGTCTCATGCATCCGTCCCAACTAATACAAAAATTCCAGATCACAACGGTGGCATAACTATCGGCATCCACCTCACACTTTTTATTTCCGCTTCGACACATGTATCTTCCGAAATAGCGCCCAGGAACGTTACACCACTCTGCCACTTTCCACTCTCCACACCACAGGACGCAGTGGTGGTCGTAAGGAAAAAATTGGGGTAAATATTCTTTAAATAAATATAAGGTTGAATGCTCGAATAAATGAACTTTGATCAGATAAAAGGCATATATCGAGCACAGTTTAATTAAATCTTGCCCAAGTACTTTCGATCCCTAGATCATCTTCAGGGGCATTTCGTCAATTGTGGCCTATCCGGCAAGAACAAGATGTCATAAACATAAAATTGTACATTACACTACACTACAAATAGACAAACAAACACTTTAAAATAATTTAAGGGAGGCTACATTGCTTGAAGAAGTCGGAGACAGAATGTCTTTCCTTAGTGCCAAATTCCATTAATGCTTGTGCATTTGAATACCCCTACAGATGCTTTGCAAATGACGTGAACCAAAAATGTATGTTTTTTAGCGATATCCTGATTCTTACAAATTTTAATTTTAATATGAACAGATGATAAAATATGGGTTGTGAATAATCAATATAAAAACAACATGTTAATGATTTATTTTGTTATAAATAAATACAATGGAAAATAAATTCTAAATAGATATTATTAGTTAAATAAAATTTGAACTTTTCTACAAATTGAGTATTTTGCAGATAGTTCGCCGGAAGGAATTAGAAAATAGAAATCTTAGATCGAAGGAATGCACATCAGCATCATCTTTATCCTGTAAACGAATTTTATTACTAAGAGTTAAGAAGATTTATATTAATTGAAAAAGATTTTTATGTCAAACTCCCCTGATGTCAGTATTTTACGACCCTCGACTTAGCGAGCAGATTTCATTAAATTGAGCTGGCTGAAAAAGACATTGCCAAAACAGTATTTAATGTAAAAAAAGGACACTACGAATATGTAAGGATACCATTTAGACTTAAGAATTCTACGTCCACGTTCCAACGCATGATGGACAACGTATTAAAAGGACTCCATGGAGAGATATGTCTCGTCTAGACGACGTAATTGTGTATTCAAAATCACTGCAAGAACACATTGTAAATCTCACAAAGGTATTTCAATGACTAAGAAAAGCCCGATTAAAAATCTAAGTCGATAAATGTGAGTTCTTAAAAAAGGAAATTAATTTTCTAGAAGATGTAGACAGAATGTCTCCGACTTCTTCAAGCAATGTAGCCTCCCTTAAATTATTTTAAAGTGTTTGTTTGTCTATTTGTAGTGTAGTGTAATGTACAATTTTATGTTTATGACATCTTGTTCTTGCCGGATAGGCCACAATTGACGAAATGCCCCTGAAGATGATCTAGGGATCGAAAGTACTTGGGCAAGATTTAATTAAACTGTGCTCGATATATGCCTTTTATCTGATCAAAGTTTAAATATTCTTTATTACACCAAAATAGAAATAAAGGAAGTATTCTTGGAGAGTAGATATTTGTTAAAAGTGGAAAAACAGCATTATCTGGTCACTGCATTTTACCTTTTAAATCTCAAAACTACACATAATTAAGATCCCGCAATTTTGACAAGTATTTTATTTCCTTCATTTATTTTTTAAATAAAATACGCTACTCATGACGTATATGATAATGATAATATAGGTTTGCCTGCGAGAAAATGGTCCAAAAATTAGGGTAGTAAGCTGTTAAAAACGCGAGATATCAACGATACAGTCAAATAGAGTTAGAGCGCAAAGACACTGGTTTGACTAGATAATGTGTATAATATTAATATATCTATCGACGCATGCTTTAAAAACTCACACATCCTGATGTATATGTTCCAGTCTCACATCCTGAACTCTTTAATCATTAACCCTAAATATTGGTCTAAGAGGCCAAAGTCCCCAAATATCTGCTGATCGCGGTAACGGTGTAAGCCTTAGGCCTTCCGTCCACTGGATCCGAAAAGTTGCGAAGTGCAAGGGTGCGAATTCGGACGAATACCGTTAATCTTCTATTGTCTCAGTATTCGTCTGAACTCTATGGTGTAATGATAACTCTACGGAACGGTCTTTCTGATTCTGATGAAAAATTTTCTTTTTGAAACAATTTCCTTTGAATCATCTACGTGTCAGGCACTATAGACGAAAAATTGAAGTGTGGGTAAATCCTATTTGCGCAAAAAGAAACGAGTTTGGTGAATTGGCTCATTTGTGGTACGATCTCCCACAGTCGATAATGACCACCACTTCTCACTATTGTCGAATGAAAAAGGACACATTCCAATACATTTTTAGCCTTCATCACCTATCTGGAAATTTCATTTAAGTAGAAACCTCCTTCCACAACTATTTTTGTATATTTCGCATCTGTTACTTCTATTCACGTTGATCCCATAGATATTTTCTCTCCAATATGAGCAAAATTAACCGTTCACGGTCCATTGTATTAATCTCACCTGATTCAAGTTTCGCACTATTTCGCAATTAAATCCCAACAGGCTGGGATCCAGCCTGTTGGGATCTAATTGCGAAATCCAGGGATCCAGGCCCAGTGGACGCGCTCCTCTCCTAGCCAAGTGTTTGGATCTTTCGTCCGTTTTCGACAGAATTCGGACAAATTGATTTTGAAGCTTTCCGGATCCAGTGGACGGGAGGCCTTACGCGCACATGCAGTTAAATACTTTCTGAGCAGTCTACACTGAATTTTCATTCGCTATTGATGTCCATCCATCTGTTGTTAACGTTACAAACTCTGCCCTTTCTAATAATTTGTACAATACTTCTTTGACATTTTCATATATTTTAGGTAGTAAAGATTGAGTAAATATTTGTCTGGTAGGAAATTTATATGAAGGTTCAAGATCTAAAATTACCTTTCGAAACCCTTTATCGTTAACTATTGAAAATTGTTGTAGATCGGTAACCATCATATCCAAAATCAAATTATTAATTTTTTGTTGCTTTGAAAGTGATATTGGCTTAGAAACAAAAGTAGTTAGAGATGCTTGAAGTCTCGGTCGTTTTGATAAATTAGGTTCTACTTGAATGGAACTAGATGTTGATGGCAAAAAAAGAAATGTAGAAGGTACTCCTTCATTAATTGGTGGTACTTGTTCAGATAAGGGTATAGCTTGAGATGAAGTTTTATTTGTTTTCAAAATAATTGTAGGATGTTTGCTAGTCAAATGTTTTTTTTAAATTTGAAGTTGTTTCTCCCTTATACGAATATAATGAACCGCAATGGTTACATTTTGCTCTATCTATTGATTGAAGTGTAAAATAGTTCCAAATGTCGCTTCTTTTCTGACTTTCAGACATTTTAAAAAAAATTTTGTAAAATTATTTTTAAAAATGAGTTTTAGTATACATTTACCTTATAGCTGCCTAACAGAAATCACTTAAGTAAATAGAACATATAAATAAAATCACTCACAAACTATAATGACAGTTATTTCTTAAAAATGTATTGACCGAATATTGAATTTCTTTAATCTGAATCTGCACTTACAATTATTACAACCAAACATACTATCATCTCGGATTAGACCTACTAACCTTCTATGGCTATCTATATTCTGCACTATTTTTAAATTTCAACTATTTGCACATATATGGCCATTTCAAATTAAATGTATACGTAATATTGGTTGCGTAGCTCACCGATTTTCAATCTTGTGATTATTAAATTTACGTTACTGCAGTTACGGATAGCGATACCTACTGTAGGAACCGATACTGAAAATTCGGATTGGATATCCGAATTGATCGGTTATGGGGTTATGCGTATTCGTAGTGTGCATTAATTGGCTCGGTTATTTTTAATTCGAGTACTCAAGTAACGATTCGAAACATTTGTAAGTAATCGTTACTTCGGATCCGAATAAGTACCGAGTACTCGAGTAACGAATAGTTACTTTTTTACAGCACTAGTCTACAGTCCTACATTATCGTCATGACTCTTATAGTGTTTGCATCGTAGTAACTGTCGTTTTGTAAACGTTACAGTCTTAGGGCCAGGCCTAAGTCCAGTAGGTATTTCGAGGTGTTTTTACCTACTATGGATTTTGTATTGGTGAACAACAAGATGTTTTATATTTTGTTAACAATAAACATAACTATTCGAAACAAGCCTTCTTCTTCTTCAAGTGCCGTCTCCATCAATGGAGGTTAGCGGTTATGGTGGCAAACGTTTGTCTATCTTCAGCTGTTCTTAAGAGTTCCTCAAATCCAAGTCCTGTCCAGTTTCTGATATTACGTAACCAGGACAATTTTTTTCTTCCAATTCCTCGCTTTCCTTCTATTTTGCCTTTTATTATCAACTGAGGGAAACAAGCCTTAATTCGTTCTAAAGCTTAAGATTTATATTTATCAGATCGAGAGACTGATGAGGAGACTACAGATGTTATAGATGACCCAGAAGGAGATTCTGATTATGTAATTAAACTGCGTGAATCTTCTGGCTTTGAAGAATTGAATTTAGATCCTGAACTTTTGAAGTGGAACCCTGGTATGAACCACAATAATTCAGAACTGAACATAATTCAAAGAGAAAAAGTGGCTTTCAGTGGCAGAGGACGGAGCCGCCGAGAAACGAAGGACCCGAAGACATGTTGATTGATAATGAGATGCTAGAAGAAATTGTAACTTGGATAAACGAAAAAATTATTAAAATGAAAAAAAAATTGTCTGATTTGACTTACACTTCCAATTACAGACGCATAAATATAGTTGAGATAACGATTTTGCCTGGAATTCTTCTGTTATCTTCAATAATAAAATTTTCTCATGAGGATATGCTTCAGCTATTTTTTTAAAATGTTTTGAGTCACGCAATATTTAGAATGACAACATCTTTAAACATGTTTAAATTACTGCTATATTGTCTTGGTTTTGACGAGAGCATGGATAGTGAAAAGCGAAAGAAAACTGATAGAAGAGCAGCGGCTAGTTAACATTTTCATTTATCTTGTGTCTAAGTGCTCAAAGATATTCCCATTCGGTGATTGTGTAACTGTGGATGAGATGCTACTTCCTTTTAGATGTCGCTGTGATTTAAGAATTTACATGACCAGTTAACCTACAACATACGGTAAAAAAGTATTGTCCTTGACAAATGCCAAGAGCTACTATTTCTGTAATGAATATATATATTGTTGTGTTTCATTTTATCAATCAAAGATAGAATAAAAATTTTAATTTTTTATAGAACGCGGGCACATCAATTTGCAACGCCCTGTACATTGATTTGTAAATGTTTGTTATAAGTTAGATTAAGCAGTGAGTTTTACCCTGATGTGAATAGACAATTGTTTCCCGGTACTTTAGATATTATATTTTAAAAGCATTTGGTTTTGTTTCGATGGTAAGGTGAAAGCCACCAGGTAGTTATTGTATTTAGAAAGTATAAGATAAAACCGTTATCATTTTCAAAAAAAATGTTGTTTAGAAGCGATGCTTGGGTTTTTCTGATGTAAAATAAGAGGAGGGATATAGGAATTTTCTGATTGGATAGCGGGTTTGGAATGGGGATGAAAGAGAGTGAATGTTTTGAAAGTTTGGATTATTATGTGATGGTCATCGGAAAGAAGCAGTTGAAGTTTTTTGTAGTTAAGAAGCAAGTGCCAGTAATGTTAATTAGAAGTGGGTGGCTGAAAGGTGGAACGAGAGATAGGTCAAAGTTAAGAAGTCGAATACCTCCTTGATTCTATAAAGTCCAAGTGAGTAAGTCACAAGAACTATAACTATTAAAAATATTTGCGACACCAAGTAAAAAAAATACTTAGGTCTCAGGAGATTGTTAGGTTATGAAAGAGAGAAGAGAATTTTGGAGTTTGTTGAACGAGTACTGGTAAAAGAGGCCTGCTCGTGTTTTGAAGAAATAGTTGCTGGTATGCTGCAACATAATCAACAAGAGGGAGTTGTTTTGATCGAAAGGAGACATCGTCGTGTATGAATTAAAAGGTCAGTCAATAATTTTTTTGTGGCCGAAAATTTCAAAATTTTCATATTATTTCTTTTGATAATAAAATATATTTGTATTTGTTTATTTATGTTATTTCTATTTATTTCCTTTTCCTATTTTATCCCGATAACGAACAACTAAGAGATACTGGAAGCCACGAGAAAAGATAAGTATAACCTGAGCTGATCAGGTATAATAAAATGGCACCCTGAGATTTTTTTTTATGTATGATTTGCAACACTTAGATAATTAATTAAATAATTAATTAAAGTAATTAAATAAATAAAAGGTTAATCTAATAGTAAGGAAAAGCAGATACATGTCTTATCCTAAGATATTACTGTCACTACAATATTGAGCCCTGCCACTTAACAGGTTAATTTTAAAAATTAATAGTTTAACGTTCTTTTAACGTTCCTTAAGTCGATATCCAGTTTGGCCTGATTTCAACAGTTAATTTATAAATTTATTCTCGTGATTTGGAGTTTTTTCAATAAACTCCATTTGCTCTGAAAGAAGATTCTATTACTTCTCATTTACTTTCAGATTTTTTGCATGCAGATCGGATATCTGCTGCCAATTATCCAATTACACAACCCTTGAGAACTCAGTGCTCATAAATATTTGATTAGATTTCATCCTATAAAAGTAGATAAAACAGAATTAAAGTTTTATGAAATAAAATCCATAAAACATTTTATGCTATCTAGATAGCAAACCATTTTGTTTACTATTTTTAAAAGTTTCTTGTTGTTTATTTTTAAAGAAAAAAAGTTGTTTGGAAATCGATGTTTCTGTCAACATTCTCATTATAAAGGCACTTAAATTATTTGTGATACAAATGTTTTCCGTTCAACGTTGAGTGAAGCTCAGAAAATTTGATTATACTTAGACTATTAGTTGGTATGTCAGATTTAGCCTGTTAATTCTGACAACCATCGGCTCTATAAGTGCTCACAGGTGTTCCGCGGACTTTCTCCCTCTTTTATTATTTATTTCACATATATCACATTCCACTATTTGTATCCTTATCTGTTTAGTGTACTTCCCTTATACATTTTACTCTCACAGCCTATTTTCAGTCTACATACCACTTTGTTTGTCATCTTTAAATCACTTAAAATCTTGATGTTTGCATTGATGTTCCCCTTGTTCATTCTCCTTGTAGACCCAATAGCTTCTTTTATAATCCAGCTAAAGTCAAGTTAAACAAAAAGAGAAATCAACGATTTCTACCTGGCGAAACCGAATTCAATAATATCGTCATTATGTTCAAGTTAAACAATTTGTATTTTATTTGTCTCTGTGTTAAGTTTAATTTTATTTTTGTATATCTATTATTAATATTTACATTTAGAAGTTCTTCTTTTAATAGGGACTAGGGGGGCACATATGGACAAATTTTAAAATTTTATACCGCAAAATGAGATTCATTTTAAAGTATCGGCTTCTTCAATGTAAGATTCACATACTTGTGAGTCGTTGCGTACGTTTAAATTTTGCAGTAATTAAATTATGTAGGGCACGTGTATTAAATTCCAAGTAGATGTAATTAGTGTACATGTGTCCCTAAGGGAGGCATATGTGGACAAGACAATATTTTCTATGGGGCACATATGGACACAGGCGACACAGTACTACTCTCTCAAAGCGAAAATGATTTACAACATATGCCGCACCAATTTAATATAGCTGCCAGAAAATTTAACATGTTAATTTCTCCAAAAACTACAAAATGCGTGGTTACAACAGCAAATTTACTAAGATGTAAATTGGAGCTGAAAGGTCAGATAATATAACAAGTGATGGAGTTTAAATATCTAGGTATTACATTATCTAGCTACGAAAAGCTCAAAACTAAAGTGGAAGTTCAAGTCAATAGAGCAAACAGAGTCGCAGGCTGCCTGAATGAAACAATATGGAGAAATAAAAATATCGGGAAAGAAATGAAAGGCAGAATTCACAAAACAGTCATCAGACCAATAATGACATACGCGGCAGAAACAAGACCTGACACAAAGATCACAAAAAGGATGTTAGAAAAAGCAGAGATGAAAACACTTCATCACATCAAGAACTGTGTAAGAAATAGAAGAGTAGAATGGAATGATCATAAAAGTCGAATGACAACAAATACAGTAGTAAAAACGGCAAGGCACGGTTCCTCAATAGGAAGACGATCAGTAGGAAGACCACGAAAACGATGGAACGACAACTTACTGGAGGCATATTGAAAAACAGACAGAGTCATGTCTATTTAAAAAAAATAATAAATAGAAGAAAAAATTTCGCTTAGGAATTTTAAGAATAAATACTTTTGGTGCCTCTAATATTAGCTTTAAAGCCGTCTTACTCCACAATGGTAATAAATACCCTTTAGTGCCCTACCCTATTATTACCATAATAATGGTAATAAATAAACTTACAAATTTTATAAATACATTTATTAAAAATAACTGTCGTCTATTGGGTACCTCTTACTAATTTAATAAAATTTTCTTGTAACTTGAATCCACCCAGTTATAAAATGTACAAAATTAGTAATTAATTACTTTGTTTCTGGTTTAAGTAATATTTGTTAGGAAAATATATTTAGAATTTTTTTTTAAACCGGCACGGCACTGTTTCCATACTCTCCATGTTCTTCATCCATGCCACTACCCAGCCTCCACCACGCCATGCCCATCAATCTTGTTTTCTGTCACGCACCATTTATCTCTGTATTTTTCCTCTGTCCTTGGCTTCACCTTTGCAGCCGAATGTTTGTAACTTACGCTGAATTTCCAAGCAGGTATGCCTTCTGTTTGCACTTTAAACAAACACCCTTAAAATACGACGTTCTGGAAAGAAAGTGCCTCTCATGTTATCAATAAAAATAGTGGGTGGTTTAAATTTAGTTGGGTTGGAACTGAAGAATAACATCGCCGTTTTAGATGAAAAGCTGTTGCTGCATTTAATTTATTTTCCTTTCAATAAGGATTTGCCAAAATTCACTCCAAATTTGATTATGCTTATAAATTTGATTTAATACAATCTGAAGTTTTAATTAAAATTTTTATTTTCGTATTAAAAGAATATTATTTTACTTTTTAAGCATACACCATATACGGTTATATCTGAAAGAGAATATTATTGGGAAAATGATTTTCATAGGTTTGCGGGCACAGTGGAGCGCTTTTGTTGAAATTGTACATGACCAGTTTGCATATATGCTAATACGTGGGTGAAATTATTTGATAAAGCGTTGAAATTTCTACTTGAAAGTGTGAATAGTCGTTTGGCATAAACGTAATATAAAATATATTAAATATAACTTCCAATTACGTCAAATAAGTAAATCTTAGAAGTATTTTCTAACCACCAAAATAAGAAATAACTCATGTGGTACCTACTGAATTACTTTTGAGTATATTTGACATTTAGTAGTGTCTTTACAGTAGCGAAAAAATGTCGGTGAAATGCAATTTGGATTCCGCAATTCCATTGGTACACGTGAAGCACTTTTCACCTTACAAGTCCTACTTTGGAGATGCCGCGATGTCAGTTGTAATCTCTATATTTGTTTTATCGACTACGCCAAGGCACTTGACCGTTGTCAGCCTCAGAAGAAGTTCGCCGCCCTACAAAGAGTAGGATTGGATGAGAAGGACATTCGGATCATCATAAATTTATACTGGAACCAGCGAGCTCAAGTCAAGGTCGAAGACGAGCTGACCGACCAAGTGAAGATCATGCGAGGAGTAAGGTAAGGCTGTGTGCTCTCGCCGACTCTTTTCAATATATACTCTCAGGAAATTTTTACTAAAGCCCTTACAAACCTAGAGATGGGAATTCGAGTGAACGGCAAATATATCCATAATATCCGCTACTGATGACACTGTGTTACTAGCAACCAGCCTAAATGATCTACAAGCCTTACTAGACCGAGTGAGAACTATGAGAGAAACATACGAACTAGACTTTAGATCCCGGGGCAATAATGGCAGGTAGCAAAGAGATCCAGAGAGTCAACAGATTCACTTACCTCGGAACTACCCTCAACTCACACTGGGACTACACTCAAGAGATAAGATCCAGAATTGAAATGGCATGGCCTACATTTATTAAGTTGAAATCCTTGCTGTGCTACACTGATCTCAGTTTGGAAACCAAGATGCGGATAGTGAGGTGCTACATTCTTCCAGTGTTAGTATATGGAGTTGAAGACTGGACACTGACGGAAGCCACAGAAAAGCGGATTGAAGCCTTCGAGTTGTGGATCTACTGGAGGATAACAAAAATATCCTATGTGGACCATGTCACCAACGTTGAACGTATTTGGCAGGAGAGGACCGGGACGCCGTTATATGTCGTGGTTAAAAAACCTCCGACAATGGTTTGGGATGACCTCCGCGGAGCTGTTTCACAGAGCAGTCAACAAAACCATAATAGCCTTGATGATCGCCAACATACGGACCGGATAATGCACTGAAGAAGAAGTAGCGTCCTATTAAAACCACGTAGCTTTCACATCTATCCACAATCAGTTAGTTGGCACAATCTTAGATATCACATTGCAATAATTACCTAGTTTCGAATTTTTATTATGGCAAGACACTAGTGCAAAAAGAAAATATTTAAAAAGAGAAGTGGTAATCAAATAATTTGAAATTGCTATAAATAAGTTGAATATTTGGTTATTTTGAAATAAGTAATAAATAATGTATTAAGTTAGGTTCATTCCAGTAATTATATTAACACTGAATAGAATGGTATGAATTCCAGTTCGAAGTGGGCATTTATGTTTAAATGCCCACCTAGAACATTTTTAGAGATATTAAAATCCATAAAAAACCACATATCAAATACATTAAATGCTCAATTAAAACTGGAATTCACACCAGTCTATTCAGTTAATTTCTGAAATTTTTTAATTAATTTGTTATCAACAATTATCTATTTTTCCAGATTAAAATATTAAATTTCTAAAAGTTTTTACACATACCATTCCAGATAACTCATTCGCCCGACAATAGTTTTTCATTTCTGTATATTTAATATGCATTTGGATTAAAATTTTATTACCAAATACTGACTAAATTAGTTTAATTGTTAAATTTAATTCAATTATTCTTTGTTAAAAGTATGCCAATAATATTCATATTAGATTACAACTCTCTATTTAAATATTTAATTACTATTTCAGTTATCTATTTACTTCAAATCATAAAACTGGTTAACCTTATTTACAATACTAATAAATAGAAGAAGAACTGTCACACTTTAACCTACAATGGCTTGTCAAATTTACCTCTAAAGTACTCTTTAAAGTTACCTTTAAAAATCTAGTAGACTACAAAATTCTAAATTTTTGTTAGTTCCTCTCCTATAGGTGATGTAGTACCACTCAGTGCCCTCTTTTAAATTAAATGTCTGTTTTGTCCTTTTGATTGTGTTCTGTTTGTCCCTAAGTGTCTTTAATTGTTTTAATTTTAATATATCTGACATCACAATGTTTTTGCCAAAACAGAGACCAAATCAATTTATCACAATTTGATAATTACAAGTTGGAGTTATGGCACACCCACAAATTATACACCTACCTTCATTTATTGTCATATAGATATCCCTTTTAATAAATAATTAATTAATTAACACACATTTCTAAAATATACCTATTGAATAAAAATGTAAATATCTTTTAAAAACATCACGTTCTCTTTTAACAAACAAGTACACCTACTTCCTATTTTATTTGTTAGTATCTCTCCCGTCAAGAACTTCCCCTCGAATTCTCAAACAGTTACAAGAAAACCGATGATCACCCATCTTGAGACTCATAATTCAAGGAAAAGTAGAGGGTGGGAGAAGCGTAGGAAGAAGACGCGTTTCCTGGTTGAAGAACCTGAGAGAGTGGTTTGGTTGCAGCTCAAGGCAATTGTTTAGAGCAGCTGCCTCGAAGGTAAGAATAGCCATAATGGTTGCCAACCTTCGTCGCGGAGATGGCACTTAAAGAAGAAGATTACATTTTAAAAATAATATTTAAACGTTAAAAATACAGAAAACAGTATGAAGCTGACGATAGTCTACAGTACCGCCTACTGTACCACTTTTTTTAGCTTCTAGGAGTGCCACTGAATATATTTTCTAAAACTTTAGTCCCTTATCTCTATTTACAATATCAAATCGTAGTTTTCGTAAGTAAAACACCTTCTCTTCGTCTATGTTAAAAACCCTGAAAAGTTTCTTAAAAATAAATCTTGTATACTAACGAGACGAAACGAAACTTCTAAAACAATTTAATTATTCGAATTCAGGCTTTGTCTTTTGCAATTTCACTCACTTCCACAGCCGAACAGCACGAAAATAAAATTTGTGTTGAGATTCGCCAAATTCATTTTACTATGAATTCGTTTTATAATTTTTAATTTATTCTTTTTCAATTTTATTCTTTCGCGAATTGTCTGAAATTTTCGCAATTAATTTGGTGGAATTAACGATTAACGCCTCCTAAATGCTGTACAATAAGGTCGACGATTTTCTTTTCGCCGCTTGTAGATAAATGGGAGCAAGAGACACTGTTTCTCGATTAATTAAATAGGTTATTCTTTTATTCTAATTTTAAACGAGCTGTAAAAAGTGTTTTGTTTATATTTTAATACTGATTAGTATAATCAGTTCGTTTATATCTCGAGCTTGGTAAACAAAGGACCAATGTCCAACAATTTTATTTAGTGGCTACCGACATACAGGAATATTCAAGTTCTATATTTTTGTTAAATTAAAAAAGGAGGCTTAAATCTATTATAGTTTAACACGTTCAGTGCTCATAACGCCGATCGGCGTCAGAGTGGTTGAATGCATTGTGCGCATAACGCCAAACGGAGTTACTGATGTATCCTAACGAAACAGACACTGTGACGTTAGCATTGGAATAAAACGCACGTATATTTTTCAGTATGGTACTAAAGGTTAGACATTGTAAAATTTTTGTGCAGTTGTCGACTCCGCTATTTATTGCTAGACTAAAATGGATATAAGTGTGCAAGGTCCGTCGAACAGTAAAAAAACTAAATTAAAGTATATGTCCAATATCAAATCTTCAGAATTCATATCCGAAATTGGACAGTATAATTTTATCACCCAGTAGACCGAATGAATCTATTTGTTATTAAATACACACACGTAGTTAATTAGGTTACATACACATTTGGTCAATTATCAATAATATAATTTGGACATCAGTCAAAAGTGCTGACAAAGTTAAACAATTTACATAAATTAAATACACATATCACGCGAGGTCCGCGAATATATTGACCCAATTAAAACTTATATAAAACTAAGATCTCTTGCCTAGAGAAGCATTCAATCAATATTCACTCAACAAACTTGATAGTCTTCAACGATCAACTTCATCAGTCTCTACTCAAAGTAATCCCGGGTCAACACCCATAGTGTACGTCTCAACAATAAACTCTGCTACTATTATTTGGTGTTCCATTACAACTGAACGAACATCTTCACTGAGCCAACGAAGGGGAATTTGTTCAGTATAGAAATCCAAATAGACTTAAAGAACAAGAGCTATTAGCTGCTTTAGAAAATAGTGATGATGAACACGATTACAATTTGGTTGAATCGAGTGATGATAATTTTGAGATAGAAGAAACCGATTCTGAGGAGGATGTCTATTTAGATGACAAATACTTACAATATTTGTATTATTTATTATAAACTTCTTGCAGAGATGTTGCAGAGGCGGCACAAGAGGAGGTTTCGGAACCACAGTGGACCGACGGTCTCGGAGAAATGAATAAGTTTCAATTTACTAAAACAAAGTAACTGCTGGTACTTACTCCTGAAGGTAATAATACACCTATTGATTATTTTCGACTACTATTGAATGATGAAATAATAACTTTGATCGTAACTGAAACAAACCGGTATGCCGAAGAAATATTTTGCAAGAAAGGGACTACAGTAAACTCGAGAATTACCAGATGAAAACCACTTGGCAAAGATGAGTTACTAACATTTGTAGGTCTAGTACTGCATATGGGCACTATCAGACTCAACAGAATACAATACTATTGGAAGAAGCACCCTTTGTTTAATTTGACTTGTTTTTCTGGATTTATGGGAAGAGATCGTTTCTTAGTGATAATGAGATGCTTGCATTTTTCGAGAAATCCATCCCACGGAGAAAAGGCAAAAGATAGACTAATGAAAAATAGGATAATGGTGGATTTTTTTAATAATATGATGGAATCCATTTATTATCCAGGAAAGGAACTATCTCTGGATGAATCAATAGTTTTATTTCGTGGACAGTTAGTTTTCCGTCAATATATAAGGAACAAACGGCACAAATACGGTATAAAACTGTATATGTTGACGGAACCTAACGGGCTCGTTTTGAAAGCGTTGGTTTATACAGGGGCATTAGATGATCTGGGAGGAAAAGGTCATATGACCAAAGTTGTTTTAGAGTTATTTAGAACGTACTGTAGCGGTACCCTGAATGTAAAAAGAAGGCATAATCCATTAAATGTTTTGAAAAAAAAAACTTAAAAAAAGGAGAGTTTACCGTGTTGCATTATAAAAATGTAATAATTGAAAAATGGCGTGATAAACGGGATTTATTATTCATTACAAACGAACATAACGCAGAAATGGTAGAGTATGTTGACAATAGGGGGAAAGATCTAAGCCAGCTGCAATTTTTTATTATAACAAGCATATGGGTGATATTGATCGTCAGGATCAGTTAAATGCTTATTATTCTAGTCAACGCAAAACTTAAAGGTGGTACAAAAATTGGGAATCCATTATATGCACCTGATGCTCCTTAATTCCTATTTATTGTTTCAACAATGCTCTGGTCGAACAACGTCTCTATACAATTTTAGACTATCAATTTTGGGTAGTCTTCCGATGAAAGAAGAACCAAAAGCCAATCCACCAAGGAAAAGGCACGTACTGACAAAAATTTCTTCGAAATGTGACGGCGGAAGAACCAAGAGGAAACGTTGCAAAGTATGTTCTCAAAAAAAGATACGGAAAGATACTACATATCATTGCGAAATGTGTCCTAATAAACCAGAATTCTCTGTAGAATATTTCGACAATCTACTGTCGAAACGGTAGATTCGACAGTTTTTATACTTTTTTGCTGACGCGAATGATATTCTTTCAGTTTGTAGGAGATATATTGTATTTGTTTTTATAATAAAAATATTTTGTTCATGTTGTTACCTTTTTTGGTCTTTATCTAACAGCGGACAGGTAGGTATATCCCATACTTAGCACTAAGTACCTGTATTTCTCTTGAAAGATGCTAAAATATTTGCTAAGGAATTTTTAACAAGGTGTTAATTAATCACAGGGAACTTAAACAAACAGTTAAAACAAGGAAACAAGGAATTAATCACAATCACCAAAAAACATTACCGCTCCTGGCAAATGTCGCAATTTAAAGTTAGCAGTGAAAGTGTTAAAAGAAAAAGTGCAATTATATCTGCGTTTGTCATTTTTTTTATTTATTTAATGCCATCCGAACCACTGAGGTTATAGACAACAACAATGGTAAATACATAATAAAACAAAGAAAGGTTATAATATTAACGTACTAACATGAAAGAAGATTCGTAATATGTAATTTGTGATACAAACTAGTTGAGTTTACTCCTCGTTTCTGTCGGTCTCTCTTCGTTGTCTCTTGGATTCGGTAAAGATGTGTATGGCGGGTGTGACCAAGTCGGTGTCGAGTAAAGACGACTTATTTTTTCTAGGTAACAAAAAGGTTTGTGGACACAGTATATTGCTTAAAAAGAATCAGTAGGTTCACTCTGCCGCCAGTCCTTTGTTCTTCATGTTCCATTTTTTTCACGCGCATTACTTCCACGCGCAGATAAATTCCAGTTTTTGATACACTGCTCAATATAATTTTTAATACACTGCTCGAAAATAAATAGGAAAAAAGTTACTTGTGGCGACCTAAAATTTAATTAGATATATTTATATCTAGGAATATAGGAATACTTTCCTAAATTTAGTGTTTTCGACAATTATCAATAGTTTCCCAAAATAATTATTACTGTTTGTCCTTCAAAATGTATTAAGTATGTTGAATCCATCAGTTTTGATTAATCGAATATTAAATTTTTTGTATTTATTAGAAAATCACACTATATTCACTGTTACTGGGTAGAAATCTCATAAAACGAAGAGCTAATGAGGAAACTAATTTCTATAGATGAAAAAATAATAATACATTGGAATTATAAATTATATTTTGAGGATTTGAATTTTACAATACCAGTTATAATAAAAATAGGATTATAAAAACACAAGTAGCGAACTATGAATACAAGTTAGAATAGAATATATATATATATATATATATATATATATATATATATATATTCACAATCACAACTTATTAATAACAAAATAATGAAATGAAAAAAAGTCATATAGCCTAAAGATCCCACTGCAGGATCACTACGTTCATAACGTAGTTAGTCAAACTTATATTTTTACGCACATTTTAAATTGGGAGAATCTATATATATAAAAGGCTAGGATGACAAGTCACACTGTTTATTCAGTAAGGTAACTACACCATCTAGGAAAGAAATCTGAACTACCAACATCTACCAAAATTAAATGTAATTTAAGTAAAAGCTGTAAAAACGCTGTTGAGACAGAACAAATACACATTTCGGCATTGGAGCATGTGATACGTTAACTGAGAGGTCACTACACAGTATCTTCAATATTAATGAACGTATCGCGACATACGAGATCTGATAGGGTACTATGAATAAAAATAGATTTACCATAAGACAAATTTTGATTTTTTGACTTAAAGAAGGCCTCAGGTTCAGTACAAAATAAACAACTGATTGAATCTTAACATGCGACATGGCAAATGAAAGAGGAGGATATAAAGAATATATTCAGATAGAAAAAATAAACAAGGCGACTACTTAAAGATCACTACGCAGTATCTTCAATATTAATGAACGTATAACGACATAAGAGATATGATAGGGTACTATGAATAAAAATAGATTTACCATAAGACAAATTTTGATTTTTTGACTTAAAAAATGCCTCAGGTTCAGTACAAAATAAAAAACTGATTAAATCCTAACATGCGACATGGCAAATGAATGGAGAGGATATAACGAATATATTCAGATAGAAAAAATTAACAAGGCGACGACTAAAAGGGCACTACGCAGTATCTTCAATATTAATGAACGTATAGTGACATACAAGATATGATAGGGCACTATGATATATAAAAATAGATTTCCTTTAAGACAAATTTTGATTTATTGACTTAAAGAAGGCATCAGGCTAAGTAAAAAATTAATTGATCCAATGCTAACATGCGATATAAATCTTCTCAGCTATTTAATATTCTGTTTTAGAAGGTTCAAGAAAATTATGTTTTTTACATAGCTTAAATTTTTTAAGTTTAAAATTTAATTTTTGTTTTTAAGACTAAAGCATGAAGAATCAAACCAAAGCTGGATTTTAGGAGGCCTGTTATATAGTTTCTGCAGAAAATAAAATAGTAGAACATATGTTACACCCAGCTAAGATACCTACTCACAGACAGGAACAGTAACAGTCGAATCTTAATTTTGAAAGACAAAATCAGATTCCACTTTCAGACAACGATGGCAAAGTGAAAGCATATATCGCTGTTCCGGAAGTATAGTGACATAACTGTAAAATTTTAAAAAATTACTTTATTGTGTTGGAGGGATCAAAACTGCATTTTCAACATATTTGTAAATCGTCGTAATTGTACTTACGAGTTTCGCCATGACCGGTGATTCCGTAAGTACAGTTATGATGATTTAAAAATATATATAGAAAACGCAGTTTTGAGCCCTCCAACACAATAAAGTCATTTTTCAAAATTTTACAATTATGTGTTTATACTTCTGGAACAGCGATATATTGATTTCCAAGGACGTAGAAATTCTTTATGATATCAAGCTGATCAGTACTGCAGTTCTACAAGTACTACTTAGTACAAGTATTTGTATTACTAAACCAACGTAACCGTATAATAGAACATACCTTAAACTGGAATGTTTAATCTCACAAGGTGAATAGATGGTTTTGCGTTTTTTTTTTTCAACCTGCTTTTTAGCATTCCTGCAAAGGCCGGTTCCTCAAAATGTAAACTGCATATTCTAAAGTGATCATAACAATATTGAGCATTGTACATGTACATGGCAAGTTTTTCACATTGAACAATTTTCTTTCATTCTGCAAACCTAAAAATACAACACCGATGAGGTCAATTATATTAAATAGAGAATTTAGTTCTTACCGATTTTCATCCTTGGGAAACCTGAAGAAACTCAAGTTCAAGTTGTTATGGTCCCTGTAATTTTTTCTATATACACAGCAATAATAAACTCTTGTTTTGGCTGAATTCATCATAATCCGTCGTTTAAAATAATAAAACCACTTAGAAAACTGGAGAAATATCACATTAATATGTATTAAAAACGAAATAAACTTATAAAACCAACTATATACCAACAAATAAATGAAATTTATATATAAGTTACTGAAATAACTGTAGTTTCAATCAATGGATAGATACTTATGATTAATTATTTGAGAATAGAATAAGTCAATCAGGCAATATGATTTTTCAAACTTTAGAAGTGTGTATAGTGTTTATGTGAAGAATTTTACCATTTATGAAATTTATTTTCCTCTTTTTGAAGAACTTCTATAATAATTATTATTTTATTATAAATTTGGACTATTCTATGAAACTGATGGAATATTTTAAATCTTGCAACAGCGGCATTTTTCGCCAAATATATTGCGCAATCGGCCAGGAGTGGATTCAAAATTGGAACCGTGAAAATGCGAGAGTGAACCTACTGATTCTTTTTAAGCAATATACTGTGTTGTGGAGTGAGGTTCAGGAGCTTTGTCATCTTTTAGTTGTAATATTGCTTTTTCCACTTCATCTGACTTGATTGGTTAGTGGTCATTACATATGTAAGACGGAGGTTTTTCGGACTTATTATCATTAAAAAGTTCGTGTATGTATTTGGTCCATATACATATTTCTTGATTTTTATCTATGATGATGTTACTCTGTTGATCTTACAGTTTGCTAGCTGTGTTGGATTTTTGAAGCCCCGCTGATTGTTTTACCTTTTTATGCATACTAAATGTATCGTGTTTTTGTCCCAACAACTTTATCCGTTCACATTGTGTTTTTAACCAATTTTCTTTGGCCTTTCGTGTTTTCGTATTTCGGTTCCTATTTGTCTCTGAATAATTTTGGACATTCTTTTCTAAAGGCTATCACAACTTGTTTTTTTTTGGTTCCAGTAATGAATCAGATACCAAAAGTATGTTCATTTATAATACAACAACTAAAGTATATAATATTTCTCTTTAGTTCCATTTTACCATTCACTTTTCACTTTAGCTCCTGTACAGCTGCCATGTCTAGCTCATAGTTGTTGTCAAAAGTAGCGATTTTTATTTTAATATAGTCAAAATTTCTAATTATTTTACGCTTATCTAATGTTCACTGAATTAATATGAGTAGTATATAAGTACCTTTAAATTGTACATAATTTGTGCAACAACGCCGTACGTGTTATATAAAGAAAAACCTAAATAAAAGACATTAAATGATTATTAATTAATATTCAAAAACAAAGCCGCATGTGACGAAATAAAAATTAAATTAGGCAAACAGGATCAATGGAAATCCCGAAATGTTACACTGTTTGTTCCTCTTTTTCCAGGAAACATCGGGCGTAATGGATTTATACAAGCAGCTTTATCTTTCATAAATAAAAGTTCCAGCCTTTTGTCATATTTCATCGTGACAGTTTTTACATTCAAAACTAGCTTGGTGTTTTTGATGTTTTACTTTTGTGGCATCTTCACATGATAAGTTGACATGCCATGACACATTTTACTATTACCAATTTGCTTGTGTATCTTTGCGCCTTTACATTTTGCAGTTGTTTGTTTGCGATATTTTATACGACAAAGTGGCTGCTGATAGCGAGACGAATCGACGGAAAGCAGTTTGTAGGAGTGTATTCGAGAATTTTTCACTGAATTGAATGGACACGAGTAGAATTTTTATTTTATTTGAATTCAAAATTTTCTTGACAGCGTGTAGTTCTACCACCTATTTTAGCTATAGTGTTTTTGTAAACCATCTGAACGCTATTTAAGAGTTAAATATACAGTTTTCTTATTTAGATCGTTGCATAAAATGTATTTCTAATGTTTATGCAAAAATAAAAATTTGTTTTATTTACGTAAGTTTAGAAAAATAAAAAGCATCTATTAGTGTGGTATAGCGCAGTTCAATTGTTGCCCCATCTTTTCTACCAGTATAGTTAATTGACTTTTGTGTTCCATATTCGTATTGTAACATATCTTCTTCTTTTTCCTTCTTGTATATAGGCTTTAAAGCCTGTTTCTTCTTCAACATTAGCCTCCTAAACTGTTTAGATTATCGCACCATCTTTTTCTTGGTCTGCCAATACTTCTTCGTCCATTTGGTGACTTATCTGTAATGTTTTATGTAATATATAATATAATGTGTACGTTCCACTCCTGTTTCCGTTCTGTTATCCATCCATTTCTTGTAAAATGCGTGACTGCATCTATATCATCAGCAAAGGCCAGCAACAATTTTGATCCTTGATCAGCAAATCCTCCTGTCAGCTCTGACTATATTTTACTTATTGCATTTTCTAAAGCAAACTTAAACAGCAACGGTGACAAGGGGTCTCCCTGCCTATGTCCTGAATTTATACCAAATGGCATCGATATTCTGCTTCCCAGCTTTACTTGCGCATATGAGTCTGTCACGCACATTTGAGTTAATTCAACTAATTTTCTTAGTATTTCCATTTCTAACATTGCTATCCACAATTTGCTTCTTTTTATGGAATCATATGCTTGCTGGAAATCTATGACAATTTGGTGCACATCGCGGTTGAATTCCCAGTTTTTCTCTAATATTTGTCGGATGATAAATATCTAATCTATAGTTGACCTTCCAGTACGAAAGTAGCATTGGTAGTCGCCTAGAATATCTTCCGAATATGGTGTGAGTATCTTTAGCAAGATAATTAATAACACTTTATATGATGCGCTAATAAGCGATATGCCTCTATAGTTTCGGAATTGTTTTTTGTTTCCTTTCTTATATAGGGGAATTATAACGCTTCCATTCCATTCTTTAGGCATTTTCTGTTGTTGCCATACTCTCATAATGATGTCATACAATTTTTGGTGTAAAAGTTTTCCTCCTTTTTTTAGCAACTCTCCATTTATGCCATTATTTCCTGGTGTTTTATGGTCTTTTGGAGACGCGATCGCATTCTTTACTTCCTTAAGTGTTGGTGCTGGTATTTCAATATCTGCAGAATGAAACGAAATATCTGCTTCCTCCGTCTCACTTTCAATATTTAGTAAATTCCGAAAGTATTCATTCTATCATTAGACGATTTCCGTTTCTATCATTATAAGTTCACCTGCGTCATTTCTTATAGGCTGTGTTACTCCAACACTTGCACCTTTTCTGACTGACTTCACTTCACTAAAGAATTTCCTTATTTGATTTCTCTCGCCACTTCTGTCCATTTCCCGGATTTGCTGTTCTACGTAGCTCCTCTTTTTAGTTCTGAATAGTCGCCTTATTTGTGCTCTTGTTCTGTTAAAATCTGCTTTGTTCTCATCTGTGGAGTCTTGTAGCATTTTCAATCTTTTTTTCATTTTTATTTCCAGAATTTCCTCGCGTGCGTTGTCAAACCATTTCCGTTTTGGGCGAGCCCTCTTTTTTCCAATGGTTTCCTTGGCTGCTTATTCAATAACTGATGCCACTTGCTTGCCGTGCTTATTCTAACAATACAATATGGTCTTCCTCTTCCAGCAATTGGCATTTGTTGCTTATTGCCACTTGATAATCCAGTTCTTTATTTTGTGTTTGTATGGTTTGTTCCTTATTTCTCTTTTTTCTTGTTGTTCCAGTTTCTGTATTGATAATCGCGTTCTTAATTTAGATTTCAACAGAAAGTAATTGCTGTCGCTGTCAGTTCCTCTCATACTTCGCGAATTAATAATGCTACTAGAGTGCCTTGCGTCAATGAGGACATGATCTATTTAATTTCGTGTTCTTCCATCATTTGAAGCCCATGTGGCCTGGTAAATGTCCTTTCTCTCGAATTGGGTGGATTTAACGAATTGTGTTAGCAGGTGTCCATTATCATTTGTTGTGTCGTGCAAGCTGTGCTTACCAATTCAAACGGGACACAGGGTGTCCCATTGGAAAAAAAAAGAATTAGGCTATAATTTAGACTGCCAGTTTTATACCAATTTTGACAGCAGCCTGTATAATGAGAAAGGCAACTTTCTACTATATACAATAATGCTGTATGTGCTTAATAAGTTCATTGGGAATTTAAACTTCTATTCAAATTAAATTAGAGGATATTGAACTTTATATACATGGTAGAAAAGTGTAATTTTCATATAAAAATCATTATATCTCAATCTTTATAGGAAAGTATTAACCAAAAATGTTTATAATAACGTGAATATTTCTAAAATTAAAAAATATACAGGGTGTCCCATTACAAAAAAAGAAGTTATAAGCATTTTCCGTTATAACTGGAGGTAGCAAATAGATAAGAATATTTTCATAAAACAGGTTACTCTTCGAAACTCCCTCATTTAAATTTTCATGATTTAGTTACCTTAAGTTCTCGAGATATTTCTAATTGACCGTTTATCTGCCGCACCCTGTATATAAACCACATGATGATATACAGTTTCTTAAGTCTTTAATTTTTCAACCAATTTTCTATAAATCATTTACTGGTAGTGACCTTAAAGTTAACATTGCGAAAGTTGGAAAGATTCGAGAGTTTTCTATAGAACCTTCAGACTGGTCAATTTTTAAAACTCGTTTGGAAAATTATCTGACTGCTAACGATATTAAATATCTCACACATAGATACAAAATGTGTACGATACCTTTAACTGTACTTAGTAAAGTCCAAGAACAGACGGGCAGACAGTTGGTGGAAGTTTTCAATAAACACTTCAAATCGCAAAAAAGTTCATTTGCAGCACGATGTAAATTTTACGCTGCCTTGATACGATAAAACTTCAAGCAAATGGTGCGCAAGGATAAGACACCTTACTGGTGGATGTCAAATTGGTAGTGAACTAAAGGTGTTGGCGATCAGCGTAAAATTATTAGCGTAGATACAAAAGAGAAGTGATTCAAGTGCTGATCCTTGCCGGACTACGCTTTTGACTAGGTAATCTAGTGAATAGACATTCTTAATACGAAACTGGAAATATCTGCCAGATAGAAAACTTTGAATAAAAATATTTACCATTCCGCGAATAGCATACTACTACTACTAAGGATTTCCACAGTTTTCACTGTCTTCCTTCACTCAACTGTTTTCTCCAATTTTCCCTGTCATTCCAGTCTCCATCTCGCAGGGTTCTTTTCTCCATAGCCTCGTCGATTTCATCTCTGAATGACCTTCGGGGTCTTCCTCTCTTTCTTCTTTCAATCGGGCTCCATTCTGTGATTTTGTTTATCCAGCGTCCTCTGTCCGCTCTTCTGACGTGGCCGTACCAGGATAGTCTCTTCTCCTCTATATAGTCGATTATGTCTGATTGCACTCCCATTCTCCGCTTAATCTCTGCGTTTTCAATTCTGTCTCTTTTTGTAAGTCTACAGCTTCTCCTCAGGAACTCCATTTCTACTGCTCTTATTCTACCTCTATTTCTCTTGTTTATTGTCCAGTTTTCGGACCCATATGTCAGGATACTTCTTGTCAGGGTGTTATATATTCTCTTTTTTGTCTTTATCGTAATGTTCTTATCCCACAACACTGAGTTTAGTTGTCTTATACAGTTTCTTGTTTGTCTCAGTCTGTTGTTTATATCTTCTTCTGTTGTTCCCTGGTTCGATATTATGGTTCCTAAATACTTGAATTTATCTGTTCCATTTATTTGTCTTCCCTCGTCTATCTCTAGGTTTCTCATATCCTTGTTTTCTGTTGTTAGGTATTCGGTTTTCTCTAAGTTTATTTCCATTCCGTTGTTTTTATATTCCTCTTCTAGTTTTCTGAGCATAAAGCTGAGATCTTCTTTATCTTGTGCGATGACTACTTGATCGTCGACAAAACTTGGTGTATAGGTATTCGTCTCTTACTGGTATGCCCATTCCTTCGCACTTTCTCCTCCATGGTTTGAGTGTCTTTTCCAAGAATATTTTAAACAGAGTAGGGGACGTAGCACAGCCTTGTAGAAGTCCTTTTGTCGTCTTAAATGGATTGTAGGTTTTATTTCCACATTTAATAGCTACTTTGTTTTCTTTGTATAGTGCTTTAACTGCTTTTATTAGTGTTTGTCGGATTCCGAGATCATTCATTGCTTCCCATAATTTGACTCTAGGTATTGAGTCATATGCTTTCTTTAGATCAACAAAGGCCAGATGGACCGGTCTACCTTTTGCCATTTTCTTCTCTATCAGTTGTTCTAATGTGTACGTATGATCTAGGCATGATTTTCCTACTGTGAACCCTGCTTGGTCTTCTCCAATTTTTCCTATTATTTCAGTTTCTAGTTTTTCTTTAATAATTTTCCCGCAAAGTCTACCTACCGACGATATTATACTAATTCCTCTATAGTTTTCACATTTTTTCCTATTTCCTTTCTTATGTATGGATGTGATGTATGCTTGTGTCCATTCCGCAGGTATTTCTTCTCCATTTAGTCCTCTTTCGAACATTCTATGTAGCATGCGGAATAACTTTTCCGTTCCGTTTTTAATTAGTTCGTTTGGTATTCCTCCGGGTCCTTTGGCTTTTTTGTTCTTTAATGTCTTGATTGCTCTCTTAACTTCTGCCAGGCTTATTTCTATCTGGTCGTATGCCCCATTTCCTGCATGTTCTATATTCTCTTCCTGAAATTGGGGACGGTTTTCTGTAAGTAGTTCTACGTAGTATTCTTGCCACTCGTTTTCACTAATTTTGCCGATCTGGGTTTTCTCTGTCTTATTTCGTTGAAGTGCTTTTAATATTCGCCATGATTCTGAATTTCTCGTTCCTCCGATATGTCGTTCTATCTCTGTGCATTCTTGTTCCCATCGTTCGTTCTTTTCATTTGTTACTCTTTTCTTTACCTCTCTGTTTTTCGCTCTATATAGGTCTAAGTCTTCCTGTTTTTGGTGTTTAGGTATTTTATGTGTAGTTTTTTCTTTTCTTTTATGCATTTCAATGTGTCTTCCCTTAATTTGATATTCTGATGGGTGTTCCTTTGGTCGTCTTCTCCAAGAGCTTCTAAGGCCGCTGAAATCAGGCAGGTTTTTATGTGTTCATGCATTTCATCTAACGTGTCATATCTGAATTCTTCTAGTTTTTGGTCTAGTCTTCTTTTGTATAAATCTTTTATTGATTCTTCCTGCAATAGATAGGAATAGCATAATAGGATAGAATAGGCGAATAGCATAATAATCCAAAATTAAGCTAGTAATCGACGTTTGGTAATACGATCTAATCGATGACTAGCGTTCTTCGACTCCATCACTTTCTGTGATATAATATGTTTCTGCTACTTTCTGTTATTCTTTTTTGGAACAGGTATCTTGTGGAGTTATCCTGCAAGCTCTTGACTTATATCTTTGTGGTGTATTCTAGTTTTTTTTGTCATATATAGGATATTGCACAATACCAATTTAAGATCATTTCCTATTTCTGCTGATTTTAGTGCTCTAACATCCAAGATTTGAGAGATCTGTAATTCTCTATTTGACATAATAAAGTCTGTCATAGTTCTTTGTCCACTACTGTTTTCAAAATTATATTCTTCTTTGTGAGTAAAAAATGTATTATTAATAAGTATTTCGTTAATGTTGCAGAGGTAGGTTAAAAAGTCTCAATTTTTGTTTATGATATAGATATGTCTATAATACATATGTCTATAAAAAAAATAGAAAAAATATTTCAACTAGTTTTTATTGCGAACTTAAGGAAAGGCAACAGTTAACCAAATTTTTCATTTCACGTGAAAGCTATTGTTAAAACTTATTCACGTAAGTAGATATAATAAATTATCCGAATATAAATATATATATATATATATATATACAAAAAAATATAGAAATATTTCATTCATACCATAGACACAGATAGCTACTCAATCATCTTATTTGTAGGCACGCCTTCGTCAACTAATAACAATACTTTTGAAAACCCTTTCTATAGCACTTATGTGAAGAAGGCAAATAAAAAAAAGTGAGCCGAATTACAACGTAAACGTTTATAGAAATCTATTTAAATATTATGTCTACTTTATAAGCATTTTGAATACACACTTGTGTATAAATCTCTCTTAACTCTCTATTTTGATAATAATTTAGGAAAAATACTGAAGGGTATAAAACACTGCTAATTCATTATTCTGATGAGCAAATTTAAAGTGTAGATTAGATGACAGTAGTATGATAGTCTAATAAAACATGTTATAGGGGTTTCCTAATTATATAGGGCCCCATAAAGAGAATATAGATATATTTGCAATAGTCAGTTTAGAGAAATAGTAGCTCAAATGAAATGCAAGTGAAAATAAACTCATAGAAATTGAAAATGTTCCTAAAAAATAAAGAAAAAGAATGGATAGATGAAAAGCAAACAGACAATGCAAACAAAGAGAAAAATGAGTCAAGATCTTCAGAATAATAGGAAAAATATAAAAAACAACGAAATACAATTAAGAGAATGGCAAAAAATTAAAAAATGGAACGTACAGACGCTGCTGGAAGCAGGAAAAATGACAGTTAAAACAATACAAAATATATATTGCAGGAATTTAGGAAATGATAATCTTCAAAACGACCATAAGATCAATAGTGGTATATGCTTCAGAGACATTTACATTAACAGCACGAGAAGAAGAGCAACAAAGTTTTTGAGACGAAAATTATAAGAAAAATACTGGGACCAAAGAGGGAAAATAAAGAGGATGCAAGACAATGGTGAATCACGAAACACGCGAGTGGATAAGTAAATAGATTATAGTTAGAGCAATAAAAGCACAGAGAATTAGATGGTATGGACACATAATGAGAAGAGAGAAGAGTAATCCCTTGTTGGAGTTATAATGGAATGGATACCACCAGGTAAAAGCACCAGAGAGGCAGACTTAAACTGAGATAGAGAACAATTGGAGAAGACTTAATGAGTATGGAAATTAGAAATATAGGAAGGACAATCAACAAGATAGAAAAATGGAAAAAAGTAGTAGAAACAGCGAAGTCATACCAGAAACTATTTTAAGTACATACTTACCAGAAGTTTAGAAAAGATACCTGCCATCAACTTTCAACACATCGATTGTATATCTTGATAACACCAACAGATAGACCTAAACGAGTGATTTGTACACAAATATACTACATATGCCTAAAGAAAACGAACAGAAACTCAGTACAAGCTCAGTAATGATCATCATTATTCAGCCAATCGCGTCCATTGCTGGACATAGTCTCTTCCAAAGTTCTCTACACTGGGCAGCCTATAGCGAATTTCCCGCTATTCTTTTTATGTCGTGAGTCCATCTAGTCGTAGCTCAGATATGCCAACATATTAAGATTAAGAATTGTAAAGATTCGAGGCTGAGAAAAAGAAAAACAGTTTTTTCTCATGAATACAAATGTCAAGCGATACCCTAAAAGAAGAATATACTGGGAAATAAATAAAACAACCTCAAATAAAGAGCAAGGTATTGTATAAAACTGAAAGGAAATTAAAAATATATTTCAGAACGTTCAGAAAGCAACAGTAAGTGCAATAAGAACAGAATATTATTGGAAATGCTGATTTCCGTTATTTACTATTTTTAATGAGCATTTAGTCAGTGTCGTTTCGATTTCCACTATTAAAATCGTTCGAAGGATGAATCAAATTATTCAATTTGTCAGTACAGTGTGTCCAAAATACAATAAAACTTAGAATTCGGTTACAGACAATTATAAAGGTCTTCCTGCAATTGACGATGACCAACAGTTGAATGTACTACTAAATGCAAGAAAGAACAAGAAAATCCACACATCACTGGTAAGGAAATTTGAATGGAAAACTTAAAAAGTAAATCAACGTTTTTAAAATACTTACAACAAAAAATCACAAAGAGTTTCACCTATTCAAAATTATTATAGTTCGTGAGATAATTAATGAGGATTACTTTGATCGAAGAGTATTTTGCGAAGTGATAAAGGAACGAATTATTATTGACCAACAATACTTAATCCATAATAGTTTTTTAGATGAAGTGTCATTTCATTAACCCGGCATCCGACAGGTGAATTTTTTTTTTCCACTAACAGACAGGTGGGGTGTGACAAATCCCAGCAATTGAAAAAGGTAATGAATTCCAAGAAATATCTTTACGTTTATTTTTTATTATTTATTATTGTAATTTGTAATACACAACATGTAATCAATAACATTATATGAGTTTAAGTTAAACTAAAGATAAAAGAAAAATGATTTTATGTATAATACTTAATAAAAAATAAATTATATTGCAATCTGTAATAAATTTGCATTCCAAGAAAAATAACCAAATTAACACAACTAAATTAAAGACAAAAGAAAAATGATTTTATTTATAATTAATAAAACAAAGATGGCTAAATTAGTAAACAATACGAACTTGAATAATTACTCAAAATCTGTACAGTCCTTACAATAGATTTGGGCATGCTATTGCGTTGATTGTCTTGTATTAATTGTTTTCCTAACTCTTTTAGGAAAATTCTCCTAGCAATTTTCACGTCGTTATTGTTCACTCTGTAAATTATTTGGGCATTAACTCCTGCGGTATTGAGAAGGGAGAAAAAGATTGTTAGTGGCCAGCGGCGACTCCGACGTGAAACACTGTAAGATGCGGACATTACAAGTACATTTCAAGTCTTCTTCAATTATATAAGCAATTTTGCTTGTTCATTATTGGGCTGTTGCCTCTATGGAAAATCGAAAACCTTGTTGCCCATATTCTAAGTTTATGAGCTGATTTATTTGTTCTTGCAAAATTTTGGTTGTATGTTTCAGGGTAGTATTTAGAAATTAATACCTCTGTGGTTATCTAGTTGTTATGGTTTTTGGTTGTGATAAGTATACAATTAATTCTTAATTTAGAACTCTCATATTTGATTGTCATAGACAACGCACCCTACCCTAGTGAAATTATGAATAAGCAACCTTTCGCTAAATGGTTAAAATCAGACATTATAGATTGGTTGGAAAAATACGATGTTAATTTTGATGAATAAAACTAAGCTAAGCTAAGCTAAAACCAGAATAGTTACAATTGCCCAGTTACAGTTACCCAAGATGAATCGACAAGAAATATATATATATATATATATATATATATATATATATATATATATATATATATATATATATATATATATACAATATACAGTGTGTCAATTTTAAAACTTCCAATGTGCTATATCTCACGAACAAAAGCTGATATCGAAAAATGCTTGGAACTGCTTGAATGTTTCTAGGATAGGAAGGGGGAACTAAAATGACATGAAAAAAAATTCACCTCCATCAACCCCATAGGCTCCACCCACCATAACCAAAAAAGTTTAAATTGCAAGCCCCTACTTGTGATACATCATTGAAAAGACTATAAAAATTGCTATCTAATGTTATAAATAATAATTATACAGGGTGAAGCAATAATTATGAAACTTTGGCTTAAATAGAAAATTTAATGAGGTTTTTGTTGAACTACAAATTTGTTAAAAATGTCAATTAAGTAAATGTTTAAAGTGGGTTCCGTTGTTTTGTAAACAATAATACACCCTATTTTCAAATTCTGCACGAACTTTGGCAAATGTTGTTCTAGTGATAGCACGACATGCTTGCGTAATTCTTTCTCGCAATTCCCCAACTGACGCAGGTGGCGGTAAGTCTGGTGACCTCGGAGCCACTCAATAGGACCTCTTCTTCCAATCCATTTGTTCGGATAATTAGTATCCAACCAGTGCCTAACTGGAGCTGCATAGTGATGAGGTGCTCCATCTTGTTGGAAGTGCAGCAAATCTTCATCTAGAGCTAGCCAATTATAGCATTGCCTAATATTCCTGCCCAAAACATTCAGTTTTTCAGGATATTGAATGACCAATGAATGGATATTAATTGACGTGACTTACATTTTTGTCCGGATGCCCTTCATGAAATATTTGAGCTGATCGTAAATAACACTGGTTCTGGGAGGCAAATATGAAAATGATCTCCACGCGTTCTGGAATACTGTAAATCATCGTGACAACTACAGCTCAATGACTGTACCGATCATACAAATGATGAAAACTAATGACATTTAAAATTCTCAAATAAACCAAAAATTATTGAAAAAATTTGCAAAAACGGCAAACTAAGTTTTTATTTAACAAAAAAAAATTCTGACGGGTACTTATCAACAAACATAATAGTTTAGGAGAAGCATTATACAGGGTCATCAACAGAATCAACAAAAACCTCATTAAATTTTCCATTTAAGCCAAAGTTTTACAATTATTGCTTCATCCTGTATAATTATTATTTATACGATTGGATAGCATTTTTGGCAATAGCTTTTAATTTAATTTTTTTTGGTTATGGTGGGTGGGGCCTAGGGGGTTGATGCGGGTGAGTTCTCTTTCATGTCATTTTAGTTCCCCCTTACTATCCTAGAAAAGTTTCAAATATTTTTCAATATCAGCTTTTGTTCGTGAGATATAGCCCATTGAACTAAAATGAAAAAACAATTTTTGTTAACTTACCAAATAAAAATTAGTTTGGTAAGTAAAAATCACTGCTTACATCTTCAAAATATTTAATACAAAAATGTTTTAATCTAATAAATGTTTCTCCGAAAATTTTTATAATTTTGAAAACATTTTTTTAATATAAAAATAATTGAATTTATAAATAAGTTCAAATAGCAACCAATTACAAATAGCCTCAATGTCATAAATGCCAACATAAAATTTTTATTTTTGACAATTATATTGCCAAAAGTAAAATTTCGTTTAAACATTCTTTTTTGTTTAGTAACAAAAAGAAGAAGATTTATTCACCGTTGACAGATGTCTGAAAGAATGTGACAGATATATGGAGAATTAAATATGACATTTTACAAGTTTTATATATAAATCATAAAGAAAGAATATAATTATAAATTTTGCTTAAATTTTGAATTTCAGATCTTTTGTTTAAACTATTATCATTTTTGCTAATACAAACCATTTCCAAAAAAGTCCTTTTAAATTTATTACTTTCACTACAAAAAATTTTAATGTTATCAAAATCCATAATATGGTCTTTATCGATTGCTCGATGCTCTGCCAAAGCACAAGATGGTTTTTTAATTCTGCAATCACTTTTGTGAGAAATAATGCGATTTGAAAGATTTCTTCCGGTCTCACCAACATATTCAGCCTCACACTGAGTACAACTAATGCTGTATACTAAATTCGTTTTTTCAAATTTGTCTATAGGATATTTAGTTTTAGAATATAAAGATGAAATAGTTTTGATGTTCTTTGTTGCTATTTTTATATTGTCAATAACCTTTAGTGTTAGTTATATATAGTCAATATATATATATATATATATATATATATATATATATATATATATATATATATATATATATATATATATATATATATATATATATATATATTGTTATGACTCGAGATAAGAATTTTATGACAAAATATAATTGGGAAAACCAACACCAAACAGGGATAAAAACAAAGAAAATGATGAATATATTTTACATGGAATCCCATTTTTTGTTCTTATATTGTAAGTACATATTGTATTATTTTTAACAGCTGCTATTATTTATTGAGTGTGTTATTAATTTTTTATGGTCTGTATATTTATAATATTTACTAAAGCATTCGTAAATTTTGACGTAAATCGATGCATATTTATGCGCATATTTCCCACGTTTCTGTTTATATATTTGCTTAACCGTAGTAATGTCTGTGCTCTAATTGCCGTCCAATCCCGAGTTACTAGTAAAAAATGTTAAAAGAAAGTTAGGCACCTCGATATGAGCTGTCGAGCAAAGCAAAAAGCGCTTAATAAAATCAAACGGTTACCGCTCAAAGTTTTACCGTCCGTTTTAGTTAACTGGGTCACGTATTTTGGCTCAGAGAGTCTTAATCAATTATTTGTTTTTGTAACAGGTGTTGGCCCGTGTAATAACTCTTCAAGAGTTTGACTTGGCACTAATATCCAGCAGTGGGTAGTTTATCTGTTGTCAGTATTTCTCGGAGACTTGAGAAAAATGTTAAAGCTGTCAGCAAGTTTGTTAAACCAAAAAACCGTGAAGTAAAACGCGGAACGGTGTTTGCCTTGGTCGTAATTGATTTTTCAAGCCTGACGCAGAACAAACTGTTTCATTCAAAAAACTAAAATTAAAGTTGCGATGCATTGTTAAGGTTATCCCGGAAAATGGGAAAATTATAATAAAGCTGCAAATACTACTTTTAAAAACGCGCAAATAAATAAAAATAGATCTAATAATTTTAATTAATTGCGTCTCAAAGCTTATTTTATGTTGTCGGTAATAATAATCGAAAAAAATCAATAATATTGGTAGTGTGATAAAAAATACTGAATATAGTATATGAATATTGAGGATGACGATAAATAATTATTACAAACTATATAATAATAAATGAAAAATTACGAAGAAGATACTCTAGCATGCCGTAGAAGAGACATATAATCCGGCAACTATCTAGTATTTGTAACAATTTGAATCAATAGGAGTCAACAGAAGACGAGAAAAAATTAATTTTTATTCAGACAAAATTATTTAAAGTACGCGATAGATTCGATCCTTATTAATGGAAGTTAATTTTATCTAACAAAAAAACACTGAAAATTTCCACAAAATTTATTACAAATTATTATCACTACAGCAGTTTTGGCAGACTTTCTCCAGTAATTTATTTTTAGTATGCGTCTACACTTTATTGTCTTTAACCCTTTCAATCCCAGATGAAATTATTATTACACGTAAGTACCATTTCATTTATTTTACATTAAAACTACTCTGACCAGGCGATTATTTTTCAGCACATCTAAATCTAGCCTTGAACAACGCGATTTCATTGGTTGTAGTTACTGTCATGCGATGTAAGTTTTTTGTTAACCTAATTAAATTTAGAATAAGAGGCAAATAATTAAGACCCTAAATTAGTTCCTGATGACCAATCTAACGAACGATAAATTCAAAAACCTAATGAACATAAAGATCAAGAGCCTGATAACTACATGGAACCTGAATGTCCAGAAAGAAAATGGAGTAAATTGGAAAAAACCACAAAAATTCCTCAATATACAGAAGCTTCCTGTATTTGAAGAAGTTAATTTTAGAGAATGTGAGACCGCTTTAGATATTTTTGTTAACTTTTAGATAAAAGCATAGAAGATATCTTAGAACTTATCAGAGTAACCTGATAACAACTGAATATGTCCAAGGAAGAACTCTCATTTATCGGGATAAACTTTTTAATGCGTTACCATATTGTTTCTGAAGTCAGAAATTATTGGCCAAGTCAAGAAAATCTTTCTGTTTCATTTGTTGCAGAAACTATGCCAAAGAATAGGTTTCAGACCATTTTAAATTTTTGCATGTAAACGACAACTCGCTAATCCGAGCTAATAAAAAGGATTTTCCTAAAAACCTGTTAGAAGCTAAAAAAAAAAAATAAAGGTTACTTTGACTATCCTATTTCTAATACAGGGATCTCCTTTTTTTTAAGTGGAAGAATAATCGCATAGTTACCGCTGCTTCCAACTTTCACGGAAAGTTGTAGACCATCACGACCAACTAAGGCTATGTTACGGGTTGGACAGAAGATCTAATAAATGGTGGCTCGACGTTATACCTAAAAAAGTCATCTCCAAAAAATTTGTTGGATTTTCGTAGAGCTACTTTCTAGTAGCCTCTGTTTTGCTTCCCCCCACAAAACAGACAAGACTCCAAGAGGAAAAACGACGGTATAATTTTAGCCTTTCTTCTGAAATAAGCTTGTTTAATAGAGGAAATCGCTGGCCAAAATTTGTTGATCGAAGGGGAAGATGTGAAGTTTGTGGTATGAACAAAGTACAATCGATGTCAATTTGCCTTTTATGTAAAGTTTTTCTATGTATGAACCAAAATAAGAACTGTGTAATGAATATCATAAGATAAAAAATTGAACTATATAGTTACTATAATATGCCTTAACATTTTTTCCACTCTGAATTTATTTCAGTGATACTTTTCAGTACCATATTGTTTTAGTAACGAAACAACATCAATTATGGAAATTTAATTGTTTAAAATTTAATTAAAAATGTACAAAATTCTGGGATAAAAGGATGGTTCCTTTTAGACGTTTTGTGTTCCGTTTGCTAGACGTTTGTTAACCATTTATTTTTGTCTAGGCAGTTTTCTCCGTAATATAATGATTGTTTAACCTTTAAGAACTTAGAAGTTAGTTAAATTAGCAGTTTTAATTAACCAAACTAGACTTATCTGATCTTGAAAAAGAATGTTATTGGTCTCAAAGATAAGATTAAAATACTCGTTTCAGTTAGGGTAGCTAAAAAATAGTTTAAAAAATTGATTTTGGTTTGGCAATAACTCCTTTTGCACGAACTCAGTGGAGCAATGGTTTTCTAAATGAACTTTTATTTTTGTAAAATAATAATATTACCTAACCGACAAACATTGTCATAATATGTAGGCAATTAATGCAACAAACAAACAGTTTTTTTTTAAATTGGCAAGTCACAGCGCTCATATTCGAGGCAGTCACACATTTCTTCCTGCTCCTCACCAACAGCTGCTGGTAGGTTTATTAAAAATCAAACTTTTGTACCAACTAAGGCATGGGTTAAAAGTAGACCAGTCCTCTTTAAACATTTTTTTTTTTTTCAAAAGTTTGTGAACATCTTTGGTCTTTTCTTTGGTTAACACAGGATGAAGTGGGAGTTTTTCCAGTCTCACTTGTCTAAGATTATTTTCCTCTTTCTTTCTCAAAGATACAAAATATTATTTTCCTTCATACCTGTAGTTTTTCAAGTCTCTTACCAACACAATCTTTTTGTAAAACTTTCCTTTTCCCTTTTTTCGAAGATGTTCAATTTCTTCTTGTGTCAGAAGATTGGATACCTTTATAGTATTCACTTAGCTTCTTAGCATCAAGTAGTGACCAATATTTTCCTTGTGCTCTTGCTTTACCTATATTACTGTTAGATGGTATGGTATTCCTATTAAATTAAAATTATGGGTTTTTCGAAACTGCCTTTCTGCTCTTCCAAAAATACAGTCGGCGAGTAAAAAACTATGTCCGCGTACAGGAAAATAAAATGAAATCCTTTGGATTGATGTTTTGAGTGTTTACAAAAATTGAATCCGTGTTCTCACGACAGTAATATTTTTATTTTGAAAAACACAACCACCGCTAAAAAACCTTAGTACAGCTTCGGTCAAATAGTTAAAGAGAGCCACCCTGCCTTTTCCTGCCTGCTCCTCCGTCCAAATGTAGAACATGTGGTTTGAGTTTTCAGATCAGTAATACAAAATTTATAAAAAACAATTTATCTCGCATAATAAGCTTCTTGAATTGGACTTGTTGCGGCGGAATTTGTTAAAGATCAAAACAAAGGCTAAAAGAATGAGAAACATCCATTTTTATGTACTTGTAAAACGCCTTAGCTCTTCTTGAATGAATCCGATTTTCAACCATTAGGTGCGCCTTTTCAACAGACTATGTTAGTGAACTTTTAGTTTGTTCTTTGAGAAGGTACTGCAAGTATCGGAGGCAGGGACTTTAAACATATGTTAACATTTTACTTAGTTTACTAGTACTTAACTCACGACTCAGATTTAATATTTTGGACTTATTTTTGTGCTGTAATGTGATTCATTTGAGATTTTTTGTGTAGTCTTTAACACTTTTCTTCTTCAGATAATTTTTATTTTTGGTAGTGTCACCTCTTTTCTCTTTAAAAGCAAACCGAAAATGCACTTTTTGGCTATATTTTTTAATTTATTTTCTGCAATAGCAATAATAGTACAAAAAAACTTTAAACACACAGTAGTTTTAGCACCAGAGACAGTTAAAAAAAAAATATTATATTAAGTACTTTCGCTCAGGTTCAGGTTTTGTTTTTGTTTTTGTTTAAGAGACTAGGCCTATGTCTATTGATGTGTGTTGTATGAATCAGAATGGCAATTATATTCCCAAATCAATATTGTCTTGTCTTTTCGTGTCTGGAACTTTATAAAACTCTACTTTGAAAGCTTTGATGAAACGTTTATTGTTGTGCTTAAACAATACAAAAACTATGGCTGTTTTAGGAGCTGTATACCTGGTAATCTCTTCGCATTTCTCTTTTTCTCCTATAACTCTTCTCTTTCTAGTCCCTTCATTTCCTTCCCCAACACTTACACAGCATCATCCATTATCATTTAAATATTAAAGTAATTACTAATTGTTTCTAAATACTTTGACAATCTAACCAATAGTCACAAACACTTTCAATACATAACCTCCAATTTGTAAGACTCACTGGGTCAGCTGAGTGACAGTTGCAGCACTACTATTGGTTGGAAATAAACTGGTTAGCATGGACAAGTATAGTGAAAATAAGTTGTTTTACATGTAAAGCTGATTTTTAACATGCTTTTACCATTGGAAATAATTGTTTTTGCATGAATCAGATAGAATCAACCACTTTGGCTTCAACAGAACAATGCATTGGCATATCTAACTTAACTTTGATTTTTGTGTGACTTAAGGCAGTTTGCATGTTACCTTCTCATATATATCTTTTATATATATATATATATATCATCATCATCATTTGGCTTTACAACTCAATGTGAGTCTTGGAAGCGTTTACTATTTCCCTCCATTGTTGTCGGTCCTGCGCAGCTATTTCCCATTGCTGTATTCCGATTTTGCGTAGATCCCTGGCTACTGCGCCCTTCCATCTCTTTCTTGGGCGACCAACTGACCTTCTGCCATCGTACCTTTCCCAGAATGTGGCGTTCAGGAGCCTTTCGTCACTCGATCTTAATACGTGGCCCGCCCATCTTATTCGGTTTGCTTTAATGTAGCACATTATGTTTTTATCTCCATATACTGTCTGGAGTTCATCATTGTGTCTTCTTCTCCATTCTCCTGTTGTCTCTTCTCTGGAAGACCCATAGATAGTCCACAGTATCTTTCTTTCCAGTACCAGTAATTTTATCGTTTCCCGCTGGTTCAGAGTTCATGTCTCGCTTCCATACGTTATTGTGGGACGAATTATTGTCTTGTGCACTCTTATTTTTGCTGGTATTGAGAGTATTTTTTATTTAAGTACGGTAATTAATGAGTAATATGCTATGTTTCCTGCAATGATTTTGGCTGCCACGTCATTTTCATCTTTATTTTCAGATGTTATGATCGCTCCCAGGTACTTGAATTCTTTGACGACTTCAAAGTTGTATTCATTGATTGTTACAAGTTGTATTAATTGATTGTTACGTTTTGTCTAACCCTTGGTCTTGGGCTCTTTGTAACCACCACGTACTTGATCTTGTCCTCGTTGACCTTCAGACCAACTTACTTGGCTCCATTTTCGAATAGGATGAAAACTTCTTTTGCATCTCTGGTATACTGTGCAATTGTGTACACGTCATCCACAAACGCCAATAGTATTTTTGATCCTTGGGCGGCAAATCCGTTTGTCAGTTGTGGTTGGGCTTTCCTTACCTCATGTTCCAGTGCAAAATTAAATAGCAGGGGGGCGAGAGGATCTCCTTGTCTAAGCCCGGTGTCAATGAGGAATTCCTCGGACGTGGTGCTGCCAATTCTGATCCGTGCGGAAGCGTTCTCTGTGCTCACTCACCTGTGCTAATCGTACCAGCTTTCCAGGTACTCCCATTTCTACCATGGTCTCCCACAATGCTTCTCTGCTAACAGAATCCTAAGTTTGTTTAAAGTCCACGAAGATTTTGTGTACAACGCTGTTGAATTCCCAGTTTTTTTCTAACACCTGGCGTACGACAAATATCTGGTCTATGGTCGACCTTTCCGGTCTGAATCCGCATTGGTAGTCGCCTAATATTTCCTCTGCGTATGGAGTTAGCCTTCTAGACAATATTATGGATCTAATTTTTTACGTTGTATTGATTCTCGATATTCCTGTATAGTTCCGACATATTTGTTTGTCTCCCTTCTTGTGGATAGGTACTATATGGCTTTCATGCCAGTGTTTCTGTATTTCTTCTCTTTCTCAGACCTCTTATAAGATGATATATCTCAAGATGGAGCTTTCTCCCCATTTTTATTAGTTCCGGTTGTTAGTGTGTTATAGTTCTATATATATATATATATATATATATATATATATATAGTATCACTTCCAACATTAACTAAGTCATATTCTGTGTTATAAGATGAAAAAAGTTTAAAGATATTAAAAGCAGTGAGAAAGCGAAATTTTAGCGAACTAATAATAAACGTTGCTTATACTTTTAAGTTTTACGCAAAACCGAGCGAGTTTCCGCATTTTTTACCATATCTTAATGCCGGTAAAGCCACAAAAAACAATAAATTATGTTACCCAAAAGAAAGCGCCGAGGCCGATAAATCGCTATAAATCCATGGATAACAAATTCCAGAATTCTACCCTTTTTTCTTTGGACTCTTTTCATCTACTCTACTAGCTGTGTGTACAAACGAAATATTGATTCAAATTTTTCAATCAATTATCTTTTGTTTATTCAATCGGTCACAATTTGATCGAAATTGAAGAATCCTCTGTTTTTCTATCAATTTACATTCCCTTATCTCCTCGAGGAACTATAAAGGACATTGAAGTTTCACCGTTTTCGATAAGAATCAGTAATATGCATGAAATTGCCAAGTCAGTGCCGGAATTCTAGAATTTCGTGGGAACGTTGACGGTTACTTGCTGGAATATTTATATGATCAATAATGACTAATATTCTGCATACCGTCCAACTGACACGATTAAGTAATACACCAGATACACATTTTGTAAATATGAGAAATAGCAATATCATAATACAACACTTTTGTTTTATTTGTTAAGTTCACTATGAAATAGAAAAACGTGGTTAGTACTATTAGAGATGCTGCAACTAAAATGTTTTGAAAACTCCTAGAAAAGAAGTTTCATGATAAGACACAGACTTACGCAGAGTTGTAGAAAAACAAGAAAAATATTAGACGATAGAATTTTATTTTTGTGTCACCCAAATCGGAATTCGCCTCGGTCCATTTTATTTATCCCACTCTAACTGTTTTTTACCATAATTTGACCATACAAAGCTACTATTTTATTTGTAGTTGCAAATTCATCTAAATATAGAGTAAATAATATTTAATTAAAGATTCAAGATACTCCGATTTTGTCCTACTATTTTAAATCATGTTTTTTTTTTTTTAATTTGCCCCCATTTTTTTTAGCAACACTTCATCTTCACCATTATATTCATATATTTTTTTTATTTATATATTCAATGTCGTCCGAACCACTGAGTTTATAGACGACAACATTTACATATTAAAACAAGTAAAGGTTATAACATAAATTACATACTAACATGAAAGAAGATTGATATATGTAATTTGTGGTACAAACTAGATTTTAGTTTAAATATCTTTTATGCCTATAGCCGTTAAAAACTTTATAATGTTTAGATGATTATTGTCTCTAAGAAGTCTAAGAAGCTCGTCTATGTCGCAGGGAAGGTTGAGTTTACTTCTCGTTTCTTGGAAAATTTGACATTCGGTTAAAATATGTGTTACTGTACTGTTGGTTTGACACTGGTTACAGTATGGGTAGTTGTCTCTTGTGATTAGGTAAATATGTGTATGGCGGGTGTGACCAAGTCGGAGTCGAGTGAAGATGACTTGTTTTTTCCTAGGTAACAAAAAGGCTTGTTTTTGTAAAGCATTGTCTTTAATTTGACTTAGTTTTTCGGAATACTGCTACCATTTGTTTTGCCACGCACAACTAAGATGTTTTTAAGTACACTTTTAGATAGCTTGGCATTATTTTATTTAGTTGAACTTGACCATCACTTGTCGCTGCTTCGTAAGCTAGACGGTCCACAACCTTATTACCATGTACAGATAGAACCCAAATTAATACCACGTGTTTGTTTTCCTGTGCAGCATTTTGAAGTTCTTTGTAAATGTCTTTATGAATAGGGTTGCTGAAGTATATGTCTTGGATGTCACAAAGGGCATTCATTGAGTTAGTAATGATTGTGTATTTTCTCTGGTCCGTTTTGTTAATGAATTTTAGAGCTTCAAGGATTGTATACAGTTCTGTTCAGAATGTTTCAGGATCGAAGAAGTAGCAATTAATATAAGTACATTTTGATTTGTAGAGGTAACTTTAGTGATAAATGAATTCTTTGTAAAACTTTTTTAATTTTCACTAAATCGTAGACATACTATTCTAACCTTTTAGTATTAACGTAAGATCACTCGTGTTAGACAAAGGTTTTTCCTTAATTCCCTGTCTGCCAAAAACAAACACTTTTCGCAACATTTACTTTGGAGTTTGTTCTGTTCTTTACGCTATTCAATCTATCTAATACACTCTGCAACACGTTCCGATCCTAATCCTCAACTTTGTGCGATCATCGCGATCCTATTTAGATATTTCTGTTCAATATCAAGACCGACAAATTCTTTTATCATTTAAAAAGAATTTTTATTAAAAATATATTATAAATTGGGGCAAACTGTTCATCTTTATATAAGTTGGCATTTATTTTTTCAATAAAACACTGAACACTACGAGGGTATTACGAAATACACGGATCATTTAAATTTTTGAGTATTTTTCAAGTTAGTTAAGGTATAGTATCACAGCAGTTAGTTAAGGGTTATTATTATTAAGAATGGAAGTTTAAAAGAAAGAATAACGGATTTTAGTTAACAAAAAATATGAAAATATTATGAAAATTTATTTTAAATAAATTAGCTAATAATCGTACACTTTGGTTATAATTTAACACATTCTTTAATTGCCATCATAAGAAGCCATTTTAAGTCCACTGTTGAATCGTCTTGTTGGGGTATGAATGACTCCGAATCATTTTATAAGGTAAATTACGGGGCAAAAGATAAGTAGGAAAACTCCATAACTCACGGCTGAAGGACCTGAGGAGGTGATTAAAGCACTTATCGCAGAAATCTATTGTGCAGCAGTTTCCAAAACTACAATTGCCATTTGGATCGCCAATTTTCAAAAAGACATGGCGATCAATGCATATGGCTTCCTTTTTGTTGCTGTTTTTGCAGATTGTTTGCCTTGCCTTTTCCTTAAATAGAACGCTTCAGCTTTTCTTGTATGCAAATCGTTCGTAACAGTTAATTGCCTTAGTTCATCAGTATCAGTCAAACTTTGAAGATTAATTTGAAATTCATCACACGTTGCGCATGTTTTACTTCTGGAGTATCCAAAACCAATATTTAATTCCATATTTAAAATTATTCTGTACGTTTCATATGAGACTTTAGCATTTAGATGCGTTTCCTTAAAGAGGTTTATTTTTTTATTGGGAGCTCTTCTGGTAAATATATCTTTTTTGTATCTTTCAGACTATAGTTGCTCTGACGACCCTTAAAACTTTTGATGTGGTCATATAACAAACCTTTTGTTAAGTCTTCCAGCTTCCTATGTATTGCACTATGCTCTCCTCTGTTCTTAGGAGCTGCATCACTCTGCTTGAGGCTTTCCTTTATTTATAATTTTTCCTATAATTTGTTTTGTTTTTTGTAATCCCATGAATGGAACAAAAAGCTTTGGCATAAACCAGAATATTACAATCATGAACTCAAACTCCATACGGATAACTTGTATCATGGAAACTGGCAGTATTCTCGTTTTGACGAGGTCATATATACTGGACAGGTAAGACTGTAATTAAACCACTCAAATAACAATTTTGCTCATGATGAGGGTGCAGAGCATTAAAATTTCTCAATATTTCTTTTCTTTGCATCTCATTAGTTACCTTAAAGCTTTTCAACCTTAAGCAGTTAAAAGGCTGTCCAGCTTCATTAGTCGATAACTTCAACATTTTAGAGAACTCTGACATCCGGCCGGTAGTCTTCAATTTTTTTTTTGAAGGCATAATTCTGTTCTCTAACCCTCATAACTGAATCACGATTAGCCATAATCGTTTATTAATAATCACACAAAAAAACAAGAACTTACACTTTTGTGGTTACAATAATATTGGCACGTTTCTTAGAAATGAGTATTGTATCAGCCAGTTTGTTTACATGACATCGCTGGTTTTTTCGCTTGAACGTTCGGACTGAGCTGATTTTTATTCGGTACGCTATATTTTAGACATTGTTTTACGCCATACTACGGTAGTTTTTTCCCAGTTTTAGTACCCTAAAATATAGGTCGTCATTCGAAGAATTTAATGGCGTCTCTACCGAGATTTTTAATAAAAAGTCACATATCTGGTTTTTTCCCTGTACCCTTCATTTATAAGTGACATGCCTTTCGAAGAAACTATAGAGATCGGTGAAAAATTTCAAGAAAATGTAACACAGGAAGAATCTGTAAAAAATTACTTATAGAGAACAAAAATAAAACTAATTTTTAGAAGAAACTGTGAAGACAAATAATATATTACAAGAAATTGTAACCCAGGAGATGCCTATAGAAGAAGAATCTCATTGAGGACAATAAAAAAAAGAAAAGAAAAAAATACCCAAAATAACAGAAGTATTAGAAATTTCGTGATTTGGCCTAAAACAAATAGTACAAAAATACCTCAACATCACGTAAGAAAAGTTTTCAGCAGTTCTGAAAGTGATGATGAACCCCAACAGAATGACTTTATTTCAGCTGCCGGAAAACTTTGTTGCATTTGTACGAAAAATATTATAAATTCAAGCAAAGGTATCCGATGCTACGAGTGTAGCCGAACTTACCATAAATTGCGCATTGTAAAAAGTAGTCCTGTAGATCAGAATAATTTTTTTTTATTGTAAGACTTGTGTTGCTAAACAAAATCTTTACTTATGCCAGTTACTGATATTCAACTGGCCAATAATTGAAAGTAAGTGGCCAATCTGTGAATATTTTCCAAATAACAAAATGTTGAAGATTAAAAAAGCCAAATTTTTTGTAAAATCCTTTAGGAATAATCCGAAGAAACCAAAAAATAATATTAAATTAACTGCAGTCACCTTCCTAACTCTCGAGAGAACCTGTAACTATTAGAGAGCGCGTCCCCAGGTGGCGGATAGGGAAATGCCCGACCCGGTTTACCGGTGGATAGGTGGAAAATAAAATACCTCCCGTGGACCAACAGGAAATTCACCAATGATTACCGGTATAAGCAATCCCCCATTTGCTGACCAACGGCTTCGGACGGATGAGTTGGTAGGTGGTAGGGCACTCTTTTGTCCTGGGGCTAAGAAACAGGCCCCAAAAGGTGAAAGAATTAGTGGTTTGGTCAACGGCATAAGAATATAGAAGGCAACTTGAAACCACTATATTAAAGATCCCTATGGATATCTCTAGTACAATCATAATGGCTGTACAACACAACAAAACTCGCTTACTGATCATGGACATCGGAGATCAAGATCCAGCAAGAGAGGTGATTCCCATGACCACAGGGCCTCCTGGGTCGTTAATATGCAAAAACCCTGTGAAACGCCCAATAACACACCTATAAGAAAAATCTTATAAGTAGAAACGTTAGGACTATGCCTCAATCAGGAAAAATTCAATGCGCAATCAAAGAAATGGAACGCATGAAAGCAGCAATAATGGGCACAAGCGAAATGAGGTGTCCTGACTCAAGTTATTGTGACAAAAGAATACAGAGTATACTATTCAGGATCAGAAAATGGCAAATATGAAATTGGAGTCGGAATTATCACACATAAAAGAAATATGTCAACAACTTCATACCAGTGGACAATAGAATCATCTTGTTAAAAATAACACAGCAAACCACAGTGATGAGGAAATATCAGAATTTTACAAACAAATAAGCAACCTTATAAGAGATATACCGAGACATATACTCCTTATAGTCATCGGAGATTTCAATGCTAAATTAGGTAACCGAAAAAAAGGGCAACATATTGATTCTTATGGATTAGGAGAGAGAAATCAATGAGGAGAAACTATAAGTTTCTTTGCAGCTGAACATGACTTAATTAAAAACATTTTAAAAACTACCACTTAGACGCCTGTATACGTGGGAATCACCTAGAGACAATGGAAAAGATGTTATTATGAGAAACCAAATAGACTATATACTTGTTAACAAAAGATATCGAAATAGTTTCAACAGTGTTAAAACCTACCCAGTTAAAACCTTTAAGAATACTATGTAAAATCTTTAATCATATCTATGCACAGGCAATATATCAAAAGATTGGCTAGTTTCAGAATAATTTATTACGTTACCAAGGAAACAGGGGAGAATATAGGTTATAAGTTTAATGAGCCATACACTAAAACTTTTTCTTAAAATTATACATCATAGAATATACAAGCTATGCGAAGAGAGAATACAAGACACACAGTTTTGATTTATAAAAGGCGTAGGTACGAAAGATGCACTGTTTAGTCTACAAGTATTATTCCAAAGATGCAGAGATATGACTTGCGATGTCTGCCTTGTGAACTACCAAAAAGCATTTCACACAGTTCAACACCGAATAACAACACCGATAACCAACGAGACTGTACTACGAAGAATGAGGAAAGAAAGAGAAGTGATATATACGATTAAAAGGAGAAAGTTAGAATATCTCGGACATGTAATGAGAAACGACACTAAATACAGATTACTGAAAATAATCCTTCAAGGCAAAGTATTCGCAAAGCGAGGAATAGAGGGCAGAAGAATATCTTGGTTAAAAAACCTGAGGAAATGGTTCTCCACAATTATTACTAATCTATTTAAAGCATCAGTTAATAAAATAATTATAGCCAGAATGATAGTCAATATTCGAAACGAATGGGCACCAAAATAAGAAGAAGACCTTCTTAACTGACAAATCACTGTATAGTTTACCCTAATTTGACTTTGTAACCACAGTCCCAACTAGAAGATATCATCTTGTCTTACTTAGCTATTAAACATTTACCTCGTTCCATTCTCTATCGGAATCTATCTAACGTCAGAAATGTTTTATTCAAATAAGTAGAAATATTTACGATATAAATGCTGCATATTTGAGGTGTTTAAGTACAGTATATGTAACAATGAAATTGAAACAATGACAAACTCTAAAGAAAATTTCAAGGAGACATATTAATTTACCAACAATCTCACACAAATCAAAACCGACGATCGCAAAAACTTTGAAACAAGTAAGTGCGACACAGCGGTTTGCCATTCTTTCGTAATAAATAGAAACGGAGAACAAAATGATTTTGTCTCGTCGGTTTCGTAAACTCGAAATAATAAAACGCCCTTTATCTCTGTTTTACAAAAAGATATAAATAAATTTTGTTCGAGAACATAAAAGCTCCTTTATGGAGGATTTCCAGGCAAGATTAGAAAGTAATGTTGACTCTCACATGATATTAAAGGTTAATGATAAAGAGGATGCTGAAAATCTCTAAAGGACCTCAAGAGATACCACGTCTCTGCTTTGCAGCCTAGACTTAATGTTACACTTTAAAAAATTACCTCTATATTTTAATTATTTTAATAGCTTGAATGAATTTTCATTTTGAATATTCTGCTAGCTTTCTAAATTCCATTATATCTGAGTGAATGCGATGACATGGGCGATGTTTTTTAAAGAGAGATTACTGCATTTAGATACATTATTATTTATTACTTATAATATGTAAAAATAAATCTATGTTTATTTTAATAAGACAACAGAGTGCGTTGTGCCTTTCACACAATAAATAGTTTGAGGTTTCGTTTGAATTGGATATCATTAACATTTAGAAATTGAAGGGCCCGGTCGTAAAACTTGTTAAGTGACAAAATAAAAAAATTAATATCACATTTTGAATCTAAAGACTAACAAAATAATTTTTTTAAATCAGCCGTTAAATAAAATATTTTAGAAATATAATACTCTCATATTATAATAAAAAGACATTGATTTTTATTAAATTAATTTTTTTTTAATTTTAAGAAATTTAGAAAAAAATGGAAAAAAAGTTTTTAATGGGTTTTAGTTAAGGAAATAAAAATCTCTTAAGAAACTATAAAGACACTTAACAGGTTATTGATCAATGGGTTAAGTTAGCATAAAATTGTTTAGTTTAAGATAACTTTATTTGAGCAAAATTTATAAGAAAACAAGAGATGAACAGAATTTAAACAACAAATGAACATAAAAAATAATTTTGAACTGTTAAATCTTGGGATTTCAGTGAATAGTAGAAAGAATGATGTATTCGTGGAATCCAATGGAGGCATGACATCACATGGCCCAGTTTTGACTATTCTATGGGCAACGCTTCTGGATACTTTTGAGTCAAGTTTCTATTAAAATCTTCTTCCAGTAAGAGACTAGGGCTACCCCTTTTTCTTTTAAGACTAACGGATTGTGGAATTCCATTGTACGTGTCATAAGAAAGCATGATATAAGGATTATTAATATTCAAGAATTTCTCTCCAGTCGTCCCTATCCATCGCTTTTCTCCGCCAAGCACGTATTCCCATATTTCTCATGTCTTCATCGATGTTATCAAGGAACCTTGTTCTGGGTCTTCCTCTTCTTCTCTGACCAATGGATCTATCAAGGAGCGTTTTTGTAGCTAGACCATTTTGCTCCATCCGCATTACACGTCCTATCCACCTGTCCTATTTACGATATCAGGTTCCTGGTATATTCTATAAAGTTTTATAGTCTTCTCCACAGTCCATTGTCATTCACTGCTCCATAAATTCGCCTTAGTACTTTTCTTTCGAAACATCCTAACATGGTTTCATTATTTTTTGTTAGAGTCTAGGTCCCTAAACCATATGTTAGGACTGGGCGTATTATTGTTTTGTAGAGTTTTATTTTTGTATTTCTCGATATAATTGTGGATTTAAGGAGGAGATTGAGCCCAAAATAGCATCTGTTGGCTGTGCAAATTCTGCGGTTTATCTCTGCGGTAATATTATTTTCAGTGTTAAGGAGCGGTCCCAGGTATACAAATTCGTTCACTGCTTCGATGACGTCGTTTACTATAACGATGGGTCGTAGGGTCCCCTGGCGTAGCTTCAGACAGGTTCAGACAGTTCCCCCTGAATTCGTACTCTACATTCAACGTTTTCAAGAGTTAGTTTTGTTAAATTTACTGATTTGGTATTCCTAGCTCTTTCATTACTTTGAACATTTCTCTTCTATTCACAGAGTCGTAGGCTGCTTTGTAGTCTATAAATATGAGATGAGCATCAATACCATATTCCAGTGTTTTTTCCAAAATTTGTTTTAGGGTTGCAATCTGATGAATTGTAGATTTACCACCTCTGAAACCAGCCTGGTATTTTCCTACTATCATGGCCACCTTCTTTATATAGTTCAGCTGGGAGATTATCTATTCTGGGTGATTTGTTTCTGGCTAGTTTTTTAACTGCATCTTTAACTTTAAGAATAATTGGTGGTTCCTCTTCCCTCTCGTCTGCTCTCCCTACCTCATCCCTTTTGTCTTCCAGGTTTTCTTCTTCTTTCTCCATATTCCTGTATATGACATAGATGTCTATAATTACGCATTTTATCATCCTTTAACTAACGGATCCAACATTCTCTCCACTTACCAGCAACAATGGGGACCGAGGTGCGTTTGCTTATATATCACAACTTGCTGGTACATGTTTTTCGTATAGTTGTGACGTTAGACATCCCAGTATGAACAAATAAAACTTCAGACGAAAACTAAAAAGATAAAAAATCTTTATAGGAAACTAAAGGCTAGAAATATCAGATGCTAAGATCTAAGCAATATACTAGATTAAAGAGAGAAATTAAATAAAAAGTAATAAATAGGAAAAGTAGGATGTGAAAGAAAAAATGTGAATATTTTGAAGACAGGTATTAAAGTAGCAGATAATCACCGACAGAGTAGTAACCCCCAAATTCATATAGAACATGTCGAAAGATTGAATTAAGACAGATAGGCAAACCGAAGAACTAGAATGACTACCGGCTTATAAGCTTGATCAATCATGTCACTAAAGCGTTCACTAAGATCATTTATAGAAGAATATATGATAAATGTGAGTCAAATATTGATAGATCGCAGTTTGGCTTTCGGAAAGCACTTGGAACTAGAGAAGCAATTTTCGCTCTCCAGGTGCTTATACAGCGGTGTAGAGACGTTGATAAGGACATGTATTTGTGCTTTGTGGATTTTAGAAAAGCATTTGACAATGTCAATCATGAACAATTGATAGATATTCTGCGAAAGACAGGTATTGACGACAAGGACATTCGAATTGTGGGAAACCTATACTGGGGTCAAACAGCAAGAGCAAAAATTGGCAACGAACTCATTGAAAGTGTGCAGATCAAAACAGGTGTCCGTCAGGGGTGTATATTATCCCCACTCCTATTCAATATTTATTCCGAAGAAATATTTAACAAATGTATGGAAAATGCAAATGAGGGCATAAAAATAAACGGCGAGTTAACGAACAATATAAGATATGCCGACGACACGGTGATCCTTGCCAGTAACATAGACGAATTACAGCAGGTAATGGAAAGAGTTTATTCAGTTAGTGAGGAATACGGCCTGAGCCTCAACTTCAAGAAGACAAAGTGGATGCTGATAAGCAGGAAGCAACAGCCTGCTCGACAGTTACGGATAAGTAACATACTAATTGACCATGTAGAATCTTATGTGTACCTTGGCACCAACGTAAATGCAAAATGGGAACAGGCCACAGAAATTAAGGCGAGAATAGAACGAGCTAGAGCAGCATTTAGCAATATGAAAAGGCTCCTCATAAGCAGGGATTTGTCTCTTCCCCTAAAACTACGTCTAGTTAAATGCTACATTTTTCCGATCTTACTGTATGGTGTGGAGGCCTGGACGCTGACGGAGACGCTCACGAGAAAACTAGAAGCATTCAAAATGTGGGTGTACCGACGCATTCTTCGTATATCCTGGATCGAACATGTCACCAACATAGAGGTAATCCAAAGAATCGGAAAGGAGAAAGAAATCGTGAATACAATTAAACAAAGAAAGCTTGAATATCTAGGCCACAGATTGAGATACGATAAGTACCGTCTACTGCAATTGATTGTCCAAGGAAAAATAGACAGTAAGCGGGGGCCAGGCAGGAGAAGACACTCGTGGCTCCAAAATCTGAGGAAGTGGTTCGGGCTCACATCGGTCGAACTATTCAGAAGCTCCGCAAACAAGACCAGAATTGCCATGTTAATAGCCAACGTTCGCAACGGACAGGGCACTTGAAGAACAAGAAGAAGAGGCAAACAGAGCCACACGATAACAACATACAGTTATAAAAGAACGTAGATGATTAAAATTAATTTTTAAAAAAGAATTAAAAAAGAAGTTAGGGTACGTTAAAAATGAATCTGGAAGAAAATGATTGTTAAGATTAGTAAACATGGAGATTTCTAAATATAGTTACACTTGAAAATGTACCATAGGTGATTTTTATAAACATAAACATCGATTTCTGTTATCATAATAATTATAACCTTTTATGTATGTACCGAATAATCGTTATTTGATTGCTGCTTAATGATTAGCCGTACCCATAATAATTGTTAAATAATATCGCTGATGTTCTTTCTGTCTTTTATATTGGTGTAAATGATATTGATTATTTATTGGTAACACATATGCACATAAAAATAGTGACGTATAACTATCAACCATAACATCATAGTGTGTCGATAAACATTATTGCATACAGGAGAAACAATTAAAGAAGCACTATCTTAATCTGTAAAACAGAGTAACAAAGAACAATATACTATATGTACAAAGTAAATATTTCAAACTTGGCTAACAATAAATCCTGTTTTGAACACCTCTTTTTAAACTTGAAAGAAAGGAGTTAATTTCGTTTGACATTAACAGCTTTAGCTAATCTATTTTAGCAAACGAACCGTCGTAAAATATTATTATTAGTTTTGCTAACAATAACCGAAAATTATGAACCTTAATTTATTGATTCGAAAACTTTGTAGTTAAGAAATTATTCTTTACAACGGCATTCCATTGGTAAAACCAATTAGAAGCTGCCACGCGTACATTATATGTGTGTACACACACATTATATATATACATATATATATATAGAAAAGAAATTTAATCTTTGCAGATAAGTTAAATAGTAAACTCTTAAATATTGGGAAAATCTGCAAGAAAGACTCTAATGAGTATCAATTGTTTCGCCGAACGTTTTCGCCAAAGAGAATTAATTTGGCTTCTTCAGGGCTAAAAGAGAAGAAATTATAATTAGCTACCATATACCTATTATCTATTTAAAAAACACTGGAGATCTTACCCTAACTTAGAATTATTGTGGAGTTAGGATGTTAAAAAAAACTTAGCTAGTAACAACATAGCGGTTTTTGTTACTATGTGAAAAAATAATTAAAGCAATTAAAGCAAATTAAATTAAAAGCAATAATTAAATTTATGATTATTGGAAAGTTCACACGTGAGGTTCTGTTTTACCAGGACTCATGCGCTGACATGTCAAAGTAGTTCTTATGATTCTTTATAATGTCGTTAAGGTTCATTGGTGTACAAAAATAAAGTTAATTCCCAGTTTAGGGTAATATTATTATTTAAGATTTTTCTTAATTAAAAACCTTTTATATTATATTGTTTATGTATTATTATTATAATATCTTATTAAGATGTATCTAAGAAAAGCAAGGGAATGTTATCTTTTTTTGATTAATGAAAATTATTATTCAAGAAGGTTAGTTGTTAATGGATATATCAGTCGAGCTAGTTCTCTATGATGTTGTATTGTTCTTGGTATCGGATTTAAGTAAGAAGTGGTATATATCGCTTAGATTCTTAATGTCACTCTTAACATTGATGGAGAAATCGTTAAGGAAAATATATGACATTTCAATGAACTCTCTTTTAGATTTGTAGACGTATTACAAATAAATAATGCAACAAATAGAGAGTGGGTCAGAATTTGATTCATTGAAATCGACACGCACCGACTTAATGCGTTCGGTTAACATCGTAGGCATCAATTTCCATAGCGATGCACTAAAACATGAGTCAATTAAGTTCGCAACTGCATAACGAATGGATACCACATCTGTCAAAGCAGCTCTAGCGGTAGCATTATTGAGAGAAGGCCTGAGCCAGAGGGCCGTGGCAAATCGACTAAATTTAAGCCAATCTGCTGTGTCCCGAGTATATCGTCGGTACCAAGATACTGGTGATTATGTCCGCCGACAAGGAGGAGGCCGTAAACGAACAACAACGCAGAGAGATGATCGATTTCTTGTATCTAAATCTCTGAGAAATCGACATTTGACTGGTGCTAATCTCAAAGAAGAGCTTAGAGAGGTCCGAGGTGTGGTTACTAGCGTTTGGACAGTAAGAAGAAAACTTAAAGCAGCCAACCTGACACCAAAAAGGGCAGCTACGAGTCCCAAGCTAACTGCAGCCCAGAAGTAAAGGCGACTAGAATTTGCTCGCGAACATCTGGATTGGGACGACTATCAATGAAGTCAGGTATTATTCTCCGACGAAAGTAGGATCTGCCTACATGGCAACGAAAAGAGGCGTCGAGCCTACAGAAGACCAGAAGAACGATTTGCTCAATGTTGTATACGAGAAATTGTGTTATATGGAGGCGGTTCTTGTATATTTTGGGCAGGCATTTCCATGGATGGGAAAACCGAGTTGGTTTTCGTGCATGGTGGAGGTTTAACGGCGGATCGTTACATCAGAGATATTTTGGAGGAAATGTGGTTTTATACGTGGGATTTATTGGTGATGCCTTTATTTTATTGCATGATAATGCACGATGTCATACCGCACAAGTCACCACCACCTATTTGACTGAGATCGGTATACCTACAATAAATTGGCCTGCGTTGAGCCCGGACATAAATCCAATAGAGTATGTTTGGGATGAGCTTAAACGAAGGGTCCGAAACAGAAATCATGCACCAAGGAGCCTAATGGAATTGAGGGCTGCGCTTAATGATGAATGGGAAGCAATGCCTCAAGAATTTATTAGAAAAGTCATCCGATCCATGCGAAATCGACTGGAAAGTGTAATTAGGAATAGGGGTGGTAATATCAGATATTGAAAAATAAAAAAATTCATTTCGTAATCGATGATTTCTCTGTTCATTACGTCTTTCTTGGGATAGTTCCAATGATGAATATTTAAGAAACTCTGTTCGTATAGCATATTGTTTTATAATGCGTCTTCCACATAATGAAATAGTGGTTTTTGTAAGTTCAATAATAAAGTTACTGTTTGCACATTACATTTTGTTACTTTCATACTTCTTACATTAAAACAGAAGGTGTAATCTCAAATATCGCTTTTGAGTCGATTGTTTTGCACTCAAGTGTAGATTCTAACAGAGAAATAAACCAAAGAATTATAATTAGTAAAAAACTTTTACTGAAATAACTTTGTAATAACAATTTTATTTAGGAACTAAGAGAAAGAATTATTAAATACTATTTGTGGCTAGTAGTATTTTATGGAGTAGAAACATGGACGCCAAAAACCTTTGCTATGGCGGTCGTCAACGTTGGATACCTCTGCTGTGGTACAAAAAAAGATATTTTTTTCGTTTATTTTCTTAAGTATTGCTTTTTACACAAACTTAGTAATTTTAGATAGAATTACACTATAAATAAAAGTTATTAAAAAAAAGGTCGGTGTTAATTTTTATGTCTGAGTGTCCAGCAACTAAATTCCGTTAATTAATTTCAAAAAAGGAAATCTGTGCGATTGTACATTGAAGCAAAACAAATATTTAGGTTTCAAATATATATTTACCTCATAAAGGTACATCTTAGTTTGCTTTTAAACTTGGGAGTGTTTTGTTAACGAGAGAGAGTTGTATTATGATTTGAGTATTCCAAATGCAGACTAGCTTTATTAAGTGTTTGGCAAATATAAATTTTCCCTTTTCTGTTTTCTCTGTACGTTTTTGGTACAAAACAATCGTATTTTTGTATTTGTTTTCCTGCTTAAAATGTTAGGGCGCAATGTGTTTGCTATGCTCAACATTTTTATTATTTCGTATTACGCTCCACTTAGAATACGATATTCTCGATATGGCTAAATTAAACAAACACAATTCCCGCTTTACAATATTGTCTTTATTTTACGTTTAATCTAGTTATGAATTGTAGGAGTGTTGTTTTACAAAATACTTAATACAAATATATTTAAGTTTCAACAACGGTTGATTTTAATTAATTAGGAAAAGACTTATTACTTCCAGAAACTGGCCTCCTATGAAAATTGCTGAATAGTATGTTCTTAACTCCTGTCCACCTTAGAATACATTGTTCTCATTTATTATACTTAGCCAGTTAGAAACCGGGTTATGAATCTCTTGACAACTTCTTGGTTAATAATTTTTGTAGAATTTTTTAAAATATTCTTTCTGAGTCCGGAGTAGAACTCGAAAGGTCAAATACATAAATTAAAACTGTCATTTTCACCACAATAAATTGTGGTTTAATCCCATATGAACAATGCGAACATAATATTTAACTTAGATATGCCAGAAGAAGAAAACTGTTTCAGAACCTTATTAAAGAAGATTATCTAAAGTATTTTTTTCTACAAGGAGAAATGATCAGATATCTTCACCAAAGACGGCTCAATCGATAGTTCACCATATCAGATATAAATGATTTGTGGAATAACTTAAGAACATTAGAGAAAAAGAAAATAAGAAATGAAGCTATTACAAAAACCTGTAAAAGACAAAAGAAAGTTATACAGTGTGTCCGTAAAGTATGGAATAAATTCGATATTTCCTAAATGAAATGGATCGCTTGGCCTCAACAAGGAATATTTTCGAGGAGTTTGTGTCTAATTGCCAAAAATGCTACTTGCTTGGGAAAAATGTTACAATTGACGAGAAACTAGATGCATTTCGTGGAAGATGCTCCTTTATTCAATACATCCCCAAAAAACCCAATAAATATAAGATCAAAATTTATGCCATGGTTGACGCTCGCATCTTTTACACTTATATCATGGAAATTTATGCAGGGACTCAACCAGATGGCCCATTCTTCATAAGTAACAAACCACGAGACGTGGTAAAAAGGTTGGCAACACCTATATTTAATAAGGGGAGAACACTGACCACTGACAACTGGTTTTCTGATTTTGATTTGATAAAAGATCTTGATGAGAAAAATATTGCCTTTGTAGGAACAATGAAAAAAAATAAGGCCCAAATTCCCAATGAATTTAAGGTAACAAAAAAAGCGTGAGCCCAATACCAGTATTTTTGGGTTTCGGAAGGACATGATTCTTGTTTCCTACGTACCTAAGAGCTATAAAAACGTAATATTAGTTTCAAGCCAACATGATGACGCAGCAATCGATGCAGAAACAGGTCACCAAAAGAAACCCGAGATTATATCATTCTATAACAAGGCAAAGGGAGCTGTAGATATAGTAGACAAACTTTGTGCTTCTTACTATGTTGCCAGGAACACCAAAAGATGGCCGATGGTAGTATTTTTTCCATGTTAAATGTAGCCGTGATCAATAGTTATATAATCTATTCCACCAATAATAACGAAAAAATACTTAGAAGAAAATACCTTCGACTACTTTCAAATGCTCTTGTGAAAGGACACGTCGAACGAAGAACACAATACTCCCTTCAAAATGAGCTCAAAGAAAAAATTTCAAAAAGAAAAATGATAAACGTTCAAGGATCACGCGCTTCAGCTGTGAAATTTGTCAGAAATTCATCTGTATGGAACATTCAAAGCATATTTGTCAAGACTGCAAAACTGCGATACAATAATATGTGTAATGTGCAATATCTAGAAGACATCGGCGATTTATGACACCATTGTTGTTTTTAATGAAATTCAATAAAATTTTTATTAAAATATATTAAAATTTTTATAAAATATTAAAAAACATATTTATAAAGAAATACAGTGTATCAATCTTCTACCGAATATATTTTGTATTAATATTATAATATTTCATTACCTACATCTTAAAATAACTAATTAGTATTTAGCGTATCTAGGAAATACGCGCGACCATTCTTGTTGGTACAAAGGCCGCGACAGCTGGAAGGTTAAACAGTTTTCCTAATTGATTTACTATAGATAAAGTCAGTTGAGAAGTCAGTTGAGATGGCAGTGTACGGATATAGGATAACAGCGTTGCCAATTCTACTGCCATTGTAAGTTTTGCTACTTTTGTAAAATAAGCAGGGCCAAACTCACGGTAAACTAAGATATGTTTAGGTAAGCTAAAGTTGTTAATAGAAAATTCGTGAATGAAATAAATGGTAATAATTCCTAAAATGCTTTTATACATAATACCGCAGTTAATAGGGAAAAAAATATGAAAAATATTCTACAGGTTTGTTAATGTTCTAAACGGTAGATAAGGGATAACTGATGATAATTCCTTGAAGAATTACAGCCAATTTTGCTTTGTTTATTTTTTAAAGAAAGATGAAGTTTGGAAAAAATCATTTTTTTGCCTATTTTGTTCCTCGTGCATTTTAGGGAAAAATGTTTCAAATAAATGTTGCAGATCTTAAACAGTTTTTTAATTTTTTAGTTTGTAAATTAAAATACATAAACAAATGACTGAGATAATTGCAAAAAACCCCTAATTGAGGCCCCTAGAACACAAGGGTGTAAGTGCAGTTGCTTATCACTTAGCAACTGATATCTAACAACAGGCACGTACTTTTGGCTTCAAACTTTCTACATTAACAACAATAACACCATCAAAAATTACATGTCATTGAAAACATGCTGAAAACTGAAAAAGTGCTACCTAGGTTTTTAAATTTATATCGAACTTTGAACAAAGATTTTTCAAAACTTTGTTTTTGGCACTTACACCCCTTGTGTTCTAGGGGCCTCAATTGTGCACTAATTTATTAAATGTTCATAACTTTATTTTTTGCATAATGACGTCTAATATAACTACTTGAAATTATGTCGATTAATGAGTTATTTAAGTGTGCTACATTTCAACCAGATCAACTAAATATTTTATTACCTTTACTGAGAAAAGAATACCCCCGAAAAACAATTTTCAATCATCTTCATTTTCATAATCTAGTTCATCTTCAGAGTCATCGTTTAATGAAATTCTAATAGGTTCAATGTCATCTTGAATGTTGTCTACTGTCCAAAAATTATTCTCCAATTTTATAACATGGTTGACGTAATTTTTCCAATGTCCATTGTTCTGTACTTTATCATAACCTTCATAAATCAATGTTTTAACGTCGTTTTGTTTGAAACTTGAATTCTTAGAGGACACGTACCGTTTCACTTCACTCCACACCATTTCTATTGGGTTCAGTTCACAGTGATAAGGCGGAAGTCTTAAGATATGTACATCTACGCGGCATTGTTCGTCACTGTGATTCCTGTATTTTTCACCAATACAATCAATTTTGTATTTGTCATAAATATTTTTAAATACATTAGCAGTTTCCAGAAGTTCATTTTTTAAGTAATCTTCTTCAAAATAAATGTCCTTTTCATAGAGCCACTCCTTAATTTGACGTTTCACCCAATATTGTTTGGGAAAATTTAATTTCCTAGAGTGATAAGATGCATTGTCCAAGATAATGACATTCTTTTTATTTTTTGGGAGATTCGGTATTAACATCTCTTCAAACCATTTTTCAAATAGATCTCCGTCCATCTCTTCATGGTAATCTTCAGCACCTTTTTTGGCAAGAAAAGTGATGTCAGCACCTTCAACAAATCCGTCTTTGTTTCCTGCATGGACTAAAACAAATCTTGGTCCTTTTCCGGTCAGAGTTTTTAAACCTGTGGTAAGTCCATTTACGAAAGCCTGTCGGCTATTTTTTATTGTTGTATCTTGCCATACTTGCCCATTGGTTATTCCAGTATTAACCCATGATTCGTCCATATAAATGATATTGGCTCCTTCGTTCCTCAGTTTCTTTATTTCCCGGAGATAGTGACGCCTCCAAGCGACTATTTCTTGTTTTTCTATTATTAATATTGAATTTCTACCTTGTTTGCCATATATAAAACCCATGTCGTGCAATAGTCTTCTCAACGTACTCTTGGAAAAATTCGGAAGATGCTCCATTTTCTTAATTTTGTCTAGTACTACGTCAAGGGTTGGAGGAATATTGTCCATAAAAAAACCGTGCACTACTTGTCTTATTCTAGACCGAGTTGCTTCATCATATCTATTCTCACGACTATTCAAATAACCGGTTCTTTTTTTTCTTATAGGAGTTACGAGTGGACCATTTTTACTTTCACTTCTATATCGGAATATCGTTCGCTCAGAGACTCCAGTCATAGCAGAAACTTCCCGCACTATTGTTGATACACTTTTATCATTATTACTGTTTGATAAATAGTTAAAAACATTTAACACTATTTTTTTGCATTCACTATTTAACAAATTACCGTTTTTGAATTTTATTACACTCGCGGCCATTTTGACACTGACACGACACAAACGTCTGATATCAACTGAAAATTCTTTTAATGACTCTCAAGTATTTACCTGAATTTATAATTGCTGGCATTAGACAATAATTTTGAATTTATAAATAGGTATATTTTTTTAATTCTAAATTATTTTTTAATGTCTGTAACTGTAAATGCAGGTAGAGAAAGTGTGTCATTAAAAGGACATTAAGATCAAAAACGGATTATACAAATAATTATTTCATTTCCACGAATTGTAAACAATTTTGAACAGAAGATATAATTCCGAAAAAACCAGATTTCCGAAATATAACTTTCTATTTTTAAAATACCAACAGAAAAATTATATAATTAAAAAAATGTAGTATTTTTCCGTTTCACATTCATAAATATTTCCGAAATTATAATTCTTTTATAGGAGCCGGCCCATAACGTACGATTGTAGGTACGATTAAAAACTGACAACAATGTAGTTATTTCTGGCATATAGAAAGTACAGGCCTATCTCTGGAACGCTGCCATCTGAATGTGAATTTTAGTATAGCATATCTCCTCCATTTACGATTCTGACTTTGATATCTGACTCTTAATATCTGACTCATATAATAAAAAATGTAGAGCGCTCTGGTTTTTTCAAAATTTGCTGTAGAATACCAATCATGGTTTAGCATTAGTTTTATACACTCTGTATAGTGCTTAATCGATATCTAATTGAGAATTTACAGGTAATTTATTTACCAAAAAACATTTCAGCCTCATTATCGATTTTAATTGCGAATACTAATGCATCACACTTTAGATTTCAGTGTAAGATCTTCAAATGTATAAATCACAAACAAAATATTTTGATAAATGGCACACAAACAACGACAACTTGACAATATTATATCTTAATTTGTTGGAGAAAGCAGATGCGAAAGACTGTTTTAATATGTAACATAATTTATTATGCAGATATAGCTAGCTTCCGGGGAATTTTTTGCAGTCATTTGTCAGTTTGAAGTCTAGTGGTATATATAATTTCGAATTTCGCAGAGATTGTAGTATTATTTTGGTAATTGCGTAGTTCAGTAATGTTACCGTTAATTTATATTTTCGTGGATAAACGTTGATATTTTCAGATTGCAATATTGTGGTTTCCTATTTAGCTAAACGTTTACATGCAGGATAGATTACATGCATGTTGAGTGAATTCTTAACCTTTATTTGACGGCAGAATTATAAAACAATAACACAGGAACAGGCACAGGAGAACTAAAAATGAAAATTAACGAAGAGTTAAGCAAAACAATAATCAATGATAATGAAGATTCCAACGAAAAATGGGAAACATTTAAGAACACATTAATGATGCCAATTAAAGATACACTGAGTAGTCACAAAATCGATGAAGCTAAGACTCCATGGATGACAGATGAGATCCGGCAACTAATGAACAAAAGAAGATGATAAAAAAACTAAAATGTAAACGAATACAAAGCCACACACAAGGAGATCAGGATAAAAATACGGTCAGCTAAAGAGAAGTGGTACAACGACAAATGTTTAGAGATAGAAGAACTCCAGAGAAATCATGATAGTTTTGAGTTGCACAAAAAAATTAAAGAATTAACAGGTATCAGACGATCCAACAATAGTAACATTCTGGTTGATATGAATGGTAAAATAATATCTGATATCAGAGGCAAAATAAACAGATGAAGAGAATACGTCCAAGAATTGTTTAAGGACGACAGGGCACAACAAGATAGCATGAATGATTGCGAGGAACATGATATAGGTCCAAATATAACTAAGGATGAAATAATACATTCAATAAATCTGACAAAATCTAATAAAACTGAGGAGCCTGACAAAATTCCAACTAAAATAATTAAATTAATCAGAAGATCAGATCAATGTATTAGTAAACTTATATAATACTATATATAATACGGGTATTATTCCGAGAGATTGGCTCAAATCAACATTTATCACATTACCAAAAAAACCTAATACAAGGGAATGTAATGGCCACCGTATAGTTAGTCCAATGAATTTGCAGAAAAGTGGAACAAGATATCGCTGAAACCCAATTTAGATGTAGGAAAGAAATGGGTACACGAGAGGCATTATTTGGATTTAACGTCCTCATGCAAAGCTGTATGGATGTAAACCAACCACTCTATGTTTGTTTTATTGATTACAATAAGGCGTTCGATAGGGTCCGACACAACCGTCTTATACAGTTACTTAAAGTTAAACACATTGACAAAAAAGACTTAAGAATAATAACTCATCTCTACTTTAACCAAACAGCAAAAGTCAGAGTAGGCAAAGAACTTTCGGAGGAAGTAGAGATAAAAAAAGGCGTAAGACAAGGTTACATACTCTCCCCCTTATTGTTCAATCTATATTCGCAAGAAATAAATAAAAAATCACTCGAAAATGTTACAATTGGAATAAAAGTCAAAGGCAGTACCATCAACAGTATCAGATACGCCGATGATACTATACTAATTGCCGAGAATATACAAGATCTACAGACACTTTTAGATAATGTAGTAAATGCTAGTGAGGAAAGCGGACTAACGCTTAATGCTAATAAAACAAAATTTATGAACAGAATTTGGAAATTCAGAATTTCCAAAACACAACAACAAGACATTTTAAACATAAGAGGAGTTCCAATAGAAAAAGTGAAAAAATACAGATATCTTGGTACAATTATTAATGAAAATAACGAGTACACAGAAGAAATAAAAATGAGAATTGGACAAGCTAGAGCAAAATTTAATAATATGAGAAAAGTATTATGCAGTAGAGACCTTAGTTTGCAACTCAAAATAAGAATATTACGTTCATATGTGTTTTCGGTGCTGCTGTATGGGGTGGAGGCCTGGATCTTAAAAAAAGAGATGAGCGATCGACTTGAAGCATTCGAGATGTGGACCTACCGAAGAATACTAAAAATAAGTTGGGTAGACCGAATAACAAATGTTGAGGTTCTCAGAAAGATGAAAAAGGAAATGGAAATCATGAATACGATTAAGATAAAAAAGTTACAATATCTCGGCCACGTTATGAGAGGGGATAAATATGTGTTACTACAAACCATAATGCAGGGAAAAATACAGGGAAAACGAAGTATTGGAAGAAGACGCATCTACTGGCTCAACAATCTGAGAAAATGGTATAATTGCAGTTCCGTCGACTTGTTCAGAGCTGCAATCTCAAAAGTGAACATAGCTGTGATAATTACCAAGCTCCTTAGAGGAGACGGTACCTAAAGCAGAAGGCACAATTGAGGCGGTGGCTAGAATAAGGGCCTATACGCCTATGGGCCCTTCTTCAGGAGAACACAGAATTGAACTCTTTATGTTGTTCTCTGTCAGTCTACCAATTTTTCTACAATATTACGGTTTTTTACGTTGGTATAACAGTTTTTTAATGAAGTGTTGGCATAGATGAGAAAGATTTGTGCGTCTAATTTGACTCTGTTTTGGTGAATTTCTAACAATGTGATTTAGGTTATGGATTGTGTTATGGAGATTTAATCACTAATGACATCTTTAATCTTCACAAGTAATATATTATGAAGCATGTCTGTATTTTTTAATGAAGTGTTGGCATAGATGAGAAAGATTTGTGCGTCTAATTTGACTCTGTTTTGGTGAATTTCTAACAATGTGATTTAGGTTATGGATTGTGTTATGGAGATTTAATCACTAATGACATCTTTAATCTTCACAAGTAATATATTATGAAGCATGTCTGTATTTTTCACATCTTAAGAGCGCATTTTGCACAAATAAAATTACAATATTAGACTAAAAAACGAAGCACTATTACCAAAGACCAATTTTGGTATAAATTCAAAAGTACACACAAATTTCTACTAGTTAAAAGTTATAAAGAAATGTTTGGAGCTCATAAAATACCGAAGTCTAAAATATGCAGATTTTTCCGTGGTTATAAAATACTCAGAAAGCGGCCACGAAAAATTTGACACATTAATCCGTTGTAACCGCAGATAATGCAAGGAAGGAATTATTTTTCAGTTACCGTTATCCAGTGCGATTCTAATTGACTCTATAAATTGTAGAACTAGCTGTGGAATGCATAGAGAACAGTAAAAGGGAACTGCTGACTACTCTCCAAATTTAAATATAGTCCGCGATGAAAACGCCAATAAAAAAGTAATTAATGATTTTCAATAGAAATCTATTGAGTGAGTTGAGAACTTTAATGGAAGTCTTGTTTTAGGAAAGAACGGGGTACTTCACACAGTAAAAATAAAACACTTAATTTAAATCAAAATCTGAATTATTTTATTGGAAAAATCATTAAAAACGGCTAATAATGGTGAATCGTTTATTAATTTATATATAATATACAGGGTGAGTCACCACTAACGAGACGAAAAATTACAGCGAAACGGTAAAAGATTTTGAAAAAATGTTAAATGTATAGTATGTAGGTTGATAAAATCTACATTTTAAAATTATTCTGAAATATACAGGGTGTCACAATAAAGCGCGGCATTTCAAAGTTATATTTTTTCTTATGGAACACCCTGTATTTTATTGGATTTTCTAATTGTCTGCAAAAAATAAGGTATAGTTTCATAAGACTTCCCTATACAAATGTATAGATTGTTCTTAGTTATGTCGAATTTTCTTAAAATGTAAAACTTTAAACGATGACTCATTCTTAATTTATTTAAGCAATTCTAATAAAATTACTCATGCATCTAAATAGCTGGATATTGGTCGAATGTATTTTATGATTAATTATTAAACATTTATTTACAGTGTGTTCAAAATTTGTAGTTTCATTATTGGATTATTCAATGTGTAATATAAGGCTTATTTTAAATAGAACACCCTATATATTATTGAATAATTAAATAAAAAAAAAATTCTCTTTCGAATGATATATGGATGTCCTATAACTAGGACTGATAGTTTTGCCGTAATTTAAAATTTTGTTAAACGGAAATCGATTTCAAATATTTATAATGGTTACTTTCGATTTTTAAATCCATCATATTGACATATTCTTATAAACGAAACCAGTGTATTTGTAAATACATTTTTTGTAAATAAATTAAAATTTTTATGTCTTTGGATTTGTATTCGTTGGGAATAGGATAATTAGTATTAAAATATGATGAAAAGAAAATAAAAAAAATTTGTTGAAAATCTGATGTTTTTTAGATTTTCTACGATTCATCAAGTGAAAGGCAACTGCGCAGAGGTTACAATTTTCAAAAATGACGTAGATATTAACGTTATGTTTACTTTTTTGTATTAAAATAAGTTTATTATTTATTAAAAATAAAACTGTAAAATATATTTATTTCTTTGAAGTCATAATAATAGATGCACCTATAACTTCTTACGTGCTTACGAGCACACACTCTTTTTTTGAAAACAATTAAATACATAACGAAACAGAAAGAATTTTAATAAAACAAATAACACAACATAATACAAAATGAACATAAATAATACAAAACTTACTATAAGTAAAAAGTGTTTAGGTATGTAACAGATGCTCAAATTGCTTGCCATCTTATGCAATACAACAAGCGATTCTATCTTCGAATGATTTATTTACATTATTTAACATAGCAGGAGTTATTGAAGCAAAAGCGTTTGTAATTCTTAATTTCATGTCATCTCTAGTAGTAGGAGGTGTAGCATATACAATATTTTTAATATAACTCCATTTAAAAAAATCCAACTTGGTTAGTCCTGGTGACCTAGGGGGTCAATTATATGAACCACCTCTATCTATCAATCTGTTTGTAAATTTTCTGTTAAGCTAGTTCCTAACATCACGTGAGAAATGAGCAGGAGCTCCGTCCAACTGGAGCCACATTTTTGTTCGTAGGCTAAGTGGAAGGTTCTCAAGCAATGTCCAAAAACCCTCTTTTAAAAAATTTAAGAAATTTCTCCCATTGAGATAAAAAATACGGCTTTTGTGCTTTTGAATAGCAGGACCTACGATTAACACAAATGCTTTAAATGTATTTTTAGACATTCTGTAAAATGTGTGGAATTTAGAGTCATCTTCCGACAACTCTTTGGCGGCAATAAATAACCTTCTGTTGTAGTTTTTGTAGATATAAGGATGCAACCAAAATTTCCTCTGTTTTTTTACCACCAAATTCACCAAAACTAAGTCCTCTTCATCACTTGACATCTTTGCAACTACTGTAAAAGCATGGAAAACCTTAAAACAAGACGATCACATGCCGCTTGCAAATCGAATCGTTTGCGGATTTTAAGGCGTAAAGGAATCGTCGTTGCAGGGCGAAACTTATACGCCTCTATGATGATACGCTTCGTGTGCAGAATGCCTAAAATTAAAAAGATCGTACTAATGGCGACTGTAACCTTACAGTATCTACTAATTTTATATAGGTTATAAATGTTTAGATGTTTTTGCCGGCGGCAGATATCGAGCCTGGGGCTTATGCGACAATGCGATATATTCAGACACTGTAGTGTTTGAGCTATTCGGCACACTTAAATAAACATTTTTTCTGAAGGATGTCTGTTTTAATAAATCGGTCATAGTACACCGAAGTGCAGCGAAATATTTTTATATGGAATACATAAATAAAGCACATTGGAAACTGTATAAAGATATAATAACAAATCTTGTTCATACATGTTCTTGGATATAGTGTTGTTAATACCACAGGTTAAACATTATTTTTAAAGTATAATAAAATCATCTGTTCTGTATTTTCACGACGACATAGTATATGGGAATCGAAACATTCAATAAGCAATATAATTATACAGTTTTCGAACAATTTAATTAATTTTTTAAAAGTATTGTTGAGTTGAAAAGTTCTGTAGCAGCTGCAAATGACATGACAGCGGCATTTTCAGTTCTTTCTTTTTATTCTTCTATTGGTATGCGAGGGTGGAGGACAGAACCGGAATAGAAAGTAGTATAAATTTCATAGAGAAATTTTATAAGCAAATTTAAATACCACAGTAAAATGACAATGGAAATACTGCATTTTAAATGTTTACAATATAACACTACAAATCAAAGTTAAAAATGATGTTTAAAATCAACATAAGATTCTTTTTATATAACTCATATTAAAAGAATCAAATTACTACGAGCCATATGAAATAATTTTTATTTTAAAAATATCTAAACGGTACAGCATGATGTGTAGTTGATCCATCCTGATTAAACCTGTAGCGTTATAACTGCTACATTGCCTGCTTTCTTTCTTATGTTAATATATTTCGTTAATTCTATTCTCCAATTTCCATATCTTCTGTCATAATTCATATTCTTCTATATCCTCCATTGTATCTCTTATTTTTCTATATATTTTCTCAGATATAGATTGTATCAGAATTATGTCGTTACTTAATTGATTCATTATTCTCTTTTCATTTTTACTGGTATTTGGTATAAAAACCAGTTGGCGTCCAAATCTATGTTCTTTACACATATATATTTCAGTATCTACCTTTCCTATTTTCTTAATAATCATCGTTTTTATCTTTTACTCAAGTTTCTAAAGAATGAATTTTATTTTCATCTCTATTTCTGTTACTTTGGAACGAGAGGTGCCATCTTTATTCTCTGTTTAGTTTAATGCTAGTGACAAAGACTCCTTTTTGTTGACATTTCCCCCTTCCCGTTCGATACAAAAGTCGATATAATGGCTTTTATTTCTAAAAATGTCGATTTTCTTCATGACTTTTGTAAAAGTATAATCAATTGTTGTGTCGTCTCCTGAATTAGGAGTCAACCTCCGGGATACATTTCTCAGGTGCGGGTCAATTTATATTAACATCCAGAAGACCAACTGGCCTGAGAATGGCACTATCATTCCGATAGGAGAGTTGACTCCAGGGCAAGAAAATCCACAACTAACAACATGGCTTGCTAACAACCATAGCAGAAAAGACCAGGATAAAACCTAGGATTTGGTGACAAGCATTTTTCCTTACTATAATGTAACACTGTAGCAAGAAGTCGAATAATTTTTATTTAAATTCAATTTAATTTTTAAACATGTATTTTTCTGCCCTTTTTGTTTAATATTTTAATAAACATGTGTTAATTTAACTGTGTATTGTTTCTTCTTTTTACTTGTTTGCGTGTGTTGCTCCAGAGTAGGCCATATTCACGTCCTGAGTGAGCTAGCCAGGGAGTGTTTCGGATAACGTCTAATGTAGCAATTTTGCAATTGATACATTAGGGGTTATGACTTTAAAAATTGGTCCCAACGGGAAACGATTTGTCACTCCAACGTTGTTAGTGATGTTAGTCGGATTGTAGCAGCAAACTAAGGTTTGCGGTTACAAGTTGACAACAGCAGCTCAACGTTGGGATGTTACAAATTGAGCCTCGAAGGATTACAAATTGGCACCCAATGAATGTTCGTTGGAACGTTACAAATTGGTGCCTAACGTTACAAACCAAATAGTATAATCTATTTGAACAGGATGATTATTGCTTGAAAATGTATCTACTACTGGATATAGGTATCAGCCAATTACTACCATTTTTCTCTTTTCCACCCATACAATATCACTCACCCATACTAATTCCAACTCTCATCATTCACCTTCACAAATTAATATTCAGTCATTAATACCCTTGTCTCCAGATCAATACGCCTTTGCGATGATGTAAGTAGACCCGCTGAACTCTCTAGTTTAAAACAAGCCCTCATCCATAATCACATCCATAGGAGCATCCACAGACACCAATCTTCCACTCAATCTCGACCCAAAAACTCAAAAACCCGTATCATACGAAAGATTCTTTTCCTTACATCAAAGATATCACTAACAAAATCGAGAAAAATTAAGAGAAATAAAGACAATATTTATCTCTCAACACAAACTGTTATCTCTTGTGCGATGAATCAAAGGCAACATTCTAAATGAACAACACAAAGTTTATGAAATTGCTTCTGCAGACTGAACCCGATCTTATATGGGCCAAACAAATTGTAGAATCCAAAACAGGATTTCTGAACATTCCATTCCTGATAGCAATTTCGATTCAATTTTAGCTTTAGGTCAACACTATCTTCATACACGACACAAAATTTATTTTGGAAACTTCAGAACAATATGCAAACGTTAGTAAACAAGAAGAAAACTGCTTATCAGAAATGGATGTCAACGAGAAAGGAAGAAGATTACAAGATATATGAAAAATGAAATCGGGATGTAAAAAGAGAAGTAGTGAAAAGTAAAAATAAGATGGGGAATCGAAGATGTGCAGAGGTGGATAGGTATAGAGATGAAACAAGAGTTGGGCAAGCGTGGAAGGTGATAAAGTCTCCCCGGAGGGAAGGAAAGGAAAAATCTAACAGTTAATAGTTCTGAAACAGTGGAAACATCATTATGAGGTCTTACTGACAGAGGATAGATGTAAATTCCAAGAGATCGAAATGGAAGAAATATCCGAACATACACAAATAATTGAGATAACAACCGGAGAGTTAAGCGATGCCCTCAAAAGATGGAAAAACGGTAAAGCAGCAGGACCTGGAGACATCCCAATTGAGTTGGTAAAATATGGACCAAAAATATTACATGAGATGTTGGTTCAACTATTTAACAAATGTCTAAAAGGACAAAATATCCCTGATGATTGGAAGTTGGATACATCAGCTCAATATTCAAGAAAGGGGATAAACGCAAATGCTCTAATTATAGGGAAATAACTGTACAGCTCAGTGGAGAGGTTGTACGGTCGAATAATAAAAGAAAGAATAGAATCAGAAAACGAAGACATAGAAGAACAAAATGGATTTCGTGCAGAAAAATCGTGCACTGATGGTATATTCGTTCTGCAGCAGGTAATCGCAAAATGGAAAGCAAGTAAACTATCTTCACACCTATTTTTTGTAGATTTAGAGAAGGCATACGATACGGTACCTTTGAAAAAACTGTTTCAAACATTGACGAAAGTAGGTCTTAGTAGAGAGTATGTGGATGCTATCGCAAATATATACAAAATTGCAAGAAGTGTCGTTAAAGAAGGAAACTTTATATTTGAATTATTTCCAATAACAAAGGGGCTTAAACAAGGATGTTGTCTATCTCCGACCTTATTTAAAATATATATTGAATTATCGCTAGAGCAGTGGAGGAAACAAGTATCCGGAATGGGAACAGACATAGGCGGTGGTAAATGTCTAACAACTTTATTTTTCGCAAATAATCAGGTAGTCGTAGCGAATAATGAGGAAGACATGGACTACATGTTTAGAAAACTAAAGAAAGATTATGAAAAATGGGGCCTCAATATGAATATGTCAACGACAGAGTGTCTTAAAATAGGAGATGATGAAAAAGATCCAGAATTAGAAATTAGAAACACAAAAACATGCAATGAATATAAATATCTCGGATCTATAATATCTAAAGAAGGCACTACCAAAAGAGACATCGAAAGCAGAACGCAGCAGGAAAAAAAAGCGGTAAACATTCTAAACTTTCTACTATGGTCTAAAAATATTAGACAAGAAACGAAATTGACAATCTATCAAACCTTGGTAGAGCCTATTATGACTTATGGGACAGAAGTTTGGGAAAGTATGGGAAAAAGAATAGAAGTAGTAAAAATGAATTTTCTAAAGCGAGCGTGTGGTGTTTCTAAAAAGGATCATATCAGAAATGAAGATACTAGAAGGAGGACAAATACTGTATATTCCAGTGTAGACAGAATTGAAACGAGACAGCTAGTTTGGTATGGTCACGTGGAGCGAATGAATAAAGATAAATGGCCAAAGAAAGCTTTAAATTACATACCACAACAAAGAAGAAGAAGGGGAAGGCCTTCAGTTGCCTGGGAAGAAAATGTACGGCACATAATGAAAGATAGAGCCATTAAAGAAGACGAGTGGATGGACAGAAAACGATGGCGGTCGAAATGAGAGAAGCGGCAGAAGCTGTAAGAATCTCGCTTATATATATAACTCTAGAACCATAGCCGCCATCCGCTTCTATAAACCAAGAATTATCCAAACCGCCATAGATTTTAAAAAAGGACAAATTGTCTCAATAAAAGAGATGATGCATCCGGTTACCTACGACATGGAGACCTCTCATTAAGAAAACATCGTCCGATCTACCCTTTAATCAAAATCCCGCTCTCAGTAATATTCGCGCCAACCCCCGCACCAACCTCCACGCCAACCCCCACTATTACCAGTAGCAGTAAAGCATTGATTAGTAATCAGTGTAGTTGTGTCTGTGAGACTCAGATGTAGGAAGCCCTGAAGAAGATATCAGAGAGGATGTCGAAAGCTCGGCGCAGTGATAATCGACGTTTTCACCCGAAAGCCTGTTGAGTTTAATATTAATTCTTGTAATATAGTATTAATCTTAGCTTTCGGATTAATTGTACTAACCGCGTATATATATATATATATATATATATATATATATATATATATATATATATATAAATATGTTATATAAAATATTATGTGATGTTACTCGATGTTCAAGAGAAGTATCTACTGTACATATACATTTGATTTACTCGAAATTAGTGCTCCAACTTAGTTCAATAGAACTAACTTTAAAGTATGTTTACATCTACTTCATTAATCTGTTTATATAGTAACTATGCAGTAAAGGAATTCACTTCACAGCGTACCGGATATCTAGTTTCCTACAAAAATATATCCTAGCTTCATTAGGTATAGAAATAACAAAAACAAACTCTAAATGATATATGTTTGGTGAGACCAATTATAGTTTATTTTGCTTACTTAATAATCATAATAAATACCTGGAATGGTGAAACAGTGTACTTGAGATTTTTTTGCGTGTATTGATAGGATAATAAGAGGTCAAAAAAATTCAAAATTTAACGTATTTATAATAATACAGATGCGTCTAAAAAAGAAGATCTTGTTAAATCAGAACCAAATTTCTTTAAATCCAAAACACTATAATCTCCGTTTTAGCTAAGGATATCTTAGCGAAGGTTAAATTTATATCCAATAATTTTGTATTCTAGGTTATCGGGATGATCTAGATATAGTAATTACATGGTAGTTGCATACTGAATGGTACTTTGCTGTTTGATTACAATATGCCATAAACCTAGTAAGTACGTGGTGTTAGAAGAAGAACTATCAAAACATTTGTTTCCTTCAGTAAAAAGAGGAAATTAATAACTAATCCTTTGTATTTAGCATTATCATTATCGAAATAGGTGAAATATATCTGTTATCCTGGATAGAAAACACTTATAATGTGTAACTCGCAAATATCATATCTACAATAACAAGGACTCCTGAAATGTGCCGAACATTATTGATTATGCCGTGCTGGTTTAGTATAACAAACTAGCGTAGCAAAAAACAATAATTGTATTGCAAAAAGTGTAAAGAATAGCTGCAGTCATAGATGTACTGCTAAAACTTTTCATTCATCTATCCTCTGTCTTACTGACAGAGGATAGATGTAAATTCCAAGAGATCGAAATGGAAGAAATATCCGAACATACACAAATAATTGAGATAACAACCGGAGAGTTAAGCGATGCCCTCAAAAGATGGAAAAACGGTAAAGCAGCAGGACCTGGAGACATCCCAATTAAGTTGGTAAAATATGGACCAAAAATATTACATGAGATGTTGGTTCAACTATTTAACAAATGTCTAAAAGGACAAAATATCCCTGATGATTGGAAGTTGGATACATCAGCTCAATATTCAAGAAAGGGGATAAACGCAAATGCTCTAATTATAGGGAAATAACTGTACAGCTCAGTGGAGAGGTTGTACGGTCGAATAATAAAAGAAAGAATAGAATCAGAAAACGAAGACATAGAAGAACAAAATGGATTTCATGCAGAAAAATCGTGCACTGATGGTATATTCGTTCTGCAGCAGGTAATCGCAAAATGGAAAGCAAGTAAACTATCTTCACACCTATTTTTTGTAGATTTAGAGAAGGCATACGATACGGTACCTTTGAAAAAACTGTTTCAAACATTGACGAAAGTAGGTCTTAGTAGAGAGTATGTGGATGCTATCGCAAATATATACAAAAATGCAAGAAGTGTCGTTAAAGAAGGAAACTTTATATCTGAATTATTCCCAATAACAAAGGGGCTTAAGCAAGGATGTTGTCTATCTCCGACCTTATTTAAAATATATATTCAATTATCGCTAGAGCAGTGGAGGAAACAAGTATCCGGAATGGGAACAGACATAGGCGGTGGTAAATGTCTAACAACTTTATTTTTCGCAAATAATCAGGTAGTCGTAGCGAATAATGAGGAAGACATGGACTACATGTTTAGAAAACTAAAGAAAGATTATGAAAAATGGGGCCTCAATATGAATATGTCAACGACAGAGTGTCTTAAAATAGGAGATGATGAAAAAGATCCAGAATTAGAAATTAGAAACACAAAAACATGCAATGAATATAAATATCTCGGATCTATAATATCTAAAGAAGGCACTACCAAAAGAGACATCGAAAGCAGAACGCAGCAGGAAAAAAAAGCGGTAAACATTCTAAACTTTCTACTATGGTCTAAAAATATTAGACAAGAAACGAAATTGACAATCTATCAAACCTTGGTAGAGCCCTTAAGTTTGGGAAAGTATGGGAAAAAGAATAGAAGTAGTAGAAATGAATTTTCTAAAGCGAGCGTGTGGTGTTTCTAAAAAGGATCATATTAGAAATGAAGATACTAGAAGGAGGACAAATACTGTATATTCCAGTGTAGACAGAATTGAAACGAGACAGCTAGTTTGGTATGGTCACGTGGAGCGAATGAATAAAGATAAATGGCCAAAGAAAGCTTTAAATTACATACCACAACAAAGAAGAAGAAGGGGAAGGCCTTCAGTTGCCTGGGAAGAAAATGTACGGCACATAATGAAAGATAGAGCCATCAAAGAAGACGAGTGGATGGACAGAAAACGATGGCGGTCAAAATGAGAGAAGCGGCAGAAGTTGTAAGAATCTCGCTTATATATATAACTCTAGAACCACAGCCGCCATCCGCTTCTATAAACCAAGAATTATCCAAACAGCCATAGATTTTAAAAAAGGACAAATTGTCCAAAAAGAGACAAGGACAAAAGAGATGATGGCATCCGGTTACCTACGACATGGAGACCTCTCATTAAGAAAACATCGTCCGATCTACCCTTTAATCAAAATCCCGCTCTCAGTAATATTCGCGCCAACCCCCGCACCAACCTCCACGCCAACCCCCACTATTACCAGTAGCAGTAAAGCATTGATTAGTGATCAGTGTAGTTGTGTCTGTGAGACTCAGATGTAGGAAGCCCTGAAGAAGACATCAGAGAGGATGTCGAAAGCTCGGCGCAGTGATAATCGACGTTTTCACCCGAAAGCCTGTTGAGTTTAATATTAATTCTTGTAATATAGTATTAATCTTAGCTTTCGGATTAATTGTACTAACCGCGTATATATATATATATATATATATATATATATATATATATATATATATGTTATATAAAATATTATGTGATGTTACTCGATGTTCAAGAAAAGTATCTACTGTACATATACATTTGATTTACTCGAAATTAGTGCTCCAACTTAGTTCAATAGAACTAACTTTAAAGTATGTTTACATCTACTTCATTAATCTGTTTATATAGTAACTATGCAGTAAAGGAATTCACTTCACAGCGTACCGGATATCTAGTTTCCTACAAAAATATATCCTAGCTTCATTAGGTATAGAAATAACAAAAACAAACTCTGAATGATATATGTTTGGTGAGACCAATTATAGTTTATTTTGCTTACTTAATAATCATAATAAATACCTGGAATGGTGAAACAGTGTACTTGACATTTTTTTGCGTGTATTGATAATAATTGAGGATAATATTGAGGATAATAAGAGGTCAAAAAAATTCAAAATTTAACGTATTTATAATAATACAGATGCGTCTAAAAAAGAAGATCTTGTTAAATCAGAACCAAATTTCTTTAAATCCAAAACACTATAATCTCCGTTTTAGCTAAGGATATCTTAGCGAAGGTTAAATTTATATCCAATAATTTTGTACTCTAGGTTATCAGGATGATCTAGATATAGTAATTACATGGTAGTTGCATACTGAATGGTACTTTGCTGTTTGATTACAATATGCCATAAACCTAGTAAGTACGTGGTGTTAGAAGAAGAACTATCAAAACATTTGTTTCCTTCAGTAAAAAGAGGAAATTAATAACTAATCCTTTGTATTTAGCATTATCATTATCGAAATAGGTGAAATATATCTGTTATCCTGGATAGAAAACACTTATAATGTGTAACTCGCAAATATCATATCTACAATAACAAGGACTCCTGAAATGTGCCGAACATTATTGATTATGCCGTGCTGGTTTAGTATAACAAACTAGCGTAGCAAAAAACAATAATTGTATTGCAAAAAGTGTAAAGAATAGCTGCAGTCATAGATGTACTGCTAAAACTTTTCATACTATGCATACATATTAGGAAGATTTATAGGCTATCACGGGGAGCAGCATCAAAATCAAGTGATTGGTCGTCTAGAAATTTTAGCGGTTAGAACAACGCAACCAATGAAGCTCAAACCAGGATAAGAGGAGTAATACCTCTATAAAAACTATGGTTCAGCTGTCCACGTTCATAGCACCTTGTTTTGGCCTAGTTTACAGTTACAGATGAAGACCAAAACGGCCATGAAGAGGAATAAGAAAAATATTTGAAACGACGAATTTGGTGAAAGTGGTAGCCTGGCTTATAGGCGTAGTATAGAACTGAGTGGCTAAAGCAAATTTTTTTTCCTAAGTTAATGGCACTGGCAAAGCCAAAAGGCCAGTCATGGCTAATGCAAATTGGGACCGAATGATTGCTGGTATAAGCAATTTCTCACTTACTGATCAACAGCTAAGTGTGGATGAGTCGATTACTAATAGGGCACTCTTTTGTCCTAGGGTTGTCCCAGGAGAACCACAGGACAAAAAAAAACAACAAATTGTTCAACAGAATAAGAATAGAGAAGAGCAACTTAGTTAGTCTGTGTCGTTTTAACTGACAAGAACCACGTGTTCAAGTCGAGCAAAGAAACATGTTGCTCTTTAAATATTAAATTTTTATCCAATGTCATCGACCTAGAGTCACATTAAAATTTAAATTTGGAACAATGTAAAACCATATATTGATATCACAGCTACAATTTTAGTGTTAGCTTCAATTACAAAAGAAGGGACTGCAGATGATCTGATCTAGATCGAAAACGTCACGTTATGCTATTGTATAAATTTTGACGACACTTTTCAAAAGTTTTAATTATATTTTTATACCTAAATACAAATGTGAAGTGTTTTACTTCTGTATAAGTTTTCTATATATTTAAGTTATTAAAAATGCGTATCTGTATAGAGCTGCACACCTGGATAGAGAATAGGGAATTGCATCAATGAGCAGCTTCTTAATGAAATCATGCAGAGTTGTATTAAGTCTACAGCATCGAACTACCAATTAGGTAACATCAAGAAAAATATATTTAGAAATAGTGGCGTTTTTTATTTTGAATTGCCTGAGATACATAGTTAAATATCCTTAAGTAGTAAATGATTCATTTGTATATGGTTATCATCCACAAGAAACCGCCTTATACCTATGGATCTTTGAGAAATTTGTGGGAGATACTTTAGAATTAGAAAAACAAAAACACCGTGTTTTTAAATTACTATATTTATATCATCATTATCATCACCCAGACCTTTGCGTCCACTGCTGGACATAGACCTCCTTCATTTTTGTCCATTGTGCTTTATCTTGAGCACTTTTCATCCAATTACTTGATATTTTCTTGAGATCGTCAGTACAACGAGTAGGGGATCTTCCTCTACTTCTTTTGTCCAACCTCGGCTCTCCACCCAAGCAATCTCTTCGTCCACCTTTCATTACTGATTCGGGCGACGTGTCCGGCTTAGTTCCATTTCAGTGTGGCAATTCGGGAAATTACATCGGTAACTCTTCTTCATCTTAAGTCTTCATTTCTAACTCGGCCACAAAGCGATATACTCAGCATTAACCTTTCCATTTTCCTCTTAGCTATTTGCGTGTTTTAGAAGTTGTAGCTGTTAATGTCAATGTCAAAGTTTCGGCATCATAGGTCATGACAGGCAACACACATTGGTCAAATGTTTTACGTTTTGAAGAAATTGGTAAATCGCTTTTAAATATGCCTTTGAGTTTTCCATAGGCTGCCCATGCTAGGTTTATTCTTCTTCGTAGTTCGCATGTTTAGTTGTCTCTTGTGATTTTTATTTCGTGTCCAAGATCGGTAGTCAATGCGGCATGCTTGTAGTGCTTTCAGGATTTTGTCAAATTCTACCATGTCAAAGGCTTTATGGAAATCTACAAAAGTCAGAACGAGTGATCGATTGTAATCGATAGTCTTTTCTATTGCGGTTTTAATGCTCTGTAGGTGATCATTTGTTGCAAATCCGGTACGAAATCCGGCTTGCTTTATTTTCTGCTAGAAATCAAGTTTTTTCTCAAGACGATTCGTTACTATTCTTGTAAGGAGTTTGTATCGGTGACTAAGAAGACTTATAGGTCTGTAGTTTTCTAATTCTTGGGGATCTTATTTTTTGTACAATAGAATTACCTCAGCATTATACCATTTGTCGGGTATATTACTGTAGAAAATGCACACGTTAAAAAGGTTTTTTTTAGTAGTAACTACACAATCTTCGCCTGGAGATTTGTTTTTTTTTGTTATTCGTTATTTGTTATTCTGTTATACTATATTTAACCTTCGTCTTCCCGGGTGTGGTACAGCTGTACCCCAGATACACATTTTTTGTAATATTTTTGAAATTAGCACCTGTTTCGTTTGGCTAATTTTATTTTGTGTCCATTATGGTATTGCAAATAATATCCTATTCACAAAATCAGTAACGATGCTTCAAATTAAAAACAAATAAATTATGATCGGCAGAACATCGAACGAAATGCGATGGTTACACGTATTTAGTTTCCCTGTCGCGTCGTAGCGGTAACTACTAGTATATTTTTACTTCGATTTTGTTATATAACAAGCCAGATATTATACTGCACTATAATCATACAAAAGGTGCAGTAGATACCACAGATAAGTTGGTAAAGCAATACCCTGCTCGTAGGATATACAACCGATGGCCAATGGCAGTGTTTGGCCAAATATTGGATATTTCTGGCCTGAACGCTTACATCTTATGGTGTATCAATTACCCGGATTCATCTAGAGAAAAAGATGAGATAGACGTAAGTTTTTACTAAATCTAGGAGAAGCTTTAGTAAAAGAAAATATTACCAGGCGATATAATGAGGGAGTACGATTGAGTAAGATGTTGAAGCAGTACATGCAAGATGTCGTTCCAGAGTTGGTGCTGGTGAAGATGCAAATGGAAGCAGCCTGTGAACGATCTTCAAGTGGACGTTGCTACTTATGTAGTCGAAATAAAGATCGTAAATCAAGGCAATTTTGTAAGCAGTGTAAAAATTTTGTATGTGCAGAACACCATATCAAGGAAGTAATTTGCACCCGATGCCAAGAAACGTCAGACTAGTTTTAGGTCCTAAGATTTATTTTTTATTCCTACAGTTAATTTAATTAAATGATGAAAATTATTTTTTTGTTCGATATACCCTTTGATGTAATAAAAATGTGTTAATTTAGGATTTTATTTCATTTTATTGTAATAAAAATTAAATATACCTACGCATTTTTTTCTCTGTGGTACAAATGAAACCCACATGGGACTCCACGTAATTTTACCGACGTAAGAAGACGAAGGTTAATATATTAATTAAAATAAGTGTTTGTCATTTGATTTTTTATGATATTATATTGTAAAAAATATGTTTTTATATATTCAAATTCATTTGGAAATTCTTAAAGGTATCTGAAAGATAAAGTCTTAAATCGACAACTTATATATACATTTACATAAATTTATTTGTAGTATATAAAATACGACATATTTATGACAAAATATTTCAAGTTCGAAGGGATCCATATAAAAAGCCCAAATAGAAAATACGCGATTCTCGTTTTTCTTCGTCACTCTACCCAGCCTATTCTGACACCCTTCTTTTCACAAACATCTCTCCATTCGTTCTAATTTTCGCCACCCATTCCGTGTATTTCTGACCTGCACGTATCAAAAAAGTTCTGCCTAAGCCCTTTTCATTTTTAGGCGCAGATTTGATTTTACATTATATTTCCACGGATAATTCTATTTCCTGTTTGCCTTGTCTACTGAGAATAAAGGACGGCAAATTGATTCATTCACAGGCAAATCGGTGAACGCTCTATACTGGACATTTCCTTTCCGACGATTACAAATGACAAGTTTAATGCTGACATGGTAAATTTATCTAGTTTCAATAAAGTCCAATTTACAGTGGAATTGATAGATATTAGAATATTTAAAATGTATATATATATATATATATATATATATATATATATATATATATATATAAGAAATACTGGATATTAGTGACTGTCGATATAAACAAACAACACAGTTTATATTAGGGTTGCAGTCAGAAAATTGGCTGGGATGTTAATGAAACACTCTTTTGACTTTTTGTCTAGCTTTCGGAATGGTTTTATTCCTTTTTCAAGACACTGTATAAGAAAAATATGTAAATAATTATAAAATATCACAATTTTTCAGTGCAACTTACTAGTCGTTGAGATTATTTATAAAAGCATTGACACTCAACATTAATAACACACATATAAAATATAAAATAATGGACAAAATACATTCTAAAAATTTTAAAATTTAGGTAAAGATAATAAAACTTTGTTATGGCATCTTTTGCTGGTGTGTTTTAACTCTGACACATAGAGAACAGAAAGAAAAAACCCTATGATTAAAAAGTAATTAGGTGTAGTTAATATTATATTCCTTTTTAAGAAATACTAGAGGCCCATCTTAGGTGATTTTAATTTTTAAACCTGTCTTAATGGTATGCAACATGTTATGCATAAAAGTGTAATTTATGTACAGGTAAATATTTATTTTATTTTGGATGTTTTTCCAGTAAGTAACAATAAATGTTGCTCAGTTTATCTATGTCAGACTTTTTATTGATGCAAGAGGTACTAGATTTTATGGAACACATTTCCAAGAAAACACGTTTTGAATGGTTCTTTTCCTTTGCAAAAATACACGAATCCTCGAAATTAAATTCATGTTTCAACGTTAATGCATGTTCTGTCAGTGTACATGCATTTATTTTTTTTTTGGTTTTGTACTTTGTTGGTGTAGCAATTGCAACAAAATATACATAGGAGAATCATCTCGTAATTTTCACAGTAGGGTGATCTCATATAGTAGTGATATAAAAACCAAAAAAATAAATGCATGTGCATGTGACCTAAAAGACATGAGGCCAACTATGACAAACTATATATACTTAGGCCTTTACTGAATCATCTATCAGAATAATTTTTTGCTTGTTATAATCCCTCAGAAAATTAAGAAATAGACGGGTTCAACGATAAAATTTAAAGGACTTAGTTATATTTACCAATGAAGCTCGTAAAAAGAGACTACAAGGTCTGGATCAGGGCCGAAGAATTCGGATTTGTATGCCAGTTCGATGTTTATACAGGGAAAGTTGGTGATACGACACAAAAAAATTAGGAGCTAGTGTCGTAAAAGATCTTACTCGTAAATTGGTAGGAAAGGGCCATAAAGTTTATCTCGACAATTTCTTCAATTCTGTGGAACTAATGAAAACTTACATAAAGACATAATTTACGCATGTGGAACAGCAATAAAAAATATATAAAAAATACAATACATTGTTATTAAAAATAATAGTTTTATATAAAAAAACCAAAAAACTTGTTAAAAGTTAAAAAAAATAATTCCGGCGTCAAAGCTTTAATGTTCCTTTTACTTGTTGATCAACTATAACGTTTAAGTTATGACTTTACTCTAAACGATTTCGTTAAATATTTATGTACAATTAAATAAATACTAACAAGATCACAAAATAATACTCATCTTGCTGAATTATACTTGCATTATCTTCGACGTTGCAAAGCAGTTCTTTGATCTATGAAGTAGATTTGAATTTATTGGGCGTTTTAACTAAACTAATAGTAAGATGTTAACAGAGAAGTTTCACAAAGGAATTCTATTTCATAATAAAACAATCTTCGAGTAACAAAGACTACATTACTTAATTGGCTGAATATATTGTATTAGTCGCTCGGTAGAATGGAATATAGATCTCAATTCATAGATTTACTTTCTTGTTCAGAGTTCGAAGAGAGAATATTAAATGAAAGTCGTTACTGGGAGCAATTAATGAGACCTCTATTTAATCATAATGAAATATACACACGAAAATAATGTATACATATATATATATATATATATATATATATATATATATATATATATATATATATATATATATATATATATATATACATAGCCAAAAAATGCAATACCTAGTAGGATAAATATTTTTTTGAATATTTATTGATGCAAGTATACATTATAATACTCTTATTATTTAATTACATTATAAACAAGATTACAACGTCATTTTCGTCAAAAAATGAATGAGTGGCTCCTTCTTGATTTTCTCCATACTCAGTTACTCTATGGGGCATTGATTGAATAAAGTGGTATATATCATATTGCATAATAATCAAACAAGATACCACAATAAGGATCAAAGATGTGCGAGTCAGAAGAGGAGCAGAATGCGGAACGGACCATAAACTACTGACAGCAAAAATTGGGCATTAATTGGAAACATAACAAGATCCCCTCTACAGAAGAACCGTTGAACACTATAAGAGAAAAACAATACAATATAGAACTACTCCAAGAACAATCAATAAGAGAACTATACCAACAACGTCTAGACCAAAAATTAATAGAATTTAGATACGGCAACATCGAAGAAATATACGAACATATAAAGGCGAGTATAAAACAAGCAGCATTCGAAGCCCTTGGAGAAAAAGAACATATAACAAATAAACAGCACTATTATGAAATAAATGAACCAACACAAACAATAATTGAAGAAAAAAAGCAACTATACAGAAAATGGCTAACTACAAACAACGATGAAATTTATAAAGAATATAGAGAAAAAGATAGAGAAGTGAAAAAACAAATAACACCACAAAAGAATGAATAATGAGAAAGAACCTGCTTAAATATTGAAACATATATAGGAGGTACAAGAACTTCGGAGTCATGGAAATTACTGAGAGGATTGAAACAAAACTAAAAAGAAAAAATTAAATTGGGAAATATACAGGACAAAGAATGGAAGGACTATTACAAGGAACTGTTAACAGAACAAAGACCACAATTCATTGGAAAAGAAAACAGGCGAAGACGAAGCAGATCCCCACAACAAGCAATAGAAATAACAGATAGGGAAATGAGAACGGCCATCAAAACAATCAAAAATAAGAAAGCACCAGGGATCTGGAGGCATCTCACCTGAGCTTATAAAATACGGATCAAAAAAATTACACCGGATGATACAATGGATATTTCAGAAAGCCATAAATGGAGAACAGCTTCCAAAGGAATATATGGAGGCATATATGACATCTATATTTAAGAAAGGAGATAGAAAACGATGCGAAAACTACAGAGGAATAAGCGTAATATCATCAATAGGAAGATTATATGGGAAGATACTGCGAGAAAAGATAGAGCAGGCGATAAAAGGCAAAATCGGGGAGGATCAGGCAGGCTTCACGGCAAGAATATTATGCATAGACCACATATACACACTGAAACAACTGTTGGAAAAGAAAAAAGCAAAAAATAGAGATATACATTTGGCATTTGTGGACCTAAGAAAGGCGTATGACTCTGTACCAAGGTCAGAACTATGGGAGGCAATGTACATATTAGAAATACAGACGAACTCATAGAAGCTACAAAAGCTCTGTATAGAGAAAATAAAGTGTCCATTAAAATGGGAACAAGAATCATAGGAGACTTCACCACAACAAAAGGGCTCCTGCAGGGTTGTTCCACATCTCCAACCCTATTAAAAATATACTTAGAGAAAGCCTTTACTACATGTAAAAGAAAATGCGAAGGCATGGGAGTACCAGTACGGAACGAATACCTATATACGTTAAGCTTTGCAGCCGATCAAGTAGTGATTGCACAAGACCAAGACGACCTCAGCTACATGATGAAGAAACTACAAGAAGAATATACCAAGGCTGGCCTAGATATTAACCTCGCGAAAACAGAGTACCTATCTACAAGTGAAGCAGACATACAGATTGATGACAACGTAACAATCAAAGGAAAGGATAAATTCAAATACTTGGGGTTTATAATCACGAAAAAGGCAACAACAGAGGAAGAAATTTCACAAAGATTAGGACAAACAAGAACAGCAATCCGACAACTCAGTATGGTGGGATAGACACCTAAATATGAAGACAAAAACACAGATTTATAAAACATTAGTGCGAAGTATTATGACATATGGGGCTGAAAATTGGATCATAAACAAGAAAAACAGCATAGTAGCAACAGAGATGGAATGCCTGTGAAGATGCTGCAGAGTAACAAGAATGGATAGGAGAAGTAATGACGAAATGAAGCAAAGAACATCAATAGAAACAGACATACTAACATACGTAGAACAAAAAAGACTAAAGTGGTATGGACATGTAAGAAGAACTAGTGACAGCAGATGGATAAAGGGAATAACCGAATGGAGCCCCATAGGAAGAAGGAAAAGAGGACGACCCCGAAAATCCTGGAGAAACGAAGTAGACGACGCCATGGGTAAGAGAGGCCTAAACGATGGAGAATGGAACAACAGAGACAGTGAATGGAAGGCAGTGAATACTGTAGAATCCCTGAATATATATATATATATATATATATATATATATATATATATATATATATATATATATCATATTGCGGAATACTCATCCAAATTCTTCTTATGGCATACCAAAAGTCTTCTAAGTTTGCTGGAGAACGCGCCAATGGATTTAGGTTTCGACATACTATATCCCACGCATATTTGATGGGTGACAAATGAGCTAATATCGATGGCCAATCCAAAGTGTCTATACCAGATTCTTCTATGAACTTCATAGTTTCATTGGCAATATGAGGATTGCGTTATCCTGATGAAAGATCGCATTTGGAATAGTTTGTAAGTAGGGGTGTAAATCCGGTTGCAGTGCTTCACCAATATATCGCTGAACCGCCAGAGTGCCGTTAATAACAACTAAAGGTGATCTGGAGACGAAATTCCATTGGCAATGTCAGTTTTGCCGAGCTCTGCATCTTTTTGAGCGTCGAACCTTATTTTGTGGTGAAAAGCGGACGGTAAGTTCTCAGTACCATTCCACCGTACCATTCCCATCGTACCATTCCCAATACCGTCTACTTGGTATCTAATTATAATCAAATAACAATGTACCAGTGTACGCTTGTAACGGTAGCTAATGTTCAGGATGCTTGTGTTTTTCATGAGACATATCTGTACCATATCAGTTGCTTTCTCTCTACATTTATAATTATTGAGCCGTCTACTCCCATTGGTCATCTTATTTCATTGATGCGAATTCTTTACTTGCGAGATACTCCAACTGACCTCCTAAAGACGTCCATTTTTCCTCGCTCTAGCTTTCGTTTCTTATTCTCTGCTATCGTCCAAGTTTCTGCTCGGTATACCGGACTGCTTTTAATAAGAGTTTCATATATGTTATATTTCCTTATTTTCCCTATTTCTTGACTCCAGAGTATACTGTTCAAATAGCCTATCGTTCGTTTAACTTGCGATAAGGTATACTTATCTTATTATCTTCTAATTTGATGTACACCATATCGGTTACTATTGACAGATACTTGGATATTTAGAAAATTCACTTTTTTTAGTCCTCTTGAAGTTTCCTTACCATATATTCCAGATCATCTTTATCACTCGGTATGATCACCGGGGCTCAAGCAAATTGCAACCTAGATAAACCTATTTCTCCAAGGTCTATAGTTATACTTCAACATTTGCGTTTTAATTGTTGCAATGAATCTGTGTGATAATCTATTTCCATTTTTATTTGCGATAAGGTTTCTTTATATACCAATGTTCAAGAAAGGAGATAAAGATGATCCCAACAATTAAAGAGGTATAAATCTACTGGACACCGCACTTAAGCTTACCACAAAAGTCCTAACTAACAGAATCAATAAATTAACAACTTTATCAGATGAACAACAAGGATTCAGATCCGGAAGATCCAGAGACGCCGTATTTGTACTAAGACAAATCACAGAAAAGGCCATCGAGTATAATAAATCTATGTTTTATAGACCTGATAAACGCTTTCGATCGCATCCAAGTCGAAGACGTTTTACACCTACTGTAAGAAATATACCAATCAATATCATACAAACCATCGAAAACATCTACCTCCATAATCGAATACAGGCAAAAATAAATGCAAAACTAACACAGTGTATACCAGTATAAAGCGGAGTTAGATAGGGTGACTCGTTAAGCCCACTTCTCTTTAATATAATAATGAACGAAATTATACAAGCAGTACGTAAAGGTTATGGTTACAGAATGGGGAATAAAGAAATCCAAATTTTATGTTATGCAGGCGACGCCGCATTAATCTCCAAGACAGAAGACGAGCTCCAAAGATTAACACACATCTTCAATACAACAGGCCAGAAATACAATATGATAATATCAGCAGAAAAAACCAAATGTATGACATCTAAATACCCACCAACATGTAAAATCGAAATTGATGGGAAAATAATAAAGCAGGAAGCAAGGATTAGATATCTGGGAATAGATATAAGTAGTTACGGAGATGTTAAAAAAGAAGTACGACAACAAAGCTTAAAAGAAAGTAAAATGGCAGGATCTCTTAATGATACAATCTGGAAGAACAAACATCAAAGACAAGACACAAAAACAAGAATGTATAAAGCAGCAATTAGACCTATATTAACATACACATCAGAGACAAGACCTGACACATCTAAAACGAGACGACTACTAGAAACAACAGAGATGAAAATACTCCGACGAATATCAGGGAGAAGTCTGTTGGATAGGGAGAGAAGCGAAAACATAAGAAGAGCATGCGATATAGAAGACATAAATGGATGTGTGACAAAACGGAAACAGGAGTGGAACGAACACATTAGTAGAATGGCAGAGGATAGGATAGTATGAATAGCACTAGATAAGTCACCAAATGGATGACGAAGAAGTATTGGCAGACAAAGAAAAAGATGTTGAAATTCCGGAAAGCTTTGATTAGAGTGAAGCTAATATTGGTTTCTAGTAAGGTTAGGTTCAGTAGATATACGCCTTCTTTTTTTCTTTTACGAGGTTTTCTGCTTCTTCTTCACCATAACTTATTACTTTGTCTTTGAGATGTCATGTTGGATGCTTATTATTCGACTTTTTTAATGCTATCCACTATGTTTTCGTTAATGTTTCAGTTCTATTCAAATCTCTTTTATCGTTGATGTTTCAGTTTTAATAATTACTTTCTTATCTAATTTATATAAAAATTCTTCTTGTTTGGACTATTGATCAGGTTGTCTTTCTGTTGCCGTAACAATAAATGAAAAGCTACATTTGATATTACAATATAATGATTTGAAATATGGGGCCTTACATAACTATCTAAAGGTAAACTGAAGGCTTTTATCCCCCGAAATTCCTAAACTGATCATATTTCCAATAAACAAGTCGTAAAAAGACAACACGAAGAGTTTAAAACATAAACTTGACTACCTAGGCTACGTAATTTGAAGTGACAACAGAAATGGGGTGTTAAAATTAATAATGCAAGGCAAAATACATAGCAAAAAACTCATGCCAGGTCTAGAAAAACACAACCACGATGTTGGTTAACATTCTGTAACGAATACACTTACAGAAGAAAAGGGAGAATTTATCTGTAGTTAAAGATAGTGTTTGATAAGTACGTTCCTCCAATGGACCGACCATACCTGGCAAATGATCAGGTCATGGCGAATAAACCTCGAAGCTTCAATTACATGATTTCCTAATAAGGTCGTAACATGACGTGCTTTATTGCATAGTCCCTCCTGTTTTAAGGGCAATGTCTGCAAGGTAAAATGAAGACCTCAAGAGAAACGTAACCCAGTGCACTATATTCAGCTACTAAGATCTTTCACTGATAAAAATATTGCTACAAGGATATAATTAAACTACTTACGTATGACACTGTACGTTTTTAAGTGAGGGTAGCTACAAGTAACAGTTGTTTCTTAAATTTAGCATCTGTTTTTTTTGTTATTTTCTTTTTATTCCTTTCTATATTTTATTTTATTATGCTAATCAGGTATTGCTAGTAATTTGAGATCAGTGTTTATCTCTTAATATTATTTCTTTTTTGGTCTTCTTTTTTGTTATCTATCAACTTTCGTTACAACAAATACTTCGTCTTTTTCGTATATTAAGACACACCTCTGTTTTGTCCAATATTGAGGTTATTCTCGTATTTGTGACGTTGATTGTCAGATTTTTTTATTTAACACCCTTAATTTACACTTCTCTAACAGTAGAAAGAATATTTATTCCATAAAAATTTAACAATTTAATTGTCTTCGATTTACCTTTAACTCGTTTACAAGTACACCCTGTTATTTCAAGAATTCATCCTTTGTAGTTGAAGGTTTGCATTTCCTTTAAGTTTTCCAAATCAGATTAGGTTTATCGTTAGCTATTTTTGAAATTCAATCCATAACACTGTGAGGAATGTAGTTGAATGCTGTTTGCCTTATCGCATTTTATGTCAAATTTTTGTTTACGCTATAACCGAAAGGTAAAAAAATTAATATCAGATAAAAGATTTTTGTATATTTCTAGATAAATTATTCTAGATAAATTGTAACATAATGCAGTTATTAAGGTTTAAATTTAAACCGGGTTTAGGTTAGGTTTAAACCGTCTTCACTAGTGTATAATGACCATCTTTTTCGAGGTCTTTCTGCTCTTGTCTTTTGAATTGTAGTGACGTATTGTTTGGGATAGTCTTTTGTTTTTTATCTTGCAAACATGTCTTATTTTTATTTTTATAATCAGTATATATTTAGTAATATAAATTATATTGCTTTCCCTTGAAGGCATCGGTCGATGATGTAGACTGACCAGTGCTAAGGATGGATCCTTTGTGTTCCCATGTGTTCTTCGGCTAGATTAAAAAATAGGACTGGGTCTTCGTCTTCCTTATCGAAAAAGGCTGTTGGTAGAGGCGTCTATCTGGAGCTCGGCTAGTGGGGTTCATAGGCCGGCTGTAGTGGAAGTGCTGGTCTGGTCATCGATGAAGGTTGACCTGCAGGTAGGCATTGTGGTTGCTGGAGGCATCGCTAAAGAGTAAGGCACCGCTGAGGAGGGAGGTGCCGTAGATGTTGAGGTACAATATGGAGTCTGGTTGTAGCTTAAAGGGTCTTCGTCTTTTTTTGATTGGATGGTTGAAAGCTAAGAAAGCATGTCATTATCGCCATCATTATGATCTCCAGGAGAGTTGGATTCATGGAATGTTGTTGGGCACGATGTCGCTGGTTAGAGCCATGAGAATTATCCCCAGACGAGTTGTCCATTGTACACACTTGAAGAAAACTTCGGAAAAATGCCTCAATAGAACAGTATATTCGTTCTTTTTTTAAAGAACGAAACTATACTATGACACTTTTTTAAATAAAACCAATAATAATATTTGTAACAAAAAAAATCATCTGAACAAAATTACTAAAAAAAGTTAAGCTTTTCTTATTTTATGACAGTCTTTGGAGGCGTTTTCTAAAGTCCTCACATAGCTCCAGGAACTTATAGACCCATTAATCAGAAGAGGAAGACTCAGAACAAGGTTCCTTGATAATATGAGAAGAAGACATGAAAAATATGGGAATATGTGCTTGAAGGAGGAAGGCGATGGAAAGGAACGACTAGAGTGAAATTTGTTTTCTGCAGTTTTCGTTAACTGCTGTTTGATCACATAGCATGACGATTGGCGCAGGGATTGGCGCGGGGGTAGGCCGAACATTTCTGCCAGTCGGATTTTGGTTGGCCAGTTGGTTGGAGTGGAGCGGATGGTATTTTCTTTATATAGATGTCTTTAAAATGATATTACCAATATTGCTGAGTTGCGTTCCTGGGCCGCAAAATTAATAAAATATTAATAATAAAGAAATAAAATTGAATTATTAGAAGAATTTTTCACCAAGTAACAAAAAACAAAATTTGTTTAATTTATTAATGTTTCCATTTTGAGAACGATTTTTAAATTAGAAATTAAAACGTCAATAAACTAACTTTAACCGTCATTTGTGTCTTATTCCCATTAAAATAGTAATTAGGCTAAAATAAGTGTCGAAAATGACACCCTTAAGTGTAACATAAGATTCAAATCTTCGCTCCATTGATTGTTTTATTTGCGAAAATATTCCTCGTGTATTTCTTATTTTCTCACAGCCGGCTATAATTCGATTGTTCAGATCATCATCATTTTCGACAGAAGTGGAATAAACTAAGGACTTAAGAAAATTCCAAATGCATTTAAATCCGGTGATCGAGCAGGCAATGCTTTGCACCTCCCCTATCTATCCAACGATTTGGATATACTTTATATAAGTGATTACATATACTAATGCTAAAATAAGCTGGTGCATCATCATGCATAAACCATAATTGTTGTCTGAGCTGTCGAGGAATTTCTTTATAAAGGATAGGTAACTCTTCATGGAGGAAACTCAGGTAAGATCCGCCTATTAGTCATTATGGAAAGAAATATGGACCGATTAAATCCTTATCAATTACTCCAAACCATATTATATTTGCTACAAACTGATGCTGAAAATAAGCTTCAAAGATTTCATGTGGAAAATAAGTGATTGTGATGGAAATTTTATATAGATAGTTATCCAAAAGTAGCCCCGTAAGTAACGAAATGGCCATTTTAAAAATTATGAATTTGATAGATTGGCAAAAAAGTAGTCGCGGAAAAATTTTTCTAGATAGTAGAAAATTCTTGCATATCTTGGTCATCAATAAAATAGGATTTATTAGATTAACTTAAAATATTTTATAAAGTAGGTAAAGTTGTAAAAATTGAAATTTTTATTTCATTTCATTATAACTATATCCGATTTAAACGCTTTAAGAGCTGTTGACATTATTTTCATTTTAACTGACTGTTAAAGAAATTATAACTACTTTTACGCTAAAAAATTGAAATTGCTTATCAATCAATATGTATCTCTGAATATCCCAAAAAGTTTGTTGAGCTTTATATGTAATTTGCGATACACATACGCTATTCCAATCACGTCCTAACCAATACTCGAATACTCCAATAACTTAATATTAAACTAGAAACACGAAATGGCTAAAATCCTAGTTACATCCCGGAAAAAGTTCAACAATTCTATAGGGTTGTATTTACGAAATTGTTGAATATTAAATTTAATATTCCGTTTAGGTTTACAATACAATATTATGAGTTGAAGTAGATCTATTATTTCCTATTATATGTTTATAAGTCTGTATACTTTTTAGCAGATTTAATTATGCAATAATAATGGGTTTTCATTTACAATTGATATGAATTTAATAGCTAGCAAGCACTGGGATATATTTATGTAGAAGACCAATTATTATTAAAGCGGCAAATGACGTACGGGGACCAGAAGAACCCACTCCGCGCAATAGTTGGTTCGGTAATAAATGTTTTTATATCACTGAAAGAATAAACAAAGCATATAAACTGCATCATAGAAAAACACGATAAAGAGCCAACGTACAAAGATCTCAGGAAGGAGAAAAAACGCGTGTATCGAAGGAAAAGACACCTTCGAACACCAGATTATGCCAAAACATTCAATTAGTTAAGGGACAAAATGAAGCTAGAAAGTTTTATAATATAATAAATAACACCAGAATAAAATTTAAACTACGGCTGTCGATGTGCAAGGACAAAAATCGACATATAGGTAGTACCAGTGATGCAGTACAAAGCAAAAGGGTTAAGAACTTCAAAGAACTAATTGATACACAAGTGGAAAATGATGCACCACCGTAAAGACCAAGAAATAGCACCCACGTAGAATATCCTTTAATATTGGAAGTAAGAGACACAAGCACAAGCAAACTGCATCCCCGCAGAGGTCATCAAAAATGGAGGTAGCAGCATTTCACATCAAATGAGCAGCATAATAGTCAAAGTCGAGGCAGAAGAAAAAAATGGCAGAAAAATAGTGCACTGGAATCATATACCCATTGCACAAAAAGGGAGATTTACTGGAATGTAAAAATTATAGCTGTATAATATATCTTCTAAACACAATATACAAAATATTCTTTAACACCCTGTACAGCCGTTTAAGTACGTACCTAAAACTCCTTGGTAAACATTAAAGCGACTATAGGCAAGGTAGATCAGCAATTAACCAGTTCTTTGTGCTACTTCAAATCTTAGAAAAAAAAACCAACGAATTTAAAGTTGATACGTTTTATCTCTTTATGGACTTTAAGTACTTCCTCCTTAGCCTCCTACTTACTAATACCCAAACTTTTACTTCTATTCCTTTCAGAGATAAAAGATGGACTCAGACAAAGGGATGCCCTGGCTTGCCTTCTATTTAATATTACCTTGGAAAATGCACTTAAAGACACAAGAATTAGAGACGGCGGTACTATTTACAATAGATCAATACAAATCTTAGTATGCGCTAATGACATTATTAGTGTAGCAAGGGTGTAGCGAGAGAGATGTCGAGCAATATTTCCTGCGGCGAAACAGATCGGTCTAGTCATCAACGAAGACAAAACGATATAACGAAATGAGGAACGAGAAACGGTGTTTGGAACGTATTGACACGTCCACATACCTTGGCTCGCTACCAACAAAACAAGGGAAGAAATTAAAAAAAGAATAAATCTTCCAAGTAGGGCATACTATGAACCCCAAAAACAATTTTACTCAAGAAACACCTAAAGAATAACTAAAATTATTATGAAACATTGTTGAGGCGGTCCTCACATATGCGGCATAAACATGGAGTCTAACGCATAAGGTTGAAACCCTTTGGGTAATATTCGAGCAAAATACTCCGCAAAATATTTCCGTCTTGGCGTAAAAGATGTAAGTTCGAATTATACCAACTATTTTATGAACCAAACATCGTAACGTTCATTAAAATACACCGATTTAGATGGGCTGGAAATATAATCCTTATGCCAGACAACACAATTAAGGCAGACTTAGGGATATTAAAAATCAGAAGATGGAAGCAGGTCGTCGAAAACCGAACAGAATAGCAACGAATCTTATAGAAGGCCAGGATTTATAAAAGATTGTCGATCCAAAGCTAAATAAAGATGACCAGCTAACACCAGATAGACAAGATTAGAAAAATTGTTTTTGGAGGACAGAGAATCTTAAATGCGCTGCATGAAAAAGTAAAACAAGACCAATTCAATATCGTATTAACATACTTGAATCTTTGAGATATCGATTTTACTGCATGGTATTTTAAAATTTTTGTTGGACTAAAATTTGTTTTTTTTAATACTTATGATGAAACTTGATTCAAACTAAAATATTCAAAACATATTTCTCTATTAACATACATCATCCTACTTTCCAGGATATCGATCCGTCAATATTTGTTTTGAAAGTTTTTATTTTTCACCGGACTCTTTCCATTAGTATGTCAATTTGCCTCAATAATCCCTGCTTATATTATATATTCGACGCTGAGGAATCACCCGGATATTTCCGTATAAAATCGCTTTAAGAAATATATATATTTTTATATTTTTAATATCGAATTATTCAAAGTTTCAAGTCTTAGTTAATACATTTTTTCCATAATATATATATATATATATATATATATATATATATATATATATATATATATATATATATATATATATATATATATATATATATATATATATATATATATATGGCCTGGGAAGATAAATTCGTTAAACTTCCCGGTATCAGACACTTGGGTTGATAAAAATTCAAACTAGGCACTTCCAACGAATGTCTCCTAAAACTTGACCACTGCAGTGGTTAGCGTACAGAGGTGCCACCTGCTTTCGCGGCCATGAACGAAAACGATATAGTAATATTGTTTTCTGTCCTCTCGACTGTATGACATGTGTAAAAGATTAAATCTTTTAGCAAAAGCTGCTATCGCTTTGTTGAATTAAATTTTTATTTTTAAATTAAATATTTAAATAAAATTAATACTTAAAAGTACTAATATTTTTACTCCACCGAAGCCAACTCTGATCACCGTACCTGTGAACGATTTACGGGGATGTCAGAGCTTCTCGCTTTTTAGACTATCTTAAAACTCACTACTTACCTAATGATTACATTTCCTAGCATAGTAGATGGTGTAAGTAAGAATTCTATGTTAAGATATTAGGTTTCACCTGAGTTGATATATCAACATAACTAAATGAATGTCATTTTAAGATTTTCTATCATTGTTTCAGTTTAGACATTGTCTCTGTGAACTAAACAACATTTGGTTCTAAATTTTTGTTAATGATATATTATTGTATGATATATTATGATATTTAATAATATAAAAATACATTCAGCAATACTTATAGCTTACAATTAATAAAAGGAGAAGAATGGGAGACTGATTACAAAGAACTACTGCAAGAAAACGAATATAAGAATACAGTTAGAACAGCTTATAAGTTAGAAGACGATAAAAAATGCCCAATAAAAACATTCGTTACCGTCTCCAAAAAGTCCGTTAATAACGGTTGAAAGAATTTTCCTATAAATTACTGCATTTGGGCAGTAATATTTTTGTCCCGTTCTCAACGTCCAACCAGTCTCACTGCCGTCCACGTATACTCGTTCTTACACCTTTACCCCGCATTATTATACAGGCAACAACATCGCAAAAACTGAAATTTTTAATTAATTATTTTATACAAGTTTTGTAAAAAATAAAGGTGTTTCTTTGTAACGGTGATCAAGAAAATAAAATTAATTTCCAATTCAAAAATCTACAATTTACGGCAATACCGAATTAGTACCTCCCAAATCTGCTTCGACAAAGATTGATAAATCTGAGTCTTTCATAGTCAGTCACTTGTTGAAATAGAGGACGATATTGAAACTGTACAAAGTTTTATATATCTGGGAGTTACATTAGGCATAGATGGAACAGAAGAACCAGAAATCCAAAGAAAAATAGTAATGGGAAACACAGTTTATTTTTTACTCGTCCATATGTTCCGCTCCAAACACACACGGGAGATCTAAACTCAGGGTCCAGAAAACTATTATCAGATCAATAGTATGGTATGGATACGAGACATGGGTGATGATAGAAAATACACAAAGAAAGCTGAAAGTCAAAAAAAAGTCCGAAGGGAGATGTTTACTAGTCTTTAAGGACCTATTACCGAAACCGGAATATGGAGATTTAGGAAGAACCATGAACTCTAAAAACAGTTACCGATCTCAGAGTTCGTTAAACTTTAGATACTTCGATGGGCTGTTTATATAGTAAGAATGGATGCCAAAAGATTGAACCCAAAGCCAAAGTTTTTTTGGACCCTCATCCTTTTAGCCCTGAGCTCTTCAAATGTATTCCGAATGTTCCAAAAAACAAACCACCAGAATGTACAAATGAATCGTAGATCGATAAATACTTTTTTCATAACAACAGATTTGACTAAAGAAAACTGATTTTTTATCACATTTAAAAAATTTCCGACACATCCCCAATGACTGACTTTAATTTCTAAAAAGTTTTCAAGGTACTGTGCTCTTGTATACATCAAATAGTTAAAGGATTTTGCTAAAGAAGAATTTTATAAGGTGCAAAAATTTGATAATTTTTGAATTTTTCAGTCACAGCTTAACTAAAAAATATTATGACAAACCAAAGACAGTGCATCCTATTTTCCTTTTCATTAGTTTTTTAAGATATTTTCGTATTTTACATAACAATTTTTTAGAAATTTTAGACCATTCCAAATTATCCCAAAGCCAATTTAAAAAAACAGAAAAATGTTATTTTTGAAGAGATGAAATAAATTTAATTAGTCAAATATTATCTTTCTCTATAAAAAACGTGTCAAAACTATATTTTCAGTTTCTATTTTGCACTTTTCATAAATATGTTTGCTAATAATGAATAAATAACATTAAAAAACTACATAAACAGTAAAAACAAATCGATATCACAATATATGTAAACGTGCAAAAATTAAAATAAAGTTCAAAAAAACTTTTATCAATAATTTCGAAATAAAGGGACAGTAAAACATCAAAAATTAAAGGAGTTAACTCATTTTATTAAACGACAGACAAATTGTGTTGCATGTTCGTTTGCGGAATATTTTATGGAATATCAGCCTGATAGTAAACGAATTTAAAAAACGTGCTGAAAATATGTAGTTCATGCAGTAAAAAAATATTTTGTGTTTATATTTTTATTTACTACTTTTAAAATAAAATTAAATAATAAACGAAATTTTTTTTAAGCAAGAATAAGTTTTTTTCTGGTAGGTACTGCATTTACTCTTCAATAATATATTATGTGTTTTGCTTTTTTGGTCATATTTTTTGATTTTTGGTAAGTTGCAAATATTTTAATTTCACAAGCCAACGATGAAAAAGCTTTTTTAGTTAAAACACCATATTGTTATGTCTCTTTGGGTGTTAAAACCCAAATAAGACACTTATTAAGCTGTACCGCTTATCATTTCTTTACATGTTTTATTTACTGTCAACCTAACCTCACTTTCTAGTTTTCAGTACATGTGCTCAGTAAAATGTTTAATCGTGAGGCATCGCATAAGGTGTGTGAATATTATGTGTGAATATCTTAAAATGTGGAGGAAGCCTAGAAACCACACTGATGGTTGCTACTTTTACAGCATTGGTATCACTCGCCATAACTCGAAAAATATCCATCTGATCAGTAGGACACGATGTATTTTTGCCGGTCTTAAAACCTACAAATAATTTGAATTATGTTTAAACTGAAGTGTTTGCTAATGTATAGTCAAAGCAAGATGACGAGGAGTTCCAATATACTACAGAAAATATAGAGCCTAAACTGTTTACGCAGATCGAGCTTAACGACTTGGTTAAGGATCTTGGGTTAACAAAATAAAAAGCTAAATTGCTTGGTTTTAGACTAAACAAAAAGAACTTATTGGCAGTAGAACCAGCATATGTGTATAGGAAGAGAGAGTTTTCAACATTTTTTTAACAAGAAGATAATCTAGCGTAACGCTCAGGCATTCCAGGTATGATGAACTAATTCGGTATTGAATACAAAAAAATGAACTGGAGACTGTTTATCTAGTCATCCAAAACTAGCTCAAAGCTGTGTTATTAAACAGCTGTTGGCCATTCTGTATAATATACAAAAAAAAGCTATGAAAATCTAGAAATACCTAGTGTTTAAAATTGGCTATTGTGCTCATGGTTGGATGATTTGTGGCTATTTTAAAGTAAGATGCTTGCTTCTAGGTCAATAAGGTGGTTTTACCAAATGTTGATCTTTCTTGTGTGAATGTGACAGTCGAGCTAGGGATCGACATTGGCCCAGAAAAAACTGACCTGTGAGGGAGTTTTTAAAACTTGGAGAGATGAACATTCTTCGCAAAAATCTTGTAAATTCTATATACATTATCCTACCACCTCTACATATAACGTTAAGTCTCGTGAAACAGAGTGTAAACGCATTTCCTGAAGATGTGTTTTGTTTCAAGTATCTCTGTCAAAAGTTCTCAAACCTATCAGAGGCTAAACTTAAAGAAGGCGTCTTTGTAGGACACGCCATTCGAAAAATGATGTTGGACGTTAACTTTGAAACCACAATGCTCATATATGAAAAAAAAGCATGGGTAGTATTCAACCAATTGTTAGAAAAGCAAAAGTCCCAGAATATGGTACTATTGTAGCTAACATACTAAAAAAGTTTGTAAAATTAAAATATTTGATGAGCCTGAAAGTTCATTTTTTAAATAGTCATCTTGGTTACTTCCCGCAAAATTTGAAAGGCGTTAGTGATGAGCTGGGTGAGCGTTATTAACTGAATATTAAATTGATAAAAAAGCTTCCAGGGTCACTGGAACGCCAATATGATGGGGGAGTACTGTTGGTCACTTCGCCGAGAAGCTCTATAAGCAATTCATCGCAGAAAAAGCTACACCAGAAGCTTCTAAGACAAACGAGAAAGGAAGTGTAAAGAAATTCCATCTGACTGTGTGAAAGCTACCTTACTACAATGTATGATTATGTACAGTAAATATGTTCGAATCCCGACACCGACAAAAATTTCTAATTTAACTGAGCTGCCACCGTGCTTCGGAGGGACGTAAAGCCGTCCCGGCTACGAAAGTAGTCGTTAGGTCCTGTTAGCGACGCTTGCGCGACCTAAAAACTAGACCTTAGGCAGAAGGTTACACGAACTTTACTTTTTTTTATGTACAGTAAATAAAAACCATGATTGTGATTTAACATAGACCATATCCATAATTGCGAGTTTCAATAATTTTACTATATACCGTATAGGAATTTTCAACTATATAATAAAAATCAGGTTGGTCAAAAACTCTGGGTGATACAAAAAAATAAGTTTTAAACCAAATTTTTTTTGTTGGTTTGTGTTATCTGGTTTATTTTGATAAACTGGTTAAATAGTTTTTAAATGAAATACAATTTCAGGTAGTTAAAGGAACATTAAGAATTTTAGTCCATCAACAGACACTGCATAATATATACACAAGATAAAGGTAAAATTGTAAAAGCTCTAAATGAGATTCTACAGTCTGAGCTATAACCGAGCCTAGCGATAAAACTAACACAGTTTTTTGTTGTTCAAACACTTTATCACTATGATAAGACTGACCCCAGAAGAGAACAGCATAAGTTAGATGAGAATGAAAGTTTTCTGTTATTATCTGTTATCTGATAATCTGTTAAAACAATTTCCCTGGAAATCACTTGTATAAGATTCCTGAAAAGAAAAAATTTTTTTGATAAATTAACCATATGTTGTTTCCATATTAATCCTGCATCTAAGTGTACAGCCAGAAACACTTTGTGATTTGGAGTTGTTTAAAGAGAGACGATTAGTTAAAAACCAATTGAGCAAATTTTTTTCAGATGTATAATAATCTTTACTTACTTAATCAGTAGACCCATTTGTACCTTTCGGTGTTGGGCTGTATAATAATCAAGAGTGTCAAATTCGGAAAGGTGATAACTTATCCAGAAAGTAGTGTGATTAGCAAATAAAACAGTGTTAACTCCCTCATTTTGAGAGTATAAGAGGTCATTAATATAAATAAGAAATAATATCAGATCCAAAACCGAGCCTTGAGAGACACCATACACTAGACTGTTTTATAGAATCACACCGGTTGAAGTGAACATACTGGTCAAGATTTGACAGATACGAATCAATTCTAAATATAATCACTATGAAAATTATAATAAGGAAGTTTTCTTAGCAGAATACTATATGTAAACCAATAAAAAGCCTTAGTAAGTTTTAAAAGGGACGCAAGATGGTCAAGATGTTTTTCAAAATATTTTATAGTAAAATGATTAATAGTTAGAGTTGGTGGTTTATTCTCCCGAAATCCATACTGGTTCATGGCAAATAGTTTATTAGATTCAAAATAGAGATTAATTTGATTTGTTAAAATTTATTAATGAAATTTTGATAAGATGGGATAATTGTCGCAATCATCAATAGATCATTTATTCTTAAACAGAGGCATTATCTTTGCAGTTTTAAGAACTTTAGTATAAATAGAACAATGTATTGATGGATTTATTAAAGTTGTTGGATGTAATAGAAGTTGGGCAATTATACTTTTCATAGTTTTATCCATTTTTAAGTTAAATTCATTAGAGTCTTTGCTGTTACTTTTTTTCATTCCTTAAATAACTAAAGTCATCATCAGTATAGTTCACTGACTGAAAACTTAAATACGGGACATTTTTCTGTGGTATACACTTTAAACAGTCGTCATGATTTAACTGAGAAAACTCAATCAAGTTCATGTATTATTCCCTTAGCAGTAGAGCATTAGTGGTTATTAAAACTATCTGCCTTAAGTTTAGCATTGTCGGTGGTAATACTTTTATGTCTGTTACTTTAAGTTTCCACATAGCTTGTTGGGAGTTACCAGAATTGTCTCTAAATACTACATATGTATTATTTTTTACAATATGTTGGCTTTCCTATACTGTTTTATAAATTCAATAAAGTTAGTTTTAGGTACAGCAATGGGATCGTTTTTATTTAATACTACAATAAATTTAAAATCCTCACGCATTTCTCATAAAGTATTATTATTTATTATTAAAGTATATTTTAACCAAATTTTTTATCTGGATTATTTTTATTTAAAAATTTCGATTTTTCTGTCATCAATAGCTAATTACTCTATTAAATGAACGTGAAGTACGGTGAAACTGTATAATTGTCAGTGTCACCACCAAATTGCATGAAAATTGAGACCTAGGGTCCTCTTACACTCTATTTCACTTCTGGACGAAAACTATCCCTATTAGAAAAAAATAAATTAAAGCGCGTAATTAATTCAAAATATCTTAAAAACACATGTCCATTTTTTGAAAATTTGACTTTGTATGTTGTCTGCATTGAATATTAGCTTCTTTATGGATCTTACACATTCAGTTGTATGAAAATCTCAGATGTCCGGAGTAAACTACATAGAAAATTCGGATAGTTTTAGAAAAACAACAGATGTTCATGCGGTTTGTTGTAAAAGCAACACTTGTCCCATCTTAGTCAACGGTCATTGCTAAGCGTGAATGATCTTCTTTATTCAGATTGAACGAATTTAAAACGGAACATACAATTTAATATATGTCTGTTTGAACTGCATTTGAAATAGTTAACCAATATAAAACTTGGACAAAAAATAAATCCATACCCGGTGATAGACATTGTATAAAATATCGTTCAACTATCTGTCTCCTTTAAAGGAAAGAGGAGCTTGCCTAATAGTCAGAGAGATAGAGCCGAAATTTTGAACTGATCAGTAATATGACATTTCTCTATTGGAATATATTCATTGTAACTGGGTTAAGACTTTGCCTTACAGGCGGACACCCCTCGTGGTACAGGGGGTGGCTATACAGGGAAGAAGTTATAATTTTTTTCGGAAAAATTAACGATCGATAATATGGCTGAAAATTTTCCCAGAGTAAGATCTTGGTATAACTAGACGAAATCCCAAAGGGCGGACGCGAGAGTGGATACATAAGGGGTGGCGGACAGGGGTGAAGTTGCAATTTTTTGGGGAAAAATTAACAATAAGTAACATGTCCGCCATTTTCATGGCTCATTATTTAGCCCCTAAAAACTCTAAATCCAAAAAAACGGACAGTTGGGTTGGTACAGAGAGCCATAAAACGGGGTCAAATGTACCACTTCCCTGCGCATTTTAGGTCTCGGTAACAATTTTCAAACTGATTTTATTATAATATTTGTATACCGATTAATTTGAAAATTTGTATTCTCACTTCTGTTACTATTCTGAAAAGCGTCACGTAGAGTTTTCCTCAAAATTTTCCAAAAAAATTTCCGTAAATGAAAATTTTCGTAATTTTTTAAGGTAAAATTTAATTTGTAGAATCCTTTTGATTTTCTGTCAGTTATACCATGATTTTTTTCCAAAAATTTTCAAACGATTTTTCCGATAAAAAAAAAATTAGAAAAAAATTAAAAATTTCGTCATTTTTCTTACTCTCATTGATGTCATCACATTCATCATCTTCGTCACTTTCACTTTCAATAATATCACATTCATTATCTACTTCATTTTCAATCACTACTTCTCGAACTGATTCTGGCATCTGAGGTCCACTAAACCATTTGAATTTATATGTTTCATCTTCAAACTCCCAACCATGTTCTTCAACAATCAATTCTGTTGGTACTTTTTTATGAGCATTTGTCTAAATATTTGAAATATAATGAGTTCGCAGTAGATGTTGGTGTAATTCATCTTGACATGGTGGTAAGCTTGAAGCATCGACATTTTTTAGTTTTTTTTTTAAAAAGGCTCGTTCACATCATGCAACTTATACTGCCGGTTACATACTGAAAATCTGACATCGTTTACTTTTCTTTTTGGAATTGTTTTCGTCAGTCCTGTTCCATATAAGTGACATACGAAAGTTTCTAAGGTTTCAAAAACTTCATTAAAATCGAAGTCAGTTTCACCAAGTTGGATAAAAACATCTTGATACTTATTAATTACATTTAGCGCATGCGTCTAGAATTACTGATCTAAATGGAACGCGCACCATTATTATTTTAACATTTTAAAATAATATTGATGCAAAATTAATGTCCAAACAGAATTTGTAAAATTATAATTACTTAACTAATGAAAAAAAAATTCAATCAATTTGAAAGTTAAAAAAAATATTGAAAATATCTACAAAGTAAATTTCAAAACTTAAAAAATTGATAATTCCACTATTAAATTGATTGTTATTAATAATTATTTGTATATTATAATAATAGTCTCCCGTTTTATACCGCTGTCGCGGCTTTGGGAGTATAGCAGGGTAGTCTGCTATATCTAGGGCCTACGGTATACAAGGAAGGTAACATGGCCAGTGCTACGCTTCAACCGTCTATTATTACCCCTGGTTTTACCCAAGGTACTCATTTTTATTCAGGCTGAGTCGACCTGGGGCCTATAGACATTTTTAAAATGTCTAGATGTTCTTGCCGGCGGTGGGATTCGAACCCCGGACCACCGGCTTGCGAGTCAAGCATCCTACCGCTTGCGCTACGCAGGCCCTTAATTAAAAAAATAAATAAGGGCCTGCGTAGGCCCTTAAAAAATAATTAAAAATAATTATTTGTAAAATGTTAAAAGAATTCTACAAATTGAATTTTACCTATTGATAAATAGAAATAATATATTTTGTATTTGATTATTAATGTAATAATAAATCAAATTTTTCTTATATCTGAACAACATTTACATTGCATTATTTATGCAATATAAATTTAAATACCTTTTGATTGTAATAAAAAATAAGTAAAATTACTATTTGTTATACCAAAAATATTTAATAGTTAACATGATAAAATTACTTTAATTTAATAAAGTATCAAATATCAAACATTTATCCAATTAAAAATTAATTCGTAAAATATTTATATTTAGGAAAAAAATGTGATTTGTAAAGTAAATATGACTTTAGTTTGAAAAAAAACATTATCATAATATCATTTTAAAACTACAAAATATTATATAAAAGATTCAGACGATGACGTAGAGTTTTATCAAATGTTTTAGAAAAGTTTTTCTAAATTTTTTTTCTTATCGAAAAAATCGTTGGAAAAAATTTTTGGAAAAAAATCATGGTATAACTTACAGAAAATCGAAAGGATTCTACAAATTAGATTTTACCTTAAAAAATTACGAAAATTTTCAGTTACGGAATTTTTTTTGGAAAATTTTGAGGAAAACTCTACTTGACGCTTCTCAGAATAGTAACAGAAGTGTGCATACAAATTTTCAAATCAATCGGTATTAAAATATCATAATAAAATCAGTTTGAAAATTGTTACCGAGACCTAAAATGCGCAGGCAAGTGGTACATTTGACCCCGTTTTATGGCTCTCTGTACCAACCCAGCTGACCGCCCTTTTAGATTTAGAGTTTTTAGGGGCTAAATAATGAGCCATGAAAATGGGGGACATATTATTTATCGTTAATTTTTCCCCAAAAAATTGCAATTTCACCCCTGTCCGCCACCCATTATGGTCCGCGTCCGCCCTTCGGGATTTCGTGTAGTTATACCAAGATCTTACTCTGGGCAAATTTTCAGCCATATTATCGATTGTTAATTTTTCCGAAAAAAATGATAACTTCATCCCTGTATAGCCACCCCCTGTACCACAAGGGGCGTCCGCCTGTAAGGCAAAGTCTTAACCCAGTTACAATGAATATATTCCAATAGAGAAATGTCATATTATTGATCATTTCAAAATTTCGGCTCTATCTCTTGGACTATAAGGAAGCGATAGGTGGTTTGACAGCATAATAACTGCTTGTTTAGTCTAGTTTTCACAGTGATTCTAGGCAACCTATTTGGGTGGAGTTTTGACTTGTTCTTAAATGAGTTCAGAATCCAGCAGCCCGCTGAAGTATTGGATTTTTATAATATAATTATTTGACAACCTTTTGTTGGCCGACCACCTAGAGCGGAGTTGAGCCGAAATACATTGATTTCCTATGTTCCGTTTTAAATTCGTTCAATCTGTATATATCAACGGTCGATAAATTTATCAGTTGTGTGCGTTCTTTGTTAATAACAGGTGATGTTTGTTTTTTTTGTATTAGAAAAATAGTTCAGCATGGCTGAAACTGTTCAACACAATACCTCTAATATTATAGATAATAGCATTTGTGAAATTCGAACTTCAGATCAACCACGAAAATGGAAAGTTTATCTAAGGGAAACCATAAAACATGGTAAAATACATGAAGTTGGTCACAAAATACATAAAGATGATAAGGATGTTTTAGCCTAAATAACAGAAAATGACTGTAGATAAGTTTTTTGATAATAACCAGTTGTTTTCTCAATGCTTATGACTTCAAGCTTGGTTGTAGATGTAAACGTTACCGATGCTTCTATGTAATACCACAGAAACAACGTTCTGACTTACTGAATATGTTTAATAATATGAAGACCAAAGATGAGCAGGATTCATATTTATCAAGCCTCATTAGCGTTACTTCTGTCCAGAGACGACGCAATCGTATTCCACAAGCTGCTTTACCTAACTACAGTCCTACTAGTGACAGTGGAAATGAAGATACAAACAAAGCTCGACATTAAGAAGGTCCACCACATGTAGCTTCTTTTATGTATAAAATTCGACAACCGGGAAAAGACGTAAGTATTTGTGCCAAAGCTCTTCGTAGTATTTTCGGTGTTACTGAAATACTGATCCATCGAATTAGAAATAGCAGTATGCGTGTGTGAAAGATATGGCACGGAAACAAGTCCATCAGCCACAGAATGTTTTATTTATGTTTAAAGATATTTTTTCTTTTTGCTTGTTTGTTACTTTTTTCTAGATATAAGTATAAATTACTAAAGTTATACTAATTTATATTTCTACTTTTACATCTTTAATAAAATTTATTGGCAATTCTAAGGTTTCTCTATTAGCAGTTAACTAAATATTTTAAGAATCCTCTTAATAAAGAATATAATCCTAATCTAGAACCAGAATCCGGGAAAAAAAAAGGACCATAATATTTCAGTCTAGAACTATTTAGCGATGATAATAGCAGTGGTGGCGAATAGACATCATATAATTGTTTGGTATTTTTACGAGTATATTATAATATGTGTCAATCTCCAATATATTTTGCAAGTTTCTACCGATTTTTGTTTAAAATATCAATAAAAACATAACATTAACTTGTACAAATATTTTAATATCCACATTCCTTCAAATGAATATTTTAGTAAGAGTAAGATTTGAAATAAAATGAAGCTGGGCAGTTAATTTTTGGATAAGTTTGTTTTTCAAATAAACGCTTCAATTGTAGATTCAAGCAATTTGTAATTATTTAATCATACAGTGACATTAAACTTAAAAAACAACCCTTATTAGTTTGTAAAGATGGGTGAAAGTGTGTATGTACTTTACTAACACAATATGTGTATCTTTCAATGCTCCAGTACACACGTATAAGATTTTTCGTATCATTAAGTTATTTTGAAAAAAAAGTTTTTTTTTCAAAATTTCAAAAAATTTTCTTTTACTTTAAAACTATTTTTTTTAAATAAGCAATTTGATTTAGAGTTCTTGATAAAATTTGTTTGTCTTTATGTATCACGGGAAGTGTTAAGTAGTATTACTCATTTTATTTATTACTATGTGTGTTTTCTATCATTATGCGGCATCCATAGGATAATTATAATGGGGCTTCTACTCGTGTTCCGGTAAAGAAGAAACATTTATCTGTAGATCTAAAGCAAATTGTAAAAACTATATACAGTACCTTACTTAAAAGAGGACTTGACACAACTTCCGCTACGAGTGAAATATGCGATTTGACGGAAATACCCCTGACCACAGTAAAAAGAATTAGATCAAATCCCTTAGAAACAAGAAAAAGCGTAAAGATTCCAGTTTCACCAAATGTATGGACGAAGCCGATAAGGGCTTAATACGTCGAAAAGTCTATATCATGTACGAAGAGTAACGCATACCTACATTAAGAGCTCTAAAGCAATGGCTCAATTCTGTAGCCTCACCAGCTTATGGAAAATTTTGAAAAGTATGGACTTTCGATATCGTATAATTGACAAAAGACAAGTAATTATGGAATCTAATAGATTACAAAAATGGAAATTCGACATGGTTTGACACACATTCAACGCAACCTAAAGGTTTTGCCAATTCCTCCGGTAAATGCAAGACAAAAGCTCCGTCAAATAAAGGGAAAAGAATAACGATTTTACATGCTGGATCAGAAAATGGTTGGGTTACAAATGCCCTGTGGCTTTCTGCAAAGAATATTAAAGACTCCTGCGTCGACTACCATGAAGATACAACGGCACAACTTTTTGAAAAATGGTTCAAGAATAATCTTATGCCAAACATTCCTCAGAATAGCGTGATAGTAATGGACAATGCAAGCTATCACAGTCGCCAACTAAATAAGGCTCCAAACTTGAATAATACTAAATTGGAAATTTAAACTTACATGGAGACGAATGATATGTATTTTAAAAAATTTTACACCAAACAAGAGCTTTTAGAAAATTGAAAGGCATTTTCTATAAAAAAAGTATGTTTGTGATACATTGGCAGAGGAAATGGGACATACAGTGCTGCGGCTTCCACCCTTTTATTGTATGTGGCACGAATTGAAGTCTAAAGTGAGGTCACAAAATATTTCTCCAACGTTAAGTGGTACTGTTGTAGAGTTATTAAGAAAATGTGTCAATGATATTTTTCCAAGTAGTTGGAGAAGTTCAGTCCGACACGTAATAATTAAAGAAAATTCATATGTTCATGTAGATCATAATATAATTGAACCGATCATAATTAATTTAGATGAGGATAATGATAGCGAAACAGAACTATGTATGGAGTGATACTGTCATCAAATCTACAAATGTTACGATTAAAAAAACAGTCACAAATTATTATTAATGTTTGTTTTTCTATAATCTTAGCAATTAAAATAGATTTAATTTATTTTAAAACTTATTTGAAAACATTAATTTTGGGTATATAAGGTAAAGCAATATATTGTACATCCGTTGTTTTGTTTTTGTCGTCGTAATTATTGTAAATTTTGTGGATCCTTTGCTTTATTATAGGAGTACCGTATGGTCAGTGTAAATTGTCAAAAGGCCAACTCTGTCTATCTCGTTTGCTTATCGCTCCGGACCCGTCTTAACAATTTATCTGACCCAAGTCAGATAAATTAAATATTTACGACCGCAATAATTGAAGTCAACCGTTTTCTGCTAAACAAACTTTACTCCATTTTTTTTGTTTTTTTTTATAGTCTATATTTTTGATCAACATTTTTTTTTTTAGATAAATACCTACTTTTTGAGTTATTTGTGAAAAATTGTCTAAAAACGTAGTTTTTATTTTGAAAATTAACATTTTCACTCGCAAATAACTCAAAAAGTATTAACTTAGTGAAAAAACTGCATGAAATAAAATATATTATTGTAGCTGAATGGATAAAGTTATCCAAAGCCATTAATTAATAAAAAAAAATTATAGAATAAAAGTTGCTTTGAATTAGTCAGTTTATCCATTTTCGGACTTATTTTTAATGTATGTGCTTTCGTCCACCCGAGGAGGGGTGGCTTTCACCACCCAAGTAAAAACAACCCTGGGTTCAAGTCCAAAAGTAAAGAAGAGGGTAAGAGAAACCCAAATCCAAATCTTCAAGAAAATCCGTCGTGACGAAAAAAATTACACTTCAAAACGGTCATCTACTGGAGTAAATGTATTTTGGGGTTTTCTATTCAAGTTGCGAGTTCTATTTAAACCATTATCGTAAAATAAATAATGGAATTTATATCCAAAATTGTATCTATTTAATATTTTTATAATTTATTTGCCTCAAGAGATTTGTATCATTATAAGAATTTTAAAATTGACTGAACTGGTTTTAAAATATTTACCAAATAAAGAAACATCGATTCGAAACAATACAACAACGTATTTTCAGTTGTTTGAGATTTGTAGTTAATAAAGACAACCCGTGTATTTTGGTATATACTTTCAGGAAAGCTGTGCGACGGAAAACACAGAGAATGCAACACAACAAAAATATTTCGGCAATTCTCGTAAATCATTTTAATAGGTGTTTTTTTTCTATAATTCCCTTAAATTTGTATAATATTTTGGTTCCGCGTTTTTACTCAAATATTTTTTTAACTCATATATCCTCTATATTACAGTTGCAATAATTTATAATGATTCATAATATACGATATAAGTAATTTTTTGAAAATTACCTTCCCTGTTTTAAAATTGTAAGGTAGATATATTTAAATGATGTGAAATTAATTTTTTCTGTCTATACCAGAGCTAAGAGTAAGATATTTTTCTAATTATTATAGTATATTCCAATATTTTTATATATTGTACTTTTAACAATATTAAAAGCTAGTACCATAGAATAATATTTTAATTGCTAATAAAATTTTTAAATAGTTTACTAAAAAAACTACTTTATTTATGCCACTTTCATTCGATACTAAACCGGTGAGCAATCATATACATAACAAAATCACAGATATATCGATTATTCGCAACTACAATAAATCAAAAACACCGCACCACAATGTATATTATAGCTCTAGGAAAATCACATACATAGTTGTAAATTTAAAAACTGTCGCAACCAGCAAAATGCACTCCTAATACTATTTTGTAGTGAAACAGTTCCCTACCTTTGACGTTACAAAGAAAATCGAACCACTTTCTTTTAAGTACTAGTTAGACGGATTTGGTGGGAAATGTCAGTTTTCAGATACACGTGACTCTACGAAAAATAAATAACGCGTGAAAATTTCTACGTGCTTTTCGAGCAGAAGCTGGCGAAAGACTGGCTGCGCGGCATGCGAAGGGCTTTCCCTGAGGTGGGGATAACGCCTTGAGTACAACTACCGGTCAATGTGACACGTTTTTTCCCTAAAACTTCTATTTTCTAGTTTCCTAGCCTTTAATTTATCCATACTCTACAACTTCGTTGTATTTTTTGGTGTAAAAATCACAAATGAACATTTTTTAATAAAATTGGTTGCCAAAAGCGCTTCCACATATTTAAAGAACATTCTAATTGAAATATAATTTAATAGAACTACTGAAAGTCCACGCAAAATAAATAATGAATTAATGCAATATTTTATATATGGTGGTAAATTAATATTGACGTAGATGTCAAGTATTATTTAACTGAAATTATTATGTGCCGTGACTCACATTAATATCAAAATATTTTGAAATTTAAAAGGGAAATTCGCAGTGGTTGGATGTATACTATAGTTACTTACAATGAAGCTAAAAAGTCTTTTGTAAATTGGTATAAAATTTAATTAATAAAAGTTTTTTTTATTTAGAATTAACGTGTCTTGACATCTTTGCTCATTGACACGGGAGCAAAAGTTTACAATAGTACCTACAGAGTTATCATACAGAGTTTACAATAGTAAAGAAAAACAATATTATATAATTATATTTTGTTAAATAACTGTGTAGCCTTTAAGAAGTCTATTAGGCTCTTGAGTCGGTTTGAACAAGTCAGAAGTTCTTAACTGTGGGTTATATTGTTGGCAATGCGAGTGGCCTGGAGTGTTGACATTCTGTGAGGATATGCTTGACGGTAATAGGAAGATCCTTGTAGTGGAAGCATAACTATAGGTCTGTAGAGGACATACGATGATCGTGTGTTAAACGTGTGTATTCTACCCTCAATCTTCGTATTTCTAACTTCTCTTTTCTGTTCAGGGATGCTAGGGATAAATAGCTGTAAACATTACGTTGTATTTCTCTGAGCTTTGTGTTTTTGGTGATCCAAAGTTTCTTTGTACTCCATATTGTAGATGGGTACGATGTAGACGCTTCTTTTGCAGCGCTGTCAGCCATCTCATTTCCTTGGATGCCGATATGAGATGGCACCCATATTATTGTTATTAAAGTCTTTCGGGAAGTGTGGAGATGGATTAAGAAAATATTTCTTAACGAACGAACTGCGGATACGGAATTGGTGCACAAAGTTACACTTTGATGATTGTCAAAAGGGAACTCGAGAGTTTTTGAAATACTAAAGAGTTCTCCTAAACACTCGTTACATTCGTTGGGTATTCTGTATCATCCTAATACTGTATCAACTGTAGTGACAGAATAGCCAACTTTAACTGTGTTTCAGGATGCATCGGTATAAAGCACAGGGAAGTGTTTATAAAAGAAGGTGTTCTAGACCATGGCGGGGATTCTGATTTTATAGACGCAATTGTTTGAGATAATTTTGTGTCTTGGCACAAGGGTTGTGGGATCTGTGGGATTGAAAGTATACATCTGGGCGAGTTTAGGAGTCCAGGTCTTGACAAAGTCAGAAGATTAAATACAGGGTTAGTCGGATTCAATGAAATTCATTCTGCTAGCATAAGATAGGAGTAGTTGTTGCTTTCGGAGGTAAAGGTAAAGTTGATGAGATTTACAATAGAGACTTTTAGTGGGACTGGATCGAAATGCTCCTTGGCATATTCGGAGAGCAATGTTGTTAACAAAGTTTAACGATTGTAATCAATTGTTGGATGCGGACAAGTAAACTATACAACCATAGTCCAATTTGGATCGGATTATAGCTCCATATAATTTGAGTAGTACACTTTCATCGGCACCCCATTGATGGTGGGACCTTCTGCCTTTTATTTCAGCGATATGACAATGCCAGGTGAGTTTGTTATCGACAGTAAGTCCTAAAAACTTGTAATGATCAATTAATTATCAATATTGATCGATAAATGCCATTATGTAGTTATTACCAACTTAACCCCAATTTGCATTCCTATACAAGTTATTTACTTTATTAAATAGAAGGTGGGATATCAAGGAATATATTAGATGTTATGCCCTCTTTCAAGATGCCGACACAGCAAGTGGTTCCTCATTCAAAATATGCATAAAGTCGAAAACCTCTATTGACTTAGTATTTAATACGGAAATTTGGCCACTTGATGTAAACATTAAATCATTTACAGAACCTTCATATTCCGAACCAACGCCTTCATCTGAGTCAATATAAGTCCGAAGAACAATAGAAGCCCTGTTAGCCTGGTAAATCCAATTACCATTTTAAGTAACAACAAAAGTGAAGTGGAAAATATAAAAAGAGTCACAGACAAGCAGGCCATCAAAATTTGCAAATCTAAGTATGCTCTCCATTCTCATATAAACTTCATTAAGAAGGATACTTTGGAACTATCGATACATCTGGATCCTTTGACCCCTTCCAAGAGTTACATTAACCAATAACTCGAACAATCGATATCTTCTAGCAAGATTAAGGGAACGGGATGTATTGAAAGCCATTAAACTACATCTTGCTTTTCTACATGACCAACCTGCTTTAGTTTGTTACGAAGGATTCACCAACACAAGCGTTAAACTCTTTTTGGCGTCCAAAGGACTTCCCAATAAGACTTAAGATCTACTAAAAATCTTTCTAGAATTTAACGATGCCTATGAAATTTGTCCAACTGAGGTGAAAGCTGATCTTGCTGCTTTTAGGTCCTTTCTCATTTCGGAAAGAATTTTTCACCTAAAAAATCAAGGGAACGTCATCGAAAATACTATTCCGTTGCCTCTCCAAAACGAAATTTTGAAATAATATGACGTGTTTTGTGGCTAGAAACCTCAAATCAATATAGTGATGACAACTTTAGCATCGTACTATAAGATAAAAAACAGATGAATTATTTTTGTTTCTAGAGGAATTAGAATTTTCCCCGATAGTTGCGGTAACCGAGTACTGGCTTGAAGATAACGAGCCTTTTTTTGTAGAAAAATATACCACAATTGCTAGGTATGATCGTCCAAGTTCAGCTCATGGTGGCACCCTAATTCTTTCTACAAATAATGATTTCTCTAAGCAAGACCTAATCATGACTACTCCACCAGAAATTTAAGCTTTGATGTGTATTTGCCGATCCCATCCACTGAGTTAGTAAAAAAATCTATATTATATTCAGCAAAAAAATTTTACAACCTTTTTCCTTTGCAACTTAAGTCTACAACTTCATTCCTTATGTTCCGCAAAGTCACAGAAGCCTATATATGTGAAAGACAGTATTATTCAGTGGCAGAATTTCTTAACGAATAACTAAGAAATTATTGGCGAAAGCCAATTCCGACAGGGGGCGCTCAAGATTTCAAAGATGGACGATAACTTCGGGAAAACAAATCATTTTGTCATTTGATCTCGAAGCTATAAAACGTGTTTTGCCAAAGTAAAAGTTGGAGTACGTTCTTTAGTAAGTTTATTTGTTTGTGATTCGAGTTTATACATGCGGTAATTGACTCCCAACCCTGAATAAAAATAAAATTAAATGTTTGTTTTTTTACAGTATGTCTGAAACACGGAAAGTAAAATTTACATTATCTCAATTATTTTTGTGGTTGCAAGGTCGGCAGATATCTTTAGTTGAGGGTGATGCAATTTTGGAGCTGGCCACATTATATTTTGTAAATTACGACTTACGTTTTCTACTAATAACTTCACGAGACCTTTGGACACTTTAGCTGATGGAACAGCATTTTCAGTCTTCTCAATTTTGTTTCATGTGTTACTATAAAGTAAATTAGATATAAATATATTAAAATATATATATTATTTTTATCAACACTTATTTGGAAAGTAATCGTTCTCAGTAAAATGTAAACTACACAGTCATGTACTTGGTTATAGGTCTGCCAATTCGCAAAATGCATTGCCAAATTTTTCTCATATTCTCGTCCAGCGGAAACTTATGTATGGAATTTTTTTGTGAATTATAATAGGATAATATTGAGGAACATTGCAATAGTTTTTTGAAGTCGAAGTCATTGTTAATTACAATATAAACGGGTCGCTAATATGTATACCAATTAATGACAATTTCAATGTTGGATCCCGAACTGGAAGCTTTTGAAATCTACCACCAGGCACTTTGCGGTTCCTTGCGAATAGTACTTTTAGGTACAAGCAACAAAAAAGTATTTTTATATATATTTGGGTCATATCACATGAAGCAGCTCAAAACTTATTTTTAAACTAGTTCGTAAGGTTTTATTATACAATTTGCAATTTAGTGAAATTTTGCAATGGATTGTATATTTTAATATGATTTATTTTGTGATATTGACGATTTATGTTTTTTGGTAAATTTTAATTGTTATTGAAATTTTTTGGACTTTTTGTCAGCTTTGTCCATAAAATTGTACAATTTTCAGTGACAATAAAGCATAATTCTATTTCTATTTCTACTAATTAAAAGTTTTAAAAATTATCCAAAATGGATTTATAAATTTTCAAAACGTTTTCAATGTTACCAGATCATCCTGAGTGAAAAACGTCTATATAGTATTTGGAACTCGCCACAGGATGAGGTCAGATGACCCTTAAATTACATAATTTGAGTAATTAATATTGTAATTGATAATGACACTTTTCCCTTAAAAAATGTAATTCTTATCATCGACCTAGTGTTTTATTAATTATAATGTTAGTTACTCAAATTATGTAATTTAACTCATTGGCTAATTTAAGACGTCTATTCTTGGCAGAAAAATTTATTCTTAAATGCCAGTTTAATAATCAAAACAGCTTATTACAAAAAATCTTGTCTCTGTTGAAAATCTAACAAACAAATGGTGGGCAAATAAAAACTCTCCAACGCTAGCTGTTGCTTTTCCCAATTTATCACAATATTCATTCAATGGAGAAGGGATTCCATTCTTTGGCTCCAATTATGACATACTATATGAATATAAACCTGCTGTAGTAATTCCTTTGTCTATTTCAATTATTCACGAAAATTTGGTAGTACAGAACAAGCTAAAAGACTGTAACCATTCTTGTAAAATTTATACCGATAGCTCAAAATCGCCTGCTGGTGTTGGCTGTGCCTTTTACATAGACAATATTCAAGATTATTTTTAGTACAAATTAAAATCAGATTGCTCAATATTCACAACTAATTTGGTAGCCATTGTCAAGGTGTTGGATTGGATAATTAATAGCACATTATATTTCAAACGATATATAATTTTATCTGATTCACAGTCCGTCCTCCTCGTATTAAGACACTAACTAAGAACACTAAGAGACTAACTGTAGATGCGCTTTCAGAGCTAAGGATCCTAACTTCTTTAAAAAGAATTGTTAACTTTGTGTGGGTGAAAGGTCACTCTAATATTCCAGGCAATGAAAAAGTAGACCATTTAGCTAAAGACGCTACTTTAGTGGGTATAGAATACAAGTTGCTCAAATGGGATTTAGTTTCAGCTAGGAAGAAACATGTTAGACTTAATTGAAAAAGCTAGTGGCAATCCTCTACTAACAGTAGTAAAAATACATACTGTAGTGTATATCCAACTCTTCCATATACTCCGCCAAATGACAGAAACTCCATCTCTCGGAAAATTTATACTATGTACGTAAGATGCCTTTTTGTACATGCTACAGTAAACGCTTACCTATATAAAATAAAACTTTCCGAAACTGATATTATGTGAATGTAATGGCAGTTATGACGACCTTAACCACTGGATGTTTCGATGTTGGCATAATCAAGAAGCCATAAAATTTTTATTTCAAGCCATCTCCCAACAAAAAATCATACTATCGCAGAACGTTGCTTCTATTCCCTATTTCGGTAGTCGAAATCCAACTATTAGATCGATTTTATGGTAATTTTTCAAACGTACCAAACGGAAAATCTAAACTGCCTTTTTCAGTGTTGTATGAATCCGAAATGGTAGGACGTTAGTTGTAGTATTTCTTATTGCCTTTCCTTTTATATCATTTACCTTTAACCGTTGCCTGTATTATTTGTGTAAAATAAAAGTCGCCAGTCGCTTAGCGTGAAGCGTGTGTTCCTGTTCAATCCTTTTTGTATAGTCACCCAATAGTGTTTTCAATGGGAAGGTTAAGAAATTGAGTTAATGAACCAACGGTTACGAAATTGTCAGAAATTAATTTAAAGCTGATTAGCTAAATGGGGTTGGAAACATGAAAAAGAGACCTTCGTTCAGCAGTGGACTTTTGAGGCTGAATGATGATGTTGATGATGATGATGATGATGATGATTTTGAGACGTACTGTTTTTGTTGAAATAGTGTCTCCATGTATATAGTAGCCAGAATACCTCGATGAGACAGTCTGACTATCAGCAATCGCTCTAGTTTAGTTCACACTTAAATGTGCTGTACAGATCACGTCATTGTTTTATTGACCCTACAACACAATGGCAATCGCTGTGACATGTTACACATTTCCACCTCTATATTCACAGTAGGTACTAATTGTCATAATTGTCACATTGATAAAAATTTCAAACGAAATTCCGAAAGAATAAACAAATTATTAATAAAATGCCTATTACGTTGTATACCGTCCAAGAAAAAGTGCAACTTGTAACATGGTACTTTTAGGGTCATTCGATACGGGAAGTAATTGATTTATTTATTGTTGCCTTCGAAAATAGACCCCCACCAAGTGTTACAACAGTTAAAAATACCATTAAACGTTTTCAAACTTCGGGATGTGTAAATAGTTGTTAAAAGTGTCATGGAGGTCATGAACCATGTGTTAGACCTGTCGATGAGAATTGTCAAAACAGGGATATTTATATTTGTGCTTTTGTGAAAGCTAGTGAACTCTGCAATAGTGTACAAATTGCTAGGGAAGTTAACGTGAGTGCTCGAACTGTCCAGCAAGTTCTCAAAAGAAATGGGGATCACTGTTTTAAGATATAACCAACACAAGAACTGTTTCCGGAAGATAAGTTTAGGCTGATGGAGTTTTGTGAAATTGTGTTAGATAAACAGAATGAAAATGTACACTTTTAAAAAAATATTTTATTTTCTGACGAATCTTCATTTTCATTACATAAAAACACAATCCATCCGTTGCAAGGTATTATTCTCGGAAAAATAAGCACCTCAGTGTTGCAGTGCGAACGCAGCATCCGCAAAAGTTAAATGGTTGGACTGGGATGTTAGGCGACCATATTGTAGGTCCATTTTTTATCGATGGAAACCTAAATTGGCCCAAATATTTACAACTTTTACAGAATGAGATCATTCCGGCAGTTCGACGCCTTCCCGTTAATTTTCAGGAGGGCTATTTCTAACAGGATGGGTGTTCGGCTCACAATTCTAGAGCAACTATTGACTTCCTCAATCAAACGTTTCCTGATCGACTGATAAGTACACGTGGTACAATTAAATGGCCCGCTAGATGCCTGATGGGTATAAATGTTTTCTCAAAGAAAAAATTTTTAGGCATCAGTTTGAAAGGGCTACAAACCTAGTCGAATTAGGGGCAAGAATACTTCATTTCTCTGCAAGCATTACACCAGTCCTACCCCAAAATATGAAGAGAAATCTGTATGATAGATTCGGCTACTGTTTAGTACAAGAAGGTGAAATATTTGAGCCCTTAATTCATTAATCTGCTTTCCTAATTTTTATTTATAAGTTTGTAGGTTCTTAATTAGGTAGTATTTTTTATGTTTAAGTTTGGAAGAATTTTATTGTTTTTTTTATTTAAAAGAACAAACGATTCTTGTTCTGATTTTTTTCTTCTTTCTGCTCTTATTGTTATAAGCTTTGTCCAAAAAATTTGTACAATTTTCAGAGACAATAAAGCATATTACTTATTTACTTACTTATTTATTTGTATTGCTGTTAAGGCTAAAAAATAACCAAAAAATTGGTTTTAGAGCATTATAATAAATATACTCTAGATTTGCAATAAATCTTAATTCCTATAGTCAACAAAACAATGTCATTATCTGTATAAGCATTATCATGAAGAGGCAAACTAGGTTATACTCTCAGCCAAACAACAAATAAAATACGTGCATTCTGGTGACATCACATATGAAGATAATTCTCGTCGGCTTTGAGATTATATTAGTTTGATTTGTTTGTGACTGTTGGTAATTATTCAATTGTCAACTTATTCGATAAAATCAAAATATTTAAATAAGCTACAAAAGTTGGAAAACAGCAAACAAAATATTGCTTCCACTCGTGCAAAAATCAATATTAGTTAATGCTGCTGTAGCATTCAGGTATAAGCGAATTAGCTTTAAAATTCGATTTCTAATAATGACATTATATCTTTTCATATATTTTCACTTTTATTGCCGAGATCCAATTTAATAGTGATGATAATGTTAATTAATTAACAAAACGAAATACAATAATTATTTTAAGTGTAGCAGATTTTTTATGTATATAATGTATTTACAGGTCCCTATGGGACCGATAAAATGTTGCCAACAATTCTAAAGAATTTAAAAATAAACATTCGAAAAAGTTATTAAATAATAGATAATATTCAATCTGTAAAGCATTGTCAAAATTGAATGTATTAAAACTTTTTATAAACATTGTCAGACAAAAATATGTAACTAACTGTTGGAAATTACTTTGCTTAATATTTTTCATAACATTATCATCATTTAGCCTTAATTTGTCCATTGTTGAACATATGCATCACCTAGACACTTTCATCTATTTTTGTTCTGCAAATCTTCTACCCAATTGGTCGCAGGGGGCGGGGGGCACAATTAGGGGTCTTCTCCAGCTTGGCTTGTCTGCCCGTGGTCTCAACTCAAGCAATTTTTTTATGAACCTGTCGTCTTTCCAAGCTTTCGTACCACAAAGTTATCATTCCATTCTACTCTTCTATTTCTTACCCAGTTCTTGATGTTATCCACCTTGCATCTACGTCGTATATCTGTACTTCTAGCTCTGTCCCATAGTGTCTTATCATCAATTTTTCTATGTGTGTTTATCTCTGCTGTTTCTTACATCCTTTTTGTACTCTCTGTGTCAGGTTGTGTTTCTGTCTCGTATGTCATTATTGTTCTGATGACTGTTTTGTAAATTCTGTTTTTCATTTTTTTCCCGATATTTTTATTTCTTCATATTGTTTCATTCAGGCAACCTGCGTCTCTGTTTGCTGTATTCACTTGATCTTCCACTTCAGTTTCGAACTTTCCGTAGCTAGATAATGTACAGCCTAGATATTTAAACTCCAATATTTCTATTACCTGACCTTTCCGCTCCAATTTACATCTTAGTAAATTTGCTGTTATGACCATGCATTTTGTCTTTTTTGGGGAAATAACATTTTTAATTTTCTGGCAGGTATATTAAATTGGTGCAGCATATGTTGTAAACCATCTTTACTTGAGAGAGTAGTATTACATCGTCTGCATAGCAGATTATTTTAAGTTATTTTTCTCCCATTTTATATCCTTCTTTTTTTATTGTTTCATCCATGATCAGGTAGAACAATACAAGACTTAGGGTATTGTTGTTGTTTTTCGATCGTTTTGATTATTTTTAGATACGCTCTTGTGCGTACAATAAGTGAATAACGTCCTTTAATTAAACCCGGTCAAATGCCTTCTTAAGCTCCACGAAATATAGATATGCCGGTTTGTTGTATTCTAATCATTTCTCTTGTACTTGCCTCATTAAAAATATAGCGTCGGAGCATGATCTTCCTTACCTAAAACCTTGTTGCTCTTCTATTAATGTTATAATTTCATTCAGTTTATTTATTATCACTTTGGTTGTTAATTTCAGTGTTGTGTTTAATAAATTAATTCCTCTGTAATTTTCCGGGTCCGATTTGTCTCTCTTTTTGAATAGAGGTATTAGAATGCTTGATCTCCACTCTTGAGGAATTCTGTTTTGTTCTATTATTTTTGGATTCATTTTAATTGTTTTTTTGGTCAGATCTGGTCCATCGTAATTTGGAAGTTCGTTCAGTATTCTGTCCTCTCCTGTTGGTTTTCTATTTTTTAATTTCCATAATGCATCCTTTACCTCCAGTAGTAAGTATAACATCTAATTTTACGAAGGTATTGGTGGGGCGAAGCGGTTTGTTTACCTGTTTGTGTCAATATGACCCCACCTCTCCAATTAAAGGGTTCTTTTCATAATTCGTCAATACAAGCTATATTTATTTTAAATACTCCGAATCTAATAAATCAGCATAATAATGAAACTAATTCCAGGCACTGTAGTTTCCATATTTGAAAATAGTGAAAATAACTCAATTTCTTGATATAATTTATTTCTTTGGAAAACCTAAATTTGTACCTGTTGGCTTTGCTTCTTTCAATATATTTATATCCCTATTAGTAGTTTTCCACCTATAATTATCTTTTGGTAGTCTATTTAAGTATGTTTTAATTTGTATTTATTTTTTTAGTTTGAGTTAGGTCATTATCGATATTTATCGTTATATTATTATCGATATAGACTTATTTTATTAGCTTTGTTTTACTTGTTTTTAGCGTTATTTTCTCTTTTTCTTTGTCATTTTTGTTTTTACTCAGCAAGTTGTGTTTCCAGATTTTCGTACTTCTTTTATACTGACACCAATATGTATAACACGACTACCACTGAACTGTTCCGCGCTGCAATAAGCAAAGAGAAGATAGCCGTGATGATCGCCAACGTCCGGAACGGATAGGCACTTTAAGAAGAAGAGGAAGAATATGTAGTTCCATTTTCTATTACGTTTTTTACTGTTTTTTTTTAAGTTATTTTGGGTCGCCTTCAGCAAAGTCGTATCAAAAGAAAGAAAATATTGCGTTACCGGAAAATTCCCTTTTTACATTAAACTATATCTTATTCTATACTTCTATAACCTTATTTCTTTTATTATATTAAATTCTATACCCTTATTCTATACCGTGTACTAATTGTAACAACATATACATCGGAAAATCGTCTCGTAATTTCCACCGTAGGGTGATCTCACATCGTAGTGACATAAAAGCCAATAAAATAAATGCATGTGCACTTACAGACTTTGAAACATGAGTTTAATTTCGAAGATTCCTGTATTTTGACAAAAGAAAAAAACCATTCAAAACGTGTTCTATTGGAAATGTGTTTCATAAAATCTAGTATATCTTGCATAAATAAAAAGTATGACATAGATAAACTGAGCAACATTTATTGTTATTTACTGGAAAAACATCAAAAATAAAATAAATATTTACTATACATATACACTTCACAATACACCTGTGTGCATAACAGGTTGCATACCATTAAGACATGTTTAAAAATTAAATATCACCCAGTATGGGTCTCTTGGTTTTTTGAAAAGAAATCCAATATTAAGAACACCTAATTACATTTGAATCTTATTGTTTTTTCTTTTTGTTCTTTATATATCAGAGTTAAAACACACCATCAAAAGATGTCATAGAATAAAAAGTTTTACTATCCTTACCAAAATTTTAGAATGTATTTTGTCCATTATTTTATGTTTGTGTTATTAATGTTGAGAGTCAAAGTTTATTATGAATAATCTCAACGACTAGTAAGTTGCACTGACGAATTGTGATATCTTGTAAATATTTACATATTCTTTTTATCTATATTACAGCGTCTTGAAAAAGGAATAAAACAATTCCGAAAGCTAGACAAAAAGTCAAAAGAGTATTTATTTAACATCCCAGCCAACCTTCTGACTTCAGCCCTACTAAACTAGTTGTTTGTATATATATATATATATATATATATATATATATATATATATATATATATATATATATATATATATTGAATTTTACTTAAAATGAGGCTCAACATAATATTAAAATAAAAAAAAAAAGGTTGAAAATAAAGATACAGTAAGGTTAGTTGTTATTAATAACATTGCAACACTTTTAAAAACAATTGTGTTTTTTTTTTTCAATTTAAGTTATTGTGAAAGTTCGCCAAAGCAATATTGCAAAAAGTGTCGACATTATTCGATGTGCATTAGAGTATAAACTTTCAAACATGAGTCTAAGACGAACAGGAAAAGCATCGTCACTTAAAGATAAGTGACAATGCGGAAAGTATTACTTTACAAAATGGGACTGTGTGAAAACGAGGATCGTCTAAAATTATATGATAAAGAGTTTAGGCAATTATGGTTATATGGATTTCAAAATAAATCGGAAATATAAATTGATTTATTCAACGATTGTATCGCAGCTCGAAAAGTATTAAATCGGTAATATTAAAAAAAATTAAGTTTAAAAATTAAAACACTTTTGCTGCTAAGTTCAAACTAGTTGGCATACCATCAGGAAAACTAGGAAAATTTAATAACAACAATTATTATATTAGTTAATATTTTTATATTGAACTGGAGTTAGAGGTATAAAAAATATGGGAGAAGATTTGTAAAAAAAACCTGAGTGTTTCTGAGAGTGTGGTACAGCCAAAAACACGATACAATTTACACATCTGTTTATATTTGTCAACCTTTATATCTCGAGTTTTAAGTGTGCTTAATTGCTAATCCAATATCAATTATTTCCAGCGATTTCTAAAGGTTTTGGATGCTTCTCTATACGAGGATATAGATCGCATCTACACAGTACATCAAAATAACAACAAATGTTATTACTCTTAATTGTTGTTGGTAAATGATCCTGGAACAATATTGTTTGAACAATTAAGAATAGTTGATGAATATTTGTGTGCAACTTACCGTCAGGCATTGTTGCTTGAGAATGATTTGCATTGGGATAATACCTTCAAAGATTCCGTTATATCTTCATCTCTACTTTAAATTTGTATTTATTTTTATATAGGGATGACATGTTTTCGATCACATTTTGGGTATTTTCTTTATCTCTTTGTAGTTTTGCTCTGTTTCTTCTTGCCAAAACATTCCTACATCCTTCATCGACCCAGTCTTGCAGTATTTTTATATGCCCTCTTCCTATACACTTTTCCGCTGCTTCCGACATGGCTATCTGTATGGTCTGCCACTCTTCATCTATATCCTGTTTGACTGGATTCTCTAGTTTTTTATTCAGTTCTTCCTCTAGTCTGTTTACAACCTGTCTCTCTTGAAGGCACTGTAATTGGTAATTTATTTTATATCTAACAGGTTTTGGTATTATTGGTAGTTCTTGTTTTATTTTTGCTATTATTAGTATATGGTCACTGTTGGTATCTATCCCTCTGTAACTTCTGCAATCGATTATTGCCTTATCATATTTGCTTTCAATTAGGACATGATCTATCTGATTTTTTATTTTTCCATCCCCCATCCATTTCCTATCTCAGTCTCCCGAGCCTGGGGGCTCGGGAGACTGAGACCTCGGAATCTCTGAAGAAGACATCAGAGAGGATGTCGAAAGCTCGGCCAAATGGAAATCAACGCGATTCAACCCGGAAGACTGGTGAATTCTGAGAAATATTAATTCTTATAAAAGTATTAATCTCTATATACAAAATCGCTGGCAATTTAAGTGAACTGCAAATTCGATCTTGTTCAAAGTTACAAGACTATGTTAAGAGTACTTTAATTCCAATAAGACATGAGCAGTTTACTTATGTAAATCATAACCATTTGCCTTGATAACGTAGAGTAAAAACTTTAAAACATATAAAAATATACAGCCAGTGATATCTCTTTTCACTTTGAGAGCCACCATTCCTAAAAACAAAAACCAAAAAAATTTACCTGATGAATAATAAAAAAGAAGGAGGTGTTTGTAAAGTTGTATAGGACTCCTTCATGCCGTACGAAGTAAAACAAGACTTGTTCTTTTGTAGGTTGTTATAAACATAAACTTCGTAGTTGAAAAGCAGAATTTTCCATAAAGACTTCTTTCTAATCCGTAGATCACTTGGTATAACAAAGTGGAGTCACGTATAAAAGTTATCTAACGTAACTCCAAAGTTTCCTTTCTAAACGAGAATTTTATGCAAGGGTAATGAAATCCCGCACTTCATCTCTGAATCGATGATGATAAAAGCCAGAAATAAGGATTTTGTTTAATATTAAACTACAGCGGTTTCCTAAAGTTGGGGTTTTTAAGAAACTACTTTTTGACAGTGTGCTCCAGATTATACAACAAAACTAATTTATGCTCACAGCGTACATGTAAAGCCTGATTTGATTTCATTAAATTGTTTACAAAAACCAGAGCAACAGACTATAGAATTTCTAAAAAAGCGAGTTTAAAAACATAGTTTAAAGTTACAAAATTGCAGAATAATTTTAAACGGTTTAATTTTGTTTTTGCTTTATTAAATATTAATATATAATATTAATAACAAACAAATGCACTGTTTTTGGTTTTAACAAAATATCATGTGAGCCTTTTGTGGAAATTAAAAACATCGTTTCATTTTATATACTGAATTTCCATTCAGTGATCGCCAATTACGTGAGAGAGTAATTCCACGTCAAGTGTACAAAGTGGGTCAGACGACCTCTCTCGATTTGGCTTAAATATTACAAAGATATTCTATATTATTAAATATGATGACTTACCAAGTTTTAACCTTCTAGGTCCAAAATAGCGGTCTTTATGTATAATTTTTTCCAAGAGAAAAAAATTGTTTCCCGTATTTTATCACTTTTTCTTGCATAGCCTGTATTTTGGGAAAGTATGTGGTATTTATTTTCATATTTTACATTCAATATTTTTCTTTTATTGTACTATAATGTGATCTAAATCAATGGCATATTCTAACTTATTGGCTTTAAAATATATTGTTTCCGGTTATTTCATAAAATCTCATAAAATTGTTAAACTGGATATCTCATTTATTACGTTTTAAGTACGGAGAATTTGACTTCTTTTGTTATTTTGTGTCGCCAATATACACAAAACATGTGTGAAGTATTATATTACTGTTACCATTGAATTGAATTGTCGCTATTCAGAAGCGCCATACAATAGGTTTGATTTATGAGATGCACTTATCCATAAACCACTTAACGGCTAGACGGTTCTTTCTGACCATCCCAATCTCAAGTCTCAAGACAACCCACTTATACTTCGACTTCATCACCGAAACAGCGAACAGTAACCACACGGGACGTCCTTTCTTATGTGCCTCGGATGGCGTCATGACGCACCGCGACCTGCCACGAATATATCAATATATCAAAAAGTGAGTCTATATTCTTTGTACAGACAACAGTATGAGCTAAAGCTAGTTAATTTCGTAATTTATTCACAGTTGTATATGCTATTTTTCGCTAATTTATTTACAGTCAAAACCTAGGATAACCATCATCTTGTCTTCCATGGCATCATCAGGATCACTGGGTAGATCTTGTGTGGACTGCCCAGAATCTGTATTGTGGATACTGTATTTAGAACGAACATCACTTAAGTCCTTATCAGAATCTAGTGGTTCCACATCGCTGTCTATCTCTTCATACCATTTTAGTAACTGGTTTTTCATTTTCTTGTCCATATTTACCTGCAATAAACCAAAATACCTCTTATTTTCTGAATCATCTTAGATGCGCAGATGACACAATACTCCTTGCAGACAGTAGAGAAGGACTACAGATCTTGGTTGATACCGCGAAATACTGCGAAAGGTATGGAATGGCACTGAATACAAATAAAACAAAAATCATTGTGGTAAGCAAGAACAAGATTGAGGAAGACAATGTTTATGCTAAAGGAAAACTTTTAGGCAGGGTGCACATATACCAGTACTTAGGTTGCGAACTAAATGAAGCATGTTATAGAAGTACGGAAATAAAACGGCGTATTGAGATAGCTAGAAGTACTTTTAATAAGATGAAAGCAATATTATGCAATGGAAAACTCAATATCGAAATTAGAACTAGAGTATTGAGATGCTACGTGTTGTCTGTCCTGTTGTATGGAGTTGACACCCGGACAATTACAGAGGCGACAGAGAAAAAACTCATTAACTTTGAAATGTGGTGTTATCGAAGAATGGAGAAAATATCTTGGAAACAACACATAACAAATACGGAAACGCTACGAAGAATGGAAAAAGATAAAAAAATACTCAACACTATAAAGAAAAGAAAAATAAGCTACTTTGGTCACATACTAAGAAACGAGTAATACGAATTGATGCCGCTGGTCGTACAAGGGAAGGTGGAAGCCAAAATAGGACCGGGGAGAAGACGCACGTCCTGGCTGAGGAATCTGAGACAATGGAGTGAAAAAACGTCAATACAACAGCTGCAGCTAGAGTGAAATGGGCCATGATGATCGCAAATCTACTTAGGAATGGGGCACGTTAAGAAGAAGAAGCGCTTATAATAACGAATGTTCAACAATCTATAGGTATTTCACTAAAAACTTACCTTTTATGATAATATTATAACTTTTCTTAAGTTATCTCTCTAAAAATCAACACACGCCAACACTCGCGTAGTTAGATTTTTTCTAACGCTCCGACGAACGCGATCACTCGCGTGTTAGATTTGAACTAACAACAACTGCTGTCGGCTATAAGATAATAGGTACTCCCACCATTATTTAACATAGTCATATGCGAGTCTTCATAGGAGTATTTGTTGTTGCAGAACCCAAAAGAAGTAATATTTCGAAAATTATGGCGAAATATTTAAAAATGTTAGATTTTTTCTAACGGTGAGAGTGATGGAGGGTTAATTAGAAAATATATATTGTTTTCGCTTTTTCGATCTTTAAGTCCTGATTACAATTTTTTACGTAAATCAAAAATACTTTCTCCCTTTTTCTCCTACCATTTTCCTCTACTTTATTTTCTAGTCTACTGTGTTTTTATAAAAAATATTCTAATATATATGAAATATATTCTCTAAAAAATATATTATAAGTATATATTTTTGTAATACGTTTGGGATAGAAGGATTTCATTTTCAGGAATGAAGTTTAACCTTTATGTCGTGTTTTCGTCTATAAATCGGATTGTTTATCGACACAAAGTGAATATTTGGGAATCAATACTGTCTCAACGTCTCCGGTAGAAAGATGTTTTCAGTGCACGGATATTTTGGAGCGCGAATATTCGCTAAGAGCATTTAATATTAGAGAACAACACGAAGACAAGCTCTCTCAGTTCTGAGAGAGTATTTTCGTAAAACTCTGATATTTTAGGTATATGTATATTAAATTTTGCTACTTGTTTCAATCAAAGATTCCGTGAATAAGAAATGCCTTTGTACATTTTCCTGTGTGCCATTCTCTTAGCCCTTTTAGCTCCTCCGACTTCTTCCAAATATATTCATCATTATTCAAACTCGCATTAAGGTGTACACTGCGTGAAATTCATCGTTCTTGTTTAAGAACAGAAAACTCGTAAAAGTGACTTATAGCAAAAGCATCTTCCTACGAAAGGAAAAAAGGAAATGTCGGCAATATCAGGACGGAAAAAGAGGGAAACACCCAACAGTTTGAAAGAAGCGGTTTTTGCCTTCCTAATTTTTGCGCCAAAAATTGTATTAAAATCAAATATCCTTAAAACTTTAAACGCACATAAATTAAATTAAATTCAGAAGCGAGCCCTAAAAACCACGAGGAAATATTTTATATGAACGATGTCATACTGCTTACGGAAAACAGGATTCGCAAAGACCCTAAAAGCAGACCCAACATCCAGACTGATTCATAATTTTCTTTCACGTTCCTATTTTCGTGTTGATAAAAAACAGTTTGCTAAAAATATAGTTTATGTATGAATGCATGTTTATATACAAGGTGATTCATAACAAATTAATGTATAATTATAATGTATACCTACATGATTTTTTTCTTCAATACGTAAGGAATTTTTAAACTATTTCTATGCTGCTTATAATAAATAACAAAATCGGCTTATTTGAGAACCAAAAGATTTTTGATTTTAACTTAATGTTACAAAAGGATAGTCTTTCCATAAGGTTTACAACTTTATTTATATGAAACATAAATTTTTGCAAAGTTCCATTTCTGGCAAAACAAAGCAAGCATAACAGAATATATAATCTAATTTGAAACAAATAGAAAAGCTAATATTTATTATATTAACCTAGCAACTGTGTTGTAGGGTAAAAATCACCCTCGTCGTTCACTAGCGCTTGTTAAAATAGTGGCAACATCGCCAGATTTGTTGCTCAGAATTATTATGACCAACATAATATCACCAAGCCTACGAATGCAGAAAAAATTCGTGCAGTTTTCGGATTATTATATCTATCAGGCATTTATAAAGTAAATAGGTTAAATCTGGATAGTCTTTCTGCTACAGATGGAACAGGAATTGACATTTTCAGGCTAACAATGTCGCTGCAAAGATTTATATTACTTTTAAAGTGCCTACGATTCAATAATATCTAAAATAAAGAAAAACATGAAAGGGTAGATAAACTGGCAGTAGTACGAACTGTTTTTGATTGATTTGTATACAATTGTCAACAATGTTTTATTCCTAGTCGATACTTGACGATCGGCAAAAAATTAGAATCTTTTCGGGCACTTTGTTCCTTTTGGCAATATATCCCAATACTATTGTATGGAAATTTGCTTAGTGAACATCTGTTGGAAATATTCGTAAAAACAAGAGGGAAATACCACTCATTGACACCACTGGACATCGTTCTCATAGTGATGGTCGATATCATGTTTAGGTATCCCGTTCCAGGCCACTACAACTTCGTGAATGAATGCTGCATCTTCTGAAGATGTTACTGCTTCGCCTGTAAGCTGAAACTGACGCCGCGTTGTACTACGGGGGCCATATTTATATTTTCTACTCGCCTCCCTGCCACTGGTTTCAGCGCGAGGGGGCGTGTCGTCATTCGTAGCTTTTCTTTTTTCGTGTTTTGCGGAAAGGGTGTTTGTGGATTTTAATATTGGTATACAGGTTTTGCTAATTTTTAGTCCTTCTTCTATCCGATTAAAATTATTTGAATGCTTATGTATTTCTACCGCTTCCCGATATAACCGTGGTTAGTATTCTGATGTTTCATCCAGCATCTGCGTTTCTTCAAAGAGTATCTAATATTCGAGAGTGCGTATTTGACAATATCCGCCATTGTTGTAGTTGACCAACCAAAAAGATCTCCAGGTCCTAAGAGTCTTAGGCCTGTAAACTGTAAACAAAAGCGAGTAATTAATAATATAGCTAAGTCTACAGCTTCACAAAACACAGTTTGCCTATTAATCAGAGATAGATACCTTGCTATGTCTTGCTAAATATATTGAAAAGGCTCTCCTCAAAAGCAATACATAAGTGGGCATTTGATTGTAGTGCATTAACGCTACAGCGACAGAAAGATTATTCTTTATCTTTTTATATCATCAAATAGATTCTTTAATTGCTAGGAGTAGTCTACCATGAAAGAGAGTTTTGATTTCTAAATAGAAATATAAGAAAGCTGTTATGATTTTTCAAACTTAATTGAATACATTTTTCGTATAAATCTCATTGAAACTGATTAACTCCTATTAGATTATGTCCAGACTTTTGTAAAATTCGTTATATTTTTGACTATGTTTACGTGTCAAAATATAAAACATTTCACAGAATCATTATATAAAATTACCTTAATTTATATAATCCAAGAAGTGTATATAAGAGACTAAAATCGGAAATTCTATTAATCTCTCTAGTATTAATACATTACGGCATGTCTCATTTATAACAAGACAATAACTTATTTCCTTGTCCAACGGCTCATTCTTAACAAGCGAATCATCGGAGTCTTCTACAAAGGACTATTTAGCACAGCTCGCGAAACCCTCTACTATCACTTAAAACCTCTTGATTATGTCAAGAGGCGTGATATATTTCGCCGCTGAATTTAATTATTCTAAAGTCTAATCAGTCTAGAGTCGTGTGTTAAATTACAATATAAATGAAGTACATTAAGAAGATTTCTTTAGCTTCATCAAAAACTTAGTTTTAAAATAAATATACAGAAAAATGACGAGAATAGAAGAGCAAGGAAATAATCCAATATACCGTACATCATTAAAATTTTGATACTTATACTCTAAGAAACTTTAAATATATCTTTTATAAGCTAAAACTAATAAACTTTTCTGAAATAAATTTCTATAATTGTTTTGTAGAGGGCGGCATGTTATGCACGAGAAAGCATGAGTGGTTATATTTTCTCTTGTGAGTCCAGAGTATAGATGAAAACTACAACACCTCTGAATCTGAATCTAAATTCACAACACCTGAACGACATCCAGTTAATCCAACTTTATAAAATTTTTTACTCGAAGAGATACACGCATTAACACGACAGCTCTTCCCTCGCCTATTAATGGCAATGATATTCTCTCAGGTAGCCAAGCTACAATAATACAGTTTTCAAATTTACCAGATAATACAAATATCACCACCTCGTAAGTTTATGTTTTGATTTCTAAAAATCCAAAGCCAAAAAATGGACCAACAGTAAATATTTCTTGTCTTTTGAGAATTTTGTTTAATACAAAAACTCCTAAATCCTTACTTAGGTTCCGTGTCCGTAACACCAAAAACCTATATTTCCAATGTTTGGTCACATGAAGAGCTCTGTTAATTGCTAAAATTAGGTCTTTATATGTGCAGGCCTCTCTAATGTTCGTAGGTGGTGACTACGATGAACCGCGCCACAGTCATAGGTATCAGTTTCCTGGTATTTTCATCTTCTCCAATTACTAGCACAACGTGGGACGCCAATTTGTGTTCAACAGCCATTTCCTCTAAAGGGATACAAAGTTTTGTAGTAGCTATCGCTTGCCATAAGTTTATTTGGCGCGTTTCGGTAACGGATCTTGATTTTTTCAGAAAGCTTTTCCGAGACCTTAGTCGACTTGGCTAAGCTTGGTGGTTCTATAAGGTTATTTAGTAGTTCTCGAACCGTCTCTTGCTTCTTTTGTTCTACCTATCAGGGGACCTGTCTTCTGATAAGTAGTGGAGCGATTCCAACTATGGGGTATATCTCTGATGGGATCTTATAATCAGATACCACGTGTGATATTATTCAACAATCCTAAGTTCTATAGGTTTCTGGTTTAACTAACATTAATTTAACATTGCAGTAGAAAGAACAACATTACCGCAGTATTTAGAGGACTTAGGTTATACGTAATCAATTAGAAAACCAGATTGATAATTTAAGAACTTATTTGCAGATGCAGGCTGAGACATCTACATCGCGCGATTTGCGCAGTAGATGACACAATACCGTTTAAACTCAGAGAACCAGAAATGCGCAGAAATCAAATTGCTACTAAGATCAGGGAGTTCCTGTTTTGAGGAATACAACTATCATTGCACGTGATTATCTCATTTTTTTCTGGATGTTTTAAAACTACTTTCTTTAAAATTTGTATAAGGGCACTAGACAAATCATTGTCTGATCTCCTACATAATGTTTTTGGCCATACTGCACAGTAAACTTCTGAATCAACAGAACTGTGAGCTGTCGTATTGTATACATTTAATTTCTGTTTGTAAAACAGCACAGAGACTTCAGATTTTAGATACTTTAGGTAGATTTATGACATTTTCCAGATCAAAACATATAATGGCATAGTTTGAGTTCTGTTTTTTTGTCATTTTTACGTTCATGACGCATTATCAATTTCTTTGTAATGTGTCTGTTCCTCTTTTGCGTGCAACATGTTCTCTTTTTTGGCCAAACTATAGTCCTCACAGACGTCACACCTATCCGTTTTCGGTTGCAAGAACTCTAGTGAATGTAACTTGATTTTAACTTTGAATGTGCCGCTGGTAAATAATCAAAAACTCGGTGTGAAAGACTTTATTTTGAGTTAACACAATACATGAATATATGACCGCTAATAAGTATTATGTTCTGCTCGCTATACTGGATCACCGATCTCGTTCGTATTTTGTGTGCTGTCGCCTGGAGATTCTTTTAGTGACTCTTCTTATAATCTTCGCATGTGTGATACACATCTGCATCTGCTTAGACTGCTGCGTTGCGGCATCGGAAAAAATACATGGACTAAACTTAAAATAGATAGTGGCGTGAACATCTAGATTATGCTCAAAATAAAAATGTACCTATACAACGGCAGCGTTTGTGGAGGTATATTATTTGCATTGCACATTTTAATTTACTTCTTCTTCTTCTTGTAGTGCCCATCCGTTTCGGATGTTGGCGACCATTATGGCAATCTGTATTTTGCAAACTACGGCTCTGAAAAGATTTGTGGTTTTTGTGTTGAACCACACACGTAGATTTCTCAGCCAGGAAATTCTTCGCCTTCCTAGTCCTAGTTTTCCTTCTACTTTTCCTTAAAGAATAAATTGCAGCAACTTATGTACAAATGATACATTTTTTGAACGTTAAGTGTTGGTTCTAGATATTTTCTTTTTGAATCTTTCCTACAATAATGTGCTTTTACATATGGAAAAGATTGTTGTGTTATTACTTCCTTTTCTTTGCTTAAAATGCGATCTTTGGTCTCTTTCCCTCTTTTATCAGAGTGTGGTGTGCCTGAATTACTTTTATGTAAATGCACAGTATGTATGGGCTTTTGGTTTATGCAAAGCGTATTTAAGAAAAACGGCTTACATACTATCAATTTTTCATTTTCTTTCTCGAAGTAATACTCAAATGAAAAAGATTTGTGTTTTGTTTCAGTACTGCGTTTTCTATTAACTAAAATTCTCTTTGTCACATTTAATATAAATGAGTAATACCTGTCTTCAATGTTTCTTCGGGGTTAAATTTTTCATTACATCAGAAACGACAACTTTGGTTAGTTTAGGTTAGGTTTAGTTGCAATCTGTCCGTGTATTAATTACATTAACAGGCCTAGCTATACCTTTAGCACTGATGTAGCTTTTTCCTTGTTGATAATTCTCCTTCCGTTGTGTTTTTTTATCAACATCTGAGGATTCCGCTTTCGTTTTCAAGTCCTATTTATCTCTTTCATTGGGGTTTTTTCAGATTCTGATTCGAAATTTGAGGTGAAACTGTAGTCTACTAAACAACACCTGGCAGTATTCATACAAAATGTGTTTGTGTAAATGATACTTATACATACTATTTAATTTGTCTTACTTTCTTAGGGCAACAACTTAATTGTTTGAACCAAGAATATTATGAATGTTATTGACTTGTTCCTTTGAACTTGCTACACTTCCATCTAAAGCTTTAGAGGACTTCGAAATTTAGCCTAAAAATTATTTGTCAGTCAAGGCAGTAAGAACTCTACTTCAATAATATATTTTTGTATTATTGAAGTATAAGGATATATTAAAATTGTTTCATGCTTTTATAAAAAAATGTACCTTTTTTTTTTACCGGTACTTCAGGAATAAGTACCCGTTGTTTCTCACCATAACTGGTATTCTCTGTGTCAGAATCACTAGAAATATAAACAGCAGCCAGCGAACTCCTAAACATGTAAGTAAGTTTCCGAAATGTAAAGTACAATGTTTAATAGGTTACCATTTCTTTCCACTGCTATTTTCTGGTAAATATTCAAAACCGGAGCTACAATAATCCGCCCAAGATTTATTTTCGGACACAGAGGACATTGCAAAACAGAAAAATGATCATTTTAACTGATAAAACTGACATTTAACTTTTACCAATACTCTCACTGTAGTACATGGAACATACTAACTGTTTTCAGTAACCATTTCAGTAACCATATAACCATAACCATATATTTCACTGTTGACTGTGGCGCTATCTGTCAACGAATGGCAGAACTTTCAATACCATTCTATGCATAATTAAAAAAAAAATAGATTTCTACTAAAAAAATTGTACATACTGTCGCTTGGAACCCTATGGTTCTCAGCCCTCGATTATTTAATAAAGTAACTAGACAAAAAATACTAATTGATGGTCATACATAACAATAATAATATTCGTGTTAAACTACCGGAAAAATCAATCACCAAGTACCGAGATCTGGAAATTTAAATATAAAGATAATGGTAAATAAAAAGTACCCAGACGAATAGCATTATTCTTCCTCCGACTTGTCATTTCAAAGAAGATCTTAGGAAATATAAAAAAAGCTTGTTCTGAGTGAACATCTCTATAAGACCAGCAGACATTATTGAACCCCCAAATGTGTAGGAAAATTGGGACACACTATACTATATCTTATTTGTGAACAATAAAATATTCTTCGATAACCTTTAATTTATATAAGTACTATAGTACATTCCGATCTAATTATTACAATTAATGTATATATCCTTCTGTAAATAACTGCAAATCTCGGTTTTTTTTTTATTTAACAAAATTTATCCCTTTATTACTAAACATTTACCAAAAGTTGATTAATATATTTCAATTTCCTGTCCCATATTATCCTAATTGTTATCCAGACTATTAGTTCTCCAGCCTGCAAGACAATAATCGAAGTTCTAGGACGTTTAGTATATACAAAACCGCGTAATTTCCTCGGATATGATAGCGGCTGGTCATCTCGAATACGATTCTATGATTAACCAATTTGAAACTATCGATTAACTTAGAACATTCGAGAAGTTAGAGACAACACATCGTTAGGAGACAGTGCCGAACTAACGGATTAATAGTTGTGTCGACATTAATATGTTTTCGAAAACTTAATTTAAAAGTTTATAGACTAGGTTAGAAACAAAAAATAAATACAGAGAAATTTTTTTTACATATTGTAACGATTTAATTTGCCTACCACATTAGGTATCTGAGCAATTCTTGGGTTGGAGATAGGGTAAGCAAACAAACCGAAACATTTGTAAACGGCCACTCTTGTTCTGGTTGGAGAGCTGGGTCGTAAGTAAGTGAATAAAGGAGAGACTGGAAGAGGTAACTATAAGAGAAAGAAATTAAAAAAATACTTACATAGATTTCCTGGGCAACAAACACCAGAAGGTTCTTAAACTATAGTAAAAGTAAAGAGTAAAAGTAAAGTAAAGAGTAAAAATTGTTTAAAGGAACTTTTGTTCGTTTTTAAAGGGAATGATATTCCCATGAGATTTTTTGTATAATCACATTTAAGAGCTCGTCCAGGCGAAATGTTGTTCAAATTTGTTTAAAAATTTTTTTTAACGAATTGTAAGGATCATTCCGAACAAAATAGGGCTCTTGTAACTGTTCTATAAACTTGATCGTTTTTGAGTTATAAACAATTTAAAACTAAAAAAATCGCAACTTCATTAGTTAAAAAAGTTTATTTTATTTATTATAAACAGTTGGATAAAATTTTGTTCAGACTGAAAAGTTTTATTTTTTTAATTAATTATTTTAATTAAGTTACTGTTAGTATTGAAACTATCAGTTACAAATAGTAAATAAAACATACGAAGTTTATATTTTTATGATGAGCTGTTTCTTTCTAGCCATTCCTTATTCTTCATTTAGTTAATAATTTGTACTTGTCAGAGGAAGTTTCCGCTACTCTTACGGTGAAATTTTTATACTATTTCAGACGATTGTCAGCAGAGAAAAGTTCGACCACTAATAAAAAAAGAAAGGTACACGTAATTGCCATTTAGAACTTATTCAGTTTGATAAGGCTTTTTCAATTGTTCCAAATCAATTAATTAGTGACCTCAGGTCTACTGCTGTATATAGTGAGCCAGGTGAAATTTTTCTCACTCTCCCATTCATGAAATTTCGATGTGGATAGGTATTTAAATGTGAGGTTAAAATAAAAGAATCTCACTAAAAACATTTAAAGTATCCAATGGAGGGGAAATTTAAAAATAGTTTAACCCTTATCCGGGCAACACATTTTACTTACGTAACCCGGCAACTCGGGTCCGTTGGGCCCACCATTTTTTTTGAATGTACTATTCATATTTACCCATATTTCTAATATTATTTTTTTATTTTTTAATAAACTTAAATTTAAATTATCCAGATTAAAAAAAAGGTGCTACTATAGTATTCGATCTACCTCGAAGGTGCGATCTACCTGAAGGATTTGCACAAAATAATGAAATGCTAGAAAACTTTTATAGAAAAAATATTTATTCACAAGTAATAAACAAAAAAATAAATAGGAATAAGCACTGACCCAGCTGAAAATGCCCTCGGAAATTTTGGCACACCAGGTAGAAATGTAAGGGGAAATACTCTTAAATTTCCTATTAGAAAACAATCTATATTTAATGAATAGCTTCTTCTATAAGAAGATCCATAAAAGATGGACTTGGAAGAGCCCCAATGGTAAGACAAAAAATGAGATCGACTTCATCATTACTGACAAAAAACATATAGTCAAAGATGTTACAGTCTTAAATCAATTTTCGGTTGCAAGCGATCACAGAATGGTCCGAGCAACTGTAGAAATCAGTATTAAGCAAGAAAGACTGAAGATGATAAAAAGTAAAAAATTCAAACCTTATATGCGCCCAACGAATGAACTTGACTTTGAAAAATATATCACTAGTAACTCACTCAGAAATACAACAAGAGAAGACGTAAATAACCTAAACGAAGAAATAGTAGATACATTAACACAAGCTCAGGAAAAATTTGGCCCTAAACATGGAAAAGAACAAAAAATTAGTAAAGAAACGAAACAAAAAATGGAAGATCGTAGAATGCTGAGAAGTCAAGGAAATGTTGACTCACAAGATATAAACAGCATCAATTAAGAAATCTCTAAAGCCATCAGACGGGCTTTAATAAAGTCAAGTTATTCCAGAGCTCATCGAACAACCAATACAAAAGGTACATAATGTAGGATCGGAGGATATACCAGATATATCACGAGAAGAAATTCAACATGCCCTCAAAAATATGAAAAATAATAGAGCTCCGGGGGAAGATGGTGTAGTCATTGAGACAATTAAACTAGAAGGTCCACTTTTGATGTCCCGAATCCAAACACTTTTTAATCTATGTCTGCATAGTGAAAACATTCCAAGTAAATGGAAGAATTCGGTTACAATCCTCCTCCACAAAAAAGGGAATAAATCAGATCTCGAAAACTATAGGCCAATTAGTTTGCTTAACCACCTATACAAGCTCTTTACTCGAATACTGACAAACAGATTAGAAGCAAAACTCGATTTCTATCAATCAGAAGAACAGGCAGGATTTCGAGCGGGACACGGAACAAACGACCATTTGCAATGCCTTAAAACTCTAGTTGAAAAGTCTATCGAATATAACAGACCCCTTGCTCTTATCTTTGTCGACTTCCACAAAGCATTTGACACAGTCGAAACAGTTGCTATCTTAAAAGCACTATCAGAATGCAGAATAGATCACAGGTATGCAAATATTATTCGAAATATATACGAAAATGCGACAACAACCGTTAACCTCCATTGCATGACTGAGAAGATAAAAATTGGCAGAGGGGTGCGGCAAGGAGATACCTTGTCGCCAAAACTATTTATAACAGTTATGGAGTACGCATTTAAACGGCTAGAGTGGGAATCAAAGGGTATTAGCATCGATAGAAAGATATTCAATCATCTCAGATATGCCGATGATATTGTTCTCATAACAGACAACTTAGGAGAAGCCAGAGTTATGCTACAACAACTACAGCAAGTAACCCAGAAAGTCGATTTAAAAATAAACTATGGAAATACAAAAATGATGACCAATCTCGTCCCCAATGAGCTAATAGAAATCGAAAAGTCGCCCATAGAACTTGTGGCAAAATATGTGTATTTAGGTCACGAAATCAGGTTAACGCGAGATAACCAAACCTGCGAGCTACTCAGAAGAATAAGTCTGGGTTGGGCTGCATTCGGAAAAATGAGAGACGTATTTAAAACAAATATACCGATCCATTTAAAAAGAAAAGCTTTTAACCAGTGCGTTCTACCAGTCCTCACATACGGAGCAGAAACCTTAACTCTCACAAAAACATCAGCCGAAAAATTGAGAAGGACACAACGAAAGATGGAGAGATCAATGCTTGGAATGAGCTTAAGAAATAGAATAATAAACGAGGAAGTTCGTAGACGAACCGGAGTAAGACATTATCGAACATATTACAAGGCAAAAATGGAGATGGGCAGGGCATGTTGCAAGAATGAAAGACGACAGTTGGACAAAAAAATTGCTTGAGTGGAGACCATGGGCTGACAAGCGAAGCCGAGGAAGACCTCCAACGCGATGGACCGACGACCTCAAAATAATCGTGACCAATTGGATAGCAGAGGCGCAGAACAGAAGCAGATGGAAAAGTCTAGAGGAGGCCTATGTTCAACAATGGACAACTCAGGGCTGATTGATGATTGATTGACCTACCAGGCCATTTTATTTAAAAAGAGGGGTGGATGTTTACGCATACCCTGGAAAAAGATTACGGTGTTGTTGCCTTTCATTATTGTGTGAAAGCCCTTCCCAGAAAAGATTATGGTAATTAGTAGCTCATGCATAAAGTACTGACAAAAACAATCTTTACAAAATGAATAAAACGCATAAGTCAGAAGAATATTATTATTTTACTTTTACAAATTAATACTTTATCAAATCAATTTACTATTTTAGTTGGCACTAAGCCATAAGATGAGCTTATTCCCAAATAGAATAGCAAATTGATATGACAAGTTAAATTATTATTATTATGTTAAAAAAAGTAATAAAAAAAAACCATAGATTATTCATTTATTTTTAAAAAGAAAAAGACAGTTAAGATTTTTAAGATTTCATTTCACGTACAGTGCGTCTGTGTATCTGCTTATACGTATTTCGCCATAATAGGGCTCTTCAGAGACAGATATTCACAGTCGCTCTGAACGTGAAAATAAATATTTTCTGTCTTAGGAAGCAACTCTAACATGGCTTCGTATAGACGCAAATAGCGACATCTGATATTAAAATCCGTCAACTAATTTTCGAAATTAAATTCAGATTTTTTGTTCCATTCAAGTTCCATATTAACATATCAGAATTGGAATAAATATTTAAAAATACTTATACACACCATGACAGATGACTCACACCAACAATTATTTCATAGAAAGTTTGTAATTTTGTTATACATTATACATTTTCATTACAAATGTACATATTTAATTTAATTAACAAATAATCACTTAAGTTTGTTCTGTAACTTTGACTAAGCTGAGTTTGTTATCATAGAATAAGTATTACAATTATTTATATTGTTACATTGAAATCAATTATTTAAAGTTTGTTAAAGTATGCCAATATTAACACATCAAATAACTTTGATATCTAAAATTAAAAAAATTTTAGATTTTTATTAATATCAGCTTATTTTATAAACTGGATAACTTAACTTACAGCTTTTAAAATAGAAGAAGAACTGTCACACTTTAACCTACATTTGTCAAATTTACCTCTAAAATCTGATATACAGCACATAAAAAACTCATTGTCTCCTATTAAGAAATGTAGTTCTTTTGGAAATCCTCTCCTTTTAAATTAAATGTCTGTTTCGTCCCCCGTTTTTTAAGTGTGTTCTGTGTGTTTCTGTGTGTGTAAAAGTGTCTAAATTTAATTTTAACATAAAAATTTTTTTGGACTTTACAATAATTTGCCAGATATTGCAACAACTTTATCACAAAGAAATTTTGATAACTACAAGATTATACAATTGCACACCCACATAATCTGAACATCCATTGAAGATCATACAATCTGTCTCCTCAAGAACTTCCCCGTTTTACTGTTAAATAATTACAATAGTTGACCTGAGTTCTCCAATCAACAATCCAAGATAGTTTGAACCATGTTCTTTCAACCATTAATTAATATAGTACCGGCATGTAAGTAATGTTTATTTATTGGTTTATTTATTAATTCATTACAGTTTAATAGACTATGTTACCAATTTGTGGGTCTTACCTTGTCTGCTTAAACATTTTATTCATTTATAAAAACACAGACATGTAATATTGGCATAATTGCTGTAATTTATATAATTTATATCACCTACCTATGTTTTTATCTTTGCTTTTATCTTTATTAGACAACACCCTAATATGGGATTATTATTTTCAGCATTTTAACTTTGTATCGTGACCTGAAGATGCTTTGCATATTATAGAAAGCGAAACCGGTCGTCCGATTAGTTAAATTAAATTGATTGTGAGTAAGTCTAACTTATTATTTCTTTTACCTTTTGAAATGGACTCACACAAGCAACACATTCATGATCAGATTTTTTGCTTTAATCTGTGCCTTCTAAGAATTGCAAGGCAAAACAGACGTTGATAAAGATGTTATTAGAGACATGGGGAATCAAAAAATTGCATTCCATAACATATCTCCTCAACTAAGCAAAAATAATCCTTAGCGAATTGGTTTCTAGTACTCATACAGAGTATATCGGAATAAAAAGGAAAAGACAGTTAAGTAATAGGGCTCTTCAGAGGTGGATATTCACAGTCGCTCTGAACGTGAAAATAAATCTTTTCTGTCTTAGGAAGCAACTCTAGCATGGCTTCGTATAGACACAAATAGCGATATCTGATATTAAAATCCGTAAACTAATTTTCGAAACCAAATTCTGATTTTTGCTTTAATCTGTGCCTTCTAAGAATTGCAAGGCAAAACAGACGTTGATAAAGATGTTATTAGAGACATGGGGAATCTAAAAATTGCATTCCACAGAATCCAGATTTCCAGAATCATAAAATTCGTTGAGATAATCCACAAAAACATTACCGGAGTGCCAGATTAACTTCTGTAACAAAGATTTATACTTTAGGTATAAATACAAATAGGGTCCGTCGGACCCGTGTTGACCCTTTAAGTGACAAAATTCTTTCGACGCAACAATTTTAAAAATGATAATGGATATTTTGAATAGCTCATGAATATGTTGAAGAAAACATACTTCTTAACAAATTCAGTAATGCATAAAATTCAATAAAATTTTTTTTAGAGTTTATGATAAAGAATTGGCATCTCGGACCCGTTAGACCCACCTTGCTCGGATAAGGGTTAAGGAAAACGAAGTTTTGTTTAGTTACTTTATTAATACATATATTTGCATGTGTATCTTTCATTATAGCAAAGTAAGTACATTTATATTTAGATAATAGCATTTATATTGTTGATAAAAATGCAACAAACATTTTTATCAACATTAATTAGTTTAAGGGATGTTTATGTCCCGTTAGTAATTAATTATGGCCTACATTCATCAAAATGGTAATGCATGCTGCAAAGAAGACCACACACAATTTTATATAGGCCAAACAAACCGTAGAATCCAAAATAGGATTTATTAACATTCCATTTCTGTTCGCAATTCCGATTCAATTTCAGCTCTAGGTTAACACCATTTTTATACAAGTTACAAAATTGATTTTGAAATTTCTAGAACCATAGCCCCCATCCGCTTCTATAAACTAAGAATTGTCCAAGAATCCATAGAAATAGAAAAGAGGCCAAATTGTCTTAATAAAAGAAATGACGGCATTCGTTTACCATCGACGTAGTTCCTCTCATAAAGAAAACAACGTCTGCTCCACCCTCCAATCAAAATCTTGACTTCAGAAATGTTCGCGTCAATCCCCGCACCAAGCCCCACGCCAATCCCAACGCCAATCCACTTAATTGTCTCAATAAAAGAGATGACATCATTCGTTTACCATCGACATAATTCCTCCCATTAAGAAAAGATCGTCTGATTGACCATCCAATCAAAATCATGACTTCAGAAATGTTCGCGCCAATCTCCGCACCATGCTCCACGCCAACCCCACGCCAATCCACACGCCAACCCCCACGCCAACCACCACTTAAACCACATCACTATCGACGGTATAAATGAACCGTCCACTGTTCCTAGTAGCAGTTGCATGTTTAATTATATTTTAAACATTAATAACATGCGGCACTCACAATTATATGATATCTAAATGTATTATTTTATAAAAAGTTTACACATAGTTAATAGTTGTGTCTGTTCACTTTGTTCCTATATCTAGACATGATATAGGATTGTTTGTAGCATTATTAAAATCATGAGTTAAACTTATGGTCAGTTACATTAAGCTAATCCAGCACTGCATTGGTGCAAGGATTTCAAATGACTGGACTAACTCAATGGTTAGAAATCATTTCCAGAAATTTCGTGACATTCCATTGTTGAATAAATTGAGTAAATCAACTTGACGAGGAAATATTTTGAAATAGATTACCCCCGAAATAAGGGAATATTAATTTTGATAACAGGTATTCGAGGAAGTCAAGTGAGAATGGTTTTCAATTTGGATTAAATGGAAACTGTTAATTACATCGACTTTAAGGGGAAAGATGTATCTCAGTTTGTAATTAGTGGCTGCTTTCGGTGACTATTCAACTGCTGTTGTTCTACAATAATTCTTTGACGGACATTACTACATATAATTTGAAAATGCTTACCTATATCTAACGACGAAACAGATAATATTTTCTGCGAGATGCTTAACGGTAAAGATGTTGAACTAATATAAAAATTGCTAAATAATTAGGAATAGCGCTATTGAAAACAAATCGTAATGAGGGTTGGCTGTGAAATTTAAATGGCCCAAAATCGGACCAAGTGGAAAATCATACGAAAGGATTATGTTAAATAGTGGACGTTGGAGGCCCTCTGTAGTCCCTTTAACAAAGAAGTGTTTTCTTTGTTCAACTATTTAAATATCTCTGTCTGTACTTCATCCAAACTACCGACTTTATGTTTAGCTATTTTGTAATTACTCTGGTGATTTCTAAATTTAGTCAGTTATGTGCTTCTTCGGGATGTTACGTGTTATTTAAAAATCTGAGAATTTGTAGTGCAAACAATTCTTCTGTGTATTTAAACCTATACTCACCATTTTATTCTAGTACAGATCGGTTATTGTTATCTTTTATCTCATTTGTCAAAGTTTTTTTTTCTGCCCTGTCAATTTTTTGGTACACAGCCATTTTTATACATAGCCAAATAATCATGTTTTTGTTCTATTTTCTCCATTCCTCTCTTTGCATCTAGTTCTCAACTCTTGTTCTTTGCATTGTCAATTTTCTTTCCTGTGTGTATCGCTGCTTTTTTATTTGGATTTTCCACTTATTTGTGGTCCTTCAGACCCTATCCAAGATCTGCCGTGGACTGGAGCTATCGTGTTTTCTTTTTGCTATGTCTTCTTGTTCTAGGAAAAACTGACGCAGTCGTTTCCTCTTGCTTTCTGCACCCCTGTACAAACGTTGGTTTTATAATGATCACTAAAGATCGACTATAAGCAAAATGCCTTTTTACCTTACATGCATCTCTGGAAATCGCTCATATACCGGAAAAATAGACGAAACATATGGAGGAGTATGATTTCTTGTTAAAAAGTATCTCACACCATACATTTCTACATATAAAAGCGTTTCTGATAGAGTAGCTTATATTATGATAGACCTAGATAATAAAACCAAGATCAGCTGTATGCTCCCACAACAACACATCAGGAAGAGGTAGTTAAAATATTTTACGAAGATATGATAACAGCATTAGAAGAAAATGATACAAAGTATATCATCATTATCTGAGATTTCAACGCAAAATTAGGTAAAAAAGAAGAAAATACTGAAGCTAAAATAGGGATGTGTGGTTATGGCACACGAAATGAAAGAGGAAAAATATTATATAACTTCTTAGAACTACAAAATTTATATGCCATGAACACATACTTCAAGAAACCAGTAAACCGAAAATGGACGTGGATATCTCCCAGTAAAAAGACGAAAAACGAGATCGATTACTTCTCGTGTGAGAACAAAGACATTTTTGAAGATATGTATATATATATATATATATATATATATATATATATATATACTTTGGAAAAAGTAGGTCTGAAGATGAACTTGCAAAAAATAAAAATAATAACAAATACACCGAACATTGGAGAAATAACATAAATTTAGAAACAGTAAACGAATACATCTACCTAGGACAGATAATAAAAGTTAACAAAAGAAAATCAAACTGCCGAAATTACCAGAAGAATAAGGTTAGCATGGGCAGGATTTGGAAAACTGAGTTGGATCCTGAAAAGCACTAAAATAGAATAATATTTGAAAACCAGAATTGACGATCAGTGTATCCTCCCTATATTTACGTATGGTTCACAGACGTGGACACTCACAAGACTAATATGGATAAAATAGTAAACGCACAAAGAGCGATGGAAAGATCAATGCTCGAGGGACTAATAGACAAAAAAAAACAAACAAATGGATTAGAAGCAAAGCCAAAGTAAAAGACGTAGGAGAACATGCTGCCAAATTAAAATGGAGATTCCCAGGACTCAATGCCCGACTAAAAAATAAAAGATGGAACCACGAAATACAACAATGGTGACCATGGTTAGGAAAGAGAAGCAGCAGAGGAAGACCACAAATGAGATCGGCTGATGACATTAAGAAGATCGAAGGACACAACTGGAAGCTTTTTCTTCTTCTTTGTCAACCATTTTCCATCCACTCCTGAATGTAGGTCTCTCCCAATTGCTTCCATCTTTCTCTATCTTGCACCAATCTAATCCACTGTTTGCCTGCCACTGTTCTTATGTCATATACCCATCTTTTTTGAGGTCTTCCCGTGCTTCTTGTTGTCGTCCTTGGTCTCCATTCTAGAATTCTCCGTGTCCACCTGTTGTCATTATATCGGCCTACGTGACCTGCCCAGCGCCATTTCATTTTTGCAATTTCTTCCACAATATCTCTAATCTTCGTTCTACTTCTTATCTCGGTGTTTCTAATCTTGTCTCTTAGTGATATTCCAAGCATGATTCGTTCCATTGCTCTTTGCGTTGTTTCTAATTTTTTAGCAGATTTTTTGGTAAGGGCTACTGTCTCCAAGCCGTAAGTACAAACTGGTAGTATGCATGTGTTATACACCTTTTTCTTTAAGTTTACAGAAATGGAGGTGTTTTTCAAGATATATGCTAATTTGCCGAAAGCGCCCCATGCCAGTTGTGTTCTTCTTTTAATTTCAGCATCTTGATTTGGTTTTCCTAGTTTGATAACATGACCAACTGGAAGCAAGTGGCGCAAAATAGAAAACACTGGATTGATTTGGGGGAGGCCTATATCCAAAGTTGGATTACTTAAGGCTGAAGAAGAAGAAGAAGGTGTTTTCTGCATAATTAAACCTTTCTGTAATACAATTTTCAGTCAATAATAGAATATTATAATGTAGATTTGGATATAATAGGCGTTGTCACATAAGAACGTCTTGGTCTGAATACAAAAAAAATGGAAGAAATTTTGTGAGCCGGCCAGACGACTTTTCTGCCAAACCAATTCTTTGAAAAGTAATAAATCGCTTGCTATATTTAACTCAAAAATAAATTTACACGTTACATATATTTCTGATATTTTCTCAGCTATTACTGTTATTTTGTAATACTCATCAAATATACCACAGCCATATTATACAAAAAGGATGAAACGTTTCCAGGTTTCACCGCAGAATCATGTATTTGTGTTAACAGGACGAGAATTGATTATCACTCCGTTTACGAACTTGTACCTACTTGTTTCCTTTAGGCATGTAATAATACGATAAGCGCGGTACATTATAATTTACGTTGTATTGACAAAATCTCAACTAGTTGGTGGTCGAGTAAACTAGTATCCAATATATATTGCTAATTCATTTTTATATATATTCATTATTATATATATATATATATATATATATATATATATATATATATATATATATATATAATTTAGCTCTTAAGGCCTAGAAGGCCCATGGCTTGAGTTACTATTCTTTTCCATTCTTTTCTGTTTGTTGCTTTATTTTTCCAGTTTGGTATTTTTAGTTTTTCTATGTCTTTTTCAACATCCTTCTTCCACCTGGTTTTCGGTCTGCCTTTCTTCCTTTTCCCTCCTATTCCTCCCATCAGCATTCTTTTTGGCAGTCTCGTGTTTTCCATCCTTTGGATGTGTCCCAACCATCTCAGTCTTTGTGACTTTATGATCCCTACGATATTCGGTTCTCCATACATCTCCTCTAATTCCATATTTGGTCATTTTATCCATATACCATTCCATAATTTACCTTCAAATATTTTCCTGAGGACTTTTCTTTCCCAGACTTGCAACAAGACTTGCTCGGATTTGTTCATTCTCCATGTTTCACTGGCATATAATACAATAGGTCTTATTACTGTCTTATATATTCTTATCTTAGCCATTCTAGATATGTTTTTTCTTCTTAATAAATTGTTTAGTGCAAAAATACAACGGTTACCGGCCATAATTCTCGCTTGGATTTCTTCCTTCATATTTGGTCTTCTCGTGAATGCCGCTCCTAAATACTGGAATATTTCTACTTCTTCGAATTTATATGTTTTTTCATCTGTTATTACTGTCAGATATTGTTCTTGTAGGTAATCTCTTTCTGTCCATTCCATATATTTGGTCTTTTCTTCATTTATGTACCCCTTTCTTTTTCACTTTCATTTCTAATCTTTTTATTATTTCTTTTAATTCTTGCTTACTTCTGGCTATCAGTACAATGTCGTCAGCGAATGCTAAGCATTGGTGTTTTCTTAGTCTGATATATAAGTCTGATATATATTTCTGATATATAAGTCCTGACCTGTTGATTCCAGCTTCTCTGATGGTAACTTCGAGGACGATACTGAACAACAGCGATGACAGTGGGTCCCCTTGTCGCACCCCCTCTTTGACCTCAAACTTATCTGTTTCTTCGCCATTTATTTTAACCCTATTCTCTGTTTTTCGGAGTGTCACTTTTACCATTCTTATCAGTTTTTCACTAATTCCCATTTCACGTAGTGCTTTGTATATTTCTTTGCGATTTATCCTATCGAACGCTTGTTTAAAGTCGATGAATAGGGCCATTGTAGGTTTCCCATATTCGTAGCTTTCTGCTTGTATTTCGCGCAGTAGGAAAACTTGATCCACTGTGCTGCGCCCTCTTCTGAATCCACATTGATATTCCCCTATGTCATTATCTATATTTTGAGATAGCTTATCTTTTATATATACTGCAAGTATTTTATATGCAACATTTAGTAGGGCTATTCCTCTGTAATTGTGGCATAAACTTTTGTCGCCTTTTTTGTATAAAGGGCACAGTGTCGCTTCGGTCCTTTCCTTCGGTAATTTTTCTTGTTCCCATATGTCTTTTAGCAACTTTTCCAATTATTATTCTTTAGTTTCTCTATTATTTCTTTTATTTCTTTTTCGTTAGGCGGTCTTTCTTCTATTCGTTCTTGATCGATATTTTCCTTCACTTCTTCTTCCTCTTCATATTCTGTTGTGGGAATTTCATTCAAAAGTTCTTCAAAGTATTCTTTCCATCTGCTCAATATTTCTTCGTCGCTTACTAAATTTCTTCTACTTTTGTTTTTGTAGTGTACAGGTTTTCCTTGGTACCCCTTTTTCTCATTTTTCACCCCTTGGTATAAGTTTCTAATTTCTCTATTTTTATAGCTCTGTTCTATACATTTTAATTTATCTTCATTGTATTTTCTTTTCTTAGATCTTATTATTCTTTTGGCTCTTTTCCTTTGTTCATTGTATTTTCTCTCTATCTCTGTTGTTTTTTCTTGCATCATTTTCATTCTTAATTTATTTCGTTCATCTAGTTCCATTTTACATTCATCGTCGAACCATTCTTTGTATTCGTGTTTTATATTTCTATTACTGGCCTGAGCTGCTTTGGTCATACATACTTTTATTTGCATCCATGTTTGTTCAATATCCTCACTTTCTGCAATATTATCTAATCCTCTACTGACTATTCTTTCATATTTATTTTGTTCCTCCTCTGTCAGTAGTCTCACAGGTTTAGTTGCTTTATACTTTTTCTTCCGCTGGTTTCTAAGCACTGGAATAAGTTGTTTCATTTGTATTTCAACTATAAAGTGATCTGAATCTGCATCTGGACCTCTGTATGTTCTTATGTTCTTTATACATTTTTGCATATCTTTTTCGACAAGCACATGATCAATTTGGTTTATGGTTTTCCCATCCGGTGATCTCCACGTTCCTTGGTGTATTCTTTTGTGTTGGAAGTACGTAATACGTAATTCATTTTTATTAATATTGTTAAATACATACCACATATTTTCTAACCCTTGTTAAAGTCTGTGAAAATCAGCAAATTAATAAATTATTCACCTAAATATATAACATTATATGAGAAGGTAATATGCAAACAGCCTTAAGTCACATAAAGATCAAAGTTGAGTTAGATGTAACAAGGGATTGTTCTGTAGTAGCCAAAATGGTTTATTTTATCTCATTCATGCTAACCAGCTTATTTCCAACCAACCAATAGGAGCTCTGCAACTGCCACTCAGCTGACCCAGTGAGTCATACAAATTTAAGGTCGAGTGAGGGTTTATTGTCAAAGTATTAGTAATTACTTTATTATTTAAAGGATACTGTATGAGGCAGATGGAAGTGTAAGTGTTGGTGAAGTAAATGAAGGCACAAGAAAGAAAAGAGTTATAGAAGAAAAACGGAAATATGAACAAATTACCAGGTATGTAGCTCCTAAAAGACCTTAGTTTTTGTACCATTTAAACACAACAATAAATGTTTTACGTGCGTAAAAATAAGGCCTATTTACATCAACGCTTTCAAAGAAGAGTTTTTTCCAGACACAAAAAGACAAGAAAATATAATTGCCAGTCTGATTCATACAACACAAATCAAAAGACATAGGCCTAGGTCAGTAAACAAAAACAAAAAGAAAAAACCTCGACCTGAGCGAAAGTACTCAACAATACTTTTTTTGAACTGTCGCTGGTGCTAAAACTTCTGTATATTTAAAGCTTTTTCTCACTGTTATTGATATTGGAGAAACTACAATAAAAACAGCCGAAAAAGTGCATTTTGGGTTTGCTGTTGAAGGGAAGAGAGGAGGTGACTCTACCAAAAATAAGAACTATCCGAAGAAGGAAAGTGTTGAGAGTACATAAGAAAGCTCAGAGGAACTGAATCACATTACAAAAGATAGGAGTCCAAAAGATTATATCTGAGTAGTGAGTTAAGTATTAGTAAATTAAGTTAAATATTAACATATGTTTAAAGTCACCTGCCTCCGATACTTGCAGTACGTGCTGTTTTCTCAAAGAACAAATTAAAAGTGCACCAGCACAGTATGCTCAAAAGGCGCAGCTAATGGTTGAAAAGCAGATTCATTCAAGCAGAGCAAAGGCATTTTATGAGTACTTAGAAATAGATGTTTCTCATTCTGTTAGCCTTTGCTTTGATCTTTAACAAATTCAGTCACAACCGAAAAGTCCAATTCAAGAAGCTTATTACGCGAGACAAATTTGTTTTTATAACTTTTGTAATACTGATCTAAAAACTCAAAACCACATGTTCTTCACTTAAACAGAGAAGCAGGTAGGAAAAGGCAGTGTGGAAATATCATCGGTTCTTTTTAACTATTTGAAAGAAGCTGATTAGTACAGAACAGGGGACTGTTCTGTACTAAGGTTGTAAGCAGTGGTTGAATTTCTTAAAATAAAAATAATATTGTCCTGAGAACACCGATTCATTTTTTGGAAACACACAAAACATCAATCCAATGGATTTTACTGTATTTTGCTTTACGCGGACATAGTTTTTTACCCGCTAGGGTTTTACCCTTTTGGGTTTTGTCTTACTATACAGAGGATTTAACAAGTTATGACCATTTTTATTTCGAAATCCCTATGAGATCAACACCATGTATACAAAGAAGTAATGCATAAACAATTATTTATTATATAAAATAAAGTAAACAATATATTGTAGTTTTTAAATTAAGTTTAATTGAAATCATTCACAAAAATTTGTATACAGGGTGAACTATAAAACACAATTACGATTTTTCCAATATTTTTTAAAAGATCACCCCATATTTTATTTTTTGAACTATTGTATTTATGATACTCATTTTTATATAGCATGATCTATACCTAAACTCATTACTTTCCGAGATATTTTTAGTTTTCTCCAAATTCGGAAATACATTCAATTTTTTACGTAGAAATAAGTATTGAGTATTGCGTGATAATATAATAAACTTATTTTTATGCAATAAGTAACTAACAAAAAATATAACCCATACCAATATGCAACAAAAAGATATTTTACAGTGTAACTTGAATTTATAGTTATATTTTCCTTCATGTTATTATTTGTTATAGACGTATAATAAGGTAGTATTACTTTGTACAAGAATTCGGGCTAGAATCTCAAATGCGAAGAAGGAGAGAAGTACCAAAACAAGGCGCCTTAATATTGAACTCCTCAAAAACCCGCAAACGGTAGAAATGTTTCAAAACTATATCGAAACTAAATACATAACTAAAGAAAATCTACCAGTTAGTGAACAATGGGAAATGTGTAAACATTATATTAAAGATGCAGCAAATAACATTCTAGGGCTGCAAAGACCTCTACCAAGCAATGAGTGGTTCGATGCTGAGTGCGAGGACATTACAAGAAGAAAGAACAATGCATATAAACTGATGCAGCAAAGAAGAACCCGAGAAAAAAACAAAAATATAAAGATCTCAGAAGAGAAGAGAAGTACATCCATCGGAGAAAAAGCGAACTTATGAAAATAGAATATTGGAAGAACTTGAGGCATTAAAAAAAGAAAATCAAACAAGAAAATTCTATAAAAATCTAAATAATGCAAGAAAAGAATTTAAACCAAGGATCGGACTATCTAAGAATAAAGAGGGGCATATACTCAATACAAAAGAAGAAGTATTAAGAAGGTGGGTGGAACACTATAAAGAACTAATTTATTACTATCGAACTAGAAGATCCAATTCAATCACCCACAGGAGCAAGCAACAATACACCATTGGAGCCTCCATCAATTCAAGAAGTAGGGGATGCAATAAAACACCTAAAAAATAATAAATCTCCAGGAAGTGATGGTATACCCGCGGAACTCATTAAATGTGGAGGTGCTACTCTGAATAATCATATATATAAAATCATACTGAGAGCCTGGAATGAGGAACAAATCTCGGAAGAGTGGTGTATTGGGATCGTTTGCCAGCTACACAAAAAGGGTAATCAATTGGAATGTAGAAACTATAGGGGAATAACCCTCCTTAATACAGAGCACAAAATATTTTCGAGTATTTTATATGTTCGCCTGAGTGCGTATTCAGAGGAGCTTCTTGGCGAATATCGAAGTGGTTTTAGGCCTGGTCGATCAACAACAGACCAGATCTTTGTGCTAAGGCAAATACTGAAAAAAACCAATGAATTCAATATTGACACATACCATCTTTTCGTAGATTTTAAATCGGCCTATGATAGTGCCCTAAGAAATAAATTGTATGAAGTTATGGATAAATTCCACATCCCCGATAAACTGATAAAATTAGTTGAGGCTACAATGCGTAAAGTTGTTTGCAAAGTCGAAATACAGGGCGAACAATCACGGGCATTTGAAACGCATGTTAGGCTGCGACAGGGAGATGTGCTGGCGTGTCTCCTTTTCAAAATAGCTCTGAAAATAGACAACAGAGAAAACATTTTTAATAAATCATCCCAAATTTTGGCATATGCAGATAATGTTGACCTAGTTGCCCGCACAACACGCAAGCTAGAAGAAATGTATACTACCTTGTCAAATGCCTCAGAAAATATACGCCTGCAAGTAAATGAGGAGAAAGCTAAGATAATGGCATCAACACCCAACAATAGAGCCAGAATCATCGGCCACCAGTTAACGGTTGATAACTCTACCTTTGAAGTGGTGGACAAATTCACATACTTAGGCTCCCTGATCACCAAGGAGAATGTTATGATGGAAGAAATCAAGCAAAGAATAATCCTAGCAAACAAATGCTATTTTGGACTGAGTAGACATATGAAAAGCAGACACTTAAAACCATATACAAAACCCTTAAACAACCAGTGTTGACATATGGATCGGAGACATGGACCATTTCCAAGGCAAATGAAAACCTCCTGCTTATATTTGAACGAAGGGTTCTGAGAAGAGTATTCGGTGGCATCTGTGAAAATGGTGTTTGGAGAAGGAGGTACAACTACGAGATATATCACAGATATAAACATATATTTGGTGATAAAGACGTAGTATCTCTTATAAAAATAGGAAGACTAAGATGGGCAAGATTACAGCAGAACAACCCTCCTAGAAGAATCCTTATGTCACAACCTGTGGTAGGCCAAAGCTCAGATGGAGGGATGGTGTAGATGAGGATGGTAGAAAAATAGGCGCAGCAAACTGGCAACAGTTGGCAATGGATAGAACTGACTGGCGTAATGGACTTGGAAAGGTCGAGGCTCTTTTACAGGGCTGTAGCACCAATAATGATGATCTTCCCCTTAGTATTGAGATTATATAGATCGTTGACATAATTATTGAATAGTAGTGGTCCTAATACTATACCTTGGGGTACACCGCGTCTTAAGTGAAGTTTATTGCTGTTAATATTATTTATCCGAACAATTTGTTGATCTGTTGTCCAAGTAAGACTTCAGTAAATAATGAGCAGTGCAGATTATTCCACTATTTTCTGGTGCTTCTAGTAGTTTTGGATGTCTTACAGTATCGAATGCTTTTGCCAGGTCTAGAAACACACAAGCACTAGGTTGGCTATTGTCAATTCGATTATATGTTTAATTGGTGAGTTCTATTATTGCGACATTTGTCGATAAACCTTCATGAAATCCAAACTGCAAAGACGATAATATATTGTGTTTATCAAAAAAAGAAGTTAATATAATTTTAAGATATTTTTCAAAGATTTTTGTTAAAGTGGTAACTAGTGAAATTGGTCTGTAGTTTGACAAACTTAGTTTATCTCATTTCTTGTATATAGGAATTACAACTGTTTCCTTAAATTTGTCTGGGCATTGACCAGTTTTAAATTTTAAATTTATTAGTTCCGGTTTGATGATTTCTTTATTTATAATTTTTATTGTTTCTGTTCTAATGTTGTCAATACCGGGTGATTTTTTCTTCTTAAGTGTTTTAGCACCTCCCTCAATTTCACTTTCAGAGACCTGTCTCAAGTACATAGAATGCATCACACTGTTGTATTGTGTGAAATACGATGTCGGTGGTGTTATATTCTTGGCATAAGTTTCTCCAATTTCTGTAAAATAACGAGCAAACGAATTCGAGACAGTTTTACCATCGGTTACAGTAGTTCCTTCTTGTGTAACTGACTCTATAATACTTCTTTCGGTTTCTGTATCTGTCAATTTTTAACAATATTCCACAGGTTTTTGGAAAAATTCTTGTTTTTCTCAATTTTATTTCAAAAGTAATTTTTCTTATTAAAATATTCATTTTTTTTATTACCATCGTCAGGATCTTTGACTTATTTACGATAAAAGAGATTTTTTCTGTTTAGATATGAATTTAACCAGTCCGGCAGTTATCCAACTTTGGCGCTTCTTCTCATGTTTATTTACTTTTTATTGGATTTCACTCCAGAAAAATGAAAAATGACATAAAAAATAGTTTAATTTCCTAAGTAAATATATCATTAGCTCTATTAAAGCGTTTTGCAGATTAGGGTAAACAAAATCAAAACATAATTTGACCTTATGGAATGCCACCATTTTCCTATTTTTAGTTTTTTTTTGTAAGCATTTACTTCACTACCATACTTTAGAATTTATAGAAACTTGAAAATCATACTCATTTAACTTTTAAATATGAGCACGTTGACTACGCTATTACATTAAAAATGTTTTGCCTCCCCATTGAGACCGACGGAAATAGATTGGTGAGAGACAAACGGGAGGGTCGAAGACGGAACTTAAATTTTAGGAGGTATATCGATAAATCTTATGGGAAGTTGCGGTGAAGTAATAAATAACTTGGAAACTTTGATTTTTTGAGGCAAGGTCACAGGTTTTAAGTGAAAAGTTCAATAATGAAAATTACAAGGGATATTTGGTGTACTAATTGCGTCTTTTGTATATTTTAATTACTAAAACGCTCTTTGTAAATAAGTGTAGTAGAAGACAGAGATTAAGGTGACAAGTTGTTCCACATGTTGTGGCCTTTGATTTTGTCCAAAAAGGGAGGGCTAAAATTACGTTAAAGAGGTGTTATTGTTTCATATGATCAATATGAAATAAATATGAAAAAAAAACGCGAAGTGCTATCATTTAAAGGAGGGGGGGTGCGTTTTTGAGAAAGTTTTGAGTTTTTGACATCCTCTTTGATGTCTTCTTCAGGGCTTTCGAGGTCTCATTTTTACATGGAATTTATTTATATAACTGTAATATCTGGAGAAGTCAATAAAAAAGGCGTATTATCTCGTGTTTATCGAAACTTACTGCGTTATGACATTTAAGCAAAAAAAAACCACTTTTTTCATTCATTTCAATATTGTGAAAAAACTCGCATTCTAAATAAAAACTTTTAACAGACGACTTTCTTGAAAAACTTGCTTTTTAAAATGTGATTTTCTAAATTAAAAAATGTTTATAAACAAAAAAATTATTGCAAATTAAACCCGAAACTAAGCATGTTTTTCAATTGTTTATAATTATTAAAATAAACAATAAAAACATTAAAGTCACATTTCATAATGTGAGTTTTTATGTTTTTTTGGTCTGATTCTCTAAGGTCTTAAATTTTCATGTTTTTAAAAGGTATAATAATTTTTAATTGTTTACTTACAAATAATTGATGGAGAATGTACAATCATTACAGCAAGTTCTGATAAAGCCCAAAATTATGTGGCGAAAGCTTGACTTTTAATAAAAGACACTCACTTATATATACATACATATAGAAATATATATATATATATATATATATATTCGGTGGCAGTACAAATTCTCAGCTGTATACTAAAACGATTTAATACATACAGAGAAAAAGATATTTCTTTGTGTAACAACCCACACGTATAAAAATTGGCCCCCTGCGAGACTCCTTCTAAAAAATCCGGCGTAAATAAGATATCCATTATATGAAATTCCGCAGAATCATCAATCTGTCAATAATTGGGCAACCCTCATTAAATCAGACTTTCTACAGAGATCATTCCGGTTCTCCTTAATTGTGAATGTACACAGGGGAAAAAGAAACTTGAAAAAAGATTCTCGAATAACGTATTTTGTGTACGGTTAAATATGAGCACACAAAAGCTGGTGAAATCGTTTAATAGATAGCGATACTCCAGATAATTGTAGTCTAAGGGATTTAAGTTTATGCCAAAACTCTTTTTTGTGGCTCCTGAAGGTACTTTTTAAAATAAATAAAATTGATTAGAAGTGTATCAGTAAAGGATAAGCGATATTTAAAGCTAAACAATATAAAAAGTAAAAAAAAGGACAATAGGTGAACCATTACCGAAAAATTGAATGTTTTTGTCGTTTAAATTCACTTGGGTACATATAAACTTGTCCAAGTCACGCTGGTTTCTAAAAATTTCTAAATGTGATCGGCAAGAGATTTTTGAAGAATTTTATGGCATAAAAGCGAAAAGCGGACAAGACGAAATATGCGTCTTGTTTATATAAAGCTTATATTGGTTTATTATGTGAGTTGCAATTCAAGAAAGTATAAGTAAAAGGAAAACTTAAAGAAGTTGGTAGGTAATCAGTGGAACATATTTATTAATTTGTCGTAAAAAACTCGCATTAAGATAGCACTGGTTATCACCAGCTCAGTTATCATCTTGTTGTTTATCTGATAAGCTGATCTTCTGATACGATTGCAAAATTTCAGTTAACTTGGTACCTATGTATGTAGTTTTCTAGTTGTTTTTATTGTGTTGTTTGAATAACAAGATCAGTTCGGTAGTTTTTTACTGAATTTTACTATTGACTAAAAAACATTGTATCAAAGACATTATAAGGTTTAAAAGAGAAACTTTTGACTTACCAAGCATGTAAAAGTTTGGTGCTAACAAGTAAATATTAAAGGTCACAATTAAAATAATAATAAAAGCATAGGACAGACCCACTAAGTCACTACATGTAAAATGTATTTTAAGATTTAATATGTTTATTGATGTTGGTTTATCATTGAAACAATCAGTTATTTTAACATCGTAAGTGTTCTGGGATTATCTTTTTGTGTGTTTTTAAATTAAATTAAAATATATCTTGTTAAATTTTTGACATCTGTTTTATCATTTATTGCATTGTTATTCTTTTTGATTTTTATAGACTCTACGAGCTTCCTCTTCTTCCTGTTATGTTCACCTTTTAGAATCTTGGTTTTGTCAAAATCAAATGTATGTTTCTTTTCGTTTTTATGTTTTGTGGGGGTGGTTTAGTTTTTTTTTTGTCATATTTGTGAGTAAGTATTCTTGAGTTAAGTAGCTGACTGGTTTGTCCAATATATACTCCATCACAATTCGAGCAGGGAATTTCATTTGTGAAATTCCCTGCCCTTTATGATTGTGCCCTTTATGAGCAACCGTAATGTTATGTTTAGACAGAAGATTTGTAAGTTGTTCTGATAAACCTTTTATATAGGGGAGAGACATATAGTTTTTCTTTACCGTGTTGGTTTTATTGTTATTGTAAAATGTATGCAGTCGCGATTTGAAAGTGTTGTCGATAAGGTGGTGTGGGTATGAATTAAGTGTACTGTTTTGGTTTTTTTAATGGCCTGAGGTCTATTGATAGGATCGGATAATCTGATAGCTCTATCGGCGAGTCCGATAACTACAGATTTTTTTTTAAACAAGTGATGATGAGAGACCAGGTTTTTCTGGTATACCATGAAGTAGTTAGTGCTGTTTTCTCTCTATGTAGTCAGGTCCAGAAAATTGATTTGACAATTTTTTTCAACTTCTATTGTAAAATTTAGTTTTTGGTGAAAATTAAATTCATTTACGAAAATATCCATTTTATCCTCTGGTGCTGCACTCAAGCAGTCATCTATATAGCGATAGAAAAAAGGTATATAAAATTTTATTTTATTTAAAACAATTTCCTCTAGATGCTTTAAACTAATTGAGCGATGACACTGGATACGCTAGTACCCATAGCACATCTATCTGTTTGTTGGAAGATTTTGTTTTTATATAGAAAATAGGTTGACTTTAATGTCGTTTCTACTGCTAGTAGAAAGTCTTCTAGAGGGATGTCTGTGAACACTTTGATTTCATTCCACTTTTTTTAAATAAGGTCTTTTGCTAAAGCTATTGGGATATTGGTGTATAAAGATACCACATCGAGAGAAACTAATTTATAATTTGGAGGAAAATGTATATTTTTGAGTTTTGATTTCAGGCGATCAGCGATTTTAAATAGTATGGATTTTTATTTATTACGTTGGAAATAATGTTCTTTAAATATTTTGAAAAGTTTTTAAAAGGAGACTGAATGCAAGAGACAATAGGGCCCAGCGGCTTACCCTCTTTATGTGTTTTGGGCAGACCGTATATTTTTGAAGTTACACCATTATGTATCTTGAGGAAATCAGCAGTATTTGGTGAGATATAGCACATTTTTCCCATCCATCGACTAATTCGTTCTTTCATTTTTGGAAAATATTCGTAGGGTCATTTTTTACAGTATGTTGTATTGTCATTCAATAGAGAATATATTTTACTGTCATAGTCATCGGACTCCATAATAACAGTCTTGTTAGTGTTCAATTTTTTCACATGCGAAAACTCATGTCATTTTTTCGCTGTAATATTAACTATTCTTCTACCACAATTTTACAATCATTACCTTAGTCTAACTCTTGATAACCCTTCCTAATCCAGTTCAACCTCCCCTCCTTTAGAAATACAGACAGTTTTAAATTACAGTCGTTCGCTCTTTCGTCTCCTGCGTCTCGCTAGGAAGACTTATACCCTCTCTAGCCTGTTACCTACCGCTTGATACAGACGTACCGCTCTTTTTCTCCACTGTAACTCTCTCGGTTATAGTTACGCGAAAAATACCGCAAATACTATTTTAAATCGTGTACAGACGCAAAATGTTCTCTATCTCGTGATCTCAGTGTTAGTACCGCGAAACACGTGTTCAGAAACCGGTACCCGGACAGATTCCACGTATGAAAAACAACCGCGAGTGTAGCCTGTAAATACCGCGAGTGTGTGTGTGCAGCAGAAGAATTGATAAGACTTTATATAAACTTAATTCGCTATAATATGTATAACCTTTTACCACATATCCTAATTTATTTCAACCAGCCCTATGTGATACAGTCCTCATTAACTGAAATTATATTCATAATTTCACATATATACACTCTTTTTGTACCGTTAGTTTTGTCAGGTTTCAGAACAACTAAACTAGGGTTCTCATTTAAAAAAGCTTTTGTCTTTTAAATTTTCTTTTGTAGTGTTTTGTTTTCAAAAGGATATTTGTTTTTGTATTTAAAATTTGTCAAAATGTTACAATATTTAGTTCTAATATCATCCTGTACATTGGTACTTAAGTTAGAAATGGAATTCTCAATTGAACAAATAATTTCTTATGTTGGAAAAAGTAAATGGTTATAACAAAACAGTGACAAACATTACAGCAAGGGGGTAAAATTGCTTCTACTGCTCCAGTAGAAACCACTATTCAATATTGTTTTCCGATTTGGAGAGAAACTGCCTGCTGCTTTAAACACCAGAATATTAACAGTATGGGATATAAAAAATAAGTAGGCCGGCGACGTATATTAAAGTCTTTATGTTTTAAAATTTTGCTTTATAGTCCAGTTAATGAGGCTTAAAATATGGTAATACCTCATTACCTTTTTTTATTTTTAAATTTTTTATAACTGCATCGATTTCGTTGAAAATTTCAAATTAAGCTTACCTTACCCTCCATTTCAAAAGTTATGTACGCTCTAGGTGCGTTTTTTGTTTTTAAGGGGTGAAAACTACCCCTTAGAAACTGGGAAAAACACGGATTTAATTATTTTATGCACTTAAATCTTGTTTATTCGCATAAGGTAAATATTGTAATGTGTTCTCTAATTTGAAAATTAATTATTCACAATTTTCAACCCTTAAAACCCTTTAAAAACCCTTAAAAGCATTAAATACTTTTTATAAAAATAATATGAAAAAAAAAGTCGTAGCAGCTTCAGACATTTCAATTATGTATTTAAATACAAATAAAAATTAATACCCTAGCTATACAATAATATTTTATTTGTTGGAAATTTTCAACCCTTATAACCACCCTTATGACAAAAATGAATTAAAAATTAATTAAAAAATATTTTTATCGGTTTGAAACATTTCTTGAGTTCATTTTATTTAACATAATATATAATGTACTTACATGTCTTTACAAAAAACTTATAAGAAAATGTAATGTTTTTTTGGAAATTCTTCTGCTGTTTCAATATATACTGACGAAAAAGTACATACACACATAGAAAAAAAGCCGGTTTAGTTATAGCAGATGTTCCAAATAGAAAGATCTCTACCTGTTTCCAAAATTTGTTTATATATATATATATATATATATATATATATATATATATATATATATATATATATATATATGAGAGAGAGAGAGAGAGAAAGATACATAGATGCATATGTCTATATTAAATGTCTATTAGTTCCATCGAAATGCTCCAATGCTCCAAATTA